>NC_137149.1:115080084-117675562 GCF_951394435.1 Stenella coeruleoalba
TTTTCTTTCTCACTGGGGACAAAAACTAGTTAGGCTTAGTTTGGGGATATTTTGTTACTGTTTGTGTTTTTAAAATTTCAATCACTGATGTTTTCACATGGTTATAAACGTTTTCTGGTCATGGGTATAAGACATCCCTCATTCTTGCCTTCCCTCCCTGCACAACAAATATCCTGTATCCATCCACAAATGAAGGTACCTTTGTGGGAGCTGTGGGATCCAGCATCATACCCTAAAGAACCCAGAAGGAGCCTTGCCCACTGTACATTAGGCAATAGGCAGGCAGACCTTGGTACTGGCTGTAGATCCTGAAGTGATCTGTGAACTGTTTCCAGTCCCTCTTGACTGCAGTCTGGGAGCCCCCGGAGAACACTGAACCAGACTGTCCCCCACAGATGAGAGAGCCTTCCTGGAAGTCCAGGTTTCCAGAGGAGATGATACAGCATTACATTGGAGCAAAAACAACAATACCAGCACAAGTTTGGACATGCTGGAGAGGGTGAGAGGAGCAGTTTGACCTCACCTGTGTCATCCCTCCCACATGGCAACACAGCTTAGTGCCAGGAGTGCCCTTTCTTAGTCCGTGATTCAGAAATGAAGGAGAGATAAAGACTTTCCCAGATGCAAAGGCTGAGGGAGTTCATCACCACTAGTTCTGCCATAAAAGAAATGCTGAAAGGAGTTCTTCAAGCTGAAATAAAAAGGCAGCTATTAATAACATGAAAACGTATGAAAATATACAACACACTGGTAAAGGTAAGCGTATAATCAAATTAAGAATACTCTAATACTCTAAAATAGTGGTATAAGGTTGAAGGATAAGAGTATTAAAAAAAACTATAGCTACAATAATTTGTTCATGAATTTACAATGTAAAAAGAGGTACATTATACATCAAAACCCATAAAAGGTGGGGGGGGAGTAAAGGGGTAGAGTTTTTATATATGATTAAAGTTAAGTTGTTATCAGCATAAAATACATTATTATATCTATAAGATATTTTATGTAAGCCTCATGGTAACCACAAAGCAAAAACCTAAAGTAGATACACAAAAGGTAAAAGAAGGGACTCAAAGCACACCACTATAGAAAATCATGTTTACTAAGGAAGACAGTGAGAGAGGAAGAGAACAAGGGAACTGCAAAAATAGCCAGAAAACTGTAAGTTGGAATTAGTAATATCTTACCTATCAATAATCACGCTAAATGTAAATGGATTTGATTGGAGAATCAAAAGGCATAGATTGGTTGGATGGATTTTAAAAAACAAAAAAATAATATATGGTGCCTACCAGTGTCTCACTTCAGTTTTGAGGTCACACATGGGCTCAAAGTGAAGAGATGGAAAAGATATTCCATGCAAGTGGAAACCAAAAGAGTACAGGGGTACCTCTACTGATGTCAGACAAAATAGATGTTAAGCCAAAAATGGTAACTAGAGAAGAGAAGGTCATTATATAATGATAAATGGTTCAATTCATCAAGAAGATATAACAATCATAGATATATATGCACGCAACATTGGAGCACCTAAATGTATTAAGACGTACTAAAAGATCTGGAAGGAGAAATAGACAATAATAAAATAATCTTCAGGAACATCAATACCCCAGCTTTAATCAACAATGGATAATCATCCGGACAGAATATCAACAAGAAAACATTGGACTTGAGCCGTACTTTAGACCCAGTGGACCTAACAGACATATTCAGAACATTCTATCCGAAAATAGCAGAATACACATTATTCTCAAGCACACACAGAACTTCTCCAGGATAGACCATATGGTAGGTCACACAACAAGTCTTAACAAATTTAAGAAAATTAAAATCATACCAAGTATATTTTTTGACTACAGTGGTATAACACTATAAATCAGTAACAGGAGGAAATTCAAAAATTCACAAATGTGTGGAAATTAAACAACACAGTCCTGAACAACCAATGGGTCAAAAAAAGAAATTTTAAAAAAAGAAAACAACTGAAAAGAAATCAAAAAGGAAATTTAAAAATATCTTGGAACAAACAAAAATGAAAACACACCATACCAAAATCTACGAGATGCTGCAAAACCAGTTCTAAGAGAGAAGTTAACAGTGATAAATGCCTATATTAAGAAAAAAGACCTCAAACAACCTAATTTTGTATCTCAGGGAACTAGAAAAAGAAGAACAAACTAAGCTCAACGATAGCAGAAGGAAGGAAATAACAAAGATCAGAGTAGAAATAAATGAAATAGAGACCAGAAAAACAATAGAAAAAGGTAAGTGAAATTAAGGCCTGGTTTTTTGAAAAGATAAACCAAATAGACAAACCTTTAGTTAGACTAGGGAAAAAAGAAGGTTAAAGTGAATTAAAATTAATAATGAAAGAGGAGACATGACACCTTATACCACAGAAATGCAAAGGATTGTAAGAGACTGTAATGGATGTTTATATGCCAATATAACCTCGAAGAAACGGATAAATTCCTAGAAACATACAATCTATGAAGACTGATTCATGAAACAGAAAATCTGAACAGACCAATAACAAATAAGGAGATTGAATCAGAAATCAAAAACTTCTCAGCAAAGCAAGTCGAGGACCAAGTTGGCTTCACTGGTGAATTCCATCAAACGTTTAAAGAAGAATTAACACTAATCCTTCTCAAGCTCTTACAAAACGTCAAAGAGGAGCAAAACTCTCAAACTCATTTTACAAGCCAAGCATTACCCTGATACCAAAGCCAGATAAAGACATTACAAGAAAAGATAACTATAGGCCAGTATCCTTGATGAATACAGATGCAAAAATTTTCAACAAATATTAGCAAACTGACATTAACAGCACATTAAATGGGTCATACACCATGATCAAGTGGAGTTTATGCATAGGATTCAACATATGCAAATCAGTTAGTAAGGTACACCACTTAATAGAATGAAAGATAAAAATTATACAATCATCTTAGTAGATGCAGAAAAACCATTTGACAAAGTATAGCATCCTTTCATGAGAAAAACTCTCAGCAAATTGCGTATAGAAGGAACATACCGTAACATAATAAAGGCCAT
This sequence comes from Stenella coeruleoalba, assembly GCF_951394435.1. Taxonomy (NCBI): domain Eukaryota; kingdom Metazoa; phylum Chordata; class Mammalia; order Artiodactyla; family Delphinidae; genus Stenella; species Stenella coeruleoalba. The sequence goes on from NC_137149.1 coordinate 115,083,142, forward strand.
ATATGGCAAGCCCACAGCTAATGTCATACTCAAAAAGCAAAATGTTGAAAGCTTTTCCTTTAAGATCAGATATTAGACAGGGGTGCCCACCATTACCACTCCTATTCAACATAGTAGTGGAAGTCCTAGCCAGAGCAGTCAGGCAAGAGAAAGAAATAAAAGGTACCCAGTCAGAAAGGAAGGAGTAAAATTGTTTGTTTGCAGATAGGATCTTATATGATATGATCTCCACCAAAAAAAAAAGAACCTGTTGAAACTAATCAACAAATTTATTAAAGTTGCATGATGCAAAATCAGCACATAAATCAGTTGAATTTATATATAGTAACAATGAAATATATGAAAAAGAAATAAAATAGCCCCATACACAATAGCATCAAAAACAATAAAATACTTAGGAGTAAATTTAACCAAGGAGGAGAAAGATCTGTACATTGAAAACTACAAGACTTAGATGAAAGAAATTGAAAAAGATGCAAATAAATAGAAAGATATCCTGCATTGATGGATTGGAAGAATTAATATTGTTAAAATGTCCATATTACCCAAAGCCATCTATGGATCCAATGCAATCCCTATCAAAATTTCAGTGGTATTTTTCACAGAAATAGAAAAAAGATCCTGAAATTTTAGTGGGACCACAAAAGAACCCAAATAGCCAAAGCAGTCCTGAGAGAGAAGAACAAAGCTGAAGGCATCACACTTCCTGATTTAAAACTATATTACAAAGGTACAATAATCAAAACAGGGTGGGTACTGGCATTAAAATAGACACATAGACCAATGGAACAGAATTGGGAGCCTGGTAAGAACCCCCTTGTGGACAACCAACTAGTATTTGGTAAGGAAGTCGAGAATATTCAGTGGGGGGAGTACAATCTCTTCAGTAAGTGGTATTGGAAAAACTGGATAACCACATACAGAAGAATGAAATTGGACCCCTATCTTACAACACTTAACTAAAATTAACTCAAATAGATTAAAGACTTAAACATAAGACTGGAAACCATAAAACTCTTAGATGAAAACAGCTCCTTGACATTGGTAATGATTTTTCAGATATGACACCAAAAGCACAAGCAACAAAAGCAAAAGTTAATAAGTAGGACTTCATCAAGCTAAGAAAAAGCTTCTGCACAGCAAAAGAAACAATAAATAAAATGAAAAAGCAGCCTACAAAGTGGGAGAAAATATTTGCAAATCATATATCTGATAAGGGCTTGATATCTAAAATATATAATGAACTCACACAATTGAATAACAAAACATAATTACTATTACTTTTTTGTGGTGAGAACATTTAAGATTTACTCTCCTAGAAACTTTCAACTGTGTAATGCATTATTGTTGATGGTAGTCACCATGCTGTATGTTAGATCCCCAGAACTTATTCATCTTGTTACTGGCAGCATCATCTAAGTGGGTTTTTTTTTTTTTGCGGTACGCGGGCCTCTCACTGTTGTGGCCTCTCCCGTTACGGAGCACAGGCTCTGGACGCGCAGGCTCAGCGGCCATGGCTCATGGGCCCAGCCGCTCCGCGGCATGTGGGATCTTCCCAGACTGGGGCACAAACCCGTGTCCCCTGCATCGGCAGGCGGACTCTCAACCACTGCGCCACCAGGAAGCCCCCAACCCTGTTTTTTGAAGAGACTGTTCTTTCCTCTTTCAGTGGTCTTGGCGTCCTTATCAAAGATCATTTGACTATATACACAAGGGTGTTGAAAGGTGTATATTGAAGAAGTCTCCCTTTCACCCTTGTCCGTCATTCCCCCTTACCCCCCGTCTCCTGACAAATGTAGTTACTAGTATTAGTTTTGGGGTTTTTTTTGTTTTGTGGGGGTGAGGGAGGCTAGGTAATCTATTCATATGGTTCATATAACAGTAATATGTACCAAGCTATCCACTGAAAACATTTGTTTCTACATCTGTCCTACTTCTCTCCTCCTTAGGTATGCCCTCCTCTATAGGGAAGTGTTTTTATTAGTTCCTTTTATACTTTTCCAGTGTACATGAATCTATAGTGTTATCCTTCCCCTTTCTTTACACAAAAGGTAGCTAATATTCTGTGTACTCCTTCGGTAGTACCTTTTCTCCCCTCAAACTGGCAACATTTCCTGAAACTCTCTTCATAGCATGAACTTTCTTATTCTTTTTTATAGATGCAGAATATTGTGTAATTGTACCATTTTTAATCAATGCCAACGAATTAACTCTTTTGCAGTTATTAAAAACAATGCCGCAGTGAATAACTTGGAACGTGTTATTTTGTAACTGGTCAAGTGTATTTGTAGGATGAGATTTCAATATTGATGTCTGTAGAGCTTGTACTAATTTATACTCCTACCGGCAGTATGAAATAGTACACAGTTTCATAGTAGGGATATGTTTTGGGGTTTTTTGTTTGGTTTTAATTTTGATCTTCATGGTTTTGTAGCTTGAGGCCAGGGAAGAAATGTTCATATATAATTTTTTTAGCAGTAGTGGTAATATTAGAGCATTTAACAACAGGAACTAAGCAGCAGAGAGGCAAATAATGATTTGTATAAAGAACACATAAAATGACAGGTAGCACTAACCTTCTTGCCTTTCTTCCTACAGAGTTCCTGTGAACAAATTTCTATCTAAACATGTTTTCAGTTGCTTTTGGTGCCTAGAAATTTGAATATATATATAGGAATCGTAAAATTGAGAACTGCCACTGTCAGTCATTACAGGTTCATGTTATTTTAATGTTTTAGAAACACATGCAAGATTTTACCGATTCATTAAAGGTATTGTTAGGAGTCCATGCTTTTTTTTTTAATATGTATTGGGGAAATGCCTTGCCGTATTGTACGTGTCTTGCATTAGTTGACTAAAATTTGTGATCTCATCACACCCAAAGCTCTTCCTTCTGAGATGGCCTAGCGATTCCCTTTATAAATGTGGTTTGAATTTTATATGTTCCCATAACAACTTTGTAAAGCTCCTTTTGCCCTTACAGTTTTGACAACAGGGTTTTTTTCCTCCAACAGATACAGAATTATACTTTTTCCCATTCAAATGACAAGACTTGCTTTATTTTAGTTCAAGAGAATTGGTTATAGGTACTGTAAAACAAACCACTTCCCATTCTCCTTACCCCAAAGCATTCTGAGGCATAAAACTGAATGGAGGTGGTAGCTAACAGACCGATTTCAGTATGCACATGTCTGTTCACCTGCACAGATGTGCAGTGGTTCCTCTTAATAGTGGATCCTGTCCATGTGGTAATACTACTCTGTATTTCTCACAGTTGTTCTATTTCTAGCCCACAGTCAAAAAGCAGGATGGTTTGATGGCAACAGTGGAACTGTCATCTTCAGCATAAGGTTTGAGAATGACCATTGTGAAGGTAGCAGATTAAACTACACTCTAATGTCACTTAGAAAAGAGTTTATTAGTATATAATTTAGATGTGCTATATGTGTTCTCTTGGCCATTCATTAAAACTATCTCATTAACTGAGTAATAATTAATTCCTCCTCTATTCTCAGTTTCCAGTAGTACTTGCCAGAAGCTTAAATCACCAAAGTGTTTTTCACTAAAATATTTTTTTTTCTTATAGCACAAGGGTTACAAAGAAGAAAAGAGAAATGTTATATGCTTTTGAAAATAATGTAATAGGTTTGGATGCTACTGCTTTTTGTAGATATTAAAAACATTTTTTTTAATTGAATGAAAGATTCTTTACATTCTGTAGTGCTTTGCAATTTCCAAAAGTTTTCCTGCCATAACAAAATACCACAGACTGGGTGACTTAAACAACAGAAATTTACCTCCTCATAGTTCTGGAGACTGGGAGTCCAAGATCAAGCTGCCAGTAAGGTTGGTTTCTGGTGAGACCTCTCTTCCCACCTTATAGATGACCACCTTCTCACTGTGTCCGCACATGGCATTTTCTCTGTGCATGCACACCACTGGTGTCTTTTTATAAGGACACCAGTCCTATTGGATTAGGGCTCTCTTATGACCTCATTTAAATTTAATTACCTCCTTGAAGGATCTATCTCCAAATACAACCACATTAAGGGTTGTCTTCAAAATGTAAATTTTGGGGGAACACAATTCAGTCCACAGTAGTAATCCATAATGTCCAACAATGAGCAAAGAGGTATCCTAGGAGAGATATCCTAGGAGTAGTACTTTGATAGAGACTTAGAGCAGGCAACTGAAACTTTTATTGTCTAAAACTGGGGGAGGTAAAGGCATGAAGGGCTGGCTTACACGTCTTCACAAGCGTGTGCTCACACTCAACATGGGTTAAGGATACCCCATGTGGGTGTGACCAAGGAGGAGTCTTCAACAGATAGATTCCTTCACTTTTCAGAAGAATCTGGGGAAGAGGAGGTGGGAGAAGATGCTGGTATGACTATACAGTTTCCCCCACAACACCTCAACTTCCTTTTATTCCTACCTGATTCAGTGGTTCCAGAACCAGGGCTGCAGTTGCAGGGGCCAGAAGCAGGGGTGATTCCTAAGCAAGAAACCTTAACTGTACTTCCAAACTTTTACGTCAGGATTCCTAAAGGCCTAATGTGATAGACTGTGCATTCACCCCATCTGGCAAACTTGGGTTTGACAGTGAATACAGCTGTATTACCTAGTGGTTGAGATAGACCACTAGTTCTATACCTATGGAATGATACCCTATGTAAATGGGAGTGGGCTGAAGGGGAAGCATTTGCTAGATGGTATTGCTGCTGGCAATCTGGACCAGCACAGTAGCCAAACCTATTGTCCCTTCCTGTCACTTCCAAAGGTGGAAAAGTTAAAATTCAATGAGAAATGGAGAGAAGCTCCCAAGACTGAACCAGGAAGAAATAGAAGATATGAACAGACCAAGTAATGAAATTGAATAAGTAATTTAAAAACTCCCAGAAAACAGAAGTCCAGAATCAGATGGCTTTACAGGTGAATTCTATGAAACATTTAGACAAGAGTTAATACCTATCCTTCTCAAACTATTCCAAAAATTGCAGAGGAAGGAATACTTCCAAAGTCGTCCTGTGAGGGCACCATCACCCTGAAACCAAAATCAGACAAAGGTATCACAAAAAAAGAAAATTACAGACCAATATCACTGATGAACACAGGTACAAAAATCCTCAACAAAATGCTAGCCAGTCGAATCCAACAATACATTAAAGGATCATACACCATGATCAAAAGGGATTTGTCTCAGGGATGCAAGGATTTTTCAGTATCCACAAATCAGTCAGTGTGATACACCACATTAACAAATTGAAGAATAAAAACCATATGATCATCTCAGTAGATGCTAAAACCGATTTTGATAAAATTCAGTATCCATTTATGGTAAAAACTCTCCAGAAAGTGGACATAGAGTGAACGAACATACCTCAACATAATAAAGCCCAAGTATGACAAACCCACAGCTAACATCATACTCAATGGTGAAAAGCTGAAAGCATTCCCTCTGAGATCAGGAACAAGACAAGGATGTCCTTCTCACCACTTCTTTTTTTTTTTTTAATTTTTTTTTATTTTTAAATTTATTTATATATTTATGGCTGTGTTGGGTCTTTGTTTCTGTGCGAGGGCTTTCTCTAGTTGTGGCAAGCGAGGGCCACTCTTCATCGCTGCCTCTCTTGTTCTCTGCGGAGCACAGGCTCCAGACGCGCAGGCTCAGTAATTGTGGCTCATGGGCCCAGCCTCTCCGCGGCACGCGGGATCCTCCCAGACCAGGGCCCGAACCCGTGTCCCCTGCATCGGCAGGCAGACTCCCAACCACTGCGCCACCAGGAAAGCCCCCTTCTCACCACTTTTATTCAACATAGTTTTGGAAGTCTTAGCCACAGCATTCAGAGAAGAAAAAGAAATAAAAGGAATCCAAACTGGAAGTAAAACTGTCACTGTTTGTTTGTGGGGTGTTTTTTGGCTGCGTTGGGTCTTCGTTGCTGCGCTCAGGCTTTCTCTAGTTACAGCAAGTGGGGGCTACTCTTGGTTGCAGTGCATGGGCGTCTCATTGCGGTGACTTCTCTTGTTGCAGAGCATGGGCTCTAGGCACGTGGGCTTCAGTAGTTGTGGCACACGGGCTCAGTAGTTGTGACTCGCAGGTTCTAGAGCACAGGCTCAGTAGTTGTGGTGCACAGGATTAGTTGCTCCACGGCATGTGGGATCTTCTCAGACCAGGGATCGAACCCGTGTCCCCTGCATTGGCAGGCAGATTCTTAACCACTGCGCCACCAGGGAAGTCCCAAAACTGTCACTGTCTGCAGATGACATGATACTGTACATAGAAAGTCCTAAAGGCTACCCGAGAACTATTAGAGCTCAGTAATGAATTTGGTAAAGTATCAGGATACAAAATTAATATACAGAAATCTGTTGCATTTCTATACACTAACAACAAAGTATCAGAAAGAGAGATTAAGGAAATAATCTTATTTACCATCACATCAAAAAGAATGGATGCTACTTTTAATGTTTTTAGTTTGATACTGAGTGAATTGGTTAAAGTTTTAAGGTTGGTAGGATCACGCAGAGCAAGCATGGACTGATAAGAAACAATAGGATCTGGAGACCAAGGCTTCAGAACATATAAAATAACAGACAATTGGCAGTGTCAAGCGTAAGCTGTTCTGGAAACAGAGAGGGTTGGGCCAGGGATAGTGGCCCTAGGATAACCGTGAGTTCTGCTGGTGTGTGGGTTGAAGTCAGGCCATATAAATTATGTGAATTGTTGTAGGTAGGTGGGTAGGTGGAATCTTCAAGTTTAGTGGGAAAGATCAGTAAATGCTCAAGTTAGGTGACATTAAATTAAGAATATTATTCACAGGACAAACCTGTGTAACCAAAGACATTTAAAATATCACTCGTGCCCCAGAGTGCCTTACAGTGACGGAGCCAGTCATCTGGTGTGTCTGGGTGCCTAGGGTGTATTAACCAGCAAGAGTCCTGCCAAATTGCCTGTCAGTTAATACAGCAGAACATTTGAAGATTCATACTGTTCATATAAATAGAGAAAAGGCAGGCCTTACAGTAAACTAATTTACTCCTGATGTTGCCAGATACTGCCCTCCATATTTAGTGATGCTCTACATAATTGCCAAAACCTTTTCAAGAAAGCTTAATGTGAAGGGGTAAACATTAGATACCAATACCTAAAGCTTTTACTGAGGAGGAGAGGTTGTTCAGGTAGAAAGTAGAACATATGTGAGGGTTGGAACTATTTAAAAATATGTATATGACTTTCTACAATGAAAGTTCCTTTGAACATTTCATCTTTCTCCACTTTTCATTTAGACTAGTTTTTTTGTAATTGGTGAGGGTCCTCAGGTTCATTTGTTTGAATAACAGCTATGTTATGGTTTTCGCAATGCCATCATCCCTGTGTATCCTTGGGGGACTGGTTCCAGGAGACCCGCTGATACCAACATCTGTCTATACTCCGGTCCCCTGTATAAAATGATGTAGGATGAATACAGTTGAGTTTCACAGCCCTGGATATGGGAAGGTCGACAGTACAGTTGTAGTAGTTGACTGCTTTTCCTGTCCTCTTAACCTCCTTTGATCACTAGTAAAGAGTACACAATGAATTTAGAGCCCAAACTTGACTTTGGATAAAGTTTACTAATGCCCTTACTTATAAATGTAAGTAATTGATTATTTTTAAAACGTTACCAGGTTTGTTTTTTAGTAAGTCCATTTTTCTGATTAATGAGGCAAGAGTCTAGGGTAACTTATACAGTCATGATATAGAAAAGTTACGTTCTCTCTGTTGTGTTTGTTACCACTAGAGATTTTTTTTCCCCCATGAAAAGTATAGGGAGGCCAGTAATCTCTTTCTCTGATTCAGATTTTAAAACTGTAAAAGAAGCTTGGTGCAAAATCATTACAGGCCTATGTTTGGAAGTGAAAATATTTCTTTATGTATAAAAAGTTCTGAAATGATTTTTTTGTGTAAACTTCTTGTGAGGTCAGGAACTATTATTCAGTTACAAATTAATCATTTATGTTGTTCTTTATCAGTGCATTCTTTTTTAACTAGTAATATTTGTTAGAGCAGTTGTAGTTTTATAGACAAATTGAGTGGGCGGTGCAGAGAGTTCTTCCTGTTCTTCCTACAGTTTCTGCTATTATTAACATATTGCATTAGTGTGGTACATTTGTTACAGATTATGAGCCAATATTGATACATTATTATTAACTGAAGACCATAGTATATATGGTTCACTGCTTGTGTTGTATATTCTGTGGGTTTTGACAATGTATAATGACATGTATCCACCATTTTCCTCAAACTCAGAGGTTGCTTCCTCAGCCGTGTCCAGTCTACTAATCAGCCCATCAAAAACATTCTTCATTTTTCTTATCGTGTTTTTGATCTCTAGCATTTCTTTTTACTTTTTTCTTAGAATTATCCATCTCTCTGTTTACATTGCCCATCTGTTCCTGCATGCTGTCTGCTTTATCCATTAGAGCTCTGAGCATATTTATCATAGTTGTTTTAAATTCCCAGTTTGATAAATCCAGCATCCCTGCCATGTCTGGTTTGGATGCTTGCTCTGTCTCTTCAATTTGTGTTTTTGCCTTTTAGAATGCCTTGTAATTTTTTTCTTGGTCGCCAGACATGATGTACCCAGTGAAAGGAACTGCTGTAAACAGGCCTTTAGAGATGTGACAGTGAGATGTGGGGAGGGAAGCCTTCTGTATTCCTATGATTAGGTCTCAGTTTGTTAGTGAGCCTATGGCTCTGGACTGTGAACTTGACAAATGTTTCTCAGGTTTCTTTCTCCCTCCCTAGGTGGGACAGGATGGCTGGAGTGGGTTGGAGTTGGGTGTTTCCCTTCCTTGGGTCAGTTAGGCTCTGGTTAACTAGTTTCTCCTGAGGGCAGGCCTTATTAAGAACACACTGCTTTGGATATTTCAAATTGTTGAAATTCATTTCTCCTCCCCCTACCAGAAGCCAGAGGGGATTCTTCTCTCATATTTACTGTGGAAACCTGGTCGAGCTCCTGGAGGAAATCTCACAATATTGAGGGGATCCCCCTATGACTGGGTCCCCCTGGAGTTTTTAACTCTCAGAGTTGTCCACGCTGAGATTTTCCTACCCTCGCACTGATTCGCATGCGGTTTCCACTTGTGAGTCTCTTTCAATCAGCTGCAGCTCCCTGTGTTCTCCTGTTGATCTCTCCAGTCTTGGGGGCATTGCTTTGCTCTGTGTTCTCTGCAAGGGAAGCCAACTAACCCTTTTTATGGTATGTTGAAACATACATTTGAAATGAATCTTTTATTTCACCTTAGAAAAAAAAGGCTTTGAAAAAAATTACTATTAGAATATAGTTAATTGTAAAGACCTAGAAAATACCTAGAATTCCTAGCAGATTTTTACTTTAGAATATAGGGATCACAATACAATAAGAGCTAAATTATTGAGTCTTTACCCTTTACCACACACAGTTCTAGATGCTTACAAGCCATTAATTTATTTAAGCCTCACAGCAATCTTGTTATGTAAGGTATTTTTATTATCCCCATTTTATAGATGAGGAAGCCAAGGGTTAGAGAAATTACAAAACTTTCCCAAGGTTTTACAAACTAGCACGTGGCAGAGCTGGGATTTGACCACCATATTTCCTTGTGAGCTCACGCTTTAAAATGAGAGCTAGATTTGGAGGAAAGGATACTTTGTAAATGATTAGTTTTCTTTTTTTTTTAAGTTTTTAAGTCATTGATTATACTAATAGTACCCCCTCCCCCCCCTTTGGAGGAGTGGGTATATTTGTGAAATCAAAGAAAGGGTTTCTTTTTCAGTTTTAAGAATTCCTAATTTCACTGGTTTCTGGAAAGGAATTGAGGGTATAAAATAGTGTAACTTGATCCGCAAGTAAATTGCTTACATAGAATTCAGAGTTATCTATTCAGACTGACCAGCATTTAAGATTTCCTTGTTTAGTCTTTAGTTTTCAATTAAAGCAGCTTCCCCTCCTTACCCCATTATGTCCTAAAGCCCTCTAATGTTTTACATAATACATTTAAGTGTGTAAATAATAACACCATGTACTTTATCTGATTTATGTAATCAAAAGGTTTTACAAATTTCAACACTGATAGTCTTATTACCAGATAAGAAATAGATAGATGTTTAACTCTAAAATACCCTCTTATAAAAACAGAAGTGATTCAGCCGAGTGTACAGTAAGGCTACCTTCCTGCCTGTGCTTCCACTTTGTCACTCAAGTACAGACCACTTCCCCAGGAGAGTTTGTTTGGGTTTGTCTTGTTAGTTCTTGCCTTAAGGAAGTACACTTGGTTTTCTCCTTCATAGGTTAGATTAGGAAAAACCCTCTTCTTTTTTAAGCAGTTTGAAACTATGGTAATAGAATGTGGCGTTAATGGGTTTTCTTTGTAACCTCCAAACAGAGCAACATTTTGCAGATGTCGTACTTAGTGAAGAATTTCTCAACCTCGGCATTGAACAAGTGTGCAGCTTAATCTCGAGTGACAAACTTACCATTTCTTCAGAAGAGAAAGTAAGTGTATTTTTCTTTTCCCAGTGTACAGTGATATAGTATTTTTCCTTTCTTTCACTTTGTTTTGTAACTTTGTGATCCTGTATGTGTAGTGACAGCCAGTGATCTTTGATCTGGAAGTTGAGAAACTCCGCTAGTTGACTTGTTGGTTGGGTAAATAACTGTGTTCTCACCCCTTAGGAGCGTCCCTAAATGGTTAGACACCAGAGTTTTGTGCTTGACCCCACAGCAAGAGCTTGCATACATTGAACTATCTGAAACAAAGGGCCTTTGGGGAACTGGGTTTCTTCTCACAGCTAGATACCAGGGAAAATTGTGATCTAAACATAATATTCTCAGACTTCCCTGGTGGCACAGTGGTTAAGAATCCACCTGCCAATGCAGGGGACATGGTTCAAGCCTTGGTCCGGGAAGATCCCACATGCCGTGGAGCAACTAGCCAGTGCGCCACAACTACTGAGCCTGTGCTCAAGAGCCCATGAGCCAAAACTACTGAGCCTGTGTGCCACAACTACTGAAGCCTGCATGCCTAGAGCCCATGCTCCTCAACAAGAGAAGCCACCGCAATGAGAAGCCTGCGCACAGCAACAAAGAGTAGCCCCCGCTCACGCTCAGCACAACTAGAGAAAGGCCGCATGCAACAACGAAGACCCAATGCAGCCAAAAATAAATAAATAAATTAATTAATAAAAAGAAGCCACTTCAAAAATAAATAAACAAATAAACATAATATTCACAAACCAAAGTAATTTCACCATCATGTGAGTTGGACGAAGTCACCCAGGTGGCAAAGTTTAGCTAGTTCCAGACTGACCTCTTCCTTCAGACTGGCCCCTGCAGCTTACACCCCACCCTCTCCATGTGTCCTTCCCCCTTTCCAGAGCCCTGTGCAGCTGCTTTGTCTGGTTGTAGCCTGTCTCTCCGAAGTTGGGGTTGCCTTTTTCAACCACCTGCACCTTTTGTATCGGTGGAGGGAGAAGCTTCTCGGTGGGTTTTATTCTTTGGGTAGGTTTTGTAGCTTGTGGGAATCAGGGGGCAAAAGCTTATGAACCTGCAGTGTTTGGAGGAAGTGAAACTTGAGTTTTTCCTTTGTGTGATTTGTTGTATAAACTTTGTTGTTCTTTTCCTCAAGGATATTCATACTGCTTGGGGCAAAAAGACACATTTCTTATAATATTTACCAAATAAAAAAATATGTGAAAGTGGTTGTGAAATGTATAATCTTAACACCCCAGAAATATAGAGGAGAGGAAGACACTACTATTCATGTTTAATAGATGTGTGTTGAGTGCCTACTGTGTACCAGACACTGCCATTGGAGTCCTCCATACAAGAAGATTGCAAAATAAAATCCTTTACTCATGACTAAAGGGACAAGCAGTGGGGTAATAAATGATCACGGAATGCTGTAGAGGGTCCAGAAGGAGCCTTTAATCATTCCTTGGATACAGATTGGAGTTAAGTGTGGCTCAGATGTATGATCCAAATTTTTAAAAGTGCATATGAATTTGCCAGGGAAACAGGGATGGGTGGAAGGAGAAGGGCAGCCCAGGTAGAGGGAACAGAATATGTAAGTGTAAAGAGGTGTGAAAGAATGATTGCATTCTTTTAGTTCACTACAATTAGAGTTTACAGTATGTTTGGTACAGTGGTAGGAGATAAGGTGGGAAGATGACATAAAATACCATCTCAGCCATGTTAAAGAAAATTGACTTGGACTTCCCTGGTGGCACAGTGAATAGGAATCTGCCTGCCAATGCAGGGGACACTGATTCAAGCCCTAGTTTGGGAAGATCCCACATGCAGCAGAGCAGCTAAGCCCGTGTACCACGACTACTAAGCCTGCTTTCTAGACCCCACATGACACAACTACTGAGCCTGTGTGCCGCAACTACTGAAGCCCGCGCACCTAGAGCCCATGCTCCACAACAAGAGAAGCCACAACAAGAAGCCTATGCACTGCAATGAAGAGTAGGCCCCACTCACCACAGCTAGAGAAAGCCCGCACACAGCAACGAGGGCCCAACACAGCCAAAAATTTTTTTTAAAAAAATTGACTTTATCCTGGTGATGAAGAGCCTCTGAAGGGTTCTAATCAGTAGAAGAGTGCTATGATAATGCCTTCACTGTAGAAATGTCATGGAGGCTGTTCTCGTTTTCTACTGCTGCATAACAACCACCCCAAAATGCAGTGACATAAAACAACCATGTCGTTATGCTCACAGTCTGTGGGCAGAATTCATGCAGGGCACATAGGGACAGCTTGTCTCTGCTCTGCAGTGCCTGGGGCTTCAGCTGGGTTGGCTTGACAGGTGGCATTATTCTACTGGAGCCACATACCCAAGGCTTCAGTCCCTCTGCACATGGCATCTTATGTTTCTGGAACACCCAGGATGGTTCCTTCACTCGCTTGTCTGGCTCCTGGGCCAGGTATTGGTTGGTAGCTCACCCTCCCCACCCCACTTCCTCTCTATGACTGGCTTGGGTCTCATAGCATCTCATCTCCAGTAATCAAACTTTTTACATGACACCTGGCTTCCCCCAAATGAGCATTTCAAGAGACCAGAGGCATCTTATGACCCAGCTTCAGAAGCCCCACAGCACTGCCTCCACAACCTTCTGTTGGTTACACAGGGCCAGCTTAGATTCCTGTGGGAGGTTACTACATAAGGTGTGGATACCAGAGAAGTGGTTTATTAGGGACTATTTTTGGAGACTAGCTCCAAAGTGGTGGTGTGCAGAATGGACCAAAAGTGGGGTGAGGGTCATATAGAAGGATGTTGAAGTTACCAGTGAGCAATAGGATCTGGCATAGGGTGGTAGAAAGAGGGGTGGAGAAGAGAAGACAGAGCTGAGAAATAGCAGATAGAATTGACAGGACCCTCTTTATCTTCTAGCATCTGGCACATAGAGGTACTTGGTGACTGAATGAATTAAAGAGGCTCATTAATTATAATGTAGATTATTTTTAGCTTCTTGCTCTATACCTGCATCAAAATAACCTATTTTTTGCTTCCTAGTTATTCATTTACATATCATCAGACATTTTCTACAACCCGTTAAAGATTACTGGGTTGTATATTCATCAGTCTGGAAGGAAATTACGTAGTCAAATACTGTCTTCATAATAGCTTATTAGCTTTCTCATACATATATGTTGTAATGCCCTTATTATTTTGATTATTTTTAATATAAAATATTATATTTTAATACATTCTACTGTTGTGACAAAAGAGAGTTAATCTATTCTGCAGATCCTTGATTTAGAAGTATATGGTCCAGCATTTGTTTGTAAACCCAAAGAAAAAGCAAAAAAATGAGTTTTTGCTAAGAGTACATGATTTTCATTCCAGATATCACTTTGCTTTATTATTTTGGGTGCTTTATTCAAAAGGGACTTTAGATTTAAATCTAAGTAAGTAGAACCAAATTCAATTTGGAAAGGTTGTCAACAATGAATTAGATCATATATCATCAAATTATCACCGCTACCACTCAAGTTCAAGAAGATTAGATAATGTACTTGATGAAATATGTAGTAAATACCCAGCAAAAAGTACTCACTAAATACATAAAAGTACTCAAGTACTTATTAAAGTACCTACTAAATTAAAAGTAGATCTACCATATGATCCAGCAGTCCCACTGCTGAATATGTATCCAAAGGAAATAAAAACAGAATCTTGAAGAGATATCTGTATTGCTGTGTTGGCTGCAGCATTTTTCACAATAACCAAGATGTGGAAACAACCTGAATGAATGGATAGAGAGGTGCTATATACACACAATGGATTATTACTCAGCCATAAAAAGAAGGAAATGCTGCCTTTTGTGACAACATGGATGGACCTTGAGGGCATTATGCTAAGTGAAATAAGTCGGAGAAAGACAAATACTGTATCATCTCACTTATATGCAGACTCAAAAGTCAAACTCATAGAAAGAGTTGAGTGGTGGTTACCAGGGGCTGGGAGTAGGGGAATCTGGGAGATGTTGGTCAAAGGGTACAAACTTCTAGTTATAAGATGAAAAAGTTCTAGAGACCTAATGTGACTAACAATACTGTATTATCTAAAAGTTCCTGAGAGTACCTCTTAAATTAAGTACATACTAAGTACCAAATGAAAAAAATAAAAAGCAAAGAAAGAAATGGAGTGGATGTACTTTTCAAGTGCATCATAAGTCAGGATTTGAAAAACTTGAGCCATGGATTAAACTTGGATGTCTTAGCAAGAGTTGTATACAAAATGTAATATTGTATTTTATTCAGATGCTTTGGTACATAACTCATTACTTATTTTTCTTTCCCCCATATTTTCGGCAAGGTATTTGAAGCAGTAATAGCTTGGGTGAATCATGACAAGGATGTAAGGCAAGAATTTATGGCTCGGCTGATGGAACATGTACGGTTACCTTTACTTCCTCGGGAATATTTAGTTCAGGTAAAAGCATTTGCAAAACACATGAGTACACCTACTCCATGTCACTGGGCTGACAGCATGTAGATTCCTGTTACACAGTGGTAACTAGGCAGAGGGCAGTAAACGCACCTGCTGTCCTTGGCAGCTGCTAACTCTTGGGGCAGTTCCCAGGCTTACAGGTTTGCTTCTTCCCTATTTCTGATTTGAGTAAGCAAGTACTAGAACTTATGGAGGCAGTATTTGTGGTGACTTAAGTACATGTAAATAAATGCATTTGTGGCTCTGTGTCACTGCTCTGCATCTCCTTTGCTTTCCTTTTGATAGCCTGCTCTGACTGCTCTGTAGAAATGGAATGTTGATGTTCAACTCAAATACTTTTTAATTTTCCTTCACAGTTCCAGTGGCTTGCATTTGGTTTCTGTCTTTACTTCTAAACTGAGGAAAACCAGGTTATTTGAAATAAATAGCAATAAATGGATCTTTAGTAGTCTCTGAACAATTTTAAATTTATTGTTTTATTAATATTCTACTAGGAACATTTCAACATTTTAATTTATAATTGAAACCATGTAATGAAACATTTCTTTATTAGGAGATTAGATCTGATCATTTTAGAATTTCTTGAAGCCTCATTATTTGTTGTAATTTGTGTAATCATCGGTACTCTGCCTTTAAGAAAATGAACAGAAAAAAATCTGTCCTGCACTTGACGTCAGGGATAGCAAGGACAAGTTTTATTTGTGGTGTAGGCACATTGTTATAAAGTATTTTGAATTCCTTTTCCGGGTATTTAGTTTGTGCTTTAAAAAGACATCTTTAATTTATAAATATTTCCTCCCCCACCTGAAGGACTCATTATCTAAATTTTCTTATTTTTCTTACTATTTGGCTTAATGTTTAAAGATAACAAATAGGTGAACATAATATTATCCAAAGATTATTCTGTAGCTGACATTGAAGTATATAATTTTCATTGCAATTCTTCTTTATTACTTATAAATATTTTGCTCTGCAGACCAGATACTTGAGCATTTGGGGGCATCATTTACTTTTCTTTTAGTGATATTTATAAACTTTCCTCTGTAACTTTTAGACTGAACCAGGGAGGATAGTTATTGCTTTTTTCCTCTACTTTGTTTCTTTGTCAGTCTTATCATGAAGTAGCTATCCCCTCATGGGGTGGGTCTGATTTCTTCTTCCAGAGGGTTGAGGAAGAAGCACTGGTGAAGAACAGCAGTGCTTGCAAAGATTACCTCATTGAAGCTATGAAGTATCATCTGCTACCAACAGAGCAGCGTATATTAATGAAGAGTGTCCGGACCCGACTGAGGACACCCATGAACCTTCCCAAAGTAGGATCTGCTGTTCATACTTGTTACTACCTCATCTGAAAGGCCCATAGTGAGGCTGTTAATATTTTACTCATCTGATTTTCCATGTGCCCAGGAATTCATTGAAGTGTATATAATTCAACTTCTCTATTGATTTTGTCTGTGGAGGGTGGGGATTGTTTTACTCACTTAATCTTTATAAACTACGTGATGTCACTCTTCTGGAACAGAGGCAACTGGTATTTGTCCCTTCTGAGTTTTTTTTAGCTCTTTACAAAGGTTTCTTTGTAAGCTACATGTTTGGATAGTAACTGAAAACCGACTAGTTTCACAGAATTGCTAAGAACTTAGGATGCTAGCTTGTTCCTTTTGTTCCTTCCTATTGTCTGTTGTGTACTATTTGATGGTTCACTCACACATCATACATAGTCATTTCAGTGTAGATTTTCCATATGTTTTCCCAGATCTCCAGTGTTCATGTAATTCCTCTGTGAAAGTTCATATTCTACCTTTATCTTTTTAGTTGAAGCCATTCATGTCTTACTGATTTAATTTTCCTTACGAATAACCCCTCATTTCTGTCTCTTTGTTTGCAATTCCTTCTGCTCTGTTTGCATCTTTACAGTACTAGGAGACCAGCACTTTAAGCACCATTTTGTGTATGGTCTAATCAGAATGACCCATAATATAATGCTTTTATTTATGTATTGATTTTTAGCTCTCATGTGTGTTTGGGGCAATGATGAATTAAGAAATAAGAATTAATCTGTTATCCACTGTTTTCTTATATCACCTTTAGTTATTACTTTACCTTTTCATTAAATTAAATCTTTTAAATTCTTTCATTTTTAATGCTTTTATTTAGTGTTTTTTCAATTTTATTTTTTTTTGGAGTCTACATTTTAATTGCTTCAAATCCATATTAGTAGTGTTTTTCTGTTTTGCCCAGTGTTAACAAGAGTTCTCAATTTAGAACCAACTGTATTTTGCCAATGTGCTACTCCCTCCTTTTTTCTAGATCATTAGTAAATATTTTAATTTAAAATGGACTTCAGTACTTTCCCTGGTGATACCTCATTAGAAATACCCACTTACCAACATAGTCCGTTTGTAGGAAGTTTCAGTCTATATGATTATGTTTATTATCTAAGCCAAAAAGTAAATAATTTGGCACATAACATCTATTGAGATTCAGGATCATATAGATTCAAATTTGGCATGCTTTTTTTTTTAACATCCCTCTGCGTGTTACTCATCGTTTCATAGGCTCCTGGAAGTTCAAATGCTTTTCTCAAAATATTCTAAATTTTTACTGAGAATTATTATCACTTAAAAAGTATTTACAAGGCACTCACTTCCTACCCTATTTTGAAAATTGGTATTTGCCGTTTTTAAATTTTCTGATCTCTCCTCAGTTCTCCAAGATTTTTCAAAAATAATTGTAAGTGGCTCAGTAAGTACATTAGCTAGTTCCCTTAACACCTTAGTATGCATGCCATCTGGGTCTGCTGATTTTATAAGTGTTCACATTTTCCAAATACCCTTTTACCTCCTTTTATAAGTAGCCGTCTCTATAAGTCTTCATTACTTCATATTTGTCCATATTATTTGGTGTCAGTTTTTGTTCTTACAAAAAAAATAGATTTATAAAAGTTGTTCGTAGGCTTAGCCCATTCGAATTATTATTTCTTTTATGCTGGTCTCTTTAACTTCCTTCTAAATAGCTTGTTTTATCTTTAATACTTTTTAAACATTTCATATTTATAAAAGATCTCTTCTTGCATGTTCCCTCTGCTGGCATCTTTAGCTTTGCTATCTTTAGCTATGCCTTAACCTTTAGAGTGAAAACTAATTCTCTTCTAATTTCTGTAATAAGCATGTCGCTTTTGAAAACATTCTAAAGAGTCTTTGGTAAAATCCTATCAAGTATTTTCTCTTATGTAGAGTTGTGATCATCTGTTCAGTTGACACTCTCCGGGCTTCTCTGGTTGTGGCTTTGGAGTGACCCTCCTAACTGTATTAAACTTGCGGTTTCTCAGTTCTTTAGCTCTGATTTTGTGGTGGGTATGCTGATCCATGAAGGTTCTCTTCTGTTCTCTCAGGGTGGCTGGGGAGGAGGGTTGCAGACCTGACAGGTAGCAGGGAGCTACTCAGCTCCTGATTTTGCATTTGCATAGTCTCTCCTCAAAGTTTATTTATCTGCACATGTTTTTGCAAAACTGCTTGTGTTGGACACGTTTTTCAGTAGCACTGTTTGTCATTTTAGAGTGGTTGTACTCAAGATTAATTCTAAATAGGTAGGTAAGAATGAGGCAAAGATTAATTTCTCTTGTGACATATCATAATCATGGTAAGACCTATGAGACAAAATGTGGTAGCAATGCTGGAATAATAGATAATGTTTCTACCATGACAGTGACTAATTAGGCTCTGATTCTGTGGACGCATACTAATTTGCATCAAAGATCTTTTTATATCTCAGATATTATTTTATATCTCAGATATTATTTATATGACGATATTTTGTATCGTCAGTAAACCGTCTTGGGATTGTGTAAGGCACTCTTGGATTTGGACAGTATAATGAAAAACTGTATATGTTTTGCTACTGTGCTTTGTTGTTAGCTTCTTTTTATCTTCGGAATCTGTATTTTTACAAATGCAATCTTATTATTTCTATATATTTATTTTTCTTTTTTTACCCAGGATATCTATTAAGATTTCCAGTTGGAAAATTATGAAACTTGGTATTTCAGGAGGCAAAACTAATATTTAATAGGTGAAGAAAATGAAAGAACAAAGTTTAATTGATCTACATTTCAGGATGGTCACTTGAATTTGTGTAACTCCCGACCCCTTGCCTTCCTTAAATACGTCACATTTAACTTTTCCATACAACTGTCTTCCCAGTTTTCTATTCCTTTGCATTAGCATAAACTAGTATGATGTTTCTCAGATCAGGCGTCACAAATAATTGGGGTGTCAGAGTCATGACACCTCTTTTGATGCTAGTAGCACAGTGGTTTTTATCACCGTCTCTTGATCTCATACAAATATCCCTGCTCTCCTGCTCTTGTCTTCCCATGATACATTCTTCCTTTCCCCATTATCTCTGATTCCTGGGGTTCCAAATCCTCACCCCATTTTACTTCTCTTGGGTGAGTAAAGAACAGATATTACTACCTTTCTGTATATTCGGTAGCACATATTCCCTTCCATCCTCATTTTGATCTACAAGAAGTGAACTATTGTGTGGAAATCACAAGATTCATAGTTGAGAATCATGAAATCTAATAAACCATATTGTTTCTCAAGGATTATTTGAAAAGTATTCCCTTTAGAGATTTTTTTAAACTGATCTTCATCAGAGATGTTAACCAAACCTCTTTCAACTGTTGTCTAACTGCCGGGCAGAGTTTAAAAGTTAAGCACAGGTAGGTCTTCTATAGACCTCTAGATACAGGATTGATCTTACTGTCTGTTTCACCTCTGTGATTTCATAACCTTGCCCCTCCCTTTTTTCCCTTTGGGATTAGGGGGGAAGGGTATTGCAGATTTTCTTTGTTAATTCTTCCTTTTATTTATTTGTATTCAACACTAGAGGAATGGCAGGTCAGAAAAAAAATTATATAACTGTGCTACATTCAGTCTTCTTTTTAAGACCTTTAAAATTCTTTATACTTTCCAGTAAATAAATTACTAAAATAGGCTTCTTTTCGGAAACAAGATTTATTCTGATTTCTGTGTACCCATCTTTCTATAGTTCCAAGTACAGGTAGGTCGTTGCTCAGTCAAGGTTGCAAACCTTCCCTTTTTGTATGCATGAGTCATTCCATCTTCTGTTTGTTTTCATTTTTTGTTTCTTTTGAACATCCGTTTTTCCTGTCATCTCACTTTTCCCTTGACAGGTCCTTGCCATTCTTTACAGTGTTACACACGTGACATCATTAACTTATACGTTCTTCTGAATTGACAGCTGTGTTTTCAGTGTTTCCGAAGAGTGCCCAGTGTGCCCACTTATACTCATTAAAAGACAAACACATTGATTGCTAAATCCCATCTATCTCTCAAGGTTCTACTCCCTCCAGGAAGCTTTCACTAAATTATGGCTATGTTTCATTTTCTGATCAGGAATAGCAATTAATGTCTATAACTAATCATAGCTTTCTGGTCACATATAATTGTATATAGTTCTTGAAGTACTTTAGAGTCTTGTCTCCTTAGTGATATCTAATAGCTCTTGGGGGTAGAGTCCCTGTCTTACATTTCTTATGTAGAACATCTTAGCACAGTTCTGATCAAATATGGAAGATAGGCACTTAATAGATAGTTGTTGGATTGAATTGAATTGAAGAAGTTTATGGACCTCACTTATTCTCAGTGCTGGACTGTGCTTCATTCATTCGTTATGATTTCTAGTATCTCCATTATCTGTCCTCTTGGTTGTTTTATTTGTGGAGCATCCAGGGAGGTCTCTTTACTTGACATCTGGGAATCTGTCTCTCTTGTGAACTCCAATTCAATTAGTTCTCCTTTTTCAATAGGTTTTTTTTTTTCCTTCTTCCATCTTTCTTTAATACCTTATTGTCCTTTTCATCTCACCTACCCACTAACATAAATTTCACTTCTGTCTGCTTTCCTAGATTGTGGAGATCTAATCCCTGGTCATTACAAAGCTGGGATCTAGTTTATAGCAAGCCCTATGACACTGCAGCCTTGCCAGTGCTGACTGCCTGCTGTTTTTGGCTTAAATACTGCTTTTGCTTGAAGGATCAGAAACTTAGTTTCTGATATCCTTATTTTTGACTAAATGTGCTAGAAAATAGAATTGTAGTTCTAACATACATGTGTCCCCTTTGTTGATGTTTATTAAATGTTGATGAGGTGGTTGTTTTCCCCCAGCTCCCCCTACCATCTTCATCCTAATATTCTCCATGTCATTGTCTTTGTAAGACATTTTAAATCCCTGAACATGCAGTAGTTGTTGGTTCAAGTGCCTCTACTTCTGCCCTTGCAGTTAATGGTGGTGGTTGGGGGCCAAGCACCAAAGGCTATCCGCAGTGTGGAATGCTATGACTTCAAAGAAGAACGATGGCACCAAGTAGCAGAATTGCCTTCCAGGAGATGTAGGGCAGGTAAGCATCATGCATTGCGGTCATTTCCCTATTGCTGGGTCATTGGGAGCTTCTCTCTCAGGTCTTATTTTATTAGCTAGAAGAATCTTTATTGGAAAAGCTTTGATTAAAATAAACATGTGATTACAGAGTGATTGAGGAGCCCGGTGCAACTCATAAGACATCGATGGGGATAGCTGCTCTGTCTTCAATTTACATATTCTTTATACTAGATTCTCTAGTATAAAGTGGAGTAGCTAGCAATTTGCTGGATATTTTCCTACTTACCTTTGCTGAAGTGTTGAGAATTCTTAAGGTTGGGACCCTTGGTTCTAAGAGATTCCTGACTTAGCTAATAAGCCACAGTTTCCTTCTTCCAAGCATTCATTTTACAAACATTTGTTGAAATAGACTTTATTTATCCAAAACTGTAATCAGAAGAGGCAGTTGCAAATTCTAAGGATTCTTCCTGTGACTCAAACCTGGATCCATAAATCATAGCTCCCATAGCGAATGAGTTCTAAGTGTAACAGAACATTTCTACCATGGTAGTCCTTTAACAGTATATCCTAGAAATTGTTACATAACAGCATAAAGTTAACCCATTCCTTTCGAGCTGTCTAGTATGTTGGACAGGGATCTGGATGTAGTATAATTTTTACTAGTTTTTAATTGAACATTAAAATTGTTTTTAATCTTATGTTATAAATAGTACTTCAATGAATTCCTTATACATATATTATTATGTATGTATGCTAATATATTTTAGTGGGATAAAACTCTAGAACTAGAATTAATGATTCAAAGAGTATGCAAGGAAGATATACCAATTATTACTTCCACTAACAGTAAAATATGAAGGTACAAATTTCCCTACATACCCTATAACACCTTATAATTAAATTGAGTTTTGCAATCTGGTAGGTGAAAAATGCTATCTCATTATCTACTTTGCACTTTTATTATGAGGAAAGTTAAACATCTTTCTGAATGGTCAGTTCATGATTCTTGCCATTTTTTTATTATACTATTTTATTGATTTAATACGTTAAGGGAAGTAGCCTTTTTGTCATTTGTGGTGTGAATGTTTATTTGTATTAATCTTTTATCTTCTGACTTTACTTGCATTATTTTTGTGTTATTTTGGCCATTTAACAATGTTACTTTTTATGAATTCCTGTACATCAGATTTTGTCCTTGGACTTAAAGATTTGTTTCTTGTTTAGAAAAGTGTTACTCACAAATTATTTGTGTGTGTGTAATTCCCTATTATTAATGTCTTATAAAACTGTGATGCAGTTATCAAAACTAAGAAATTAGCATTGGCATATTACTATTACTTAGGATGATATTCTCTGGGTCCACCCATGTTGCTGCAAATGGCAGTATTTCATTCTTTGTTATGGCTGAGTAATATTCCATTGTATATATAACACATCTTCTTAAACCAATCATCTGTTGATGGGCAGTTGGGTTGTTTTCATGTCTTGGCTATTGTATTGGGCTGGCCAAAAAGTTCGTACAGGTTTTCCCATAAGGTTACAGAAAAACCCAAACGAACTTTTTGGCCAACCCAATAAATAGTGCTACTCTGAACACTGAGGTGCATGTATCTTTTCAAATTATAGTTTTCATCCTTTCCCGATATGCCCAGGAGTGGGATTGCTGGATCATATCATAGTTATATTTTCAGTTTTTTTTAAGGAAACTCCATACCATTTTCCATACTGGCTGCACCAATTTACATTCCCACCAACAGCAGGGTTCCCTTTTCTTCACATCCTCTCCAGCATTTATTATTTGTAGACTTTTTGATGATAGCCATTCTGACCACTGTGAGGTGAGACCTCATTGTGGTTTTGATTTGCATTTCTCTAATAATTAGAGATGTTGAGCATCTTTTTCATGTGCCTGTTGACCATCTATATATCTTCTTTGGAGAAATGTCTATTTAGGTTTCTGCCTATTTCTTGATTGGGTTGTTTGGGGTTCTTTTTTGAATAGTATGAGCTATTTGTATATCTGGGTTATTAACCCCTTGTCAGTCACATCGTTTGCAAATATTTTCTCCATTCCGTAGGTTGTCTTTTATTTTGTTGATGGTTTCCTTTGCTGTGCAAAAGCTTTTAAGTTTGATTAGGTCCTATTGTTTATTTTTGCCTTTATTTCTTTTGCCTTGGGAAACTTCTCTAAGAAAATAATGCTATGATTTATTTCCAAGAATGTTTCACCTATGTTCTCTCCTAGGAGTTTTATGGTATCATGTCTTACATTTAAGTCTTTAAACCATTTTATGTTTACTTTTATATATAGTGTGAGGGAATGTTCTAATTTCATTGATTTACATGCAGCTGTCCAACTTTCCCAACACTATTTGTTGAAGAGACTGTCTTTTCTCCATTATATAGTTTTGTCTCCTTTGTCGTGGATTAATTGACCGTAGGTGTGTGGGTTTATTTCTGGGCTCTCTGTTCACTTCCATTTATCTATATGTCTGTTTTTGTGCCAATACCATGCTGCTTTGATTACTGTAGCTTTGTAGTAGTGTCTAAGTCTGGAAGAGTTATGCCTCCAGCTTTGTTCTTTTTCCTCAGGATTTCTTTGTCATTTCTGGGTCTTTTGTGCTTCCATATAAGTTTTAGTATTATTTGTTCTAGTTCTTTGAAAAATATCATGGATATTCTGATAAGGATTGCATTTAATCTGTAAATCGTATGGTCATTTTAACCATATTAATTTTTCCAAGAGCATGAGATTTCTTTCCAGTTCTTTGAATTATCTTCAGCTTCCTTTATCATTGTTTTATAGTTTTCAGTGTATAGGTCTTTCATCTCCTTGGTTGAGTTTATTCTTAGGTTGTTGGGATTTTAAATGGGATTTTTTTTTTTTTTTACTTTCTCTTTCTGATATTTTGTTGTTGTGTAAAGGAATGCAACAGATTTCTGTATATTAATCTTGTATCCTGCCACCACGCTGAATTTATTAGTTCTAATACTTTTCGTGTGGAGTCTTTAGGGTTCTCTATATAGCGTGTCACGTCATCTGCAAATAGTGACAGTTTTACCTCTTCACTTCCATTTGGATACATTTTATTTCTCTTTCTTGTCTGATTTCTGTGGCTAGGACTTCCAATAAAATATTGAATAGAAGTGGTAATAGTGGACATCCTTGTCCTGTTCCTGAATTTAGCGGGAAGTTTTTCAGCTTTTCGCCGTTGAGTATTATGTTGGCTGTGGCTTTGTCATAAATGGCTTTTATTATGTTGAGATATGTTCCCTTTATACCCACTTTGGTGAGAGTTTTCGTCATGAGTGGATGTTGAATTTTATCAAATGCTTATTCTGTGTCTATTGATATGATCATGTGTTTTTTTTCTTTTCTTTTGTTAAGGTGGTGTATTATAGTGATTGATTTGCGTATGTTGAACCACCCTTTTTACCCTGGAATGAATCCAGCTTGATCATGAGATATGATCCTTTCTCTGTATTGTTGGATTTGGTTTGCTAATATTTTGTTGAAGAATTTTGCATCTATATTCTTCAGAGATATTGGCCTGTAATTTTCTTTTTCTGTAGTGTCTTTGTTTGGTTTTGGTATCAGGATGATGGTGCCCTCATACAATGACTTTAGAAGTGTTCCTTAGTCTGTAATTTTTTGGAATAGTTTGAGAAGGATAGGTAAGCTGTATGTTCCTGGCCTTTTGTTTGCAGGGAGTTGTTTTCATTACAGATTATATTTCACTTCTAATAATCAGTCTGTTCAAATTATCTGTTCCTTCTTGACTCAGTTTTGGCCGGTTATATGTTTCTTGAAACTTTTCCATTTCTTCTAGGAGGTCCAATTTGTCATTATATAACTGTTCACAGTATTCTCTTCTGATTTTTTGTATTTCTGTGGTGGTTATTTCTCCTCTTTCATTTCTTATTTTGTTTATTTGGATCCGCTCTCTTTTCTTCTTGGTGAGCCTAGCTAGAGGTCTGTCAGTTTTGTTTATCTTTTCTAAAAACCAGCTCTTGGTTTTATTGATCTTTCCTGTTGTTTTTTTGATCTTCATTTTCTTTACTTCCTCTTTTATCCTTATTATTTTTCCTTCTGCTGACCTCGGTTTTGTTTGTTCTTGTTCTGATTCTTTTAGGTGGTAGGTTAGGTTGTTTATTTGAGTTTTTTTCTTGAGGAAGGCCTGTGTGGCTATGACCTTCTCTCTTAGAACTGCTTTTGCTGCATCCCATAGTTTTTGTAAGGTTGTGTTTTTCATTGTCATTTGTCTCAAAGCATTTTCTGATTTCTTATTTGATTGCATCAGTGACCATTGGTTTTTTAGTAGCATGTTGTTTAGTCTCCATGTGTTCAGTTTTTTCCCATTTTTCTTTTTGTGGTTGATTTCTAGTTTTATACTGTTGTGGAAGGAAAGGATGCTTGAAATAATTTCTATCCTCTTAAATTTGTTGAGGCTTGTTTTTTGACCTAGTATCTCTTTTGCCATTTTAATTATGAAATGTGTTGGTGTGGGTGTGATTGGGTTCATCTTGTTTGGGACCCTCTGTGCTTCCTCTACCTGGATATGTTTCCTTCTTAAGTTTGGGAGGTTTTCAGACGTAATTTCTTCAAATACATTTTTGAGCCCTTTTTCTCTTTCTGCAACCCGCCTATTTTGCATAGGTATGCTTTATGTTATCCCATAGATCTTGTATGTTACTTTGGGGTTTTTTTGTTTGTTTGTTTTTTTCATTTGTCTTTCTGTCTGCTGCTCTGATTGGATGATTTCCATCATTCTGTCTTCCAGATCACTTATTCGTTCTTCTGCATTATTTAGTCTACAATTCATTGCCTCTGGATTTGTTTTTATCTCTGCAGTTGAGTTGTCTAGTTTTGACTGGTTCATTTTATAGTTTCTAGTTCCTTGTTATAGTGATCTGCATTTCTATCAATAATCTTTAATCCCTTCAGCATCTTTATTACCTCCTTTTTGAACTATAAGTCTGGTAGATAGGAGAGGTCTGTTTCATTATTTGTTCTTTCAGGGGATTTCTCTTGTTCTTTTAATTGGGAGTAGTTCCCCTGCTTTCTTATTTTACTTGACTTCGTCTGTCTCTATGAATTTAGGAGAAACAGTTGTCTATTGTGGTCTGAAAGGGCTGTTTTTATGTGGGAGCATCCCTGTATAGACTGTGTAAGTCCAGTATTTTTTGGTGCAAGGGCTGTATGCCAACCATATCTTTCCTCAGAGTGTGCTGGCCATTATCCCCTTGATAAGGGGGCGTGATTGGAGTTGTGGTGTCTAGAGCCTGCCCTGAATATTGGGCACAGCCTCCTCTTTTCTCTGTGGATGTCACAGCCTTGTCAGGGGCAAGGTCTGCTCCCCATTTGTTTGAGTAGAAACCCTGAGTCTCAGATTTGATATGGCTCCATTGCCCTTGCTCTGTTGCAAAGGAGGTGAAGTGAAGCAAGTGAGGCCCATGTGGTCACAGTGAACCTATGCACCGCCTCTGCAGTCATCTGCAGTTCTGCCCAGAAGCAGCCCAAGGTCGTGTCCCTTTCTCCACTGTGTTTGTCCCAGATCTAGTGCTAGGCTATGGTGTGTGGTGTGGAGTGGGCTGGTGCTGGGGGCTGGGGTGCTGTGGCTGCAGGAGTCAAGGTGGTTGTGCTGCCACCTGGGACCTGGGCTGCCTCTGTGGCAGGCCTCTCCCAGGACCTATCTGCACTAGATCTGGCTCCAAGCTTCAGTGTGAGCTGGGCAGAACTAGAGTGCTCCAGACAGAAAAGGAACCCCTGTATACTCCTCCCAAGGGGCTGCCCACCCAAAACATGCATTTCTGTGGTGTGACCCAGTGTGTGCACCAACAATGTCCACTGGATCTGGACCCTCCCCCATGGTGTGAATGCTGACAGTGGGCTCTGAGGTTTGATAAGGCCATACCCCAGGCCGTCCAAGCTGTCTCCATGCAGGTAGACAGAGTCCTCTTCCTGGGCCCGTCTGCCCAAGACTCAGCATCTAGCCGCTGTGCATACTAGCATCCCTGCCCATCATGCATTTCAGACTGGGAAGCGTGGTGAGGTTACAGCTATCAGCTCTGCTCTGATTGCTAGTAAACCAGCACCCACACACTCCTTGAGAGCAGAGACTAGGCCCCTCTGAGACAGGCTGGGACCTGGGACTTGGGACCCTTTACTGCAGTGCTTGCACCTGGACAAACATCTCCTTGAGCAACAGAATACAAAGAAACTCTAAGGGACTAAAAATAACTGTGCACATGTGTAGTCAGGGTAATTATGAATAATAAGGCCAAAACCCAGCTGCCGCTTCTGAAGTGCTAGGAGCAAAAGCAGGGTACTGGGCATGATCCCTGCACACACCACCACCAAGGGGTGGGCAGACCACCTAAACCACGCCTCCAGCCCGAGCCACCTATATGCCCCCACTCTCACCCCATTTAAGGAAACAGCTCCCCTCTCCTCAGGGAGCAAGAAAGGGAACCTGTTACTTGTTTTTGCTCCCTCGTGCTAAGCACAAGTCCCAATAAAGCCTTGCCTGAATTCCTCATCTGGCCTCTTACCAATTTCTGTTGCTTGAAGAGTCCAAGAACCCAGGTCTGTAACACCTCCAGTCCCTCTGTCTGTCCTGGCAGACTTCGTAGCAGGCAGAGGGGCTCCCCAGGGCGAGGTCCTGCCTGTGTGGACCTTCCCTCCTTCACAGATCCCTCCCAGGGGTGCCAGTCCTGTTCTGAATGCCTTTTTCCCCCCATCCTGCTGGGTTACGTGGAGATCTTTCTTGCAGCTTTGGTTGTAAAAGAGATCTTCTGCCAGTTTCCAGTTGGTTTTCTGTGAGAATTGTTCCATATGTAGATTGTATGTTTGATGCGTTTGTGGGTGAGGTGAGCTCCATGTCCTCCTACTCTGCCATCTTGATCCTCCCTTGTTATATTGCATTTAGTTGTCATGTTTTGTTAGTCTCTTCTGATCTGTGACAGTTCCGTAGTCTTTCCTTATCTTTCATGCCCTTGATTCTTTTGAAGAGCACTTGGTCTGGTATTTTTGAGTAGAAGGTCCAAAATTGAAAGCCATGGGAGATGTGTACAGGTTCAAGTAGTTGGAAAATATTGGCTCATTGTTTACGACTGTAAGTAAGTCTTTGAAGAAGCCAAGAGTCAAAATAGTACCTCAGCCCATGCCATTGCATTTTTCAGTAGTAGTAAGGAGCACAGTCTATTCATTCTATATTCTCGCTAATGAATAGCGTTTCTTAGGACCTATTCAGCCAGGCTTCTCCTGAGGGGGACTTCTGTTCTGACAACAGCTGTAGACTGTTTGGAATGCAGTCTTTAGATGTTGGTAGCAGTTGGGTTGCACATGCATCATTAACTGCTGTATTTCTTTTTCAGGGATGGTCTACATGGCTGGACTCGTTTTTGCTGTCGGTGGCTTTAATGGCTCCTTAAGGGTCCGCACTGTGGATTCCTATGACCCCGTGAAAGATCAGTGGACCAGTGTTGCTAACATGCGAGACCGGAGAAGCACCCTGGGGGCTGCTGTGTTGAACGGACTGTTATATGCCGTAGGAGGCTTTGACGGGAGTACAGGCAATTTTCTTTTATCTTTCCTTCATTAGTTAGAATTAACATAGCGATCACATTTATGGAACAAGGCCTAGCAAAATTAGGAGGCATTTGAATGTTTTAACAGGTATTGTGAAGATAAGTTTAAAATTTCCATCCAGAATTCCTTTAAATGATGTTAAGAGTGCTCAGTATGTAAATTTTCTTTCTCATGCTTCAGTGTCAGTCATCTTCCCAAGTTTAAAAAGCCAGTAAATGTCAGTAGCTTGCGTAGGAGCTCGCTCTTCCTCTTCGTCACATAATTGGATTTTGGCCCACTTTAATGCAGCTGAAGTATTTCCCCTACTAATACATATAAGGAACCTGAGGTGCAGTGCATTGTGCTTTATTACAGGGCTGTCCTCGGTGGAGGCTTACAACATCAAGTCTAACGAGTGGTTCCACGTGGCCCCCATGAACACGAGGAGGAGCAGCGTGGGTGTTGCCGTAGTTGGAGGTGGGTCGGCTTCCCGGTGGTTGTGAGTGGTTCTTCCTGTAACCCGGACTCTGGTTTTCTAAATGGGCAACCAAAGGGCCATTTAAAAGGGAAATAGTGGCTATTGGAAAATGCTAGTTATCCCTTTTTAAAATAAGGCACGCCTGCCCTCTGGTCCCCCTCCCTCTCTCTCTGTCCCCCTCCTCCCTCTCTCTGTGTCACCTGTGTAATATAACTAACTGACTTTAATACAGTCATCTGGGGAACAAACCAGATGGCATGAATATGAAATTTTACATCTGGAGAAGGGCTGTTTAACATTTAAGGGATGGGTTGCCACAGTTATTTATTTATATCCTACTTTGTCCCCCAAAAGAGTTTAATTAGTATGATTTTTTTTTTACTTGGTTGGGTGAATCTGTGGGTTCCCACCCCCTCCCCATGGTGGGTATAATCCTCTGCACCAACTTTTCTTTTACCAGCTTTACTGAGATAGAATTCACATACCATACAATTCATGCATTTAAAGTATAAAATCCAGTGTGCATCTGTCATAACAATTCATTTTAGAACATTTTTATTACTCCCACAAAGCAGTCCTACTCCCCTTGGCTATCATCCCCATCCTCCCAGCCCTCAGCAAACACTATCTACTTTTTTGTCTCTCTATAATTTTCCACTTACAGACATTTCATATTAATGAAATCATACATTGCAGTATGTGGTCCTTTGTGACTGGCTTCTTTGACTTGGCATAATGTTCAAGGTTTGTTCATGCTATAGCATTTTACCAGTACTTCTTTTTATTGCCAAATAATATTCCATTGTATACTGGTACTGACTCTTGATTCAACTTTTTTTTCAATTTACTAAGATAACTTTGATATTTAATTTGGTTTTCCAGGATGTTCACTTACCAAATAGTGTTTATCCAAAGGTATACTGAGTGTACTTTCTTGTTCTATCAGATTATTGATGAAAGTGTTAAATTAATATCATATATATTCTGCAGATCTTAATAATATGATTTGGTAAGTCCACCTATCACCATTAGGCAAGATTTTAAATAGTTCCTAATACTTTAAAGGTAAACTCTGCTACCAAGGAGGAAAATATATTATTTCCTGACTTGAAAAAATAGCTTTTTATGAATTTGGCTTTCTCTGTGATTCCATGTTTAGGTCTGCTTTATGCTGTCGGGGGTTATGATGGAGCTTCACGTCAGTGTCTCAGCACAGTAGAATGCTACAGCGCCACAGCAAACGAGTGGACCTATATAGCAGAAATGAGTACCAGACGGAGTGGAGCAGGTGAATAAGAACCTCATTTAGTAATTGAAGCATGGAAATGATGGAAAAGAATTAAACAAGTGAAATGATGGCATCTCTTTATATTATCAGAAAATATATGCTGATTCTAGTGACACTTAAAATGTCTTTTGCATTATGCAGGTAGAGTTGGTAGGTAGCTGCACTTAAATTTCACTTTGTAAAATTTCTAAAGTGTTATATTAAAGGCTTCTGTTTTGTTTAATTATTTATATTGTTTGGCATTACTTTTAGGTTTTTGTTTCTAGTGCTTATTGGAGAACTTGCTTAATAATCAACTCCATATCCATTGCTTACAGATTTTATGCTCTAATATTGGTTTGCTTTTATCACGAAAGTTGTTTTCAAAAGATTCGTGTAAAGGACTTCCCTCTCTGTGTTTCACCTCCATATTATTTTTATTGTATTTGACATGCTTTTTTAGAACAATAGTTCTGAGATTCTCATTTGTAATTCTATTTGTTTCTACTTCTTAGGCTGTATGCTTTAATATTGACTTTTAATATGAATAATCATTTCAGAAGTTTTATTTACAAGTCATTTGAAGAAACCCTAATATATTATAATTTCTTGTCCCTTTTACTCTACTATTGTTTGGTTCTTTGTGTTTTACAGGTGTTGGTGTGCTAAACAACTTACTATATGCTGTCGGGGGTCATGATGGCCCTTTAGTACGAAAAAGTGTTGAAGTGTATGATCCCGCCACCAACACATGGAGACAGGTTGCAGATATGAACATGTGTAGAAGAAATGCAGGTATCTATCTAGTTTATGATTACAAAATTTATACTGAATTGTATTCAGAGTATCACTGTGTATTTCCATTGTTTTTTTACTGATCTGAGTTCCCTAATAGACTTGCTCTTTAAAGGCAGAAACGTTTGTAATAATCCTATATAGTGAATGCCTAGTATAGTGTCTGGACATAACAGGTTGATGTGATCCTTCTGTTAACTTATAATATCTGTCAAAGTTTACTTTTTGGTGATGAATGTAGAGACTTAATTAGAGGAAGAACCCTCTTTATTTGATACTTGAATTCATTCATTCTTACCACAGACATATTTGAGTGTCTACCTGTATCACATTCTGAAGCCCAGTTCTCAGGGAATTTAGTCTAGTTGAGTAAATATTTATACCAGATAAAAAAGCTAGTTGTTTATCTGAATCTGGAGGGGAAGCCTGAAGAAGCAACCTCATTTTAATACAGTTCAGGGTTTCTAGAAAATGGAAAAGCTAAAATAACAACAACAATAATTTTAAGAAAGCTGAGGTCTTCAAGATCTCTTTAAGTAGGTACAGAACTACCTACTTAAAAAGAAGATCTGTAGAAGGGAAATAGGAATGGAAAATAGATTCAGGGTACCTGGGTAGTCTTTTTGGGAAATTCTCATTTTCTTAAAAATGCCATTGTCTTCATGCCAATTCCCATAATCCAAAATAAGTTCCTGATGATTCTCAAACTCACTGTATACCACTGGATGATGTTGCAAGATGCACCCTCCATCCCCCCAGAAATATTCTTCTTAATTTCTCTTTAATTTAAATGTGATCACTAAGGGAGATAAGTATATGGGACTGCAAGAACTTGCTCAACAGAGCAAAATATAAAATTAATTTACTTGACCTTTTACCTCATCCAACTGGTACAACTGGTACTTGGTGAAGTACTAAAACTCTCTTAGCTATGGATAGTCCAGAACTATTAATAGTAAGACCCACAGATCTGGGGCCCAGCACATATGAAGTTAGAAAAGCATACATGCATGTGCTTCCTGGATTAGGAAATTTATTTGCAATTTGAACTTTTGTTATTATTTTCCTAAAGATTATTCTAGTCTTATTTTTTCTCTACCCTTGTTTTATTGTTTTCAAATCAAAATTAGCCATTTCTTCTAGCCAGAAGAATAAGGAGATACTTTGTGTATGTAGAGCTATTGTCATCCTGCTCTTGCTTTTCAGGTATTTGAACTACTTTAAAATGATATGAGTTTGCTTCCTGTCGAGAGACTATCATAGTAGCACAACAGAGTTTGAGTAAAGGGGATCCACTCCATTTGCACAGAAGACACTATTGCTTTTAAATGCTGTGTAGAGATTTGGGCTCATTATTTTGTTACGTTAAAAATCTACAAGCACCTATTAATTGTGTTAGCAAAACTGTCTGTAAAGAGACCAGTGTGCGGGCAGCACCCTTCTGGATGTTTTGATGCCCTGTAGTACCAGTTCATAAAAGCTCTGAGTCGTGTTTAAAATTATTAAATATGCTTTTAAAAAATAAATTGAAATAAAGAGCTTTTAAAATGTGTTTATCTTTTCACTCAGCAGTTTTCTTTGTAAACATTTATATTAAGAAAATTATTGCAGAAGTATGCAAAATGTGCAAGAGATCCTTGTTCATTGTAACATTATTGATAAGAGCAAAAAAGCTGAAAATAAGTTAAAATCCATCAGTAAAAGACAAATTATGGTATTATCATACATGGAATACTATGCAGCCATTAAAAATTATGTAGATCTGTATTTATTAACTTGGGGAAATGTCCAAGGTATATATTGTTTGGTGGGAGTGAGTAAAAAGTAGCATGTGTAGTATGAGCTACTTTGGGGTTAAAAAAAAAGGAGTGTCTGAGTATATACATGTAGAAAAGAGCCAGAATTTCGATGATCAGGATTCTAAGCGGTATAGGATTAGTGGTGGACTTTATACTTTTCTAGATGTTTTGAATTTTGCAAAAATCCAAAAAATATTTTATTCTCATAATAATTAAATAAATAATACTGTTTTCCCTTTTAAAGGAGATAAAATAGTTGACCAGTCAGTATAATAATTAAAATTCAGAATCATTTTTACTTTCTACTAATATATATATTTATTTTTCCTTTTTCCTTAGGATTTCCTTAGAAGCTGACTTTGGGAGAGTTCTTTGACTTTTAATTTTCTATTGTTTTTAATAAAATGGGGATTAAAATAGTTTCTAACCTGTAAAGTAAGGTTATTGTGAAGGTTAAATGAAATAATGCATATATAAAGCATCTACTGCATAAGTAACATATGAGTAGGAGCTTACAGTTAGTATTAGATTCTCAGATATAAAGGAATTCTTTTCGGGTTCCCCCATCTTCTCTCTTTGCCTCTTTCCAGGAAGTACGTGTCTCTGGATCACCTCACCAGACACGTTCAGGGATACTTATATTCATCCAAATTTTTAAAATAATTGTTTTCTCTCTGTGTAATTTTTTTAAAGGAGTTTGTGCAGTTAACGGTCTGTTATATGTAGTTGGAGGGGATGATGGTTCCTGTAACTTGGCATCAGTAGAATATTATAACCCAACAACTGATAAATGGACAGTTGTGTCATCTTGTATGAGCACAGGGAGAAGTTATGCAGGTAATAATTGTTCAGTTTTCTTATAGTCTTCTATTATAATACGAAAGGATTACATCATTATGATTTTTACATTAAGAATGTTTTTCTCGGGGCTTCCCTGGTGGCACAGTGGTTGAGAGTCCGCCTGCCGATGCAGGGGACACGGGTTTGTGCCCCGGTCTGGGAAGATCCCACATGCCGCAGAGCGGCTGGGCCCATGAGCCATGGCCACTGAGCCTGCGCGTCCGGAGCCTGTGCTCCGTAACGGGAGAGGCCACAACAGTGAGAGGCCCGTGTACCGCAAAAAAAAAAAAAAGAATGTTTTTCTCCTGTATAAGAAGGAAGTCTTTTCTCAAAGTATATCTTATTTCTTATTCTCAAAATAATTAATATCAGATATGTATATTCTGAAATAAAGCACTAGTATCCTTTTGTCATTCTGTAGTCACTTGTATTCAAAATTACAAATCTTTCCAGTGTGGCATCATAAAATTTAATATGGCTACATCTGTATGCAGTGTCATGGAATTCACAATGTAGCAAGGCTTTAATTACTCGAATATCCAAAAGATATGAGCCCTATAACATCTCCCCTGGCAGGGCTCCATGTGATACTATTACAGTGAGGCTACAGAGTAATTTTCTTACTTAAGCACAGCACTGATTAAATTATAAAATATCAGTTTGGTCCATTCTCTTCGTAAGAGAAATGGTAATACTCTTTAATAAATATAATGCTGAGTCTTTAAAAGTATATGTTGCATGTAGTTTATTCTGATGATATTTATATTGCTTTAAATATTAGAATGTTTCAGTAACATTCTAATATAGATTTAATAGTGGGGAAAAAAGAAATTTATACCAATTAACCATCACTGTTACTTGTCATCTAAAACACCACCTAATACAACTATTGATATATAGAGTAGGATCCCAGGATAGCATTCCTCAAAATTACGTGAAATTTTTTAAAACGGCTTTATTGAGATATATCTGACATAGAATAAATAGCATATATTTAAAGTGTACAGTTTTATTAGTTTTGACATATGTATATAACCACAAAACCACCACAATCAAGGTAGTGAAAATATTCATCACTCTTAAAAGTCTGTTTGTGCCCCTTTGAGTATCAAGTGGATCTTAGTATTTCTTGAGTAAAATTATTTTCCCTTAATTGTAACTGTGAAGAGCAAAAGACGAGCTCTGGATTAAATAGTCTTATGTAGTTTTGGTCCCTAATTTTTAAACAAAGATTTCATTGTCATTTAGATTAAAATGATAGTAATACTAAAGTTTCTAAGAAAGAGATTTTGAAACATCATGATCTGTTCAGCCCCTCTTAAGTAATAATATAAAAACTTCAGTATTTTCTCAGAGATACAGAATGCTTCCTGTGACTTCTGTTTTATTTCTTCGTTTCTTTGTTCAGGGGTCACAGTTATTGATAAACCATTATGAGCCTGAAGGACATTTTCAGCACATTTACACATGAGAAGAAGCAGACTTCAACAAGTACTTCTGAAGTGACTGAGAGTCTAGCACTTCTCCACTTGTAGCTGCACTTTAAGTCTCCGCAGAAGATAAGATCATCTGCCTTTATAGGCCTCAGATATTGAAGATTATTTTTGGTAGATGCACCGTGTAAGCTTTTCTGCAGTGAGCAGCAGCTGACTGAATTTTAATAAGAAACTTGGACTGCAGTATTATTCTGTAGTCTTTGGACAATAGTTGCTTTCACAAAGACTAGTTACCAATCTTGAATGACTGGATTATTTTGTGAAGGGGGATAAATATGTGTTCTTGTAAAATTAAGTTTCATCTTT
The DNA here is from genome assembly GCF_951394435.1 of Stenella coeruleoalba. Lineage (NCBI taxonomy): Eukaryota > Metazoa > Chordata > Mammalia > Artiodactyla > Delphinidae > Stenella > Stenella coeruleoalba. The sequence goes on from NC_137149.1 coordinate 115,119,078, forward strand.
ATTCCTTCTCCTGAAAATCTGTATACACAGGAACTGAAAATCTTTGAACAGGTATTAAACTGTGTAAGTATACAAACTAGTTGAGGGATAAAACTGTTTGCTTTTATAAAATATGTTTGATTACATGAGTATAATAAATTGTGTGCATATAAATGTGTGTCTATTTGCTTTCCTTTAAATATGTTTGAAAAGATGTTTGAAACTTGATTATACTATTTATAATTGGCACAGTACTTTGAATTATGCCAGTACTACATTGTAAAACAGAGTTGTATTTTTTGATATTTAACAATGCTTAACACTTTAAAATGCCACTTCTGAGGAATGAACTGGTGTAACACACTTGAATACATGTGTGATGCCAAACTTTTTAAAATAAAATATAAATTATGCTTATTTATTATTTTCTTTGGTTTAATCTTGGTCATGTTTTGGTGTGTATTTCAAATTTTTTTCTTAACAGTTTGGCATGAACATTACTGCAGGTTTTTGATGAATATAATGAATGTATGGAATTCAACTGAATTTGCATGGTCTTAAGAATTTTTTCTGTGTGTATAAATTTAGCTGCTATTAACAGAAAAGACAACTTTCTGTGAGTAGCCATCTGTGTTGATCAGATAGAATTTTTCTGAGATCTTCAATTAATCTTACTTTAAAAATGACCAAAATATGTCTTTCTTGAATTAACTTTGAATAAAAGTTTGTATATTATTTGATTCACATTGTCCTTGATTTTTATCTATTTAGTTTGCTACTAAGAAAGTTGCCTGTTCACTTTTTGTATTCTTTTATAAAATTTGCATTTTCTAACTTCATAAATCAATATTTAAAATTTGTTACCAAAGAAACCTACAAGGCAAGTCTGTTAAGTTCAACAACTGAAGTCATGGAAAACTGTTCTCCAAGAAGAAGCTACCTTAATAATCAAGGAAAAAGTCTCACAAGGATTGCTGAAATTTAAAGTTTTATATTCTTCTGTCCCTAATATGGGCAGGGCACAAGATAAAGATAAAACAAATAGCACTGGACCAAAAAGAAAGTCAAAGAAAAAATACCTACTTTAAAACAACTGAGAAATAAATTGTGGTTTTGATACCAAATAAAAGGAATTGAGGAAATGGGCATGGGGGAGTGGGGTGGACAGCTGAGGTGCTGGGACAGGAGGAGGAGGAGATGGAAGGGGGCGATGGGGTATAGTGGCTGTTTCTCAGAAATTTAAAAGGTAGGCATGAGCTCTTGCGAGAACAGTCAATAATCAAGAGGAAAGAATTATACCTGTGATAAAATTTGTTTAGTTAATATAGAGTATTCACATTTAAACATAGAACCACATTTATTACCAACTTAGTTGAATTTTCCGTTTTAAGTGGAAATATGAAGACTTGAATCAGAAAAAGAAAAAGCCTGTGTTCACCTTATGAAAACATGAATTTCTGCATTAGTGTGGCTCCAAGCACATCCATTGTCAACAAACATGTTGAGGATCTAATGAACTCGGAGCAATGCTAGCTGCTTCTGACAGTGGCACCAAGAAAAGTGTGTCATTACGTTTCCTGATCACTTCCAAACACTAATTTTCCATGAAACGCTCCATGAATCTGTCAATTAAAGATTTATCTAAAAATCTTTAAAGCTTTTCTTAAAATATAATCTATTAGGGTGACAGTCTTAAAAAACTTAGCATGTCAGATACCTCTTTGTCTTTTCTTTCTTTGAAGCTTTAATAGCTATACCATAAAACTGTTTGCCAAGGTTTGTCAGTAGCTAGATTCATAACTCCATGATTTCAGAGAATTTGCCCCCGGCAGCCTTTGTCTCTCCAATTTGAAACATCTTGTTTTGTTTTGTTTAGGCTTATAAAAATGTTCCTGGCTTGTTCAGATTATTGTACAAAAAAGAGAGGTCAGAAGTCTTAGAAATCCTGCCAAGGGAACCACCAGGTGTGAGCAGAGTTCAAGGTTATATCCATGAAAATGCATTGTAAAGCAACTCTGCTGCTTGCTTTGCTTGGCTCTACACCTTCTTGACTGAAAGCAGTGATGACTGGGGTTGAGGTGAATGGTGTGTATACTTTCAGCTCCCCTCCCATCCCTTATGGACTCTGGCATATGATTCCTGGTTTTTATTATCATCCCTTATAGACAGCATGAGGACCCATGTATTTATAATGTCAGCTGTTGATGAGTTATGAGACAGGGTAGCATAATATTACATAGTGATGTAATGGGTTAGCCCAGCGGTCCCCAACCTTTTTGGCACCAGGGACCGGTTTCGTGGAAGAAAATTTTTCCACAGAATGGTGGTGGGGGTAGGGGGATGGTTTCAGGATGATTGAAGCTCATTACATTTATTGTGCACTTTATTTCTATTATTATTACATTGTAAATATATAATGAAATAATTATACAACTTAAAATAATGCAGAATCAGTGGGAGCCCTGAGCTTGTTTTCACTTGCCACTCGCTGATAAGGTTTTGATGTGAGTCTGCAAGCAATTGATTTATTATGGTCTCTGTGCAGTCAAACCTCTCTGCTAATGATAATCTGTATTTGCAGCTGCTCCCCAGTGCTGGCATCACTGCCTCAGCTCCACCTCAGATCATCAGGCATTGGATTCTCGTAGGGAGCACACAACCTAGATCCCTTGCATGCACAGTTCACAGTAGGGTTCGCGCTTCTATGACAATCTGATGCCGATGCTGATCTGACAGGAGGAGGAGCTCAGGAGGTAATGTGAGCGATGGGGAGTGGCTGTAAATACAGATGAAGATTTGTACGCCGGCTGCTGGACTGCTCACCTCCTGCTGTGCAGCCCGGTTCCTAACAGGCCACGGACCAGTACTGGCCCGGGGATTGGGGACTCCTGGATTAGCCTGCCTCTTGTTTCAGTTTGGTCTTGAGCAAATTGTGTCCTACTGGCTTTTACGGCCACCGTGTCTCATTTTGGAGAGGAGGCTACATGGGAAAGTTGAATCACACTTTGAATCAAGTTTCTGGCATTTTAACCCTGGCTTCACGACTCTAAGGAAAAAAGCAGTGTGTGATGTATTGTAGAGCCCATGGGCATAGGAATCAGATGGCTGTCAGTTTGCATGCCCCTCTGTCAGTTGCTAGCTGTCACCACTTTAAACACATTTCTTAACCTCTGACATTTTGTCTTCTCTAAAATGGCAACAGTAGTGTCTATGTCACTTACAAGGTTATTGTGGAGTTTGAAAGAAATGGTGTATATTAGTGGGTTTGACACACAGAAGACCCTCAATAAATTATCACTACTGTTGCAGTTCTCTGAACCTCCCATTTCTTCATTGTAAGGAAATAAGTGAGTTGAGCTTATTTCTGTAATTTTGGAGCCATCTCTGTATTTCCTTTCAGCTCTGAATCTCCAAGATTTAAAATAATAATTTGACCCCTTCACATACATACATCTGCTCCGATATAAAAAATATATATCGCTACTGTGGTAGGATTTTAAGTCAGATAATAACAAACATAGTATTACTGAGCACTTCCTGTATTTCAGATACTGTGCAAAGGGCTTTGCATACATAATCACATTTATTGTCATAACAAACATTATTATAATACCCATTTTACAGAAGTACTAGATAAAATTTTGAGAAATAAGTTATCTAAGAGCACACTGCTAATGAGTGACAACCTGGTAGGTCTGACTCCATAGCGCATGCTCTTAACACTCCTTGACAGAAGGCGGCACGTTTGGGCAAAGGGAAACTTGGGCTGCGGTGCAGTCACACCCACAACCTCTAGGGGAGCGCCTAGAGCTAGGCCGGCCAATCAAAGGAATCCTAAATTGGGGTGAGGGGCTGGGATGCACTCCTGCATCAACCCGTCACTGGACTCAGGCTGCCCCCTGGAAAGGGACTTATGCCATGGGAAAGTGGCTCTTTTTGCCAACATTCAGTAGCTGAAGACCTGCTTTAGTCCTGAAGGGGGGACCTAGGTGGTGCAGCACAGCATCCACCCCAGGACACCATAGACCTCCTAAAGACAGGGCTCTGAACACTCAAGGGACAGATCCCGTTTCTTTTCATTTGATGTGATTTTTCTGTCATGATACTTTACAAAGAACGTGGGTGTCAAACACATGGGACAGTTAGATGAATGGGTAGAGGTCACTGGACCTAACAAGAGACACATCCCTCAAGAAGGGGCTTCCTAAAGCAGATGGTACCTGACCCCTTATTTCAGGCAGGACAGCCAGTCCGATCACAGCCATGAGAAGCGACATTATCCCGTTTGTACAAAGTCCTGCATAGAAAGTGACTTCAACTAGACCGCGTGTTGCCCTTGTGCAAGTTTTAAAAGGCTCTCTTAAGCGAAAGCTTAAATTCGCGGATGACCCCCATCCGTGCACACTCCTGCACCCTGCAGGGTCGGAAGGCGGTCAAGCCTGGCTGCAAGTGTGAGCCCCGTGCGGGTCCGCGGCGGCGGTCACCCCGCGGGCAGGGCCAACTGCCGCGTCCAGTCTCTCCTAAACCTCCCGGACCCTGGGCTTCCCGTCCGCAAACAGGAATGGCGCTGCATTTGAAGATCCCCATCTCCCACGTAAACGTAAACGTAAACGTAAACGTGGGAGTTATCAAGTGGCGCTGGGGAAGAGAAAGAGGTGGTCTAAACTCGGGGTGCACCAGCGAAAGCTGCGACCTGTGAACCCAGCGCGGCGAAAACACTTCACAGCCCGCAGAATCGCTGCCGCCTCGACCGCTCAAGCGCCTGGGAGCGGGTCCGAGGTTGATACGCGACCCCTCACTGTCTCACCTCCGCCCCACCTACCTGGCTGTGCGCTCCCGCCCCCAGGCTCCGCGGCGCCGCTACTGGTCTGACGCCCAGCTCTCACGATCCTCACTCCATCCGCTCAGCCAATGGCCGCGGCACCAGTGCTCCATTCGCGCGAGTCACACGATGCCGGCAGCTGCGCAGACCAACCACAGCACCTGGAAGGCGGGGCGGGGGCCCTCGCAAGCCAATAACGGCGGGAGGAACCGCCTGAGCGGCTGAGCCTAGCGAAGCTCGGGAGGAGACGGCAGCAGGTACAGCGGAGCGCCGGTGAGTGGCCGGGGTGGAAGAGGGTACGGCCGCTGGCCGCGGATGGAGGCCGGGATGGAGGGCGTGGCGGCGGGTACGGGTGGAAAAGGGTGAAATCCCTCAGTCAATGTCGGAACCGGGCACGGCCCTCAGCCGTCCGGGACAGTGGTCACAGCCCAGGGTGCCAGTGTGACCAGAGTTGTACAAAAGGAGGGGGGCAAGATCAGTTTGTGTGCGCGGCGGGGCGTGCGGTTGGGAAGAGCGTCCGAGGAGGGTACTGAAGGATGAATGGGAGTTGGGCAGAGGACGTACCGGCAAGGGACGCTGTTTCGTGGGCAGAGAGGCCCAAGCGGAGGACGGTCAGAGGCCTTCTTGTAGGAATACCGAGGGTGGGGGCGAGAAGGTGAGAGAGGAGGAGAGCAGAGGCCTATGTCTTTATCAGTGGGGAGGCGCTCGCTGGAACTCTAAGGGTCTGGAGAAGGGGTGGTGAAGCCTGTCTGCTGTTTAGATGGATGCTGGCATCGTGTTCTGGAGGGAGGGTTTAAGAAAGGCACGCTTGGAGGCGCGATCCGGGCACGGCGAAGGGCAGGCACTGCTGACAGCACTCCGACAGCTAAACTTGAAGGTTACTAAGGGAATCCACAAATGACTACATTTCTTTTGTCTGAGCCTGTAGCAGGCCTCCGGTCAATCCAGTTGTGCAAGGGTGAAAAAAGGAAAAGAAAATCCACTCTTTATTTCCCTTCCCCTTTCCTCTTTAATTCCTATTTTTTGCTTCAGTTGTCAACAGTGTGTCCATTTCCCTCCCTTGAGTCTGGAGAGTAAACTCCTGAATGTTAATTAAAGCAGTTATCTCTAAATAGGGTAAGTGTGTGAAGACTTAACCCGGGCAGCAGAGATAGAGGTCTGGAACATTCTGTCCCAGATGGCTAAGTAGGTGGTGGCACCAGTTCACTGCACGGTACAGGAGGTAGGGAGTGTGTGGGTAGGGTTGCAAGAGGCAGTGGCGGAACACGTTGGACATGTTGACGGTGACGTGCCTCTGAACTGTCTAAATTGGAGATGACCAGTAGATTTTTGGATAATCAGAACCTGGGGTTTAGGAGAGAGGCCTAGAGAGAGAGAGAGAGAGAGATTGTGGATATCAGCATATTCTCGCAACAGGAGCAGATTAGCTCACTCCAGATAATCTAGAATAGTTGGAAGGAGTAAAGAAAGCATCTCTGGGAAACTATTCAGCCTCAATTCTTGAGCCTTCCTTTCTCAAAAGCTGTACCACAGACTTAACTAAATCAGAAAGTGCTGTATCCTTTCTCATCTCCTGGTTGAGTCTTTGGAACTGATGTTTCCTCTATTCAAAACTATCCCCCCCCAACCCCATCGCACCCGACTTTACTCTCTTTTAATCTAGTCACCTCCCCTCCATGCTCCAGGCTTGAGTTTAGATGCCTCTTTCTCTAGGATGCCTCTTTCCCTGGGCCTCTCTGTTCTATATTTCCAACCCTTTATTGTTCTTGTCACAGATTCTGTGACAATTTGGTTACTTCTTTGTATTCCTCACTAGATTTTATGTTTTGAAGTCAGGGGTGAGGGCAGCAGGGAGCACAGTGACTACACATAGTACCACCCATTAAATCAGAGTGAATACATATGAATCCCAAGAAAGGCGGGCATTTCAAAGTGAGAAGTATCAAATCTTCCAGACTGGCCAGATAAAATAAACTCAAAAACATGTTTGTTGGATCTGGAAGCTTGGAGACTTAGTGATTTTACTTAGAGTAAATTCAGTGCATTGATTAGAATAGGAAACAGATTGTAATTGCTAGAGAATGGATGGGAAATGTGAAAATCATTTTCACATATATGTGAAATATTCCAGCCTATGTGGAATGCTCTTTCAAGGGGCTTGGGTAAACTGTGGGAATTATTCCTCTCTTACTATAATATTTATGTGCTTTATTATTTCGGATCACAGTATAGCACAATGAATGTGAGCACAGGCTCCCCCACGTAGCTTTCTTGTAATTTGGGGAAGTTACTTAATCTTTCTAAACCTCAGTTTTTCATTTGTAAAATGGGGATAATAAAAGTGCCTACCTTGAAGGTGTGGTAAGGATTAAAGTCTTTAATATAGAGAAAGCATGTAACACTCTTAGAAGTTAGTGGCCTATAGAAAGTCCTTAATAATTGTTAGCTTCTTGTAGCTGCCATGTGTCAGGTCCTATGTTAAGTACTTCACGTGCATTATTTCTTGGACTCATGAGAAGAACTATATTTATATTCCCTATTTTTTCAGCTTTTTTGAGGTACAGTTGACAAAACTGTAAGCTATTTCAAGTGTATGTTGTGGTGATTTGATATACATGTATATCATGAAAAGATTCCCATCATCTAGTTACTATTGTTATTCTTTACATTCTGCAGATAATAAAACTGAGGCTTAGAGAAGTGACTTAACTTGCTCAAGGTCACACAGCTAGTAACTGGTGTTGGTTTAGCATCATTAGATTTGGTAACGACCTCATGAAAAATGAGGATTGGAACAACTTTTATTTTGTAATTTAGAATATTGAAGACATTTTGGTGTGGATGGGGACCTAGATTGCAAGCACAGTGGGCCCTTGAACAACTCGGGGATTGGGGCGCCAAACCCCTGGGCTGTTGAAAATCCACACATAACTTTTGGCTCCTCCAGAACTGAACTACTGATAGCCTACTGTTGACCGAAGCCTTACCGATAACATAAACAGCTGAGAAAAGAAAACGTTAAAAAATTAGGAAGAGAAAATACATTTACAGTACTGTGCTGTATTTATTGATACCGTAAGTTTATGTCTTTTTACAAGATGAATGGTCTGTCAGTACCTACATCAACATTGTCTTATATGATACAAAACACTGTGGATGTTATGAATATTACTAACACCAGACATCAAAAATGAAAAGATAATGTGAAAAAGAAATTCATATTTATTCACATGTATCAGGATTCATGCATTGATAATGAAGAAGCAGCAATATGATTGCTTTGTGGTCACCTCGTGTAGTCGATACTATTGCTTTACAGTAGCTCAGCCTATACACTAATAAATGAATCATTATAAGGTTTTATAGCATAGTATTAGTCATATCCATAATACAGTATTGGAAACATTGTTACTTTTTTAAAAAAACACTTCACTGATAATAGGCTGGTTTGCAGTAACACATTAATTTTATATTAAATATCACTCACTTTATGCCTGTGTAAGAATAGTATTTACATATATTTTATGCATTCATGACATACCTTTTTCTTAATTTTTTTGATATTTCTAGGCTATGTGGTTTATCTGTGAATTTTTTCAAATTGTTGCAAGTCTCCCCAAATTTTTCCAATATATTTATTTTAAAAAATCTGAGTCTAAGGGGACCTGCACAGTTCAAACCTGTGTTATTGAAGGGTCAGCTGTAGTTGAGTGAGTTGTGTGTGTGAGAATTAACCAGTCAGAGGCTGTATGTTGATCTCTCCCTTGAGACAGAAGTTGGTTGGTCCAAAGAAAAAGAGAAAGGGAACAGTGGCTTGGGGGAGAGGTGATGGAGGTTAGGAAAACTTTTCTCAAGAAAGGAGGACTTGAGTATGTTGGGTATTTTGGGTTTTTTTTTGGTGGTACGCGGGCCTCTCACTGTTGTGGCCTCTCCCATTGCGGAGCACAGGCTCCGGACGCGCAGGCTCAGCGGCCATGGCTCACGGGCCCAGCTGCTCTGCTGCATGTGGGATCCTCCCGGACCAGGGCGCGAACCCGTGTCCCCTGCATCGGCAGGCGGACCCTCAACCACTGCGCCACCAGGGAAGTCCTTGAGTATGTTTTTAAACTTGATGGGATGAACTCAGTGAAGAGGGAAAGATGAGAAAGAGTAAGTGATGGACAAGTTCTTGATGAGGTAGGATAAGAACACAAGACCAGACAGTCTTAGAGGAGAGGGTGAGTGAGCACAGGCTGTGGCACAATAGTCCCCATGCTGTAAGTCACTTGAGAATGAGTAGGACAGAGGAATAGGAATGCAAAGTGAATTCAGAGTCCTGAGGAAGCTGGCTAAGCTTCCCAGGATCCTCTATGATAAGAGGTCTATGGGGGAAGGGGGCATTAAATACTATTAAGAGTGTCCGAGGCTTAATATATTTGTTTTTAGAGTGGCCCATCATAATTCATAAATTAGGGACATCAGTAAACATTTTTAGGAAAGTGACATTCTTCATAAGTTTTTCTGTTTTTTGATTTGGTGACCTATTAAGCTTATTTATTAAATAAGTAAAACATGCTCATGAAAAAAATTAAAATTGTAAGAAGGTATAAAATGGAAAGTAAAATCTTTCTGCTCTTCATAATCCCCCCAACCGTGTATACATATGCATTTTCTGTACATTTTCTATGTTCGTGTGTGTGTCTGTCATATGTACATATGCACGAAACTGCATAAAGTATATAACCTTTTCACAAAAATATAAGTGGGGTTCTTGCTATACATTCTGCAACTTGCTGTTTCACAACACTGTATCTTAGACATCTTTCTATGTAGAACGTGTAGCTCTTCCTCCTTTTATGTGGCTGTGTGTCTTTGGAAGGACCTGATAGAATTTATTTAATTCATTTCTTGTTGATGGACTTAACATTTTGTTTTACTTTTTTCTCTTTCTTTTTGCTATTATTATTTTGCTATTTTTGCAATGCTTCTTTCAGTCTTAGTGTGCTCATCTTGGTACACTTGAGTGAGAAAATTGCTGGGTCAAAAGGTATATTCATTTTGAGTTGTAATAAATACTGTGAATTTTATAGACTAATCCTCCCATCAACAATGTACAATGGTGCCTATTTCCCCAAATTGTTACTGGGTACTGGGCATTATGAAACTTAAAGATTTTGTTTTAGGATGCATTTCCTATTTGAGTCAAATTGAACTGCTTATTTGCTTAGTAAGCATTTGTATTTATTTTTCTGTGAACCTTCCGTGAATGGTCTTTGTCATTTTTCTGTTGGGTTTTTAGGCTTTTTCTAAAGCACCCATTGTAGCCCTTTGTCATAATTTTTGGAAATATTTTTCCCAGTTTGTCATTTGATCTTTGACTTTATTTATGATTGTCTTTTTATTCACCATTATAAGTATTTAATTTTTATGAAGTCATGTTTGGCAGACTTTTTCTTTATAGATTCTTTTAGTTTTAAGTGACCCAACTATTGCTCATTGAAATTACAAGTTTTTCCTGGAGACCACACTGAAAAGTCTCTAAAGATGGCTTGAAATTTCTTATCCACTATTGTTCTTTAGATCCTGCTCTTGAAAGTTAACAGGTGACTTTGAAATCATACACCACAAATGGAGGTGATGATGACATCCTGTAGACTGGGGTTTTTAATCATGTTTAGGACCTGAGCGATTGGCACTCCTATAGTAATTTAAAAATTAATCAGAAGCATTTTAAAAACTGTTTTCTTAGAATTTCATTGTTTAGCTTGCTTATTTATATATTTATTTATTTACTTATTTTTGCAGAATTATAAGGCTGTCTGCAGAGATTTGAAAAATGGCAACAAATGAAAGTATCAGCATCTTTAGTTCAGCATCCTTGGCTGTGGAATATGTAGATTCACTTTTACCTGAGAATCCTCTGCAGGAACCATTTAAAAATGCTTGGAACTATATGTTGAATAATTATACAAAGTTCCAGATTGCAACATGGGGATCACTCATAGTTCATGAGGTCCTTTATTTCTTGTTCTGTTTACCTGGATTCTTGTTTCAATTTATACCTTACATGAAAAAGTACAAAATTCAAAAGGTGAGTATGATGGACTTGCAGTGGAGTATTGTCATTAGTCTTGTTGAATATTTTTAAGGTAAATATAACTTTATAACTCAAAATAGACTAGATCAGCGCTGTCCAATAGACATACAATGAAGCCACATGTGTAATTTTCTAGTAGAATACATTAAAAAGTAAAAAGAAATAGGGAAAATAATGTTAGCAGTATATTTTATTTAATCCAATAAATCTCAACTGTTGCATTTCAGTAAGTAATCAAAATTTAAAAGTTTTAATGGGATATGTTATATTCTTATTCTTATAATAAGTCTTTGAAATCCAGTGTATATTTTACACTAATTTCAGCCCATCTCAGTTAAGACTAGCTGTATTTAAAATGTTCAATAGCCACATTTCTAGTTGCTACCATATTGGACAGCACAACCCTAGAGCATTTATTGTTAAGGTTTCAAGAATAATTTGTTAAATTGTACCTTAAGTAGATGTGATGTTTATCTAATTTGGGTTTATAAGTTTTAATTAAAAAAATTTTTTTTACTGAGATATAGTTGATATACAGTATATTAGTTTCAGATGTACAACATTGTGATTCAAAATTTTTATACATTATACTCCATTTAAAGTTATTATAAAATATTGACTATATTCTCTATGCTATACAATATATCCTTGTTACTTATCTATTGTATACATAGTAGCTTGTACTTCTTAATCCCCTACCTCTCACTCCTTCCCCCTTTCCTCTCCCTGCTGGTAACCACTAATTTGTTCTCTATATCTGTGAGTCTGTTCTGTTATATTTGTTCATTTATTTTGGGGTTTTTTCCCCACATGTAAGTGATAACATACATATTTGTCTTTCTCTGACTTACTTCACTTTGCATAATACCTTCCAGGTCCATCCATGTTGTTGCATATGGCAAAATTTCATTCTTTTTTATGGCCAAGTAGTATTCCATTGTGTATATATGCCACATCTTCTTCATCCATTCATCTGTTAATGGACACTTAGGTTGCTTCCATATCTTGGCCATTGTAAAGAATGGTGCTATGAACGTTGTGGGTGTTTTCAGATTAGTGTTTTTATTTTTTTCAGATATATACCCAGGAGTGGAATTGCTGGATCATATGGTAGTTCTATTTTTAGTTTTTTGAGGAACCTCCATACTGTTTTCCACAGTGGCTGTACCAATTTAGATTTCACCAACTGTGTACTAAGTTTCCCTTTTCTTCACAACCTCGCCAGCATTTGTTATTTGTAGTCTTTTTGATTATAGCCATTCTGACAGGTGTGAGGTGAAATCTCATTGTGGGTTTTTTTGTTTGTTTGTTTTGTTTTTTTGCGGTACGCAGGCCTCTCACTGTTGTGGCCTCTCCCGTTGCGGAGCACAGGCTCCGGACACGCAGGCTCAGCAGCCATGGCTCACGGGCCCAGCCGCTCCACGGCATGTGGGATCTTCCCGGACTGGGGCACGAACCCGTGTCCCCTGCATCGGCAGGCAGACTCTCAACCACTGCGCCACCAGGGAAGCCCTCATTGTGGTTTTGATTTACATTTCCTTGATGATTAGTGGTGTTGAGCATCTTTTCATGTACCTTTTGGCCATCTGTATGTCTTCTTTGGAAAAATGTCTGTTCAGTTCTTATGCCCATTTTTTAATCAGTTTTTTTTTTGATGTTGAATTGTATGAGCTGTTTGTATATTTTGGATATTAACCCCTAATCAGTCATATCATGTGCAAATATTTTCTCCCATTCAGCAGATTGTCTGTTTTGTCAAAGGTTTCCTTTGCTGTCCAGAAAAGCTTTTAAGTTTAATGAGGTCCCATTTGTTTATTTTTGCTTTTGTTTCCTTTGCTTTAGGAGGCAGATCCAAACAAATATTGTTACGATTTATGTCAGAGTATTCTGCCTATGTTTTCTTCTAGGAGGTTTATGGTGGTTACATACAAATTTTAAAATTATTTGTCCTAGTTCTGTGAAAAATGCCACTGGTGTTTTGATAGGGATTGCATTGAATCTGTAGATTGCCTTGGGTAGTGTGGTCATTTTAACAATATTGATTCTTCCAGTCCGTGAACACAGTATATCTTTACATCTATTTATGTCGTTTTCAGTGTCTTTGATCTGTGTCTCACAGTTTTCTGTTCTTTGTATTAATTTTGTATCCAGCAACTTTACCAAATTCATTGATGAGCTCCAGTAGTTTTCTGGTGGCATCTTTAGGATTTTCTATGTATAGTGTAGTATCATGTCATCTGCAAACAGTAGCAGTTTTACTTCGTCCTTTCCAATTTGGATTCCTTTTCTTTCTTTTTCTTGTCTGATTGCTGTGGCTAGGACTTCCAATACTATGTTGAATAAAGTGGCAAAAGTGGTCATCCTTGTCTTGTTCCTATCTTAGAGGAAATGTTTTCAGCTTTTCACCATTGAGTATGTTGTTAGCTGTGGGCTTATCATCTGTGGCCTGTATTATGTTGAGATATGTTCCTTCTGTACCCACTTTATGGAGAGGTTTTATCATACATAAATTTTAATTTTAAAATTAGCTGCAAGGGAAGGTTATGGGGATTCATGAGTATTATTTTGCACTTCACTCCAGCCCTTGATATCTCAACTCTTAAATGTATGTTAATATGCTGAGACTTTGATCAAGACTGTTAAGGTTTTGTTTTTACCCTAAATATATCATGGTAATTCTGCAGCATTCATGTCATCCCCCCCAAAATGATGATGTTCCTAGCTTCTAGGTATTCACTTCAGTGTACTAAATGTTTCTTGAGAGCTTGCTATGCATGACAAAGTGTTGAGATATACGCAGTGCCTCTTCTCAGTTTTAAACATAGGGAAAATAGTGAACTCTAGTAATGTGTAGACTAATGAGTTTGACACAGTTCCCAGGAAGGAATCTGCACCACCTTGTTAGAAAAAGAAATGATTTGTTGACACTTGGTAAACCCACGATAGTTTCTAATGCTTACTGTTAACTTTTTTCAACAAGTCATGCCAAACTCAAACTCAAGGGCACACAGTCTTGGTGGAAAGCAGGCATCTTGGGAGTGTTCACCTAAGGAGACTGGTTTGTACTCATTGAGTCCATGGCGGGTGGCAGTCAGTGCACACATCCTCTCCGACCAGTCTCTTCTCTTTGTAGCCTCTCCCAGTGAGTCTCACTTTAAGCAAGTACTAACATTGATTCTCTCTGGGGATAGTGCAGAGGGTCAGCTGCCTGTGGACTCCAAGCCAAAGGAGGGAAGAACAAAGGGTAAAGGGAGAAGGAATTAAAAGGGCTGTGGCCTAAAGGAGAGTATCCTGTTACCGTAAATAAAGGGCACAACATTTCCAGAATACTTCTTATAAAAAGGCCTACTTTGAAAGGCAGAATTGAGTTTGGATGTCTAAGTTCTCATGCATGTTTGGAATTCTGGCTGCCACGGGTCACCCATTGGTTTATTTATGGGGCTGATTTGTTGTATGGCTGTCCAGGCCAAAGTATCCCTGTCTGTCTTCTGCCCTCTACAGTTGACTCACTGGTCAGAGGTGGTAACTTTTTCAGAGAGAGAAAGGCCTGTTTCATTCAAGGTTTTATGAAGACTTTAGAATAAAATGTGGCAAAAGAAAGGACGAAGTAATCTAGTTTACAACTAGTTACTGATAAACAGAGATCGAAAGCCTTCAAGTCTGTACTTAGCATGTCTTCCTTGACTTTCACAACCATTAAGGTCCCTGCTTTGAGATTTTTTGATACTAAAATTAGTTGTGAAGATAATCAGTACAAGTTTTCACAATATAACGGGGTTTAAAAACAAGCCAAAAAATCAGTGTACACAGGTTTACACATTTTAAAGGCAGATACCCTGAAACAGTGAGGGTACAAGGAAAAAGTTGCTGGTGGAGCTAACACTGAAAACTCTGCTTTGAAACAGAATAGACAGCTAATGCACATGCTTGCTACTGGGGAGAATATTCACAGGAATGAGAGAGTAATGAAGTAGACCTTGCAGGATTTTTTTAAGTCTTACGTCTTGATAATTCTCTAGGGATTTTCCTCAAGGATTTATACACTAAAAACATTCTGTCTGAAGTCTGTGGGCCTGGTAAACAGTAAAACATGTGATTTTTTAGTTACAGTTGATTCATTTTTGTGTTAATTTCTGCAGCTACATCAGTATTAGAGTCTAGCCAGGATATCACAAGTCAGTTAAACATAGTTCTAGGGGAAAAAGAGTGCCTTTGCCGGCCCAAGCCAGAATCTTCCGTTTATTTTGTCCCCAATCACAGACTGGAAGTTTGGAGGAGCGGGGTCAGATCATGCTCAGAGTAGAAATAGACAATTATAAATTATCTCGCCTAATTTCCTCATTTTATTGTTGAGCAGACTGAGATGTGAGCTTCACAGAGCCCCAGAGGTTAGAGCCAGCTCTCCAGACTGATTACCAGTTGAATGCTGTTTCTTTTTTGTCAGGGAAGGTAACTCTCCGAAAGAATTTCAAGAACAACACTGCAACCCTAGACTTTAGTTAGTCCAAGTTCCGCTAATAACTGCGTGTGTGATCCTGGGCAGGGAGGTTGACCTCTGGGCCTCTGCTGAGGTCAGTGGTTTCATCCTTGGGATATTACGGTTCAGTTAAAACACTTGCATTGGTAAGTTTCTGAATTTTTAGGTAAGGACATTTAAAACAAAGCAGTAACTATTTATTATCACCATCTTTTTGTAAAACCAAAAGCACTTTTTAACTAATTGCACCCCTTTAAATTGAATAAATTTTAGACTTTTATATATGGCTTGTTAAGCAAGTCGATAATCCTGATGAGGTTTTGTGAACGTTTCACTACAGTAATCTCACTTCCTCATTTTGACTTTAATCTGTGAACTTCATCTGTGGGCAGTAGCTCTCCGTTCTTTGGGAACCACTGGACACATTTGTTTTCTAAGTTCTTCCAGCTCAGAGAGTTTCTAATTCTGTCAATGTATAAGAACAAAAATGCATTTATTTCTGGGAATGAAAACCGCTGAATGGCTGGCAGTGTTGAGGTACCTGTGTAATAAGGCTTCCAATGCTACGTGTGCAGCTGCCTCAGCAATTGGGAGAACCCAACTGTGATCTTAGCGTAACACATTTCTTCCTCTGGCATTCCTGATAAAAGAAGTAAATGATCTGTGAGCAGCAAAGACAAGAGTTATTCGTTCTGTAGTGCTCCTTTGGTTTGTAGAGATCATTGGGACCATTATGCCTGGGTTTGTCTATTGACAATTTCTTCACCTATTTAAAGTAGTGATAATATCGATAGTTGTCAAGGTTTTAGAAGTGCGTGTGCGTGTGTGTGTGTGTGTGTGTGTGTGTGTGTGTGTTGTGGTTCCTGGACCTTAGTTACTGTAACACAGCAATTATAATATAGAATTCACATAACATAGGATTAATTAAATAACATAAACTTAAGTCCCCATATAAACGTTAGAGAAAAAGCTAGGAATTTACTTCTAGTTTTCAGGTGAAACTCCTGATAGCAGAGGCTAATACTAAATATTTTGATTTTTTTCTCCATAGGATAAACCAGAAACGTGGGAAAATCAATGGAAATGTTTTAAAGTACTTCTCTTTAATCACTTTTGTATCCAGCTTCCTTTGATTTGTGGAACCTATTATTTTACAGAGTATTTCAATATTCCTTATGATTGGGAAACAATGCCAAGATGGTATGTAGATGAAGATTTGCTTTTTATACTCAGTCATGGTTTATCATTCAATTAAAATATCCTTAATGTTATTTTCTTTCTTCATTGGGTCAGTGTTTGTTTCTTCTAAACTTTGGAAATAAATAAAATGTAGAAAAGTAAACCGTAACAGAAACTTAAAATGTCCCCATTTTTATATGTTTCTATATTTTAGTGTAATATTTTTATTGGAAGGTGAGTTTCTTGCATCAGAAGTTTCCATAGCATCCATTATATGATTGTGTACAGATACACACGCTTATGCCAAGAAAAAATATATTGCATTTTAAGTCTAAAATGAAAGAAAAAATGAGAGAATAGTTTGTGAAGTTTATAAAAATTATGTCCATACAGACAGAAACATATATTATCTGAGCATAAATATTTGTGTTCAAATACTATTTGTATTCAACTGTCTGTTCTGACTTAACCTGAATACAGATGTACAGTATATAGATATGTGCTTTTCCTATTACTGTATATTCAACATATAAAAGAATTTCTGTGTATGTGTTCATATGTATATAAAATATATTTTGCCCATTGCACTTATATGCTTCTCTTTGTCAGGAAAAAAACGATGATTTTACTCTTATTAATCTTAATTCAAGTCCTTTATCAATGTTACTCTTTTCCTAGAAATTTTGAGTTTTGTTTCTTAACTCTGACTTTATACCTGTGACTTTTTTTTAAGCGAATTAGAATTGGTATGGTGGTCAGCTTCTTTAACCCTTCTTCAGGTGGTATCATATAGGTAGCTTGCATCTATATGTATTGTTTTGAGAATTTGTTGATCAATAAAACCAGTTAGGTCAAGCTGGTATTTGCTTTTATGCAGTGTCTCCAGCAGTGATCCCAGGTAAAAGTCTAGATTGTTTAAGTAAAAGTTATTTAATCCTCATTACAGTATTTTCATCTTAAAGGTACATGCTTTTGGCAAGATGCCTTGGCTGTGCAGTGATTGAGGATACCTGGCACTATTTCCTGCATAGGCTCTTACACCACAAAAGAATATATAAGCATATTCATAAAATTCATCATGAGTTTCAGGTATGTTAGAACTATATTTAATCCATTTTTTTCTATTAGAGGCAAAAATGTCATTTAAAAAAAAGTCTCCTGGACTTTAAAAAAAATTGTCAGTGATGTTTTTATTTCTTTTTCCTTTGGCATGATTAAGAATATAATACACACACACCTAAACACAAAGGGAGTTCTACAGATTTTCTTTAATATCTTAATTTCATGGTAAATTGAGACCTGAAAGAAAAATATTACGTGAAATCGTTCATTTTTGTGTTTGGGTCCAGAGCACTATCCTCACACAGTTGGGTCCCTGGCAGTTTGATAGAGGCCTCTAGTGCTGTTAAGGTCATTTAAGTGGGAACCCAAAACAACAAACCTTGAATCGTTAAATTCCTAAAACAATTTCCAAGTTAGTTTTAACACATTTCCACATAATTGCTAACTCCTTCCCACAAAACAGTGATTTTTATCAGAACTGCTTTGATGTTAGCTTTGTTGAATTTGTTATTTTGGTATGTTCTGCATTGATCCTAATTACATGATATGATAAACCAAACATCCCTTTCTTGGCAGAACAAATTCAGGTGCATAAACCAAAATTAGAATTCAAGTCAATTGT
Organism: Stenella coeruleoalba; assembly: GCF_951394435.1. NCBI lineage: Eukaryota > Metazoa > Chordata > Mammalia > Artiodactyla > Delphinidae > Stenella > Stenella coeruleoalba. The sequence continues at coordinate 115,137,295 of NC_137149.1, forward strand.
TTAATGCCTTTATCTCACACCATCAAAGACAGCTATTAAAATAGATTGTTTTAAGGACATCACTAGACCTTTTAATGTTTGGTAAGAACAAAAAAAAATTTTATTGAGAATTAATGTTTATATATGTATGACTAGATATATAGTTGATCCTCAGTATCCATGGGTTCTGAATTCATGAATTCAACCAACCGAGGATTGAAAATATTTGGGAAAAAAATTCCAGAAAGTTCCAAAAGGCAAAACTTGGTTTTGCCTCGAGTGGACAACTATTTACATAACGTTTAAATTGTATTTACAACAATTACACAGCATTTACATTGTATTAGATATTACAAATAATCTATAGATGATTTAAAGTATATGGGAGGATGTTCATAGGTTATATGCAAATACTGCTCCATTTTATATAAGGGACTTGAGCATCCTTGGAGTTTGGTATCCATGGGGGTCCTGGAACCAATCCCCCTGGGATACCTAGGGATGACTGTACTATCATAACATATAGAAGAGATATAATTTTATAAAACGATATACATAAATAAATTAGAATATATATATTAGGGTTCTCCAAAGAAACAAAATCAATAGGAGACACACACACACACATACACACACACACAGATTTATTTTAAGGAACTGGTTCATGCACTTGTGGGGGCTGGTGAATCAAATCTGTAGGGCAGCTCACAGGTTGGAAACGCAGGTGAGAGTTGATGTTGCAGGCCTGGATCTCAATTCCTTAGGGCAGCAGGCTGGAAACCAGGCAGGGTTTCTGTATTGTAGTCTTGAGAATTCCATCTTTCTTGGGAAGCATCAGTCTTTGCTTTTAAGGCCTTCATCTGATTGGATGAAGCTCACCTGGGTTATGGAGGGTCCTCTTCTTTACTCATGGTCTACTGACTTAACTGTTAATCACATCTAAAAAAGACCTTCACACCAGCATCTAGACTGGTGTTTGACCAAGCAGCTGGGCACCGTGGCCTAGATAAGTTGACACATAAAATTAACCATCACTGAATTCTTACTTATTTTAGGCTCCATTTGGAATGGAAGCTGAATATGCACATCCTCTGGAAACCTTAATTCTTGGAACTGGATTTTTCATTGGAATCATGCTTTTATGTGATCATGTTATTCTTCTTTGGGCCTGGGTAACCATTCGTTTGATAGAAACTGTTGATGTCCATAGGTAAGCTATGGTTTCTATTCAGGTAAAAGTATCATAAAATATCCTTTTTTCATGGTCATAGATTATCTTTATTTCTCTTTTTTTTTAATTGAAATGTAACTGACATGTAACATTGTGTTTTAGGTGTGCAACATAATGGTTTGATATATGTATATATTGCAAAATGCTCACCACACTGTTCATCTCTACACAGAGTTACAAATTCGAGAACTCTTAAGATCTACTCTCTTAGCAACTTTCAGATTCACAGGATTGTTGATTTCAGCCTCCATGCTGTACATTACATGTCCAAGACTTATTCATCTTATAACTGGAAGTTCATACCTTTTGACCACCTTCACCCATTTCATGCACCGTAATCATTGTCATAGGTTATCTTTTTTCCTAAGTAGAGTAATAGGAGAAGTTAACCTTGTTAATGTTACTATTTTTAATAAACAGGAGAACATAATTGGATAAAAGTTCAAATAATAATTTTTGGGTTTTTTTACATTCCTATCTATGGCTGTTGTCATTTTTATGGTGAGAGTATATTCATGTATCATTTGAGAAAATGAAATAAAATTCTGATAAGTGCTGCAGAACTGCCCTCCAAAAGGGCCCCTCTCTACATGCCCAGCAGGAACCTGTAAGAATGCTTTCCCTGCACCCAACACCCTTTGCAAACTGAACATTACAGTCTTGTTAATCTTGGTCAGTAGGAGGGCAGAGAGCCTTCAGGGTTATGCACTGCATTCCCCAGGGGCTGGTGAGGCTGCATGGCTGTCTTTGTTCTGGGTTTTTTCTTTTTTATTCCCAGTCTCCCGATTCATCCCACCACCACCACCTCACCCCGCCGGCTTAGTGTCTACGTTTGTTCTCTACATCTGTGTCTCTATTTCTGCCTTGCAAACCTGGTTCATCTGTACCATTTTTCTAGATTCCACATACATGCGTTAATATACGATGTTGTTTTTCTCTTTCTGACTTACTTCACTCTGTATGACAGTCTCTAAGTCCATCCACGTATCTGCAAAGGATCCAATTTCATTCCTTTTTATGGCTGAGTAATATTTCATTGTATATATGTACCACATCTTCTTTATCCATTCCTCTGTCGATGAACATTTAGGTTGTTTCCATGACCTGGCTATTGTAAACAGTGCTGCACTGAACATTGGGGTGCATGTGTCTTTTTGGATTATGGTTTTCTCTGGGTATATGCCCAGTAGTGGGATTGCTGGGTCATATGGTAATTCTATTTTTAGTTTCTTAAGGAACCTCCATACTGTTCTCCTTAGTGGCTATATCAGTTTACATTCCCACCAACAGTGCAAGAGGGTTACCTTTTTTCCACACCCTCTCCAGCATTTGTTGTTTGTAGATTTTCTGATGATGCCCATTCTAACTGGTGTGAGGTGATACCTCATTGTAGTTTTGATTTGCATTTCTCTAATAATTAATGATGTTGAGCAGCTTTTCATGTGCTTCTTGGCCATCTGTATGTCTTCTTTGGAGAAATGTCTATTTAGGTCTTCTGCCCATTTTTGGATTGGGTTGTTTGTTTTTTTAATAGTGAGCTGCGTGAGCTGTTTATATATTTTGGAGATTAATCCTTTGTCTGTTGATTTGTTTGCAAATATTTTCTCCCATTCTGAGGGTTGTCGTTTCATCTTGTTTATAGTTTCCTTGGCTGTGCAAAAGCTTTTAAGTTTCATTAGGCCCCATTTGTTTATTTTTTTAAATTTTCCATTACTCTAGGAGGTGGATCAAAGAAGATTGTGCTGTGATTTATGTCAAAGAGTGTTCTTCCTAATGTTTGCCTCTAAGAGTTTTATAGTGTCCTGTCTTAACATTAGGTCTTTAATCCATATTGAGTTTATTTTTGTGTATTGTTGTTGGGGAGTGTTCTAATTTCATTCTTTTACATGTAGCTGTCCAGTTTTCCCAGCACCACTTACTGAAGAGACTGTCTTTTCTCCATTGTATATCCTTGCCTCCTTTGTCATAGATTAGTTGAACATAGGTGTGTGGGTTTATCTCTGGGCTTTCTATCCTGTTCCATTAACCTATATCTCTGTTTTTGTGCCAGTACCATACTGTCTTGATTACTGTAGCTTTGTAGTATGGACTGAAGTCAGGGAGTCTGATTCCTCCAGCTCCGTTTATTTCCCTCAAGACTGCTTTGGCTATTTGGGGTCTTTTGCGTCTCCATACAAATTTTAAGATTTTTTGTTCTACTTCCTTAAAAAATGCCATTGGTAATTTGATAGGGATTGCTTTGAATCTGTAGATTGCTTTGAGTAGTATAGTCATTTTAACAATATTGATTCTTCCAATCCAAGAACATGGTGTATCTCTCCATCTGTTTGTGTCATCATTGATTTCTTTCATCAGTGTCTTATAGTTGTCTGAGTACAGGTCTTTTACCTCCTTAGGTAGGTTTATTCCTAGGTATTTTATCCTTTTTGGTGCAATGGTGAATGGGAGATTGTTTCCTTAATTTCTCTTTCTGATCTTTCATTGTTAGTGTATAGGAATGTAAGAGATTTCTGTGCATTAATTTTGTATCCTGGGACTTTACCAAATTCATTGGTTAACTCTAGTAGTTTTCTGGTGGCATCTTTAGGATTATCTGTGTATAGTATCATGTCATCTGCAAACAGTGACAGTTTTACTTCTATTTTGCAATTTGTATTCCTTTTATTTCTTTTTCTTCTCTGATTGCCATAGCTAGGACTTCCAAAGTTATGTTGAATAATAGTGGTGAGAGTGGACATCCTTGTGTTGTTCCTGATCTTAGAGGAAATGCTTTCAGTTTTTCACCATTGAGAATGGTGTTTGCTGTGGGTTTGTCGTATATGGCCTTTATTATGTTGAGGTAGGTTCCCTCTGTGCCCACTTTCTTGAGAGTTTTTATCATAAATGGGTGTTGAATTTTGTCAAAAGCTTTTTCTGCATCTCTTGAGATGATCATATGGTATTTATTCTTCAATTTGTTAATATGGTGTATCACATTGATTGATTTGTGTATATTGAAGAATCCTTGCATCCCTGGGCTAAATCCTTTTAGCCCAGGATAAAAGGATTTTATCCTTTGATCTGTCCATTGGTGTAAATGAGGTGTTAAAGTCCCCCACTATCATTGCGTTACTGTCGATTTCCTCTATTATAGCTGTTAGTATTTGCCTTATGTATTGAGCTGCTTCTATGTGGGATGCTTATATATTTATAATTGTTATATCTTCTTCTTGGATTGAATCCTTGATATTGTGTAGTGTCCTTCCTTGTCTCTCATAACATTCTTTATTTTAAAGTCTACTTTATCTGATATGAGTATTGCTACTCCAGCTTTCTTATGATTTCCATTTGCATGGAATATCTTTTTCTGTCCCCTCACTTTCAGTCTGTATGTGTCCCTAGGTCTGAAGTGGATGTCTTGTAGACAGCATATATACGGGTTTTGTTTTTGTATCCATTCAGGGAGCCTGTGTCTTTTGGTTGGAGCTTTTAATCCATTCACATTTAAGGTAATTCTTGATATTTATGTTCCTATTACCATTTTCTTAATTGTTTGGGCATTGTTTTTGTAGGTCCTTTTCTTCTCTTGTGTTTCCCACTTAGAGAAGTTCCTTTAGTGTTTCCTGTAGAGCTGGTTTGGTGGTGCTGAATTCTCTTAGCTTTTGCTTATCTGTAAAGCTTTTGATTTCTCTGTTGAATCTGAACGAGATCCTTGCCAGGTAGAGTAACCTTGGATGTAGGTTCTTCCCCTTCATCATTTTAACTATATCATGCCACTCCCTTCTGGCTTGTAGAGTTTCTGCAGAGAAATCAGCTGTTAACCTTATGGGGTGACCTTGTATGTTATTTGTCGTTTTTCCCTTGTTGCTTTTTTTTTTTTTTTTTTTAATGTTGAGTCTTCTTTTAATTAATTTATTTTTATTTTTGGCTTGTTGGGTCTATGTTTCGGTGCGAGGGCTTTCTCTAGTTATGGCAAGCGGGGGCCACTCTTCATCGCAGTGCACGGGCCTCTCACTGTCGTGGCCTCTCTTGTGGAGCGCAGGCTCAGTAGTTGTGGCTCATGGGCCTAGTTGCTCCGCGGCATGTGGGATCTTCCCAGACCAGGGCTCGAACCCATGCCCCCTGCATTAGCAGGCAGATAATCAACCACTGCGCCACCAGGGAAGCCCTCCCTTGTTGCCTTTTTTTTTTTTTTTTTTTTTTTCGGTACATGGGCCTCTCACTGCTGTGGCCTCTCCCGTTGTGGAGCACAGGCTCCGGACGCACAGGCTCAGCGGCCATGGCTCACGGGCCCAGCCACTCCGCAGCATGTGGGATCTTCCCAGACTGGGTCACGAACCCATGTCCCCTGCATCGGCAGGCGGACTCTCAACCACTGCGCCACCAGGGAAGCCCCCTTCTTGCTTTTAATAATTTTTCTTTGTCTTTAATTTTTGTCAATTTGATTACTATGTGTCTTGGCATGTTTCTCCTTGGGTTTATCCTGCCTGGGGCTCTCTGCGCTTCCTGGACTTGGGTGGCTCTTTCCTTTCCCATGTTAGGGAAGTTTTCGACTGTAATCTCTTCAGATATCTTCTTGGGTCCTTTCTCTCTTCTCCTTCTGGGACCCCTATAATTCAAATGTTGGTGCATTTAAGGTTGTCCCAGAGGTCTCTTAGGCTGTCTTCATTTCTTTCTGGTCTTTATTCTGTTTCGTGGCAGTGAATTCCACCATTCTACCTTCCAGATCACTTATCCATTCTTCTGCCTCAGTTATTCTGCTGTTTATTCCTTCTAGTGTATTTTTCATTTCAGTTATTGTATTATTCATCTCTGTTTGTTTGTTCTTTTATTCTTCTAGGTCTTTGTTAAACATTTCTTGTCTCTTCTTGATCTTTGCCTCCATTCTTTTTCCGAGGTCCTGGATCATCTTCACTATCATTATTCTTAATTCTTTTTCTGGAAGGTTGCCTATCTCCACTTCATTTAGTTGTTTTTCTGGGGTTTTATCTTGTTCCCTTCATCTGGTACATAGTCCTCTGCCTTTTCATTTTGTCTGTCTTTCTGTGAATGTGGTTTTCATCCCACAGGCTGCAGGATTGTAGTTCTTCTTGCTTCTGCTGTCTGCCCTCTGGTGGATGAGGCTGTCTAAGAGGCTTGTGCAAGCTTCCTGATGGGAGGGACTGGTGGTGGGTAGAGGTGGGTGTTGCTCTGTGGGCAGAGCTCACTAAAACTTTAATCCATTTGTCTGTTGAAGGGTGGGGCCGAGTTCCCTGCCTGTTGGTTGTTTGGCCTGAGGCAGCACTGGAGCCTAGAGGCTCTTTGGTGGGGCTAATGGCAGACTCTGGGAGGGCTCACACCAAGGAGTGCTTCCCAGAACTTCTGCTGCCAATGTCATTGTCCCCACAGTGAGCCACAGCCACCCTCCGCCTCTGCAGGAGACCCTCTAACACTAGCAGGTACATCTAGTTCAGTCTCCTATGGGGTCAGTGCTCCTTCCCCTGGGTCCTGATGCACACACTACTTTGTGTGTGTCTTCCACGAGTCGAGTCTCTGTTTCCCACAGTCCAATCGAAGTCCCACAGTCAAATCTTGCTAGCCTTCAAAGTCTGAATCTGGGACTTCCTCCTCCCATTGCTGGACCCCCAGGTTGGGAAGCCTGATGTGGGGCTCAGAACCTTCACTCCAGTGGGTGGACTTCTGTGGTATAAGTGTTCTCTGGTTTGTGAGTCACCCACCCAGAGGTTATGGGTTTTGATTTTTTTGTGATTGTGCCCCTCCTACCATCTCATTACAGCTTCTCCTTTGTCTTTGGATGTGGGGTATCTTGTTTGGTGAGTTCCAGTGTCTTCCTGTCGATGATTGTTCAGCAGTTAGTTGTGATTCCAGTGCTCTCACAAGAGGGAGTGAGAGCATGTCTTTCTGCTCAACCTGTCTTTGTGCTTGTTGACCAACAGTAATTTTTTCTTTGAATTACCATTTTATATCATTTGCCAGTTTTTCTGTTAAGGCTACGTTTTATAACCTATTGGTTCATGTGTAAGCTTTGTTTGTTACCTATGTTGTAAATATTTTCTCTCCATCTGTCATTTGAATTTTAACTCTTGATGGTTCTTTTGCAGTTGTGAAGTTTTAAATTTTTATGTAGTAAAATCTGTCAGTTTTTTTTTTTACATCTTTATTGGAGTATAATTGCTTTACAATGGTGTGTTAGTTTCTGCTTTATAACAAAGTGAATCAGTTATACATATACGTATGTTCCCATATCTCTTCCCTCTTGCGTTTTGGATTTCATGCCTTGCAGAGTCTTCCTGAAACATTGTTCAAATGAAAATATTCTTGTTGTTTTCTTAAAAATTTGGTTAAATACTGTAATTCAGGAGCAGCAATTACTTTATCCTTCTGTAATGAACCTAAACCTAACTCTTACTTGAAAAAAATATTGAAACATCCACCTAATGGATTCACTGAATAAAACATTTGTGTACTCCACTGCCCAGCACTGATGAAAACTGCTTGTGATATGTTCATATTTCACATGCTTCCTTTCTGTTGATTGGAAGGCATTTTTTGGTAAATTATTTCTATTAAATGCCTTTTCAAATTCCTAATATCCTAATTTTTCATCATTTAAAAATGATTATGTATTTATTGCATTTTTATTTGGGAATTTTCATCTGTGAAAGCAGAATATGAAATTCTAGGAATTGTTTCTGAGTCACTAAAGTAGCAAAATTAATGCTTCTAGTCTTAGGCAGAAAAGTGGTAGATGGTGTTTCCTTCAATCTTTCCTTCCATCGCTCTTTTCTCCTTCCTTCCCCCTTCATACTCCTTAAGGACGGGAAGGATTGGGGTGATTCAGACTGGTATAATTGTAGATATCAGATTTTAGACTTGTAGTTAGAAATAAAGGTGGGTACTCTAAAAGAAGTTGCAAAACAGTAATCCTCAGGTTTAACCTTTGTAATGCTTGGTACTAATTTTATATAACTTTAACTAAAAAAAATATGTAGTATTATGGGTGTTACAAACTATGGTGAGAAAGTCCTCTAAAACAGAAAAAAAAAAAGTCATGAAAATCTATGTCTAAAGATTCATTACTATAACCCCTCTTTCATCCCCTGATGTGTAATATTAATGTCTATTAATTGTTGAAGGTGTTTTTAAATTTCTTAAAGTGGTTTCTAGAATATGCACCATTTGCTGTGAGTTTTTGTCTTTTGTAAACATGTCAGAAATAAGTGACTTAGGTAAAGTGGAATGTTATTTGAATAGTTAACAAGCATATTACTATCAATGAAAATGTCGATTAAGGTGTATTTACTTTCTTAATACTCCTTATCATTTTTATTTCAGTGGTTATGACATTCCTCTCAACCCTTTAAATCTCATTCCTTTCTATGCTGGTTCTCGGCATCACGATTTCCACCACATGAACTTCATTGGAAACTATGCTTCGACATTTACATGGTGGGATAGACTTTTTGGAACAGACTCTCAATTTATTGCCTACATTGAGAAAACGAAGAAGGTTGAGAAAAAGACTGAATAAGCATCTCACATAAACCTTCCTGCAGATACACATTTCCTGAATTGAAGCTAGTAGCTAACATTGCTTCTGGGGAGTGGAAATAAACATGTGTCTTGGTTGCTAAGTGATAAAAAGAACATTAACAACTTTTAATTATCTTCCTAGTGGGAACTTTTATATGTTTAAGTACAGTTTCCCTGAGGAACCTTTAAAGGCCATGTTGCTAACTTTACAAAAAGAATTTAAGTAATGGAAGGAATATTAATGTATGTCTTTTTCCCAAGTTGTACCATAGGCCTGAAGCTGAAATTGGTCTTCAAACCTTTTAAATATATAGTGACCATTTCAAGAACTCTTAGTAGTACTGAACTTTAAATACTATTTTGGAATTTGCTTAAAGATCAGATGCCATGGGTTGAACCACACCAATCTGTATAGTGTGAGTGAGTGCTAACTCTGAAATAGCCAGCACCGGGAATTTCTGCTCGTATCTGGAGCTGACCAGTTTGGGGTGATTCTCTTTCTGAGAAGTCCTTTTTGACTGTAATGTACTACTCTTATCTATAAATTAAGGCATTTCTGAAAGACTATTTTAGTCTAAAGGTTTTCGGGTTACTTGAATTTTTTAAACATTGAGCTTTATTTCTGCTATTTACCCTTTCTTTTTTGTATATCAAGTTTTCATTATACTTAAAGCTGTATCTTGAAACTTTGTGTACTGACTTGCTGTATTTGCACTTGGAGCTATTGAAATAAATGTGATTTTGTTTGATTATTTGGTTTCCAATTTTGAACATCATTTGTCACCTTTTATTCTTATCAGGAAATGTATAGAAATCACTAAATTATTAAATTTTGTCATAAAAGGAATAGTTTTTATCTTTTTAAGTGCTTCATTTGCTAAACTTTTGGCAGTCTCAACATGTATTTATCAGGCTACCTATTGTGGGAAATTCTATTGACCTAATAAAATGGAGGATATCGAAGCAGGTCTTTTCTCCACTTAGAAAATGTAAAGAAGAATGGAGCTAAACTTATTAGGGCTGGTTTAATTTCAAGTATCTAGAGTCTGATTTAAAGCAAGAGGTGATAATTCTAACTTTGTATACGGTAGTACCAAATTATAATTTTTAAAAAATATGGAGCCATCTTCTGGTAAGTTTCTTTTTTCTTTTTTTTTTTTGTTTGTTTTGTTTTTGGTTTTTTTTTTTTGCTGTACGCGGGCCTCTCACTGTTGTGGCCTCTCCCGTTGCGGAACACAGGCTCTGGACGCGCAGGCCCAGCGGCCATGGCCCACGGGCCCAGCCGCTCTGCGGCATGTGGGATCCTCCCGGACCGGGGCACAAACCCGTGTCCCCTGCATCGGCAGGCGGACTCTCAACCACTGCGCCACCAGGGAAGCCCTCTTTTTTTTTTTTTTTTTTTTTAACACTTATACAGTAAAGAGGTTCAAATAAGAGTTGAGAAAGTTACAGCTGAGACTCTTGCTAGACCATGTTTTCTAACTAGTACCTGGTTCTATGGCCTTTTTCATTCTCCTTTTCCAACGCTTACTGCTGTGTGTGTGTGTGTGTGTGTGTGTGTGTGTGTGTGTGTCTATTTAATCAATCTCTTAAATCTCAAACAGCAAGTTGCGGGCTGTACCTAAAACTGTGCTGTTTAGTTGTAAGGTATATAAGGGAATCCTTTTATCATTTGCTTTCATTCCCTAATACTTATGGAACACACAGGTGTCTGAACTAACAGAAGGCAACGCCTTCCAGCACTTAGGGAGAGAGCGACACCTACTGTTAAAAATGGTGCTAAACATTTTTAAACAACTTGGTACATTCTAATTTTCTTTCATACTTAGTTACGTTTTACTGAGCACTGACAGTACACCCTGAATTGTGCATGGTCTCACTTATCGATCTGACGTAGATGCCATTTTTTTCCATTTATATTTGTGGGAATTGTCTGAGAGGTGAAGTTACCTCAGACCCACGGGACCAGACTTGACCTCAGAAGCCATGGTTGTGGCCACTACATTGACCATTCATGCACTGCAGACTTGCATCTGCGAAAATCTCAGGGGATACTTCCCAAATACCCCCTCATTCTTATGCACAGTCTTTAAGAAGACACTTGAAAAGAAAGAAAGTTCTAAGCCAGTAGCCATCCAGAAAGTAGTAAGACTCATTCACAAGCACTTTAGTACAAATGGATTTTGATATGATTCACTGGCCAGACTTAAAGTTACCTGAATTAAGCGTTCTGTCTTTTAGCACTTGACGGTGAGACAGAAATAAATACGAAGACTAGAGTACAAAAACAATACATAGATCTGAGTCTATTCTAGAAAACAAGAGATTCTTTGTTTCTTGGATTATCTATTTTGGATTTTGCTAATGTAATTTGAAAGCTTAAAGTTAATATTGTAATTAAAATGGATAGGATATGCTTAGAGTTAGTATCTACAAAGTCATAATTAACTAGAATTTTATTTTTTTCTATATAATCTAGCTAAAGACATGTAGACCTTTGGAAAAGCTTGGGTCTGCAATACTTAAATTCTCATCCCAACTTCCGATTCATAAACTCTCGCATAAAGCCTAGGGCTATTAAATTCCCCTAGCTGGAGAAAGACGCTGTTCAAGATCTTCATGCATGAGTGCACAGAGGGCTGTATGTTTGTCTCTGAGGATTTAGCTTCTAATCCATTCTTCGAAAAGATCAGAATCTTTCAGCTAATGTTCAGAAGAGTGACGTGCCCTTCGTCAAATGGTGGCTGTCAAATGTTGACACTCTTCCATAAAATCACCAGAGGACCATGGTAAAATGTCTTTACGACACACTTAGGAGTACTGTTGTGTTTCGAACATTGAAAGGAAGGATGTGAGAGGGTAGAACCCACTATATGAAATACTACCTTCAAACTATTGAGAAAATAAGCAAAAGTCAGGATGGGTGGAGGCTCACTGCATACTCGGAGGCTCGGAGCCCAAGGTACCTTCCCAGGAGACCTGCTCACAGGAGACTGAACCCATCACCAGGCAGGACAGGGAACTGAGCTGCAGCTGCTGGGACAGCAGGCCTTGCCCCTTGGCTCCAGGTAACTGGTCCACTTCCTAGAAAGCCCTTCCCCCTCCTGCTACTCTACACTGATTTCCTCATCCGTGAAATGAGGATGATAACATTTCATAGGGAGTTTGTGAGGATTAGTAAGACGCTCCATGTGAAGTATGTGTTGCTGTGCACAATAAACGTTAGCTATTGTGTTATAAATTCCTTCCCCTTCTCTAATGAACCAGCTCCAGCCTCCCCACCCCAGCCCCACCTTCCTTACCGAGGTCCTATCCCTGCTTCAGGTGACAGCAACCTCTTGCCACTCTCCCTCACTCCTCGTTCTGCATCACTCACCTCTATCACACCTCAGCACGTGCTGCCTTGTATTGCTACTTCTTTTAATCCAAAGATTTCTATTTTGCACTATGTAATTTCATTCTCCTGTACCTTTTCTCATGCTAATCTCTTAGCCTGAAACAGGCTCAGTGAGGGTTATTAATAAGGTCAAAGTCATGCAGGTCATGAGTGGCTGCACTGACTGCAGAGCTAGGACTTTGCTATTCTCCATCTTTCCTTCCGTATCCTCTGTTCACCTGGCGTGATGCCTTGTACATGGTAGGAGTTCAAGAAATGTCTTACTGATTTTTTTTTTTTTTTTTTTTTTTTTGCGGTACGCGGGCCTCTCACTGTTGGGGCCCCTCCCATTGCGGAGCACAGGCTCTGGACGCGCAGGCCCAGCGGCCATGGCTCACGGGCCCAGCCGCTCCGCGGCATGTGGGATCCTCCCAGACCGGGGCACGAACCCGTGTCCCCTGCATCAGCAGGTGGACTCTCAACCACTGCGCCACCAGGGAAGCCCCTTACTGATTTTTAAAAGGGGAGAATATTGTAACAGCAACTTAATGTAGGATTTGGCAATTACATTGCCATTTAAACAATCAATTCAGAAAGTTTTAAATAATAACAGCATATAGTGGGGGTGCCAGAAGAGAGAGAGGGGGGTGTTTGATGTGCACTCCAAAGCCAGAGCCAGATGTGGGGCTGCCGGGGCCAGTTGAAGTCTGACTGCATGCTGATACTTCGGGATCCTAAGGTTTGACTTAATAAGTGCAGATTCTCATGGGATATGCAGCTTGATGTGTTCTTTTAGGGAACAAATTACAGGTTAGAGGGCGTGTGTGTATTTAACTTGAACAAAGACTGTATCTACCTGATAAGGAAAATGTAAAACTTTGTTTAGTCTTTTGGAAGATTTGAGCCAGACTTCTTGTATTCCATGAAGAGTCTCTGAGGGCTTCCCTTGTGGCACAGTGGTTAAGAATCCACCTGCCAATGCAGGGGACACGGGTTCGATCCCTGGTCCGGGAAGATCCCGCATGCCGCGGAGCAACTAAGCCCGTGCGCCACAACTACTGAGCCTGCACTCTAGAGCCCACGAGCCACAACTACTGAGCCTGCACACCTAGAGCCCGTGCTCTGCAACAAGAGAAGCCTGCAATGAGAAGCCCGAGCACCGCAACGAAGAGTAGCCCCCACTCACTGCAACTAGAAAAAGCCCGCATGCAGCAACAAAGACCCAACGCAGTCAAAAATAAATTAAAAAAAAAAAAAGAGTCTCTGAGATTTCTTTTGCTAGAAAATAATTCATCTGCTAGTGCTAGAAGAAGGTAAAAAGGAAGCCGTGAGAATAAAGCAGGGGCCACTCCTCAGGGGTAGGTGGCACACCATTAACATGCTAGGGGGCTTCAGAACAACTCAATTCTTGCACTCCTTTATCAAGGGAAAGCCATGTTCAAGGTGGAAAAGGAAGCAAAATAGCCCTGTTGAGAGGGAACTGAATCCCAATATAGTGGAGGAGATATTTCATCAAGCACCTAATAGATTTAAATTAACTTTGAAGTTTCCAGCTTCAAATGAGTTACATTTTTGAGGAGGGAAAGGATTTGAAATGTGATTCTGAAACCATTTTAGACGATCAGGCAGCACTCCATCTTTTCAGACTTTGTGTTTTTCTGTAGGTTGGTTTCAGTTTCTCCAGAGAAGAATTTCCTAATTTGTCTGGGGAAGAATATGCCCAGATGCCATGATTCTGGGGATCAGGTATGGAAAGGGGACCTAGGACCCCAAGTTTAGCAGGTGCCCTTTCACAAAATCCTTCTGTTCTCAGCCTCATGCCCACCTCACACGAGGCCTCCCCAGTATCTAGAGAGTCCTGAGCCTCTCTTGTTCAATTTCTATTCAACTTCTCCAGAGAATAAACCTGCTCCCTAGGAGGGGTGGCCATGCAGAGCTGGGGAAGAGGCCTGTGACCTAAAGCCTTTGTGAACAGAGTTCTGAATAGAGATTGCAATGCTGGATGTCAGTATTTTTCAATACTCTGTTAGAAAGTTTTAATTGAAGTACATCATACAAACAAAAGCCCACAGCTTGATGAATGATCACGTGATCATGATAGTGATCCATGAGTCACTATCCAGATCAAGAACTTGACTACCTCCTTGATCACTTTTGACCAGGAATATAGTTATAGTTATAGTTATAATATAATATAATATAATATAATATAGTTATAATATTCTTACCTGGTTGAACAACTGAATACAAATTATCTTGATTAATGAGAGTTTCTAGTGTCGTGACAGGGGACTTTGCTGTGGCCTTGTCCTGTTAAACACATGTATCTTCCTTGCATAATGCCATTGAAGGTGAGCTTATCAAATTTATGATCAAGGCAAAGGAAAAACAGAAAGCTAACGCTCTGTCCTACATGACAGAGTCAAGAACCAATAAATTTTTGCCTTCATTTAAGGATCAGCTGTTCAAATGGAGGTTGAGAGTTACAGACTTGGATTAATAGCAACACATATCCAAAAAACTTAAGAATTTTAGTAGACTACAGGCACTAACTTACCCCAATGTTAAGACAATCTTAAACTGAATTATTGGCAAGCCCAAACTGCAGAGAAGGTAATCAATCATCTTATTTGGTTGCTTGGTTGGCTGCACACGGAAAAGCATATCATGTTTATTGTGGTGCATTTTGATTCAAAACAGTAACTAGGAATGGCTTAAGGCCTAGCAATAATGACACAAAAATAGTGTAAGTGAATGTAGAGACCTAGTCTAGAGCAGCTCTATCGAGTATGGGAGTGACTGGCTACATGTAGCTACTGACACACTTGACAGAGTAGATTATAGAACATTTTCGTCATTACAGAAGGTCTTTTGGAAAGCACTGGTTGCTGACAATAGGACTAAATAGAAATATCAAAGTTGTCTTCAAATATCTGAGATGGTTTTCTGTAAAAGAGGGTGAGGCATTCTTTATTGCCCCAGATGGAAGAACTTTACTAGGAAATAAAGTTATAGAAAATTTTTTTAATAACTCAAACTTTGAAAGAACTTTCTAACCGTCAGAGCTTGTTGCCTGCTCCTTCCTTGATGGTTTAGGCAGCAGCTATAGGATCCTTAATCAGTATGTCACAGAGAGATCCTTGAAATGAGGGAGAGTTTGAACCAAGTTGTTTCCAATGATACCTCCAGCTCTGTCCGTTGTTCTAGTGGAGATATTTTACTTTATTGTTATAACAATTTTTCATATGGTTACAAGGTTTTGTCCCAATGGATCCTACTTGCACCGCTCCAGCTGGGTCCACACAGAGCTGCTCAGCCCTGCACACAGCCTTGTTCTCTCCTTCCTCTTGGCATTTTTATTTTCTCTTCCTGATGCCTAGAACAATCTTTCTTCTCTAAGAACTTTTGTCCTCTTCACCTAACTAATTAATTCCCACATGTTCTCCTGTCTCAGATCAGACATTTCTGGCGATCATTTTCTGATCTCTTCTCTCCAAGTCTGACGTGGGCACTTCTCTGATGTACTCTCTTAACACTGTTCTTCCCCTATCATGGCTCTCAGCACACTGCATTGCAAAGACCACTTTACTTGTCTGGGTCCCCCAGTAGACTGGAAAATCCTCAAGGACTGTCGTAGTGGTTATCTCACTCATAGTAGCCTCCCCAGTTCCTACACAGTGTCTGGGGTTACTAGGAAAGCCAAATAAAATGAAAACATGACTATTTGGGACTGAAACCAGAATGAGTTGACAAAAAAATGCCTAAAAGTTATTTCAGTGTAAATATTAAGTGGATGAATATTCAATCAATTGTTGACCAAAATCAGAATACCTGGGCTTCCCTGGTGGCGCAGTGGTTGAGAGTCCGCCTGCCGATGCAGGGGACACGGGTTCGTGCCCCGGTCCGGGAGAATCCCACATGCTACGGAGCGGCTGGGCCCGTGAGCCGTGGCTGCTGAGCCTGCGCGTCCAGGGCCTGTGCTCCGCGCCGGGAGGGGCCGTGGCAGTGAGAGGCCCGCTTACCGCAAAAAAAAAAAAAAAAAAATCAGAATACCTATAGGTACACACACTTTTCAAGAAAGTGAAAATACTTGGCAGTGACTTGAGAGAGAGAGAGAGAAAAAAAAAATAGTAACTGTTTATCATTCAGTTAACACACATTCTATGAGACCAGTATTATGCTGATACCAAAAGCAGGCAATAATATCACAAGAAAGGAAAACTACAGACCAATATCCCTTATGACTATAGATGCAAATATCCACAAGAATATACTAGCAAACCAAATCCAGTAACATATAAAAAGGATTATATACCAACATCAGTGAGATTTATCCCAGAAATGTAAGGTTAGTTTAACATCCCCAAACCAACAAACATCATGTTAGTAGAATAAAAACCATGTGATCATCTCAATGAAAAAAGAGAAAAAAGCATTCAACAAAAATCCAACACTATTGTGATGAAAACACTCAACAAACTAGCACTAGAAGGGAACTACCTCAACCTGATAAAGGGCATCTACCATAAACCCACAGCTAATATATTTAATGGTGAAATACTAATGGCTTTTCCTGTAAGATTAGGAACAGAACAAGGATGTCTGTTCTTGCCACTTCTATTTATCATAGTAATGGAGGTTCTAGGCAGGCTAATTGAGCAAGAAAAAGAAATAAAACATACCCAGATTGGAAAAGAAGAAGTAAAATTACCTCCATTTGCAGATGGCATAATCTTTTATATTAAAAAATCCTAAAGAATCTACTAAAACTAATTAAAATAACTAAATGGGTTTATCCAGGTTGCAGAATACAAGACCAATATACAAAAATAAATTGTGTTTCTATACATTAATGAAACCAAGCAGGACACTGTGGGAAACTCCCAGGAACAAAAGCCCTTCCATGTCCCCTGTTTCTTGTTTGCAGAAAAAGGCTTTAGTCACTAGGGGCATCCCCTGAGTCACAAAAGCATCGCTCAAGAATTAATGATTGAAAAGATATAGACTTGTATGACAAAAATAGCTGTTAGGCCAAGAGAACTGGTAACAGTTTAAACAGTAAATTGGCCATATAGCAGTCACAGAATCTTTAGTTCCTCCCTGAAGGACATAGATAACACTGTCAGATGCACATTCCTGAGTTGTTTTGCAGATACTAAAACTGCCACCAGAGGGAAAAAGCTAATTGCATGGTGCCCAGACTGTAGCCATGACATAAGCTACTCCATCTTGAGTAGTACTAAATCTATGGCTAGGACAATTCCAGGAACTGGCCTCAAGGGAATGGGAAAAAAAACAACCTGGAACTGAAAATTAACTGCTTAAAACAATCAAGATGACCTTGACCAGAACATTGCATGACCAATTTTAAGATGATTCTCAGAACTGACTGTGCTGTTCTGCACATAAACCCCATCTGCATGTCCTTGAAGATTTACTTTTAAAGCTCTTGCACTCTGATTGGGAACTTGGAGCTGGTTTGGGGGATGCTAGTCCACCATCTTCCCAGGTTGCCAGCTTCCTGAATAAAGCATCTTTCTTTTTCCACCAACCCTTGTCTCTCAAACATTGACTTTTGAGTGACAAGCAGCGGAACCTGAGTTCAGTTCTGGTTCTGGCCAGTAACACTAAGAATGAACATTCTAAAAACTAAAAATAACAAAAAAATTACATTTCCAATAGCATCAAAAAGAATAAAATACTTGGGTATAAATTTAACAAAAGAAATACAAGACATACACTGAAAACTACAAAACATTATTGAAAGAAATTAAAGATCAAAATAAAGGTAAAGACATCCTATATTTTCAGGGATCACCAGACGATATTGTTAAGGTACTTCCCCAATTTATCTATAGATTCAGTGCAATCCCTGTCAAAATCCCAGCTGTCGTTTTTGTAGAAGATGGTAAGCAGGATCCTATAATTTATATGCAAATGCAAGAGACCCAGAATAGTCAAAATAATCTTGAAAAAGCACAAAGTTGAAGGACTCGCATTTTCCAATTTCACAACTTACTATGAAGTTACAATAATCAAGACAATGTGGCACTGGCTTAGGAAAGACATAAGTAAAGGGAACAGAATTGAAAATTCAAAAATAAATCTTTAATTGATAATCAATTGATTTTGACAACAGTACCAAGACAATTAAATGGGTATAAAATAGTCTTTTTAACAAATGGTGCTAGAACAGCTGGATATCCACATGCAAAAGAAAGATGTTAGATCCCTACCCAGTCCATACACAAAAAATAACCCAAAATGGATTCTAGCACTAAACGTAAAAGATTTAAATATAAAATTCTTAAAAGAAAACATAGGAATTGGGTCAATCGTTCCTTAGAAATGACCCTAAAACACAAGCAACAAAAGAAAATAATAGATAAATTGGACTGTATCAAGGTTAAAAACGCTTGTGCGGCACACAACACTACCAAGAAACTAAATCCAATCCAAAGAATGGGAAAAAAAACATTTGTATATTCTATATCTTATAAAGGACTTGTATCTTCTATATATAAAGAACTCAAATTTAATAATAATAAATAACTCAATTTAAACTGGGCAGCAGACAATATTTATCTAGCACACTGAGTTAAACAGATGAGGCTGCTTGCCATCAGGGATATCTGTACCTCATTAATAGTACACAGGCTGCAGCACACTGATTGGGAAGCTCTGGGGTAGTAAACGCAATTTTCCAAAGTGTGGACAAGTAGTTTTTCATAATTACATATTTACCTTAACATATTAGAAAACAACTAGCCAGTACATCCTACACATCATTTCCTGGACATTACTGCTTAAGATAAAATTGAGTTAAAAAAAATGGGCAGAAGTTTTGAATAGACACTTCTCCACAGAAGATATATAAATGTCTAATAAGCACAGGAAAAGATGCTCAATATCATTGGTCATTAGGAAAATGTAAACCTAAGCAGCAGTGAGGTATCACTTCACACCCATGGAGATGGCTATATCAAAAAGACAAACAATAGCAAGTGTTGGCAAGAATGTGGAGAAATTGGAAGCTTCACACAATGCTGGTGGTTGCAGCTGCTTTGAAAAGAGTTTGGATTATTGTCACACTGGCCCTGGCGATGGCTGCCTTTAATACATCACAAATACATCTACACGTGGAACAACTCCTACAGAACACCTACTGAACGCTGGCAGAAGACCTCAGACCTCCCAAAAGGCAAGAAACTCCCCACGTACCTGGGTAGGGCAAAAGAAAAAAGAATAAACAGAGACAAAAGAATAGGGACGGGACCTGCCCCAGTGGGAGGGAGCTGTGAAGGATAAAAGGTTTCCACACACTAGAAGCCCCTTTGCGGGTGGAGACTGCGGGTGGCAGAGGGGGAAAGCTTCGGAGCCGAGGAGGAGATCACAGCAACAGTGGTGCGGAGGGTAAAGTGGTAAGATTCCCGCCCAGAGGATCGGTGCCGACCGGCACTCACCAGCCTGAGAGGCTTGTCTGCTCACCCGCCAGGGTGGGCAGGGCTGGGAGCTGAGGCTTGGGCTTCGGTCGAAGCGCATGGAGAGGACTGGGGTTGGCGGCGTGAACACAGCCTGCAGGGGGTTAGTGCGCCACGGCGGGCTGGGAGGGAGTCCTGGGAAAAGTCTGGACTTGCCGAAGAGGCAAGAGACTTTTTCTTCCCTCATTGTTTCCCGGTGCACGAGGAGAGTAGATTAAGAGCTCTGCTTAAAGGAGCTCCAGAGACGGGCGCGAGCCACAGCTAACAGCACGGACCCCAGAGACGGGCATGAGACGCTAAGGCTGCTGCAGCTGCCACCAAGAAGCCTGTGTGCGAGCACAGGTCACTATCCACACCTCCCTTCAGTGGGAGCCTGTGCAGCCCGCCACTGCCAGGGTCCCGGGATCCAGGGACAACTTCCCCGGGAGAACACACGGCGCGCCTCAGGCTGGTGCAACGTCACGCGGCCTCTGTTGCCGCAGGCTCGCCCCGCATCCACACCCCTCCCTCCCCCCCGCCTGGCCTGAGTGAGCCAGAGTCCCCGAAGCAGCTGCTCCTTTAACCCCGTCCTCTCTGAGCGAAGAACAGACGCCCTCCGGTGACCTACACGCAGAGGCGGGGCCAAATCCAAACCTGAGCCCCGGGAGCCGTGTGAACAAAGAAAAGAAAGGGAAATCTCTCCCAGCAGCCTCAGGAGCAGCGGATTAAAGCTCCACAATCAACTTGATGTACCCCGCATCTATGGAATACATGAATAGACAATGAATCATCCCATGTTGAGGAGGTGGACTTTGAGAGCAAGATTTATTATTTTTTCCCCTTTTCCTCTTTTTGCGAGTGTTTATGTGTATGCTTCTGTGTGAGATTTTGTCTGTATAGCTTTGCTTTCACCAATTGTCCTAGGGTTCTATCCGTCCGTTTTTTTTTTGTTGTTGTTGTTTCTCTTAAAAAAAAGGTTTTTCCCTAATAATTACTTTTTATTTTAATAACGTTATTTTATCTTATCTTACATTATTTTATTTTATCCTTTCTTTTCTTCCTTCCTTCCTTCCTTCCTTCCTTCCTTCTACTTTTACTCCCTTTTATTCTGAGCCGTGTGGATGAAAGGATCTTCGTGCTGCAGCCAGGAGTCAGTGATGTGCCTCTGAGGTGGGAGAGCCAACTTCAGGACACTGGTCAACAAGAGACCTCCCAGCTCCACAAAATATCAAATGGCGAAAATCTCCCAGAGATCTCCATCTCAACACCAGCACCCAGCTTCACTCAACGACCAGCAAGCTACAGTGCTGGACACCCTATGCCAAACAACTAGCAAAACAGGAACACAACCCCACCCATTAGCATAGAGGCTGCCTAAAATCATAATAAGTCCACAGACACCCCAAAACACACCACCAGACGTGGAGCTGCCCACCAGAAAGACAAGATCCAGCCTCATCCACCAGAACACAGGCACTAGTCCCCTCCACCAGGAAGCCTACACAACCCAATGAACCAACTTTAGCCAATGGGGACAGAAACCAAAAACAACAGGAACTACGAACCTGCAGCCTGCAAAAAGGAGACCCCAAACACAGTAAGATAAGCAAAATGAGAAGACAGAAAAACACACAGCAGATGAAGGAGCAAGATAAAAACCCACCAGACCTAACAAATGAAGAGGAAATAGGCAGTCTACCTGAAAAAAAATTCATAATAATGATAGTAAAGATGATCCAGAATCTTGGAAATAGAATAAACAAAATGCAAGAAACATTTAACAAGAACCTAGAAGAACTAAAGATGAAACAAGCAATGATGAACAACACAATAAATGAAATTAAAAATACTCTAGATGGAATCAATAGCAGAATAACTGAGGCAGAAGAACGGATAAATGACCTGGAAGATAAAATAGTGGAAATAACTACTGCAGAGCAGAATAAAGAAAAAAGAATGAAAAGAACTGAGGACAGTCTCAGAGACCTCTGGGACAACATTAAACGCACCAACATTCAAATTACAGGGTTTCCAGAAGAGGAAGAGAAAAAGAAAGGGACTGAGAATATATTTGAAGAGATTATAGTTGAAAACTTCCCTAATATGGGAAAGGAAATAGTTAATCAACTTCAGGAAGCACAGAGAGTCCCATACAGGATAAATCCAAGGAGAAACACGCCAAGACACATATTAATCAAACTGTCAAAAATTAAATACAAAGAAAACATATTAAAAGCAGCAAGGGAAAAACAACAAAGAACACACAAGGGAATCTCCATAAGGTTAACAGCTGATCTTTCAGCAGAAACTCTGCAAGCCAGAAGGGACTGGCAGGACATATTTAAAGTGATGAAAGAGAAAAACCTACAACCAAGATTATTCTACCCAGCAAGGATCTCATTCAGACTTGATGGAGAAATTAAAAGCTTTACAGACAAGCAAAAGCTGAGAGAGTTCAGCACCACCAAACCACCTTTACAACAAATGCTAAAGGAACTTCTCTAGGCAAGGAACACAAGAGAAGGGAAAGACCTACAATAACAAACCCCAAACAATTAAGAAAATGGGAATAGGAACATACATATCGATAATTACCTTAAATGTAAATGGATTAAATGCTCCCACCAAAAGAAACAGACTGGCTGAATGGATACAAAAACAAGACCCATATATATGATGTCTACAAGTGACCCACTTCAGACCTAGAGACACATACAGAGTGAAGGTAAGGGGATGGAAAAAGATATTCCATGCAATTGGAAATCAAAAGAAAGCTGGAGTAGCATTACACATATCAGAGAAAATAGATTTTAAAATAAAGACTATTACAAGAGACAAAGAAGGACATTACATAATGATCAAGGGATTGATCCAAGAAGAAGATATAACAATTGTAAATATTTATGCACCCAACATAGGAGCACCTCAATACATAAGGCAAATACTAACAGCCATGACAGGGGAAATCGACAGTAACACATTCATAGTAGGGGACTTTAACACCCCAGTTTCACCAATGAACAGATCATCCAAAATGAAAATAAATAAGGAAACACAAGCTTTAAATGATACATTAAACAAGATGGACTTAATGGATATTTATAGGACATTCCATCCAAAAACACCAGAATACACATTTTTCTCAAAAGCTCATGGAACATTCTCCAGGATAGATCATATCTTGGCTCACAAATCAAGCCTTGGTAAATTGAAGAAAATTGAAATTGTATCAAGTATCTTTTCCGACCACAATGCTATGAGACTAGGTATCAATTACAGGAAAAGATCTGTAAAAAATACAAACACATGGAGGCTAAACAATACACTACTTAATAACGAAGTGATCACTGAAGAAATCAAAGAGGAAATCAAAAAATACCTAGAAACAAATGACAATGGCGACATGACGACTCAAAACCTATGAGATGCAGCAAAAACAGTTCTAAGAGGGAAGTTTATAGCAATACAATCCTATCTTAAGAAACAGGAAACATCTCGAATAAACAACCTATCCTTGCACCTAAAGCAATTAGAGTAAGAAGAACAAAAAAACCCCCAAAGTTAGCAGAAGGAAAGAAATCATAAAGATGAGATCAGAAATAAATGAAAAAGAAATGAAGGAAATGATAGCAAAAATCAATAAAACTAAAAACTGGTTCTTTGAGATGATAAACAAAATTGATAAACCATTAGCCAGACTCATCAAGAAAAAAAATGGAGAAGACTCAAATCAATAGAATTAGAAACGAAAAAGGAGAAGTAACAACTGACACTGCAGAAATACAAAAGATCATGAGAGATTACTACAAGCAACTCTATGCCAAAAAATGGACAACCTGGAAGAAATGGACAAATTCTTAGAAGTGCACAGACTGCCAAAACTGAATCAGGAAGACATAGAAAATATAAACAGACCAATCACAAGCACTGAAATTGAAACTGTCACTAAAAATCTTCCAACAAACAAAAGCCCAGGACCAAATGGCTTCACAGACGAATTCTATCAAATATTTAGAGAAGAGCTAACACCTATTCTTCTCAAACTCTTCCAAAATACAGCAGAGGGAGGAACACTCCCAAACTCATTCTACGAGTCCACCATCATCCTGATACCAAAACCAGACAAGGATGTCACAAAGAAAGAAAACTACAGGCCAATATTACTGATGAACATAGATGCAAAAATCCTCAACGAAACACTAGCAAACAGAATCCAACAGCACATTAGAAGGATCATACACCATGATCAAGTGGGGTTTATTCCAGGAATGCAAGCATTCTTCAATATACGCAAATCAATCAACGTGATACACCATATGAAAAAACTGAAGGAGAAAATCATATGATCATCTCAATAGATGCAGAGAAAGCTTTCAACAAAATTCAACACCCATTTATGATAAAAATCCTGCAGAAAGTAGGCATAGAGGGAACTTTCCTCAAAATAATAAAGGCCATATATGACAAACCCACAGCCGACATTGTCCTCAATGGTGAAAAACTGAAAGCATTTCCACTAAGATCAGGAACAAGACAAGGTTGCCCACTCTCACCACTCTTATTCAACATAGTTTTGGAAGTTTAGGCCACAGCAATCAGAGAAGAAAAGGAAATAAAAGGAATCCAAATTGGAAAAGAAGAAGTTACACTGTCACTGTTTGCAGATGACATGATAGTATACATGGAGAATCCTAAAGATGTTACCAGAAAACTACTAGAGCTAATCAATGAATTTGGTAAAGTAGCAGGATACAAAACTAATGCACAGAAATCTCTGGCATTCCTATGCACTAATGATGAAACATCTGAAAGTGAAATCAAGAAAACACTCCCATTTACCACTGCAGCAAAAAGAATAAAATATCTAGGAATAAACCTACCTAAGGAGACAAAAGACCTGTATGCAGAAAATTATAAGACACTGATGAAAGAAATTAAAGATGATACAAATAGATGGAGACATATACCATGTTCTTGGATGGGAAGAATCAACATTGTAAAAATGATTCTACTACCCAAAGCAATCTACAGATTCAATGCAATCCCTATCAAACTACCACTGGCATTTTTCACAGAACTAGAGCAAAAACTTTTACAATTTGTATGGAAACACAAAAGACCCTGAATAGCCAAAGCAATCTTGAGAACAAAAAAAGGAGCCGGAGGAATCAGGCTCCCTGACTTCAGACTATACTACAAAGCTACAGTAATCAAGAGAGTATGGTACTGGCACAAAAACAGAAATATAGATCAATGGAACAGGATAGAAAGCCCAGAGATAAACCCATGCACATACGGTCACCTTATCTTTGATAAAGGTGGCAGGAATGTACAGTGGAGAAAGGACAGCCTCTTCAATAAGTGGTGCTGGGAAAACTGGAGAGGTACATGTAAAAGTATGAGATTAGATCACTCCCTAACACCATACAAAAATAAGCTCAAAATGGATTAAAGACCTAAACATAAGGCCAGAAACTATCAAACTCTTAGAGGAAAACATAGGCAGAACACTCTATGACATAAATCACAGCAAGATCCTTTTTGACCCACTTCCTAGAGAAATGGAAATAAAAACAAAAATAAACAAATGGGACCTAATGGAACTTCAAAGCTTTTGCACAGCAAAGGAAGCCATAAACAAGACCAAAAGACAACCCTCAGAATGGGAGAAAATATTTGCAAATGAAGCAACCGACAAAGGATTAATCTCCAAAATTTACAAGCAGCTCATGCAGCTCAATAACAAAAAAACAAACAAACCAATCCAAAAATGGGCAGAAGACCTAAATAGACATTTCTCCAAAGAAAATATACACACTGCCAACAAACACATGAAAGAATGCTCAACATCATTAATCATTAGAGAAATGCAAATCAAAACTACAATGGGGTATCATCTCACACCAGTCAGAATGGCCATCATCAAAAAGTCTAGAAACAATAAATGCTGGAGAGGGTGTGGAGAAAAGGAACACTCTTGCACTGCTAGTGGGAATGTGAATTGGTACAGCCACTATGGAGAACAGTATGGAGGTTCCTTAAAGAACTACAAATACAAATACCATATGACCCAGCAATCCCACTACTGGGCATATACCCTGAGAAAACCATAATTCAAAAAGAGTCATGTACCAAAATGTTCATTGCAGCTCTATTTACAATAGCCCGGAGATGGAAACAAGCTAAGTGTCCATCATCAGATGAATGGATAAAGAAGATGTGGCACATATATACAATGGAATATTACTCAGCCATAAAAAGAAATGAAATTGAGCTATTTGTAATGAGGTGGATGGACCTACAGTCTGTCATACAGAGTGAAGTAAGTCAGAAAGAGAAAGACAAATACCATATGCTAACACATATATATGGAATTTAAGGGAAAAAAATGTCATGAGGAACCTAGGGGTAAGACAGGAATAAAGACACAGACCTACTAGAGAATGGACTTGAGGATATGGGGAAGGGGCCGGGGAAGCTGTGACAAAGTGAGACAGTGGCATGGACATATATACACTAGCAAACGTAAAATAGATAGCTAGTTGCAAGCAGCCGCATAGCACAGGGAGATCAGCTCAGTGCTTTGTGACCACCTAGAGGGGTGGGATAGGGAGAGTGGGAGAGAGGGAGATGCAAGAGGGAAGAGATATGGGAATATATTTATATGTATAACTGATTTATTTTGTTATAAAGCAGAAACTAACACACCATTGTAAAGCAATTATACTCCAATAAAGATGCTAAAAAAAAAAACAACCAATGAAACAAATACTGCAGGGCATGGATATACTCCCCCACCCCAACTCCAAGCAGTTTAGCCTGTGTTTGCTGATTTTTTTTCTTTATTTCTCTTTTTGGCACATCAATAAACAGTAAGAAATTCAAGAAAAAAAAAAAAGAGAAGAGTTTGCAACATACTGAACATAGTTACCATATGACCCAGCAATTCCCCTCGGTGCATATCAAAGAGAAATGAAAATGTATGTGAGCACAAACACTTGTAAGTGAATGTTTACAGAAGCATGGTTCACAATAGCCAAAAGGTGGAAACAACCCAAATGTTTATCAACCAGTAAATAGGTAAATAAAATATGCAATATCTGTAGCACAGAAATCATTGTCATAAAAATGAATGAAGTACTGATTCGTACTACAACATGAATTGTTGAACCTTGAAAACGTGCTGAGCAAAGGAAGCCTGTCACAAAAGATCACATATTGTATGATTCCATTTGTATGAAATGTCCAGAAGAGGCAGTTTATAGAGACAGGAAGTAGAGTACTGGTTGCTTAGGTCTGGAGGTGGGTGAAGGATGGGAGTAGCTGAAGAATGGGAATTGACTGTTAATGGGTATGTAGTTTCTTCCACGGGAAATGAAAATACTCTAAAATTAGACTGGTGATGTGGCACAACCCTGTCAATACACTAAAAGACATTGAATAGTATACTCTCAAAATGGTGAATTGTATGGTATGTGAATTATATCTCAACAAAGCTGTTAAAAACAAACGAACCTTAGTTAACGATGTGTTAGTTTGTCATAACAAAAGTACCACAAATTGGGTGGGGGTTAAAGTAGAGAAATTTTTGTCTCACAGTTCTGGAGGCTAGAAGTTGAGATCAAGGTTTTGCCAAGGTTGGTTTCTTCCATAGTCTATTCCATGAGGAACAGTCTGAGGGAAAGTCTGCTCCATGCCGCTCTCCTAGCTTCTGGTGGACTACTGGCAATCTCTGGTGTTCTGTGGCTTATAGATGCATTCCCCAGACCTATGCTTTCACGTTCACATGGTGTTTTGTGCGTGTGTATCTCTGTGTCAAATTTTCCCCTTTTTTATAAGGATACCAGCCCTATTGGATTAGGGCCTCACCCTAATGACCTCATCTTAACCTGATCTTCTGCAAAGACCCTATTTCCAAGTAAGTTCACATTCACGAGTCCTGCGGGTTAGAACTCCAAATTCTTTTGGGGGAACACATTTCAACTCATAAGCAACAGTAAGGACATTATTATTTTCTTTGATTCTAAATAGAAGGCCAGGATGCTAGAATCTTGCTTCCTTCTAAAGAACACATCCCATTCTCTTTTTAAGACTGTAAGACTGTAATACAGAGAGAAGATATTTTTCTACCTCCTATTAGCTTGAATACTTACCTGGAGGAAGTGGAGCTTTTCCAGAGTTGGTGATGAAATTTCAGAATGTTTCTGTACCCTTCAATGACCTTAAAAGTCATTTAATTTAATCACCTACCTAGACTTGAATCTCCTTTCTATAATGGATAGACCTGAAACCGGGCTTGGAAACGGGACCACTGGCAAGCAATTCACCATCCAGCAGTAGCTCCCTTGCCGATAGGTGACAGTATCTTGCTTGAAGCCCTGAGGTCTGAGGAAAGGACACAGGAACTACAACGGACCCTGGTTTGGAGTCAGTTTATTGTGCGGCCTGTCTGTGTGACCTGGGTGGGTTGCTTAACTGAGTCTCTGCTTCTTTGTCTATAAAATGGGACTAGTAATGCTTGCCTTGCACAGTTACCTATAAAAAACTTTTTTATAGCAAAATGCCCAACACAAAATAGAAACAATAGCAACAAAAAGCTGAAAATTAAACAAAGCAACCAAGGTTTGATTTTCTAAATTAATTGACTAATGTTTTTCAAATGCACTGTCAAGGAAATGAAAAATTTTGAACCAATATTGATCGTTTTCATTGGAAAGTCCTATTTTCCCATATGCACGCTAATTGATAATATACAGCCTTTACAAACATTTTTCTGTAAAATGTGGTGGATAGATATACTCAATAAATTAAATTGATATAAGTACCAAATGCACATTTAAACTTATAATAGTTATTAGTTCACAATATTATAACTTAGCATATTTATTAAAAATAACAACTTGAAAAATTTGTCTTCAATTTTTTTGACTTTTTTGGGGGGGAGGGTGGCATGCTGTGAGGCATGTGGGATCTTAGTTACCTGACCAGGGATTGAACCCGTGCCCCCTGCAGGGGAAGCATGGATTCCTAACCACTGGACCACTAGGGAATTCCTGATTTGTCTTCAATTTGATTGGAAAGTTTATGCTGGAATGATGTTTATCAGCCATTTTACCAGGTTTTCTTAGTCTAGACAAATCATGTTTTATTTTTCAGCATCTCTTATAACACTTCAAAAATGAAAGTGATTTTCCTGCTGGGAGGAGGACTGTTCTGGACTGAAAGCATAAAATAACTCTGGAACTAGATGGTCCAGGTGGCTATTCCCCCTGACAATTTAGTTGACCAAAGTTAATGGTCTTCTTAAATTGTGTTCATTCTATTCCACTTTATTTTTACATTCCCTTCCCTCCCTTCCTCCTTCTCTCCCTCCTTCCTCCCTCCATCCCTCTCTTCCTTCCTATTTACTTATGCAGTTTTGAATTCAGTTTATTTTAGTTGCAACAAAGCGAGTACTGATCAGTTCACCTACTCAGGACCTCACAGTCACTGGACTATATTCCAGGTTCTGTCTGGCTCCAGGTGTATTTCCACATAAACTGGCTGAAGTAGGCAGTGAGGAGGGGGTCCTTCCTCAAGCTCAGAACGCCACTCCTCTCAGATCTGCATTCATCCATAACTATGAGCTGCTTCCTGTGGTGACGGAAGTGGTTGCAGCTTAGTGAACATAGATTTTAACCAAGTTATTTTTGAATTGTTGAGGCGTAACTGGTGGTGTATCAGATGTCAACTGAGAGCAGAGCTTGATGTCTAAGAATTTATATATTCTTTCAGTCAAATTTTTAATTTATTTATTTTTTTTTTGCAGTATGCGGGCCTCTCGCTGTTGTGGCCTCTCCCATTGCAGAGTACAGGCTCCGGACGCGCAGGCTCAGCTGCCATGGCTCACGGGCCCAGCCGCTCCGCGGCATGGGGGATCTTCCCGGACCGGGGCACGAACCCGTGTCCACTGCATCGGCCGGCAGACTCTCAACCACTGCGCCACCAGGGAAGCCCTTTTCAGTCAAATATTTACTTAGTTTCAATTATGTATCAAACTCTGCTAGGCACTGGGATACACTAGTAGGCGTGAGAGAGGTGATTCCTGCCTTCACAAAATGTAAAGTATAAGGGAGATAAAAGTTGATTAAACAAATAATTATGAAAGAGCTCTGAGAAGGAGAGAGGCACAAGGAACTTTGGGGTCACAGAGCAGCAGGATCTTTCTTGCCTGATGGAGGCTGTTAGAGAAGGTTCACATAGGAAGTCATGTTTATCTGAGACCTGAATGACAGCAAGTTACCCAGGAAGTGGGGGGGGAGGGAGGGCAGAAGGGGATGATTCATCCAAGTCAGGGGACTTCATGCTAAGATCTGGTGATGAGAGAGTATGGAATACAGTGCCATACACTGAAAGAAGGATGGAAGCAATAGGGGTGAAGGTGAGAGAAGCTGTGCTTGTGCTTGGAGTTGTTTGGGAGACACTTTAGACAAGAGAGATTGCCCTGCCCTGTGGCCGGCAACTAGAGGCCAGCTGGATGGAAGAATGGCCGAGGGTCATGTGGCTCATTTTCCATCAGAGCACCCGTGACTCTCAATGGCTCACTCTTTCCTCTCCTACGTAATCCCATCAGTTCAAGGTACCATTTCTGTGCTGCTGTTGCTCAGCCCCTGTCAGCTGCCCTGCTGAGCCTGAGTCACTCGTAGACATCCAGGGGTGGATGAGTTAAATGGCTAACGAAATAGCAGAGGTTGGTAGGCAGCCTGAACAAGATAAGGAGATAAAAACTAGCTCCTAGGAAGAGGTGAAACTAGACTAAAGACGGGACAGTAGTTGGGCTATCAGGGTTTCGCAAGTGTAAAATAAAATATAAGCAAAGTCAAGAAGTCAAAAGGTTAATTTCCTGAGGCCAGGAATCAGACAGAAGTAAGACACTGAAGTTTGGAAGAATCTTTCATAAAACAATTTGAGCAATGTGGTGGCTGAACCTAATTTCTTTACCCAGCTAGGAAGACTTAATGACTCAGTGTGTTTGGTGACACTTCCTGCCACAGGTGGGTTACCAAACAGCTAGAGTGTAGTGCATTCTGAATCTGTGAATTAATTACTTGACCAATCTAGTTATTGGATATTTATTGTATATCACTTTCCAGGTGTTTAAAACACTCAACAAGTCACTTCTTAATAGTATGTGTTTTTCCCAGACTTTAATTCTGCTAAATCCCAATTAAAACAAACTCTCCCATTCACAGTGAACACACTCATCATGGACAAGACTATCTTGGGTTTCCACACTGGAGAGTGAGCTCTGAGCTCCTCTCTGGCAGGAGCTATGTGTTAATCAATTTTGTATTCCTCACTGACCACATTCCACCAAGTAACTACCAAGTACCTGGTTCTAAATAAAAGTTTGTTGGATGAACGGGTGAATTTAAAGCCCTACAGTACTCCATGGAAATAAAGCCATGTTTCTCTACCATCTTGCTCTCATCACTTCCTATTCATATAAACTTGTACTAATTATTTAACCTCTCTAAACCTTAGTCTTCTTATCTGTAAAATGTGGTAAGTTGCTGGAGGATTAAAGCCAATAATTAGCACAGTGCTTAGTTCAAAGATTTTAGATATTGAGACTATTAGAAATGATACTCTTCTTTTAGAGGTAAATTGGTTATTTCCATGATATCTTTAAAGTTTAAAAGGCACAAAGTTCTTGTGGACTTAAATTAACATGTTAGGACATGTCTCATTTTCCAACAAATATTTATTATCTTTTTTATGGGCTAGACTCTGGTGGTAGGGGCCTACCATTAAGTTGCTCACCTTCTCAAGGGAAAAGAGACAACACAAGTAAAGAAACATTACCTTGTGATGAGTGTGAAGATGGAAATGAGCCTGAAGACTTGACAGGTGGTAACAGGGGTGCCTGGGAGACCTAGGAGCGGAGATGGGAGAGAGGAGATGGGAGAGGGAGGGGGAGGGGAGGGGTGATGGGGGAGAGGAGATGAGGGAGGGATGTGCCATGCACACCTGGGCAATGTTTAGAGTTACCACTGTAGATTCCTGAGCAACTTAACTCACACCATAAATAAAGATCTTATTTATTTACAAGACTGGTTAATTTATAATACTTAAAAATTGGTAAGATGGTCAACATAAACATCATAGCTAAAGAGTGTATTTGTGACGTGGTAGACATAAACTGACAACATAGACAATAATAATGAAGACAGAAATAGGAACTACATTATATAAACTGAGAACATTAGCAAACGACTTGTTACATGCAAGCAACTTGGTAAATATGGTTGATGAGTGCAGAGGGAACTGAACTGGCTGTGTCACACCTAGGAAGGGATCCTGCAGGAGAATGTAAGAGCCCAGGAGTTTGCAGAGTGAGCAAAGCATTAAAAACACAGGCATAAGTCTGAGTGCCAAAGGTAGAAGGTAGATGGTGGCAGTAGTAGTTCATCCACTCATGGCAAGCATACTGAGCCCCAGTGGCCGTGGCTCTCACTGTGCTGGGCTGTGGAGGCAAACACACAAGCAGGCCAGTCTCTGTCTCTCAGTGGGAGGGAGTGGATATAGGACTCAATCTTAGGAGCTACAAACAGGGCAACAGAGAGGTGATACTTGACACCATGAGCACAGATAAGTTCACCCAGACAGATCACGTGAAGAGAGAGCAGAACAATAGGCTGAGTGTGGGCTTGAGGAAGCCCAGGCAAGGCCAGAGGACGTTAAGTCTGGTTGGGTGGGTAGAACCCACAGAGTAGAAGTCGAGTGGGAGGGGAATGAGCTATGAGAAAGTTGAGGTGTTTGGATGATAACTAATGGGGAAAGGAAACTCAAATGAGAATTTCAGTTTTTTTTTTCCAGAGGAGAGAAGAGGGTTGACCAAAGGGAAGTGCAAGGAGAGCAAAGAGGTACAGTTTCAGGAGAGAGGAAGCCTGCCTAGTGGGGACATGGGGCAGGAGTTGGGTGGGGGATTAAGGCTGGCCTGGGGAGGGGGAAGGACGGCACAGCGTAAGGATGGGGTAGGTGTAACTACATTGTGGCTTGGGGGATGACGGTGCAGGAATTTGAGAGAGAAAGTGTGGTAGTGAAAGAAGCAGGAGGGGGCGCAGGAAGGAAGTGAGCTTTCCTAAGGCTCTCTAAGGAATTCTCCGAGGAAGAGGACCACGGCTTTGGCTTTGATCCCTGAGTGATGGACAGGACAGGATGGTGGATGGCATAATCAAGGTGAATGATGGAGAAGGTGGTTTTGGCAGCAAGATTAGAAACTGAGATTAACTGGTGATGAGAGGAATAATCTTCAGGGGAGGATGTTGCCATAGTCCAGGCAAGAAATAACCAGAGCCTGGACTAAGGCATTAACTGGGAAGATAAAACAGGAGGAATAATTTTAGAAGATAGGAATATAAGAACAGCAATATATCTCAACTGTCCAATACAGCTGTCACCAGCCACTTGTGGCCAGTGAGCTCTGGAAATATGGCTAGTCTGAATTGTGCTGATGTGCTGTGATGTGAATTACACAACAGGTTTTGAAGACTTAGTATGAAAAAAGTATTTCATTAATATATTTCTATTGTTTACAAGTTGAAATGATAATAGTTGGAATATATTGGGTTAAAAATTTTACTATTAAAATTAATTTCCCCTCTTCCTTTTTACTTTTTTTTTTTTTAACAACGTGGCTACTAGAAAGTTCCAAATTACATATATGGCTCAAAATGTATTTTTGTTGGGCAGTGCTGCTGGGAGGTCAGTAATACTGGGGTGGCCACTGGGATACGGAGGAATTGGTACAAGGCAGAGCTGTAGTGATAAACCATATTTAATTTGAGTTGGTAATTAGGTTTCAGGCTGTGATACCTATACATGGAGTTTTGTCCTGCTGAATTCATTCAGGGGGTTCAGAGTACCTTTGGCTGTTACCTGTCTGCTATGGTACATCCACCCTCTCGGCTGATAGAACTGGATATGCAGTGGGTGGTTAATGGAAAAAAAATCAACTAAAGGAGAGAATCATAAAAAAAGAAGCACTGGGCTTCCCTGGTGGCACAGCGGTTGAGAGTCCGCCTACCAATGCAGGGGACACGGGTTCGTGCCCCAGTCCGGGAAGATCCCACATGCCGCGGAGCGGCTGGGCCCGTGAGCCATGGCCGCTGAGCCTGCGCGTCTGGAGCCTGTGCTCCACAACGGGAGAGGCCACAACAGTGAGGGGCCCGCATACCGCAAAAATAAAAATAAAAAAAAGAAGCACAAAGCACACTTTAATTAGTTTATTTAAACTTAAAACATGTGTCCACTCATCCATCAGTTGGTTGTTGGTTGTTGGAACGAGGCCTTCTCCCCACAATGTGTTTTCTACTGTTACGGTTTCTTTAAAGTGACAGGTTTTGAACAAATCTAAGAGCAGAATCCTTAAAGATTTTTATCTTTTCCTCAGTCCTTCACTGTTTTTTCATTCATACCTAATTCCATTTTTAAAATTCAAGTGTTTCCTGGACTTTCCTGGTGGTGCAGTGATTAAGAATCTGCCTGCCGATGCAGGGGATACGGGTTTGAGCCCTGGTCCGGGAAGATCCCACAACCCGCAGAGCAACTAAGCCTGTGCGCCACAACTACTGAGCCTGCGCTGTAGAGCCTGCAAGCCACAACTACTGAGCCTGTGTGCCACAACTACTGAAGCCCACGTGCCTAGAGCCCATGCTCCATAACAAGAGAAGCCACCACAATGAGAAGCCCACGCACCGCAACGAAGAGTAGCCCCCGCTCGACGCAACTAGAGAAAGCCCGAGCACAGCAACGAAGGCCCAACGCAGCGAAAAATAAATTTATAAAAAAATTTTAAAAATTCAAGTGTTTCCAAAGCATCCAACTTTTTTCTACTCTTGTATTTATCAGTTTACCCAGTTTTTTAACTTAATTACACAATGACAAGTAAAAGTGGCATGAACATTTTGGTGACACCTGCCTGACGCTTGGTTTGCACACAACCCAGTGATGAAGGAAATGGGAAACGGGAGAAATGAGAGACCGGTGAGACCAGCTGCAGCCCCGGTCAGGTTGGGGACACAGGCTCCCGACAGTGGCTTCATGGTGTGGACGGGAGAAGGTCAAGCAGAGTTTGGTCAGAGAATTTCTTCAGGGCTTCCCAGGAACGCCCGGCACTGGTGCTGGGAGTTCACGGGGGAGGGAGGATTCTGAAGCAGCATGTCTGGATGGGGCTGCAGTGCCAGTGAGACGTACCACGCCTGAAGTCTGTCCCAGCAGGGAGTGAAGGGGCTCAGAAGGCTTTGTTTAGCCAGCACTCCTCTTGTGAGCGCCCGCCTTGCCGGCGTGGGAGGACGGGTATGACGTCGAGCTCAGCCCTGTGGACCAGGGCTCACTGAGTCTCCGCTGGCCCAGAGCCCCTTATTCGAGGCGCTGTCTGGGCTGGGAGCCAACGAGCTGTACAGGAATGCGGGGACGACCACCTGCCGCCCTCGTGACCCGCGCCCGCCTGCGGGGCATCCATGCGGCCTCGGCGTCAGAAACAGAACAGTGTGGTCGTTGAGCTCTTTTACAGAAAATGAAGTGCGTTTGTATGTAGATAAATTCTTATTTATTCAGCACGTAAGCTGGGGAAAAAAAAAACAAAAAAAGGCCTTAGTTCGTTTTCCATCTTCTTTCCCCGGCCTTCCTTGGCTTGGCGGCTCTTTCCTCCATCTTCCAAGCCAGGAGCATAGCATCTTCTCTCTTTAACTCTGCTTCCCTCTGCTTCCATTATCACGAGTTCATGGGATGCTCATCGTGCCCCTCATTTTGGGGTGAAGTCACTGAGCAGCTTCCAGAAACAAGCAGACCTGGGATTAGAACGCTGTCTGTCAAACCTCAACACCAGTCTCCTGAACCAGTGTCCCTCCAATCCTACTGTGCATCAGAGTCACCCTGAGGGGATGGGGGTGGGGGGAACTTATTCAAGTGCAGACTTCCAAGCCCCACACCCAGCTGAAAATTGGATTTAACCGGTCTGGCATGTGGCCATGCTCACCAGGTGATTCTGATGCAGCAGGTTCATGAACCCTGAAGTTCAACGCTACATGGCCTCTCCGGGGGGCCAGAGAGGAGGGCCAGCCGGAAAGGGATACTGCTGAGTGAGGAATAGGGCCTGGAGAGGGAAGAAGAGAGATTTGCTGGAGCCGGTCATACCAGCTTGTGTGGAAGGAAAATCAAATGCAGGCGGGACTGCTAAGAGAGCTCTGAAATGAAGCCTCAAGGCCACTGAGGAAGTGATTCCGGATGAAATCTGACCTTTTGACCACTTACTCTCTTAACGCGGGCATGCAGAACACCTGCCCAATGTTCCAGAAACTCGAGACGCTTATTGGACCCTTACCCCAAATATCTGCTTGCACCAGGGTCAATCATGATTCTTGCCAGACAACTTTAACAACCTTGTGGCTTTTGCCTTTATAAGCCCCTGACTCTTTCTCTTTCTTGGAACACTGGGTTTTATCTGAATCTGTGTCTCTGGTATTGTAATTCCTAAGACCCCCCAATAAACTCTTTTCTTATTTGCAGCCTTGTGTGTTTCTTGGTTGACACTTGCAAGAGCCAATTGTTAAAATTAAAGGAATCTTATGAGTCACTTGTTAAACACAGCCATTATTTATAAAAAATAAATTATATAAACTTGCAATTAAATAAATTATATGAAGAAAAAGGGAATAAACACTCAAAACCCACCACTTGTTCATTATGCTGCTATATTTTATTATCCTCTGTGCTCTCGAGGTTTTTGTGTCTATTGTATCTGTACAGGAGAGATGCTGTATGTAGTAGTTATCCTCAGCATATGGAGCTTGAAACAACACACATTTATTCTCTAACAGTTTCTGTAGGTTGGGAACCTTTTGCTGCCTAGCTGGTGGTTCTGGCTCAGGGTCTGTAAGGAGGCTAGAGTCAAGCTGTCAGTCAAGCAGCCCTCCCAGACTTGACTGGGGCTGAAGGATCTGCTCCGTGGCTGTTGACAGCCCTCAGTAACTCACAGCTGCTGGGCTACAGACATAGGTCCCTCTCAGGCTTCCACAGAGGCCTTCCCAGTCC
This sequence comes from Stenella coeruleoalba, assembly GCF_951394435.1. NCBI lineage: Eukaryota > Metazoa > Chordata > Mammalia > Artiodactyla > Delphinidae > Stenella > Stenella coeruleoalba. The sequence continues at coordinate 115,173,929 of NC_137149.1, forward strand.
TTGCTGTGTGCATCTCCACAACATGGCAGACAACTTGCCCAGGACAAGTGATATGAGAAAGAGGGGGAGACAGAGTTTTGTCATAACCTAATTTTAGTAGATATATCCCATCAGTTCTGCCATATTATGTTCATTAGAAGCGAGTCACTAAGTCCTGCCTAAACTCAAGTAGAAGGGAATTAAGCTCCCCCTCTTGAAAGGAAGGAGTGTAAAGAATTTGTATAAAAGTGTGCTGTGTGCCTCTCCTCAACGCTGTGCTCAGTGATATCACATCGGCAATTTGGAATCAGCCACGGTGGGAATATTAATACCACAGAAATCAGCAAACACTCTAAATCAGATTTTACCATGTATGGAGAGCTGAGTGTCAAACATTTACCAGCACACCACTAAAAGGATATAAAGCTATGTGTTTACAGAACCTTTGTGGACTAGATGAGTTTTAGACATGGCTTCGGAAGGAGGGAATACAGGGTTTGGGATATAGGAAGAGACGGTTTCTGGGTTTGAAAATAGTGGAGGTGATGCAGGAAGTGAAGGTTTGGGGAGCTTAAATATGCTCATACAGATGTTCAGAAATAACACAAAAAACAGATCTCTTCCTTGCATGCGTGTGCATGCATGTGCATGATTTAAAGTGTGGGTGCACACTAGATTTAACTATGGGTACACAGGGTCAAACACATTAGACAGTTAGCATGCAAGATTTTCTATGTAGCAATCGGGATGGGTATATAACCTTTTACATAATTGCTTATGAAACCACAAAAGTAATTATGCTCTGGTGAAGCTGTCCTACACATAAAATTGCCCAGAAATTTAAAGACAAAGTTTTAATTCCTTTGAACTGATTCCTTGGTGTATGTGGTGTGTCCCAGAGCTTTGGTGAGCAGGAACTTTTCTCAAAAAGAAAACTTCCAGGATCACAGCATTTGAGATTTGAAAAGACTTCAGAAAACCCATAGAACAAACACTTTGTTGAAGTATGTTTGTCAATCAAACATCAAAATCAGAAATACCTGGTATTCTTGTTAAAACCTGGAACATTGTTAACACCTGAAACCCATCGCAGACTTTCTGCATTGGTGGGGGATTGGGAATCTGCATACTTTACAAATTCTCTAGATGATCCGGCTGCACACAAATGAATCCAAATCTTTCATTTTATAGATAAAGAAAACAAACTTCTAAGATTCACAAAAATCTCCCTCAAGTGAGGCCACAGAGCTGGTGGGATTCCATCCATTTTCAAAAAAAGTTTAAAAAGAAATCCATAAAACTGAGATTTGGGAGAAAATAGAAAACACCCTTTGTTCGAAGAGAAGCTTAAGGGCAACAAGATTTCACTGAATCATATGTTGTTTATGTGTGTCATTACCAGTATATGGCCCACCTTGCCTCAAATTAGTGTGGTTACCTTAAATTGCTAACATGAAAATCCTAACCTTCTACTTCTGAAGTTATTGGCTTTGGCTACACTGTTTTCTTTTTCTAGATTTCCAAGATTGCTCTTTTGGGCATGATTTTAGAAATCTAAGTATAACTCTGGTTTCAAACTTCTGGACCATGTAATCAAACTCAGACTGGTCATAGAGAAAAATATATGGTTCTTAGCTCTGCCTACATTGACAAGGATCATGGTGGCGTCCAAATTCAACTGAGTGGCATGTCTTTATAGTGGCAGCTTTTCCCAAAAAAATCCAAAAAAGAAGATCCATGCTGCTGTGGAAACGTAGACAGTCAGAGGGTTTTGAAACCAACCTCTCCAGCAGCATTTTTTTTTTGATCCAATAAAGTCATTTAAATATCTGGATTCTTTTCCAGGAGAAAGTTTTTATTCAGTGCACTGCACTGTTAGACAGGTGGAGAAAGAGTAAGTTAAGAAAAAAAATGGCTAACATGAAAAATCACCCACATGATGTCCAGTTTTACTGTTTGGTTGAAATACCCAATGGATTATTTATTTATCTAGATTTGTGCTATTTTTTAATCCAAATGGCAACCTCTTCAGAATGACATCTGCTCCAGAGTTGTTCCAGGACTACAAATCCTGTGTAAAGGCTGGGTATTTAAAGCTGTAAATGATTTTATATTTTTGCAACAATTATGGGAATGGAGATCTTATCTTTCACCATCAGAGTTTTCTTTCTATAACAGGATTTGATCTTTTAGTTTTTTCTTGGATGAAGACTCTCCAGCCCCATTCAAGCCTTTTAGATGACTGCACTCCTGGCCAACATCTTAGTTTCAACCAGGTAGGAGACCCTGAGCCTGAACCACCCAGATAAGCTGTTCTGGAAAGATTTAACCTTAATATCAAACTAAATCCCTTGTCCAGCACTCCCCAGCGGCACTCTGTTTTCCCCACAGGAGTTAGAGAAGGGGGTTGGCATAGGCACTGGCAGATGACATTATCTCATTTGTGCGTCCCCCCACGAAGAATCCAGGAATGTGCATAAATACAATTAAAGACAGTATCTACAAATTGATAGAATGCATTTTTAGTCTCTTAAACCTCTGAATCACAGTGCATTGTGTTCTGTTTTCCAGCCAGACCTTGCAATCAATGAACATCCAACCCGTGGGTTTGTGTTTGGACTATCAATACAGTTATTAAACACACATTACGGGGAGAAGGCAAGCGGCTGCCAATACTTCTTTTGTGCTTCTTTTTTTCTACAATATTCTCTAGTTTTTGGAGCATCAGGATAGAAACCTGGTCGGCTTGGGATTGATGGCACATTAAAAGGCTGCACTAACAATCCCAGAGTGTTTTTTCCATAGGCAGTAATCACGGCTCTCTCAATGACAGCAACATATCCAGACCCAACCTTAGCTGTCATCCCACATGGGTCGTTCCGGCGCCATTTGGCTCTGACGTAGCTCCGAGCCCGCAAATCGTGCAGCTGCCCCCGGTTATCCGCAAATCCGGCCCGCGGCACCGCCCCGCCCCGCCCCGCCCGCGCGCCCGCGCGCCCCGCCCGGCTCCGCGCCACCTCCCCTTCGTCCCGCGCTCGGCGGCGGTGCGTCCTGCGCTCCGCTCAGGCTCCGCGCTCGCTGCTTGGGTCTTCCCTCCGCTGCCTGCTCCAGGCCGCCGGGAGGCGAGGCAAGGGGACCCGCGGGCTGTGCGCCCCGAGGCGCCGGGCATACAGGAGGCCGCACGGGAGACGCGTGGCGCGATGGCCGGGCGAGGGGGCCGCGCGCTGCTGGCGCTGTGCGGGGCGCTGGCGGCCTGTGCGTGGCTGCTGGGCGCCGAGGCCCGGGGGCCCCGAGGGCCCCCGGCGGGCGCGAGGCGGCGCCGGCGGCCTCAGGAGGACGGCATCCCCTTCGAGTACCACCGCTACCCCGAGCTGCGCGAGGCGTTGGTGTCCGTGTGGCTGCAGTGCGCCGCGGTCAGCAGGATCTACACGGTGGGGCGCAGCTTCGAGGGCCGCGAGCTGCTGGTGCTCGAGCTGTCCGACAGCCCCGGCGTCCACGAGCCGGGTAAGGGCGCCGCGCTGGGTGGGCTGGCGGTGGGGGAGGAGGGAGAGGGGCACCCGGGGTGGAAGATGGGACGTGGAGGGAGGGATGGCGATGGGGATTGCCGTCACCTAGTCTCGGCCAGCCGCCCTCCCCAACCTCGAGGCCCCCCCTTGGGTGAGCACAGGCCCGAGGGGCTGCGGCGGATGGAGGTAGGAGCGCAGCGAGCAAATCTGCGCGCCTGCAAACCCGCTGTCACCCCCACTTCGCTGTACCGAACACCGCAGGGAATAACTTCGAGGCCTCTGCAAGGAGGTCGCCCTTCCTTGCAGACAGGAGTAGAACGATAAGGTGCAGAAGGCAGGAGCTTGGAGAAAATGAGGAAAAGTCAATTATCATTTGTTTCCTAATTTCCAGTTTATTGGTGCTGATGACTCTACGTACCCGCCTCTACCTGTATGTGCGCATTAGGTACACGCGCTGCTGGGATACTCAGGGAATGTTAAGGACCTTGGCAACACTGGATGGTAGAGGGTGAGAAAGTGGCCTCTGGCAGGCATTCGGATCTTGAAACTGCACACAGTTTTTCTAAGGAAAAAGGAATATTCCATTTTCTCTGCTCTAGCCCGTGGAGATGAGTAGTTTGTGACCAGGATTTTATTCCAACAGATGTTTCCATATGGCCATTTTATGCATCTTCCTCCTGAGTGTGTTAGGGCACGTTTTAACTTATGTTAAATGTTATGCATTTGGTATTAATAAAGAGGTATTTTAAAAAATGTTCTTGGTGCTTCTTTTTCATTGCTTTTTGGAAATGATATAACTCTTAAGGCCTGGTCTTACATCTTATGATCATAAAGGTACTGTTGAAGTTATCTGGGCTAATGACATTAGCATGGGATGCTTGTTTTTTTGTTTTTAATGACAAAGAAAGCAAGAAAACAGGTAAAAATTCTCAATGTAGCGCCAGGATAGTTTTATAATGATATTTATAAACTGAGAAGGGATGAAAATAGGTGATCGATGGAGACACTTTGATCTTGAAATGGAAATAGTATGGGTTGATAAATAATAAATCTTCAAATGGGAAATATCTCTTATCTTCAAATAATGTATACAAAAATGTGTGATTTTGCAGTCAAAACCCTAAAATCAGATCCTAGAAAACATTTTCAGTAATGCTCTCTAGCAGGATTCAGCATGTAGAATTGGAAATTTGGAAAATTAGTTTCGTGTTTGTATCTAAAGATAAAGAAAAATTTTAAATGTGACAACTCATTTTCAGTTATTTCAGATAATCAAAGTCAAGACATCCTAGGCTTAGATAAAGATAATCTAAATATTTGTGATTCTCCTGCCTACTTAATTAGAGCCTTTGGTTATTCTGTTGTAGATTGCTCCTCACATTTTGTTAATTGTCTCTTCAAAGAGATTATATGAAAGCGAATGTTAACTTTTTGTTGTCTTGCTTCAAGTTTAGAAACAAGATTGTAAAGCGATATTATTGTTAGAATGCGATATGCTTTTGAAAATGAAAACCATAATTTTTTTGCTTAAATATCCGGAATGTATAGTCTGTCAAGATCTGCAGATCCCTCTCAGACTACAGGCTCCATGAGGTAGGGCTGTATCTCCAGCACCCAGGCCGGGTCTGGCACATAGCAGACACTCAGGTCACATTAGGGAAAAAATGAATCAGTCATTTGCTGAGTAACACAATGCCTTCAATGTTTTATTCCTTTTAAACACAAAATACACTAATTAAATTCATTTTAAGAAGGTGGACAAAGAAGCGTTTACATGTTAAATGAGGGAAACTAAGTTCATGGTATTACTTAATAAATAGAATACAAAATGTCTACCCATTGTATTTTTAAAGGTTGAAGTAAACTATTATGAGCAAACACTAAAAAACCACAGGGTGATTTCCCCCTCCACCACCTTTTTAGAGGAGATGAGCAGGTTGGAAATCTTCAGGGAACTAGTGTTAAAAAAAAATTCAACTGGGTAAATTTTAAAGATCTTATTGACTTTATTCAGTGATTCATGAATTAAATGTCATTCAGTCTAGCAGATAGAAAGGTGTTCTAAGATCTGTACAAAATGAAAGACTTTTATAGGCAGAAGGGAGCAGGAACAAGGAGGTTACACTAGGCAAAAGATGGGTTGGTTATCACAAGGTTACTTTCTTTTAGGGGATGGCAGGGGTCCTTGATTACCTCACTTGTGCTGATCACAGGGTTCCTGATTGACTGGTTTAAGATTCCATTTCTGGGAGAACCAAAACTGTAATTAAGTTTCAGTTTGGTGATGTGGGACTTAGCATAAGGGACTCCATTTGGGGCCTATTGTCTGGTTTTTAACATTAGTGAATGCAGAGATCTGATCAGTATATGAGTTTGATAGCACTTGTGGGGATTAACTTTTTGGGAAGTTTTGAATGAAGGTAAGTATTCACCATTCTTAAATGGCCTTCATATTCGTTTTTAGATTAAAATATTTTAAGAAATGAGAAGGGAATTTCCATACTTATCTTGAGATAGAAATGGATGCAATCAGTGTGTTTTGAACCATCCACACACACTGTAGATGGGGCAAGTTGTGTGAGCTGTGCAGCAATACACAGGATGGTCCTTGCCCTGTCGGGGATTGAGAATTGGGAGGTTGGAGGACAGTGTAAAGGTGGTCAGTGCTGCAAGAAGGGAGTGGGGGGCCCAGAGAAAGGAGACTGCGAACGTTAGGTCAGGGCATTTGGTTATTGAAGAATAGATGACAAGAAGCCAGGAAATGTACAGATTAGTGAAATTTACCAATTCCAGTGTAGCTCATACAGATGTATGTTTTAACAGAGCCCCTGCTTTTGAAAGAGGGCAACTGTCTTCACTGTTTTCACATTATAAGTGTTTTGGGGAAGGTTAAAATAATGTTTCTGATGATGCTATTCAGAAATAATATTTAGCTTAACAAATTCATTTACTTGACTAAAACTTTGATCAAGTTGCCCGTATTCATTTTATCCTCCAACAAGAGAGAAGTGTCAGGTTTGTTAGTCCTCTTAGTCTAAATTCTTTTTCTGAACTTTAAAAAAATAGAGCTAACGTCTGAGTATTTATCATAATAGAAAAACTCTCCCCAAACAAAACAACATATATACATCAAGTCTTTCCCTGTGGTAGAAGTTGATGTGGTTAGATTTGCAGATTATGGACAGAGGGAGTTCCTGGATCCCACCAACTCCCTTCCTGAGCAGGAAAAAGTGATCATTGGACTTGTTTGGTACCAGGCCATGGGCTGAATTTGAACCGATCTCCTGAAAGTGATCAATTCTCTCAGATATTCCACATTTGAATTCATCAAAAGGGAAAGAAAATTCTATTTGGAATTGGTCAGGGAGGAATATCCATACCTATTCTGTCTGCTTGATTCCTGACCAGCTGGACGTTGGGTCTCAGTTTTCATTTTGATCACTTTGGAGGCCTGCACAAATCTACTGGAGGAGGGTGGTGGGTCTCAGCCATTCTCAGAAGAACTGCGCGTGGTCTTGGCCCCAGTCTCATCTCCTCACACATCATGAATCTGGACGCCAGACGTGGGGCTGGGATGGAGCATTGGCTAAGATTGAGTCTCTGCTCTTGGGTATGTTCCCATGAGGTGTGATAACTGCCAAGCCTGATCATGTTTCCCATTTTTCTTTCTGCTTGCTTATATTTTATACATTTAAAATGTTTCTACACATAGGGACTCATGTTCTCAAACCCAAATATATGCTCTCCTAGGCATGCATAGCAATTATTGCAGTACTCATAAAAGAAGCCTTTCTTAATTTATGACTAAGCAATGGAATCTGTATTCCCAGACCAATCCTCCTAGGGTTAAACGTGAGTTAAGATTAGTTTGTTTAAAACACTAATTCTTTCACGTGTAGTTTAAGATGGCTCTTGGGGAGAAAATCTGATTTATAGCTAAAATGTTATCTTAGAAACATTCTTTAGGGCATAGATTTTCCTCTCTCAAAGGCTGGAATGATTATTTTGGACTTGTTCCTCCCCAAATATGTTCACATTTAAAGTGTATGAATGCCAGTGTGCATTTGCCAAATATCGTGAGCAACATTAAATGCTGGCAAAATTTCTATACAACTCAAAAAAAAAAAAGTGGGGTTTTGGTTATTTCGTATGGCCTCTTTTAATACCAGATTAGTGTGAACTAGTGGGCAATGATTACAGCTGAGTAGCACCTTATAACTGGTGAATATTGACGTTAGATTGTGGAGAAGGATCTAGATATACCACATGTGGTCAAGAGTTATTTTTAGACCCAAGTGAGTCAATGTAGCTCTTGCCAGAAATAATGTACTTGATTGACTTGTGATTGGCTAAAGGAAGAGAGGAAATTGAGCTGGCCCCTAACATTATATCCTGTACTCAGACAAAGTGTCTTTCTATGGAAACTGATTTGAGAGGTGGCAAAGGAATCATCTGCCCGCATCTCCCTCATTGTGTAGCACAGAGGATATTCCAATACCCACCTTTACCGTTCTTTGGGAAAGATATTTTTGACAAATACAAAAGCAGCTGCAGTAAGAAGCGGTGATACATAAACCAGCTTTCCCCAAAGTGTATTCGATGGAACGTTAGTTCAGCTTGGTTTGAGAAGGATTAAGTAAACAAAGATAAACAGGTTTATATATTGCAAGACTTATCAGAGCCTTTAATATACTAATGTATGTTTCAAACCTCCAACTTAGATGTTTGCTGTACAGTATTTTCCAATCTTTTTCAGCATGGAACTCCCTTTTATCCCCCAAGGAGCTTATTTTGTACCTGGTATTGCACTAGTTAGAGAAGCACAGCACTAGCTCATTATTATTCATTATCATATTTTCAAGGATTGATTTGGTAATTCTGTAGCAGAGACACTCAAATAGGGAGTTCCTTAGGGGTGGGGAGCATATGTTTTCCATTTTTTTGCCCATAAACAGCTGACTTATTGATTTATGTAGAGTAAGCTCTTAAGTTATGCTTATTGAATTGAGAACATGATTTTTGAGGCAACGAGGCATAGGGCAGATGCTTTCGATTGGAAAGATTAAAGTGACAAATGCATTACCATTGTTTTATTGTTACGTAGCTTCATGCTTTTAACTTCTGTGTACCTCCTTTTCTTGTCTATAAAATAGGAATACTTTAAAAACTCAAACCTCACAGGGCTGCTGTGAGGCCAAAGTAGTATAGAAAAGAATTTAATGCAGTCGCTTTCATCTGGTTATTAAGAACATGGGGTAATTTGTTAAAATGTTTCTTCCCAACTGGAAGTTGGTCTGGAGTGTGCTCCATCAGCTTTCATCATTGGGAGGGGGCCTCCTTGGTGTGTCATCACAGGAGACCTTGGATGCTTACGTGTTCCAGTGGAAGCCCATCTGCACAAGCCCGGCAGGCAGCCCTGATGGACTTCTACCCTCTCATCGTCAGTGTTTCCTTGTTCACAAACGTTTGTCTTCTATCGATTTTTAAAATGTAGGACATTCCTGCTTTGCTTCAGCTTGACATCTTATTTTGCTTCATTCAATGGAAACAGTGTAAGTGTTCATCGTTATTTGATGAACTATATCTTCAGGTAGCTAAACAAATCTAGGGCAATTCCAGCATTTACTTTGGCAAACTAACTTATTTTTCTGAAGAATTTATAATAAAACTGCTCAGGTCCTGACTACTTTATTCTTTTACTGACTCAGTGTAAGTGAAAGATCTTCGAAACCTCCTTTCTCACCCCTCCCTAATTTTCTTACCCCTACTGGGGTCTTTTCTTTGTGTTTCCACAGTTCTTCGAAGAGAGGTGAGGTAGCATCAAGGTTTACAGTATATGCTTCAATGTCAGGGGACCTGAGTTTAGATCAGGGCTTCCTATTTTAAACTAAATGTTCTTGGGCAAGTCACTTAACTTCTCTCAAAGCCCCAGATTCGTCACCTACAAAATGACAATAATGTGATGATTAAATGAAGTAGTAAATGTAAAGCTCTTAAGTAAGTATGTCAACAATTATTATTATCTCTATTATGGCATTTTCTGTTGTTGGTATACGTGTTCCCCCAGTAAGCTGTGAGATCCTTGTGGTCAGGAGTTGTATTTTGCACATTTCTTTATCCCAAATGTCTAGTTCTATGCTTAGGACATAGCAGCCACTCAGTGAATGTTTGTGGAATAATTGAAATTTCTCAAACAGGCAAGAATGGGCATCACAAAACAAAGCTGTGTTGAAGTTCGGTGTTGAGTTAATACATGTTAGCAAGCCAGAAGCATGATATCAAGAAAGGATAGAAATGGTATTTTCCTTATGTGAACACTTGTATTTTGTTGTGATGCATCCGGTTTTGCATAATGGAGAAATCCATCTACTGCACGTCTTTTCGAGTGTGTTTATTGTAAGTGAAGTAGTTTGAGGCTCGTTTCCTCTTGGCCTCTTTCCTCTTGAGACATTTTATTGATAGAAAGTTAAGCTGCTTTTTAAGCGTTAAATAAAAGTTCTGAAGATAATTAGTAAAAATTCACTTAGTAAAATTTTTGGCTTTTAAGATATCTATTCTGATTCCTTAGTATGGCTGTTTTACACATAGAAGCCATACATCTCCAGGTTTTAACTTTCCTTCCCTCATGAAAATGGCATTCAAATCATGGACTTGAAAATGCTGAAGAGGAGGAGATTTATCTGAAAGTTAGCTGATGGGTCAAATGAGCTCAAATTTGAGACATGTTTAAATTTGCTCTTTCCTTCCCATCTCATTAATTACAGGAATTGCTGCCAGTCCATTGCTCTGCAAATGTTTCTTTTGAAATTCAGGATGTGGTGTTTTGTAGGCCTTCCAGCAGCCAGCTCTTTCTAATACAATGTGGCCTCAGAGAAGAGACTGTGTTGCCAGTACCTCTTACTATGTTCCAATGCTTTACCTACAACTTTAACTGTCCCTACGTAGTAACTTTTAGGGTGGCTCGTGTAGAAAATTACAAAGTTGATTCTTAAACAAAAATAAATAAGTTAATTATGATAATAAACCCTGAAACAACTTTCTACTACTGGTAAATATTTTGTTTTTTTAATAGAAATCTGTTTACTATGAAATCACTCTGAGCATCATAGTTCAATAATAATAATGCCATTCACTTTAAAGCTGTTTGAGTTCAAACAGAAGCTGTTTATTTAAAAAGTGGATACAGATTACTTATTTTTTAAATGGGACCTTTAACTTAAATCCAGGTTCTAAAAAAATCCCTTGCTGTGGTGATTCATGTCAAGGTAATTGGGAAAAGCAACAATTATCTCATGTATTTGCACATGCAGGCAGCTACTCAGATGTTCAGACCCCAAAGTGATGCCACCAGAATGGGCCTACACAATTTCCCTTCCTGCATAGCCTAAAGTATTCAAAACCAGAAAATCTTCCTTCACTGCCATTCTGTAATTTTTCCCCAAGAAATATCTTGTTTCTAGAGCTCAGTTCAGCAACTTGTACAAATCATAAGCTTTGACCATGAGTTCAGGGTAGGAAAACTTGAATATACAGGTTGGACCATCACATCCCTGACCAATGTCCTCAGTACTGTTATTTTTATTTTCCTAGCCAAGGGGTAATTTTTAAAACAACCTTTTCTCATAACCTTTATAAAAATTGCTGTGTATCATTCTAAGCTAAAATTGACTTTCCAAGAGGAAAAGAAGCTGTAGGCTTTTGTCTATATAGCTAGTACTGTCAATTTAATTTAGGGAATAGTTAACAAATGCCCACTCTGTATATGCTATTTTACTCTATCTGCCGGTCACCCTTTTAAGCAGTTCCTTTGCATATTGAAATGTGTATTTGGGTACTGGTCTTGGATTCACTCTTTCGCATGTTGAGCTTAACTGACGTGTTTTATAACCAGTGGACATATCCCTTGATTCTACAAAATATATGCTGCATATAGATGCAAGGGTCAAATAGTTCCCTATACTATTCTTGATGTAGCAGATATAAAGACAGTATCTGTAGGTGAAACTACTGGGAATGTTAGACATTTGCAAAATAGAATGTTTTTTTGCCCTTTTTGTGTTTTAGGTGTGGTGTCGGACATCTGATTTTAAAGTACAACAGATCTATTGAAATAGTTCTATTTGTCTTAAGTCGTGACATTGTTCAGCATAATTTTTAAAAATTTTATTGGAGAAAACCAGTGTTATTCATTGTGGGAACTCAGTAAATGTCAGGCCAGATTCTGCACATAATCAGCATCATGGGAATTAAGTTAATGTACTTTTGGAAACAGCACTAACTCTACGTAATCAGCAGAACCTATACAGCAAAATATATAGAGAGAAATTGCTTGTTAAATGTATTTTCTGGAGTCAAATTCGGTTTTTGGAAGATGTTAAAGCAATACAAAATATAGGTAGATATTTCTCATGTGAATATTTTATAGCTGTATAGTGACTAATGCTATGTTGATACATGGACTGAAATACTGTATAGACATGTAGGTTTTGTCTAGTTCTTGATGACAGCAGGATAATCATGAGTGGAGCCGTCATTTTACAGTATTTTAAATTTCACTTGCATCTATAAAATACCCTTCAATTTAATTGTTTTTACTTCTTCCTATAGCTTTTATCAGGAATTGAAGAATTTTCTCTTTTATCTAAGTGGCTTATATGGAAAAAATCATTTCTCAAAAGTTTTTTTCTTTCAGAAAGTTTTCTTGGGCTCTTGTTGCCTTCTTTAAGTATGGTCAGATATTCCACCAGGATTTTAAATATTTGGCCACATTTGCCTTTACTTTCACGAGGATTCTGACTGGGTACCCACCGAGGCGGGTTTGGAGACCCTAACAGATGGATGTGGCCCTGCCTGTTCTTCTCCCCCATACCCCTCTGCTTCCCCCTCTTCTGTGGGTATTAGAATAAGAAAGGGTCATTGTCTGGGTGTCAGCTGGGAGGCTTTCATCTGATAAATGTGGGTCATGAACCCACTGGGACATGTGTTGGCTCATTTGTCAGCCATTTACTCGATGGTTGCCCATAAACAACCTCGTTTAGTCCTAAATGAACAGCTTTTTCATACCTATCACAGGTGAGGAATTAGATAATATTTACCTTTATGGGGACTTAAAGATGCAGGAAGAGTCTGCCTATTGTTGAAAAGTATTTAAAAGAAAAATTAGAAATGTGGATTTTCTTGTTTTTTAAAGATCTTGTCACAATGATCTTAATTCCCTCTGAAAAGGTACATAAATTTATGGTACTGATATTTTTGGTGTTATTATGCTGTTATTTATGTTTTGGAAAATCTTGTGAGTCTTAAAATATGCACATTTTGGTTAAGTCTGTGTAGTCATCCCCCATTATCTACAGGGGATTGGTTCATATATGTGAGTTATACACAATCTTACTGTATCTCTGAAACCTACATTAGTGCCTCATTTGCTCTTCACTGGTACCTGTGGACTGGCCTGGAGAAACTTCGTTGACAGAGTATATTAATTTCACTTCAGTGTCTACATGGGGGGCTGTATGTTGAGGACAATGCTAAGCCTTGCACGAGTGGTAAAAGCCATGAACTATGTGATAAGTGTTTTTAATATTTTTGAGACCTCTTTTCCATTATTTCTAGATTTTTTGGTGTGCTTTTCATAGTTGATTCAAATTCCTGGATAGATGGGAGTTGGGGGCACCTGGTATTCTAATAAACCATTTCCCCTTCTCTTTGGACTCTACTTCAGTTTGCACAAACTGTATTTTAAAAAGTGACATGTAACTTTTAGGAACATCAAGCATTTTTCCTGAATAGTTTTAAAACTTGTATTGTTGCTGTTGTTATTTTAACATTGAAGCTGAATCGCTGGCAGCGGTAATTCTATGACCTGTGTGCACAGGGAGAGGGAATGAATGAGAATGTGTTTCTGAAATGAACGTACAGAGGGTGAGACTGGCTGGTATTTTCCCCAAACTTATAGAATAAAGGTAAAATGTTTTATAGCCTCTGTAAAGACAGTAGCATAAGCAAAACATTCATACACCTACCAGCATTTCCAAGAGGCCAAGAAGGCTCTCCTTTATAGCCCATACCACATTTTCCATGATGTCCTCAGTTCCCAGACCAAGGTAGTAACACTTTATTATTTTTAGACCCTACTAACAACTTGCAGGTATAAATCACCCTAATTGGACAAATCACCAAGAAAACTAAAGTCATTCATTCACTAGACATTTGGAAACACCAGATAGAAATGCTTTTAAATCAGTTCACGTTTAGAAATCAAACTCTTTTGAGTACTGCAGGTCAGAACGAAGTACATCTTTCATTACTGTGTGTGTTATTATATTTGTAGTTCGAATGTACTTCACAAGAGTTGCCAAGTACCTGCTATATTAGTGACATTTTGCAAATTGAAGAGATACTTACAAAAGGAGCAACAAACAACAGTATTTTACAGAGTACTTAAGATGAAGATATTAATTCAATTTCCACAGGAAGTTGAGAGAGATCATCAAAGGAGGGCTTTCAGAAGGAGGCGGGGACTTGAGCAGGTCTTAAAGGATGAACCACATCTGGAAAGTAGAAGAGAGGACTTCATTCTATGCCAGTGTAAGATCATTCACGCTTCTTGAGTCCTTTTCTCCACTATCCCCCATAGCGGTGACATACCAATATTCAGTAAGTATTGTGACAGATAATTACATTCCATTAACATGTGAAATTTCCACCTTGTTAGAGAGAATATAGTTTTTAGAGTGTTGTCCTTTAGGGTTGATTTCCCTCATCATGAGAGTAAAACTATTTGGGATGGAGATTATGATATATATATATATATATAAAATGATATGGCTATATATAATATAAATATAATGATATGAAGCATATAATGTATATTATATTGTAATAGGCAATAATTGATTACAATTCCTTTTCCCCTCTAGGTAGCTGTTATTGAACACTCTCTTGAAGGCATGGAGTAAAAAGATGTCAAGTAATTTTGATTTTATTAGGCCAATTTCCAGCAGTTATATACTGCTCAATTCATGTTCTGTTTTGATTATGCATTTCAAAAACTGTATTTAACAAAAATAAGAACCACAGTAAGAAAGTGCTATAGTCTGAGTTATTGAAGGAGGATGCAGCCCATAGCTGCATCCATGCCCTGCAGCCACTCCAGAGCATTCATCTAGCTGCTTTTGTCTAACACTTATATATGACCATGTAGTTTGTTGGATGCTTTTGGGAGAAAAATTCACTATGCAGAAATGTTTATTATTTAAAATTTCCAACTATACATTTTTGATTAGGGTAAATTTATTTTGAATCACTCCTTGTGTTAAGCCCAGTTTTCATTAATGTTACATAGAACTGTGAACATTGAATTATAGTTTTTTTTCCTAGCTGGAAGGAACACTTTTATAGATGAATAAATTGAGTTTCAGAGAGATTTTAAACAACCTGCTTGAGCTTGTGTAGCCTCGGAGGAGGCTAGAACCCATTCCCTGATACAGGAAGTTGGGCATTCTTTTCAGAATATTCCTTTCAGAATATTCCTCACAGCAATGTATACAGATGGGGGATAAACATAACTTCTGTGGCCCTTGAGGGTCATGAATTATTTACGTGGACTGAAGTCTGTGAGGGAGTGTACAGGAATGTAACTTATCAGTGTGTTTTCAATTTCTTAGAGCAGTTTCCTGACCTATGTGCTGTAATGGGTATGGGTGTTTCCAGGTGGAGGGACCGGGCCTGGGTGGCGGGAGACTATGTTGAGTGGCAAAAAAATCCAGAAAGGATTGAAGTAAATCACTTTAGTATACTGTAAATATATACAGGAAATATTATTTTTCTTGGCAGTAGAATCCTCTCTCAAGGAAGAAACAAGCTTTTGTTGAAAGGCTGTTCTGATGAACTCTTTTGAGGTCTGGGCCTTCAGGGCTCAGGAATGGGCTAAACTTACTCAGTTTAAATACATAAAAATATTGAATAAAAAGAAGAGGCATATTTTCAGAGACTGGGTGGAGAGTCAGAGAGGGAGAAAAAGACTTAATGGCTGGTGGCTTACAAGAACTTTGGGGTTAACAGACATGTTGAATGGTGACGTCACAGAATCTTCTATGCTCTGTGATGCTTTGTGTGGTAGATTGCTTTGGGAGATGGGATGAAGTACTTAATCTTGCTTCAAGATTGGCAAAACCAGAGGTTGTCCAAGGAAGGACAGTTACACAGAAGTTATAAAACAAGAACTTATTAACCTTATTAATAAAGATCAGATATATACTATACTATAGTGCTTTCTAGAAGACATAAAGGCAATTTTTTTGGAATGTCAGCCAGACATCCCCCATCTCACTGACCATTTACAGTGAAATCCCACATTCCTGAGTTGTGTATTCCAAATTGGAATCCTGATCCCAGGAGAATGTAAACACTGGGAGAGAGCCTTTAGGTTATGGTTTGTAAGCCAATTCGAGGTTCGTGTGCGCCAAGCAGAATGAATTTTATGTTGGAGATTAGGGGCATGGAGTATAAATAACTTAAATTGGGTGAGGTTTCCTTTCAGGAAAATAGTGCTCATGTTGACCTGTTCATGTGTCTGCATTAAATATTAATGTTAAAAAAGTTATTTGTGCTAAAGAGGATTACGTATTTGTTCCGAATTTTTCCACACCAACGGTCAGCATCCAGTTTCTTAAAGAACTTTCTTTCCATATTTGTGAATCCTTTATAAAACATTACTATGGTATAAGAATTATTGATACATTACATATCTAACAAACAGCCTATATTAAAAGAATAAATATGTATAGGAACTATACCTGGAATAAAGTGCCTCCTTAAATTATTGTTCAGGGGCTTCCCTGGTGGCTCAGTGGTTGAGAATCTGCCTGCCAATGCAGGGGACACGGATTCGAGTCCTGGTCTGGGAAGATCCCACATGCTGCGGAGCTACTAGGCCCGTGAGCCACAACTACTGAGCCTGCGCGTCGGGAGCCTGTGCTCTGCAACAAGAGAGGCCGCGATAGTGAGAGGCCCGCACACCGCGATGAAGAGGGGCCCCCGCTCGCCGCAACTAGAGAAAGCCCTCGTACAGAGACGAAGACCCAACACACACACACATACACACACACACACACACACACACAAAAGTATAAGTAAGGTAGAAAATAAAGTTTAACGATGAAATAGAAAGGCTAAAAACAAGCGTATTTAAATGATGTGAAAATAAAACGCGTATACTTTTTCTCCCTCATACTTAAATAATGCTTAGTATATGTCAAGTACTGTTTAAAGGTTTAACTCATCTAATCCTCAACCCCTATGGAGTTGATACTATTATTAACCCCATTCTATAAAGTAGGAAGCTGAAGCACAGAGAGATAAGTGATTTGTTCCCTTACCTGAGAGATCATGGGCTTATAAGTGGCAAAACCAAGATACGAAAAATATATTTATATATAGCTACATTGTTAAATAAATACAAAAAATCAGTGCATTAGATACCATTTGCTTCATCCCCTTTCCTTCTTCTGAACTGTCTCCTTTCTTCTTGCCTTTCTCCCTTTCCTTTTTGGAGAATTCTTCTTACCATGTGATTTGAGTGGAAGCTGCTGCCATGTTCTAAGATACCCTGTCTCCTTGCTTCCACAGTAAGCCTCCTTTCCACACACCCCCCATCATATCTTGATTCTACAATATATTTCCAAACATTATTTCAGATACCCTGCATTTTCATGAGGTAAAACAAGGTCATCTCCCTTGGGGAAAATTATCATTTCAACTTAAAAATGAGGCTGTATTAAAAGTAAGATTTAATTGTTACTTTGAACATTCATATTAGGTATCTTAGGTAACAATAGGAATGTCATTCTGGTCTTTCCACATTATTTATTTTTTTGATTATTCTCTTGAATCAGATATAATAACAGACTGATAAGAGTATGTACCGGTGAAAAATTTCTAAGACAGTAACATTTGTCATTATATTTAGAACTGTTAGCCTGCAAGTATATGCACATACACACACCCCTTTAAATGGAGTGTGTTTATCTAGGAAGTCAATAAAGTTAGAAACTGAATGTACATAAATATTTTTAAATGGAAAGGCAAATGGCTTTTCATAGGTAGACCTGATTTGAGATGAGTGAGAAGATCTAGGCAGTTCTTTTAGCTGAAGTATCTGATCATAAGCTTGGAGGATACTGGAGTTTTAAGACGGGTGGCCCATTTATCTTGAAAATCCAATATTTTTTCTGAACTAGGTGTTGCCATGGTGACAGAAAGGCTTAGCAACTGAAGACTAATTTCATTGGTTGAGGGTCTGCAGACTTGCTTGTTGAGTAGCATTAATATGTTGCCTCCTGCTGTTTTGTTATTGAGGAGACCATCTGGCATTAGCCGTATTTAAAGGTACAGTTCTGTTGGACAAAGAATACCGGGTGACACACACTGAGTTGTTAAAAATAGGTTTTGCTGGCGTTCATTGTTTTAACTAGTCAGTGACTAAGAAGTTCTACTTCAAATCACTGCCTATTATAGCCAATTAGTAATTCATAATTCTAGGCTATGACACTAGGAATTAAAGGGCTTTACTTTTGAGCTTGCTTATGTTATACAAATTTAATTGTTTAAATATACACCTTTACGTGGTCACATTATTTTTGATGTACCTGAAAATGGACCCATTCAATAAAATGTTCTCTCACATTGCATGTCCATAAACTATATAGTTAGAGATATATTTTTCAAAATAATGATTACTAAGGATGCTTAATATGTCAGAGCATGAATAGTCAGTTTTTCTTTTGTATTTGAGGGTGATAAACATAATGGATTTTCAAGTAAGGAATGAAAAGATGTCAAGTGCATCTGTTACACAAATGACAACTATCCATTCTAAATAATAAATAGCTGTTGTGTGTCTATTAAGAGACATACCCTAATTTTAAGGAGCTTCCAAAATAGTAGGGAGGATAATGTACATGTTATGTACATGTTATGATAATCAAGACAGAATATGTCTTAAGGACTTGCAGTGCCACAGAAATACAAAGTTGAGTTTGAGATTACAGAATGACGTGGGACATTCAGTAAGGATACCAAGAAGTCCCTGTGGAAGAAGTGGGGCCTGATTGGCCAGAATCTTAGCCAGTGTAAGATGAAGGGAGAATTCTAGAAGAAGCAGTAGCATTCATTAAAGTTATAACCCCCACCTCTCTAAGAGTGGATTCCCACATAATGTGCAGTGAATACTGACAGAACACTTTGTGTCTAGAGCTTACTGCATGTGTAGTAGAAGCAAAGTCTTAACAGGTAGGCTCTAACCATACCTTGACTACCAGGCTGAGGGTTTAGATGTCATCTGTGTGGCAATTTGTAGAAAAGAAAACGTACAGATCGCTGGTTTACAAAGAAGGTAATGTGCAGTTTTGACAGGTTTGGTGATGTGTTGTGGACCAACTACTGGAGAGAGATGTATGGTCCTTCGTTTGAAATGAGGATCTTCATTTTAGGAGAAAGTTTTGAGGACAGAGGAAAAGATTTCAGACTCATTTGTGTGACTGGTGAAGGTGAAAGTGGTGATAGTGGATGAGACCACGAGGGAGAGAGAATAAACAAAAGAGAGAAGGTGTCTCAGGGCAGAAACTTAGGATCTATTGATGATTTTAAGGTTAGGAGAGGTAGATGAGAGCAGAGAGTAGTCAGAGAGATAGGGACAATTGATAAAATTCAGTGCCTCAAAATCACGGCAAGAGAGAGTTTCAAGGGCTAGCGGCGTAGGACAATGCAGATGCTGTGGAAGTGGTTGAAGCAGAGGACACTTATTCTCTGCCTGAGCTGGTTGGAAATCACTGGTGCCATTTGGGGAAGCAGTTTCAGTAGAGTTGAGAGGAAGGAGCCAGACAAAGGAAGAAGGAGGAAGTGGGGGGTGGATTCCCCTCTAACAGTAACCTTTTTGTTACCCATCAATCAAACCAAAGTTCTTGAAAGACTAGTCTCTCTCTCTCTACCTCTTCATCGCACATTTCATTCTGAACGCACAGCAGTGTGTCTTGCACTGCATCTCTCTATTGAAACTGTTTGTATGAAGGGCACAGGTGACCTCTTTACAGGGTGTCCATGTGTCCTGGTTTGCACGGGACAATTTTCCATGGTCCTGGGATATTTGCTAATAGAGCCCTCTTTCACTTTGAAAACTGTTCAGGTTTGGATGATAAGTTCTGAGTCACCCTAGCTCTTAACCAACAATTCCAGTGAGCGGTTTTCAATCTTGACCTTACTTGACCTTACTTAATTTTTTTTGCTTTGTGGGTTGATCGTGCTCCTTAACTGTGACTTGAAATTCCTTTTCTCTGACTTGTGCTGGGTAAGTCTCCTGGTTCTCCTCACATCTTCTCAGTATTTTCCGAGCTCCCCTTTTGCTCAGAATTCTGTTCCTGTTTTTTCTCTTTTTATTATACTCCCTCTCTGTGGACAAGCTCATTCTTAGAGATAGGTACAGCTAACCATAAGACAATAACTGCAAAATATCACTCTAGTTTCTCTTCTTGAATTTCAGATTTGCATATTCATCTGCCCAGTGGACAGTTTCGCTGTAAGTGAAATTCAACACGTGGGCAAGAATTTGAGTGTTGGAGTAAGACAGACATAGGTTGCCAGCTGTGCCATTTAGTTGCTTAGAAACCTTGAAGAAGATATTTAATCTCTATGTGGCTCAACGTTCATTCTGTAAAATCAGGAAACCTCTCACACACACATTTATGTAGGGAGAGAATGAGATAGCACATGTAATGTGCTTTATGTCGTTCATGGCACATGATAATCTTTAGTAAATAATGGGGACTGTTATTATTCCCCAAACCTTATTGTCTTACCATATATCCCACCTTGATGAAATGTAGAACACCTACCTATCTGAGTGGAGGAGGGTCCGTGGTTGCGGGAACACAAAATATTTTTGAAAAGACTGAGTGTTACCACAGTATGTGAGACCCTGAAAGCTGGACAAAGAAGCTTAGAGACGATGGTGGATAATAGGGGCATCCGTAAGCTTTTAAGTATAGGGGTGGCTCTATGAAAAGTGGTGTTTTACTAAACTTAGTTATTTTATTATCAAGCCAGATGTATTAAAAGTTGGGACAGGGAAGAGGGCCAGGAGGCTGTTGAAATAATAGTGGCATAATTTGATGAGGACTTAGAAGAGGGTGGTGACAGTGGGATAAAGAGGAAAAGATAGGTAGGGGAAGGTGATAAATCTGTAGATTACTTTTTTTCATATCAGTTTTTCAGAAGACGATAACTTCATTGATATATTTATTAAATATTTAGTAAAACTTCATTATAGATCAAGATATCATGACTTTTTTGAGCCACTATATGTGTGAGAGAGAAGGAGAATGTGTAATAATGATGGAAAATGTCTTCAGCCGGATTCACCCACTGTTTACTTAGGTGTTAATTTGCCTCTTCATATCTTGCATGACTTTTGTAAATGACTGTTTCCAGTTGTGATGTCTTTATTATTCTTACAGTTACAGAGACTTCTCCTGATACATAATTCACTTTTGGAGGATATTTGTACCTCAAGTGATTCTGGTCTGTTACATGTTGCCGTGTGAGTTAAGATATAGACTTTGAAATATATCACAGAAAGATTTATCTCTACTGAAGAGGAGGAATGATTCAATATGGAAATCTAATAAATTTGGCAAGTTGAAGAATGGAAAGGAGAAAACTACCGATGTCTTTAAAGTACTTGTAAAAGTTTTTCTTTTTCTTTGGAATAATTATTGCTTTGAAATCTGGAATGTAAATTGCCAGACTTCCTCCTCTTTTCAAGATTTGAAACAAATACTGGGAGATGGTCTTGAACTGAAGTGTAGACACACCAAATTTGAGCTCAGATTTAAGAAGTCCAGCACGGGGAAAGAACTAAAAATAAATGGTGATTATGAAGAGTTTTTAGGTTGCTACTTGATTCTTTTGTAGTTCTGTATAACTATCTAGACAAGATATTAAAAGGAAAAAGCTGAAGGGTGAATGATTATGATGTATGTATATCACAAAGAAAACCATCACCACCTACCAAAACAACAAAGGTTCAAATGAGCAAAGCTTGAAAAGAAGACAGTGTGAGAAAATTAAGATAAAAATAAATCTGCATACTTGAGGCCATAAAACACATGTTCCAGAAGACAACTTATTAGAATTGCATTAAGTAAAAACTAATGTTTGCATACTAGAGGGGAAGTAATGTGGAATGGTATGAAAAATGGTAGAGAAGTTTATTTTTGTAGAAACTGGGAGTTGAAATAGACAATCACTAGGGCCCCAGCTCCAAAATCTTGCCATTACTATTAATGTGACAATGGTTTAATTTTTGAACAAGATTTAAATGACAGTATATGCCTTGGGAGATGTATTTTCTGGTTGCTAATGACATAAAAAGATGAAGTCACTAGCCCCTTGTAATTCACATTTTTAATCTCATTTTCATCTTTTAAAAAAATTTCCTTTGACACACTGTAATCAAGAAGAATATAATTGAACTGACGTCACAGTTTTTTCCCTGAGATTTCAGTCATACTGTTATCAAGCTGTATCCTAAACCTTGCTTCTTTTATTTTAATGGCCAAAAAGCCTTGCTGTTTTATTATTATTTTATTACAGTATATTTATTACAATAAATTTTATTTATTGAGATAGATATCACACACCAAACAATTCACACATTAAAGGATGAAATTCATTGGTTTCAGTGTATTCACAGGGCTGTGCAGCCATCACCACAGTCAATTTGAGAGCATTTTCATCTCCCTAACGAGGAACCCTGTATCCATTAGCAATCATTCTCCATTTCCCCATTTCTTCCAGCCCTCGGCAATTACTAATCTACTTTTTGTCTCTATAGATTTGCCTGTTCTAGGTATTTCACATACATGGAATCATACAATATGTGGTCTTTTGTTAACTGGCTTCTTTAATTTAGCATAATGTTTTCAAGATTCATCCATGTTGTAGCATGTATCAGTACTTAATTCATTTTTATTGCCAAATAATATTTCTTTATATGAATATGCCACAATTTATCCGTTCACCTTGATAGACATTTGGATTGTTTTCCACTTCTTGATGATTATGAACAATGCCACTATGAACATTCATGTACAAGTTTTTGTGTGGACATATGTTTTCATTTCTTTTAGGTATATTCCTAGCAGTGAAATTGCTAGGTCATATTGTGACATTTAGGTTAACATGTTTAGGAAATGCCTGACTGTTTTCCAAAGTGGCTGCACCATTTTACATTCTTACCATCAATATATGAAGGTTCCAATTTTTCCACATCCTATTGACGTTGTTATTTTCTGTCATTTTGATATGGCCATTCTACTAGGTGTGAAGTGGTATCTCATTGTTATTTGATTTGCATTTCTGTAGTGGCTAATGATGTTGAGCATCTTTTCATGTACTTATAGGCCATAGTTATATCTTCTTTGGAGAAATACCTTTTCAAATCTTTTGCCCATTTTTGATTAGGCTATTTGTCTTTTTAGTGTTAAGTAGTAAGAGTTCTTTATATATTTTGGAATCAAGTCTGTTCTCAGACATGTGATTTGGAAACTTTTACTCCTGTGGATTCTCTGTTCTTGATAGTGTTTGAAGCACAAATGTTTTTAATTTTGATGTAGTCCAATTTATCTATTTTATCTTTTGTTCCTTGTATTCTTGGTGTTACATCTAAGAAACTGTTGCCTAATCCAAGGTCACAAAGATTTACACCTATGTTTTCTTCTAAGAATTTTATAGTTTTCACTCTTTTACTTAGGTCTTTGATTCATTTTGAGGTAACTTATATATGGTATAAGATAGGGGTCCAGCTTTCTTCTGCATTTGGATATCCAGTTATCTCAGCACCAGTTACTGAAAATTATTCTCTTAAAATAACCTTCCCCCACAGTATTTTCAGCTGTCATGAATGGGTTTTATTGGTTTCCCCAGATATCAGGGATAATTCTGTGAGGTCAAACTTTTCTAAATCCTGGACTACAATAGGAAAGTTAGCTATTTCCAACTGAAAGGAGTTATTTAGCAAATAACTGCTATAGTATAAAGTTTATGTGGGTACCATAACTTATTCCCAGTGAGTATTACAGAATTTGGGAGATTGATGGGATATTTATCTCTAACAGAGAATGGAATTCTTATTGTGGCAAAGATATGGCAGGAATTTGAGATTACAGGAGGGTCATTTTGAGACAAAGCAGTCAAGATTACTGACCTGGCATATTACCTCATTGGTGTTTTATGTGACTTTCCTCCTTATCCATTACCTGTATCTTTCAGTGGTGTTGCTTGCAGGTACACTACCGTTTGGTTCCCAGGGGTTGTTCTATTCTTCTCATTCCATTCAGTTCATTTCATTCAATTAAGTAAGTAAGTATGGAGGGCAAAGTATTTTCACAGTGTTGACTAGACACCAGTTTTGAAGATACAAAATATAAAGGCAGTAGTATTTACTGAGGTCTTATTAAATGTCAGGCATTGTTTAATATTCTCTCCATTTCACAGATGAGGAGAGGCAACTCAGAGATGTCAAATGACTTGCTTAATGTCATCATCAGTGGTACAGTAGGAATTAGATTGTCTGCTTCCAAAACCCAGACTTGTTCAAATATACCAGAGGTTCTCAAACTTGACCCTGCATCAGAAGCACTTAGAGAACTTGTTGAAACATAGGTTGCTGGGCCCTACCTCTAGAGTTTCTGATTCAGTAGGTCTGATTTGGGACATGAAATTTTGCATTTGTAACAAGTATCCAGGGATGCTGATGCTGCTGGTACAGGGACCACACTTTGCGAGCCATTGTAAGACACTGTCATGCTTCCACTATGTATGATTCCTGATACTCAAAGAACTTTCAGTTGGGATGGAAGGAGACTTGAGAGAAAATAATATAAAGTCAATATAGATAAAAGGGGCCTAGAGGGCACAGAGGAGGGAAACATTAATTCTGGTTAGACAGTTGGAAAAAGTTTCTGTTGGAGGCATTATGGGAATGGATTAATTTATGGGTAAACTCAAAAGTGGGGAGAACAGGATCATATGGTAGCTCTATTTTTAGTTTAACGAACCTCTATACTGTTCTCCATAGTGGCTGTACCAATTTACATTCCCATCAAGAGTGTAGAAGAGTTCCTTTTTCTTCACACCCTCTCCAGCACTTATTATTTGTAGACTTTTCAATCATGGCCATTGTGACCAGAGTGAGGTGATACCTCACTGTAGTATTGATTTGCATTTCTCTAATAATTAGTGTTGAGCATCTTTTCATGTGTCTTTTGGCCATCTGTATGTCTTCTTTGGAGAAATGTCTTTTTAGATCTTCTGCCCATTTTTTCATTGGGTTATTTTTATTTTTTTGATACAGAGCTATATGAGCTGTTTGTATATTTTGGAGATTAATCCCTTGTCAGTCGTATCATTTGCAAATATTTTCTCCCATTCTATAGGTTGTCTTTTTGTTTTGTTTATGGTTTCCTTTGTTGGGCAAAAGCTTTTAAGTTTAATTAGGTCCCATTTGTTTATTTTTGTTTTTATTTTCATTACCCTAGGAGACAGATCCAAAAAGATAATTGCTGCGATTTACGTCAGAGTGTTCTGCCTATGTTTTCCTCTAGGAGTTTTATAGTATCCAGTCTTACATTTAGGTCTTTAATTCATTCTGAGTTTATTTTTGTGTATGGTGTTAGAGAATGTTCTAATTTCATTCTTTTACATGTAGCTGTCCAGTTTTCCCAGCACCACTTATTGAAAAGACTGTCTTTCTTCCATTGTATTTTCTTGCCTCCTTGGTCCTGCAATCCCACTCTTAGGCATATATCCAGAGACAACCGTAATTTGAAAATATACATGCACCTCAATGTTCATTGCAGCACTGTTTTCAATAGCCAAGGCATGGAAGCAACCTAAATGTCCACCAACAGATGAATAGATAAAAAGATGTGGTATATATGTACAATGGAATATTACTCAGCCATAGAAAAGAATGAAATAATGTCATTTGCAGCAACATGGATGGACCTAGAGTTCATCATACTAAGTGAGGTAAGCCAAACAAAGACAAATATCATGTGATATCGCTTATATGTGGAATCTAAAAAAAGGATACAAATGAACTTATTTATAAAACAGAAACAGACTCACAGACATAGAAAGCAAAGTTATGGTTACCAAAGGGAAGGGGGGGACAGGATAAATTAGGAGTTTGGGATTAAAATATGCACACCAGTATATATAAATTAGATAACCAACAAGGACCTATTGTATAGCATAAGGAACTATACTAAATATCTTGTAATAACCTATAATGGAAGGGAATGTAAAAAAAGAATGCATGTATTTACATGTATATGTATAACTGAATCACTTTACACCTGAAACTAACGCAACATTGTCAATCAACTATATTGCAATACAAATTTAAAAAGTTAAAAAAGAAACCACCTCAAGCCTTTGCCTCCAGCTGGTGAAATCACGGAGCAGAACTATCATGTTTGTTTTGTCACAAATATGCCTAGAGCAGCTGAGCTGTTGAGTGCATGGGCAAGCTTATTGTGGAGGGGGTGGTGGTTGGGGAGTGGTTGATGGGAGAAGTACAGAGAGAGCAGCTGGACTGTGAATCTGAATCAGGAAAGTAATGTGAGTGAGGCTGGTTATAATCTTCTATCCCACAGTCGGGTTCAGTGAATTGACGCCATTTGTATGAGAGACTAAAAATAAGTAATGGACTTAATTTGATGATTCTTTTTGGCTTTAAGTCTTTCAAAGTACAAATGAAATCTCGATAAAGAAAATATAAAAATAGCAGTGTATCAATGCTTTTCTAAGAAGCTATGAAATACTGTGGTGATCTCGCTCATCCTGCAGCAGACATGAATGGGCCAGTCTTTATTGTTTTACACTATAGTTTATTTAGCCTTTATGCTCACCTAGTAACCTTCATATTGCTGAGTTCTGTAAATTCATTGCAGAAGCAGTATTAATGGGATTTACAGAATCTCAGGATTGGACTGGTTGCCCCTCTATCAACCATACAAGGCTTTTAAATTAATAAATTAAAAAAAATCAGAGATCTTAATGGATCAGTCTTGAACTGTATGAGCAATCCATTTCAGAAGAACAATTCAATTTATAAGGATCAAAAAATAATCATTGATGCCCAGAGCTATGAACTGATCCCTTTTTGATGCAGCCTGACTATTAATGGTCCTATTCACAGCTGTGCCCAAAGTAGAACTCACACCCTTGCTGGGTGAGTAAATGAAAGAGACCAGTAACTCTCTCAGCTGCCAAAGACCCAGCTATTAATGGAGATTTATTTTCATTATACATTTGGATGGATTCTTGTCATCCCAGAATGTGCTGAAATAGAATCTCAGTACTACTTGAGTTGAGACAGAGGTTTTATAAGTTTGCCGCTATTAAAAAAAAAAAAAAAGATAACTAAGGGGAGTGGACCAAATTTGTCTTCACTTTTGTTCCTTTCCCCAAATGGAAGGTGGAATAATTTACTAACAGATATTTTAAAGGCTTAACTGAAAGCCTGGGATTAGTTTAGATAATGAGAAAATCTTGCTCTAAATTTCTTTTCTTTTCGCTTATGGTGCTACCTTTTGCCCCTTAGGTACATGGTTTCTGTGTGTTTGTTGGGGTTCCCTTTCTGTGGATGCTACCGGATTGAGGCTAAATGACAACAGTTCAGCAGGAAACCTGGTTTGGGGGATGTCAAAGGTGATTGACGGACTACATGGGGAGATGAAACCAGGACCAGAGAGAGTATGAATGGAGGGCATTACTGTCTTTCAGACCTGAAGGAAATAGGGAAGTGATTATTTCAGCATTACCATAGGGGATCTTGACCACACTGTTACTTAAGATAATAATCTAGCTCATTGTTTCTGAGAGTTGACCTTTTTCTTCTCTGGAGGAAATATTTCTGCCCTTTTTCTCCTCTGTGAAGAGAAATTATTAAAACAAAGAAGTATTATCAGGGAGTTTTTTTAGTCACATAAGAGAGGTGCCGTCAGTACTTGTTTATTTAAGAATGACCTTTCTTATGTCAACTTTTTTCCTCCATCTTTCCCATTTTCTCTTCCTTTTCCTCTTTCTCCCTCCCTTTCCTCCTTTCCCTCTCTCCCCTCCTCCTAACTCCTTCCTACTCTTTCCCCTCAACTTCCTATAATCCCTTGTTTCATTGAGTTTATCTCATTTTGGGGCTCACAGTCAACCATCTGGTAGAATCCACTTGACATTGAACACAGTTGGTCAGTCAGTGCCATAGAAATTGCTAAATGGCTAACAACAGCCTTGATCACTGAATGCACCTTCCCCTCCTTATTCTCCATTGAATGAAGAGGGAAACCAGGGTTTCCTCTTTTTTAGGTATGGCCGCTTGAATTCTAATTCTTTATGGTACACAGTGGAAACCTTGTGATGTGATTGAAGCTGCTTTCTCATGGGCATCTAGCTGCCTGTCAGGGGGTAGGGGTACATGGCAAACACATTTTGTTTATGATCAAGTGATTAATTCAATTTTATTCAGAGTGAAGACTTTGCTCTTATTACAGTATATGGTGAATTGTTCAGTGGATTCTGGCCCTGCTGGATGAAGCACTACACCTGTTGCTGGTGATTCGAGGAGAAAACCCTTCTTTACCCGAAAGAGTGGGGAGAGGGGTATGTGGAACAGTAGGGTCTTAGTATCTCTAAATTCCTCCACGAGAATGATCCCTCTCTTCAGATATGAAAGCCCTTTCTTTCTATAGCAGAACCATCTTTTTTGTAATCATTCATAACTTTTGGCACAGCAAGTGGCTGCCATCACCCAAGAAACAGCTCTTCTGGTGGAACAGCGTCTGTCCATGTGCAGAGCAGTTTTAGGTGATGTTAGAGGGCATTTGGGCCCCAGCCAGCCTGAAACTTACGGTTAACAAATGCATTCAACAGAAGGGGTTTTGTTTGAAAGAATAAAGCACATTATGGAAAAGTTAAGGAAGAAGCAAAGGAGAAGGATGTAAACTTACATTTTATGTTTAAAAGAACAGATGTGCTGTTAACAAAGATTGTGGATTTTTTTAGTACAGTTTGTTGGTGGGGAAAATTGGAGATGTTAAATACATTTTATAGTTATGGTGACTCCTTACAATTACATAATCCTTTATAATTTTCAACTTAATATTAACATTAATAAGCACTTACTACATACCAGGCACAATTCTAGATGCTGGAGATAAGGCAATAAATAAAACAGGCATTATTCCATTAAATCCTGTCAACAAACACAATTTATTAGGTACCAGTACTATCTCTATTTCACATATTAGGAAACCGAGACACAGAAAGGTGACATAACTTGCCCAAAGTTTCATAGAGAAGGCAGAGCAGACAGGATTGGAACCCAGACTTTCTCACTCCCGAGTCTGTGCTCCTACGCACCGTATGGCCCCGTCCAATGCAGTCAGCACCCCGACTGTGTGGTGTCTTAGCCTTAATGATGGCCCATGAAGCAGGCAGGGCAAGTATTTTTCTTCACATTTAAAAAATATGAAAAAATAAAAAATTTAGAAAGTGCCCTATTTGAAGAGGTACATCAGGGAAGTTCTGGAGACTGCTCCTCCATCAGTAGCTTGGTTAATGCCCCAGGCTGCTCACTGGCTTCCCAGCCTCCAATCAGCACATCCCTCCATCCCCATTCACCCCTCTGTAGCAGAGTGGTTTCCCCCAAACACAAATCTATACTGCTTCTCTGCTCAAAACCCTCCAATGATCCGCTTGTACTCAGGTCGAACTCAAACTTCTTAGCATGTTCTCTCTCTCTCTCTTTTTAAATTGAAATTTAATTGCCATACAACTTATAATGGAGAGTCTGAGGGACTTCATAATCAGATAGCTCTTAATTGAATTATGGCTTTATCACTTACTACTTTTGAGACTTTAAGCCAGTTACTTAACCTTTCAGAGCTTGTTTTCTCAAATAAAAAAGGGATGACTAAAATGGCTTGGGAACTTTTGTGTGGGAAACTGACTTAACATAATTATGGCGCATGATGCATATTATGGGATAATGCTGTGGGAACACAGAGGATGGCAGCTAGGGCAGCCCAGGGGTCCGGGAAGCCGACATTGAAGCTTGTCTTCGTCCTCCTTAGAGCTTCTGGCATAGACGTGCCCAGAGATACTGAACATTGGCCAGCTGTTTATCTCTCTGGAAAAGTGTAGTCCAGGGTCTTTCTGAGTATTGAGATAGAGCAAGTGATCTTCCATTCATGCATATTTATGATTCTATTCTAGGTTAAATTATTAATAGCACTTGGAGACTACTGTTTTTAATATGGACAAGAAGAGTGTTCAGTTTGAAACATTTTCTGAGCTTTCTTATAGCTTACTGGGAAAAAAAAAGTCTTAGCTTTATTATTTTCTCAAAAGATTTGTTTATTTTTCCTGGAATAGAATAGCAAAATAAAATCCATGAAGGATTTAGAATTTTTAAAGCTATGTAATTCACATTTTAAGTTTTTACTCTTTCATCAGTTTTCCTAAAATAACTTGAGGAATTACTCCTTGAAGAGGCTTCATGTATCAAATTGGTCAGATGAACATATTTTGAAAATAGTTCTGCCTCTTTGGATAAAATTTATTTTATGCCAAAGGAAGCTTTTTCATGACAAATGCAAGCAAAGCTATAAATTTTAAAGAATCTTGTAATGAATAGGATGACCTGCTTTAAAGAAGGGTGAATTTAAATAATGAGTGTATTTGTATACAACTTAAAGCCAGATGTTCTTATTGAAAAACAAAATTTGTTATGCTTCTAAGAATAGTTTTTATGTAAGAAAAATGAAAAGTGATGCAGTCAGGAAGCTAAGAATATTTTTCTTGCATAAATTGTATGTATTAACAGGCTGAACAGTGATCCTTTGAAGGCTGCCTGGCTCCATCGTTATAGTAGTTTGACAAAAATCAACTGGTTTATACTATTTGTCCAAAGAAATGTTTGACAAAAATAACCTGGATGACATATATGTATATATACATATATGTGTGTGTGTGTGTGTGTGTGTGTGTGTGTGTGTGTGTGTATCTATGGAGTAAAGTAATTCAGACAAATGCATCCAGAAATAAAATTGAGCTTAAAAAGTACCACCTCACATGACCGCAGTGACAGCTGGTCATTTGCTTAGAATAATGTTTGCATTTTGAAGTGAATTTTAGTGACTTTACAAAGTGCCAGATTGGGAGGGCAGGAAGACAGTTTTTTTGTTTGTAGCAAAATTAACACTAAGAATGAGTTTTCCAGTAATTACTTCATTATTATAAATTAATTCCAAATTAATATGTTTGAGGGCTTCTCTGGTGGCGCAGTGGTTGGGGGTCCGCCTGCCGATGCAGGGGACGCGGGTTCGTGCCCCAGTCCGGGAGGATCCCGCATGCCGCGGAGCGACTGGGCCCGTGGGCCATGGCCACTGGGCCTGCGCGTCTGGAGCCTGTGCTCCGCGACAGGAGAGGCCACGGCGGTGGGAGGCCCGTGTACCGCAAAAAAAAAAAAAAAAAATATATATATATATATATATATATATATATATATATGTGTGTGTGTGTGTGTGTGTGTGTTTGAAAGAAACATTGGTCTAGAATCTTTATTTCATCCTTAGCCTTGCTGATCACAAATCTTAAACAGGTAAAATTAGTGAAAATGTTAATAATGCCAAACCTGAAAGTTTCTCTGCATCACTAACCTTCTGGTTGGGAAAACCTTCACAGAAAGGTTTTTACAGGTTTCTGTGGCAGTGAGCTAATCTGCTTCTAAACACACAGGAGTGTGTTTCTTCCCATGTCACTTGTAGAATCAGTTGTTCTCTAGGGAGCGATTGTGTAAGAACAGACTTGGATTTTCTTTTAAAGCTACTACTACCTGGAGGGTAATTTTAATAAATTATTTTACCATTTGGATTAAATACAGCAAAATGAAAGCGTCATTATTTAGGATAGCTGTCACCACAGTCTTTAATACTTTAATACTTTCTCAGTATTATTTTCCCTGAAGGTATGTTTTGGGATAATTAACAATGACTAATACTTAAATTTTCACCACAAGTATAGCCTTTTTGGTGATCATTTATATTCTGTGTCTGTCTCTGTTTCCCTAGCATCACCTAATTATTTCATAACTTGAAAGTATATAATCTTGATTATGTAGAAATGTATAGATCAAAATTAATTCAAGTATATCTTTGTCACGCATAAGTCCTTTGTCTGCTTTGTAAGTAATATGGGAGAACTGGACTAAACTTCATTGTCCTATTATATATAGCTCTCAAAAGGAGACAGCCTTTTTGGTTGTTTGTTTATTTTTTTTTTTTTTTTAGGATCTAGATCCACTAGATTTAAACAGTAAATGTAAAATAGAGAATTCGAACTTGGCTTGGGTTCTCCAGTTCTAGGCATGGCACTTATGCTGTTTTGGAGACTTAGGTGCTGGTCCAGGTGAGGCACGTTCCCACTTGTGCTCCCTGCCAGCTCAGTCACCATCCACACTCCTGTGCCAACTCAACCATAACTTTAACTGAGACCAAATCAGTGCCTTCTGGTTCAGTGCCAGGAGACTCTGGCCTCTTTAGTCAGCCTGATCTTCCATGCTGGGTGATGGAGGGAGAAGATGTTTCCACGGAGGGTGTAACCAAGCCTGGCCCTGACTCTGCCCACTCTCCTCCACTCACCTGCCCCTCTGTGCTCTCAGCAGTTACGCTGTCACCACTGGGCTGGTTCCGAGGGGCTGCTCTCCTAATGCTCTCCCCCACGTGGGGACACAAAATACTGTTTCAAATTTCCAGTAGCACAGCTCATAGCAGGGTGAAGCACTTACACATGGGGGAGGTAGGGTTAACAGATTGGAAACCAGAAAGGGGAGAAAATGCAATAGACGATTTGAGCCCTTCCATGTAACTTGCTTCATTTCCACTGCTCCAAAACACTGTTCCATTCCAGGCTTTGCACATGCTGTTTCTTTTGCCTAGACTACTCTTCCCACCATTGTCTGACTAGCTTCTTCTCATTCTTCAGATTTCACAGTCAGTAAGATGCCCCCAATTCCCAAGGCCTGGCTTAGACTGACCCCATAAGCTCTAGTAAACCCACAGCTGCCTGCTTATCACTCTTTTTTGCAGTCACACATCCCATTAGGCCTTCCATTTGGAGAGGTGGGCACTTTGTCTTTTCCAGCACTGTATCCTCAGCACCCAGAACAGTGCCTGATGCACAGTGGGCATTTAATAAATAGGACGAGAAAAGTCAGAATCATAAATCATTTTCTGTTCAGTATTAGCAAAGTCTGACTTTTTTCCCCCCGTGATTCTGTGTAAGGGGCATTTCACTGAATGTAAATTATGAAGGACTTCAAGGATCAAATTCAAGTGCTACTGTTACACTCACTGTTGGAATGAAATTCTGAGAAGAACTGAGTTTCTTGTCCTCTACACCTTTACTCTAAGATGGAGGATTCCAGGACTTCACTGGTGGTCCAGTGGCTAAGACTCCATTCTCCCAATGCAGGGGACCTAGGTTCGATCCCTGGTCAGGGAACTGGATCCCACATGCCGCAACTAAGGGTTCACATGCTGCAACTAAAAATCCTGCATGCCACAACTAAGCGTCCGAATGCTGCAACTAAAAGACCCTGCATGGATCAACTAAAGATCCCACATGCCTCAATGAAGATCTTGCACATGACAACAAACATCCTGCATGCCTCAACTAAGACCCAACTCAGCCAAATAAATAAATAAATATAAAAAAGATAACAAGACAGCATACCAATGCAGCAGTCGTTCAGAATAATAGATACAGGAATTTAATAAATGTGTTGGCTTAAAACGCAAGCATCATCAGCTGGCAGCAAGGCAAACACATTTTGTGTGAATGAGAGCTTAGCCCATTGATTGACATTCAAAACCCACTGGAAAAACCAGGAACACATGAGTACGAAGAGCTGAGACTTGATCAGACTGCAGCAGCTCTCCAAAAATACAGAAGGCCAGGAGGTGGTGAGAAAAATGCCAGACAACAGACTGTGCAGAAAAGGAAGCAAGCCAAGAAATGTTCTATTTGGCCTTAAAAGAGGCAGAGGGTGACAGGAAGTATTCAGTGAGCAGTGATTGTGCTAAAAATCACAGACTATAAAATTATCCATCGGTATTTTGAAGTTTTGGGGAAAAGTTAAAACTCTTGGCTAGTATTTATTACAAGAAAGGGCGATAGTACAGAAACAGAATATTAAGTGTGTATTTGTGTCAGGATGCATTATTCCATTAGAAGTTTTGTTTACTTAGAGATTGTGACGAAAATTATTTTAAAAGTTTTGTGTTTCATAAAAGGAAGGACTGATTTGTATTAAATCTGTCCCTTTCACATTTTTGATGTAAGAAACAATTCTCCTAAGAATGGTAATAAGTTGCTAGGATGGCAATAATAATTTTCCAACTGAAAGAATATACAAAATATTTTTTGATTTTTTTCCCCGTAGAAAGGTCTTTGGTGTGGAATATAGAAAAGGAGAAATAAAAATGTTGAGACTTAAGGTACAGAATTTTAATTAGAAAGTTGAGGAAAAAATATAACAGTGAGAACCGATCATTTTGCATTATTGGGAGAATTTGAAAAAAAATTCATTGTCAATATTTTAAGGCAGATGCAGTCAAAAAACATTTAGAATTAGGATTTGTTTTTAAGTAAATTAGGACCTAATTCTCTATGCTTCAATTTTTTATTTATTTATTTATATTTATATTGCTTTATTGTCTTATTTTTGATTTTTCTGTGGACTTTCCCCCTCTTTTCTTGACTTCTTTTTGTTTTGACTTTTATTTATTTTATACAGCAGGTTCTTATTACTTATCTGTTTTCTACATATTAGTGTATAAATGTCAATCCCAATCTCCCAATTCGTCCCCCCCCACTCCATTTCCCCCCCTTGGTGTCCATATGTTTGTTCTCTACATCTGTGTCTCTATTTCTGTCTTGCAAACTGGTTCATCTGTACCATTTTTCTAGATTCCACATACATGCGTTAATATACAATATTTGTTTTTCTCTTTCTGACTTACTTCACTCTGTACGACAGTCTCTAGGTCCATCCACATCTCTGCAAAGGACCCAGTTTTGTTCCTTTTTATGGCTGAGTAATAGTCCATTGTGTATGTATGCCACATCTTCTTCATCAGTTCATCTGTCGATGGGCATTTAGGTTGCTTCCATGACCTGGCTATTGTAAATAGTACTGCAGTGAACACTGGGGTGCATGTGTCTTTTTGAATTATGGTTTTCTCAGGGTAATGCCCAGTAGTGGGATTACTGAGCCATATGGTAATTCTGTTTTTAGTTTTTTAAGGAACCTCCATACTGTTCTCCATAGAGGCTGTATCAATTTACATTCCCACCAATAGTGCAAGAGGATTTCCTTTTCTCCACACCCTCTCCAGCATTTGTTGTTTGTAGATTTTCTGATGATGCCCATTCTGACTGGTGTGAGGTGATACCTCATTGTAGTTTTGATTTGCATTTCTCTAATAATTAATGATGTTGAGCAGCTTTTCATGTGCCTGTTGGCCATCTGTGTGTCTTCTGTGGAGAAATGTCTATTTAGGTCTTCTGCCCATTTTTTAATTGGGTTGTTTGTTTTTTTAATATTGAGCTGCTTGAGCTGTTTATATATTTTGGAGACTAGTCCTTTGTCCTTTGTTGATTTGTTTGCAAATATTTTCTCCCATTCTGAGGGTTGTTTTTTCATCATGTTTATAGATTCCTTTGTTGTGCAAAAGGTTTTAAGTTTCATTTGGTCCCATTTGTTTTGTTTTTATTTCCATTACTCTAGGAGATGAGTCAAAAAGATCTTGCTGTGATTTATGCCAAAGAGTGTTCTGTGTATGTTTTCCTTTAAGAGTTTTATAGTGTCTGGTCTTACATTTAGGTTTTTAATCCATTTTGAGTTTATTTTTGTGTATGGTGTTAGTGAGTGTTTTAATTTCATTCTCTTACATGTAGCTGTCCAGTTTTCCCAACACCACTTATTGAATGGGCTGTCTTTTCTCCATTGTATATCCTTGCCTCCTTTGTCATAGATTATTTGACCATTTGACCATATGTGGGTTTATCTCTGGTCTTTCCATCCTGTTCCATTGATCTATATTTCTGTTTTTGTGCCAGTACCATATTGTCTTGATTACTGTAGCTTTGTAGTATAGTCTGAAGTCAGGGAGTCTTGTTCCTCCACCTCTGTTGTTTTCCCTCTAGGTTGCTTTGGCTATTCGGGGTCTTTTGTGTGTCCATACAAATTGTAAGATTCTTTTATTCTAGTTCTATAAAAAATGCCATTGGTAATTTGATAAGGATTTCATTGAATGTGTAGATTGCTTTGGGTAGTATAGTCATTTTCACAATATTGATTCTTCCAATCCAAGAATACGGTATATCTCTCCATCTGTTTGTGTCATCTTTGATTTCTTTCTTCAGTGTCTTATAGTTTTCTGAGTACAGGCTTTTTACCTCCTTAGGTAGGTTTATTCCTAGGTATTTTATTCTTTTTGTTGCAATGGTGAATGGGATTGTTTCCTTAATTTCTCTTTCTGATCTTTTGTTGTTAGTGTATAGGAATGCAAGAGATTTCTGGGTATTAATTTTGTATCCTGCAACTTTACCAAATTCACTGATTGGCTCTAGTAGTTTTCTGGTAGCATCTTTAGGATTCTCTATGTATAGTATCATGTCATCTGCAAACAGTGATAGTTTTACTTTTTCTTTTCCAATTTGGATTCCTTTTATTTTTTTTTTCTTCTCTGATTGTGGTGGCTAGAACTTCCAAAACTATGTTGAATAATAGTGGTAAGGTGGACATCCTTGTCTTGTTCGTGATCTTAGAGGAAATGCTTTCAGTTTTTCACCATTGAGAATGATGTTTGCTGTGAGTTTTTCATATATGGCCTTTATTATGTTGAGGTAGTTACCCTCTGTGCCCACCCTCTGGAGAGTTTTTATCATAAATGGATGTTGAATTTTGTCAAAAGCTTTTTCTGCATCTATTGAGATGATCATATGGTTTTTATTCTTCAATTTGTTAATATGGTATATCACATTGATTTATTTGCATATATTGAAGAATCCTTGCATCCCTGGGATAAATCCCACTTGATCATGGTGTATGATCCTTTTAATGTGTTGTTGGATTCTGTTTGCTAGTATTTTGTTGAGGATTTTTGCATCTATATTCATCAGTGATATTGGTCTGTAATTTTATTTTTTTGGTATCTTTGTCTGGTTTTGCTGTCAGGGTGATGGTGGCCTCAGAGAATGAGTTTGGGAGTGTTCCTTCCTCTGCAATTTTTTGGAAGAGTTTGAGAAGGATTGGTGTTAGCCCTTCTCTAAATGTTTGACAGAATTCACCTGTGAAGCCGTCTGGTCCTGGACTTTTGTTTGTTGGAAGATTTTTAATCTCAGTTTCAGTTTCATTACCTGTGATTGCCCTGTTCGTATTTTCTGTTTCTTCCTGGTTCAGTCTTAGAAGATTATATCTTTCTAAGAATTTGTCCATTTCTTGCAGGTTGTCCATTTTATTGGCATAGAGTTGCTTGTAGTAGTCTCTAATGACGCTTTGTATTTCTGTGGTGTCCATTGTAACTTCTCCTTTTTCATTTCTAATTTTATTGATTTGAGTCCTCTTCCTCTTTTTCTTGATGAGTCTGCCTAAAGGTTTATCAATTTTGTTTATGTTCTCAAAGAACCAGCTTTTAGTTTTATTGATCTTTGCTATTGTTTTCTTTGTTTCTATTTCATTTATTTCTGCTCTGATCTTTATGATTTCTTTCCTTCTACTAACTTTGGGTTTTGTTTGTTCTTCTTTGTCTAGTTCCTTTAGGTGTAAGGTTAGATTGTTTATTTGAGTTTTTTCTTGTTTCTTGATGTAGGATTGTATTGATATAAACTTCCCTCTTAGAACTGCTCTTGCTGCATCCCCCAGGTTTTGGATCATTGTGTTTTTGTTGTAAATTGTCTCTAGATATTTTTTGATTTCCTCTTTGATTCCTTCAGTGTTCTCTTGATTATTTAGTAATGTATTGTTTAGCCTCCATGTGTCTGTGTTTTTTTTTCATTTTTTTCCCTGTTATTGATTTCTAATCTCATAACGTGGTTGGAAAACATGCTTGATATTATTTCAATTTTCTTAAATTTACTGAGAGTTGATTTGTGATTCAAGATGTCATCTATCCTGGAGAATGTTCATGTGCACTTGAGAAGAAAGTGTAATCTGCTGTTTTCGGATGGAATGTCATAAATATCAATTAAATCTATCTGATCTGGTCTATTGTGTCATTTAAATCTTTTGTTTCCTTATTAATTTTCTCTCTGGATGATCTGTCCATTGGTGTAAGTGAGGTATTAAAGTCCCCCACTATTACTGTGTTAACTGTTGATTTCCTCTTTTATAGCTGTTAGCATTTGCCATATGTATTGAGATGTTCCTACGTTGGGTGCATATGTATTTATAATTGTTACATCTTCTTCTTGGATTGATACCTTGATCATTATGTAGTGTCCTTCCTTGCCTCTCATAACATTATTTTAAAGTCTACTTTATCTGATATCAGTATTGCTACTCCAGCTTTCTTTTGATTTCCATTTGCATGGAATATCTTTTTCCCTCCCCTCACTTTCAGTCTGTATGTGTCCCTAGCTCTGAAGTGGGTCTCTTGTAGACAGCATATATATGGGTCTTGTTTTTGTATCCATTCGGCGAGCTTGTATCTTTTGGTTGGAGCATTTAATCCATTCATGTTTAAGGTAATTATCCATATGTATGTTCCTATGACCATTTTCTTAATTTTTTCGTGTTTGTTTTTGTAGGTCCTTTTCTTCCCTTATGTTTCCCACCTAGAGAAGTTACTTTAGCATTCGCCGTAGAGCTGGTTTGGCAGTGCTGAATTCATTTAGCTTTTGCTTGTCTGTAAAGCTTTTGATTTCTCTGTCAAATCTGAATGAGATCCTTGCTGGGTTGAGTAATCTTGGATGTAGGTTCTTCCCCTTCATCACTTTAACTATATTGTGTCACTCCCTTCTGGCTTGTAGAGTTTCTGCAGAAAAGTCTGCTGTTAACCTTATGGGAGTTTCTTTGTATGTTATTTGTCATTTTTCCCTTGTTGCTTTTAATAATTTTTCTTTGTCTTTAATTTTTGTCAGTTAGATTACTGTGTGTCTTGGCATGTTTCTCCTTGGGTTTATCCTGCTTGGGACTCTCTGTGCTTCCTGGACTTGGGTGGTTATTTCCTTTCCTATGTAAGGGAAGTTTTCAACTATAATCTCTTCAAATATTTTCTTGGGCCCTTTCTCTCTCTCTTCTCCTTCTGGGACCCCTCTAATACGAATGTTGATGCGTTTAATGTTATCCCAGAGGTCTCTTAGGCTGTCTTCTTTTCTTTTCATTCTTTTTTCTTTATTCTGTTTCGTGGCAGTGAATTCCACTATTCTGTCTTCGAGGTCACTTATCCGTTCTTCTGCCTCAGTTATTCTGCTATTGATTCCTTCTAGTGTAGTTTTCATTTCAGTTATTGTATTGTTCATCTCTATTTGTTTGTTCTTTAATTCTTCTAGGTGTTTGTTCTTTAATTCTTTCCATGTTTGTTAAACATTTCTTGCCTCTTCTTGATCTTTGCTTCCATTCTTTTTCCGAGTTCCTGGATCATCTTCTCTATTGTTATTCTGAATTCTTTTTCTAGAAGGTTGCCTATCTGTACTTCATTTCGTTGTTTTTCTGTGTTTTTCTCTTGTTCCTTCTTCTGTTACATAGTCCTCTGCCTTTTCATTTTGTCTGTCTTTCTGTGAATGTCGTTTTTATTCTACAGGCTGCAGGATAGTAATTCTTCTTGCTTCTGCTGTCTGCCGTCTGGTGCCTATCTAAGAGGCTTGTGCAAGCTTCCTGATGGGAGGGACTTGTGGTTGGTAGAGCTGGGTGTTGCTCTGGTGGGCAGAGCTCAGTAAAACTTTAATTCACTTGTCTGCTCTTCAGTGGGGTTGAGTTCCCTCCCTGTTGTTTGTTTGGCCTGAGGCAACCCAGCACTGGAGCCTAGAGGCTCTTTGGTGGGGCTAATGGTGGACTCTGGGAGGGCTAACACCAAGGAGTACTTCACAGAACTTCTGTTGCCAGTGTCCTTGTCCCAGTGGTGAGCCACAGCTGCCCCCCACCTCTGCAGGAGACCCTCCAACATTAGCAGGTAGGTCTGGTTCAGTCTCTTACAGGGTCCCTGCTCCTTCCCCTGGGGTCCTCACGATGAGCACACTACTTTGCGTGTGCCCTCCAAGAGTGGAGTCTCTGTTTTCCCCAGTCCTGTTGAAGTCCTGCAGTAAAATCCCACTGGTCTTCAAAGTCTGATTCTCCGGGAATTCCTCCTCCCGTTGCCAGACCGCCATATTGGGAAGCGTAACATGGGGCTCAGAACCTTCAATCCAGTGGGTGGACTTCTGTGGTATAATTTTTCTCCAGTTTGTGAGTCACCCACCCAGTGGTTATGGGATTTGATTTTATTGTGATTGTGCCCTTCCTACTGTCTCATTGTGGGTTCTCTTTTGTCTTTGGATGTGGGGTATCATTTTCGGTGAGTTCCAGTGTCTTTCTTTCAATGGTTATTTGGCAATTAGTTGTGATTCCGGTGCTCTCACCAGAGGGAGTGAATGCACGTCCTTCTACTCCACCCTATGCTTAAATTTTTTAAATTGAAATATTGTTGACATACAGTATTATGTTAGTTTCAGGTATACTACATAATGATTTGACATCTCAGTACCTTATGAAATGATCACCATGATAAGTCTATTTACCACCTGTCCCCATACAACATTATTACAATATTATTGACTATATTCATTATAGTGTATTTTACATTTTAGGATTTATTTATTATATAACTGGAGGTTTATACTCTTAATCCCCTTCACCAGTTTCCTCCACCCATTCCCACTGCCCTCACTTTTGGCAACCACATTTGTTCTCCGGATCTATGAACCTGTTTTCATTTTTTTTGTTTGTTTGTTTTGCTTTTTAGATTTCACATATAAGTGAGATCACGCAGTATTTGTCTTTCTCTGTCTGACTCATTTCCCTTAGCATAATACTCTCTAGCTCCATCCATGTTGTTACAAATGGCAAGATTTCATTTTGTATGACCGATTAATATTCCATTGTATATATACACCATATCTTCTTTATCTATTTATCAATTGATGACCACTTAGGTTGCTTCCATATCTTCGCCAATGTAAATAATACTGCAGTGTACATAGGGGTGCATATATCTTTTTGAATGAATATATTTTTTTTCTTTATATAAATACCTAGAAGTGCAACTGCTGGATTGTGTGGTAGTTCTATTTTTAATTCTTTGAGGAACCTCAATACCGTTTTCCATAGTGGCTGCACCAGTTTACATTCCCACGAAGAGTGTATCAGGGTTCACTTTTCTTCACATCTTCACTAGCACTTGTTATTTGTTTTCTTTGTTGATAGGTGTCAGGTGACATCCTGATAGGTGTGAGGTGGTATTCCGTGGTTTTGATTTGCAGTTCGTTTTTGGTTAGTGATGTTGAGCATCTTTTCATGTGCCTGTTGGCCATCTGTATGTCTTTCCTTGAAAAAATGTCTATTCAGATCCTCTGCCCATTTTAAAATAGGGTTGGTTGTCTGTTTGATGTTGAGTTGTGAGTTCTTTGTGTATTTTGTATATTAACCCTTTATCAGGTATATAGTTTGCAAGTATCTTCTTCCATTCACTAGGCTGACTTTTCATTTTGTGGTAGTTTCCTTTGCTGTGCAGAAACTTTTTAGTTTGTTGTAGTCCCATTGTTTATTTTTGCTTTTGTTTCCCTTGCCTGAGGAGAAAGATCCAAAAAAATATTGGTAAGACTGACATCAAAGGGTGTACTATCTATGTTTTCTTCTAGGATATTTATGGTTTCAGGTCTTACATTTAAGTCTTTAATCTATATTGAGTTTAATTTTGTGTATGGTGTGAGGAAGTAGTCCAGTTTGATTCTTTTACACTTAGCTGTCCAGTTTTCCCAATGCTGTTTATTGAAGAAGGTTTCTTTTCCACATTGTACATTCTTGCTTGCTTTGTTGTAGATTACTTGACCATATACATATGGCTTCATTTCTGGGCTCTCTATTCTGTTCCATTGATCTATGTGTCTGTTTTTGTGCCAGTACCATACTAGCTTGATTAAAGTACCATTGAAGTAGAATTTAAAATCAGAAGTTTGATACCTTCAATGTATTTTTATTTCTCAAGTTTGCTTTGGCTATTCAGGGTCTTTTGTATTTTCATACAAATTTTAGAATTATTTGTTCTAGTTCTGTGAAAAATGACTTTGGTATTTAGATAGGGATTGCATTGAATCTGTAGATTGTATTGGTTAGTATGGTCATTTTAATAGTATTAATTCTTCTAATCGACAAGCACAGTATATCTTTCAATTTGTTTTATTGTCTTCAGTTTCTTTCATCATCTTATAGTTTTCTGAGCACAAGTCTTTTACCTCCTTGGTTAGATTTATTCCTAGGTATTTTATTCTTTTTGATGTAATTGTAAATGAAATTGTTTTCTTGATTTCTCTTTCTGATAGTTTGTTGTTAGTGTGTAAAAATTGAACAGACTTCTGTATACTAATTTTGTATCCTGCAACTTTACTGAACTTATTGATGAGTTCTAAGTTTTTTGGTGATATCTTTAGGACTTCTTATATATAGTATCAGTTGTGTGCGAACAGTGACAGTTTTACTTCTTTCCAATTTGGATTGCTTTTGTTCCTTTTTCTTGTCTGATTGCTATGGCTAGGACTTCCAATAATATACTAAATAGAAATGCCAAGAGTGGGCATCCATATCTTGTTTTGTGATCTTAGAGGAGATGCTTTCAGCTTTTTTCCATCGACTATGATATGGCCTTTATTATATTGAAGTATGTTCCTTCAGGTGTAAGCTTAGAATGTTTATTTGAGATTTTTATTGTTTCGTGAGGTAAGCTTGTATTGCTATAAATTTCCTCTTAGAACTGCTTTTGCTGCATTCCATAGATTTTGTATCATTATGCTTTCATTTTCCTTTGTCTTCAGGCATTTTTTATTTCCTCTTTGATTTCTTCAGTGACCCATTGGTTGTTTAGTAACATATTATTTAGCATCCACGTGTTCATGTTTCTAGAATTTTTTTTTGTAGTTAATTTCTATTCTCATTCTGTTTTGGTAAGAAAATATGTTTGATATGATGTCAGTTTTCTTAAATTTGTTGAGCCTTGTTTTGTGTCCTAGCATGTGATCTGTCCTGGAGAATGTTCCATGAAAACTTGAGAAGAATGTGTATTCTGCTGCTTTTGGATGGAATGTTATATATATACTTATTAAGTTTATCTGGTCTAATGTGTCATTTTTTAAAATTTATTTTTATTTATTTATTTTTTTGTGATACGCGGGCCTCTCACTGTTGTGGCCTCTCCCGTTG
This sequence comes from Stenella coeruleoalba, assembly GCF_951394435.1. NCBI lineage: Eukaryota > Metazoa > Chordata > Mammalia > Artiodactyla > Delphinidae > Stenella > Stenella coeruleoalba. Next base: position 115,216,985 of record NC_137149.1, read on the forward strand.
CGGAGCACAGGCTCCGGATGCGCAGGCTCAGCGGCCATGGCTCATGGGCCCAGCCGCTCCGTGGCATGTGGGATCTTCCCGGATCGGTACACGAACCCGTGTCCCCTGCATTGGCAGGCGGACTCTCAACCACTGTGCCACCAGGAAAGCCCTAATGTGTCATTTAAAGCCAGTGTTTCCTTACTGATTTTCTGTCTGAAGTATCTGTCTATTGATGTAAGTGGGGTGTTAAAGTCTCCTAGTGTTCTGGTACTTCTATCAATGTATCCCTTTATGTTTGTTAATATTTGCCTTATGTATTTAGGTGCTCCTATGTTAGGTGCATATAGTTTACAATTTTATATCTTCTTGTTGGATGGATCCCTTTATCATTATATAATGTCCTTCTTTGTCTCTTATTACAGTCTTGTTTTAAAGTCTGTTTTGTCTGACATTAAGTGTTGCTTCCCCAGCTTTCTTTTCATTTCCATTTGCATGGAATACCTTTTTCCATCCTCTTACTCAGTCTGTGCTTGTCTTTAGATATGAAGTGTGTCTCTTGTAGGAAGTATAAAAATGGGTCTTGTTTTTTTAATCCATTTACCCACTCTGTCTTTTATTGGAGTCCTGTTACCTTTAAAGTAATTATTGAAGGTATGTACTTATTGCCATTTTGTTAACTGTTTTCTGGTTGTTGTTGTAGTTTTCTATTTCTTTTTCTTCTTTTGTTCCCTTCACATGTGATTTGATGAGTGTCTTTAGTGTTATGTTTGGTTTCCTTTCTCTTTTGTGTGTGTGTGTGTGTGTCTATTATGGGTTTTTGTTTTGTGATTACCATGAAGTTCATACATGTATGAGATTATTTTAAATTGATCTTCTCTTAAGTTTGAACACATTTTAACAACTGCATTTTTACTCCCTCATTTTCATTTAATATTTTTGATGTTATATTTTACATCTTTGTGTTTTTTGTATTCTTTGACTACTTATGTAGATATAGATGATTTTACTATATTTACTTTTTTACTATATTTACTTTTTACTATATTTACTTTTGTCTTTTTAACCTTCCTACTAGATTTACATGTGGTTGATTTACTAGCTTTATTATATTTGCCTTTACCAATGAGATTTTTCATTTTGTAATTTTCATGTAACTAGTTATGGTCTTAGAGAAGTCCCTTGAACATTTCTTATAAAGCTGGTTTGGTGGTGCTGCACACTTTTAGCTTTTGCTTGTCTGTAAAACTTTTGATCTGTCCATCAAATCTGAATGAAATCTAAATGAAAGCTTTGCCAGGTAGAGTGTTCTTGGTTGTAGGTTTTGTCCTTTCATCATTTGGAATATATAAAGCCATTCCTTCTGGCCCACAAAATTTCTGCTGAAAGGTCATCTGAAAGCCTTATGGCAGTTCATAAGGTTTTCTCTTGCTACTTTTAAGATTCTCTCTTTATCTTTAATTTTTGCTGTTTTAATTATAATGTGTCTTGTGGTGGACTTCTTTCAGATCCTCTCATTTGTGACTCTCTGTGCTTCCTGGACCTGGATGTCTGTTTCCTTTCCCAGGTTTGGGAAGTTTTCTGCTATTATTATTCAAACAAGTTCTCTGCCCCTTTCTCTCTCTCTTCTCCTCTGGTACCCCTGTAATGGCAAATGTTAGTACACTGATAGTGTCCTAGAGGTCTCTTAAACTATCCTCATTTTTAAAAATTCTCTTTTCTTTTCAGCTTGGGTGATTTTCACTACTTTATCTTCAAGTTCACTGATCCATTCCTATGTATCATCTAATCTACTGTTGATTCCTTCTAGTTTATTTTTTATTTCAGTTATTATATTCTTCAGCTGTTTGGTTATTCTTTATATTTTCTAACTCATTTTAAAATTCTCACTTCCTTTCTTCTCCTGAGTTTATTGAGCATCTTTATGATCATTACTTTGAAATCTTTATTGGGTAGATTGCTTACCTCCACTTGATTTGGTTTTTTTTTCTGAGGTTTTGTCTTGTTCCTTCATTTGAAACATATTCCTCTGTCTCCTCATTTTAATTCTCTGTGTTTATTTTTATGTGTTAGGTAGGTTGGTTATGTTTCCTGATTCTTGGAGTTGTGGCCTTATATAGGAGCCATCCTTTGGAGCCCAGCATCACTCTCCCCTCTGGTCACCAGAGCTGTATGATCTAGGCATGCCCCCTATGTGTGCTGAGTGGACCCTTCTGTTGGGGCAGGGTTAACTACTATGGGCATGCTAGTAAGCAGAGCTGGCCACTGGCATACTTAGCTGCCAGGATCTGGTTCATGCAGTGGCTGCTGGCCCACTGGTGGATGCTGCTGGGTCCAGGGACAGCTGGCTGTGGGGCTGGGTGCCGAGTGGTGGGCAGGGCCAGGTCCTGGGGTGGCTGCCTGCCAGGGCTGGGGGTCCCATGCTGGTTTTGGCTCACTGGTGGGTGGGCCCCAGTCTTGGAGTGATTGGATGCATGGGCTTGGGGGTCCATCCTTGCCTCCTTGTGGGTAGGTAAGCCTCCAGTGCTGATAGGCTACAGGGATGATTCTGAAATGGCACTTGCCAGTGCCATTGTCCTCATGGTAGAATGAGATCCTTAAAATGGCTGCTGCCAGCATCTGTATCCCCAGGGAAAGTCCCAGTTGCCTCCCACTTCTCTGAGAGGTTCTCCAAGATCAGCAAGTGGGTCTGACCCTGGCTCCTTTCAAAATGCTACTTCTGCCCCGAGTCTCAGCACATGTGAGATTTTGCACACGCACTTGAAAAGCTGAGTCTCTGTTTCCTACAGCCCTCTGGCTGTCCTGTACGGAAGCCCTGCTGCCCTTCAAAGCCAGACATTCTGGTGTCTCATCTTCCTGGTGCAGGACCTCTGGGATGGGGAGCCTTATGTGGGGCTCAGATGCCTCACTTCTTGGGGAGAAACTCTGCAATTGTGATTATCCTCCTGTCTGTGGGTCACCTACCCAGGGGTGTAGGTCTTGAGTATACCATGTCTCTGCCCTTCTTTTCCTTCTTGTTGAGGTTCCTTCTTTATGTCTCTAATTATGGAAAATCTTTTCTGCTAGTCTTCAGGTCATTTCATAGGTAGTTGCTCTGTAAATAGTTGAAATTTTGCTGTGTCCACGGGAGGAAGTGAGACCAGGTCTTCCTACTCTGCCATCTTGGCCATGCCTCCTTCTATGCTTAAATTTTAATTCAAACCTACTTATTTCATTTTTTTGGGGCAGTATCCAATTTAAGGAATCAAAGAAGTCTGAGTTTTTATAGCCTTCTTCTAGACCACCTAAGCATTTCTGCTGTGTGCTTGAACATGTCTTTGATTTCATATGTAAGAAATATTAGATGCTTCACTCTCCGTTTTTAGAAGAAATTATTAATAATTTAATATATTGGATTCTTATCTATTTTTGTTGATTTGCTCTTGGATTTTTAACCATACTGACCAGTAAGTTTTGTGTTTTAAGTTTAAATGGCTACAGTGAAAGGCTGGGGGGTGGATTGTATAGTGGTGCTTCTGCCTTTTACCTTGAGAACTGAAGGCAAAAAAGCATATATAAAGTTGACCCTTGAACAACATGGATTTGGACTGCATGGATTCACCGATAGGCAGTTATTTTCTCAACAGTAAGTACTACAATACCTCTTGGTCCTCAGTTGGTTGAATCTGCAGATACAGAACTGCAGACAAGAGGAACTATGAATATGGAGGAACTTCGCATACGGAGGGCCGACTGTAAGTTGTACATGTATTTTTGACTGTGTGGAGGATTAGTGCCCCTAACCCCTGCATGGTTCAAGGGTCAACTGTATCATGAAAATTTATTTTACTTTTTAAATACATGGTTTTCCAGACAGAGAAACAAGCTTGTGTATTGGTATATTTTTAAATGAACCAGAATCATGATATCTAGACACTTTACGTAAGTTATTTAATCCTCAAAATAACATTTTAACAGTTATTATCTTCCCTACTTTATAATTGAGGAAACAAAGGCTCATAAAAACCAAGTCAATGTCTTCACCTAATAAGCGACGGAGTCAGGATTTGAATTCAGTTTTGTTTGTCTCCCAGCTCTTTCCATTGGTAGTGCATCTTAATAGGGGGAGGGGTTTTGCAAATAAATCCCATTGTCCCCTAGACTGCCTGTCCTTTACACTTGTCCAGGGTAGAGCCTAAGCATATGTATATGGAAAACGTTTCAGAGGAGGTTCTGATTCCAGCCTTCAGTTGGGAAATGCTAAAGTTCAAAGTTTCCAAACCAACCAACCGACCAACCCACCCATCCACCCACTAAGTCTTTATTGTATGGTGGTAGGTGCAGACCTAAACATTATTTTCTACAAGTTGCTAGCCAATTGATCCAACCTCCTTTATTGAATACTATCTTTAAACCACAGATTTAGAATGTCTTTTTATCAGGTATTAAGAAATGTAATAGGTTATTTCTGAGAGATATATGTACATATACACATAATTGTTTCTCTCTTGTGCCCATATTTTTTTCACTTTTATGGCTTATATGTGTGGGTATCTCATAATATCTTTCAGGATTAGTGCTTTCCTCACCCTCATTCTCAGATCTCATCTCTTTAATTATTTTCTTTGTTTTGTTATTCTCACCATTTCTGTTCTATAAGAGAACTTCAGAATCATTTTATCATGTAACAAAAATATCCTCTTTTATACTGACTGAAAATGCATCAAAGAACGAATCTGGAAAAAATGAAAATATTTTATACCTTTTGTTTCTTAGAAAATTCTAGCAGTTTATTAATATTGGTAATATACTTTTCATTATAGTCATTCCTATATAAACAATATTTTTATTATTACTGTGGATGAATTGTCTTTCAATTATATTTTAAAGTTATTGCTGGAGTATAAGAATTATCGATTTTTTGTATATGTATCTTATTTTGGGCCATTTTGCTGAACTCTCAAGTCTAATAGTAGTCCAGTTGATTCCTTTCAGTTTTCCTGAATATATGATATAATTTGTATACAATGTTTACATTTTATTTGTCAAAGTTTATATATCTTAATTTCTTCACGTGTGTATATTAAAAGTTAAGAATTTCTAGTGCATTGTTACATAATAATACCATTAGGTGTCTCTTTCCTCTGGCTTTTGAGAGAATCGCCCTTCTGTGTCACTGCATGATGGTCCACATGCCTACACTTCTGTACTTGCAGATTCAATATGTTAAGCCTTTACAATAATTAATTAGTTTTATCAAATGTTGTTTTGACTTGAAATGAGTTTTTATTTAAAAGATATTAAAAACTCTGGGGCAGATTGTTCTTCTAATATATTCTGTTTTCTGATATTTCATTTAGATTTTTATATCTATTTTCATAAAGGAGATTGGCCTTGTCAATGAAAAAATGTTGCCTGCCATATCAGTAAACAAAGGGTGTTGCAGCCTTCAAGCCATCACATAACAGCCACCCTGACAGTGTGCACTGAGGGGACTCAGGATAGAAACAGGGTGCCCTGCCATCTGACAGTCAGACACTGCAGCCAACCCCCACCTGTGCACCTGAGGGGATTCAGGATGGAGAAAGCAGGATATGGCCCTAGATAGCTAAGATGTGTATCAAAGGAATGATTTCAATGAGACCAGACTCTTGAATCTTCCCATACAAAGAAAAGTGCTAAACTCATTAACTTGAGATGTCTGGTTGTCTTTAATTAACAGTAATCTTTTGATGTTCCGACTGCCTGGTCTTTGTTGCAAAAACTCCTGTGTAACCTGGCTCCTCCCTGACCCCTTCAGAGCCATCTTCAGAGCTGCTGAGACCTGTTTCCCCAGCTTAAGTCCTCAGTTTTGTCTGCCAAATAAAACATAATTCTCAACTTTAAGGTTGTGCTTTTTTTTTTTTAGTTGACAGCCTATACTTTTCTATTTTATATAGTTTTTGTCAGATTTGGAATTAGAGTTGTAATTTATTTTCAGAGATAATAAATTTTCAGAGATCTACATATTTATTAATGTAATGGGAAATGTACTTAGGTCTGTATCATACAGGAAAATTACATAAGTATTACAGTTCTTAATACTCTGCTTTAATTGCCTAAGACTGGTCAAATTAAGCATGATCTTAAGGCAGACATTTAAGTGCAGTAGTAAAGTAAAAAATATTTTATCATCTAAATCTGTTTTTTTCTACTCTCCCTGTAGTAGGATTTGGAGACTTTTCATTGCTGTGATCTGTAGGCTGATGGTTTCTTCAGGGCAGAAAACAACAGGTATATTGAAAGATTTACTTTCAGGATGTGCATGCCTGGCTCCTTTTCCTCCAGTGGGCAGAGAAGGGATTGAATCTTAATTTTTATGTCCCTTGTGTGGCTGATCAGCAAATAACCTCTGCCCCTATTCCATTCCCTGAACTTGGCAGTTTAAAGCTCCCGTCCTGGTGTCTCACTGTCTGAGGTAGGGCTTATTCCCAATGGGCGAATTCCCTTTTCTTCTCCAAGTTTGACCAAAGTACCCCTAACATTTGCCTAACAAATCCCCTATCCTTGCTTTTAAAAGAGGAACACTTGAAGCTTCTTTGTCTCCCTTCAAATAGCCTATCTTTTCACCTGGGAAAGGACAATTTGAACTGCAGTTATAGAATGCTCACTTAAAATTGGATTTAGGCTAAATATTTTGTGCTCACATTTTCTTCCATCTTATAATCCTAATTAATATCATGTCCTGATTTAAAACAAAAGTTAAAATGAGAAGGCAATGCTTTCTTAGTGTGTTCTCCCATTTTAATTAATGTGTGTGCATAGTACCCCATTTTAACACATTTTTCTCTATATATTATTTCCATTTTATTGTTTCTAATCTAATCATTTCTGCTTTTTTCATTAATAGTTTTGCTAGGGGTTTGTCTAGTTCAGCATTTTGCAAGCTATTCTCAGAATACTAAAAAAGAGGGCAAATAAGCTTGGGAAATTGTAGTAAATACCCTTCTTAAGGATTCAAAGTACATATTAACATAAGAAAAGATCTGAGAAGTTTCAAAGTAAAAGGGAAAACTTGTGAAGTCTATTTAATGTTTTAAAGAACTTAAAAATAAAGAACTTATTTGTGTAGAGGAAGACTTTTTCTTGGCACAGTTATTGACTTTTTCCTTAACACCAATTTGGCAAGTGTTAGTCTATTTCATCAACATCATTATTTCTTCAAGTGAGGAGTTTTGGAATTTGTTTATTCAAGTCATAGTTTTTCTCTCTAATTTTTTTTACTTTTAATTATTTTTAAAGGAATTTTTCTATCATTTCATAATTTAAAAAGTTTTGTCCATTTATTTTAATATTTAAATATGAAAAAAATAATGGCAGTGTCTCTGAGTACATATACTTTTGACCAATCCTAAAGGTTTTGATAAAACAAACTCATTATTGCTATTTGATTTTAATTTTTTCTTTAATCTCATTTTTTAGGAAAACGTTTTAAAATTTCTAATTATATGCCTCTTTTCAAACTTTTATTAATTTCCAGTTTTATTGTATCGTTATTAGAGAATGTGATCTATAGTCTTATTTATACAATTTTGCCTTTTGAAATTTCTCAAAAATGTCTTTATGACCAATTATGTAATTAGTCATTATGTTTCATTTGTAAGTTAGAAGGTGAATTTCCCATTTCTAGATTATCAAATTGGATATGTTTTGATTAATTTTCATCTTTCTTTTTAAAATCTCCCCATCCTTCTTTTTGTCTGCTTGACCTACTGAAAACCGGTGGAGGACAGTTGGTCTCTTATGTAAGTGTACTTTGACCACTTTCTACTTATATCTCCAAAGGTTTTTGTGTATATACTTTTCTTGATGCCTTATTCAGAGTTATATGTACTCAGTAGATATTGTAACTTCAAAATATTACTTACTTCTTAGAAAAAGATAAAGTCAACTTTGCATAATTAGTTCACTTTTTTATTTTTGGGTTTGCTTTATATGCATTATACATATTCTTTTTAAAAAAAAAAATTTCCATGTTATTTTATTTTAGGTATATTTACCAGAAGTTGTAGAATTAGGCTTAGGCCTTTATCGTTTTGATAGTAAAATATAAAAGATTTATAAAAGTAAAATATAAAAGATTTATATTGATTGCCATAATTATTATGTTTGATTTTATTATTCTTATGGTTTTATTTTTCATTACTATTTACTTTCTATTTTGCATTTTACAACAAAGGCCATCATCTTTATTTTTAGCTTATATAATGATTTTAAAAGTAGAAGGCTCTTTTTAATTTCACTGTTGCTTACCATAAAGATAATATAGATTTATAATCTTTTTATTCTTATAAAAATATAAATCTTTCAACATTGGTTGGTTCTGTATATTTGTTAGGAGTTTTTACTCTGATTTTTTTAGCTTCTATAGTTTTATCTTGTTAAAAAACTGCTACAGGTCTTTTTTTACTGCATCTTCTGGTTCTTGAATTAATCTCCTGAGTATAAGGAATTTGTAGAACTCTGCTCAAGAAATATTTTGGATTAATATTCCCTTTATGTGCCTACAGATAGAAGATAGGGTGAAAGCTTTGCCTGATTCTTGTTTAGGAAAATAGAAAATTCAACCTGCCTGTTTCTTAGTTGGATAAAGATGAGCCAGAAACGAAAGATAATCTGTCAGAGTTGCTAAGATATTGATAATGCACTCAAAATCATACAAAGATTGCTCAAAGTCAGATATGTTTACAAGCAAAATATTCCTCTAAAAACTACTTAATACCAGTAAGTTCAAGTAGATGTTTTAGATTAGTGGTTTTCAAGGGGAGATTTTGCTCCCCGGGGAACATTTAACAATGTCTGGAGACATTTTTCATTGTTACAGCTCATGGAGAGGTGTTACTGGCATTTATTGGGTCGAGGCCTTAGGTGCTGCTAAACATCCTACAGTGCATAGGACAGCCCCACAATGAATAATCTGATCCCAAAGGGCAATAATGCCGCAGTTATACCTCCTTTAGCTTAGGTGATACCTTAGATTAAGTGGTTATGTATGGTAGTAGATGTTGTTTTTTTTTAATAATGTTAATGTGCATTGTATAACTTTTCTAAGACAGAAGCAAAAATCCAAATACCTATCCATGCCTGAATGAATTGCATGAAGACGTCAGCAATAAACTTTTCTGTATTCTCTGTATTTTGGATTTCAGGACTCTTACTGGCTATGATCTAGAGTTTTCAGCCAAGTCAAAATAACTGGTAATTTTACCACACTGAAAAAAATTCTCTTGGAGAATGCCTTTCAAGAGTAGAAATTTAAGGCTTTATTTTAGTGGCTCAACAAAAGCCTATGTAAATCTATAAATACTGTTTCTTCAAGAAGGATGTGAAGCAAACTTCTGTATTTTTAAATTTTTTTTATTTTTTTATTTTTTTGCGGTACGCGGGCCTCTCACTGTTGTGGCCTCTCCCCTTGCGGAGCACAGGCTCCAGACGCGCAGGCTCAGCGGCCATGGTTCACGGGCCCAGCCGCTCCGCGGCATGTGGGATCTTCCCGGACCGGGGCACGAACCCGCGTACCCTGCGTTGGCAGGAGGACTCTCAACCACTGCGCCACCAGGGAAGCCCAAACTTCTGTATTTTAAAAAAGTAAAATTGAAGGCTAGGTTATTGGAAAATTTCTTTTTACTGAGTTAGTTTCCAAGGTTAGCCTTTGTTACGTATGGTGATTCATTCTGTTTAAACAGGTAGGAAAAGTGCTAAATCCCACATCCAGTTATAGCGAGTAAGTCATCTCAGGTGCTCCACGCCACCTGCTCCCTGTTTCTTTCCTTGCTGCCTAAAGTGTGGTGCCCACCCCGCCCCCTCTACCAGCAGCACTGACAACACCTGCCTTAGAAGTGCAGGCTCTCAGGCCTTAGACAGACTCACTGGATCAAAGTCTCCGTGTTAACAAGGTCCCAGGTGATTCCTATGCACAGTAAAGTTTGAGACACCTTTTGTTGGTCTTGGTTTTACTTTTCAATTTCAGTGTCTAGTTTATGTAATGTTAAATTATGTAAGCTGCCTCAAATTCTTTTAGAAGTAGGAAGAAGTAAAAATCTCCTGTGTCTATCTGAGGTGGACCATTTCTGGTTTATAAAAGAAAGACATGCACACACATTTGGGAAAATTAAAAATATAAATAACCACAGTAGTGCTTTGGCATTACTCCTTTTTTTGTCCTCTTTCCATGCATATGTGTATGTAGATATTATAGTTTTGTGTATGTAGGTGTTATAGTTTTGTCTTGCCTTTTTAAAGCATTTTATCAGAAACATCTCCTCAACCATTTCCTATAGGGATTTGGAAGACATATTAATGGTTGCATAATACTCCATTTTATGGATGTAGCATAGTTTACTTGTTTTGTGGAGAATATTTTCTGAATTAAAAAGAAAAAATTATATGGACATTGGGTAAGAACCTACAAAATTTTTTGATTCTTTCTTTCTGAATATTAGATCCTCTAAAGGAGACCCTGTCTTCTACAGAATGGACAGAACTCCCTGCTGCTGATGCTTTACATCTCTAAGACTCTGTCAGCAGTATCCATTATCCTTGTTACATGAATACAAGTGGATATAACTCATCTCAGTAGTTTTCATCGAATTTCCTCTAGCAATAGGGGATAGTGATTTAGAATCTCCAACAGTCTCAGAGTGTATTCCTAAGCACCCATACCTTGTACATTTGATATTTATTTTAGGTGTAATTTTCTTCTTGAAAAAAATCACATGAATTTGTATTGCATTCTATAACATAAAAATAATGTGTTTTAAAAAATTTATTTATTTTTATTTTTGGCAGTGTTGGGTCTTTGTTGCTGTGCGTGGCCTTTCTCTAGTTGCGGCGAGCGAGGGCTACTCTTCATTGTGGTGCGCGGGCTTCTCATTGAGGTGGCTTCCCTTGTTGCGGAGCACGGGCTCTAGGCGCGCGGGCTTCGGTAGTTGTGGCACGTGGGCTCAGTAGTTGTGGCGCACGGGCTTAGTTGCTCCGTGGCATGTGGGATCTTCCCGGACCAGGGCTCGAGCCCATGTCCCCTGCATTGGCAGGCGGATTCTTAACTGCTGCACCACCAGGGAAGCCCCCAAAATAATGTTTTTATTACTTATTAGTGAAGTGGACTCTTTCCTTAAGATTATGTACTTTATGGTACTTTCTTACTCCTTGGCAAGTTTTAAGTATTCCAAAGTGAAAACACTCAAAGAATGACCTGCTGCTCAAAGAAAAAAGATTTATCTGTAATGGCAGATAATTTTTCCTTTGACGTCATACATAAAGACAGCCTGTCTCCCATATACATGCATTACCCATTGTATTAGTTTCCTGTGGGTTCTGTAACAAATTACTTGGTGGTTTAAAACAACAGAAATTTATTCTTTACAGTTTTGGAGTCCAGAATTTCAAAATTAGCATCACTGGGCTGAAGTAAAGGTGTTGGCAGGGCCATTGCTCCCTACAGAGGCTCTAGGGGAGAGCCCCTTCCTTTCCTGTTCCAGGTTGTGGTTGCTGCCAGCATTCCTTGGCTTGTGGCCACCTCACTCCAGTCTCTGCCTCTGTAGTCACACTGCTTTCTCCTCTTCTGTATGTGAAATCTCCTCATAACATATGGAGTCACTTTTGCTGAGCCCCATATCACCAAACCAAGACTTAATTACAGTTTCAGCTCTCCCAGAAGTGGAATCTTAACCCAGTCAATTAGGAATCACCTGATCAGCACTAGTAGCACTAGTAACCTGCCTGATAGACCCCTGCCATCCACTGAAGGAAAGTAACCTTGCAATAAGCAACCTGCTTCTTTTGCCTATTATAACTTCCTCATTTGTGCTCCCTTCTGCCTGTAAAAATTTTCCATTTTGTACAGCTTCTTGGAGCTCCTTTCTATCTGCTAGATTGGATGCTGCCTGACTTGAATCGATTTTTGCTCAAATAAACTCCAAAAAATTTTAATATGCTTCAGTTTATCTTTTAACAACATCAGTCTTTACTGTTTCTCTTAACCAGTGTTGTCACTCTTCTCTCCTGTATTAGTTCGTTATCTATTGCTGCATAACAAACCACCCTCAATACTCAGTGACTTAAAAACAATCATTTGATTTTTTTCATAAATCTGTAGGTCAGCAGTTTGGGCTGGGCTCAGCTGGGCAGTTCTTCTGGTTTGCCTGAGTTCACATGGAAGCTGGTGGGTTCATGGCTGCACTTATATCTGCCTGCGCAGGCTGTGGGTTATCAGTAGGCCAGAGGGGATGGCACAGGATGTGGACTCAGGCAGTTGTGATTCTTTGAGAGCCATTAATTTAACAGTTTCTAACAATTCCCTGCATCTCCCATATTTAATACTTTTGGAAATCCAAGTTTGTACAAAAGCATTACCAGGGTAAGTATATTCGGAAGATTCTTTGTTCTTTTACACACACTTTAAAAATTATTAAGCTTCTGTCATGTTACCAACACTTTAAATTTATGAGAAAGATTAAATATACGTACATATAATGTAAAAACAATAAACCACCACGACAAACCATAAGGGATTACAAATTCTTGTTTATGCTGTGCTTGTGGTTCTGGATTATTTTTCATGCTGTATATATGACTAATGGTTAGGTATAAAAGGTTTTATGCTTAACTTCTAATCCCTGGGGAAGTCATGACCTCATCTGGCATGAGTCCAGCCAGGATTGTGTTGGGACTCATTATAAAGCTGAGTGTAAATATCAAAGAAAAATAGAAATAATGTTATTATTGCTACCATACTCTTTACAATGGATTGATTTTAGTCTTTTTATCTTTGTATCAGTTTTTAATAGATATAGATATCACATAGCCTAGAGGTAGTTTTCATTTAAAAAATTTAACTTATTTAATATAAGTAACCATATGTGGCCACGTTGATTGCATGTGCTGACTCAACTTTGGGAAGAAGTAATCTTAGTCATACTTGCTACAAGACTTCTTGTTCCTGAAGAAAATGTCACTTTGGGAAGTTCGCACAATTTTTTTTTAAAGCAGTGCAAAACAATGTGTGACAAATTAACAAAAATATTTTTGGGGGGCCTGATTCCAAACCTAAGTGCTTGTGTGGGATTTCAGAATGATGTTTATAGATATATTCTGCAAGATCCCATTTCAGTGACATTTTGAATGATGTTTGTACATATATTCTGCAAGATCCCATTTCAGTGACATTTTGAACAGACTAGAACTGTTGTCAATTAATATTAAGCTTCATCATTTCTAGCACAGATCCCAAAAGGAAGATGATAAGAGCTGTCTGAAATTCACAGTATGATTGATGGTTGAAACTGTGTGCTGGTAAAATGTATAGTTTTCATTCTATGTTGGAGTTTGAAAAAAATATAGATCTGTATGAAAGTGATTTTTATTTATATCTACTATATATGCCTTACAAAAGAAATGTAAACAGAAAGTTATTTAAGGATATATACTTTTCAGGCTTACTAAGGGAGAATGAAATTTAGAGTGAGGAAGTTGTATTTCAGAAAAAGCAAAAGGAACAATCAGAAAATGATTTCAGTTAAATATTTGGATTTAGGTTGAAGGATGCTGACACAGTCCAGAGGAAACTAAGGACTGAATGGGACTCTGGGCAAGTCCAATGCAGCACCTGCATCCTGTTACTGATGCAGCACCTTCCCTACTAGAGGAAACTCTGGCTTTGGTGGTTGCTCCTGACCAGCCCTGCGCTCTGGCCTTTTCCAGTAAACTTGCCTCCAAAGATAGCCCTTCAGCACGTGGCCTCAGCCCCCTGCTGCACCTGCTCACTCTGGAAAGATGGAGCCCCAGCCTCATTTCCTAGTGAGTTTCCCACATGTCCCCTGCCTTTTCCCAGCCTCCTGGCTTTTTTCCCTTAGATCTCCTTATATTGATCTATGAGCCATATTTCCTCTGAGCTCAGGAGCTGTAGTGTTGAGTGACATCCATACCTGTCAGATCCTGCTCTGGTACGACTCCCTCGTCCTGAGGGGACACCTCTGTTGCCCACTGTCCATGCCTACATTACGCCACCCAGGTTAGCATCAGCGTTTGTTTTTGCATCTGCTCCCTACCTGTCTGGCTGTGCTTTAGGTGTGTTAAGACTACAAAATCACCCTTACACAAAGGGTAAAGGGCTAGCAGAACTGATTGTCTTTCTGTATAAGAGAGAGGAGGGGAAGGGAAGAAGGGGAAGAAGATAACTTGGGGGCACTTTCCATATGTAATCTCTGTTTTTAATTCCCTCAGCTCTCTATGAAGCCAGTATTCATAGCCCCATTACGTCAGGACACACAGTTAATAATAGGAGGAATTTTTCTGACAAAAATCATTCTTTTTCCACCACAACATGCTGCTGCCTTACAAGTTTGAAACATTTGAAATGGAAAGTTTCTGCTTTTTCTGTATAACATACAATGGTGATAACTGAAATTAAGTACTTGAAGAACTTGGAATTTGAGGTAGAGACTTGTGAAAGCTGATTAGGCTTCTGTTTGAACATGAAGGCATTAAAATATGGTAAAGGATGATAAAGATCCCAGAGTCATAAGAACAGTTAAATATATGAGAAAAGATCTGAAGGGAAGGGCATATATTTAGGGCTTCACAGAATAAAGTAGATATTCCCATCCATGGCAGAGGCTAATAGAGAACATAGGTAACAAAGGCAAGAGAGAAGAATGTGGTAGATAGAAACACAGAACAAAACACATCCACAGGGTTTGGTGTCCTAGCCATGGTTTGCTGAGGATCCTGCTTTACACTGTGGCTAGTGATGCTTCTTAAATGCAGAGTGAATGGTGTCAGGCCCCTGCTTAACGCTGTTTAATTGCTTCTCGCAGCTCATGGGAGTAAATTGGAAATGCCCGCGTCTTTGTTCTGCTTATGACCCCCTTCCTTCAGATCATTTTGAGCCAGTCCTTTTGGCCTTATTTCACTGAGGTCCTTGAAAGCTCCAAGTTCCTTCCTGACTTGGGGTCTTTATACAAGTTGTTTTCCTTTCCCTGGAAACCTTCGCTTTCCTAACTCTCACTCAACTCTCAGCTTACATGTCACTTTCCCAGGGAAATCGTCCCTACCCCCTTCCAGACTAATTTAGTTTCTTTCTGCTATATCCATACCTTTTTTCCATAGTTTTAAACTCAATTTAATTAAATAAATACTTGTGTCATTGTTTTTTGTTTTTATTTTTTGGTTGCACTGTGTGGTATGTGGGATCTTAGTTCCATGACCAGGGATCAAACCAGCACCCCCTGCATGGGAAGAGTAGAGTCTTAACCACCGGACTGCAAGGAAATCCCAATTGTGTCATTGCTTGTCTAACATTTAGCCCCTTACTAGACAGTAAAGCCTGAGGGTCAGGAAACATGTCTGGAGTTTCACCTATGAATTCTCAACATCAAATCCTGTGCCTTTATAGTAGGCACTTAGCAAATATTTGCTAAGTAAATAAATCTATAATTGCTATCTGTAATGTGAAAATTGATATTAGAGAAACTGTTTCTAGTTTCTATTATCAAGGTGAAATGGAGATTGTTGTAGTGTTTGGCTAGCAGCTATGGAGGACATACAGATTTTGCAAGAAAAACTTTTTCTGCAGAGGCTGAACCATATGAAACTGCTTATTTGACTATCCTTAACCTACAAAAAAGGCAATTTCATGTGCCTCAATCTGATACTAAATATTGTGTGCCCTCTTTCTTATAGCTTCTTACTTCCAGCACCTAAAGGACTCATTGGAACCAACAAACACCAACATAGGGATCACAGTGCCCACCTGGACCATATTGCCTTGAACACTGGGTTTAATGAGCTATTGATGGAGATGAAATCCTGGAAGTAAGAGTGAGGGAAACTGCCTGTGAGCAGGTACAAGAGCTGTAGCAACACCTGGTGATTGATGTGTGATAACAAAAGATCCTTGGAGCTAGTTGGTCAAACCTATAGGAAAAAAGATGGAAAAGTTATAGCCTCAAATACTGTATACAGCCTCCATGAAATGAAAAGAGACCGTGATTTTGCACGTCATGACTTTCTGGGAGAATTGAAATGCTAATGCTTTTTGGGCTATAGGAGAAAACATACCTTGAAAAATAATTCACAGATGCAAAGGAAGAAAGGATGAAAGCTTGAGTTTGTGTTTTTATAAAGAATAGATATATAATTAACTCAGTGGAATATGTTATGGGTTGTTTAATTATAGGAAATAATTATAACTATGATGTGAAATATTAACAATTTCTGAAAGTTTTGGAAATATGAGGACTATGACCTCTTGTGTGCCCTCTTAGCTTTATGATTCATAAAAGGTATAGAAAGGGAGCAAAAAATAATATGACATATACATTTGAACATATTTTATATACCATGATTGATACCATGTGTACTGACATTTACTCACTTCATTGGTGTCATGTCCCTCACACATTTTAAATATCAATCTGTGCCATTTTACTGCAAAACCTTTGTGTTGGAATCTTGGCTTTCCTTCCTGTTGAATAAATTCCAGTTAAGCTTTTGCTCCCTCAACCCCAGTGAAAGTTACCATCTCCATCACTGTCAAGACTGTCATTGCCCACGTTGCTGATACGGTAGTAATTGAATTAGCAGTTGACCTTGCTGGTCATTTCTTACTTCTTCAAACAAACACTTTTTTAAAAAAATTAATTAATTCATTTTTGGCTGCATTGGGTCTTCGTTGCTACGTGCGGGCTTTCTCTGGTTGCAGCGAGCGGGAGCTACTCTTCATTGTGCATGGGCTTCTCATTGCGGTGGCTTCTGTTGTTGAAGAGCATGGGCTCTAGGCGCACGGGCTTCAGTAGTTGTGGCATGTGGGCTCAGTAGTTGTGGCTCATGGGCTCTAGAGCACAGGCTCAGTAGTTGTGGCACACGGGCTTAGTTGTTCCGTGGCATGTGGGATCTTCCCGGGCCAGGGCTCGAACCCATGTCCCCTGCACTGGCAGGCGGATTCTTAACCACTGTGTCACCAGGAAGCCCAAACAAACACTTTTTGACTTGGCTTCCAGGACTTGGTTTCTTAGTTCTCCTCTTTCCTCATTGGCTGATTCTTCTCTATCTACTTTATAGTTCCCTTCAACTCCCCAGACTCAAATACGTAGGGTATCTGGGAATTTGTTCTTGAGCCTTTTCTCTGTCTGTATACATTTCCTAGTTCAGTGACTTTCAAACTTATTTCGATTCCTAGGTAGTTAAAAAAAAATACATTTTATGACATTCCTGAGTACACACACGCACACACACATACACACTGAGTCAAAGTCCTCACAAAACAATGCACTTTGATTTATTCTTTTTTCTATTTCATTAAAAATTCTCTTCACATCCACTAAATTAATTGCACTACCCACTTATGAGTCACAACTAGCGGTTGAAAAAACATTTTTCTGAGTAGGTCTCACACAGTCTCATAGCTTTAGATGCCACTTTTGTGCTGATGATATGTAAATATATAGGCAGTTTTCACTTTGTGTGGCAGTATAGGATCATAAAAATCACTGGTCATGCAGAACAGTCTTCATGATCAATGGGAAAACTTACAATCTTTAAAACTTTTTTGTTAAAACATTAAAAACTCTTACTCCTGAAATATATAGGGAAATGAAAAAGTAGTAAGCTTGCTATTATTTAGCATGAAGACTGGGAAGAGGCAGAGATGCTTGGACTGACTCCAGTGCTAAGACTGACCCCTTTCACACTGAGCAATCTGGCATAAGACACTCCTGTCTAATAATGTGTCCTGGTGTTTTAAAGAGTAAGTGTAGTTTTCAGAGGTGACTGATTTGCAGTCAGGAAGAGACTTAAACCTTCAGAGAATCTGGCTCGTATAATTGACACAGAAAAAAAGGAATAATGAGAAACCCTTCATTTGCCTGGTTTACTAAAGATGTTTTTGGATAAATAGTCCAGCTTCATGTTTGAGAAAAACCAACCCAACCAACTCAGTTAACAACCACCACCAAACAACCCCACCCCCAAATAGCAAAAACATAAAAACCAGTTGTCTGGTAATTGCCAAAAGTGGCCTTGGGTTAAGCCAACTTTAAAATTTGGCAAGGCAACAAAAAGATCATCTGAAAAGGGAAATAGATAAGGTAGAAGAGGGGGAAAAACATAGAATTAACTGGGGAGGGTTAGGGTTAGGGAGGACGGTAGACCGTGACTTTGTTGTTTATTTTATTTATTTTTTATTTATTTTTTAAAAATTTATTTATTTGTTTTTGGCTGCATTGGGTCTTTGTTGCTGCGCGTGGGCTTTCTCTAGTTGCGGCGAGCAGGGGCTACTTTTCGTTGCGGTGCGCGGGCTTCTCATTGCAGTGGCTTCCCTTATTGCGGAGCACAGACTCAAGGCATGTGGGATTCATTAGTTGTGGCACGCGGGCTCAGTAGTTGTGGCTCACAGGCTCAGTAGTTGTGGCGCATGGGCTTAGTTGCTCCGCGGCATGTGGGATCTTCCCAGACCAGGGCTCGAACCTGTGTCCCCTGCATTGGTAGGCTGATTCTTAACCACTGCGCCACCAGGGAAGCCCTGTTTATCATTTTGATTTATAAGTCAAGAGGTGGGTCATAAAAGATCTTGCTGTGATTTATGTCAAAGAGTGTTTTTCCTATGTTTTCCTCTTAAGAGTTTTATAGTGTCTGGTCTTACATTTAGGTCTTTAATCCATTTTGAGTTTATTTTTGTGTATGGTGTTAGGCAGTGTTCTAATTTCATTCTTTTACATGTAGTTGTCCAGTTTTCCCAGCACTATTTATTGAAGAGGCTGTCTTGTCTCCATTGTATCTTCTTGCCTCCTTTGTCATAGATTAGGTAACCATAGGTGCGTGGGTTTATCTCTGGGGCTTTCTATCCTGACCCACCTCCTAGAGTAATGAAAATAAAAACAAAAATAAGCGAATGGGACCCAATTAAACTTAAAAGCTTTTGCACAGCAAAGGAAACCATAAACAAGATGAAAAGAGCACCCACAGAATGGGAGAAAATATTTGTAAATGAAGCAATGGACAAAGGATTAATCTCAAAAATATACGAACAGCTCATGCAGCTCAATATCAAAAAAACAAACAACCCAATCAAAAAGTGGTGGAAGACCTAAATAGATGTTTCTCCAAAGAAGACATACAGCTGGCCAAGAGGTACGTGAAAAGATGCTCAACATCACTAATCATTAGATAAATGCAAATCAGAACTAAAATGAGCTCTCACCTCACACCAGTCAGAATGGCCATCATCAAAAAATCTACAAACAATAAATGCTGGAGAGGGTACAGAGAAAAGGGAACCTTCTTGCACTGTTGGTGGGAATGCAAGTTGATACAGCCACTGCGGAGAATAGTATGGTGGTTCCTTAAAAAAGTAAAAATAGAACTACCATATGACCCAGCAGTTCCACTACTGCATATACCCTGAGAAAACCATAATTCAAAAAGACACATGTACCCCAGTATTTATTGCAGCACTGCATGGAAACAATCTAAATGTCCATCGACAGACTTATGGATAAAGAAGATGTGGTACATATATATAATGGAATATTACTCAGCCATAAAAAGAAATGAAATTGGGTCATTTGTAGTGATGTGGATGGACCTAGAGTCTGTCATACAGAGTGAAGTAAGTCATAAAGAGAAAAACAAATATCGTGTATTAACGCATATGTGTGGAATCTAGAAAAATGATACACATGAACCTATTTGCAGGGCAGGAATAGAAAGGCAGGTATAGGGAACGGATGTGTGGACACGGGGAGAAGGGGAGGGTGGGATGAATTGGGAGATTAGGTTTGACATAAATACACTACCATGTGTAAAATAGATAGCTAGTGGGAACCTGCTGTTTAGCACAGGGCGTTCAGCTCAGTGCTCTGTGATGACCTAGATGGATGGGATGGGGTGGGGGGAAGTCCAAGAGGGAGGAGATATATGTATACATATGGCTGATTTGCTTCACTGTACAGCAGAAAGTAACACAGCATTGTAAAGCAATTATACTTCAATTAGAAAAAAAAGAAAAGCCTGTGCTGGAAACCCTCACTCCAGAAGAGTGGTTAAGAGCAGAGTTTGGAGCCAGATTGCTTAGGTTTGAACATTGGTGCAGCTCTGACTAGCTGTGTTTCCTTGAGCAAGTCACTTAACCTCTCTATGTCTACTTCAAAGGGTTGTTATGGAGATTAAATAAAGCATATGTGTGAAGCATTCAGAAAAAATAAGGCAAGAGGAATTCATTTTATAGTTAAATTGTTAGAAGTAGATTATTCATCTGTGTTCTCTATTGCTAATTTACCACATAGGAAAAACAAAGTATTGTGGCAGAAGTCTGCTGAAGCAATTTTTTATGTGACTTTGAAGATTTACTTCAGTTTTAAAATTATTTCTCATGTAACAGAAAATTCATGCTGCATTTCCTACTCATAAAAAATTCAGAGAGACTAACAATAAAAGGATACTATTACTAATATAAATCTGCAGTTGCTGCTAGAACTTTCCAGAAGATTGGGGCAGCCATCTGGTTAGAAAAGGGGAGCAGATTTCTTAAATTGAGAGAATGTCAGTGTAATAGGTAAAAGAATGTTGAGGTGATGGGGAACTGATGGAGTTATGAGTGAGCTAAACTATTCCCAAGATCAGCTCATTAACCCGATGAATGAACAAAATGCAATTTGCTTTGTTTGAAGATTTACTTCTCTGCTTTCTAGAAATTTTTAGATTATTTTTAGATTTTTAAGATTTTTTTAAGATATTTTTTCTAGAAATTTTTAGATACCTTAGCTCAAAGACTATCATTTGCATAATATAATTAGGCTGTTATGTAGCTTCACATAAGACTTCCACATCAGCCTTTCTTGCTTTGTTTAGTTTTTCCTACTAAAAACACTGTGTGTATATGTGTGTTTTCTGTTTTTATTTTCTGTGTATCCTCTCCAAGTTTTCAACATGCTTCTCATGCTGTGATGTCTTTAACCAGAAAGGCTCCTAGTTTTTTTGTCAGTGCTGAATTACTGGGCAGCAGGACTATTGGTGGTTTTAGAGTTAATCTTCACCATCACAGAAAAGAAGTTTGTCTCTTTAATTATTCAGAAGTCAGATCAGCTAAGCCCCTCTTATAACATACATGTTGGCAAATGGAAGTATTACCAAGGTATTCATTTGCAGCAGAAATGAACAAAGCATAAGTTTCAGAATTCCCCCAGCTACTGCCATACCCCTTCCCAAGCTGTGGCTTCTGGAGCAGTGGCATGACTTTCAGGGTTTTGGGAAATGTCACTGATTTTATGATTCATGTAAATACCATGCGAATGAACAAGAGTAAATTTTTATAATAATTTACATACTTTAAGCCTTATCCACTTTACAGGATATCCTCTTCATACCCTCCCAATTGAGCTCCTTTATAGTGTCACTATGACCTATAGTCCTTAGTAAATATAAGCATCAATGCTGGGGGAATTCCAAGGAGTGTGCAAGAAAGTATGGCCACCTGTGTCTCTGTATTTCCAATGGGGAAATGCTTGCCTTGAGGGGCTTGCCTCAGGGACCTGTGAATTTTTTTTTGTTTTTTTTTTTTGCGGTTCGCGGGCCTCTCACTGTTGTGGCCTCTCCCATTGCAGAGTACAGGCTCCGGACACACAGGCTCAGCGGCCCAGCCGCTCCACGGCATGTGGGATCTTCCCGGACTGGGGCACGAACCCATGTCCCCTGCATTGGCAGGCGGATTCTCAACCACTGCGCCACCAGGGAAGCCCCAGGGACCTGTGAATTTTTGATAAGCACTGGCTACTGAATGTCTGATATCCCTCTCTGAGGTAGGGGCTTCTTGGTTCCCAGTGAGACTCCCATGCTCCTTATCGCATGGACAGCATTAGCAAACGTCAGTATGAGGTAAATCTTAAAAGTCCAGCCCCTACAATCTAATCTCATCAGTAAAAGAAGAATGTAAAATGCTGTTACCTTAAAGGAACTGCAGGATGTCACTGGATGGAAAATTTCATCAGTACAAAGGAGACAAAGTGAGGGAGATACAGGTGCTGAAACATCTCCTGACCGCAAACTGAGGCCTTTGCACCAGATGCCCAGCATTGCTAGCATAACCACCTATCCTGGTTTGCTCAGGATGGGCTGGTTTATGACTGTTTCCCTGGAGTAATTAGTCATTGAGAACTTGTACTCTCAGGAGTCCCAGTTTGGTTGGTTATCTGCTGAATGTTGAAGTGTTTTTAATTGCTCAAATGCATAAGTATTGTTTATCCAGAGAACTGAAGCAACTTGGAGAAGAGGTGGCTCCTGTATATCCTGAACTCATAGAGAAGGCTGATCAGCACTTGGTGGATCTCAGCTTTCCTGTGACAGAGGACATCACAGTAACTCAACTCCATTTTGCTAAAGAATGATGCCATCATTTGAATGTCCTGTCAAGGCCTGCCTCTGGAGTAGGCCACTGTGGTCCTTTGAGTCTTCAGGGCACTCATTGCAAGCCAGCTCCACACACGCACTAACTCTGTTTTCCAGGTAGCAGTCTAGAACCAATAATAGTAACTTTCAGGGTGGGCATTTTCCATAAGGTCCTGGTTTCAGTTACTCTCAATTATTTAACACATCATATTTGGGCTTTCTTTACAGATCCTTTTTATTTTCCTTTGGCTTCACTCAGAATCTTGGGTTTGACTTTCATCACGAGCTGGAGGGTGTGGGTTATGGTTGAGGACCTATGGATGTTTTGACCACACCAAAATGACCTCTATTGCTTCCATTCTCTCGCTGCTGCCCTAGGTTGTGGATGCAGATGTGTTCAAGGTGACTTTTGTAAATGGTTCTAATCATTGGTCATCTCTGCTGCTAAAAAAAGGGAGTAAATTCTTATTATTCAGATAGAATTTCTGGTTTGGCAGAACCTTTTAAAATTTCCCCCCTAAGGACAGTTCCTTTCTACAGCAAAACAATGAGTTTTTTATTCCAAAATATAACTGCAGCTTTTGCTTGTTTGTCCACAGTAGTGCTTCTGAGTTTCCTTCCAGTACTCCTCAAACCTTTCTTTTTGTAATGTAAATAAACTCAGCATACAGGGAATTCATACAAAAGTGCCAAATTCGGTTTCCAGATTTTAACAAACAAACAAAAAAGCTGTAAGGAGTTTAGTCTGTGTTCTTCAGTATGGTAGCCACATCTATTTAAATTAAAATTAAGTATAATTAAAAATCCAGTTCTCAGTTGCACTAGCCACATTTTGGGTGCCCTCGTGTTACTATACTGGACAGCACAGATGTAGAAGATTGCCACCAGTACAGAAAGTTCTACTGGATGGCGATGACAAAGAGGAATAGGCAGAGCTTGTATAAACAGTCCTTTTATTCTCTGGTGAAAATATAGTTGATCAACCTGCAGTGTGTCTTCAGTTCCGAGTCTGTGCCAGTGAGTCAGAGCTCTAGGAGACGCCCTTGTGTTAGTTTGAGGAAGAGCAATGAAACCTAAAAGTGGTCCCAGAACTCAGAACCTAAGGTCCAGGAGACTTGAAATTTCATGAACGTAAGGTCTACGTCTGCTTTGTTTTCCATTGTAATTCCAGGGCCTGGCTCATAGCAGACACTCGATAAACACTTCTGTGAGTGAATAAATGAAAGAACTCAGCAAAGACCAATTAAAGGGTCCTTAAGTACAAAGATGTGAGCATCTCTTGGGGTTTGGATCATTTTGAAGGTTCTCTAGGAATTATGAGAAGGAGCAGGTAAGAGTCATTGGAAGTGTCTTCCATGTAGAAGTCAGACCAAAGAATTTAGCAGACAGTTTTCTGAGTGCTTCCTCCTTTTTCCTCTCTTCCTTCTTCTCCCGTCTATCCTCCCTCCTCTTTGTCATCATCATCATCATTATCAAATAGTTAACCTTTTGGGGCATTTATTACATGCGAGCCATTATGCTAAGTGCTTTTAATAGATTTTCTAATTTAATCCTCCCAGTAGCCCTATGAAGTAGTAGTATTGTTATTCCTGCATCCGAGTTGAGGAAACTGAGGTACAGAGGATAAATACCTTGCCCAAAGTCTCCCAGCTGGTAAATGATGGAATGCAGATAAAAATCTAGCCTGTATGCCTCCAGAGCTTGCATTTTTAACCCCTTGGAGGAGTACTGCATTTTCTTAAGCTGGCCACCCAGTTGGATTTGAAATGTATTAGAAAGAGAAATAACTGTTGATTGAGGTGGAGCTTTGGGGGTGATGATGACCAAGTGGGGAAAACAGGTCACAGGTTAGATGTAGTCCCACTTGTTTATTTATCTTTTGTTGCTTTGGTTTTTTACTACTAATAAAAGTTATTTTAACTTTGTCTACATTTATAGTTCTTTTTCCTTTTTTCTAATAGTATGTAAATTTCTTTTATCTTTTTTTTTTGTTTCAGACTCAACAGAATTTATATTTTATTAATATTTCCTATCTTAGTGGTTAATTTTTGCTTGTAGCTTTGAAAATTCCCTACCTTCTTTTGTTGATTTTGACATTTTCTTTGCATTTGAAAAAATAAAAGAAACAACAAAAAAGTTAACAGTTTTTTAAAAATAGTAGCAATAATAAGTTACATATCGTATTGGAAAAATATTCCTTTCACAGTTATATATCCATGAATAGATTTAACAAGAAAGGCGCAGCTTCTATGTGAAGAAGGATGTACAGTTTTATTGAGAGGAGTTGAATAAATGGAAACTGAATTCACAGAAATACTTAAAATCGTGAAATAGTAATTCTGAAACTAGTAATCATGAATATAGTAATTCTTCCAAAATGAATGTGCATTTTTAATGAAATTCCAGCCAGAGTCTTATGTTCCTTATGAAGGAAATTATTTCCACTTTTACGTGAAAGAATGAATGTATCAGAATTCTAGAGAAAATCTTGGAAAAGGAAAATTATGTTGTCTTACCAACTGTTAAAATATACTTTTAAGATTATCTAATCAAAACAGCATGGTGTAAAGTCCAGAAAGAAATAACTAGTAGTATAGAAAGACATCCAGAAATAGACTAAAGTATATATGGAAATCTAATTTGTGATAAATGTATAATTTAAATTCAGGGGGAAAATGATGTTGGTGTAATTGGCCTCCATCTGGAATAAGATAAACACTACCTCACATCATATTCATATATGGAAGTGGAATAAAGATCTAAATGCAAAAATTAAAATGATACAGTAATAGAAGAAAATTTAGGATTACATTTGTTTAATTTTTCTTAAAAGAGAAGAAAAATCTAGATGCCATTTAAGAAAAGAGTTGGATAGTTTTTGACTAGCAAAATTAGGAATTTTTATGTGGGAAAATATATGAGAAAAAGTAAAAAATTAAAATTATAGACTGAAAATATTTACAAGACTGCATGATAAACTAGAAACTTGTACTTAATGTACTATGAGCTTCTATAAAAAATAAGAGAAACAGAAACGTGATAGAAAATAGGCAAAGCTTGCAATTAAGCAAGATACATATGATGGAATGCAGATGGCCAATACAAATGAATGAAATATAGGAAAAAGGTTCAACTTCTTTAATAAAAGAAATACAAGTTAAAATGAAATTGAAATTATTATTAAAATTAAAAACAGACAATAAGCTCCATTGCTGGCCATGGTATGGGTAAACAGATACTGTCTTACATTGCTTATGGGCGTGTGAATTGCTATAACCTTTTTGGAAGAAGCTATTGAAATATACTTATCTATCTGCGTAGATAGAACTGTATACATTTTTGTTTGTTTTGATTTCATGCAATTTCATGTGCAATTTTTCTGTTTTTTTTTTGTTGTTGTTATTTAATTATGTTCCCAGAAAAGAAATTCTTTCTCTTGTTGGGCTTGGGATACAGTTATTTTTCTTTTTCTGAGCTGTTAAGCAATTAGAAAATCTTTTTAAATGGAAAATTTTGATACACATGATGATTTGTATCATTAAACTTGAAAGCAGACAACTTTATTTTGTTCACCAAGAAATGTTTCAGTAAGACTGTTTTTGACAAGATATCTCAAACCATCCAAATACAAAATCTTAAATAGCTTTAAAAGAATTGTGAATAAAAACAATGATAGCAAAAACAATAATAAGGTTCAATATAAAACTCTTTGTTGACATTTTGGGATTCTAGATATGGTTTATTTGTGATCACATGAAATTAAAGATGATTAGTTAATATTTAGGACATTATTTCTTCATTGTCTTTATTTCTTCATTGAAGCCATGTGGCTTATATTTTATTTAGCAGAACATTTCAATATTATTTTTACTTTTGAATACTTGTAGAACATTTATTTAAATTAACATAAAAGAATCCCTAAGGGAAGGAAAAGTTAAAATACTAATATCGATACAAACTAATATAAAATATTACAAGATCAGAAATCTCTAGTCTTTTGGGGGCCACGTGTATCTGTTTAGTTGTCTACTTGACCTCGTATGAGATTTTGTTCCTTATTTTACCTCTTCTCTTCATTGCAAAAAAACCCCCACAAATTCTCTATAGGTTTTATCTTAGTCTCCGAAGAAATAAAAAGGGTAGCAGAAAATGGGTGAGATGGAGTGGGAGGTAAAATTAGAATAGTTTCAATCAGTGAAAATCTTGAAAGTACTTTAGTGAGAGAACTATAAACAAAATAAAAATATGATAGTGCATAATCCTATATGACTCTAATTACTCAATTTATTCATAACTATAGTAAAAATTTAACCCTGTGTATAATTATTTAATGTATATTTAAAGTGTAAACATTGATATTAAAATCGAGAAGAGCAGTGTACTTTCCTATGATCTGAATAGTTCCGGAGCATTATAGGGTTATTTCGGTAAGCCCTGTAATAGTCTATCATCTTCCCACATCTAACATTGGGTTCAGTGTACTCCAGCAGATACTTTTTTGGTCATGCAGTTTAGCATTTATTGTGAATCTTAGACCTAAGGCCATGTCATGGCCTCCAGAATTATGCTGTGTCCCTTTGGGGAGGTAGGGACACAGGTTGGTTGGAGTAACCCAACAATAAGAAGAAGCACTCAAGTTTCTAAAGGGTTTTTTTGTTATTTAAAAGTCAGTCTCTCTTGCTCTTTCTCTCCACTACTCTTGATTTTAGAGGTTTCAAATAGTCTTTCTACACTGAAAGAGTGGTCCATAGACCAGCAGCAGTATCTCTGAGGAGATTATTAGAGCTTCAGCCTCTCAGGTCCCACTGTAGACCTACTGAATCGGAATCTGCATTTTAACAGGATCTCCACGTGATTCACATGCACGTCCAAGCTCGAGGAGCCTGCCATATGGGATAGGTTGACACTAGGCTGAAATTATTATCTACACTCCTGGAAGGACTGGTTAGTTTTCCAAACCCATTTACATTCCATAGCTCTTTGAAAGATCCCAACGCACCTCATATTCCTGTTGGAAGCTTCTAGCTTCTATATGCCTTGAGTAGAGAAGATTGTTCATATTATAACAGCGTGGGTCATGGGCAATATTATTTCCATTTATTGGTTACCTACTATTTGTTGGGCATGGTGCAGAATGTCTTGTCTATATTTTCTCATTTAATCCTCAACAACTCGACAAAAGAGGTTTTAGTAAGCCAATTTATAGAAAAGAATACTAGGGCTCAGGGAAGGGGTTGCTTGCAGAAGTTTAGATATGTTAGAGCTGAAATTCAAACCCAAGTTGGTCTCACCAAAATCCATGCTCTGCACCTCCCCAACGTTTTAAAACAGTGCCAAGTTGCTGCTGTGCTGCCATGTTCCACGTGCAGCAAGGAAGTGCATGCAATAGTCTCCTATTTGTCTGGAACAGAAAAGAAACCTGTGTAAGAGATTGATATTTATGGTGGCTATGATTTCCCCTCTTTCTTGGCACATAACTGTTTAGTATAATATTCCTTAAGTTTGTAAGATCTTCGCATAATTTTGTGGATTTTTTTTCCTTGCAAATGTGGGGGAAGAGAATTCATAGTTTTGTTTAAATCAACTTCTCAAAAAAAGTCCACGACCTGCAAATTGTTAAGAACGAACACCCTACTCAGGCTGTATCCTGACGGAATTGGCTGTTGGAATTCCCACCTGTCTGCTGGCATTATTGACCTCCTCTCTACCTTTAGACTTTCCCTGCACCTACCTCCTTAACCACTCCTTCTCAATCCTGGAAGGGCATCAGAATCACCTCTAGATCCTTTAAAAAATACATGTGTTCAGGCCCCTTCTCAGACCTTTTGAAGTATGATCTTTGGTAACGGAGCTCAGAAATCTGTATGTATAGGAAGTCCACAAATGATTCTGACCTACAGAGCTGTTAAGTCAGCACACTTTTCTTTAAAATCTTTGAAAAAAGAGGATACTTCATGCATGCCCTGGTATGGAGTAATCTCCTGGAGGGAGACCTGGAGTAGACTCAGTCCTCCCACAGGTGAGTCATCACCAGCTAGGTATTGAGGCAGCACAGAGACCAGACTCCATTTGGCCCTTTACTCATCTTTGAAGATTCTACTATGTTGCCCACTTCTGCTGAGACTGGTATATATTTAGCACTGCAAGTCTTTAGTTATGATATTGCAAAAAATAACATCTTGAAGATGTTTTGACAAATAAATTTGACTTTTCAGTTATTCCTGAGAGAGTTAAAAAGAAAGTTCCAAGGAGTTTCTGGGGAGAGATTGTTCAGCTAAGCTTTTACATTGCTGATTTTGCTTTAGGTAGTTACTTGTGCTACTACTTTATCTGCTTATTAGCAAATTGAAGTTTTTCTTCTTCATTCATCCTTGTCTGCTAGAAATGCTTGTCATATTCCATCTGTACAGGTTCTGATGACTTCACTTTACTCATCCTCTCAAATATTCATCTTTGAAGTAAGATGAGCTCTTTATTCATGGGCATAAAGAGAGATGATTGGTAGAAATGGACTCGTGCTTTTCCATTACATTTCATAATCATGTCTTAGTTCACTATGATGATCCACCATTTTCTCTGTTTCAGAGAACTATCAAAATTGTCAACTATCATGTATTGAGGGCTATGATTTGTATAGGACAAGTTTAGAAGCTTGAGTACCAATAGTTTGTCAAAGGTCCTGTTTCAGTGGAATCATAGGATGTTTTAAGAGACCATCCAGTCCAACCTCTATACCGTATCTCTGAGATAGCTTTGTGCCTTCCAGGGGAATTAATGACTTCATTGCAACCATTCTGTCTTCCGAGAGCTCTAGCTGAAAGAAGGTTTGTTCTTCAGCTGTATTAAATGCTCTCTCTCTGAACCTTCTAGTTTCAATTCTAGTTTTGTCCTTGGACTTTTGCAGAGTCAAATCCTTCCCCACATAACAACCTTAGGAAACTTAAACTTCAACCTTCAGAAACTTGACGCTGCACCTAAATTTCTCTTCTCAAGCTACAAAAAGAGTTCCTCATAAGCATTGTTTTCCAGAATAAACATACCAGTCACAACCAAATACGTTAGTGAGAGAGTTGGCAAAGACCTGAATCATAATCACTTGTCTGAAACTGGGTCCTTTCCTGTTTCCTCTCTTCTAGTGCCAGTTCATTTAATTCTGTTCCTGGCCTCTTAGATAAATTTAACTTTACATTTTATTTTATTTGATAAGAATACTGGTGAAAGCAGAATCTTTTAAGAGAGTTATCTAAAATAATATATAACTAGAAATTAATAACTAGAAATTAATATTTCTGAAGGATGCTTTAAGGTCCAAAAGCCACCTTTAGTAAATGAGTGTACAAAGGCATCCTGCCAAGCATTTGGGGAGATCCATAACTGTTGCAGTGCTTTAAAGCAATTCTGTGATTAGTATTACAGAAAGATAATCTATCATGAAACTACATCATTAAAATAATCTCTGCCATATCTTATTTCTGTATTAAAAGTTCTCTGTGTTCACTTCAAGATGCTCTTAAAGATTTTTCTGAATCTAAAGGCTTTTGTAGGCAGTCTCTCCTCAGTAATTATAAAGTGTTTCATATTACTAATTTTAATTTAAAAAATTTTTAAAAATTTATTTTATTTATTATTTTTGGCTGCATTGGGTCTTCATTGCTGTGCGCGGGCTTTCTCTAGTTGCGGCGAGCGGGGGCTACTCTTTGTTGTGGTACGCGGGCTTCTCACTGCAGTGGCTTGTCTTGTTGTGGAGCATGGGCTCTAGGCGCGTGGGCTGCAGTAGTTGTGGCACATGGGCTCAGCAGTTGTGGCTCGTGGGCTCAGTAGTTGTGGTGCATGAGCTTAGCTGCCCTGCGGCATGTGGGATCTTCCCCAACCAGGGCTCAAACCCGTGTCCCCTGAATTTGCCACAACTGTGCCACGAGGGAAGCCCCATGTTACTAATTTTAAATAACTGATTTCTGTGAGTGGGCACAGAAATTATATTACCTTTTCCACTGTAAAGATAGCTTTATAGGTCAAGACTGTAGGAAGAACAGAGGAACTTTGAAAATGTGAAACTGCTGATAAATATTTTAGAAAAACTATTGACTAGGTTAAATTTTTTGCATTGATTTATTATGGGCAGATTTAGAGCAAAGGGTGATATAATCCAGTGCATTAGTCCCTTCTGGGATAATTAACTCAACCAAAAAAATTCCCCACTTCTCTCTATCTTCCCTTCCTCCTAGAATGAATGGATGATGGTGCAGTGCTTAGGAAAACAGCTCTACATCAATACAAGAAAAAAACCCAAACAAACCTCTTTTAATTCTTCCTGTATAAAATTAAACATAAAGAAAGACAGTAGAGTAGAGACTAATCTGATTATATTTCTTATCATGTGTTTGAAAAGTCTTCAAATATCCTAGACTTCAGATTCCCCTTCTGGAGAACTTATGAGGAAACTGGGAGCCATACATCCCAAATAATTGCTGTCCAGTGGTGTGCTAGAGTAGGCTTGTACTGGCTTAGGAGACCTATTTTTACTATTCAGTAAATTTGTGAGCTAATTGACCTCATATAGATAGCTTCAAATTGGCCATGGTAGGAATATTTACACCATGGAAATTGGCATATGCTACAGATCAGAGCTGGTTGTTAAACATTTACCAGCTTCTCACTGTATCTGACATACTCATATGAAAACAAACATTTTAATTAAAAAAAATTGAACGTATTCATTAATATTAGAACTCATATTGTTTTATGGACTTGTATGGCTAGAAATATCTTCTGGTCTTTTGTTTACCCTCTTCAAGTAGAATATTACTAGAAACATTCTGGATGTCATATGTAAGAAAACTTTAAAATTATGTGTAATGGCTAATACATAATATCTTCAAAAACAATTCTGTAATGCATCTCTACAGAATAATTCTGTAATGTATTCTATATTGACTGACCATTAAAAATCAGGTTTCCCTTTCAAGATGTCATTTAATTTAATTATTTAAAAATATTACTCTGAAGGAGGGAGTGAGGGGAGATAATATAATCTTCTAATTCTGTAATTTCTTCTGCAGCTGTTTTTTATACTTTTCCTTTCCTTGGTTTCTCTTTCTCCCTTCTTTATTTGCTCCTCATCTCTTCTGTAGAAGAGGAATCATTTTTTAAAAGCGTACCCATCCTCTTCCATTGTTTCTTTGGACCCTGAAGATTTGCATTTCTTTTAGGAATTTGCTCAGCATTTAAGGTTGCTAAGCTGTGCTAAAACAGGAACCAATTTATGACGTATTTGTCCACGAGTTCTAGGAAACTTGCAGGGTTCATTCTGCAAGAATGATTTACAGGCTATAATATGTTAGAATGTCAAACAAGTGGAAACCATTATCAGCACTAATGTCTTAACCCCGGTTTCACAACTGAGGGAGGAACGTCATCGATTAAAAGGTCCATCTGTTCCAAAGGTGTGTTTGACTTGCTTGCCCAGTGTTTTGTGAATCAAGTCAGTTCAGTGATTGTGCTGCTTGCGTAACTGCTTATCAGTTTCTCAAAATCATTGGTTATGAGAGCATTTTACCATGATATCTTTGAGAAATGGGGTTTTGTTTTAGATGCTATAGTTGTTCAGCAATGTGTTTAGTATATTACATGTGCCAGGAACATATATTTTGAAATTGTCCCTAGCTCTAAGAATTATGTAATCAGTGAGTTAAGTATATACACTTCGAATGAGTTAGTGAACTTATATTTTGGCAATAATTTGATGTTGGAGGATTCATCTCAGTGTGAGTTTCATCTCTGTTTACAGGATGAAAGATGAAGGGTTCTGTTACTATGATCAAGTTCTTTCTTAAAATACCCTTAATCTACTTATATTTTCTAAATAATGATGCTATACCTCTTAGATAGAACTTCACAATTTACCACCCACTTTCACATTTATCTCATTTTCCATTAGATATTTTCCCTCTGCAGTTTTCTTCCCATATAAGGTCATTGAATAATTGACTCTGAGATGTGAAAGGGACCTTAAATTTATCTGATCAATTACTCTACCCAATAGTCAGCCTGTTTGTTAGCTATTTAGAGGAGGAGAAAATATTAGAGAGACTAATTGGGTCAAATAAGGAGGTGAAAGTAAATTTTGCTTTTTGTGGGAAAGGCAGACAGTATTATTTTTTTACTTTTGCCCCTTTATTTGATCATTTTTTTCAGGATCAACCTATTGAGTATGGATTCTGCTTCAGAGTCTCTGGTCACTTTGAGACCATTAATTCTCCCATTTGGGGGCTTTGCCAGTCTGCTGTCAGCTGCAGACTTGCCTCAAATGCTGAGCCTAAGGGTGTGGGGTTCTGGGGTGTAAAATACTTATGTTTTATTTTTAAAGCAATAGAAATTAATTCCTCCCTCCCTCCCTCCCTCCCTCCCTTCCTTCTTTCCTTCCTTCCTTCCTTCCTTCCTTCCTTCCTTCCTCCCTCCCTCCCTCCCTCCCTCCCTCCCTCCCTTCCTCCCTTCCTCCCCTCCCCATCTCCCTCCTTACTGATTTAGTTATTTCAAATTACATCAATACACAACGGGCAAATTAAGAGTTACAACAAGTATGGAATTTAAAATTATTTGCTTGCTCCAGGTGGGGATTTATTATTTCTGACTTCAATAAAAGTTTGGATCTTATGTTTAAAAAGTCTTATAAGTTATTCTTATCTTGTTCTGATGAAGAAAATACAGATCCACTGAGGTACATTGATTGTTCTACGGCACAGATGAGGAAGATAGAAACGCAGCCCAGCCAGGCTGAATGTGGTTTGTGAGTTGATTGTCTTTTAATGCTAGCTTGACTGATGACTGTGTGCCATGTGAAGTGACTGGAAAACTGATAGTTACACAAAACTGTGGAAAAATTGGTGCAACAGGGAAACTGTACTTCCTGAGCCAATGTGATGCAGGCTGTGCAAGTGTGATTCCTCAGGAACAGGGTAACTACTTCGTAAAAAGATAGTGAGGAAAGTAAGATGAAGGTAAAAACAACTGTCCCCCAGTGTACTAGGAAGAGTGCCTGCTGCCTTTTCCTCCCGTTGCCAGGAGAGAGATGAGCCAGCGCCTGGGTACATGTGCGTCACCAGTTATAAACACAAGGAATGACGTCTTGGTTAAACCTGGCATCTGGTCCACGCAGACACTATAAACAGGAATGCATATGTCATCCTGTTGTAAACTCCATCTTTATAGCCACAGAAAAGAAAATTAAGTGCTGAGGAAAAGCTGTCACCCCTTTGTTAAACAAATTGAAAGTAAATTGACAGCGAGAGGCTTATTCCAAAATCTTCCATTTTATCTCTATTTCTGGATTAAACATTATGAAGGCAAAGTCTTTTCAGAACCCTTTGTTTAGACCTTACAACAAAAATAGCCTTAGGGAAGTGTATGCCTGGAGAGCTTTATGGTTCTCTGTGACCATGGAGATTAATCTTTTTGGGAAATCAGCTATCCACAACACTGCTGCCTTCCTCCCCAAAGAATTTCCATTCCTGTCTGAGAATGCGGGATGGGGCAACAAGCACTGAGGACTCGGGGCGCAGCCTCCCTGACACTGCCTCAGGCCCCCTTCAGTTATTCAGTTATTCCCTTCACTGTTCCAGAAAGGAACATCTCAAGGGGAAGCTCTACTCTCAGCTATGCTGCTGGGAGCATGGGATTTAGGAAAAGACCATTCCTCTATTCATTTAGTCATGAATTTATTTAACTGATGTATCTGTGCTCTCACTGCATAGATGCCAGGCACAGGTGATACACACATGAGCTGACATAGACACCATCCCACTACATACAGTGTGGGATGGGGATTAAGCACATAATCACACTGATTAATGTACATTTTCCAACTGAGGTATTAAAAATAACAGAGGAACTGGACTTGGATGAAAGATACTTTAAGGAAACCATAGTTATCTGTGATCAGAGGGATGAGAGGGCAAAATATATGTGAGGAGTAGACAGCATCACAGAAGAGCCCTGTGCTGAAGGAGGTGTGGCTGGAAGACTGGAGAGGAGATGGTGCTTCAGGAGATGAGAGGTCCTCAGGCCAGGCCCCTTGGGGGTTAGAGATCCTATTGTTCTTGTGAAAGTAAGGTTCTTGTCTCCTCACAGAAAGAATTCAGAAAGGAGACAGGGAGGTTAAGAAAGTAAAGTGAGAATTTATATAAGCAAGAATACGCAAAAAAAAAAAAAAAGAATACGCTCTCAGAGGGAGAGTGGGCAGACAGGTAAGGAGCTGCCCTGGGTTTCTTTGGCAAGCCAGTTATGAGGGCCATACAAATGAAGGGGTGGAATTTCACTGGGGAAGGAGAGGTTTGGGGGTCGTCTTCCCTGATTTTCATCCCAGCTCCACCTTCCCAAGGGGAGGAGGGATTTCTGTCCTTATTTAGCTTTGATTGGAAGTGTCATAGCTTTGGTGCGTGATGGGAATTTCTTATCTGCAAGGCTAATTTTATTGTAATGAGAGCATAATGAGCAACAGGTTACATTCAGACACTGGAGATTCCTGCCTTTTCCCACCTTTCTTTGTCTGTTTCCAGGACACTTATAACCCCAAAATGTGTGGTTTCCTTTCAGTCTGGAAGTTCCTGCTTTTCTTTATCTGCCCGTGAACCCGCACTGTTTACAAGAGGCGTGGTTTCCTGCCACCTGGCCCCTGCCCCCCTTTCTCTGCTCACACCTAGTTACCTGCCTGCTCTAACACTATGGAGAACTTTGGTGTTTATGGTGAAGGCCAGTGGGAAGTTAACTGATGGATTTTCAGGTAGAGGGAACTATCTTTTGAAAAGATAGCTCTGGCTTTGGGAGGATAAAGGGCCAGAGAGAGGCCAGAGAGGTGGTGGTAACATTTCATTTTGGAGCCTTGAAGCTGGTTGGTTGTGGATCCAAAGTTCCTGCATGGTTGCCTCCCTCATAAACACTGTTCGCATGTCAGCGCCCTCCTCCAGACCCTGTGTTCCCTGAGTTCAGGAATGCTGCTTTACTTGCTTTCGGGGTCCCTATAGTGTCTGACACTGGGCTTTGCATACATTCAACAAAGGCTGTATTTAAACTGTGGCTCTTCCCCAACTCACAAGACATGTCAGTCACCTTAAAAGATCACAGCCCTTCTGTATTCTGGTGACAGTATTATCTAGCGATCTAATTTGTTCCTTAAGACAGAGGAAGTGTATAAAAATACACTTTCCTTTTCTTTTGCTAACTCATATATGCCTTGTACTTTATTTCCACAAGTTAATATCTTCTATAAAATGACCTTTAGAGTCTATCTTTATGTCAACCTAAAGCATTGCTAGTGTCATTACTACCTCCTTACAAATATAATAGACATATTGGGGAGATTGGTTCCTGAGACTTCCTACAGAGCAGGAAGCAAAACCACATTGGAAATTTTCTGACTCTGGAAACATAAATAAATAAAGCAGTGATATGGAGTGGCACGGCCTGTGGCAGACTGGAAAAAGCACGCTCTATCCCAAGCATTCAAATTCAAACACAAGATAGTCTCTGATAGCCAAACAAAACACTGGGATGCTAAGTTTAGCTGTGTGACTATGAGTTTGCTATTCCTCCTTCAAGTGATTAAAGAATTTTAGTTTTTCAATCCAGAGGAATAATAGGAAATTTCAATGTGCTCACGTACTCATTATGAGTTGTGGGCCAAGCTCTTTTGAGTGACGAAAGCTCCAAAGTTGTGTTGGGGTAAAGCAGCAGGACCAGAAAGCCTCCAACACTGCAATCTTCTCTAATAACTTTGGGAGGCAGGCTTCTGAGACCCCACTGGCTTCCTGGTCTCTTGCTTTCTTCCATAGTGGACTGGTGCAGTGTCCCCTGTGCCTCCATCCCACTAACACACACACTGAAGGGGTGAGTTTGACAGAAAGGAGGAAGATTATTATGACTTGAAATCAGAAACAAAGAAAACATCTCTTCCCACATGCATACCTTTGGCGCGTGTCTCTGGAGGTGGTTTAAGTGAGACTTTCTTTCCCTCTAAGTGAAAAATGAGGGACATATAAATACAGCCCTGACCCTGCTCCCACCTGATCCTTAGATTAAGATTAGCTTCAGCTCAGGCTGAGAGGTCACACAGGACATGGTCTCTGCAGCTGGCGGTCACTCAAATCACACACCCAGAAATCTCATGCAAAGAATATTTAGGTAACATTTCTAAGAGAAGGATAATTCCAACTTCTTTTTTTTAACCAGGGGTGGGCAGTCCTAGTGATTTTGTAAATGGGAGGATCTTGTTCACTGCAGAAATTGGGTCTTTTGGGTGGATGAAGCAGAAAGGAGCAGAACAATAGGATTAATTAAGATTATTTTGGATTTTGGGGGCCGGGTGCGGAGGTGATTGCACACTCAGGAGAGCGCGGCGGCAGGGGTGGTATTGGCAGCGTTCGTGTGCTCGGGTGTGAATCGCCGAGGGAGGAGGCGGTGGAGGAAGAGGTGGCGGCGGTCGTAGTGGTGGCGGAGGAGGCGGGCACGAATCAGCTGCGGGCGGAGACATGGCCAACATCGCGGTGCAGCGAATCAAGCCGGAGTTCAAAGAGGTGCTGAAGAGCGAGGAGACGAGCAAAAATCAAACTAAAGTAGATCTTGTAGATGAGAATTTTACAGAATTAAGAGGAGAAGTAGCAGGACCTCCAAACACACCATATGAAGGAGGAAGATATCAACTAGAGATTAAAATACCAGAAACATATCTATTTAATCCCCCTAAGGTCCGGTTTATCACTAAAATATGGCATCCTAATATTAGTTCCATCACAGGGGCTATTTGTTTGAATATCCTGAAAGATCAATGGGCAGCAGCAATGACTCTCCGCACAGTATTATTGTCATTAGAAGCACTACTGGCAGCTGCAGAACCAGAAGATCCACAAGATGCAGTAGTAGCAAATCAGTACAAACAAAATCCCGAAATGTTCAAACAGACAGCTTGACTTGGGGCACATGTGTATGCTGGAGCACCAGTTTCTAGTCCAGAATACACCAAAAAAATAGAAAACCTATGTGCTATGGGCTTTGATAGGAATGCAGTAATAGTGGCCTTGTCTTCAAAATCTTGGGATGTAGAGACTGCAGCAGAATTGCTTCTGAGTAACTGAGACATAGAGCTGCTGATATAGTCGAGCTTGACCCTTCTTGAGGAGCGTCAACGTCTGCTATTTTTAGGATTTTATTACTCCTCCTAAAATGCAATGGGATAGGCAGCATGATTTATGTTTGAATTCTGGGGCCTTCGGCAAAATTTATCCTCTTTGGCTGCATTTCTACAATAATGATAATAAAACTATCTGTCTCCTGTATTTTAGTGGGCTGTTATAAAGAGAAAACTAGATTATGTATGGTAAAGCACCTTACAATGACAAGACAATGTGATGTAATAATAATAATATTAAAAAAAATAGCAAACACATAGCACTGTTTTTTGCCAGGCACTGTTCTAAGCACTGACACTCATTATTTAACTTTATAATAACCTTATGAGGTAGAATCTAGGATCTCATTTATAAATGGGGAAACAGAGCCACAGAAAACTGAAGTAACTACTTGAGGCCAGCCAGTAAGAATTGGTGCCAGGATTTGAAACTACCCAGTCTGGCTCTAGAAGTTAATGCTTTTAGTCACTATGGTTTAAAAAAGAATGAAAAAAAAGTAGATTTTTAACTAAATGAGAAGACCAGCGTTTGAATCCTGGGTTCATTGGCTGTGTAACTGAAGTCAGGCCTCTCAAGCAGTCTGAACTTTAGTTTGCTCACCTTAAAATACAGATGGGTAATAATACCTATTTTTAGCTGTTTGGTGGGGACTAAATAAGAAAACATGAAAGTTCACTGTTTAATGGTAGGATGCACACAATGTACTATTATTAGTTATGGGGGGGGGTGTATATTTGTCTGCTCGGGCTGCCATAACAAAATACCACAACAGACACTTATTTTCTCACAGTTCTGGAAGATGGAAGTCCAAGGTCAAGGCACCTGCAGTGTTAGTTTCTGATGAGGCCTCTCTTCCTGACTTGCAGGCAGCTGCCTGCCTGAGGCGTCCTCATATGGCCTTTTATTCATGCATGTGGAGAGAGAGACAGAATCTTTGGTGTCTCTTCCTCTTCTTATAAGGACAACAATCCTTCTGGATTATGACCTCATTTAACCTTAATTACCTCCTTAAAGGTCTTATCTCCAAATACAGTCACATTGGTACTTAGGGCTTCAACCTATGATTTTTGGGGGCATAATTCACTGCATAACAAGTGGGAAGCTGGGGAGAGAGAACTAGAAGGACAGAGGGGCATTTGGAGTATTTTATTTTTAGCGCAGATTTCATAGGCATCAGCTGTGGAGGGCAAAGAAGTTATCAGCTGTGTGTAATAAATTGGTAACTATACAATACTTTTTACACTATGTCATTTGCCTTCTCTTTGGTGCGATAGAAAAAGTCTCCATACTATCTATTTTTGCGCTTTTAGGTGAGCCTGAATTTAAATACATTGGGAATATGCATGGCAATGAGGCTGTTGGACGGGAACTGCTGGTTTTCCTGGCCCAGTACCTGTGCAACGAATACCAAAAGGGGAATGAGACAATCGTCCAGCTGATCCACAACACCCGGATCCACATCATGCCCTCCCTCAACCCTGATGGCTTTGAGAAGGCAGCATCTCAGGTGGGTGTGGGCCAGCTCACAACAGGGCATGCTTGCTTTTTTTTAATGGTTTGTACATATATGCTCACATATAAGGAATATATGCTCACATGAAGCTTACAGATAGTGCAGGGGCGGGTATAAGTGATATGGTGTTTAATTTGCTGGTAAGGAAAAAGTGCAGAAGGTAAGGGATGGTGGGCGAGGGTTTCTTCAGCAGAGATTGTGAATGAGAGATTTTGTTAGTCAATATTAAATTAATGTTTTGTTTTCGTTGTTAAATGAATCATATTTATTCATTCATGTGTGTGACTAGGTAAATTTCTTCCTAAAAATCTAGAAGTTTGAAAACTATCTACTGCCATGTATTGAAGAGTGAGGCCATTGCTGTCTCTGAATGAGGCGATATCATAGCGCCCTCTACTGAAATCAAGGAATGAGGATTTTTGGCCAATGTTTCACTGATGTATAATCCTTATCTATATGTGATGTGTAAAGTAAAAACAAACAAACAAATCAAAACAAAACCCTCCTATCTACAAATCAAAATTAATTTAATACATTTTAACTGTTAGAGAAGCTGAGAAGTAATTATGTTTTCACAGTTAAGTGTGCTCCCTTTTTGTTTAGACAGGGATGGAGGACATTTTATTTTCTACAGTTTGAAATAATTTTCTTATTTTACGGGAACATATTAAAGCATATATTTACTATGTTAATCTATAGTTAAGAAGTTGTTTTGTACCTTAAAAATAAAAGATCAAGTGACCAGACAGTGAATTTCTGTAAGTATAATATTGATATAATTTCTAAAGTTATGAGAGAAAAATTCTAGTAACATAGAGAATTAAATTATTGACTATTTTAAGGTGATATTCAGAACTGTAAGACAGGATAGACAAAAAACTGTCATTGCTATTTTCTGTCTTATAGGTTTTGATTCCTCACAGTCTAAGGTATCTGAGTTTACATGACTTTAAGAATATGGGCATTATCTCTATATTAGAGATCTAGTAAAATTTAACAGTAAAACAAGAAAATCTACATTATGGAATATAACTGAATATTCTGGAAATTTATTAAATTTCCAGATTATATCATTAGTGAAATGAAAGGTTTCAAATTGAACAAAAAATTTTCAACTTACAAAGTTGAAACAAAAGTTCTAGAGCTCATATAGTTTCATGAAGACGGTAAGAGAGAGGTATATTATTAATATGTAAACAATTCATGTTAAACTCATTTTAAGCATCTAACCTTCTCTAGTAATTTATTCTTTTGAATATTTAGAAGTAGTTGCTGTGGTTTTCAGAGGCAGTGAGTATTTTACTTAAACCAAGTACAGAGTGGCATGCTGTGAGATGGCATGCCATCTACTACTAACACACATGGACTTTTTTTGCAGTTTGATGTTGAATATCTTTTAAATAAAATTATTATTGACATGTAAAATATCGTTCGTTGAGAATATTTTCAAAATATCCATAATATATACTTTAAACCTGATACTTTCATGTGTATATCAGTAAGATAGTGAAAATGCCATTGTAGGAGGATATTGTTGAAATGAATAATCTTAATAAATTATTTTAAAAACCATTAATGAAGACCTTAAATAGATGGTAACAATAATAATAAATAACTGATGATTTTCCTCTGATTTTTTTTTTTTTTCAGCCTGGTGAGCTGAAGGACTGGTTCGTGGGTCGAAGCAATGCCCAGGGAATAGATCTGAACCGGAACTTTCCTGACCTGGACAGAATAGTTTATGTTAATGAGAAAGAAGGTGGTCCAAATAATCATCTGTTGAAAAATCTGAAGAAAATTGTGGATCAAAACACAAAGGTAAAGAACATGTATGGTTTTCCTGGGTTCTGTCCTCCAGCCTAAGGAAAGATGTCTATTATCTTCATCACAATGAAGGACACAGGAGTGTTGTGAAAGCTTGTATGGGATAGTTCACTATGGCTGTGAAAGTCAAGGCTGGGACGCCTGGGGCCTGGAAACTAGTCCTGCCCCTAGAAGTGGTCAGGGGCTTAGGGACTGGGAGGCAGGGACAGGGGTAGGAGGGAGAACCCAGTTGTCTAGAAAGTCTTTTTGGCCTCTTTAGAGGCCCTTTATCAGCACATCTGATTAGCAACTCCTACAGCATTCCACCTTGTTGAACTTTTTCTTATTTTCCAGAACTTTCTCCTCTTCTGCCTTGCACAACTGCACTTCCTCCTACCTCTTCTAGTACCTTTCAAACCACTCCTCAGTTTCTTTCCCTGCTCCTTCTGCCTTGACCTAAATGCTGGCCTTCAGGGTCCCATCTGCTACCCTCCTGTCTCTCCTTGGGTTTCCATCCTCTCCTGGACCTTCAGTGTTGTCCATTATACAAATTCTCCCAGATCTCTTTTGCCTGCTCACTGAGTCCCTTTATCTGGTGACACCTGGGGCCTCAAGCTCAGCATGACCAGAAATAAATCATTCCCTAAGAAAACACTATTCTCTCCTTTACTTGATCATCAAAGCCTTGATTTTTCCGTCTCTGTCACCACTCACCACACATGTAACCAGACCTTGGCGATTTGGCCTCCTGACACCTTTCAGCCTCTCCTTCCTCTGCCAACTCAGGCCCTGTGGTTTGCTCTGACGAGGAAGGGAGCCCCCATTCCTGTTTGGGGTTCAGCCTCTCCCAGCTCCATTCAGTCTTCTCAAATTCCTCCAGAGTGATCTTCATACACAAATTATTGCTCTATTGCTGAAAAACCGTAACCTTGCCGGGTCTCCACCGCCCAGAGGATAAAGGAAAAGACTCAAAATGTCAGAATAGTGTGATGGTTTAGTGTGGAGGCTCTGGAGGCAGCCACTTTGCTTCAAATTCTGGTTCTGTCCTTGCTGTGTGAGTTTTGCAAAGTTCTGTAACCACTGTGTGCTTCCTCCCCTTCATCCGAAGTGTGGACGTGACAATAGCATCCAGCCCATAGTGAGGTTATGAGGATTGGATGAGCCAGTACATGTGAAGTGCTGGAGGCCAGGACCTGGAATTGTTACTGCTGTGTCAGCGTCATTGCTCAGTGCTCTGTTACGGACCACAAGGTCAGATGGACGCACACACCCACTAAACACTGGGTTTGAACACTATTTTCAGTTCCACAGAGGGGAGGCGAGCCCATCACAGAGGAACGGCAAGGACTGCTGGGGGCAGCCCCCACTGCGTCTTGTGTCTTTCCAGGCAATGCAACTCTGGCTTATCAGCTTCTTCTAGTATTTTTCCTAAGTGAGAGCTTGGAAAAGACGGTGTCTCCATTTTATTACAGTCCCAGGGCCATTCAAGTTTCCCTTGGCTGCTGGCAGCTGCCAGCTCAGCCACTCTTTAATCTGGCTTTGATATGCCATGTACTCCATAAGCATACTGTCTTCTACTAACTTTATGTTCACAGTGCTCTTCCCTTTCCTTCCATGTCACCTCCTCTGTGAAGCCTTCCTCTCCTCCTTCAGACAGATCCTGTTGAGCCTGCCTTTATGTTCTTTATATATATTTCCAGTCTGGTGCTTATAGTTGTATAGAACTTTATAGATGTTATATTATTATTTGTTTACACAGCTGTTTTTCTTTGTGATTCTAGATTTCAGTCCCTTGATTACAGGAATTAGAATTCCTATTTGAGTCTGACTCATAGTAGGCTTGAAGCCTATTATGAATGAGTGCAGTCCAGCCTGGCAAGCAGATTGCAACACCAGCTGCTGGAGTTCCAGACATGCACTCAGCACGTGGCTGGGACACTGTGTAGAGGATCCAGGAGAGAGGGAGTCTCAGCTTATTGGTCTAAAATTCTTCAAATTCTCCTGCCTGTATTTAAAGTTCATCCCAGAAACCTGGACTGAGCCTATAAGTGGGGACTGGTCTGTGAAAAGGGCTGCCAGGGGCTGAGGATTTTGGCAGAACTTGATAAGTGACTCACTTAAACACTCCTGTTTCTTATTTTTTTAAAAAATTAATTAATTAATTAATTTATTTTTGGCTGTGTTGGGTCTTCGTTTCTGTGCGAGGGCTTTCTCTAGTTGCGGTGAGCGGGGGCCACTCTTCATCGCAGTGCGCGGGCCTCTCACTGTCATGACCTCTCTTGTTGCAGAGCACAGGCTCCAGACGTGCAGGCTCAGTAGTTGTGGCTCACGGGCCTAGTTGCTCCACGGCACGTGGGATCTTCCCAGACCAGGGCTCGAATCTGTGTCCCCTGCGTTGGCAGGCAGATTCTCAACCACTGTGCCACCAGGGAAGCCCCAACACTCCTGTTTCTGAGTCACAGATTTGCAGTTTCTCAGCCCCTAAACCATCTTTCCCTGGAGAAGGAAGAGCTGGAAAAGCAAAGGGCAGGGGCAATTAGAGGGGAAAAGAGGGTAGTCTTGTGTGATGACCTGTGAGGCCTAAGACTGAAATGAAAAACTGTTCTGGAAGCCCAGTGTGGGTATCAGCCCAAACTTTCCCCCTTGCCCATGCTGTCTGTTAAAACTAAGGAATGAGAGAAAGAATTCCTGTCACCTATCATAGAAGAATTGAGAAATAAACTCACGTTGACAGGATATGAGATTAGCAGCCTTCATGTAAGTGCCTTCATTTTCAGCCAGCACTGCCTTCCTCTTCCTCAATGGGACTTGTATCATATTTATATTAGATGTTTCATATTTCTAGTTTAAGCAATACTTTTTAAAAATGATGTTTGTTCAAGGCACTTTAAAAAAATTAGAGCTTTTATTTTAAATAGTCTCAATGTCAATACTTTTTCTGGGTAAAGGTAAAATTAAAAAAATGCATAAAAATTAAATTTTAGTCTCTTTTCTGGAACAGAAGTAAGATTTGTTTACATTTTACTAAATCTTCAGTAAACCTGCTTAAATCACGGGATGATATTGCCCATGTCTGGCTCATCTCCTTTTTCCATCTTTGTCAATTAGACACAGATAGTGTTTGGACCCAGCCCAGTACAAGATACATAGTAGATATTTCATTAATGTTATTACACATCACCCCTTTCTCACTTCGCCTTCTTGGCCTTGTAGTGGTGTATGTGTTTGTAGGTATGTGTGTGTGTGTGTGTGTGTGTGTATGTATTTACTGAGATATAATTTATAGCATTATTTAATTTGAGGTATACAACATAATGATTTGATATTTTATATATTGTGAAATGATCACCATAATAAGTCTAGTTAACATCCATCACCATACACAGTTACACTTTTTTTTTCTTGCGGGGAGAACTTGTAAGATCTTCTCTCTTAGCAACTTTCAAATATACAGTACGGTATTATTAACTATCTACTCTATGCTGTACATGGCATGCCTAGGACTTATTTATTGTTTAACTGGAAGTCTGTACTTTTGACTCTCTTCACGTATTTCATCCACCCCCAGCCTCCTGCCTCTGGCACCCACCAATCTGTTCCCTGTTTCCTTAGAGTGGTTTTAAAATCTCTATGGTTGTAGGAATCAGGGGTTAAATATACAGATTCCTTATTTACAACAGCCAAGATATGGAAGCAACCTAAGTGTCCATCAACGGAGGAATGAATAAAGAAGATGTGGTACATATATACAATGGAATATTACTCAGCCATAAAAGAGAATGAAATTTTGCCATTTGCAACAACATGGATAGACTTGGAGGGCATTAGGCTAAGTGAAATAAGTCAGACAAGAGAAAGATAAATACTGTATGATATCACTTATAGATGAAATATAAAAAAAGAACAGGCTAGTGAATATTACAAAAAAGAAGCAGACTCACAGTTATAGAGAACAAACTGGTGGTTACAGGGAAGGGGGAGGGGCAAGATAAGGGTCATGGATTAAGAGGTAAACT
This sequence comes from Stenella coeruleoalba, assembly GCF_951394435.1. Lineage (NCBI taxonomy): Eukaryota > Metazoa > Chordata > Mammalia > Artiodactyla > Delphinidae > Stenella > Stenella coeruleoalba. Next base: position 115,261,873 of record NC_137149.1, read on the forward strand.
ACTATGTATAAATAAGTAAACTACAAGTATATATTGTACAGCACAGGCAATATAGCCAATATTTTATAATAGCTACAAATGGAGTATAACCTTTAAAAATTGTGAATCACTGTGTTGTACACTGAAACTTATATAATATTGCACATCAACTATACGTCAATTTTAAAAACTGTAGATTCCTGTGATTGCTGAATCAAGAAGCCTGGGGTGTATATGCTATGGGAATGAGTGATAGAGAGGAACTTACATTTTACCAAGTCCTCCAGAGGCTCTCCTTGCTCTTCCGAACCTCTCTGAATACAAGGTCTCTCCTGCTCCCCGGAGTTCTTCCTGCTAAGTCATTTCTCATCTGCTCTCAAGCTCTTCAGCCCGGTCACTTCCACTATTATCTGGGCTCGGTACATGAGCCTTGGCTTGGACTGCATGGAAACAGAGTGATTAAATCAAATAATTATATTAAATACTTGTCTTTAATGGCTAGAGTGGTGAAGAAAATGGAATAAATATAGCTTTGATATATTTTAAGAGCCAAAGCCATCTACTTATAGAGCATAACATTTGAGTTATATTTACAGTCTTTATGTAGTTTTTTTTTTTTGCTGTACGCGGGCCTCTCACTGTTGTGGCCTCTCCCATTGCGGAGCACAGGCTCCGGACGTGCAGGCTCAGCGGCCATGGTTCACGGGCCCAGCCGCTCCGCGGCATGTGGGATCTTCTTGGACCGGGGCACGAACCCGTGTCCTCTGCATCGGCAGGCAGACTCTCAACCACTGCGCCACCAGGGAAGCCCATATTTACAGTCTTTAAATGGAAGTTTTAAAGATAGGTCATAATTGGCTCTGGATTCTGTTAAGGGCTCCATCTAAGAGGTGCTCCAAAGCCTTCTCTATGGATTAGTTAAATATGTGATTACAATACCCAGGAGATTTCAGCATTTAGTCAGCCTAAAAGACTCTATTAATAGTCAAAGAGAAATGAGTTCAACTTATCAAATTGTGGAGTTTGCTTGCTTGCTTTTGAACATCTAGTAACATGAATATTAGCAATAGTGTATGTAATAGGAATTAACAGTAGGCTAAACCTAATAGCCACATACGACTTTGTGTATTCGGGACTGTATCTTTTTTTTTCTTTTTCTCTTTTAAAAAAACAGCTTTGTTGAGATATGATTTACATACCATAGAACTCACCCATGTGAAGTGTACAATTCAGTGGTTTTTAGTACATTCACAGGTAATGAGCAACCAATACCACACAGTTTTGGAATATTTTTATCATCTCAGAAAGAAACCCCATACCCTTTAGCTATCACCCCACTATCCCTCCACCCCCACTCCAGCCTTAAACCACTAATCTGCTTTCTGTTTCTCTGGACTTCCTTGTTCTGGCCACTTCATATGAGTGGAATCATATAATATGTGGTCTTTTGTGCCTGGCTTGTTTCACTGAGCATGTTTTCAAGGATCATTTACGTTGTGGCGTGTGATATTTCAGGACTGTATCTTTAAATTTGCTTCAAAAAACATTTTCTTTAAAAACTTTTTTATTAAAAAATTAATATTTTATTATAAACAAAAAGATAAAGCAAATATAAATAAGCAGAAAAATAACCCATTACCCAGCATTCTTAAATGACCACCATTCACATTTTGGTATGTGTCCTTCAAAATTATTTCTTACACATGAATCAACATATAAATATATGGAAACATGCCATTTTGAACCTTTTCAGGTGAATAATAAATACAAGAGTACAGTCTGCCGCAGAACGGTGTTGCCTCCTGAGCTCACATTCAAACCTATCCTTCGCTCCAGGGAGTATTTGCTTGCTTCTCTGTCCAAATCTACCTTATTTTTCCCCCGAGACATTGTGAAGTTCTACCTCCTTCCTGAAATCCTTAGTGATTTTCCAAACCACAGAGATTTCTGTCTCGTCTGAACTCAGTGAAATATTTGTCAGAGCCAATCACTGGGTTTTGAATAAATAGGAAAGATGGGGCAGATGTACAAACAAGAGGACTGACAAGGAATTCAGCAGTAAAAGAAAAACTTCTGAACAGAATATTATAGAAGGATGTGTGACAAACCCATATCATATAATATTAATGCCATTCTTGAGCAATCGAGCCTAATAAACCGTAAATTCGTTGCAAAAAAGCATAAACGTTATAGATTTTTTGATTAAATTGTCCTATATTAGTTATTTTAAAGTTGATTTAAATTAAAATTTAAACTGGATTTGATTTAAATTAATTTAAACTTCAGAAATAAATTTAAGTGTAATAAGAATTTAGTTTATGAAAAGGGAGTGTTTCAGATTATTATGGAAAAATAGATTATTCAATAAATGGAATTGAGACAAATCCATCTCACAAATATTAGCATAGATCAAAATAAAATCTAGATGTATTATGACTTAAATATAAAAAGTATGAACCTAGTAAAAGAAAACTTTGGTAAATTTGTCATTTTTGGAGTGGGATAGAACTTTCTAAATCCCAGTATAGAAAACTGGCATATGGTGGCCGCTTAATAGTTTTTGAATAAAGGAATGAAATATAAAAGCAAAGGACAAGACCATAAAAAAAGATCAGTAGATTTGACAACATAAATATCTTAATGTTTTATATTTTAATTACTATTATTCTTAAATTTGAAAGGCAAATAAGAAACTTGGAAAATATCTATAATATGTAGTAGATAGAGGATTAATGTTTTTAATAAATAAACAACTCTTGCAAATTAATAAGAAAATATGCATTTCAATAGAAAAATCAGTTAAACCATGTATAAACATGTCACCAAAGAATAAACCTAAATGGTCACTAAACATTTAAAAAACTGCTCTAGGGCTTCCCTGGTGGCGCAGTGGTTGCGAGTCCGCCTGCCGATGCAGGGGACGTGGGTTCGTGCCCCGGTCCGGGAGGATCCCACATGCCGCGGAGCGGCTGGGCCCGTGAGCCATGGCCGCTGGGCCTGCGCATCTGGAGCCTGTGCTCCGCAACGGGAGAGGCCACAGCAGTGAGAGGCCCGAGTACCACACCCCTCGACAAAAAAAAAAAAAAAAAAAAAAAAAAAAAAAAACTGCTCTAGTTTTATTAATCAAAGAATGAAAATTTAAAAAATTCCATTTGTCATGTATCAAAGTGACAGACTTAAAAAACGCATATCCCATGTTGGTAAGAGTAATTACAAATGACAGGTTTATTATAGTGTTGCTGGGTATATTGTTGTATCTTTCAGGGGTGCAGTCTGGAATACATTTAAAAATTTTTTTCTAAATGTGCTTAGTTTTTGGTCAATTCTTTCCATTTCTAGGGAAATTTCCCTTAAAAAAATGTGGATCTGCACAAAGAGTGCAGCTACAAGTGTGTTCACAGCATTTTTTTTTTCATAGTAAACAAGTCAATACCCAGCAATTGGCGATCCACCCCCCACAGATTTATTGAAGTATAATTGACACATAAAAATTGTATAGATTTAAGATGTACAGTGTGATGATTTGATATACGTATATGCTGTGAAATGGTCACCACAATCCAGCTAATTAACACATCCATCACCTCCCATAGTTATCTTTTTTTTTTCTTTTGTGTTGAGAACACTTGTGACCTACTCTCTTAGAAAATTTCAAGCACACAATACAGTATTATTAAGTCATCTGGGGATACATTAGATTCCCAGAGCTAATTCGTTCTGTAACTGAAAGTTTGTACCCTTTGACCAACATCTTCCTATTTTCTCCTCCTCTTCCACCAAGTGGAGGTCCCTAGTGCTCATGTAGTAGCTCTGAGCCATACTGCTGGGTTTGAGTCCAGTCCTACTACTCCCAATGAGGTGGCCTCACGCTATTCCCCGACTTCTCTGTGTCTCACTTTACGCATCAGTAAAATGGGGGTATGTGCAGTCCCTATCTCATAGGGTGGATGTGAAAATTCAGTGTGTCACACAGAAAGTGTTTAATAAGTATTAGCTGTTATTTTTTCCATGTTTAAGAATATGTCCATACATTGGATACTACTCAGTCATTGAAATAATAATTCAGTGACATGAAAAAGGGTTATCTGTTGAGCAAAATAGGTGGCATACAAAATGGTATATAAATGATATTAATTTCCTTTGTGTTTATCTCCTCTACATTTTTTACAATGAACATATTTTTTTATAGTGAGAATAAGATAAACCGAACAAATAATAAAGACAATGTCCTATTCTAAATCACAATCACACTTTTCCACAATTAGAAGTAGCCTACATGAAAAATAGGATAGTTTTGATACATTAAAGCTGACGTACTGAAAATAATGTGGGATTTATAGTTTATATACTGGATTTGAATCTTAAATGTCTGAACTTGGACACGTCATTAACACTCCCAACTCTCAGATTCTCCCCTGCAAAATGGGGATGTATATCCCCTATCAAATGGGGATGTTGTGAAGCTCAATAAAATAGTGTATGTGAGAGCTATTCATAAACTGAACAGAGACATACAAATACAAGATCTAATTATAAACCATCAAAACCTACTGATGCTTTTAGTTATTCTGTCCCAAAGAACAATATGAATCACATCTCCAGTAAAAAGCTTTCTTTTTTTTAAATCAGAGAGGTACTTGGTAGTTTGAGAGTCTTCCTAGTTGCTATTAAAAACTCATCACATAAAGTATCAAGCTTTTGGCTCAGTTTAATTCTTTGGTATACATTTCGTTCCTCCTTTGTTTTGCTTCCAAGGTATGAGGGGCTGTGAATCATTCAAAAGACAACATGAATTCCTGAAACTTTTGCCTTTGTTTTAAAATTTAAGATGATCATCCCGAAGTAAACTATTTGATGGTGAAATCTGGAAGAGACCCAATTTAATTTTTTTCTTAGGAAAAATGTTTAAAGTAGTTGAAGGGAATTGGAAAAATAGTGAGCAAAAATTGGAAGGAAAATCAACCATGTTTCTTCAGTTGCACCACCACAGAGAAAGAACCCTGTTCTGCGGCTCAGCTATTTTCTTTTCTCCTTGTCTTATCCTTAATTATTATTAACAAAGATCAGATGGAGTTGTGCCCAAATTTGTAAGTGATTTGTATGCTGTTTTTCACGTTACAAAGAAAGAAAAGCTGGCAGCTTTTAAGTAGAACTTTCAAGGAAATCGAAATATTTTTTATAAGTCTGAGAAAGATAGAGATGGGGAATGCTGCTCCTTTCTTTCTACGAAAACAATCACAGAGTGCTTGGAATATGACCAGCTTTCAGTTGTTGTTTTTGGTTTTTGTTGTTGTTTTTACCTTTTCTATGTCTTTTCTGTCAAGTGATCCCACCAATGACTGCCACATTTAGAATCCTTTTAATCTCTAATCTTTAATACAGCTTGCTCCTGAGACCAAGGCTGTCATTCATTGGATTATGGATATTCCTTTTGTGCTTTCGGCCAATCTTCATGGAGGAGACCTTGTGGCTAATTACCCATATGACGAGACACGGAGCGGTAGGTGTCCTTCCTGCTTCTGTAATTGGTTCAAGGTTTACAATTCGTTTACAAGAGTTTATTGGATGATTTCTGTAATATTCTTTTAAGGGACTGGTCATTCAGTGATTTTGCCTGTAGAAATACATCTACTGAACTGGAATATCCCCTATTTCATGTGGTATTGGCATATATATCTGGCAGAAAAAGACTATAAATTTTAAAAAAAAGTTTAGGTGAAGAGAAACATGATCTTGACTGAATACTTAGAGAAGGGAGAGGGAGAAAACAGACGTCATGAACTTGGGTCACTCTTGGACTCTGGTAAAATGGAGGAGTAATGGAATTTATGTAGGTTTATGTACAAGATAGCTTAAAAATGGAGGCAGCCTTTTGCTGCTCCATCAGGGCCCATATACATCTCTGCATGTGTCTTTTTGTGCACTCACACTTATGTATTTGTTTTTTTTGTTTTTTGTTTTTTTTTTTGCGGTACGTGGTCATCTCGCTGTTGTGGCCTCTCCCGTTGCGGAGCACAGGCTCTGGTCGCGCAGGCTCAGCGGCCATGGCTCACGGGCCCAGCCGCTCCACGGCATGTGGGATCTTCCCAGACCGGGGCACAAACCCGTGTCCCCTGAATCGGCAGGCGGACTCTCAACCACTGCGCCACCAGGGAAGCCCCCACTTCTGCATTTGGAACTGTTTCTTGGTGGTGTCAGGGAGGGGAAGTGATGCTTTGGTTTCCTTTAACTAGTTTTAGTTAAGCTTTAACTAGTTTTAGTTAAGCACAACAAACTTTAGCCAGATAGATATTATCAGCTTAATTTTTGTTGTTCCAGGAAATTTCCTGCTTTGAATGGATTCTTAGGAGCCTTTGAAAAGTTAGGTCTTTGTAAACACAGGATAACTGTAGGTATTGGAAACTGAGTTTTGAAGAGTCTTTGGTAAAACATCCTTAAAATTTGGAGATTTTGTGGTTTGTCAATAGCTGGAAATTTAAAGGACTGGCATAGTTGATAATACAGAATAAGAATACCGTGTACTAAAATATTTATTTATTTCAGTAATACACATAGGAAATTTTTTAAAACTGTAAATTTAGATACTGAAAAATATGTGTGAGTGGTTCATAGTGCCTGTGAAGTTAACAATGGAAATCTCCTTGCTGTCTTCCCAAGTCCAATTTACTATGAACTTGTCACCTTTTCTTGTGAAGCTTTCAATTCATAAGCAGAATGTACATTCTACCCAGTTTCTGCTTTGTGGTATTAGGAGTGGACGTTATACAACCTAAAAACTAAGGTGTAATTGTTGAGTACGTAAACCTTCACTCCTTTCCCATAGTGATGTAGCTAAAAAATACGTCAGCAAGAGATCACCACCACATCACTCTTCAGAAAACACGCAGTGCTCCTCAGCCTGTGTCAGTTTCTTTAGTCTTGTGGGTTTATTTTCCAGGTAGTGCTCATGAATACAGCTCCTGCCCAGATGATGACATCTTCCAAAGTTTGGCTCGGGCGTACTCGTCCTTCAACCCCCCCATGTCGGACCCGGATCGGCCCCCGTGTCGCAAGAATGATGACGACAGCAGCTTCGTAGAAGGAACGACCAACGGCGCAGCGTGGTACAGCGTGCCTGGAGGCGAGTTTCCCTTTTGCTCTTTATGTGATTAGTGGCTTTTAAAAAATAATTACCGTTTACATTTAGGGAAACTTCAATCTTCAATCATTAAGAAATAGACTGAACCTATAGATCATCCATTAAAATTAGTCTACTTTATGCATGGATGATTGCTATTATAGTTTTTTGTTGATTTTTAAGAATCAAGATGCTAATTGAAGAGCTGTAGTAAACGAACTGAAGACATCCGCTGGGAAAATATAGATTGAATATTGTTAATTACCCTACTTTTCAAATTCTGGCCTTAGGGAATAAGATACCATCCCGGTTATATGTTAGTCATGCTTCGATTGTAGGTAAATGTATATTTTAGAGGGCTGGCTTTGGCCTTTAGTATATCTTGGTCCACATACCATTTGTTTTCATTTAAAAAATTTCACTTCATGTGGAATGTTTATTTTGTATTCACTGCTGCAGTAAACACTATTATTAGATCAGGAAGCACTTCACCTTTTATTGGGTCTGAAAAGGGAAAAGCCCACCTCAGCACAGCTGGAGGAAGCATCTCTAGACACCAAGGCAGCTCATGTGGCAATCTAGCATGGACTTTGAAAAGCTCTCATTTTTTGAAGAGCTCTCATTTTTTGGGCTGGATCACTCATAGTTGTGTAATATTGCCTCTACCATGGATGAAGAGTGAAATGTAAAGATACTGATTTTTTTTTCCTCTGCCTAAGAACAATTTTCTGTGGCCTACCTGGAAGTGAAAACAGAATTTAGGACAGTAGCAGCAGTGGCTAATTATAGGATTTTGGTTTGTTTAATATGTTTTTTTTTTTTGGTTGAATTATGCCCTGAGAAAAATATTCTTCCAGATTTTTTCTTTCTGATATATGTTTATTCTGTTTTTTTAAAAAATTGAGGCATAGCTGATATACAATATTATATAAGTTACAGGTGTACAACATAGTGATTCACAATTTTTAAAGGTTGTATTCTATTTATAGTTATTATAAAGTATTGGCTGTATTCCCTGTGCTATACAATATATCCTTGTAGCTTATTTTATATATAGTAATTGTACCTCTTAATCACCTACCCCTACCTTGGCCCCCACTTCCCTCTCCCCACTGGTAACAACTGGTTTGTTCTCCATGTCTGTGAGTCTGTTTTGTTGTTGTTATAGTCACAGCTTTATCTTTTAGATTCCACATATAAGTGATATCATACAGTATTTACCTTTCTCTGTGTGACTTATTTCACTGGGCATAATACCCTCCAACTCCATCCATGTTGCTGTAAATGGCAAAATTTCATTCTGTTTTATGGCTAAGTAGTATTCCATTGTATAAATATACCACATCTTCATCCATTGATCTGTTGATGGACACTTAGGTTGCTTCCATATCTTGTCAATTGTAAATAATGCTGCTATGAACATTGGGGTGCATGTAACTTTTTGAATTAGTGTTTTTGTTTTTTTCGGATATATACTCAGGAGTGGAATTGCTGGGTTGTATGGTAGTTCTATTTTTGGTTTTTTCAGAAACCTTCAAAATGTTTTTCACACTGGCTGCACCAATTTAAATTCCCAACAACAGTGTTGGAGGGTTCCTTTTTCTCTGCATCGTTGTCAACATTTGTTATTTGTGTTATTTTTGATGATAGCCATTCTGACAGGTGTGAGGTAATATCTCAGTTTTTTTTTTTTTTTTTTTGCGGTACGCGGCCCTGTCACTGCCGTAGCCTCTCCCGTTGCGGAGCACAGCCTCCAGACGTGCAGGCCCAGCGGACATGGCTCACGGGCCCAGCCGCTCCGCGGCATGTGGGATCTTCCCGGACCGGGACACGAATCCATGTCCCCCACATCGTCAGGCGGACTCTCAACCACTGTGCCACCAGGGAAGCCCTCAGTTTGGTTTTGATTTGCAATTCTCTGATGACTAATGATGTTGAGCATCTTTTCACGTGCCTTTAGGCCACCTGTATGTTTTCTTTGGAAAAATGTCTATTCAGGTCTTCTGCCCATTATTTAATCAGGTTGTTTGGTTTTTTTTGATGTTGAGTTGTATAAATTCCTTATGTATTTTGGATATTAACTCCTTATGCAATATATGATTTAAAAATACTTTCTCCCATTCCTTAAGTTGCCTTTTCATTTTGTTGACCATATCCTTTGCTGTGCAGAAGCTTTCAGTTTGATGCAGTCCCACTTATTAATTTTTGTTTTTGTTGCTTGTGCTTTTGGTGTCATACCCAAAAAACTTTACTAAGACCAGTATTGGGAGCCTTGTCTCTGTTTTCTCCTAGGAGCTTTACAGTTCTGGTCTTGCATTTAAGCCTTTAATCCATTTGGAATTAATATTGGTGTATAGCATAAGGTAAAAGTCCAATTTCATTCTTTTGCACATTTGCATCCAGTTTTCCCAAAACTTTTTTTTAAAGAGACTGTGTCTTATTCCCATTTAGTATTCTTGGCTCTATTGTCAAGTATTAGTTGAGTGTATATATCAGGGTTTATTTCTGGGCTCTTGATTCTATTACAGTGGTCTGTGTGTCTGTTTTTATACCAGTACCATCACTGTTTTCATTATTTTAGCTTTGTAGTATAGTTTGAAATCAGGAAGTGTGATGCCTCCAGCTTTGTTCTTCTTTTTCAAGATTGCTTTGGCTAGTCATTGTCTTTTGTAGCTCTGTATGAATCTTAGGATTGTTTTTTTCCCCCCATCTCTGTGAAAAATTCCATTGGAATTTTGATAGGGATTGTATTGAATCTATAGATAGCTTTGAGTGGTATGGACGTTTTAACAATATTAAATTTATGAACATTGGATATCTTTCCATTATCTTTGTATCTTCTTCAATTTCTTTTATCAATGTCTTATAGTTTTCAGTGTACAGCTCTTTCACCTCCTTGGTTAAATTTATTCCTAAGTATTTTATTGTTTTTGATGCTATTGTAAATGAGATTGATTTCTTTATATGTTTTTTGGATAGTTTGTTATTAACATATAGAACTGCAACTTACCTTTGTACGATGATTTGGTATCCTGCAACTTTTATGAAATATTTTATTAGTCCCAACAGTTTTTTTTTTCTTTGTGTGTGTGTGTTTGTGGAGTCTCTAGGGTTTTCTATACATAAGGTCATATCGTTACAGACAGAGATAATTTTACTTCTTCCTTTCCAACTTGGATGTCTTTTATTTATTTTTCTTGCCTCATTTCTCTGGCTAGAACTTCTAGCACTATGTTGAATAGGAATGGTGAGAGTAGGCCCCCTTGTCTTGTTCTTGATCTTAGAGAAAAAGCTTTAAATCTTTCACCATTGAGTATGATGTTAGCTGTGGTGTTGTCATACATGGACTTTATTATGTTAAGATATGTTCTTTTTATACCCAATCTGTTGAGGGTTTTTATCATGAAAAAATGCTGAATGTTTTCAAATGCTTTTTCTGCATATTTTGAGATGATGATATCATTTTTATCTTTCATTCTATTAATGCAGTATATTACATTTGTTGATTTGTGTATGTTGAACCATCCTTGCATCCTAGGGATAAATTTCACTTGATCATGGTATATGACTTTTTTTTAATGTACTGTTGAATTCAGTTTGCTAGTGTCTTGTTGAGAAATTCTGCATCTGTATTCATCATGATAATTAGCCTGTAATTTCTTTTCCCGTAGTGTCCTTATCTGGCTTTGGAATCAGCATAATGCTGGACTTGTAAAAAAGAGTTTGGGAGTATTCCCTTCTCCTCAGTTTTTTGGAAGAGTTTGATAAGGATTGGTGTTAATTCTTCTTTAAGTGTTTGGTAGAATTCACCAGTGAAACCGTCTGACCCTGGGCTTTTCTTTTTAGGAAGTTTTTGATTACTGATCCAATCTCCTTACCAATAATTGGTCTGTTTTGATTTTCTATTTCTTTATTGTTCAGTCTGGGTAGGTTGTATGTTTCTGTGAATTTATCTATTTCTTCTAGGTTATCCAGTTGTTGGCTTATAATTGTTCACAGTAGTCTTTTATGATCCTTTGTATTTCTATGGTATTAGTTGAAATGTCTCCTCTTTATTTTCAGATTTTTTTGAGTCCCCTCTCTTTTTTTTCTTGTTAAGTCTAACTAAAGGTTTGTCTATTTTGTTTATCTTTTCAAAAACCAGCCCTTAGATTTGTTTATCTTTTCTATTGTTTTCCTGGCCTCTATTTCATTTATTTCTGCTTTGATCCTTATTATTTCCTTCCTTCTGCCAATTTTGCCCTTGGTTTGTTCATTTTCTAGTTTTTTGAAGTGTAGGAATAAATTGTTTATTTTACATATTTCTTTTTTCTTTTTAATGTAGGCATTTATCATAATAAACTTCTTTCTTAGGACTGCTTTTGCTGCATCTCATAAGTTTTGGCAGGTTGTGTTTCTGTTTTCATTTGTTCAAGATATTTTGGCTTCCCTTTGACCCACTGCTTGTTCAAGAGTGTGTTGTTTACTTTTCTACATGTTTGTGAATTTTTCAGTTTTACTCTTGTTATGATTTCTAGTTTTGTACTACTGTGGTTGGAAAAGATACTTGGTATGATTTCAGTCTACTTAAGTCTGCTGAGATTTGTTTTGTGACCTATCATATGATCTACCCTGGAGAATGTTTCATGTATGCTTGAGAAGAATGTTTATTCTGCAGCTGTTGGATGGTATGTTCTGTATGTCTGTTAGGTTCATATGGTATAAACTATAGTTCAAGGCCAGTGTTTCCTTACTGATACTCTGTCTGGATGATCTATTTATCCATTATTGGAAGTGGGGTACTGAAGTCCCCTACTATTATTGTACTATTGTCATTTCTCCCTTCAGACCTGTTAGTATTTGCCTAATATATTTAGATGCTCCAATGTTGAGTGTTTATATATTTTTGATAGTTATATCCTTTGATGAATTGACCACTTTATCAAAATATAATGACCTTCTTTGTCTCTTGTTTCAGTTTTTGGCTTAAACTGTATTTTGTCTGAGATAAGTATCACTACCTCTCCTCTCTTTTGGTTTCCATAAGCATGGAGTATTTTTTATCATCCCTTCAGTTTGAGCCTACATGTGTTCTTAAAGCTGAAGTGAGTTTCTTGTAGGTGCCATATAGTTGGGTCTTATTTTTTTATTTATTCAGCTACTCTATGCCTTTTTTTTTTTTTTTTTGGTGTTACTTGGGCCTCTCACTGCTGTGGCCTCTCCTGTTGTGGAGCACAGGCTCCGGACGTGCAGGCTCAGTGGCCATGGCTCACGGGCCCAGCCACTCCACGGCATGTGGGATCTTCCAGGACTGGGGCACGAACCCATGTCCCCTGCATCGGCAGGCGGACTCTCAACCACTGCGCCACCAGGGAAGCCCCACTCTATGCCTTTTGATTGGAGAATTTAATCTATTTACATTTAAAATATTGATAAGGACTTCCCATTTTATTGTTTTCTGTTTTGCAGTTCCCTTGTTCCTTTCTTCCCCTCTTGCTGTCTTTCTTTGTGAACTGATGATTTTCTGCAATGGTAGGCTTTGATTCCTTTCTGTTTAGTTCTTTTTGCATCTACCATAGGATTTTGCTTTATGGTTACCATGAGGCTTACATAAAACATCTTATAGCATAACAGTCCATTTTAAGCTGTCAACAACCTAACTTTGATTGCAAACAAAAACTTTACCCTTTTACCTCCTTCCCCCCACATTTTATGTTTTGATGTCACAATTTACATCCTACCATTTTGTGTATCTATGAACAAATTATTGTAGCTATTGTTATTTTTAATATTTTTAAACCTTTATACTAGAGTTAAGTGATTAATACACTACCATATTAAAGTATCAGAATATTCTGAATCTGACTATATACTTACCTTTACCAGTGTGTTGTATATTTTTATATGTTTGCATATCACTAAATTAGGTCTCTTTGGCACTGAGCTGTGCCACCTTAGAGAAGGGGGTGATGCACCCTCCCTTCAATGTGTCCAAGCTTGGATTTTTTTTTCTCCAATGATGTGCTTTAACTTTTCCATTAGATTCCTGAACTTCCACAAAGGCACTCTATTCATGGGTAATTGTCAAAATTGGTGTTCTTTGGGGAGGGAAGACAGTAGAAACTCCTATTTCACCATTTTAATGACGTCACTCTCAGTCTTCAAAGCTGATTCCAGCATTGTGGAATGTGGCTGATACTTGCTTTAGCACTGTAAAACAGCAATGTGTTACACTAAATGACTGCTTAAGAACCTGAGAGAGTTTGTGCTTGTGAGGTGGTAACTATTTCCCAAGTATGTTGTTCCATCGCTTATGGAAGGTGATTTCACTTGCGATTTCCCACAGTCTCCCCAAGATGCACTGGCTGGTACATATTTTACTTGGCCCTCAGCAGAGCAGTCTGTGTAGGGTTTTAGTCACCACATGCATATTTTGACTTTTCATTTCTTTTTTTTGGCAGGAATGCAAGATTTCAATTACCTCAGCAGCAACTGTTTTGAGATTACCGTGGAGCTTAGCTGTGAAAAGTTTCCACCTGAAGAGACTTTGAAGAGCTACTGGGAAGATAACAAAAACTCCCTCATTAGCTACATTCAGCAGGTAAACACAGTCTCTAGCATAAAATGGGAGATTTAAGAACATTTAAACCTGGAGTACAATAGTTTCCTAAGAGGATCCCAGCCTACAGGACTCCATCTGACCCAGAATGAGGATGCTGCGTTTGGAAAATGTGTCAGTAGTGATTCAAATAGGCTTTCATTTGTCATAGGTTTTGTGGTTCATGAATATTCACTGAGAACTGACTAAACTGGAGAGTTGTGGAGAAGTGAGGTGACACCCTACTTTCTTTCATATTGTACTAAGCAAGGGCAATCCTAGGATCCTCCTCCACCCTTATCACCTTGTCTCCCAGGCATCTGAGGCAGGACCAGAACTAGAATGAGGTAAGTGAGGCACCTGGGATGCAAATTTAAGGAGCCTTTCACTCTCAGGGTCATGCAGGTATAGGATGTGAGTATCTCCTTAAATTCTGTGCCCCACATGCCTAACTTGTCTCACCCTAGACTCAGCTGGATCCATTATCATCTTCTACTCCCTCATCATCATCATCCCCGAATTAAAAATGAGGAATCAGAGGCACAGAGAAGTTAAACAGCCAGAATGTCTAGTTCCAGAATCACCATGCCATGTTGCCTCTCATGACATAAGCTTAGATCTTTACCAGAGAGTCACTGTACAGAATTTGGGGGAATCTCACAATGTGTCAGAATAAAATACCTACCTACTCAGACTTAACCCAGGCCAGTGCCCTGATAGCCCTAGCCCTCTGTACCAGGTAGACACTGGCACCAGGGGCAGTGCTGGTGGGAAAGACCTAAGGACTCTTTTCTTTGCCTGCAGTGCCTTGACAATTTCACATTCCATTCTGTATGCGGCCATTTACACCCAAAGTCAGGGAGAGTGATGTTAGTTTCACATGCTGGCAGGTAGTCCAGACTAATGTTTAAGCTAACTTAACATAAACAAATGCTGTTTGCATATATAGGTACATATAAACATATACACATGAACCCAGTGCATTAAAAAATGTAAAATCAGGGCTTCCCTGGTGGCGCAGTGGTTGAGAGTCCGCCTGCCGATGCAGGGGACACGGGTTCGTGCCCCGGTCTGGGAAGAAACCACATGCCACGGAGCACCTGGGCCCGTGAGCCATGGCCGCTGAGCCTGCGCGTCTGGAGCCTGTGCTCTGCAACAGGAGAGGCCACAACAGTGAGAGGCCCGTGTACCGCAAAAAAAAAAAAAAAAAAAAAGTAAAATTAGCTTAAGAATTCTTTTACACATGTCACGTATACATATAATACCTTACCAAAAGGGATTATCATGGAATAGATCCAATGATGACAGACAGTGATTAAAAAACACACATTACACAGGATTTTTTTAATCAGTGGGATCCTGCTGCATGTTAATATAAAAAGGCATTTTTCAACAACAAAACTAAGGATAATTAGCCATGTTGACCCTGGAACAAACGTAGTGGGTACCCCTGTAGAATGTCCTTTGAGGAGAGCTATATTTGGATGGACCTTTATTTATTTATTTATTTTGCGGTACACGGGCCTCTCACTGTATTGGCGTCTCCTGGTGGACACTGTGCCACCAGGGAAGCCCTGGATGGACCTTTTAAGAGCAAAATTTAAACATATAGTTTTAGGCAGAGGAAGTAAGATGGGCCAATTTGGTGTGTTCTTTGCCTAGGTATCAAAGAATGCCTCCTTAATACAATGCTTTTCATTTTATGTACATATTTTTTCAACAAAAATTAAGCTATTTTCATGTCCTAGGTACCCTGTGAGGTACTGGGGAGAGTGCCCTCAAGAAGGCTTTGTATTAGTGAGGTTCAGATATCAATACCTAATTACAAGAGAGGATGATAAATGCTAAAATAAAGAGCAGTGGCAGTACACAGAAGGGTCCCTAACCCAGTCCTGCCAGTTCAGAAAAGGCTTATTGGAGCTATGCTATAGGATTCCCTATAGTCCATGTCAATAAGATTATTACCCTGTCAACAATTAAAAAACTAATTCAGCTGCTACTTAAGTTCTCTCTTAGTTCTTGAGAAAAAAATGCAATATAAAACAAAACCCAAATGTGTGCCATTGGAAAGAGGAGAATGCTTGTCATATTTATGGTGGCAGGTGTATTAATTCATCTAAAAGCTGTTAC
Source organism: Stenella coeruleoalba (assembly GCF_951394435.1). Lineage (NCBI taxonomy): Eukaryota > Metazoa > Chordata > Mammalia > Artiodactyla > Delphinidae > Stenella > Stenella coeruleoalba. The sequence continues at coordinate 115,277,676 of NC_137149.1, forward strand.
AATTTATGTAAGAATAATCTGAAAAGAAGAGGGACCAGGTCATACAGTCCTGTTTTATGCCACTTGGAATGAGAATTTGATCTGTCCACAGATACCTGTGACCCACCCTGGCATGACATCAGTGTTATGGTGCAGACTATATAGAAGCAGTAAGAGTGGTATTTGCAGTGAGCTCACACAGCTTGCCTCGGAGGACACTCTAGTTTAGGGAATCAAAGGCTGGCGGAAGATCAGTGAAGACTGCCAGAAGTTCTGTGTTGAAATTTTCTTGACAATGGAACAATATGGTGGTGATTAATGATTGAACACCTGGGCCTAAAATCTAAGTGTGGACTAATTTTACAACTCGTGGAAAGTAGGTGATTAGGGGATCCAATTCAGTAATTGGTTGAGAGGAAATCTCTTGCAGAGTTTTAAAGGAATGTTTGCAGGAACTGGAACTGTAAAGTTAATTAGGGTAAATAGTTTGCTAAGAAGAGCTCCCACACAATAGCTTTGGAACCATCTAGTTCTCAAAATTTCCAAAGAATTTTTCAAGAATGGTTCATGAGCACCTGCATCAGAATCATCTAGATTCTTGTTAAAAATGAGTTTCCTGTCCCAACACTGAATCACAGTCCTAGCAGGGCAGGACCCCAGAGTCTCCATTTCAGCAAGCTCTCTGGGGGGCATTTAAGTATTCGAGGATTTAAGGGCTATTGACATAAACAGTTCTAGTAACAATGAAGAATATTCTGGATTTTTTTTTAAAGCCTTGGTTGATTGAAATGTCCTGGAATCTGGGGAGAGAGAATTATAGGAAGGACAAGTGTAGTAAAATAGCTTCCCCAGGTATGAGTGAAATTTGAACTTCTGGGATTTCTTTTGCAAAAGTCATAAAGTGACAGTATTTTCTAGTCTGCATTCCTGTGGAGTCGTGACAGCCTATAACACTTCAGTTGAGATTTATTCCTACAGTGGAAAATTTCAAACAGAAATATTGTGCTTCACAATTGGCATATCAGAGATAGACATTTACTTATTTAACTATTTGTTAATCACATACTGTAATTTAAGTCTTGGGTTGCAAAGGCAGAAAAAAGTAAAGTTATGAATATTAACTGGGTATATTTGTGCCTAATGTAGGTGCATTATATGTTTTTGAAATGATTGATTTATTTTCCAAAGATGAGGAAGTTTAAAACTTTCATTTCTTTAAGGTTTATAATATATCAGGATTATAGTGCCTCAAGATGAATAAATTCATCTCAACAATTTTTCTGATCCCAGTGACTTTTACCATGTGAATTTCATTCAGAAAACTAACTTTTCTTGTTTCCAGTGGCTAAATTTCAGCCTCTTACAATTTTGGTTAGCTAATCCATAGGTAAGTCTTGGGGAAAAGTCTAAGAATGTCTTTTTGTTTTAAAAAAGTGTTTACTCTCTTCTCACTATACTGGTTGCCATTAAAATATTATTTATTATTACTGACAACATGTATAGCTTTTTACCATTGGTAAATTGCCTTTAGAGAAAAGAATTGTGTGTTACTTTTATAGAGTTTCAGAGGTTTTGCTTTTTTAAAAAACAGCAAATGGGGGCTTCCCTGGTGGCGCAGTGGTTGAGAGTCTGCCTGCCGATGCAGGGGACACGGGTTTGTGCCCCGGTCCGGGAAGATCCCATATGCCGCAGAGCAGCTGGGCCCGTGAGCCGTGGCTGCTGAGCCTGCACATGAGCCTGTGCTCTGCAACGGGAGAGGCCACAACAGTGAGAGGCCCGCGTACCACAAAAAAAAAAACAAAAAAAAAAAACAAATGAAAAAAGAATTTGCTGATATCCAGGGCTATCTCTTTGATAAAACATTGTACCACTGCCAAATTTATTCTCCAGTGACAAAGGGATACATGAGACTTATTCTACTTTCTGTAGGGAAATATTCAAATATCATCAGTAGCAAAAGAAAATTCATTTTCTGGGGCCAGATGAGTGAGGAGCAACTGGAGCATTGGGGAGGGGGATGTTTTGTTAGGTAATCAAGCTTAATAGATTATCATTTGATATTTCAGAAGCAGTACCTTCTCAGAGACCTTAAGTGGCTCTCCGTCACTTCAAATACATATTGACTTAGTTGAATTATCATTTAAAAGTAAAGCTGTTTCTGGGGCTTCCCTGGTGGCGCAGTGGTTGGGAGTCCACCTGCCGATGTAGGGGACATGGGTTCGTGCCCCAGTCCGGGAAGATCCCACATGCCGCGGAGCGGCTGCACCCGTGAGCCATGGCTGCTGAGCCTGCGCGTCCGGAGCCTGTGCTCCGCAATGGGAGAGGCCACAGCAGTGAGAGGCCCACGTACCGCAAAAAAAAAATAATAAAAAGAAAAAGAAAATAAAGCTGTTTCTGTAGTTTGCATTGCAGTAGTTAGTTGATGACAGCAACTTAATTCACGGGCTTGTCTCAATAAAAGCTCTTTCATTTTATTTCTAAACCCAGTTTTCAGTTAGTAAGTTCACTGACCTTTCATGCACTGATTATCAACCAAAATGATATTATTAATTGGTTTAATGCAAAAGTATTCACAGTGTATATCCTTTTATCTAGAAGTAAAAAGTATTGAAGGGCTGTAATGTGGTTATCTTTTTAAATGACAGCTGCCATATAAAGTATATGCAAGTGACCAAATTTAAAATAGAGAGAAAAACAATGAAATGTGCTAAGACCAGAACTGTTTTACACATTGACAGACCTTTTTGTTTTGTTTTTGCTTTGGTGGTTTGGAAGGTACTTCAAAGTCTTCTTTGACTCAGAACAAGATATCAGTTTTCAGGGGATTACTTCTCATTTGTCTGCTTGCAGAAAAGCAGAGTAAAGAGTACACAGAAAATTCAGTGGCTTTTTTTAGCTTGTTTTGATTCTTAAACAGTGGGGATCTGCAGTATTTTGCTAGAAAATAAGATGTTTGATTGAAGCATGTTTTTAGGTCGTTTCTAATACAGATTTTTTGGTTGTTCTTGACCATCACAGATACACCGAGGGGTTAAAGGATTTGTACGAGACCTTCAAGGTAACCCAATTGCCAATGCAACCATCTCCGTGGAAGGAATAGACCATGATGTCACATCTGGTGGGTGTTCTCTGCCGTGATCGGAGGCTCTAGTATTGCACACGAGAGCGTGGTTACTTCTTAGCATAGTTATACTTCTTACACTGTTCTAAGCAAAGCAATTATATGCGTCATGTCTCTTTACCCCCTCTCCCCCCAGCTTTGATCTAGTTAAATTTTTCTGGGGAGCAGGTCAAGCAATTACTTAGGATGGCTGCTGCGCTTAGAAATTGGGGTGCAGCAGGTGGCGCCCTTTCCTCAGCTGTCTCACCCCAGAGCTGTGAGGTGGGGCCATCTGCGGGAGTCTCTGCAGTTGTCGAGGCAAAGGAAGATGAACCAGCTGGAATTAAAATACTCATCTCTTCTAAGAAGAAGTACTAATGAGCTGTTAATTGGTGAACCTCAGGAGGGAGCAGAAGAGTAGGAAGGACGGTAACTGCCAGTGTATTGTGTGTCTAGGATTTCCCATCCATTTCTTCATTTAATCTGTATCATAAATCCAGGATGTTACAGGATTGAGGTTGATGTTAGTTATTTCTAAGTTTAAAGCCTCATTTCCATTTTCCTACTTTGGGGAAAATGATGTATTTTCCTGGCAAACCTACCTACTCCTGTTAATAAATATCTATCCAGCTCGTTTTAGTGTAACTCTCATTTGTTGGGATCTTTTCAACAACAACAATATCTTTTTAGCTATAAACTCTGCATGTTTGTAGACCTTAGCATTAATGAACCTTTAGTGCCCAAACATCCTATACCATTACCTATTTCTTAACCTCCACATTTATAATGTGTATTTTTTAAATTCTGAATATTTGTTCTCTAAAACTCCATTTATTTATTCATTAAACAATACTTATCAACACCCCATGAAGTGCCAGCCCAGCTTCCAGACCAATATGCCAGAACCTGTGCCAAGTTATTGCTCCCTTCGCCCCCAGGGAGGGGCTCCTGAAGGACCCAGGCCATGTCCCCTGTGGCCACAAGTAACTGCTTCTGTTAACTCTAGCGTAACATACAAACATTATTTTCTCTGCATTCCAGATGTGAAAAATTTAGAAAAATCTGGACGTTGGGAATAATTATAGGTAGAAAGGAATGAAATCTGAGGAGTGGGCTCTGGGACACTGCAGCTTTTCTAGGGCAGGGTGAGGTAGTAGGGAGGGATGAGCAACGGGGTCTAAGGTGGAAAGAAAACCCAGTGCCTTGTTCAGGAAGACTGGAATGTTTCAGGAGGGAGAGAGTGTGAAAAGTGTCAGGAATGAGGCAGAGTGGAAAATCTTGTGGATAAGGCAGAGTGGAGAGTCTTGATGAGTCTATTTCAGTGGACCAGCGGAGCCCAATTGGGGAGGGTCTAAGGAGAGAGGAGGAGACACATTTGAAATGAAGAGTAGACAAGTCTTTCCAGAGATTTTGCTGTAAAGCAAAGAAGATAAATGAGGCACTAGCTGAAAGGAGATGTAGAGTCCAGAGGTAGAATGGAAGAGATGGTGATGGGGGTTTATTTTTTTCTGATGGTTTCCATATTCACAATGAAATACAATGTGAAGCATCAACAGAGAGTGAGGATGAAGAGGATGCTTTACAGGTGTTAGGAAAAGGGAGACTGTCCACTAGATCCTTGGTATTCAGAGTATGACCCCTACCAGCAGCTGAATTCAGCATCACCTGGAGCTGGTCAGAAATGCAGAAGCTCAGGTCTCATCCCAGAGCTAGTGAATTAGAATTTGTACTTTACTGTTTCCCAGGTGATTGATGCACACTAATCTAGGAAATGGGAGAGTGAAAGGGCTTGGGAGGAAGACAGGGCAGGACCAGGGCCTGTGGAAGGCTGGTGTTTGTGGACAGGAGACAGCCCAGCTTGGGTATGTGTTTTCCCCAGCCCCTCACAGCCACAGGGGCAGGCAGACAGTAGAGGAGGTGGGTGTTACTCAGCGCTGGTGGTTTGCCAGGCCTATAAGCAGGTGGGGAACAGCACATAGGTTGAAGGATATGTGTATCGTTGACTGGGGTGCCCAGGAACCTAAGCTGCTCAAGGAGAAGACGGGGGGTGTGAGGGGAGGAATGGGAACAGAAGTCCTCTGGAGGGCTGATTGTAAATGCAGTTCCTAGAAGGCAGCCAGACCAACTATTCTGAGTCTTTAGAAATTTAAATTTCTAACAAGTCCCTGAGGGTTTCTGACGAGGTGCCTTCAGCCACACTTTCTGAGACTGACCTAGACTCAGACCTCCGGGTCTTCACAGCCAGATGCTCGGCAAGAATCAAAACATGGTGCCAGATGGTGGGATCCCACTGCTTGGGGACTTGATATAGCTGTTAACCTGTGTTACTCCTGACATGATTATGATGATTCATCATATTAGAAGATTTATTAGATAACTTAACATTAATGTCTGTAAAATTGCTGTAAGTAACGATGCCCTCTAGAGAGTGTCATGCTCTTTTCAATGGAATTTCATTAAATTCAGTAAACATCTACTTTTAAAACAGGGAATCAAAATTGAACTTAGATGGCATAACTATGCATTTCATATATGTGCCTGTGACTTGAAATTTTGTTGCCCTGCAGCAAAGGATGGTGATTACTGGAGATTGCTTGTTCCTGGAAACTATAAAGTTACAGCCTCGGCACCAGGCTATCTGGCGATAACAAAGAAAGTGGCAGTTCCTTATAGCCCCGCTGTCAGGGTAAGTGATCGTGATAATAGCTAAAATGTATTAAGCACTTACCATGGGTCAGGCATGTTTAAGTGATTATATTTAGCTCTCATAATAATTCTGTGAGATAGAAGCCATTATTATCCTGTTATCCATCTGTTAAAAGATGAGAAAACTGAGGCCTAGCAAAGTTAAGTGACTTGCCCAAGGGCTCAGTGATTGATTTAACACCACTCAGTGTGAAGCTCTATTACCATTTCTCAGTTTTTGAAGAGATCCACCAGAAAATCAAATAAAACCTTAAAAAAATGAAGCTTTTATTTGCTGACCTTGATTTCAATCTCAATAATATTCTGTTCAATTTATCTTTTTATCCCTAGCACCTAGTATAATACCTTACTCAATAAGTATTTGGAAAAATAAATTAGGCCTGCAAGGTAAATTTAGGCATTAACTAAACATTTATTAAGCACACATTATGAACAAGGCCCTCTATGCTAAGAACTATCAAGAATGATACCTATTTAAGTAGATACCATTTATTTTACTAGGAAGGTGGTGGTGATAAGACCAAAACTCCTTTAGAGAAGGATTTTACTATTGTCCTTGTATTACGTTTACTATGGAATGGCCTACAGAGTTTCCAATTAAAAAGCTTGAAAAGAATTTATTGTGTTTTTGTTTATGTCCCCAAAGTTTGGAGTATAAATGCTTGGTTTTGCAAACTAAATATCCTGAGTTTTTAACTGTTGCTTTGGTTTCGATTGTGTGTATGTATATATTAGGCTGGATATGTATTAAAATCAGGAGGTAAATTTGGGCAAATAAAACCTGGACAAAAGTAGCTCCAGAGCCAGGTTGAAAAGGTTCAACTATTTTGACCCTTAGCCTTTCTAGCCCGTGTGAGTTCAAGGAGGTATTGAGTAGTCACTTTCTTAAATAACCACAGGCTCAAGTGGCCAGATCAAAGAACTCTTAGATCCATGTGGAATGGGGCATGGCTATCTCCTGGGCCTGGGGAGGACTGGGGTTTGGAGCTGCGTATTTTGAATAGTCCTTTGTGCAGAAGTGTATGAATTCTCCATAGACCTGATGAGGATGCCCAGTTCATAGGAGAGTTGAGTTCCTGGACTACTGGCCTTCGTGGTGGTTTGGAGATGTGTGTATTTCCATCAGTTTTTTTTAGCAGATTCAAGGTTCTAGAAAGCAGAACCTTGTGGTTTGGAACACCAGGACACTGAACTGCATTCTTCCATATTTCCCCAGCTTTTAGGAGAAAATTCAAGGCTGGCAGGAGAAGCTCACTGAATAGTCAAAGGCAGAAAACTAATTATAAATTACAACTTTTTATGGGGGAAAAACTGCCTTTAAACAATCTGCCTCTAAATAATCTGCTTTCCAATAATTCTAGAAAGCTATTAGATCAAAGCACATTTGAAACATAATGGCTTTTGATATTTTTTTTCCCTAAAAGTGTCTTGTTGCTTATCATGAGAGGTTTTTTAGGATATACTTTAATTCAGGTGGCTGGATTGAGCTTATTTTAATAAACTCTAAACCTGCTGTTCTTTTCTCAGTTTTTAAAAGTACGTAATCAGTTTGATAACAATATACCCTTATTTTCTCCTTTAGGTTGATTTTGAACTGGAGTCATTTTCTGAAAGGAAAGAAGAAGAGAAGGAAGAATTAATGGAATGGTGGAAGATGATGTCAGAAACTTTAAATTTTTAAAAAGCCTTCTAATTAACTGCTTTTAATCTATATAATGTAGTATGATGTAATATGGCCATTTTCTTTTAGATTTTGTGCAGTTAATATTTAACATTGATTTATTTTTTAATCATTTAAATATTAATAGGCATTACTTAAAATAGACTCAAGTAAAAATATAAGAACTTGGTCTATAATGTTCATTTTCCTACATATAAGACACAGAGGACCATAGAAGAGATTTAAGTGATTTTGCCATTTTAGGTGTAGATGCAATAGTCCATGTATTATTTGCAATACAGAACTTTTTGAGTAATTCTAGATTTTAAAAGTTAGTCCTTTTAATGTAATTGGTGACAATGTCACATAATGGATGCCATCGGAAAGGTCAACAGCTATAGCTTGAGTTGTGAGCACTCTACTGCAAGACTTAAACCAGACCTGTGTAAATTGTCATTGTCTCTTGTGCTGACTAGCTATATAAGCATGATCTCGTTAATGCATTCTTGATGGGAAGAAAATGTAAACGTTTAGCAAGAGGTTTTATGAAAGGAATGGAAATTGACTTCTTGGTTGTACATATCGGGGCAATACTGTTATATTATTCAGCTGGCTAACACTGCTTCACAGTGTAGGGTTTCTCTTGGTTGTCGATTGTCCCAGAATTGCATTCTGAATGATTAAATATTAAAAAATCCCTATGATATATATTTTAATTCTCTATGATTTTTGGTCTAGAGTTGTGGTCTTGTGATAAAAAACATATGTATTCCCTTGAGAGTGGCCTCTCATTGGTTCATCCTGTATATTTTTAAATTTATTAAGTGACTGTTGTATGCCAAGCACAGTGCAAGCTCTGTGTATATTATTTTGGTGGACAAAAGGTTCTGATTCCATGGATCTTATGGACCAGTTGTGGACATAGACTTTAAATAAATATAACACAAATGAATATGTAATTAAGCATTGTGATGAGTAAAGTGACAGGAAGGACTAGTGTGTGAAGAAAGAGAATGTCAGCACAACTTAATTTAGAGTGGATGAGGGGATTCAGGGATGGCCTCCCAATGCGTGTAAGCCCAGACCTAGGCTATGAGTAGGTGTGAGCAATGCAGAGTTACTGAGTGTAGGGGTGCGTGTGTGTGTGCATAGTGGTGGTGGTATGGTTGAGCAATGCTCCAGGTACAGGTTTTTGATTAAATAGTGCTAACCATTGTAATAATAGACCCCCAAATATATACTGGCTTAAACACAATAGAAGTGTATTTCTTACTCAGATACCTGTACTGGGCAGAAGACAGAAAGATGAGATAGCTTTTCTCCACGCAGTCATTCTGAGTCTCTTTCTGACAGATGATCTTCCATCTTCTACATGTGGCTGCGAGAGTTGCCTGGTGGTCATCTCCATTGCAGCCAATGGGAAAGGGGAAAGAGCACGGAGGAGCATGTAGGGGATGTCTGTATGGGCCAGGTCTGGAAGAGGTATACGTGACTTATGATCACATCATATTGTCTAGAATTGTATCCTCTGGCTATAATGACTGCAAAGGAGTCTGGGAAATATAGTCTAGCAGCACACCTAGGTAGGTGAGGAGAATATGATCTTTGGTGAGCGTGTAACAGCCTCTGCCAGATAGAAGGAAGAGTAGGTGAAGATGCATTAGGGTAGGAAAGAACATGGCTTGCTGGAGGACTAGAAAAAGGACAGAATGACTGGAGCAGAGATGTGGGAGGTGGGAAGTAAAGGCCAGGAAAGTTGACAGGTACAAAATCATGCAGGACCTTATGGACCAGAATTGAGGATTCTGTTTTTAGAATCACTGAATGGTCTGAAGCTAGGAAAGGACATGATCTAATTTAAGTTTTAAAGGTCATTCTTGCCGCTGTGTCCAGAGTAGAAGCAAGAGTAGAGACTAGTCAGGAAGCTATTGCAGGGCCCAGAATAGTGGCGACTTGGATCAGGTTGTGGCAGTAGAGATGAGAAGATGTGCGTGGTTTGTGATGTATTTCAGAGGTGGAATTGACAGGCCTTGGTGAGACATTGGATGTGGGCGATGAGGAGGCAGGTGTCACAGATGACATCATGTTTCTAACTTGACCAAATGGGTACATGGCATGTGGCATATTGGAGAAGCAGCAGATTGCAAAGGTGAGAAGAAAAAATTTCAGTATAGGAAATGTTAAGCTTGAGATGCCTATGCTTGTGATATATACAAATGGAGGTGTTGCTTGTATGGCTGCATAGTCTATGTGTGAAGCTCTAAAAGAGGCCTGGGATTGGAAATAGAGATTTGACAGTAGTTGACATATAAATAAGGTGCTATATTATTTAATTATCCGAACCAGGGCATATTTGAAAATGAAAGGGGCACAACTAATTTTGCCAGGATGGCAAGTACAATTCAGAGCTGCCAGGGGCAACTTGGGAGTAGGCTTACCTACCTATAGATGGTATTTAAAGTCATGAGAATGTATAAGATCCTCTAGGAAGAGCCCATAGAGTTAGAAGGAAAATAGGATCCGGACTGATCTCTGAGGAACTTCAGAATTCTGCTCCCTGTGTTTCATCTCAGGCAGGATAAGCTAGGCTATGCTGCAGTAAGAAGCAAAACCCTAAATCTTAGTGGTTTAACTTAGTAATTTCATGAAATGCCTATAGGTCCCTGTAACTTTCCAGAACTTCAGAATTCTGCTCCCTGTGTTTCATCTCAGGCAGGATAAGCTAGGCTATGCTGCAGAAAGAAGCAAAACCCTAAATCTTAGTGGTTTAATTTAGTAATTTCATGAAATGCCTATAGGTCCCTGTAACTTTCCAGGAAAGTTGTCCTGCAGCGTGTAGTGACGCACCAGGAATGTTTCAGGCTCTGCTGTGGCTCTGCTCTCTCAACATAAAGTTTCCTTAGTCTCTTGTCTTAGATACAGGGACAGATACCTGGAGTCACTTCCGTCCACAGCTTATTGACAAGACCTCGGCGCTTAGCCTCGTTGAACCAGAGCATTTGGTGAGCAACACTGTCACCACCTTAGTCTTTCCTTCTGGCCACCAACATACCTTTGCTCTTCTTTTTCCAAATATAGATTTCACCTAGCTCCTCCACAGGGGAGGCAGCTTAAAGTCACAGCAAATCAAGGCTTTGAGCTTCAGGTTGGGATTTTTGAGGAGTCCCATGATAGCCTCTGTATGAGGTCTGCATATGGTCACTCTTGCTCCAGAAACTTGTAAACTAAAAAGAGAGGTTCTTTGCATCCCTCACACCCAACATACAGTGACAGAACAGAGTCAACACTCCATTCAGAATGGTAAGGAGTAAGAGGTGCCCAGCATTCACTGATCTGCAGCAATTCTGAAATCTTGCTGAACAGATATTTTATAGGCCTCCTCTTCAGGGGATGAAGAATGTACCTGGATTCAGAATTGATTCTACGCTCTGGGAAGCACTTCCTTCCTCACTGTTCCCCGTGGCCATGGCCTTGCCTTCTTGAACGTCTCTCTCATTCACTCAAGACTTAGGTTGACAGAGGCCCCAGGTCACTGCAGCAGTGGGTAAGAGAGACCCAAGAACCAAGAACAGACTTGCCTTAGGCTGCAGGTGACACGTCAGCCCTGCTCACAATTCACTGGGCAGGACTAGACACATGGCCTTGCCTAACTGAACAGGATGCAGGAAATACTGGGGGACAAGTAGAATTTTGGCCTCTGCCACAGGGCCATGCAGACAAATCCACCACTCATTTAGCAGTTGGAAGGAAGGTGTTAATTTCACATAGTTCTACCCTTACAGCAATTTGTGATTATGATACAGGGTTTCAAAGGTCCGAACTATCCTGGTCATGGTGTCAACATGCTCAGATTTTATCTGATGAGGAGTCTAGAATTGAGTGTTGTTGAGAAGGACTCTCCTTTCATTTGGTTAACGTTTCTATGTTGAAGGACCCCTACTGGAATGAGACTCTTGGCCTCTAGTCCATCCCTCACTCACTCTTTCCTACAGAGAAGCCAGCCACTCACTTGTTAGGTGATGACTGGTGAGCTAATTGGGTGGAACAAATCTATTAATATAAAAGGACAGTAATCTTCCCTTACCCTCCCTTCCCTGCCCCAGGCAGAGGCAGCTCCAGACTCTCCCCCAGTCACTGAGGGAGGCTTTGTGTGTGTGGGCGGTGCTGGGATGCAGGAAGGGCTTGTAGGGTACAGTAGTAATAGGCTCTTTTGTCCACAGATCTAAGGTCACTTTCTCCAATCAATTTATCAGTAATAAAGCTGACAGTTTAACCTGTTGGTCTCCTGTGTCTTATTTTTTGGCTGGTTCTGAACTCAGGAATGGAAGAATCCCTAAAACCTTTAAGAGATATAAATAATATGTTAGGTGTAGTGCTTTTTTTTTTTTTTTTCCAAAAGTGAAATGGGACCAGCACCTCTTGCATTCTGAATATTGTACTTCTCTTATCTCTAGGATGATACTTACCTTTTTTGGAGGTTATGTTGCATTGTTGCCTCACATAAATTTGGCATAAATGTAAACTCTGAACTAAGGGTTTTGATTTGGTTTGAAACTACAGGTTAGAGCAGACAAGAACATGGGGGATATGAGAGCTGAGCGTTAAGCAGATCGGACTGTGAACAACAAGACCAGATTTTTTTAGGTAACGAAAATCAGAAAGGGAGAAGGGTGGGCAGTTGATTTTAATGAGATAATGAACATATTTGAACTTTTTTCCCCTCATTGACAAAATCAGACATTACTATGGAAGGAATAGCTAATGTCAACTCACATTTTGATTTTCAATTCTTCACATAAACAAAGATAAACTTGTGGAAGGGGAACTATGAACTTCGATATTCATATTTTATTTATACAACCTCTGAAATCTTTCAACAATTTGGTGTTGTGGGAGAGTAAAAACCCATCATTTGTTCCAACATACGACTCAACTTGTCTTTTCAAAATTCTCATGAGGATTGTCTTCTGTGGCGGGATTGGATGGCATTTGGGGTGTCTGCCTCAGGAAAGCCTGACAGAATAATGCTGACTTTCAGGTCTCACTTTATGTCTGCACTACTTCCTGCTTTTGCTGTTCTTAGGTAAATATCATTCTAGGTACTTATGAATGTTCTGATTCTTTATTTCTTTCTACTAGACAGCCAACTCAGTTATAACTTGAGTTTGTAGCATAGTGTAGTACATACCTTTAGTTTCATGTGATTAATTTAAATCATTGCAAATTCCCTGAGAATCAGTGTTTTTAAAAACAGAGCAAAACTTAGTTGGGTTAAGGGTCCTCAGTGCAACCCAGGCAGATATTGAAATATTCTGCAATGGCTGAGAAAAGAAAAATCAACTTATGAAGCTTCTAGGAAATGTTTACGATGCCAGGGGCCACAAGGCTGGTTTTGTATTGCTCTACTTTTTTCTGCCTCTTCTAGTTTTTAAACTATCTTAGCTCTTTTTCCCCTTTCCCTTCCTTTTCCTTTTTCCATTCTTCTCTTTTGATGTTTCATTCATCAGTTACCAAATGCTCATCCTGTGGTCTCTCCCAGAGAGCCAAATAGCATATATCCATGGTCCATGGCCATGGCCATGGTCATCATCATTACATCACTAGCGTCCTCACCACTACTGAGCATGTATTTGTGCCACACTCTGTGCCAGGCACTTTGAAATGCCATATTTTGAAACCCCACTGCAGCACTGAAAGATAGAAGTGTCGCAGCATTTCTATTTAACAGATGAAGAAACAGATGCAGAACTTAAATTCCTTACCTCATGCAGCTGGTAAATGGCAGACCAACATTAAAACTCCTAATTGCTTGACGCTGAGCCTGTCCTGTTACCTCATTTCTCTAGCATGACCCAGAAAGAGTTGTATTCTTCTTGATTAAACATATTGTTTTATTCTTTTGATTACTTCACATATGCTGATTGCTATGCTTAGGGTTTCTGGGGAGTATTTATTACCTACTCTGAAAGAAACCCTTTAAAGATAATTTTAAAACATTTTGCAAATAAGTACAATAAGGTCCTGTTTTATAGTTTCTTGCTACATGGAATTAGTATGAATCAGTTCGTTCCATCAAGTACCCTGTGGACATGGTGATGTTTGGCCCTGACATGAATGCCGTAGAGAGATGCATTTCAGGATTTACTAGGACATGTCAGTAACTGACAGCAAAGCAGGGCCGGTGAGGAAAGGCGAGCTTGGCACCACTACTGCCCCCTATTGCCCCCTTCCTCTGAGGAGGCAGGGATTCCTGGGCAGCTGACCAACTGCAGGCTCTGGTTGCAGAAGTTGTCTGTCTTGAGGTTGTAGTCAGGACAAGCTACAGCAGGAGTGGATGGGAGGGTATAAAATGAAATGCTAAGGGCCCTAAAATCCAGTAGAAATTGATGTAGACAACACTTCAATAATGGGATGAAGGGATCAAGACCCTTAGTGTTAAGGCTGCGCTCCATGCAGAGAGAGGCTTCTGCTCGTGGACAAAGTTCCCAGTCGGTTTACAATTCTAGGAGGAAAGCTGGCAAAGGGGGCACCTCCGATGCACATATTAAATGAATTAATGTGTGTAATGCATTTTGAAAACTGCCTGGCATGTAGCAAGTGCTCAAGAATGTAATTATTGCTATTATTATTCAACGATGTGTTATTATTACTCAAAGATGTGTTATTATTTTTATTACTACTGCTGTTATTGCAAGGTAGGTTATGAGATTTGGTACTGAAAAACTGGGACCATAGAAGAAACCCGGGTAAAAGACCCACAGGTGGGACCAGTGCTTGGAAATGAGGTGAAAACCTAGTTATCAGAACTGCAATGGTGTAATATCGAGATGGAGATAAGACTCTTGGAGCTGTTTAAATATCCCTCTGTTAGATCAGGATCAGTCCAGGCAGCTGAAGTTGACTTGAGTCTGATGGTGGTACCAGTGGGCAGAAAAGGGAAAAAGATGGGGGCCTCATGCAAAAGGGTCTTCTTCCTTTTGTTTTATTTTATTGTAGAGTGTCTAGTTTATTATGAAAGGGTTCTCCCAGTATGTACACAGGAACCCAACTATAAGTTTATCCTGCCCACCCCACCCCCACCGGCATACCAGCAGCAACAGGGTTCCTTCGTGGTACCTAGAAGAACCGCAGAACTGCTGGGGTGAAAACATCATCGATGTTTTAAAGTACCTGTGAAGCAGATGCAATGTTTAAAGTGTTTTTAAAGTACCCTGTGTTGTGTACTTTACACACTCTGAGGCAGTGTGATAAGGCTGTCAACACAGCGGCCTATCCAGGTAAGGTCATCCACCAGATGCCTTCTTCCAGGACTAAGAGAGACTCTCACTACACACGAGGATACTGAGACCCAAACTCCAAAAGCCAGAGCTAGGGTCCAGGGCACTGGTTCTTCTACAGCACCAGCGAGACACATCAGAATGACTGGGAAGCTTTCAACACTACACCTACAGGGCCCCACTCGGAGTCAGAGGGTTTGGAGACACCGTGACCAGGTGCAGAGGAGTGAATGCTCAGAGAGCAGGGATACAGGGCGTCATCATTCCTTGCCCTCCTTTTTTCACAGTTGTATATAACCAGATACATACAAAAACATACAGTTCACTTTTATTTATAATCAAATGGGCACTATGCTTTCAAGTGCCTAATTCCCACTTTAAAACTTCATGCTGTGGCACAGGGATATTGGCTCGGTGCTTTGTGACCGCCTGGAGGGGTGGGATAGGGAGGGTGGGAGGGAGGGAGACGCAAGAGGGAAGAGATATGGGAACATATGTATATGTATAACTGGTTCACTTTGTTATAAAGCAGAAACTAACACACCATTGTAAAGCAATTATACCCCAATAAAGATGTTAAAAAAGTAAATAAAATCAACTATATTTCAATAAAAAATAAAAATAAAATAAAATTCTAAAAAAAAAAAAAAAAACTTCATGCTGGATGCTGGTGGCAAGCCAAGATACTACTTTTTTATGCATTAAATCCCACACTGGGCTTCAGGAGGTAGACTATAAGAGAAAATAATTCACCGTCATCCCCCTTTGCCATGAGACCGGTAGCTCTGTTCTGCCAGGTATTGATAAGAGAAGACAGCAAATTGGTGGACAAAACTCTTGTGGGAGAGACTCCTGGCTGGCTGAAATGCCAGACCCCACCCCAGAGGGAAACTGGCCCCTCTTAATCTAGAGTTATTCTCGGACCAGCATGGACAGCACCTAACCAACCATCTGCTACAATGAAAAGCATTAACTGACACCCATCCCTAGAAGCAAAATCAGGTGGGGGTGAAAGTTTTCTTTGCAAAACAAACATGGCCGTGTATACAGCTTATCCTCCAGCAAGGCTAAGTTGAGGGGACTTGAGTATCAAGGATAAGGAATTTAAGCCATTGATCAGGGTGCCACTGGGACTAGAAAAAGAGGTGTTACTATAAATTCCCTACAACAAAAAGAGGTCTAGAGCTTGATAAGGTTACGACAAAGGTCTCCTTTTTCTTGACATCTCAGCCAGTTCTTCCCTGATGTGCTGCAGAGAAACCTCATCTCTTTTCAGCTTTGCTCGCTTCAGTGCTTCCTGGTAGATCTCTTCTGCTTGTGCATATCGTTCTCTGTGCATCAGGATCGCAGTTAGATTCCTGAGCAGCACGTGGAGCTCAGGGTGCCCCACCTGTCTCGCCAGGTCTGATGCCCTCTGCGCGTGAACACAGGCCTCATCGGAGCGGCCCTGTGCATCCAGGGTGGTGGCCAGGTCACTCAGCAGCACGATGGTCTGTGGGTGTCTTTCTCCTAGTATTTCTTCAGAAATCTGCAAAGCTTTTTCATTCATCCTTTGTGCCTGTGATGGCTGCTTGGAGAACAGAAGGTAGCGGGCATGGGTGTCTAGGCACGTGCCCAAGAGGAGGTGGGTGTTGGCTTTCTCTTCCACTGACAAAGTGTCTTCTGATAATTCCTTTTCTCTTCAATTTTTTCCTCTAGAGTTGAAATGCAGAATTCATAACCAACAAGAGCCAATTCCTGTCTATTCTGAGCAGCATAAATAGTGGCCAGCTTTAGAGAGATTTCTATTATTGCATTGTCTTCCTGTTCCATGGCCCTTCCAAGCAGATAACTCATTGTTGGTTTAAAAAGTTTTCCCACCCAATCGTAAGTGTAAGTGATGGCCTTCTTGTTATCACTCTTATAGGCAAGATGAAGAGCATCACACAAAATTAGCTCTGCCTCTGCTGGCTCATCTTTCATGATGCACAACTGCCAGCAGTGGCAGCAGGCCCGGACCCCGGCCACACGGCGCCCCTCGGCACGGCAGCACGTACACCGTGGGCGCCGGGCCTCCTGCTGACCCCGGCCCTCCTGCTGGCCCCGGCCCTGCCACCCCGCCGCAGCCGGTAACAAAAGGGTCTTCTTTAGTAATATTTTTAGTGTCAACTATAGCAGTATTTGAATAACTTAAAATGATCTAAAATAATTATTCGTATTTTTTCTACTCATTTCTGTGTTTAATCAGCAACGATTTAATATTAAGGCCAGAATGATACAATGAAAAAGAGCAATAAAACCATAACGAATTTATACTTCAAGATTTGTGAGGTTAGTGTCCAACCTCCACTGTGAAAACTTGGTGTTTCTGAAATGTCATCAGCTAAACATCCATGTGGCGAGTACAGTGGTGGAAGTTGGTGGGACACGGGGTTACTGGGCATGGGTGTCTGTCCTCAGGTATCTCTTGGAAGGATGATGATGTGAGAGAGGAAGGTGCATGGTGTCAGGTGAGCAGCCCCGCCTTGAACAAAGGTGTCCCAACATCGACCCACAAATACAATCAGAGCCTGATCAACAGCAAGCAATCCATCTGACACATTTAGAAAACTTACGGGGAAGAAAACACTGATGAAATAATAGACACAGGGCTTCCCTGGTGGCGCAGTGGTTGAGAGTCTGCCTGCTGATGCAGGGGACACGGGCTCGTGCTCCGGTCCGGGAAGATCCCACATGCCGCGGAGCGGCGAGGCCCGTGAGCCATGGCCACTGAGCCTGCACGTCCGGAGCCTGTGCTCCGCAGTGGGAGAGACCACAACAGTGAGAGACCCGCGTACCGCAAAAAAAAAAAAAAAAAAAAAAAAAAAAAGACACAAATAAACCTGCCCTTTTTACTATATAAACACTTAAAATGTACCTACTGCAATTGCTATAAAACTGGAAGAAATACAGTCTGTTTCTCATATATCTTTCCTATATGATTTTTCAGAATTAAACTGTAACTGGCTCTGTGTCTTAAAATTGATCTGGCTGAAAACCTATTCATGGACTTAAAAAAACTGACTAGTGAATAATGAATTTCTAAGAAATCACTAATTGATTACAATAAAACAAAGCATAACACATGTACAAAATATGTAAACAATGATACAATGACTTTTTGAATAGCTTAATCAGTGGATGAGTTAGTCAAATTTCATGAGTTTGAACATCCTAATAATGCATTCTCCTTGTCTTGATTAGATGACTTATGATTTTCCAGTGAAGGAACATTCTGGCTAAAACTGCTGTTTCTTCTCACATTTTACACTAATATTTATTCTAGAAATTCCTGAAAAATCAGCCCTGACACCACCACGCCCACTTCCATCCCTCCCCTTGCAATGAAACAGTCTACAAGCAGCTGGCCACAGTCATTTGCCCACTGCTACCCTCCAGAAACTTCCCTGCAGATTTTCCTTTGTGTTTATTTTAAACCTTAAATTTGAAGAGCAAGATGGTGAGGAAAACATATTGAGCCTGACCAGGGCTCTGTGCAGTTGTTGGAGTCCTGGCTCGTCTGGTCACATGAAACATGGCTGTGGGATTTGGAGTCTGGTCAGAGAAGATTAAAGCGGCGGTGGCGCAGCATTCTTCACTTTAAACCTCAATATACTTCCCTGTGCACTAAATACACAGAGGTATTTCAAAGCCAAGTGTGTGTGTGATTAACGTAAGAAAGCGCCAGCTATGTGTGTCCACCTCAAGGTCCGGCCACATGTGCTCTTTCAGTCTGCAGGAGGCACCGACAGACAGGCAGAGCTGACAGGCAGATGTGGAAAAGGGATTAGGTGCTGGAGTTTTGGTCGAGTCCTTCGCCAAGTGAATGGTCCTGCAGGCTCCTGCCCGCACAAACTTGGTCATGGTATCTCTTCTTGCTTTTATTCCCCCACACAGAAATGAGAATGCGACCCCCTGGCAATCACAGCACGAGACAACATAAACTCTAGCTTCGTATCTGGGGCAGCTGTGAGCCTCCATAGACTGTATGTGGCCTACGTGGACAGATTCTTTGGGATTATACGTAAACAAAGAAATGGAAAAGCAGAAAGTTATTTTTTCCCCACTTAGGAGTCACTTTCAAACCTGATATCATTATTTTTGAGTTTTTGCAACATAAAACATGCACCCATTTCTTTCGCATTTCTTCTTTTCTGTTTTCCTGATCACGTGTGTCTCAGGCACATTTTATCTGTCATGAGTCTCCATGACTTCCCTTCGCCCGTGTCTTTCTGTCTCTTCTGCCGCCTCTATCCTTACCCCCCGGCACTCTCCCCCTTTGCCCCTCTGGTCCTCTCTGGGTCACGACTGCATTTAGCCAAGATAGGGCTGAGGTCAAGCAGCCTAGGTGTCTCCTTCCTCCTCCTTCCCACAGGCCCTCCCTCTGGGAGGGGCCATCCTCAGTCTCAGCCTTTATCTGGCAGCTCGCCCTCTAGAGGACCCCATGGATCTTCTCACAACCTCTAACCCCAGTAACCCCAGCCCTGACCCTGGGAGCCCAGATCCTAATTCTGGAATGTGTCTGGCTTATCTGCAATCAGGTCCCTGAGTGAAACAGAAATTTAGTAGAGAATTAAGTTGCTTCCTTCGCTATTGACAAATGAGAGACTGCAACCTGACTAACTTAACACTGGGAAAAATGAGCTCGAAAGAGAAAGCCCTGGGCTCTGCTCAGGAGACCTCACTGAATGATAGGTGGGGTGGGCTTGACACCTTCCGGAAGCTCAGTCTCCTCATATTAACTAGAAGACAGTATAGTTGTTATTAAGATATTTATTAAAGTTCTTTTCCTGATAATTCCATAAGCCTACAAATAGGAAATTCTCTATAGAATGTAAGGGAAGGTAAAAATGGAAGGCACACTAAAATCTTCAGGTTGTGGTATTATGTTTTGGTTAAAATGTACCACGGCTCAGACATAGCTTTGTAAGGGCCAATAAAATCTGGCCATAAAAAAGTTATGGCTCCTAAGTGTCAGTAACATGACTTCCTGAGCAAGACAAGCACTCAAGTCCTTAGACACACTCCCTCCACCACACACCCCTCACAGAGGGGATCTCAGGAATGTAAAGAAGCCCAGAGTCTGGTGTAGCAGCTTTAGGGGGAGAGGAATCGGTGAAAACTGGTGCCATAATGAAGGCAAAGGGCAAGGCGGGGAGGTGGCAGACTGTGTACTGCAGCTGGTGTCAAACTGGGAGATGGTGCTCTGGGTACAGCTCCGTGCTCCTGACACAGGAAGTATCTCTCTCTCTATCTCCATCACTGTGTCAGCTATGCCCAGGAGCTGTTAGCACAGAGCCCTGAGAGGATCCTGTCCTGGAACCAGAGATGTGAGAGAAGAGGACAGGTAGGCAGATGGTGGTGCCATTTCTATCTTGGTCTACTCTCTATTATTAAATAGACCTGTTTCTTTTTCATTATTTAGGATCTTGCATTAAGAATGCCCAATTCTTAGACAGAGCTGAAATGAGCTGTCTTTAAACTTCTCACCGTAGCTTAGAGTGCATTTTAAAATAGTTTTCCTGTTACTTATCAGAATAGTGTTGAAGAACAAATAAGATTATGAGATTAATGAGATTATAGCTACTGTGCTATTATATTGATACATGTGAGACCCTGATGACGTATATTTCCATATATGCATGTGTGCCAAGTAAGAGCTAAACAGTTAAGATGCTGTGGGTGGAAATTGTGCATAACTGTTTGGGAAAGTATTTCTGAATTTTAAAAGGGATATTATTGATTTTTTTCTTGCAGTAGGTTGTTTTGCTAAAAGACAAAAGCAAGTACGTAACAGCAGCCAAGTGATAAAAAAGACACTCTGGCTCCAGCTGCTTTTGGTAATCTGCAGCCACAAATATTCTTCATGGTATAAATGCTCTTAGTAGAGTTCAGACAGATCATGCAAATTTTTAGTTTTAAAATATTGCCATTTATGTGAACTTGTGATGTTTTTTGAATGTCAGACTTTGTCATGGTCTTGCAACTCTTTTTTTCCCTTTCCTTTAAAGACCATCATTTTGGAGACAAGAAGGAGGCTAGCGGATGAGGGTCAGCCAGTGACTAATGTTGCAGGATGCGATATAACCCTAAACAACAGTAGCCCCCACTGCTATTCTGCGGCATTCGGTGCCTCGTGTTTGCTGGAAGTCAAATGTCAGAGGAGGTTCCTCACACTCATTCTTTTCGTTTTTCTCAATACAATTCCATACTGCTGACGGTCGGTGAAAAGTTCTTGGCACAGGGCCTGGGTAAGTGCTCAACAAATGCTACGTGTTAAGTCTGCTTCTGGTTTATTCTGCACCCTTTGAACGGTGAATTACAGGATGTGAGAGAGAGAGAGAGCATCACAGTCTGTCAGGAATACAAGCCCCGCTGGGTGCCCAAGATCTAGAATAAATTAAGATGGGAGAGAACGAACTCAGGTTGCATGAGGGAATGAGGGCAAAGGACAAACATCCCTGTCCTCTTGCCCCATCCTGTTGGGTTTCTTTGGAATCCCCTTTGAGATAACCCCAGGCATTCCTGCCCTCTGAGCTCAAAGACCATCAGGGCCTGGATGGCAGGGTGGGTGGATGATGCAAATCACATGTGAAATAAGGGGCAGCAAAGTGGTGGACTTGGTACCAGGATGAGGCCTGGGATGTTTCACAGGTGTTTTAAAAGCTGTTGGAGAGAGTCTTTGGTAAGAGAAGTGACTGCTCTTCATCAGGTTTTTGCTGCAGATGAATTAGGTAGAAACTCTGCAGCCCAGTGGGGACACTCACTGCAATCACCTCCTCAGGTGTCCACCCCTGTGAAGGCCCAGAGCACGGTGAGTCTGGGCAAGGGCACTGGCTCTGGGGAAGGACAGCTCTGGGTTCCAGTCCAGGCTCAGCCACTTAGAAACTGTGTGATGTTTGGCAAGTTATTTAATCTCTCAGGGACTTAGTTTCATAATCCAAAACCAAATAAAAATACCTCCTTTGCCTGGTTTTTATGAGGATTACTTGAGATAAAGTATACAAAACCTCTGCTTAGAGAGACTGAGCCATATCTTTTTCCATGATTTAGGGAAAGCAGCCTTCCACCTTTTTAAAAGACCTATGATAAGTTAAAACAAACTTAAATAAGGTTACCAAACCATGTAACCAGCTTAATTTGCATAGAAACAATAGAAATATTTCTTAGACACACTACTGAGCAGTGAAAAATCCAAGATTGTTCTGGCCAAATTAAGAAAAAAACAAATAGAGTCTAGGGATGTTTTTCATTTTATGTATGAAATAAGGAAATGGCAAAGGAAGACTGAGGCTGTCTTAGCAACGATCATTCAAGGAAAGCAAGACTTCCATTAGCATTTAGCTACAGGTTAATATGTTTTGGTGAGAGGATTTGGGGTTAGTTTTAGAATTTTTGTCTGAAATCAGCAATTCATTTTTCCAGAGATCGCATGGAGTCAGGTAATGTCAAAACAGTGAAAACACAGAAGTGAGATGAGAGAGTTATTCTGGACCAAAATATTGGTGGGGTGTATGGTCCCCAAGACTCAGGTAGTAGCAGTTGTAATAATGCTCATGTTGATAATAATAATGATGATAATAATAGTTGTAGTTGGCATTATAGGGGAAGTTACTGTGCAACAGGGAACAGGTCAAACACATTTCCTGCCTTTGCTCCTTTACTCACCCTAACAACACTCGGTACTATTTTTGATCCCCATTTCACAGATGGGAGAATCAAAGCACGGTTAGAAACGCTGTCAGTGAACAAGTGAGAGGGGGACTGGGGAGCCTGCATTTGCAGCTCCTGGTGAGAAGCGTCATCTGGCATCTCTGAGATTACGGCTTCTGATAAACTTCATAGGGTTAAAACGGATTTGTTCACTGTTAATGCACTGACAAATTATTTTCCCACCTCACATTCCTGCAATATTCCTGTGGCTCAGGGCTTCTCAGCCTCAACACTGTTGACGCTTTGCAACAGATAATTCTCTGTGATGGGGGCTGGCCTGGCAGCTGTGGGGTGCTTAACCGCCTCTGTGCACTAGATATGAGCAACGCCTCTAATTGTGACCACCAAAAATGTCCCCAGACATTGCTAAATGGCTCAAGGTGTGTGTGTGTGTGTGTGTGTGTGTGTGTGTGTGTGTGTGTGGTTGGGAGGGGGGTGATAATAGCCCTTGGCTGAGGACCACTGCTTTAGAGTATATAGAAACGCTTCTAACATAATCCCACAAATGTCATATATAGGTTAGTTATAGGAAAAGTTGCCTTGCCCAGGAACTGGTTATCTAGAATGGTCAGCACTACAGAATTCATGAACACTAGTAAGCCCACTGCCCTTTTCTTTTAAAACCACAACTCGTCTTCCTTTGCAGGAGCATTGCTGCTGGAATAATCTTTCATGTGTCATATTTTGTCTGAAACACAGGAACATTTGGTGCTAATACAGGATCTATATATCATCTATTGTATACGAGGTCTCTTAGTTTTCTGTGGCTGCTGTGATAAATTACCTCAAATTTGGGTGGCTTAAATAAATTGATTGTTTCACAGCTCTGGGGACTGGAAGTCCAAAATCAAGGGAGAAGCAGGGCCTTGGACTCTTCAAAGCCTCTAGGGGAGGACCTTGTCTTGCCTCTTCCACCTTCTGGTGGTGGCTGGCCATCCTTGGCATGTTTTGGTTTGTAGGTGCATCTCTCCAGTCTGTAGCCACATAGCATAATCCCTGGTCTGGTTCCAATTTTTCCTTCTAAGAACACCAGGCATTGGATTAGGGCCACCCTATCCAGTATGACCTCAATCTGCAAAGACCCTATTTCCAAATAAGGTCACATTTATGGGTACCAAGAGTTAGAGCTTGCATGGATCTTTTTTGGGGACAAAATTCCACCCACAGCACATGGTGTATTCCCACATAGTATAGAGCACGTATTGACTAGTTGTGTTTCTCCTTCCAGACCCACTTGCAATTTTTCATGCTCTGTTCTGGGCTGCATCCGCCAGCTCCTTGGTCTTCAGACTTGTGACTGGGTGACGCCAGGGGAAGGCCTCAGCAAACGATGGGTGGTCAGGAGGAATGTGTTAATTCCCTGGGCCACCTCCCTGCCCTGACACTGTGGGCTGGCTGTGCTGCTCTGTCAAAGCCCACAGCTACTGTCAGAAGGCCCTCTCGGTACATCTGCTGTCTCCAGGGCCTCTCGCCTTGCCCTGGTCCCAGCGTGGTAGTGAGTCGCTTGGCCATTGGCCCTAGTGAGGCACCATCCCTGTTTGTTTCCCTCAAGCCTATCTCCCTGGGCCAGCAGGAGTGTGCCCTCCGAGCTCTGCCAGACCCTGACATTGCAACACTGAACACAGCAATAGTTTGTCTAGAAATGATGGCTGTGCCTGCCTCTTTAAATTACAGCCCCAAACCTCATTTGAAATTCCTATTTCTTCTACCTCTTACATGAGCAGACGAAGTTTCTGACAGGTTGGCTCTGCACCACGTCAGATGAAGACACGCAGTCTCCTTCTGTTTGGTCTTTGGGACGGATTGTGGTAAAGTCGCACCGGCCTTCGCAGGAAACAGGCTTCCATTTCAGGAACAATGCATGTTGCTTTTTGGCTTCTGAAATCTCATCTGCCCTCAGCAGCAGCAGAGCACAGGTGAGGAAAATTGGTCTCTTCAGCACTGAACCATTCAGAGCTTATCAATCATTCATCAAAATGGGAAGAAATTGCATTTCTGGGCTGGCCCACAGCATCTAGAGCCGAGTTAGGTGCCATTAAGCAGCTCTCCTTGGGGGGTAATGAGTGTCAAGGCTGGAGCTCTGTGGCTCCCTCCTTCCTTCCTGCTTCCCTCCCCCCTCCCTCTGTGAATGAACAGACCTCCCAGGTACCAGGTCTGGGCTACATCTGACCCTACTCACTGAGCTTTGCAAGAGAAGTACTAGTGATCATGAAAGGACGCCAATCCTGCTGATGGAAAAGGCAGTGCATGATAACTAGTCACCTTCTTTCTTCCTTCTCTCTTCATTCTCCCTAAGTTCAAAGGAAGCGGGGAGGGGGTCTGGGGCAGGAATGGGGGAGGGGAACTTTGGAAGGAAGAGAGAAGACATTATAGGTCCTGGAGAATAGAAGGTAGAGTGATGGGGTTGTGGAGTTTTTGCAGCTCTGGTGGCTTATGGAGTGTTTGGTTTGAGTGCACCGTCCCTGTCCTCTTATGTCTACTTGGCTCTGTGGAGGTATGAGGTGCTGAACTGAACTGGGCCTGGTGGAAAAGAAGCAGGAACTGCCTTTTAAGACTTAAGGGAAATCCTTCCTTCCTAGTTATCCAGCCAGCTCACTGGGGCAGGAAAAGAAGAGGGCTTAGGGCTCTGCCCACTGGCTGGAGCAGGGCGTTTCTCCCAGAACTCCAGGGAGTGAGGGAGGGTGACCCAGCCCAGCATCAGGTTTCATAAACAAAGAGGTCTCAGAGTTTCTGAAAGAACAAAAACTTACATGGGACAGTATATCACCCTTATCTGTCAAAGTACTGTATATTCTAAACAAATTTTTGAAGCTCTTATCTTCCAATTAAGTATTTATGATTGAATAAGTGCTAAGGAGAGAGTATAGGAGTAAAATATCCCAAATGCTACTTAATCAAGAAATGGAGAACACATAAAAGTACTGAGGGGAGTTGGAGGAGGAAATTCAGTGATCCGCGTACAAATTGTTCCGTTGATTTGGATGTGACCTAAAGGACACTTCCTGTGGTACATCGATCACTTTCTTCAGCACTTTCCAGGGCTCCAGTCTCCTGGGGATAGAAGTTCCAACACCTGAGGGCTTGACTTCACCATTACCTTTGATAAACTTTGCTTAACAAGCATTTTCACATATATATGAAATCCATTTTATTTTACAACCCTGTGAGGCAGACCTGGCAGGTGTGATATCTCCATGTTTAGATGAGGGACTTGAGGCTTAGAGAAGTTAAATGGCTTGCCCTAGATCAGAGATCTGATGAGGGCTGGAACCAGCTTTTCTACCAGTGCTTGACCCAGTGGACTCTCCACTGTGATGGGCTAGTTCTCCTGATAATAGAGAGTGTCTGCTCTTGAGGATATTGTGCAATGAGAATTATCGAAGAACTCTTTGGAATGTGGGGTTTGGAGGCAAGAGTTATTTACAATATTTGAGCCAGACACAGAAACTACTCTAGTTTAGCAGAAATCTCAAAGGATTCTCTAAAGTGGGATTTTTTTAAATCTAGAAAATTGTTTCACCTTTTATGAATTAAGGCCTAAAATTCATAAGGTTGACATGATTATTCTCATTTTATAGATGAGAAAACTGAGTCTCAGAGTTGTTAAGTAATGTGTAGTAAAGATTTTGGACTTGTCCAAAGAGAGTGCTGGCCTTTGCCCTTGACTTCTGGGAGGTAATCTGTATCACACCCGGTAGAATGCGTTCGTTTATGGTGGGGGCTGAACACACCTGACAGTCTTAAGGTGGGAGCTGGCCATACCATAGAGACCAACCATGTGATTTAGGGTGGGGGCGAAGTATTATTTGACCTGGATGCTGAGTTCAACCATGAGGGTAATCATTCAATCCTGTCTAAGTAATGGAGCCTCAATAAAAACTCTTAAACTGGAAACTTGCAGGAGCCTCCCTGATTGGCAATACTCTATGTACATGATCACACATGGATGCTGAGAGGGTAGCGATGTCCTGAGGACCATAGAAACTTCACATTTGGAATCCTTCCAGACTCTGCCCTTTGCCTCAATTCACTTTCTGATTTTAATATGCACCCTTGCCTTTTAATAAACCATAACCATAAATATAACAGCTTTCGGTTCTGTGAGTCCTTCTCATGACTGTCATACTCGAGGGTGGTTTTGGGAATCCCCCAAACTTGCAGTTGGTGTCAAAAGTAAGGGTGGTCTTGTGTGGACTTTCCCCTCTAACTTTGCAGATGGTGTCAGAGGTTTTGAGCAGACTTGGCAGCCTGCAGGACTATGCCCTTGAACTTTGCATTTTGACTGACTCCAGGTAAGTGACCTATCCAGAGTCACCAGAGCCAGAAATGGATCTCACTTATAACACAAATACATAAAGCTGCATATGTAATCCAAAATGCTGCCAATCCTTTACTACAATGTACCCTACCAGGAATATCCCAAATAGTGCAGAAATTGCAAAAGCATCTTGCAGTAAAAACAATGGCAATCAGAGCATCAAGAATGTGGGAGGAATATGGAGAAGTCAGTCCACCAGGACATGAAGCAGAGGCTTTGAAAGGGAGTAGCTGGGAGATCTTGGAATTGGTTCAGTTGGCATGTGGCAACAGGTACAGTGATGACTCACATATCCTACCCTTCGTAGATCTTCAGGAAAACTCTTAGCTGCACTTAGCTGTGCTTCCATCCATCAAAAGCAGAGGTGGCTAAGCCTCTCTAGCATTTCATCCAAGAGCTAGCTGATGGGCCAAGATACAGTCATCAGAGACTCCAGCTTTCTAAGTCCCATTTCTATAGGCTTGTGGGCTACGCTAAGCCAGTGGAATGAGTTATGATTTGAAAGCATCACACATAATGTTATAACTATGGTTCATCCCAGGGGACTAAGTAAGGAATTCTGAGGTATGAACTAAACATTCTTTCTGATTCATAGGATATGTGTGTGTGTGTGTGTGTGTGTGTGTGTGCGTCTGTGTGTCTGTGTATCTCCCTGCCCCCTCAAGTCAAACAGTCATTGTCCAAATGTGTAGAATTCAAATGAGTTCAACACATACTCACTAAACATTAATTTGTCCAACCACTTTTTCTCCTTTTCATAGGAAAGATTGGTTTCAATTTATGAACAGCAATGAAAGGTTAGTTCACTTATGTTGTCTTTCTTATATAGTTTATACCCAGAATTGTGTTGACACTATCTCTTGAATATATACATACTATAATATGCTCAGTGTTTCACTTTGAAATGATTTCTGCCTTATGATGTCTGTGTTATGTATTAATAATAGGCAGCCTGCGGAGGCATGGTAGATTTGGCGCTGAGTAATTCTACCAGCTACACCTTACATAGAGTGCCCCCTTCAGGCTCTATTTTTGAACCTTTTCATTCATCTAATAATTTCTTAATGTACCTCATTCAATCCTTTGACTATAAAAGGATGTCCTTACCTTTAGTGATTGAGGCTTCAGTCACACAAAATTTATTATATGTCCCAGGAGCTGAGCCAGGCATTGAGGATAAAAACACTGAACCTAACAGACCTGAATCCTGCCCTTGGGGAGCTTCTGTTCTCGTGGGACACCTCCACCAAAACTCCTACTGTTGAGTGTCTAAGCTGGGTGTGTGGCAATTTGATTAGCAGATTATAGTGTGTCAAAGTAGGATGTGAGGGACTTACAGGGAGTCTTTGCTTAAAAAAACAAGTATTAATTTAAATATCCTTCTGATTGATGGAAGACAGGTAAGAGATATATAGCCACTCTTTCCTCCTTTCCCCTCCTGTGAGATGGATTTTTTAACTCATAAATAATGAATTATAGAAAAAAATGTTTTACAGGGATATTTAAAATTAAACTATCACATTGTAAACTCTAAAATTAAAGGCTATTCTCAAGAATTAAAAAAATTTTCCCTTTGTATATGTACGTTATATGTTTCATGTGGATACCACTGGGATAAAGATACTTTCTCAAGTTCACACAGCCAGCAAGTGAGAGAGTAAAACCTCAAACCCAAACTAATTTCATTATAAGACCAGTGTTCAATTCTCTAAACTCTGGCTGACTTTCTACATCGCTACACATAGTTTTAACACAGTGATTACTATTGACATAAAACCCTGAAACTTAGTGCTATCTTGTTTTGAAACTTGCAGTGGCAAACAAGGAAAATACAAAAGATAGATTTCAATGTCACTGTAAGTCTAAAATGGAGACAACCTTTTAGGGGTATGAAATATATCTCTTGTGGGTCACATTAAGACCCTTTCTACTTGTTAGCTATATATCAGCTGTTCTCAAGTCAAAGAGCAGTTCAGATAGGCCTGACACTGCTGCTTAGAATACAGTTTGCTTTGGAGATGACTCTTTTCTTGTTATGATAGCATTTGGCATGAAAACAATTTCTGCTGCTTTAACTTTTTACTGAATTACATATCCAGAGGTAGTTTGACATGCAAGATCCTATGATGCCAAATACAAATCTTTGCATAGCTGTAAGATTTCAAAGAACAATTTAAGAAATTACGATCAATTTGTTTTTTATGTATCTGCTCTCATAATCTTATGGAGAAATAAAACAATCTCTTTAACACTGCTTTTGGAAAATTTTAAAGTTATCAAAAGAACAGATCTGAGAATAGAGAATAGGTATCTGCTATTGAAATGGTATTAGAACATCTCATTATCCTTTTATTGAGTTTGGATGTTGTTAGCAGATTGTTATCAACGTTATCATAAAATCTATTTGTAAATGTTTTAATTGAAGAAACACTCTGTCTTGACTTGCCAAAAAAATTAGAAATTGGAAAAGAAATTGAGCAACATAACCCACTTTTCTCAGGTGGGAATTACCCACACAGGTGTTCGGAAAAGGGGAATTTGGCATGACTATCAAATGGCCACGGGTGAAACAAACCAGAATTTCAAGTGTAGCCTGGAATTTGTAAACTACATTACTGTTGACAACACGCTTCTCTGCTTTTTGCTAGCATTATAAGAGAATAGTTTTATTGGATAAACCCAGACTATGAGGTGTGAACATACTTGTTCGGTTTTATATTCTAGTCAAATATAACTCGTTATAAAAATATGCTTATGATATATTATAACTAAGCTGTGTAATAATTAAGCACAACTAGTAAACAGTTTCCATAAATGATAAAATGTGTGTTCATTTACTGAGACAAATTCCATTTCTACTTTTTCTACTTATTTTTTAAAAATTTACTGTACTAATAATTAGTTTCGTATTTCCTATTTGGTCTAATATATGTAGGTTTTAGCATCATTATGTTCATCATCATCAAAAAAAAAAGAACACAAAAAGAGAGATATTCTGGATTTTACCTGGAAAGGCAGGGGAAATTGGTTGATGTTATACAACATGGACAGTGAGGATGCTCTTTGGAACTCAGAGGATCCTCTGGGGAGCCTCTTAGCATTTCCATATCCATTCGTAAAAGTTAGTGGAAAATGACAGCAACAAAAGCCAGAGGCTGAGGATTCAGACTCTTCTGGCATGAAGATTTGGTCATCCCGTTGGTTAAGAACCCTGACTAACTGAGGTTCTAGTTGAGGGTGTAAAATCTTGGAATTAGAAATGGAAGAAGGAAATTGTAAACATCAACCACAGGGCTCCCAAACCTCCCAGGTTTCTAAGTTTTAATAATTTCAACCTATTCCCTTTATTCCCTCAGTTCTGCTTCCTGCAGTGACTACACTTATGATACTTCTTTTTATCCTTTAAAAGAAGTTTTTTTTTACTGGGGTATAGTTGCTACAATGTTGTGTTAGTTTCTACTGTACAGCAAAGTGAATCAGCTATACATGTCCATACGTCCCTTCTTTTTGGATTTCCTTCCTGTTTAGGTCACCACAGAGCATTGAGTAGAGTTCCCTGTGCTATACAGTAGGTTCTTATTAGTTATCTATTTTATACATAGTATCAATAGTATATATATGTCAATCCCAATCTCCCAATTCATCCCATCCCCCCCTTTCCCCCTTGGTATTCATACATTTGTCCTCCACGTCTGTGCCTCTATTTCTCCTTTGAAAGTAAGATCATCTATATGGGGATATATATATGCATATGGCTGATTCACTTTGTTGTACAACAGAAACTAACACAGCATTGTGAAGCAATTATACTCCAATAAAGATGTGTAAAAAATATCCTGTAGTGCTTCCCTGGTGGTGCAGTGGTTGAGAGTCTGCCTGCCGATGCAGGGGACACGGGTTCGTGGCCCAGTCCAGGAAGATCCCACATGCCGCGGAGCGGCTGGGCCCGTGAGCCATGGTCACTGAGCCTGTGCGTCTGGAGCCCGTGCTCCACAACGGGAGAGGCCACAAGAGTGAGAGGCCCGCGTACCACAAAAAAAAAAAAAAAAAAAAATCATGTATACAGTTTTTCTAGATTCCACATATATGCGTTAATATATGAATTTGATTTTCTCTTTCTCATTTACTTCACTCTGTATGACAGTCTTTAGGTCCAACCACATCTCTACAAATGACCCAATTTCACTTTTTTATGGCTGAGTAATATTCCATTATATATAGGTACCACAACTTTTATCCATTCCTCTGCATGATGGACATTTAGGTTGCTTCCATGACCTGGCTACTGTAAATAGCGCTGCAATGAACATTGTGGTACATGACTGTTTTTGAATTATGGTTTTCTCAGAGTATATACCTAGCAGTGGGATTGTTGAGTCATATGGTAGTTCTATTTTTAGTTTTTTAAGGAACCTCCATACTGTTCTCCAGAGTGGCGGTATCAATTAACATTCCTACCAACAGTGAGAGAGGGTTCCCTTTTCTCCACACCCTCTCCAGCATTTATTGTCTGTAGATTTTTTGATGATGGCTATTCTGACTGGCGTGAGGTGTAGTTTTGATTTGCATTTCATTGTAGTTTTGATTTGCATTTCTCTAATAATTAGTGATGTTGAGAATCTTTTTATGTGTTTGTTGGCCATCTGTATGTGTTCTTTGGAGAAATATCTATTTAGGTCTTCCACCCATTTTTTGATTGAGTTGTTTGGTTTTTTGATATTGAGTTGCACAAGCTGTTTGTATATTTTGGAGATTAATCTTTTGTCAGTTTCTTCATTTGCAAGTATTTTCTCCCATTCTGAGGGTTGACTTTTCACCTTGTTTATGGTTTCCTTTGCTGTGCAAAAGCTTTTAAGTTTCATTAGGTCCCATTTGTTTATTTTTGGTTTTATTTTCATGACTCTAGGAGGTGAGTCAAAAAAGATCTTGCTGTGATTTATGACAAAGAGTGTTCAGCCTATGTTTTCTTCTAAGAGTGTCTAGCCTTACATTTAGGTCTTTAATCCATTTTGAATTTATTTTTGTGTATGGTGTTGGGGAGTGCTCTAATTTCATACTTTTACATGTAGCTGTCCAGTTTTCCCAGCACCACTTACTGAAGAGGCTGTCTTTTCTCCATTGCATATTCTTGCCTCCTTTGTTGTAGATTAATTGACCATAGGTGTGTGGGTTTATCTCTGGGACTTCTATCCTGTTCCATTGATCTATATTTCTGTTTTTGTGCCAGTACTGTACTCTCTTGATTGCTGTAGCTTTGTAGTATTGTCTGAAGTCAGGGAGCCTGATTCCTCCAGCTCCCATTTTTTCACAAGATTGCTTTGGCTATTCGGGATTTTTGTGTTTCCATACAAATTGTAAAATGTTTTTTTCTAGTTCTGTGAAAAATGCCATTGGTAATTGATATGAATTGTATTGAATCTATAGATTGTTTTGGGCAGTATAGACATTTTCACAATATTGATTCTTCCAATCCAAGAACATGGAATATCTCTCCACCTGTTCGTGTTGTCTTTGATTTCTTTCATCGGTATCTTATAGTTTTCTGAGTACAGGTCTTTGCCTCCTTAGGTAGGTTTATTCCTAGGTATTTTATGCTTTTTGTTGCAGTGGTAAATGAGATTTTCTCCTTAATTCTCTTTCTGATCTTTCGTTGTTAGTGTATAGGAATGCGAGAGGTTTTGGTGTATTAATTTTGTATCCCGCGACTTTACTAAGTTCACTGATTAGCTCTAGTAGTTTTCTGGCAACATCTTTAGGATTTTCTATGTGTAATATCATGTCATCTCCAAACAGTGACAGTTTTACTTCTTTTCCGATTTGGATTCCTTTTATTTCTTTTTCTTCTCTGATTGTGTGGCTACAACTTCCAAAACTATGTTGAATAAGAGTGGTGACAGTG
This sequence comes from Stenella coeruleoalba, assembly GCF_951394435.1. Taxonomy (NCBI): domain Eukaryota; kingdom Metazoa; phylum Chordata; class Mammalia; order Artiodactyla; family Delphinidae; genus Stenella; species Stenella coeruleoalba. The sequence continues at coordinate 115,310,346 of NC_137149.1, forward strand.
GACACCCTTGTCTTGTTCCTGATCTTAGAGGGAATGCTTTCAGCTTTTCACCATTGAGTATGATGTTAGCTGTGGGTTTGTCATACTTGGCCTTTATTATGTTGGGGTATGTTCATTCACTCTATGTCCACTTTCTGGAGAGTTTTTACCATAAATGGATACTGAACTTTATCAAAAGCTTTTTTTTTTTTTTTTGGTATCTATTGAGATGATCATATGGTTTTTATTATTCAATTTGTTACTGTGGTGTATGACACTGACTCATTTGTGGATACTGAAAATTCCTTGCATCCCTGAGACAAATCCCATTTGATCATGGTGTATGATCCTTTAGTGTATTGTTGGATTCAGTTGGCTAGTATTTTGTTGAGGATTTTTGCATCTGTGTTCATCAGTGATATTGGTCTGTAATTTTCTTTTTTGTGTTATATCTTTGTTTGGTTTTGATATCAGGCTGATGGTGGCCTTGTAGAATGAGTTTGGGAGTGATCCTCCCTCTGCAATTTTTTGGAAGAGTTTGAGAAGAATATGTGTTAGCTCTTCTCTAAATGTTTGATAGAATTCACCTGTGAAGCCATCTGGTCCTGGGCTTTTTTTTGTTGGAAGATTTTAAATCACAGTTTCAATTTCATTACTTGTGATTTGTCTGTTCATATGTTCTATTGCTTCCTGGTTTAGTTTTGGAAGGTTGTATGTTTCTAAGAATTTGTCCATTTCTTCCAGGTTGTCCATTTTATTGGCATGTAGTTGCTTGTAGCAGTCTTTTATGATTCTTTGTATTTCTGCAGTGTCAATTGTAACTTTTCCTTTTCATTTCTAATTTTATTGAGTTGAGTCCTCTCACTTTTTTTCTTGATGAGTCTGGCTAGTGGTTTATCAATTTTGTTTATCTTCTTAAAGAACCAGCTTTTAGTTTTATTGATCTTTGCTGTTGTTTTCTCTGTTTCTATTCATTTATTTCTGCTCTGTTCTTTATGATTTCTTTCCTTCTGCTAACTTTTTTTTTTCTTTTGCTCTTCTTTCTCTAGTTGCTTTAGGTTTAAGGTTAGATTGTTTATTTGAGAGTTTTCTTGTTTCTTGAGGTAGGATTTTATTGCTATAAACTTCCCTCTTAGAATGGTTTTTGCTGCATTCCATAGGTTTTGGGTCATCATGCTTTCATTGTCATTTGTTTCTAGGTATATTTTGGTTTCCTCTTTTATTTCTTCAGTGATATCTTGGTTATTTAGTAACATACTGTTTAGTCTCCATGTGTTTGTAGTTTTTACAGTTTTATTTTTCCAGTAATTGATTTCTAATCTCATAGCTTTGTTTTCAGAAAAGAAGCTTGGTACAATTTCAATTTTCTTAAATTTATTGAGGCTTGATTTGTGACCCAAGATGTGATCTATCCTGGAGAATGTTCTGTGTTCACTTGAGAAGAAAGTGTACTCTGCTGTTTTCGGATGGAATGTCCTATAAGTATCAATTAATTCTATCTGGTCTATTGTGTCATTTAAGGCTCGTGTTTCCTTGTTGATTTTCTCTCTGGATGATCTATCCATTGGTGTAAGTGGAGTGTTGAAGTCCCCCACTATATTGCGTTACTGTTGATTTCACTTTTTATAGGTGTTAGCATTTGCCTTGTGTATTGAGTTGCTGCTATGTTGGGTGCATAGATATTTACAATTGTTATATCTTCTTCTTGGATTGATCCCTTGATCATTATGTAGTGTCTTTCCTTGTCTCTTATAACAGTATTTATTTTAAAGTCTATTTTCTCTGATATGCGTAATGCTACTCCAGCTTTCTTTTGATTTCCATTTGCATGGAATATCTTTTTCCATCCCCTCACTTTCAGTCTGTATGTGTCCCTAGGTCTGAAGTGGGTCTCCTTTAGACAGCATATATATGGGTCTTGTTTTTGTATCCATTCAACCAGTCTATGTCTTTTGGTTGGAGCATTTAATCCATTTACATTTAAGGTAATTATCAATATGTATGTTCCTATTACCATTTTCTTAATTGTTTTTGTTTTTGTAGGCCTTTTTCTCCTCTTGTGTTTCCCACCTAGAGAAGTTCTTTTAGCATTTGTTGTAAAGCTGGTTTGGTGGTGCTTAACTCTCTTAGCTTTTGGTTGTCTGTAAAGCTTTTGATTTCTTCATCCTTGGTGGGTAGAGTAATCTTGGTTGTACGTTTTTCCCTTTCATCACTTTAAATATGTCCTACTACTCTTTCTGGCCTGCAGGCTTTCTGCTGAAAAATCAGCTGATAACCTTATGGGGATTTCCTTGTATATTATTTGTTGATTTTCCTTTGCAGCTTCTAATATTTTCCCTTTGTATTTAATTTCTGTTAGTTTGATTAATATGTGTCTAGGCATGTTTTTCCTTGAATTTATCCCATATGAGGCTCTCTGCACTTCCTGGACTTGAATGACTATTTCCTTTACCATGTTAGGGACATTTTTGACTATAATTTGTTCAAGTATTTTCTCAGGCCCCTTCCCCTTCTCTTCTTCCTCTGGAACCCCTATAATTTGAATGTTGGTGCATTTAATATTTTCCTATAGATCTCTGAGGCTGTCCTCATCATTTCTTTTCATTCTGTTTTCTTTATTCTGCTCCACAACAGTCATTTCCACCATTCTATCTTCCAGCTCACTTATCCTTTGCCTCAGTTATTCTGCTATTGATTCCTTCTAGTGTATTTTTATTTCAGTTTTGTGTTGATCATCACTGATTGTTTGTTCTTTAGTTCTTCTGGGTCCTTGTTAAATATTTCTTGTATCTTCTCGATGTGTGCCTCCATTCTGTTTCTAAGATCTTGGATCATCTTAACTATCATTACTCTGAACTGTTTTTCACGTAGGTTGTCTATTTCCTCTTCATTTTTTGGTCTTGTGGGTTTTTACCTTGCTTCTTCATCTGCAACATATTTCTCTGTTGCCTCATTTTGTCTAACTTACTGTGTTTATGGTCTCTTTTCCACAGGCTGCAGGGTCATAGTTCCTCTTGATTCTGTTGTCTGCCCCCTGGTGGGTGAGGTTGGTCCAGGGGCTTGTGTAGGCTTCTTGTTGGGAGGGACAGGTGCCTACACTCTGGTGGATAGAGCTGAGTCTTTGCCTCTGATGGGTAGGGCCTCATCAGGTGGTGTGTTTTGGGGTGTCTGTGATCTTAGTACGACTTTAGGCAGCCTGTCTGCTGGTGGGTGGGGCTGTGTTCCTGTCTTGCTGCTTTTTGGGCATGAGGTATCTAGCACTGGAGTCTGCAGTCAGTTCGGTGGAGCTGGGTTTGGTGTTGAGATGGATACCTCTGGGAGAGCTCCTGCTGATTAATATTACCTGGGCCTGGGAATTTTCTGGTGGTCCAGCATACGGGATTTGGCACTTCCACCCTGGAGGCCCAGGCCCGACCCCTTGCTGGGAAACTAAGAGCCTTCATGCCATGCTGCCACAGGAAAAAGAAAGAAAAGAAAAAAATAAAAGGAAAAGAAAACAAACAAAACCCAAGACAAATAACAAAAACAAACAAACAGCAACAACAACACAACACATGCACACAAACAGAAACACCAAATCCAAGACAAATGATAACAACAAAACCAAACTAACAGAAAAAAAGAGGCAGACAGAAAAGAAAAAGACAAAAAGCAAAAAACTAAGAGAATAAACAAACAAAAAGAATTTTAAAAATGAGAATAATCAATAAGGAGTTAAGTAATAAAAACAAAAAATGAAAAATAAAATAAAAACAGAAAGCAAACAAAAAAAGCAAAGAGAATATAAAATAAACATATAGAAACAATCAAAAAAAGAAAAACTAAAATAAAATTAAGGGCTTCCCTTGTGGTGCAGTGGTTGAGAGTCCGCCTGCCGATGCAGGGGATGCGGGTTCGTGCCCTGGTCCGGGAGGGTCCCATGTGCTGCGGAGCAGCTGGGCCTGTGGGCCATGGCTGCTGGGCCTGTGTGTCTGGAGCCTGTGCTCCACAGCGGGACAGGCCATGGCGGTGAGAGGCCCGCATATCGCAAAAAGACATAAAATAAAATAAAATAAAATAAAGTTAAAAACAAAGAACAAAAATAAAAAGGCACAAAAAGACAGAAAAGTAAAGTAAAATAGAAAAATATATATTAAAAAAATAAAAAATAAAAATAAAGGATAAGAAATAATAAAAACAACACCACCATCAACTGAACAAAATGAAACAAAGAAAAAAAAAGAATAATAGTAATAAGTATATTTTCCTGGGGCCTCCTCTGTCAGCGTCCTTGCTCCCTCAATGAGCCAGAGCCAATCCCCACCTCCACTGGAGGCCCTCCAATACCTCTAGGTCAGTCTCTGGACCTGCTGTGGGCACTGTGGGGCCAGCTCAGACTCTGACCTGGCCCACTTCCTGTGTGTACTTGCCCCCAGAGTCCACTGCTGCTAAGGCTAGACCCGTCTCCGTTGTGGGAACACTCATTGTCTATTCAGATATTCCACAGACACAGGATTTATCAAACAAATCATGGGGATTTAATCTGTGGCTTATGCAGGTACATAAAAGATTTCCATTCCTCTTCCTTAGTCACACCATCCCTGGGGCTAACTTTTGGTTTTGGCCCCACCTCTGCATATGCGCCACCCACAGGCATCTGTTCCCTGCCCAGGTGAGAGGGAGTGAAAGCAGCAGCTGATTGGGGCACACTTACTCCCTCAGGCCAGCGAGAGGTACGGCAGCCACAATTGGGATGTGCGCAAATTGCCATGGCGATGGGGACCGGCAGGCAATTGCAACAGACTGGGGTGCGCTCGCTCTGGTGGGAGTCCCTCCCAGTGTCCACAGAGGCAGAGGTTGGCATATGGGGGTGGTGGTGGCCCCACCCCTTGCACACCACTCAACAATGGTGCCTCATTTCCTAGGCAGACCACACTTCCTCTAGGGGAGTTCCTGGCCACAGAGCCTCTTACTCCCATCCCCTCTGTTGTATCCGGGCAGCCAACAGTGGTCCTCTCCCCCAATGCACTCTCTTAACCCCACTCTTTAGCACTCAGTCCCCACCAGCATTGCCGGATTCCTGTCTCAGGCTGGGGTGCCCAGGGCTGATTCCTGAGGGGACTTTGGGATGGGCAGCGCTCAGGACCCCCAGGGCCTATGCATGTGGAGGCCTTGGCTTGAGGGGTTGGTAAGCCTGCTCAGATGGTTGCCCCTCCCAGTGCCTGCAGAGGCTGAAGGAGCCAGTGGGTGGGGAAAGGGGTAGTAATGGCAGCCCTACCCCTTGCACACTACTCAGCAATGATACCTTGCTTCTATGGTGGAGCACCTTACTCCTGTCCCTTCAGGTTGTCTTTTCACAGCCAACAGCTGTCTCCTGCCTGGCTCCATGCTCCAAACCCCACTTTCCAGCAGCAAACCCCCTCTCTGCAACAGGAGACTCATGCCTCAGGCTGGGGTGCACAGGGCTGCGGTACAGACCATGCATGCAGTTTTTACTTTGTCCTGCCTTCCACAGACCATCTGCTGCATTCACCTTTGATCTCCCGAAGGTCCCTTTCTGTCCCAGCTGATTTCCTCACTGTGAGGGGGTTTTTCTGAGTGTGGGGACCTCCCCTCACCTTCAGCTTCCCTCCAAATTTGCTGGTCTCTTTTTTGATTCCTCCTTTCCTTTTTTCTTTCTTTTATCCTACGTGGTTGTAAGGGGATTTTTCTTGTCCTTTTAGGCATCTGAAATCTTCTGCTAATGTTCAGCAGGTGCTCTGAGAGAACTGTTCCATCTGTAGATGATTCTTGATGTACTTATGAGGAGTGACAAATTCCTTGTCCTCCTATTCTGCCACCTTCACTCCTCCTCCTCAGAGCAGGACTTCGAACCTAGGTTTAAAGGATTCTAGCACCAGTACTCTTCACCCATTTCACCCTGGGCCCTCATTTCCCTTAAGGATCAGACAGTTTAAATAAAGACCAGTTTTCCTCTCCCTTAGTCCACAAAATTCTGCCAGATCACTGTGAGCAGGACACAGCAGGTACATTTGGCAACCCTGAGACGTGAGTGGAGGAAGCTTCTCGGCACCCCTCCCCAATGTGACCCAAAGACGCAAAAGTCCCAGTCTGCCCTCTTGCAGGAGAGAGAGGTGCCTGCCTACCAGGCTGAACTAAAGCCTGTCCACAGTTGACTAGGTCTTTCCTGCACCCAGAGGACCCTAAGGCTTCAGCCCACTCCCAGCCTGGGTACCCTGGACCCGCGCTCTAGGAAGCTGCAGACTGGGATCGACTGCACGGAGGTCGTGGATGGGAAGATGCAGGCAGCGGAAGAGGCCTGTCCCCAAAGTCACTTTCAGGCCTCTCGTGGAATCCTGGATGTTTCCACAGGTCGTGGTTGGTCAGCTTTTCAAGAATGCCCCCGCTGCTGTAGCTGTGTCTGAAATGGCTGCAGGACAGTGCATTCTCGGGTCCCCCCAAACGAGTCTCCTCTTCCTCCTCCTGGGGACCCTGTGCTTCTTTCCAGGTGGGAACCTCAGTGTTTCTGCTCTTTTTATCCTTTTAGTTACCTATTTAACAGCTTTATATCTAATTATTATTTATATTAAATTATCTCTATTCAAACATCCAGTGTAGTTTCTGCCTTCTGACTGGACCTTAATGTATATAGTTCTCTTATTCAATACTTCAATTTATAATCCCTTCCTGTTTCTTAAAACTCTAGAGGCCTTGAACATGACTTCCCATCTTCCTAGTTGTCTTACTAGGCCTACAGCACTGCTCATAGATCAGCCTGTCTTCAGCAGTGCTGTGAATATCAGAATGTAGGACCCGGGGAGCTATTGAGGATTCTTGCACCGAGGGTGGTGTGAGAGAAGCTGAGAAAGGGGAGCAGGTGGGGAGATCCCACAACAGGCAGACTCGCTGGGAGTCTGTTGCAAGTCCTGTGCACTGTGAGGACCATTTGTTTTGGGGCTGTAGCAGTGGGAATCACACTGCAGATCCCGAATGCAGAGTGAAGGGAGCGCTGTGACAGAGGGCTTTAGGAAAGAAAGTTTTATGCCTTTTCTCCTAGAAAGCCATTAGCTTGTATGTAGGGGGAAGAAGGCAAGTCAGTCTAGATTGTAGTGGAGCTGGGTGTGGGCTTTATTGGTGCTTTAGTGAATCAAAGTCTTTATATTCCTTAGTGGGTTACTGCCCTGTGCTTAGGATGAGATGTGGAGCATGAACCTTTCTCTCAGCATCTTTGTTCCACTCTCAGATTTCAGCTGCTTTTGCATGACTGTGCCATGGAGGGGTGTATCTCCGTGCCATCTACTGATGGTAGATGACTGTTCTTTGGTATTTGCTGTAAGACTTATCATGGGGAGAAAATGTTTCTTGGTTTTCCTGCTCCAGCCTCAGTCTCAGGGAGGCCTATGTGCTTGAATCTCAGGGATAGGATTTTTTAGAAATTCCTGATCCTCCCCAACAGGAAATGCCCTCTGCCTCTGACTTGGTATAAAGTCTGGAGTACAGGCAAGTTTTCTGTGTCTCCACAGAGGCAGGGGAGCACTGCCTTATGCCAGTGGAGTGTCTTGGATGGTGGATTTCTTACCTATATTCCTTCCTCAACAGCAGAAAATGACAGTGAAGGATCTGGGAACAGAAGGTAAGTTCCTGCTCTTCCTTCATTGGCTGACAGCTTTTACTGGTCATATTAAGGGTACTTTGTAGTTTCAAATTGTTCCTTTTTCCAGAAATTTGTGTGGACTACCTCAAGAGTTCCCCAAAGTAAATACCAAGATTTGGGGGCTGACTTTGAACTTTTGGAAAAGCAAATTCTTCTAAATCATCCCCATCGTTCTTCTTGACCACTAGATTCTCCTTGTAGATTACTTATAGTTTATTTGTCTTTAGTTCTCACAGTGCAGGTAGTTCCTCATTTCACCCCCTGCTGCTTTGTAGATGAGAAAAGGAATCTTAAGCAACTTTTCAATTTAAAAGGGTGAAAATTACTCAAGGTTAAAAGAGTTAACTGCATTATTCTTCATTGTAGATATCTGAAAGTTATATATTGTGAACAGTCAAGTTACTTTAAAATAAAAAAAATAATTGATTTCATGTTTTTCTGTTTTTAAGTTAGATTTGTGGGCTAGGATGAAGTCGGGAAGAAGGGAGTTTTTCTAAGTACAGTGCTCAGTTATTCTGAGGAAGTAAGGTGCATGAGGATAAAAAATTCTTCTGTGCATCTTGGAAGGGCAGTGGCAGTTCTTCATGACTAGGATGATATATGGAAACTGCTTTTACCATATGGTCAATTGCATTTGATGCAGAAAAATTCACAACTGCATGTTTCTGGGGCATCCAAGGTTAAGATTTTAAGATCACTTAAGATTTTTGAACTGATCTCTTAGAAGATTGACTTCTGGTCTGCCCTTTTTCTCCTGTGGGATATACTTTTTTTTTTTTTTTGCATTAATGATGTTCAGGTATGTGCTCTGTCTTTCCTTTTACGTACTGTTTCTACAACTTGGATCACACTCTTAGGTCATAGACTTCTGAAAGAATTAAATAACTTTGTGTATCTTTTCAAGTACATCTCATTATGTACAAATTTTGTAATAAGAAAAATAACACTATTTTTTTCTGTGAGAAATAAGGATATTTCATTCTGAAGAAATAATAGTGAGTCCCTTGCACCTGTTTATAAAGTGGAGATATCTTCATAATTCATCATCCTGGCTTCTGTAAGTGTCATGCCTACTTTGTTTAAGGGAGTCCCTTGTCCTGCACAAGGTGTAAGTTCATAGGCAAAATTTTCAAAGTAATTATCTTCACCATATTTTACACTGTATTTACCTTTTTCTTATTTCACTTAACAGAATGTCCTATAAATGATAAAGAAAAGAGAGAGCATGCTTTTTAAAAGTAAAATGAATGTGTTCTAAGAACTTTTGAGGTTCACTTTCAATGAAGTTATGGTTACTTGATTCTTACTGCCTTGGGCTTTGCTCTGGTGCCCCCTTGGCTTCTAAAAGAATTGCAGTCCAAACTGGCCTTGCAAGTTGGTACCAAGAGGTCTCTGAAAGGCAGACAACACAATTGCATTTAGCTGTTCTTTCTCTCTCTTAAACACTTGTGTTTCTGAGGACACGTGTTCTCCCTGTGTGCTAACATGTGTTAGTGTCCACAGCCATGCCATTCTGTGATGCCAGCCACCCCTACTCTCCTCCTTTTTCGTGAATTACTCAACATTTTTGTGCTCTCAGAACCTTGTAACTCTCTCATTGAATGTATCACACATCATTGAATTTTTGTTTATATTCTTATTCCCAGTGTAAGCTTGATGGCAGAGAACATGCCCTATTTTTTTATTGACAAAATCTAGCGTAATAGTTTCTCAAGAAATATTTGATTAACTGAGGTGCATGGAGTGTATTATTTATTGGAGGCAGTAGTGCAGTATTTAGAAATCACAGGTCTTGGGGACTCCAATATCAGTTCTGGATCTTTATTCACTAGCTGCTCTTACTTTTCTAAACCTGATACATAAAATACAAATTTGCTATCTGTGGAGACAGAGTTAGAGCAACTGGCATATGATCCATTTCTACTCCTGATACTCCTGATTAATACCCAGGGGAAACAAGAGAAGGCAGGCCACGAGTCCAGTCTCTTTATAAACAAGGCATCTAGGCCTCCAGGCCAACAGATTAGTGATGCTCACTAAAAGGAAGAATCCTTATCTCTGGTATATTTTCAGCAGGATGTCTCTGGTTTAAGGCTGCTTGTAAGACCTACAATCTATGTATTTATGAGGCATGGCTCCCTGAAGAATGTCATACAAGCTGCACAAAACTTCAGATTAAAATGCACATGTTTCATAGCTTAACTGCTCCTTGCTGTGTGTGAGGTAAACTACAAATCTCCTTAGAGAGCTCACCCATTACTCTGGGCCACAGAGTGTGTGCCACTATGAAAAGGAAAGACCTGGACATCTGGGACATCCAGAGTGCTCCCTGCTTTGCTTGTGCCCCTTGATTGCTTGGATCTTTGAAATTATTAGTAAAGCTTGACCTTGGGTAAGTTCTGTGAGGCTGCGAAACTGATTCAATAATACCAACTTAGCTTAGCTCACTACCTCATGGAGTTCTTGTGAGGATTAAATGATTTAACACTTGTCAAGTACCTAGCATAATACCTGGCATATATTAAGTACTTAAAAGTTTCACTATTGTTATTATTGGTAATAATTAGTAATAGTATAATACAGGTAGTAGAAGGAGCAGCAGTAGTTTGGTGGTACCAGGTGTGGGCTGAAATGACCAGTGGTTCTTTACACTGTATGTACCTACCTATAAGTCTGTTCTATTATATACAATAGCTGCTGGTTGTAACTTTGTCTCCAACAGCTCAAGTGTATAATTCAACTTCGATTAGTGAGTCAACTATTATTTATTAAATGCTTACAGTATATCAGACACTTTTCTAAGCTTTATTTAAAATTTTTGCTATCAAGACAAGGCAAAATAAAATAAGTTAATTACTTATTATTCACAAATGAGTTATTTCTTTAAGTAGAGGAGACTCAGTCTCTGCTTTTGGAGTTTCTATGAACACCTTACCTTACTCACTGTCCCTTCTTATAAAAATATATTGGTCACATGACCTATAGACTGAATGTTTGTGTCCCCCCCCCAAATTCATATGTTAAATCCTAATGCCTAACGTAGTGGTATTTGGAGGTGGGGCCTTTGGGGAGTGATGAGGTTGTGAGGATGGAGCCCTCATGAATGGATTGGTGCCCTTATAAAAGAGACCACAGAGAGCTCCCTTGTCCCTTCTGCCATGTGAGGACATAGTAAGAAAATAGCTATCTATGAACCAGAAAGTGGGCGAGGGTCCAGACACTGAAACTGCTGGTGTCTTGATCTTTGACTTCCAGCCTCCAGAACTGTAAGAAATATCTGTTGTTTATATAGCACCCAGTTTATGGTATTTTGTTATAGCAGCCTGAGTGGACTGAAACAGCATACAGTATCCATAACTGTAATGATCTTTCCCATGAGGAATATTTAATTCCCTTGAATAAAAATAAGGGATGTCCTTGCTTTTCCAGTGGCAATGGATTGCTAGATTACAAGGCCTGTAGCACCATCTCTGCTTCATTTTGTAAACATGCTTCCATCTCTCTGGAGAGGTTCCCTGGAGACCTCCTTATTCCCTAGATATATCCATGCCAGATGTTAACCAGACAAGATGAACTTACAAGTGTACACCAGTTCCTTTTTGTTCATATGGGAGCAAATAAGTGAATGTATTCTAATTTTTGCATCACATTTTTTCTTTATATGTTATCTTTAGAAATGTGGAAGTTATTGAGAAAGAGATAAAGACAATTAAAGTATTTATTATAGAAATTATTATTGCTCGTATTTATTATATAAAGTAAGTGTGGTGAGAGATGAAAGGCAAATAAGCTAGCAGCTTGGGCTTATTAGGCAGAAAAATAGCTCTCTATAAATTTTATGGTCTTGTTGGATATGCTACAGTATACCGTAATCTTGAAGACTTTTTTTAAAAATTATTCACAAAAGCTAGTAATTTCCAGGGACTTAAGTGTCAGTTGAGTGCAATAGTATAAATTTATTAGAAAATAAATAAATTTATATAACATGAGTATTTTGTGATTATAGCTGATGCCAAAAAATATGCAGAAATGTTTGTGTTCACATACATCTAAATGGAAAGAGGCTTCCATTTGCCTGTCTTTTACTACACTGGTCTCAACAGTTTCTCTGTTTTGAAGTAGATGGAAAAGTGTATCAAGTCCCTGACTGAAGCATCCCCTGATTGCCATGAAGCCAGAAGAGACATTAATGAATTACATCCTCCAAATAGGGTGTTTCCTTCATGAGTGCAATGGAAGTGATTTATAAAATTTGTAAAAGTTGCCTATTTGGTACAGGGAAGGTATCAAATATAGAAATCATTTTTCATGTTGGGATGTGTCAGGGGCAACTATTAGTCAGGAGGGGGCTCTAACACAGCGGATTGTCTGGAAGGGATGTCCAAGGCAAAGCCTGACAAGCTGGGTCAGCTATGTGGAGTTTTTAAAAATTAATTTTTATTGGAGTATAGTTGATTTACAATATTGTATTAGTTTCTTCTGTACAGCAAAATGAATCAGTTATACATATACATATATCCACTCTTTTTTAGGTTCCTTTCCCATATAGGTCAGTACAGAGTATTGAGTAGAGTTCCCTGTGCCATACAGTAGGTTCTTATTAGTTATCTATCTTATATAGAGTAGTGTGTATATGTCAACCCCAAAGTCCCAATTTATCCCCCCCGATTCCCCCTTGGTAACCATAGGTTTGTTTTCTACATCTGAGACTCTATTTCTGTTTTGTAAATAAGTTCATTTGTACCATTTTTTCAGATTCCACATGTAAGTGATGTCATATATTTGTCTTTCTCTGTCTGACTTCCTTCACTCAGTATCACAATCTCTAGGTCCACCCATGTCACTGCAAATGGCATTATTTTGTACTTTTTTTTTATGGCTGAGAAATATTCCATTGTATATATGTACCACATCTTCTTTATCCATTCCTCTGTTGATGGACATTTAGCTTGCTTTTATGTCCTGGCTATTGTAAATAGTGCTGCAATGAACATTGGGGTGCATGTACCTTTTTGAATTACGGTTTTCTCCAGATATATGCCCAGGAGTGGGATTGCTGGATCACATGGTAGCTCTAAAACAAAAATAAACAAATGGGACCTAATTAAACTTAAAAGCTTTTGCACAACAAAGGAAACTGTAAACAAAATGAAAAGACAACCCACAGAATGAAAGAAAATATTTGCAAATGAAGAGACTGATAAGGGATTAATCACCAAAATATACAAACAGCTCATGCAGCTCAATATCAAAAAAACATACAACCCAATTAAAAAATGGGTGGAATATCTAAATAGCTATTTCTCCAAAGAAGACATACCGATGGCCAAAAAGCACATGAAAAGATGCTCAACATCACTAATTATTAGAGTAATGCAACTCAAAACTACAATGGGGTATTACCTCACACTGGTCAGAATGGCCATCATCAAAAAGTCTACAAACAATAAATGTTGGAGAGAGTGTGAAGAAAAGGGAACTCTCCTACAGTGTTAGTGGGAATGTAAATTGGTATAGCCACTATGGAGAACAGTATGGAGGTTCCTTAAAAAGCTATGTGGAATCTAAAAAAAAGGGAACAAATGAACTTAGAAGTAGTCACAGATGTAGAAAACAAACATATGGTTACCAGGGGATAAGGTGGGGGAGGGATAAATTGGGAGATTGGGGTTGACATATACACATTACCTTATATAAAATAGATAACTAATAGATAACTAAGAACCTACTGTATAGCACAGGGAACTTTACTCTCTGTAATGGCCTATATGGGAATAGAATCTAAATAAAGAGTGGATATATGTATAACTGATTCACTTTGCTGTACACGTGAAACTAACACAACATTGTAAATTAACTAGACTCCAATAAAATTTTTTTTAAAAAGCTATGTGGAGATTTTGCCTCTGGCTGCTGTTACTCACCTTTTAGTTGTGCATGAGTCATTTTTGTGGTCACTAGATGGCAATGTAACACCAACGAAAAAGCTAGGAGCATCCATTTTCCCAACTCCAAAGCAAGTATAATGTATGCTATGACAGTTTAAAGAAAACTGTCTTGAGTGGGGTAATTGTGTACTGGAAGTAAAAAATAAAAAATAAAAAGTACACCTAATTAAAAAAAAATAAAAGTGCAAACCCAGCTTACTCTCAAGAGTGAAAAATTGTCTAACCACTCTTCTTTCAGCCTTCAGACAATTCAGGCTTGTAACTTGGTTTTTCTGTTTGGAATACACTGAAATAATCCTGTAACATTCTCCTTTCTTATTCTCTGAAGAATTTTTGATACCTCCCAGATGCAAGCAAAGCCTTGGAAGAAGCATGTTCATATGGAATTCTTTTAGTGTGTTTGTTTAGGGACAAACAAAATAAGCTAATTTGGTAGTATATTGGAAGGTAAATGTAATGAAGAAATATAAAGTCATGAAGGGAGAGAAGCAGCACTGAGGAGGAATTTGCAATTTTTAATGGTGCAGCACAGAGGGCCTTATTGAGAGAGCAACACGTGCCTGAAAACTTGAAAGAAATGAGGGAAAGAGCTGTGGGCAGAGAGGAGTAAGTACAAAGCCTTGGAGTAGGAACACGTGTGGTGAGTTCCAGGAGTTGCATGGAGGCCAGCGTGGCTGGAGGGAATAGAGAAATTCAGGGGACTCATCACAGGGGTAGTGAATGTCAGACCACGTAGGGCTTGTAGGCCCTTGAAATGTCAACTTGGTTTGAGCCAGGACGCCATGAGCATTCTGAGTAGAGACATCGCTCTGTCTGTTGTGATAAAAGTTTTAGAGGATCAGAGAGAGAAGCTAGGAGACCAAAAATTCAGGGGAATATTGTGGACTTGGCAGTATTGAGAAGTAAAATTCAGGCTGGATTTTGAAGGTAGAGCCAACAGAATTTCCTGATGGATTGGATGGGACATTTTAAAGAGAGGAGGAGGTAAAGAGAGGAGGCGAATGACTGACAGACATTTGGTCTTATCAGCTGCAGGGCAGAAGAGCCACTAATTGAGATGAACAAGACTGAGGGTGGAGTAGGTTTTTGGGGCAAGGAACGGGAGTTCAGTTTAGAACACGTCAAGATTGAGGTGTCTGTTGGTCATCCAGAGGTCAATACCTTATTTTACTTGGTCTGTGTTGGAGGTATAAATTTAGGAACTGACATCATTACCATTTCATGTTATCAAAAGCGGCAAGCTGGATGAACAAGTGGCTTAAGGGTCTATGAGGGGGAATGGAAGTCTTCTCTGAAAAAGTGACATTCCAGGAGGGATCTGGAGGATGAAGAAGTTAGCTGGGTGGAGAATAGTAGGAAGAAATCTCTCCCCTCAATTGCATCACTAATCTACTTATCCACTGACACAATGAAAAATGGAGGAACAGTCTAATGATGGACATTCTTTATTAGATACCAGACAAGATTCTTGGAGCGAGAAGGCAGATTTCCTTTAATAGATTTATGTACTTTCAATGTAATATGAAAGTAGGTGGAATCCTAGAACATTTCCTGATAGTTCCTAAAGAATCTCATATAAAAATGAGGTGTGATCTTTATCGCTGAAAATGACTTTGTACATGTACATGTGGTAGCAGTAGAGGTCTGAGGGCAGTTGTTACCAAGTGGTGGAAGCACACATTGTCTCTCTCACTGGGAAAAAAAAGCATTCTGGGAACTTTGTGTGTGCTCATCATCATAGCTAATCAGGGAAGCAATAGTTTCTGAGAGCATGGGCCCTTAAGTCAGACTGCGTGGGGCTGAGTTCCAGGGCTGCCACTTATACGTTGTGTAACTTTAAGCATGTTGTTTAAGCTTTTTGTGCTTTAGTGTCTTCCTTAGCAAAATAGACCTAAAGCTGGTTTTGCCATGAGGATCAGATAAGAATCTGATAAATTACTCAAAGTGCTTGGATGATAGTAAGGATTCAGTAGTAGTAAAGTAATTACACTCTTTATTGCTGTGAATCACCATGGAATTCATTTTTAAGATGAAGTATACAGAAGTAGTCAGACATATTTCTGGTTGAGAAAAATAGACTATATGGGATAATAAAATACCTATTTACCATCTATCATGGAGTCTTACTTAGACTCAAATAGCAAGACGGAAAAATAATGGCAGACATTTGTTGAGCACTTACTACAAGTCAAGTACTATACATGCATTATCTTATTTTATCTTTACAATCCTGTACGGTAGGTAGAATTTATCCTATTTTATAGATCAGGAAACTGAGACTTGGAGTCTTAACTAAAGGTATTGTACAAACCTAGTGAGTGGCAGGTCCATGATTTGAAAGAAGTTGTCATCTTTCAAGTTCTTCAAACCACTATTCCAGCTTTTTCCTTCTACAGAAACGATTTTGTTTCATCAGATCATGTTTGACGTATACTGCTCACAACTGAAGGCTTTAACATAGCAATTCACCTTTGAGAAGTAGGAAGCAGAAAACCACATGAGAACATACCCGTTATTTCAAATGATAATATAGACAAATGCACTTTTTCCCCTTTTGTGGCAGGAAGCAGGGTAATTATGTTTTAAAATTTGCTTCTGTGAAGATTTTGAAACCTGGGCAATTCTTTCATATCCACCTAACATTTCTAAACACAGCCAAACCTCTAAGACGTGGTTAGCCCAACGATGTCTGGAAGAGCTGAAGAGCCAGATTCTTCCTTTTCTTCTTCATTTACAGTCAGTCCAGTTGTTTGAATACCATAATAACATTGAACAGCAGCGATATGACCCCCTTCACTGTCTTTATGTTTCCAGATGTATTGGCTTGTAATCCAGTCTATATAGGTCCATTGAACTTGTATGTTATTATTTTCTACAGATGCCTTTAACTCCCTTCTGAAACTAGCCAAAATCCACATCTCTAAGCCCTCCTAGGCCTGGCTTAAAGTAGGCTCTGCTGATATCACTACTGCATGGGAGTGAAATGTTGTCTGTATACTATTTAGCTGTTTTCCTTTGTTTTGGAAGCACTCCCAGTGCTTAAAGCTTACGGAACTTACAGCACTAATCTCATTTCTAATGTAAAGGTTCTAATGTAAAATATCAAATTGCTTATTGCCTGTGAGATTAGAAATTCTAGGTAGATACTTATTGGTTAACTCTATGAATTATCCAGACAGGTTTCCAAGAAACAACTCTAGGGCAAAGGGGAACATTGCTCACATTTTTCTCCTAGAGTTACATGATTTGGGGTCCAAAAAGGCCACATTTTGGACTATATCCAAATCACCATGCACATGTTCCTTTTTTGACCAAAATTGCTCCAACACAAATCAAACTTAGAAGCTTCATATAGTTCCAGATGATCAGAATCTGAACATATCAAATTACCACTTCCCACTGGAATTCATGCCAACTAGGGCCTGAACTTCTGCCCAAATAATATTTACTTTCTCCTAGTAAGTTCTGATTTCTGCACCTTGCCTATTGCCATTACTAAAGTGAAATAAAAGTGTTCAGTTTATTTACAGAGTTCCTGTCTTCATTTATTTTGTAGCATTCAAAGGGAGAAACAGAAAATGTTCTTTTTTTAAAAAAAAAATTGAAGTACAGTTAATTTACAATATTGTGTTAGTTTCAGGTGTACAGCAAAGTGATTTATATATATATATACATATATATATAGACATATATATATTTCAGATTATTTTCTGTTGTAGGTTATTATGAGATATTGAATATAGTTCCCTGTGTTATACAGTTAATCCTTGTGGCTTATTATTTTATGTATAGTAGTTTGTATCTGTTTATCCCATACTCCTAATTTATTTCTCCCCCCACTCCCTTTCCTCGCTGGTAACCACAAGTTTCTCTATGTCTGTGAGTCTGTTTCTGTTTTGTATATAGATTCATTTGTATTATTTTTTAGATTCCACATATAAGTGATAACATATAATGTTTGTCTTTCCCTGTCTGACTTACTTCACTTATTCTCTAGGTCCATCCATGTTACTGCAAATGGCAATATTTCATTCTTTTTTATGGTTGAGTAATATTCCATTATATATATATGTGTGTGTGTGTGTATATATATATATATATATATATATATATATATATATATGTGTGTGTATATATATATACACACATATATATATAATGTCTTCTTAAATCAATTGTCTGTCGATGGGCACTTAGGTTGTTTCCATGTCTTGGCTATTGTAAATAGTGATGCTATGAACACTGGGGTGCATGTATCTTTTCAAATTAGAGTTTCATCTTTTCTGGATATATGCCCAGAAGTGGAATTGCTGGACCATATGGTAGCTCTACTTTTAGTTTTTTAAGGCACCTCCATATTGTTTTCCATAGTGGCTGCACCAATTTACATGCCCACCAACAGTATCTGAGGGTTCCTTTTTCTCCACACACTCTCCAGAATTTATTATTCATAGACTTTTTGATGATAGCCATTCTGACTGGTGTGAGCTGATACCTCATTGTGGTTTTGATTTGCATTTCTCTAATAATTAGCAATGTTGAGCATTTTTTTTTCATGTGCCTGTTGGTCATCTGTATGTTTTCTTTGAAGAAATGTCTATTTAGGTCTTCTGCTCATATTTTGATTGGGTTGTTTGTTTTTTTGATATTGAGTTGTATGAGCTGTTTGCATATTTGCAAATATTTTCTCCCATTCCACAGAGTGTCATTTCATTTTGCTGATGGTTTTTTTTGCTGTGCAAAAGCTTTTAAGTTTGATTTGGTCCCATTTGTTTATTTTTGCTTTTATTTCAATTGCCTTGGGAGACTGATCTAAGAAAATATTGTTATGATTTACGTCTGAGAATGTTTTGCCTATGTCCTCTTCTAGGAGTTTTAAGGTGTCATATCTTATATTTAGGTCTTTAAAATTTTTTGAATTTATTTTGTATAAGGTGTGAGAGAGTGTTCTGTTTTCAGAACATGAATTACATGTAGGTGTTCAGTTTTCCCAGTGCAACTTACTGAAGAAACTGTTTTTTCTCCATTGTCTATTCTTGCCTCATTTGTCATAAAGATGGTTCAACATATGCAAATCAATCAATGTGATCGACCACATTAACAAAAGACAAAAACTATATGATCATCTTGATAGATACAGAAAAAGCATTTGATAAAAATCACCTGTTCATGATAAAAGCTCTCACCTAAGTGGGTATAGAGGGAACAGATCTCAACATAATAAAAGCTATTTATGACAAACCCACAGCCAACATAATACTCAACAGTGAAAAGATGAAAACCTTTCAGCTAAATTCAGGAAGAAGAAAAGGATGCCCACACTCACCACTTCTATTCAACATAGTATTGGAAGTCCTAGCCACAGCAATTAGACAAGGAAAAGAAATAAAATGTAAACAGATTGGAAAGGAATAGGTAAAATTGTCATTATTTGAAGATGACATGATATTCTATATAGAGAACCCTAAAGACTCCACATAAAAACTATTAGAACTAATAAATAAATTCAGCAAGTTATCAGAATACAAGATTAACATACAGAAATCTGTTGCATTTCTTTACACTAACAATGAAATATCAGAAATAGAAAGTAAAAAAAAAAGTCCCATTTAAAATCATATCAAATAATACCTAGGAATAAACATAACCATGGAGGTGAAAGACCTATATGCTGAAAACTATAAAACATTGATAAAGGAAACTGAAGATGATTCAAAAAATGGAAAGATATCCCATGCTCTTGGATTAGGAAGAATTAATATTGTTAAAATGGCCGTACTACCCAAAGCAATCTACAGATTTAATGCAATATCTATCAAAATACCCATGACATTTTTCATAGAACTAGAACAAATAATTCTAAAATTTATACAGAACCACAAAATATCCAGAATTGCCAAGGCAATCCTGAGGAAAGTTTTTAGTTTGATGTAGCCCCATTTGTTTATTTTTGCTTTTGTTGCACTTGCATGAGGAGACAGTTTGAAAAAAACATTGCTAAGACAGATGTCAAAAGTGTACTACCTATGTTTCCATTTAGGAGTTTTATGGTTTTAAGATCTGACATTTAAGTCTTTAATCAATTTTGAGTTTTTTTTTGTATGGTGTGAGAAAGTAGTCCAGTTGGATTCTACTGCACATAGCTGTCTAGTTTTCCCAACAGCATTTACTGAAGAAGCTGTCTTTTCCCCATTGTATATTCTTG
The DNA here is from genome assembly GCF_951394435.1 of Stenella coeruleoalba. Taxonomy (NCBI): domain Eukaryota; kingdom Metazoa; phylum Chordata; class Mammalia; order Artiodactyla; family Delphinidae; genus Stenella; species Stenella coeruleoalba. Next base: position 115,330,111 of record NC_137149.1, read on the forward strand.
CCTCCACTGTTGCAGATTAATTGACCATATATGTTTCTTTCTGGGCTGTCTATTCTGTTCTATTGATCTATATACCTGTTTCTGTTCTAGTACCATTCTGTTTTGATTACTATAGATTTGCACATTTCAAACTGTAGTTTGAAATCAGAGAACATGATACTGCTACCTTTGTTCTTCTTTCTCAATATTATTTTAGTTATTCAGGGTCTTTGTGTTTCCATACAAATTTTAGCATTATTTGTCCTAGCTCTGTGATAAATGCCTTTGGAATTTTGATAGGGATTGCACTGAATATAGAGATTATCTTATCATCTAATCTATTTTTGATTCTTCCCAGTGTATTTTTTTAATAGATCTTTATTGGAGAATAATTGCTTCACAATACTGTGTTAGTTTCTGTTGTACAACAAAGTGAATCAGCCATATGCATACATATATCATCATATCCCCTCCCTCTTGAGCCTCCTTCCCACCCTCCCTATCCCACCCCTCAAGCCATCGCAAAGCACCGAGATGATCTCTCTGTGTTACGCTGCTGTTTCCCACTAGCTAACTATCTTACATTTGGTAGTGTATATATGTCACTACTACTTTCACTTTGCCCCAGGTTCCTCCTCCCCCTCCCGTGTCCTAAAGTCCACTCTCTATGTCTACATCTTTATTCCTGCACTGTCACACTGCACACAGGTCAGAATGGCCATTATCAAAAAATCTAGAAGCAATAAATGCTGGAAAGGGTGTGATGAAAAGGGAACCCTCCTGCACTGTTGGTGGGAATGTAAATTGATACAGCACTATGGAGAACAGTATGGAGGTTCCTTAAAAAACTAAAAATAGAACTACCATATGACCCAGCAATCCCACTACTGGGCATATACACTGAGAAAACCATAATTCTAAAATAGACATGTACCACCGTGTTTATTGCAGCTCTATTTACAATAGCCAGGACATGGAAGCAATCTAAATGTCCATTGACAGATGAATAGATAAAGAAGATGTGGTACATATATACAATGGAATATTACTCAGCCATAAAAAGAAATGAAATTGAGTTATTTGTAGTGAGGTGGATGGACCTAGAGTCTGTTATACAGAGTGAAGTAAGTCAGAAAGAGAAAAACAAATACCATATGCTAATGCACATATATCGAATCTAAAAAAAAAATCATACTGATGAACCTAGTGGCAGGGCAGGAATAAAGATGTAGACATTACTTTTCAGTTATTGTATTCTTCAACTCTGTTCGATTCTTCTTTGTGTTTTCTAATACTTTGTTCTCTCTTTGTTCATCCACTTTTCTCCTGAGTTCATTGAGTGTCTTTATGATCATTACCTTGAACTCTTTATTGGGTAGATTGCTTATCTCCACTTTGTTTAATTCTTCCTGTAAGGTTTTGTTTTGTTCCTTCATTTAGAGCATATTTCTTTGTCTCCCCGTTTTGCCTAATCCTCTGTGTTTATTTCTATGTGTTAGGTAGGGCAGGTAAATTTTCTGATCTTGGAGAAGTGGTCTTATGTAGAAGATGTCCTATGGGGCCCAGCAGCACTCTCTCCTCTTGTCACCAGAACTATATTCTCAAGGTGCATCCATGTGGGCTGCGTGCACCCTTCTGTTTTCTTGGGGCTACTATGAGAGTGCTGGTGGAGGGGCTGGCCCTTGGCCTGGTAAGCCTGGTTGGCTGCTGGCCCACTGGTGGTGGGGCTGGGGCTTGGGGCAGCTGGCTGTGGGGGCAGGGGGACTGGGGCTGGTGCCAGCCTACTGGTGTGTGGGACTGGGTCCCTGCGTGGCTGGCAGCTTGGCCCAGGGTGTCGCAGCACTAGTGTCGACTTACCTGTGTGTGAGTAAGCCCCTGGTGCTAATAAGTTAGAAGAAGGACGCCAAAATGGTGCTTGCCATCACTAGTGACTTTGTGGTAGAGTGAGCTCCCCAAATGGCTGCCACCAGTGTCTCTGTCACCAGAAGGAGTCTCAGTTTTCTCTCCGGGAAGCTCTTGAAGATCAGCAAGTGGGTCTGACCCAGGCTCCTTTCTAATTACTGCCTCTGCACTGGAACTTGGAGTGTGTGAGATTTTGAGTGTGCCCTTTAAGAGGAGAGTCTCTGCTTACTATAACCCTCCATCTCTCCCTTATGCAAGCCCCACTGGCCTTCAAACCAGATGTTCTGGGGGCTTGTTTTTCTGGTGCACAATCCCGGGGCTGTGGTCCTGATGTGGGTCTTGGATCCATCACTCCTTGGTGAGAACCTCTGCAATTGTGATTATCTTCCTTTTTGTGAGTCGTGGACCAGGGATATGGGTCTTGACTAGACTGGGTCTCTGCCACTCCTACCCATCTCATTGTGGGTCCTTCTTCATATCTTTTGTTGTGGAAAATCTTTTCTGCTAGTCTTCAGGCCATTCTCATTGATAGCTGCTCTGTAAATAGTTTCATTTCTGGTATGGCAGTGGGAGGATGTGAAGTCAGTGTCGTCCTACCCTTCCATTTTTGCCTCCTCTCCAAAATAGCTATTACTTTTGAAGTTACTCTTTCTCTTCTTTTTTCTATTCTGAATCAAAGTTGTGTGAGCACAGATTTTGTATAGTTAATAACATCCCACATATTTATGTAGCATATACTATGTTTATTGAACTCTGTTAGCTATTATGAGAGATGTAAAAATTGACAAGATTCAGTTCTACCCTCTAGGAATATATAGTTTTGTATGGAAGCAGACATGTTCAATTCAGAATATAATACTACCAGTGTGTGTCACAAGGAATTAAAAAATTCTTTGAGGGAAGAGATTAAGATCAGTGGTGGACAAAGGTTTTCCTTTCTATCTTGAATGTGCTTTCCTTCTTACATAGTTACAAATAATTCCAATACATTATTTCAGAAAAATAAAAGTAAAAACCCATAACGTATGACAAAATGTCATTTATTTTCATAGAATTTTATAGTATTTTAAACAAAATATTCAGCAGGAGTAAGAATAGAAAATTAATTTTACCTGGGAGCTTCTGGGTAGTCTTTGTAAAGGCAGTACCACCTGAGCTGGTTTTTTTTTTTTTTTTTTTTTATAGATTTATTTAATTTATTTATTTATTTGGCTGTGTTGGGTCTTTGTTTCTGTGTGAGGGCTTTCTCTAGTTGCAGCAAGCAGGGGCCACTCTTCATTGTGGTGCGCGGGCCTCTCACTGTCGCTGCCTCTCTTGTTGCAGAGCGCAGGCTCCAGATGCGCAGGCTCAGTAGCTGTGGCTCACGGGCCCAGTTGCTCCACGGCATGTGGGATCTTCCCAGACCAGGGCTCGAACCCGTGTCCCCTGCATTGGCAGGCAGATTCTCAACCACTGCGCCACCAGGGAAGCCCCCTGAGCTGGTTTTGATGGGCAGAGATGGGAAGGAAATTTCTGTAGGCAGAGAGCAAAGCACTCGTGGGGAAATTAAGGGCATACTGGGGGTGTAGCAGGGATTGAAGTTTGGCTAAAGAGCAGGATAAGTGAAAGCAGGAGACTGAGAGGCTGACCAGTGGGTAGAACTTTGTCCTGGAAGCCCTTCAAAATCAAGGGAAGGAACTGAGATTTTATTTTCTACTCCAGCAGTTCCCTAAGTCACATCTGCAATGTACTGGTCCCAAGAGACAAACTGAGTATGAGATTTACGTATTTGACGATTCATTATCGACATTACAATATTTAATATTGTAATGAGAATTCATACAGTGAAGATTCTTACTTTGCTTAATTTAACCTGGTATTTTCTAAAGGCTTTTGACCACAGAATCCTTTAAATAATAATAATATGAAAGGAAGTCCTTAAACCTACATGGAGCTACTACCACTGATACCGCATAACTATGTGCTAGGCACAGTTTTACGTGTGTTACATGTTTTTGCCCATTTAATCCTTATGGCACTTTGTGAGGTAGGTACTGTTTGTTATTATTATTATTATTATTATTATTATTATTATTTTTGCGGTACGCGGGCCTCTCACTCTTGTGGCCTCTCCCGCTGCGGAGCACAGGCTCCGTACGCGCAAGCTCAGCAGCCATGGCTCACGGGCCCAGCCGCTCCGCGGCATGTGGGATCTTACCGGACCGGGGCACGAACCCGTGTCCTCTGCATCGGCAGGCGGACTCTCAACCACTGCGCCACCAGGGAAGCCCGGTACTGTTATTATTATTGTCATTTTACATATGTGGAAGTTGAGGCACAGGGAGGTTAAGAAACGTGTCCAGGTTCGCAACTAATAAGTAGTAACTCTGGGACTTGAGCCCAAGTGGCCTGACTGCAGGGTCCACGTTTTTCATCAGTGTTATTAATACACAGTGTCTCCAATGCTGTGAGGTGATTTGGGGAGCCCTTGAAGGTTTTTGAGCAGGAGAGTGACATGATTATCATTAAGTTTAAGGAAGACAGTGATGGTTGCTTTGCAAAGACTTAGAGGAAGAATAGGATAAATCCGTTAGGGAGTTATTTTTCCTTATTTTACTGTAAAAAATTTCAAACACACAGAAAAGTTGAAAGAATTGTACAATGAAAACCTGTATACCTAGCCTCTAGATTCAACTGTTAACATTTTGCCATATTTGCTTTATGCATTTTTTCCTCCTGAACCATTTGAGGGTATGTTTCATGCCTCCTCACTACCAAATAATTCAACATGTGAGTTCTAAAAATAAGGACTTCCTAGGACGTTATGTTAAAGTCTAAGTACTGAGCACCTAAGCCAGAGCAGTAACAAGACAAAGAAGGGCTGAAGTAAGAGAAGTGTGAATTACTCATTTGAAAATTACCTTCAGAAGACAGTTCACTTAAGGTGGTTTTTCTTATATCTTCATAAGGTTCTGGTACACTTTGCCTCATGTTTGTCAGTGTAAACTCCAAGAAGGCAAGTTAATTTCTTAACGAGTTTAAGCAAGATATAACTTGGACAATAAAGTTATTGTCAAAATATAATCCACATAATCTGTGTCAATATCTGATAAAACTTCACTGATTCATGTTATTATTATTTTTATTAAGGCATAATTGACATAACATTATATTAGCTTTGAGTCGATAACACAATGATTCAACCCTTGTATATACTGTGAAATGATCACCACAGTAAATCCAGTCAACATCTGCCACCACACATAGTCAAAAAAATTTTTTTCTTGTGATGAGAACTTTTAAGATCTCTCTCAGCTGATTCATATTATTAATATATCTTTTTATTAGCAATAATAAGGTATAGTTTTCAAAGTTTGGGCACATACAGTGTCCTGAGCATTGTTGTGGACATTTATACATGTTAGGTGTGAAAATAAAGGGAATTCATTGTTAATTTTATTTCTTTAGAAATTTGGGCCAGAATTATCACTTTACTTTAAATTTTGACATTGTTTGATATCCTTGTGAGGTTCTATCTTTTGTACTTTCAGTTCAAGCTAGATACCTCTTCACTGTGAGCACATATAGTGCCTGTCACCCACTGAAATGAATTAAGGTTCCTTGGAGAAATGGATGATTCCAGACCTGAGGCAGGAAAAGTCCAGTTTAACCTGGAATATTTTATTGCCCAGAAAACAAGAAAATGCTCAAAGAATGATGTAAACATGTCAGAAAACTCAAGAGCTGACTGGAAAGAGATCTTATTAACCAAATTTGGCACAATTTGAGTTTCAAAAACAAAAATAATGATAATGAAACATAACAAATATAAATATTCCTTGATCCCATAATGCTATTAGAAAGAAAGAGAGAAAAACAACAAGAAAGAGAGAATGAAAATAAAAACCCTTCTTTAAAGCAATATGCCAGCTAATGAATGCAGAATGAATGATAGAATTAGAAATTTTCTGTTGTAAACTTCCCAGTGTAATAATTAATTTAAGTGAGGTACATCTCTAAATGCCAAAACTATTGGATGCCAGGTTATTGAGGGACAGAGTATTGAAATGGTTTCAAAGTATCACACCACATATTACTTGTTAATTTCAATGGGACAAAATATGCCTTTACAGTGGAAAGACCTGACAGCGACCACTGTACAAAATGGTGGAGCTCGGCCCTGCAACAATGGCCCAGCCTGACATTAAGTGCCTTCAGGTGTGATGAAGCAGGGGGTTACCCAGCATCATCTAAGTGGGTTTTTTTTTTTTGCGGTACGCGGGCCTCTCACTGTTGCGGCCTCTCCCGTTGTGGAGCACAGGCTCCGGACGCGCAGGCTCAGCGGCCATGGCCCACGGGCCCAGCCGCTCCACAGCATTTGGGATCCTCCCAGACCGGGGCATGAACCCGTGTGCCCTGCATCGGCAGGCAGACTCTCAACCACTGCGCCACCAGGGAAGCCCCCAAGATCCTGAATTTTTAAAAAAGCTATGATGAATGTATTAGGGACAAGTGGGGCCATTTGAGTATGGCTTAAATGTTGAATGCTGTTATTAAATTCAGGTAATGCTGTAATAGTGTTGGGTTGAGTGGGAGAATGTCCTTGTTTGTGGGAGATATGCACTAAAGTATTTAGAGGTGAGGTGTCTTATTCACAACTTACTTTTCGATGGGTCGGCAGAAGGTAGTATCTATAGGTCCTTACATAGAGAGACGAAGCAGGTGCAACAAGCTTATTAAGAGTTGGCATATATAGATAAGGGATATACCAATGTTCATTGTACTGTTCTTTCATTTTTGTGTGGACTTGAACTTTTTCAAAGTAAAAAAGATACTATCTATGGGAATCATTGGGAGAAAATATTTTTTCCATCCACTTTTCATGCCTCTTGTCTTCCTACACTTAGTCATCATTCCAGGAAGTAAAAGTTCTGCTTTGACTTGTTAGCTTTGTCTCTTGTGTGGAGTTTAGCTCTAAGGGCTTCAACTCTCTCTATTTCCCAGCAGTGATAAGGATGTTTCAGAAACAGCAAGTTTGGACTTCTAGAGTACACCTTCTTTTGGGACTCTTCTTTGACTGATGTGTGAAGTGGTAGCAATGGACTTTGAGAAGATCTTGACTCTTGTTATTCTCAGCAGTTGCAAGAGTGGGTTCCAGAAGGCTAGTGGAGAAATGTGATGAAATACACAGCACATTCCTTGTGGCTCAGGGGAAGACTGGAAAGATCCTTAGAATGGGTAGGAGGGAAACACCCTAAGACTTTTTACATGCACGTCTGTTAGTGTCATCATGTCAGTGCATTTTACAGCATTTTGCCTGCTTCCTTTCATTGACAGATTTTGGCAACCCTGACAAGGTAGTCATGCATTATGAACTACAACTTGCAAGGGTAGTTCTTGGGTGCCTCTGCACGAGAAAAGATGGTAGAGAGGAAAGAAAGTGGGATTTATTTTCTCCCAAATTTTATTCTCCAAAGATAAGATAGAACTCAAGTCAGAACTCTGTAGTTGTCATAGATCTTTTGAAAAAGTAACTGGTTGGTAAGTAACAAAATTTCATTAAATAATTGTTGGATGAAGGAGATGAAGGAGGAGAAGATGTGGCATGATGAGATTCTTTGCTAAGCAGTGTTTTTGTACTAAAATGACAGATACAAATAATGGGTGACCTTAACTGAATACCGTCTATATTCTTCCTTTTGATACAATAATTTGGCATTACTTTACTACTTTTTCTTCAGAAACTCAAGAATACTTTAAAGACTCTACCTTAACCTTCTTAATGTTTATATAAATAGAGAATGTCTGACTTTTATATTTTCACTGAGTTTAAGCAGTATTTGTGGGATTGCAATTCTGATAAGTTGTTGGATTTTTGTTTTCCTTCTCCCTAAGAGCAATGACATAGCAGATTGAAGATAAATGATGGTTTGGAGGGTACTGGGATATACAGATTTTATTTGATGTCATTGAATGAATATGCATTGAGTACCCACCATATACCAAGCACTGTGCCAGTGCAGGTAAAAATGCAATAAATGACATTGCACAGAGTCTATTTGGTGACTGTCAGTGACACAAGAACACATGTTTGGAGGAGCTTGGCTGTTTCCTGCTCTGATGGTCCTCATGGACTGACACTACTACACTCTTTTTATAATATATTAGATCCATAAACAAAAGAGCTCTAATCAATCCCTTCTTGGATTATTCCAGTTTTTTCTCATACAATTTATTGGGGGAAATGAGTTCCATATGTTTAGTAAAGTTTTTCCAGAACCACCTCCTTTCTGGCTCATTTTTAGTATTTTGGGATTTGGTGGTTGGTGTTTATGGTCAACAAATGCATGCTCTTTGTGACTCTATCATTTTCTTTAATACATATACTTTTTCAACCACTTTGTCTTACAGAGGTGAAAATTTTTGCCTTCTTTGTCCATAATAATTTTTTCTTATACATGTGTGAGATGGGTTGACAATCCTGAATACCATTAGCTTACCATTCCAACCCTGTTTTCTAGGGAAAAGAATGTGTAAATCTCCTTTAGGAAGTAGGTGAGAGAAAGTTTTCTTTCCCTTGAATAAAAATACAAAACCAATTAGAATTACCCTTGAAAAGTTCTAGATCAATCATCCAGGACTAATACATCACTTATGGAGATAAGTTAGTGGCATTCTCATGAATAATCATTTGTGATTACAGAGCTGTGGCCATCCCAACATTTTGTTCTCCCTGTGAGATTCAACATCATTGATTATTTTAGTTTCTTTACATCAGCTATGATCAGAAAGTCTTGATGGGACAGTATGCAAATTGCATAATCATTAAAATTTTCTCTTTACCTTAACAATAAGCCAAGGTTATTTAAATATTTGTAATCATTTCTTTTTCAATAGTATGTACTTTATAGGAACATGGCTCATCATTTTATTTATGTATTTATTTATTTATTTTTAACATCTTTATTGGAGTATAATTGCTTTACATTGTTGTGTTAGTTACTGCTGTATAACAAAGTGAATCAGCTATAGGTATACATATATCCCCATATCCCTCCCTCTTGCATCTCCCTTGCACCCTCCCTATCTCACCCATCTAGGTTGTCACAAAGCACCTAGCTGATCTCCCTGTGCTATGTGGCTGCTTCCCACTAACTATCTACTTTACATTTGGTAGTATATATATGTCAATGCCAATCTCTCACTTTGTCCCAGCTTACCCTTCCCCCTCTCCATGTCATCAAGTCCATTCTCTACATCTGCATCTTTATTTCTGACCTGCCCCTAGGTTCTTCAGAACCATTATTTTTTTTTTTTAGATTCCACATATATGTGTTAGCATACGGTATTTGTTTTCCTCTTTCTGGCTTACTTCATTCTGTATCACAGACTCTAGGTCCACCCAACTCACAACAAATAATTCAATTTCATTTCTTTTTATGGCTGAGTAATATTCCATTGTATATATGTGCCACATCTTCTTTATCCATTCATCTGTCGATAGGCATTTAGGTTGCTTCCACATGTCCTGGCTATTGTAAATAGTGCTACAGTGAACATTGTGGTACATGACTCTTTTTGAATTATGTTTTTCTCAGAGTATAGGCCCAGGAGTGGGATTTCTGGGTCACATGGTAGTTCTAGTTTTAGTTTTTTAAGGAACCTCCATACTGTTCTCCATAGTGGCTGTATCAACTTACATTCCCACCAACAGTGCAAGAGAGTTCCCTTTTCTCCACACCCTCTCCAGCATTTACTGTTTGTAGATTTTTTATGATGACCATTCTGACTGGTGTGAGGTGATACCTCATTGTAGGTTTGATTTGTATTTCTCTAATGATTAGTGATGTTGAGAATCCTTTCATGTATTTGTTGGCAATCTGTATATCTTCTTTGGAGAAATGTCTGTTTAGGTCTTCTGCCCATTTTTGGATTGCGTTGTTTGTTTTTTATGATATTGAGCTGCATGAGCTGTTTGTATACTTTGGAGATTAATCCTTTGTCAGTTGCTTCATTGGCAAATATTTTCTCCCATTCTGAGGGTTGTATTTTCATCTTGCTTCTGGTTTCCTTTGCTGTGCAAAAACTTTAAGTTTCATTAGGTCTCATTTGTTTATTTTTGTTTTTATTTCCATTTCTGTAGGAGGTGGGTCAAAAAGGATCTTGCTGTGATTTATGTCATAGAGTGTTCTGCCTATGTTTTCCTCCAAGAGTCTGCTATTGTCTGGCCTTACATTTAGGTCTTTAATCCATTTTGAGTTTATTTTTGTGTATGTTGTTAGGGAGTGTTCTAACTTCATTTTTTTACATGTAGCTGTCCAGTTTTCCCAGCACCACTTATTGAAGAGCCTGTATTTTCTCTATTTTATATTCTTTCCTCCTTTATCAAAGGTAAGGTGGCCATATGTGCATGGGTTTATCTCTGGGCTTTCTATTCTGATCCATTGATTTATATTTCTGTTTCTGGGCCAGTACCATATTGTCTTGATTACTGTAGCTTTGTTGTATAGTCTGAAGTCCAGGACCCTGATTCCTCCAGCTCTGTTTTTCTTTCTAAAGGTTGCCTTGGCTATTCAGGGTCTTTTGTGATTCCATAGAAACTGTGAAATTTTTTGTTCTAGTTCTGTGAAAAATGCCATCAGTATTTTGATAGGGATTGCATTGAATCAGTAGATTGCTTTGGGCAGTATAGTCATTTTCACAATGTTGATTCTTCCAATCCAAGAACATGGTATATCTTTCCATCTATTTGTATCATCTTTAATTTCTTTCATTAGTGTAATAGTTTTCTGCATACATGTCTTTGTCTCCTTAGGTAGGTTTATTCCTAGGTATTTTATTCTTTTTCTTTCAGTGGTAAATGGGAATGTTTCCTTAATTTCTGTTTCAAATTTTTCATCATTAGTGTATAGGAATGCAAGAGATTTCTGTGCATTAATTTTGTATCCTGTTACTTTACCAAATTCATTGATTAGCTCTAGTAGTGTTTAGTAGAGTCTTTAGGATTCTCTATGTATAGTATCATAACATCTGCAAACAGTGACACTTTTATTTTTTCTTTTCCAATTTGTATTCCTTTTATTTCTTTTTCATCTCTGATTGCTGTGGCTAAAACTTCCAGAACTATGTTGAAAAATAGTAGTGAGAGTGGGCAACCTTCTCTTGTTCCTGATCTTAGAGGAAATAGTTTCAGTTTTTCACCATTGAGAATTATGTTTGCTGTGGGTTTGTCATATATGGCCTTTATTACATTGAGGTAAGTTCCCTCTATGCCTACTTTCTGCAGGATTTTTATCATAAATTGGTGTTGAATATTGTCAAAAGCTTTCAATGCATCTATTAAGATGATCATATGGTTTTTCTCCTTCAATTTGTTAATATGGTGTATCACACTGATTGATTTGAGTATATTGAAGAATCCTTGCATTCCTGGAATAAACCCCACTTGATCATGGTGTATGATCCTTTTAATGTGCTGCTGGATTCTGTTTGATAGTATTTTGTTGAAGACTTTGCATTTTGATTATGCAAAAATCAGGGTGATTATGGCCTTGTAGAATGAGTTTGGGAGTGTTCCTCCCTCTGCTATATTTTGGAAGAGTTTGAGAAGGATAGTTGTTATCTCTTCTCTAAATGTTTGATAGAATTCACCTGTGAAGCCGTCTGGTCCTGGGCTTTGGTTTGTTGGAAGATTTTTAATCACCATTTCAATTTCAGTGCTTGTTATTAGTCTGTTTATATTCTCTATTTCTTCCTCATTCAGTCTCAGAAGGTTGTGCTTTTCTAATAATTTGTCCATTTCTTGCAGGTTGTCCATATTATTGGCATATAGTTGCTTGTAGTAATCTCTCATGATCCTTTATATTTCTGCAGTGGTAGTTGTTACTTCTCCTTTTTCATTTCTAATTCTATTGTTTTGAGTCTTCTCCCTTTTTTCTTGATGAGTCTGGCAATTTTGTTTATCTTCTCAAAGAACCAGCTTTTAGGTTTATTGATCTTGCTATCATTTCCTTCATTTCTTTATAATTTATTTCTGATATGATTTATGATATCTTCTGCTAACTTTCAGGTTTTTTTGTTCTTCTTTCTCTAATTGCTTTAGGTGTAAGGCAGGTTGTTTATTTGAGATTTTTCTTGTTTCTTGAGGTAGGATTGTATTGCTATATACTTCCCTCTTAGAAATGCTTTTGCTACATCCCATAGGTTTGGGTTGTTGTGTTTTCATTGTCATTTGTTTCTAAGTACTTTTTTTATTTCCTCTTTGATTTCTTCAGTGATCTGTCAGTTATTTACTAGTGTATTGTTTAGCCTCCATGTGTTTGGATTTTTTTAGTTTTTTTCCTGTAATTGATATGTAGTCTCATAGCATTGTGGTTGGAAAGCATATTTGATATGATTTCAATTTTCTTAACTTTACCAAGGCTTGATTTTTGACCTAAGATATGATCTATCCTGGAGAATGTTCCATGAGCACTTGAGAACAAGGTGCATTGGACTGTTTTTGGATAAAATGTCCTATAAATATCAGTTAAGTCCATCTTTTTTAATGTGTCATTTAAAGCTTGTGTTTCCTTATTTATTTTCAGTTTGGATGATCTGTCCATTGGTGAAAGTGCGGTGTTAAAGTCCCCTACTATGGTTGTGTTACTGGCGATTTCCCCTTTTATGGCTGTTAGCATTTGCCTTGTGTGTTGACGTTCTCCTATGTTTGGTGCATAAATAATTACAATTGTTATATCTTCTTCTTGGATTCATCCCTTGATCATTATGTAGTGTCCTTCTTTGTCTCTTGCAACAGTCTTTATTTTAAAATCTATTTTGTCTGATATGAGAATTGCTACTCCAGCTTTCTTTTGATTTCCATTTGCATGGAATATCTTTTTCCATCCCCTCACTTTCAATCTGTGTGTGTTCCTAGGTCTGAAGTGGGTCTCTTGTAGACAGCATAAATATTTGTCTTGTTTGTAATCATTCAGCCAGTCTATGTCTTTTGGTTGAAGCATTTAATCCATTTACATTTAAGGTAGTTATCGATATGTATGTTCCTATTACCATTTTCTTAATTGTTTTGGCTTTGTTATTGTAGGTATTTTCCCTCTCTTGAGTTTCCTGCCTAGAGAAGTTCCTTTAGCATTTGTTGTAATGCTGATTTGTTGGTGCTGAATTCTCTTAGCTTTTGCTTGTCTGTAAATATTTTGATTTCTCTGGTGAATCTGAATGAGATCCTTGCTGGGTAGAGTAATCCTTGTTGTAGGTTTTTCCCTTTCATCACTTTAAATATGTCCTGCCACTCCCTTCTGGTTTGCAGAGTTTCTGCTGAAAGATGAGCTCTTAACCTTAAGGGGATTCCCTTGTATGTTATTTGTTGTTTTTCCCTTGCTGCTTTTAATGTTTTTCTTTGTATTTAATTTTTGATAGATTGATTAATATGTGTCTTGGAGTGTTTCTCCTTGGATTTATCCTGTTTGGGACTCTCTGTGATTCCTGGACTATTTCCTTTCCCACATTAGGGAAGTTTTCAACTAGAATCTCTTCAAATATTTTCTCAGTCCCTTTCTTTATCTCTTCTTCTTCTGGGACCCCTATAATTCGAATGTTGGTGCGTTTAATGTTGTCCCAGACGTCTCTGAGCCCGTCCTCAATTCTTCTCATTCTTTTTTCCTTATTCTGCTCTGTGGTAATTATTTCCACGATTTTATTTTCCAGGTCATTTATCCAGTCTTCTGCCTCAGTTATTCTGCTATTGTTTCCTTCTAGAGGATTTTTAATTTCATTTATTGTGTTGTTCATCATTGTTCATTTGCTTTTTAGTTCTTCTGTGTCCTTGTTCAACATTTCTTGTATTTTCTCCATTCTATTTCCAAGATTCTGGAACATCCTTACTGTCATTATGCTGAATTCTTTTTCAGGTAGACTGCCTATTTCCTCTTTATTTATTTGATCTCGTGGGCTTTTACCTTGCTCCTTCATCTGCTGTGTATTTCTCTGTCTTCCTAGTTTGCTTAACTTACTGTGTTTGGGGTCTCCTTTTCACAGGTTGCAGGTTCATAGTTCCTGTTGTTTTTGGTGTCTGCCCCCAGTGGCACAGGTTGGTTCAGTGTGTTGTGTAGGCTTCCTGGTGGAGTGGACTTGTGCCTGTGTTCTGGTTTTTGAGACTGGGTCTTGTATTTCTGGTGGGCAGGACTGCATCTGGTGATGTGTTTTGGGATGTCTGTGAACTTATTATGATTTTAGGCAACCTCTCTGCAGACGGATGGGGTTGTGTTCCTGTCTTGCTAGTTGTTTGTCATGGGGTGTCCAGCACTGGAGCTTTCTGGTCATTGAGTTGATCTGGGTCTTAGTATTGAGATGAAGATCTCTGGGAGAGCTCTCACCAGCTGATATTAGGTGGGGCTGGGAGACCTCTGGTGGCCAATGTTCTGAATTTGACTCTCCCACCTCAGACGCTCAGGCCTGCCAACTGGCTGGAGCACCAAGACCCTGTCAGCCGAGCAGTTTTTGGGAAGTCTCAGGTCTTCTGCCAGCATTCAGTAGGTGTTTTGTAGGAGTTGTTCCACGTGTTGATGTGTTTTTAATGTATCTGTGGGGAGAAAGGTGATTTCCATGTCTTACTCCTCCACCATCTTGAAAGTCTGCCCTATCATTTATTTTAGAAGAAGAAGTGAGGCTTTATTTTGAGCCATTCAACCAATATTAGACTTAGGCAACTGGTGAGACTTTCACTCTTCCTTGCCAGCCATGTTTCATATCTGCATTCCTTCTCACTTCCTTCCTTCAAATATTTAATTTAAACCAACCACCTGACATAAGAGTTGTATGTATGGATTTTGAAAAGAAGTTTTCACTTAACATATTTTAATTTTTGACAATGTTTTCCATTCTCCAATATAATTTAAAATAGTATTAGTCCATTCAATAAATATGCCACTATTTAATCTTAAGTAGTTGGACATTTCCCCCATTGTTCACTGTTATAATAGCATTGAAATAGATATTCCTGTAGCTAAAATATTGAACATATTCATGATAATTTCCTTAGGTGAAATTCTTGGATATGTAATTATCATATCAAAAGTAGGTACATCTTAAATCTACTTATACATGTTACCAAATATTATTATGTGAGGATGCACATTTCCTCTTACCCCCTACAAAACTGGGTGTTATAAAAATTCTCTGCTTTAATAAGATTTTTTTTTGGATATTGTTATCTTTTTTTTTTAACATCTTTACTAAAGTATAATTGCTTTACAATGGTGTGTTAGTTTCTGCTTTATAACAAAGTGAATCAGTTATACATGTACATATCTTCCCATATCTCTTCCCTCTTGTGTCTCCCTCCCTCCCACACTCCCTATCCCACCCCTCTAGGTGGTCAAAATCCACCGAGCTGATCTCCCTGTGCTATGTGGCTGCTTCACACTAGCTTTCTATTTTACATTTGGTAGTGTATATATGTCCATGCCACTCTCTCAGTTTGTCACAGCTTCCCCTTTCCTTTCCCCATATCCTCAAGTCCTTTCTCTAGTAGGTCTGTGTCTTTATTTCCATCTTACCCCTAGGTTCTTCATGAACTTTTTTTTTTCTTAGATTCCATATATATATGTGTTAGCATACGGTATTTGTTTTTCTCTTTCTGACATACTTCACTCTGTATGACAGACTGTAGGTCCATCCACCTCACTACAAATAACTCAATTTCGTTTCTTTTCATGGCTGAGTAATATTCCATTATATATATGTGCCACATCTTCTTTATCCATTCATATGATGATGGACACTTAGGTTGCTTCCATGTCCTGGCTATTGTAAATAGAGCTGAAATGAACATTTTGGTACATGACTCTTTTTGAATTATGGTTTTCTCAGGGTATAGGGCCAGTAGTGGGATTGCTGGGTCATATGGTGGTTTTATTTGTAGTTTTTTTAGGAACCTCCATACTATTCTCCATAGTGGTTGTATCAATTTACATTCCCACCAGCAGTGCAAGAGTGTTCCCTTTTCTCCATACCCTCTCCAGCATTTATTTTTTCTAGATTTTTTGATGATGGCCATTCTGACTGGTGTGAGGTGATATCTCATTATAGTTTTGATTTGCATTTCTCTAATGATTAATGATGTTGAGCATTCTTTCATGTGCTTGCTGGAAATCTGTATATCTTCTTTGGAGAAATGTCTATTTAGGTCTTCCGCCCATTTTTGGATTGGGTTGTTTGTTTTTTTGATATTGAGCTGCATGAGCTGCTTGTAAATTTTGGAGATTAATCCTGTGTCAGTTGCTTCATTGGCAAATATTTTCTCCCATTCTGAGGGTTGTCTTTTGGTCTTGTTTATGGTTTCCTTTGCTGTGCAAAAGCTTTGAAGTTTCATTAGGTCCCATTTGTTTATTTTTGGTTTTATTTCCATTTCTCTAGGAGGTGGGTCAAAAAGGATCTTGCTGTGATTTATGTCATAGAGTGTTCTGCCTATGTTTTCCTCTAAGAGTTTGATAGTTTCTGGCCTCACATTTAGGTCTTTAATCCATTTTGAGCTTACTTTTGTGTATGGTGTTAGGGAGTGGTGTAATCTTATACTTTTACATGTATGTGTCAAGTTTTCCGAGCACCACTTATTGAAGAGGCTGTCTTTTCTCCACCGTATATTCTTTCCTCCTTTATCAAAGATAAGGTGACCATATGTGCATGGGTTTATCTCTGGGCTTTCTATGCTGTTCCATTGATCTATCTTTCTGTTTTAGTGCCAGTACCATACTGTCTTTTTTTTTTTTTTTTTACATCTTTATTGGGGTATAATTGCTTTACAATGGTGTGTTAGCTTCTGCTTTATAACAAAGTGAATCAGTTATACATATACATATGTTCCCATATCTCTTCCCTCTTGCATCTTCCTCCCTCCCACCCTCCCACCCTCCCTATCCCACCCCTCCAGGCTGTCACAAAGCACCGAGCCAATATCCCTGTGCCATGTGGCTGCTTCCCACTAGCTATCTACCTTACTACGTTTGTTAGTGTGTATATGTCCATGACTCTCACTTGCCCTGTCCCAGCTCACACTTCCCCCTCCCCATAACCTCAAGTCCATTCTCTAGGAGGTCTGCATTTTTATTCCTGCCTTACCCCTAGGTTCTTCATGACATTTTTTTCCTTAAATTCCATATATATGTGTTAGCATACGGTATTTGTGTTTTTCTTTCTGACTTACTTCACTCTGTATGACAGACTCTAGGTCTATCCACCTCATTACAAATAGCTCAGTTTCGTTTCTTTTTATGGCTGAGTAATATTCCATTGTATATATGTGCCACATCTTCTTTATCCATTCATCCGATGATGGGCACTTAGGTTGTTTCCATCTCCGGGCTATTGTAAATAGAGCTGCAATGAACATTTTGGTACATGACTCTTTTTGAATTTTGGTTTTCTCAGGATATATGCCCAGTAGAGGGATTGCTGGGTCATCTGGTAGTTCTATTTGTAGTTTTTTAAGGAACCTCCATACTGTTCTCCATAGTGGCTGAACCAATTCACATTCCCACCAGCAGTGCAAGAGTGTTCCCTTTTCTCCACACCCTCTCCAGCATTTATTGTTTCTAGATTTTTTGATGATGGCCATTCTGACTGGTGTGAGATGATATCTCATTGTAGTTTTGATTTGCATTTCTCTAATGATTAATGATGTTGAGCATTCTTTCATGTGTTTGTTGGTAGTCTGTATATATTCTTTGGATGAATGTCTATTTAGGTCTTCTGCCCATTTTTGGATTGGGTTGTTTGTTTTTTTATTATTGAGCTGCATGTGTTGCTTGTAAATTTTGGAGATTAATCCTTTGTCGGTTGCTTCATTGGCAAATATTTTCTCCCATTCTGAGGGTTGTCTTTTGGTCTTGTTTATGGTTTCCATTGCTGTGCAAAAGCTTTGAAGTTTCATTAGGTCCCATTTGTTTATTTTTGTTTTTATTTCCATTACTCTAGGAGGTGGGTCAGAAAGAATCTTGCTGTGATTTATGTCATAGAGTATTCTGCCTATGTTTTCCTCTAAGAGTTTGATAGTTTCTGGCCTTACATTTAGGTCTTTAATCCATTTTGAGCTTATTTTTGTGTATGGTGTTAGGGAGTGATCTAATCTCATACTTTTACATGTACCTGTCCAGTTTTCCCAGCACCACTTATTGAAGCGGCTGTCCTTTCTCCACTGTACATTCCTGCCAACTTTATCAAAGATAAGATGTCCATATGTGTGTGGATTTATCTCTGGGCTTTCTATCCTGTTCCATTGATCTATCTTTCTGTTTTTATGCCAGTACCATACTGTCTTGATTACTGTAGTTTTGTAGTATAGTCTGAAGTCAGGAAGCCTGATTCCTCCAGCTCCATTTTTCGTTCTCAAGATTGCTTTGGCTATTCGGGGTGTTTTGTGTTTCCATACAAATTGTGAAATTTTTTGTTCTAGTTCTGGGAAAATGCCAGTGTTAGTTTGATAGGGATTGCATTAAATCTATAGATTGCTTTGGGTAGTACAGTCATTTTCACATTGTTGGTTCTTCCAGTCTAAGAACATGGTATAACTCTCCATCTATTTGTATCATCTTTAATTTCTTTCATCAGTGTCTTATAATTTTCTGCATTCAGGTCTTTTGTCTCCTTAGGTAGGTTTATTCCTAGATATTTTATTCTTTTTGTTGCAGTGGTAAATGGGAGTGTTTTCTTGACTTCACTTTCAGATTTTTCATCATTAATGTATAGAAATTCCAGAGATTTCTGTGCATTAATTTTGTATCCTGATACTTTGTCAAATTCACTGATTAGCTCTAGTAGTTTTCTGGTTGCATCTTTGGGATTCTCTATGTGTAGTATCATGTCATCTGCAAACAGTGACAGCTTTACTTCTTCTTTACTCATTCGGATTCCCTTTATTTCTTTTTCTTCTCTGATTGCTGTGACTAAAACTTCCAAAACTATGTTGAATAAGAGTGGTGAGAGTGGGCAACCTTCTCTTGTTCCTGGTGTTAGTGGAAATGGTTTCAATTTTTCACTATTGAGGATGATGTTGGCTGTGGTTTAGTCATATATGGCCTTTATTATGTTTAGGAAGGTTCCCTCTATGCCTACGTTCTGCAGGGTTTTTATCATAAATGGGTGTTGAATTTTGTCAAAAGCTTTCTCTGCATCTATTGAGATGAAGATATGGTTTTTCTCCTTCAATTTGTTAATATGGTGTATCACATTGATTGATTTGCATATATTGAAGAATCCTTGCATTCCTGGAATAAACCCCACTTGATCATGGTGTATGATCCTTTTAATGTGTTGTTGGATTCTGTTTGCTAGTATTTTGTTAAGGATTTTTGCATTTATGTTCATCAGTGATATTGGCTTGTAGTTTTCTTTCTTTGTGCCATCTTTGTCTGACTTTGGTATCAGGGTGATCGTGGCCTCGTAGAATGAGTTTGGGAGTGTTCCTGCCTCTGCTGTATTTTGGAAGAGTTTGAGAAGAATAGGTGTTAGCTCTTCTCTAAATGTTTGATAGAATTTACCTGTGAAGCCATCTGGTCCTGGGCTCTTGTTTGTTGGAAGATTTTTAATCACAGTCTCCATTTCAATTCTTGTGATTGTTCTGTTCATACTTTCTATTTCTTCCTGGTTCAGTCTTGGCAGGTTGTGCATTTCTAAGAATTTGTCCATTTCTTCCAGGTTGTCCATTTTACTGGCATAGAGTTGCTTGTAGTAATCTCTCGTGATGTTCTGTATTTCTGCAGTGTCAGTTGTTACTTCTCCTTTTTCATTTCTAATTCTATTGATTTGAGTCTTCTCCCTTTTTTTCTTGACGAGTTTGGCTAATGGTTGTATCAATTTTTTTAATCTTCTCAATGAACCAGCTTTCCGTTTTATTGATCTCTGCTATCGTTTCCTTCATTTCTTTTTCATTTATTTCTGATCTGATCTTTATGCTTTCTTTCCGTCTGCTAACTTTGGGGTTTTTTGTTCTTCTTTCTCTAATTGCTTTACGTGCAAGTTTAGGTTGTTTATTTGAGATGTTTCCTCCTTCTTAAGGTAGGATTGTATTGCTATAAACTTCCCTCTTAGAACTGCTTTTGCTGCATCCCATAGGTTTTGGGTCGTCGTGTCTCCATTGTCATTTGTTTCTAGGTATTTTTTGATTTCCTCTGTGGTTTCTTCAGTGATCTCTTCATTATTAAGTAGTGTATTATTTAACCTCCATGTGTTTGTATTTTTTACAGATATTTTCCTGTAATCGATATCTAGTGTCATTGCTTTGTGGTCGGAAAAGATACTTGATACAATTTCAATTTTCTTAAATTTACCAAGGCTTGATTTGTGACCCAAGGTATGATCTATCCTGCAGAATGTTTAATGAGCACTTGAGAAAAATTCTGTTGTTTTTGGGTGGAATGTCCTATACATATTAATTAAGTCCATCTTGTTTAATGTATCATTTAAAGCTTGTGTTTCCTTATTTATTTTCATTTTGGATGATCTGTCCATTGGTGAAAGTGGGGTGTTAAAGTCCCCTACTATGAATGTGTTACTGTTGATTTCCCCTTTTATGGCTGTTAGTATTTGCCTTATGTATTGAAGTGTTTCTGTGTTGGGTGCATAGAGATTTACAATTGTTATATCTTCTTCTTGGATTGATCCTTTGATCATTATGTAGTGTTCTTCTTTGTCTCTTCTAATAGTCTTTATTTTAAAGTCTATTTTGTCTGCTTTGAGAATTGCTATTCCAGCTTTCTTTTGATTTCCATTTGCATGGAATATCTTTTTCCATCCCCTCACTTTCAGTCTGTATGTGTCCCTAGGTCTGAAGTGGGTCTCTTGTAGACAGCATATATATGGGTCTTGTTTTTTTATCCATTCAGCCAGTTTGTGCCTTTTGCTGGGAGCACTTAATCCATTTACATTTAAGGTAATTATCAATATGTATGTTCCTATTGCCATTTTCTTAATTGTTTGGGGTTTGTTATTGTAGGTCTTTTCCTTCTCTTGTGTTTCTTGCCTAGAGAAGTTCCTTTAGCATTTGTTGTATTGCTGGTTTGGTGGTGCTGAACTCTCTCAGTTTTTGCTTATCTGTAAAGCTTTTAATTTCTCCATCAAATCTGAATGAGATCCTTGCTAGGTAGAGTAATGTTGGTTGTATGTTTTTCTCCTTCATCACTTTAAATATGTCCTGTCACTCCCTTCTGGCTTGCAGAGTTTCTGCTGAAAAATCAGCTGTTAACCTTATGGGGATTCCCTTGTGTGTTCTTTTTCCCTTGCTGCTTTTAATATGTTTTCTTTGTATTTAATTTTTGATAGTTTGATTAATATGTGTCTTGGTGTGTTTCTCCTTGGATTTATTTTGTATGGGACTCTCTGTGCTTCCTGGACTTGTTTAACTATTTCCTTTCCCATATTAAGGAAGTTTTCAATTATAATCTCTTCAAATATTTTCTAAGTCCCTTTGTTTTACTCTTCTTCTTCTGGGACCCCTATAATTCGAATGTTGGTGTGTTTAATGTTGTCCCACAGGTCTCTGAGACTGTCCTTAGTTCTTTTTATTCTTTTTTCTTTATTCTCCTCTGCAGTAGTTATTTCCACTATTTTATCTTCCAGGTCACTTATCCATTCTTCTGCCTCAGTTATTCTGCTATTGATCCCTTCTAGACTATTTTTAGTTTCATTTACTGTGTTGTTTATTGTTGCTTGTTTCCTCTGTAGTTCTTCTAGGTCCTTGATAAATGTTTCTTGCATTTTCTGTATTCTATTTCCAAGATTTTGTATCATCTTTACTATCATTATTCTGAATTGTTTTTCAGGTAGACTGCCTATTTTCTCTTCATTTGTTAGGTCTGGTGGGTTTTTACCTTGCTCCTTCATCTGCCATGTGTTTTTCTGTCTTCTCATTTTGCTTATCTTACTGTGTTTGGGGTCTCCTTTTTGCATGCTGCAGGTTCATAGTTCCTGTTGTTTTTTCGTGTCTGTCCCCAGTGGCTAAAGTTGGTTCAGTGGATTGTGTAGGCTTCCTGGTGGAGGGGACTTGTGCCTGTGTTCTGGTGTATGAGGTTGGATCTTTTCTTTCTGCTGGGCAGGTCCACGTCTGTTGGTGTGTTTTGGGGTGTCTGTGGCCTTATTGTAATTTTAGGCAGTGTCCCTGCTAATGGGTGGTGTTGTGCTCCTGTCTTGCCAGTTGTTTGGCATAGGGTGTCCAGCACTGTCGCTTGCTGGTCGTTGAGTGATGCTGGGTCTTGCTGTTGAGATGGAGATCTCTGGGAGATTTTTGCCATTTGATATTTTGTGGAGCTGGGAGGTCTCTTGTGGACCAGTGTCCTGAAGTTGGCTTTCCCACCTCAGAGGCACAGCACTGACTCCTGGCTGGAGCACCAAGAGACTTTCATCCACAGAGCTTTCATGCTGCCCTAGTCTTGAAGCTCTCACCCCTGCTCCTCAAGCCATGTCCCCCTTAACAAGATTTATGAAAATGAAATCTCCTAGGTGTTTTTATTTTTTATTATTAGAAGTTCAGAAATTTTCCTAAATTTTGTTTCCTACTGTGTTATATTGGAAAAACATGCAATGCAATGATAAACCAGATCCTAAAATTTCATAATTTATGAGCTTTGCTGTTGGTTTCCAAGGAATATCTCTTCTTAGTGCATAGAGTTTTAAGGAAATAAGGTGTTCAAACTCATGCTTTCTAAGATCACACTAATTGCTGTCTCCCTTCCAGAGTGATGTTGATTGATTTGATTCGTTTACATTGATATAAATGTAAACATCTATTTACACCATTCTTATTTATTTATTATTTTTAAATTTTATTTATTTTTTAAAAATTTATTTATTTTATTTATTTTTGGCTGCGTTGGGTCTTTATTTTTGCATGCGAGCTTTCTCTAGTTGCGGTGAGCAGGGGCTGCTCTTTGTTGCAGTGCGTGGGCTTCTCATTGCGGTGGCTTCTCTTATTGCAGAGCACGGGCTCTAGGTGCACGGGCTTCAGTAGTTGTGGCTCGAGGGCTCATTAGTTGTGGCTCGTGGGCTCAGTAGTTGTGGCTCATGAGCTCTAGAGCTCAGGTTCAGTAGTTGTGGTGCAGGGATTTAGTTACTCCGCAGCATGTGGGGTCTTCCCAGACCAGGGCTCAAACCTGTGCCCCCTGCATTGTCAGGCATATTCTTAACCACCGTGCCACTAGGAAAGCCCCATAAACCATTCTTTAATTTCTTTGAACTTTCTTTTTACGTTTGATGTCAAATAAATATATTCTTTAAGTATTAAGGAATGGTGACTATGATAGCTAATGAAAGTTAAGGTAGACATTGATCATTGGGTGTTAGATCTCTGGATCACTGGATGTACACGAGACCATTCCTGTCAGATAATGACAGTTGGCCTTTTACAAGGGTCTAGTGGCACAGGGTCCTTTCAGCATCTCACAGGTTAGCCATGCGATCCACTCAGAGGAACACTGGCTGATCTTCCTTTTCTCCTTATTCTTTTCATTTTCCTTCTTCTATATTACTTTCTCTTCACCTCTTTCACTTCTATTTTTCCCCTTCTACCTTACCTATTATTTCCTCTTCTTTCACATTTCCTTCTTCTGCAATGGTATAATGTGTTTTGAAATATTAACTAATTTTTCTTCCATATTCTTTTCTCCTTTTGTTTTTCTCTATCCCCATTTATGGACAAGGTCATTTAGACTTACTTCAGTAGGAAAGGAAAGGGCTGTGCTAAGGTAGGGATCTCCTACTTGCTTTGAGTTTCAAAAAGAGGTGCCAAGGAGAAATCTTGCTTAAATCTGAGATCAAAGTAAATGAGTGAGAGGAAAACGTACCCAACCACAGCATGGAGTGTGCACACATGTGCACAAACACACAAACACATACCACATATATATAAGTATATATACATGTATATGTACTTACATGTATAAGTATATATTTGTAAGTATTTACAAACTATATATATATATATATATGTATAGATTAAAGAATTATAATAGAGGGAAAAACCATATACATATCACTCACTTTAGAAATAAAATAATTCTAGTAAGATTGAAATGATCAAAATGCCTCTCTTTTAATTGTACCCAGAGGAAAAACATTATGTGTGAATCATCCCACATATTTTCTCTTAACCTAATAAGCATGTATATGTGTATTCTAAAATGCAGTGCATAGTTATGCCAATTTTTTAACATACCTAACTTTACACACTAGACTGCCCTCATATTCTCAGGGCTTGAAATTCTGCTTCAGAACTTCTTCACTAGGTAGCTGGGTCAGTTAGGACAAATTATTTCATCCCTCTTATTGCAATTTCCTCATCTATAAAATGAAAACCATGATTGTACATATTATTACTATTCTTCAGTGACTCAGTGCCCCATATAATGTTGGTGCATGTAGCTATAGTTTATTTATTGTCACTGCCATATAGTGTTCCATTATATATACATGATTGATGTCTCAATTTTTTTTAAAAAAATTTATTTTATATTGAAGTCTCAATTTTAATGCTGATGAACATTTGGGCTGTTTCCAGATTTTGATTGTTATGAACATTACTGGTAAGAATAGTTCTGTACAGGGCTTGTTGCACAAGGGCAAGAGTTGCTCTGTGATTTTAGGATACATTCCTAAGAAAATTGCTGGGTCATAGGATTTGTGCACATTGAACTCTATTAGGTAATATAAAATAATTTTCTAAAATGATTATTACGATCATTTACCCTCCCAATAGAGTGTATAGGACTTGCTTCATAGCCTATACATATCAACATATACATATATACATATACATATACATATATAGCCTATACATATACATATCAATTGTTTTACCAATCAATTGTACATATCATTTGTTGATTGTACATATCAATTGTTTTACCAATTGATATGTTTTACCAATTGATAATACTGTTTTACCAATATTGTTATTATTTTACCAATCCTGTGTGTATAAAATGCTGCCTCTTTTTGGTTTTCATTTTATTTATTTGATTATAAGTGAGATTGATTCATAGGAGTTGTTTAAATAGTCTAGATATTAATTTTTATGTGGTCACTTATGTTGCAATTGTCCTTTCCAAATTTGTGCCTTGTTTTTCAAGTTGTTTGTGGTATCTTTTGATGAACAGAAGTTCTTAAATTTGATGTGGTTAAATTTATCAGACTTTTCCTTTATGATTAGTGTGATGGCTAATTTTATGTCAACTTGACTGGGCCAATGGTTACCTTGACTGATACAGATTTTGGTACCAATAGTGGTTTTAGAGGACCAAAACTTTAAGGATGAGTTTTTTGATTGGTTCTGGTAAAAATTCAAGTTTTCTTGAATTGGTTTTTGGAATTGGCTCTCTAATATGATTACACTTAAAGATGCTAATGGCTCTATTTCTATAATTAAAGAGAACACTGATAATCCATGGCATAATCTGGCAGTGGAGATACCACCATTGGACACTCTGAATCCATCAAAAAATAAGGAGATAGGTGGCTGTTCATATAATGCTTTCAAACATTTATGTCAAACCAATGAACATAACGAGTGGGTTGGTTGTCCTAATGTCACTGGCCAAAGTGGTGAAAGAAAAGGATGAGCTTAGAAGTTTGAATTCAAATGCCCTGAAGGAGATTTTTATTTCCTGTAGCGACGGGGCTGAGACTGCTGAAAATCAAACGAAGAATCTCATCCTGCAACTGGCTGCATTACAATGGAAGATTAAATCCCAGCTTCATAGGGTGTTTGCTACTAAAGTGGGGTTCTCCCAAAGGCTGTATATGCTCTGAATCAGCATCAAATATATGGTGCTGTTTCTCTCATAGCCAGGATTCACAAGTCTAAGAATGATGAAAATGGGAATGACACTTCTCATAATTACCTCTAATGACCCAATAGCAAAATCTTTGCTTCCTGTTCCCATGGTGTTATGCTCTGCTGACCTAGAGGAAGAGTATGTCTGGAATACAAGAGATTACTTAGGGCATCTCTTAGTGTTACCTTGCCATGTGATTAAGGTCAATGGAAAGCTACAAACAACCCAATCAGGAAGGACTGCTAACCGAACGAAGGTTTGAGTCATCTGACCAGATAAAGAACAATAACCAGCTGAGATGCTTGCCGAGGGTGAAGGGCCTATAGGATGGATAGTGGAAAAAGTGGTTATAAATACCAACTATGACTGCATTTCCAGTTACTGAAACAAGACCTATAACTCTCATGAGTATTTCTTCCTTATTTTCTTATGAAAGTGTGTATGTAAGTATATAATATTATATATATATATATTTATATATATATATATATATATATGACTATATATATAGTCTTTTTTTTCTTCTCTCTCTTATTCCCTTATAATGTAACATAAGGTGTATGGACTTTATATCATAGTATTTAAGCATTGTTAATTTTAGATCATAGTGTTTATGTTATAGGACATCAAGGAAAAGAGTAAACATAACACAAGGACTTTACCTCCTCTTCTGGGGAAGGGATTAGTACATTTTTCATTGTAGGTAGGATAGTTATATTGTGTTAGAGTGAATTATGACCTTGTTATTGTCTTTCTTTGGAGATTAAGTATGGTTTAAGGAGATGTGTATGGCTACCAAGTTGACAAGGGATGAACCTGTAATGATTAAGTTTATGTATCGACTTGACTGGCAACAGGGTGCCCAGACATTTGGTCAAGAATTATTCTGGGCGTGTCTGTGGGATGTTCCTGAATGAGATGAATAGTTGAATCAGTAGCCTGAGTAAAGTGGATTGCCCTCCTTAATGTGAGTGGGTCTCATCCAATTAGTTGAAGCCCTGAATAGAACGATAATGATGACTCTCCTTCAAGTAAGAGGGAACTCCTTCCTGGTTGCCTTGACCTGGCACATCTATTCTTTTTTGCCTACAAACATGAACTGAAACATTGCCTTTTTCTGGGTCTTGTCTTTTTCTTGTATTTTCCTGCTGACATTCAAACTAAAATTACAGTGTCAGCTCTCCTGGTTCTCAGGCCTTCAGACACAGACTGGAACTTATAATCAGCTCTCCTAGGTCTCCATGTTGCTGACTTCAGATCTTGGGACTTCTTGGCCTCCTTAATTGAGTGAGCCTATTCCTTATAATAAATCTATTTCTCTCTATCTCTATTTTTATATTTATATCTATATATCTATATTTATATCTCCTATTGGTTCTGTTTCTCTGGAGAAAAACTAACACAGCTAGCTTTTGTTTTGTCTTAAGAAACTGTTTGTTCTCCTAAGGTCCTATAGAAAGTTTCCTATACTGCCTTCTAAAAGTCTTATAGTTTTCCTTTCCAAGCAAAAGATTTTAATCTACCTTGAAAAAATTATATTCACTTCTATTTTTGGAACTGTTTCTGCACTCTGTAATTCTTCAATTTGGTCAGCCTGCTTATCTTTGTACTATCTCAGTTATTACAGTTTTATAGTAGAACTGGAACTGGGCAAGTCCCTTTTGACAGAATATCTACATATATTATTTGTATAGACAGTATATTGTTGAGTCTTGCTTTTTAAAATCTAATGTGAAAATCTCTGCCTTTTTATTGTATTGTTAAATACTACTAACAACATTTCATGTAGTTATTATTTTTTCTATTTTATTACTTATTATTTTTATATTATTATTATTTTCCATTTGTGTCCTCTGTTTTCTATTTCTGCTTCCTTTTTGCTTTTTAGGTATATGCTTTTTTATTTAAAAGTCATTGTTCTAGGAATAAAAATATACATCTTTAACTTTTCACATTCTACTTAGAGTTAACATTAATACATCACTTCATGTAAAATGTAGAAAATTTCCAACCATATAGGTCCATTGATCAGCCCTCTGTTTTTATGCTGTAGTTGTCATATGTATTACACTTATGTACATTATAAAATACACAAGATACTATAGTTTCCACATTAAACAGTCATGTTTTTTAAAGAAATTAAGAGCAAAAGAGGTTATTACTCATATATTTACTAATTTCTCAGATACTATTTTACTAATTGACTTGGATATTTCTAATGTTCTTCATTTCTTTGTGAAAGTTTTTTCTCTCTAATATTAGTTTCTTCTAGCCTGAAGAACACTGCTTAGCATTTCTTGTTATGTATGGTGGCAATGGATTCTCTTTAGTTTAATATCACCTGAAAATTAATTTTTTCACCTTTATTTTTGAAGAATATTTTTACTGGACATAGAATTCTGGGTTGATGGATGTTTTTTCCTACTTTAAAAATGTAGTCCCACTGTCTTCTGGCCCCCGTAATTTTTGATGATGTCAGTCATTGAAACTATTAATCCCCTGTATTTCCTATGTTGTTTCTCTCTACATATGTTTGAGATTTACTCTTGTTTTTGGTTTTCAGAAGTTAAACTATTAGATACATAGTGTGTTATTCTTTACAATTACTTTGATTGGAGGTTTCTGATCTTCTTGGTTCTATAAATTTATGTCTTTCACCAAATTGGGTAAAAATTTCAACCATTTTATCTTCAAATATTTTTTTTTATGTTCCTTTATTTCCTCCTGTCTCCTTTTGGGACTCCAATTATGTGTGTTCTAGATTTTGAATAATCTCCCATAGGTCCATGTGGCACTATTTTTATATATAAAATCTTCCTTTATTTCTATTTATCAGAGTAGATATATTTTATTGACTTATCACTGACTCTATTTCCATCTTTTTCATTTTTCTGTTCAGATTATCCTGTGAATAATTTAATATAGATGTTTTAATTTACTTCTATAACTTTCATTTCTCTTTTCTTATATTTTTAATTTTGCTGCTGAGATTTCTATATTTTCTCTCATTGTGAGTACATTTTCATTTATCTCATTGAACATAGTTGTAGGAGTTCCTATAAAGCTCTTGTTTACAAATTCCTATATTTGGATCTTATGTCTTGTGATTGGTCTACATTTATTGTGTTTTCCCTTGATAATGTGTCACATTTTTCCAGTTTTTCATATGTTGAGTAATTTTGGACTATATTCTAGAAATTGTGTATGTTAATGATATGGAGATTGTAGATTTTTTTATATTCCACTGAAGAGTGCTGATATTTTGCTTTCAGTAGGCCATTAATTTTGTCAGACTAAAATTGCATACTGTGCCTTTTAATAGTCATTGAAATATCATTTCAGTTTTTTCCTCCTTAGCTGGAATGTTCAGTCTACCCAGAAAATGCATGGTTCATGGGTTAGCCAGATAATTGGAAAGAGTTTATGTCCAGAATTAGGGCCTCCTCTTCTCTGGCTTTCTAAATCTCTGCTTTTCTGCCTCATTTTCCAGTGGCTTTTTTTGTTCACAATTATTTCTTCTGGTTCTTCATATTGAATATTATGTAGGTTTTCATAGTTGTAGCTGCCCCATGACTTCAGCCTATCCTCAGGCTAAAAGCTAAAAGAAAAAAAGCTTGTTATGTTCACTTCATTCTGGTCCCTTCTGCTAAGTTTCAATGCTCCTTCTGAATGTTTTTGCTTCCATTTACTCTCCAGATTATTCATATCATATTTTTTTAAATTTTGTATAAGCTATATAGGCATTATATGCAGGAGGATCCATTGATTAACAGCATTTTCTCTTATACTGAAATCAGAAATTCCTAGAATATATATGTATTTAGCTGTGGCTATTATGCTGGTTAATCGATGTAGCTGTCTATTTTAATTTCAATTACTTTTTATTCCAAGAAATTCTATAGTTTCATCTATTTAAACTGAAATATAGTTGACTTGCATTATATTAATTTCAAGTATACAGCATAGTGATTCAGTATTTTTACAGATTATATTCCATTAAAAGTTATTACAGAAGAACCACAATCACAGAAAGATAGACAAGATGAAAAGGCAGAGGGCTATCTGGTACAGATGAAGGCTTCATCTGGCTTCATCTGGTACAGATGAAGGAAAAAGATAAACCCCCAGAAAAACAACTAAATGAAGTGCAGATAGGCAACTTTCCAGAAAAAGAATTCAGAATAATGATAGTGAAGATGATCCAGGACCTCGGAAAAACAATGGAGGCAAAGATCGAGAAGATGAAAGAAATATTTAACAAAGACCTAGAAGAATTAAAGAACAAACAGAGATGAAAAATACAATAACTGAAATGAAAACTATACTAGAAGTAATCAAGAGCAGAATAACTGAGGCAGAAGAATGGATAAGTGATCTGGAAGACAGAATGGTGGAATTCACTGCTGTGGAACAGAATAAAGAAAAAAAGAAAGAAAAGAAATGAAGACAGCCTAAGAGACCTCTGGGACAACATTAAACGTAACAACTTTTGCATTAAAGGGGTCCCAGAAGGAGAAGAGAGAGAGGAAGGACCTGAGAAAATATTTGAAGAGATTATAGTCAAAAATTTCCCTAACATGGGAAAGGAAATAGCCACCCAAGTCCAGGAAATGCAGAGAGTCCCGTACAGGATAAACCCAAGGAGAAACACACCAAGGCACATAGTATCAAATTGGAAAAAATTAAAGACAAAGAAAAATTATTGAAAGCAGCAAGGGAAAAATGGTAAATAACATACAAGGGAACTCCCATAAGGTTAACAGCTGATTTCTCAACAGAAACTCTACAAGCCAGAAGGGAGTGGCATGATATACTTAAAGTGATGAAATGGAAGAACCTACAACCAAGATTACCCAGCATAGATCTCATTCATATTCGATGGAGAAATCAAAAGCTTTGCAGACAACCAAAAGCTAAGAGAATTCAGCACCACCAAACCAGCTCTACAACAAATGCTAAAGGAACTTCTCTAAGTGGGAAACACAAGAGAGGAAAAGGACCTACAAAAACAAACTCAAAACAATTAAGAAAATGGTCATAGGAACATACATATTGATAATTACCTTAAATGTGAATGGATTAAATGCTCCAACCAAAAGACACAGGCTCGCTGAATGGATACAAAAACAAGACCCATATATGTGCTGTCTACAAGAGACCCACTTCAGACCTAGGGACACATGCAGACTGAAAGTGAGGGGACAGAAAAGGATATTCCATGCAAATGGAAATCAAAAGAAAGCTGGAGGGCTTCCCTGGTGGCACAGTGATTGAGAGTCTGCCTGCTGATGCAGGGGACACGGGTTCATGCCCCGGTCTGGGAGGATCCCACGTGCCATGGAGTGGCTGCGCCTGTGAGCCATGGCCAGTAGGCCTGCATGCCTGGAGCCTGTGCTCTGCAACGAGAGAGACCGCAGCAGTGAGAGGCCCACATACCACACACACACAAAAACAAGAAAGCTGGAATAGCTATAAACATATGAGATAAAATAGACTTTAAAATAAAGAATGTTAAAAGAGACAAGGAAGAACACTACATAAATATCAAGGGATAAATCCAAGAAGAAGATATAACAATTATAAATATATATGCACCCAACATAGGAGCACCTCAATACATAAGGCAACTGCTAATAGCTACAAAAGAGGAAATTGACAGTAACACAATAATAGTGGGGAACTTTAACATCTCACTTACACCAATGGACAGATCATCCAAAATGAAAATAAATAAGGAAACAGAGCTTTAAATGACACAATAGACCAGATAGATTTAATTGATATTTATAGGACATTCCATCCCCAAAGAGCAGATTACACTTTCTTCTCGAGTGCGCACAGAACATTCTCCAGGATAAATCACATCTTAGGTCACAAATCAAGCCTCAGTAAATTTAAGAAAATTGAAATCATATCAAGCATCTTTTCTGACCACAACATTATGAGATTAGAAATGAATTACAGGGAAAAAAACCGTAGAAAAACAGAAACACATAGAGGCTAAACAATACGTTACTAAATAACCAAGAGATCACTGAAGAAATAAAAGAGGAAATCAAAAAATACCTAGAGACAAATGACAATGAAAACACGATAATCCAAAACCTATGGGATGCAGCAAAAGCAGTTCTAAGAGGGAAGTTTATAGCTATACAAGCCTACCACAAGAAACATCTCAAGTTAACAATCTAACTTTACACCTAAAGGAACTTGAGAAAGAAGAACAAACAAAACCCAAAGTTAGCAGAAGGAAAGAAATCATAAAGATCAGAGCAGAAATAAATGAAATAGAAACAAAGAAAACAATAGCAAAGATCAATAAAACTAAAAGCTGGTTCTTTGAGAAGATAAACAAAACTGATAAACCATTAGGCAGACTCATCAAGAAAAATAGGGAGAGGACTCAAATCAATAAAATTACAAATGAAAAAGGAGAAGTTACAATAGACACCACAGAAATACAAAGCATCCTAAGAGACTACTACAAGCAACTCTATACCAATAAAATGGACAACCTGGAAGAAATGGACAAATTCTTAGAAATGCACAACATTCTGAGACTGAACCAGGATGAAACAGAAAATATGAACAGATCAATCACAAGCACTGAAACTGAAACTGTGATTAAAGATCTTCCAAGAAACAAAAGTCCAGGACCAGATGGCTTCACAGGTGAATTCTATCAAACATTTAGAGAAGAGCTAACATCTATTCTTCTCAAACTCTTCCAAAAATTTGCAGAGGAAGGAACACTCCCAAACTCATTCTATGAGGCCACCATCACCCTGATACCAAAACCAGACAAAGGTACTACAAAAAAGAATATTACAGACCAATATCACTGATGAACATAGATGCAAAAGTCCTCAACAAAATACTAGCAAACAGAATCCAACAACACATTAAAAGGATCATACACCATGATCAAGTGGGATTTATCCCAGGGATGCAAGGGTTCTTCAATATCCACAAATCAATCAATGTGATACACCATATTAACAAATTGAAGGATAAAAACCATATGATCATCTCAATAGATGCAGAGAAAGCTTTTGACAAAATTCAACACCCATTTATGATAAAAACTCTCCAGAAAGTGGGCATAGAGGGATCCTACCTCAACATAATAAAGGCCATATATGACAAACCCACAGCAAACATCATTCTCAATGGTGAAAAACTGAAAGCATTTCCTCTATGATCAGGAATGAGACAAGGATGTCCACTCTCACCACTGTTATTCAACATAGCTTTGGAAGTCCTTGCCACGGCAATCAGAGAAGAAAAAGAAATAAACGGAATACAAATTGGAAAAGGAGAAGTAAAAATGTCACTATTTGAAGATGACATGATACTCTACATAGAGAATCCTAAAAATGCCACCAGAAAACTACTAGAGCTAATTAATGAATTTGGTAAAGTTGCAGGATATGAAATTAATGCACAGAAATCTCTTACATTCCTATACACTAATGATGAAAAATCTGAAAGAGAAATTATGGAAACACTCCCATTTACCACTGCAGCAAAAAGAGTAAAATACCTAGGAATAAACCTTTGTAGGGAAAAAATAGACCTGTATGCAGAAAACTATAAGACGCTGATGAAAGAAATGAAAGATGACACAAATAGATGGAGAGATATACCATGTTTTTGGATTGGAAGAATCAATATTGTGAAAATGACTATACTACCCAAAGCAATCTACAGATTCAATGCAATCCCTATCAAATTACCAATGGCATTTTTTTACGGAACTAGAACAAAAAATCTTAAAATTTGTATGGAGACACAAAAGACCCCGAATAGCTAAAGCAGTCTTGAGGGAAGAAAACGGAGCTGGAGGAATCAGACTCCCTGACTTCAGACTATACTACAAAGCTACAGTAATCAAGACAATATGGTACTGGCACAAAGAAAGAAACAGATCAATGGAACAAGATAGATAGCCCAGAGATAAACCCATGCACGTATAGTCAACTAATTTATGACAATGGAGGCAAAGATATACAATGGAGATATGACAGTCTCTTCAATAAGTGGTGCTTGGAAAATTGGACAGCTACATGTAAAAGAATGAAATTAGAACACTCCGTAACACCATATACAGAAATAAATTCAAAATGGATTCAAGACCTAAATGTAAGACCAGACACTATAAAACTATTAGAAGAAAACATAGGAAGAACACTCTTTGACATAAATCACAGCAAGATCTTTTTTGATCCACCTCCTAGAGTAATGGAAATAAAAACAGAAATAAACAAATGGGACCTAATGGAAACCATAAAGAAGATGAAAAGACAACCCTCAGAATGGGAGAAAACATTTGCAAACAAATCAATAAAGGATTAATCTCCAAAATATACAAACAGGTCATGCAGCTCAATATTAAAGAAACAAACAACCCAATCCAATAATGGGAAGAAGACCTAAATAGACATTTCTCCAAAGAAGACATACAGATGGCCAAGAAGCACATGAAAAGCTGCTCAACATCACTAATTATTAGAGAAATGCAAAACAAAACTACAATGAGATATCATCTCACAACAGTTAGAATGGGCATCATCAGAAAATCTACAAACAACAAATGCTGGAGAGGGTGTGGAGAAAAGGGAACTGTCTTGCACTATTGGTGGGAATGTAAATTGATAGAGCCACTATGGATTACAGTATGGAGGTTCCTTAAAAACCTAAAAATAGAATTACCATATGATCCAGCAATCCCACTACTGGGCATATAACATGAGAAAACCATAATTCAAAAAAAACACATGCACCCCAATGTTCATTGCAGCACTATTTACAATAGCCAGATCATGGAAGCAACCTAAATGCCCATCGACAGACAAATGGATAAAGAAGTTGTGGTACATATATAGAATGGAATATTGCTCAGCCATAAAAAGGAAATAAATTGGGTCATTTGTTGAGACGTGGATGGATCTAGAGAGTGTCATACAGAGTGAAGTAAGTCAGAAATACAAAAACAAATATCGTATATTGACGCATGTATGTGGAACCTAGAAAAATGGTACAGATGAACCGGTTTGCA
Organism: Stenella coeruleoalba; assembly: GCF_951394435.1. Taxonomy (NCBI): domain Eukaryota; kingdom Metazoa; phylum Chordata; class Mammalia; order Artiodactyla; family Delphinidae; genus Stenella; species Stenella coeruleoalba. The sequence goes on from NC_137149.1 coordinate 115,364,848, forward strand.
GGGCAGAAGTTGAGACACAGACGTGGAGAGTAAATATATGGACTCCAAGGGGGTAAAACCGCGGTGGGGTGGGGATGGTGGTGTGCTGAATTGGGCGATTAGGATTGACATGTATACACTGATGTATATAAAATTGATGACTAATAAGAAACTGCAGTATAAACAAACAAACAACTAATACTAAACTTTCTTTGGGTTATTTGTATGGAAATATGTTAATACAAATGTTTCAGACATACATGAAATTTCTAAAAATCTTATATGTTCTGGTTTAATGTTATAAGTCGCAATTCTAGTTATTACTTTAAAATGTATATCTCAGAAGTAACTAAATTTCCTTGTCAATTTCATTACTATGAACTTTCATCAAATCTTTAACCGTGGTCATTTTTAAGTTTTCTGTCATTTACCGACAGTTTTGGGTGTACTCTGATGCTTTCACAAAAATATTCCTATAAAAGAGTTTCATCTTCAAGGAATTCATGGAAAAGACTGACAAGTACAGGTTTCTGGTAACTGACTATACTGCTGAACTGAATGAATAAGCATTTTCAGAACTCTAATGAAAAACTGATGAATTCATAAAAGTGCTAACAAAGGATCAAGAGAAAAAAATTAATTACATGTGACTGAGTGAAATGATGAGGATGATTATAATTTTTGTGACTTTCTGTTTGAATAAAAAAAAATCCCACAAGGACTCAGAGGCAAAAAATATACAAATCAATTTTCACTGCAAAGTAAAGGATCTGTTACAGTGGAGGATTACTGGACTGAATGTCAATATTATGATATAGTATGAGTGTGTTTTGTGTTTGGTAATTGCAATCATTGTTGCTTTTGTTATGGTCATCCATTTACAATGCTTGGTGTCAGTTTATTTATGTCTTGTAAAAATAAAATACAGTGTGTGCAAAAAAAATAATGCAACCCATTGAATGTAGAAGCAGATATGAAAATTCAACTATCATTTATAAAGCCAGGCACTTTAAAAAAATGCAAAAATACAAAACAACACTACTCTTCACAGATTTTTGTTGTTGTTTTGGAAAATATAATTATTTTTCCAAAAAAATTTTTTTATTCTAATATGTTATGGATTTATGATGTTATTTTTATTATGTTATTCTTAAAGAAATTAAAATACTATAAAAAAGATGTATATAATATATACAATGGAATATTATTCAGCCACATAAAATGAAATCTTGCCATTTGTGGCAACATGGATGGACCTAGAGGGTATTATGCTAAATGAAATAAGTCAGACAGGGAAAGACAAATATCATATGTTTTCATTTATGTATGGAATCTAAAAAACAAAACAAATAAATAAGTAGAAAAGAAATAGAGACATAGATACAGAGAACAACAGGTGGTTGCAAGAAAGGGGGATGAGTGAAATAGGTGAGGGGATTAAGAGGTATAAACTTCCAGTTACAAAATAAATGAGTCAGGGGATGAAAGGTACAGCATGGAAAATACAGTCAATATTATTGTATAAAAATTGTATTGTATCTTGTAAAATATCCTCTGAGGATAAGGGGGAATATTATTTGGAAGTGCTTACTTTGGATCTCATCAAATACCTGTTCTCCATTGTTATTTGGCAGTTAAATGTGTTGAATCTCTCCCCTAAGTGACATTGGGTGCTACAATGACTGAGTATCAGTTTTTAAAAAATCTTTGGGTGTATAAAGCCTTTGTTCATTCTTCTGAAGGTGACCATTCACTTATTCTGCAGTATTGTAATAACTTTGTGTTGTAACACATGAAAACTAGACTTATTGTGGTGATCATTTTGTAATGCATTGAAATATCAAATCACTATGTTGTGTACCTGGAACTTAAAAAAAAAAAGTTATTACAAAATAACGGCTACAATTCCTTGTGCTATACAATACGTCATTGTTGCTTATCTATTTTATACATAGTATTTACACTATTTACATAGTGTCTCTTAATCCCATACCCCTCATTTGCTCCTCACTCCCTCCTTCTCATTGGTAACCACTAGTTTGTTTTCTATATCTGTGAAACTGTTTCTGTTTTGCATATACATTTATTTGTATCATTATTTTTAGATTCCACATGTAAGTGATATCATCGAGTACCTGTCTTTTTCTGTCTGACTTATTTCACTAAGCATAATATTCTCTAGGTCCATCCATGTTGCTGCAAGCAATAGAGTTTGATTCCTTTTTATGGTTGAATAATATTCCATTGTATATGTGTATCATATCTTCTTTATCCATTGATCATTCATCTGTTGATGGGCATTTGGGTTGCATCCATATCTTGGCTGTTGTAAATAGTGCTGCTGTGAATGTTGGGGTTGCATATATCTTTTTTGTTCTTTTTTAAAAAATGTTTTTTTAATTGAAGTATAGTTGATTTACAATGTTGTACCAATCTCTGCTCATATCTTTTTGAATTAGTGTTTTATTTTTCCAGACATATACCCTGGTGTGGAATTGCTGAATCATATGGTAGTTCTATTTTTAGTTTTTTTTGAGAAATGTCATATTGTTTTCCATATTGGCTGTACCAATTTATGTTCCCACCAACAGTGTACACGGTTTCCCTTTTCTCTACATCCTCCAGGTTATTTGTGGTCTTTTTGATGATAGGCATTCTGGCAACCATTCTGTGTGAGGTGATATTTCATTGTTGTTTTGATTTACTTTTCTCTAATAATTAATGATGTTAAGCATCTTTTCATGTGCCTATTGGTCATCTGTATGTCTTCTTTGGAAAAATGTCTCTTCAGGTCTTCTGCCCATTTTTTAATCAGGTTTTTTTTGTTGATGTTGGGTTGTATGAGCTGTTTATATATTTTGAATATTAATCCCTTGTTAGTCATAGCACTCATAAGTATTTTCTCTTCTTAAGCAGATTGTCTTTTTGTTTTCTCAATGGTTTCCTTTGCTGTGCAAAATCTTTTAAGTTTAGTTAGGTCCCATTGGCCTATTTTTGCTTTTGTTTCCTTTGCTTGAGGAGACAGATCCAAAAAAATATGTCAAAGAGTGTTCTGCCTATGCTTTCTTCTAGAAGTTTTATGGTTTCCTGTATTACATTTAGGTCTTTAACCTATTTTGAATTTATTTTTACATGGTATTAGAGAGTATTCTAATTTCATTCTTTTACATGTAACTGTCCAGTTTTCCCAGCATCACTTATTGAAGAGATTGTCTTTTCCCCATTGTATATTTTTACCTCCTTTGTCATGGATTAATTGATAATACGTGCATGGGTTTATTTCTGGGCTCTCTATTCTGTTCCATGGATCAATGTGTCTGTTTTTGTGCCAGTACCATACTGTTTTGATTACTGTGGTTTCATAGTAAAATCTGAAGTCAGGGAGCATGATACCTCCAGCTATGTTAATTTTCTCAAGATTGCTTTGGCAATTTGGGGTCTTTCTTTTTCCATATGAATATTAGGATTATTTATTCCAGTTCTGTGAAAAATGTCATGTGTGTTTTGATAAGGATTGCATTAAATCAGTGGATTTGTTTGGGTAGTATGGCCATTTACCAATATAAATTCTTCCAATCTAAGAAGATAGTATATATTTCCATTTTTTGTTATCATCTTTAATTTCCTTCATCAATGTTTTATAGATTTTAAAGTGTATATCTTTCACCTCCTTGGTTAAATTTATTCCTAGGTATTTTATTCTTTTGATTTGATTTTAAATAAGATTTTTTCTTACTTTCTCTTTCTGATAGTTATTAGTGTGCAGAAAACCAATAGATTTCTGTATATTAATCTTGTATCCTACAACTTTGCTGAACACATTTATTAACTCTAATAGTTTTTGGGCGGAGACTTTAGGGTTTTCTATGTATAATATCATGTCATCTGCAAATAGTGACAGTGACTGCTTCCTTTCCAATTTAGATATGTTTTATTTCTTTTCTATTCTGATTGCTGTGGCTAGGACTTCCAATACTATGTTAAACAGAAGTTGTGAGAGTAGGCATCCTTGTCCTGTTCTTGATTTTAGAGGGAAAGCTTTCAGCTTTTCACCATTGAGTATGATGCTGGCCATGGGTTTGTTATAAATGGCCTTTATTGTGTTGAGGTATATTTTCTCTATGCCAACTTTGATGAGAGTTTTTTTTTTTTATCATGAATGGATGTTATATTTTGTCAAATGCTTTTTCTGTGTCTATTGAGATAACCATGTGGTTTTTATCCTTCATTTTGTTAATGTGGTGTATCACATTGATTTGTGGATATTGAACCATTATGTATCCCTTGAATAAATCTCACTTGATCATGGTATATGATATTTTAAATGTATTGTTGAATTCAGTTTGCTAATATCGTGTTAGGATTTTTGCATCTATATTCATCTGAGATATGGCCTGTAATTTTCTCATTTTGTAGTGTCTTTGTCTGGTTTTGGTATCAGGGTAATGGTGGCCTCATAGAGTGAATTTGGGAGTGTTTCCTGTTCTTCAGATTTATGGAATAGTTTGAGAAGTAATAGGTATTAGTTCTTCCTTCCATGTTTGGTAGAATTTCCCTGTGAAACCATCTAATCCTGGACTTTTGTTTGCTAGGAGTTTTTTGATTACCAATTCAATTTCACTACTAGTAATTAGTCTGCTCAAATTATCTACTTCTTCCTGATTTAGTTATGGAAGAGTATATGCTTCTAGGAATTTATCCATTTCTTCTAGGTTGTCCAATTTGTTGTCATATAACTGTTTGTAGTATTCTCTTATTGTTTTTTTTGTATCTCTGTGATATTGATTGTAACTTCTCTTTCATTTCTTATTTCGTTTGTGTCCTCTATCTTTTTTTTAATGAGCCTTGTAAAAGACTTATCAATTTTGATTATCTTTTCAAAAAAACCCAGCTCTTATTATTGATCTTTTCTATTTTTGTCTCTATTTTATCTGTTTCCTCTCTAATTTTTATTAGTTCCTTCCTTTTGCTGACTGTGGGCTTTGTTTGTTCTTTTTTGAATTCCTTTAGATGGTAGACTATGTTGTATATTTGAGTTTTTTTTGTTTCTTAAGGTAGGCCTATATCATTATAAACTTCCCTGCCTTTGCTGTGTTCCATAGATTTAGAAAGTTGTGTTTTTATTTTCAGTTTTCTTGAGGTTTCTTCTAATTTCCTCTTTGATGTCTTCATTGATCTATTGGTTTTTAGTAGCATGTTATTTAGTCTCCATGTGTTTCTCATTTTTGCTTCCTGTAATTGATTTCTATGTTTGTACTCTTGTGGTTGGCAAAGATGCTTGGTATGTTTTCTATCCTCTTAAATTTTTTGAGACTTGTTTTATGACCAGCATGAGATCTATCCTGGAGAATATTCCATGTGCACTTGAAAAGAATATGTATTCTTCTGTTTTGGGAAGTAGTGTTCTGTAAATATCTATTAAGTTCAACTGATCTAATGTGTCCTTTAAGGCCACTGTTTGCTTATTGATTTTCTATCTGGATGATCTGTCCTTTGATATAAGTAGGGTGTTAAAGTCCCCTACTATTATTGTATTATTGTCAATTTCTTCCTTTAATATTTGCTTTATATATTTAGGTGCTCCTATATTAGATGCTGACAAATGTTACATCTTCTTTTTGTATGATCCTTTTATCATTATATAATGGCCTTCTCTGTCATTTTTTATAGATTTTATTTTAAATTCTTCTTTGTCTGACATGAATATAGTTACTGCAGCTTCCTGTTCATTTTCATTTGCATAAAATATCTTTTTCCATCTCCTCACTTTTACTTCATGTGTGTCTTTGGCTCTGAAGGAAGTCTCTTCCTGGCAGCATATAAATATCCTTTGTTATTTTTTTATTTAAAATTTTTATTTTTTATTAAAGTATAGTTGATTTACAATGTTGTGTTAGTTTTGGGTTATACAAAAAATATTCAGTCATATATGTGTATATATATATATATATATATATATATATATATATATATATATTTCAGATTCTTTTCCATTATAGGTTACCACAAAAATGTGCCTTGTTTTCTAGCCAATCAGCCAACCTATGTCTTTTGATTAGAGCCTTTAGTCTGTTTTCATTTAAAGTGATTATTGATAAGTGTGTACTTATTGCCATTTTGTTCCTTGTTTTCTGGTTGTTTTTGTATTTCTTCTCTGTTCTTTTCTTCTTAGTTTAGTCTCTTTCTTTGTGGTTTGATGATTTTCGTTAGTAGTATGCTTTGTTTCTTTCTCTCTAGTTTTCGTGTATCTATTGTATGTTTTTGATTTGTGGTTACCATGGTGTTCATATATGTTGACCTATAACTATATTTACTTGTTTTAAACTTACAGTCATTTAAGTTCAAATACATACTAAAACATTTACATTCCCCTCATGCATGTTTTTTGTTTTTGATGTCATATTTTACATCTTCATGTCTATCCCTTAACTGTTTATTGTAGTTATAGTTAATTTTACAATTTTTGTCTTCTGAGTTTTTTTCTTTCCTTGTAAACTTTTACTTCTCATTGTAGCCTTTTCTTTTCCACTTAAAGAAGACCCTTTATCATTTCTTGCAAGGTCAGTTTAGAATTGACAAACTCTTTCAGCTTTTGTTTGTCTGAGAAGTTCTTTATGCAAGTTGGAGTGTGTGTTGGGATGATCCTGGCAAGCCAGTCAAAGCCTCAGGTAGTTTTCAGTCTGTTTCCTCTGCACAGTTCCTGGATGTAAGCAAGCATGTGTATGCACTGTTTATGAGCAGAGTCTTGGTTTCTTACAGCCCTCAGTTAAATCCCACTTATTTTCAAACCAGCTAAGGGGACTGATCTTCCTGGTGTCAGACCCCAGAGCTGGGATGTACAATATGTGGCTCAAACTCCTCATTCCCCAGGAAGGATCTGTGCCCATGTAATCCATCTTCTGAGTCCCCTCCCAGGAGCACAGGTCTTGACCTGATTGTCTCTCCTTCTTTCTTACCCAATTCTGTGTGGATCTTTCTTTACAGCCTCGGTTGTAGAAGAGCCTTTCTACCAGTCTCCAGGTTGTTTTCAGTAAGACTTCCTCCACATGTAGGTGTATTTTTAGTGTGTTCATGGGGGGAGGTGAGCTCAGTGTCCTCCTCAGCCATCCCAATTTCCCTCCTGGTCATGTCTTTTTTTTTTAAAGAATATTATAATGTACTGGTTAAGTGGGAACCTGGAGTCAGACTGGTGAGGTTAGCTTCTTACTCTGCCACATATTAGCTGTTCAACTTGGACAAGATACCCATCTCCTATACTTCTGATTCTTCATCTTATAGAGTGAAGATTTGAATGGTACCTAATTTATAGAGCTGTTTTATATTGAGTTTATATATGTAAAGGTTTAAAGTAGTACCCAGAGTGTAGTGCCTTCTCTATAAATACTAATTTTGATTACTACTAGACTACTTTTAAATTTAAGCTTAATAGCAATTTCAGTGTCCTTACGAAAATAGGCATACATTTAAAGCAGGAAGAGTAATCACCCACCCCCCCCCACACACACACATACACACACACACCATCCTGTGTGTATTAGGAGCATAATGTAGTTTTCTTGGCATAAACAAATCTCTGCTTGGGTAATATGAATGTCCAAAATTTCACTTTCATGATCTGATTTTAATAGTGTTTGTAACACAGGCAAGAGTCTTTGTGCTTCATTTCAGATCCTCTCAGTTTTGCTTTGAGATCTAATGTTAAAATATATGAAGTAGTTCCAGTTATCAGTTTGTTTTAAAAACTACTTTATTTTTCTCCTGAGATACAAAATGAAGGTGTAAAGACATTTGTTATTCTCAAAGCTTTCCTGTTCTTTCTGGTTGGAAAGCTTATTTTCAACTCTGGGCTCTGAATAAAACCCATTATAGTTATAATACATGTCTTTCCAATCAACAACATTCATTTGTTTCTTGTTGTTTTTAAGAAACTTTATTGTGCAAATGAGGAATACAAAAAACTTTAAGAAAAGTTCTTAACCTTTACTGAGTTGATGGTCAAAGAGAAGAAAGACAAATATATCAAAATTATAAGCAATTTAAAATATGCCACTGGAAAGAATATGCTTAATTTCTAGTTGTGAATTAAACAGTACTGAGATAGTCATTTCATTTTGTAATGCCAATTTATGCCAAAGAAAAAAGCTCTCAGTGTAAAAGTTCATATCTTAAAATGGAGGATTTAAATAAAATTTTGGTATTTTGCTTAACTGTAGAATGGCTGGATTTTGGTTCTAGGTTAACAATTTTCTAAAAATCTGGAAATCCTATGTGTGTGAATGGGAGTGGGGGGAGGTTTGGACAAAAGAGAGAATATACTGAAGCTTACTGCTAATACATTTCTTTAGAGATTGGATTTCAATTTAACCAAGGTCTCCTTCTTTGCTATTCAATGGATATAACAAATCAAAGAATCAAAAAGATACATTTCTCCAACAGAGTCCCAGTATGTGGGCATCAGGTTATTGCCCAAACAAGGCTCTAGTGAGTGTGTGTAATGGCTGTTGATTTTGGCAATAAGTATTTGAACTACATCCAAATTATAACAATTATACATTCTACCTGTCCCTCCCCTCCATATGTTTGGTCAGTATAGCTTGGGGACTTTTTCAGACCCTGTTTGAGAAACTTAGAGCTCAGCAGGCTCAAAACACAGTCTTTCAGGCCTCTATGATTGCATGGACTGTGTCCTTTTCTTGAAATTTTCACCTCAGTCCTCTTAACCTTCTGGTCTCCAGTTAGACACCACTTCCTTTAAAGAGCCTTCACTAACCTTTTCCATTTCCAATCATAATTCTCATAGCAACTGTTACTTGGCTCTATTAGGACATGTAATCAGTCTCTTTTAATTTCCTCTTTACCTAGCCTGTATGTTGCCTCGAGGCTCATCTAGTCGGGTTCCATGTCCAGTTGAGATATTTTGATACATTTGAGAAACATTGTTATATAAATAACAATAGAATGTCTTTCATACAATGGTTCATAATAGGCTCTATAATAATTTCCTCAAATTATTATCATGAGCTTTATATATGCATTTTAAATTTGTAGATTGTTTTAGTGTGATAAATATTCAGAATCTTCCCATTTTCTACTTTATTTACTATATCTTTATGCATAGCACAGAGGAGATTTTGAATTTGTGACCCATTAGTCATGTCTGTAAAAAAGATATATTGATTTGACTCAAACCTCTGAGAAGTTAAAAAATCAACTGGTAATCTCACAAGTTGGACACATGATTAGTAAGAAAAAAATTATTTGTCAGCAACATTTAGATGTTGTTAAGACTTTTACTCTCTGAGTTGGTTATGTTTAGTACTCTTAAAACCTAAACACTTATGTTGAACAAGCTGCATTAACTTAATGAGCTGGATGTGAATGCAGGCACAAACCTCAAGGGGCCACATGTATGGTAGGGCATGGAGGGTCTCCTCTCACAACCAGCACAATGCAATCATGCTGTCATCAGGTGAACCGGCCTTACATCTGGTTTCCCCTAATTCATACAGCTTATTTAGAGACATCAGTAAAAAAAAAAGTGTCCGTGGTCCTTGGTACATTGTCTGTGATGTGCCTCCAGGACATCATGTCTAAGGACCCAGAAATGTCTGACTTTAATGTTCATGCAGCAAGAAGCAAACTCAGCGATTTACCAGGGAGCTTTATTAGTTGGCTGACTACTATATTTCCTAGAACAGTCTGGCATGAATGTTGTAACAAGGCCCTGATTAAAAACGTGATTAATTTAGTTTTGGTTGAAAATGCTCATGATGTTCTGTTTAAAAAGTGAAATGACTCAAAGCTGACTTTTTAGTGTGGATAAAATCAGTGACATTGCCCTAGTAGTACATACTAAACCAATGGTGGACTCACAGCCACGGCTTTATCAAGCTGTTAAGAATTAAAGCCTGGAATCAGTGACAGCAGCATGATCTATGATTACCTTCACAATGACATGTTTCACAGGTTCATGTGCCAAGACAGTGACATTATTTATGGGTATTTGTAGTAGTGAGATTTTAAGAGCACAGGAATAATTATCAACTGCTATTGTCCAAGTTCATGAAATATAAAGCCAATTCATGTAAAACTCGCATTGACAAGCATGTACTGCTCACAGGTAATAAAGGCAATGACAGTTATGGGTGCTGAGGAGGAAAACTCCTTTCTTCCTGATTAGGAGTACTAAAGGCAATAAATGATCCTAATTACATGGTCAAATGCAATTACTGACTTGACTTTGCATTCTGTTATCTACTAATGTAATTCTTCAGAATATTTTTTCTGCATCAAAATGCATTTGAAAAATTATTATTGATATTTATTATTTGAAGAATAAGGGGGAAAAGCATTGAAAGAGCTGGTCTGTATCACATAATTTGGTTCTCCAAAGTATATTTAAGTTTTTAAAGTCAATACTGTACCATTTACTATTTTTGATGCCCCTCTACTCTACCTCACTCTTCTGTCATTTGTATTTACCATAATGTGTGTTATGTTACTTTATACTTGCATTTTATCTGTTAATTTATTTAACAAGCAATCATTGAACACCTACTGTGTGCAAACATGATGATATGTGCTGGAGATTCACTAGTCAACACACAGGGTGCCTGACTTAAATGAGCTTGATGGGCATGAGGGCAAAATAAAGAGGCAACCACAAATGGCGTGCACTAAGGGTTCAGGAGTGGGCACTGTGAGAATTAGGGTGGGAATGCAAGAGGTTAGGAAAGACTCTTTGAAGCAAATGATATCCAACTTGAGGTCATATGGTTATGAGGACAACAAAAGTGAAGAAGATTTGGGGACAGGGAAAGGGGACAGTACGAATGCCTAAAGGCCTGAGAGACTGTCTTTTGAGCCCAGTGAGCTCTATGTTGAGGACAGTGTGACATGAGACTCGAGAGGTTATTTGTTGGATTTTTTCACTGACAACAGAGAAGCTAACATTGATGTGACATAAAGGAAAGCATCATTCAACATGCTCATTTGATTTGACCACTGTCATCTTTAAAATACCATAGTTTGAATGCATATTTGAAGTACTCAAAGATCTTTTTAAAAAAATTTTATTTATTTATTTATTTATTTTTGTTGGGTCTTCGTTGCTGTGCGAGGGCTTTCTCCAGTTGCGGCGAGCAGGGTCCACTCTTCATCGTGGTGCGTGGGCCTCTCACTGTTGCAGCCTCTCTTGTGGAGCACAGGCTCCAGACGTACAGGCTCAGTAGTTGTGGCTCACGGGCCCAGTTGCTCCGTGGCATGTGGGATCTTGCCAGACCAGGGCTCAAACCCATGTCCCCTGCATTGGCAGGCAGATTCTCAACCACTGCGCCACCAGGGAAGCCCTGAAGTACTCAAAGATCTTTATTCATATTTGGTAAGATGGAATTTTTGGTGATGGTAAAATTAAATTTTATCTTGATTACACACTTTATTTTTCTGCTTAAACTTACAAATAAGTCATGTGAATAAATCTCAGTATTCCCAAAAGGGTACAATATGTCCAAGGTATAGGGCATATCATAGAAGTGATTAATCATGAGGAATCAGGCTGGAGAGTTAGACAGGGGCCAAATAATGGAAGCCTTTACCCTGAGGGAGTTCAGACTTTATTCAGGAAGATTGTTACATTGATTTCTTTTGTAGCTGTTTTAGAGAGGTCACCCTAGTAGCAGTTGGAAAATGGAGAGGAGGGGGAAGATGGGTGGTGGGCAAAGTGTAGGATATTGTTATGTATGAGACATGAGGAAAGTCCAAACCAAGGACATGTGGGGGTGGTAAATGAGGAGGAGAGGAAGAACATGAGATCTGTAAAGGAGATAGACTTGAACATGGGAGGTGAGCAAAAAGAGGGGTCAGTGAAAACTCTTGGGATTTTGACTTGGGGGACAAGGTGAATAACAAAGACATTAAGGTTGGAATAAGAAGGATCATGGCCAGAGCACAGATGTGAACTCCATTTTGGACAGTGCTAGAGAAGAATTATCCCAGAAGTGGATCTGCATTTGTGTAATTAAAAGAGAGACAGAATTAGAAGGAGTGGATTGAGAATGCAGGAGAAAGCCTAGAATTTGGGTGTAGACTAATGCAGGGACCTTAGCAGATCAATAGGTTACATTCCTCTTCCCCTGCAGTTTGAAACAAATGCAGATCTAGACACAGGAGTAAGGCAGTTAATGATGGAAACATTACCTCTATTACTGACAAAGTTGATTAAAGAATATTTCTGAGGTCAAAAGCATTTCTAGGATTTCACTTAGTAGTCAGACATCTTTACTTACCCCTGGAGTTGGAGAGGAGAGCTAATCAGAACACAGGTGCCTGTATGCAGCAGACTAGAAAAAATGAGAGTCCCTCTCTGAAGCTCAGAAATCAGAGAAGCCACTTTTTCTTTGTTGAAGAGGACAGGAAAGAAAATGGAAATGTTGTTATAGGTGAAGTTCCGTCACATGACTTGAGGTCATAATAAATGGTCTCCCAGTAACCTTCATTTGAGAGGAGGGCAGAGGAGCAGAATATAAAAGAGTAATATGATGATAATGATGATGACTAAAATGGTTAACATATAGTACGTACTTACTGTATGCCTGGTACCCTTCTAAGTTCTTTATGATCATTAACCTCTTTTTTTAAAAATAGAGTTATCTCACGTTATTGAACATTTCAAGTGTTTTTTAATTCAATGGGGGTAATTTAAAACTTCTTCCAGATTTATTGAGATATAACTAATGTATAGCACTGTAATAAGTTTAAGGTGTATACTATAATGATTTGACTTACATACATGATGAAATAATTACCACAATAAGTTTAGTGAACATTCATCATCTCATGTAGACACAAAACTAAAAAAAGGAAAATATATTTAAAATTTCTCCCTTGTGATAAGAACCCTTAGGATTTGCTCTCTTAACAACTTTCATATATAACACACAGCTGTGTTCATTATACTAAGCATGTTGTACATCACATCCCTAGTACTTGTTTATCTTATAACAAGAAATTTGTACTTTTGACCACCTTCATCCAATTCACCTTCCCCCCACCCCTGCCTCTGGTAACCACAAATCTGATCTCTTTTTCTATGAGTTTTTTTGTTTGTTTTTTGAAGTATAATTCTCCTACAACATCATGTCAGTTCCTGGTGTATAACATGTTGATTTGGTATTTCTATACATTACAAAATTATCACCACTATAAGTCTGTTATCATCTGTTATCATACAAAGATATTACATTATTTTTGACTATACTCCCCACATTGTACATTTCATACCCATGACTTGTTTGTACCTCACCTATTTCACTCACCCCCTATCTGTTCTCTTCTGGAAACCACCTGTTTGTTCTCTGTTCTGTGACTCTCTTTCGTTTTTTATGTTTGTTCATTTGTTTTATTTTAAAATTTCCACATAAAAGTCAAATCATATACTATTCATCTTTCTCTCTCTGACTTATTTCACTTAGCATAATACCCTCTATGCCCATCAATATTGTCAAAAATGGCAAGATTTCTTTCTTTTTTATGGTGGCGTAATATCCCATTATATATATATATATATATATATATATATATATATATATATATATACACACACACATATATATGTATATATATATATATATATATATATATATGTCACATCTTCTTTAGCCATTTATTTATTAATGGGCACTTAGCTTGCTTCCATATCTTGGCTATCGTGGATTATGTAAAAATAAACATAGAGGTGCAATATCTTTTCAAATTAGTATTTTTGTTTTCTTTGGAAAAATACCCAGAACTTGAATTGCTGGATTATATGATAGTTCTAATTATAATTTTTTGAGGAACCTCCATACTGTTCTACATAGTGGCTGCACCAGTCCACATTCCCACCAACACTGACCAAGGGGTCTCTTTTCTCCACATCCTAGTCAACACTTGTTATTTGTTCTCTTTTTTTTTTTAAACATCTTTATTGGGGTATAATTGCTTTACAATGGTGTGTTAGTTTCTGCTTTATAACAAAGTGAATCAGTTATACATATACATATGTTCCCATATCTCTTCCCTCTTGCATCTCCCTCCCTCCCACCCTCCCTATCCCACCCCTCCAGGCATCACAAAGCACCGACCCAATATTCCTGTGCCATGCGGCTGCTTCCCACTAGCTATCTACCTTACTACGTTTGTTAGTGTGTATATGTCCATGCCTCTCTCTCGTTTTGTCACAGCTCACCCTTCCCCCTCCCCATAGCCTCAAGTCCGTTCTCTAGTAGGTCTGTGTCTTTATTCCTGTCTTATCCCTAGGTTCTTCATGACTTTTTTTTTCTTAAATTCCATATATATGTGTTAGCATATGGTATTTGTCTTTTTCTTTCTGACTTACTTCACTCTGTATGACAGACTCTAGGTCTATCCACCTCATTACAAATAGCTCAGTTTCGTTTCTTTTTTTTTTTTTTTAACATCTTTATTGGGGTATAATTGCTTTACAATGGTGTGTTAGTTTCTGCTTTATAACAAAGTGAATCAGTCATACATAAACATATGTTCCCATATGTCTTCCCTGTTGCATCTCCCTCCCTCCCACCCTCCCCATCCCACCCCTCCAGGCTGTCACAAAGCACCGAGCCAATATCCCTGTGCCATGCAGCTGCTTCCCACTAGCTATCTACCTTACTGCGTTTGTTAGTGTGTATATGCCCATGACTCTCTCTCGCCCTGTCACAGCTCACCCTTCCCCTCCCCATAACCTCAAGTCCGTTCTCTAAGAGGTCTGCGTCTTTATTCCTGCTTTACCCCTAGGTTCTTCATGACATTTTTTTCTTAAATTCCATATATATGTGTTAGCATACGGTATTTGTCTTTTTCTTTCTGACTTACTTCACTCTGTATGACAGACTCTAGGTCTATCCACCTCATTACAAATAGCTCAGTTTCGTTTCTTTTTATGGCTGAGTAATATTCCATTGTATATATGTGCCACATCTTCTTTATCCATTCATATGATGATGGGCACTTAGGTTGTTTCCATCTCCGGGCTATTGTAAATAGAGCTGCAATGAACATTTTGGTACATGACTATTTTTGGATTTTGGTTTTCTCAGGGTATATGCCCAGTAGTGGGATTGCTGGGTCATTTGGTAGTTCTATTTGTAGTTTTTTAAGGAACCTCCATACTGTTCTCCATAGTGGCTGAACCAATTCACATTCCCACCAGCAGTGCAAGAGTGTTCCCTTTTCCACACCCTCTCCAGCATTTATTGTTTCTAGATTTTTGATGATGGCCATTCTGACTGGTGTGAGACGATATCTCATTGTAGTTTTGATTTGCATTTCTCTAATGATTAATGATGTTGAGCATTCTTTCATGTGTTTGTTGACAGTCCGTATATCTTCTTTGGAGAAATGTCTATTTAGGTCTTCTGCCCATTTTTGGATTGGGTTGTTTGTTTTTTTGTTATTGAGCTGCATGAGCTGCTTGTAAATTCTGGAGATTAATCCCTGTTATTGAGCTGGAATAATCCCTGTTATTGAGCTGCATGAGCTGCTTGTAAATTCTGATGATTAATCCCAAGCAATTGTCAGTTGCTTCATTTGCAAATATTTTCTCCCATTCTGAGGGTTGTCTTTTCGTCTTGTTTATGGTTTCCTTTGCTGTGCAAAAGCTTTGAAGTTTCATTAGGTCCCATTTATTTATTTTTGTTTTTATTTCCATTACTCTAGGAGGTGGGTCTAAAAGGATCTTGCTGTGATTTACATCATAGAGTGTTCTGCCTATGTTTTCCTCTAAGAGTTTGATAGTTTCTGGCCTTACATTTAGGTCTTTAATCCATTTTGAGCTTATTTTTGTGTATGGTGTTAGGGAGTGTTCTAATTTAATACTTTTACATGTATCTGTCCAGTTTTCCCAGCACCACTTATTGAAGAGGCTGTCCTTTTTCCACTGTACATTCCTTCCACCTTTATCAAAGATAAGGTGACCATATGTGCATGGGTTTATCTTGGGCTTTCTATCCTGTTCCATTGATCTATCTTTCTGTTTTTGTGCCAGTACCATACTGTCTTGATTACTGTAGCTTTGTAGTATAGTCTGAAGCCAGGGAGCCTGATTCCTCCATCTCCTTTTTTCGTTCTCAAGATTGCTTTGGCTATTCAGGCTCTTTTGTGTTTCCATACAAATTGTGAAATTTTTTGTTCTAGTTCTGTGAAAAATGCCAGTGGTAGTTTGATAGGGATTGCATTGAATCTATAGATTGTTTTGGGTAGTAGAGTCATTTTCACAATGTTGATTCTTCCAATCCAAGAACATGGTATAACTCTCCATCTATTTGTATCATCTTTAATTTCTTTCATCAGTGTCTTATAATTTTCTGCATACAGGTTTTTTGTCTCCTTAGGTAGGTTTATTCCTAGATATTCTATTCTTTTTGTTGCAATGGTAAATGGGAGTGTTTTCTTGATTTCCATTTCAGATTTTTCATCATTAGTATATAGGAATGCCAGAGATTTCTGTGCATTAATTTTGTATCCTGCTACTTTACCAAATTCATTGATTAGCTCTAGTAGTTTTCTGGTAGCATCTTTAGGATTCTCTATGTATAGTATCATGTCATCTGCAAACAGTGACAGCTTTACTTCTTCTTTTCCGATTTGGATTCCTTTTATTTCCTTTTCTTCTCTGATTGCTGTGGCTAAAACTTCCAAAACTATGTTGAATAACAGTGGTGAGAGTGGGCAACATTGTCTTGTTCCTGATCTTAGTGGAAATGTATTTGTTCCCTTTTTGATAATAGTCATTCTGACAGGTGTAAGGTGATATCTCATTGCAATTATAAATGGGATTGTTTTCTTAATTTCTCTTTCTGATAGTTCATTATTAGTGTAGAGAAACACAACAGATTTGTGTATATTAATTTTGTATCCTGCAACTTTACTGAATTCAGTTATTAGATCTAATAGTTTTTGGTGGTATCTTTAGGATTTCATATATATAGTATCATATCATTTGCAAACAGTGACAGTTTTACTTCATTCCAATTTGGATTCCTTTTATTTCTTTTTCTTTTCTGATTACTGTGGCAAGGGCTTCTAATAACATGTTGAATAAAAATCATGAGAGTGGGCATCCTTGTCTTATTCATGATCTTTAAGGGTAGAGTTAGGGTTAGCTTTTCACCACTGAGTATGATGTCGACTGTGGATTTGTCATATGTGGCCTTTATTGTGTTGAAGATGTTTCCTCTATACCTACTTTGAGAATTTTTATCATAAACAGATGTAGAATTTTGTCAAAAGCTTTTTGTGCATCTATTGAGATGATTGTGATTTTTATTCTTTAACATGTTAATGTGGTATATCATGTTGATTGACTTGCTGATATCGAACCATCCTTGTATCCCTGGGGTAAATTTCATTGATCATGGTATATGATCTTTTAAATGTACTGTTGAATTTGGCTTGCTATATTTTGTTGAAGATTTTTACATTTATGTTCATCAGTAATACTGGCCTGTAATTTTCTCTATTTTGTGGTGTCTTTGTCTGGCTTTGGTATCAGAGTGATGCTAGCCCCATAGAATGAGTTTGGAAATGTTCATTCCTCTTTAATTTTTTTTCAGTATTTTAAGAAGAATGTCTGCTAACTCTTCTTTAAATGTTTAGAAGAATTCACCTTTGAAACTGTCTGGTCCTGGACTTTTGTTTCTGGGAAGTTTTTTTATAAATTACTGATTCATTTTTTTTTTCTAAAAACAGAAAGAAAGAAGACAGGCAGCAAAAAACAAAACAAAACAAAAGCCATATACACATCAAAGTCCTGTTGCACCCGATATGACAGAATTTATAAACTACCAGCATTTTCATCAAAGTGGAGAGATTCAGAAACAATAAACCTGAAGGGTCTCCTACTTCATGATGCATGCTACAAGTTTCCAAATTCTCTGGAGATTTCTGTTTCTTAGCTTTCTCTGACCTCAGTTAAGATTCTCACTCCTCCATTCCCCTTCTCAGCTCACATCCAGGACTTATGTGCCTCCTGGTCCCTTTTCTTAACATCTTTTACCATGGGGAAAAATAATATGACTTTGCCTGAATACTAGTGACTATGAAGGTCATTCCCTCTGCTTCAGGCTGTAGGACTGGATGATAGCATCAGCATGTGTATTCAGGATACTTGGCCTGTTTTCAAATGTACCCCCCACCCAGCCCATTCAGCTCAAATGAAAGCTGCCATTCTGTGGTATAGCTGCTTAGTACTTCTACTACTATTTTTCATGTACCTCTGTCTGTCTGTACTTATGGTTTAAGTCTACTTTGTCTGATATATATATAGTTACTCCAGCTTTCTTTTCATTTCCATTTGAATGTACTGTACTTTTTTACACTCCTTCACTCTCAGTCTATGTGTATCTTTACAAGTGAAGTGAGTCTCTTGTAGGTAGTGTGTCTGTATATATATACACACACACACACATATGCACACACACACACACACACACACACACACATCTCATTTTAAAAAAATCATTAGAAGGGGTAATTAGGAAACACAAGTACACAGAGAAAAGACCATGTGAGGACATAGCAGAAGGTAGCCTTTTGCAAGCCAAGGAGAGGCCTCAGAAGAAGCCAAACATTCAACTACCTGAATTTTGGACTTGTTGCTTGGGAGGTTCCCACATGAATTAGTCCTCCAAGACAGTCTGTGGGATTGTCTTCAGGCAGAAGGACTCCCAGAGCATTTAGCCTTGAAGGTTAGCAGGGCTTGAGTGAAAGAGCTCTACAGGGCTGGGGGAATCAGAGACGCCGCTCTTGGAGGATGCACACAAGGTCTCACATGCACTGGGACCAGGCATAAAGCAGTACCTCCATAGGACCCTGGACTGCACCTACCTAGGGGTCTTAGAGGGTCTCCAGGAGAGGGAAAAGTTGAGGCAAAAGTTGAGTATCACTCACTGTGAGGTCAAGGGCACTGGTGGCAGAAGTCTCAGGGAATATTGATCAGAGTGAGATCTCCCAGATGACCATAATTCAGCACCAAACCTGGCCCCACTCAACAACCTCCTGGCTCCAGAACTGGAAAGCCTCAGGCCAAACAACCAGCAAGATAGAACAGGTTGCTTAAAGTCATACTGAGGTCATGGCCACCTCAAAACACACCCCTTGACATGGGCCTGCCCATCAGAGGGACAAAACCCAGGTCAACCCAGGAGAGGATAGGCACCAGTTCCTCCCACCAGGAAGCCTACACAAGCCCCTGGACCAACCTCACTTATCACGGGGCAGACACCAGAAGCAAGAAGAACTACAATCCTGCAGCCTGTGGAAAGGAGACCACAAACACAGAAAGTTAGACAAAATGAGAAGACAGAGAAATATGTTGCAAATGAAGGAAAAAGATAAAAAGCCACAAGACCAACTAAATGAAGAGGAGATAGACAGTCAACCTGAAAAAGAACTGAGTAAAGATAGGAAAAGAGATCCAAAATCTTGGAAGAGAGTGGAGGCACAGATCAAGAAGATACAAGAGATGTTTAACAAAATGATATTCCATGCAAATGGAAATGAAAAGACAGCTGGAGTAGCAATACTCATATCAGGCAAAATAGATTTTAAACAAAGACAGTTACAAGAGACAAGGAAGGACACTACATAAAGATCTAGGATCAATCCAAGAAGAAGATATAATGATTGTAAATATCTATGCACCCAACATAGGAGCAGCTCAATACATAGGTAATGCTAACAGCCATAAAAGGGAAAATCGACAGTAACACAATAATAGTGGGAGATTTTAACAACCCATTTACACCAAAAGGACAGATCATCCAGACAGAAAATCAAAAAGGAAACACATACCTTAAATGACACATTAGAACAGATAGAATTAATTAATACTTACAGGATATTCCATCCAAACGCATCAGAATACACTTTCTTCTCAAGTGCACATGGAACATTCTCCAGAATAGATCACATCTTAGGTCACAAATCAAGCCTTGGTAAATTTAAGAGAATTGAAATCTTATCAAGCATCTTTTCTGACCACAATGCTATGGAATTAGAAAGCAATTACAGGAAAAAAATGTAAAACAACTCAAACACACGGAGGCAAAAAAATATCCTGGTAAATAACCAATGGATCACACAAAAAATCAAAGAGGAAATAAAAAAAAATACCTAGAAACAAGTGAAAATGAAAACACAACAACCCAAAACCTATGGGACGCAACAAAAGTGGGAAGAGGGAATTTTTAGCTATACAAACTTACCTCAAGAAACGAGAAAAATCTCAAATAAACCACCTAACTTTACACCAAAAGCAACTAGAGAAAGAAGAACAAACAAAACCCAAAGTTAGTAGAAGGAAAAAAAACCATAAAGATCAGAACAGAAATAAATGAAATAGAAACAAAGAGAAAAATAGCAAAGATCAATGAAACTAAAAGCTGATTCTTTGAGAAAATAAACAAAATTGATAACCTTTAGCCAGACTCACCAAGAAAAAGAGGGAAAGGACTCAAAGCAAAAAATTAGAAATGAAAAAGGAGAAGTTATAACTGATACTGCAGAAATACAAAGGATTATATGAGACTACTATAAGCAGCTATATGCTAGTAAAATGGACAACCTGGAAGAAATGGACAAATTCTTAGAAAGGTACAACCTTCCAAGAGTGACCAAGGAAGAAATAGACAATATGAACAGACCAATCACAAGTACTGAAATATAAACTGTGATTTAAAAACTTCCAACAAACAAAAGTCCAGGAACAGATAGCTTCACAGGCAAATTCTATGAAACATTTAGAGAAAAGTTAACACCTATCCTTCTGAAACTATTCCCAAAAAATCTCAGAGAAAGGAACACTCCCAAACTCATTCTGTGAGGCCACCATCACCCTGATACCAAAACCAAAGATATCACAAAAAAAGAAAATCACAGGTCAATATCACTGATGAACATAGATGCAAAAATCCTCAACAAAATACTAGCAAACAGAATCCAACAACACATTAAAAAGATCATACACCATGATCAAGTGGGATTTATCCCAGGGATGCAAGGATTCTTCCACATATGGAAATCAATCAGTGTGATACACCACATTAACAAACTGAAGAATAAAAACCATATGACCATCTCAATAGGTGCATGGAAAACTTTTGACAAAATTCAACACCTATTTATGATAAAAACTCTCCAGAAAGTGGGCATAGAGGGAACATACCTAAACATAATAAAGGCCATATATGCTAAACCCACAGCAAACATCATTCTCAATGGTAAAAACCTGGAAGCATTTTCTCTAAGATCAGGAACCAGACAAGAATGTCCATTCTCGCCACTGTTATTCAACATAGTTTTGGAAGTTGTAGCCATGTCAATCAGAGAAGAAATAGAAATAAAAGGAATCCAAAATGGAAAAGAAGAAGTAAAACCATCACTGTTTGCAGATGACATGATACTATACATAGAAAATCTTAAATGTTACTAGAAACTACTAGAGTTAATCAATGAATTTGGTAATGTTGAGGATACAAAATTAATACACAGAAATTTCTTGCATTCCTATACACTAACAACAAAAGGTCAGAAAGAGAAATTAAAGAAAAAACCCCATTTACCATCACAACAAAAAGATTAAAATATCTGGGAATAAACCTTCCTAAGGAAGCAAAAGACGTGTATGCAGAAAACTATGATACTGATGAAAGAATTCGAAGATGACAAAAACAGATGGAGTGACATACCATGTTCTTGGATTGGAAGAATAAATATTGTGAAAATGACTATACTACCCAAAGCAATCTACAGATTCAATGCAATTCATATCAAATTACCAATGTCATTTTTCACAGAATTAGAACAAAATATTTTAACAATTTGTATGAAAACAAAAAAGACCCTGAATATCCAAGACAATCTTGAGAAGGAAAAACGGAGCTGGAAGAATCAGGCTCCTTGACTTCAGAAGACTATACTTTAAAGCTACAGTAACCAAGACAGTATGGTACTGGCACAAAAACAGAAATATAGTTCATGGAATAGGATAGAAAGTCCAGAGATATACCCATGCACCTATGGTCACCTAATTTATGACAAAGGAGGCAAGAATATACAATGGAGAAAAGACAGTCTTTTTCATAAATGGTGCTGGTAAAACTGGACAGCTACATGTAAAAGAATGAAATTAGAACATTCCCTAACACCATACACAAAAATAAACTGATAAGTGGATTAAAGACCTAAATGTAACGCTGGACACTATAAAACTCTTAGAGGAAATAATAGGCAGAACACACTTTGACATACATTGCAGTAAGATCTTTTTTGATCCACCTCCTAGAGTAATGAAAATAAAAACAAAAATAAACCAATGAGATCTAATTAAACTTAAAAGCTTTTGCACAGCAAAGGAAACCATAAACAAAACAGAAAGACAACACTCAGATTGGGAGAAAATATTTGCAAATGAATCAACCAACAAGGGATTAATCGCCAAAATATACAAACAGCTCATGCAGCTCAATATCAAAAAAACAAACAACCCAATCAAAAAATGGGTGGAATACCTAAATAGACATTTCTCCAAAGAAGACATACAGTTGGTCAACAAACACATGAAAAGATGCTCAACATCACTAATTATTAGAGAAATGCAATGAGGTATCACCTCACACCAGTCAGAATGGCCATCATCAAAAAAATCTACAAACAATAAATGCCGGAGAGGGTGTGGAGAAAAGAGAACCCTCCTACACTGTTGGTGGGAATGTAAATTGGTACAGTCACTATGGAGAACAGTATGGAGTATCCTTAGAAACCTAAAAATAGAACTACCGTTTGACCCAGCAATCTCCTTCCTGGGTGTACATCTGGAGAAAACCATAATTCAGAAAGATACACACACTCCAGTATTCACTGCAACACTATTTACAATAGCCAAGACATGGAAACAACTGAAATGTCCATCAACAGATGAATGGATAAAGAAGATATGGCACACGTATACAATGGAATAGTACTCAGCAGTATAAATAAATAAATAAATAAATAAATAATGCATTTACAGTGACAAGGATGGACCTAGAGATTTTCATACTGAGCAAAGTAAGTCAGAGAAAGACAAATATCATATGATATAGCTTATATGTGGAATTTTAAAAAATGGTACAAATGGACCTATTTACAAAATAGAAACAGAGTCACAGATGTGGAAAACAAACTTATGGTTACCAAAGGGGAAAAGGCTGGGGAGGGATAAATTGGGTGATTGGGAGTGACACATACACATTACTATATATCAGATAGTTAATTAATAGTAACCTACAGTATTGCATGGGAAACTCTATTCAATACTCTGAAATCCCTATATGGGAATAGAATCTAAAAAAGAGTGGATATATATATATATAACTGACTCACTTTGCTGTATAGTAGATACTAACACAATATTGTAAAACAACTCTACTGCAATAAAAAAGAAATAAATTAAAAAATAAAAATAGATAAATATTAAGCCACTCTGTCTTTTGATTGGAGGTTTTTAGTCTATTTATCCTTAATGTAATTATTTAGAGGTGTGTACTTATTACCATTTTGGTGACTGTTTTCTGATTGTTTTGTAGTTCTATTCTACAAAATATTCTACAAAATAGTACTACAAAATAGTTCTGTAGTTCTATTCGTTCTTCTTCTTTTGTTCTCTTCCCTTATGATTTAATGACTATATTTAGTGTTATGTTTGGATTCCTTTCTCTTTTTTGTATGTGTATCTATTATGGATTTCCCCCCCACTTCTTGGGGAGAACCTCTGCAACTTTGATTATTCTCTCACTTGTGGGTGCCTACCTGGGGTGTGGCTGTTGTCTATACCGTGTCTCTGCCCCTTTTCCCTTTCTTGTTGAGGTTCCTTTTTTATATCTTCAGCAGTGGAAAATCTTTTCTGCTAGTCTTTAGGTCATTCTCATTGATAGCTGTTCTAAAAATAGTAATAATTTAGGTGTGCCTGTGGGAGGAGGTGAGTTCAGAGTCTTCCCACTCTGTTATCTTGGCCTCTATGGGCTATAGCCATTGACTTCTTTAATCCTTACAACAAGCATGAGGTGCGGGTAAGGAAATGGAGATACATGTAAGTTTCAGATCCAGGATTTGAATCCAGGCAGTGTGGTTCAGAAATCTCTTGAGGAACAATATTCAGAGATAGTGCATGAGGAGAATAACAAATAGAAGAGTATGGTGGCATGAGGTGGAGACAGGAGGGGGGTTCATCGTTAGCATAAAGTGCAGCAAGGATCTAACTACAGATCTTCAGCTCCATGATGTGATTTGTACATTGCTGACACTATGAGCTTTAAAGTATAATGAAAAAAACAAAATCCAACAAAGCTGTTGTTCAGCCCAAGATTTCAACATGAAGAACAAGTTAACTGGAGCATTAAGGTAAACACCATAAGATCTTGAATCAATCAATTTCTTATATTTTGTTTTCATTATTAAAGTCTAAGTACAGTGGATTCTTCTGTGTAGACATAATCTTTAACACTCAATTTTCCCTGGATGGTATTAAATAGATGTTTAAGTAAACAAATCTAATTTGGTTGCCCACAAAGATCAAATTAATTGTATAACCCTGAAATTTCCATTGCACTTTGTACAATCAATGTGAAAGTATCAGTTGAGACTTAGATTTCAAAAGATTGGGCTCTGTGTGCTGCCTTTGCCTTAAAGAATTAAATAACATTCCAAACCCTAGTTCTTCTATAATGGGGCAAATAATGTATACTTTTTACATGATGCCTACATTGATATGAGAAGGATGCTGTGAATCATGAACTTTGAACCACATTTGGAAGATCTCTGAATCTCATCCTTACTGTCATTGTCAGCTGGGGATGCTAGTAAAAACACGATCTTGTGAACTAGATTTCTTGGATCCTTCTACAGTCAAAAATTGGGAAATCAATCAGATGTCTTATTCCTTATGTGAAATATCTGTTTTGAAGAACCTTACTTCTTAAATTACAGGCTTCAGTGCAAGATCCAGATATCCTCACATTGAACTGTGTGCCAGGGCAAACATGTTGAAATCTTTGACTTATTGAAAACACAGCTCCAAATTATACTCAGTGAGGTAATGATTCCCTTTATAGAGATGCAGTGTGTGCTGCTCTTTAGGGTACTGTACCTGGCCCAACTGACTGCAGTATCTTTTGCTAGTCTCACTTAGAAGTTTCAAGATGGTATGTATCTCCTTCATTTTTTGACAGGCAAGTTAAGAATATCATAGTAGGCTCTGGTCTCCCAGAATAATCAAAAAGTCTTGCAGGCATCTGCAATTTACAGCATCCTGTGTCTCTGAAGTTCTTTGACACAAATATCTGTAAATTTTGAAATTTCTGTAATTTCTCTTGCCTGCCAGATTTTAATTCAAAAACAGTAGATGCTTTTGACTGTATAGAAAACTAGCAGCAGTATACAACCTAGGTTTTTAAGATAATGCTAGAAAAAGTGCTGATGGCTGTGGTAAGAAAATCAGAGGGAAAATTGCTTACTCACTTGTTTTATGTGGTCTCTACCACTCTGTGCTCCCAAGTAAGCATAACAGAGCACTCAGCTTCTATTTTCCATTTGGTTTGTCATTAAACATATAGTATCATTAAGCATTTATTCATTAGTCAATATAATCCAAATGCAACAGCTCTCATGCACCAGCAATGGTGCTCAACCACATGTGTGTTTACAAAAACATGTTGTTTCTGAATATGAAGAATTCTTAAGAAAGAAAAATGTCAAGTTTTAAATGACCCAATGTAAGAAAAATCATCGTGATATCATCGTGCTAATGATGGGCCTATTTCGGCTCCCAAGTCCAGGAGGATATTTATAAGTACATATAGATCCCTCCCCTCTTGCCCCACACAGCTGTCTAAGTTGGCACAGAGGCAGACTCTCTGGATATAAAGGCAAGAGGTCATAGAGGTTTTTTGTCCCTCTCCCAAGCTGAGCAATAAAATGTCGTGCTTCCTGCTGTGGGGAGGAGTGGCAGAGACTGGAGAGAAATTGGAAGTGTTGCTCTCAGTGAAGCTCCCTCACATGGAAACAAGTGTCCCCCACAACAACCAACACTTAAGAGCAGGGTGGAGGAAGCACAGGCAGAACAATGATATGATGACCATGTACTCTGTAGGTAGATTGTTAAAACTGAGGAACAACCAAGGTTTTTTCCTAGTTTCTCCATTCTCTCCTCTCTGAGCTTACCCTCTGCTTGGTGGAGTTGGCTGGCATCAGAATCACAAACATATCTTATTGTCTCCATCATCTTTTGGAAACTTCAATCCCAAGTTGGAGGAAGGGAGCATACCCTGTACTATTGTCTCAACCCGTTCTAGCTCCTCTCCAGCATCTTTCCCTGATCCAAGAAGGGTTTCTTCTCCTCTTGGGGTGTGGTAAAATGCAATTTTATAATACCCAACATCCTGCCATGTGCTCTGGTTAACTTTTGTGTATGTTCCAATGCTTTATCTTGGCTCCTTGGGTTACACAAATTCTTTCTTTTTGGAACAAAGTTTAGCTCTCCCAAGTGAAGCTTTGTCTCCAAATTGGGCTTTTAGAACTTGTTTTGTAAGTGTAAAGATGAACATTTCTCCTTTGGTTCTGGGCTCTGTTTTCTTCAGATGATGGACACTACTGTCCTACTGAGGGGAGGCCTGTCTATTAGCAAGAATTGCCACATATGAAATCATCAGATGCTCTTTCACAGTGTATGCCTGAAGAACTATGTGGAAAACAACATTCTCTCCCTCCCACTCCTTATATAGGAAATATTAGCTCTCTTACTTCCTAGATCACATGTCTGCATCGTTACTTCCTCCCAGCTCTAACTATCATTCTAGTCCCAACCAACCAGTACTTGCTGATATGATAGATACATATCTCAGAACTAAGCAGTTCCAGGGAGAAAAGAGGTCCTTGTCCTACACATTAAAGGAAGCTCAGGAGCTTCATGCCCTGTGGTAATTTCAGTTCTGGATCCTCTTTCTCAACCATGTCATGTATCTAAGGTTCTTGACACATCTTCAGAAGAATAAAGGAACATTTTTCACTATTTAGTCCCATCTTCTCCAGTGCTTATAGGGACTGAATAGAATAGGCCCAAGACCAGGCCACTTAGCAAAACCCAAATGCTTACTTGTGAAATTATTGAAGATGAAACTCTCCAATTCAGGGAGGGCTTTAGAGAATGTCTGATTTTCAGAAGTTTCTGAGAGCACATCCTGGCTATGTGACCAGCATTTACAAGTATAATTAATTCTTCTGGCAAAGAGTTAGTGGAAATGTTGATTTATAGCCGAAATCTGCCTTAGGGAAAGAGTTTTAGGAGTGAAACACATAAAATATCACGCAGGACAGGCTTTTCTTTTGCCCTTCTGGACACACACCTGTCAGCTGTAAGCCTGGGCTCTGTGCCAGTTTAAAATGCTGGACCACAGATCTGCTGGGTCCAGACAGGGACGTTCCAAACCCAAAGGCCACTCTCTTCTTCTGTTCAGTCTTCTCTGAGGAGCTGGGGAGGCAAAAGTTATTTTTGTTTCATTGTGGGCAAAGCTTTGATCTTTATACACTGCATTTCTATTCTAATGTACCTATTTGTCTTTGGTCTACCCATTCCTTTATAATTGTCCCCCAGAGCCCCGGAATGGGTGCCCTAGCTGTATACTCTCTTATCATCATGTGTGTGTCCTCATAACTTTTAGTTGTTTATAAGTGCTTGCCTTGTGCTTGTCCTCTCCCTCAGCTCATGAACTCTGGGGGTGGGGGGAGTCTCCTTAACATCCCCAGTCCTTAGCCCAGTGCCTGGCACCATGTGCATTTGTGGCTGAGAAGATAATGGGCTTTTCCTCCACTTAACACTCTTGGAAATGGCCCCTTATCACAATTCACTGGAATTGGATATTAAATTTTCATCTCTATCCAGCTAGATATGACCTTGGGCTGTCATTTAGCTTTGGTTTCTTAACCCATAAGAACATTTGAGATACTTTCTGGCTTTAAATGCCTAACAGTCTAAACATCTAACATGTCCTTACATATATTCCAATATTAGCGATTGGAACTTGTACCCCAGTGAATTTAATAGGACAAAACACATTTATCTTTATAGTACTTTAGGAGGAAATAAATGAACATTCTCTGTAGTATTATGCCCTTAGGAAACAAAAGAAGTGACAATTTTACTCCACGGGCTCAGGAGTTTATAATTATCAATAATGTTAATGACTACAGCAAGGACACAAAAGTTCTTTAGTAAAGGATTTTCTTCTAGAATTCTCTCAATTGGCATCTCAAGAGAATTTTCCATTCAATCCTAGAGCGTGGATCTCATTTTTCTGAATCTTTTCCTGGTTAGTTATTATCTGTTCTTGTCTTCGTCTTCATCTCCTTCTCCTTTCCCTTCACTTTCTCTTTTTCCTTCTCCTTCTCATTTCCCATATTCATTAAGTCTGAAGGCCCTTTTCTCTTTCACTCTTGCAAAGTCACACTTTAGTTACTTTTTGGCACACCTGTGACAACACTCTGGGCTGCTTGCAGCCTTGCTAATGTTTCTGTCTTTTCATTTGTAAGCATATTATCCCTTGTCCTTCACAGAGGGCTTCATTGCCTGCAGGAGCCTCGTCTCCGTAATTCTAGGAGTCTTTTACTTCCCTGGGTATTTCTGACCTGAATTTTAGCCAATTGTGTCTTACAAAGTCAGCAGGTTTCCTCCAAATATTATCGTTAAGTGTTTCCTGTGTGAAATCCTGTCCTTTCCAGTGTACTTGGAAGAAGGAAATAGAAAAAAACAACGTGGGTATTTATATAGGATCTTTTCTCCTTACAGCACACTGCTTGCGAATCCTTAGATAATTTCAGTGAGAGTAAAGTAAACTGCTGATCGGGGCTGGGCAAATAGAGGTTAAGATGGTTGAAATCTTTTTTAATGTTCTGTAGGGAGTAATCAAGCTTGTTTAACTCCCTTGATGTCAGGGAATCCGAATACTTTTCTAGAATTCAGAGCATTGCTGTGCCCTTTGCAGAGTTGAGAAGTACAAAGCATGCAGACTAACCCTAAATCTTTAGGCAAGGATCTGATAAGTTCTGTAGAGTAGCTTAGTCCTGGGAAGAATGGAAACTGACAGCTGATACCTAGTTTTTCAGGTCCTAGATATCTGAAATGGGAGGGTGGGGTAGTTCTGGAGATTGGGCAATAATTTTTAAGTTAGAATGATTGGTAAGGAAATGGTGAGAAAAATTTTGAATAGAAACTTTGGATTCAAGTTATTATTAGAGAAAAGAAATGTTGAATGTGGGATATAAAAGTAATGTTGAGTCTTGTTGAAACTTAACTCAGAAGACTTAAGAAAAAATATCTTTGGGTTCATTGTATTTCCATGAAAATATTACATAATTTTCTTTTGTTCCCTAAAACTGTTATATTAGTCAAGAAGATACGGGGCTTCCCTGGTGGCGCAGTGGTTGAGAGTCTGCCTGCTGATGCCGGGGAAACGGGTTCGTGCCCCGGTCCGGGAAGATCCCACATGCCGCGGAGCGGCTGGGCCCGTGAGCCATGGCCGCTGAGCCTGCGCATCTGGAGCCTGTGCTCAGCAACGGGAGAGGCCACAACAGTGAGAGGCCCGTGTACCACAAAAAAAAAAAAGAAAAAAAAAAGAAGATATGAGAGACAAGAGGCAAAGAGCACTACCAAAGGGTCTATTAAAATTGTTAGGCTGGACTAAGTTAACTGGATCTCCCTGTCTTCCTTCCTTCCCTCCCTCCTTCCTTTCCTTCCTTCCTTCCTTCCTTCCCTCTTTCCTCCAATCAACCACTGGTGGGGTCTTTGGAGAAGGGCCAGGTTTATGTTTTGCATTCCTGATTTCCCTTTTGTGGGCCAGCATTTCCAACTTTTTTTCAGTCATAAACCTAATGCTGCCTCTATGCCTTCTGTTCTATGAAAACGTCTGATAAACTAGTCAGCAGTAAAGTGATACTAACAATATTTTACTTCTTTCAGAAATATTTACATTTAAAATAATTCCAGGAAAGGTCCAATGCTAAAATCAAAGAAAGGAAGGCACTAGAAAACTTTCAGCCTTCTTGAGTTGATTGAGCAAAGAATTTATGCACTGAATTTTTTCTCTCAAAGCTCAACATATATGAATTTACTGAGATGGGCAATGAAGTATCTACGAAATGACTGTTACCTATTCCAGGCCACAGGAATCCCCATTATTTCAAAAGTTTTCTTTTCCATAAAATGAAAGGTATTTGGCCAATTGTACTCAGGAGTAGCTCAGTGTTAGCCAGCTGTCCAGGAATAGGTGCCGAATGTGAAGCAGGGAAGGAAAAGATTTGCTCAGAAGACAGAACTGGCTCTGGTCTTCACCATGGGGGTCTGCAGTGCATCTCCCAGGAGGTGTGGCAAGACTGTCTATTGCTGCTGCCCTGTGGAGAAGCAGAAATCAATGTCATCAATCCAGGAGTGAGTGAAGGGAGGTGAATGAGTTGGAATAATTTGGGGATACATCTTTAGATATCTTTAGCTATTTCCCAAATAAAACCTGAAGAAATTTATGATGGTGTGAATCACATTTCACTTTCACAAAGTGCAAGTCTACGTCTGTTGTTTGGCCTTGGTTGACTGTGAAAAATGAATCTCAGCCTCAATTATGACAATTATGAAGGTAGTGAGCAGAATAGAAAGAGCAAAACAGGTTGATAAAGTAAATAAATGTTTGTGGTACTGAAGGTGTAAGCAGGTGTTCTGTCTAGAATGAATAGAATTTCCGGGTTATAATTACAAAGAATTAAAGGTTATGGAAAAAGGCCAAAGAGGTCATAGCATGTATTACAACATTCATAGGCAAAATAACTATTAAGCAACTAGTATATTGCAAAAGAAAGTATCATTTTCATGGAAGTTATATATTACATAATTAACACAGCTTTAGGACAGTGTGACCTAGAAAAATGATTTTGTGTGTGAACTTTGGGGTCAGAAAGTCCTGGGTTTATATTCTGGCTCTTACTGGCTGAGTGATCTTAGGCAGTCACTTAAAGTCTCTGTGAGACATTGTCATCTGCAAAAATAGGGGTAACAATGATTATTATAAAGTATTGCTTAGATTCAGATTTTGATTTATGCCATTGACTGGGGAATCATGAGAGACCCAGAAGAAAATCTTTCACTGTCTTTTGTTTGCATTCAGATTAGAGGACTGGGTCTAGTATGGTCTGTTCCCTTATCACACACACACACACACACACACACACACACACACACACACACACACTGCATGGATTAAAGGAGTTGAAGAAATTCCAGAGAAGTGAATTCAGAAATGAATAATGTTGATAAGTGGTACAGAGAAAAATAGTGCAGTAAAGAGAAGTAGGAAGTATTGTGGGGGAAGAGAGCTTATCATTTTAAATAACATCATTTAAAAAATTCCTGAAGAAGTTAAAGGAGATGAGTCATGTTAATCGTTGGGGAAGAGGAATTGCAAGTACAAGAGTCCTGCCTGGCTTGTTCCAGGAACAATGAGGAGACCTGTGTGTTGGAATGAAGTGAACAACATAGACTGAGGACATAGGAAGATATGATATCAGAGTGGTAGGAAGGGCCACATCATTAAGGCCCTGTAGGCTGTTTTAAGGATTGTGGTTTTTCCCTGTCACTGAAATGGGATGATATTAGAGGGTTTTGATGGGATCATTTGTTTTAACAGGGTCATTTTGGCTGCTTCATTGAGAAAAGTCTGTAAAGCGGCAAAGATAAGGGAAAGGAGACCTGTTATGAGGCTATTGCAATAATCTACACAAGAGATTATAGTAATCTGTAGAGAAACAGGAAGTCTAGTAGTTTGTACTCAGGTGGTACCAGCACGGTATGCTAACAGAAGGGATGTGTGGTATAAGAGAAAGGAAGATTTCAGCCTAGGCTCTTGAAAGGATGGAGTTGATAGGTAGTAAAATGGAGAAGACTTTAGGAGCTGAAGGTTTGAGAGGGAAGATCAAGAGCTCAGATTTGGACATGTTAAGTTTTAAATGGCTTTTGGACAGCTAAGTGAAGTTATTGAGTAGGTTCTTGGGTTTGCAAATCTGGAGTTCAGGAGACATGTCTTGCCTAGGGTTATAAACTAGGGAATGATTAGCATATACATGATATATAAAGCCATAAAGCTGGATGAAATCTTCAAAGGAGTGAGTGTAGAGAGAGAAGAGAAATGGTCTGAGGACTCAACCTCAGAGTATATTGATAATAATGGTTTGGGGAGAAGAGGAGGAACCAGCAATGGAGACTGAGAAAGAATATGAGATAGGAGGCAAAGCAGGTGAGTATGGGTTGCCAGACATTTAATGAATGAAATGTTAAAAGGAGGTGAAGTAAAGAACTGTCTCAAATACTGCTGCAAGTCACGTAAAAGATAGCTTCAAAAAATAGAGCATTGTGTTTAAATAACTTGGAGGTGAACTGGGTAAGAGCAGTTTTGTGGGAGTGGTAGTTGCAAAAGTTCTGTAATTTCCTGAGTGATAAGAGCACTAAGAGCATCCTTTGTTCTAATACTTGGTCTTTGATTCTTGTTCCTGACACAGAGCCCCCAAATCCCTTGGAATTTCCTGGGTGTTAAGAGTGAGTTTTGTTCTCATGAGGTGACTTTGGGTGGGCTTCTTGAAAATTTCTGGATGGGGCTTGCTACCTGAAAGACTAAGTTGTGATGAGAAGCTTGGAACTTTCAGCACTGCCACCGCCTTCCTCCTCTAGAAAGGGGAGAGGAGCTAGAAGTGGAGTTAATAATCCATCATGCGTATGTGATGAAGCCTCTATAAAAATCCTAAAAGTACAGGGTTCAGAGAGCTTCTGGGTTGGTGAAAACATCTAAATTCTGGGAACGTGGTGCACTCCAACTCCATGGGGACAGAAGCTTCTGCACTTGGGATCCTTCTAGATCTCCCCCTATGTTTCTTTTTATCTGACTGTTCATCTGTATCTTTATCATATCCTTTAATAAACTGGTAAACATAAGTTGGTGTTTCCTTGAGTTCTGCGAGCTCTTCTAGAAAATGATCAAACCCAGGGAGGGGAGGGCTATGGAAAAGCTGATTTATAGCTGGTTGGCAGAATTACAGGTGACAACAGATTGCCATCTGAAATGGGGGGGTACTCTTGTGGGACTGAGCCCTGTGGGATCTGAAGCCATCTCCAGGTAGATAGTATCAGAAGTGAGTTAAATTGTGGGACACCCAGCTACTATGAGAGTACTGCTTGGTTGGGGAAAATGCCCGCACATCCTGTGTCAGGAGTGTTGTGAATGTGGTACTAGTGTGAGATTAAGGGGACACGCAGAAATGTGTTTTTCCAACTTAGTAGTCAAAAAGGATGATTACAGTGGGCTCAAAGAAAGAAAGGAAGAATATTGAAGACAGTGAGATCCTTTGAGGTCTCTTATTGCAAAAGGAAGGAAAGAAATAAAGCAGCAGTTAGAGGAGCATGTGAAATAAAGCAAAATTTTGTTTAAGATGGGAGAAATAATGTTTACATACTTTTGGAAAAGATTCTGTGCAGAAAGAAAAATTGATGGTACTGGAAAGAAGTGGGAGAGTTATGAAGCACTGTGTTCAAGTAGATGAGAGGAAACCGGATTTTATGCATAAATGGAGTGTTTGGGCTTTGCTAGGGTAACAAGCACTTATATGCCAAAAACTGATTTTAATCATTAATTGCAGATTTCCAACTCTCCAAAGAAGTAGATGATGAGATGATGGAGGTGAAGAACTGTGAAAGATGGTAGGATCTTTGGATTGTAGACCATGGTGGGTAAAAAATTTGCAGAGCTGGGAACTAGGAGGCATTAGCAGGAATTAGAGAGTGACAGTGACTTAACTGCTTGCTACGGAGATCAGGATAAGGATTTTGTATTTTGTTATTAATTAGAAAGAAGAAGGATGGCAAGATCTGATTCCTTCTCATCCTCTTCCTCCCCCTCCTGTCCCTCCTCCTTCTCCTGCTAAATCACTCTAGCTGCTCTGTGGAGAATGGGTGGGTTATAGTTGTGGCTGGGGAATATGAGCAATAGTAGGAGGTGATGAGAGCTGGAGACACTTGGAATGTATTTTAGAATGAAGCTAACAGAACTTGCTAATGAATTGAGTGTGGGCATGAGCCAAAAGAGAGAATCAAATATTATTCCTAAACTTTTTAGATGAGCCACTGGGTGACAACTGGTGCTGTTGACACTGATGTTGAAAAGGAGCGTGTCCTCTAGGAGGGAAGCAAGAACACTCTTTTGAAGATACTCTGTTTGAGATACTTATTAGATACCCAAGAAGAAATATCAAGTAGTGTATAGTAAATTCTAAAGCTCAAGAGAGAGGTCAGGGCTGCAGTCTGAGAGTGAGCAAGAGGATGGTGTTTAAATTGGTGGGTCTGTGTGAGCTCACTCAGAGACTGAGACTAGGAAGAGAAAATATACTGTGTGTTCATCAGTAAGCACAGGGACAAACATAAAGAAGAAGACTGAATATCTTCAAACAAATAAAAATCAAGGTTAATAAGCAATGAATTTGTTTTTCAAGGAAGACATATGTTGTCTTCTTTTTTATTTTTTCTAACATCTTTATTGGAGTATAATTGCTTTACAATGGTGTGTTAGTTTCTGCTTTATAACAAAGTGAATCAGCTATACGTATACATATATCCCCATGTCTCTTCCCTCTTGGGTCTCCCTCCCACCTTCCCTATCCCACCCCTCTAGGTGTTCACAAAGCACCGAGCTGATCTCCCTATGCTATGCGGCTGCTTACCACTAGCTATCTATTTTACGTTTGGTAGTGTATATATGTCCATGCCACTCTCTCACTTCGTCCCAGCTTACCCTTCCCCCTCGCCGTGTCCTCAAGTCCATTCTCTATGTCTTCATCTTTATTCCTGTCCTGATTTAATTCCCCCAGGAAGAGAAAACAAAGCTATTTTCCAGGATGTTGGGCAGCTGGAAAAAAC
Organism: Stenella coeruleoalba; assembly: GCF_951394435.1. Classification (NCBI taxonomy): domain Eukaryota; kingdom Metazoa; phylum Chordata; class Mammalia; order Artiodactyla; family Delphinidae; genus Stenella; species Stenella coeruleoalba. Next base: position 115,399,856 of record NC_137149.1, read on the forward strand.
TACATTTTTTTCCTCTACAGCCTCCTCCAAGCCTCTATGCAACACCTGCTTTAACCAGGTCAGACCATCACCAGAATAACAAAAGAATCTATTTTCCCTCTATAGTTTTGGTAATAGAACAGTCAATGAATGCTCCCAACATATTCTAATATTTGATGAGTCAACTGACACTTGTTTTCATATTGGTGGGTTTAGTATTCAGACCAACCTTGTAAGATTGTGAAGACAAAGGTCAAAGTCTTAGATCTTCAAAATAATAATTTATAAGTAGTGATGTTAGGATAGTAAGGCAATTTTGAATTTTTATTTACGATTGAAGAACATCTTCACGAATGAACACTATTTCACATGGAAACTGAGGGATCCTTAGCTTGTCTAGAATTATTTACTGACTGAGAAGTCTTTCATATAAGTGTATTGCTTCTTTCCACATGGCAAATTCACAGCTTCAAATTTTTTGAATGTTCCTTTGGTAATAGCCTACAAGTACACCAATCAATGTTTTTTTTTCGGTTAGATAATAATTTCACTGTAAGGATCTCTAACTATTTTAGGAATATCAGCATCTGATCCCGTATTTGGTGCAAAACAAAAATAGGGGTACTAAGATATAAGATGGATTTTGTAATGTTTCAAAATGAATTAAAGGCCAAATCTAGAAAAAGTCTTGGAATCTAAGGAGCCATGGTTAAAAACAGTGAAAAATGTGTATTTGTTTTGAGAGATCATTTTCTCTTCCCTTCCTGTCTTCCCCTTCCCCCCACCCCCATACTCTCCTCTTCCCTCCTTTAATTTCCCCCGTCCTTTCCTTCCTTTTATTTTTGTCTGAAGTTTTCCTAATCAGAAACATCTACACATGGAATCAGTAATGGTCATTTCTTTTGTTCTTTTAAGAGAGGCTCCCTTTTGTTTCATGGTTTTCGCTACACAATGAATTCAACCCAACAAGTATCCGCTGTGCACTTAGTATTAAGTATTGTGCATGCACCGTTATGGAGGAAAACATGTAACCTTTTTAGTATGGTAAGTTCTTTAACAGAAGAATAAAAGAGTTACAGCATAAAGGTTAATGGTGTGAAATTTGCAGCCAGATTGCATGGTGCTAGTGTATGATGTTGGACGAGTTACTTAACCTCTGTGTGCTTTAGTTTCCTAGTTAATAAAACAGGAATATTAATATTACCTATGTCATAGATATATATTTGACCAGTACCCGGCATGTAGTAAGCGTTATATAAGTGTAAATTTTATGTATAATTATATATGTATGAAAATTTACAAAATTATAATTAGAGTGTTTCATAGGTTGCATCCTGTTCCCCTTCTATTATCAACATACTGGAAATAGCAAGTCATAAATATTCCTCCTTCCCTAGTTTTCCAGTCTTTCTTCTTTTGTCCTCTGCTTGTCTGTCCCTTTTCATTGTTCTATGACTCCATATGTGCTCGGTTTCTAATTGTTGATGTACTCTCCTGTCCTCATTTTTTCTTACTCTATATATTCTTCCTGAGCAATCTTACCACTCCCAGGGCTTGTATAATCAGCCATACACAACTGATCCCAACTTGATATCTAATGTCTAGACTTATGTTCTGAGCGCTAACCTCCATCTCTAACCATCTACTGGACTAAGGAAAATATTGGGTGGACTATGGCACTCTCACCTTATCACCTTTCACCTACCATCCAAACCAGCTCCCTGCCTTGGATTTCCATTCTAATTAATGGTACCACCATTACCTAGTAACCCAAATTGGAAACCTGGAGAGACTCCAGCTCTGTCAATTATATCTCTCAAGGAAACCCCAACCTTCTCTACCTTCCCTACTGTCGTAGAATTCAGGTTCTCTCCTCAGTCATTATATCCACTATAAGGTTCTCATATCTGGTCCTTCTGCCTCCAGGGTCACACTCCCTCCCTTCAGGTCAACCTTCACACTGTCACTAGATACCTTCTACAATGAAAATCAGCTCATATTACTTTCCTGCAGAGTTTCTGAAGTAATGCCCCACTCCTTTATTAAAATCACCTAGGATTTTTTTTAGAAGTGAAAATTGCCTGACCCTGATTAGAAAACTAGAGCCTGAACACAAGTTTAGGAATTTATACTTTTAAAAGCTCTTCAGTTGATTTTCCCCAAATTAAAGTTAGAGGACCATTGTCATACAGCATAAATTATAGACACTTAAGCCATTCCTGATTCTGTTTCACCCTTCTTTGTGATTTTCTTTAAACCTACAGAATTATTAGATTTTTCAGACACAAAACAGTATTTCCTACCTAGGTGGTATTTCTTACCTTCCAAATTTTTCCTACTCCAAATTGTTCATGAGTGCCATTTTTCTCCTCTCCATAACTAACATAACTGATCACAAAGAACATCATTTTTCTTACCAACTCCTGAATATTTACCACAAAAAAATCGCTAAATTACTGAAGGAGTGTAAGTTCACCTTCTCCTTGATCCTTTGTACTCCTTATTTCACTATCATTCTTCAATAAAGTTCAAAATAAAGACTATGGTCCCAGACATGGCCGAGGGTTTTCATGAGCTGCCTCTTGCTCCTGCTGCACCTCCTCTTATATCTAGTCTCCCCTCCCTTTTGTGCTTCATGTTTGACCTTCTTTCAGTTCTCATATGTGCCACTTTCCTTGCTAACTCAAGACTTTCATACATGCTGTTATCTCTGCCTAGAATTCCATCTCTACTATACCTCCCTCAGTAAATTAGTATAAATTCTTCAGAGGTCAGTTTAAGGGACCTTTCACTGATCCTAAAGATGAGGTTAGGTTTTCTCAACAGTGACACTAGGACTTTGTGGAAAAGGTAATTGTTTGTTGTGGGAGAGCTGCCCTATGCATTGTAGGATGTTTAGCAGCATCTTCTGGTAGTACTCCTAAATTACGACAATAAAACATGTCTTCAGACATTGTCTCATGTCCCTTGGGAGGCAAAATTGCTTCCAGTTGAGAACTGTTGCACTAGATTAAGTGCCCTCATTCTATGCTGTCATACTTTTTATTCTCCAAGTTGTGCCTGTTATTAAATCATGTTTAATTACTATTTTGCCTACTAAAATGGAAGTGCTATGGGAAAAGGGACCATTCTTCTTTTTTCTTTAACATTTTGAAGTATGATTGCTTTACAATGGTGTGTTAGTTTCTGCTTTATAACAAAGTGAATCTGCTATATATCTACATAGATCCCCATGTCTCCTCCCTCTTTTGTCTCCCCCCCACCCTCCTTATCCCACCCCTCTAGGTGGTCACAAAGCAATGAACTGATCTCCCTGTGCTATGCAGCTGTTTCCCACTAGCTATCTATTTTATATTTGGTAGTGTATATATGTCCATGCCACTCTCTCACTTCGTCCTAGCTTACCCTTCCCGCTCCTCGTGTCCTCAAGTCCATTCTCTACGTCGGCGTCTATATTCCTGTCCTGCCTCTAGGTTCTTCAGAACAATTCTTTTTTTTTTTTTTTAGATTCCATATATATGTGTTAGCATACAGTATTTGTTTTTCTCTTTCTGACTTACTTCACTCTGTATGACAGATTCTAGGTCCATCCACCTAACTACAAAAAACTCAATTTCATTTCTTCTTATGACTGAGGAATATTCCATTGTATATATGTGCCACATCTTCTTTATCCATTCATCTGTCAATGGACACTTAGGTTGTTTCCATGTTCTGGCTACTGTAAATAGAGCTGCAATGAACATTGCGGTACATGACTCTTTTTGAATTATGCTTTTCTCAAGGTATATGCAAAGTAGTGGGATTGCTGGGTCATATGGTAGTTCTATTTGTAGTTTTTTAAGGAACCTCCATACTGTTCTTCATAGTGGCTGAACCAATTCACATTCCCACCAGCAGTGCAAGAGTGTTCCCTTTTCTCCACACCCTTTCCAGCATTTATTGTTTCTAGATTTTTTGATGATGGCCATTCTGACTGGTGTGAGATGATATCTCATTGTAGTTTTGATTTGCATTTCTCTTATGATTAGTGATGTTGAGCATCCTTTCATATGTTTGTTGACAATCTTTATATCTTCTTTGGAGAAATGTCTATTTAGGTCTTCTGCCCGTCTTTGAATTGAGTTGTTTGTTTTTCTGATATTGAGCTGCATGGGATGCTTGTAAATTTTGGAGATTAATCCTTTGTCAGTTGCTTCATTTGAAAATATTTTCTCCCATTCTGAGGGTTGTTTTTTCTTCCTGTTTTTGTTTTCCTTTGCTGTGCAAAAGCTTTTAAGTTCCATTAGGTCCTATTTGTTTATCTTTGTTTTTATTTCCATTGCTCTAGGAGGTGGGTTAAAAAGGATCTTGCTGTAATTTATGTCATAGAGTGTTCTGTCTATGTTTTCCTCTAAGAGTTTTAGAGTGTCTGGCCTTATATTTAGGGCTTTAATCCATTTTGAGTTTATTTTTGTGTATGTTGTTAGGGAGTGTTCTAATTTCATTCTTTTACATGTAGCTGTCCAGTTATATCAGTAACACATAATGAAGAGGCTGTCTTTTCTCTGTTGTATACTCTTGCCTCCTTTATCAAAGATAAGGTGACCATATGTGTGTGGGATTATTTCTGGGCTTTCTATCCTGTTCCATTGATCTATATTTCTGTTTTTGTGCCAGTATCATACCTTCTTGATTACTGTAGCTTTGTAGTATAGTCTGAAGTTAGGGAGCCTGATTCCTCCAGCTCTGTTTTTCTTTCTCAAGATTGCTTTGACTATTCGGGGTCTTATGTGTTTCCATACAAACTATGAATTTTTTTGTTCTTTTTCAGTGAAAAATGCCATTGGTAGTTTGAGAGGGGTTGCAATGAATCTTCAGATTCCTTTGGGTAGTATATTCATTTTCACAATGTTGATTCTTCCAATCCAAGAACATGGTATATCTCTCCTTCTGTTTGTATCATCTTTAATTTCTTTCATCAGTGTAATAGTTTTCTACATAGAGGTCTTTTGCTCCTTAGGTAGGTTTATTCCTAGGTATTTTATTCTTTTTGTTGCAATGGTAAATGGGAGTGTTTCCCTAATTTCCCTTGCAGATTTTTCATCATTAGAGTATAGGAATGCCAGAGATTTCTGTGCATTAATTTTGTATCCTGATACTTTACCAGATTCTTTGGTTAGCTCTACTAGTTCTCTGGTAGCATCTTTAGGATTCTCTATGTATATTATCTATGTATAGTATGTCATCTGCAAACAGTGCCAGCTTTACTTCTTTCCCGATTTGGATTCTTTTTATTTCCTTTTCTTCTCTGATTGCTGTGGCTACAATTTCCAAAGCTATGTTGAATAATAGTGGTGACAGTGGACAATCTTGTCTTGTTCCTGATCTTAGTGGAAATGGTTTCAGTTTTTCACCATTGAGAATGATGTTGGCTGTGAGTTTGTCATATATGGCCTTTATTATGTTGAGGTAAGTTCCCTCTATGCCTACTTTCTGGAGAGTTTTTTATCATAAATGGGTGTTGAATTTTGTCAAAAGATTTTTCTGCATGTATTGAGATGATCATATGGTTTTTATCCTTCAATGTGTTAATATGGTTTATCACATGGATTGATTTGCAGATATTGAAGAATCCTTGCATTCCTGGGATAAACACCTGATCATGGTGTAAGATCCTTTTAATGAGCTGTTGGATTCTGTTTGCTAGTATTTTGCAGAGGATTTTTGCATCTATGTTCATCAGTGATATTGGCCTGTAGCTTTCTTTCTTTGTGACATCTTTGTCTGGTTTTGGTATCAGGGTGATGGTGACCTTGTAGAATGAGTTTAGGAGTGTTCCTCTCTCTGCTGTATATTGGAAGAGTTTGAGAAGGATAGGTTTTATCTGTTCTCTAAATGTTTGGCAAAATTTGCCTGTGAAGCCATCTGGTCCTGGGCTTTTGGTTTTTGGAAGATTTTTAATGACAGTTTCAATTTCTGTGCTTGTGATTGGTCTATTTATATTTTCTATTTCTTCATCATTCAGTCTTGGAAGGTTGTGCTTTTCTAATAATTTGTCTATTTTTTACAGATTGTCCATATTATTGGCATATAGTTTCTTGTAGTAATCTCTCATGATCGTTTGTATTTCTGTAGTGTCACTTGATACTTCTCCTTTTTCATTTCTAAGTCTATTTATTTGAGTCTTCTCCCTTTTTTCTTGATGAGTTTGGCTAATCAATTTTTTTTATCTTCTCAAAGAACCAACTTTTAGTTTTATTGATCTTTTCTATTGTTTCCTTCATTTCTTTTTCATTTATTTCTGATCTGATCTTTATGATTTCTTTCCTTTTGGTAATTTTGGGGTTTTTTTTGTTCTTCTTTCTCTAAATGCTTTAGGTGTAAGGTTAGATTTTTTTATTTGAGATGTTTCTTGTTTCTTGGGGTAGAATTGTATTGCTATAAACTTCCCTCTTAGAACTGCTTTTGCTGCATCCCATAGGTTTTCTGTCTTCATGTTTTCATTGTAATTTGTTTCTACGTACTTTTTGATTTCCTCTTTGAGTTCTTCAGTGATCTCTTGGTTATTTAGTCGCATATTGTTTAGCCTATGTGTGTTTGTAATTTTTACAGATTTTTTCCAGTAACTGATATCTAGTCTCATAGCGTTTTGGTTAGAAAAGATACTTGATACAATTTCAATTTTTAAAAATTTACCAAGGCTTGATTTGTTACCCAAGATATGATCTCTCCTTGAGAATGTTCTATGAGCACTTGAGAAGAAAGTGTAATCTGCTATTTTTGGATGGAATGTCCTATAAATATCAATTAAGTCCATCTTCTTTAATGTGTCATTTAAAGCTTGGGTTTCCTTATTTATTTCCATTTTGGATGATCTGTCCATCGGTGATAGTGGGGTGTTAAAGTCCCCTACTATGATTGTGTTGCTATCGATTTCCCCTTTTATGGTTGTCAGCATTGGTCTATGTATTGCCATGTTCCTATGTTGGGTGCATAAATATTTATGTCTGTTATTTCTCATATGAGAATTGCTACTCCAGATTTCTTTTGATTTCCATTTGCATGGAATATATTTTTCCATCCCCTTACTTTCAGTCTGTATGTGTCCCTAGGTCTGAAGTGGGTCTCCTGTAGACAGCATATATATGGGTCTTGTTCTTGTATCCATTCAACCAGTCTATGTCTTTTGGTTGGGGCATTTAATCCATTAACATTTAAGGTATTTATCGAGATGTACGTTCCTCTTAACCATTTTCTTAATTGTTTTGGGTTTGTTATTGTAGGTCTTTTCCTTCTCTTGTGCTTCCTGCCTAGAGAAGTTCCTTAAGTATTTGTTGTGAAGCTGGTTTGGTGGTGCTGAATTCTCTTAGCTTTTGCTTGTCTGTAAAGGTTTTAAATTCTCCGTTGAATCTTAATGAGATCCTTGCTGGGTAGTGTAATCCTGGTTGTAGGTTTTCCCCTTTCATCACTTTAAATATGTCCTGCCACTCCCTTCTGGCTTGCAGAGTTTCTGCTGAAAGATCAGCTGTTAACCTTAAGGCATTTCCTTGTATGTTATTTGTTGTTTTTACCTTGCTGCTTTTAATATTTTTTCCTTGTATTTAGTTTTTGATAGTTTGGTTAATATGTGTCTTGGCATGTTTCTCCTTGGATTTATCCTGTATGGAACTCTCTGTGCTTCCTGAAGTAGATTAAATATCTCCTTTCCCATATTAGGGAAGTTTTCAACTATAATCTCTTCAAATATGTTCTCAGTCACTTTCTTTTTCTCTTCTTCTTCTGGAACCCCTATAATTTGAATGTTGGTGTGTTTAATGTTGTCCCTGAGCTCTCTGAGACTGTCCTCAATTCTTTTCATTCTTTTTTCTTTATTCTCCTCTGTGGTAGTTATTTCCTCTATTTTATCTTCCAGGTCACTTATCCATTCTTCTGCCTCAGTTATTCTGCTATTGGTTTTTTCTAGATAATTTTAAATTTCATTTATTGTGTTGTTCATCATTTTTTGTTTGTTCTTTAGTTCTTCTAGGTCCTTGTTAAACATTTCTTGTATTTTCTCCATTCTATTTCCAATATTTTGGATCATCTTTACTATCATTACTCTGAATTCTTTTTCAGGTAGACTGCCTATTTCCTCTTCATTTGCTTGGTCTGGTGGGTTTTTACCTTGCTCCTTCATCTGCTGTGTGTTTCTCTCTCCTCTCATTTTGCTTAACTTACTGTGTTTGGGGTCCCTTTTTCACAGTCTGCAGGTTCGTAGTTCTCATTGTTTTTTGTGTCTGCCTTCAGTGGCTAAGATTGGTTCAGTAGGTTGTGTAGGCTTCCTGGTGGAGGGGACTGATGCTTGTGTTCTGGTGAATGAGGCTGGATCCTGTCTTTCTGGTGGGCAGGACCAGGTCTGGTGGTGTGTTTTGGGGTGTCTGTGATATTATTGTGATTATAGGCAGCCTCTCTGCTGATTCTTGGGGTTGTGTTCCTCTCTTGCCAGTTGTTTGGCATAGAGTGTCCAGCATTGTAGCTTGCTGGTAGTTGAATGGAGCCAGGTCTTAGTGTTGAGATGGAGATCTCTGGGAGAGCTTTCATCATTTGATATTATGTCAAGCCAGGAGGTCTCGGGTGGACCAATTTCCTCAACTCAGTTCTCCTCCCTCAGAGGCATAGCCCTGACACACAGCCAGTACCCCAAGACCCTGTCAGCCACATGGCTCAGAAGAAAAGGAATAAAAAAAGAAAGAAAGAAAGAAAAATAAAGTAAAATAAATGTTAGTAAAATAAAAAAAAATTAAAAATAAAATTTAAAAAGTAAATAAAAAAAGAAAGAAAGAAAGAAGAGAGCAACCAAACCAAAAAATCAATCCACCAATGATAACAAGTGATAAAAACTATACAAAAAAACACACAAAAAAACAGACAGACAGAACTCTAGGACAAATGGTAAAAGCAAAGCTATACAGACAAAAATCACACAAAGAAGCATACACATAGACACTCACAGAAAGAGAAAAAGAAAAATTATATATATATATATATATATATATACATATAAAAAAATGGAAGAGAACAACCAAATCAATAAACAGATCTACCAATGATAATAAACTGTAAATACTAAAGTAAGATAAACATAATATCAGAAACAAATTAGATGCAAAAAGCAAACCCAAAGTCTACATTTGCTCCCAAAGTCCACTGCTTCAATTTTTGGATGATTCGTTGTGTATTTATGGATTCCAGAGATGCAGGGTACATCAAGTTGATTGTGGAGATTTAACCCACTGCTCCTTAGGCTGCTGGGAGAGATTTCCCTTTCTCTTCTTTGTTTGCACAGCTCCTGGTGTTCAGCTTTGGATTTGGCCCCGCCTCTGTGCAGGTTGCCTGAGGGCGCTGTTCTTCGCTCAGACAGGACTGGGTTAAGGTAGCAGCTCATTGGGGGCTCTGGCTCACTCAGGCTTGGTGGAGGGAGGGTTATAGAATGCGGGGCGAGCCTGCAGTGGCTGAGGCCAGCGTGATGTTGCAATAGCCTGAGGTGCACCGTGTGTTCTCCTGGGGAAGTTTTCCCTGGATCCCGGGACCCTGGCAGTGGCAGGCTGCACAGGCTCCCCAGAGGGGAGGTGTGGATAGTAACCTGCGCTTGCACACAGGATTCTTGGTGGATGAAGCAGCAGCCTTAGCGTTTCATGCCCATCTCTGGTGTCCTTGCTGATAGCTGTGGCTCGTGCCCGTCTCTGGAGATTGTTTAGGCGGTGCTCTGAATCCCCTCTCTTTGTGCACCCTGAAACAATGGTCTCTTGCCTCTTAGGCAGTTCCAGACATTTTCCCGGATTCCCTCATGGCTAACTGTGGTGCACTAGCCCCCTTCAGGCTGTGTTCACGCAGCCAACACCAGTCCTATCCCTGGGATCTAAACTCCGAAGCCAGAGCCTCAGCTCCCAGCCCCCAGCCCCCTCCCACCCCAGCGGGTGAACAGACAAGCCTCTCAGGCTGGTGAGTGCTGGCTGGCACCAGTCCTCTGTGTGGGAATCTCTCCTCTTTGCCCTCTGCACCCCTATTGCTGCGCTCTTCTCTGTGGCTTTGAAGCTTTCCCCCTGCCACCTCCAGTCTCCACCAGTGAAGGGGCTTCCTAGTGTGTGGAAACTTTTCCTCCTTCACAGCTCCCTCCCAGAGTGGCAGGTCCCAACCCTATTCTTTTGTCTCTGTTTGTTCTTTTATCTTTTGCCCTACCCGGGTATGTGGGGTATGTGGGGAGTTTCTTGCCTTTTAGGCAGTCTGAGGTCTTCTTCCAGCATTCAGTAGGTGTTCTGTATGAGTTGTTCCACATGTAGATGTATTTCTGATGTATTTGTGGGGAGGAAGGTGATCACCATGTCTTACTCCTCTGTCATCTTGAAGGTTTCTGGGACAATTCCTATTTAAACTTCCATTGCCAGTGCTTAACACAGTGACAATTACTAAGTATTATGGGCTAAATTGTGTCCCCTGAAGATGTGTATGTGAAGTCCTAACCCCAGTATCTCAGAATGTGACTGTATTTGGAAATGGGGCCTTTAACGAGGCAAATAAGGTAAAATGTCATCAAATGGGTGGGTTCTAATCCAATATGACCGATGTCCTGATAAGAAGAGGAAACTTGGGCACAGACATGTGTGCACACAGAAGGAAGACTATGTGGACACACTGGAAGAAGACGGCATCTCCAAGCCAAGGAGAGAGGCCTCAAAAGAAAGCAGTCCTGCCAACATCTTACTCTTGGACTTCTAGTCTCCATAACTCTGAGAAAATAAATTTCTGTTATTAAACCACCCAGTATGTGGTATTTTGTTATGGTAGCCTGTGATGGGACTCTTTTTCATGTCACACTTTTAACTATACTATGCAGTTAGTATCCCGTGTAAATTAATTAAGCTGTATTTAGCTGCAAATCAAAAGACAAATAAACAAACTCAATAACCAAGTGTTGGGAGGTAGGCGTTTCCAGTTTTTATTAATTCACTGGTTCAACATGTCATCAAGCATCCATTTTTGTTTTTGGTTTTACATTGTGCCATCCCCCAGTTAGTTGGGTTTTAGGCTACCCCATCTCAAGGTCTTAAGACATCCTTCAGGCAATACATCCTGATGAAACAAGGTTGAACAGAAGAAGAGGTAATGTTACTTTCTTGTGTTTTAGTTGAAAAGTAAAAAATATCTCCTTCTCTCGAGATTCCTTTTATGTCTGTCTCATTATCCCAAACTGGTTTACATACCTATACCTAGGCCTGCCATTGGCAAGATAATGGGATAACTACAGTTGGCTTGGACCAACCAGGATTTATCTATGCTTTGGGCATAAGAATACATTTTCTGGGGGGTGGAAATCTGAATAAAATTGCTGTTCTATTTGAAAGGAAGGAGGGGAGGACAGGTGTTGAGTGGGCAATCAAAATATCTGCTGTACCGTGGAATAGACATGAGTAAACTCATGTAGAAGATTCAGTTATCAGTTTCCAGCTTCTGAATTCCCACTTGTCTTCAATTCCCTCTCAATGATGAAAAGTGTCTTGGATATAAGTCCATTTTTTTTTTGTATACAGTCTATTTCTGTTTTAGAGGAAAATGTGGCTTTCTTAATTCCTACTGTTAAATCCTCCACCCCACCCTTAATTATAACAGCTTTTACCTGTTGTTCAGTTTGGATATTTCATCCTCTCACTTCTTGTCTCTATTTCAAATTCAAGCCTCTCTAGGTAACAGTCCTTCTTGTAATCAAATTCAAATATTGCTGTGCAATTCTTCCCCTAAATATATCTTTCTACTGATATTCTTCCACCAAACCATTTCCTTTGTGTCCATTGGAATCCATGCTCCTTGACACTTCAGTGCTTTGCATAACACTGTTTAGGTTCTTAAGTGGTGCTTACCTTTGATTTCCCCAAGAAGTCTTCTTGATAGAGCATTCTCCTGTCCCTATTTCCAGTGTATCATGAATCAGGAAGTGGTAGGGGCCATTTTCTTTGTTGCCTAGTGCTGTTTCTAAGACATTACACTTGACTCTTGTTCTAAATTACTCCTTTGTAGGACTGAGTATTCCAACTAGGTAAAGTTCTACCTTCCCTTCTAATAAATGGGACAATGAAATATTTACCAAGAACATATCATATTCTTCCTTTCCATTTTTTATTCTTACCATAAATGATTGTTCTGGCCTCACAGTTTCTTTCTTCCATCCTCTCTCCTTCCCATCTATCTCTCTTTCCCTCCCTCTCACTCATTTTCCCCTTCCTTCTCCCTTTTCCTTCCTTCTTTTCTTTATCTTTTTTCTTTCTTTTCAGCTTTATGAAGGCTTAATTAATGGGCATTAAACAGCACATATGTTTAAAAGGTACAATCTGATAAGTGTATGAGTTATCTATTACTTCATGACAAATTACCCCAAAACGTAGTGGCTTAAAACAACACACATTCCTTATCTCATCTTTTTTTTGTGGATCAGGAATCTGGCAATGGCTGAGCTGAGTACTCTGGCTGAAATCAAAGTGTTGGTCAGAGTTACAGTCATCTGAATGTGCACCAGAAGGTGGATCTGCTTTGAAACTCATTCCCATGACTGTTGGCAGGTTTCAGAGATCCACTTCCAAGTTCATTCATGCAGGTTGTTGTCTGGAGATATCAGTCCCTTGCCATGTGAACGTCTCCAGGGCAGCTTGCTCTCCTCAGAGCAAGGTTTGAGAGAGAGAGATGTCTGAGGCTGAAGTCATTGTTGTTTTTTGTAACCTAATCTTGGAGTGACAACCTATCACTTCTACCACATCTTATTCACTAAAAGTGAGTCACTATACACCTGAAACTAATATGTTATATGTCAACTATGCCTAGATTACAAAAAAAAAAGTGAGTTACTAAATGCAGCTCACACTTAAGCAAAGGGGATTCCACAAGGACATGAATCCCAGGAAGTGGGGATTGTAGGAGCCATCTTAGGGACTGTCTACCACAATGAAATATGACATGTGTACAGCATGAAACCATTGCTACAACTAAGATAATGTCATTTCCATCACACTTTGCCCCACAAATTTTTCTCATCTCCCTTTGTAATTCATTCCTCCTTCTACCTCCTTTCCCTGGCAAGTACAACTCTATTTTTTCTGTCACTATAGATGAGTTAGAATTTTCTGGAATATTGTTAAATGGAACCATACAGTGTGTATTCTTTTTTATTTTTGGCTTTTCATTAAGCATAATGATTTTGAGAGTCATTCATGTTGCTTGCATCAATAGTTTGTCCTTATTATTAGGGAGCACTATTTCATTGAACAGATATACCATTATTTGCCTATCTGTTTACCTGCTGATTGACATTTTGAGTTGTTTCCAGTTTGGAACTGTTATGAATAAAGCTGATATGAACATTTGTGTACAAGTCTTTGTGTAGAGGTGATGGTTAATTTTATGTGTGCCCTCAGCTAGGCTATGGTGCTCAGTTGTTTGATCAAACACCAGTTTAGAAGTTGCTGTGAAAGTATTTTTTAGATGTGATTAATATTTAAATCCACCTTTAAGTAAAGCAGATTACATTCCCTAATGTGATGGGCCTCATCCATTCAGTTGAAGGCCTCAGGAGCAAGGTTGAAGTCTCTAGAAGAAGGAATTCTCCTCAAGATTGCAACATAGAAACCCTGCCTGATTTTATAGCCCTTTGGTCTATGGAATTCAGACCCAGGACTGCAACATCAACTCTTGCCTGAATTTCTAGCCTGACATTCTGCCATACAGATCTCCAACTTGCTAGTTCCTACAACTGTATATGACAATTCCTTAAAATCTTTCTTTCTCTTTCTCTCTCTGTCTCTCGATACTGAGAGTGGTTTTAGAGACATAGAATCTTAAAGATGCGTGTTCTAGATTGGTTCTCAGAATTCTGGAATTGATTCTATAATCTTATTAGATGTAAAGGCACCAATGACTGTATTTCTAGTAGTAAAGTAGATTACCATGACATGATAATCTATGTCATGGTCTAGCAATAGGTATACAAAAAAATCACCATTAGATACTGCTAATCAAATAATTATAACACATAAGGTTCTGGGTGACCATGTATTTGATACTTATCTTAATCACCTAGGGTTGCTATAACAAAATACAATAGACTGGGTGGTTTAAAGAACAGGAATTTATTTCTCACAGTTCTGAAGATTGGAAGTCCAAGTTCAAACTGCCAGCAAGGTTGGTGTATGGTAAGAGCTCTTTCCTTGGGTTGCAGATGGTTGCCTTCCTGCTGTGTCCTCACATGGCCTTTCCTCAGTGAGCGTAGGTGTAGATAAAGGAAAAAACACGCTCTCTGGTGTTCTTTTCATAAGAACACTAATCCCATCAGACCAGGGCCCTCCCTGGTGACTTCACCTAACCCTAATTATTTCCCAAAGTCCCCATCTCCAAACACAATTACTTTGGGGTTAGGGCTTCAACACAAACATTGGGAGGGACACAAACATTCAGTCCATAACAATACATTAGAACACTTTTGTCAAACCAATGAGTACAATGAGATTGAATGGTTACTTCTAATTATGTTGGACAAAGTCTTAAGGTCTTAAAAATGTATTAGGAATCTTTCCTTTTTTATTATCTTTCTTTTCCCTTTTTGGTGTCTTTATTCCTCTTGGTTGACTTCATTATCAGGATGGCTCTTCTCTTGTGCTGCAGAGAGAACTCCTATAGCCAAGGCTTGCTTGGTTTTGACATGTGGCATTTCAAAAAGAGAAAGTGGCTCTGTCTTGATACTTAATGGTTAAATAATATTCCATAGAGGATTTTGATTGGCTTAGACTGGTTCACATGTCCACCCCCAAATTAGTCATGGAAGGATGTGTTATTCTGATTGGCTGGCCAATCAGCATAATCAAGGTTGTATGCTTATCCTGCAGCTGGAGATCTTGGTCAGTCTTCTCAAACCATGTGGACTTGGTGGACTCAGATGATTCTATAAAAGCATTATAAGAGTTCATTTAATGGAAAAAAGAGAAAATGGATGCACAGCACGTTCTATAACTCCCAGGCACTCTTTGCTTCCCCCTATGTTCCTTTTTTTTTTTTTTTTTTTTTGCGGTATGCGGGCCTCTCACTGTTGTGGCCTCTCCCGTTGCGGAGCACAGGTTCCGGACGCGTAGGCTCAGCAACCATGGCTTATGGGCCCAGCCGCTCCACGGCATGTGGGATCTTCCCGGACCGGGGCACAAACCCGCGTCCCCTGCATCAGCAGGTGGACTCTCAACCACTGTGCCAGCAGGGAAACCCCCCCTATGTTCTTGATACAATTGGTTCATGCCTTAATTATAGTCATTATTGCATCATAATTTTCTGTTAGTCCTATCTGATTCTCCCTGTGATTATAAATTCTGTGGGGGCAGAAACTGTATATTTTCATCTTCATATCTCCATTGCTTAGCATAGTTTTCAGTTCATAATAGTACTTAACAAATATTCATTACTGGATTTTATCTATTTAATTTTATCTAGTTAATTGCTCTCTTGCTGGAGGTTTCATAGTTTCTGAACACTAGGTTTTATCTCCTCAAGTAAATCCTTCTCAGGTGCCTGTTTGAAAGACAGAGTCCTTTAAAAATTCATTATTTACCTCTTACTAAAGAGTCTCTAGTTTTAAATTTCCCTTTCAAGTTTCTTGAAATAGGAGTTAAGACTCTCTGCCTTTTGTTTTCTGCCACCCACTGATTAAACCATTATTTTTCTCTTCATTGTCACCAGTTACCCTGTTGTAGAATCCATCAGTCATTTACCAGTCTTAGTTTTTCTTAACCATGCCATAGCACCTGGCATTGATTTTCCTTTGGTTTTCATTGTTCTGTGTATGTTCCTGATTTACCTCTCAAATCTTTGCTTATTAGCAAAACATATTTTGTCTTTATACAGTATAATGTGCTAGGTACCATGGATATAAAGAGTAATGATCTTGCCATCAGCAGCTTTTAAACTAGTTGTTCACTTTTCATTTCCAATAAAATTTATACCTAGATGGTTAGAATATTCTATCTGAATTTTGTATCTTCAGGTGTCCTTGCCAGTCAATTCAAAACACTGTTGAAAACTTATCATACTAAATTTGCTCAGGAGTCTTTCCTGGCTCTTCCTTGCCTTCTATTAACGATTCATCTCCCTTGGAGAAGGCGTGGCCTCTTTGTGAGGCCGCACCCACTTTGACAGCGTAATCTCTTCTGCTTTCCTCACAGTATCCAGATTTCTAGGCAACCTTGAATGGCTCATACTTATACACTTTCTTTCTAAACCTTGCACTTATGATTTTTACATTCATTCTACATGTAATATGCAGGAATTAGTTTACTTCACATCTCTGCCTTTTGAGGCACTTCCAACCAATTTCAACTTGGTTCTTCCATGATGCCTTCCTGGACTTCCCATTTAGAAGTGATTACTCCTACCTCTAAATGTCAGTAGGATTTAGGTTATGCTAATCTTTAGTTTTTGGAACTTAGAGGAGCTGCATTTAGAATTTAACCCAGATCCCAAGTGGGCAGTATCTACCAGATCATAGGTTTTAACTCAATAAATTTGAGATAAGTGAATGAACAAATAGCTGTTGTAAAACCAGCCCTGCCGGAATATAAAATATTTGCTCAAGAATGCTTCCACTGGCTACATAGAACCCAGTATGGAACTTTTCCAAAGGGTTCTGAGCGTCATGCCAGAAATAATACACAGTTCGTCAGCTACCCCTGAGCAATTTGTGACTGTCTCAGACAGACTAGATGAGGGAGATCTGGGGCAGAGTAAAATAGGAATAAGCAGATCAACTCCACCTTTCTGAGTGCTTGAGAATTCATTACCTTCCACAGAAGGGAGACTATCAGGTGAAAAAAAATACTGCCAGGCAACCATCTATTCTGGGGTGCTGGTTATGTCACCATCTGTCCTTTTATCTCTAATAATTAGGAAAGGGTGTAAACAGAATTAATTGAAGTAGCATGGTTACCTGCTGACATCATTTTCATCAACAGAGTCCACTTAAGGACTTCTACTTCAGACGCTACATTGATTAGAAATTTTATATGATACTTTAATTAAAAGTGATAATTTGACAACAATCAAATTGACTAAGAATTTTATATAAATATAATAATAACTTAGAGGCAGATTATAGAAGTGTCAGTTTAGTTTTAAATCATGGATCCCTTCTCATCAGGGAATTTATAGTAGGTCTCTAACCTCCTATTATTAGTGGAATAAATCCCATGGCTGTGCCAATATTTCAAAGTTGCTTTTGTGACCTGTGCATCTTTATCTATTATTGCTTCTGTGTCAAAGCATTCTTTCAGACTCCTTTTGAGGTTCATTCAATTTCTATTCAACATCAGTTCCTTTAACAAGACTTCACTGTCTTTGCTCTGACTCCCCATACATTCATGACACCTTTGTCCTGTACTCTTTATTTGTGGTTGACGTTTTTTCTTTAGAACTCTCCCTTTTATTACAGTCATGCTCTGTGTCTTGCACTACAATAAAATCTCTGCACATTTCCTTTCCCCACAGACTCCCTTCTCTAAGCTTTGCACTACACACTGTTGTCTTTTTATTTTCTCAACCACTTCTCAGTTCTAAGCCTGCAAATAACTCTTTCTGGTGCTACTGTCATTTCTCTATTACTAACTACACTTAATTTATGCTGACAACATTCATATTGAAGCTTACACTCCACATAGCTCCATTATCCTTTAGTTTATTCCTGACTGTTATCCTTTAGTTTATTCTACTGGTGAAAGGATTTACTTTTTTTTCCCTAAGGAAACCCTGTTTTTTGGAAGCAAGACTGGTATTTGACAGAAGATCCAAGTATGTCATGCTCCCAGGAGACAAGTAAAGAAGTAAATAAGCAACAAGCATATACAAACATTTTTTCTAGGTGGTGTTTTAAGTTTCTTCTTTTCCTTTATTTACAGCACTCCAAGCTTTCAGCAAAACAATTATCAGCATATACAGTAAAAAGTTGTGGACCTCCTGCCTCTGGGGGTTGTTTGCAAGCTTCCTTTTAAGCTCTTCTCTTTAAGCTCCCTTTAAGGCTTATAATAACATTATTCAAATAGCATAATACTCAAGTAAAAATGTGACATAAGGTTTTAAGATCTTAAGTTTACACTCAGTTTCATTGTGTACAATAAAGGTAACGCTTCTTCCTTGATTATGTTTTTAAATGAACACAACTTCTTTTGTCTTTACAAACCATTCACCTGTGTAGTTTTATATTTAAACCTATCAATTTAGAGTTATTGTGAGTCAGGTAATGGCTTTAAACATTTATGTAGAAAAAAATGGTCCTCTTTTATCAGGAAGGTGAAATATTCATGCAGATTCCTCCTGCTCAAACACCATATGAAACTGTTCTCTGGTATAGTGAATAAATGACTGAATGCTAATATGCATGAAGTAAAGCTGCCAATGCATTTCATTCTGATCTTTGGTGTAATTTAGAACCTGCTATTCATTTTCTTTTAAGAAAAACTGTCCATCAAGTTCAAATATACAATGGTTAATGTGGATAAAAGACCATCAGGCATTTATACAAAATTACAAGACGTCTTTTCACTAGCTATCTCAATTTGAGATTTGAATTCAAACTTATCAAAGGAAAAAAATCTATTAAATCTATTAACACATTCTCTAAAGAAAAAAATCAGTATTTTACTTTTTTGACAGTTGAATAAAAGGATTTAGACATATATCAAATGGGAGAAAAAGGGTTTTAATCCCTCTGTGGAATAGGAAGAGAGACATACTATACTGGAAAGACTGCACAGACCATCAGGAGAGAAACCAGAGAATACGTGGCCTCAGTTCCATCATTTCAGAACACAGGCAGCTTGTCTGTTAATTTCTTTCCTCTCAGCCTGGGTGACCTCTCACAAGCTTAACAGTAACAGGGAGTCTAAAACTGCTTCTGAGCAGGTGCTTTCTGCAGACAGGTGCTATTTATCAGTGAAGATTTAGACAGGATAACATTGAGGAGTGATGTGTTACTTTAACCAGATTGCAAAACTGAAAAAGAATAATGAACCTCACATTAGTTAAATAAACAAAGCGACAGTAAGCACAATAAGCAGACAGGCATGATGCTTACAGAAGAGTCACCTCTTTTTGTGTACAGTGTGCCACATTGCACTTGCTGTTCAAATATATGTTTTAATAAATGTCCTTTAATGTGTACATGAAATAGAGTAGGCATTCAACTATTTGTTGAATGAAAATAACAATATATTATGTATAAAGAAAAATCTGATCTCATATCATCAGAAACAGATTTTGTCAACCACTACTTTTGACCTTTTGGACCAGATAGATCTTGTTGTGAAGGGCTATCCTGTGTACTATAGGGTGTTTAGCAGCACCCTTGGCCTCCAGACCTACCAGATGCCAGCAGCTACTCTCCCTGTTGTGACAATCAAAAATGTTTCCAGATGTCAGCAAATGTCCCCTGGATGTCATATCTCCTCTGATTGAGAACTACTGATGAGAAAGGAAGTTACAATTAGCACGATTCAATTTTACCTACATAGCTTTCTAGTCTTTCTATTTTCAAGGCTAGTTTGTGATTGAGTAGGAAGGATAGGTTTACTTTCCTTTTAACTGTTAGTAAATTAACATATATATTAGTTTAGTA
This sequence comes from Stenella coeruleoalba, assembly GCF_951394435.1. NCBI lineage: Eukaryota > Metazoa > Chordata > Mammalia > Artiodactyla > Delphinidae > Stenella > Stenella coeruleoalba. The sequence goes on from NC_137149.1 coordinate 115,419,480, forward strand.
GAGCCGCTGTAAAAATTTACCACAAATTGGGTAGCTAAAACAGCAGAAATGTATTGTCTTACAGTCCTGGAAGCTAGCTAGAAGACTGAAATCAAGGTGTCAGCAGAATTGGTTCCTTGTGAGGGCTGTGGGGGAAAATCTGCTCCAGGCCTCTCCCCCAGTTTCTGGTGGCCTCAGGCATCCCTTGGCTTGAAGATGGCACTCTCCCGGTGTCTTCAGATGGTCTTCTCTATGTCCATCTCAGTCAAATCAGTGTCCATATTTCCCCTTTTTATAAGGATGCAAGTCATATGGGATTAAGGCCCACACTAATAACCTTGTTTTCAATTGATTACTCTGTAAAGACCCTATATCCAAATAAAGGCACATTCTGAGGTACTGAGAGTTAGAATGCCAACACATATTTTTTGAGAGGGGACACAACTGGACTCATAACAGTATGATTCCGACTATTGTGCATTTAGTGCCAGAAATGAGGCTCTGGCATTTAACCATTAACTGTTTTAAATTCTTTCTACTCTTTGGTTCACATCTCTGCTTCTTGGGAGACAAAAATGGTGTGATGTATTTTTTTTTTTTTTACATCTTTATTGGAGTATAATTGCTTTACAATGGTGTGCCAGGTTCTGCTTTATAACAAAGTGTATCAGTTATACACATACATATGTTCCCATATCTCTTCCCTCTTGCATCTCCCTCCCTCCCACCCTCCCTATCCCACCCCTCCAGGCGGTCACAAACACCGAGCTGATCTCCCTGTGCTATGTGACTGCTTCCCACTAGCTATCTACCTTACGTTTGGTAGTGTATATATGTCCATGCCTATCCTCAAGTCCATTCTCTAGTAGGTCTGTGTCTTTATTCCTGTCTTATCCCTAGGTTCTTCATGACATTTTTTTCTTAAATTCCATATATATGTGTTAGTATACGGTATTTGTCTTTCTCTTTCTGACTTATTTCACTCTGTATGACAGACTCTAGGTCCATCCACCTCATTACAAATAGCTCAATTTCGTTTCTTTTTATGGATGAGTAATATTCCATTGTATATATGTGCCACATCTCCTTATCCATTCATCCGATTATGGACACTTAGGTTGCTTCCATGTCCTGGCTATTGTAAATAGAGCTGCAATGAACATTTTGGTACATGAGTCTTTGAATTATGGTTTTCTTAGGGTATATGCCCAGTGTGGGATTGCTGGGTCATATGGTAGTCCTATTTTTAGTTTTTTTAAGGAACCTCCATACTGTTCTCCGTAGTGGCTGTATCAATTTACATTCCCACCAACAGTGCAAGAGGGTTCCCTTTTCTCCACACCCTCTCCAGCATTTATTGTTTGTAGATTTTTTGATGATGGCCATTCTGACTGGTGTGAGATGATATCTCATTGTAGTTTTGACTTGCAATTCTCTAATGATTAAAGATGTTGAGCATTCTTTCATGTGTTTGTTGGCAATCTGTATATCTTCTTTGGAGAAATGTCTATTTAGGTTTTCTGCCCATTTTTGGATTGGGCTGTTTGTTTTTTTATTATTGAGCTTATGAGCTGCTTGTAAATCTTGGAGATTAATCCTTTGTCAGTTGTTTCATTTGCAAATATTTTCTCCCATTCTGAGGGTTGTCTTTTGGTCTTGTTTATGGTTTCCTTTGCTGTACAAAAGCTTTTAAGTTTTACTAGGTCCCATTTGTTTATTTTTGTTTTATTTCCATTTCTCTAGAAGGTGGGTCAAAAAGGATCTTGCTGTTATTTATGTCATAGGGTTTTCTGCCTATGTTTTCCTCTAAAAGTTTGATAGTTTTTGGCCTTACATTTAGGTCTTTAATCCATTTTGAGTTTATTTTTGTGTATGGTGTTAGGGAGTGTTCTAATTTCATACTTTTACATGTACCTGTCCAGTTTTCCAAGCACCATTTATTGAAGAGGCTGTCTTTTCTCCATTGTATACTCTTGCCTCCTTTATGAAAGATAAGGTGACCATATGTGCATGGGTTTATCTCTGGGCTTTCTATCCTGTTCCATTGATCTATATTTCTGTTTTTGTGCCAGTACCATACTGTCTTGATTACTGTAGCTTTGTAGTATAGTCTGAAATCAGGGAGCCTGATTCCTCCAGCTCCATTTTTCATTCTCAAGATTGCTGTAGAGGAGTCTGAGGAGGGGAGGAGGTGGCGGTGTCGGCTCTAGATCGTTCCTCTCAGGGACTGACTGACCTGTGGAGTGAAGATGTCACTCCACACTGCTCTTCCTCCCGCCACAAAGCCGTCCCTTCTGGCTATGTCTCAGAGCAGGCATCGTGCCGTGGCTCCGCCGCTGAAGTGTGAGGACAGTGGGACCTTCAGTTTGGGGAAGATGATCACAGCTAAGCCAGGGAAAACACCAATTCAGGTATTACATGTATACGGCATGAAGACCAAGAATATCTCAGTTTATGAATGTGAAAGATCCAATGTGCAAATACACTTGCCCACTTTCACCTTCAGAGTAACTGTTGGTGACATAACCTGCACAGGTGAAGGTACAAGTAAGAAGCTGGCGAAACATAGAGCTTCTGAGGCTGCCATAAACATTTTGAAAGCCAGTGCAAGTATTTTCTTTGCAGTTCCTGATCCCTTAATGCCTGACCCTTCCAAGCAACCGAAGAACCAGCTTAATCCTATTGGTTCATTACAGGAATTGGCTATTCATCATGGCTGGAGACTTCCTGAATATACCCTTTCCCAGGAGGGAGGACCTGCTCCTAAGAGAGAATATACCACAATTTGCAGGCTAGAGTCATTCATGGAAACTGGAAAGGGGACATCAAAGAAACAAGCCAAGAGAAATGCTGCTGAGAAATTTCTTGCCAAATTCAGTAATATCTCTCCAGAGAACCACATTTCTTTGACAAATGTGGTAGGACATTCTTTAGGTTGTACTTGGCATTCCTTGAGGAATTATCCTTGTGAAAAGATCAACTTACTGAAAAGAAGCCTCCTCAGTATTCCAAATACAGATTACATCCAGCTGCTTAGTGAAATTGCAAAGGAGCAAGGTTTTAATATAACACATTTGGATATAGAAGAACTGAGTGCCAACGGACAGTATCAATGTCTCGCTGAATTGTCCACCAGTCCCATCACAGTCTGTCATGGCTCGGGGATCTCCTGTGGCAGAGTGGCGCAGAGTGATGCAGCTCACAATGCTCTGCAGTATTTAAAGATAATAGCAGAAAGAAAGTAAATGTGGAACAACGTAGAAAACCCTTCAGTAGCACATAAGAAGTTCCCCTTTCTCCCCTTTCCAAGTAAAACATTTACTATAATGTTTGAGTTTGTGTGTTGGTTCTAAATCTCTTCATAGATTCCATCAACACTCCAGATTTAATTATCTTCTGGTAGTTGTTATTAAGATGTTTTTAATGGCTTCGACTTTGTATTGGTATATTGTATTTATAAACTTTGTATCATAGCAGAGTGTAGCACTCATTTTACAATGCCATGCACATAGAAGGAAAAAACTGCATGATTGTTGTTGTTGATGAGGAGGAGGATAAAATAAAACTGCTAACAACAGTCTTTCTTACTGGTGCTTAACCTCTTCTTTGTACAAGGCTTTGTAAAGGAATTTCGAAGGAAGCCCCTTAGAATTAGTGTTGAGGAATGCACTAACAGGTTTTAATTGACTGTGATTGTTAAATTTCAGGGAACATGATTGGTATGCTGTGTATTTGAATCCATGTAATAAAGAGCTGTTGTTATTAAAAAAAAAGATTGCTTTAGCTATTAGGGGTCTTTTGTGTTTCCATATAAATTGTGAAATTTTTTGTTCTAGTCCTGTGAAAAATGCCAGTGATTGAATCGGTAGATTGCTTTGGGTAGTAGAGTCATTTTCACAATGTTGATTCTTCCAATCCAAGAACATGGTATATCTCTCCATCTATTTGTATCATCTTTAATTTCTTTCATCAGTGTCATAATTTTCTGCATACAAGTCTTTTGTCTCCTTAGGTAGGTTTATTCCTAGATACTTTATTCTTTTTGTAGCAATGGTAAATGGGAGAGTTTTCTTAATTTCACTTTCAGATTTTTCATCATTAGTGTACAGGAATGTCAGAGATTTCTATGTATTAATTTTTATCCTGCTACTTTACCAAATTCATTGATTAGCTCTAGTAGTTTTCTGGTAGCATCTTTAGGATTTTCTGTGTAGAGTATCATGTCATCTGCAAACAATGACAGCTTTACTTCTGCTTTTCTGATTTGGATTCCTTTTATTTCCTTTTCTCTCAGATTGCTGTAGCTAAAACTTCCAAGACTATGTTGAATAATGGTGGTGATAGGGGGCAACCCTGTCTTCTTCCTGATCTTAGTGGAAATGGTTTCAGTTCTTCATCATTGAGGATGATGTTGACTGTGGGTCTGTCATATGTGGCCTTTATTATGTTGAGGAAAGTTCCCTCTATGCCTACTTTCTGCAGGGTTTTTATCATAAATGGGTGTTGAATATCGTCAAAACCTTTCAATGCATCTATTGAGATGATCATATGGTTTTTCTCCTTCAGTTTGTTAATATGGTGTATCACATTGATTGATTTGCATATATTGAAGAATCCTTGCATTTCTGGAATAAGCCCCACATGATCATGATGTATGATCCTTTTAATGTCTTGTTTGATTCTGCTTGCTAGTATTTTGTTGAGGAATTTTGCATCTATGTTCATCAGTGATATTGGCCTGTAGTTTACTTTTTTTGTGGCATCTTTGTATGGTTTTGGTATCAGTGTGATGGTGGCCTTGTAGAATGAGTTTGGGAGTGTTCCTACCTCTGCTATATTTTGGAAGAGTTTGAGAAGGATAGGTATTAGCTCTTCTCTAAATGTTTATAGAATTCGCCTGTGAAGCCATCTGGTCCTGGACTTTTGTTTGTTGGAAGATTTTTAATCACAGTTTCAATTTCAGTGCTTGTGATTGGTCTGTTCATATTTTCTATTTCTTCCTGGTTCAGTCTCGGCAGGTTGCACATTTCTAAGAATTTGTCCATTTCTTCCAGGTTGTCCATTTTATTGGCATAGTAATCTCTTGTAGTAATCTCTCATGATCCTTTGTATTTCTGCAGTGTCAGTTGTTACTTCTTTTTCATTTCTAATTCTTTTTTTTAACATCTTTATTGGCGTATAATTGCTTTACAATGGTGTGTTAGTTTCTGCTTTATAACAAAGTGAATCAGTTATACATATACATATGTTCCCATATGTCTTCCCTCTTGCATCTCCCTCCCTCCCATCCTCCCTATCCCACCCCTCCAGCCTGTCACATAGCACCGAGCCAATATCCCTGTGCCATGCGGCTGCTTCCCACTAGCTATCTACCTTACTACGTTTTGAGCTGTGACAGGGCGAGAGAGAGTCATGGACATATACACATTTCTAATTCTATTGATTTGAGTCTTCTTCCATTTTTGCTTGATTTGTCTGGCTAATGGTTTATCAATTTTGTTTATCTTCTCAAAGAACCAGCTTTTAGTTTTATTAGTCTTTGCTATCGTTTCCTTCACTTCTTTTTCATTTATTTCTCATCTGATTTTTATGATTTCTTTCCTTCTTCTAACTTTGAGGTTTTTTCATTCGTCTTTCTCTAATTGCTTTAGGTGCAAGGTTAGGTAGTTTATTTGAGATGTTTCCTGTTTCTTAAGGTAGGATTCTATTGCTATAAATTTCCCTCTTAGAACTGCTTTTGCTGCATCCCATAGGTTTTGGGTTGTCGTGTCATCATTGTCATTGGTTTCTAAGTATTTTTTGATTTCCTCTTTGATATCTTCAGTGATTTCTTGGTTATTAAGTAGTGTGTTGTTTAGCCTACATATTTTTTTACAGATCTTTTCCTGTAATTGATATCTAGTCTCATAGCGTTGCGGTTGGAAAAGATATTTGATATAATTTCAATTTTCTTAAATTTACTGAGGCTTGATTTGTGACCCAAGATATGATCTATCCTGGAGAATGTTCCATGAGCACCTGAGAAAAATGTGTATTCTGTTGTTTTTGGATGGAATGTCCTATAAATATCTATTCAGTCCATCTTGTTTAATTTATCATTTAAAGCTTGCATTTCCTTATTTAATTTCATTTTGGATGATCTGTCCATTGGTGAAAGTGGGGTGTTAAAGTCCCCTACTATGATTGTATTATTGTCAATTTCCCCTTTTATGGCTGTTAGTATTTGCCTTATGTATTGAGGTGCTCCTGTGTTGGGTGCATAAATATTTACAATTGTTATATTTTCTTCTTGAATTGATCTGTTGATCATTATGTAATGTCTTTCTTTGTCTCTTGTAATAGTCTTTGTTTTAAAGTCTATTTTTTCTGATATGTGAATTGCTATTCCAGCTTTCTTTTGATTTCCATTTGCATGGAATATATTTTTCCGTCCCCTCACTTTCAGTCTGTGTGTTTTCCTGGGTCTGAAGTGGGTCTCTTGTAGACAGCATATATACGGGTCTTGTTTTTGTATCCATTCAGCCAGTCTGTGTCTTTTGGTGGGAGCATTTAATCCATTTACATTTAAGGTAATTATCAATATGTATGTTCCTATTGCCATTTTCTTAATTGTTTTGGGTTTGTTATTGTAGGTCTTTTCCTTCTCTTGTGTTTCTTGCCTAGAGAAGTTCCTTTAGCATTTGTTGTAAATCTGGTTTGGTGGTGCTGAACTCTCTCAGCTTTTGCTTGTCGGTAAAGGTTTTAATTTCTCCATCAAATCTGAATGAGATCCTTGCTGGGTAGAGTAATCTTGGTTGTAGGTTTTTCTCCTTCATTACTTTTAATATGTCCTGCCACTCCCTTATGTTTGCAGAGTTTCTGCTCAAAGATCAGCTGTTAACCTTATTGGGATTCCCTCGTGTGTTATTTGTTATTTTTCCCTTGATGCTTTTCATATGTTTTCTTTGTATTTAATTTTTGATAGTTTGATTAATATGTGTCTTGGCATGTTTCTCCTTGGATTTATCCTGTATGGGACTCTCTGTGCTTCCTGGAGTTGATTAACTATTTCCTTTCCCAGATTAGGGAAGTTTTCAACTCTAATCTCTTCAAATATTTTCTCAGTCCCTTTCTTTTTCTCTTCGTCTTCTGCAACCCCTACAATTCGAATGTTGGTGGGTGTAATGTTGTCCCAGAGGTCTCTGAGACTGTCCTCAGTTCTTTTCATTCTTTTTTCTTTATTCTGCCTTGCAGTAGTTATTTCCACTATTTTATCTTCCAGGTCACTTATCCGTTCTTCTGCTATTGATCCCTTCTAGAGTATTTTTAATTTCATTTACTGTGTTGTTCATTGTTGCTTGTTTCCTCTTTAGTTCTTCTAGTTCCTTGTTAAGTGTTTCTTGCATTTTCTCAATTCTATTTCCAAGATTTTGAATCATCTTTACTATCATTATTTGGAGTTCTTTTTCAGGTACACTGTCTGTTTCCTCTTCATTTGCTTGGTCTGGTGGGTTTTTACCTTGCTACTTCAACTGCTGTGTGTTTTTCTGTCTTCTCATTTTGCTTATCTTACTGTGTTTGGGGTCTCCTTTTTGCAGTCTGCAGGTTCGTAGTTCCCATTGTTTTGGTGTTTGTCCCCAATGACTAAGGTTCTTTCAGTGGGTTCTGTAGGCTTCCTGGTGGAGGGGAGTAGTGCCTGTGTTCTGGTGGATGAGGCTGGATCTTGTCTTTCTGGTTGGCAGCCCACGTCTCGTGGTGTGTTTTGGGGTGTCTGTGGCCTTAGTATGATTTTAGGCAGCCTCTCTGCTAATGGGTGGGGTTGTGTTCCTGTCTTGCTAGTTGTTTGGCATAGGGTGTCCAACACTGTAGCTTGTTGGTCCTTGAGTGAAGCTGGGTCTTCATGTTGAGATGGAGATCTCTGGGATATTTTCTTCGTTTCATATTACATGGAGCTGGGAGGTCTCTTGTGGACCAGTGTCCTGAAGTTGGCTCTCCCACCTCAGAGGCACAGCACTGACTCCTGGCTGGAGCACCAAGAGCCTCTCATCCACGCAGCTCAGAATAAAAGGGAGAAAAAATAGAAAGAAAGAGGATAAAATAAAATTTTTAAAAGATAAAATAATATCAGGTTATTAAAATAAAAAATAATGATTAAGAAAATTTTTTTTTGAAAAGTAAAAAAAAAGAAAACAAAAAAACCCCCAATACGGACAGAGAGAACCCTAGGACAAGTGGTGAAACCAAAGCTATACAGACAAAATCTCACACAGAAGTATACACATACACACTCACAAAAAGAGGAAAAGAGGAAAAAATAATATGACTTGCTCCCAAAGTCCTCCTCCTCAATTTGGGATGATTCATTGCCTTTTCAGGTATTCCACAGATTCAGGGTACATCAAGTTGATTGTGGAGATTTAATCCGCTGCTCCCGAGGCTGCTGGGTGGGATTTCCCTTTCTCTTCTTTGTTCGCACAGCTCACGGGTTTCAGCTTTGGATTTGGCTCTGTCTCTGTGTGTAGGTCACCTGAGGGCATCTGTTCTTCGCTCAGACAGGACGGGGTTACAGGAGCAGCTGAGTCAGGGGCTCTGGCTCCCTCAGGCTCGGGGGAGAGAGGGGCAAACCTGTGGTGGCAGAGGCTGGCGTGACGTTGCACCAGCCTGAAGCATGCCGTTTGTTCTCCCGGGGAAGTTGTCCCTGGATCACGGGACCCTGGCAGTGGCAAGTTGCACAGTCTCCCTGGAGGGGAGGTGTGGATCGTGACCTTTGTTTGCACACAGGCTTCTTGGTGGCGGCAGCAGAAGCCTTAACAACTCATGCCCGTCTCTGGGGTCCGCGCTGATAGCCGCAGCTTACGCCCGTCTCTGGAGCTCCTTTAAGCGGCGCTCTGAATCCCCTCTCCTCGCGCATCAGGAAACAAAGAGGCAATAAAAAGTCTTTTGCCTCTTCGGCAGCTCCAGACTTTTTCCCGGACTCCCTCCCGGCTAGCTGTGGCGCACTAGCCCGCTTCAGGCTGTGTTCACGCAGTCAACCCATGTCTTCTCCCTGGGGTCTGACCTCCGAAGCCCGAGCCTCAGTTCCCAGCCCCCGCCCACCCCGGCGGGTAGCAGACAGCCTCTCAGGCTGGTGAGTCCTGGTCGGCACCGATCCTCTGTGCGGAATCTCTCCGCTTTGCCCTCCGCACCCCTGTTGCTGTGCTCTCCTCCGTGGTTCCGAAGCTTCCCCCCTCCGCCACCCACAGTCTTCAGCCACGAAGGGGCTTCCTAGTGTGTGAAAACCTTTCCTCCTTCACAGCTCCCTCCCACTGGTGCAGGTCCCATCCCTAATCTTTTTTCTCTGTTTTTACTTTTTTCTTTTGCTCTACCCAGGTACATGGGGGAGATTCTTGCCTTTGGGGAAGTGTGAGGTCTTCTGCCAGCATTCAGTAGGTGTTCTATAGGAGCAGTTCCACATGTAGATGTAATTCTGATGTATCTGTGGGGAGGAAGGTGATCTCTGCGTCTTACACTTCCATCTTCTTCCTCAACTCTCCCCCGTGTGATGTATTTTGTAAGAATGTTTATAGCACTCAGAAGCGTGCTTGGCTAGGTTTTATTTGAATGAAGAAGAAATGCGCCTTTCTGTAGAAGGGGAGATGGCTTGTCACTTTGTTTCTAATTGACATAGAATCACAACAAGAAACTTATTTATTTTTTGCTTAAATCAAACCAGCACAGGGCTCCTTTTGAGTATTCATTATTTTTTAGGCTCATTTTAATTTTTAATTGAAAGAATTAAATGTGCAAATATTTTTAAAATTTTATTTATTATTTTTCAAAAAAACTGAACACTGCCAGAGCTGTAGTTGTCTGTGCTTCCTTTTTTTTTTGAATTTTATGAAAAAAATTTTTTATACAGCAAGTTATCCATCTTATACATATTATTGTATATATGTCAATCCCAATCTCCCAATTCAACACCCACCCCCAGCCACTTTCCTGCCTTGGTGTCCATACATTTGTTCTCTACATCTGTGTCTCTATTTCTGCCCTGCAAACCAGTTCATCTGTACCATTTTTCTATGTTCCACATATATGCATTAATATATGATATTTGTTTTTCTTTTTCTGACTTACTTCACTCTGTATGACAGTCTCTAGGTCTTTCCATGTCTCTGAAAAGGACCCAATTTCGTTCCTTTTTATGGCTGAGTAATATTCCATTGTATATATGTATCACATCTTCTTTAGCCATTCATCTGTCGATGGGCATTTAGGTTGTTTCCATGACCTGGCTATTGTAAATAGTGCTGGAATGAACATTGGGGTGCATGTGTCTTTTTGAATTATGCTTTTCTCTGGGTATATGTCCAGTAGTGGGATTGCTGGATCATATGGTAATTCTAATTTTAGTTTTAGAAGGAACCCCCATACTGTTCTCCATAGTGGCTGTATCAATTTACATTCCCATCAACAGTGCCAGAGGGTTTCCTTTTCTCCACAATCTCTCCAGCATTTGTTGTTTGTAGATTTTCTGATGTTCCCATTCTAACTGGTGTGAGGTGATACCTCATTGTAGTTTTGATTTGCATTTCTCTAATAATTAGTAATGTTGAGCAGCTTTTCATGTGCTTCTTGGCCATCTGTATGTCTTCTTTGGAGAAGTGTCTCTTTAGGTCTTCTGCTCATTTTTTGATTGGGTTTTTTTTTTTTAATATTGAGCTATATGAGCTGTTTATATATTTTGGAGATTAATCTTTTGTCTGTTGCTTCATTTGTAAATATTTTCTCCAGTTCTGAGGGTTGTCTTTTCATCTTGTTTGTAGTTCCCTTTGTTTTGCAAAAGCTTTTAAGTTTCATTAGGTCCCATTTGTTTATTTTTGTTTTTACTTCCATTACTCTAGGAGGTGGATCAAAAAAGATCTTGCTGTGATTTATGTCAGAGAGTGTTCTTCCTATGTTTTACTCTAAGAGTTTTATAGTGTCCAGTCTTACATTTAGGTAAAAAATCCATTTTGAGTTGACTTTTGTGTATGGTGTTAGGGAGTGTTCTAATTTCATTCTTTTACATGTAGCTGTCCAGTTTTCCCAGCACCACTTTTTGAAGAGGCTGTCTTTTCTCCATTGTATATCCTTGCCTCCTTTTTCATAGATTAGCTGACCATAAGTGCCTGGGTTTATCTCTGTGCTTTCTATCCTTTTCCATGGATCTATATTTCTGTTTTTGTGCCAGTACTACATTGTCTTGATAACTGTAGCTTTGTAGTATAGTCTGAAGTCAGGGAGTCTGATTCCTCCAGCTCTATTTTATTCCCTCAAGACTGCTTTGGCTATTTGGGGTCTTTTGTGTCTCCATACAAATTCTAAGATTTTTTGTTTTAGTTCTGTAAAAAATGCCTGGTAATTTGATAGGGATTACATTGAATCTGCGGATTGCTTTGGGTGCTATAGTCATTTTCACAATATTGATTCTACCAATCCAAGAACATGGTATATCTCTCTATCTGTTGGTATCATCTTTAATTTCCTTCATCAGTGTCTTATAGTTTTCTGCATACAGGTCTTTTGTCTCTCTAGGTAGGTTTATTCCTAGGCATTTTATTCTTTTTGTTGCAATGGCAAATGTGAGTGTTTCTTTAATTTCTCTTTCAGATTTTTCATCATGAGTGTGTAAGAATGCCAGAGATTTCTGTGCCTTAATTTTGTATCCTGCAACCTTACTAAATTCACTGATTGACTGTAGTAGTTTTCTGGTAGCATCTTTAAGATTCTTTATGTATAGTACCATGTCATCTGCAAACAGTGACAGTTTTACCTCTTTTCCAATTTGTATTCCTTTTATTTATTTTTCTTCTCTGATTGTTGTGGCTAGGACTTCCAAAATTATGTTGAATAATAGTAGCAATAGAGGACATCTTTGTCTTGTTCCTGATCTTAGAGGAAATGCTTTCATTTTTTCTCCATTTAGAATGATGTTGGCTGGAGGTTTGTCACATATGACCTTTATTATATTGAGGTAGCTTCCCTCTATGCCCACTTTCTGGAGAGTTTTCACCATTCATGGGTGTTGAATTTTCTCAAAAGCTTTTTCTGTATCTATTGAGATGATCATATGGTTTTTATTCTTCAATTTGTTAATATGGTGTATCACATTGATTGATTTGCTTATATTGAAGAATCCTTGCATCCTTGGGATAAATCCCACTTGATCATGGTGTATGATCTTTTAATGTGTTGTTGAATTCTGTTTGCTAGTATTTTGTTGAGGATTTTTGCATCTATATTCATCAGTGATATTGGTCTGTAATTTCCTTTTTTTGTAGTATCTTTGTCTGGTTTTGGTATCAGGATGATGGTGGCCTCAGAATGCTTTTCAGAATGTTCCTTCTTCTGCAAGTTTTTGGAAGAGTTTAAGGATGGGTGTCAGCTCTTCTCTAAATGTTTGATAGAATTCAACTGTGAAGCCATCTAGTCCTGGATTTTTGTTTGTTGGAAGACTTTTAATCACAGTTTCAATTTCATTACTTGTCATTGGTCTGTTCATATTTTCTATTTCTACCTGGTTCAGTCTTGGAATGTTATACCTTTCTAAGGATTTGTCCATTTCTTCTAGGTTGTCCATTGTATTGCCATAGAGTTGCTTGTAGTAGTCTCTTAGAATGCTTTGTGTTTCTGCAGTGTCCGTTGTAACTTCTCCCTTTTCATTTCTAATTTTATTGATTTGAGTCCTCTCCCTCTTTTTGTTGATAAGTCTGACTAATGGTTTATCAATTTTGTTTATTTTTTCAAGGAACCAGCTTTTAGTTTTATTGATCTTTGCTATTGCTTTCTTTGTTTCTATTTCATTTATTTCTGCTCTGATCTTTATGATTTCTTTCTTTCTGCTAACTTTGGGTTTTGTTTTTTCTTCTTTCTCTAGTTCCTTTAGGTGTAAGGTTAGATTGTTTATTTGAGATTTTACTTGTTTCTTGCGGTAGGCTTGTATTGCTATAAACTTCCCTCTTAGAACTGCTTTTGTTGTGTCTCATAGATTTTGGTTGGTCGTGTTTTCATTGTAATTTTTCTCTAGGTATTTTTTGACTTCCTCTTTGATTTCCTCAGTGATCTCTAGGTTATTTAGTAACAAGTTGTTTAGCCTCCAAATGTTTGTGTTTTTTACGTTATTTTTCCTGTAATTGATTTCTAATCTCATAGTGTTGTGGTCAGAAAAGATGCCTGATATATTTTCGGTTTTCTTAAATTTACTGAGGCTTGATTTGTGAACCAAGATATGATCTATCCTAGAGAATGTTCCATGTGTACTTGAGAAGAAAGTGTAGTCTGCTGTTTGGGGATGGAATGTCCTATAAATATCAATTAAATCTATCTGGTCTATTGTGTCATTTAAAGCTTGTCTTTTCTATTAATTTTCTGTCTGGATGATCTGTCCATTGGTATAAGTGAGGTGTTAAAGTCCTCCACTATTCTTGTATTACTATCAATTTCCTATTTTATAGCTGTTAGCAGTTGCCTTTTCTATTGAGGTGCTCCTATGTTGGGTGCATACATATTTATAATTGTTTTATCCTCTTCTTGGATTGATCGCTTGATCATTATGTGGTGTCCTTCCTTGTCTCTTGTAACAGTCTTTATTTTAAAGTCTACTTTATCTGATATGAGTATTGCTACTGCAGCTTTCTTTTGATTTCCATTTGCATGGAATATCTTTTTCCATCCCCTCACTTTCAGTCTGTACGTGTCCCTAGGTCTGAAGTGGGTCTCTTATAGACAGCATATATATGGGTCTTGTTCTTGTATCCATTCGGCGAGCCTGTGTCTTTTGGTTGGAGCATTTAATCCATTCATGTTTAAGGTAATTATCGATATGTATGTTCCTATTACCATTTTCTTAATTGTTTTGAGTTTGTTATTGTAAGTCTTTTCCTTCTCCTGTGTTTCCTGCCTAGAGAAGTTCCTTTAGCATTTGTTGTAGAGTTGGTTTGGTGGTGCTGAATTCTTTTAGCTTTTGCTTGTCTGTAGAGCTTTTGATTTCTCCATCAAATCTGAATGAGATCTTTGCTGGGTAGAGTAATCTTGGTTATAGGTTCTTCCCTTTCATCACTTTAAATATGTCATGCCACTCCCTTCTGGCTTGTAGTGTTTCTGCTGAGAAATCAGCTGTTAATCTTATGAGAGTTCACTTGTATCTTATTTGTCGTTTTTCCCTTGCTGCTTTCAATAATTTTTCTTTTTCTTTAATTTTTACCAGTTTGATTACTATGTATCTCGGCATGTTTGTTCTTGGGTTTCTCCTGTATGGGACTTCTGCACTTCCTGTATTTGGGTGGCTATTTCCTCTCTCGTGTTAGGGAAGTTTTCAACTATAATCTTTTCAAATATTTTCTTGGGTTCTTTCTCTCTCTCTTCTCCTTCTGGGGCTCCTATAATGTATAGGAGCCCCAGCTCCTATAATGTATAATGTTCTTGCATTTAATGTTGTCCCAGAGGTCTCTTAAGCTGTCTTCATTTCTTTTCATTCTTTTTTCTTTATTCTGTTCCATGACAGTGAATTCCACCATTCTGTCTTCCAGGTCACTTATCCGTTCTTCTGCCTCAGTTATTCTGCTATTGATTCCTTCTAGTGTAGTTTTCATTTCAGTTATTGTATTTTTCATCTCTATTTGTTTGTTCTTTAATTCTTCTAGATCTTTGTTAAACATTTCTTGAATCTTCTCAACCTTTGCCTCCATTCTTTTTCCGAGGTCCTGGATCATCTTCAGTATCATTATTCTTAATTCTTTTTTTCTGGATGGTTTCCTATCTCCATTCATTTAGTTGTTTTTCTGGGTTTTTATCTTGTTCTTTCATGTAGTATATAGCCCTTTGCCTTTTCATCTTGTCTATCTTTCTGTGAATGAGATTTTTGTTCCACAGACTGCAGGATTGTAGTTCTTCTTGATTCTTCTCTCTGCCCTTTGGTGGACGAGGCTATTTAAGAGGCTTGTGCAAGTTTCCTGATGGGAGGGATTGGTGGTGGGTAGAGCTGGGTGTTGCTCTTGTGGGCAGAGCTCAGTATAACTTTAATCCATTAGTCTGCTGATGGGTGGGGCTGGGTTCCCTCCCTGCTGGTTGCTTGGCCTGAGGCAATCCAACACTAGAGCCTACCTGGCTCTTTGGTGGGGCTAATGGCGGACTCTGGGAGGACTCACACCAAGGAGTACTTCCTAGAACTTCTGCTGCCAGTGTTCTTGTCCCCATGGTTAGCCACAGCCACTCCCCACCTCTGCAGGAGGCCCTCCAACACTAGCAGGTAGGTCTGGTTCTGTCTCCTATGGGGTCACTGCTCCTTCCCCTGGGTCCCGATGCACACACTACTTTGTGTGTGCCTTCCAAGGGTGGAGTCTCTGTTTCCCCCAGTCTTATCAAAGTCCTGTAATCAATTCCACTAGGCTTCAAAGTCTGATTCTCTAGGAATTCTGCCTCCTGTTGCTGGACCCCCAGATTGGAAAGCCTTATGTGGGGCTCAGAACCTTCACTCCAGTGGGTGGACTTCTGTTGTATAAGTGTTCTCCAGTTTGTGAGTCACCCACCCAGCAGTTATGGCATTTGATTTTATTGTGATTGTGGCCCTCCTATAATCTAGCTGTGGCTTCTCCTTTGTCTTTGGATGTGGGGTATCTGTTTTGGTGAGTTCCAGAGTCTTCCTGTCAATGATTGTTCAGCAGTTAGTTGTGATTATGGTGCTCTCTCAAGAGGGAGTGAGCACATGTCCTTCTACTCTGCCATCTTCTGTGCAAATATTTTTAAAATGAATGAACAGAACACATTCAAATAAAGTGAGAGTATGTGTAATAAATAAGCTCTTAAATTCTCTGGTCTTCTCCAAAGGCAACAACTGTTTTATGTCCTTATAGAATATTCTTTTTTTTTCTGGCCATGCCATTCAGCTTGTGAGATCTTAGTTCCCCTAACAGGGATTGAACCCAGGCCCACAGAAGTGAAAGCTCTGAGTCCTAACCACTGGACCACCAGGGAATTCCCCAGAATATTCTCATGTACATAAAATATGCTTATATCATTTTCTATGTCCTCTGACTTATCCCTATGGAGCTCATGCAGAGAGTGTGTGTTTGATCCCTGGTCGGGGAGCTAAAATCCCACATACCTCATGGCCAAAAATCAAAACATACTGCAAGCTGCTCACTCTAATCCCCCCCCCCACAACTCACACACTAAAAAACCAAGAAATTGGATGTGGATCACGCATTCTTAAAGACAAAGATTGAGCATCTGTGATTTGTTTAGGTATGAAATAAAAGACATATACTCAGAATTAGCATATAACCAAATACTTAATAAGAGAAATCTAAAGGCATTTTTTGGATCTGGCACCACCCAAAAATCCATGGACATTAAAGAACACTGAGAATAGAGCAAGAGAAGTGAGACCAGCTGCATATGTCTTCAGAAGGCCTGGATATACTTGGATGCTGCTAGAGAAGGCTGGAGACTGTAGAGAAGTTACTGAAAAGCCAAGGACAATGCCAGCAAGCCAACCTCTTCTTGTATCAGCATCGTCTCTGGCCCATGAGTTCCCACAGACCTTGACAGCAAAATGAAATGTTGACAGTGATAGATCCCATGGCACAGAAAGAGCCTCCAAAGCCTAAGCAAAGGGGGAGAAAAACTGCCAGAATTTTTGGTTTTAACTGAATTGGCACAACTTGCACAAACTAAAAATTGCTAATGAAAAGTAACCTGCAGCATTTGATTTAAGGTTCAAATATGAATGCGATGCCTTCATTTTCAAAGATGAAGCTACTGCTCTAGTATTTATTGAATAGATGTATTGAGTTATTTTTTGGTGGTACTTGGTGGATTTCTGCTAAATCAGCCCCTTCCTACCATGTTCCTGTGCATGTAGTGGTAGGCATGGATTGGCAGTTGGCAGAAAGAGAATTAGTGTCAGAATCCTGGGGAATGCTAATCACCAAATGACAGTGTACAACGACACAACCTAGGGAGATGACATCAGCTATGCAAATCACACATATTTAAAGTTTGAAACACACAAACTGTCTTTTAATCAAGTTGGATTTGTGGAAAGTTTTATCCAATAATTGAAAAAAAACAAGAAAAAAGCTACATTTTACTTAATGTGATGTTAGCTTTTAGCATTGCAAGTTGGACACTTTTCCCTGGCACATTTTTATTAATCTTTGTCAGTGCATGCACTCATAGACTGAGTAGTTGTGAGCTTTGCTACCCTGCACTTTTAGAATACTAATGAAAGAGAATTTATATTTTGCTTTCTTTCAAGCATCATAATTCAGGCTAAACCAAAAATTTTAGTGGGGAAGGTTTTATGGTGGGTGATTGATAATTCATGCCCCAAACAGCCTTTATAGTACTAGACTGGAGGTTTATCTTCTGAATTTTCTCCCCAAAGCTTAGCTAGAATTACCAGCACAAAGAATTCCCCCATGCTCAAAAGATATAAAATGAAAATACTTAGTGCCCATTCCTAAGTTATTGAATTTTCTTTCTCTTACTGGTTTCCAAAATGGTGTTAGATTTGTGAACAACAATATCTATAGGTGTCTCACAGCCAACTGAGCATTGTGCTAAGGCCACAGTGTTGGGAAAATGCCCACTGACAATAGCAATTGCTGAGTTTGTGATTTGCCTAACCCATTAATTGTTCTCTGTGATAATTTTAGAAAAAATGGATGACTAATGTCTCTTCTGGAGAGAACTCCTGTCTGAACCATTTTGGTAGGCAGAATTCTAAGACACCCTCCACCCCTACACCCACTGGTGTACAACATTCCTTGTACAATCAACTCTTCTTGATTGTTGGTGGGACCTGTGAATATGACGGACTAGTCACTATGATGATTATATTGTTATATAAGACTTTGTCTTAGCAAATTAGAAAGAGTGATTAAAAGCAAGAGAGGTGCTGCCCTACTGGCCTTGAAGGAGCAACCTGTCACATTGTAGAGAGGGGCACATGACAGAAAACCATGGGTAGCCTCAAGGAGCTGAGAATGGGCCTCAAGTGGGAGCCAGGAAGAAAGATGTATCTCAGACCTATAACCACAAGAAGCTGAATTCTGCCAACAGCCAAGAAGCCTAGAAGAAGACTTCTAAGCCTAAGCCTAGCCTAAGCCTCAGATGAAATCATGGCCATGGCTGGCACTGTGCAGCTTTGTGAGACTGTAAGCAGAGGACCCAGAAAAAATGTGCTGGATTCCTGACCCTTGGAAACTGTGAGTTAATAAATTTGTCTTGTTTTAAGCTGATAATTTTGTGATAATTTGTTATGCAACAATGGAAAACTAATCAAAGTATTCTTACCTAGGAATCCAAATTTTATCATGGATCCTAAAAATTGCCCAGGTTAGACACAAACATTGTAGGACACTGTGAGATAGAATATCTAAGATTGATTCATTTCTGGAAAATGTTGTTGGATGTCTTTTATCATTTTATCTAAGGAAATACAAAGTTGAATACTTAAAGCAGAGCAATATAAGCATGGTTCAACATTTTGCAAAGCAGGGCACTGACAGTCTCCATCTATTTGAGAGATCTCTAAGTGAAATACCAGGGTTTATTTCTGACTTTACTGTAAGTTGTATTTAATGGAAAAGAGAGAAGTGGAGATTAAAAAAAGGAAGTCATCGTGTTGAGGATGCAATAATGCGGAAGATGTATCTGTCAAGCAACTCTAAGGAAGATGCTTATTCTCAATCACCAGGACCTGTGGATGGCTGGATGCTTGAGTTCTGGGAGAGGAGACCTGATGGAGCCAGCGAGTGTGCCCTTGGGTGTTATCATGCTCTGGCCTGGGATCTTGGGGATGGCGAAGGGACCAGTGGAGAATCAGGCAAGTGTTCAGCTAAATTCTTGGTAAAATACATTCACAAAATGTTATCTGACAGTTTCTGTTTTAAACATCAATGTTACTTTGATGACTACAGAGAGTCACCGCTACCTACAGTATACTAATGCTTGTCTAGTAATTTAACTGTCTTGTCAGGGCCTCATTTTTCTTAACTGTGAAGTGTGGGATGGTCACACTTACTTATGTTGCTTTCACAGATAACCAGACAAAATAGTGAAGAAGTGAATTGGTGAGGAGGTTGACCTGATAGATGGCCAGTGGGAAGTTGAAAGAAGCACCCATTATGTGAAAGTTGATCTTTGTATTTTAGCTGTGGAAATCATAGCTGAATGAGGAGATGTATTGTTTGTAAGATATTATGCAAATAGGCAAAAAGAATTGGGTGATCAGAGCAGAGTAATGGCAAGATGTGACTCAGCAAATTGCAGATAGGAAAGCGGTGTCCTTCAGATAACAATGATTTGGTCTGGTGGAAGGTTGTGTTGGAAGAAGGGAAGAAGTCTCACTGGGAACTTGAGGAAGGAATTGCTACAATCAAGAAATATTTTGGTGACCATGTCCTTATATGGATATTTGTAAGGAAGGAGAGGTGCAGAAGCCTGGGCCACAGCCTGGTCATTAGAGAAATGTTCATTGTTTTGGAAAAAGTTATAATGATAAATAGAGATCTGCAAAGGGGAGTAGACACATAGAAAAGGCGTGATAAGACAATTTTGAGACCCCAGTGCTGGACCTGTTTTCCAAAATGAAGATAAAGATAATCTGAGGAGAAAATTTAAAAGGTAAAGGAAAAGAATTTGGTCAGTGTGTTAAAGATTGCTTAATTAATATTGCTGGCTGACTTTCTAAAGGACAAAGAAAGTGGGTGGAGCTTTCACAGAAAGTAGAAAGAAGGGCTGAAGTGAGCCCCTTTAGAGGGACAAGCTATGTGGCTGACTCTCCACACTTGGCCTTCATCTACTCCTGGCTTTCTGCCCTTTTGGTAAGCCGAAGAGACCGAAAACCAAATAATTCTGCTAGCATTAGGAACCCTTATAAAAGATTTGTTGATAAGGTAGTTAAAACCCTTGTCTAAAATGAGGTTTGTGGATATAATTTATACATACTAGTATCATCCTCCCTTATCATCAGTTATTCAGAATTAGCTGTACTCCTTTGGTAAGAAAAATACATGAAAAAGCTGTAAACAAACTGGGGTATGCCAGATATGTAAGATAATATGCAATACCCAGTTTTAGTTATTCTGGTAATGTTTTATTTGTACTTGAATAGGAAATAAAAGAAAATTTTCCACATACGAAGTCATTAAGAAGTAGAACAAAAAAGTTAGGGCACCCCAAAGAAGAGTGAGATTTTAGAAATAATTTTAGTGTAGAGCAAGTATATTTAAGGTACTTTGAAAGCCAAGACTTGTAATAAAGCATAGAGGAAAGGAGTAAAGAATATACATGACATGCATCCATCAATGTAAACAGTTACTGGACATATTCCAACTTCTTAAAATGTTTCTGTGTCGAACAAACATTTATTTACTCTTTCTGTCTCACTTCTCTTACTATTTCCCTCCCAAGATGTACCCCATAACCAGAACATCACCCTCATAATTACATCAAAATGTCATGCCTCCACCTTGCCCAGCCTCAGACCTGGATCACTCACAGAGTATCTTCCCCTTCCCCTCTTCTGGTCCATATAACATTAGTAGAGAAAGTCTCCAATCTGTGAGACGTTCACTGACTCCAATTCCATACCTCTAAATGGGTTCTTCGTGGGTGCTCAGTATTCTCTTTTTATTACCTTTAAAGTTCCCTAGCTCAGTTCTGAGAAAGGCTATTCAAAAACTGATTACATCCCCCAGGCCGTCAGCTCCATCACCTCATCTCTAATCTCAGCCAAAGAATTATACTCCTTTCAGGTGTTACTTATTAGCTAGATGAAAGTTGGTTATAAGGATAATCTCAACTGTTAGAAATTTTGAAGATAATCTTATTTAGATAAGGTAATCTTATTCAGATAAGGAAACTGAGGGTTAGAGGTTAATTCCCCAGGTAAAATGGAAAACTTTTATTGAGAAATTATGGCTGTTCCTACAACATGCTGGAATTGACAGTACACCATCACAGAGCTGTAGTACTGATCTAGTAATCCATTGGATTTCCCCCTGTTCCTGAGTTCCACTTCCTAATTCCAAATCACAGTATTATCTCTAATGTCTATAAACCCCAAGTCTTATTTCCAAGATTCACTTCTCTGATTATTTGCTTTGGGATGATAAAATTGCATTTTAATATCATGCTTGTGAAAATGGTTTCTACTGCCTAATATACCATAGTTCTGAAAGGAAAGGATTTGAAAGTTGTTTTTAAAAATCTGAATGTTGGGGCTTCCCTGGTGGCGCAGTGGTTGAGAGTCCGCCTGCCGATGCAGGGGACACGGGTTCGTGCCCCAGTCTGGGAAGATGCCACATGCCGCGGAGCGGCTGGGCCCGTGAGCTATGGCCGTTGAGCCTGCGCATCCGGAGCCTGTGCTCCGCAACGGGAGAGGCCACAGCAGTGAGAAGCCCGCGTACCACAAAAAAAAAAAAAAAAAAAAAAAAAAAAAGTCTGAATGTTGGCCATAATGTAAGAGAGTGTTTGCTCTTTAAAAAAATTTTTTATTACTATTATTTAAAAAATTTATTTTATATTGGAGTATAATTTATTTATAATGTTGTGGTAGTTACAGGTGTGATTTAGTTAAACATATATTTATTCTTTTCCAGATTCTTTTCCCATATAAGTTATTACAGAGTATTGAGTAGAGGTCCCTGTGCTATACAACAGGTCCTTGTTGATTACCTATTTTACATATAGTAGAGTGTATATGTTAATCCCAACTTCCTAATTTATCCCTTCCCCCCACCTTTCCTATTTGGTAACCATAAGTTTGTTTTCCGAGTCTGTGAGTCTGTTTCTCTTTTGTAAATAAGTTTATAGATTCCACATATAAGTGATGTCATATGATATTTGTTGTTCTCTGTCTGATTTAGTTCACTTAGTATGATAATCTCTAGGTCCATCCATGTTGCTGCAGATGGCATTATTTCTTTTTTTATGGCTGAGTAGTATTCCACTGTATATATGTACCATTCTTCTTTATCCATTCATCTGTTGATGGACATTTAAGTTGCTCCATGTCTTGGCCACTGTATATAGTACTGCAATGAACATTGGGGTGCATGTATCTTTCTGAAGTATGTTTTTCTTGGATATATGTCCAGGAGTGGGATTGCTGGATCATATGGCAGCTCTAGTTTTAGTTTTTTATGGATCCTCCATACTGTTCTCCATAGTGGCTGTACCAATTTACATGGAGAATGTTTGCTCTTATTTGATTTCCCAAAAGCAGAACTTCGATCAGTGGGTAAAAGTTATAGGAATGCCCATTTAAGTTCAATATTCAATTAATCAACAAATATTTCTGGTACCTATTGTATACCAGGCATTACTCTAGGGGTTGGAGATACAGTGGTAATAAAATACAGTCCTTCCTTTCTTGGAGCTTGTATTCTGTGTTTCATCAGATAATCAACAAACAAACAAATACACCTACAGTGTAATGTCAGGTAGCAATAGGTATTGTGGAGAAAAATAAAGATGGATAAGAGAATAAGAGTGACTGCAAGTCTTGCTGAGAAGCTGACATTAAAGCAGAGGCTTAAATGTATTTAGGAAGCAAGTTATGCAAAGGCCTGGAAGGAGGCTGTTCCCATCAGGCATTGGAAGAGCAAGTGAAATGTCTTAATTTAGGAATATAAGAAATTGGCTTCCTTGTGATTTAGTGGGCTTTCTGTCCTGGAACTGTTCAGAGTCCACATTACCTGCCAGGGAGTTTAAGATTATTTTTGCATTAGTTATGAGGTTGAAGTGAGTCAACTTTGAGATATCTTTCCAGCTTTAAGATTCTGTATATTTGCTTGGCATAACCATATGGCTTAGAACTTAAATAAGCAACAGCTAGGAGGAGAAAAGGTGCAAAAATATGTTTGGGGAAGCAAACAATAAAGCTATAGGTTTGGAGACTATTTATGTATGAACTTGCTCCATATTGACATTGAAATTTGGGGAAAAAATAGAGCTAAATATAAAAGTAGAATGGAGGTGTGATGAATCAGAAGTTAATGTAATTTAGGTCATTTAGTTATGTACAGATGCATAACTCCTCTCCAAATGATTCAGATATCATAGGAAATGACTTATAAGAGCTGATACTAAACTTTGTAAGGGAAGTAATTTTATAAGAAACAATTGTTTGTAACTCTTGAATGATGCCTCACTTTAAGTTAGAAAATCAGAAATGGTTGAAGGAGTATTTATAGATTTCTTTGAGCTCTTCTGAAGAAGAGCATTGCCACGGATTTTCCTTTTCATTTTTATCAAAATTTTTACTTTTAATTTTTAAACATCAGGCAGGCAGGTACTTAAAGGTAATTAGAATCAAATTTTATTTACTGTTGGAACTAAAAAAAAAATGAACTGATTTATGTTTTTGTGTCTTTGGAGGCTCAGCAAAGAAAATGTGTTAGAAAACTAAATTGAAGAATGTTGATATTTCTTAGCAAAACTTATAGAATTATAACATGGTATTTTATCTTCTGGAGTAAAAAATAAATGCCACAAGTGATAGGTAAAAATTTGGTCATATTTCAGCATCAAAAAATAAATGCCACAAGTGATAGGTAAAAATTTGGTCATATTTCAGCACCTGGCATTCAAAATAGACTTACAGGGACGTCCCTTGTGGCGCAGTGATTAAGAATCCGCCTGTCAATGCGGGGGACACGGTTTCGATCCCTGGTCCAGGAAGATCCCACATACCAAGGAGCAATTAAGCGCTTGTGCCACAACTACTTAGCCTGTGCTCTCGAGCCCATAAACCACAACTACTGAGCCTGCATGCCACAACTACTGAAGCCTGCACGCTCTAGAGCCCGCGTGCTGCAACTACTGAAGCCCTCACTCCTAGAGCTCATGCTCTGCAACAAGAGAAGCCATCACAATGAGAAGGCCCTGCACAGCAATGAAGAGCAGCCCATGTTCCTCACAACTAGAGAAAGCCCACGCACAGCAACAAAGACCCAATGCAGCCAAAAATAAAAACAAAAACCCACGCCCCCAAACAAAAATGACTTACAATGACAATAATGGTACTTCACATTTTGACTCTAATCAAGTAGTTTTGCAAACCAGAAAGAGCTCTGTCTTTTTTCCTTCACCCTCTCCTTTCTCCCTCTAAGTGGACAAATTGAAACCAGTGAAAATTATACACAGAAATTAGGAAGTACAAGCAGTGGGAGAATGGAGACCAGGAGGCTTCATTGCCGTTTAACAGAAGAGGAAAACTGAGTGACAAAAGGGTAAGATATTTGTGACACATCACATTGTGAGTCAAAAGAAAGTGCCAGGAATTGAACACAAAAGTTTTTAGTTCCTGGACCAACTCCAACCTAATTCTCCTCCTTAACTAACGTTCATGGAGAACAGATGTGGTAGAGAGAACACTGTGGCGTATGTGAAATTCGTTCTGCCTACTTCTTTTCTGAATACATGTGTGTATCACACGTGTATATTTAGCTAAATAAGGGCCATATTTTGCCAAGTTCTCATCCAATATATTTTTCTAGTAGCCTAAGGGATGACTAAAACTTGGGAATGAGGCCAGGGATGATAAATGAGAGGGGTCAGGCTGAAATGAAGGTGGGGAGATGTCATGCTTTTAGCACGCATGATTAATAATTTTGTTCCTGCTTTGTTTTCGTGTTTTCGAATAAGAATATTGTCAGGGAGACCAATGTACCTGAATTGTGTGAAATATAAAAGATTACAGAAGAGAAACAGCTGCTCAAAGCCAAGTTTACTTTTAGGACTTGTCTTTCACGGAGACCACATGCCTTCAATCTAATGAAGACTGAGAACAATTTGACAGTGAGTGAAATAAAACAATTAACAGAGCCATATGGGGCAAGGCATTACAGTTTAGGGAAGAATACTGTACTTAGGGAATAGCAGTTTACAAAATGATACATATATCATTTCATTCTTAACTTCTGCAGGCTTGTTTCTTATTTTTCTGTAATTGGTATGGGCATAGTAAACTTGTGAAACTTAGGAGAACTTAGGGGAAAAAACTTATACTGAGAACTCATCTTAAATTTGCCCACAGTAATTAGCACTTAGACACCATGAACTACTTGAAACTATGCAGAAGTTAAATAATGTTTGTAATGTTTGTAAGGAACTTCTGACCTCCAGGCATTTGCACAGGCTATTTCCTTTGTGTAAAATACTGTCCACACAAACTCAATTGCCTAATCCTCAGCTACCTTTCCAACATTGCTCTAGACATTTTCCCTGGAAAGCCTTCTATGCCCCTAACACTGGATTAGGTGTCCTGTCCTCGTATATAGGTAGCTCTTATTATACTTATTATAATCCTTGTTGATTTCCTTGAAGACAGGAATGGTGTTTAGTTCACCCAGCACGGCTCTTCTTAACCTGAAAGTGCTTCAGATTTACTGGAACTTGGAGTCAAGGGGAGGTGTTGGGAAAGAACTTAAGCTGTAAAAAGGGGTCAAATTATGAAGGATCTTAAAAACACATTAAGGAGTTTAGTTATTGACCAAACATCTACTCAGTGTAAGTTAGAGCTAATGAAATCCTAAAACACAGTAGTAATTTACATTGCTAACAAGTAGTAGAAGAATAAAGAAGAAAATCAATTGATTAAAAATATATTTTATAAAGAAGATGTGGCACATATATACAATGGAATATTACTCAGCCATAAAAAGAAACGAAATTGAGCTATTTGTAATGAGGTGGATAGACCTAGAGTCTGTCATACAGAGTGAAGTAAGTCAGAAAGAGAAAGACAAATACTGTATGCTAACAGATATATATGGAATTTAAGAAAAATATGTCATGAAGAACCTAGGGGTAAGACAGGAATAAAGACACAGACCTACTGGAGAATGGACTTGAGGATATGGGGAGGGGGAATGGTGAGCTGTGACAGGGCGAGAGAGAGGCATGGACATATATACACTAACAAACGTAAGGTAGATAGCTAGTGGGAAGCAGCCGCATGGCACAGGGATATCGGCTCGGTGCTTTGTGACCACCTGGAGCGGTGGGATAGGGAGGGAGGGAGACGCAAGAGGGAAGAGATATGGGAACATATGTATATGTATAACTGATTCACTTTGTTATAAAGCAGGAACTAACACACCATTGTAAAGCAATTATACCCCAATAAAGATGTTTAAAATATATATATATATATATATATATATATATATATATATATATATATATATATATATATATATATATTTATACTAGATAACAGGAACCCATGGGACACCATTTAATTCTGCTGGTATATTATCTTCCCAGGCATATATTTGACTTTTGATAGGACAGGGACCAGCTGTTGTTCCTATTCATAAAATAAACTCTCAGATGCTTGAGAGATGGAGATTGTGGTGTGAGATGTGCACTTGTTCTGCATAGCATCCTGTCCTCTCATCTTTGTTCTGCACTGTTGTTCTATGAGCCTAAGGCAGGGCACTTTTTACTTTGAAAATTCCCTTGGCTTTGTCTCTGTCAACACATGCATATAGACTCAACCATTTGCACTCAGAGGTTCACTGATAAAACACCCACCTCCCTGGAAAAATGACAATCCTCGCTGTCCTCATATGATGGAAAAAATTAGGACTGCCAAGTTGTCCTTCTTTGTTTTAGACTCTTATATGAGAGTAACAATATGATTACCTTCTGACATGTTTCTGTTTTAAAGAACAAAGACATTTCTCTGGCTTTCAGTATTCTAAACCATGTATATCTCTTTTGTTTATATCAAGCTCAAAAGTTTGGTAAGCTGTGTCACTTTGGTTTTAATTTTCACAGGACTTGTAATCTGGTCTGGTAGGTCTTGGAGGTAGCAAATCATGACCAGCTCTATAGTTTCCTTAAAATGATATGACAGTCCCTTAACAGGTTCCTGCTACCGTGGCTTAGGACCATTGAATTAGCCATAAGTCTTACATACCCTTTAGATGTCAACCTAAAACAAGAATATACTTGGTGGGAAAAATAGCCCATAAAGGTTCAGTGATACTGGAACCCTGCCAGGCTTAACATTCTGACAGGGCAGGAGACCCTGAGGAAGCTCAGATGGAGTCAACCTGTACTGGTCCTTGGGCAGAAAAAGGATACAGGAATGACAGAGTATGAATCAATGGCAGACTATCATCATTTCATACACGATAGGAAATATTAGGAAGGAATAAATGAGGTCCCTCTTCATTAAAACCTCTAAAGTGACAGCTGATATCACCTTGTCTATGGCAAATGTAGGGTTGAATTTGCTCTTCATTCTTTGATTGGTTTCAAGAGAAGGTAAAATACCATTTATGTTTATTTTTTTTAAAGTAATTTGATTATCACATCTTATAAAATGTGAAGGCTAAATAGATATTAACAAACAACATTTTGAAAAAAGTTATAAAGTCTGTAGTTCTGACAAATTAACTTAGAAGTTTAACTTTAAGGTAACTTTAAAATTAACTTTAATTCTAAAAATATTTAAAAGGGAGAACATATGAAGAAATAGAGGTTTGAATTATTGAACTAACTTTTCCCCAAATTAAGGACCTTAAGGAGAGGAATTAAATTTTTAGCACCATTGTTACACATTATTTACAATTGATTCAGTAATGTGTTAAAGAGATCCAGCAGGAAAGGGTATAAACATATCTGCCTACAGTTTAAACTTACATCAGTGAAACACTGGAGTAGATCATGCCCACTGTATTAGTTTCTTGTGGCTCCTGAAACAAGTTGCCACAAACATAACAGGGATTTATCCTCTCGTGGTTCTGGAGGCCAGAAGTCAGGGTGTTGGCAGAGCCACTCCCTCTAAAAGTTCTGGGGAAAATCTTTCCTTGCCTCTTCCAGCTCTTTGTGACTCCTTGGCTTGTGGCAGCATCACTTTAATCTCTGACTCTGTCTTCAAGTAGCCTTCTTCCCTTTGCCTGTCCATGTCCTTTTCTGGCTCTTGCAAGGACACTCGCATTGGATTTAGAGCCTACACTGAACGAGTATGAGTTCATCTTGATCCTTAACTAATTACATCTGCAAAGGTCCCATTTCCAAACAAGGTCAGTCTGAAGTTCCTGAATGGACAAGAATTTGTGGGGGTAGAGGACAGGTTCCATTTAACCCACTACATTAAATCTGTTAAAAGATAATTTATAATCTTTTGGAGTTCTCTAGTCTTTTAGGATTTTGGTCACTGCTTAAAAAATGTTTATCCCATCATACTTAAGAGATTCTTGGGGTCAGAAAAAAAATCCATGTTGAGTGTAAATACTAAAAACCTTAGAAACAAGGATTCCCTAAAGTAATAGATGCACCAAATTTCTAAAATTAGATCAGAATTTATTTCTAAAGAAATCATATGTATTTTCCTTTCTATTGACTTTCTGCTGGATCTTCATGAAAAATTTTTAATTTTAAGGAGAATTTGCAACAGATGTTTGTAGCCTTTTCCTGTATTAAAATAGATATAATAGAAAGAATGACCCAGGGCAAACTTTAGCTTCTTACACGTATGTCTGACTATCTGAATGTTTTTCAACATGACTATCAAAGTAGATATGACTATTTGTACAGTTGTTATATATTATATTTTATTCATTAATACAGTTTGTATAGCACACCAATATTTTCTTGTGTTGATATTTGAAAAAATATTTTATAATTCTTTATTATTATAAATGTAATGCATAGTGTACAAAGCCATGAGTCTATTTTTCAAAGAGGAATGTTGGTAATTTCAGTGCTGCCTGTGATTGTCATCTAGACCTTTAGTAGGTCAAAAAGTCTGATCTGAGGGTTTTCTTTCTCATTCAGTTTTATTTCTTCACTCACCTGTTGCTCTCACTTGATTTCATTGAACTAGTACAGACACACATGGATGGTCAAATTTTTTAAAGTTCTATTTTGATGAATTCTGATATACTTTTTTTTTCTGGTGAGGATGAGTACAAGGATGGATCATTATCTATATAATATTTCTCAGACATCAGATTGAGTACATTAAGGAATACCTAAATATTGAATTCTTCAGGTCTCTACTTAAGATAAAACTTTGTATTTCTATAAACTTTCAAACTGCTTTGCTAACTATTCTTATATCTATGAATAGAAGGAGATAGTAAGCTCTGTGTGCTTCATATATTCTAGTGTCCCACACAGTGCTTGGTATAAGCAGAGCTTTATGACAAATGCACATTCTTTTAATACTTGATGAATGAATAATTTCATGGATACTGTTTAGAAACATCATTTCAGACAGACAGTGCAAACTTCTCTGAGAAAGAAAGCTTCTCATTCAGTTTCCTACATTTAAGCAGTGAGGACAAAGCCAACCCTCTGGTCAGAGCCTTGTTTTGGGAATATGGTTAATAGAACCTAGATCTAGCTTGACGACAACATTCCAGACTCCCAGAAGAAACCCTCATACTCTGGGGTGGGTGATTACTGGCCACGGATGCACTTTCTCTCTCCATTTTCTCCGGGGAGAAAGAACACTAGAGAGACAGGTAGCCCACCCCTGCCCACTGAACCCAGTCGGGCAGCCGTCTCACAGTCACTGGGCTTGAGCACTGCACGCTGCTGGTGTTTCTGAAGTTTGGCAGGTCACGTCCTCCCTGGTGCAGCCAAATTTCTTATGTTTTGTCCAGAAAGCTACAGTGCTAGCTTTGTTCCTTACAAATGGTACAACCTTTGCCCTTAAGGGTTGAGGTCTCAATTGTCAGGGCATGTCTGAAGGTTAAGGGTGGCTGCTAGATGTGTCATGGTGGGGACCAATATCCAGGCAACTTATCTCACAGCCATCACCCAAGAGGCTGAGGGAGGATATGCTATTACGAGGTGAGGTGTGTTATAAAAGCCCTGCACAGAGACTTGGAAGCCCTATGGCAGCATGGCAGCTACAGCCCTCATCCTTCTGTCTAGTAGTTGTGATTTTTGACTAACCATACATAAATATTCTGGGCTTCAGATTTCTGCTCTGAAAGTAAAATTTGGGGACATTAGATTTCTTTTAATGTTAAAGAGTTGAGAGTTTGATGATGTAATGCATGGACTGAGCATGGAGACTGGCATGTGGTAAGCAGTAAGTAAATGCTGGCAGTTACGACTGTTAGATATGTACAAAGATATTAAATTTAGTATTAATTATAACTGTGAAAAATTAGAAACAAACTAAATATCCAGTAGCAGAGAATAGGGCAAATATTTTTTATCATTCATGTAATAGAATACTATAGAGCAATTAAAAGTAGCATTCTGAAGAATATTTAAGACATAAAAATCTTCAGTGGGGAAGTATGACAGTCTGTGCTGGTTTGAATATTAAATCCATAACAATAAATCTATAACACAGATTTTTTTTTCTATTTTACAACTGAAAAAATTGAGCCTAGTGAGATTAAGTAATTTGCCCAAGATCATACCATTCATAAATGGTAGAATTTGATATTGTACCATACTTATATAGAAAACATTATAGAAAGATTAGAATTATATATATGTATAAATATAATAAAATATAAATAGATATGTGAAAAAAATTCTGGATGTTAAGATTTCAGGCAAGTTTATTTTTAAAATGCTTTTATATTTTCCAAATTTTATGTGATAGGTATATGTATATTACTTTTGATAAAAGAAAAATATTAATAGATGAAAATAATAGAAATGCCTTTATAAAGGAGGTGGTGTGGAGATCAGTGTTCAGGACTGATGGGAGTGATCAGGGATAATGCAGAAAAGGAGGGCAATTCCAGGTGTGTCTGGTTAATGAGAGGGATCCTGTGTTATTCAATCAGGGTGTGATTAGAGGAAAAGTGATTTTCTTGATCAAGTTTATGCACCAATATTTCAGTTAGAAAATATTTTCAAGGAGAATGATAATGTGCCCTGAAGTTAACCTGACATAAATTAAAGAGAGATGATTTTGTCTATCTTGGATTTGAGATTTCAGGATGACATATATAGAGTTTATAAGTAATTTGGACACATGGGGACAGTAGCTTTTGACAAAGAGGAAAACAATGTATTGTTGAAATGGTCAGTGAGTACAGTCTCTGTGAGTGAGAGAGAAATGCAGTCTTGAGGAAAACAGCATTTAGGGGAAATAATTGGGAAAATGAATCAGAGAAGACCACCCAGAAGCATGTTTCATGGGAATGAGGAAGACGCTGTATTCCAGAAAATAAGGAAAACAACATGTTGCTGAGATGTAAAGGAAGATGAATGGAGAGAATAGTAATTGGATTTGGTGCTTAGAATTCACCCACGATTTCAGTAAATTGGTGGCAGCAGAAGCTGTGTTGTAAACTGTTAACACTGTGTGGATGTGAGTTAAGTTTAAGAGGAGACTACTATTTCAAGAAGTTTGATGATCAAGAAAGGTCATTTTTAAGGTGAAGGGACAAAGACGTCAGGAATAGGGAAATAAATTAGTAGTGAAGAAAATACTGAAATTGTATGAGAGAAAGAGCTGGGGAAACATCCCAAGGGATGTCGACAGAGAATGAGATTAAAATGAGTGGATGAACTTTGGCAAAGAGAAGACATGTTTTTCCCACTCAGATATCAAAAAGAACGAGAAGGGGATTGCAAATATCCAGTGAGATTTTATAGATATAGTGGGAGATAAGGAAAGTTGAGGGAGCTTGCTTTATATGGTCTCAATTTTCTTGGCCAAATAGGAAATGCAGTCAACGGCCTAGAATAAAAAGAATACAAGATATTGGGTGGGAATTGGTGTATAAGGATAGTGGAAAAGATTTGTAAAAACCCTTGTGGAAAAATGATGTAGATCATTGCACTATGATGGACAAATTGATTTCCAGGTAGAAGTGCTACCCCGCCAGCAATACTCAGGAGTCTGAGACAGTGATCGGTAAATGATTTTAATAGGTACCATTTACATAGTGGCCTACAGTTCACAAAATGCATTTATGTATGTTTTCTCATTTGGAATAAAGAGCTAGCTGGAATTAATCAAGACTGGCATGGGCAGAGTAGGAATTTTCCTGTACTGTTAGGGTGGGCTCTCTTGAAACTACTGCCCCTAAATACACAGAGAGGCCAATGAAGCCATGCCAGTGTGTGGGATGAGGAGACTAGGGCTCATAATGAATTTGAATGGCACATTCAGTAGCAAGAGTGGGATGTGTGGAAAGTTAAATTTTGTGGTCAGAGAGAATTGCATTTTATTTTATGACATATGTTATAGAAAAAAGAAAAAAAAACCTATCTGGTTACCTCCAAAAAAAAAAAGACTTCTATTAATTTCTGCAGATATCTTGTCATATATTAAATATTAGATATTTTTAGGCTTTGAAATATTGTTAAAATATCTTCTAACTTTTCTTTTATATAATAACCTGGCTTTTCTTTGAACAATTAATTATATCTCTAACTTTATCTGAATAAATCTATGTCCATAGTTATATCTATGTCTGTATATCTATCAATATATCTACTTTTGATTGATTAGTCTTGCATTAAACCTATACATTAACTTAAGATAATTGATATTTTATTACATACATCATTTATATCCAGAAATATAGTATGCTTTCTTTATTTCTCTAAATAAAAATAAAAACTGCCTTAATATTTCAGGTCATATTAATAATGTTTGATATGTGTATATTTATCTGGACACTATTAAATTCTTAAAATAATTTGAATAATTTGTTTTAGTTGATTTTTTTTGATTTTATAGACAAAAATCATAATAGAAAATGGTTGTTTTCTCTCCATATTGCCAATATTTAATTAATTTTCTTTGTTTTATAACCAGAACTTTTTTCATTTATTATGGAACTGGAATTTTTTTTTTTCTTTTTTTGCAGTATGCGGGCCTCTCACTGCTGTGGCCTCTCCCGTTGCGGAGCACAGGCTCCGGACTCGCAGGCTCAGAGGCCATGGCTCACGGGCCCAGCCGCTCCGCGGCATGTAGGATCTTCCCGGACCGGGGCACGAACCCGTGTCCCCTGCATCAGCAGGCAGACTCTCAACCACTGCACCACCAGGGAAGCCCCGGAATTTTTTTAAAATAAGCTTTTTATTAAAGTATAACAGAGGTAAGTACATAAATGTAAGTGTAAAGCTCAGCTATTTTCATAAAGTGGACGTACCAGGTAACCAACACCCAAACTACAATATTATCAACACAAATCCCTTCAGCCCCTATCAGTCACTATCCCCACCAATTTGTATACAATAAAATGCATCCACTTAAGAGAACAAATGTATGGACACCAAGGAGGGAAAGGGGGGTTGGGATGAATTGTTCGATTAGGATTAACATATGTACACTAATATGTATAAAATAGATAACTAATGAGAACCTACTGTATAGCACAGGGAACTGCACTTCGCTGTACGGTAGAAACTAACACAGCACTGTAAAACAACTATACCCCAATAAAAAAAAATCCTATGATAAACCATAATAGAAAAGAATATTAAAAAAGACTGTATAACTGAATCACTTTGCTGTACAGCAGTAATTAACATAACATTGTAAATCAACTATACTTCAATAACAATAAAAAGCAAACAAAACTGCACCCAGTTAAAGTTATATCATTTGATAAATTTATGCATCTGTAAAATTGTCTTATCAATCAAAATAGTGAAAACTTCCATCACTCCCAGAAAGTTCCCTTGTGCCCCCTTTCATTCAATTCCCTCACCACCAGCCCCAAGCAAACATGACCTGATTTCTGTCAGTATAGTATAGCCTTGCTTGATGTTGGACTTCATATGGATGCAATCATATGGTATGTACTGTTTTGTGGCAGCTTCTTTCATGAAAAATAATGTTTTTTAGTCAATCTATGTTTTTATTTGTATCAGTAATTCATTTCTTTTTATTGATGAGTATTATTGCATTTATATATATATATATATATATATCAATTTGTTTATCCAATCATGTTTCGATGAGCATTTAAGTTGTTTCAAGTTTTAGTGCTAAGAATAAAGCTGCTATGAACGCTCACATCCAAGTCATTGTGTGGTCATCTTCACTAAGTGTATCACATGACAAATGTACATTTAATTTTATAAGAAGATTCTAATGTCTTTTCCAAAGTGATTATATCATTTTAGACACCCACCAGCATTTTATGAGTCCAAAGTATTCCACAGAATTTTTCAAAACAATATTAATAAATTTGAATTTATGTTTTTACTTAAAGGAAATGCCTTGTAAATGCTGTTTCCATATGTAAGATAGGTAATTTTTAATCATGTTAAATATTAGGTATGATGTATTGGAATTTGTTAGATGATTCTTTCTACCTAGTTCATTAATTTGAGGAAACCACTACTAGTGGAGTCAAGCCCACAATACCATATGGGAGGAAAATCTGGGTGGCTGAGGCCTGTGTTTGTAGAGCTAGTTCCTAGCTCTCAGCCTGCCCACCCTTACTTTATTTCCACTTCATCCATCTCATAAATAGCAATCCCTATTTTCTGGTTTCTCTTGGTACCAAGTCCCTTTAGCACAATCTGCTGTTGGCCACCATCCCAGCTCTAATCAGCTGCATTTATTCACAGACTCCACCAGTGTTTCTTCTTGGATCCCTGCTTTCAGAAATACATACATGTCAGCAGCTTCTTTCTAATGGCCTTAGGAACTTTCCATCAGTTTACTGCTCTCCAGGGCTTCTCAGGGGGGCATGGTCAAGTCTCACAGTCTGCTCCTAAATATTTCAGCATCTACTAAATTTATTATATCTTTTTCTCATTTAACTAAAATGCTATTTAAATTACTTCTTTGATGTTGGAAAATTCTTGCATTTTTGAGATAACCATTATTAGTTGTAGTGAGATATTTTATATAGTAAAACTAAATTCTATATGTTACATCATTTTAAAAATAGATTTTTCACACTTATGTTCATAAGTGAGATAGACTGTTTGGCATTAAAGGAATTTGAGTAAAAAGACTACATTTGTTTTATGAAATAAATTAAGTAAGAATTTTCTTCTAAGCTTTTAAGCATGAATTACAAGGAAATCATAAATTTGAAAGCTTGAAAGATTTCTCTAAAAGGCTTGTTATACTTAATTGACTTCCTTCCCCAGCTGTGGTTGAGAGTAGCTCTTGGATGGATTTTTCAATTTGTTACTGAAATAGTTCTCTGTAAGCTTTTCCAGTTTAATTCTGTAGATATCATATTAAAGTATACTAGAGGGCTTCCCTGGTGGTGCAGTTGTTGGGAGTCCGCCTGCCGACGCAGGGGACACGGGTTCGTGCCCCAGTCCAGGAAGATGCCACATGCCGCAGAGCAGCTGGGCCTGTGAGCCATGGCTGCTGAGCCTGCGTGTCTGGAGCCTGTGCTCTGCAACGGGAGAGGCCACAACAGTGAGAGGCCCGCGTACCGCAAAAAAAAAAAAAAAAGTATACTAGAAACTTATCATTTTGATTTTCAAATTTATTATATTTATGTGCATATTCTTTAAATTTTAAACCATAAACTTTTAAAATAACTCTGGTTATTTTTTTCTATTAAATAATAAAATAATGTAAATTAATTTTTTTCTTTTCTAGTAGAAATGTTTTAGCTATATATATTGTATTTATATTAAGTATTTTCATCTTGTAAAAAATATTCTTAATTTCTTTAAGGTAAAATTATAGGAAGAGAAAATGGGTCAGTGATTTTGGGGAGCTGGTCACGGAGGGTGTTTTTGGGGGGTGATGGAACTATTCCATATCTTGATTGTTGTATGTCAAATTCATAGAACATACATCAAAAAGAGAACATTTAACTGTATGTAAATTAAAAAGTGAATAAGGCAAAACAAAAAATTATTGTTCTATGAAGCAGTGATCAAGAATATCAGATAAAAATAGGAAAAAGTATTGTAGAGGTGTGTTAGGTAGTTAATAGAATTTTATGGGTTTTTTTGGTATTTTTGATGTTTTGGTATTAATTTAAAATTTTTATGTTATAATTTTTTTCCCCACAAAAGGAAGCTTGGATCAACCTCTCAGCATTCAATAAATGCTTGTTTCAAGAAATAGGTAATGATCTGAAAATTTAACACAATACTAACTTGTGATACTTAAAAAAAATATACTTCAAGCATTTTGAATTCTATGCATATATCTCAATTTAATTTTTAAATTGAGGAAAATCTTGCCACTAGCAGGGGTTCCATAAATAGAAATAAAGTAAGAAATCATGTACTTTATTTTGCCTTTCTTTTTTTTTTTTGTTACTGTTTGTCCTAACCCTTTCCACATATATGAATCTAGCTTAACATTCTGCAGCTATGCTCTTTTATGACTTCATTTTAACACAACATGCCTGATAATTATACTTATTAACAATGTTACTTCTCCTCTTGATGTCTATCTTCTCATCTCTGGAGAGATTCAATATCAATTCAATGATTATTATACATCTCTACAATACTGGTGCCCTCACATGTGTGTTCTTTCTTAAATTCAATCATTGGTTCTCTTGAATGCACAGTCAAGACTTTTGTAGAAAAGCTACTTGATTAGTAAATTCTCCAAGGCTTTGTTAAACCTGAAAATATCTTTCTGTTGTGCAAACAGATGAATGTTAACTTGTCTATATTCAGTCAATACAGATACTACTGTATCCCAGAAGTTTCTGGACCTGTCTCTCATTGTTTTCTGTTATTTATTTCTGAAGATTCCTTCACTTCTACTTCAAAATTGTGATATGATTTTACTGTTTGAAACATAAAATTTTACATTTAAATTCCATATTTCTCATAACGTGCTTGATTTCAGCACTCTTATTACTGAATTATCTTATTATTCTTTCAGGTGTTGATTTTATCTCATTTTGTCCCATTCATTTTTATTTCCTTGGGAATTTCTATTATTGACAATGTGAATATGGTACAGTTGGGTCTTTTTTTTTTTTCTTTAATCAATTCAGTCACTCTGTGTCTTTTGATTGGAGAATTTAATCCATTTACATTTAGAGTAATAATTTATTAGTAAGGACTTAGTAATGTATCTTATTAATTGTTTTTTGGCTGTTTTATAGTTCTCTTGTTCCTTTCTTCCTCTCTTGCTGCCTTCCTTTGTGAATTGATTATTTTCTGTAGTGGTATGCTTTGATTCCCTTTTCTTTATTTTTGTGAATTTACTGTAAGTTATTGCTTTGTGGTTACCACGAGGCTTACATAAAATAGCTTATAGATATAATAGTCTTTTTTATGTTGATAACAATTTAACTTCGATTACATACAAAATTCTACCTTTCTCTTACCCTCCTTTTATGTTTTTTTATGTCACAATTTAGATCTTTTTATATTGTAGGTAGTGTACTTTCATTTCAATTTGAAGAACTCCTTTTAGAATTTTCTGTAAGATAAGTCTAATGGTGATGAACTCTCTTAGTTTTGTTTGTTAGGGAGAGTCTTTATCACACCTTCATTTCTGAAGGACAAGTTTTCTGGGTAAACTATTCTTGATTGGCATTTCTCTCTTCCCACATTTTGAAAATATCTCACTCTCTCCTGACCCCTTCTGAGAATTCAGCTGAAAGCCTTATGGGGGTTTCCTTGCATGAGAGAAGTCTTTTTTCTCTTGGTGCTTTTAAAACTTTGTCTTTGA
This sequence comes from Stenella coeruleoalba, assembly GCF_951394435.1. NCBI lineage: Eukaryota > Metazoa > Chordata > Mammalia > Artiodactyla > Delphinidae > Stenella > Stenella coeruleoalba. The sequence goes on from NC_137149.1 coordinate 115,457,047, forward strand.
TTTTAGATAGTTTTATTATAATTTATTATAATATGTCTTAGAGAAGATCATTTTGGATTGAAATTTGGGAGTGACCTATTAGCTCCATGACCCTGGATATCCAAGTCTACCCCCAGGTTTGGGAAGCTCTCAGTCATTATTTCTTTAAATAAGCTTCCTGCTCTTCTTCCCTCTCTTTTTCTTCTGAGCCTCCAATGATGTAAAAATTGTTTCTCCTAATGGAGTCCTGTAAGCCATGTAGGCTTTCTTCATTCCTTTTCATTCTTTCATTCTTATTTTTCTTTTTGCTTCTCTGATAGGATGATTTAAATTGATCTGTTTTTGAGCTCACTGATTCTTTCTTCTGTTTGGTCAAGTCTGCTATTGAAGCTCTCTATTGAATTTTTTAGTTCAGTTTTTGCATTCTTTGTCTCCAAAATTTCTGTTTGGTTCTTCTTTATGCTTTTATCTCTTTGTTAAACTCATTTTGTTCTCATATTTTTCCCCTTATATTTTAACAGCTTTTATCTGTGTTCTCTTGAAGGTCTCTGAATGTTTTAGAACAAATATTTTGAATTCTTTTTCAGGCAATTCCTAAATCTCCACTTCTTTGGGGCCAGGAAATGGGGTTTACTGTATTTATTTGGTGGAGTCATGTTTCCCTGATTGTGATCCTTGTAGCTTTTGCATAGGTGTCTGCACATTTGGAGAAGCAGTCACCTCTTCCAGACTTTATGGACTACCTTTGACAAGGGAAGACTTTTGTCTGTGAGTGGAGGCATGCTATAACATGCTGTAACTCTGGGTCTAGTGGTGCAGGTGTCAGGTGCAAGAGTGTGTGGTGGTACCAGGTCCAAGGGGTTGTGATGTCTCTTTGGCTCAGGCCACTGGGTCCACAGTATCAACAACTGTCTGGTACTTAGAGAGCACTGTGTTTGGGTCTGCAGTGACTGCAAGGGTGTCCTTAGCAGAGCCTTAGGGTCCAGTAGGTAGGGACCAGGGCAGGCAGCAGTAGTGACCAGAGCCAGTTGTATGCAAACATTCAGCTGTGGGGATGAGCTGCAGGTACCTGTGTAGTGGCAGTGACCAGTTGCGGACACACATGTAATGATGGGGGCCAGGGCAGGTAGCAAAGGCCAGAGCCCTCTGTGGATACATTAGCAGCTGCAGGAGCCATGGTTGTCAGTGTACATTACCCTGGTCACTGAGTCTTGCCATGAGAGCAAGGCAGTGGAGGCTGTTGACAGAGATAAGGCTGGGGGTGGCAGTTGCACAGCTGAAGGTGTTAGCTACAGTGGTGCAGCCCAGTGACAGAAGACAGGGATTTATCCAGGTCCACAAAAGCTATTGGCATGCTCTCCTGTGGCTGCACAGTCTCCCCTGAGAGGTATGCACTTCAGCGGAGAGTGGGGTCAAGTGTCAGGTCGGTGACATGCAAGTGCACACCTGGAGAGGCTAGCCCTGAGTATGTGCATGGTGGTGAGGGTGAGCCACAGTGGTCTAGGGTGGTGTCTTGCACTTGTGCAGCTCCAGAGGCCTGGACTGGCTGCTGGGCTTCTTTGGGGCTGGGGAGCAGGGAGTGGGGAGGTACTCAGATGGTGAATGTTAATACCTGTGGGGCAAAAGCTGGTGAAATCTGCAGGGGTCCATGGTAGCTACACTGGCCATTGGTTTCTTCAGTGGTGAAAGCTGCTGGGTTTGTCTACAGAGCAGGTGACTGAGAAGTGTGATCACTCTTGCTGAGTGGTTGCTACTTGTAGCCCCTGTTTTTCTTCCTTGTTTCCAGGTGTGTCTATACATCTCAACTTTGCCAGTCTGGGTTGGGTGAAAGCAAAGTGGGACCTTCGTGTGGTGCTCTGAATGGCTGGGGAAGGTGGTTGCTCACCCACCTCTTCTTTTCCCAATGAAGAAAATTCTCTCTAGTTGGGAAGTTCCCTCTTGGCTCTGAGCAGTGCTGGCTTGGGGGATGGGATGAAGCTGTTTGCCTTTCCTTCTTGTTCAGTTATTCTCAGGTTTTTGAGCCTGAAATTTCTTAAATTGTCTCCAGAGCTCTCCCAGTGCTGTTTTTGTGGTGGAAAACTCTCTAATTGTTGGTCTTTTGAGGGGGCTGAAGGCTGGGGGATCCTACATTGACATTTTGGTGATGTTGAGTTACCTCCTCCTTCATCGTATACTTTATATATCATGACTTTTTTCATCTAGAAATTCGTATTATTTTTATATTGTTTTTTATTGTTGAAAAATATTTTCATAGATCCATGATTAGTTTTGTTCAGTGATATATATTTGAATATAATTTGTTAATTTTTTGGAATGATAAATATTTTCTTATTTAAATTATTTCACATGGATTTAGTTGAAGAAATGTTTTGCCACTGCTACTCATTCAAACATCATTACTAAGGCTGCAAAATCTGCATGTGTACTAAGTGTTGTTAATTTTTCTTATAAAGTTATAATTATTAGTATTAATTATAATTTTGAGCCATAAAATAGTGGAAATTTCAAGCTTGTTGATTTGTTAACACTTACTAAGTGGCCATAGCCTGGAATCCTTTGTGAAGAGGTGCTTTACTTGTTTTTTGTCTGTTTTTTTCCTTGCTCTCAATTTGCATGCTATTAAAATCATCCCCTTCCTCCTTCCCTAAACAATGTTGTGAGTTTCATATGTTATAAACCAAGAACAAGTTAGTCAAATTTATTATAATAATACCTAAAATGTGAGTATATCAATTCTGAATAAGAACTTGAAGACCTATAATTAAAGTGATGTATATAACTTTTAGCAAATGGACATTGCCATACTTAGTGCAATCCTTAGTGCATACTTAGTGCTTTTGTTCAGGGACTTTATTTTCTTATTTACTTATTCTCTGCTATGCTTTAGATGACTGGGATTTCCAGATAAATATAATGTTACAATAATATTTTTCAAATGTGTTCTCTCTGGCTTATAAAGTGACTTCTCTTCTGATTTCACTACACAAAAAGATAAATCTTCTTTGACAGAGAAGCTGAATCTTCCTTTTTACCTCTTGAAAGTCAAAGGGATAATAATGTTTCATTTAATGCTAATTCATTCTGACAGTCTTACTCAAATTTTGGGGATGAACATTTCTCAGGGGGCAAGGTTCTGTGCCCCATGAAACATGCTGGGACTCCTGGAAGTTCACATGATGTATCAAAATCACTCAGCTAAGTGTTTACAAGGACTGTTTGCTATCTTCTAGATGAAAATCATATGTCCCACACTTAAAGTTGAAGAAATCTTGTGTAAGGCCTAAGAGAAGCTGATAGTAAACCACCAGCTGGTTTTAATGGAAAAAAAGAGTGGAGAAACTCAAGGTCACTTAGAAAAGATTCCAGGGTCAACACAAAGAATATCACAGATGGTTTCTCCTAAGGGAGTGCCTTCCTATGGAGTCATTTCCCCCTGGGCTATGTTTAGCGTATGAAAAAAGGTCTGGTTGAATAAGATGCCTGTTGTTCTAGTAACTGCTAGTTAATGAGGTCATAAAGAATCAATGATGTTTTTTTCTAACACAAACTGAAAAGAAAAATATTAATAAATATGTTAATAAAGGAGAAATGACAACTGGTTATGGATATTATGTATCCCATTGGTTTAACTGATTGTACCTAGTGTCATTAATATAAAAAATTTGAAGGATGAAAGGTACATATACGAAAAAAGCGTGACAGGATTACTAGTCAGGTTGGGGGTGGTAGGAAAACACTAAGGCACAAAGGAAAGTGAAAACATGGATTATGTAGGCCAGTCAAGAGATCCACTTATTGGGGGGAAGATAAAAACTTTTGAACTATTTGTATCAAATCTATTATTAGCAAATCAATTTAGCATTTGACTCAGATCTCTACAACTTATGAGTTTTGTTATGTTAGGGGTGTTGGGAAGTTAAATGGAGTCATTTTTGTGGTATCAATCAATTTTAAAAAAATCTGTACACAGAAAATTCCACGATAAGTGCCTTAAACATTAAGGAAATTTTTATATAACAAGGATATTGGAGACAGGGTCAATTCAAGGTTGATTAATTCAGTAGCTTACCAGAGTCATCAAACTCTCTGGTTCTTTCCATCTTTCTGCTTTGCCATTCTCAACCTTTTGGCTTACTTTCATAAACACTCACCGTAATCACAAGAGGCTACTGCAGACCTAAGAGTTGTATGAAGATGAAAAATGTCCACAAAATGGAATGGTTCCTACTCAGGTATTGTCAATGAGGACAATCTTTCACAGAATTCCCACAACAGATCCCCTCTGATCTTATTGGCTGGGACTGTGTCAAATGCTGATTCCTGGCAAGGTATGATGGAGTTGCCTCAATGACCTGTGACCAGTCATGATATTGCCCCCAGGCCTGGAGAAGAGCCCAGCACCATATGCATATGGTGGGCCAATATTAAAACAGGTCCTGTTTCTATGGAAGAAAGAGGCTACCAGATAGGCAACAAAGAGTTGTCATTTAGAAAACATATGTTTAATGAATGTTTTGGTGTGTTATTTAAGAATATTAAAATCTGCTATAGGGAATAAGAGAAAATAATAATTAAGGAAGATAAGTGAAACAGTATTAATAATTAGTAAGGAAGTAGTTTTTGAGGCATTCTAGACCTAGCTTAACCAAAGGAATTAGTAAAGATAGCACTCGTGTACTGGACATAAATTAAAAAAAAAAAAGAAAGAACCCAATAAAGTCTCCAAATATTTATGACTTATAGGTTATAACACCTTGGACACCCATTGGTGGCACCCATTCTGGTCCCTTGTATCTTTTCCTGAAACAAACAGATCAAAGCTATGGCTGTTTCACTAGTTATTGGTGAGTTATAGCTGTGGCAAGTGTGTTTCTGATAGAAGAAGAGTGAGTTTATTCCAGACATCTTTTATCTGCTAAGTTCTCTTGTTCAATAGCAACTCAAATATATATAATCACACTGGCTGATGGAAGGGGATTGAAGGGAGAAGAGGAAGAGGAAGAGAGAGAGACTATACATCACCTAACAAATGACTCAGGTAGTATGGTCCTTTTACCCCATGTGCACTCTGCCTATGTGTGTGTGTGTGTGAGTCTGTGTGTGTGTGTGTGTGTTTATTAAGGTATAATTGACATATAACATTATATTAGTTTTGGGTGTACAACATAATGATTTGATGTTTGTATACATTGTGAAGTGACCACCACAATAAGTTTAGTTAACATCTGGTCCTAAGTGTTTTAACCTACCCCATCTCTTTCTCCTTGCTTCTCACTGTAGGTTTTAAATTGACTCAATAAGCTGTGATTTGAGCATCTTAATTTGGTCAGTGAATCTTTCTGAGCAGTTTGTCTACTAGTAGTAGTAGTAGCAGTAGCAGCAGTGGTAGTAAACTCAAATGCTACTATAGCATCATGGAAATTTTCTATCGAGACAATAGATTTATACAGAGAATGGGAGAGGTGGGAGGTACAGTAGAGATTACGCCAATAATTCATACCTCAACTCTGTTATTTCATATGTAGCAGTGGAGGGATTTAAAAATTTATGCCTACCAATTTTAAAGCATAAGTAATATGGTAGTAATTTTAACTAAAATTTCATTTTTCTCACTGATATTAGTTCATTGTGAGTACAGAAAGGACAGAGACAAATTTAATAAAGCAAAGGCGATAGTGCTCTGGGGTTTAAAAACTTTTTAGTTACATTTCATGAAATAATTCTGTTCTTTTTTTGAACATTTTTTTGTTGAAGTATAGATGATTTACAATGTTGTGTTCTGTACAGCAAAATGACTCTGTTATACATATATGTATATTCTTTTCCATTATGGTTTGTCACAATTCCCTGTGCTATATAGTAAGACTTTGTTGTTTATCCACCCTACATATAATTGTTTGCCTCTGCTAATCCCAAACTCCCATTCCTTCCCTCCCTAACTCCTCTTGCCTCTTGGCAACCACAATTCTGTTCTGTTTATCAGTGAGTCTGTTTCTGTTTCATAGATATGTTCATTTGTATTCTATTTTAGATTCCACAAATAAGTGATATCATACAGTATTTGTCTTTACCTGTCTAAATTACTTCACTTAGTATGATAATCTCTAGGTCCATCTATGTTGCTGTAAATGGCATTACTTCATTCTTTTTGATGGCTGAGTAATATTCCACATATATATGGAATGTTACTCAGCCATCAAAAAGAATATATATATATATATATATATATATATATATATATATATATCTCATGTCTCTCTCTCTTTTTTTTTTTTTTTTGTGGTATGAGGGCCTCTCACGGTGTGGCAGCTCCTGTTGCGGAGCACAGGCTCTGAACGTGCAGGCTCAGTGGCCATGGTTCACGGACCTAGCTGCTCTGCAGCATGTGAGATCTTCCCGGACCAGGGCATGAACCTGTTTCCCCTGCATCGGCAGGTGGACTCTCAACCGCTGTGCCACCAGGGAAGTCCTCCTTTTTTTTTTTTTTTCACATCTTTATTGGAGTATAATTGCTTTACAATAGTGTGTTAGTTTCTGCTTTATAACAAAGTGAATCAGCTATACATATACATATATTGCCATATCTCCTCCCTCTTGCATCTCCCTCCCATGCTCCCTATCCCACTGTTCTAGGTGGTCACAAAATACCGAGCTGATCTCCCTGTGCTATGTGGCTTCTTCCCACTAGCTATTTTACATTTGGTAGTGCATATATGTCCATGCTACTCTCTCACTTCGTCCCTTCTTACACTTGTCCCTCCCCATGTCCTCAAGTCCATTCTCTATGTCTGCATCATTATTCATGTCCTGCTTTTAGGTTCTTCAAAACAACCTTTTTTTTTTAGATTCCATATATACATTTTAGCATATGGTATTTGTTTTTCTCTTTCTGGCTTACTTCACTCTGTATGACAGACTGTATGACAGACAGGTCCATACACTCACTACAAATAACTCATGTTCATTTTCCTTTAATGGCTGATTAATATTCAATTGTATATATGTATCACATCTTCTTTATTCATTAATCTCTATGGACACTTAGGTTGTTTCCATGTCCTGGATATTATACATAGAGCTGCAATAAACATTGTGGTACATGACTCTGTTTGAATTATGTTTTTTTTTTTTTCAGAGTATATGCCCAGTAGTGGGATTACTGGGTTGTATGGTAGTCCTATTTTTAGTTTTTAAAGTAACCTCCATACTGTTCTCCATAGTGGTTGTATCAATTTACATTCCCACTAACAGTGCAAGAGGGTTCCCTTTCTTCCAAAACCTCTCCAGCATTTATTGTTTGTAGATTTTTTGATGATGGCCATTCTGACTGGTGTGACGTGATACCTCATTGTAGTTTTGATTTGAATTTCTCTAATGATTAGTGATGTTGAGCATCCTTCCTGTGTTTGTTGGCCACCTGTATAACTTCTTTGGAGAAATGTCTCTTTAGGTCTTCTGCCCATTTTTGAATTGGGCTATTTGTTTTTTTGATATTGAGCTGCATGAGCTGTTTGTAAATTTTGGAGATTAATCCTTTGTTAGTTTCTTCATTTGCAAATATTTTCTCCCATTCTGAGGGTTGTCTTTTGGTCTTGTTTATGGTTTCCTTTGCTGTGCAAAAGCTTTTAAGTTTCATTAGGTCCCATTTGTTTATTATTGTTTTTATTTCCATTTCTCTAGGAGGTGGGTCAAAACGGGTTTTGCTGTGATTTATGTCATAGACTGTTCTGCATATGTTTTCGTTCAAGAATTTTATAGTGTCTGGTCTTACATTTAGGTCTTTAATCCATATTGAGTTTACTTTTGTGTATTTTGTTAGGGAGTCTTCTAATTTCATTCTTTTACATGTAGCTGTCCAGTTTTCCCAGCACCACTTATTGAAGAGGCTGTCTTATCTCCATTGTATATTCTTCCTCCTTTATCAAAAATAAGGTGATCATATGTGCATGGGATTACTTCTAGGCTTTCTATCCTGTTCCATTGATCTATGTTTCTGTTTTTTTGCCAGTACCATACTGTTTTGTACACTGTAGCTTTGTAGTATAGTCTGAAGTCAGGGAGCTGGATTCCTCCAACAGCGTTTTTCTTTCTCAAGATTGCTTTGGCTATTTGGGGTCTTTTGTGTTTCCTTACAAATTGTGAAATTTTTTGTTCTAATTCTGTGAAAAATGCGATTGGCAGTTTGATAGGGATTGCATTGAATCTGTAGATTGCTCTGGGTAGTATAGTCATTTTCACAGTGTTGATTCTTCCAATCCAAGAGTATGGTATATCTCTCCATCTGTTTGTATCATTTTAATTTCTTTCATTAGAGTCTTACAATTTTCTGCATACAGGTTGTTTGCGTCCTTTGGTAGATTTATTCCTAGGTATTTTATTCTGTTTGTTGCAGTGGTAAATGGGAGTGTTTCCTTAATTTCTCTTTCAGATTATTCACCATTAGTGTATATAGAAATGCAAGAGATTTCTGTGCATTAATTTTATATCCTGCTACTTTACCAAATTCATTGATTAGCTCTAGTAGTTTTCTGGTAGTATCTTTAGGATTCTCTATGTATAGTGTCATATATCTGCAGTGACAGTTTTACATCTTCTTTTCCAATTTGGATCCTTTTATTTCTTTCTCTTCTCTGATTGATGTGGATAGGACTTCCAAGCTGTGTTAAATAAAAGTGGTGACAGTGGACAACCTTGTCTTGTTCCTGATCTTAGAGGAAATGGTTTCAGTTTTTCATCATTGGGAATGATGTTGGCTGTGAGTTTGTCATATATGGCCTTTATTATGTTGGGGTAAGTTTCCTCTATGCCTACTTTTTGTAGGGTTTTTATCATAAAAGGGTGTTGACCTTTGTCGAAAGCTTTTTCTACATCTCTTCAGATGATCATATGGTATTTCTCCTTCAATTTGTTAATATGGTGTGACACACTGATTGATTTGCGGATGTTGAAGAATTCTTGCACTCCTGGGATAAATTCCTGTTGATCATGGTCTATGATCCTTTAATGCGCTGTTGGATTCTATTTGCTAGTATTTTGTTGAGGATTTTTGCGTCTATGTTTATCAGTGATATTGGCCTGTAGTTTTCTTTCTTTGTTACGTCTTTGTCCGGTTTTGGTATCAGGGTGATGGTGGCCCCATAGAATGAGTTTGGGAGTGTTCCTCCCTCTGCTATATATTAGAAGAGTTTGAGAAGGATAGGTGTTAACTCTTCTCTAAATGTTTGATAGAATTCTCCTGTGAAGCCGTCTGGTCCTGGGCTTCTCTTTGTTGGAAGATTTTTAATCACAGTTTCAATTTCAGTGCTTGTGATTGGTCTGTTCATATTTTATATTTCTTCCCAGACTCCCTCATGGCTAGCTGTGGTGCAATAGCCCCCTTCAGGCTGTGTTCATGCAGTCAACCTCAGTCCTCTCCCTGGGATCTGACCTCCGAATCTGGAGCCTCAGCTCCCAGTCCCCCCTGCCCCAGTGAGTGGGCAGACAAGCCTCTCAGGCTGGTGAGTGCCTGTCAGCACTGATGCTCTGTGAGGGAATCTCTCCACCTTGCCCTCTGCACCCCTGTTGCTGTGCTCTCCTCCGTGGCTCTGAAATTCTCCCCTGCCATTCCCCATCTCCACCAGTGAAGGTGCTTCCTAGTGTGTGGAAACCTTTCCTCCTTCACAGCTCCCTCCCACTGATGCAGGTCCCATCCCTATCCTTTTGTCTCTGTTTATTCTTTTTTCTTTTGCCCTACTCAGGTACATGGGGAGTTTCTTGCCTTTTGGGAAGTCTGAGGTCTTCTGCCACTGTTCAGTAGGTGGGTGTTCTGTAAGAGTTGTTCCACATGTAGATGTATTTCTGATTTATTTTTGGGGAGGAAGTTTATCTCCACATCTTACTCCTCTGCCATCTTGAAGGTCTCCCCCCCCATCTTCTTTATTCTGTTGATGGACATTAGGTTGTTTCCATGTCTTGGCTATTGTCAATAGTGCTGTTATGAAAAACGGGGTGCATGTATGTTGAGCATCTTTTCATGTGCCTATTGGCCATCTGTATGTCTTATTTGGAGAAGTATCTGTTTAGGTCTTCTGCCCATTTTTTTATTGAGTTGTGGTGGGTTTTTGTTGTTGTTGTTGAGTTATATGATCTCTTTATATATTTTGGAAATTAAGCCCTTGTAAGTCACCTTGTTTGCAAATATTTTCTTCTATTCTGTAAGTTATCTTTTCATGTTGTTTATGGTTTCCTTTGCTGTGCAAAAGCTTGTAAATTTGATTAGGTTCCATTTGTTTATTTTTGTTTTTATTTCTATTGCCCTGTGAGACTGACCTAAGAAAACATTGGTATGATTTATGTCAGAAAATGTCTTGCCTATGATCTCTTCTAGGAGTTTTATGGTGCCATATCTTATGACACTCTTTAAGTCATTTTGAGTTTATTTTTGTGAGTGGTGTGAGGGTGTGTTCTAACTGTATTGATTTACATGCAGATGTCCAACTTTCCCAGCACCACTTGCTGAAAAAACTGTCTTTTTCCCATTTTATATTTTTGCCTCCTTTGTCAAAGATTAATTGACCATAGGTGTGTTGGTTTACTTCTGCACTCTATTCTGTTCCATTGATCTCTATGTCTGTTTTTGTGCCAATACCATACTGTTGTGATTATTTTAGCTTTTGATTACTGTCTAAAGTCTGGGATGTTTTTGCCTCCTGCTTTGTTATTTTCCTCAGGATTGCTTTGGCAATTCTTGTCTTTTATGGTTCCATATGAATTTTAGGATTACTTGTTCTAGTTCTGTGAAAAATGTCATGGATAATTTGATAGGGATTGCATTTAATCTGTAGATTGCCTTGAGAAGTATTGCCATTTTAACAATATTAATTCTTCCAATCCAAGAGCATGGTATATTTTTCCATTTCGTTGAATCCTTTTTAATTTCCTTTATTAACGTTTTGCAGTTCTTAGCATATAAGTCTTTCACCTCCTTTGTGAGGTTTATTTATAAGTTTTTGGGTTCTTTTTAGTGTGATTTAAAAGGGATTGTTTACTTTCCCTTTCTGATATTTCATTATTAGTGTAAAGAAATGCAACTGATTTCTGTATGCTTTTCTTGTATCCTGTTACCTTGCTGAATTCATTTATCAGTTCTAGTAGTTTTTGTCTGGTCTTTAGGATTTTCTATATATAGTATCATGTCATCTGTGTATAATGACAATTTTATCTCTTCCTTACTAATTTGAATACCTTTTAGTTCTTTTTCTTATCTGATTGCTGTGGCTAGGACTTCCAATAATATGTTAAAGAGAAGTGGTGAGAGTGGACATCCTTGTCTTGTCCCAAATTTTAGCAGGAAGGCTTTCATCTTTTCACCATTGAGTATTATATTGGCTATGAGTTTGTCATAAGTAACTTTTATTATGTTGAGATATGTTCCCTCTATACCCACTTTCATAGGGTTGATTCTGTTCCTTTTAAAAGTACAGGATATTACTTTCTGATGAGGGTATGCTATCTAATTTTTTTTTCTGGTTTTACTATATAAAATCAGAAGTTTTTAGTCTACCCCATGTTTTAATTATGGGAATTTCAGAGAAAAAACTCTGATTGGTAGTTAGGGATGTATTCTGGTCAAGGTGTCTCAGTGATTTCATGCTTTGCTCCAAATACATAACAATAATAGATAAAGTATAAAAGAATTAACCCAAAACTAGAGAAACCTTACTATTGAGCAACAATGGAAGGGGCTGACCTATTGGGCTTCAGATCTATATGCATGTAATAGTAGCTTTGAGTTCTATTCATTGTAAAAGAGAGCAAAGTATTTGTGGGGTCAGTGATGAGTATTTTACACTTATGATTCTGAAAATGGGAGAGTTATGAGGAACCTACAAAGACCCTTGTGATCATGAATGATGCAAGGTACCCACATGCTCTGTATCTAGATCTGAGATATCACTACAGGACAGATAACCCAAAATATCACTACAATAGTTGGTATTGGAAAGACAGCCCTTGGGCTGGGTGGAAGAAGCATAGAGGAAACAAAAGTGAGATCAAAGTAATAAAAATACCTTTGACTCACAATAAGCCAAAAAAAAAAAAAAAGAATTCTAAAAGTGTATGAAGAATCCTAATATTAAGCAAGATGATAAATGAAAAATATAGTCAATACATAGATTGATTTTAGGTAAAATTAAGTTTAAGGAATGATTTACATAAGTCTGTTTAGATGTTTTCTATAATAAGCTAATCAGTCCCAGACTAGGTACCCAATATAAATCAACATAAATGATTATTAAACAGGACAAATTATATGAAATTATTTCCTTCAGACTCTGGATAAAAGGTACAAGAGTGTAAATCCTCAGTTGTGGGTAACACATGAATTGAGCTCTATGATGGCTCTGGCTTTCTGTCTGGAGGCACTTTTTAATCCACTATGCAAGGAGGGGAAAGCCAACTTGAGAAAAATGGTCTTGCTGAGGTGATGTAGCAGAGATCAGAGTTTGGGAAATTGAAGGAGCTGGATTGTCTGAGAAAGTTACTATGGAGGAGACACTGCAAAGAGGAGTTTATGAAATCTAAATTGTGCATGCCCAGAGCAAGACTCCACAAGAATAAGCAGAAAAACAAAAGAAACACTGTTTTTGAGGAAGAAACTGCTGGGGAGATAAGAAGACAACAATTTCTGTAGCTTGCAAAGGGTTGGGAGATAGTTTCTGACTAAGCAAATAACCAGAGTGGAGAGATGTCAGTGAACACTCAGGATTTCAGTACAGTTCCCAGGCAGGACACCACCCCTTAGGAATAGAGCCAATCTATCCCTAGAGTAAAGAAAACTCTAGGCCACCCGGACAAAGCTTGAAAATAAGCCTTGAAAGAGTTGATAAGACTTACAAAGAAATTAACTACCTGGCAGAACAAACCTTGAAACTCAAGGAAGATAAAAAAATTGAGACGTGCAACACTGTACACTCATAATGTCCAGCATACAATAAAAATGACTAGGTATGTGAAGAAGCAAAAAAATGTGACCCATAAGTAGGAAAAGAAGTAACAAAAAAATCAAAATAGATTCAGCATTACAGAAATAATGTAGTTAGCAGACAAGGACTTTAAAATAGTTATTATAAACCTAATCAAGGAGTTTAAGGCAAAGATGAATATAATCAGGAAACAAAAAGGAATCTTAAAAAAAATGGAAACCATACTAAAGAACCAAATGGAAACTTTTGAGCTGAAAAAATATATAAAATGAAAAATATCATTATTTCTACAGCTGTAAAATTTAGTGTCCTTCTGGCCCTAAATAAACCACACAATCCCTTCTAAGTGAACTTAAACATGAAAAGGAAATATAAGGATCGAGGAGTGAATCATACCATGAAGGAGTTGGAATAAAAACTGAAAATTTTTTATTTTCAGAAGCTAAGACAGCTATTCTCTCAGTCTGTCTGTGACCAAATGTTCTTGTGTCTCAACTTCCTTCTGTATGTCTTCAAAACTCACTCTCTCTGTAGCACAGTTTTCCCTGCAAACATGGCTGTCCCATACCACCTAAGTTTAAATATTATAAATAGTTCCACCTGCAAATTAATTTCTCTTAGCCTCAATTCCCAGTTCCTGTGAAAGAGAATCTAAGTTATGTGTCCATCCCTGGCTTAACCTTCTAGGGCTGCTGGGTACCAATTAATGTTGCCTGAACAAACATGATCACCAAGGCCACTCCCAAAATATATTTCTAAGAGGAGGAACACTCACTGAATGAGCCTACTGCAAAAGCCAACATTTCAAGGATATCAAATATACTTTTGTAATTATAAGAAGTTAAATATGCATTTCACAGCTTTTAAAAAATGACATTCACTAATACCATATTATCAGTAAGTTTTGAAATAAATCCTTTACAAAATATATTGAAGACCTTTCTTTTTCCCCAAGTTGTTTTAAAGGATTAAAAATATTTATGCAATTGATAAAACAACAACAAACATTTGTGTTGATTAAGATAGAAAGTGCCTACTTATCTTGAGGATAATGACTATGTAAAATCACTTAGTATACCTTCATGTCAAATGATCCTGCTTTTTAGGGTCTAGTCTTCAAATGTAGTAAGAGCAACAGAAAACTAACTATTATAGTACTAAATCAAACTAGTCGGGGACTACGCAACTTTCTTGAGCAGTTATAATTGTCTACACTTTGTCTGCAGGGAAGGGAACTGAACTGCAATTCTCTACTGTACCAAGAGTAACAGCCATTAAGTACCTTGTGTTACCAAAGAAAGAGTTAGTCTGAAACATGGGAAATAGATATGTAGCTGACATCCTGATTTTCCTCTGTTCTTATTTCACTGACTTGGAAATAAACAGGATTTCAGAAAAAGCTGAAAACTGTTCATGGTTGTGTGGCTACGTAAGAGCATCCTGCAAGAGGAAATCATAGGAATTAGGGTTTAGAGATAATATGCAGATATTTAGTATTAATATGTAGATACTAAGTAACTCATAATAATAAGTAACTAATAGTAATGTGGGCATAATGAACAAAGGATGTCAACTGGATTAATTTAAGTGAAACGCAAGTACTTTACGTGAGAAAAGACCCTATTCTTCAGATCTCCGCTGGTTGGAAAGATATGCTGTGGCAGAATTAGAAGAGAATTAACATGATTCAATTATTTTTGTGGGTTAGATGCCCAGATGAGTGAAGACTCAGCGCTACAATTTTAAAGGAGTAATGAGATTCAGTTATTTTGGCCTCAGAGTTTTGTCATCCTTACCATGTGAAATCACTTCCCCTTTTAAAAATGTTTTTTGGTTTGGTTTTGCTTTGCTTTGTTTGCATGTTCAGCAGTGCTGTGCATTATTGCTTCATTTGGCACTAACAGCGACCATCAACTGTAAACTGAGTATGACACTGCCCTTTTGTGAGTCGGTTTAGGCTGCCCTTATTTTGCCAATAGAAAGAGAGTATTGACTTCTAATAAAACTTAGGAAATCCTTAGTAAGGGCTTTATCGTCTCATTAAAACTTCAGTAATTAGGGAAATCGGTCATCCATCATCTCACTTTTGTGTGTGTGCTCTCCCACTATGCCAATTTATCCATTCACTCATGCATTTGACATGTTCACAGGAACTTCTGCCTAAAGCAGTGAGGAAGTTGAAGCATAGATTCTTATTAGACTGATAAAGCTAGACAGGACAAACCGCTTAGAAAAAATCATTAGAAAAAAGTGGGTAGTTATTCTATAGTCATTCTGTTATTCTGTAGCAGGGTTTTAAGTAAAGTTAACTGACTTTTTTAGATGTCAAAGTATTTATTCTGAAATAAACTATTCTTTCTGCTTAGTTAATTTACTCATATATTAATGTAGACTATGGTCATCCTTTCACAACAAAGGATAATACTCAAGTTGTACTATAATCTTCCTGGGACTGTTACAATGAATGAATCAGGATAATTTATATTTATATACTTGATTTATAGTTTTCAAAGTATTCACAAATAACCCAAATGCCTAACAGTAAGAGAAAAAATTTAAATTATGGTGTATACAGTTACAAATCATTTCTAAAGAATGTTTATTGACAGAAAAAATACTTCTTACAGAATTTTAATTAAAATGAGTATACAATTCTAAATATAGCATGATGCTAATTATGTACATAAACATATTACCATCTTATCCTAGTTTCTATGTTTATATTTATTTCTATAAGTACATCTGTCTAGTCTAGAAAGATATGTACCAAAATGTTAAAGATTAACTCAATATAGTTTTTATTATATTTTTTATACTTTTCTAAATTTTTCATTTTCTACAATCAATGAATATTTATTTTATAAAAGAGTGTTATTTATAACTAACTTTAACTCTTGTACTTAGTTAATTTAATGGTTGAAAGAGTAAGGGAGTTCTGTGACATCTCCCACCAAGTCAGGAGAGTGGGTACCTGAGAGGGACTTCATTCGATTTAGGCAATAAGTTGTGTGAGGCCATTCTCACTCCATGTGAGGAGCACCAGAAGAGTGGACAGTATAAAAGGTCACTGCAGAAATAAACAGGTATTTTAGATTCCACATATAAGTGATATCATATGGTATTTGTCTTTCTCTTTCTGGCTTACTTCACTTAGTATGATAATCTCTAGGTTCATCCATGTTGCTGCAAATGGCATTATTTCATTCCTTTTTATGGCTGAGTAATATTCCATTGTATCACTTATATGTGGAATCTAAAATATGACACAAATGAAACAGAAGCAGACTCACATACAAAGAGAATAGACTTGTGGTTACCAAGGGGGAGGGGTGTTGGGGAGAGAAGGATTGAGAGCTTGGGATTAGCAGATTCAAACTAGTATATATAGGATTGATAAACAACAAGGTCCTACTATATAATACAGGGAAATATACCCAATATCCTGTGATAAACCAGAATGAAAAGAATATGAAAAGGAATTTACATATGTATAAAAACTGAGTCACTTTGCTGTACAGCAGAAATTAACACAACATTGTAAATCAACTATACTTCAATAAAATTAAAAAAAAAAAGATAACCAACAAGGACCTACTGTAGAGCATAGGGAGCAATACTTAATATTTTGTAATAACCTATAAGGTAAAAGAATCTGAAAAAGCATATGTTTTTTCAAATATACATATCTGAAAAAATATATATACATACATACATATTTTTCAGATATATATATCTGAAAAAATATATATATAACTGAATCATTTTGCTGTACACCTGAAACTAACACAACATTGTAAATCAACCATACTTCAATTAAAAAATTAAAAATAAAAGAAATGGGTAATGTCATTAAGATGACAGCATAGGTTATTTCCAATTTCAGTCCCCTTCACAAGAATACCAACAGGAAACTACTCATAGATAAGGCACCATTGTGAAAATCCTAAAACCTGGGAGTAAGGCTGAAGCTCCCTCCTGGAGCACAGAGACTGACAAGGACCTCATTAAAAGGGTAAGTGGAGCAATTTCACTGTGACCATATTGTCCCTCCCCCAGGCTGGCACAGCATTTCACTGATAGAATGGCCCTAGGTCTATAGTTTCTCTAGTAGGAAGAGAGCACAAGGTGGACATTTGCTACCTCAACACTGGGAGATGCTTCCTGGGATGCTCACTTGAGCTGGGGATTACTCATGGGGATCACTGGGGGAATCTGTAGGGCTTGAACATTAGGGATCAAAGAGAAATGGAGAAGGGAGCCAGGGCTCACATCAACCAGCACTCAGATCTTGACAGAATGAGTTACTGCTTACAGTGGTGTCTGAGTAGAGATCCCAGACAGCAGCTCAGGCCATCTGCAGAGCCAAACTGGTGACCCTGTCTGGCCAGAGAGCTCAGCTGGCAACACTGCTTGATTTCGTCCCCAACCAATGACTGTACCAGCCTTGGAGCCCATTCTAGATCCCTGCCTGTGCAGAGAAGCAAATTCAAAGTCATGCTCAACTGCCAAACAAAATGTCCAGTCCTGCCTTTTGGAAAGTGTGGCCACAGATACCCAGCACCCATGGAGCACATTTTACAGCCTACTTGATCTTGAAGACCAGTCTTCGGCCCTGCTCAACTTTGGAGCATAACCTGTGTTCTGCCTGATACCAGAGTACAACCTAAGGCCCCATGCATCTAAACGTGGACTGCAGCCAAAGGTACCATCTAGTTGGGGAACACAGCCTGAGGTCCCACCCAACTGGGAGTAATTGCAAAGTCCAGCTACTGGAGGTACTGCCCTGCCAGGGAACACAGACTGCAAAACCCCTTTGATGAGATATGATTGCAGACAGAAATTGAAGAAGACACAAATAAATGGAAAGTGTTCATAGATTGGAATAATTAATATCGTTAAAATATCCATACTACGCAAAGCGATCTAGATTCAGTGTAATCCCTATCAAAATTCCAATGGCATTTTTTACAGAAATAGAAAAAATCCTAAAATTTGTATGAAACCAAAAAGACCCCAAATAGTCAAAGGAATCATGAGAAAGAAAAACGAAGCTTGAAGCATGATGCTTCCTGATTTCAAACTACATAGTAATCAAACAGTATGGTATTGCAAGTAAATAAATAAAATAAATAAATAAATAAAGCAAAAAATACCATAGACACATAGACCAGTGAATAAATCCATGCATATATGGTCAACAAATGTTTGACAATCATTCTCAATTTTCAATGGGGAAAGAGTAGTTTGCTTAAGAAATGGTGCTGGGGAAACTGAAAATGCACATGCAAAAGAATAAAACTGGACCTCTATCTTATACCACTCACAAAAATTAACTCAAATGGGTTAAAGACAAACATAAGACCTGAAACTGTGAAACTCCTAGAAGAATGCTCCTTGACATCGGTCATGGCAATTATCTTTTGGATATGACACCTAAAGCACAAGCAACAAAAGCAAAAATAAAGTGGGATTATATCAAACTAAAAAGTTTCTGTGCAGCAAAAGAAACAGTCAACAAAATGAAAAGGCAACATGGAATGGAAGAAATAATTGGCAAACCATATATCTTATAAGGGATTAACACCCAAAATATATAAGGAACTCACACAACTCAATAGCACAAAAATTACTAATTAAAAATGGACAGAGGACCTGAATGGACATTTTTCCAAAGAAGACATAGAAAGGGCCAAAGTTACATGAAAAGGTGCCCAACATCACTAATTATCAGAGAAATTCAAATCAAAACCACAATGAGATATCACTTGTATGTGGAATGCAAAAAAAGCAAACATAAAAACAGAAAAATAGATTGGTGTTCACCAGAGGCAGAGGTTAGGGGAAATGGTTCAAGGTGGTCACAACATACAGACTTCCCATTATAAGATTAATAAATTCTGGGGATGTACTGTACAGAATGGCTATCACAATGAATAATACTGTATTGTATAATTTGAAAATTGCTAAGAGAGTAGACCTTAAAATTTCTCCACACACACACACACACACACACAGACACACACACACACATATACAAGGTAACTATGTGAAGTTATGGATGTGTTAACTAACCTTATTGTGTCATCACTTCACAATATATATGTATATCAAATCATGATGTTGTATACCTTAAACTTATGCAATGTTATATGTCAATTTTATTTCAATAAAGCTGGGAAAAAAGAATAAGAGAGTCTTAGACATGTAAACTGGACTCCCATGTTGAGCAATGTGAAGATTGCTCAAAACTTTGTCTCTGGTGCTTAGAACAAGTAGTCTCATTTTCACTTTTTACCAATGATTTTCTCTTAGATTTAAACGAACACTATCTAATCTTTTGTATTGGGCAAAGGTAGAGCTCTTTTCCCTCATGACTGATATCATGAGGACTGCTGGTTTTGAGAACCATAGGTAACTGAAATTTGGAAGATATTACTTAAAATTCAATAAAATTCAATCTTATTATAAATTTCTCATTATTCCAAAAAACAGGTATAATAAATGTGAGTAGGAAGACCCAAATTGAACATTATCAATCATGAGGATGTCCTATAGCATGAATTTGGATGATGAGAGCAGGGAATCCAGATTCCAGTTGAAATATGCAAGCATTTTATTGTTCAGCTGTGAAATCCCTTGGTGCTTTTTCCCCCGTGAGCCCTAGAATCCTTTATCTACTAAAGTTAACTTAAAAACAAGCTGTAGTGTTATTTGAAGATGTTCTGACTCAGAACTGTTTTAGACTTATAATAAAGACACAATATCATTTCTAAATAAGTTAGATATATACCTCCAGCTTGACATTCACCCCACTATACAAAATTAAGAGGTATCCTTCAGTTCGTTGAGGATATCATTGTATCCTGTGAACTTAGCAGTGGCTCAAAGACAATTTAATATCTGTTAAAAATGGGTTACATTCAACTATTCCAAAATCAAAATTATAAGTTTTGAGGGATGTCCTCCAACATTTACTTGGCATATATCTAGTAGTTCTGTATATCAAGTTCATCCTGAGACCAAAATGTTTGAGAAATCCTGCTCTAGTTAAATACATTTACAATGTGTTCACAGCAGCCAGTAAAGAGCTTTTTTTGACATACAAGAAAGTTGGTTCTATTAAACCGTGATTCAGCATTATAATCCTGTTTTGACCTGTGCTGAGATTCATGACAATAAACAGTCCCATGAAATGCATCATTTTATGGATCCAAGGAGGTAGTTGGAAAGATGTTGATGGTTTTTATTTATTCAAGTGCACACTTTTGTGAGGTCCACTAGAGAAATTTCTCTGATAGCTCAGTATTATAAAAATTTTGGTCTCACCTCAGTAACTGATTTGCCTTTACAGACCCCATGACTCCTGCAGTTTATCCTGTTTCTCTCTCTTTTGGCTTTGTTGTCTTAGAATCTTACTATCTTTCCACCAAATGTGCAGCCCCCTTCTAGCCACTGTTTTGCATATTTTTTTGGCATGCATTTTCACATGTTGATCATCTGGCTTTTTCTGAGTTTGGTACTTTCATTTTGTCCCAACTTCTACATTTTTTTCCCTCACAGATATATACACAAATTCTTTCAAGGCAGGGAGTAAATGCATATGCACATAGATATGTCTGAATAGATTTTCGACTTGATTCTCATAATTCTGTGAGAATTGTAGTTGGTATTGTCCCTGATTTGCTGATGAAGAAACTGAGTGCTGATTTATTTAACCAAGGCCACCTGCCTGGTAAAAACAGCTAGAGTTAGAACAATTCTAGATCTTTGGATTTCAATTCCACATTCTTAAAACTACTACATTAGCTTTTTCTGCAGCTACTTTTGAAGAAACCATCCAATCAAAGCCTCTTAACTCTTTAAGATGACTAAAGAGCTTCTCTGTTGTGAAATGAACCCTACTGGCTCAACTGAGTTAATCCAGCTCCTTAAATTGCCAAAATTTGAGGAATGGGAAATTCCAACATTTTGTGGTTCACATTATTATAGTTGCATCTATTCAGTATTAGAAAAATCCTAAATTGTACATTTATTTTAAACTTATATAAACGATGGCATAAGAACCCTTGAAAAAATTCCTTGAAGACTTTGATTCTCCAGTAGCGTAGTTACTGTTACCAAAAGTAAACTGCTTTCATGGTGTCAATATGTCCTGTATCAGTTTATCGCTTGCTGTCTGGCAGATTGAAACACAGGGTCTAAGATATGTTTTCATGACTAAAAAAATGTAAAGTAGGCAATTTGTAGCTTTCTTTTATTTAGAATACATATTTAGTTAAGGTAGATAATCACTTCTTTTCCAGTTACTTTTTTCTTTGACATGAGCTAGAATATCTGCTAAGATTCTTTTTTCTTAAGCTACAGATTAAGAAAATTTGTTGTAAACAATATTAAAACTCTTCCCTATTGGTAACGACAAATGGAAAAGAGAAGAGTGAAGCACTCTGAAATTGAATTAGTAAACAGAAGGAAAGTGAGCTCACTGAAGAAAACTATGTGGTAGCTTTTCTGCTACCACTTGGTAGGTGGTCTGATAGCTTTCCTAAAATAGTAATACATCACAGTTTTTCCCTCAAACTACTAGAAAACAATCACTGAGCAATAGTTTAACTTAATTTTCTTCAATGGAGTTTGGACCATCTCTAACCTTCACAAGGAATTCATAATTCTTATCACAGAGTCCCCAAATGACTCAGTTTGAATTCTACATATCATGTGTGGTTAGTAAGCAGGGTACAAACCAGATGCTTTCTATTTGAGTTTGGATACCCATTGATAAATTTGTGTCTGAGGAGTCAGTAAAATACATCCAAGTCTGACTATATTGGGTTAAATTGTAGAAATGTTTCTATGAAGTTTGGAGACCAAATCACTATAAGGTCAGTTGGGGCTTCCCAGAACATAACATTTTCCTTATTTGCATTGCTTTGGCCTTGTCACTTTGGGTATTGGCATGGGAACTTGTTCTTTGTGGTTTAAGAATTTTTTAGTTGCTTATTTCTCAAATAAGAATCCTCTTTTGCTGACAGCTCTTCAGTTACTGTAGAAATGACTGTGTTGTCATAAACACAGCTTTAGAATTTCAGGTTGGGGTGGGGGAGGGTAAGAGGGTGTTCCAAAAAAAGCTTATGTTTCCACCCGAACACACCCACCTAAGTACTTACAAAAGGCTCAGGGAAAGAGAAGTAGCATTCTTTTCCCTGTTCCACTTTTCAAATTTCCTTATGTGGAATCAGATGCTTTTAATACATGTTTCAAAAGAGTCTTCCATTTAACCTGTAAAAATAAACAAACCACAATTCTGCTCCCCATTTTTTTTCTAAATTTAATCATTTGTTCCAATTTTCCTACCTTTAAAATCAGATGATTCAGCTCTCCTTTCTGCCTTAAAAATTTGGCTTGATTCAAATTTCAGAAGCTAATACTTGATTCCTCAATTTTCTTTATTTTTATATCTTAATAGTCTTCAAATGTTTTCTGTCATTTAGTTTCTTTTCTGATTTGGACTCTTTAAGTTTCCATTAGGTCTATTCTCTCTTATGCCTTTCTCTTTGTGTATAAATCTCACTCTCCATTCTTGTTCCGAGGAAATGAACCTTCTTTCCCATGAGTTCTTACTCCCTTTCTAACTTCCACCACCTGTGTTCCATTTTATTCTTCTAAGTCAATAATGAGATAGTATTTAAAGCATGGTTCAGACCTCTTCTTTTAAAAGCATTTCTTCACCTAGACTGGTTTATAATTGGCTCTACTCTGGTGATGCCTCTGGTTCTTTCCATTCTAATCTACCTGCTTGAGTTGCTTCCTTCCTCCTCTGTCTGGTTTTTATGGTTTCCCAATACAGTACAGCCAACAGAGAATGAGTGTTGTGTTCATACCTCTATGGGTTTGAAGCTCAACTCTGGCACAGCTGTATGGCCTTGAGCAAATTACTTTGCATCTGAATTTCCTTCCCTGCAAAATGGGAATAATAATAACTATTTCATAACATTTTGGGAATGATTAAATGAGAGCATACAGTATAGAACTGGAATCATACTAAGTGATATTATACTTTTTTTTTAGTCTGCAGAAAAATCTGGCATTGCTTTGTTGATAAAGAGATTACTGGAAAATCAGAGTGTGTGTAATAAATTGCCAGTTTCCAAGACAAAATGCCTTGGTAGCATGTTTTCTCCCTTCGTCTTTTCCCCTATCATGCACATCCATTCATTTTTAAAAATTAAAATTATAAAATATTTCAAATGTATGACAATTAATAAAAAATGTGCATATGATCATCCATACTTAGTTTGAACAAATCTTAGCATTTTGCCTTAGTGAGACCTTCATTATAAAGAAATAAAATATCTTAGATTTGGTTTAAGCCCTTTGTGTCCCTTTCCTGATGTCACTTGTCTCTCTCCCTTTCCAGAGATAAAAACATGCTAACTTTGCTCTTGATCATTCTTATTTATATGTTTATACTTTTACTATATGTTCATATTAAATACAAAATAATGTTCTGCATATTTTAAATAACATGTACATAATATACTACATATATTCTGCCACTTGACATTTTGTTCAACATTTTTTGTTGGATTTATCCCATTTCTCTGTTCTGTTCATTTCTACTGCATCTCTATTCATACCATGCCGTTGTGGGAGTGTGCCACAGTAATAGTGCAATAGTGATACTAAGTGGAGTGGGTGATTCTAATCTTACCTGAGGATAAAATCTGATTCAACTCCAGGGGTAGACTCAGCCCAGTTGCTTGCTCTAGAGACACCTTGTGACCTTAGGTGAGTTTGGGTCTCTTCTTCTCTAGGGAGGAATATTGCTTCAACTAGGAACAACCTAGGAAATTTACACAGCATCCTGATATCTGGGCCTAGGACCTCTCTAATGATTTGGTTTATCAATAACTCTGGATGATATTTATAATTCTTTAGAAAATTTCTCCTTAAGGGTTGCTAAGGTACTAAAAATGCATGCAAAGTAGCCTGTGTCTAGAGTTTAGAAAATGATTAATAAATGGTTCTCATGGGTTTTTATTTTTTAAATTATTATTCTTTTTAGATTCTATATATATGCAGTAGCATATGGTATTTGTTTTTCTCTTTCTGACTTCACTCTGTATGACGGACTCTAGGTCCATCCACCCTGCTACAAATAACTCAATTTCATTTCTTTTTATGGTTGAGTAATATTCCATTGTATATATATATGCCACATCTTTTTTATACATTCATCTGTCGATGGACATTTAGATTCATTCCATGTCCTGGCTACTGTAAATAGTGCTGCAATGAATATTGCAATGCATGTCTCTTTTTGAATTATGGTTTTCTAGGGTATATGCCCAGTAGTGGGACTGCTGGGTCGTATGGTAGTTCTATTTTTAGTTTTTTAATACACCTCCATACTGTTCTCCCTAGTGGTTGTACCAATTTACATTCCCACCAACAGTGCAGGAGGGTTCCCTTTTCACCACATCCTTTCCAGCATTTATTGTTTCTGGATTTTTTGAGAATGGCCATTCTGACCAGTGTGAGGTGATACCTCATTGTAGTTTTGATTTGCATTTCTCTAATAATTAGTGATGTTGAGCATCTTTTCATGTGCCTCTTGGCCATCTGTATGTCTTCTTTGTTGAAGTGTTTATTTAGGTCTTCCACCCATTTTGTAATTGAATTGTTTCCTTTTTTGATAATGAGTTCCATGAGCTGTTTGTATATTTTGGAGATTAATCCTTTGTCCATTGTTTCATTTACAAATATTTTCTCCCATTTTGAGAGTTGTCTTTTCATCTTGTTTATGGTTTTCTTTGCTGTGCAAAAGCTTTTAAGTTAGTTTAATTAGGTCCCATTTATTTATTTTTAACATATTTATAAGAGTATAATTACTTTACAATGTTGTGGTAGTTTCTGCCGTACAACAAAGTGAATCAGCTATATGTATACATATATCCCCAAATCCCCTCCCTCTTGCATCTCCCTCTGACCCTCCCTATCCCACCCCTCTAAGTGGTGGGTCAAAAAAGATCTTTCTGTGGTTTATATCAGAGTGTTTTTCCTAAGTTTTCCGCTAAGAGTTTTATAGTGTCTGGTCTTACATTTAGGTCTTTAATCCATTTGGAGTTTATTTTTGTGTATGGTCTTAGGGAGTGTTCTAATTTCATTCTTTTACATGTAGCTGTCCAGTTTTCCCAGCACCACCTATTGAAGAGGATGTCTTTTCTCCATTGTAAGTTCTTGCCTCCTTTGTCATAA
The DNA here is from genome assembly GCF_951394435.1 of Stenella coeruleoalba. Taxonomy (NCBI): domain Eukaryota; kingdom Metazoa; phylum Chordata; class Mammalia; order Artiodactyla; family Delphinidae; genus Stenella; species Stenella coeruleoalba. Next base: position 115,482,246 of record NC_137149.1, read on the forward strand.
ATTAGGTGACCATATGAGCATGGGTTTATCTCTGGGCTTTCTATCCTGTATCATGGATCTATATTTCTGTTTTTTTGCCAGTACCATATTGTCTTGATGACTGTAACTTTGTAGTATATTCAGGGAGCCTGATTTCTCCAGCTCTGTTTTTCTTTCTCAAGATTGCTTTGGCTATTCAGGGTTTTTTGTGTTTCTATCCAAATTGTAAAATTTCTTGTTCTAATTCTGTGAAGAATGCCATTGGTAATTTGATAGGGATTGCATTGAATCTGTAGATTGCTTTGGGTAGTACAGTCATTTTCACAATATTGATTCTTCCAATCCAAGAACATGGTATATTTCTCCCTCTGTTTATGTCATTTTTGATTTCTTTCATCAGTGTTTTATAGTTTTCTCAGTACAATCTTTTGCCTCCTTAGGTAAGTTTATTCCTCGGTATTATATATATAGTTTTGTTGTGATGGTAAATGGAATTGTTTCCTTAATTTCTCTTTCTGATTTTTCATTGTTAGTGTATAGGAATCTAGAGTTTTCTGTGCATTAATTTTGCAACCTTACCAAATTCATTGATTAGTTCTAGCAGTTTTCTAGTGGTATCTATAGGATTTTCTATGTATAGTACCATGTCATCTGCAAACAGTGACAGTTTTATTTCTTTCCAATTTATATTTCTTTTTCTTCTCTGATTGCCATGGCTAGGACTTCCAAAACTATGTTGAATAGAAGTGGTGAGAGTAGACATCCTTGTCTTGTTCCTGATCTTAGTGGAAATGCTTTCAGTTTTTCACCGTTGAGTATGTTTGCTGTGGGTTTGTCATGTATGGCCTTTATTATGTTGAGGTAGGTTCCCTCTTTGCCCATTTTCTGGAGAGTTTTTATCATAAATCGGTGTTGAATTTTGTCAAAAGATTTTTCTGCATTTATTGAGTTAATCATATGGCTTTTATTCCTTAATTTGTTTATATGGTGTATCACATTGAATTGCGCATATTGAAGAATCCTTGCATCCCTGAGATAAATTCCACTTGATCATGGTGTATGATACTTTTAATATGTTGTTGGATTCTGTTTGCTAGTATTTTGTTCAGGATTTTTGCATCTATGTTCATCAGTGATATTGGTCCACAATTTTCTTTTTTGTGATATCTTTTTCTGGTTTTGGTATCAGCGTGATGGTGGCTTTGTAGAATGAATTTTGGAGTGTTCCTCTCTCTGCAATTTTTTGGAAGAATATGAGAAGGATGGGTGTTAACTCTTCTCTACATATTTGATAGAATTCACCTGTGAAGCCATCTTGTCCTGGACTTTTGTTTGTTGGAAGATTTTTAATTACAGTTTCAATTTCATTACTTGTGATAGGTCTGTTTATATTTTCTAATCTTCCTGGTTTAGTCTTGGAAAATTGTACCTTTCCAAGAATTTGTCCCTTTTTTTGTGGTTGTCCATTTTATGGGCATATAGCTGTTTGTAATAGTCTCTTATAATCCTTTGTATTTCTGTGGCGTCAGTTGTGATTTGTCCTTTTCGTTTCTAATTTTATTGATTTGCATCCTCTCCCTTTTTTTCTTGATGAGTCTGGCTGAGGGTTTATCAATTTTGTTTATCTTCTCAAAGACCCAGCTTTTAGTTTTGTTGATCTGTGCTATTGTTTTCTTTGTTTCTATTTCATTTATTTCTGATCTGATCTTTATAATTTTTTCTTTCTACTGACTGTGTGTTTTCTTTGTTCTTTCTCTAGTTGCTTTAGGTGTAGGGTTAGATTGTTTATTTGAGATTTTCCTTGTTTTTTTGTGGTGAGATTGAATTGCTATAAACTGCCCTCTAAGAACTGCTTTTGATGCATCCCATAGGTTTTGCCTCATTGTGTTTTCATTATCATTTATTTCTATGTATTTTTCTATTTTTTCTTTGATTTCTTCAGTGATCTCTTGCTTATTTAGTAGCACACCATTTAGCCTCCATTATTTGTAATTTTTACAGTTTTTTCCTGTAATTGATTTCCAATCTTATAGCATTGTGGTCAGAAAAGATACTTGGTACGATTTCAATTTTCTTAAATTTTCTGAGGCTTGATTTGTGACCCAAGAGGTGATCTATCCTGGCGAATGTTCCATGTGCACTTGAGAAGAAAGTGTATTCTGCCACTTTTGGGTGGAATGTTCTATAAATATCAATTACATTTATTTGGTCTATAGTGTCATTTAAAGCTTGTGCTTCCTTATTTATTTTCTGTTTGGATGATCTGTCCATTGGTGTAAGTGGAGTGTTAAGTCCCCTACTATGATTGTGTTACTGTCAATTTCCCCTTTCATGGCTGTTAGCTTTTGCCTTGTGTATTGGGGGTGCTCCTACGTTTAGTGTATAAACATTTATAATTGTTATATTTTCTTCTTGGATTGATCCCTTGATCATTATGTAGTGTCCTTCCTTGTCTCTTGTAACAGTCTTTATTTTAAAGTCTGTTTTATCTGATATGAGTATTGCTATTCCAGCTTTCTTTTGATTTACATTTGCATGGAATATATTTTCCCACCCCTTCATTTTCAGTCTATATGTGTCCCTAGGTCTGAAGTTGGTCTTTTTTATATAGCATATTTATTGGTCTTGTTTTGTATCCATTGTCAGTCTGTGTCTTTTGGTCGGGGCATTTAATCCATTTACATTCAAGGTTATTATCTATATGTATGTCCTTATTACCATTTTATTAATTGTTTTGTGTTTGTTTTTGTGGGTCTTTTTCTTCTCTTGTGTTTCCTGCCTAGAGAAGCTCCTTTAACATTTTTTGTAAAGCTGGTTTGGTGGTGCTGCATTCTCTTAGCTTTTGTTTGTCTGAAAATCTTTTGATTTCTCCATTGAATATGCATGAGATCCTTGTTGGGTAGAGTAATCTTGATTGTCGGTTTTTCTGTTTCATCACTTTAAGTATATCCTGCCACTCCCTTCTGGCTTGCAGAGATTCTGCTGAATAATCAGCTGATAACCATATAGGGATTCCTTTGTATGCTATTGTTTGTTTTTCTCTTGCTGCTTTTAATATTTTTTCTTTGAATTTAATTTTTGATAGTTTGATTAATATGTGTCTTGGTGTGTTTCTCCTAGGGTTTATCCTGTATGAGACTCTGTGCTTCCTGGATTTGGGTTACTATTTCTTTTCCCATGTTAAGGAAGTTTTCCACTATAATCTCTTCAAATATTTCTTCAGACCCTTTCTTTTTCTTCTGGGACCCCTATAATTCGAATGTTGGTGCATTTAGTGTTGTCCCAGAGGTCTCTGAGATTGTCTTCAATTCTTTTCATTCTTTTTTCTTTATTTTGCTCCTCGGCAGTTATTTCCACCACTTTGTCTTCCAACTCACTTATTCATTCTTCTGCCTCAGTTATTCTGTTATTGATTCCTTCTAGTGTATTTTTCATTTCAGTTATTGTGTGGTTCACCTCTGTTTTTTTTTTTTGTTCTTTAGTTCTTCTAGATCTTTGTTAAACATTTCTTGTATTTTCTCAATCTGTGCCTCCATTCTATTTCCAAGATTCTGGATCATCTTTATTATCATTACTCTGAATTCTTTTTGAGGTAGGTTGCCTATCTCCTCTTCATTTATTTGGTCTTTTAGGTTTTTATATTGCTCCTTCGTCTGTTGCATACGTTTTTGCCTTCTCATTTTCTTTTTCCTTTTTTTTATGAGTGGGATTGTGTTCCTGTCTTACTGGTTGTTTGGCCTGAGGCTTCCAACACTGGAGTTTGTAGGCTGTTGGGTAGAGCTGTGTCTTGGTGCTGAGATGAGGACCTCCATGTGACCTCACTCTGATGAATATTCCCTGGGGTCTGAAGTTCTCTGTTAGTCCAGTGGTTCAAACTCAGAGTTCCCACCACAAGAGCTTTGGCCCAAGCCCCAGCTTGTGAATCAGATCCTGCAAGGCACATGGGGTGGCACACACAAAAAAAATAGGAGAACAGTAACAAAGTAAAAAATAAAATTAGACTAGGAAATTAACAGATATGTTAGAAAAAATATAAAAATAAAAATACAGATGAATCAACAACCAGAAGGTAAAACAGAACCACAACAGTGAAAAAGAGGAGGAGAAAAAAAAAAACCAAAAAAGGTGGAAAAAGGTTTTCTGTGGAGGGTGAGCACTAAGTAGGGGTGAGGTTTGGGAGGTGCGTTGGGCTTATGCTTAGGACCCACATGGAGGGAAAAGGCCCTGGGGGGTGTGAGCAGTGGGACTTAGGCTCAATGCAACAGAAGGGGCCCAGGCATGTCTCCCACCTCTGGTCTCACAGGACGGGGACATCACCTGTGAGCCCAGCAGGCTTCCTGGGCTCGAGTGGGTGGGTCAAACACTCTCCATTCCTCTCCTGCTCCTCTGGTCCTGGAAGTCCCCTCCCACTTGGCTCTCCTGATCTCCCCAGCCTCCCTCCTACATCCCCAGGACAAACCCTGCCTAGAGGAGACCTCTGAGGGCATAGGACCTGACCCAAGATGTGGGCAGGCTTCCGTGGCCGATTGGGCAGGGGAAATGCTGGGCGTGCTCTCCCTTTATCTGAGCCCCTGAGGGTCCCTCCAGGTGTGGGAACCCCTCCACCGTCTCAGCCACCCCTCAGGGGCACCAATACTTTCCTGTCTCCACTTCTCCTCCACTCTCAGTCCCCACACGTCCTACTGGTTTGCTTCGGGGTTCTTCCCTTCTAATCGGGGCCCCCCACCAGCATCTGGTAGGTGCCTTATTTGTGGGGAGATGCAAACTCTGCATCTTCCCACACTGCCATCTTGTCTCCACCCTCCTCTTATGGATTTTTAATTAAAGAATTTTAAGATGAATCTGACACAGTTCACTACCTAATAGAAATGTATAAATATGATTCTCTACATCTATTTTTACTCACTTTATTTGCAATAAATTAAGAGTAAATAATGTTACCATTTTATGTTGCTTACAGGTCACATAATGCTTTACATGTCTCTATTGGGCAAGCAGTAGTTATTTGAAATTAAATGTCTCTTGAAATTTAATTGGACCCACACAGTAACTCTAGGTGGTAAGAGTTATTATCCCCCATTTTATACAACATTGTATTCAACATAGGCAAAATTAGTTATAAGCACAAAAAAGTTGCAGGTTAATCTTTCAATTAGATCTCAGCAATTTTAGGTCAACAGTTGAACAACTGGGCAAAATGATGAAAACATTTTCAGTAGAAGGGTCAGTCCTGTTTATAAGTTAAAACTTGATTTAGAGAGAGCCTGGAGTATAATTGATTTTCATTCTGTTATAAAGGATACTTAGCATTTTGCCCCAAGAGTTTTTTTTTTCTGTACAGATTTGTACTAATCATAAATAACTTTCTTATGGAATTCATTGGGAATGCTTTGAAGATTTTCATCTCTTGAGTGTAAAATGTCATTTAATAAAAATTTTTTAAATTTAGATATAATTCGCATATAACATTATATTATTTTCAGGTGTACAACATAATAATTTGATATTTATATATATTGTGAAGTGATCATAATAAGTCTGATTAACATCTGTCACCACACATAGTTACAATTTTTTCCCTGTGTTGAAAACTTTTAAGATCTACTCTCTTAGCAACTTTCAAATATGCAATACAGTGTTATTAGTTATAACTCCCATGCTGTATATCCCCATGGGTTATTTATTTTATAGCTGGAATTTTGTACTTTTTAACTTTAAAAATGTTATTTAATAAAGATTTGGTTTTGCTCAATACTCTGGTTAAGTACAGAGCATTACCCTAGTTCTTTGTTTTTTTTTTCAATCAGCCATGTTATTGACTTAGAAATTAGGTTTAAAAGTCTCATTTTTCGGGGGAGAGGGGTGATTCTTTGGAAGATGTCAAAATGAGCTTAAATATATATATTGTTTAGTTATTAATTTTTTAAATTGTTTAACTATGAAGAATCTTCTAGGGTTTTACATTTTTCCTGTTATATGTGGTGATGAGATAAAACCTTGGTAATCAAAATTATGGCAACAATTACAGAAACACAATTAGAATGGCTGCCATTTACTTACTAATTTAATTCAATTATTAACTTTTTAAATGTATGGATGATAGCTGCTTGGTATGACTATAGAAAGACTATCATTTTTGTTTTTGATGATAAACAACTTATGCAGCAATATAATAATATTTTTAGAAATATTACTGGTTCTTGGTACTGGAAAAGGAATTGCATTTTATGCAAACACTATCCTTGGCAAATTATCTCATCACGTAGAATTGTGCTTTATAAGTAAAATGCTCTGAATCTTTATTTGTTTAAAGAGAGAGAAGGAAGGAAGGGAAGAGAGGAAGGATGGAAGGAAAGCAAGAAAGGAGGAAGATATTACCTTCTTGAGCTCCAAATTAAATAATAATAATAATAACAATTGAAAAACACATGCTGGATGTTGTCCATATGCCAGCTACGGGGCTAGGTGTCCAAGTGTTCTATATATACAGGACTGCAATTTCTGGTCTATGATTCTAAAATTCAAAAAGTTTGTTTTAAACTCAATTAACAGCAAGACCAGATGTGATCCGAACTTACTCTGTGGCAAAAACCATCCTGAAGGGACAGTTAATTTATAATCTTTATATCCTTATAATTTTTACTTATCCCACTTAAGGTAAATACTATAGGCTCTGCAGAAATATTGTGTTTGATTGCAGTGTTACATGACACATACCATATGTACTATGTTGTCTCTCTAAATGAAAAATCATAGGTCTAAATGCTGAAGCACATCTGTCTATGAGAATTAGCAGTCATGTGCTAACAATTTAGTCTTCACAACCACCTTATAAAGTTGGCACTGTTACAATATCCATTTCACAGAGAAAGACATTGAAACAGAGATGTAAATAATGAAATATTTAACAATAATGGCTGTTTTAAAGTCTGCAATTATCTGGTTAGAAAATTCTTTGAAAAAAATGTTTAAAGTGTCATCATGACATCTTCATGACACCTTTTAGATTCACCAGAGGAAAAGGGAGACTTACATGTAAGTACATGTTAAAACTTCTAGGATTTATTACAATACTACTGCTACTGTTTCTAGGAAGTTACAAATGGATTAGAATACAAATTTAGAAATCTGTTTCTTTTGGGTGATTCCTACCACCAAAGTATGATGGTTCTCTGTCATGTGGAACTCCATAATATACTCGTAGGGATATAGCAAGGGAAGAGATAGCTCACACTGGGATCATTTCACTGACATCTGGCTTTATTTTGGCTACACATCCAGTAACTATTATGAGCCTTTAAATGTAGGTATTTATTGAGATTTAAGTTTAAATTGCAATGTAGCTATGTTTTTACATCAGTTTCAAACATCTTTCTGAGTTTAATGAATGCCATATTTAATGGTTTTACCAAGTTTCTTTCAGAGTTTGAAGTTTGTGTTAAAATAAACATAACTCAGTGATTAATTTCCCATATACTTTTATGATTTGTTACATGATTTGTTGATCTTTGTACACTGATATTTTTCATAGATAATTGCAGTGCACTCATAACTGTATTGAAGAGAAATTATCAATACCAACCTAGGCTGTGCTATGTTCCTTATCAAAGTTGCTGCCTTTAGCACTTTTGCTAATTGTAAATGCAGTAGGATCCTGTCTTTGCCTTCAGAGGATAACCATGCAAAGGTTAATGCGGAGCATCTTACCAATTGCTGGAGCAGAGGGTAGTCTCAAATCACACTACTGCATAGAAAGAAGCCAATTGCCCAGTTGAAGGGTGATGCTGTCTATAATGCACATGGTTGCTGTTGTGATAAGCTTCCCAGGAATGTGTGGAGGAAGGAGGATATAGTTTAATTCAGATTGCTTTGGAAAGTTGTAATTTTCCCTTGGCTGTCATTGGTATTAACATGTTTTGATTTGTGAAAAAAATTATAAACAGAGATCTCAATTAAATGGAGTTGGGAGACCAGAAGGGGGATCTCTCACACTCTGTGATGATAGGTCTTTCTTCTTCCCAACAGGAAGAAGAAAGACTCCTCTTCTTTCCTGGCAATGAACCAGTCAATGAAAAACCATGGACTCTTTGCTCACTACAGCCCTCCTGAATTCCTTTTCCTCCCTACAAAAGTGTTCTCTTTCTCTTGCCATGTGGAAACTTGCACATTGCTCACCATGGTTGCAGACCCCGAATTGCAGTACTTTGCTGATCCCAAATAAACCCATCTTTGCTAGAGTGTATTTGTTTCTGTGTATTTTTTTCAGGTCAACAGATTTAACCATTCTAGATCCATCTGAAAACTGTCAATGATTTGAGAAAATTTTCTGACCTTCTGCAATTTTTTGGCTCACACTTTGAGTGTAGACTCCTCTTTCCTTCCTGTTTGCCTACAATCAGTTTGCCATCTTCACATTGTCATAATAGGTTCACATTCACATACCTGCAAGACATATGAATCTCTATCTTTCCCTTCTCTCCCTCAATTCTGTCTTCTGTGAATGTATGCACTCAGGTGCACACATGCAAGCTTGCACACCCACACACACACACACACACACACACACACACACACACACACTTAGCTTTTCTTCATAAGCATGCAGGATTCTTCTCTTATTAAGTGCTGCTATTTGATGCTTCTTATATTTTGCAGAGAAAAACTATTTTACCCTTTAAAAATATTCTATTTATTTATTTTTTTTTGCAAGAGTCCAAGATGATGAGGAACATGAGGGTAAAGGAAGCCGTCATCTCTCTATGTCAGTCAGTGATGTTAAAATCTCACATGTGTTAAAACATATGAAGAAACCACATGTGAATGGCAAGCTGCTTGTGTAGTGAAGGATTATTAATTTAGAATTTCTCGATGGATTAAGGATAGTCATTGAGATTTTTCAGTGAAGGAATGTATTCAGAATGGAGAAAATATTCTGCACCTGTTTCTTCGCTTTGCCTCTGGGGAAAAATGAGAACTATTGATTGTGACCTTAAAAGGATGAATATAGCTTTTTCCTCCATATAAGTTGTGTATAGTCAATTGAGACTCTCCCACTGAAGAAGAAAGAGGGTTAAACAGATAGTGTCTCAGAGAACCGTGGGTTCTATTCAAAGCCTCAAATTAAAGTCAATTTCAAGTTTATTTCTTCTTAAACTTGAGAGAATGGTCAATTCAAGATTGAACAGAGATTGAGACATTTAAAATGCAAATTTCTAGTGTTGTGTGACTAAGTTGGGATGGGAGATTAGGTATAAGATAGTTACCAGATTTGCTCCAAACCCATGGTTTCTGAACTATGTGCTGAGCCATTCCAGGATACTACATCAAACTCAGGAATTCCATGGGATAATTTAAATTTTCAAGGGAAACACAACAATACTCCATACCACTTGATCACCTTATGACACTTGAGGTAGTTCACAGTTTCGACATTAGATCATGCTCTCTTCCTTTTGCTGATGTCGTATCTTTATGAAACTGCATTTTTAATGATTTCTGATTTGTTAACAATGGAATTATTAGGCAGTTCTTTTGGTCGGGGGGAGGTGCCACGAAAAAGTTACTGAAACACCAAGGATGCCATGAACAGAGAAAGTTTGGGAACTTTGCTCTCATTCTCTCTCTGTGTATGTATATAAGTATGTATGAATATACATATATACACACATATATAATGCAAATATATTAGGTTAATAGTAGTTAATATTTATTCTCAAACACACTTTATAGAACATTATTAATAATTTGGGGTATTAGATTATATTCTCCTTGAATCCATAAATCATGCTTATAGGAAGTCATTCTACTTAGATTATAAGAACTTAGACTAAGTGTTACCATTCATTTAGTGCAGTTAACCAAAGTACACATCTAGTTCTTTGGACGGAATATATAGAGCCTTCCTGACTAACATGGCTCTGAAGTGAGACCATGTCTGCATTCCTTTGATTTTCTCATTCAGTTCTTGAGATTAAAAGAAACTTAAGCTTGTCCAGTTGAGTAGAATGCTTTCCATTTTAAGGGAGTCACATTTAGAGACTGCTCTACCTCCAGATCTCATGTTTTGACTTCCCTTAGGATGTAGATAAGTGTTAGGTTAGTGAGTGAGATACTAGAACCAAAGATGAACAGAGAGCCTGAAAATGATAAATATGTGTCATAAGATTGCATTTATTCAGGGTATCAGTTTGGTAATTAGTTTCCAAAATTCCTGAGTCCTATGGCTGGTGAGTAAGTGGACAATTTCACATGCTGTAATCTAATTAAAGTATCTTTTTTGTCCCAAATATATCAATTCCTTTGATATATAACTTCTCTCTAAAAAGGAAAATTTGTACCCTAAATTCTAGTTCTTGATGGCCTTTGTTATGGCAGACCTGTCAAAATTATAATAGTAACTTCAGTCTCTGGATCAGAAGGATGTTTGAAATGATTTATACCTACAAGTTTCCCATAACCCTCAGTGAGAATCATCTCTAAATACTTGTTAGCTCTCCCTCTGTCTACATGGCCCATTACACTACTCTCAGTACCCCCTTTGTCTACTCAGTTTTGGCTCTCACATGTGATCTGAGCACTGCTGAAAAGCTGCAGCATTTGCTCCATGATGCCTGTTAAAATCTGATAGGGGCAGGGGAAGAAGCTTCTGAAACTTGAAGATGGACTTCTCCCCACAAGCCTGTCCTTGTCTTGACACTACTAGCATCTGTCTTTTGTAGTCATTACTTGACTCTCTAGGATTCTCTACTAAGACACTGGACAAACATATAGGTCTTCTTCACTCTACACTTGAGGCACCTTCCTCTGTGATCTTAAGACATATATATGATTTTAAGTGGCAAATAGGGATAGATGTTACTTATGCAAGTAATTTAGAGCAGTGGTTTTCTAATATTTCAAAGTAGAATCTTTTTTAAATGAAATTTTGCATAGCTCAAATATATAAAGTAGAATAAAGCAGAATTGGCTGTTTTAAGTCAGAGTATGACCAATCATGCTCATTTTCTTCTCCAAAAATACTCTCTCTCCTTCTCCATGTAAGTAATATAGGCCTTAAGGGAACACATTTTGGAAAGAATGAATTAAGACGTTATTGGTAAATTTAGAAAGAGAACTCATCTGATTTTAAGGAAAATTTCTATTTATTAAATATATACACCATCCCACTCTTAGAAGCTTACATGACAATTGAAAATTTGGCATAGAGTAGGAGTTGGCAAGTGACACCTGTGGGCCAAATCTGGCCCATCACCTGATTTTATAAATAAAATTTTATTGGAACATACACATTTGTTTCTGTGTCGTCTATGGATGATCTCACACTACATGGCAGAGTTCAGAAGAGACTGGATATCCTACAGAGCCCAAAATATTTATTACCGGGCTATTTAAATTTTAAAAATTTGCCAGAAAAGTATTCCTTGGGGGTCATACGCTTAGCACTCTATAAGTAAACAGTATATATTAACTGTTATATATTAACAGTATAAACAGTATATATTAACAGTATATATTAACAGTATATATTTACTTATATATATTATATAAGTAAACAGTATATATTAACTGTTATATATTAACAGTATAAACAGTATATATTAACAGTATATATATTATACTACTTATAAATTACAAATAAGTAATTAAAGATACTCAAGCAACTGTTATGGTTTAAATCCAGTTTTCACTATTTGCACTTTATAATACACTGGCATTTAAAGTTGACATTAAATTTTGTTTTTATTTTATTACTTTTTTGTTCTGATAGAAACTTGTCTCTACATTTCCAGTTTATATCTCCAAAAAGCTGAAATTTTTCCACTGACATTCTCAATTTATAAAGGGATTTGTATTAATATGATATGAAATTTACTCTGTAACAAGGAAGGAAATTCTCTCTTCCCCAATCCAGTATTTGAATAACTCCAGATCAATGTGTATATGCAGTGTTCTTGCTTTTATCTAATATGAAGAATGCTGATGTCCTCTGAAAGTCTTTCCAAGTTGGCCCAAGATGAAATAAACTCTCCTAAAGTAAAATAAATGGTACCCTACAATGCTATTGATACAATACATGCTATCAACAATGTTTTTCCATTTTTGATGATAATAATAACAGAGAGAAAGAGGTTAATAGAAGAATCAGCTTTTACTACTGAGAAAGATCTGAAAGAGATTTTACTTCACCTATTTCACTTTTAAAGGAATGCTCCCTCTAGACCCTATTCTTTAAAAAATGTCAGTAATAGATAATTTAAGAAAAGGTGAAATCATTTGCTGACTTTCTTCAAAGAAAAATGATTTATTAAAGCTTATTTAGTTGATTTAGCAAACTATTTCAAATTGACTAAAGGCTTGAACAAATATTTGATTTTTTTTGGATCAATGATGCTTTATATTCTGTGAACTTCAGCATGTAAAAGCTGTCAAGTCACAAAATACTATTAAAATTTATATTAACTGGTTTTTAATATTGTATGGCCTAGAAGAAGCTATAGTGGACAATAAAAATTTAGAAGGGAAGAACATAAAATAATATCAAAGGAGAAATAAACAGGTTATACAGTGGGTAGGTATGACTGGAGGAAATTCAAGCATTATGTTGCCATTGGTCAGTCAGTTATGCTTGCTGGGTAAAGAACTCTGTGTAGTACTCTCTGTTAAGCTACATTAGGACAATACTATGAAACCTGTGTGTGTGTGTGTGTGCGCACATGTGCGTGTGTGTGTAGGTGTGAATTAAGACATGTAATATATGATGGTCACAAGTTTGACATGATCAGTGAGTGTAGCCACAGTTGTGTGATTGATTTCAGGCTATTTGGAGGTTTCCTATGTACATATAATCTAGAAAGTGGAAGAGTGACATTATTACACTAATCATCTGGATATGTTTTAGTATATGATCCCTTGTGTTAATAAGATTTTTTAAATTGCAACTGATGGAAATCCAGCCCCAAATGGGGAGTTATGGTGGCATGCAGAAAGCACAGATTATATCTCCAACTTCTATACTTGAACTATTGTTCAAAATAAATGTTTGTGTCACTCCTAGTGATGTGACTATGACATATCAATTTGTCTTGATACTACCATTGAGGATAGCTATTTAAGTGATCTTTAAAGCAAGTGAAAGACAGTTCCTGCACATAAAAGTCATTGGTCAATTCTAAAAACAAGTCTCTAGGTTATTCACATTCTTCTCTAGTGAATTGGAAATGTCAAGGAGAGAAAGAGAATTCAGCTCCTACATGGAATCTAAAAACTCCTGTGTTTTGGACTGCAATATTTAAATTTCAGGGTGTCCTGTATGTAACATTAGTAAATACAGACTTTTTATGAAGGTTGAAGAAATCACTAAGCTTGATCTTTTCCTTTCTCTATACTTTCCAAACTACTAAATGGTTAGAGTATAATTTTGTTGGAAGATATTTTATTAGAGATGTGACATACTAGAAATTCTTATGTAAATATCATAGCATTGAATTATTTGCTTCTTGAGCCTGTGAACCAGAATTAACCTGCAATGACCCAAAAGAAGTATTCCAAGATCTTTTATATAGTGTATACTCATATTTAAATGAATAGGGTAGAGAGCAAGTTCCAAAGATGAACCTGGAAATGCAGTGAAGTAGAAATTAATCTCAGTTTCCTGCCTTTTGGCATCTCTCTTCTCCCTCAATTGTGTTCCTCATTTGAATCTCCTCACTGTTGTGTCTTTCAATCAGTTTTCTATCAATGAGAGCATTTAGGAAATAGAGCTTACCTCCCAGGTTATATGAGCTTAAACTATGAACTCTAGAACACCTAAGTTACTTCAAGATGCAAAGACAATGATAGTGAGAGTTGATATATTTCACCACAATTCTCTCCTCCTTTTCCTTAAATCTCCACTAGAATGAAGTCCTTCAGAAAACATAGGAATTTTTCAAACTTTGAGTTACAGAATAAGAGAAGAAGTTGGCACAGACACAGAAAGGGCAAAATATCCACCCTAAGACTTTGTTTTAGCACATACTATGTCTTTTAAATTTTCTGTCTAAATCTGACCTGTATAACACAAAAGAAAGATTTGAGAAGATTGATGCTAAATTAATGTCAATTCAGGGTATAAATTAGCCCACCTTTGAGATTCACACCATTTAATAAATCACTAAACGTTAAAAAAATTCATTGTTCAAAATTGAGTATGAAAATGTATTGTTGTCTTTCAGAATAAAATATTTTTGTAAATTTAAATTTTTGAAAATAGAATACATTGTATTTAATTTACTCAGGATAGATTTGCTTAAAAATTTTTTTCTTCTTTTTAGCCATGGTTTTAGAAAAACAAATTCTGACCTGATTATAAAATTATAGAATAGACATGTTTGGGAATGGCCTCGAAAAGTAACTTAATCTATTCCACATCAGGCAAGACTACATCCAAATCATTTCAGACAGGTGAAAATCTACCCTGCTTTTAAATTCCATTTCCTCTGCAGTGTGTTAAATGGTAGCTCTCGAAAGGAGGTGTCCATGTCATAATCCCCAGAACCTGTGAATGTGACCTAATTTGGAAATAGGATCTTTGCAGATGCAATCAAGTTAAGAAGAGGTCATACTGAATTGGGGTAGACCCTTATAAGAGGAGAGGAATTTGGACACAGACTCAGTGGGAAATTCCATGTGAAGACAGAGATACCCAGGGAGTTACACCATGTGAAGATGGAGGCAGAGACTGGAGTGATGCATCTCTAAGCCAAGGACCACCAAGGACTGCTGTTACCGACCAGAAGCTGGGAGGTGGGTATAGGATGGATTCTTCTCCAGAGCCTTTGGAGAGGGCACTGCCCTGTCAGCACCTTGACTTTTAACTCCTGGCCTCCAGAATAGTGAGAGAATAAATCTCTCTAGTCTTAAGCCACCTAGTTTGTGATATATTTTTTTTATGGTAGCCACAGGAAACTAGCATTTTCCTGCTAGTTAGCATTATCCTAATTGAGAGGAAACCTCTCAATTATCCATTTAGAAAAGCTTTTATTATTTCACAGTATTGCCTAAGATTAGCCCTGGATTAGTGTCAATTTTACACGTCCCAACATGCAAAAACAGAAAGGATAGATAAGGAAAGTAAGATTGGGTGTAGAAGAAGCATGGTAAAATGAAGAAAAGACCTTTTAAGGACACATTAAATGTCTTCAAACAAACTAGTGGAACTCTATTAGTGTAATGACTCTCCTTTTTGTTCTAAGAACAAAGGGGAATTAGAAAAGAGAAAATTGGTTTTAGCTCTCTTCTTTAAATTACAACATTTTTTTTTCTGAATTTGCTTTCTGTTTTCTAAAAACTAAGCTTGCTCTTTCTTCATTCTTGTACTCAAAACTAATCACAATCCTGCACTTTACATTTCTCTAAAAAATATTACTTACCTAAAAATGTTATTCAAGCCCCCCAATTTTCAAACTGTAGTACAAATAAGAATCACTGGTGTATTATTACAAAATGTAGATTGTTTGAACCCTACCCTTAGGAATCTTATTTATTGGCTCTGATGCAAGGTTCAGTATTCTTTTATCAACTCCCTTATAATTCTAATGCTTGAGGTTTGTGAGCCACACTTTGGGAAACATGCTCTTATCCACCTTGGCTCATCAGATGGTGGTGAGCTCTAGTGAAAAACCAAAGTATCCAGGCTTTATGTCTCAATTATAATTCAAATTTCATTTTTCTTCAAACTAATTTCTATGGAATTAAACCTAATTTTTTTCTGTGACTCTGAGAATGAATGTTTATTTCTAAAATTTTCAAGGCTCTTCAGCACTTTGTTCTATTTGCTTGACAGTTTTATTCATTTTCCTTGTTAGAGATTTGGGGGGAGTGAGTAGTGGTTGACCCTCCCCCTCCCTAGCTCTCCCCGTGATCTGCATGGATCACCTCCCCTCCTCTTTCCTGCACCTCCAGTGCTGGGGCATATGATCTCATTCTTCCAAATCAGAATTTGGCATGTGAAAATCACAAATAATTAACCAAATAAATAATGGGCATCTTTACTATTATTAGCTCAATGTACAGAAATCAGAAGGTAAGTGATTGTATCTAGAGTTTTATTTACTGTTTCATTCTCAGTGTTCTAGGAACTCTATGGATACCTCTGGCAAAGAGCAGGTTTATAGATTCACTAGTACTTACAGTTTCTTGACTCTTATTGGGAATTTTGAACTCCATTTTGATTTCTGATTTTTAAATGAAGATGAATTTTTTATTTAGATGCACTAGGAGATATTGTTTCAGTTGGCTAACATCTGACTGCTTTCTCAACACATGCTGAAGCTGGCATTTCTAGCATTTGGGTAGTCTGTTCCAGGAACACAAAGTGCTTGTAATTTACCATTTTAATTTTCTCCAACTCTTGAGAAAAATCAGTG
Organism: Stenella coeruleoalba; assembly: GCF_951394435.1. NCBI lineage: Eukaryota > Metazoa > Chordata > Mammalia > Artiodactyla > Delphinidae > Stenella > Stenella coeruleoalba. Next base: position 115,498,631 of record NC_137149.1, read on the forward strand.
TTTCAAAAGTGTAAACTTAAAGGAAAATATGAATTAAAGTTCAAAATGTTGATATTTTGATAGAGTTCAAAATGCTGATATTTTTTATTGTTATCTCCTGGGTTCATCCTAAAATGATTCTTTTTCAGAAGATCATAAAGACCAAATTAGATTATTTTTACTTCTTTTTATATAGACTACAGCCAGTCATTTGTGATTCTGAAATTTCCACTTTATGGGAGTGTCTTGGAATCATAAAATGCATCACTTGATCTTGAAGGGACCTTGGAGATTATAGATTTATTCCTCTTATGCAGTGCAGAAGCATCCTCTGCTAAATCTTTGGCAAAGGTCACTCAGGCTCTTTATGCTCAATGGGCACTAGACACAGGATGCTCTCCCTGGGGAAAAACTATCCCTTCCATATATTTAACTTGAAAGTACATTATTGAAACCAGTTATAAGGGCTTCCCTGGTGGCGCAGTGATTGGGAGTCTGCCTGCTGATGCAGGGGACATGGGTTCGTGCCCCGGTCCGGGAATGCCATGGAGCGGCTGGGCCCATGAGCCATGGCCGCTAAGCCTGCGTGTCCGGAGCCTGTGCTCTGCAATGGGAGAGGCCACACAGTGAGGCACCCGCATACCACACAAAAAAAACCCAAAACAACAAACAAACAAAAAAAACCCATTTATAATATGGAAAATAGATGCAATTAATCATTCATTTATTCATTAATTCACTCTTCCACTTGATCTAAAAGAGATTTAGTATTATGGTGGAAGTGGGATAAAGGTGGTTGGTTTTGAGTCAGATCTGATTCTTTCACAAATTTATTATAGTGACAAATTAATTAAATTTCTAAGCTTAATATTCTTTATAGGCTAATGGGAATTTAATAATGGTACCTACTTCATTGAGTTGTTGTGAGGACTGAATCTGTGTTGGGAAATCAATAAATAATTCATGTTAATCACTAGTATGAGTTACTAGTTTTTAATCACTTATTGTAGCAGGAAGAGAAAATGTCAGACATTAACAATATACGGGGTGCACTTCCCAGCCCTAGGCATCCATTAACCAACCTTCTGTCCCTATGGATTTGCCTGTTATAGACTTTTCATATAAATGGAATCATACAATAAAAAAAAGAAACCAATATACAGGGATAGTAGCAAGATTCACTGGTTTATTTGACTGGGGTGCTCTGTTAAAGTTTCCTTTGTTTATGCAAAGGAAATCTGAGAGGCTAGTCCATCTTTTCTAAGAAAGCAGATTTGAGGGCTTCCCTGGTGGTGCAGTGGTTGAGAGTCTGCCTGCCGATGCAGGGGACATGGGTTCGTGCCCTGGTCCAGGAAGATCCCACATGCCGCGGAGTGGCTAGGCCTGTGAGCCATGGTCATTGGGCCTGAGCATCCGGAGTCTGTGCTCCACAACGGGAGAGGCCACAACAGTGAGAGGCCCATGTAATGCAAAAAAAGAAAGAAGATTTGAGATCCTGAGAATGGGTGAGGGTCATGGCTTATCTGACAGCTAGAGGTAGTGGAGGGAGACCTAACCCAGAAATTTGGTGCAAGAGGGAAACAGCAGAAAAGAAGCTCAGGAATTGTTCCCTCTTCCCAGGCATCAATATCTGTGGAATTTGTAAAAAAAAATTTCAGCAGTTAATCACATTTGTGATACAATGAGGGAAGAAAAGATGATCCCAGCAAAATGGAGAACATGAGAATATTAAAATTTATTATTATACATAAGGAAAAATATAACAAAAATCAGACATAATTTATTCAACAAGTATTTATTGAGCTCCAATTCTATTGTAGTTTCTGGAGATAATTCAGAAAAGAAAGATTAAAAAAGAAAGAAAATTCTTTCTTCATATTTAATATTTACATTCTAGTGAGCAGATATGGAAATGATAAATACATCATAGTCAGGCAGTAAGTGCAATGTCAGGGATAGAGAGTGATGGAGGACAAGACTCTTTGGAAAGGTGAGCAGAAATCTGAAAGTTGTAGGAGAGAGCTATGAGAAAATTAAGGGAGAGTGCATTTCAGGCAGATGGAAGAGTAAGCACACAAGTCCTGAGCTAAGATTATTCCAGTGTGGCTGAGTGGAGTAGGATGCTGGGACTGTGGAGAAAATGAGCTCAAAGAGGCAGACTAAGGCAGCAGAGAAAGAAAAGGAAAAATAAGGGTAGGAACAGAAATCGAAGTGTGGAATGGTATTGTACATAATTAAGGTAACATTCAAATAAGGGGGAAACAGCCCTCCAAGGGCTAAAAACAGCCCTTGCACCAAATATATTAAACCCACACAAGCTACAGGGAAGACCCCACATATAAATAGCCCTCCAAGACTACAGTAGATAATTGTTTCTCCTAAACTCGCAGAGTAAGAGAAATATAAGTAAAATGAGGAAGCAGAGGAACCACTCCCAGTTAAAAGACCAAGAACATTCCACTGAAAGAACAAACAATGAAGCAGAACTCTTCAGTCTAATAGACACCAATTTCAAAAAGGAGATAATAAAAATACTGAAAGAAATAAGAAAGGTTATTGACAGAAATACAGAGTTCTGTAAAAGGGGACTAGAAACTATAAAAAGGAACCAAGAAAAATTAGAAAACTCATTTGCAGAGATGAAAGCTGAGCTAAAGGCAATGAATAGCAGGATGAATAATGCAGAAGAACAAATAAGTGACCTGGAAGATAAAATAATGGAAATCACCCAATCAGGACAGAAGACAGAAAGCCAAATGAAAAAAAAAAAAAAAGAAAGCAATATAAGAGACCTATAAAGCATGCCAAACTACACATAATAGGGATTCTAGAAGGGGAAGAAAGAAAAAAGGGGATCAAAAATATATTTGAAGAAATTATGGCTGAAATCTTCCCAACCCTAAAGCAGAAAACGTATATCCAGGTACTGGAAGCACAGAGAGTCTCAAACAAGATAAACTCAAACAGACATGTACCAAGACATATTATAATAAAAATGGCAAAAGTTGATACAGAGAGGATTCTAAAGGCAGCAAGAGAAAAACTAAGAGTCAGTTATAAGGGAACCCAAATAAGGCTATCAGCTGATTTCTCTACAGAAATGTTGCAGGCCAGAAAGGAGTGGCAAGATATATTCAAAGTACTGAAAGGGAAAAATCTGCAACTTAGGATACTCTACCCAGCAAGATTATCATTTAGAATAGAAAGAGAGATAAATAATTTCTTAGGCAAGCAAAAACTAAAAGAATAAAGCAATACTAAACTTATCCTAAAGGAAATATTGAAAAGTTTTCTCTAAATAGAAAATAAGTAAAAATCTATAGGAAAGAGAAAGTCACAATTGGAAAATAAATCACTTAAATTTTCCATGAAAGTGGTGATAATCACAATGAACAGCAAAAGGATAAACATCAAGATTAAAAGAGGACATCAAAATTATAAAATGTGGGGGAGGAGAGTAATAAAATGTAGATTTTTTTCCCCCTAGAATGTGTTTGAGCTTATACAACTACTAATCTAAGGCAAGTAGATAAAGGAAGGGGTTAGCATAATTGAAAAACAGGGTAACCACAAATTTAAAGCATACAATAGATTTAAAAAGACCAAAAAAGAAAGAACATAAGTATAATACAAAAGAAAATCATCAAGCCACAAAAGGAAAAACAAAAAAGAAAAAGAAAGAGACAAAGAAGAAATATAAAACCAACAGAGAAACAAGGTTTAAAATGGCAAGAAATACATATCTATCAATAATTACTTTAAATGTCAATGGACTAAATGATCCCATCAAAAGACACAAAGTGGCAGACTGGGTAAAAAAAAAAATGCCTAAGATATGCTATCTACAAGAGATCCACTTTAGGTAAAAGAACATACATAGATTGAAAGTGAGGGGATGGAAAAAGATATTTAATGCAAACGGAAATGACAAGAAATGGGGGTTGTAGTACTCATATCAGACAAAATAGACTTTAAAGCAAAGACCATAAAGAAAGATAAAGAAGGGCACTATATGATGGTAAAAGGATCAATACAAGAAGAGAATTTTACACTTGTCAACATATATATACTTAACATAGGAGGATCCAAATACATAAAACAAATACTAACAGACATAAAGGGAGAAATTGACAGGAATACAATAATAGGAGACTTTAACTCCCCACTCACATCAATGGACAGATTTTCCAGACAGAGAATCAGTAAGGCAACAGAGATACTAAGTGATACAATAGGAGAATTAAACTTGATATTTTCAGGACATTACATTAAAAAACCAGAATACACGAAAGCAGTTATTAGAGGGAAGTTCATAGCAATACAGGCCTTCCTCAAAAACAAGAAAAATCTCAAATAAACCACCTAACTTACCAATTAAAAGAATTAGAAAAAGAAGAAGAAACAAAACTTAAAGTCAGCAGAAGGAAGGAAATGATAAAGATCAGAGAGGAAATAAATAAAATAGAGATTAAAAAAATAGAAAACTTCAATAAAACCAAGAGCTGTTTCTCTGAAAGGATAAACACGATAGACAAACCTCTAGCCAGGCTCACCAAGAAGAAAACAGAGAACACAAATAAACAAAATAGGAAATGAAAAAGGAGACATAACAGCTGATACCACAGAAATACGAAAAACCATAAGGGAATACTATGAACAATTATATGCCAACAAATTCGACAACCTAGAAGAAATGGACAAGTTTCTAGAAATATACATCCCACCAAAACTGAATCAAAAAGAAATAGATAATATTCTCAACAAACTGAATCCAACAACACATAAAAAGGATCATGCACCATGATCATACACCATGACCAAGTGGGATTCATCCCAAGTTCACAAGAAAGTTTTATCATATGCAAATCAATCAATGTGATACACCACAAAAACAAAAGAAAAGACAAAAAACACATGGTCTTCTCAATAGATGCAGAAAAAGCATTTGACAAAATTCTACATCAATCCATGATAAAAACTCTCACCAAAGTGGGTACAGAGGGAATGTATCTCAAAATAGTAAAAGTATTTATGACAAACCCACAACCTTTTCCACAGAACTAAAACAAATAATCCTAAAATTCATATGGAACCATAAAACACCCAGGACTGCCAAAGAAATTCTCAAGAAAAGGAACAAAGTAGGAAGCATAACCATCCCAGACTTCAGACAATATTACAAAGCTACAGTAATCAAAACCTCATGGTATTGGCACAAAAACAGACATATGCATCCATGGAACAAAATAGAGAGCCCAGAAAGAAACCCACACACCTATGGTCAATTAATCTTCAACAAAGGAGGCAAGAATATACAATGGGAAAATGTCTCTTCAGCAAATGGTATTGGGAAAGTTGAACAGCTGCATGTTAATCAATGAATATGGAACACACCCTCTTGCTATACACAAAAATAAACTCAAAATGGCCTAAATACTTAAACATAAGACATGACACCATAAAACTCCTAGAAGAGAACATAAGCTAAACATTCTCTGACATAAATTGTACCAATGTTTTCTTAGGTCAGTCTCCCAAGGTAGTAGAGATAAAAATGAAAATAAACAAATGTGAGCTAATCAAACTTACAAGCTTTTGCACACAAAGGAAACCATAAACAAAATGAAAAGATAACCTACAGAATGGGAGAAAATATTTGCAAATGACAAGGGCTTAAGTTCCAAAATACAGAAACAGCTCATACAACTCAACAACAAAAAAGCTAACAACCCAATCGAAAAATGGGCAGAAGACCTAAAGAGATATTTCTCCAAAGAAAAAATACAGACGGTCAGTGAGCACATGAAAAGATGCTCAACATTGCTAACTATTAGAGAAATGCAGATCAAAACTACAGTGAGGTACTACCTGATGCCAGTCAGAATGGCCATTATTAAAAAGTCTACAAATAAGAAATGCTGGAGAGGTTGTGCAGAAAGAGAACCCCCCCTACACTGTTGGTGGGAATGTAAATTGGTGTAGCCAGTGTGGAAAACAGTATGGATGTTCCTCAGAAAACTAAAAATAGAATTACCATATGATCCCACTCCTGTGCATATATCATGACTAAGCTATAATTCAAAAAGATACATTTACCCCTATGTTCATATCAACACTATTCACAATAACCAAGACATGGAAACAACCTAAATGCCCATTGACAGATGAATGGATCAAAAGACCTGGTACATATATACAATGGAATACTACTCAGCCATAAAAAAATGAAATAATGCCATTTGCAGCAACATGGATGCAACTAGAGATTATCATACTAAGTGAAATCAGAAAAGAAAGACAAATACCATATGATATCACTTATATGTGGAATCTAAAAGATGACACAAATGGACCTATCTACGAGACAATATCAGGGACGCAGAGAATAGACTGGTGGTTGCCAAGGGGATGGGGAGTCGGAGAGGGTTGGATTGGGAGTTTGGGATTAGCAGATGCAAATTGGTATATATAGAATGGATAAACAACAAAGTCCTACTGTACAGCACAGGGAACTATATTAAGTATCCTGTGATAAACCTTAATGGAAAAGAATATGAAAAAGGATGTGTGTGTGTATATACACACATATATATATTTGTATAACTGAGTCACTTTGCTGTATAACAGTAATTAACACAACATTGTAATTCAACTATAATTTAATAAAAAATAAATTCCCACAAGAAAAAATTTTTATATTGATTATATGTTGAAACAGTAATATTTTGGATATATTTAGCTAAATAAAATATATTATGAAAATTAATTTCACCTTTCGTTTTTACTTTTTTAATGTGGGTAGTAGAAAATTTTAAATTGCATGTTTGATTCATGTTTGTGGCTCACATTGTATTTCAATTAGACAGAACTGTTCTACAATAGCTCGTTAACATCCCAGTAGGAGTTATCTAATTGATAGGTGTTTAATGAAAAGAAAGTGGTGATTAGTACAGTACTTACCCTACTGTGTCAAGAGTCCCTAAGCAGGCAATGATTTCTTCCTGAATAGTTGACACACTTGCACAACTGAGTCACTTTGCTGTACAGCAGTAAGTAACACAACACTGTAATCCAACTATACTTCCAAAGAAAAGAAAAAATAAAGCTAGGCCATTTATTCAAAAAGTCTGGCAATGAAAGGAAGAGAGAAAGAGCACTGTATTTAGAGGATCACGAAGAAGAACTACAGTACAGAGCTATTGGAGATGGATAAATTCAGAGCAACGTCTTTTGGAAATTGGAGAAGAGTAAAATCCAGGATTCCGTGCTGTGAATGAATGGGTGGGTAGGTTATAGGATTTTAAATAAGATTAATTTTGTTAATAGGATCTGGGTTTTCTAGATGTATTCATCCCTGTCAATAGTTGACAAATACTAATCTTGGAGCACAAATTCCTTTGAGTTTAATTTCAGGAACTCAAGTTGGTAGGATTGTAGTTTGTTGATAATTAGCTATATTCTCACAAATACAAATCAGAGTGCATGCAAATAATTTTATAAAACCAAATGAAAAGATGAGGTTGATGAGAGGACTGGAGTGATATAGAGAAGATAAAGCAGATTTCAGGCTACACAAGCCTCTAAGACTTTCTGAGATCCAACTTCATTTATTTCTTTACTCAACATATATTTGTTAATCACCTATTATGTGATGGTCACTGTGCTGGTTCTGAGGATAGTGGGAAGAAGCAGAGAAATATGGTCCTGCTATCATGAAGCTTTAGTCTAAAGCAGAAAGAAGGTATTAAACAAATGGTTACATAATTAACACTAAACATGTTAGCATTCTAATGCAATGAAGAAGTAGAGCATAAAGAGAGTAGCCATTATGTTCAGTTTCATAACTTTTTTTTTTTCTTTTTTGCGGTACGTGGACCTCTCACTTGTTGTGGCCTCTCCCATTGTGGAGCACAGGCTCTGGATGCGCAGGCTCAGTGGCCATGGCTCACAGGCCCAGCCACTCCGCGGCATGTGGGATCTTCCCGGACCAGGGCACAAACCCGTGTCCCCTGCATCGGCAGGTGGACTCTCAACCACTGCGCCACCAGGGAAGCCCCAGTTTCATAACTTTTTCTACATAATTATGAGAGCGATCTCCTGAGTACATTGTCTGTTACTCAGTTTTCTCTGGAAGGAAGATATCACCCAATCAGTGTCTTAAGGTTAAGGTAGCTGTATTATTTATTATCCAAACCAGCTCCCTGGTGTTAATAATTATTCTGGGATAATGACCATACAACAGGACCAACGATTACTGTCTTTAAAGGGTGGGGGGGAGAGGAGTCAAAGTAAAAAAAAAGTTATGAGAAGGACAATGGTAAATTTGTCAAGCAAGTGAGCAGTGTTTTTTCTGTGATGAATCAGGGGGAAAAGAAAAGAATTGTTTAGAGAAGTCCAATGGGATGTAGTTAAGCATGAACCTAAAACAAAGGAAAAATTGATCTGAGTAAATACCAAGGAAAAATTTCTAACAACCAAGACTGATTATAAAAGATATTCCCAGGGGAAGGTATTTTAGCCAATGTGAACTGAGATATCGAAAATTAAAATGGAGACTATGTATGTATGTAATTTTATATATATATATATATATATATATATATATATACACTGTAAGAAATATACCTTCACAATGAAAAGCTAATTAAACTGAGAAAACATTTCTACCTCTAATTCTTAATACCCTTGAATTTTCTGAAGTTTCTTTATTTTTTTTAAGGCAAAGAGCACATCTTAGAGATTGTGTTCACTAATCTCACTTGAGATACTGAAAATATTGAGACCAATCATTGGCACAGCTCAGATCATATCCTAGTTATAATCTGTTCACTTTGTTTCTGCGTAAAACGTAGAACCTATGGCTAAAAGGCTGAAGAGTTCATTCTTAAGAGATTAATTTACAAAAGACATAATTTAAATGAATGCCTTCATTGAGCACCACAGAAAGACCATCTGAGATATCTGAGGTGGAAGTGCAAATTTAAAAAAAAACAAAGAAAACTGGTTTTGTTTGGAATGGGAAGGAGAACGAGGCAGAATTCTAGCCTCTATAAATATTACACAATCCTTTTAACTTGAAAAGAATCAAAATTCATTTGGCCTAAAATATTTGGATGCTTGTCTCAGTTACTCTGTTAGTATAAAACTGGTCTCCTCTGCATAGCAATAAGAATTGGAAGCCAAATTAAATGGTGCTGGTGACTCAGCATAAGGTGTCCTCTCTACCTTGGAGAGAAGGAGATGGAGAGTAGAGGACACTGAAACCAGGAACTCTGACTTAAAATGGAACATCTGATCCTTAAAGATCCCCTGGTACTTGCTGTCAGAGATGTCAGCTGGATTTCAGTTCAGATAATTACATTTTGCTGGTCTAATGCCCCTAGCAGTTTCAAGTGGGCTCTTCATTTCCCATCAGAAATTACTCTGCATGTGATGCTGTGTTTAATTAAACAGCTTCCATGTGGTAGTCCACAGGTGGTGTTGTTTCTGTGGTCAGTGAAGTGATCTCTCTACATGCCCATGCCAGTCACATTACCCAGGCTTGAATTGTCTCCAGGGAAGTTTCTAATCTAAGATCCTCAGTAAAGAAAATAAATCTATCTTTAAGAAAGAAAGGTGACTTTAGAAATGTAATAAGACATAGAGGGTTTTGTTGGGTTTTGTCTCTGTTTTAGCATACTGAATTTCAAGGTGCCTCCTCAGTATGTATTCCAGTGAGCCGATTTAGTCTGGGCTGTCTGTGCTTGCTCATTTTACAAGAGCCTTGGGATCAGTATCAGTCTTGGTAGGAAACGTGAATGATGGGAAGATCTAAGGCAATTCATTGATGTTCATTCCAAGGATCTGTGAGAACCAGGATGATTAAATGGTCAGGGAATCCTCAGACTCATTTTCCTCATTTTCCTCATTTTACTGAAAATATTCTCAATTGAACAATTTAATCAGATGGAACTCAGGTGAAGAATCCATATGTAAACTACCCAAAGTAAAAATTACTGTACTGAACTCAAGGCCAATATCTCACCTCAGAACTTTTATTGTTCTTAAATAGATTCAATTAAGAATTTTATCTATAGGTATAATTCTACCTCAGAAAAATTTCCAATTTTTTTAAAAATAAAAATCACTTTCATATTTTTAATCTAACATAAACAGAATGAGTCCTTTGAAGTAATATATTCTGATCAATGCAATATGTTTTATATATGTTAAAATGCCAACTTTTGTAAATTGAAGTTACAGAGAGGACATTGTGATTGTCAAAAAGGAAGAATATTAAGATTTTGTAATTTTACCTATTTAAAAAACATCATAAGGGATATATATGAGAGAAGATGGAGAAAAATCTGGTAAATTTTGGAGCTAATTTCTGTACTGGTCCACTTAGGTACACTATCTTTTAATGATTTTAATGGTAGTACTATAGAGAATATTGAAATAAAAAGTCTTTCATCACTGGTTATTTATTTGTGTGGTCCTCATTTGTTGTAATAATAACAATATTGACAATTACAGTAATTCTTATAATTTCATATTATTGGTAATTTCAAAATATCAAATGGTTACAAAATGATATCATTGAATTGGTCAGTAAATGAGTCTTTTTTTACCCAGGAGAAACAGTGCCTTGTTTTGGTTTGCTGGAAACTGATAAAGGAAAGAGAAAGAGCAGCATTTCTGGGGTTTTCTGTGATTTCATTTTTTTTAAAAGAGAAGAGTAATGCAAGTATTCACTTACATGCTAAATTATGAAACGTACTCCATTATGAAGTTTTAGAGGAAAAAAAAAAGAAATATGCCTAGTCACTCTGTTTTGCACAATGAAGGAAAACCCCAGAAAACAGCAGCAACTCGTTATCAACTCTCCCTCATCCTCACCACTGAGCTTCATTTGTATGCTTTCTAGACAATTTCAGAAGAAAAACTAAGGTTGAAATTTTCAAGTTGTTGAGATGGCAAAGCTCTTTTGAGAAAAGTTGACATTCTACCATTTGAGAAAGGAATTCTACCAACAACAAGCTAGTCTCTCAAAATAAATTCTTACTTTGACACTTGTGAGTTATCCACTATGCCGGTGATCTGAAAGAATTTTTCATCATAGAGTGACATTTTTTCTGTAATAATAATCTTTCACATTTCTAGACTATTATCATCCCAGTTTTGTTTATGTGTTTATACATTTATCTCCTTTCTGTTCCAGAAAAACTTTCAGATACCTATCATGGACAGAGAAGGTAAAACGAGATCAAATGAAACACAGATTACACAAATGAAGGAAGTGGTCTCAAGGGAAGAATGAGAAAGGGAACAAAATGAGGATGTTTGTTAGGAAGACTTACGGGGTAAATGCTTTAAGATTTTTTTTCACTGCTTCAAGAGGGTGTACATTTATTAGTAGGCAATATAAGGATAAGAATATCCATTTACTCAGGAGAAGCTCAATTATTCTTGGAATTGAGACCAACAGTGGCTTCTGCCATGAGTCTTTATAAAGAAGATATGGCAATGTTATGAGTAATACCCTTGCTGCATCCTTACCTATTATGGAGAGTGAAATATAATTATTGTCTGTCTAGCTCTGTACTTTAATGGCTAGCTATGTGACCTCATGAAACTTATTTAAGTTACTAAGTCCCACTTTTCACATTTGTAAAGTGTGACCTCATCATAAACTGAGGTGAGGATTAAGTGAGATGATGCACATAAAGTGGCATGTACCAAACACTCAATAAATGTTATCTCTTCCTAATCTGTGGTTCCTTGGGGATGCAAAGGCACTTACTTCATTGTTAACCCAAATAACTATCGTTACAGGATATTTATTGTAAGAATAAGTAATGTGAAGATTTGCAGTGTTGATTGTATGTTTTTAAATAAACCACACACACAATTTTGATTTTTATCTGTTTCTTGGATCATTTTATATAGTAATCTTAGCTTAACATCTGACATAAGTTGAAGAAAGTTTAGCATTTTCTTTTTAATCAACTCCCAGGTTGATTACGAGAACAAAAATTTACAAAATAGCTGGTTCTGTCAAGTGCTGAGAAGGGACTTGAGGAGTTCCCAAAATCAGCAAAAATGTGAATTAGGAGATAATTCAGACCAGCTAAGTAGACAATAAATGAATCCTTTTATTGTTTTTTTTCCCTTTCTACAAATCATTTCCTCATTTTAAGTAAAGAAGGAAATAGAAGGCTGAGAACTTTGGCTGGAAATGGCTTTTTCAAAGCATTTCTCACAAGTGAGGAAAGGAACTGGAGGTTGCCAGCTTCTGTAGGAAGAGCTGTGTGTCCACTACCACACAGAGATGAAAGAGCCACATTTTCCTAAGTATTTTTCTGTGATTGGAATTACAAAGAGTGATGAATTTAAAAGGTCAGCAGTTGATGCTTGTTTTTTAGTGTAGTTCTGGCTGGGAAATGGTATTTTCAGAGAATGGAACTTATAAGTGAATTCTATGTCTTACACAGAAATAACTTCAATCAGAGCAAAAAAAATTTAGGTCATCCATCAAATTTACTGAATAGTTAGTTTTGTATAACAAAATCTGCTAATCCAATTGGTAATCTCTTAAATAGGTTTCACTTTAACTCCTGAAACAAAATAACATGAGTAACTTTCTCAATTTTCTTTCTTTTCTCAGACATGCAGTAGAATAAAACTATTCCCTATATATTTCTTCCCTTTATCTCGCTCATGACAGAAGTTTTACTGGGTATGCTACATGTTAATTACTTTTGGCATATCCCTTAGACCTTCTTTCTACAGTGTTAGTAGCTTTTTGCTCTAAAACGATCATACCCCCTTTTCCTTCCACTATTCTAAAGGAGAGAAAGTGATATGTGAAAAGACCAGCTGTGTTGGGAAGCCTTAGATTCTTGTTCTAACTGTGCCACTAGCTAATAGTATGAGGTCATCCAAATAATTTATCTTTAATTTTTTCATGTTTATATTCTAGACAAACTTAGTGACTGTGCTTTTTAAATATAAAAAATTCCTTGAAGTAGAAATACTTCTTGAAGTAAAAATTTTCCTTAGAAACTCAATATGTAAATTAGATAAAAGCTGAATCCTCTTGTTGAAATGAGTTGTCTTCTGTTCTGCCAGTCACTCCTTCCTCTTGCCTTTTGTTGCATTCCCTGATATATCTGCAATGAACCCCTAGGGCAATGTTTCTTAAAGAACAGTCCTTGAAACACTGGTGGCTCCTGATGGTCTTTGGGTAGTTTGAAAGAGTTTGGGTGCTTTAAGATGATAAAATAAAATGTTTGTTCACATACATTTCATAAATTTGAAATGTAACAGTAATAATGTATAATATAAAATAATGCACAATATAAATGTAATAAAGAAATGTCTTCCTGTTCTGAATAATAATTATGTTTCAAGGATTGTATACTTGCTACAATTCTGCATTAATCTGTTTATATAACTTATGTTCACATCATTTGTGTATTAGTTTTGTTTATCGCTAACCCTATTTTATTGTTGTGATCATAGAACTGTATATATTCTGAATTCACAAAATGGATCAATAATTTAACTATACTTCACTGAGGCATTCAGTTAATGATAAAATAATAGTATAAATGATGTAATTCAAAAAGGTTTTATAATCATTATGAATGAAGACTCCAGTTTCAATATGAATATGAATCTTTTGCTGCTGGGACAAGTGAAACTTGAGCAGGGGCAGCCATTTCTGGCATTTACACAGGGGACATGTTAGGGGCAGTCCAACTCTCTGTAAGTATGATGATTTTATAAGAATAGCCAAAGCAAGAGCTTGACTAGGAAACATGTTCATGAATATTTGGAAATCCAACTTATCTAGATCAGTGGGATATTTGCCCCTGGTCCCTAGTATGTTTTCTGTTATGGGACTTTTTCAAATAGTAGGAGGGAGCCACAGAAGGTTTTATGTAATTTTCAGAATTACATAGTGAAATCTCTGATAAAAGAATTGATTATATCTACAGAAAGAAAAAAAATACTAATATTGATATTAATGTAGTGTCACCAAAATGAAGAAAAGCTAAAAGTAGATTTAAATTTTTAGTTCTTATGTTAAAAACATATAAAGATACATACTGGGTAATAAGTTTATAAAATCATACACAGAGTTAGTGACAATATCATACTTGGAAAGACAGAATAAACATTTTGCAATATTATTTTATAACATGTCAGTGGAATACTCTGAAAGAGGAATTAATACTATATGTCCATGAGAACAGGAATTTGTTTTAAATTGGATGTAGTAACTAACATGCGGATTATGAATCAGTTTTGAGTAAATATATAACAAGTGTATGAGGGAGAAGTGTTTTACAATTTTTTGTTTATGGCTTAAAACTCTGTGATAGTTACGTTTATGTGTCAACTTGATTGGGCCACCATGTATCCAGATATTTGGTCAAACGTTATTCTGGGTGTGTCTGTGAGGAAGTTTTTTGGATATTAACATTTAAATCAATAGACAAGTGTGATCAAAATGGCAGAGTAGGGGAACATGAAACTCACCTCCCCCACATGAACACATCAACAGTACCTCTACATGAGGAAAATTCTCACTGAAAACTAACTGGACACTGGCAGAAAGACTCTTGTACAACAAAGGCTCTAAGAAAGATCCACACAAAACTGGGTAGGAAGGGAAGAGAAGTGGCCAGGTCAGGACCTGTGCCCTGGAGAGGGAACTCAGAGGAAAAGGGAGATCACATGGGCAGAGACTCTCTCTGGGGAGTGAGCAGTTCCAGTCATATATTGTCCAACACAAGGAAGAGGGCCCCCCTTGGCTGGTTGGAAGGCTGGTGGGACTAACAGGAGGACTGTGGGAAGCCTGGGCTCTGCTCATGAGGAGTGTGAATGCTGACTAGCACCCATGGTGGAACAGAGAGAACAGATTGAAAACTGCACGAGTGGCTGCCCAAGTTCTCCCACCCTGATGTGTGCCCTAGCCTGAGCTGAATGAATGTTCCAGCCCCATTTACTTCACATTATAGCTCCACACTGGAGTGAAGGCTGCCATGACCAAGGAAAGAATTTGGCCATGGAATGCAGAGGTGACTCAGACATGAGGTGATATCAGAGAAGGGCAGGAGCAGCCATTACTGGCACTTACACAGGGGACATATTAGGGACAGTCCAAATCTCTGACAGCAGCTGGACCACCACATTCCTAATTTATGTCTCCCTGCCTCTCTTTCACCTGGTAACCAAAATTTGTTTTCTATATCTGTGAGTCTGTTTCTGCTTTGTACAATATATAGATTCATTTGTATCATTTCTTAAATTCCACATATAAGTAATATCATATAATATTTGTCTTTCTTTGTCTGATTCATTTTTTTTACTAGCATAATACTGTCTAGGTCCATCCATGTTGGAAAGCAAATGGCAATATGTCATTCTTCTTTATGGTTGAGTAAAATTCCATTATATATATGTGTGTGTATGTATATCTATATATCTGTATATCTATCTATCTATCTATCTATCTATCTATCTATCTATATATACACACATACCCACACATACCAAATCTTCTTAACTTATCATCTTTTAATGAGCCCTTGGGTTGTTTCCATGTCTTGGCAATTGTAAATAATGCTGCTAAAAACATTGGGGCAATATATCTTTTTGAATTAGAGTTTTTGTTTTTTCTGGATATATGCCCAGCAGTGGGATTGCTGGATCATATTGTAACTCTATTTTAGTTTATTTATGGAATCTCCATACTGTTTTACATAATGAATGCACTTGAAAAGAATGTGTTTTCTCAAACAGCTCATACAAATCAATAACAACAACAACAACCCAAACAAAAAATGGGCAGAAGACCTAAATAAACATTTCTCCAAGGAAGACATGCAAATGGCCAATAGGCACAAGAAAAGATGCTCAACGTTACTAATTATTAGAGAAATGAAAATCAAAACTACAATAAAGAGCAATCAAGATGGCAAAGTAGTAGGACATGAACCTCACCCTTGCCCACATCTACAACAAAAATACATCTACGTGTGGAATGATTCTCACAGAATATCTACTGAACGTTGGCAAAAGACCTCAGGCTGATGAAAGGGCAAGACAATCTCCATGTAACCAGGTAGGATAAAAGAAAAAAAAAGCAAAAAAGGAATCAAGAAGGGACCTGTGCCCCTAAGAGGGAGTTGTGAAAGAAGAAAGATTCCTGCACCCAGGGAAACCACCTCACTTGCAGGGAAATTGGCCAGGACAGAAGGGTAGCTTCAGAGGTTCAGAGCCTCAGAGGAGAATGCAGCAGCCAGTTTGCAGCAGCCAGAGAAGAAGGAGAACTGTACAGATGAGTCAGTGCTGTCGCCCTGTACTCCCCAGCCTGACACGCATGCCCACCAGTGCTGGCAGGGGCTGGATGCTGGAACTCGGGTTCCAGAGATCAGAACCAGGCAGAAGACTGGGGTTGGCTATGTGGAGACAGACTGGGGGAGGGAGGGCAGGAATCCAGTATGACCATGGCTGGAATGCAGAGGAAGCCTGAGCTGTCTTAAAGACCAGTTGCCATTGTTTGGGTGGGGTGCACAGGGGAGGGGCAGGATCTGGATGGTAGCTTTTTCCCTGTGTGCTCCCAGAGGGCAAGACACTGCCTGCATGGGCTCCAGGAGTGGTCACGAGCCTCCACCACCACCCACCTTGATGCCAGGTGTTGTCAAGAGCCCTCACTGACACCTTCCCAGACCCCAGGAGCAGTTGCAGGCCTCCACCCACTCCCTCCTCTGACAACTCCCTCCTGGAATACAGGAGTGATCTTGGGCCACCAATGACTCCCTTTTGGAAACAAAGAGTGGCTGTGGGCCCCTGCCAACTCCCTCCCTGACCCCAGGAGTAGTCAAGAGCTCCAGCTGCCTCCCTCATGCAACCCAGGAGTGGTTAAGAGCCACCACTGGTCACATCACATGTCCCGGGGGTGTATCTGAGCCATCCACTGCCACCGAGAACTCCAAGACCAGGCACCAGCAACCACATCTGCACACCCCCCATCAAGGGGATAAAGACCAGCACACAGTGAGGAAAGAGGCAACAGGTATCCATACTAAAAACAGCCCTCCCACCATATATATTAAACCCACATAAGCTACACAGGGATGACCCCACGTATAAAGAGCCCTCCAAGACCACAGTAGATAATTGTTTCTCCTAAACTCACAGAGTAAGAGAAATATAAGTAAAATGAAGAATCTCACCCAGTTAAAAGACCAAAAGCATTCTCCTAAAAGAAGAAACAACGAAGCAGACCTCTTCATTCTAATAGACACTGATTTCAGAAAGGAGATAATAAAAATACTTACTGAAGAAATTAAGAAAGTCTATCAACAGAAATGTAGAGTACTGTAAAAAGAAACTAAAAACTATAAAGAGGAACCAAGAAAAACTATAAAACTCATTTGCAGAGATGAAAGCTGAGCTAAAGGCAATGAATAGCAGAATGAATAATGGAGAAGAATGAATAAGTGACCTGGAAGATAGAATAATGAAAATCACCCAATCAGGACAGCAGACAGAAAGCCAAATGAAAAAAATATGAAAGCAATATAAGAGATCCATGGGATACTATAAAGCATGCCAACCTATTCATAATAGGGATTCCAGAAGGGGAGAAAAAAGAAAAGGAGATCAAAAAGGTATTTGAAGAAATTATGGCTGAAATCTTCCTAAACCTAATGAAGAAAACAGATATCCAGGTACAGGAAGCACAGAGGGTCGCAAAAAAGATAAACCAAAAGACATATAATAAAAATGGCAAAAGTTAAAGAGAGGATTCTAAACGCAACAAGAGAACAATAAAGAGTTAATTATAGGGGAACCCACATAAGGCTATCAGCTGATTTCTCTACAGAAACATTTCAGGTCAGAAGGGAGTAGCAAGAGATATTCAAAAAGTCCTGATAGGGAAAAATCTGAAACCTAGGATACTCTACCCAGCAAGATTATCATTTAGAATAGAAAGAGAGGTAAAGAATTTCTCAAACAAGCAAAAAATAAAAGAATATGCAAAATTAAAACTATCCTAAAGAAAATATTGAAAGGTCTTCTCTAAACAGTAAAGAAGTAAAAATCTATAGGAAAGAGAAAATCACAGTTGGAAAATATATCACATAACTAAGCCAGCACACAGATTACAAAAAATCAAAATGTTTTCTGTGAAAGTGATGATAACATGAAGATGTAAAAAAGGATATAAAAATTATTAAATGTGGGGGAGGAGAGTAAGAAAATGTAGATTTCAGGGCTTCCCTGGTGGCACAGTGGTTGAGAGTCTGCCTGCCGATGCAGGGGACACGGGTTCATGCCCCGGTCTGGGAAGATCCCACGTGCCGCGGAGTGGCTGGGCCTGTGAGCCATGGTCGCTGAGCCTTCATGTCCGAAGCCTGTGCTCCGCAATGGGAGAGGTCACAACAGTGAGAGGCCCACGTACCACAAAAAAAAAAAAAAAAAAAAGAAAATGTAGATTTCTTTTTCCCTAGAATATCTATGGGCTTATATGACTATGAGTCTAAAGCAAGTAGATCTAGGAAGCGGTTAATATACTTGAAAAACAGGGTAACCCCAAAGAAAAATATAAAATAGATTTACAAAAAAAAAAAAAAGAGAACTTAAGTATTATACAAAAGAAAATCATCAAGGCACAAAAGGAAAAAGAAAAAGAACAGGACAAAGAAGAAATATAAAATCAATAGGAAAACAAGGTTTAAAATGGC
The DNA here is from genome assembly GCF_951394435.1 of Stenella coeruleoalba. Lineage (NCBI taxonomy): Eukaryota > Metazoa > Chordata > Mammalia > Artiodactyla > Delphinidae > Stenella > Stenella coeruleoalba. The sequence continues at coordinate 115,517,353 of NC_137149.1, forward strand.
AATAAATACATATCTATTAATAATTACCCTAAATGTCAATGAACTAAATGCTCCAATCACACAAAGTGGCAGACTGGATAAAAAAAACAAGAGCCTATGATATGCTGCCTACAAGAGACCCATTTTTAGTGCAAAGGACACATATAGATTGAAAGTGAAGGGAAGGAAAAAGATATTTAATGCAAATGGAAATGACAAGAAAGTGGAGGTGCCAATACTCATAGAAGACAAAGTAGACTTTAAAACAAGGTCATAAAGAAAGATAAAGAAGGACATTATATAATGATAAAAGGATCAATACAGGAAGAGGATTTTACACTTGTCAACATAAGTGTACCTAATATAGGAGCACCCAAATACATAAAACAAATAATAACAGACATAAAAGGAGAAATTGACAGGGATAAAATAATAGTAGGAGACTTTAACACCCCACTGACATCAATGGACAGATCTTTCAGGCAAAGAATCAATAAGGCAACAGAGATACTAGGTGATACAAAAGAAAAGTTAAACTTGATATTTTCAAGATATTACAACCAAAAAACCCAGAATACACATTATTTTAATGTGCACATGGAACATTCTCTAGAATTGACCACATACTTGGGCACAAAGGAAGCCTCAACAAATTTAAGAGTACAGAAATTATCCCAAGCAGCTTTTCTGACCACAGCAGCATGAAACTAGAAATTAACCAAAGAAAAAGAAATGAGGAAAAAAAATGATTACATGGAGACTAAACAACTTGTTACTAAAAAACCAATGGGTCAGCGATGAAATCAAAGAGGAAATTAAAAAATACATTGAGACAAATGACAATGAAAACACAATCATACAAAATCTATGGGATTCAGCAAAAGCAGCTATTAAAGGGAAGTTCATAGCAATACAGGCCTTCCTCAAAAACAAGAAAAATCTCAAATAAACAACCTAATCTACTGCTTAAAAGAATTAGAAAAAGAAGAACAAACAAAATCTAAAGTCAACAGAAGGAAAGAAATAAAGATCAGAGAGGAAATAAATAAATAGAGATTTAAAAAACAATAGAAAAATTCAATAAAACCAACAGTTGTTTCTCTGAAAGGATAAGCAAGATTGATAAACTTGCAGCCAGGCTTACAAAGAAGAAAAGAGAGAGAACACAAACAAAATAAGAAATGAAAAAGGAGACAAAACAACTGATACCACAAAAAACCATAAGGGAATGCTCTGAACAATTATATGCCAACCAATTCCACAACCTAGAAGAAATGGACAAGTTTCTAGAAACATGCAACCCACTAAAATTGAATCAAGAATCAATTTCTTCCTTTATGTTTGTTAATATTTGCTTTATATATTTAGCTGCTCTTGTATAGGGTACATATATAGTAACAAGTGTAATAGCTTCTTCTTGTATTGATCTCCTTATTTTTATTTATTTTTATTGGATTTATTTTATTTTATTGCTTTACAATGTTGTGTTAGTTTCTGCTGTAAAATGAAGTGAGTCAGCTATATGTATGCATATATTCCCTCCCTCCTGGACCTTCCTCCAACCCCCCACCCCCAGTTCCACCATCTAGGTCATCACAGAGCACCAAACTGAGCTCCCTGAGCTATAGAGCAGGTTCCCACTAGCTATGTATTTTACACATGGTAGTGTATATATATCAATCCTAATCTCCCAATTCACCCCATGCTCCCCTTCCCCGTCTGTGTCCACGTGTCCATTCTCTACCTCTACATCTCTATTCCTGTCCTATAAATAGGTTCTTCTGTACCATTTTTCTAGATTCCACATATATGCGTTAATATACAATATTTTTTTTTCTCTTTCTGACTTACTTCACTCTGTATGAGAGACTCTAGGTCCATCCATATCTCTACATATGACCCAATTTTGTTCTTTTTATGGCTGTGTAATATTCCATTGTATATATGTACCACATCTTCTTTTTCCATTCATCTGTTTTTGGACATTTAGGTTGTTTCCAAGTCCTGGCTATTGTAAATAGTGCTGCAAAAATCACTGGGAAAATTATGGTTTTCTCAGGTTATATGCCCAGTAGTGGGACTCCTGGGTCATATGGTAGTTCTATTTTTGTTTTTTCAGAAACTCCATACTGTTCTCCACCATGGCTGTATCAATTTACATTCCCACCAACAGTGCAAGAGGGTTCCTTTTTCTCCACACCGTCTCCAGGATTTATTGTTTCTAGATTTTTTTATGATGACCATTCTGAATGGTGTGAGGTGATACCACATTGTAGTTTTGATTTGCATTTCTCTAATAATTAGTGATGTTGAGCATCTGTTCATGTGTTTGTTGGCCATCTGTATGTCTTCTATGGAGAAATGTTTATTTAGGTCTTCCACCATTTTTTTATTTGGTTGTTTGTTTTCTTCATATTGAGCTCCATGAGCTGCTTGTATATTTTGGAGATCAACATTTTGTCCACTTCTTCGTTTGAAAATATTTTCTCCCATCCTGAGGGTTTTCTTTTCATCTTGTTTATTGTTTCCTTTGCTGTGCAAAAGCTTTTAAGTTTAATTAGGTCACATTTGTTCATTTTGATTTTATTTTCATTTCTCTAAGAGGTGGGTCAAAAAAGATCTTACTGGGGTTTATGTCATAGGTGCATGTGTTTATCCCTGGGCTTTCTATCCTGTACCCTTGATATACATTTCTGTTTTTGTGCAGGTGCCATACTGTCAACTACTATAGCTTTGTAGTATAGTCTGAAGTCAGGGATTCTGATTTCTCCAGCCCCGTATATCTTTCTCAAGATTGCTTTTGCTATTCGAGATCTATTGTGCTTCCATACAAATTGTAAAATTTGTTGTTCTAATTCTGTGAAAACTGCAATTGGTAATTTGATAAGGGTTGCATAGAATCTGTAGATTGCTTTGGATAGTATAGTCATTTTCTCAATATTGATTCTTCCAATGCAAGAACATAGTATATTTCTCCATCTGTTTGTGCCATCTTTGATTTCTTTCATCAGTGTTTTATTGTTTTCTGCATACAGGTCTTTTTGCCTCCTTAAGCAGGTTTATTCCTAGGTATTTTATTCTTTTTGTTGCACTGGTAAATTGGAGTGTTTCCTTAATTTCGTGTTCTGATTTTTCATTGTTAACGTATAGGAATCTAGAGATTTTTGTGCATTAGTTTTGTATCCTGCTACTTTACCAAGTTCATTGATGAGCTCTATTAGTTTACTGGTGGCATCTTTAGTATTTTCTATATATAGTATCATGTCATCTGCAAATTGTGATAGTTTTACTTCATATCATCCAATTTGGATTCCTTTTATTCTTTTTCTGCTCTGATTGCCAGGCTAGGACTTACAAAACTATGCTGAATAAGGGCAAGAGTGGATATCTTTGTCTTGTTCCTGATCTTAGAGGAAATGCTTTCAGTTTTTCACCATTGAGAATGATGTTTACTGTGGGTTTGTTATGTTGAAGTAGGTTCCATCTATGCCCACTTTTTGGAGAGATTTTTTATCATAAATGGGAACTTTGTCAAAAGCTTTTTTTCTGCATCTATTGAGATGATCATATGGTTTTTATTGTTTAATTTGTTAATAAGGTGTATCACACTGATTGGTTTGCATACATTGAGGAAGCCTTGCATTCCTGGGATAAATTCCACTTGATCATGGTGAATGGTCCTTTTAATGTATTGTTAGATTCTGCTTGCTAATATTTTGCTGAGGGTTTTCCATCTATGTTCATCAGTGATATTGGTCTGCTGTAATTTTCTTTTTTTGTCATATCTTTGTCTGGTTTTGGTATCAGGGTGATGGTGGCCTCGTAGAATGAGTTTGGGATTGTTCCTCCCTCTGCAATTTTTTGGAAGAGTTTAAGAAGGATAAGTGTTAGCTCTTCTCTAAATGTTTGATGGAATATGCCTATGAAGCCATCTGGTCCTGGACTTTTGTTTGTTGGAAGATTTTTATTTATGGTTTCAATTTCAGTACTTGTGATTGGTCTATTTATATTGTCTAATTCTTCCTGGTTCAGTCTTGGAAAATTGTACTTTTCTATGACCTTTTCCATTTCCTCTAGGTTGTCCATTTTATTGACATATAGTTGCTTGTAGTAGTTTCTTATAATCCTTTGTATTTCTGCAGTGTCTGTTGTTACTTACCCTTTTTTGTTTCCAATTTTATTGATTTGAGTCTTCTCCCTTTTTTTCTTGATGAGTCTGGCTAATGGTTTATCAATCTTGTTTTTCTTCTCAAAGAACCCTTTCCTTCTACTAACTTTGGGTTTTGATTTATTTTTTTTTCTCTAGTTGCTTTGGGTGTAAGTTTAGAATTTTTGTTTGAGATTTTTCTTGTTTCTTAAGGAGAGATTGAATTGCTATAAACTTCCCTCTTAGAACTGCTTCTACTACATCCCATAGGTTTTGGGTTGTTGTGTTTTCATTGTCATTCGTTTCTATGTATTTTTTGATTTCCTCTTTGATTTCTTCAGTGATCTCTTGTTTATTTAGCAGTGCACTGTTTAGCCTCCATATGTTTTTGAGTTTTTCTTTTTTTTTTTTTACAGTTTATTTCCCTGTAATTGATATCTAGTCTCATAGTGTTGTGGTCAGAACAGATGCTTGATATGACTTCAGTTTTCTTAAATTTACCAAAGCTTGATTTGTGACCCAGATGTGATCTATCCCAGAGAATGTTCCATGTGCATTTGAGAAGAAAGTGTAGTCTGCTGCTTTTGGGTGGAATGTTTTATAAATATCAATTAAATCTATCTGGTCTAATGTGTCATTTGAAGTTTGTGTTTCCTTATTTATTTTCTTTCTGGATGATCTGTCCATTTGGTGTAAGTGGTTCTTAAAGTCCCCCACTATTACTGTGTTATTGTTGATTTCCCATTTTCGGCTATTACCATTTGCTTATATATTGAGGTGCTCCTATCTTTGGTGCATACATATTTATAATTGTTATATCTTCTTCTTGGATTGATCCCTTGATGGGGGTGGTGTAGTATCCTTCTTTATCTCTTATAACAGTCTTTATTTTAAAGTGTATTTTATCTGACATGAGTATTGTTACTCCAGCTTTCTTTTGATTTCCATTTTCATGGAATACATTTTTTCATCCCCTCACTTTCATTTTGTATGTGTCCTTAGGTCTGAAGTGAGTCTTTTGTAGACTGCATATATTCAGGTCTTGTTTTTGTATCCATTCATCTAGTCTGTGTCTTTTGGTTGAAACATTTAATCATTTACATTCAGGGTAATTATCGATATGTATGTTCCTATTACCAGTTTCTTAACTGTTTTGGGTTTGTTATTGTAGGTCTTTTTCTTCTCTTGTGTTTTCCACTTAGAGAAGTTCCTTTAGCATTTGTTGTAAAGCTGGTTTGGTGGTGCTGAATTCTCTTAGCTTTTGCTAGCCTGTAAAGTTTTTGATTTCTTTGTTGAATCTGAATGAGATCCTAGCTGGGTAGAGTAATTTGGTTGTAAGTTTTTCCCTTTCATCGGTTTAAATATATCCTGCCACTCCCTTCTGGTCTGCAGAGTTTCTGCTGAAAAATCAGCTGATAAACTGGGGATTTCCCTGTATGTTATTTGTTGTTTTTCCCTTGCTGCTTTTAATATTTTTTCTTGGAATTTAATTTTTGTTAGTTTGATTGTGTTGTTTGGCATGTTTATTCTAGGATTTATCCTGTATGGGATTCTCTGTGCTTCCTGCACTTGGGTGGCTATTTCCTTTCTCATGTCAGGCAATTTTTTGACTATAATCTCTTCAAATATTTTCTCAGACCACTTCTCTTTCTCTTCTTCCTCTGGGACCCCTATAATTTGAATGTTGGTGCATTTAATGTTGTCCCAGTGGTCTCTGAGATGGTCCTCAATTCTTTTCATTCTTTTTTCTTTTTATTCTGCTCCTCAGCAATTATTTCCACCATTCTATCTTCCAGCTCACTTATTTGTTCTTCTGCCTCAACATTCTGCTATTGATTCATTCTAGTGTATTTTTCATTTCAGTTATTGTGTTGTTCACCACTGGTTGTTCTTTACTTCTTCTAGGTCTATGTTAAACATTTCTTGTATTTCCTAATTCATGCCTCCACTCTATTACTGACATTTTTGATCATCTTTATTATCATTATTCTGAATTCTTTTTCAGGTAAGTTGCCTATTTCCTCTTCATTTATTTGGTCTTGAAGGTTTTTGCCTTGCTCCTTCATCTGTAACACATTTTTTGTCATCTCATTTCTTAAATAGGTGGGATTGTGTTCCTGTCTTACTGGTTGTTTGGCCTGAGGCTTCCAGCACTGGAGTTTGCAGACAGTTGGGTAGAGCCAGAGCTTGGTGCCAAGATGATTTTCTCTGGGAGACTTCACTCCGATGAATATTCCCTGGGGTCTGAGGTTTTCTGTTAGTCCAGTGGTTTGGACTTGGTGCTCCCACTACAGGAGCTCAGGCCCTACTCCCAGCTGGTGAACCAAGATCCCAGAAGCTATACAGCTTGCCAAAAAAAAAAAGAGAAAAAGGAGCAGTAAAATAACAAAGAGTAAAAAAATAATAATAAAATTAGAAAAATAGAAAATATATTAGAAAAAATATAAATGAAAGAACAACAAGGTAAAACAGAACCACAATGACAAAAACTAGCTAAATAAATAAGGCCAGAAAAGGTCTTGGCTTTGGTGGGGCTGATCTTAGGTGAGGGTGGGGCTTAGCGCGGGGGCAGGCCCTTTGCTCAGGACCCACACATCCAGAAAAGGCCCTTGGGTGGTAGCAGGCTAGACTTAGGCTCAGTGCAGCTGGTAGGGGACTCAGAGGGTGGAGGATCTGCCAGAACCTCAGCAGGCTTCCTGGGATCAAATCTGTGGCAGAAACTCTGGCTGCATTCCCTCTCCCTTTCCCTGTTGATCCCTTCATTGTGAGTGTGCCCTTCCAGGCATGGGAACCTCTCGTCTCCCCCAGATGCCCCTCAGGGGCACCAGTCCTGTCCTGCCTCCACTTTTCCACTGTCCCTTGCTTTCCCCCAAGTCCTATCTGGTGACTCAGGGGTTCCTCCCGTCACCTTAGGTGTCCAAGGTCTCCCACCAGTGCCTGCTAGGTGCCCTAGTTGTGAGGAAACGTGAACTCTGTGTCCTCCTGCTGCACAATCTTGACTCCATCCTCCCATTTATGCCCTTCTTTATCTTTTGTTATAGCTTTTCCTTTAAAGTCTATTTTGTCTAATAAGAGTATTGTTGCCCCCACTTTCTTGTCATTTCTGTTCTCATGAAATATTTTTAACCATTTACTCATTTTGGTCTGTGTGTGTCTTACCTGAAGTGAGTCTTCTGTAGGTAGCACATAGATGGGTTTTGTTTTTTTATCCAATCTGCCACTCTATATCTTTTGATTGGAACATTTAGTCCATTGACATTTAACATAATTATTGAAGGGAGGGGGATCAGGATTGTTGAGTACGAAGATGTGGAGTTTACCTCCCCCCACAGATTCATCAGACATATATCTACACATGGAACAATTCTTATGGAAAACTAACTGGAAACTGGCAGGACTCAACAGCTTCATAGGGGAATTCTACCAATCATATAAAGAAGAACTAATAACCATCCATCTCAAACTATTCCAAAAAATTGAAGAGGAGTGTATACTCCTAAGTTCACTCTACAATGACACAATTATGCAATAAAAAAAGAAAATAACAGGTCAATATTGCTGGTGAATATAGATGGAAAACTCCTCAACGAAATTTTAGCAAACTGAATTCAACAATAAATTTAAAGGATGATATACCATAATCAAGTGGAATTTATTCCAGGGATGCAAGGATGGTTCAACATATACATATCAATCAATGTGATACACCACATTAACAAAAAGTAAGGATAAAAATCATATGATCATTTCAATAGTCACAGAAAAACCTTTTGATAAAATTCAACATCCATTCATGATTAAAAAAACCTCTTATCAAAGTTTATCCAAAGGGAATATATCTTAACATTTTAAAGGTCATTTATGACAGAGTCATAGCTAACACCATACTCAATGGTAAAAAGCTGAAAGGCTTTCCTCTAAAATCAGGAAAAAGACGAGAATCCCCACTTTTGCCACTTCTATTTAACATAGTATTGGAAGTTCTCTCCACAGCAATTAGGCAAGAAAAAGAAATAAAGTGCATCCAGTTTGGAAGGGAAGAATTAAAACTGTCAGTATTTGCAGATGTCATTATATTATATTTAGGAAACCATAAAATCTCCATTAAAAAACTATTAGAACCAATAAATGTATTCAGCAAGGTTGCAGGATATAAGACTAATATAAGTAAATTTGCTGTTTTTATATCCACTAATAATAAGCTAGCAGAAAGATAACCTTTTTAAAAATCCTGCTTAAAATTGTATCAAAAGAAAGAAATACCTGGTTATAAACTTAACCAAAGAGGTGAAAGACCTATACTCTGAAAACTGTAAAACACTGATAAAGAAAATTGAAGGTTATCCCAAGAAATGGAAAGATAGCCCATGATCTTTGATTGGAAGAATTTATATTGTTAAAATGGCGATACTACCCAAAGCAATCAACAGATTTAATGCTATCCCTATCCAAATACACATGACATATCCTATAGGACTAGAACAAATAATCCTAAAACTTGTATGGAACCAAAAAGATCCAGCATTGCTGAAGCAATCCTGAGAATAAAAAAGCAAAGCTGGAGTTATAACCCTTCCAGACTTCAGGTTACACTTCAAAGCTACAATAAACATCATGGTACTGACACAAAAATGGACACATCAGTGGAACAGAACAGAGAACCCAAAATAAACCTGTGGACATATGGTCAATTAATCTATGACAGAAGAGGCAAGAATGTCTATTCTACAATCTCTCTTCAATAAGTCGTACTGGGAAAACTGGACAGCTACAAATAAGTCAATGAAATTAGAATATTCCCTCACACCAAAATCTTAAAATGGATTATAGAACTAAATGTAAGACTGAAAACCATAAAACTCCTAGAAGATAACATAAGCAGAGCATTCTTTGACATAAATTGTAGTAATATTTTGGATGGATCTGTCTTCTAAAGCACAAGAAATAAAAGAAAAATAAACAGATGGGAACTAATTAAAGTTAAAAGCTTTTGTACAGCAAAGGAAACCAGCAACAAAAGGAAAATAGTAATACAACCTACTGAATTGGAGAAAATATTTGCAAATGATATGACCAATAACAGGTTAATATTCAAAATATAAACAGATCATACAACTAAATATACAAAAATTAAAAATGGACTAAATACACGAACAGACATTTTTCTAAAGAAGACATACAGATGGTCAACAGACACATGAAAAGATGCTCAACATTGCTATTTATTAGAGAGATCTAAGTAAAAACCACAATGAGATATGTCCTCACACTTGTCTGAATGGTTATCATTGGAAAGTCTACAAATAACAAATGTTGGTGAGAATGTGGAGAGAACAGAACCCTAGTACACTGTTGATGGGAATGTAAATGATGCAGCCACTATGGAGAACAGTATGGGGGGTCCTTAATAAACAAAAAATAGAGTTACCATATGATCCAGCAATGTCACTCCTGGGTATACATCTGAATGAAACAAAAGCACTAATTCTAAAAGATATATGTACCCTAATCTTCACAGCAACATCACTTACAATAGCCAGAATACGGAAACAATTACTCAGCCATAGAAAAATATAAAATTCTGCCATTTGTAATAACGTGAATGGACCTAGAGAGTATTATGCATAGTGAAAGAAGTCAGGCAGAGAAAGAAAAGTACAGTATGCTATCACTTTTATGTGGAATCTAAAAAAGAAAACAAATGAATGAATGTAACAAAAAAGAAAGAGACTCACATATATAGAAAGAAAAATAGTGGTTACCAGGGGGAGAGGGATGGGGAAGGGCCAAGACAGGGGTATGGGATTGAGAGGTACAAACTACTATTTATAAAATAAATAAGCAACAAATATATATTGTACAGCAGGAAAATGTAAAGACCTCCCTCGACAAAGTTGCCTTGGAAAAAATGCTGATTCTTTTGAGGACCACCTCCCCACCCCCCCCCGCCGATCCATAACTAAAGTCCCAGCAGGCCCCTAAAAGTGAGGTACAAAATATATCCTATGAGGATGTGCACTTTACTCCAAAGAACTACTTGAGTTTTCTAATTTATAGATAGAAATCTGGGGAACATATGTGGGAATGGATATTTAAACTTTCCACACTTAATGTTGCATCCTGGGGAGTTAGAAAGGGCTCAAACAATTTGTTTTGTTGATTGGCTGAAACATGAACCCAAAGTAGGACCATAGTGATGAGTTAGAAATGCCAGGCCTGCCTTTGTAAAGGAAGAGATTCAAAGGTTCAGGAAGATCAGAATGTTAAAATGGGCTTGTCATTTAAGACATACTTGCCCACCCTGAGAAAATCTAGAAGGCGTAACTTTCACCGACTATAAGATATAAATTTGTGAAAGGAGCCCCAGCACCTAGTATAAACTATGGGATTGCTCTTTTCCTCAGGACGGGTCTTACAGTGGTAACTGAGGACACTGAATTGGGAAACCTAAGTGCAATGGAATTGGAGTCCTGGGTGATGGAGGCTCAACCACCAAGGCAAGGTGGGCATGGTTACTGTGAGGGACAACAGAGTTAAAGCAGCACTCAGAATAGTCTGAATAGAGCTATGGCATTGGTTAGTTGATTATGGCCTTTTTAAAATGAAATAGACAAGAAGCCTACTAACATCTTCCTTGATCTATATAAGCAGAAAAGTTCTAGTTCAAGTGAACCCAAGTCTAACCTGAATCATAAAAACACAGTCACGGCCCCTCAATCAATTCCTAGACTTGAGCCACTTTACAGACTTGGAATGCCTTGAATGAAGAGGAGGCCAGACCACCTTGAGGAAGAGTTCTGGAACACTGCCAACATTTATACTGTTGCTCTTTCTCTAGTCTTCCCTAAATAGACCTGTAGCTTTTTACCAGGGTAACTGTACTTTGGGGTAAAGGAAATAGACCTTTTAGAGACTACTAGACACTGGCTTTGAACTGACATTGATTCCAAGGGACTCAAAACATCACTGTGGTCTGCTAGTAGGGACTTCTGGAGGCCAGGTGATCAGTGGAGTTTTTGTTCATGTCCATCTCAAAGTGGGTCAAGTGGGTGCTTGAACCCATCCTGTAGTTATTTCCCCAGTTCCACAATGCATAATTGGGATAGACATAATTAACAGCTGACAGAATCTCCAACTGGTTTCATGACCTGTGGAGTGAGTCTATTATGGTAGGAAAGGCCAAGTGGAATCCATTAGAACTGCTTCTATCTTGGAAAACAGTAAACCAAAAGCAGCACTGCACCCATTGTGGGATTGCAGAGATTAGTACCACAATCCAGGACTTGAAAGATATGGGGGTGGTTATTCCACCCACACTCCCATTCAATTTGCCTATTTGGCCTGTGCAGAAGACAGATGAGTTTTTGGATAATGACAGTGGATTGTCATAAACTTAACCAGGTGGTGACTCCAATTGCAGCTGCTTTACCAAATATGGTTTAACTACTTGAGCAAATTAGCACATTTCCTGGTACCTGATATTGAGCTGGTAACTTATTTTTTCTCTTTACCTGTCCATAAGGACCACTAGAAGCAGTTTTCACTGGTAAGGCCCAAACTACTAATTCACTGTCCTACCTCAGGGGTATATCAATGCTCTAGCCCTACATCATAACTTAGTTCTCAGTGAACTTGATCACCTTTCCCTCCCACAAGGAATCACACTTGTCAATTACACTGATGACATTAAACTGATTGGACCTAGTGAGCAAGAAGTAGCAACTACTCTAGACTTATTGGTAAGACATTTGTGTGTGAGAGGTTGAGAAATAAATCTGACAAAAATTAAGGGATCTTATACTTCAGTGAAGTTTCTAGGGTCCAGTGGTGTGGGGCATGTTGAGATATCCTTTTTAAGGTAAAGGATGAGTTGTTACATCTGGCCCTCTTAATATCTCAAAAGGTACAATGCCTAGTGTGCCTCTTTGGATTTTGGAGGCAACATTTTCTTCATTTCGGGTGTTACTTAAGCCCATTTACCAGTGGATTTGAAAAAGCTTTTGAGTGGGTCCCAGAATAAGAGAAGGCTCTGCAACAGATCCAGGCTACCATAAAAGCTGCTCCACCACTTGGGCCACGTGATCCAGTAGATCCAGTGGTGTCAGTGGGAGATAGGGATGCTGTTTGGAGTCCCTATAGGTTAATTGCAGCATGGGCTCTTAGTATTTTAGAGCAAAGCCTTGCCATCACGCACAGATAATCTCCTTTCGAGAAACAACCCTTGGATTACTACTGGGCCTTAGTGGAGACTGAACACTAAGCATGGACCAAGTTACCATGTGACTTGAGCTGCCCTTTATGAACTGGGTATTATCTGACCTAACAAGCCATAAAGTGGGATGAGCTCTATCATCAACTGGAAGCGGTTTATAATGACTAGAGCTGAGCAGGCCCTGAAGGCACAATCAAGTTACATGAAGAAGTGACCCAAATGCCCATGATCTCCCCTCCTGCTACTCTGCCTTCTCACCCCCAGCCTGCACCTACGACCTCATGGGGAGCTCCCTATAATCAGTCAGTATAGGAAGAGAAGACTAGGGCCTTGTTTACAGATGGGTCTGCATGGTATGCAGGCACCACTTGAAAGTGGACAGCTGCAACACTGCTGCCCCTCTCTGGGGTATCCCTGAAGGATGGTGGGAAAGAGAAATCCTCCCAGTGAGAAGAATTTGAGCAGAGCACCTGACTGTTTAATTTACTTGGAAGGAGAAATGGTTAGACATGTGATTATACACCAATTCATGGGCTATAGCTAATGGTTTGGTTGGATGATCAGGGCTTTGGAAGAAACATCATTGGGAAATTAGTTACAGAAAATTTTGGGAAGAGGTATGTGGATAGGTCTCTCTGAATGGGTAAAAAACATGAACATATTTGTGTTCAAGGAGAATGTTCATCAAAGTGTGACCTCAGCTGGGGAGGATTTTAATAGTCAAGAGGATAAGATGACACATTCTATGGACACCAGCCAGCCTCTCTCCCCAGCCACGCTGTCATCACCCAGAGAGCTCATGGACAAAGTGGCCATGGTGGCAGGGATAGAGGTGATACATGGGCTCAGCCACATGGACTTCCACTCACCCAGGCTGACCTGGCTACAGGCACTGCTGAGTGCCCAACCTGCCAGATGAAGAGACCGAGTGTCCATATGGCACCATTCCCTGGGGTTATCAGCCAGCTACCTGGTAGCAAGTTGATTACACTGGACAGCTTCCATCATGAAGGGGCAACACCTTTTTTTTTTTTTTTTTTTTTTTACTGGAATAGGCTCTTACTCTGGATACAGATTTGCCTTCCTTGCATGCAGTGTTTCTGCCAAAACTACCTTTCGTGGACTTACAGAATGCTTTATCTACTGTCACATATTCCACATAGCATTTCTTCTGACCAAGGAGCTCACTTCTCAGCAAATGTACTGGACCTAAGCTTACAGAACTCATTGGTTTTACTATATCTCCCACCATCCTCGAAGCAGTTGATTTGATAGAATAGTGGAATGACTTTTTTTTTCTTTGAGTATAGTTGATTTACAATGTTGTGTTAGCTTCACATGTACAGCAAAGTGAATCAGTTATACATATGCATATATCCACTCATTTTTAGATTCTTTTCCCATATAGGTCATTACAGAATATTGAGTAGAGATCCCTGAGCTATACAGTAGCTCCTTATTAATTATCTATTTTGTATATAGTAGTGTGTATATGTCAATCCTAATTTCCCAATTTATCCCTCCCCCCACTTTCCCCCTGGTAAGTTTGTTTTCTACATCTGTGACAATATTTCTGTTTTGTAAATAAGTTCATTTGTACCATTGTTTTTAGATTCCACATATAAGTGATATCATATGATATTTGTCTTTCTCTGTCTGACTCACTTCACTCAGTATGACAGTCTCTAAGTCCATCTATGTTGCTGCAAATGACATTATTTAATTCTTTTTTATGGATGAATAATACTTCATTGTATATATGTACCACATCTTCTTTATCTGGAAAGAACTTTTGAAGACTCAGTTACAATTCCAGCTTGATGGCAATAACTTGCAGACCTGGGACAACTTTTCCCAGAAGGCTGTGTTCTTTCTGAACCAGTTTCCAATATATGGTGCTGTTTCTCTTATAACTAGCATTTGTGGATTCAGGAAAAAAGGGGTGGAAATGGGAGTAGCACCACTCACTGTTACCTCTAGTGACCCACTAGCAAGATTGTTGCTTCATGTTCCCATGACCTTATACTCCGCTGGTCTAGAAGTCTTAGTTCCAGAGGGAGGAATGTTTCCACCAGGAGACATAAAGTTAAGACTGCCACTTGGCTACTTGGGGCTCCTCAGGCCTCTGAATCTATAGGCAAAGAAGGCAGTTACTCTGCTGGCTGAGGTAACTGATCCTGACTACCAAGGGGATATTGGATGATTACTCCAAAAGTAGGTGAAGAAGAGCATGTCTAGAATACAAGAGATACTTTTGGGAACCTCTTAATGTTACCATGCTCTGTGGTTAATTTAATGTCAATGGAAAGCTACAACAGTCCAATCCCGGCAGTACTACTAATGGCCCAGACTCTTCAGGAATGAAGGATTTAGTTACCCCATCAGGTAAATAACCATGACCAGCTGAGGGGCTTGTTGAAGGTAAAAGGAATACAGAATAGATAGTGGGAAAAGGTAGTTATACATACCAGCTATGACCAGGTATAAAAATGACTATAATTGTCATGAATATTTTCTTATTTTATCATGAATAAAGATCAGCTCCTTTCTAATGGGAGGGAGGCCAATACCATCAATCAACTCTGGCTGATAAAAACATGAGGAAAGAAAGAGGGAGTAAAGATGGTGGAGGAGTAGGAGTACATGGAGTTCATCTCTTTACATGGATTCATCAAGAATACATCTACAGATGCAACAATTCTCACAGAACACTGGCTGAACACTAGCAGAAGACCTTGGACACTGGAAAGGAATATAAAGATCCCTACATAACTGGGTAGGATGAAAAAAAGGGAAAGGCAATAGTCAAGGCCAGGAAGTGTAGAGAGAAAGTGGGACTGGACACCTGGCGGTGGGGGGTGGGGGTGGGGATCTGAAGCAGAGGAGAGATTCTTGAATGCAGGGAAACTCCCCCTCTGACAGGGATATCAATTGGGACAGAAGAGAAGCATTTGAGGCTGTCGGAAGAGGGTGAAGCAGCCAGTCTGTGGCAGACGGGACAGAGTGAGAACTACACATATGGTCCGTACTGCAGCCCTACTTGTCCCAGACCGGGATGTGTGTTCACAGGTGTGCAAGGGGGCTGGGAGCTGGAGCGTGGGGCTTGGAGAATAGGCCTGGGGTGAGAACAGCTGTTGGCTGTGGGGAGATGGACTGGGGGGACAGGAGGGAGGAAATCAGTAGCAGGGAATGCCTATGGAGAAAGACAAGACTGCCATGGAAGCAGGGTGCTACTGCTGAGTCATGCACAGAGGGAGGAGCCACTATTGTAGCCTCTCTCTCTCCACACAGGCTGGCGCCTGCTGATGAACAATAAAAGAAGCCTTCTCAGGGCTGGCCCTCAGGCACCAGCCACCAAGCAATAGAAAAAGCCCTCTCAGGGCTGGCCCTTGAGCGCATCCTGCCAGGTGCCAGAGGAAAGTCCAGCCAGGGCTGGCCCTAATGTGCCTTACACCAGATGCCAGAAAAGGCCCTCACTAGGGCCATATCTCTTGTGCCTGTGGCCACAATCTTCCCTCCACATTTGGCATCACCAGGGCTCCCATGATCAAAACAGTCATACCACCTCTGTGCCCTATCCTCACAGGGGCAGACCCAAGAGCTCCAAGGTAGCCTCAGGACCAGACTCCTGTGGGTGGACCACATACAGAAGTGGGGATAAACCAAAGCTGAACCCCAGGGATGGGGCGAATAAGGAAGAGGAGTGAAAATCTTTCCATCGGCTGAACAAGCTGCAGATTAAGTCTATGATTGGATAAGTAGACCCTGTGTCTATGGAATATCTGAGTAGACAATGAGTGTTCCCACAAATGAAAATGGTCTATCTCTGGCAGCTGTGGACTTTGGGGGCAGCACACGTAGGAATTGGGCCAGATCAGAGTCTGAGTGGTCCCCACAGGGCCCACAGCAGGTACAAAGACTAGCTCAAAGGCAGAGGAGGGACTCTTGGGGAGGTGGAGGTGGGCTGTGGCTCATGGCCTGTGCAAGGACACTTACAGCTGAGACCACAGGGAACCATAATTGTTACTATTATTTTTAATATGTTTTGATTCATTCTGTTGTTTGTTCTGGCTTTTCTTTTCTTTTGTATTTTTTTTCATTTAGTCTTTTGGGATCTTTGTGTTTTATAATATATTGCTTATTTTTTATTCTATTTTTTTTAATATTTCTATTTTTACTTGGCTTTTCTGTTGTTCTGTGTTCTTTTCCCTTATTTTTCCTTCTTCTTTTTCTTTAATATATTTTTAATTTTTTTATATTTCCATTTCTACTTTGCTTTTCTGTTGTTCTATGGGTTTCCCCTCTTATAAAAAATCATTTTTATCTGTTTGTTCTGTTTCTTTTCTTTATTCATCAGTTGGCACACTGCTTTAGTTTTGTTTTTAGGTTTTGTGTTTTTGCTCATTTTGATTCTTATTGATTGTGTCTTTGGGTTCTTCTGTTTGTCTGGATGTGCTCTTGCTTTTTATTTTATTTGGTTCTGTTTTTGTTTCTTTTGCATATGTGTGTGTTTCCTCATTTCTGTTTTTGTTTGATTTTGATTTTACCATTTGTCTGGAGTATTGTTAGTTTTTATTTTCTTCTTCTTTAATATATTTTAATTTTATTTTTTATATTTCTATTTCTATGTTGCTTTCTGATGTTCTGTCTTCTTTCCCCATTTTCTTTTACTTTTCTTTTTTTTTGGTATCATTTTTGTCTGTTTGTTTTGTTTCTTTGCTTCCTTCTTTACTTGGCACTCTACTTGGTTTTGTTTTTGTGTTTTTGTTAGTTTTCTTTTTAATTGTTTGATTTTGTCCTTTGGTTCTTTTGTTTGTCTGGTGGTTCTCTTGCTTTTTGTTTAATTTAATTCTGTTTTTGTTTCTTTTGTGTCAGTGCATGTTTCCTTGTTTCTGTTTTGTTTGCTTGATTTTACTTTTTACCATTTGTCTGGGGTTTTATTAATCTTTTTTTTTTAATCCCCTTTATTGTGAGGATGAGTGACTTGCAGGGTCTTAGTTCCTTGACTGGAAGTGAGGCCTGAGGCTCTGGGGTGGGAGCAGTGAGTCCAGGACTCTGGAGCACTAGAGAATTCCTGGCCCCAGGGAAGGTTAATTGCTGAGCACTCTCATGGAGGCCTCTATCTGAATCCAAGACTGGGCTCCACCCAACAGCCTGCAACTCCCAGTGCTGGATGCCTAACACCAAACAACAAACAAGACAGGAACACAAACCCACACATCTACACACAGACTACTTAAAGTCATACTGAGCTCACAGACACCACAAAACACACCACCTGATATGGCCCTGCTCATCACAGGGAAAAGACTCAGATCCACTCACCAGAAAGCAGGCACCAGTCCCTCCCATCAGGAAGGCTATGCAAACCACTGGACCAACCTCATCACCAGGGGCATAAAACAGAAGCAAGAGGAACTAGAACCCTTCAGTCTAGGGAAAGGAGACCTCAAATACTGTAAATTAGAAAAAATGTGAAGACAGAGAAATATCTTGTAGACAAAGGAACAAGATAAAAACCCACAAGACCAAATAAATGAAGAAGAAATAAGCAAGCTACCTGAAAAAGAATTCAGAGTAATGCTAGTAAACATGATACAAAATCTCAGAAACAGAATGGAGAAAATACAAGAAACATTTCACAAGGACCTAGAAGAAGTAAAGAGCAAACAAAGAGTAATGAACAACACAATAACTGAAATTAAGAATACTCTACAAGGAATAGCAGAATAACTGAGGCAGAAGAATGGATTAGTGAGCTGGAAGAGAGAATAGTGGAAAAAGTTGCTGCAGAGCAGAATAAAGTAAAAAGAATTAAAATAATTGAGGACAGTCTCAGAGACCTCTGGGACAGCATTAAGCACACCAACATTCGAATTATAGGTGTCCCAGAAAAAGAAGAAAAAAAGTAAGGGTCTGAGAAAATATTTGAAGAGATTATAGTCAAAAACTTCACCAACATGGGAAAGGCAATAGTCAAGGCCAGGAAGTGTAGAGAGTCCCATACAGGATAAGCCAAGGAGAAACAGACTGAAACATATTAATCAAACTAACAAAAATTAAACACAAAGAAAAAATGTTAAAATCAGCAAGGGCAAAGCAACAAATAGCACAAAAGGAAATACACATTAGGTTAACAGTTGACGTTACAGCAGAAAATACAGGATAGAAGGGAGTGGCAAGACATATTTAAAGTGATGAAAGAGAAAAACCTACAACTAAGACGATGCTACCCGGCAAAGATCTCATTCAGATTCAATGAAGAAAACAAAAGCTTTACAGACAAGCGAAAGCTAAGAGAATTCAGCACCATAAAACCAGCTTTACAACAAATGCTAAAGGAACTTCTCTAGGCAGAAAACACAAGAGAAGGGAAAGACCTACAAAAACTAACCAAAAACAATTGAGAAAATGGTAATAGGAAAATACATTTCAATAGGTACCTTAAATGTAAATGGATTAAAAAAGACACAGACTGGCTGAATGGATACAAAAACAAGACCCATATATATGCTGTCTACAAGTGACCCACTTCAGACTTAGTGACACATACAGACTGAATATGAGGGGATGGAGAAAAGATATTCCATGCAAATGGAAATCAGAAGAAAGCTGGAGTAGCAATATTCATATCAGATACAATAGACTTTAAGATAAAGACTATTACAAGGGACAAGGAAGGACAGTACATAATGATCAAGGGATCAGTCCAAGAAGAAGATATAACAATTGTACATATTTATACACCCAACATAGGAACATCTCAATAGATAAGGCAAATGCTAACAACCATAAAAGGGTAAACTGACAGTAACACAATAATAGTAGGGGACTTTAATATCCCACTTACACCAAAGAACAGCCATCCAAACAGAAAATAATAAGGAAACACAAGCTTTAAATGATATATTAGACCAGGTGGACTTAGTTGATATTTATAGGACTTCCCATGCAAAAACAACAGAATACAGTTTCTTCTCAAGTGCACATGGAACATTCGCCAGGATGGATCACGTCTTGAGTCACAAATCAGGCCTCGGTAAATTCAAGAAAACTGATATTGTATCAAGCATTTTTTCTAACCACAACACTGTAAGACTAGATAGCAATTAGAGGAACAAAAATGGTAAAAAATACAAACACATCGAGTCTAAACAATACTCTACTAAATAACCAAGAGATCACTGAAGAAATCAAAAAGGAAAAAAAAAAATACCTAGAAACAAATCACAATGAAAACATGATTACCCAAAACCTATGGGATGCAGCAAAAGCTGTTCTAAGAGGGAAGTTTATAGCAATACAATCTAACTTCAAGAAAGAAGAAAAATCTCAAATAAACAACCTAACCTTTCACCTAAAACAATTAGAGAAGGAAGAAGAACAACAACAAATAACCCCAAAAACAAACAAATAAAAAAATCCAAAAGCTAACAGAAGGAAAGAAATCATAAAGATCAGATGAGAAATAAATGAAAAAGAAATGAAGGAAACAACAGCAAAAATCAATAAAGCTAAAAGCTAGTTATTTAAGAAGATAAAAAAAATATTGATAAACCATCAGCCAAGCTCATCAGGAAATAAAAGGGGGAAGACTCAAATCAACAGAATTAGAAATGAAAAAGGAGAAGTAACAACTGACACTACAGAAATACAAAGGATCATGAGTGATTACTACAAGCAACTCTATACCAATAAAATGGACAACCTGGAAGAAATGGACAAATTCTTAGAAAAGCACAACCTTCTGAGACTGAACCAGGAAGAAAGAGAAAATATAAACAGACCAATCACAAGCACTGAAGTTGAGACTGTGATTAAAAATCTTCCAACAAACAAAAATCCAGGACCAGATGTCTTCAGAGGTGAATTCTATGAAACATTGAGAGAAAAGGTAACTGTTATCCTTCTCAAATTCTTTCACAACATAGCAGGGGGAGGAACATTCCCAAACTCATTTCATGAGGCCACCATCACCCTGATACCAAAACCAGGCAAAGATGTCAAACACACACACAAAAAATTACAGGACTATATCACTGATGAACATAGATATAAACATCCTCATTAAATACTAGAAAACAGAATCCAACAGCACATTAAAAGGATCATACACCATGATCAAGTAAGGTTTAACCCAGGAATGCAAGGATTTTTCAAAATACACAAATCAATCAAGGTGATACACCATATTAACAAATTGGCGGAAAAAAACCATATGATAATCTCAGTAGATGCAGAAAAATTTTCAACAAAATTCAACACCCATTTATGGTAAAAAAACTCTTCAAAAAGTGAGCATAGAAGGAACCTACCTCAACATAATAGAAGCCATATATGACTAACCCACAGCCAACATCATTCTCAAAGATGAAAAATTGAAAGCATTTTCTCTAAGATCAGAAACAAGACAAGTGTGCCCACTCTCACCATTATTATTCAACAAAGTTTTGGAAGTTTTAGCCACAGCAATCAGAGAGGAAAAAATAAATAAAAGGAATCCAAATTGGAAAAGAAGAAGTAAAACAGTCACTATTTGCAGATGACATGATACTATACATAGAAAATCCTAAATATACCACCAGTAAACTACTAGAGCTCATCAATGAGTTTGGTAAAGTAGCAGGATACAAAATTAATGCACAGAAATCTCTTGCATTCCTATACACTAACAATAAAAAAATCCGAAAGAGAAATTCAGGAAACACTCCACTTTACCATTGCAAATAAAATAATAAAATACCTAGGAATAAACCTACCTAAGGAGGCAAAACACCTGTATGCAGAAAACTATAAGACACTGATGAAAGTAATTAAAGATGATAAAAACAGATGGAGAGATATACCATATTCTTGGGTTGGAAGGGTCAATATTACGAAAATGACTATACTACCCAAAGCAATCTACAGATTCAATGCAATCCTTATCAAATTACCAATAGAATTTTTCACAGAACTAGAACAAAAAAACTTACAATTTGTATGGAAACACAAAAGACCATGAATAGCCAAAGCAGTCTTGAGAAATGAAAATGGAGCTGGAGGAATCAGGTTCCCTGACTTCAGACTATACTACAATGCTACAGTAATCAAGATAGTATGTTACTGGCACAAAAACAGAAATATAGATCAATGGAACAGGATAGAAAGCCCAGAGATAAACCCATGCACTTATGGTCACTGTATCTTTGATAAAGGAGGCAAGAATATACAATGGAGAAAAGACAGCCTCTTCAGTAATTGGTGCTTGGAAAACTGGATGGCTACATGTAAAAGAATGAAATTAGAACACTCCCTAACACCATACACAAAAATAAACTCAAAATGGATTAAGATCTAAATGTAAGGCCAGACCCTATAAAACTCTTATAGGAAAACATAGGCAGAACACTATGACATAAATCACAGGAAGATCCTTTTTGACCCACCTCCTAGAGAAATGGAAATAAAAAAATATACTAATGGGACCTAATGAAATGTAAAAGCTTGTGCACAGCAGAGGAAACCATAAACAAGATGAAAAGACAACCCTCAGAATGGGAGAACATATTTTCAAACAAAGCAACTGATAAGGGATTAATATCAAAATATACAAGCAGCTCATACAGCTCAATATCAAAAAACAAACAACCCAATCCAAAAATGGACAGAAGACCTAAATAGACAT
Source organism: Stenella coeruleoalba (assembly GCF_951394435.1). NCBI lineage: Eukaryota > Metazoa > Chordata > Mammalia > Artiodactyla > Delphinidae > Stenella > Stenella coeruleoalba. The sequence continues at coordinate 115,539,358 of NC_137149.1, forward strand.
TTCTCCAAAGAAGATATACAGATTGCCAATGAACATGGGAAAAGATGCTCAACATCACTAATCATTAGAGAAATGAAAATCAAAACCACAATTAAGTGTCACCTCACACCAGTCAGAATGATCATCATCAAAAAATCTACAAACAATAAATGCTGGAGAGGGTGTGAAGAAAAGGGAACCCTCTTGCACTGTTGGTGGGAATGTAAATTGATACATCCATGGTGGAGAACAGTATGGATGTTCCCTATAAAACTAAAAATAGAACTACCATATGACCCAGAAATCCCACTACTTGGCATATACGCTGAGAAAACTGTAGTTCAGAAAGATATATGTACCACAATGTTCATTGCAGCATTATTTACAATAGCCAGGACATGGAAGCAATCTAAATGTCCATCAACAGATGAAAGGATAAAGAAGATGTGGCACATATATACAATAGAATATTACTCAACCATAAAGAGAAACGAAATTGAGTTATTTGTAGTGAGGTGGTTGGACCTAGAGTCTGTCATACAGAGTGAAGTAAGTCAGAAAGAGAAAAACAAATACTGTATGCTAACACATATATATGGAATCTAAAAAAAATGGTTCTGATGAACCCAGTGACAGGGCAGGAATAAAGACACAGATGTAGAGAATGGGCTTGAAGACACAGGGATGAAGGGGAAGCTGGGGCAAAGTGCGTGAGTGACATTGACATTTATACACTACCAAATGTGAAATAGATAGCTAATTGGAAGCTGCTACATAACACAGGGAGATCAGCTCAACCTAGAGGGGTGGGATTGGGGCCATAGGAGGGAGGCTCAAGAGGGAGGGTATATGGGGATATATGTATGCATATAGCTGATTCACTTTGTTGTACAACAGAAACTAACACAACATTGTATATCAATTATACTCCAATAAAGATGAAGACAAAAACAAAAACATGAGGAAGCAGAGCGAACATGTGGAAAAGTGTATTAATCTGACTGTGACATCCTGACGAGGAGATGGGCCTGGTGCAGAGGGCGATCACTGATCTCCTGAGCTCCTGTGCCTGCAGTAACTGATCAACGGCCCTCCAACTAGCAACAGGAGACCCTTGGTGAAACAATGCATCCCTGTTCTGTTGCAGGTGATTGTGACTATGGTTTCCTGCTTCCTGGAAGGAAAGATATGGCAGTTCCTAGAGCCCTTGGGCTTCCAACACACCTCTGTTGATTCTGTTGCTACCTGACTGAAATTGGAGAATTTTGCCCTTGTGCCAACACCTGCTGGGTGATCTCTGCCTTCAAATGGTGGAGGATGGTGCCCTAGTTCCAGGCCTAGTGCTTCCAGCCATGCCTACCATGAATGGCCCATTATCACTACTCAACAGCATTCAGATTCCCTGCCTTGTCTGGAGAGCAGGAGAATCAATCACTACTCCCCTTCCTTATCCAGCTCATCCCTGTCCCTCAGTGTCTAGTGGGATGGCAAATACTCCCAGCTTGGATGCCTTGGAAAAAGATGGAAAACTATCTTCAGCTGAGAAATGGTTATTAAATATCCATTAGAACTCTAGCTCTTCTGAAAAAAATAGGGGTCGCCTGTGATGTTTGATTTTATGTGTGAACTTGACTGGGTCCAGGGTGCCAGGATATTTGGTCAAACATTATTCTGGGTGTTTCTGTGAGGGTGTTTTGGATAAGATTAACATTTAAATTGGCAGACTGTGTAAGGAAGATCTCCCTGCCTAATGTGATTGGGCTTCAACCAATCAGTTCTATTGAACAAAAAGGCTGACCTTCCCTGGAGTAGGGGAGGATTCTCCCTGCCTGAGTGCCTTTGAACTGGGACACTGGTTTTTTTCCTGCCTTTGGACATGGGCTAAAACATCAGCTCTTCTTGAGTCTCTAGCATGCCAAGTCACTGTAGATTTTGGGATTTCCCAGGCCACATAATCAGGCATATACACCTCCTATTGATTCTGTTTCTCTGGAGAACATTGACAAATACACTCTTGCTACACAAAAACAATTTTTTAAATAAACAATTAGTTAGCAGTTTCCTTACGAGCTGCTTTCTAAATGCTAGCATTTTTCTATTAGTAGGACTTTTGACTCCTTCATTCTTTTCCTAACACAGCAGCTGGAGAAGTCTTCTCAAAGGTAATTCAGATCATGTCATCCTATGTGCAAAGCCTCCTAATGCTCCCATTTCATGCAGCAAGCCAAAGTCCCTTTTATCAGCTACAAGGCCCTACAGAGCCTTCTTCCCACACTGGCCTGTTCTCTCTCCTGCCTTCTCTTATGCTCCCCAGACCTGCTCTGCCATCACCTCATTCCAGCCACTCAGACTTCTCTCTTGGCCCTTGAACTGGTTGGACATTTTTCCATCTCAGCACCTTTGTTCTTCTTCTCTCTGCTTAGAGTGATCTTCCCCAAATTTTCATGGCTTCCTCTCCACGTTTGTTTTTTAGCTTTTTACTCCCATGTCTCCTGCTTAGTAAAGCCTTCCTTGCTATTCTATCTAAAATCACAAAACACTTATGCCTTCCCTGCTTTGTTTCCTTATCATTTACCACTGTCTAACAGACATACATTTTCAATTATCTTGTTTAAGATCTAGCTCTCCTAGAATACACTTTCTTCTCAAGTGTACATTCCCCAGGGTAGATCACATCCTGGGCCACTGATCAAGCCTTGGTAAATTTAATAAAATTGAAATCATATCAAGCATCTTTTCTGACCACACACTATTGGCTTAGAAATCAATTACTGGGGAAAAAACCTGTAAAAACATAAACACATGGAGGCTAAACAATATGTAACTAGACAACCAATGGATCACTGAAGAAATCAAAGAGGAAATGAAAAAATACCTAGAGAAAATGAGAATGAAAACACAATGACCCCAAACCTATGGGATGCAGCAAAAGCAGTTCAAGAGGGAAGTTTATAGCAATAAATCTTACCTCAGGAAACAAGGAAAATCTCCAATAAACAACATAACCTTACGCCTAAAGCAATTAGAGAAAGAAGAACAAACAAAACCCAAAGACCAAAAGTTAGTAGAAGGAAAGAAATCATAAAGATCAGAGCAGAAAAATATGAAATAGAGACAAAGAAAACAATAGCAAAGATCAATGAAACTAAAAGCTGGTTCTTTGAGAAGACAAAAAAAAAAAAATGGATAAACCTTTAATGAGAAAGAAAAAAAGGAAGAGGGCTCAAATCAATAAAATTAGAAATGAAAAAGGAGAATTTACAACAGACACCACAGAAATACAAAGGATCATAAGAGACCACTACAAGCAACTCTATGCCAATAAAAATGGACAACCTGGAAGAAATGGAAGAATTCATAGAAAGGTACAAACTTCCAAGATTGAAGAAAAAAAAATAGAAAATCTGAACAGGCCAATCATAGGTACTGAAATTGAAACAGTGATTAAAAAGCTTTCAACAAACAAAAGTCCAGGACAGATGGCTTCACAGGTGAATTCAATTAAACATTTATAGAAGAGTTAACAGCTATCCTTCTGAAACTCTTCCAAAAATTGCAGAGGAAGGAACACTCTCAAGGTCATTCTATGGGGCCACCATCACCCTGATACCAAAACCAGTCAAAGATATCATAAAAAAAGCAAATTACAGGCTAATGTGATGAACATAGATGTCAAAATACTCAACAAAATACAAGCAAACAGAATCCAACAACACATTGAAAGGATCATCCACCATGATCAAGTGGGATTTAACCCAGGGAGACAAGGATTCTTTAATATCCACAAATCAATCAGTGTGATACACTACATTAAAAAATTGAAGAATAAAAACCATATGATCTTCTCAATAGATGCAGAAAGGCTTTTGACAAAATTCAACTCCCATATGATAAAAGCTCTCCAGAAAGTGGTAATAGAGGGAACTTACCTCAACATAATAAAGGCCATATATGACAAACCTACAGCTAACATCATACTCAATGGTGAAAAGCTGAAAGCATTTCCTCTAAGATCAGGAACAAAACAAGGATGTCCACTATTGCCACTTTAATTCAACACAGTTTTGGAAGTTGTAGCCATGGCTATTAATGAAGAAAAAGAAACAAATGGAATCCAAATTGGAAAAGAAGTAAACTGTAACAATTTGTAGATGACATTATGCTATACAGAGAGAAGCCTAGAGATGCTACCAGAAAACTACTAGAGCTCATCAATGAATTTGGTAAAGTTGCAGGATACAAAATTAATACACAGAAACCAGTTCCATTTCTATACACTAACAGTGAAAGATCAGAAAGAGAAATCAAGAAAACAATCCTGTTTACCATTGCATCAAAAAGAATAAAACACCTAGGAATAAACCTACCCAAGGAGACAAAAGACCTCTACTCTGAATACTGTAAGACACTGATGGAAGAAATCAACATGACAAAAACAGATTGTAGGATATATCACGTTCTTGGATTGGAAGAATCAATATTGTCAAAATGACTATACTATACAAGGCAATCTACAGATTCAATGCAATCCCTATCAAATTTCCAACAGCATCTTCCATAAAACTAGAACAAAAAATTCTAAAATTTATATGGAAACACAAAAGACCCTGAATATCCAAAGCAATCCTGAGAAAGAAAAACAGAGATGGAGGAATCAGACTCCCTGACTTTGGACTATACTACAAAGCTACCAGTAAAAAATACAATATGGTACTGGTACAAAAAAAGAAATGTAGATCAATGGAATAGGATAGAAAGCACAGAAATAAACTCATACATCTATGGTCAACTAATGTATAACAAAGGGTGCAAGAATATACAGTGGAGAAAAGACAGTGTCTTCAATCAGTGGTGCCAGGAAAACTTGACAGCTACATGTAAAAAAATGAAATTAGAACACTCTCTAACACCATATAAAAAAGAAACTCGAAATCAATCAAAGACCTAAATGTAAGGCCAGACACTATAAAACAGGACAACATAGACAGAAGCCTCTTTAACAAAAATTGCAGCAATATCTTTTTTGATCCACCTTCTAGAGTAATGAAAAGAAAAATAAAAAAATGGGACCTAATGAAACTTAAAAGCTTCTGCACAGCAAAGAAAACCATAACAAAGTGAAAAGACAACCCAGAGCATGGGAGAAAATATTTGCAAATGATGTGACCAACAAGGGATTAATTTCCAAAATATACAGACAACTCATGCAGACCTGTGTCAAAAGAAACCACAAACAACCCAATCAAAAAAATGGGCAGGAGATCTAAATAGACATTTCTCCAAACAAGACCTACAGAAGGCCAAAAAGCATGTGAAAAGATGCTCAACATCACTAATTATTAGAGAAATGCAAAACAAAACTACAATGAGGTATCACCTCACATGGTTCAGAATGGCCATCATCAAAAAGTCTACAAACAAACAAACAAACGAACAAACAAAAGTCTACAAACAATAAATGCTGGAAGGGTGTGGAGAAAAGGGATCACTCCTACACTGCTGGCGGGAATGCAAATTGGTACAACCACTATGGAGAACAATATGAGGGTTCCTCAATAAAACTAAAATAGAGTTGCCACATGATCCAGCAATCTCACTCCTGAGAAAACCATAATCCAAAAGGATACATGCACTCCAACGTTCATTGCAGCACTGTTTACAATAGCCAAGACATGGACACTATCTAAATGTCCAGCAAGAGGACCTACAAGATGACAGAGGAGTAAGATGTGGAGAATACCTTCCTCCCCACAAATACATCAAAAATACATCTACATGTGGAACAACTCCTACAGAACACCTACTGAATGCTGGCAGAAGACCTCAGACTTTCCAAAAGGAAAGAAATTCTCCACATACCTGGGTAGGGCAAAAGAAAAAAAAAAAAGAGAGACAAAAGAATAAGGATGGGACCTGCTCCTCTGGGAGGGAGCTGTGAAGGAGGAAAGGTTTCCACGCACTAGAGAGCTCCTTCATGGGTGGAAATGGGGGGTGGGTGGGGGGCAAGCTTCAGAGCCACAGAGGAGAACACAGCAACAGGGGTGGGGTGCAGAGGGCAAAGTGGAGAGATTCCCACACAGAGAGTCAGTGCTGACCAGCACTCACCAGCCCAAGAGGCTTGTCTGCTCACCCACTGGGGTGGGTGGGGCTGGGAGCTGAGGCTTGGGCTTCGGAGGTCAGATCCCAGGGAGAGGACTGGGGTTGGTTGCATGAGCACAGCCTGAACGGGGCTAGTGCACCACAGCTAGCTGGGAGGGAGTCCAGGAAAATGTCTGGAACTACCTAAGAGACAAGAGACAATTTTTTCAGGGTGCACCAGAAGGGATTCAGAGCACAACCTAAACGAGTTCCAGAGATGGGCACAAGCCGCAGCTATCAGCCCTGACACCAGAGACGGGCATGAAATGCTAAGGCTGCTGCTTCATCCACCAAGAATCCTGTGTGCAAGCACAGGTCACTATCCACACCCTCCCTCCGGGGAGCCTGTGCAGCCTGCCACAGCCAGGGTCCCGTGATACAGAGACAACTTCCCCAGGAGAACACACAGCATGCTTCAGGCTGTTGCAACATCATGCTGGCCTCTGCCACGCAGGCTCGCCCTGCATTCCATACCCCTCCCTCCCTCCGGCTTGAGTGAGACAGAGCCCCCTAATCAGCTGCTACTTTATTATTATTTTTTTTTGTGGTACGTGGGCCTCTCACTGTTGTGGCCTCTCTTGTTGCGGAGCACAGGCTCCAGACGTGCAGGTTCAGTGGCCATGGCTCACGGGCCCAGCTGCTCCGCGGCATGTGGGATCTTCCCAGACCGGGGTACGAACCCACGTCCCCTGCGTCGGCAGGCAGACTCTCAACAACTGCGCCACCAGGGAAGCTCTCAGCTGCTATTTTAACTTCATCCTGTCTGAGTGAAGAACAGATGCCCTCAGGTGACCAACATGCAGAGGTGGGGTCAAATCCAAAGCTAAACCCCAGGAGCTGTGCGAAAAAAGAACAGAAAGGGAAATTTTTCCCAGCAGCCTCAGAAGCAGCGGATTAAGTCTGCACAGTAAACTTGTTGTATCTTACATCTCTGGAATACCTGAATAGACAATGAATCATCCCAAAATTGAGATGGTGGACTTCGGGAGCAACTGCAGACTTGGGGTTTGCTTTCTGCATCTAATTTGTTTCTGGTTTTATGTTTATCTTAGTTTAGTATTTAGAGTTTATTATCACTGGTAGATTTGTTTATTGATTTGGTTGCTCTCTTCCTTTTTTCTATATATAGATATACATATATTCTTCCTTTGTCTCTTTTTGTGAGTGTGTTTGTGTATTCTTTGTGTGATTTTGTCTGTACAGCTTTGCTTTTACCATTTGTCCTAGGGTTCTCTCCGTTTGTTTTTTTTTTTAACTATAGTTTTTAGCACTTGTTATCATTGGTGGATTTGTTTTTTGGTTTGGGTGTTCTCTCCTTTCTTTATTTGTTTTATTACTTATTAATTTTTCTTTATTTTTCATAATTTTTTTATTTTAATAACTTTATTTTCATTTATTTTATTTTATCTTTCTTTCTTCTTTCTTCCTTCCTTTCTTCCTTCCTTCCTTCCTTCCTTCCTTCCTTCCTTCCTTCCTTCCTTTCTTTCTTTCTTTCTTTTTCTTTCTTTCTTTCTTTCTTTCTTTCTTTCTTTCTTTCTTTCTTTCTTTCTTTCTTTCTTTCTTTCTTTCTTTATTATTTTCTCCCTTTTCTTACAAGCCATGTGGCTGACAGGGTCTTGGTACTCTGGCAAGGTGTCAGGCCTGTGCCTGTGTGGTGGGAGAGCCAGGTTCAAGATATTGGTCCACCAGAGACCTCTCGGCTCCACATAATATCAGATGGTGAAAGCTATCCCAGAGATCTCCATCTCAACGCTATGACCCAGCTCCACTCAATGACCAGCAAGATACAATACTGGAGACCCTATGCCAAACAGCTAGCAAGACAGGAACACAACCCCACCCAGTAGCAGAGAGGATGTCAAAAACCATAATAAGGTCACAGGCACCCCAAAACACACCATCAGATGTGGTCTGGCCCACCAAAAGGACAAAATCCAGCCTCATCCACCAGAACACAGGCACCAGTCGCCTCCACCAGGAAGCCTACATAACTCACTGAACCAACCTTACCCACTGCAGGCAGACACCAAAAACGACAGGAACTATGGAACCTACAGTCTGCAAAAAGGAGACCCCAAACACAGTAAGTTAAGCAAAATGAGAAGACAGAGAAATAGGGAGCAGATGAAGGAGCAAGGTAAAAAGCCACCAGACCAAACAAATGAAGAAGAAATACACAGTCTACGTGAAAAAGAATTCAGAGTAATGAGAGTAAAGATGATCCAAGATCTTGGAAATAGAATGGAAAAATATAAAACACATTTAAGAAGGACCTAGAAGAATTAAAGAGCAAACAAAGAAGGATGAACAACACAAAAAATGAAATTAAAAATTCTCTAGAAGAAATCAAGAGCAGAATAACCAAGGCAGAAGAACAGATAAGTGAACCTGGAAGATAAAGTATTGGAAATAACTACCATAGAGCAGAATAAACAAAAAAGAATGAAAAGAATTGAGGACAATATCAGAGACCTCTGGGACAACATTAAACACACCAACATTCGAATTATATGGGTCTCAGAAGAAGAGAAAAAAAAAGGAACTGATAAAATATTTGAAGAGATTATAGTTGAAAACTTCCCTAATATGGGAAAGGAAACAGTCAATCAAGTCCAGGAAGCACAGAGAGTCCCATACAGGATAAATCCAAGGAGATACATGCCAAGACACATATTAATCAAACTATCAAAAAATAAATATAAAGAAAATATATTAAAAGCAGCAAGGGAAAAACAACAAATAACATACAAGGGAGTCCCCATAAGGTTAACAGCTGATCTTTCAGCAGAAATTCTGCAAGCCAGAAGGGAGTGGCAGGGCATATTTAAAGTGATGAAAGGGAAAAACCTACAACTAAGATTACTCTACTCAGCAAGGATCTCATTCAGATTCGACAGGTAAATTAAAACTTTTACAGACAAGCAAAAGTTAAGAGAACTCAGCACCACAAAACCAGATTTAAAATAAATGCTAAAGGAACTTCTCTAGGCAGGAAACACAAGAGAAGGAAAAGACCTACAATAACAAACCCAAAACAATTCAGAAAATGGGAATAGGAACATACATGTCGATAATAACCTTAAATGTCAAAGGATTAAATGCTCCAACCAAAAGCCATAGACTGGCTGAATGGATACAAAAACCAGACCCGTATATATGCTGTCTACAAGAGACCCACTTCAGACCTAGGAACACATACACACTGAAAGTGAGGGGATGGAAAAAAATATTCCATGTAAATGGAAATCAAAAGAAAGCTGGAGTAACAATTGTCATATCAGACGTAATAGACTTTAAAATAAAGGTTATTACAAGAGACAAGGACAGTACATAATCATCAAGGGATCAATTCAAGAAGATATAATAATTGTAAATATTTGTGTACCCAGTGGACACAATGGACATTCATGAATGGACATGAATGGATAAAGATGATGTGAGATATATATATATACTATGGAATATTTCTCAGTCATAAAAAAGAATGAAATAATGTTATTACAGCAACATGGATGAACCTAGAGATTATCATACTAAGTGAATTTAAGTCAGACAGAGAAAGACAAATATCATATGGTATTGCTTATATGTTGAATCTAAAGAAAGGTACAAAAGAACTTATTTACAAAACAGAAATAGAGTCACAGATGTAGAAATCAAACTTATGGTTACCAAGGGGGAAACGAGGAGAGAGATAAATTGGGAGATTTGGACTGACATATACTCACTACTATCTTTCTATAAGATAGATAACTAATAAGGACCTACCTTACAGCACAGGGAACTCTACCCAGTACTCCATAATGACCTGTATGGGAAAAGAATCTAAAAATAGAGTGGATATGTGTATACGTATATATGTATAACTGATTCACTTTGCTGTACATCAGAAACTAACACAACATTGTAAATCAACTATATTCTAGTAGAAATTTAAAAAAAGAAGAAAAAGATCTAGCTCTCTTAATAGAATGTGAGCACCGGGAAGACAGAGTTTTTGTATCTCCGGCACCAAAGTAAGGCCCAGCACATTTGGAGATGCCCAATAAATCTTTATTAAATAGGTGAATTAATAAATGCTTTTAAACTTTAAAGAAATTTTGTATGCTGTATTTCACTTTGATGTGTTAAACTCTGTGGGTTTTGGTCTCAAAGCCATGTCACTACTGTCTTAACTCTTTCAGTCAGTGGGTGACAAGGGCTGTACTTGTGAATTCACTTCACATCATTTTACACAGATTTTACACACAGAAACTTTTCCTTCTCCAGACAAGGAAATAAAATGTTTTTTATGTATCCTTCATTGGAATATCACTGAATACACATTTTAGTTTAATTAGTTGATCTCTTCAATTCTACCTCTATGAAAGCAGAATAATTAATATGAAATATAAGAAATTATGCTAAACTGTTTAAGCCTAATAGTGTTCTATGTTAAACAAAGGTGAAGTATAGCATAATAAGTTTAAAAAAGGACCACTGGGCTGGAATAAAAAGTGTAGTTTCCATATCTGGTTAACCTATTTCTTATTTACATTTCAATAACTGCATGTGTCATTACAATTGTCCATACAAGGTCAAAGCCAAAAATAATGTTATTCCCAGGTAAAGTTTTCTCTACTTAGAAAGTAATATAAAAATTTTACAAAGATGCCTCCCAGATCTTTGAGCATAACATTAAAAAAAAAAACAAGAACCTAAACTTACTGTGTTATGTTACAATTAGCTAAATTCTGCTGTATTAACAAATGAAGAAATATTGGTTTTGAAACTAAATCAACGTGGTGAATTAAGTTTGCTAGAGAATTTTTTAGTGCAACTTAATCTAGCTGTTTTCGATAATATCTGCTGTTTTTGATAACTTACTGCATGAAACAAAATACAGTTAATTATTTGTTCTTTTTTTGAGGCTAAGGATATTTGATAGCAGTTGTATGAGTCATTATAGATTAAAAGTATAATGAATATTGGTGAGGTATTCTTTGTTGAACTTCACTGTTCAAGACTTTTGAACACTGAGGACAGCACCTGGAGGACATTCTCTGGTTGTTTCTCAGGATGGTCATTCTTGAGTTGATCTGTGATGACCCAGAACTTGGACCTTAGCTTTCCAGACTCAGCAGCCTGGCTCTCAGCTCTTTGAGAGTGGTTTTGCCTCTCAGGGAGAGACTTACACTATGAACCCAAAACCCTGGTGTTTAAACAGAATGGCCAATTTATTAACTTACAGCTATATTTTAGCTCCTGTAGGCAAGCTACATGGAGAGCACAAGTCTACACAGGGATTTGTAATTGTGAATACAAACATCCAATTGTACTTACTGAATAATTGTGGAGTCAGGTTCATGATTTGAATGTTTCGAGATGCCAACAAAGGGAGCTTAATCACTTGATACCCACTGACTCAGCAGGTTAAGACCTTAAGGATAATGGACCGTTTCATCTGCATATGCAACAGTAAGTACAACTTTTGTCTTTGAAAACTTCTTTTTTTCTTTGCTGCATAGCTAATATTTTTTTTCTTTAGATGTGTTATGCATCCCCTTAAATGACTCTGCACTATTTCTGCTTTGAATCATTATGGATTGAATTTAACATTTATATTCCATTGGACAATATTATTTCCTTCATTTTCAAGTTCTTGTAGGCAGAGGGTATGCAGCTATAAGAAACCAATATTTTCCACTGTATACATTTTTTAAAAAGATAAGCTGATAAAGCTGCTTCCCTATTAATTAAATTACGGATCTTGTTATTATCAGCCTAGTATCCTGAAGGGTTTTAGAGATGTTATCTTCTAGATGATTTTGCTTGTGGTTCCTGAATATCACTTATTTTCTAATGGATCAGAGATAACTATGCTGCTATTTTAAGCTATATTTTTGTTTGCAGGTAGGCTGAGAGAAGATGTAGCTGTATACTTTTAAGATAAACACTACTAAAATAGCTCCATGTACTGCTCTATGGCTCTGCTGTGATTTACTGAATACTAACTAGACCCAGCATCCCAATGCTAATTACTTTATGTTGTGCAACCAAATGCCAGCTGCCTGAACTGCCTTAAGTCTCAGCCTGTGGAGGATGTGTGATCCCTTGATATTGAAATAAAAATGACTTGAACTCCCAATGCATCCACCACAAAATTGATGGGAATTTTTCCTAGTCACTTTTTCCTCTATTTTTTTTCAATGAAGTTTTTATTTTTCTTGGGTCTTGCCACTACCAACTGTGGACTCCTTTCTTCTCCATGTCATTGGAGTGCAGCCACTTTTCATTTCCTCCAACACTTTCATATGATGTGGTGAGAGGTATATTATTGATGATTTGTAGGTCGTTTACAAGTTGAGGAGCTATAATAATAAGAACATTTGTTTAAGTTATACACCATAGCCCAACAATAAAAAAAATCTTAACAGTAAATATTAAGCACCCTTGTCTCTAAAATTCTGTCAGCCAACCCTTTTTCCAGGGGCACTGCTCTCCCCTTGGACCCCTGCCCTGCCCTTGGCCTCCGTTGGTCTGGCTCTCCCCCATCCTCTTCCCTCTGCAGTCCTCTGCCTCCTCTCTGTTCCTGCCCCTAAGCCCCTCCATCTTGAACTACTGTTGGAAACCCAAATTTATTTTTATGGAGTAAACTTTAATTATTTTTTCTCAGTCTTCAATCATCCAGACTATGTGTGGAGAACTGTCTTTTTACAACCAAAGTCAGCAATCATGTTGACTTGCTTATAAAAGATAGCTCTCTTTCAGAGGAATTCTGCTATCAGCTCTTATACTTTGTGTCCTTTGTGTGCCTCAACCATACAGTTAGTAAAGTGGCAAACCTGAGGCATGACTGCAGGTGTGCTAAACCCCTCTGTGGTAGCCCTGGATGTGTCTTGACTCTTATGCTCTTGCATATCTGGGAGTCCTAAAACTGAACAAACATATTCTCCCCAGACCTCTTGATAAACACACACAAAAAGAGTCACAATCTTTTCCTTTGTTGTAGAGGAGAGTCCAATAGCATATTCTTCTTTCAAGTGTTACTCGAAATGTACTTGTTTATTTCCATGTGGTGTGATCCATATAGGGCTTTTGATGTGTTTGTAGGAATAGAAAAATCAGAAAATAGTTGAAAATAGCTATTTGTTCATATTCTTTAATGCCTGTAATTGCGGTGATGTTATCCTCTGGTAATTTTTTGACTCTATTTTCTGCCAAGAAACAAAATAATTTGAGTAATAAAAAAGTCTTAAGTATGTCATGATTGCCATAATAATATAGTGGATAGTGGAGCCAAATCTCCACTTCACATCCAGGGGATCTAGAAACACTTTCTGGCTTGGGAAAAAGTAGAAATATTCCTTTTTTGGCTTTCTTTAGTGTGGTAAACTGAAGAAAGGAAGTGCTGCTCCTGAGGCAGGATGGTGCGAGCTGGCAATGCACACATTTTGTTGTTGAGCCTGGTGGTTCTGCAGGGGTTGCTGGTTATCCAGAGCAGGTCAGAGACACTGCTCTCAAATTGCTGGGGGTAAATTGTGGGTCTCAGGCAGGTAAGGGGTTAGGATACTGTAATATGATTGGGGAAACAGACACCATCAAATCAGTTAATGAAAAGTACCTTGAGATAGGTGAGCTTGCCCCTGTTATGAGAAGAAACAATATGATTCCAAAGAAAGGATCTGAGGAGAAATTATTTGGGCAAATACAATCTCACATCACATCTCCCTGTATGCATTCAGATGTTTGCCTCAGGGAGCCATTTAGATAGCAAAGGGGTTGGAACAGGAAAAGTTAAGTTCATTGGCAACCAAAAAGTTACGTTTTGTTGCTGAGTTTCAGCTGTAATTTGAGGGGCTTCAAAGGGCTTCTATAATGGGTCAAAATATAAAACTTTTAGAGAAATGTTTGCAAAATACTTTTTAGAAAAATTGAGGTGCTTTTTCCAAGAGAACATTTTCTCCCAAGTTTCAACAATGTGCATTCAGTTCACTGGCATACCTTGGGCTAAATTACTACCAGTTTTTTTAAAAACTAATTTTCAGACTTTTATCAATCCAATATCTGGGAAACATTATTCATTTGAACTTGCATTTTTCTGTAGGTAGGTAACCCAATTATAATAATTACATTATGGAAAATTTATTACCTTCTCCTTTGCTACTCATAATTTATTTTACCAGCTTTTGTAGCTTAAGGTGGATTGTTGAGAGTCAGAGAGCAGTAAGAAAGTATTTTCTAATTTCATTGTTATGTGGGTATATAATGCTTGCAAATATTAATTCTCATACGTTTTTGAATATATAGACAACAAACCAAATTTTATAAAGGTATTATTAAAATGAAAAAAACCTATAATACTTAAAATGGAAAACTAAGAAAAGAGGATTTTTGGTATCTGTTTCTCTGTTGTCCCTTTTTGTTATGGCCAACTTAAGTCCCTTTCTCTATTTCTATTTAAAAGTGAGTTATTAGTAAGACAAGAAAGTAAAAAATGAGGCATAAACTGTGTTCAGATATAACATATTCTAAGAAAGAAAGTGAAAATTTACTACTCCCTAGAAATAAATATTTTCCAGGGTTGTTGAACTATGGAATGTTAAATGTCCTCAGATGAATTCACAGCATTCAGGAACAGTGAATTTATGAATCTGGCTCATCTTCAAGAGAATTATTCTGTTCTGTATTCTGAGCTACTTCATTCCATGAATTTAAACTAATTTGGGGGGATTAGTGCAGTTAGTCGTGATGCTTAGAGGAAACACAAACTGTTAAAAGCAGCTGTACTCTCAGTTTTATTATCATCTGAATAGTTTTCTAAACACATAAAAATCCTAAAGGCTTAAGATTAAATTAAGACTGAGTGACTCATTATTGAGGATATGACTTAGGGTACATATGGCGGGTACTTAGGTGCCCTTCATGTTTTCTAAAGTTAAGGCTCATGGTGACTAGCTGGGCACATCCCACTTAGCCTTTACAACTGTGGAAAACTGAACCCATAAGCTCAGCGCTGGAAAGTCTCGCACAAATGGGAGAGAGTTTCCTACATTCAGTACCAAACACTGCATCATTAGTTCATTGGTAAATAACTATTTTTGGCCCTAACACCTTTTTTTTGTTGTTGTCTGTGATTTCTGATGATTTCTTCATACATCTCTATGTATTCATCCTCTCCCTATATATCTATATCTATTGATTCTATATATCTGTATCACTTCATTCTATCTATCTATGTAAACACACACATGTGTATACATAAACACATATACATATATACATATATACACACATATGGGAGGATGTTCACTTCACTCCTTAACATTTAAAATATTTCACAAATTTACAAAAGACTATTGTGTATCAATGAGAAAATTACATGATTCATTTACTAAACTGGTTTTTAATAGTGGGAGGCATGTAAGCTGTTCACGTCATTCTGAGCATGATCAATTGATTCATACCCTAAATGGATACAGAGCAGGATATTATGGTCTTTCCTCTCCCTCCCTGAGTTATGACTTATAGCTTCCTGACAAATTTATTTGAAAAATGATTGAATGACTTCATCTTATATTTAAGTATAGGTAATAAGTCATCCTTGAAAGACACTTAGGATACTGGAGAATTGTTCTTCACAAGGTGATAGAATTCACTTTTAAGTGGCTTCATCCAGCACCGTGGAAACCCTGTAGAAAAAGGGATTAATCTCTACTCATAGAGTTTTAATGGTGTGTAAGTGCACCACTGGCCTTAATATTTCAACACTCAGTTACCAGCCAGAGATTTTTTTCAAACATGATTCTAAAATGTTATCTGTTTCTCCTTACCTTCAATTCAGGAAGAGAATGAAATGTACCTAAAATCTGACATCTCTATTTGAATGCTTCAGAATTATGGGCTGTAGGCCACAGAGGACATAAAAAAATTTGCTGCATAGTTGTCATGAAATCTGTATCTATATGAATAGATAGTGGGAAAAACTTCCTAGCAGATCAAAGGGGAAAAGGGTTCTTATAAAGAGGAGAGTTCTTCTAACATCTATACAGGATTTAAATAATGACCAATACTAAGAGATATTTGATCTTCACATTTTTTGGAGAGCAAAGGAAATGCTAGAATTAATGGGCAGGAGCACAGAATCAGTGTTGCCATTAATACCTTGTATAGCTATCTACATTGTTTTATATCAGAACTGGGGAATGTTAGCATAGTGTTAGAAACTGAAAGGAAGTTGAAATGGAGGTTCAAAACATAAGTAATTCTGGCAAACATGATAACTTCAAAATGATTTTTGCTTTTCTTTTTTCACCATGAGTGCACACAGCACTCAGCTGATGTGTTCCTTTCTGTTTTAATCTGAAAATATTGTCTCTCAAGAACTAAGGATTGAAAGGTTCTTTGTTAAGAATAAAAGTAGACCAGTTACTGTCCCAGTCCTCTCACTATGATTCCAAGGAAAGTTTGATTTATGACTTCGTCTTTGCTGTTGGACAGAGGCCTCAGACCATTGGAAATCTCCAGAGCTGTGGGAGAGGGGAGGGGCTGTGGCCCACCATGCCTGGGGAGTTCCAAGACCTGGTCTGCTTTTGGCCAAATACAAATGTTAACAGTTTGTTAGGCTAAGAAACTAAGTATGAGTTCTAAATGGTATCTCTATGAGTTAAGACTGTATAAATAATCAGACTTTCCTTAAAAATTTGTCAGTTATATGTGACTGTTTTATGGAAAATAAGTCAATTGTAGCACTCCCCATTTTGCAAAAAAATAAGGCAAGAGACATTTTTTTTTTCTTTTATAGTATCAGTAGAAAATGGAGCATAATGGAAAGCCAAACTGATCAATTGTTATTTTTAGGTAAGGTGATTTTAAGACTTGGTTTGGGCAGGGCTGTTTCAGTTTGCTCTGCTGTTCTGGCATAGTTATTAATAGTGCCCCCTTTGAGTCTCAAAAGTGTGCAAGTTTAGACAATAAATGCTATGGTCATCCTACCTTTAAGTATATAGGTACCTTTTGATGTATAGGTAGGCATAACATCTTAAAATGGTGCTACACAGAAAATAAGTTAGGGTTTAAAAAGGTGTAGAAATTAGCTTTATGAAACTCCTCCCACCAAATGAAAGCTTCCCCGGTACCCCAGAGAAGCTTACCCCAGAACTTCCACATTTCTAGGAACTAATTCATAACATAAAGAATATACCAAAGAAGCTCCTGTGTTCTTACACATATTTTATTTCTAATAAATTATTTCAATGGCAATGTTTATAAACATTATTTTTGTATAAGAGTGGGACAAGAGAATTTTCTATACAGTTTTCATTCATATATGAATAGAAGAGCTTCCTGGAGGAAGGGGTTCTCAGTGTGAAATAAGTGGTTCTTTTCAACCTTATGAAATCTAGAGGTAGTTGAAATGTGAGACAGGAATGGGTGTTTGGTAGGAGAGGTGAGACTGAGGCCTCCATAGGAGACCTGAACGGCAGGTGCCATCCGTATTATATTTGTCTTAGATCCCAAACTGCTTTATTTCATTTAATCTTCTTGCAAAGCTGAGATTTCAGTTTCCAGATCTCACTGTTAATTTTTCGTTTAAAAGTAATTTTAGCAATTGTGGACCTATAGGTATATATGTACCTTCAAATAAAAGTAGATATTCAGTTACAGTGGAGTGTAACTGCATGCAACCCACTGTAATCTAAGTTGATTAAGCTAGACTATAGTTATACTCACCTTTTAATTATATAGACTAAAATCAAATTACACTATTTGTCCATTAATTACAAAGTGTGAAATATGTCATCAGAGCAAATGTGCCCTGCATTCCTCTTCTAAACGCACCCAATTCTTCAACCCCACTTTCTCAATAAGAGGGAAAGTTAGTTCACTCTTTTAGAAAGATTACTGACTGGTTTCCTAAAGAAACTCAAGTGCACATTCCTTAGCTATACAAATGTCAGAAGTATAGAATAAAAGTATTGCTTACCTAAAATATATTTTAACCTTAAACTGTTCCTTCAAAGTTTGTTTTAGTTAGGACAGAGATACAAATAAGGGAAACTATTACGTCTTCTTTGAATTCCCAACAGGAAACTTTTGCTTGGTTTCAGGTGGTTATATTTTGCTATGATCATTGAAAATTTCCACTGATCTGTGACATAATATTTTAATCACATGGAGCTTTACAACTACAATTTATAACGTTGAGGTTAAAAGACTAAGTTCAATAGAGTATTAAAATTACATATAGATATTCTGTTAATTAAAAAAAAATAAGCAGACAAATTTATACCAAGCACTTTGTGTATACAAGAGAAATTATGTAGGGGATGTGGTCTTCCTGTAGATGATTCAGATATATCCAGAGAATTAGATAATGTAGATAATGGACTCAGAAAATATTTCTTGTCTACCCCAGAGTATTTCTCTGTTCTATCATTTCCATTTAATAAGTTACTTCTGGCACTTAACTAGAGTATATTTCTTATTGCCACTTTTCTTTTATTTGCTAATTCACATTATCTAGCTTACTGATTTTATTTCTCCTTTAGTTGCCTTTCCCTCTACTCCTGATCTCTTATCCTGCCTTCCCTACTTCTTGGTTACTGATGTTTTTATTTTCCTCCCTCAAAATGTTGTGAAAGGTAGATATCCTAAGGCAGTTTTTGAAAATTCAAAGAATTGAATTCTTCATCATTTAAAATTATATAATGAATCCTGTGTCTCTTTATTTAGGCCTCCATCATCTTCTTAATGGTATTTATATCCAGTTTATTTTTTTAGGTCTCCATCATCTTTTTAATGGTATTTATATCCAATTTGAATACAATTTATGGCATTTCATAATTGTTCAGGTGGAGCTACCTGAACATCACTATGGCAAACTACAGTTTTCATAATTTCAATAGTCATTCCTTTAGTGCTGTCCAACAGAACTTTCAGCCATGTTGGAAATGCTCTATAACTCTTCTGTCCAATATGGTAGCCAATGGCTACATACAGCTATTGACCACTTGAAATTTATGTAGTGCAACTGAAGAACTGAATTTTAAGCTTAATTTAATTTTAAGTAATTTGAATATGAATAGCCACATGTGGCTGGTGGCTATCATATTGGACAGAGCATTTAGATGATTAGCAAGGACTTATGTGTTTTTAGCTTAGTTTAATTACACCTCTATCAAGAAGTGTTGACCTGTTATCTAACACTACACTATACTGATGAAACCCATAGTCTGCCTTTATCCATCTTTACATGAGGAGACCTCCAGAACAATCTGGAAAAGAATGTTAAAAGATTTATGAATGGGCTTCCCTGGTGGCGCAGTGGTTGAGAGTCCACCTGCCGATGCAGGCGACACGGGTTCGTGCCCCGGTCCGGGAAGATCCCACATGCTGAGGAGCAGCTGGGCCCGTGAGCCATGGCCGCTGAGCCTGCGCGTCCGGAGCCTGTGCTCCGCAATGGGAGAGGCCACAACAGTGAGAGGCCCGCGTACGGCAAAAAAAAAAAAAAAAAAAAAAGATTTATGAATAAGTCAAGCAGTGAATTAGCATATTTAGAAAATGTCATTTCCTCCATGGAGCCATCTCTAACCTTTCTCATATTTTTCTCCTTTGGCTATATTCAGTGGTCCCTTCCCTCTTCTCAGTTCACACAGAAATTTATGCCTCTTTCATAGTTCTTATCAGAGTCTACCCTGTATTGTTGCTATTTATGTACCTGCTTTATCTCCTCTTCTTGACACTTTGAGGGTAAGAATCAGAACAGAAGTCTGATTGATCTCATGTCTCAGAGCACCTAGCATAGTAACTTCTACAATCTATATTGCTCAATGGCTACATGTATGCAATCTCTGTATTCCTGTGGAGGCAACAACCTGATGGTGACCATCAGTTGGAGGTCTCTAAGAGTCTCCAATGTGTGTTCAGAGCTTGGATGAGGTACATGGCCTCAGTCTGGAAAGGTTACCTTTGATTTCTGTTCACAAGTGGCTCTGTGAGCTCTGACCTCACACTCATTTGACACGGCTGTCCTCTGTATCCAGTTTGAATATTTCCTCTGCTTTGTTCTATTTCCCCTTTTGCCGTTTTTGTCTCTAAAACTCACAGCAATGTGATAAGCCCTTGGCTTCTAAAGCAAATTACTTTTGGTGAGAGGGCAGTTGTCTTCAAATTTATATTTCTACAGAGTGTTACAGTAAACTGGTAGTGACCACTAGGATCCACTAAAGGAAACCCCATTACATTCTCTTCACTATTAAACCTTCAGCTAATTCTTTTCCAGACTGATTCTTCAGAGTCTATAAAGCAGTCTGTAGCAGTCATAACTTAGTAAAAGTGTGGTGTAATTAGAAAAACTACCACACAGTGAATATAAATGTTGCAGGCCAGGTGAACATATACTGTTTAACGGCTTCTCTGTTGTTAACAGCCATAATATGGTGGGATTACAAATGCAGGGATATTTCCATGTTGGTTTCTGAACTCTGTTGAACATCTGTATGCTCAGAATTATCCGTGCTCTGTTCCTTTGACCTGTTTCATTTGATCTGTTCTCATGTGAATTGTTTTAGTCACTAAATCTGAGTTCAGGGTGTGAATCACAGCTGGGTGATGATAGGTAATTGGACAGGGAACTTACCAGGGGCATGAGAGCATCAGAGAGCCCATGTTCTCAAAGGAAATCATTTAAAAAAAAAAAAAAGAAAGTAATTTTGGGAGGGGCATTTTTTTTTTTAATTTTCCTGGAGAACGTAAATAGATTTTTCAAAGAAATTCTGTTTCAAAAATGAGTCAAATGTTTTAACAAAATGCTTAATATCATGGAAGCAAATAGTAAATCTTAGTATTTTATCAACACTTAAAACTAATAGGTCTTTTAAAAGCACATGTTAGGGAATTGAATCTGTGAAGGCTCTGTCTGTCTTTTGCCATGGGACACTTTACTGTGATGGAAATCACAGAACTCAGTGATTGGTAGCTACATTCTTTCATGCATAATGGCTCAGTACAATTTTAGGAAATGAAATTGGGAAACCGACATTTTCCATTACTGGGGCACTGTCTTTTAGAACTATTACTTTTAGGTTTAAAATTGTAATATGCAATCTCTTGATTGTGGAAAGCAGAAACTATTGTTTTTTTTGGCCTAAATGCAGAAAAGAGTTTCTTTACCCATGCATATTATCAAAGTGTTTTCATTTAAGGAGCATGCCTAAAGTAAAATGTATATCTGTCCTACAAAAAGCACACTTTTTTTTTATAGTTGAAAATATTATTACTATTTTTTAACATCTTTATTGGGGTATAATTGCTTTACAATGGTGTGTTGGTTTCTGCTTTATAACAAAGCGAATAAGTTATACATATACATATGTTTCCATATCTCTTCCCTCTTGTGTCTCCCTCCCTCCCATCCTCCCTATCCCACCCCTCCAGGCGGTCACAAAGCACCGAGCGGATATCCCTGTGCCATGAGGCTGCTTCCCACTAGTTATCTACCTTACGTTTGTTAGTGTATATATGACAGGGCGAGAGAGAGGCATGGACATATGTACACTAAAAAGCACACTTTAAGCATGGTGAGACATGAATGTTTTTTACAGCGTGCTGATGAAATTTTTAGAACAAAGTGGATGGAAAGTACTCTCTTAGATTCATTCAACAACTCATCCAGCCTTGGCGCTGGTCCTGGTATAGTAATGTTGAATCCTGCAAAATAAACAGTATACTGGTGAATGGAAGATATCAGAGTGCTTCACACATATTTCAGTTTTATTCAGTAAATATTTGTGTAACCATTTTAAATTAAAATTTCTGATAAAGATTATTCAAAAATTGAAGATTTTTAGCACTATTAGCTGTAGATTTATGATACATACTATAATGTCACTTAGAACCCAAACTACTCTACATAATACCATCTCACTCAACTTTATGATGTTGCCAAATGGAAAAAAGTAAATTGCATTAAAAATAGGAAATTTCAAATGGAAATATATTTCTCTGAAATTTGCCAAGTTTTGCCTAGACTAGCTAATTCCTTCCCAGTCCTTAAACCTCCTTTCTTACTACTAGGAGAAATAATTAGCATATGGCTTAAGAGCAGATGGTTTGGTAAAATAATTGACCTAAGGGTTTCATTTGGCCCCAAATTTAAAATGAGTCAACAGCGTGACACAGATGTTGAAAAAAATGAATCTTACGTAGCATTAACAAAAGTATCATCTCCAGATGTTCTCACAATACTGTACTCTAGAAATAGTAAAAGGACGTTGACAAAATGTTGAGTTTCCACAAGAGGAGCAACTAAGAGGGTGGGAGATTTAGAAGCCTTATTATATGAAGAATGGTTGATGGAATGGGGCATATAGAACTCAGAAAAATATAAACGTAGGAGATTATAGTTACTTTTTTCAAATATATATCTATACAATATCTACACTTACACCTACAGCTATATCTATATCTACATCTGTATCTATATCTTATTAATGGGAGAGTAGACTTACTCAATGTGGCACTGACAGAATAGGATTAGTGGTTGGAAGACAGGTGTTTCAGCTGCATATAGTTAGGGCTCTCTACTCACCAGAGGTAATAAATGCAAAGGAGCTCTTTAACTACAACTGAACTGCTGTTAATGATAGTGTCCTGCTGGAAACTGAGAAAGTACCTGTCAGTGCCTTCATAAGAGGTGTTCCTATGTTGGGAGACAGATCACATTTGATGGCCTTTACTCTCCTAATTCTAAGACTCTATTAGGTTCTTTAATAATCTTATATTCATTATTTATTTCAGGCCAGTCTATTTTATTTGTTTTATTAACCTAAGAAAAATAAAAATTCTAGACAGCCATCATTTATAATAGAGACAGTGAAAATTTAGTAAAACAATTTAGAACAACTGGAAACATACTAAGCTTGATTCTGGGAAAAAGAAAGTAAAAGCCAAGTATATTTGTGTCTTTAAGTGTTTTTACTTCAAATCATGCCATTAAAAATTCACTTTGTAGAACTATATTTTTATTTCTGAGGCATTTTAGCTTTTTGTGCCAGAACCCTGAACAACTCTAGATTGGGGGTCTGGGCTAAGAAGTTACAAATGAGAGAGCAGATGTGAGGAGGGCAGGGATCTTGACCAGGTTTGGTCTGGTTAGGATTCTGGAACATACAAGAGTTAGGCTGGCGAGCAGGAGGCTGAGCAAAACCACCAGAGAATAGGTACAAGGGCAGAATCCCAGAGTCCCTAAATCAGGAAGGAATCCTTTTGCTTCTAGGAAGAAAGTTCCTTGTTGGAACCCACAAATGGAAGCAGGAAGTGCAGGAGCCGAGGCAGCAACCCTAACAGCTACCATCCCGTCATTGCTCCAGCGACGCTGGTACTTGACAAATTGTTTAATACCAGGAATTCACAGGACTGAATCTTTATTCACACAATTCACAGTACCAAAATCCTGCTGAGAATAGTTTTCCACAAGCAGCCGAGCTGACTTCCCATGGTTTTCTGTGACACAATCTTTCCCTTCAAGTGTCCCAAATTGCTGTGGACAGCAGGCCTTGAACATAAACACTGCAGATAACTGGGGTGCCAGCATGTCAAATGCTCCTAAACATGGTCCTGTTCTTTTACTTGAACCTTGGGTAGCTTTTCACCTTACATTTTATAAGTACAGTCGGCTCTGGGTACCCACGGGTTTTGCATCTGTGGATACAACCAACAGAGGATCGAGGATTTGGTTATATCCACAGATGCAGAACCTGAAGGTACGGAGGGCTGACTGTATGTAGAACCAGACAAGGGATCAAGGTAAAAGGAGCTTAAGATCTCATTTGACCTTCATTAATCAATTTTATTCATTGCTCCAATTTAGAATTAATCAGTACTTTTTGTATAGTTTTCATTCTCATTGGGTACCTTTAGGGCTTTTCCCTCCATTTCCCTTTTCAATCCATCCTTCACTTTACCATCAGAGTTAATTTTTAAAGGCTAGATATAACTATGCCACTCCTTTGCTAAAAATTACCCATAGTTCCTCACTGTTTGGGACCAAGTTAAGCAGCACTTTTCTTCCACTCATCCCATGCTTCATGTCATCCAGATTTTACTCTTGTTACACAAATACAACATGTAGGTTAACAACCCTGTGTTTGTTTTGTTCATGCTCTTTTCTATTCTTAGAATACCTTTTCCCTCTGGCCTTCCTCCCTGTATCTTTCTCCTCCACCTTCTGTGGGATGACATATCTTATCCTTCCTAACTGAACAAAAATCTGCCTTCTCTGGGAAGCCGGAACTGACTTTAAAAGATTAATTATTACCTCCTTCCTGCTCCAATGTCTGTTCCTCTGTTGGTGAGCATGGTCATATTGTAGTGTAATTTTGTTCCCTGTGAATCTTTCTTCCTCCTGGACTGTGAGCTCCTTAAGAGTGGGGACAATGACATTTGCTTTTGTAGTTTCAGGGTCTGGCACATAATAGATATACACAAAGTAACTTCTGAATATTTATTGAATTGTATCTTTCAATATTACCATTTCTTGGGTCCCTTTTGGCTCTAAAATTCTGTGGTTCTCATTGGTACTTTGGAGATATAAATATTATTATACAGTTCAGATGGAATTGGCGTCACTGAACAAAGTCTTATATATAAATGGCAAGTTAAATTGCCTTGTGGCTTGCTAAACAGGAAAAGCCAAGTGCGGAAACTACATGATTCTAGGTCAATTTAACATTGACTAGCTTCCAGAGTCTCTGTGGCTTTCGTTGACAGGAGCTACCAGTCTTGTCCTTCTCTGTAGGATCAGCTGTGGCCTTTATGGAGACATCTTGATAGGAACAGCCATGAGGAGAATGCATGTACATTTTGTGTGTGTGTGTGTGAGATTTTCTCCCTTGCTGCTTTCCTACCACATACTAGGGATGACAAAAGCTGAGTATAAGCATGGGAGGCATATGAGGTTATTTGTCCCCTTTAGCAAAACGAATTCCCCATGAATGGATATAGTGTCACAACCATATGAAATGAGCTTGGCTAATGTTGATAAACATCTGTCTGATGTTTTATAATTTCATATATTTATTATTTTAAAAAAACATTCTTAACACTAGAATAACTCTGGATAGCAGCCTGGAAATGAATGTCACCATTAAAGTAAATATCAGAAAAAGATGATCTTGTGGCAGTTGGGAGTAGCCAGGGAAAATAAGATCTATTCTGATAGTCAGCATATATACATCAAGTCTCAAACACACAGGCCTTTACTCTTTCCTTCATCCATGTTCTCTCAAAACAATGGCAAGCTCATATCTGACATCAAGTGTTTCCTCTTAGCTTTCGCCTGAGCTCCAACTTATTATTTCTGGCACCTTTCTCATCAGTGCCTAGTGGTTACAGCAGGAGGGTTTGGCCAATAGTGGCTCTGGCCAATGGGTGTAACTGGAATCAGGGCACATACAGAAGAGTTCATCTATTTATCATAGCAGCACCCAGTGGTGGGGCTGTTAGCATTTCCTTTCAAAACTGTCTTGCTGAGAGGTTTGAAGTTTGATCTTTTTAATTTCCACTGGCTTAAAATTCATCACTAGAGATGTTTAGCTTTTTTATTAAAATGTAGACTTCTCCAAACTTTCAGAAATACTGTTTGGTAAATGATTCTTCACTTGAGGTTTCGGGGGGAAAAAAAGAAATAAGATTTACTTTGACTTCATATTTCTCTTTTGTGTGATTAAAATTATTACGTTTATAAACATTTTGTCATTGTGTCACTTGGAGGGAATGAGTAGTGACCTGGAGGAGAAGGTCAATTTTCTTAAAAATCTATACCAAAGCCATTCTTCACTCTTCTGGATAAATGTTTTTAAATATACTCCTTGTTTATAATCTTGACTACATAACCCTAAATTGACAACAGATCCATTTCTTATTGCCTAAGGACCAGGAATTTTAGGAGGCCTACTATTCTCATTGATCTGAAAAAAGATTTATGACAGTATTTCTCATTAACTTCTACAGGAATTTCACAGAGGCATCTTACACTTTTGCATGAGTCTAAGAGTAAATCCTGGTGTGTTCATTTCCAACAGAGTTCATCGGTGTGGCTTTTGATCCATGAAGAGAATATAAGATCCAAAAATAAGCAGCTTAGATTCCAAACATCCATCAAAGAGTTCCCGTCTCTTTGAAGAGTCCAAAAATCCTACTTTTCATACCTTCTCAGTCTTACATTTCCTTCAGGCTTTTGTTAAGAAGAACCTACTTGTGCACCTCACTTTATGAAATGGAAATGTTCCGAAAAGAGTTAATTTAAGTTAAAAAAGTGACAGCTACCATTCATTAAGTACTCTCACATGCGAGACATGGTACTAGACATTTCCTTTTATTACTTTATTTCATCCTCACAGCAGCCCTACAAGGTGGGGATGTTATCCACATTTAGCAAATAAGTAATATTAGGGGCCCAGAAGCTATGGATGTGATTCAAGGTCACAGAGACAACAAAATGAGACCCTAAAATCAGGATCTCTGTGTGTTTGACTCCAAGTCCTGTGATTCATCTTCTATAGCATGGGGACATTGCACATTGAAATACTTCAAATATGCTAGAGAAATTGACCATTTTAAGAAATACTAGCCCATTTTTTTGTAAATAATTATCAAAACTTTTTGTGTTAAAATATTGCTTATCTATTTTAGTTATTTAAAATGTTGTACACTATATTTTCTAAGAGATAATCTGTCTCTTTATTCCTAATGTGTTGCCAAAAGGGTTCCTTAACTGGGGCCCATGGCTTCATAGAACTGATGACATTCTCTGCAACTGAAGGTACATTTTACATGTATTGATATTTTCAAAAATGCATTTTCTTATGAGGACAAATGTCCATCTTTCATGATATTCCTTGGGAAAAAAGTTTAAGTATTATTGCTCTAAATAGTTGGAAAATTCACTACTTAAAAATGAAGAAAGATATTTCAAAACTATTTCCACTACTTCAGAGAAGTATTCCTTTTCATATTGAAACAGATGGGGATTTGGGAAAAGAGGAAAGAGAAACTGGTAAAAGGCATTGAAGAACTTTTATGATTACAATAGATCATGGGACCACCCAATTTAACCTGTAAATCCTGGATGTTAGGCTTTGTCTCTGTGACCAATAAAGTTGAATTTGTGTATAATTATTTGTTCATTAGAAAGTTAGTTCCATAATTTATATAGAGGCAGACCTGGGTAAGTGGCAAACACTTAACTGTAAAAGTGCTGTGTGCACTTAAGTCAAAGGAGAAGTGAGGTTATTTGATGCCTCTAAAGAGAGAACTGGGAGGGTGGATGGCTCAGGTGTGGGCGGAGGTTCAGATCAGGGCCATTCAGGTTGCGTGGTTCTACTGGGCATACACGAAGACCATCTCAGGGCCACGAGAGCATCACTAGTTCACGGAAATCAATTTCCAAGTCTTCAGTTTCCATATTTGATCATTCATAATGTAGATCAGTCTGAAGATTCACCTTGTAAGTTGGCTCTCCTTTCTCACCTTCCTTTTCAAAGTCATCTTTTCTACACTTTACCAGGAAGGAAAAGAGAGCACAGTTTTCGCCCATTCTTATTCTTACCATGGTGCACTGCTTCGGAGTGGGAAAACCTTCAGAAGGAAATGAAGAAATAGAAATATTGCAGTTGGTAGTGAGAAAGGGAATGACCAACTACTATGGGCAATCCCTTTGAAATTTAATAGTTTCCCAAGTATTTGCTTTCAATAGAACTGAAAGAGAACTTAACCAAATTATCATATTACAACAAATAATTATTTTTGATAACTAGATCACCCTGAGATTTTTGGCCTGTAACTGAGAAGGAATTTAGAGAATTGAGGAATTCTACTACTGAATTATTTTCATTCCTATCTTTTTTTTTTTAAAAAAGCTTTTTTTTTTTTTCCATTAAATAAGGAAAAGGAGTAATAAAGCTCAGGCTGGGGTCAGTCTCATTCTAGCAATGGCTAATATTTATCCTTGAACACATAAACTAATCTTAACAGCCCCATCCATTTTATTAAAAGATGCACTTCCAAATGATGCATCTTTTGCATCAAAAGATGCTTATTATAATTAGGAATTATTTATACATTATTTATACGTGTTGTTTTGATCAACTGTCAACTACTAGTAATAGTACTGATAACTCAATCCAGAAAAAAAATCATTTAAAACTTAGAGCCTTATGATCATAGGGAAAAAAAATTAAATCTCTAATTTTAATTTCTGTACATATTCTATGACATAAAAAATGTGAAAGGATGAACAAAATTAGACTTTCAAGCTTAAAACATTATATTTGAATAAAATTCTGTGATGAATGTCAAAAGGAAAGTGGTTAGCGGTTGATGAATATAAAATATTCTTGGCATGAAGTTTAATTGGGTGAAACAGCGCTGTATAAAATGTTTATGCTTATAATACACTGTTTCTTACATTCTCTACAACGGGGGGGGGGGGGGCGGGGGGTGGTAGATGGTATATTTGTAACATGTATCCCAAGGGAGAAAAATCCCCTGATTTATAGCATTTTTTGATTTCTGTAGTGTAAATATTTCCGCCATAGCTGGTCTAAAGCTACAAGTAACAACTTGTGGTTACATACAATACAATACAAGCTACAATACAAGTGTAACAACTGAATGGCAAAATTCCTGAAAACTTAACAGTTGGCCTTCACGAAGCTGCTCCAGCACAAGTCAGCTCCAGCACACTGCTTATAATATTGAATGTCAAAATAAAAATACCTAAAGGTTACTTCATTTTTCAAGTCCCTTCATTTGGAAGCCCTTGCAAAAATATTTTATAATAAACTTATTTGAAATATAATTCAGTTCTATGTGCACCCTAAACCCCTACTTTAAGCATTTACAGTGATCTTACCTTTTTATTCTATGCTGATTCTCCAAATTAGCAAATACCTAAGAATTACCTATGGAACTTTGAAAAAAAATTAGATTCTAGGTACCCAACTCATACCTCTAAAGTCAGAATCCCTAGTTGTGGGGTCCAGCCAGCTTTGCTTTAGCGAGCACTGTGGGTGACCCTGAGGCAGCCAGACCAGTACTCTCGCTCCATCAGTAAGTACTGCCCAATAGGATTAGAATAAGAGAAACAGGAATTGACATAGAAGTCTTCTCTCACAGTTTCAATGTACAACAGTTAGAAAACCTCAACAAAGCTGGCTGTATGCTTCTGTTACTAGAGAATTTGGTAAAAGTTCCTGCCCCTTTGTGACTTTTCCCCACAGCACACAACCAACCACATCGGGGAGCTGTAAGAATTAAATGAAATTATGTATCTGAAAGTGCTGTATAAAAGTTAAGGACTGTATTTTACATATAAAGAGAACAGAGCATTATTATTTCAAATCCAAACTGAGATCAAAGAGCAACAGTAAATGTCTGTCCCTACATATGTACTGTGAGTTCCATGCCTAGCTATCTCTGGGACCATGGTGTGGTTATTCACTGATTGACAAGAGCATAGCTGTTCCAAAGGACCATGAGGTCCTTGGGGTTTCTTTTCCATGGGTTCTGTGCAGCCCATTTAAAGGTCTAATCCTGGGCTATCCTGGGCTTTACTGGACATCCGTGCTGTTCACCCATCATGTGGGACCTTAGTTGTGTGTCCTCAGTATAGTCTGTGTCTATGGATGATGATGACTCCATTTCATTTACTATATTGTTAGAAGAGAAATATATTAAACTTCAAAGAAAACCCTGATCTCTCCTACTCCCACTTTCTTCACTTATCTCTGGTCCCTGGAGAATGTTTGTAAACATATAGTCCCATTAATTAACACAGGATGAAAGGCGGTCTAAATCCTTCCTGAGGGTGTGAGAATGGTTCCTCCAGGACTGCTTAGAGTGGCCACAACTTCAGGGAATGGGGGCCGGACAGCTGGATGGGGCTTTCCACTCAAATTTCTTTCCTCACTCCCAGGAGGCCCTTGGAATAAAAAGTGCTTACTCATAATCATTATAGGAGGTTATATCCTCATGTAGTACATATTAAAGCATTAGTGTGAGCAATTACTATTAGACATTTCCTGCTGAAAGATTCCCAGGTGCTGGAGAAGTTGACTTGTTTGCTATGAGAAAACACATTGCTCATTTTAATAAGTTCAGTGCCTTTTGTCTTAATAGCTCAATATCTCACGGAATACTATAAACATACACAAAAGCACAGCCAAGAACATAGTACCCGTATGTTTACAGAAAAAATAAAACATTATAGATTTAATTGAAGGTCCTGCTTAGTTCTTCCTTGTTCTATTCACCTCTCACCCCTCAGAGGGAGCCACTCTCCTGAGGTTGGTTTGTTTCTTTCTTATGCATGATTTTATATTTTCACTATATGCATGTGTTTCCATAAATAATATGAAGTGATGTTTTGAAACTTTATATATGTGAATTGTGTACACCAATATAAGTATTTTCATGATACTGTTTAAAACATCTATAAGTAGAGTAAATAGTTTTATACAGTTTAGTATTATTTATTTGCTTTTTAATTTTTTTTTCTTTTTTTTCATATTGGTATGCATATACTTCAAAGTATTTATTTATTTTAGATTTTTTCCTAAGTTTTTCACTATTGCAAGAGATTGTGATATGAGCATTTTTGTACACGTCTCCTTGTGGACATGTGTGCAAAATCTTCTAGGTTTAATACCTAGAAATGAAATTCCTTAGTCAACTTTACTGCGTCACAAAGATCTCTCAATATGTTACCTTCTAAAAACCTTACAGTTCACTTGGCATGTTTTGATTTTTAATCAATCTAAAATTAAGTTTCTGTGTTGTGTGAGGCAGGGATCATCGTTTGTTCAACATGGAAAATAATTTGTCCTTGAAAAATGTGTTAACTTGTCTATCTTTTCCTCACGGATTTTACCCCGCTTCTGTAGTATAATGAGTTTCCACATTTCTGGGTTCTCTACTCGGTCCCATTGGTGGTCCATTCTTGTACCAACACCGTGTGGTCTTATTTATTCTGTGTATTTTCTCGCTACCTGATAAGCAACTCATTCTTCTTCAAAATTATCTTAGTGATTCTTGGTCTTTTATCCTTCTATATGAATTTTACCTCTAACTTTTGAAGTCTTGCACACGTTCCTACTAGGATTTTTATTAGAATTGCATTAAATTGTATCAGTAGAACAATTTGGGGGGGAACCAATTTTCTATCCATGTAGGACTACTTTTATACCCTTCAAAATTATTTTATTATAGCTTGTACAGTAGATGTTTGGATGTATTCCTGTGTATTTCAAGGTTATTTTGTTATTGTCATTGTTTTTTCCTCCACCATCAGAATTTATTTTACTGTTCAGCATCTGATAATCCCTTTCAGTCTGAGTCTTGTGCCTTTATTTAACCTAGAGAAATTTTCTTTTGTTATTCCTTATTTTATTGTCTTGGTTCTATCTTTCTGAAATTTCCTTAGACAGAGGTTGAACTTATATTTATTCTCCACATCCCTTAGTTCTTCAAGTTCTTTGTCTTTTTGCTCTATGTTTTATAAGATTTTCTTGAATTTATCTTCCAGATTATTAATCTAGTCTTGAGAAATGACTGTTCTAGAATTTGGTCGATGGATGTACTGGATGTTTTATTTCAGTAATCATGTATTTACTTTCCAACAACTCGATCTCCTTTTATGATTGCTCTTTTTTTTTTTTATAGACTAAGTATTTTCTTGTATCCCTGAGGGTACTATTAAGAATATTTAAGAATTTTCTCTGTTTTCTATATTTCTTTTTCCTCAGGGCAAGGTATTCTATTTATTGATCTTTGTTTTTCCCTTTGTTTTTTTCTCAAATATCTGTTATCCCTTATATGTTATATTTTTGCATGAAGGACATGGCTGATTGGGGTATATAGTGGGTATGAATTTTCTCAGCTATTCTGGATGTATAACTGGACCAAACACTACCTCACCCAATTTCTATGAGGGAAGTACAGAATCTCATGTACCCCCTTCATGGGTTTAGCTGTTTTGCCTTTTTTCCCCTTCTTTGATTGCTGTCAAGACCTGGAGTTGCATGTTGGCTAGACACGCAGACCTCTGCAGCTACCTCAGTTTGTATGACAACTCTACTGTGAATTAGCTGTGTGATCTTGGGCAAGCCACTTGATCCCTCTGTTTCTCGCTGAAATGGAGAAAGTAGCAGAATCTACCTTGTAAGGTTAGGGTGAAGATTAAATGATCCAGTACATATAAGCTGCTTAGAACAGGGCCTGGCACATAGTACATGTTTTATTAATGTTAGCAGTTTTTGTTAATTATGTCATTATCTCAATGATAACATAAATTAAACCCCAATAATCTTGTTCCTGAGGTATAATTGACACACAGCATTATATTAGTTTCAGGCATATAACACAATGATTAAGTGTTTGTATATAGCATGAAATAATCTCCACAGTAAGCTCAGTTAACATCTGTCACTGCACATAGTTACACATTTTTTTTCTTGTGATGAGACCCATTATTCTTAAATGAACACTCCCCTGAGAAGATTACCTATGTGTTTTAGAAAGCAGTTCTCAGGGATTAATTAGCCTATATGTAAACAGCACTGCACTGCTTAGTGGGAGGGGGGGAGGGACAACAGAAGCAAAGCTGTTAGAATGCCTTTTCAATTCTTTACTTTGAAATATCATTGAAACCTCTGGTAGTTCTTTTCTGTGTAAATTTTGGCCCCTATTTCTTCATACTTGTTCTTTTCTATTTCACCAATTTGCTGTTAATCTTTCAGGAATTCCTCAAATTTTCCAATTTACTTATTTCACCCTTTCTCATTTCTTAATGAAGTTGTAGATTTATCCTTTATTAAAAGTTCTTATGTCACCCCAAGAATTATGTTGCAGGAAGTGAGATAGAAAATGTTTGTTCCATTACCTTGACCCAAATGCTGTTCTTTGGATTTTGCAACAAGAAAAGTTGTGTGACCCTGGTGAGAGCATGGTTAATGACTCGATAGAAGGGATGCAGTTTTAGAAGGTTCAGGGGTGAGTAGTGGATGCAGAAGTCACGGGGCAAGTATAGACAATCACCTACACAGTGGTAACATTTCCAAATTAGATTATCATTTGCTATTTGACATGTGACATGTGTATCTGTACAATAGATGTAATAGAAATATCAAACAATATCTCAGAGGAGCTGACAGCACAGAGGGCAGCACGTGCTCCATAATGCTGGAAGTGTAGATCTTGTGCAGAGAGTATAGGGCTCAGGAGGCCAGAGGCTCTAGTTCCAACAGCTGTTCAAACACAAATTTGTTAAGTCACATTGAGTAAATTACTTTAGCTTTTCTATAGAATATTATTTCCTGTCCCCTGCCCGCCTCAGAGTTGCTTTGTGAGGATTCATAAGCAAAGCACTTGAAGCTTTTTGGTTTATGTGTATGTCTGTCAAGGTTATATGTTGATAGGCCTCTAATTGCTGTTACCATCTGAGAACACATTGTCTAAGCCAGTGTTTCTGAGACAGCCATGGCCCACCTACATTAAAGTTACTTGATTTCATCATTTAAAAGATTGCTGAGCAGCAGCCCAAAACTACTGAATCAGAATTTCTATGGATGAGCCTGATAATAAGCATTTTTTCCAGTCCTTTCATGAGTCTTTCCCAGGCCAAGGTTGGAGGACCACCGCTTTAGGCCAGGGAGCTCTCCACGCCTGCCAACCAAAGAGCTGGTTAATGTAACCTAGGTTACAGCTACTTTTATGTCAAAGGACAACCACAGTTCAAAATTTTTATGATTTTTAAGTCAGCATAATTAGTATGCTCTTAAACGACAGCAAACTTTTGAGGGAAAAATTGGCTTCGTCTGAAGCATGCATTTAGGATGAAAATATCAAAGTGAGCATTTCTTTCACCAGCATTTTGGAATGATTGCTACCATGTCAAATACAGTTTTTGAGGCAAAATTTGATAGTTCGAGGAGTCATGCATGAGTCCTCTTTTTCCCTTGGATCCCCTCTGCAGGGGGTCGGGGTAAGAAGGAAGTCGAGTCTCTAGGTCCTTCCATCTGTCACTGTAGACAAATGACAGGAAAGAGGGAAACTACTCTAGCCAAACAAAACTTGTAAAAAGAGGCCCAGCCTTAGAAACCTCCGTGAGGACGGCCAACTGTTCTAATTTGTCGTAAGAAGCCTGGAGACTGGGACTCCGCAGACACGCAGAGGAAATCCTGTTCACTGTCACGGGGTCAATCCCTGGAGCCAGGGCTCTGCCTGCCGCTGCCTGCTGTGCCCAGAGTCAACTTGGACTTTGCACCCCCCTGGGAGGTGTTCAGAACCGCCGAGGGCCTTCCGGTTCCTGGCTCCTTCACTGGCTGCCAGGGGGCTCTACCCACTGGGGAGGTCTTTCAGTGTTAACATTAAAGGAAAAGCAGTAAATCGAGTGTCCATATGCCTTGGTGAATATTTTCTCTCTCATATACTTCATAACTTTGGTTCTAACACAATTGATTCCATGATATCAAATAACTGCAAAAAATTTTCTTTTTTACTAAATGAGAAGTTTCTTTGAAATAATTATATTCAATTTATTGTTTTTACACTTTTGAAATCCCTCATGGAATTTGCATCCCACTAACAGTTATACTGAATTTTTCTTTCACCAGAAGGATTAATACCATCTTGAAGGAAAAACCTTAGTATAGACTTGCCTCTTTAGCTTCCTGTCAAAATCTTTACATATATGCTAATGAGGTCATTGGTATTTTTTAAATCACTATTTAATTCTAAACCAAAGCTAAACTATTCCATATATGAACCTGCTGGAGTTGCTGAAAGCTTCAGTGAGCCAGTGTTGTCACAGACAAAAGTCAAGTGCATTTCTTAGCCATCTAGGAGTGTCTACATTTGGTCTTTTCCTGTAAATACATCATTGGAAACTCTAAATAGTTAAATATTCATTAAGTGTCAATTCTGATTTTGTTTAATAGCTAGGACTAGTATTATCTAATCAGAGACTTGATTTCAACATTTTCCCAGGAATTATTCAGAAGTAGTAATGAAGAAAGGAGATATTTTCATTCAAAGTAAAGCAGAGAGTTGAAGAGACCTAGTAATTCAAAGAGTTGGTTATTTCAATGCTGAATACTAGCTTGTAAAAATTAGCAAAATCTAACATCTGAATGAATCAATCACACCTTTGTTTTCATTTACAGCAAAGGAAACGAGACCTTAATGAGTCTCTGTGTATAAATGAGGTAATTACTTGGGTTTATTTTTTTCCCAGCCTTCAGTCTTCTCTCCAAACTTTCATTAAAGGTTTAGGTTTTATCTTCTCTCAGATAATGGGCAACTAAGAGGGAAAAAGGCACAAAATCAATCATATTGTCAGGATGCTTGCTGAATCATAAAAAAAGTTTTCATCTATTTTTGTGACAAATTCTATTATATATTTGACAATAATACTGTTAGCATTTTAATTCCATATGATTATATGAATTGTGAGCTCCTTCAGTACACAAACCAAATTATACTTCTTCCCTCTCCTCACACAGACTTGCTTTCTGCCTGGCACACAGAAATTATTTTGTAAACACTTACTGAGTTAAATGAGGCTTTTGCCACCCCTTGTTTTGTAGCTCATTCAAGTGCACAGTTGCAAGTCTAGGTGTTACCAAACCCATATACGGCTGCTCACCACTCATAAGCCAATAACTCGAGAGGCAAGTGTCAGTAGAAAGGAAAGGTGCTTTAATCAGAAAAGCTGGCAACCTGGGAGAAGGTGGACTCATGTCCAGAGACCAACTCAGTAGATTCTGCTCAGCCATGACAGGTTTTAAAGGGAAAAATGGGGTGGGGAAAGAATCTTAGTGAACCATTGAGGCAGGAGGTTGAGTTCTGCATCATTCTCCATTGAGTGCAGACTGGCTGACTTGTTCTTCAGTTGTTATCTTGCCCATGTGATTTACCTGCAGGATTGCTAAGGAGGCTATTGGGAGTAGAGAGCTAGTCATTTTTTTAACTGCTTAATTATTCATTCTTACTTCTTTTTATCTAGGAAAAGAATCAACAGGTTAGACAATGGTGTGCATTCAGGAGAGCATAAGTCAGGAGTTAGTTTCAATTGCTTAGTGATCTCATTCTTATAATTAGTTCTTTTAAGGGTAGAGGGGAACAGAAATGGGCAAATAGGAAAGGGGCAAAAGAGCTGCTTTCAGAGGTGCTGCAGAAAAGGGTGGCTGCAGCCCTTGAAGAACAAGAATTTGAAAGTGAATTTTCCTTTCAATACAATGCTCATGACTTGAGTTCCTGGGGATTAAGTGAGCATTACCTTTGAATGCTTCCATACACTAAGTAGAGAAAGTTAAGGATTAGTAATTCTAAGAATCTACAGGCCCTATTTAGGGACTGGAAGCCAGCAGGCTTGGGAGAGATGGTGAACCGATAACATGTGTTTTTCTTGAATACAAAATATTTAGATAATAGGGAAATTTTGCTGAAAAAGTCTAGAGTTTTGACTACACTTGGATTTAATAAATTGGACACCCTTTGGCAATAACTTCTTTGGAGCTGGTAAGAGGCTACTCTCTTGTTGCAACCTCAGTTCTCCAGTCTAATACGTTACCCTGTAGTGTTTTATTTCAGGTCTTTATAGATATTTGGGTTTGTAACCCATCTCCCCCACTATAGACACTTAAAATTTAAAGTTATCCAGAACAAGTTGGATAATTTTTGACATTGAAAAACCTTTGCAAAGAGTTTTCAGTGAATTCAACTTGTACTTTCTTGGTATCCCCATCAGGAATTCCATGCATATCTTGAGACCTCACCAACATCCATCCCCAACAGTGAACTTGGAATATCACTTAGGAGCATTTGGTAAATGGCTCTCCTGACAGTCCCACCACTGTGTGAAAATACTTAGGGTTTATCTTTTAATCACTTGTACCTTCAAAGATCTGGTCCATAGTGTCAGCTGATATCATGAGGGTTATTGGTGAAGTGTGATGAGGTGCAGGATGATACTTCTCTCTGCCGTCCTGATTTATATCCCACATTAATTTTTCAAAAACAGAAAAATAATTTTTATGCTTATTTTAATTGTGGATTTAACATTTTAACATAGTTTGTGAATGATCCTAAAGATTCATGAATATAGTAATTTATAATTGTGTGGAGTCTAGTCTTTGGAGACTGGTAGGACATTAATCACATAGTGATCCTTACAGGCCACACATACTCATGTCATCATGTGGCATTGTTGTCCGATTTTTATTTTTATGTATGTACTTTATGGTGGCATATATATCATATAACACTATAGTTGCCTCAAAATAGGAAAATGTCATGGGTTAACTCTAATAATAACTAAACAATTTAAGTAGGCCCTCAGTTTACCTCAAGTGTAGATTTCAAATATTTTTTCCAGATTTGGGAACTATTTACAGTAATAAATCATAAGGCATGTTGGCAGAAACATTTCTCTAGACTCTGTCTTTAATTTTGGCTGTTGCTAGTATATTTATTTCTTTCCTTCACAGCCTTGCTTCCCTAAGATTAGTACAATTTTTATGCAGAGTCACAATAGCCCACTGATGTGCATAAACTGAGAAGCTGGCTTGTCTTACAAATGCTAAGAAAAATGCTTTATGCCAAACTTCTTAACCAATGCCTCTTCTCAGAGGATAACTCATTTTATTTTTTCATTAAGATTCATTGCCAAAGTTTAAATATTAATAACTTTAGAATCAGGAATCATGGTTTTGAAGTGCCAAAGCATAAACATAAGATCTAAAATTAATAATAAACTACATGTTTATGTAGATACAACAGGTATGTGGAAGATCTATTGATAAAGAAAAGCAAAAATTAAATGTTCAACACACAGGCCTACTTTTCCATTAGCAAAAGGAGACTATTTTATTAATTTAATTTCACCATGTAGAGATATGGGTGGCAATGATTTGAGGGGAAAAAGTAAAGAGGTAGGCCAAACAAAGCAGAAGAGGCCAAACAAGCATCAGAGCAGAAATAGCTCAACGGTCTGGTGAATAACCAATTCCAAGAAGTCACTGACAAGCAGAACAAGACCTTAAGTCCAAAGTCTCTGCAGAGCGGTGTCCACCATGGTGCCCACAGGAATGGGGAGAGCAAGGGCAAGTAACAGAATCAAAGCACCTGCAAACAGCATTGAAAGTGGGACAAATGATTTAAAATGGTTCCTTTTCCCAGCCTCACTGTCTCAGGTTAGTGTCAATTGTAGTATAATTTGACAACAAGAATACAGGTGAAGCTAACAAAAACCAACTGGATGATAATGTGGGAAAATCACTGTTCTTGGATGTATTTTTCTAACTGTTCAAAGAAGGAAGTACACACTTAGTATCATTCTTAATTCCTCCCTTAAGTCATGCTTATTTCCAGTCTAAGAGGTAACTTATTTCTGTACTTTTTGGACAATAGACAAGAATCTTTCTTTCAGTTATAAAGAAACTTTCTTAAGGATGTAGACTGGGAATCAGAAAGCAAATGGAGAATGGAAAAAGGTTGTGGGGCCAGAGACCTCTCCTCACCCCCACTAGACCAGTCCCAACACCACCCCATTCCCAAAGTATAACCTGCCCTGATCCCAGATCTTGAGGGACTGCAGCCCCACAAGAAGGCAGGACTTTGGGAAGAATGAATTCCTTTTCTTTCACACAACCCTGGTTATAATCCAATCATCTCTCTTGCTCTCTGCATTCCCTTTAAATTTTTAGCTTTCTTTGTTATTTCACTTAAACACAACTTAAGCTTAGAATCTTCATGGTTAAAGGATCAGCATTGGTCCTTCACAAGTATAGTATTAAGAATGATTTTTGCTCTCCTCCATTCACTCAATTCAGATCTGTCATCTCATATTCCCCTGAGATACTAGTAGAAATTAGATGTGCTGATTTTTAACACCGTGTCTGATCCAAAACAGGAGTGAAATCCAAAGATTTAAAGCAAATGTGTCAACTATTCAGGAAGAAATC
This sequence comes from Stenella coeruleoalba, assembly GCF_951394435.1. NCBI lineage: Eukaryota > Metazoa > Chordata > Mammalia > Artiodactyla > Delphinidae > Stenella > Stenella coeruleoalba. Next base: position 115,578,477 of record NC_137149.1, read on the forward strand.
ATTGCCTGCTTAGGGACTCTTAATCACCACTTTCTTTTCATTAAACACCTATCAATTAATTAACTCCTACTGTGATATAATGAGCTAATGTAGAACAGTTCTAATAGAAATATAATGTGAGCCACAAACATGAATCAAACATGCAATTTAAAATTTTCTACTACCCACATTAAGAAAAGTAAAAACAAAAGGTGAAATTAATTTTCATAACATATTTTATTTAGCCAAATATATCCAAAATATTATTGCTTCAATATATAATCAATATAAAATTCCTTTTTTTCTTGTTGGAATTTCTTTATTTTTTATTAAATTATAGTTGAATTACAATGCTGTGTTAATTACTGTTATACAGTAAAGTGCCTCAGTTATGCAAATATATATATATATATATATATATATATATATATATATATATATACATTCTTTTTTGTATTCTTTTCCATCATGGTTTACCTCAGGATATTGAATATAGTTCCCTGTGCTATACGGTAGGACCTTGTTGTTTATCCATTCTATATATACCAGTTTGCATCTGCTAATCCCAAACTCCCAATCCAACCCTCTCTGACTCCCCACCCCCTTGGCAACCACCAGATTATTCTCTATGTCCCTGATATTGTTTCATAGATAGGTCCATTTGTGCCATCTTTTAGATTCCACATATAAGTGATATCATATGATATTTGTCTTTCTCTTTCTGATTTACTTCACTTAGTTTGATAATCTCTAGTTGCATTCATGTTGCTGCAAATGGTATTATTTCATTTTTTTTTGACTGAGTAGTATTCCATTGTATATATGTACCACTTCTTCTTTATCCATTCATCTTTCAATGGGCATTTAGGTTGTTTCCATATCTTGGCTATTGTGAATAGTGCTGCTATGAACATAGGGATGCATGTATCTTTTTGAATCATAGTTTTGTCCTGATATATGCCCAGGAGTGGGATTGCTGGATCATATAGTAATTCTATTTTTAGTTTTCTGAGGAACATCCATACCGTTTTCCACACTTGCTGCACCAACTTACATTTCCACCAACAGTGTGGGAGGGTTCCCTTTTCTCCACACCCTCTCCAGCATTTCTTATTTGTAGACTTTTGAATGATTGCCATTCTGACTGGTGTCAGGTAGTACCTTATTGTAGTTTTGATCTACATTTCTCTGATAATTAGCAATGTTGAGCATATTTTCATGTGCCCACTGACCATCTATTTTTAGTTTTTTGGAGAAATACCTCTTTAGGTCTTCTGCCCATTTTTCGATTGGGTTTTTGGCTTTTTTGTTGTTGAGTTGTATGAGCTGTTTGTGTATTTTGGAAATTAAGCCCTTGTCAGTCACATCGTGATGTTGCAAATATTGTCACAATAAATTGCAAATATTTTCTGCCATTCTGTAGGTTGTCTTTTTGTTTTGTTTATGGTTTCCTTTGCTGTGCAAAAGCTTGTAAGTTTGATTAGCTCCCATTTGTTTATTTTCATTTTTATTTCTATTGCCGTGGGAGACTCACCTAAGAAAATATTGGTACAATTTATGTCAGTGAATGTTTGCCTATGTTCTCTTCTAGGAATTTTATGGTGTCATGTCTTATGTTTAAGTCTTTAAGCCATTTTGAGTTTATTTTGTGTATGGTGAGAGGGTGTGTTCCAACTTCATTGATTAACATGAAGCTCTCCAACTTTCCCAATACCACTTGCTGAAGAGACTTTTCCCCATTGTATATTCTTACCTCCTTTGTCAAAGATTAATTGACCATAGGTGTGTGGGTTTCTTTCTGGGCTCTCTATTCTGTTCCATGGATGCATATGTCTGTATTTGTGCCAATACCATGCAGTTTTGATTACTGTAGCTTTGTAGTATTGTCTGAAGTCTGGGTTGGTTATGCCTCCTGTTTTGTTCTCTTTCTTTAGGATTGCTTTGGCAATTCTGGGTTTTTAATGGTTCCATGTGAATTTTAGGATTATTTTTTCTAGTTCTGTGACAAGATCATGGATAATTTCATAGGGATCACATTAAATCTGTAGATTGCTTTGGGTAGTGTGGTCATTTTAATAATATTAATTCTTCCAATGCAAGAGCATGGTGTATCCTTCCATTTCTTTGAATCCTGTTTAATTTCCTTTATTAATGTTTTACTGTTCTCTATAGTTCTCAGTGTATAAGTCTTTCACCTCTTTGGTGAGGTTTATTCCTAAGTATTTTTTGGGGAGGATTGCAATTTTAAAGGTATTTTTTTTTTTACATTGCCTTTCTTTTTTATATATAAGTGGTAATTTTTTTTTTTTTTTTTTTTTTTGCAGTATGCGGGCCTCTCACTGTTGTGGCCTCTCCCGTTGTGGAGCACAGGCTCCGGATGTGCAGGCTCAGTGGCCATGGCTCATGGGCCCAGCCGCTCCACAGCATGTGGGATCGTCCCAGACTGGGGCATGAACCCATGTCCCCTGCATCGGCAGGCAGACTCTCAACCACTGCGCCACCAGGGAAGCCCTATAAGTGGTAATTTTTAAAAAAAAATTATTTTATATTTGAGCACAATTAATTAACAATGTTGTGTTAGTTTCAGGTGTACAGCAAAGTGATTCAGTTGTACATATATGTGTATCTATTCTTTTTCAAATTCTTTTCACATTTAGGTTATTACAGAATATTGAACAGAGTTCCCTGTGCTATGCAGTAGACCTTGTTGGTTATCTATTTTAAATATATTAGTGTGTACATGTCAATCCCAAACTCCCAACCTATCTCTCCCCCCTACCCTTCCCCCCTAGTAGCAATAATTTCATTCTCTAAGTCTGTCAGTCTGTTTCTGTTTTGTACCTAAGTTCATTTTTTTAGATTCTGCATATAAGCAATATCATATGATATTTGTCTTTCTCTGTCTGACTTATTTAACTTAGTATGATAATCTCCAGGTCCATACATGTTCATGCAAAAGACATTATTTCATTTTTTTATGGGTGAGTAACATTCCATTGTATATATGTACCACTTTTCTTCACCTGTTCATCTGTTGATGGACATTTAGGCTTCTTCCATGTCTTGGCTATTGTAAACAGTGCTGCAATGAATATTGGGGTGCATGTATCCTTTCAAACCATGTTTTTCTCCAGATATATTCCCAGAAATGGATTGTTGGCTCATATGGTAGCTCTATTTTTACTTTGTTAAGGAACCTCCATACTGTTCTCCATAATGGTTGTGTCAATTTACATTCTGACCATCAGTGTAGGAGGGGTCCATTTTCTCCACACCCTCTCCAGCATTTATTGTTTGTAGATAGTTTGATGATGGTCAATCAGACTGGTGTGAGGTGATACCTCACTGTAGTTCTGATTTGCATTTCTCTAATAACTAGCAATGTGGAGCATCTTTTCATGTGTCTCTTGGCCATCTGTATGTCTTATTTAGGGAAATGTCTATTTAGGTCTTCTGTCCAGTTTTTGATTAGGTTGTTTGTTTTTTTGATATTGAGCCTCATGAGCTGTTTGTAAATTTTGGAGACTAATCCCCTGTTGGTCGCATCTTTTGCAAATATTTTCTGCCATTTTGTGGGTTGTCTTTTCACTTTGTCTATGGTTTCCTTTTCTGTGCAAAAGCTTTTGAGTTTAATTAGGTCCCACTTGTTTATTTTTATTTCCATTACTCTAGGAGACAGCTTGAAAAAGATATTGCTGTGATTTATGTCAAAGAGTGTTCTGCATATGTTTTCCTCTAAGTGTTTTATAGTATCTGGTCTTACATTTAGGTCTTTAATCTATTTTGAGTTTATTTTTGTGTATGGTGTTAAAGAATGCTCTAATTTCATTTTTTACATGTAGCTGTCCAGTTTTCCCAGCACCATTTATTGAAAAGACTGTCTTTCCTTCATTGTATAGTCTTGGCTCTTTAGTCATATATTAATTGAGCATAGGTGTATGGGTTTATTTCTGGGCTGTCTATCATGTTCCATTAATCTATATTTCTGTTTTTGTGCCAGTACCATACTCTTTTGATGACTAGAATTGTAGTACAATCTGACAAAGGGAGCCTGATTCCTCCAGCTCTGTTTTTCTTTCTCAAGATTGCATTGGCTATTCATGATCTTTTGTGCCTCCTTATAAATTTTATTTTAAATTTAAATTTTTTGTAAAAAATGCCATTGGTAATTTAACAGGGATTGCATTGATTTTGTAGATTGCCTTGGGTAGTATAGTCATTTTGACCATATTGATTCTTGCAATCAAACAACGTTGTATATCTCTCCATCTGTTTGCAACATCTTTGATTTCTTTCATCAGTGTCTTACAGTTTTCAGAATAGACGTCTTTTGCCTCCTTAAGTATGTTTATTCCTAGGTTTTTTGTTTTTGTTTTTTGATGTGATGGTAAATAGGATTGTTTCTTTAATTTCTGTTTCTGATCTTTCATTGTTAGTGTATAGAAATGGAACTGATTTCTGTGTATTAGTTTTTTATCCTGCAACTTTACTGAATTCATTGATGAGCTCTCATAGTTTTCTGATAACATCTTTAGGATTTTCTATGTATAGTATCATATCATCTGCAAACAGTGACAGTTTTACTTTTTCTTTGCCAGTTTGGATTCCTTTCATATCTTTTTCTTCTCTCATTGCTGGGGCTAGGACTTCCAAAACTATGTTGAATAACACTGGTGAGAATGGACATTCTTGTCTTTTTCCTGATCTTAGAAGAAATGCTTTCAGTTTTTCATCACTGAGAATGAGGTTTGCTGTGAGTTTGTCATATGTGGCATTTATTATGTTGAGGTATGTTCCCTCTGTGCCCACTTTCTGTAGAGCTTTTATCACAAATGGGTGTTGAATTTTGTCAAAAGTTTTTTCTGTGTCTGTTGAGATGATCAAATTGAGATGGTTGTTTTTCTTCAGTTTGTTGATATTGTGTACCACACTGATTTGTGGATATTGAAAACTCCTTCATTCCTGGGATAAATGCCACTTGATCATGGTGTATGACCCTTTTAATGTATTGTTGGATTCTGATTGCTAGTATTTTGTTGAGGTTTTTTTTGTTTGTTTGTTTTTTGGGGTTTTTTGTTTTGTTTTTTTTTTTTTTTGCCGTATGCAGGCCTCTCACTGCTGTGGCCTCTCCCATTGCGGAGCACAGGCTCCAGATGCGCAGGCTTAGGAGCCATGGCTCATGGGCCTAGCTGCTCCGCGGCATGTGGGATCTTCCCAGACCGGGGCACGAACCCGTGTCCCCTGCATCGGGAGGCGGACTCTCAACAACTGCGCCACCAGGGAAGCCCTGTTGAGGATTTTTGTGCCCTGCAATTTTTTTTTTTAATGGTATCTTTGGTTTTGGTATCAGGGTGATAGTGGCCTCATAGAATGAGTTTGGGAATGTTTCTTCCTCTGCAATTTTTTTTTTTCCTCTGCAACTTTTGGAATAGTTTCAGAAGGATAGGTGTTAGCTCTTCTCGAAATGTTTGATGGAATTCACCTGTCAAACCATCTGGTTCTGGACATGTATTTGTTGGGAGTTTTTAAACCACAGTTTAAATTTCAGTACTTGTGATTGGTCTGTTCATATTTTCTATTTCCTCTTGGTTCAGTTTTGGGAAACTGTACCTTTCTGAGAATTTTTTCCATTTCTTCCAGGTTGTCCATTTTATTGGCATATAGTTGCTTGTATAGTCTCTTATGATCCTTCGCACTTCTGTGGTGTCTGTTGTAACTTCTCCTTTTTCATTTCTAATTTTATTGACTTGAGCCCTCTCTCTTTTTCTCTTGGTGAGCCTCGTTAAAAGTTTATCAATTTTGTTTACCTTCCCATGGAACCAGCTTTTAGTTTCAATGATCTTTTCTATTGTTTTCTTTATTTCTATTTCATTTATTTCTGATCAGATCTTTATGATTTCTTTCCTTCTACTAACTTTGGATTTTGTTTGTTCTTCATTTTCTAGCTGTTATAGGTGTCAGGCTAGTTGGTTAATTTTTGCTTTTTGTTTCCTGTGGTAAGATGGTATTACTATAAACTTACTTAGAAATTTAGAACTTCTTTAAACTTCCTCTTAGAACTGCTTTTGCTACATCCCATAAGTTTTGAATCATAGTGCTTTCATTTTCATTTGTCTCTAGGTATTTTTTGATCTCATCTTTGATTCCTTCAGTGATCCATTTGTTGGTTAGTAATATGTTGTTTAGCCTCAATGTGATTTTTCTTAACATTTTTTTTTCTTGTAGTTGATTTCTAATCTCATAGCATTGTGGTCAGAAAAGATGCTTGATATGATTTCAATTTTCTTAAATTTACCAGGTCTTGCTTAATGGCCTAGCATGTGATCTATCCTGGAGAATGTTTCATGTTCACTTGATAAGAATATGTATTCTGCTTGTTTTGGATGGAATGCTTTGTAAATATCAATTAAGTCTATCTGGTCTAATGTGTCATTTAAAGCCTGTGTCTCCTTATTGATCTTCTGTCTGGATGATCTTTCCATTCCTGAAAGTGGGGTGTTAAAGTCCCCCACTATTATTGTGTTACTGTTGAGTTCCCCTTTTGTGGCTGTTACCTTATATATTGAGAAGCTCCTATGTTGGGTGCATATATATTTACAATTGTTATTATTTAGTTATGTAGTATCCTTCTATGTCTCTTGTAAATATTTATTTTAAAGTCTCTTTTTGTCTGATATGAGTATTGCTACACCATTTTTATTTTTATTTCCATTTCTGTGGAATATCTTTCGCCATTCCCTCACTTTCGGTCTGTATGTATCCCTAGATCTGAAGTGGGTTTATTGTAGACAGCATATATACAGGTCTAGTTTTCATATCCATTCAGCCAGTCTGTGTCTTTTGGTTGGAGCATTACTCCATTTATGTTTAAAGTAATTACTGATATGTATGTTTTATTGCCATCTTCTTAATTGTTTGGGGCTTGTTTTTGTATTGATAGGTCTTTTATTCTTCCTATCAGCTTTTGTTCTCTTGTGCTTTGATGACTAACTTTAGTGTTGCATTTGGATTCCTTTTTCTTTTTTTTGTGTGTGTATCTGTTGTAGATTTTCAGTTTGTGGTTACCATGAGGATTTCATACAGCAATCTATATATAAGCAAGATTGTATTAAGTTGCTGGTCTTTTAACTTCTAATGCATTTCCAATATCCTGTATTTGTGCTCTCCTCTTTTCATAATTGCTGGTTTTGATATCATATTTGTGTGCAGATGATTTCCTACCATTACTTTATGTTTGCCTTTACTTGTGAGATTTTCTATTCGTAATTTTCTTGTTTCTTGTAGTGGCATTTTCTTTTCTGCTTAGAAAAATTCCTTTATCATTTGTTGCAAAGCTGGTCTTGTGGTGCTGAATTCTCTTAGCTTTTGCTTGTCTGTAAAGCTTTTGATTTCTCCATTGAATCTGAATGTGAGCCTTGCTGGGTAGTGTATTCTTGGTTGTAGGTTCTTCCCTTTCATCACTTTAAGTATATCATGCCACTCCCTTCTGGCCTGCAGAGTTTCTGCTGAGAAATAAGCTGATACCCTTATGGGAGTACCTTGTATGTTATTTGTTACTTTTCCCTTGTTGCTTTTAATATTTTTTCTTTGTTTTTAATTTTTGTCAGTTTAATTACTATGTGTCTCTGTGTGTTCCTCCTTGGGTTCATCCTGCCTGGGTCTCTCTGAGCTTCCTGGACTTGGGTGACTCTTTCCTTTCCCATGTTAAGGAAGTTTTCACCTACTATCCCTTCAAATATTTTCTCACCTCCTTTCTCTCTCTCTTCTCCTTCTTGTACTCCTATAATGTGAACATTGGTGAATTTAATGTTTTCCTACTGGTCTCTTAGACTGTCTTCATTTCTTTGTATTCTTTTTTCTTTATTCTCTTCCATGGCAGTGATTTCCAGCATTCTGTCTTCCAGGTCACTTATCCATTCTTCTGCCTCAGTTACTCTGTTATTTATTCATTCTAGTGTATTTTTCATTTCAGTTATTTTATTGTTTATCTATGTTTGTTTGTTCTTTAGTTCTTCTAGGTCTTTGTTAAATATTTCTTGTATCTTCTCTATCTGTGCCTCCATTCTTTTTCTGAGACCGTGAATCATCTTAACTATCATTACTCTGAATTCTTTTTCTGGTAGATTGCCTATCTCCACTTCACTTAGTTGTTCTTATGGTGTTTGTTTTACCTTGTTCCTTCAACTGGGACATATTCCTCTGCCATCTCATCTTGTCTAATTTTCTGTGATTGCAGTTCTTTTCCACAGGCTACAGGTTTGTAGTTCTTCTTGCTCCTGCTCTCTGCCCTCTCATGGATAAGGCTGTCTAAGAGGCTTGTGCAGGCTTCTTGGTGGGAAGGCCTGGTTCCTACCTGCTGGTAGATGGAGCTATGCTAATGAGTACTCACCCAAGCTGCCACTGCCAGTGTCTTTTTCCCTGCAGTGAGCCACAGCCACGCCCCTTTACCTCCACAGGAGACTCTCCAATACTAACAGGTAGGTCTGTCCAATCTCTTATTAGGTCATTGCTTTTATCCCTGGGTCCTGGTGCACACTCGATGTTGTGCGCACCTTCCAAGAGTGGAGTTTCTATTTCCCACAGTCTTGTGGAATTCCTGAGATCAAACTCCACTGCCCTTCAAAGCAAGATTCTCAGGGGCCTCCTCCTCCAGTTTCCAGACCCCCAGGCTGGGTACCCTGATGTGGGGCTCAGGATTTTCACTCCTCTGGGAGAACTTCTGTGGTATAATTGTTTTCCAGTTTGTGGTTCACCCACCCGGCAGGTATGTGATTTGATTTTATCATGATTGCACCCCTCTTACTATCTTGTTGTGGCTTCTTTGTCTTTGGATGTAGGGTGTCTTTTTCATAGTTTCCAGCATTATTTTTGTTGATGGTTGTTCAGCAGTTGGTTGTGACTTAGCTGTTTTTGTAAGAAGAGGTGAGTTCATGTCCTTTTACTCTGCCATCTTGCCAGAAAGTCTTTTACATTCCCTTTCTGATATTTTATTGTTGGTGTAAAGGAATGTAACCAATTTCCATGTGTTTATCTTGTATAGTGCTATCTTGCTGAATTTGTTTATCAGTTCTAGTAGTTTTCGTGTGGAGGCTTTAGAGTTTTCTATATATAGTATCATGTCACCTACATATAATGACAATTTTACTTCTTCCCTTCCAATTTGGAAAATTTTTCTTTGTCTTGCCTGATTGCTATGGCAAGGACTTCTGATACCATGTTGAAGAGAAGTGGTGAGAGTGAGTATCCTTGTCTTGTTCCAGATTTTAGCAGGAAGGCTTTCACCTTTTCACCATTGAGTATTATATTGTCTGTGGGTGTATCATAAATAGCTTTCACTATTTTGAGATATGTTCCCTCTATACCCACTTTGGTAAGAGTTTTTTTTATCATGAATGGATGTTGAATTTTGTAAAGTGCTTTTTCTGCATCTATTGGGAGGATCATGTCATTTTTGTCTTTTCTTTTGTTTATGTGGTGTAACACATTGATTGATTTACCTATGTTGACCTGTCCTTGTGAACTTGGGATTGAATCCTGCTTGGTCATGGTGTATGATCTTTTTTATGTGCTGTTGTATTCAGTTTGCTAATACTTTATTGATAATTTTTGCATCTATATTCATCAAAGATATTGGCCTGTAATTTTCTTTTTAGGTGGTGTCTGTCTGGTTTTGGTATCAGGGTGATATTGGCTTCATAGATGTCCTTGGAAATGTGCCCTCTTCTTCAATTTTTTGGAAGAGTTTGAGATGGATCAGTGTAAGTTCTTTGTATGTTTGGTAGAATTCACCTGTGAAGCTATATTGATATTTGTTTGTAGGGAGTTTTTTAATTACAGATTCTATTTCAGTTCTAGTGATTTGTCTGTTCAAATTATCAATTTCTTTTTGATTCAATTTTGGTAGACTGTTTGTTTCTAGAAACTTGTCCATTTCTTCCAGGTTGTCAAATTGGTTGGCTTATGATTTTTCATAGTATTCCCTTATGGTTTTTTGTATTTCTGTGGTATCAGTTGTTATGCCTCCTTTTTCATTTCTTATTTTATTTGTGTTCTTTCTCTTTTCTTCTTGGTGAGCCTGGCCAGGGGATTGTCAAATTTGTTTATCATTTCAAGGAAGTAGCTCTTGGTTTTATTGAATTTTTCTACTATTTTTTTAATCTCTATTTTATTTATTTCCTCTCTGATCTTTATTATTTCCTTCCTTCTCCTGATTTTAATTTTTGTTTGTTCTTATTTTTCTGATTCTTTTAAGTGTTAGGTTAGGTTGTTTATTTGAGATTTTTCTTATTTTTTAAGGAAGGCCTGTATCACTATGAACTTCTAATAACTGCTTTTGCTGCATCCCACAGATTTTGTATGATTGTGGTTTAATTGTCATTTGTCTCACCATATTTTTTTAACTTCCTATTTGATCTCATCACTGACTCATTGGGGATTTTAGTAGCATGTTTTTTAGTCTCCATGTAATTATTTTTTTTTTCTCATTTCTTTTCCTGGGATTAATTTCTACTTTCAGGCTATTGTGGTCAGAAAAGATGCTTGAGATAATTTCTATGCTATTAAATTTGTTGAGGCTTCCTTTGTGCCCTAGTATGTGGTCAGTTCTAGAGAATGTTCCATGAGCACTTGAAAAGAATGTGTATTCTGGGTTTTTGGATATAATGTCCTGAAAATATCGAGTCTAACTGTTCTATTGTATCATTTAGTTTCTCTGTTGCCTTACTGATTCTCTGTCTGGAAGAGTGAGTGGAGTGTTAAAGTCTCCTACTATTATTGTATCTCTATCAATTTCTCTCTTTATATCTGTTAGTACTTTTTTTTGGATTTGGGTGTTCCTATATTAGGTGCAAGTATGTTGACAACTGTAACATCCTCTTCTTGTATTGACCCTTGTACCATTATATAAGGTCCTTCTTCATCTTTCTTTATGGGCTTTGTTTTAAAGCCTATTTTGTCTGATAGGAGTATTGTGACACCACCTTTCTTGTCATTACCATTTGCATGAAATATCTTTTTCCTTTCCTTCACTTTCAATACATGGGTCCTTTGCACTAAAGTAGGTCTCTTGTAGGCAGCATACTGTAGGCTTTTTTTTTTTTAATCCAATCTGCCACTCTGTGTCTTTTGATTGGAGGATTTAGTTCATTGACATTTAAGTTAATTATTGATAGATATGTCTTTATTTTCATTTTAAACCTTGTTTTCCTGTTGATTTTATATTACTTCTTTGTCCTTTTTTCTTTTTCCTTTTGTGCCTTGATGAGTTTCTTTTGTATAATACATATGTTTTCTTCTTTTGGTTTTTGTAAATCTATCTTATATTTTTTATTTGTGGTTACCCTGTTTTTCAAGCCTGTGAATCCCTTCCTATATCTACTTTCTTTAGACTGGTAGTCATATAGGCTCAAACACATTCTAGGAAAAAATATCTACATTTTCTTACTCTCCTCCCCCACATTTTATGATTTTGATGTCCTCTTTTACATCTTCATGCTCATCCTTTTGCTGTTCATTGTGGTTATAATCACTTTCACAGAAATTTTTTAATTTTTATTTTTTAATCTGTGTACTGGCTTATTTATGTGATTTATTTTTCAATTGTGGTTTTCCCTTTCATATAGATTCTTACTTCTTTCCTATTTAGAGAAGACCTTTCTATATTTGTTTTAGGATAATTTTAGTATTGCTGTATTCTTTTAGTTTTTGCTTATCTAAGGATTTCTTTACCTATTTTTCTTTTCTAAATGATAATATTGCTAAGTAGAGTATCCTAGGTTGCAGATATTTCCCTTTCAGGACTTTGAATATATCTTTCCACTCCCTTCTGGCTTGCAGCTTTTCTGTAAGGAAATCAGCTGATAGCATTATGTGGGCTTCCCTTGTAATTTACTCTTCATTATTTTCTCTATCTTCAAATTTTGCCATTTTTGCTACAATATGTCTTGGTGCAGGTCTGTTAGGGTTTATATTGTTTGGGACCCTCTGTGCTCCCTGTTCCTAGATATCTGTTTCCTTCTTTAGGTTTGGCAAGTTCTCAGCCATAATTTCTTCAAATACATTTTTGATTCCCTTTTCTCTTTCTTCCCCTTCTCTAATCCCTACTATGTGTAGGTTGGCACACTTTATATTATGCCATAGTTCTCTTATATTGCTTTCATTTTTTTTTTTTAATTTGGCTTTCTGTCTTTTGTCCTGATTGGGTTATTTCCATTATTCTATCTTCAAGGTCACTTATTTGTTCTTCTGCATTATTCATTCTGCTCTTCATTGCCTTTACTCATTCTGTTCTTCACGGTTCAGCTTTCATTTCTGCAAATGAGTTTTCTAATTTTTATTGCTTCTTCTTTATAGTTCCTTTTTACAATACTCTTCATTTCTGTTGATAGTCTTAATTTCTTCAGTATTTTCGTGATTTCCTTTTTGAAATAGGTATCTATTAGCCTGAAGAGGTCTGCTTCATTGTTTGTTCTTTCAGGGGAATGCTCTTGGTCTTTTAACTGGTAGTGGTTCCTCTGCTTCTTTATTTTACTTATATTCCTCTTACTCTGTGAATATAGGAGAAACAATTAACTACAATGATTTTGGAGGGCTATTTATATGTGGGGTCTTCCCTATGTAGCTTGTGTGGGTTTAGTATATTTAATGTAAGGGCTGTTTTTAATATGGATGCCTGTTGCCTCTTTTCTCAGTGTGTGCTTGTCCTTACCCCCTTGATAGAGGGTGTTCAGATGTGGTGGCTGGTGCCCAGTCTTTGGGTTCTTGGCTTGATGGGCAGCTCAGGTGTGCCCCCAGGGTATGAGATGGGAGTGGATTTGGCTCTTACAACCACTCCTGGAGTTTGGGTGAGTGGCAATTGTGGCCTGTGACCACTCCTGAAATCTGGGAGGAAGGTGGTGGGGGCTTGCAACCACTCCTGGAGTCCAGGAGGTAGTTGGCAGGGGCCTGTGACCACTTCTAGGGTCCATGCAGGAGAGCCAGGAGCCCATGGTCACTTCTGGGGTCCAGGACAGTTAGCCCTGGCCTGTGATCACTCCTGGGACCCATGCAGGTAGTGTCCTGCCCTCTGTGAGAATGTGTACATGGAAAAAGTCTAGAATCCAGATTCCACCCCTCCCTTTGTGCACCCCCCCAAACAATGGTGGCTGGACTGTAAGGCAGCCCAGGCTTCCTCCACATACATCAACCCCAGCCATGGTTGCACTGAATTCCAGTCCCCCTCCCAGTCTGTCTCCACACAGCCAACCCCAGTCCTCTCTCTGGTTCTGGACTCTGAAGCCCGAGTTCCAGTACCCAGCTCCTGCCAGCACTGGCAGATTTTTGTGTTAGGATGGGTCATGCAGGTTGGCAGCACTGACCCATCTGTGCAATTCTCCCTCTGCTCTGGCTGATGCAAACCAGCTGCTGCATCCTCCTCTGAGGTTCTGAAGCTCCTCTCTGTCCTGGCCAACTCCCCACTGGTGAGGTGACTTCCCAGGGTGCAGGAACCTTTCCTCTTTCACAGCTCCCTCTCAGGGCTTCAGGTTCCATCCCAATTCCTTTCTCACTTTTTTCTTTTTTCTTTTTTTCTACCTGATTATGTGATGAGTTTCTTGCCTTTTCAGCAGTCTGAGGTCTTCTGCCAGCATTCAGTAGATATTCTGTGAGAATCCTTCCACATGTAGTATTTTTGTTGTATTTGTGGGAGAGGGTGAGCTTCATATCCTACTACTCTACCATCTTGATTGCTCTCCTCAATATAAAAATTATTCCATTTTGAGTTTATGTTTGTGTATGGTGTTAGGGAGTGTTCTACTTTCATTCTTTTACATGTAGCTGTCCAGTTTTCCCAGCAGCACTTATTGAAGAGTCTTTGCTCCATTGTATGTTCTGGCCTTCTTTGTCATAGACTAGGTAACCATAGGTGCGTGGGTTTATCTCTGGGCTTTCTATTCTGTTCCATTGATCTATATTTCTATTTTTGTGCCAGTACCATACTGTCTTGATTACTGTAGCCCTGTAGTATAGTCTGAAATCAGGAGCCTGATTCCTCCAGCTCTGTTTTTTGTTTTCCTCAAGATTGCTTTTGCTATTCGAGGTCTTTTGTATTTCCGTATAAATTGTAAAAGTTTTTATTCTAGTTCTATGAAAAATGCCATTGATAATTTGATAGGGATTGAATTGAATCTGTAGATTGCTTTGGGTAGTATAGTCATTTTCACAATATTGATTCTTACAATCCAAGAACATGGTATATCTCTCCATCTGTTTGTGTCATCTTTGATTTCTTTCATCAGTATCTTATAGTTTTCTGAGTACAGGTCTTTTACCTCCTTAGGTAGGTTTATTCTTAGGTATTTTATTCTTTTTATTGAAATGGTAAATGGGATTGTTTCCTTAATTTATCTTTCTGTTCTTCTGTTGTTAGTGTATAGAAATGCAAGAGATATCTGTGTATTAATTTTATATCCTTCAACTATGCTAAATTCATTGATTAGCTCTAGTAGTTTTCTGGTGGCATCGTTAGGATTTTCTATGTATAGTATCATGTCATCTGCAAACAGTGACAGTTTTACTTCTTCTTGTCCAGTTTGAATTCATTTTATTTCTTTTTCTTATATGATTGCCATGACTAGGACTTCCTAAACTATGTTGAATAATAGTGGTGAGAGTGGGCACCCTTGTCTTATTCCTGATTTTAGAGAATATGCTTCAGTTTTATTAATGAGAACCTACTATATAGCACAGGGAACTCTACTAAGTGCTCTGTGGTGACCTAAATGGGAAGGAAATCAAAAAATAGATGGGATATATGTATACATACAGCTGATTTACTTTGCTGTACAATAGAAAGTAACACAGCATTATAAAGCAACTATTCTCCAAAATTTTTTTTTAAAAAATTAGAAATCAAAATTACTTATGTAGTATCTTACATTATTGTTTTTTTTTGTGTGTTCTCAGTTTTCTGAATCCATTGTGTGTTTTATACTTACAGCACATTTCTGTTTGGACCAGCTATATTCCAAGCGCTTAATAATCGCTTATGGCTGAAAGTTACTGTGTTGGACTGAGCAGCTGTGTCCTTAAACAGAGGGCCTGGGGGGAAGAGTTTCTCTTCCTCAGGTCTGCTGGGATTCCTTTGAGCCACATAGCTCCTTAAAACAGAATAATTATATAAATCCTATACAATTTTTCTTTATGACTTAAAATATGCACTAAATATACTTTGAGACACTTTTCAAAACACTGGTTGTGATTCTGATTGATTTTAATTTCTTGCTTTTTACCAAGCCAGTGACTGTCTTCCCCTCTCTACCCTATTCATCCCCCCACCACTCCCACCTCTACACAGAGGAGAACTTTCCATAAATTTTAAAAGGCCACATATTTTTACCATGATGTCAAGATTTGCTCTATACAACTCATTAGGTTTTTCCTCAACTTAACCTACAAATAGAGAAGTAAGAAAAGATAAACTGTGTTCTTTCCATTTTGCTGAATCATGCTACTATGGTGCTGAGTTCATATTGGGTTTTGACTTGAACATCAGCTAATCTCTTAATCAAGTGGTGGACAGTCTGTATCTATTCTCACTTAGAGAATGAAAAAAAATTTTTGCTGAGGCTGCATGACAGGTGGATCAACTCCCTAAGAAAATGTCAGCTCCACCTTAAGACTGCTCAGGTTAAACTGATTGTTGGTCTTGGTTTCACACCCCTATCTTTATTTGTATTATAATCCCTCTATTAACATGTAAATTAAGGTGTTAGTTTACTTTGGTTATTTATTTATTCTTCACTCATCTTAGCTCCAGGAGAAACCAATAATTCTCTATACAATTTTAATGTAAATGAATATGTATTTCTGAAGTACTTATTGATGACTAACTATTGTTTAATCTGCAGTATTTCAGAAGAAGTGGGTTCTTCTCACGAGATATTTTTCTGGACTCTAGGTCCTGAATGGGGTGGCTTAGTTCTGAGCTTTCCAGCTGCCCTGCCGACAGACCGGAGCAAACAGAAAGCTGTTGTTTTCGCAAATGCCCCAGCTTTAAGACTGAAGGGAATGAGTGTCAACTGAACAAAAATGCTTGTCTTTAAACAGGAAATGTTTCATTCAAGAGAAACGCGCTCTCCCCATGTACCCTCAGGAGCCCTCCTGGGTGGGGGAGGCCTGGAATGTTCTGTGGCAGGTGGGGGGCCTCCTGTGTCAGGGGAGCTGGAGGAGGGGCCCTCCTGGGTCAAAGAAGATGCACATCCTCTTCTCTGGTTACAAGAAGGCAGCCTACAGAATGCCTGGACAAAGTTAAATGTTTCCAAGAATGCCCTCCAATAGGACAGGGAAAAGAGAAAATAAATCTAATGACTATTGGTCAAACTTTGTAGAACTCAGCATATCTGTCTGGACTGAATGCAAGAGTTGAAAAATCAATTTTTCTAGTTTTAGGTGGAAAAGTCAAATTGACTTTATTTTAGTTTGAGAAGATAGTGTTTGATCAGTCCTTTTTTATTTCCAGAAGATGCAGAGTAATAGAAACACAATATGGGTAGAAGAAAGTCAGTAGGAAATGTAGTTGTTAGACTTTATACAAGATTTCCCCCATTAGTGCAACTTCTTCTGCAGAGGATTGCCCTAATAGTCTTCCTTTCTTCTGGGCCTAGCCCGGCACCTACTATGTCCTCAATAAGTATTTTTTGAATTAGTAAACAAAATACCCCAATTTCTAAATTTCCATTGTGTGTACTGTGAGAATAATGTTGAAAGATACACTTTCAGTTAATACAGGGCAGGGAACGCACTGGCTCAGCTAAACAGTTATTAGCTGAACAATTGTTAAATTATTATACTATTTTCAAAGAAGTTGGGAAACAAGCTCTCCTGCCTCTACTGCTCCAGTCCCTCCCCCATCACCCACCCTCCCAGATCCATTCATTTAAGAATGAAGGCCTGGCACAGCAGGGTGTCTGCATTGGCCATCACTTCTAACTGGGCAGGTCTGGGCAGCAGTGCCTGTACCAAAATATTCTGAATATACTCCTCAAGTCTGTGTGGGAAAAAAAAAGCCCTTGGAAAGGCATATGATGTGAAGTGTCTTGAGATATATTTATTCTCAGTGAAAAACATTCCTGAAACATTCCGGAAAGGAATTTTTTTCAGGTTTTGTTGTTATGTTTTCATAAGATTCAAGAGTACACTGTGAAAGAAACTAACTGAAAATAGGGACTCTTTTGTGAAAATAAATCCCATTCTGCGTTAGTATGTGCTCTTTAAAAGCTCATTTATCTCTCTTACAATTTGCTTGTCTGTGTTAAAAGGTTTTCTGCATGAATCTGGCATTGCATTAGTAGTATGTATGAGAAAATAGTATGAGAAAAACAAATTATCAGATTTTATCAGGGGTGGGGAATATTTACAAATCCTTAATTAAATTTGCAATGGTTGGTCACATGGAGACAAAAAACATGAAATACCTGAGAAAATAGTTGAGGCAAGGAGAGGAAAATTAAAGCGGTTAGTCATGGGCACTTCTCATGCATTTTGTACAGGTGTAACTTTCTATACTACATTGTGTTATTAATTACCTTACAGTTTAAATCTTAACTTCTATTTTGTGTTGGGAGGAGGAAAAATGGACAAATTATGAACAAGGTTAATAAGCCAACAAAAGAAGAAAGATATTCAAAGAATTCTTATAACCTGATTATGTAGTTTTGCGCTCTCTTTGAAGTATTTATACAACTAAATGAATAATTGTTTTAAAATCTTATTTTATACCATTGGTGAGAGCATATTTTATTGCAGAGTATTTCTTTTATAGAATGAAACTTCAATATATGACAGAACACTGAATTGTATTAGGCAACTAAACCGTAAGAAAAACATGAGGTTATTTTTAGAGGATTTGGTGATGGAGGACTGGGTCTTGTGAATGCTTTATTAGCAACTGTTAGCTGAACTTGACAAATAATTTTGGTTAAGCATAGTAGAAACTGGTCTGTTTTATCACAGTCAAAATGCTTTCAATAAAAGTGTTAGAGTACAAATAAATATATACATCCAAAACTGCTTTGCCTTGGGACAGGTCTGACCTTAGTACTACTAGTATTATAAATTTCAATCCTCCAAAATAAGTTTATAAAAATACAAAAGATAAATTAAAAAAATAGAGCACCCAGTAAAGGTATGGGACCTGTGAGGTCCTTACCATGTGGATTAAAGAAGGAGGTGTCAGGAAAATCAGACTCTTTTTGTAGGCTTGGTTTTCTCAGATTCAGTCTGTGTTTTATGAAATGGTTTCGCCATTTGCTACACTTTTTGAAAATCTTGTTCTTTCCCTGTCTCTTCAAAATCTTTCGTAGACTCTCCACTAAAAAAATTGTTTCTATTAAAAAATCAGTGTTAATGATGCAATGGATTCTTAAAGATCAAATAAAAGTTGTTTGGTGTGCTAAATATATTCCAATATTGATAGTGTATTATATTTTATTTTTACTACTTTTTTTTTACCATGTTTAGAGAGCATCATCTGAGAAAGATATTTTTGACATAATTACAAAACAAATTTCCACGTCAAGCGTGAGGATATATGTCAGTCAATGCATTCTTATTTCAAAACCACTGTGTAATGGACCATAAAATAATTAAAATTTTATCTTTAAGAATCACAGTGGAATGAGGGGCCTTAATTATGAGAATTGGAAAAGATTTTAGAAATCATCTAGTCTGTGCTTCTCATTTTATAAATGAGGGGACTGAGGTCCAGAGAGGATCAATGACTTTTATAAGGTCATGCAGATTGTTAATGGCAAAACTAAAACAGCTACCAAGGATTCCTGGTCCTCATTCCAGCCCTGGGTACATTACACCACGCTACTTCTTCTATATCAGCAAGAATGTAAGTATCATTATGGAACAACACGTATGCACATAAAACCACTATCCAGTATGCACATACATCCTAAAAGAGAGTATATCTTAGAACATAGCAATTCCTAATGTGTAGTTTTTCAGTTAATTTTTCTTTTGGTAGTCTCCATCTCTTCAGAAAACCATAAATATTTTGATGAGAACCTTAAACTTTTAGGGAAAAATCATTTGATGATTAATCTTGGATAAATTTTAAAAAGAAAATAAACTTTTGTCAATAAGTAAGTCACAAAATTACAGTAAACTCTCCAAAGAATAGACTGCTCAGCCTCGACCATGCTAGACTTGTTAGAGGACACAGCAGCTCCTCTGTATCATCATGGGCAGTAGAAGGTTATTTTCCTACTAGTGCAACACATCTACATGTTAAATATTGGTTTGTATGTAAGGAACCATCTTAAAGTGATCATTTAAAGCTGAACCTGTGCTTTGCTCCCATAGCCATATAAGCTTCTGCCTCCTATATTCCAGCCTCCATTCCAGACCCCTCTGAAAATCCCTTATGTTATTGCTCTGCAAAACTCAAATCTTGTATATTAGACCTTGAATATGAAAGTAATGCATACTTTATTTTCCAGATGGAGAAAGTGTCATAAAAATTAATAACTTTAAAAAAATATATATTATATATATATATATTAGTTAGCAGTAACTTGGAAATGATTCAAAGGAAAAACAAAGCTATTTTCACCCTTAGTAAATCCAAGTGAATGATAAAACTTTCAGTGGTGTGTGGATCAAACTCTATAGTTTGATCTTTATCTTCAGTTAATTGAAGTCACATACGAATGTAAGATAATTTTACTATGTAAAAGTTCTTAAAATCTTTTATATTGTTGTTGTGTATTGCCTTTAGTTTAAATTTCTATATAGAACTAAAATGGTCAAGCTGTATTTTTTAATTCAACTACACATTCAGAAAAACATTTCTCTCCAAATATCAAGAGCCAAGTGTGTTAATTTCAGATATCCCAAACTTGAAAATATTTTAAGGCATTTAGTGTTTCTATTTAACTCTCATGTTAAGCTAATATATGCTTAAAGTGTTCTTATATTTTAGGTCACAACTTTGGCTTCTTAAAATCTAAAAAGGAAAACATTTATAAAATTGAATAGAAAGATTTCTGAGAAATAATTTCAGTGGAAGATAAAATATACTAAACCATTCAGGTATACAGGAAAGGAGATTTCACTGCCTGGGTTAAATTAAGACTTGCCTTAAAAATACATATTTTAATACATAAAATCTATTTCATAATGTTATTCAGTTTGATTACATGTTTATAATAGCATTACTTTAAAGGCAAAACTAATTAATTGTTTCATTATTCAAACTGAGCAAAAATACTAAAACAGTATAAACCAAAAAGGTAATGAAATAAAATATGTAGGTGGTGGCTGATTTGTCTTTTTCAGTCTTTTAGCTATTTCAGATGGCTTACAGTTTAATAATTTAGTTTAAAAGCAACAACTGAACTCTTACTCATGTATCTGATTTCTTTCTGACCAACCACTTCATGAGTTCTCTTAGGTACTAGTTAACATGATGAATGAGTGGAGAAACTATGAGTCCCCATACTGCAGAAGGGAAAATGCTCCTAAGAACATCTGCTTTGGGTAAAGCAATTTAATTGCAAAGCTCACTGTGGTATTTTCAAAATTTATTTCAAGAGAAGAGCAAGAAGCAAAAGAGAGCAGTGGGAACCCCTGACACTCTCCTTCCTTACGGAATTTTTGTCATCAGCAATGAAGGGGCCAAGAAAAATCTGTCTTCCTTTGTATCAATTTCCTCTTCTGAAATAAGGAAGTCTAAACAAAGTAGACTGGCTTTTGGAATTTTATATATATATATATTGATATAATTCCCTAGCAGTCCAGTGGGTAAGACTCTGCACTCTCACTGCTGAAGGCCCAGTTTCAATCCCTGGTCTGGAAACACTAAGATCCTGCGAGCTACACAGTGCAGCCAAAAAAAAAAAAAAAAGGCTTCCCTGATGGCCCAGTGGTTAAGGCTCTGTGACTCTGCTCCCAATGCAGGGGGCACGGGTTCGATCCCCGGTGTGCCAACAGAGTGCTGCCGGAACCAGGACTTTCTGGAAGACTCTGCTCAGTTTAAAAAAATATTTCAATCAAGATGCAATCAGAAGGCAGTACCAGAATGTTCTATGCTTTCCTTTAAAAGGGGCTAAACTGGTGGCATTAAAAGTACTCAACATATGCATTGCTATATTAATCTAAATGTCAAATAGAAAGTTAATGAAAGGAGGAAATAGAAAATGATCAACTCCATTTGGACTCTTAATTTGACCTAATTAGTTTGTAATTAATTTATTTGACTGTTTCTTGTTTTCCATCTATTTCCTCCATGGTGGGGGTGGAATATATATATATATATATATACACACACACATATATACATATATATATACACACACATATATACATATACACATATACATAATATATATTCACATATACATAATATATACAACATATACATAATATATACAATATATGTATATGCATATAAATGCATAGATATAGTGTATACACACATATACATAATACACACACATTCCAGTTTCAGGTGTATTTAGATGTAGTCTCTGAACAGTAAAATCTACCTTAGAGAGATTATAGAAGCTGCCAATTTTCCTGACATTTCCAAGCCTATTTTGACCTATAGAATGATTGAATATCATCATTATGAATGTGCAGGCTCAGGATCAGTGTTTCAGCTATATACCTCTACAGCAAACAATGAAAAGCCCTCCAACTAAGGCTTACGTTGGGCCATGGCTGATTGAGGAAGTAACATGGAATAGACTGATTTACGGAGAAATGGTGGTTTATGTTAAAAAAATTATAGGAGAAATCAGCAGTTTTATTATCAGTTTAGATACTCATCTTAGCATTACTAAAACTTTGAGGGAATAATGCTTATTGTGTGACTCACCAACATATTTCTTTAGCGACGATGTTTGAGATAGTAAATATTCAGAACTGAGGGCACTGGCCATACCTACTAGGACAAGCATGCAGGAGCATGCAGTGACGTCACAGCCTCCAGCATGTCTCCAGAGATGCCCATATTGGCTCTTCTCTTTCTCTATGACTGCCCCAGTTCCCTTCAGATCTAGGCATAAACCAAGAACAAACTTTTCTGGTCAGAGATTAAGAGAAGGAAGCCAGGGAAATCTTATGATACCAGCTTGAACAAAATGAAAAAAGTGGGCTGTATGACAAGTAAAGCATGTTCAAAATTAGATTAATGGATTAATAGCCTGAATCAGATGTAGAGGATATCTCTCAACAGGTATTTGAAGGCCCACCAGAAGCCCATCTGAGGGGTTAAAATGTATCCAGACATTCAAGTTGCTTCTTTTGTTCTTATAGGTAAGTGGTCTCAAAGTCATTGGACTTCTATTTTTTTTATAACTGAAGGTTGCTTACTAAAACTGAAGTGTATTTTTGATAGTTGCTAACATTTGGTGAGAGTAAGCTAAAATTAGCATGATACTAAAGTTTACTGAAGACTTTAACTGCATAACCTTAATAGAATTCCAGTGATTCAACAGTGTTATAAAGCTCTTCTTGTACAGTAGAACTATTAAGCGGTAAAAGCTATGACTTGAAAACATTTCTCACACTAGCAGAGAGTTCTATAGTTCATTTAGCTGAATAATAGATTGGATCACAGAACAGGGTTTCAAATACTTTCAAAGTCTGGAACAAGAGGTCAAATCTAAGAAGAGGACGTTTACTTAAGAGTAAAAATGGGGGCTTCCCTAGTGGCGCAGTGGTTGAGAATCTGCCTGCCAATGCAGGGGACACGGGTTCGAGCCCTCATCTGGGAAGATCCCACATGCTGCAGAGCAACTTGGCCCATGAGCCACAACTACTGAGCCTGCGTGTCTGGAGCCTGTGCTCCGCAACAAGAGAGGCCGCGACAGTGAGAGGCCCAGGCACCGCGATGAAGAGTGGCCCCCGCTCGCTGCAACTAGAGAAAGCCCTCGCACAGCAACGAAAACCCAACACACCCAAAAATAAATAAATTTATTAAAAAAAAAGAGTAAAAATGATATGGTGTTAGATATAATTTCTAAATGCCATCTGTAAAATATAGAATTAGATAGTCTTTGCTCATGAGAAACAACATCAAAATTCAGGATGGACACCAATGAACTTGAGTTTGTGCAGGGAAGGGTGAACCGTTTGAGAAACATGTAGAGTTAAAAGAACTAGCAGTACGCAACTTAGTGGAGAAAGGATTTAGAGTAAATGAAATAGTTGTCAGAAGGATTCTGTATTCTATAGAGCTCTGTGGCTTCATTTGCAGAAACACAGAGATGAGATATGTTAGACAGTTACACAAAAGAATCTTCTGCATCTCAGTTTCCTACTCTGAAAGAGGATAAAATATTGATCCTTGTGCCAGGTACAATGAGGAAACTAATTAGCATCTGAAATCTCTGAAGAATGCAGTGGGTGCCATGATGTACTTCCTAGTTCCCGCTTTTGAATGAAGGTCCACTTTTCCTAGCTGCTGGGAGTGCTGTTAACAGCTCTCACCTATTGTGAGGTTGTGGAAGTGGTAAATCTGTGATCAAGCACATGTAGGCCTGGGGGCACAAGGAAGTTGCACAACCAGATAGCCCAGAACTCTGGGAGCCTCATGTCATCTACCATTGATGCCCCAGTGCCTTTCGTTCCACTCCCTCCTATAGCCATGTGGTGGTGGGGGGAATCCACTTAACAGCAAAGGAAGTGAGGCAATGAGCATATGACCATGAGATCTAGTGATTGTATCCCATCCCATAACCCCAGAAGCTGTCAAGTTGAGAGAGTAATCAGACAACTCGTTGAAGGCATAGCTGAGGCAGCAGGTTGGCACACCACTAACCTAATCATTCAGGATGCATTACACACACTAAATCAATGATTGTTATATGGTGGTGTGTCTTCAGTGGATAGAATTCAGACCTAGTCCAAGCAACTAATGTCTTTTACCTGACATGGTCTCTACCTTGTCTCTGCATCTACTCTTGGGTCTTACATAATCCACTACATAAATAGCTAGAGTGAATTTTAACAACAGAAATCAGGATGTTCTCTGCTGAAAAGTCTCCAAAGGTTTCCCATTGTCCTCAGAATAAACTTCATGGCCCCAGGCTACACAGACCTTATCTCCTCCTACCACTCTTGCTGCTGCGCACTCTGGCCAATCACAGCGGCTTCACTCCTTCTTGAGCATGTCAAACTCTTCCCCATTTCAGGAGCTTGCTTTACCCTGTAGTCCCTTCTGCTTGGAATGCACTTTCTCCTGATCTTCACATGACTGGCAGCTTCACTTCCTTTCAGTCCCTGTACAGATGCCATTTTCTCTGATAGGTCTTTCCAGACCAAGCTATCGAAAATACCCCTACCCTATCCATCACAACCTAATTACTTAGTTTGCTTTAATTTTTTTCAGTGTACATGAAACATTGTAAATGAAACAATGTATATGTAACAATTTCTCATGAGACAGTTATTTAAGTATTAACTTGTTATTTGGGTATTAATTGCTATTTAGGTATTATTCGTAGAATCTTCACTTAGTATAAGTTCCATGCGGATAGGTGCTTTTTCTCCTTTGATTATCTTTACACCTCTAGCACCTAGAACATGGCTTGGCATGTGTTAAGTGCTCAGTAATTATTTGTTGAGTTAATGACCGATGTGGACATTTATTAAATGTTGACAAACTGATGGCTTCAGTGAATCTTTTGCAGAGGATTTGGTTTCTTTTTCTAAGAATAAACCAAAAATAGAGACCATTGTTAAAGATACTGTGAATGAAAGACCATTATATTCATCCTATTTTAAAGAAAAAGTGCTTTTTATATGGCTAGGTTATACTGTCTTTTGCTCTGAAGAAAACTTCTGCTGTTGAGCTCACTTTGGTAAGAGTGTTTGATATGCCTGGCCCAGATTTTAATTATAAACTTCCAGATGAGTCATTATTTCTTTGGGAACATTTATCCTACCTGTTTCCACCACTTCCTCTGGGGAGTTTACTCTAAATTCTGATAATACCAAGAAGGGAAGAACTTGTTTTGTTCTTATGATTAACTAGCTTAAATGAGTTCTTTTGAGAGCTTTCTTTTATTTGAAACATATTAACTGTGACTTTTAAATTGAAGTCAGCCGTTAATACATAATTCAGTACTGACATCACTGTTCTTTCTCAATGGTACAAAGCACTTTGTAAAGTAAATCCCTGCTATTGTTACAGTGAAGTTCCTGAGCACCCAAGGCTAATGTTTCAAGGTAATCTTTCATGTAACTATAGACACTGTCCTGCCATTTGTATGCAGAAGAACTTACTAATTTTTAAACAAAAGGATTTGATGAAATGTCCAGCTAATCAACTTGAGAGTTCTTTTATTTTTGTTTTGTAAGAAGTCAGGACTACTTCATATTCAATTTAGATATCAAATGACATTTCTCAGGAAATTCATAATTAGAGTAAATTTCAAAAATTAAATTGGAAATTAGCCTGCAGATACCCCAGTAAGAGAGTTTGGGGCATGGTAGATGAGATGAAGTACTATCTTCAGGGGACTGAAGTGACCTGGACCAAATCACAGCATAGCTTTTCTGTGTCCTTCCTCCCTCAAGGCAAGATCCTCTCTCAGACAGGAGGACCTGGAGAAACTTCACCTCAAGATAGGCTACTGTGGTAGACAGAATACAGGCCCACAAAGATGTCCATGCCCTGATACCCTGAACCTATGAATATGTTAACTCACATGGCCAAAGGTACTTTGCTTATGAGATTAAGAACCTTGAGGTAGGGATGTGACCCTTGATTACCCAGGCAGGCCCAGTGTAATCATAAGGATCCTGACAGGAAGGATGCAGGAGAAGTCAGATCAGAAGAGAAAGTGATGCTACAACACAAGCAGAGTTTGGAATGATGCGACCATGAGCCAAGGAATGCTGGCAGCCTCCGAAAGCTGGAAAGACAAGAAACGTATTCTCTTCAGAAGCCTTCAGAAGTAACCAGTATTGCATACACCTTGAAGTTAGCCCCCATGAGTCTCATTTTGGACTTCAGACCTCCAAAGCAGTAAGAGAATAAATTTTGTTGTTTTAAGCCACTACGTTTGTGGTAATTTGTTACAGCAGCAACAGAAAACTACTATAACTACATTATCTTGACCAAAGCTAGAGTGGGACATGTATTTAATAGTCTCTTGAAAACTTCTCTGCCTGTGTGGGTTGCCAGAAAAAGCCTCCCTGTTGTGGTTTAAATGTCAGGTTTACAAATAGAGATGATGTTAATAACAGACAGTTATTGAGAAATTTAGTTATGTAGTACCTTGTAGGTACAGGGGTTACTGCAGCAAAAAGACATCATAATGGCAGGGAGCCCTACTTGTTAAATATTTGCCTGCAGCCCATCCTTTAGGTTTTGGCATAGTTAGTTCTTTAGACTGTGGTTTTGTGACAAGGCAATAAAGGTTAGTAGACATCCACTGCAGCATGTAAGTTTAGTTTAAGCCTAAACATCCTCTATATGTTAATACTTTTCTTTATTCAAATCTAATCTGAATCTAGTACAGTGATTCTTGAGCAAAAGGCATAATTCTAAAGAAGGTATAGTAAAATCTCAAGAAATATGTGTGTAAATTTGAGTAAGGCCATGTTAAAATTGCCATTGCTTTAACTTTTGTTATATTATTTCATACTTCTTCAATTTTCAAATGAAATTAAATGAGAACATGAGATTTAAGTTTGAGAAAAACTGATTTAGAGTCACTGAAACTTATCAACTTTTCCAGGACAATTCTTCTCATAAATTATTTTTCCTATTTGTATTACTGTGACAGTTTCCTATTGCATTATATTTGGTTCCTCAATTATGCTACTGAATCTTCCATGATTAGGACCATGCCTTAGTCATCCATGTACTCCACAATTAGTACAGTGCTTACTGTTTAGTATATGCTAGATACATGCTTAATGAATTTGAATTCCTATTTTGAGATTTTTAAGATTCTTTGCCTAATGTTTTATAATTCCCAGAGTAATTTTTACAATGCTGATGCCAGCAAAGGCATTCAGTATTTCTGGTCAACCCATTAATTAAATTTGGCTAAATTATAGTTATACCTTTGTATCCTGTGTCAATTTCATCTTTAAATTATATGATCAATCTTCACTAATTGTTTTTATTAAAATTATTTTCTGCAATGCTAAATGAGGAGTCTTTAGAAATCTTTAAATTACATGTTTACAAATTAATTTCTTATCTTGTTGGCTGGCTATTTAGGGATCATTTGTATTTTGTGCTTTATAAATCATTAAATTAATATGAAAATATTTAGTTCTTTGTTCTTTGACTTCTTTGCTATTTTTTTCTTTCAGCTCTTCCAAGTGGTAATTCCCTTTTTAAATGTTCTTGATTTATAAAATACACTTTCCCATAATGCATGTATATCTTATTTTACTTGTAAACTATTATGTTAATTTGAAAACTAGACTCTTCCGGGTGACATAATCACTTATAATCTCATTAATATCTCTGTTAGAAAATATTATACTGATGGGAAAATTTCAATCTAATTCATCCTGGAACAGTCATTTTCTTTAAATTTCTAGTTGATCTACCACCCATACACTCAGTGCTCCAGTCCAGATAGGAGCCAGGAAGAGCTTGTTATCTCATCTTTAAATATATAAAAAAGTTCTATGATTCCCTATTTTAAAATAGGTAACTTTGAGATGGTGCAATATATTTTTAAAAGGGATTCTGTCAGCTGAGGGAACATTTCCCCAATACCTATCATAGCTAAATATATCTGGAAATGCATTTACTTTTTAGAGTATGAATGACCCTGATCACACAGAAAATTCTGTTGTTGTTGATTTTGAGACATGTCTATTCTTCCTGTAGTTCATAACACATAGCAGCAAAATAATTTTATCTCTTTTACTCATGGAATAATTGCTGAGTGGGAAAATATTATCTCACCAAAGGAGAAAAGGAAAGAAAATTTTCAGTAATTCTGTCTATGCTGTCAGGAAGATGATGGAATAGGAAGTCTCAGCACTTGTTCCTCCTGACAGAGCAGTAATAAAACATTTGATAAATGTATTTTATGAGATATCCAAAATCCAGTCAAGAAGTTGCAATACCTCAGATGAGGACAAAATTGAGAAAAAACACTTTAAAATTGTTAAGTAGAACAACTTCACTTTACCCCTGTCAGCCCCTTCCCTAAGCCAGCATAACTCAGTGCTGAGAGAGATTTGCCTTGCTCATGATTTCTTTATCAGAGGAAAGAGTGAGTAAAACATGCATTTGACATCCCCAGCCTTTCAGGGTGCTACCCAAGAGACCTACTTCTGTCTTACCTCACTCAGAGTGCTTAGGCAACCACCATAGTCAGAACTACTGGGGAGCTAAAAAAGAAAAGGGGCAGGGGCACTCAGCCTACTGCATGGGATTGAGAGAAGTTTCACAAAGCTGAGGCTTTAGGGAGAGATGTGGAACATGCATCCAGCCTCTTGGCATTCCAGTACACTGCCCTAGGAAAAGGGGCAAGCAGCTCTCAGCATCCTGAACTCCTCTACAGGGTTGAGAGAAGGTATACAATCCAGTGATTTTTCCTTTAGGAGAAAGGAAGGGAAGTAGAGCTTACACCCATCATCTGGGCATTTTAGTGCACTGCCCTATGGAAAAGGGCTTAGTAGCTCTCAGCAGCTGGAGCAGCTGTGTGGAATAAGGAAAAGGCACATACCTCATAATTTTCTCCTCAGGAGGAAGAGACAGAAACAGAGCTTGTACCCAACATCCCAGCATTTCAGTGAACTATCCTAAGAAAAGGAGCAGAGTGTTACAGTGGTCTCTGTATGGCTTTGTGAGATTGGGAGAAGGCATACAAACCTCAAACCTCTCACCCAGAAGGGAAGAAGAGGAATGGAGTGCACATCTACAGAAAATGTTTGAGAGGCTCCCAGAATCTCTAGCCAGGCTTATTAGTAAAGGTCTTTAACTACTGAGACCAGTTTATAAAGATTGGAAGAGTTGGCTGCTTCTTTAAAAAGGCAGACACAAATGCAGAGCTACAAGGAACATAAAGAATCAGGGAAATGTGACACTATCTTAGGAACAAAAGAAATCTCCAGAAACTCAACATAAAGAAATGGAGATCTATAAATTGCTTGACAAAGAATTTAAAATAATTGTCTTAAAGAAGATCAGTGAGCTACAAGAGACACAGATAGACAAATAAACAAAATCAGGAATACAACATATGAAAAACATGAGACTATCAACAGAGAGATAGAAATCATAAAAAAGTACCAAACAGAAATTCTGGAGCTGAAGAAAATAATAAATGCACTGAAAAATTCAATAGAGCACTTCCACATCAGACTCTATCAAGCAGAAGAATCAGTGAACTCAAAGATATGTCATTTGATATATCAAGTCAGAAGAGTAGAAGAATACAGAATGAAAAAGAGTAAGGAAAGCCTATGAGACTTATAGGACATGATCAAGCAAACTAGTATATGCATCACTGGACTCCTAGCAGAAGTGGGGAAAAGGGCCAGAAAACTGATTTAAAGAAATAATGCTGAAAATTTCCCAAATCTGGGAAGGGAAAAGGACATCCAGATTCATGAAGCCAACAGGACCCAAACAGGAAGAACCTTAAGAAGTCTATACTGAGACACATTATAATCGAATTGCCAGAAGTCAAAGACAAAGAGAAAATTTTGAAAGCAGAAGGAGAAAAATGACTGATGATGTACAAGGGAACCCTTCCCCCCATAAGACTATCAGAGGATTTCTCAGAAGCAACCTGGCAAGACAAAAGGGAGAGGGATGATATATTCAAAGTGGTGGAAGAAAAAAAAAAAGCCAATCAAAAATACTGTACCCAGCAAAACAGTCCTTCAAAAATGAAGGCAAGATACATTCCCAGACAAACAAAACCTGGAGTATGTCGTCACTAGACTTGCTTTACAATAAGCCATAGGGAGTTCTTCAAGTTGAAATGAAAGGATGCTAAAACAAAAATATTAAGAATATTTGTTAATGGATCCACAATATAAATTTTAATTGATTCACAATATAAAAAGATGTAAATTTTGTTATAAATAACTTGAAGTATGTGGGGAGAGAAGTAAAGGTATAGAGTTTTTGTTTGTGGTTGTTGTTAAATTGTTATCAGTTTAAAATAGACTATTATATAACTATAATATGTTTTATGTAATCCTCATGGTAACCACTATATAAATGATACAAAAAATTGGTACAAAAAATCAACAAAACACATAGGAAAACAAAAGAGGAAAAGAGGAACAAAAGAAATACAATCCAGACAGAAAACAATTAACAAAATGGCAATAGTAAATCTTTTGCATTCAGTAATTACTTTAAACATAAATGAACTAAACTCTCCAATCAAAAAACACAGAGTGGATTAATGAATAATAAAACAAGACCAAATTATATGCTATCTACAAGAGATTCACTTTAAAGTTAAGGACACACGTGAGCTGAAAGTGATGGAAAAATATATTCCATGCAAATGGTAACCAAAAGAGAGCAGGGTGGCTATATTTATAAAAGACAAAATAGACTTTAAGTCAAACACTGTCACATGGGACAAGAAAGGATATTATATAATGATATAAGATACAAAGGATATATATATATATATATCTTCCAATTCATCAGAAAGGTATAACAATTATAAATATGTATGTACCCAACATCAGAGCACATAAATATACAAAGCAAATATTAACAAAACTAAAAAAATGAAAGGAGAAATAGACAGCAATACAATAATAGTAGGTTACTACAGTACCCCAGTTTCAACAATGGATAGAACATCTGGACAGAAAAATCAATATGGAAACAGCAGACTTGGACAACACTATGAAACAAATGGTCTAACAGACATATACAGAACATTGCACTCAACAGCAACAGAATACACTTTTTTTCCAAGCACAAATGGGGCATTTTCCAAGATAGACACATGTCAGGCGAAAAAACAACCTTTAGCAAATGTAAGAAGACTGAAATCATACCAAATATGTTCTTTTGACTACAATGGTATGTAACTGGAAATTAATAAGAGATGGAAAATTGGAGAATTCACAAATATGTGGAAGTTAAACAACACACTCTAAACAACCAATGGGTCCAAGAAGAAATCAAAAGGAAAATCAGAAAATACCTTGAGAAAATGAAAATAAAAACACAATAGACTAAAACTTATGGGATTTGGCAAAGGCAGTACTAAGAGGGAAATTTATAGCAATAAATGCTTACATTAAAAAGAAAATCGATCTCCCTATAGATATTATATTATCTTCTGAAAGCTTTATAGTTTTGCCTTTCATGTTTGGGCATTTATTCTATCAAAATTGATTATCTAAAATGGGGGTGCAATTTAAGTTGTTTCCAGTTTAATATTTTGTATAAGGATATCCAGTTATCCCAGAGCTAATTATTAAAAATACACTGTTCACGGTGTTGGTCACCTCTGACACACACACACACAAAAGAAAATGGATCTCAAATAAACAACCTAAACTTATACCTAAAGGAACTAGAAAAAGAAGAACAAACTAAGCCCAAAGTTAGCATAAGGAAGGAAATAATAAATATAAGAGCAGACATAAAAGAGAGACTAAGAAAACAATAGAAAAAAAATCAACAAAACTAAGACTTGGGTTTTTGAAAAGATTAAAAAATGCACACACTTTCAGCTAAACTAAGAGAAACAGAGAGAAGACTCAAATTAATAAAATCAGAAATGAAACAGGAGACAGAACTGATGCACAGAAACAAAAATGATCATGAGACTACTATGAAAAATTACAGCCAAAAAGTTGGATAACTTAGAAGAAACAGATAAATTCCTAAATACATCCAACTTACCAAGACTGAATCATGAAGAAATAGAAAATCTGAAAACACCAACGAGTAAGGAGATTGAGTCAGTAATTAAAAACTCCCAGCAAAGAAAAGCCCAGGACCAGATGGCTTCACTAGTGACTTCTACCAACTGCTTAAGGAAGAATCAATGCCAATTATTCTCAAACTTCTTCAAAGAAATGAAGAGGAGGGGACACATCAGACTCATTTTATGAGGACAGAATTACCCTGATACCAATCCAGATAGAGACACTACAGGAAAAACAATTATAGGCCAGTATATCCCTGATTGATGTAGATGTGAAAGTTCTCAACAAAATACTAGTAAACTGAATTCAACAGCACATACACCATGATCAAGTGGAATAAATCCCTGGGATGCAAGAACACTTTAACATATACGAATCAATATATGTGCTACACCAGAAGACAGAATGATGGGGAAAAAGTCATATGATCATCTCAATAGATGTAGAAAAAGCATTTAACAAAATCTAACCTCTTTCATGAGAAATATCTCAACAAATTATGTATAGAAGGAATGTACCACAACGTAATAAAGACAATATATTACAAGTCCATAGTTGTCATTATACTCAATGATAAAAAGCCAAAAGCTTTTTCATTAAGATCAGGGATGAGGTAAGGATACCCTCTCTTGCCACTTCTATTCAATATAGTACTGGGAGATGGAGCCAGAACAATAAAAATAAATAAAAGGCATCCAAATCAGAAAGGAAGGGGTAAAATCATCTCTGTGTGCAGATGACACAATCCTATATGTAGAAAACCCTAAAGTCTCCACAAAAAAACAACAATTGTTAGAATTAATAAGCAAATTCAGTTGTTATAAAATACAAGTAATCAACATACAAAAACCAGTTGCATTTCCATACACTAACAATGAATCATTCAAAAAGGAAATTTCTTAAGAAAACAATTTTATTTACAATAGCACCAAAAAGGAAAAATTCTCTAACCAAGGGAGTGAAAGACTTGGACACTGAAAACTTCAAAACATTGATGAAGGAAATTAAAGGAGACACAAGCAAATGTAAAGACAACCTGTGTTCATGGATTGGAAGACTTAATATTGTTAAAATGCCCATTCTACCCAAGGTCATCTACAGATTCAAAGCAATCCTCATCAAACTCCAAATGGCATTTTTTTTACAGAAATAGAGAAAACAATTCTAAAATTTATATTGAACCACAAAAACCCACCATAGCCAAAACAACCTTGAGAAAGAAGAAAGTGGCAGATATTCCACATTCTGATTTCAAAATATATTACCAAGCTACAGTAATTAAAACATAATGGCACTGGCATAAAGGCATACATATAGATCAGTGGAACAGAATAGAGAGCCCAGAAATCAATCCACACACATACAGTCAACTGATCTTTGACAAGGGTGCCAAGAACACACAGTGGGGAAGGGATAGTCTCTTCAACAAATGGTGTTAGAAAAGCACAGACAATAAAAGCAAAAATGGACAAGTGCAACTACATCAAACTAAAAAGCTTATGTCATAGCAAAGGAAACAATCAACAGAGTGAAAAGGCAACCTACAGCATGGGAGAAAATATTTTCATATCATATATCTGATATGGGGTTAATTTCTTAAATATATAAGAAACTCTTATAATTCAATAGCAGGAAAACCAGATAAACTGATTACAAAATGGGCAATGGACTTGAATAGATGTTTCTTCAAAGAAAAGATACAAATAGCCAAAAGGTATATGAAAAGATGCTCAACATCACTAAGTTTTAGGGAAATGCAAATCAAAACTACAATGAGCTATCACCTCACACCTGTCAGGATGGCTATTATCATAAAAACAAAAGATAACAAGAGTTGGCAAAGATGTGGCGAAATTGGAACCCTTGTACACTCTTCCTGGAAATGTAAAATAGTGCAGCAGCTATGGAAAAAGTATGGAGGCTCCTCAAAAAATTAAAATTAGAACTACCATGTGATCTAGCAATTCCACTACTGGTATATATCCAAAAGAATTGAAATCAGGATCTTGACTAGATATCTTCATGCCAATGCTTATTGCAGCATTATTTACAAGCAGCCAAGATATGGAAACAACCCAGTTGTCTATTGACAGATGAATAAGTAAAGAAAATGAGGTATATACATACAAAGGAATATTATAAAAGAAGGAATTCTTCTTTTTGTGACAGGACTGATGAACCTGGAGGACATTATGCTAAGTGAAAAAAGCTCCTTACAAAACAATTACTTCATGATTTCACATATATGAGGTATCTAAAGTAGTTGAATTCATAGTAGTAGAGAATACAGTAGTAATTGCCAGGACTGCGGGTGGAATAAATGAGTTGTTCAATGGGCATAAAGTTTCAGTTATACTAGATGAAAAAATTCTGCAGATCTGCTGTACAGCATAGTGCAGAGAGTTAACAGTACAGTATTGTGCACTTAAAAATGTGTTAAGAGGGTAGAACTCAAATTAAGTATTCTTACCACCCAAAACAAAACAAAACAAAAACAAAACACAGGGACCCAAGGAAATTTTGGGAGATATTAGGTATGTCTATTACCTTGATTGTCGTGATGTGTGGGTATTTGCATATGTCCAAGCTCATCAGATTGTATACATTAAATATGAACAGTTCTTTGTATATAAATTATATTTCAGTCAAGTTGTTAAAAAAGAAATTCTATCTAAAATAATGAAATTATTATAACTGCAATTATTATACATTTCCATAACTGTGGAAATGTATTTAAAAGCAGTTGTGATGTTGCTTTAAATATAATGCTGACCACGATGCTTTGTAATTTTCCTTTCAAAAGCTGGATTTTCCCAGCATGACAGTCAGTGCTGGCATCAGTAACAGACACTTGAAAACACTCATGCCAAGGAGTTAACAGGAAATATCTTGGCAAATTCAGAGTCAAAAGAAAAGCACAAAATTGTCAGAACACATATCGTGTTTCTCAGAATTATCTGTATCATGTTGGAAGTTTTTATACGGAAGTGTGTGTTGACACTAATGATTAAGGCCAGGATTCCTACAATTGACAGGAAAATGACCTATAAATAATGACCTGTGATGGACTTGTCATACAGTCATTAAGTGAAATATTCTAGTACCAGTTTCCTCCCTTTGGTATCCCAGTTTCCGGCTTCTGTGAAGTACTTTTCCTTTGTAAAGATCACTCATTTTATCTGAGACCATCAAGTTTTCTTTGAGCTTTATCAAATGATAATTTCATTCTCTCTCTTAGTAGATAACAATATCAAATGGAGTTTCACAAGCCTTTTTGGAACACATTCTGCTTGCACAGAAATTTTCTCTGGAGAGCTTCTTATTTCTCTGTCTATAAAAAACAAAATAAAATGCTTGAAATGTTGAAAGTTTAAATTTTTTGAAGTTTAAGATAAAAGTTAATTTTATGAATCGTTAAGCAACACTTTGTCAATTATTTCATGTAACACAAAATCTATATTTTTTTAATAAGTTCAGTGTAACTTCTTGGGAAATGGTATTCAGAAATGTGCAAATAATTTCAATATTAAAATTCCATTATTTTACCATATGTGTGTGTGTGTTTGTGTGTGTAATGAAATGTAAATTTCTGGAAAAATCATTTTATTAACTAAACACTAGGTCAAAGTTTCTCCAACTGAGGACTATAACTGTCAAGGGTCACAGGACAGTAACACTGGGGAAGTGAAGGAAGCTGTTGTTCTCTTTCAGCCCTGAGGGGCTCCAGCAGGTTTCTCCTCTCCTTTGTCATTGCTCCTTCTATTTTTTTTCTTCCTTCTTTCCTTCCTCCCTTCATTCTTTTCTTCCTTCCTTGTTTTTATGTTTATGGTTGGGGGATTACAGTAGAAAACTAAAAAGTGATAAGCACTATCTTCTAAACCCACAAGCAAGATGCTATGTATTTAGACACTTATAGGAGAAGAAAAATGGGGTATTTGAAACCATGTCACAATGACCATATTATATTTATTTAGTGTATGATGTGATAAAAAGTGACATGTAATTAAGGCTGAGAAATGCTTACAGAAATCACTCCAGCACCAAACAGAGAATTAATATCCTGTAAATTCTACATTCAATAATTTATTATGTTGTTCATTCTAAATACTAATATTGGGATAATTTATTTTTAGAACACAAAATGACCACTTTTAAGACCCCTCTGTAAATAACCTCACATTAAATGACATCTAAGAAGGAAATAACATGCTGGTTTTGTGCCAGTATTTAGAGGTTCAGAAGTAAAAGTCACCTTAGAAACATTTCTCATAAACCTTTCATTTTATAGACAGTGAAAGTGAATTTGAGACAGTTTAGGGCAACTGTGACTTGCCTATGTTCACATGGCCAAAACTAAAACTGACCTCTAAACAAGTGAGATTCTGATACAACATGATATATGTCCTATAAGGCAATTCTAATGATGAGACTGGGACTGATATCTCCCTGGAATTGGCTATTTCTATTCTCTCTCTGCCATCTTTCTACACTCTCTTTGGACTGCATATGTATCAATCAACATTGCTGGGTAGTTTACTCTAGAGTCTGGAAAATATGAAAAGAGAAATGCCATAGCCCACCATTTAAAAAAAAACAATCCCACAATCATGATGGAGAGACAGAACATGAATGCATGGAAAAAAGTAAAAGACGAAACACAATACCAGGCAGTGGAGTCCAGTCCCTTCCAGCTGAGTCCTAATTGGTGTCTCTCTCCTATATCTTTACATCTTGAACCATTCTCATCAAGGCAGCATGAAAACCTCTAGAGTACCTCTTTGAAATATACCCTTTCTCTACTTGAAATTTTCAATGGGTGTCCCTTCAGAAAGAATCTAGATCCACTTAGTCAGGTAAGCAGCAGTAAACACAGTATGAACCCTCCCTCCACCCATCCTCCAAATTTGTTTTCCAGCCTTATGTCTCACTATTCGCCTAAAACGGAACTAATCTTCACCTAAACTACATGACCCACTATTGCCTGAACACGCTTATTTTAAAAAATTTGCCTCTGTGCTCCTGTTTATGCCATGCTATGTTGGATGCCCTCTATTCACCCCTGTCTATCAAAATTTGCCATGATCCACAACCCAGGTTGAGTGGTGCCTTTTTCATAAAGCTTCTCTTGTTCAGTCAAGAGTGATCTTCTGGTGCCTAGAAAATCTTTAGAGATATGGTTATATGTTTTGAAGCACTTAGCATATTTGCCCTTGAACTATTCTTCTTTTGTTTCTCCTAATTTAGTATATGTTCACTGAGAACTGGAAATGTCAACCTCTGATTCACCCATATTATTTAGAAAAATACGTAGTACAGGTTTTGTCATAGAAAATCTCAGAAACTAATTTAAAAAATACTAGTTAAGAAGTTTAATATTTATCTGGCCAAACTTCTCACTCAATAAAGAAGAAGAAGGAGAGTTAGTTTTATTTTTGAATGGTTATAATCAGATAAAATCTTTGCATCATTAAGTAAGCAAAGGTTTATTAGAACAAAAAAAAACAAGAGCCATACAAAAAATTTTTAATTAGACTTAATTAAAAATAAAAACATCTGCTCTGCAAAAGACACTACTAAGAAAATGAAAAGTCAAGCTATAGGCTGAAAGAAATATTCACAACACATGTATCTGATAAAAGACTTGAATCCAGAATATAGTAAGAACTCTCACAATTCAACAAGAAGATGACCCAAAAGGAGGGTGGAGGGTTATTTGAACAAACACCTCACAAAAAGAACATACAAATAGTTAATAAGCTCAGAGACAGATGTCAAGCTTCATTCATCATCAGGAAAATGCAAATGAAAAGCACCATAAGACATTACTACACACCCACTAGACAAGCTAAAATTATTTAAAAAACAATCAAAACCAAACCTTGACAGTACCATCCGTGTTGAGCATGTGTAGTCATTGAAACTTTCATATACTATTATGGGGGGTATAAAATGGTAAACTACTTTAGAAAACAGTTTGGTGATTTATTATATTTAAATATACACTTTTTGCATGGACTCATTTATGTCACTTCTAGAT
The DNA here is from genome assembly GCF_951394435.1 of Stenella coeruleoalba. NCBI lineage: Eukaryota > Metazoa > Chordata > Mammalia > Artiodactyla > Delphinidae > Stenella > Stenella coeruleoalba. The sequence goes on from NC_137149.1 coordinate 115,616,380, forward strand.
ATTTATTCAAAAAAAGATGAAGCTATACGTCCACAAAAAGATTTGTACACCAATGTTTACAGCAAATTTACTTATCATAGCCCCAATGTGAAAACAACCCAAATGCCCCTAAACAGGTAAATAGATAAACTGTGAAATATTCATATAATGGCATACTATTCAACAATTTTAAAAACTACTAATACATGCAAGTAGATGGGTGAATCCCCAAATCATGAACCTGAATGAAAGAAGGCAGACAGAAAGGAAAACATATTGTATAATTCCATTCTATTGTGGCAGAAATGGTTGTCATTCTGAGGTGGAAAGGATATTAACTGCAAAAGAGCCTGAAGAAACTTTTTGGTGTGATGGGAGTGCCCTTCATCCTAATTATTGCACTCTTATGACTTCACAGTGTAAATTTTGCCTCCACAAAGGGTGGATGCCCTCTCCTTGGAAGTCTAATTATTTATATGTAAATAAATTAATTACGAAATATGTCCCATTATTTCAAATTAATTTTAAATATATTGAATTAGTGAAAATTTATTATGTAAACTTAGGGTAGCTTTGGTATAATTGCAACAGAGCTGAACATGAAAGAGAAATATACAGTTTTAAAGTTCATTTTCTAAAACTCCTCAAGCAGATGTGTCTGGTATTCAGAAGTGTTTGAATTTTAGGATAGGAATGTGAAGCATATACCATGCATTACACAGCAGCTGCATCATCCCTTAATTAAAATATTAAAATTTCTGTAGTGAAATATGAAAATTCATACAAAGTAAGTTAAAGACTATACCACAGCGTCATGTCAGTTCAGGTTCACTTTTAAGCTAAATCAGTTTTAGTACGACACTCACCCCAAACTTCCAGTTTCTAAAGATGTTTGGATTTTGGAATTGCAAATAAGGTACTGTGGATCTGTAGTTCAGTTTACCAATAATTATTAAAATGGCTCAACAAAGAACATGCTTGCTGTATTTCCAGGTTATATAAGTGGTTGTAATGAACTGGTACTTTTGTCATGTATAGGAACCTTGGCCAACACTAAATTTGTGGCACTCTTCTTTCAGTGGGGAAATATAATCCCAAGCCAATGATAAAGTTTCTGTTTTTAGTGGACTTACTATGAGGATGAAGTAACATTTTTTCCTTAAATGTAATATCCTTCTGCTATTAATTTTCTTCTTTAAATTTGTACCTATATCACAAAACTGCAAATAAATGAAGAATCTTTCTGCAGAAAATATAGTTTTCTCCACTAAAATGAACAAACAAAAAGCTCAACATGAAATTGATGACATAAAATATTAAATTTTTCATTAGAATCATTGCTTAGTTCTCATTCAACTGGGCCTGATTTCTTCTATGTCCTGGCCAGTGCTTATTGTCGTGTGTGTGTGTACACATTTGACTTCGTTACTAAGGAAACACTGGCAAATCTGGTATGGTATAGAGGTAATATGATATAATACAAAGAGCATGGGAATGGGAGTTAGTAAACCTGTTCTTAAATTCCAGGTACTTTCTTTAAAACCTTGTGACAAGATAATTTAGTTTTTCCAAACCTTAAGTTTTATAATCTATAATCTGAGAGCTGTAAATAAAACTTTTCAGGATTGTCTTTAGGATAACATGAGATACTGTCAATCATCCAACGTGGAGTAGGTACTTGATAAGTTGTAATTATAATAATAAGTTTACTACTTTTTTATTAAAACCTTGGCAGAGAAATCTATGATTGATTGAAAAGGGAAGTGCAATTGTATTAGAGATCAGCTTAAAACCTCACCTTGTGAAAATGTTATTCTGCTTCTCCCTACAAGACTATTATATATTTTCACCACTGGAATTTGGCGAAAGCTATATTTGATAATGTTTGATGAGCACACACTCTCTACTATTTTACAATATCTAGTACAAAGCCTGTGGTCAGGAATTACAGTTCAACTAGTGTAAAAAGTTTCAGAATTCTAGGAGAAAATTTTCTCAGTAGGAAAGATGTAAATTGCAACTGGAGATCATTAAAACTTAAGACTCTGATTGGATTTTGACATAGTGAATAAAATTTAACTCTTTTTAAGAAAGTTCGGCTATATAATCTGACAATGCAAATGAGGAAGGGTATTTTATTGTAAAAAGTCAACTACCAACAATCAACTAGAGTCCATTAAGCCATTTATTATTGAAATAATTATTTCAGATTGATTATTTAAGTATCAAATGCAGTTAAGCAATTGACTTATTCTTCTTTTATTTTTTTCACTACTTAATTCTTCTGGGAAATCCTATCCAGGTCATCATACCACAATCGAAAACAACTGATAATGAAAAGAATGCTAATTGGTTTCCTCTCTCTTATCACTGATTCATACACAAACTATTGTTTCCACATTCTTCCTCTTGTTTGTACCCAACCTCTATATCTAGACTTTAAAAATTTTTGGAAGTAATTAGGAACTAGCACAGCATTGATAAACTATATTGAGTAGTAGACAGCATGATGAATGTGAACTAGAAATAGTGTGTTTAAAGTTACTGATCAAATATTTATTGAACAAGCATTGAGACAAGTGCTAAGGATAAAAAGACAAGATTCAGTTTTTGCCCTTTGGGAACCCAGAGTTTAGTAGAGATTTGTAAACAAACAAATGGAACACAGAATGATACATGCAATAACAGATCGTAGCCAAAGTAATAAACATTTAGACAATTAATAAACATGCTGGCCAGTGGAAATGGGGCTATTAGACCACTCAAACCCTGGGTTCTGCTCTGAACCTTCTGTGGCCAAACCAACATTGCCTCAAGTTGGGTGAGCCAAAAACTATTGATCAGTCCCTCAATTCTACTTCCTTCAAAGAGAATGTCAGGGCTAAATTCATGGATTTCCAGGCTTTTACTTCCTGTTTAATTCAGCCAATATCTAAAGTCTAGTGATCTCTTTAAAAAAAAGTAAAGTCTACTGCAAAAAAAAATCTACTTTCTATTGCATTATGCTGTTTACCTTCCTGAGAAAACTCCTCCCAGCCCCTCTTCCTTCACTTTTCTCCCCGCTCATGCAACGGTGGCCCTTAAAAGATCTATTCCATAACAAAAATTCCTCTATACCATTGACTTCTATTCCAAACATTCCCCCTACCTCTGCCTCATTGGACCCTGACTCTCTTGAGAGCCTAGTTTCACCTGCAGGCCTCAGGAAGTGGCTTTTATTTTTTCTGTCAACCTCCACATATTAAGCATGAGTAGTAAGATTAGCAGATTTCGCATATTTCTTTCCCACTGTCCAGTGAGCACACTCACTGTTAGGAGGCTTGATGCTCAGTCCTGTCACTCACTCCCATCCCTTATGGGTGGCACCTACCAACCACTCACTAACTTCACCTAATTCACTGAACACCTTGACATCTGAGTCACAGATAGGCTTCCTCTTTATCCCGGATTCCTGCTATTATCCTGTAAGATTTCCAGGTCCATGATTTTCTAGTCCTATTCAGGACTCTAAGAACTTGTTTCCAATGTTTTCCTCTACTTCACTCTGATACACATTCTTAAGGCCATAATCTGGACATGGCCATAATCTGAAGCTAATAAAATTCAAATCATCATGTGTCCGGGCTTCCCTGGTGGCGCAGTGGTTGAGAGTCCGCCTGCCGATGCAGGGGACACGGGTTCGTGCCCCGGTCCGGGAAGATCCCACATGCCGCGGAGCGGCTGGGCCCATGAGCCATGGCCGCTGAGCCTGCGCGTCCGGAGCCTGTGCTCCACAACGGGAGAGGCCACAACAGTGAGAGGCCCGCGTACCGCAAAAAAAAAAAAAAAAAACAAATCATCATGTGTCCATAGTAAGTTTACTTTTTCAGCTAATCTTATGGTGACTACTGTGCAACGTTTTCAGGATTCTTAATTTTTTGTCCCTTCCACACTCTATACCCTTATTCTAATCCTAATACTAACCTAATCATAACCATAACCATGACCATAAGCATAACCATAATCATAATCCTTCTTTCTGCCTTCCTGTTCAACTTAGATTCCATGGTCCATTACTTCAATTATTCTTTCTTTCCCTTGTAAACTCCAACTTCTTCTGGTTTTTTTTTTTCATTGCATTCATTTAGCAAAACTAAATTCTGAAGGAATCCATTTTCTGTGTCTTGGGCAATGAACAATACTGGAAAAAATAACAAACAGAACAAAGTAACACTATAAATTTATCATCACTGACCTTATCTAGATAATTAACAAATCTCTCACTGGCCTCAGTTATTCACATATTTTATACTTTTCTCAACAACTGTTTATACCACACCAGACCCATCATTTTTCAGGCCCAGGTGAATTTACTTCCTAAAAGAGAAAAATAGAAGATATCACATGAGTACACCCTTAATTCCCAGACACTCAACCTATAAACCTAATTGCATTTGCAGCCACCCTATTATCCTTCCCTCCTGTTCAAATATAAGCAACATTACTCCTGACCCTGTTTCAGGTCAGTTCTCTACCAGTGCCCTAGATTCAATCCCCTCTTACCTTCTAGGAAGCATGCTGCCTATTATCTCATTACTCTCCTATGTAATCAACTTCCTTCTTTCTCAAACAAGTCTTCCTCATAAGTATTTAAAGGGTTTTTATCTTAAAAACAAAACAAAAAACATAAATAAAAATAAAACCTTCCTGGACCCCAGTTTTACTTCTATAATCTTCTCTCTCTTCTTCTCCTGAACTTGACAGTTAAATTTCTTGAACAACTTGAGAACCCTCCCTGTATCCTTTTCTTATCCCTGGCCACCACTTTCTCCTCAACATACTCTGATAAGCCTCATGTTCTACTGTTCCACCAAAACAGCTCTCACTACCGTCAACAATGACCTCCATGCCACTAAGCCAAAAACCAATTTCTTGTTCCATGACTTACTTTTCTGGGAGTGGTGCTGACCACTTTTGGTTAGAAGTTAATATAAAGTAGTTGTTAAAACTGTGGGCTCTGGAGTCAGACAGCCTGGGATAGATTCCTGAGTCTGCCAATTACTAGCTGGGATTTAAAGCAATTAATTAAAAATATCTCTATGCCTCAATTTCCTTCTCTGTAAAATAGAGATAAAAATAGTACTTACTTCATAGAAATGTTGTAAGAATAAAGTAAATGAATGTAAAGTTCTTAGAGCATAGCCTGACACCTGGTAAGCTCCCAATAAATGTTACCATTAATTCTATTGATTACTCCTTCCTTCTTGAATAACATTTTTTGGCTCCTAAACTTCACACTCTCTTGATTTTGGTAGAAGGGCATTTATGTCTGTCCTGGAGGAAAGGAAAATAACATGATCAAGGATTTAACAATTTCAATTCAAACTCTTGTGGTCCTAAAAAACTCATACTTTTGTATATATGTATTTATTTTTATCTGTTTATGGCAGGGCAGAAATGGTTGAAAGTTAAACTCAACATTTAAATATCTGGGTTAATTGTAGAATAAAAATGTAAGGTGTACTCACAGACTACCCAAGTATCCTTAAGTCAAAATTAGGGCATTGATTAGGAAGAGTGAGGATATTTGGGAAGACATGAATAAAGATGAAAATCTTGGATCTACTTTAAACTTTCTTTCAATGGGGTGCTGATTCTCCTCACAACTTATCCCTACCACCCTTATTTTGTCTAGACCTATAACTAGAAAGATCTAAATATATTCCAATAGGGACAAGTGAAAAATCCAACCTAGGAAGAAATAGGTTACACTCCAAAAGATTACAATATTTTTCTAAGTTATATTGGCATAAACCTAGGAGATATATGTGAGAATATATTGTAACAGTTTTAGACCAAAGAGGATGAAATATTGGATTAGGCCAAATTAATCAATGTAAGTGTACTTATTCCTGGATTAATATGGTAGGTTGAGCAAATAAAAGTGTTCTCTTTGTGCCTCAATTTTTCTATATCAAGGCTCAGTTCTGTTTCCTAATAGTTCTCCAGATGATATTATCAATACATGGTTTTAAATACTGTTTATTTTCTAATGACTTTCAAATATATATCTCATATCTGTTTTTTCATCTGAGCCCTAGAACTTTACATTTCAAACGATCTCCTCAAAATCTCCATTTGGATATCTGAGAGAGAAAAATTTCAAACTCTATATACCCATAACCAAACTCATAATTTATCCCCTAAAGACATTTATACTAGAGTGTTCCTCCAATGTAAATGGTCAAAGTATTTACTCACTTGCACAAGTGAGAAACCTGGGATTGAATCTTGACACCTCCTTCATGTCTACTGCCAATAGCCAATCAGCAAGTGTTATCTTTTTACCCTCTGAATAGCTTTCTAAATCATCCACTACTCTTATTTTCACATTTCCTCATTCCTTGAAGATTTGAGCACGTGACTAACTAATTATTATTCTCTTCAACATTTCAATATCTGTGTAGATCACCTGTCAATATGGTGACTCTAAATTCCTTGACTCTCTCCCAATGATCTTTCTTGCCCCCTATCTCAGATAATAACTTTCAGGATCCTGCTCTTTTCTTTGTAAATGGCAGTAATGAAATTCATCCAAATTTTCCATCTCAAACATCATATTCTCCAACCAGCACTTCCTATCTTGCCAGCTAATAATCACTAGAATGGCAACTCTAACAATCCTTTCACCATTCTGGCATCTCAGCATATCAACCCTCACAGCTTTGCTCTCCCTTTATGCCCTTTCTCCTTATTTGGTTTAAATTCATGGTCAGTCATAGTCATTCTTCACATATGTTCTGAACCCGTTTGCTTTTCCCTCACTTTTATGGTACTGTTGCAAAATGAAAACCTTAATTAAACTCTTTGCCTAGTCTCTGCTTGCTTTGACAGACCAGGTCTCTCCCTTTCACAGAAACTGTCTAACAGTACACCAAACCTATTTTCCTTCCCCCCCGGGTACGAAGGTAGACAGTATTTCCCAGCCTCTGTTGACTTAAGGTGTAGCTATGGTATCGAATTTTAGCCAATAAATGTGAGTAGAAATGATGCATACCATTTCTAGGAGTGGCATATATAAAATTTTTGACATCCTCCATTTTCTCTCTTCTCCAATTTTCCAGCTGGGTATCAAGGCCCAGGATAACCTTGGAAACCCTGTGTTGAGCTTCTATCCACCGGGAGCACTGAAAGATGCAGTTGCACGACCTCGGATTCCACCTCTACTGCCATGTCCCACTACCACCTAGACTTTAGGTTACCGATATGTAAATTTCTGTTAGGCATTAAGATTTCAGGGTTAATCTGTCACAGTAGCTAGCATTACCTTAACAAATAGAACCACTATAGAATCATGTCTGTAGAAAACACACAGCTGTGCTAATTGATTTCACTTTTAATTTCATGATCACTAATCTTAATTGTCATCTAACATTAACACTAAATTTCCCTACCCTATTCAGTATCCTACCCTCATAGATAAAAATTCAAACTTTTCCTCTTTCCTCAAAACTCACACCTGGTCTATCAACAATCTTATCACCAATACCTTCAAAATATATGCAGAATTGAACGCTACTTCACTCTCAGGTCCAAGCTCTCTTTATCTATTTCTACTGACTAACTGGTCTCTCCTTTCAGCAGCCAGGTGATCCTATTAGAATGCAAGGCGAATTATTCCAGATCTCAAAACCCTCCAATGGCTTTGTATTTTCAGGGTATGGTCAAGAAAATAGAAACAACACTGGATATTTCAAACTGAAGGGACTCTTACGTGGGTGCTGGATGACTTAAAGAGCAAAGGGGTAACACAGAAATTGATAACTGTGGGCAAGAACTGCCATCATGGGGCCAGGGAGCAAAGGAGAAAAGGTAGTTTGCCGGAACCTGGGAGCTTAGAAGAAGCACTCTGCAGGGCTGGTTCTCCTACTTCTGAGGGAGGAGCCTGAGATTGTGTCCCAGAGCTATGCTGGAAATGTCATAAAACACTGGAGGTTGGACCCAACTGCTGCTTCTGAGCAGTGCTGACAAAGACAGGCAAATATAACTGGAAATGTAATTTGCCAACTCCCAGCCTCAGTCTCACCATCATAAAGCCATCAGCTTTGGCTACTCAGCACTCATAAAACTCCTCTACACACATTTTTACTTACATGGAATAATAATAGCAACCTTATGCTTCTACCCATCGGGGTCTGACTCTTTCTTATCCAAATGAAATCCCTCTCACACTTTTCCCCATAGAGAAGAGACTCAGAGTCCTAACATTTACCATATCTCATCTCTAGGGGATGTTAAATTTTCTTTTTCAGTCACAATTTCACTAAAATTGTTACACAAAGTAATACAGATAAAATAAGGTATGAAGTAAGTGATTCCTCTGGGCTCAGATGGATCTACTCATCTGCCTGTGGTCAGCTGCTGGGATGGCTGTGCTGGTCTTTGGACTCTCTTATGTGTCTGAGGCCTTGGCTATAATACTTTGTCTCTGTTCCATGTGGTTTTTCATCTTCCAGAAGGCAATGACAGGCTCTTTTATGTAGCAGTTTCAGGGTTCCAAAAGAGAGAGCAGAAGAATAGAAAGTTTCTTGAGACCTAGGCTTAGAATTCACTCAATATCACTTCTGCCATATTCTACTGGCCAAAGCAAATCACAAGGGCAGCCCATTTCAAGATGTGGAAAAGTAGATTCTACCTCTTGAAGGTAGAAGCTACAAGAATTGCTATTTTGCAATATACAACATTAAGTACAAAAGAAAACATACACAGCTCTCCTTTTCCCACTACAAATTTCCCTTCAATTGGCCCACTGTGAGATGGATTTTCTTATTTAACTGTATATTTACCTATTTTTACCAGTGGCCCCAAATGATTCTTGAGTTCCTAGCATTAGCATTAATCTAAGTCTAGTACACAGTCATCAAGTAAATGTGTGCAAACATGTTTCATGAAGACTTAGAAAAGTTTTACAGTACATAATTGTGGCAATATTGCAAAGTCTTTTCTCAAAGATATCCAGCATCCTTTTTAATCAAAGAACTCCAGGTCACTGAATTGGCTTAGGTTTGGGAATTGGCTGAGAAAGAATACTCAAGTTAGATTTTTGCCCATCAGACTTAGAGCTTTCCTATTATATTGACTAAGTAACACTTTAGAAATCTGCCCACATATTTCACTCCTAGGATATTTCACTCCTAAGAATCAAGTAACCATAGCCTAAAATCTGTGCAAGGCAAGATATTCTAATTACAACCCTTCCTTGCTATCCATTACAGTAATTGTACAAATCTTGGTTCTTGAGGTTAGTGGCACTACTTAACTTCTTCTACTCTGTGATTCCATGATATCTATTGAAATTAAGGATCCCTTTTCAATGACAGCATCTTTAGACTTCAGAGGATAGCTACCATAGAGTTTTACAAAGATACTGGTGCATGCCTTAGTGAAGGGAATGTCCTCTGGGCCCTCTAAAGGGATGTAGTGGGGGTGGTGCATGTGCAAGTTTCACAAATCCACTCCTACACCTCTATATCCCTAAGTCTTTTCTTTAGATTAGATTAGGAAATTCTCATCTAATCTCATTGAAAGAGGGCCGCTATTGAATCCAATAAACAAAGAAAACTGTTAGAACAACTTTCATATGCTCAACCTACCATATTAAATCTGGAATAAGAATACATACGTTGATTACTTTGTCCTAATTAAATGTCACATTTCATCCTCCTTCGTCAAACAACTTTATAATGTATTCCCACTTAACATTCCTGGTTCATGCCAATATAATTTAGGAATATATTATAATTCTTTTGGAGTATAACCTATTTATCCTGGGCTGGATTTTCCACTTGTCTATGGAATGCACTCAGATTTTTCTACCTATAGGGCTAGATACAATAGGAGTGGGAACTCTTGAGGAGCAACTCATTGAAAGGAAGGCTCAGAGTAGATTCCTGATTTTTTCAGCTTTATTTGTGTCCACCCAGATATCCCCCCCTCGTTTCGAATCAATGTCCTAATTTTCACTTAGGACACTTGAAACACCTGTGAATGCACCTTCTATTGTAATTCTATAACTAACCCAAATATTTAAATGTTGAGTTTAATTTTCAGCCATATCTGCCTTGCTATACACAAACTAAAATAAATACATTCATATGAAAATGAGAGATTCTTTTAGTGTTACAAGAGAAGCTTTGAGATTATTAAACCCCTGAGCACATCACCTTCCTTTTGTATGGTCTCCAGTGCAGTCAGAAATAGCCATTCTGCCTCATAGTCATGAGAGTTATTATTAGCATCATATCAGTCAACTGCAGCAGCCACTTGGTCCCCTAAGTTATTGATTTCAATAAGCACTTTATCCCAAGCAACTGCAGGTGGTAATTTAGTTAAATACTGCATGCCATGGCAATATCAGTATCCCAGTTTCTACTGACAAGTAACTTACTATTAATTAAGTTCAAGGTCAAGGATATATTTAAAATAATTCCATAATCCTGACTTTGAAGGTTTCCTGGGATCACTCTTGGTCCCTGGCACTGTAAGCATCAAGAGAACAGAAACCACATTAGGCATTTTGAATAGAGGATATTTAAATAGAGAATTGGTAACATGAGTGTTTGAAGGTGAAGGAACAAAAAAGAAACATCGCAGTAACCCAGATACTAATAACTCAAGAGGGAGCTCCCAGCCCTAGTCCTAACTACTGGGGGTAGGCGAGAAAACTACCAGGACCTAAAAGGTTAAAAGAGGAGCCCATCATTGGTCCTCAGACCTCAGAGAAGGGGCTCGCAAAAGGCTGCTTCTGGAACCTAAGAGGCGGTGCCACAAGGCTGGTCCTGGAAGTGCTCAAAGAAGGTGAAGGTTGAAGCCATCAGCTTCAAAGAGAAACAGAAAAAACAGAGGGGTGTGTCTCTTCTCTCCTCCCCTTGCTCTCCAGTTTCCTTCTATTGCCTTCTATTGGTAAAACTGAGCAGGGAGCCACTTGATTAACTGGGAAATGTAATTTACAGGCTCCCTGCCCCAGCATCATATACAGGCAAATATTTTAGGGGGCCTTTAGAACCAAAAGAAAATAGGTAAATAGCTGACACAGTCTTCCCATTCATCTGGAGTAAACGTTGAAGTCCTACAATGATCTCCAGGTTCAGCATAACCTAGTTCCTTGCTACCTCCCTGTTTCATTTCCTACTCTTCTCCCCCTGTTTCTTCTGCCATACAACAGACTCGCTGCCCAGGCATGTTCTTATCTCACAGCCTCACATTTGCAGCTCATTCTGCATGAAATGCTCTCCTCGGGATAGGTCTTCATGGTTAGCTCCCTCACTTCTATCCACTCAAAAGTTACTTTCTCAGGGAGGCCATTCCCTGGACTTTCCACCTAAAATTTAACTCATAATGGCATTCAGATTTATCTTCCCTAATTTCTTTTTTCCCTACCCACTTGTCATTATGTAAAATACTGGATATTTTCCATATTTACCTTATTGTAAATTTTCTCCAGTGGAATTTTAGTTCCATGGGATGATGACTTTTGTTTGTTTTGCTCATGGCTGGATCCTCAGTGCAAGAACAGTGTCTGGCATGTATTTAATATTTAACAAGTATTTTTTGAATGAATGAATATCCACTAAAATAGTCCTAGTCAACTCTAAGAAACATCCAATATTTTAACTGCTACCTCTTCATCCATTCTTAACCTCTGTTGATTCAATTTCAGCACTGCTGCTATAGTAATTTTTTTAAAATTAGTGATATGTTAAGCTATATTACAAGCAGCTGGAGGATGAGTCCTGTATCATATAGAATTACATCCCTCCTTCTCCACTCCAATCCCTATATCTAAAATTGATTTACTTAGGCAAATTATTGTCATTCAGAATGCTTTTATTCATTTAGATAATGAAGATTTCTACACATGGCAACTTTATCAACAATTTTTCATTTGATATGTGGTTTTAATAACCTTACTTATAAATTTTTGCAAAGTGTCTCATTACCTAACTTGGTTTTTCACACTACAGAAACTAAGTGGACAGTTCTTAATCTGGTCTTTGTTAAATAGACAAGTATAGCAATATGTATACCTTATGTAACACAAAAGTTATGGTCTTGAAATGTTGTCTATGAACCAACTTTAGATTTTTATTTCAAAGAGGTTTATAATAAATTGAATATGCATTCTTTTGCAAAATTCTTTGGGAATGAAATGTAACAAAAATCTTACTTAAGATAAGCACCTGTGTAAAAAACAAACGTCCTCTAAATCACAAAGTATGAAAGTGTATTTTGCATTTGGCATAGTTGTTTAAAGGTTTAACGGGGATAATCATTTAACAAAAGGTCTATCAGCTCTTCTCTTGTTTCTAAAATAGAGTAACATGTCTCCTTTTGTATTGTCCAAACTCTATTTTTGTGATCTCTCTAAAAGCTGCACACTTAGAAGTGAACAGGTTGAGCTAGTTTGATGGGTGATAAGATGCAATGAGGAACTGGGCAAGAGTTCAGCATCACCACCTAGTTGTTTATCTGAATTACTGTATCCTTTGAGCTTCGTTTATGCCACTCTGGTCATCAGATGTGTGTGCCTTCTCTTAGTGGACTGCAAAGGCCTGGAATTTAAGTTTTATTCACTTCCTATTCCACTGAAGTCTTTTTACCGGGTAGGTACTGAAATTGGGTGGTACAATTAATTGAAAAATTGGACACAGAAAGAAGTAAACTTAGCAACTCTATAACATATCAATGGAACTTATTAAACCTAATACATGTTTTTAGATTCAATTCAAAGAGTAAATGCCCAGGTTTATCAGTTATGTAAAATTTGGTGTTCCATGCAATGAACTAGGCTCTTATCTCTTGTGAGTGAGTGAGTGTATTTAACGGTTTAAGCTAAGTTGAAAAGAAAGATTTTGATAATTCTAAAAACAATGTTGGCTTATTTTTTTTACCAAATACAAATTGTTGTCCTGCTTCAAATAATATGTCTGAATATAAATGCATGCATGTTCATTCCTACCTTTGGTTTCCCCCCTGTAGATCTCGGTCCTACGACTTGACTTTGCAGAGCTGTCTTTCTCGTGGGCTCAGGCTTCTCCCTTGCTTCCTTTGGAGAACATTCTATGCAACGTCTTAAAAAGCAAATTGCCTGTTTTGGAAAGAGTGATTTCTTTATGAGACCTTCTTAATCTCCAAGGAAAGTGCAGAGTCACACAAAAATATGCACAAACAGCTGGAGTACAGGTCGACGTCAGTGAAACAGAACCTTTTTCATTTTTTTTAAATATTGAAAACTGTGAGTGAAGTTACTTTTTATAAAAGTTCCCTGCTGTTTTCACAGCACAGCATGCAGCCCTATGAGACTGCATAAGCTGTATTTTCACACAGACTATTCTTAAAATGAGCCAGTATTGTTGTCTAATCTTTACAAAACAATGATACCTCCAATGAAAAAAAAAAAAATCCTCCCTAGCTAATGGTAGGATTGTAAAAAATTACCAGAAGGGAATTTGTATGAAATTCTGTGCTGCCAAAGTATATAAGAATATACTTACTTTTTATCTCAGAACTACTTTCATTGATTTATCTTTAATGTAATTATTTTTTATTCTCATTATTTAACCTTGGCTTCACAGGATCTACCTGGTTGGATAGCAGCCAATATTTATATATTCCTTTAAAGTTTACTGAGTGCTTAGATATATATTATCTTACAAAGTAGGAATTCCTCTTGTCCCCATTTCACAAATGTTTGATGATTGCTTTTGCAGATGTTATTCAAAGATGTTAAGGTAAAATCTAAAGATCTAAAAAGCTTAAAGTATCTAAGAGTAATTTTTAAATACACAGTAGGATACCTGTATAATAAAATTAATATATTCAAATTTACTACTGTAAACCAATTAAAGTAGAAGGAGAAATAAAAATAAATCTAATTTATCTGTTCACATGTGATATCACTATTTCATCATTGAAGAGATGTGGTTAATAATTTTATTTGCCTACTAGTGACAGTAGTTAACCAAGAGACATTTAGCTCTGTCTCATGTTAAAGGAATCTGAAGCTAGAAAGCTTAACATGGTTGACGGAATTATGGTATATCTATCTAACTATCTATCAGCTATCTATCTACGCTATATATTAGGGAACTATTTTCTTCTTTCTGCTTTGCTGTACTCAGCACATGTTTTCTATTTTCATGGGCACAGGGTGGTTTCTGGAGCTCCAACGATCATATCACTGTTTCTGTTAGGCTACGGGAGAAAGGCCAAAAGGTCTTTCCAGAAATCCCACCCAATAACTTCCACTTATATCTCACCAGTCATCCTAGTTGCCAGAGGGCATGGGAAAGGTGGACAGTTGGCCAGCTCATCATTGCAGGGATAAAACTAAAGATTTGTTACTAAAAAGAAAGGGAGACTGGATTGCAGCACATATTTGCTGTTTTTGTCACTCATCCATAAAAGAACATATGATATTCCTACTTTTAAGGACAGTATCTATTCAATCCTCCAAAACCCTCACTCCACATGTAAAAAATGCCCCACTAATGGATTAAAAAGGGTCCTTGATTAATTTAATCCTTTGATCAAAAAGTAATCAGAGGAAACAAGTTGAGTTTAGTAAGTGAAGGTGATAGTTGAAAATGGAAAACTATCTACCCTGGTTCAAAAGACTATATAATGGCAGTAAGAAAAAAAAAAATGAAGAAGAAATAGAAAATATGAAATTATTAGTAGTTGTTGAGTGCATGGTGATTTACTAAGCAGCCTAGTGAAGAGTAGAGTCTGGTTAAATGCAATTTTCTCTATTAAGGAGTTTGCAGTACTGCTTGTTAGCCAATGAAAAGCTTATATTAATTATTTTTAAAAGAAAATAAATAGCTGTAATTTGTAGCTCATTCATAAACTATTAAAAATCTATACTATTCCTCTCTAGAGATCACTTCCTGAATGTATCTTGGGGCCATTAAGGAACTATATTTAAATTATGCCTATTTTTTTCTGGAATTCTGAAAGCTAGAAAGAATAAAATCATTTCCTAGAATCTTACTCATTCTTATCATGGGCATGACTTAAAATATAAATTCCATTAGACTATTGACATGAAACATTTAGAAGAACAATGAATTATTGAAAATAACATTAACTCAATCTCAAAATTTATGTAATAAACATGAAAATATTCTAGACTACGCTAGTAATACAGTGCAAGTAAATTAAAAACAAGATAGAATTTATATATATACACATAATTTTACCAAGAACTGGTTAAGAAAAAGATATCAACATTCCCTTTCATTACTTGAAGAATAATTGGCAAAATCTTTTGTAAAGATACATATGCATACACATATATGTATTTTTAGCCATATGTGAGTGTGTATAAATATACACAGAGTATTAAAACAGCTGTATTCTTTAACACAGTAATTCCAGTTTTGGAAATCTATCTTTTTTTTTTTTTTTTTTTTTGCGGTACGCGGGCCTCTCACTGTTGTGGCCTCTCCCGTTGTGGAGCATAGGCTCTGGACGCGCAGGCTCAGCGGCCATGGCTCACGGGCCCAGCCGCTCCGCGGCATGTGGGATCTTCCCGAACCGGGGCACGAACCCGTGTCCCCTGCATCGGCAGGCGGACTCTCAACCACTGCGCCACCAGAGAAGCCCTGGAAATCTATCTTAAAGAAATAATCCTAAATACTGAAGAAGAAAAAGTTTTATCTACAATCTTCATGGCATCAGATATAAGTGAAAAATTGGAGCTAGTACTTGTTCAACACGGGATAATAACTAGGTAACTAACTGTACAATCACTGAGGTATCGCATTTTAACTTATAAACTGAAAGTGTTAGAAAAGTAAGAAGACAACTCTAAGATATCACAGGGGTACCCACTGCTGGAAGCAGCTATCACACTCCGGGCTGGGGACACAAAGGGAAGAGATTGGATGTACTAATCTAAGTACCTTAGTCCCGTTTTACTTTAAGCCCAGACCTCTGAAAAGGCAGCTCAGACTGTCGAGGATGATGTTCTTGAAGTAGAACACTTTTCTTATGCAGCCCTCCACTCTCCCTATGGCGCCCCCTTTTGGCAGAGCCTAACAGAGAACCAGGGGTCAAAGCAGACGTGTTCCGCCCCACCTGGAGGGCCTGTCAGTTTGCTCCGCCCATCTCCGTGGCCACCCTCTCACTTCGCAGTTCCTAGAGCTCCCGGCTTCCGGAAAATGGAGATCGAGGAGGGGCGCGGTGAGGTCAGGGTTCCCCCGCTCTGCAGAGCTGAGCAGGAGCCTGCACGAGTCACAGCGAGCAGGTTCCACCTCTGCTACCGCGCCAGACAGCAGGTACCCAGGGCTGGCTGCAGAAGGGTGCACGTGCACCCCACCATCGCAAAGCTGAGTATAGGAGGGTGGTTTGGAGATGAGAAACGGGAGCTTAATAATTGGCACACTCTTTGTTTATTGCCTGTCTCTCCATCTAGAAAATAAACTCTTAAAGGACGAGGTAGTTTCAGTTCTTACAACAGTGCCTGGCCCACGGCAGGTGCTCCATAAATAGTACTGAATTAATTCTGTTATTGAAGAACTGGGAAAATATGAAAAAAAATTATGGCATCTTTATCTCTGCCTTTTAGATTTTCTTAGTCCAGAAATTGCCCCAGCAAATGAAAGGCATAAGCCAAGGGAGCACCACCCTTCTCAGTCACCGTGTTCCATCTCTTTTAACTATGTTTGTCTTTGAGAAGTTACGTAACCTTAGGAACCCCAATTATATAACCCAAAAGTAGAAACAACATTTATTTTAAAGTGTCGTTGTAAGGAATGGTGATGATCCACGTAGGGTACACGTTTGTCCAGTCGGTTGTACTGTTGAAGCCACATACACATTTCCATACCCTGCACCCTTTAACCACTGTGCATCTGGCATGATTTCTAGGTAGGTATGGTTTCTGAATAATGATATAAACTAATAGTTACTGAGCATTTATATTTGTGATACATACTAATATAAGGGTTTTGTCTGTTTTAACATGTAATGCTTCCAACAACTTTCAAGGTAGTTGCCTTTATTTTTCCAATTTTACTTAAGAGGAAATTAAGGCACATAAAGTTAAGTAACTAATCCTAGGTTACAGAGCTAGAAAGTGCAGAACTAGTATTTGAACCCAGGTAATCTGGCTCCAGAGGCTGTCTTCTTAGCCACTGTGTTTCTTAAATAAGACTATTAATAATCTTATTCTTAATGCTAATTCCAGGTATTTGCAGGACTGTCTTGTGTGATTGTTAATAGGCACTTACCTATGCAGTTAAAATTCCTAAGGAGAATCACTGGTTTAGAAAAACCACACCTGACTGAATTAAACACACCAAGAAATGGCGAGAGGAGGTGTCTCCTTTTACAAAGATATCTGGATAAAGCTTAAATTCAGCCAATCTAATTGTAAACTGTTATTACCCTGTTATAGAAAAACCCTGTAATTGGATACAAGAAAATCCTCTGTTAAAGCTTGTCCCTTGGGCAAGGTTTAGCACTCGTCTCAGAAGCCCAAATAAAATTGATCGAAACTGTGTTTAAAAAAAAGTTATAGTTTAAAAAAAAGATTGGGGCTTCCCTGGTGGCGCAGTGTTTGAGAGTCCGCCTGCCGATGCAGGGGACGCGGGGTAGTGCCCCGGTCCGGGAAGATCCCACATGCCGCAGAGCGGCTGCGCCCGTGGGCCATGGCTGCTGAGCCTGCGCATCCGGAGCCTGTGGTCCGCGATGGGAGAGGCCACAAAGGTGAGACGCCCGGGTACCGCAAAAAAAAAAAAAAAAAAAAAAAAAAAAAAGGTTGAAGGGAAATACTTCACAACATTAATGCAGTTGTCTTTGGATGGTAATACAATGAATAATTTTTTTGTTTTCTTTTCCTTTTATATATTTAAAAAAATTTTCTAAATGAGAAAGTATTATTTTAAAAAGAATGTTTATTTTTTAAGTATGAGAGGAAACTGTTATTAAAAGCAGAAAACTTAGATGAATAAACGAAAAAGAATTATACGTAATTACACTGCTGTGTGTTAAAACTTTGCTATGTTTTCCAGACTTTTTCCAATGTAAGTACACTCACATACTGCCCGTGTGTGCAGACATTTTTACAAAAAAAACAATCATGTTGCTCATACTGCTTCATACTCTGTTTTTCTTTTCACTTATCAGAATACTATGAATAACTTCTGAATAAATACACATATATGTCATACTTTACAATATATTTGTTTGTGTTAACATATGATAATTTTTAACCAGTCCTCTATTGTTGGATATTTAGGTGGGTTCTTTATGTTTTATTTAACTAATATAGCCCCAAACTTATTCATTTGTTTTTACTACCTGTCTGATTAGTTCCTCAGAATAAGGTCCAATAGTGGAAATACTGGGTCAGTGGGTATATACTCTTAAGTCTTTTAGTGCATATTGACTAATTGTCCTCCAGAAAGGTGGCACCAGACAACTCTTCTACCCAGTGGTATGTTAGAATACATACCTATTTCCTTACAGACACACCATGCTCCTTGGCATCTTTCTCAGTAAGATAAGCTAAACAAAATCAATAGATATTATTGTTATTTCTTTGATAACTGCTGAGCTTCATGTGATTTTGTGTTTCTTCTTATAGGAATTGCCTACTTTTGTCCTTTGCCCATTTTATTCACTGAATTATTTTTTTAAAGTTGCTTTTGTTTTGATTTTTTGTTTGTGTTTTACTGATTTTTAAGAGTTGTATGATTTTTAATATCTTGCAGGAGCTTTCACCGGTTGGTGAATTAATTATATGGAAATTCCTGTTCACGGGTATTTCATATGTTGCATTTTAAAGAAAAGATAAAATGCATAATTGAAGGAATCCTGAAGTGTACTAGATGCCTCAGCAGAAACGAGAGTATGAAGATCCCTAGAGCAGAAGAAAATCTCCCAGCTTGGCACCAAAGTTGCAGGAAAAGAGTCCTGGGCTCATGAGAGACACTCAAGAAGAAAAGTCAATAATTCAGTCTGAGTGAGAACTATTCCCTCAGCCACAGGGAAGGTTTCTCACCACCAGTTTCTTCATGAGACAAAACTAGAGCCTGAAATCAAACTGTCTGGCTATGCTTCCCAGCTCCTCTCTGCTGGTCAGGGTTACTCACTCCTCAGATCTCAGCTCAAGCACCACTTCCTCAAGGAAGTTTTCTCTGACCTTGCCCCCAGGTCAAACCTCCTTTTTTATGTTCATAAAACAGTGTACTCCTTTACCGCAGTTCACATGGTTGTGATTTTATCTGATTTTAGTTACCTGATTATTTGATTCATATCTCTTTCTCACTTACCAGAACGGATACTCCCTGAGGGAAGGAAGTCTGATTTCTCAACCCTTCATCTCTCTACATTTAGCCTCTCACATAGGAGATGCATGACTAAGATTTGTTGGGTAAATTGATTGTATATAAATATGCATTGTAAATTATAATTAACATCCCTAGAGACTGAGTTCAGCCATTCTCCATGAATACTTTGACTTTTTCATGAAGTACTGACTTTAAGAGCCACTTCAGATATTATTAATAGAAAACATATAAACTTGGGAGGTCATAATTTACCAGCAAAATGTACATTCTGATGCCCCAACTGAGCAAAACACATTTTTCTCCCCATAGTTCTAGGTAAACAAGGTCATTTTACATAGAATGACTTTCCATTAACTCCATTGTAACTTTTCAAAAGGCTATTGATTACACACACAGAGACCTAAAGTTTAAGGGAAAAAAATTCTGTACCTGTGCAGTCCAATATGATAACCACCAGCTACATGTGACTATTGAACAGTTTAAAGTTGCCTAGTTGAAGTTGAGGCTGTATGTGCAAACCATGCATGGGATTTTAGTATGAATAAAATAGTGAAAAAAATATCAATTTTATATGTTGAAATGATATTTTAGATATATTGGCTTATATAAAATATATTATTAAAATTAATTCCACCTGTTTCTTTTTCTTTTTTCTTTTTATTAGGTCTAGTAGGAAATTTACAATTAAATATGTGACACAATATATTTCCATTGGATGGTATTGCTGTTTACTATAAATCACAGATACAAAACAACTTCACCTAACTAAGTCAGCTTTACATCTATTTACTACCTATTTAAAAGAATTGAAAACTTGGAATTCTGCAAAGGATGTTTGAGTAATAAAATCTAATTTAAAAATCGAAGTACTGAAGTTTACTAAATGAAAGTCTTCGAATTTCCACCCAACATTTATTTTCTCTTATTTTACCCACAATTTAACAAATTTACCTATTCACTTCCTAAGGTCAAATAAATAAACTACAAGTATTGAGGAAGGTAACCAAGAACAAGCACACTTATGTCTGAGAATTCAAACTCTTACTCCTCTGCATCTTGTTAGCCTGGCAACCTTGTAACAAGGAAGGTAATAAAAAAAATACTATGAAAAGCAGATAGAACAACAAACCTAAGCTGTGGGGGGCTTTGTGCAGGAACAAGAGTGTTATACTCCCTGTAGTCTCTGAGGACTTTCTAATATAGTTCATTACAATTATTGATGTTAGAAAAAGTTAAATGATTGCTCAGAGGGCATACTCCATTTAAGAAAATGTAGGATGAGTTCTATCCAAAATTATCAAAATAAAAAAACATTAAATTTTGGTAATTTTTTCTACTAAGAACAGCTATTCTCTAAGATAAAGGGGAAAATGACAGGTGGAGAAAAATAGTAGGAGATGAGAAGGAAAGGGGTTGTATTCTGGTTAGTCTAAGTTCTATTATAAAGGAAATTATTTTAAAAATTAACCATCATTTATTGTATAACATAAGAAACTTTAGGACAAATATAGGTTAGGTAAACAGAATGTTGTGAAATAATACCTTAATATTGATACCAGTTATTGCAACCAAACTATTAGTAGGAAAATGTTGTGTCCTTCCTCCTGTGTCAAATGCCATCCTTGTGTGCTTTTATGACAAGATTTTAATGGCGCCTTTGGATTATTATACGCTTTGGCCTAAGCTGGTGAAGGACTGTTAGGTCTGTTCACTGACTTCAAATCACATGTTATCAGTGAAACCTTCACTGCTGAGTTTCCTTTCATTGTATCTCCAGGCTGACCATTTCCTGTCAATGTCCCTTAGAACAGAGAATATACTGAAAACTGGGGTCAGCCACTGTGCTGCTAACTCCACACTTCTGGCTTTGGAAGATAAAGCAGTTTTTATTTTGTTTTGTTTCAAAATATTATCTTTTTCTTTTTTAAAAAACCAACGTTAGATTTTTCTGTGATTTGGTTCTTGTTAAAAATCAGCAAGGTATATTTTAAACAATATAATGGTGATGTTCAAAGATTCACTCACTGCAAAATGAATTAATTTCTTATTGATACATATTATGCTTCATTCAAGAATTTGAATACTGTGTCCAACTCACAGTCTTTGAGACTGCACAGAGTAGGAACAACTAAAATCTGAATGTACACTTGTAATATGGGGACTCATGAAAACCTAGCAAACAATCTATAATGATAAGCTCATGGAAAGTAAATAATTTTTTAAAAGCCCACTCTATACTGGTTAGAACTGTAATGCAGTATCTTTCAGATATCCATCTAAAACTTTGTGTTCACAAACTTGTGTTCTTTTAGAATAAATTTCATAGGTTACTATTCTTATTCTTCATTTTATCTTTAAAAATATAGTTGAGTCATCATTTTGACCATGTTGAGGGAAAATGAGCATATCAATATATAAAAGAAGGTAAACAACCCCTCAAACATAAATATCAGAATAAGAAGACTTACTGTGCCAGGTGACCAGAGGACAATTAGGAAAGCTGCTTGGAAGTGTGACAATGACCCTCGCCCTTTGGATTTCTCACATTATTATTAGACTGGCTAATGACCAAGGTGTGAAGGATTAGGATTCTGAGCCTTCAGTAATTAGCAGCATGTAACGTGTTTTGATTGGGATGACACAGGGAGGTGGAGGCCACTTCTGTGGGGGAGGGGGAAATAAGATGAAGGACTCGGTAGTTAACTGTGTATTCCTGACAAGGCTTGTTATTGTGTTATTCTTATTGCTACTATTTGAGTTTCTTCCCTGTCAGCCTCAGACCACGTTTCCTGCTCTGTGAGTAAAAAGCTATCTTCATGAACAATAAAATCATCTGATAGTTGTACAAAGTGAAAAGAAATCACTTGAATCAAGAGGTGAAATGATTCAATCATTTTGTGCAGTCATATGGTGAAAGATGTCCTTAATCAATAGCTCCAAAGTAATTTTTTGGCAAAATCAGGGCTGGATTCTCCCATAGGTAGATTATCATAATTTTGATAGGTACAAGGGAGAGATCTCCCCTGGAGAGAGGGCCTTGACAGGGGTCTCTGAGCAAGTCTCACCCAAGGGAACAGTGTACTTACAATAAAAGGAGAAGAGAGAAGAGGGTAACAGACAGTCAATGGGAACCAGCAGAAAAGACGCTCTGTGTTTTTAATTTTGATTAAGCCCCTGAGCAGGATAGGGGAGAAAATATATCAGTTGCACAGTTATCTTCAAGTTGTTTTTTGATATTAATATTTTGTCCTTTAGTTTGTTCGCTGACTTTGGTTGATGTTATAAACTAAGCCGTCACTCAGCTTCCTCACTGGTCGAATGCCAGTTGAACCACTTTTAGCTTCTAAATGGAAAGTTCTGGTTTTCTTGCAAGTATCCACACTAGTGTGATTTTTCTTTCTTTTTGCAAGTTCCAGGGTCTTTGCCTCTCTGTTATGTACACTCCAGGGACAGATGACAGAGGAAAATACCACTTGTTTGACATAAGACACTGCCTGGTTGGGGCTGTGACTGTCATGCTGGGAAGCAGTGGTTGTCTCCAAGGAAGCATTGACTGTTACATCACTGGAGATTCCAGCACCTGGTGGTGATTTGTTTTGCTGTTGATTGTGTACTGCCTTATATTTTTAAACTTGATGTATATGTCTCTGCAAACTGTTAACCCCTAGAGGACAGAGACAATGTCAGCTTTTATAGCCTCCAAATAACAAGAAACACAAGAAAATTAAACAAATACTTGATAAATTATATTCAACACTGGACTGTAATTTTCATGAGGATAGGGCTGTGACCATACTGTTCACCATTATATCTCTAATGCTTAACACAGTTCCTGATGTGTAGTTAAGTGCTTCACAAATATTTGTTTAATTGAATAAATGAATTTTTAAAAAAATTATGAATTGTCAGCTGAGATTGAGGTTGCAGTGAAGGGCAAGAAGAGTGGAGTGGAAAAACTTGCTGCTCTTGGAGCTGTGCTGCTGAAGGTCCCATGAAGACGCCTCCTCTCAGAGGGCTTCCTCTACCTCATTGGCCTGTGGTCAAAAATACGGGTGGAGTCGGAGAAACTTGGATGGATCTAGTTATACTTTTAAATCTTTAGAGCCAGGATATATGTCACCATCCAGTAACCCATTCCCAACTCCCAGTTCCCTCATCAAAGGATGGACTTGGGCTGGACGCTTCCCTGTGTTTTAGTTAGAGGACCTGCTTCTCTTTTCTGGTCAAGTAATATTATCCTTTGTGAAATTCACAGCATATGGTTTTGATCATTTTACACTTTAAACTCGAAGGAAAAAAACACTCTGTCTCTGTAACATGTTCTGCTCGGTCAGTTATAGCTCCCAGTGGCAGGAGCACTCGACTCACACACAGACTCGCAGGCTTCACCCACAACCTGTTAGTTCACGATTTCAACACATCATCTATTCTGTCCTCTTTTCACACACTAAATTAAGACTTACGTGCCTTGCTTTAGGCATTCTTGTATCTCCCACCTGGCACATGATGTGTTCATTAGTATTTGTTAAATGACTGGCTGAATGGAAGGTCATTGTATTTTCTCTTACTACTAACACATGTTCTTTTTCTCCTTGAAAGGACTTACTATTTTTCAGGATATATCCATTACTCCTCTGATTCATGTTCATGTCCTGTATTTTAAGACCTCATGCTGGAAAATCATAGTTTCCTATGTCATAAGGTTGATTTGACAACTCAAAATCTTCTTAACCTTGGTTTGTTACTGCAAGTTTCCAGCATTCTGATTCATGATAGCCTCATTAAAATCAGCAAAAAAAATATACAGAGGGAACATTTTCCCTACATTTTTTAGGATATATTTTTTTCAGCTCTCCCTCTGCCCACCAGTTGAAACTATAGCTAGGAACTTAAAAAAATAAAGCAGCTGAATGGGTATTTCAAATTACAATTTGATTTACCTGAAGATAAATATGAAAAGGGAAAAAAAACCCCAGTCTAACCACGATCATCTAATTTAGTTAAGAATGTGTTTAGTAATCCATTTAGAAAATGCAAATGAAAAACATAATATTGATATATTTTTAAAACATAAGTGCCATTTGGTTGTAATGTACAACATGGTGACTATAGTTACCACTGCCGTCTGGTTTATAGTAAAGTTGTTAAGATTTCTGATTATTAATTTCTGATTATTAATGATTATTAATTTCTGATTCTAATACTATCCCCTCTAAGATTCCCAAGACTATCCTGTGAAATACTTCTCTTTTAGAAACTTTATGCTTTTCATCCTAATCTACAAATCTGACTTCCTGAAATAGTTTTTGAATATACTCTTTTTTGCTTCCCAGTTATAACAAAAGGAGATGAAATAATTTATCTTGGAATAACTCTGAGAACTTTCACAAAATTATAATGTAGGTTACAACTTGACCTTGGTCCCATCCCTCTGTCTATCCCACCTGCTTTCCAGCCCTCCAGGCCTATCTGGAGCCCAAGAACCTCATTCTGAGCTGTTATTAAATACCTGGAAAAGGTGTTGGCTGGTAACTTAAACTGTATGGTCCCCAGTAATATATTTTATCACAGGATTTTATAAACAGAATATCCTTGAAAATCCAGAAGAAATTATTGCTAGTGATGATATTTCTTGGGACAATATTTTAAAGTGTCCTATGGTGGCCACATGTTCCGGTCAGACCCTGTGAACAGACAATTTAGGAAGGACTGTGATAGATGTTGTAAAAAAACAGAAAAACAAATACAGCAGGCACAATGTATGTGTGATCAGATAACAGATACTTTCTTTGTTATTTCTCCAAAAGTTTTTAGGAAACAAAAGTGTCCCCTGCAAATTGTCCATATATATGCCTCAAGATAATCAGCAGGTGGTTGTGTACATAAATAAGGTAGGTGGGTTGTAAAGAAGCAAAATGAGAAAGGGGTTTGTTGGTATATGTCCATCGACAGAGAATAAGTCAACTACCAGACTCTAGAAACCCAACCAATTTTCTGATGGAGAAATGTCAGGTGGCAAGTTCCCTGAACACTGTATAAATCTACGGTTTACTCCCTTACCAGCTGTAGAATCACCTCTTGCACCAAATGACCGAGACTTTAAATTTCAAGTCTTTAACTTTTCTAGTTGAAAATCTAAAAGTACCTTTACAACTTTAAAATAATTTTTATCATATTAAAGCTTCCTAGAATATTTTGTACATATATTTTACAATTACTCTTAATTTGTGTGTGTACATTTGTAATTATTTTATTTGTAGATACTCATGTTTATTTGCATTTTATTCATAAAAATTATAAAAGGGGGCTTCCCTGGTGGCGCAGTGGTTGAGAGTCCACCTGCCGATGCAGGGGACACGGGTTCGTGCCCCGGTCCGGGAAGATCCCACATGCCGCAGAGTGGCTAGGCCCGTGAGCCATGGCCGCTGAATCTGTGCATCAGGAGCCCGTGCTCCACAACGGGAGAGGCCACAACAGTGAGAGGCTCGCGTACCGCAAAAAAAAAAAAAATTATAAAGGACTTCCACTTCTAATATATATATATATATATATATATATATATATATATATATATATATATATAAAGAAAATGTTCATAAGTATGCATAAGTACAGTTTACATACAAGTTAAAAATACCTAATCTTTAGAAATCTAGGTTATAATGTGAATAAATAATGGCATCTTGATTTGCTTTCCCTGTCATTCCATAAAAATACTCATGAAAACCCAAAATAGAGAAACAAAGACTCACAATTATTTTTATTCTCTGTTTTAAATTCTGCTTTTTGATCCATTTAAGCAGCTCTTACTACTATTGTCTTTTCTTTTTCATCTTTTTGTGCTATATTTGGCATGTCCAAAGAATACATGTGACATAGATTTAATTTATAAGGTATAACTAATAAAATGAATGACCATGTACCTGACACCTCTGTGCTCTTTTCCTATCCTGTCCTCCTGCCTCACCTTCTAGGCATAACCACTATTCTGAATATTATGTTTGCATCCTCCCCACCTTTTTTGGTTTTATTGTGTATGTATACAGCCCTAAATATCATATTGTCTTTTCTTCAACTCTAAGAATGTTATCATACAATCACTGTGGTTTGGTTTTTTCACTCAACATTGTATCTTTAAGATTCATCTTTGTTGTGTATAAATTTACAGCGTTATATGCATATACCATAATATATTTATCCATTCTTCTGCTGATGAACATTTGGGATCTCCCAGCTTTTTGATACTGTGAAGTGATGCTATAAACATCCTTTTACTTCTGGTGCATATGTATAAACCCTTCTCTAAAGTAAGTACCTAGGAGAATTGCTGATTGTAGTGTATGAACATCTTCAGTTTTAGTAGGAAATGTTAATTATTTTTTTCTAAATCTGTTGTGTACATGTCCTCAACAATACTTGGTACTATCAATCTTCTTAATTTGTCCCAATTTAGGGAATAAAATAGAAGATCACAATGTTCTTAATTTGCATTTCCCTGATCTTTAATGAGATTGATACCTTTTCATGTACCTATTCACTATTCTTGTTTTCCCTTCTGAGAAATGCCTGTAGATATTGTCTTCTTATTTTTTTTTATTGCATTATCTGTCTTTTACTGATTTGTAGGAATTCCTTATATATTTTGCATACTAGCTGTTTATTGGTTGTATGTTACAAATATATTCTTCTAGAGCGTGGCTTGTTTTTCACTTTATTTATGGTGACTTCTAATGAATACAAATTCTTAATTTTTAATATAGTGTAAGTTATCAGTCTTTACTTTTGTAGTAGTACTTTTTCTGTCCTCTTGAAGAAATACCTCACTGAGAAGATTGGATTTTCCCACAGTGATGTGTTCCTATTTTTGCCCTAAAAGTTTTAAGTTTGTCTTTCACAGTTAAATCCTTAATCTGTCTGATAATTATTTTCATATGTGTTGTGAGATGGGATCCATCTTCAGTTTTTCCATATGGCTGCCCAACTGTCCCAGTCCTATTTATTGACTATTTTCCCACAGTTATTAAAAATACTCCCTGTACTGTATAGTAAATATCCAAATAAGCGTGGGTATGATACTGGGTTATCTCATGTTTCACTGGTCAATTTATCTACTCCTGTGCCATATTTTTTAAATTAGTATAGCTTAAGAGTAAATGTGCATAAACATAAGGCAGGGCCCCCACCTTATTTTTCTGCTATAGGACTGTTTACTTGGTTATTTGTTTTTATGCATAAATTGTAGAATCATCCTGTCAAATTTACAAAGAACTCTAGGGATTTTGATAAAACTAACATTAAGTTTATGGAAATTTGAGTGATAATTAAAACTCTGTGATACTGAATTCCCCTAGCAATAAAACTGTTTACCTCCTCATTTATTTAGATCTACTTTAATACCTTTCCTAAAAGTTTTATATTTTTCTTAATAAAATATTTTCACAACTTTTGTTAGAATTACTTTTAGGTATACAATATATTTTGCTCCTATTGTATTGAATAAATGGTAACAGTCTTAAAATCTGATTTTCATAGTATTTGGTGCTGATCTAAAGAAATACAAGGGTATTTTGTTGTTGATCATACCTCCAACCAGCTTGCAAAATTTGTGTTTCTAATAGTCTGTAAATTTGTGAGGAAGTTTTGTTTTGTTTTGTAAACAATTATATAATTTGAGAAAAACAATTTTATTTCTTCCTTTTAAGTGTGGATAACTTTTATTTCTTTTTCTTGTATTACTATACATATAGTATAGTAATATAGTATATATTACATATAGTATAGTAATTTCTTGTATAAATTACATTATAGTATAAATTACATATAGTATATATGTATATATATACATATATATATATATTCTTGTATTATATATTTCTTGTATGCTAGCGAAGACTGCTGGTACCATATTTAATAGCATAGTAAGATTATGTGTCCTTAACTCGTTCATGCTTTTTAAAGGAATTTCCCAACTGTTTCACCATTAGCAATGATGTTTCCTTTATCATTTTGGTGGAAACCTGTTACCAGATTAAAGGAGCTTCCTTTTATTCCTACTTTGCTAAAAAATGTTATCATTTGCAGTGCTGTGTTTATGAAATTTTTGTTTTGTATGTAATTAATATTTGATGTGGTGAATGATATTTATAGATTTTAACATGTTAAACCACTCGTGAATTCCTGGGATAAATACAATTTGGTCATTTTTAACTAGGTTTTTTATCCACTGCTGTATTAACTTGGGCCTATTGCATTTTTATTTGTGACTGAAACAGGCCTTTAATTTTCCTTTCTCATATAATCCTGACTTTGGTGTCAAGGTTGTTTTGACTTCAAAAGAGGAGTTGGGAAGTATTTCTTCAACTATCTTTAAACATGTATATAAGACCAAAATATTTGGTACCTTGAATGTTTTGTCCAATTTGTAAAACTATTATGTTCCATGTTTATTATATGCATATTTTAACTACTGATTCAATGACTAGTATACATTTAGACTATTCTTTTTTGAATCAGTTTTATAAGTGCTATTTTTCTCAAAGTTCACTCATTTTACATATATTTTCAATAATAGTTTATCTTGGTATTTCTTTATTGTCTTTTAATCTTTGCTATAACTGTAGTTTTGTTGTCTTTTTAATTCCTTTGGTTGGTTGTTTGTGTTTTTTTTTAAGTCTTACTCAGAGAGAGCAGATTTTTAAAAAAATTAATTAGCCAAATACTCCCATTCTGCTGTCAATATCACCCTCTGTCCAACACAAAATGACTTCCAAAGACAGGTAGAGAATAAAGGGTACACATCATTAAGAATAAATCTGTCTATAGGTGGAATATTTTTCTTTGTCATAATAGTATCCTTCTAAGGTTTGCCCTTGAGAATTCTTGCTATTTTACAATCTTCAGGAAATTCCAGTGAACAATGAAAATCTAGTTTTTATTATACATTTTCTCACTGAGGCTGTTTCTCCATGTCTATAATAGGACAGCAGGCAAACAAATCTCAAATTCCATGATTCAATACAATTCTTCTATGTTGTCTGTTCAACATGATTGAAAAAATGTACAGACTCCTGCTGATTGATCTAAACTTAAATTCATGACTGCTACCTTCAGTTTTATTATATTTACCCAGTCTTTTGATACTCTCCCCCACATTTTTGCCCTTAATTATATCATTTCCATTATTATTCAAGTATGCTGTAACTGCATTTTAAATATTCTCTCATTACCATAGAAGACTTCTCCAGGTATTGCTTAATTTCTCTATTCCTTTACAGCAAATATCGTGTAAGAGTTGTCAATGTTTTCTGTCTTCATTTGATTTCTATTTTCTAACCAAATGCAAGAAGACTTACCCTCACTGATGTTCTCTCATCCAGGTCACTCATTTTTGACTGCTAAAACCAATGGTAATTTTTAGCCTCCTACTCTATGCATCAATCAGCATTTGAAAGAGTTCATTACGCTTTGTTAGATGTTTTCTTCACACGTCCTCCAGGAGTCATTCTCTCCTAACCCTCCTCTAACATTACTGGCCTCACTCTTCTCAACTTTATTGTTCAGAGAAGACCAGAGCTCAGTCCTGCATCTCTACTTGAGTCAACTCACTCTAAATACAACCTCTTATGTGTCATGATTTTATTCCATTTATTTCTGAGGACAAAAAATTAAATTAACAGATTGAACTTTGACCTAAAACCTAACACACAAACATTTACAAAGACCATTAGGTATCTAAGCAGTTCAAAATTTCACATGTAAGATGCACAAAACCAACTGCTTGGTTTGGATCCCCACTGACTCAGAAAGTAGCTTCTTACTTAGTTTTCTGCATCTCCATAAAGGGAAACATTATTCAGCCTTTTGCTTTGACAAACTTGTTTACAAAGCCCTTGATTCCTATTTTTTTTTAAATTTTATTGGAGTATAGTTGATTTAAAATGTTGTGTTAGTTTCTGCTGTACAGAAAAGTGAATCAGTTATACATATACATATACCCACTCTTTTTTAGATTCTGTTCCCATATAAATCATTACAGAGTACTGAGAAGAGATCCTTGTGCTATACAGTGGGTCCTTATTAGTTATCTATTTTATATACAGCAGTGTGTATATGTCAATCACAATCTCCCAATTTAACTCTCCACCCCTTCCCCTCCTGGTAACCATAAGTTTGTTTTCTACATCTGTGACTCTGTTTCTGTTTTGTAAATAAGTTCATTTGTACCATTTTTTTAGATTCCACATATAGGCGATATCATATGATATTTGTCTTTCTCTGTCTGACTTACTTCACTCAGTATGACAATCTCTAGGTCCTTCTATGTTGCTGAAAATGGCATTATTTCATTCTTTTTTATGGCTGAGTAATATTCCATTGTATATTTGTACCACAACTTCTTTATCCATTCCTCAATTGATGGACAGTTAGGTTGCTTCCATGTCTTAGCTTCCATTGTTGCTTTCATTGTCAATAGTGCTGCAATGAACACTGGAGTGCATGTATCTTTTCGAATTATGGTTTTTCTCAGGATATATGCCCAGGAGTGGGATTGCAGGATCCTATAGTAGCTCTATTTTTAGTTTTTTATTGAACGTCAATACTGTTCTCCACAGTGGTTGTACCAATTTACATTCCCCCAAATGTAGGAGGGTTCCCTTTTCTCCATAACTTCTTCAGCATTTATTATTTGTAGATTTTTTTGATGATGACCATTGTAACCAATGTGAGGTGATACATCATAGCATGTTTGATTTGCATTTCTCTAATAATTAGTGATGTTTATTATCTTTTCATGGGCTTTTTACCCATCTGTAGGTCTTCTTTGGAGAAATGTCTATTTACATCTTCTGCCCATTTTCAATTGGGTTTTTGTTGTTATTGAGCTGTATGAGCTGTTTGTATATTTTGAAGATTAATCCCTTGTTGGTTGCTCCATTTGAAAATATTTTCTCCCATTCTGTACATTGGCTTTTTGTTTTCTTTATGGTTTCCTTTGATGTATAAAAGCTTTTAAGTTTAATTAGGTCCCATTTGTTTATTTTTGTTTTTATTTTAATTACTCTAGAAAGTAGATCAAAAAAGATCTTTGCTATTTATGTCAGAGAGTGTTCTACCTATGTTTTCCTCTGAGTTGTACAATATCTGTCCATACATTTAGGTCTTTAATCCATTTTGCACTTTATTTTTATGTATGGTGTTAAGGAGTGTTCTAATTTAATTCTTTTACATGTAGTTGTCCAGTTTTCCCAACACTATTTATGGAAGAGACTGTCTTCTCCATTGCATGTTCTTGTCTACTTACCATAGATTAAGTGACCATAGGTGCTTGGGTCTATCTCTGGACTTTCTATCCTGTTCTAGTGATTTATATTTCTGCTTTTTGTGCCTGTACCATACTGTTTTGATGATGGTAGCTTTGTAGTATAATCTAAAGTCAGGGAGGCTGATTCCTCTAGCTCTGCTTTTTTTTTTTTTTTTCCCTCCAGATTGCTTTGGCTATTCAGGGTTTTTGTGTCTCCATACAAATTGCGAACTTTTTTTGTTCTAGTTCTGTGAAAAATGCATTTGGTAGTTTGATAGGGATCACATTGAATCAGTAGATTGCTTTGGGTAGTATAGTCATTTTCACAATGCAGATTCTTCCAATCCAAGAACACGGTATATCTTTCCATCTGTTTGTATCATCTGCAATTTCTTTCATCATCCTCATATAGTTTTCTGCATTCATGTCTTTTGCCTCCTTAGATAGGTTTATTCCTAGGTATTTTACTCTTTTTTTTTGCGATGGTAAATGGGAGCGTTTCCTTAATTTCTTTCCCAGATTTTTCATAATTAGTGTATAGGAATGCAAGAGATTACTGTGCATTAATTTTGTATTCTGCTACTTTACCAAAATCATTGATTAGCTGTAGTAGTTTTCTGGTAGCATCTTTAGGATTCTGTATGCATAGTGTCATGTTATCTGCAAACAGTGACAGCTTTACTTCTTCTTTTCTAATTTGGATGCTTTTATTTCTTTTCTTCTCTGATTGCTGTGGCTAAAACTCCCAAAACTATATTGAATAATAGTGGTGAGAGTGGACATCTTTGTCTTGTTCCTGATTTGGGAGGAAATGGTTTCAGTTTTTCATCACTAAGAATGATGTTGGCTGTGGGTTTGTTATATATGGCCTTTATTATGTTGAGGTAAGTTTTCCCTATGCATACTTTCTGGAGAGTTTTTATCATAAACAGGTGCTGAATTTTGTCAAAAGCTTTTTCTGCATCTATTGAGATTATCGTATGGTGTTTATCCTTCAATTTGTTAATATGGTGTATCACATTGATTGATTTGAGTATACTCAAAAATCCTTGCATTCCTGAGATAAAGCCCACTTGATTATGGTGTATGATGCTTTAATGTGCTGTTGCATTCTGTTTGGTAGTATTTTGCTGAGGATTTTTACATCCATGTTCATCAGAGATATTGGCCTGTAGTTTTCCTTTTTTGTGACATCTTTGTATGGTTTTGGTATCAGGGTAATGGTGGCCTCATAGAATGATTTTAGGAGTGTTCCTCCCTCTGCTATATTTTGGAAGAGTTTGAAAAGTATAGGTGTTAGCTCTTCTCTAAATGTTTGATAGCTTTCCCTTGTGAAGCCATCTGGTCCTGGGCTTTTATTTGTTGGAAGATTTTTAATCACAGTTTCAATTTTGGTGCTTATGATTGGTCTGTTTATATTTTATATTTCTTCCTGGTTCAGTCTCAGAAGGTTGTGCTTTTCTAAGAATTTGTCCATTTCTTCCAGGTTGTCCATTTTATTGGAGTATAGTTGCTTGTAGTAATCCCTCAAGATTCTTTGTATTTCTGCAGTGTCTGTTGTTACTTCTCCTTTTTCATTTCTAATTCTGTTGATTTGAGTCTTTTCCATTTTTTTCTTGATGAGTCTGGCTAGTGGTTTATCAGTTTTGTTTATCTTCTCAAAGAACCAGCTTTTAGTTTTATTGATCTTTGCTATTGTTTCCTTCATTTCTTTTATATTTATTTCTGATCTGATTTTTATTTCTTTCCTTCTGCTAACTTTGGGGTATTTTTGTCTTCTTTCTTTAATTGCTTTAGGTGTAAGGTTAGGTTGTTTATTTGTGATGTTTCTTTTTTCTTGAAGTAAGATTGTATTGCTATAAACTTCCCTCCTAGAACTGCTTTTGCTGCATCCCATAGGCTTTGGGTCATTGTGTTTTCATTGTCATTTGTTTCTAGGTATTTTTTGATTCCTCTTTGATTTCTTCAGTGATCTCTTGGTTATTAAGTAGTGTATTGTTTAGCCTCCATGTGTTTGTATTTTTTACAGTTTTTTCCCTGTAATTGATATCTAGTCTCATATCATTGTGGTCAGAAAAGTTACTTGATATGATTTCCATTTTCTTAAATTTGCCAAGGCTTGATTTGTGACCCAATATATGATCTATCCTGGAGAATGTTCCTTGCGAACTTGAGAAGAAAGTGTGTTCTGTGGCTTTGGGATGGAATATCCTGTAAATATCAGTTAAGTCCATCGTTTTTAATGTGTCTCTATAAATTTCCTTATTTATTTTCATTTTGGATGATCTGTCCATTGGTCAAAGTGGAGTTTTAAAGTCCTTTACTATGACTGGGTTACTGTTAATTTCCCCTTTTGTGGCTGTTAGCATTTGCCTGATATATTGAGGTGCTCCTATTTGGGGTGCATAAACATTTATAATTGTTTTAACTTCTTCTTGGATTGATTCCTTGATCATTATGTAGTGCGCTTCTTTGTCTTTTTAATAGTCTATTTTAAAGACTATTTTGTCTGATATGAGAAGTGCTACTCTAGCTTTCTTTTGATTTCCATTTGCATGGAATATCTTTTTCCATCCCCTCACTTTCAGTCTGTATGTGTCCTTAGGTCTCAAATAGGTCTCTTGTAGACAGCATATATATGGGTCTTATTGATGTATCCATTCATTCAGTTTATGTCTTTTGGCTGGAGGCTTGAAGCCATTTACATTTAAGGTAATTATCGATATGTATGTTCCTGTTACCATTCTCTTAATTGTTTTGGGTTTGTTTTTGTAGGTCTTTTCTTTCTCTTGTTTTTCCTGCCTAGAAAAGTTCCCTTAGCATTTGTTTTAAAGCTGGTTTGGTGGTGCTGAGTTCTCTTAACTTTTGCTTGTCTGTAAAGGTTTTCATTTCCCTGTCGAATCTGAATGATATCCTTGCTGGGTAGAGCAATCTTCGTTGTAGGTTTTTCCCTTTCATCACTTTAAATATGTCCTGACACTCCCTTCTGGCTTGCAGAGTTTCTGCTGAAAGATCAGCTGTTAACCTTATGAGGATTCCTTTCTATGTTACTTCTTGCTTTTCCCATGCTGCTTTTAATATTTTTTCTTTAATTTTTGGTAGTTTGATTATTATGTGTCTTGGTATGTTTCTCCTTGGATTTATCCTATATGGGACTCTGTGCTTCCTGGACTTTGGTGACTATTTCCTGCCCATGTTAGGGAAATTTTCAACTATAATCTCTTCAAATATTTTCTCAGTCCCCTTCTTTTTCTCTTCTTCTTCTTGGACCCCTATAATATGAATGTTGGTGGGTTTAATGTTGGCTCTGAAGTATCTGAGACTTTCCTCAATTCTTTTCATTCTTTTTTCTTTATTCTGCTCTGTGGTAGTTATTTCCATTATTTTATCTCCAGGCCACTTATCCATTCTTCTGCCTCATGTATTCTGCTGTTGATTCCTTCTAGGGAAATTTTAATTTCATTTATTGTGTTGTTCATCATTGTTTTTCTTCTCTTTAGTTCTTCTAGGTCCTTGTTGAACACTTCTTGTATTTTCTCCATTCTATTTCCAAGATTTTAGATCATCCTTACTATCATTACTCTGAATTCTTTTTCAGGTAGACTGACTATTTCCTCTTCATTTGTTTGGTCTGGTAGGTTTTTACCTTTCTCCTTCATCTGCTGCATATTTCTCTGTCTTCCCATTTTGCTTAATTTGCTGTGTTTGGGGTTTCCTTTTCACAGGCTTCAGGTTCATAGTTCCTGTTGTTTTTAGTGTCTGTGCCCACTGGGTAAGGTTGATTTAGTGGCTTGTGTAGGAATCCTGGTAGAGGGGACTATTGCCTGTGTTCTGGCAGGTGGGGCTGGATCTTGTCTTTCTGGTGGGCAGGGCTGCATTTGATGGTGTGTCTTGCGGTGTCTGTGAACTTAGTATGATTTTAGCAGCCTCTCTGCTAATGGGTGGGGTTGTATCCCTGTCTTGTTAGTTGTTTGGCATGGGACATCCAACACTGGAACTTGCTGGCTGCTGGGTGGAGCTGGGTCTTAGCATTGAGACAGAGATCTCTGGGAGAGCTCTTGCCAATTGACATTACATGGGGCCAGGAGGTTTCTGGTGGTCCAATGTCCTGAACTCGGCTCTCGCACCTTAGAGGCTCAGGTCTGACACCAAGCCAGAGCACGATGACCCTGTCAGCCACACAGCTCAGAAGAAAATGGAGAAAATATGAAAGAAAAATAAATAAATAAATAGAAAAGAATTAAAATTTAAAAAATATTAAAATAAAATAAGAAAAAGTAATAAAAGAAAAGAAGAGAGCAACAAAACCAATAAACAAATCCACTAATGATAACAATCGCTAAAAACTGTGCTAAGATAAACATAAAAATCAGAAACAAGTCAGTCACAGACAGCAAACCCCAAGCCTACAGCTGCTCCCAAAGTCCACCACCTCAATTTTGGGAACATGTGCTGTCTATTCAGGTGTTCCACAGATTCAGGGTATTTCAAATTGATTGTGGGCATTTAATCCACTGCTCCTGAGGCTGCTGGGGGAAATTTCCTTTTCTCTTCTTTGTTCATGCAGCTCCTGGGTTTGGCCCCACCTCTGAGTGTAGGTCACCCTCAAATCCCTGTTCCCACCCAGACAGGACGGGGTTAAAGCAGCGGCTGATTAGGCGGCTCTGGCTCACTCAGGCTGGGGGGAGTGAGGGATACGGAATGTTGGGCGAGCCTGCAGGCAGAGGCCAGCATGATGTTGCAACAGCCAGAGGCATGCCTAGTGTTCTCGCAGGGAAGTTGTCCCTGGATAAAGGCACCCTGTCAGTGGTGGGCTGCACAGGGTCCCAGGGGCGGGGATGTGGATACTGACCTGTGCTTGCACATAGATTCTTGGTGGCTGCAGCAGCAGCATTAGTGGTTCATGCCTGTCTCTGGGATCCAAGCTGATAGCTGCAGCTCTTGCCCATCTCTGGAGCTTGTTTAGATGGTGCTCTGAATCCCCTCTCCTCGCACACCCTGAAACAATGGTCTCTGGCCTCTTAGGAAGGTCTAGCGTTTTTCCCAGACTCCCTTCTGGCTAGCTGTGACACACTAGCCCCCTTCAGCCTGTGTTCACACAGCCAACTCCAGTCCTCTCCCTGGGATCTGAACTCCAAAGCCTGAGACTCAGCTCCCAGTATCCAACCGCACTGGCAGGTGAGCAGACAAGCCTCTCAGGCTGGTGAGTACTGGTCAGCACCAATCCTCTGTGCAGGAAACTCTCCACTTTGCCCTCTGCAACCCTGATGCTGTGCTCTCCTCCTTGGCTCTGAAGCTTTCCCTCCACCAGTGAAGCGGCTTCCTAGTGTGTGGAAAATTTTCCTCCTTCACAGCTCCCTCCCAGAGGTGCAGGTCCCATCCCTATTCTTTAGTCTCTGGTTTTTTTTTTTTTCTTTTGCCCTACCCAGGTATGTGGTGGTTTTCTTGACTTTTGGGAAGTCTGGGTTCTTCTAATAGCATTCAGTAGGTGTTCTGTAGGAGTTGTTCCACATGTAGATATATTTTTGATGCATTTGTGGGGAAGAAGGTGATCTCCACCTCTTACTCCTCTGCCATCTTGAAAGTTCCCTCAGTTCTGGCTTTATTGATTTGAGGCCTCTCCCTTTTTTTCTTGATGAGTCTAGATAAAGAGTTATGGATTTTGTTTATCTTTTCAAAGAACCAGATTTTAGTTTCATTGATCTTTGCTATTGTTTTCTTACTTTCTATTTCATTTATGTCTACTCTGATCTTTATGATTTCTTTCCTTCTACTAACTTCAGGTTTTGTTTGTTCCTCTTTCTCTAGTTACTTTAGGTGTAAGTGTAGGTTGTTTTAGATTTTTTGTTTCTTGAAGTATAATTGTATTGCTATAAACAATTGCTCACAGAACTTCTTTTGCTGCATCCCATAGGTTTTGGATCATCATTTTTTTTTGTCATTTGTTTCCAGGTATTTTCTGATTATCTTTTTGATTTCTTCAGTGATCCACTTGTTATTTAGCAACATATTGTTTAGCCACCATGTGGCTGTGCTTTTTACAGTTTTTTCATGTAATTGATTTCTAATCTCATAGTGTTGTGGTTGGGAAAGTGGCATGATGTTTTCTTAAAGTTTCCAAGGCTTGATTTGTGGCCCATGATGTGATCTATGTTGGAGAATGTTCCATGTGCACTTGAGAAGAAGTGTATTCTGCTGTTTTCAGATGAAATGGTCTTTAAATGTCAATTAAGTCTATCTGGTCTAATGTGTCATTTAAGGT
Organism: Stenella coeruleoalba; assembly: GCF_951394435.1. Classification (NCBI taxonomy): domain Eukaryota; kingdom Metazoa; phylum Chordata; class Mammalia; order Artiodactyla; family Delphinidae; genus Stenella; species Stenella coeruleoalba. The sequence goes on from NC_137149.1 coordinate 115,654,259, forward strand.
TTGTGTTTCCTTATTGATTCTGCCTGCATGATCTGTCCATTGGTGTAAGTGGGGTGTTAAAATCCCCCAGTATTATTGTGTTACTGTTAATTTCCCCTTTCACAGCTGTTAGCATTTCCCTGATATACTGAGATGCTCCTAGGTTGGGTGCATATAAATTTACAATTGTTATATCTTCTTCTTGGATTGATCCCTTGTTCATTATGTGGTGTTCTTTTTGTCTCTTATAGCAGTCTTTATTTTAAAGTCTATTTTGTCTGACATGAGTATTGCTACTCCAGCTTTATTTTGATTTCCATTTGCATGGAATATCTTTTTCCATCCCTTCACTTTCCGTCTGTATGTGTCCCTAGGTCTGAAGTAGGTCTCTTGTACTCAGCATATGTATGGGGTTTGTTTTTGTATCCATTCAGCCAGTCTATGTCTTTTGGTTGGAGCATTTAATACATTTACATTTAAGGTAATTATTGATATGTATGTTCCTATTGCCATTTTCTTAATTGTTTTGGGTTTGCTTTTGTAGGTCTTTTTCTTCCCTTCCTCATTTGTTCTCTTCTATTTTGGTTTGATGATCATCTTTAGTGTTTGTTGCTGTTAGTTTTTTATTTGTATCTATTGTTTATTGGTTTGCATTTTGCATGAGATGCTGATATAGCAGTCTATATATATATATAAGGTTGTTTTAAGTTGCTCATCTCTTAAGTTCAAATGTAATTCCCATTTTCTGCATTTGTACTGTCCTCTTCTCATGGTTGCTGGTTTTGATAGCATATCTGTGTGTGGATGATTTCCTACTTTTACTGTATGTTTACCTTTACTAGTGAGCTTTCCTATTTGTGAATTTCTTGTTTCCAGTTGTGGCCTCTTTTCTTTCCTGCCTAGAGAAGTTCCTTTAGCATTTGTTGTAAAGCTGGCTTGGTGGTGCTGAATTCTCTTAGCTTTTGCTTATTTGTAAAACTTTTGATTTCTCCATTGAATCTGAATAAGAGCTTTGCTGGGTAGAGTCTTCTTGGTTGTAGATATTTCCTTTTCATCACTTTAAATATATCATGCCACTCCCTTCTGGCCTGCAGATTTTCTGCTGAAAACTCCAGTGATAACTTTATGGGGCTTTGCTTGTATGCTATCTGTTGCTTTTCCCTTGTTGCTTTTAATAATTTCTCTTTGTATTTAATTTTTGTTAGTTTGATTATATGTGTATCTCATGTTCCTCCTTGCATTTATTTTGTATGTGATTCTCTGCACTTCCTGAATTGGATGACCATTTCCTTTCCCATTTTAGGGTAGTTTTCAACTATAATCTCTTCAAATATTTTCTCAGGCTCTTTCTTTTTCTCTTCTTTTCCTGGGACCCCTATCATGTGAATATTGGTGCATTTAATATTGTCCCAGAGGTATCTAAGACTGTCCTCATTTCTTTTCATTCTGATTTCTTTATTCTGTTCTGTGGCAGTCATTTCTACCACTCTGTCTTCCAGCTCACTTATTCTTTCTTCTGCCTCAGTTATTCTGTTATTGATTCCTTCTAGCATATTTTTCATTTCATTTATTGCATTGCTCATCTCTGTTTGTGCTTTAAACATTCTAGCTCCTTGTTAAACATTTCTCGTATCTTCTTGGTCTGTGCCTCCATTCTATTTCTGAGATTTTGGATCATCTTTACTATCATTACTCTGAATTCTTTTTCAGGTAGATTGCCTGTCTCTTCTTCATTTAGTGGTTCTTGTGCGTTTTTATCTTGCTCTTTCATGTTCAAGTTATTTCTCTGTCATCTTATTTTGCCTAACTTACTGCATTAGTGGTCTCCTTTCCACAGGATGCAGAATAGAAATTCCTCTTGCTTCTAGTGTTGCCCCCTGGGGAGAGTGAGGTTGGTTCAGGGGCTTGTGAAGGCTTCCTGAGAGATGGGGGGACTGGTACTTGCTCACTGGTGGGTGGAGTTGTGTCTTATCCTTCTGGTGGGCAGAGCCATGTCCAGGGGTATGTTTTGGGGTGTCTGGGAGCTTAGTATAACTTTAGGCAGCCTGTCTGCTGGTGGGTTGGGCTGTGTTCCTATCTTGCTGGTTGTTTGGGGTGAAGCATTCTGTCCCTGGAGCCTGCATGCTGTTGAGTGGGGTCAGGTCTTTGTGTCAAAATGGGGACCTCTGGGAGAGCTCATGCCAATTAACATTACACTGGGGCCTCTGCTACCAATGTTCTTGCCCCCACAGTGAGGTATAGCCAACCCCCACCACCCCAGGAGAGCCTCCAAGATGCGTACATACATGTAGCCCATGTTCCTATGGCTGTACTGTTTTGTGATGGGTCCCAGTGCACATGATACCTTGTGTGTGTGTCCTCCATGAGAGGAGTCTCTCTTTCCTCCAGTCCTGTGGAGCTCCTGCCCCCAATCCTTACTGACCTTCATTGCTAAAAGTTCTGGGAGTTCTTTCTCCCAATGCCAGACCCTCAGACTCTCTTGGAGGGTTATTTTTATGTGGGAACATCCTTGCATAGGCTGAGTGAGTTATTTATTTATTTTTGTGTGTGAGGGCTTATTTTAGTATGGTTATCTGCCACATCTTTCCTCAGTGCATGCTGGCCGTTATCCCCATGAGAGGGGGTTTGACTGGTCTTGTGGTGACCTGAGCCTGCCCTGGATATTGAGCAGGGCCTCCCCTTTGCTCTGTGGTTGCCACTGCCTTTTCTGTGTTGGGTCTGCTCTCTAGATTTTGGAGTAGAGACCCTCAGATCTGTTTCTTAGCTCTGTTTCTGATCTGCAGTCTGAGGTAGGCAGGATTGGAGCACTCCCACTTAGAGGGAAGCCACTGAGTATTCCTCCTCTGGAGATGTCCACCTATGATTGTGTTCTGTTGTGTCACCTTTCACCCATTGGGTGAGCTCAGAAGTTACTCTGTTTTTGGCACTGATCTCAGTCCCACCTTAACTGTGGGTATGCTGGTAATTGGTCCTGGTGTCTCCCAAGCATTGTTTTCACCAGGCCACCAGAGTAGATCCACTGACATCAGGTTCCAGGATTGCAGTATCATGGATCTGGCCTGGTCCATTCCCCATGTGTATGTGCTCAAAGTCCACAGTGCTAAACTAGATTCGTCTCGGCTGTGGGAGCACTCTTTGACCATTCAGATGTTTGTAGCAGCTGAGTTTACAAAGCTAGTCTCGGGGGTGTAATTCCACAGTTTGTGCAGTCATGAGGAGAGATTTCAGCTCTTCTTCCTTAGTGGCACGAGCCCTGGAGCTCAGCTGTGGTTTCAGCTCCACCTCTGTGTGTGGGCCACCCACAGATGTCTGCTCCCAAGGCTGCGCTAGAGCACAGGAGCCCACCTTGGTGGGGATGGGTCTCTCAGGGGAGCCAGCGGCCCCAGGGGTGAAAAAGCCCGCCCTGGAAGGAGGCCTTCCTAGTGCCTTGGGAGACAGGGTCCAGTGCATGAGGAGAGAGGGTGCGATGGTGGCTCCACCTTTTGTGTGTCACTCAACAATGACATGGCAGGCTTCCTCCAAGAGAATTCCCAGTTGTGGAGCTCCTCTATCCCGTCCCATCAGGCTTTCTCCTTGCAGTGAATAGCAGTTCTCTCCCCTGGTTTGCTGTCCAAATCACACGTTCCAGTGCCTGGCCCTGTCTGCACTGGTGGACACACATCTCAGGCTGGGACATGCAGAGCTACGGCTCAGACTCTCTGTGTAGGTGTCATTCTGTCCTGCCTGGTACAGACTGGTTGCTGCACTCTCCCTTGAGCCCCCAAATCTCCCCTTCTGTCATCGCTGATCTCTGTGTCTCTGATGGGGCTTCCTGGTTCAGGAACGTCTCCTCTCCTTCAGCTCCCACCCCGCAACAAGGGTCCCATCCTGCTTTCTCTCCTCTTCCTTTTCCCTTCTTTTTTCTTTCATCCTATCTGGTTACACAGGGATCCTCCTTTTCCTTTTAGGTGTCCTTGATCCTCTGTTAGTGTTCAGCATGTGCTCTGTGAGAATTGTTCCATTTGTAGGTGTACTATTGATGTGTTTGTGGGGAGAGGTGAACTCTACGTCCTCCTGCTCCTCCACCATCTGACTCCCTCTCTCTTCTTTTTCTTGAAAAGTATTTCTAGAGGTTTGTTTTTGCTTAGCTCTTCTTTACATCACTTATTTCCACCATTTAAAAAAGGATCTCCTAATTTCTATATTGTTTGATTTATTCTGTTGTTCTGTTTTTACATTTTGGATGATTAGCTCATTAATTTTTGTTTTTCTTTGAATATAGCATTTATAACTATAAACAGTTATACTTCAAAGTACTGCAGTTACAGCAATTTACAGGGTTTGATATTAAATAATTTGTATAATTGTTCAGTTCTATGTAAATTAAAGTCCCCATTATAGTCTTTTTTTAACCCATAAATTACAGGCATACCTCAGAGATGATATGGTTTCAGTTCCAGACCACCACAATAAAGTGAATATTGAAGTAAAGTGAGTCACACCACCTTTTTCATTTCCCAGTGAATATAATAGTTATGTTCTACAGCATACTGTAGTCTGTTAAGTGTGAAATAGCATTATGTCTAAAAAATGTACATATCTTAATTTAAAATACTTTTGCTAAAAAATGCTAACATCATCTGAACCTTCAGTGAGTTATAATCTTTACACTGGTGGAGGGTCTTGCCTTGATGTTGGTGGCTGCTGACTGATCAGGGTGATGCTTCCTGAAGGTTGGGGCTGGATGGGGCAATTTCTTAACATAAGACAACAATGAAGTTTGCCACATCAATTGGCTCTTCCTTTCAGGAACAATTTCTCTGTAACATGCAATACTGTTTGAGAACATTTTGCCCACAGTAGGACTTCTTTCATAATTGGAATCAATTCTCTCAAACCCTGATGCTGTTTATCAACTAAGTTTATAATATTCTAAATCCTTTGTTGTCATTTCAACCATCCTTACAGCCTCTTCACCAGGAGTAGATTCAATCTCAGCAAACCACTTTCTTTGCTTATCCATAAGATGCAACTCTTCACCCATTAAATTTTTATCATGAGATGGCAGCAATTCATTAACACCTTCAGGCTCCACTTCTAATTCTATTTCTCTTGCTATTTCCATCACATCGGCAGTTATTTCCACCATTGAAATCTTGAACCCCTCAAAGTCATCCATGAGGGTTGGAATCAACTTCTTTCTAACTCCTGCTAATGTTGTTATTTTGACCTTTACCCATGAATCACATATATTCTCAATGGCATCTAGAATGGTGAATCCTTTCCAGAGGAAATTACTTTGCCCAGATTCATCAGAGGAATCACTATCTGTGACAACTATAGCCTAATATTTATATATTTCTTAAATAAGCACTCAAAAGTTGAAATTACTCCTTGATCCATGGAATACAGTATGGATGTTGTGTTAGAGGCATGAACACAACATTAATCTCATTGTACATCTTTATCAGAGCCAATGCCCCTTCGGTGACCAGGGGCATTTTCAATGAGTAGTAATATTTTTCAAGGAAGTTACTTTTCCCAAGTGATAAATCTCAATAGAGGTCTTAAAGTATTCAGTAAACCATGCTCTAAACAGATGTGCTGTCATCCAGGCTTTGTTGTTCCTCTTATAGAACACAGTCAGAATAGATTTAGCACAGTTTTTAAGGGCCCTAGGGTTTCCAGGATGGTAAGTGAGCACTGGCTTCAGGTTAAACTTACCAGTTACACTAACCTCTAACAAGAGAGTCAGCTTGTCCTTTGAAACCTATTTGTTTGTTTGCTTTTTATTTTTTTTATTTATTTAATTGTTGGTTGGTAAGTTCATTGGTTTATGGACCATAGATGCAATCACCTCTATTGCTTGGGAATTTTTTTAATTGAAGTATAATTGACTCACAATATTATATTAGTTTCAGTTGTACAGCATAGTGATTCTACATTCTTATATATTACAAAATGATCACCACAATGAGTCTAGTTACCATCTGTCACCATACAAAATTATTACAATATTATTGTCTATATTTGCTATGCTGTACATTATGTGACTGTGACTTAGTTATTTTATAATTAGAAGTTTGTACCTCTTAATCTACCTCACCCATTTCTTTCATTCCCTAGCCCCCTCCCCTCTGGTAACCACCAGTTTGTTCTCTTTATCTATGACTTTGTCTCTGCTGTGTTGTGTTTATTCATTTATTTTGTTTTATAGATTCCACATATAAGTGAAATCATATAGTATTTGTCTTTCTCTGTCTGACTTATTTCACTTAGCCTAATACCCTCTAGGTCATCCATGTTGTTGAAAATGACAAGATTTCATTTTTTTATGGCTGAGTGATATTCCATTGTAGTATATATACCACATTTTCTTTATTCATCCATCTATCAATAGACACGTAGGTTGCTTCCATATCTTGGCTATTGTAAATGATGCTGCAATAAACATAGGGGTGCATATATCTTTTAAAATTAGTGTTTTTGTTTTCTTTGGAAAAATACCCAGAAGTAGAATTGGTGGATGATACTGTAGTTCTACTTTAATTTTTTGAGGAACCTCAATATTGTTTTCCCTATTGGCTGTACCAATTTACAATCCCACGAACAGTGCATGAAGGTTCCCTTTTATTCAATCCTCCCAACAATTCTTATTTGTTGTCTTTTTAGATAATAACCATTCTGACAGGTGAGAGGTGATATCTCACTGTGGGTTGATTTGCATTTCCTTGATGATTAGCAATGTTGAGTGTCTTTTCAGTTGTCTGTTGGTCATCTGTATGTATTCTTTGGGAAAAAAATCTCTTCAGGTCCTCTCCCTGTTGTTTAATCTGGTTGTTTGTTTTTTGGGTTTTTTTGATGTTGAGTTGTATGAGTCCTTCATATTGGGTTGGCCAAAAAGTTCATCTGGGTTTTTCTGTAAAATATGTTATATATATATATATATATATATATATATATGATATTAACCCTTTATTAGCAGTATGGTTTGCAAATATCTTCTCTTATTCATTAGGCTGCCTTTTCATTTTGTTAATAGTTTCCTTCACTGTGCAAAACCTTTTTAGTTTGATGTAGTCCCATTTGTTTATTTTTTCTTTTGTTTCCCTTGCTTGAGAAGATCCAAAAAAATATTGCTAAGACACGTCAGAAAATATGCCTATGTTTTCTTCTAGGAATTTTATGGTTTCAGGTCTTACATTTATGCATTTGGAGTTTGTTTTGTACATGGTGTGAAACGGTAGTCTAGTTTGGTTCTTTTGTTTTCCCTACACCATTTCTTGAAGAGACCCCATTGTTGCCTCCTTTGTCCTAGATGAATTGATCACATAAGTTTGGGTTTATTTCTGGGTTCTGTTTACTATTCCATTGTTCTATGTGTAAGTGATTACCTTACATCTATGATTTCTTAAGTTGAACTCATTCTAACCAGCCTGGACTTTTACTCCCACTTGTCTCATTAATGTTTTTGACATATTTTACATCTTTTTGTTTTGTGTACCTCTTAACTACTTAGTGTGGATATAGATAATTTTACTACTTTTGTCTTTTAACCTTCTTACTAGCTTTATAAGTGGTTGATCTTCTACGTTTATTGTATGCTTGCCTTTACTCTTGAGATATTTTCTCTTGTAATTTTCATATTTCTGGTCGTGGTCTTTTCTCCTTAGAAAAGTCCCTTCATTGTTTCTTATAAGGTCAGTTTAATGGTGCTGAATTCTTGTAGCTTTTCTTTGTGTGTAAAACTCTTTATTTCTCCTTCAAACCTGAATGAGAGCCTCATGGGTAGTGTGTACTTGATTGTAGGGTTTTTATTTTCATCACTTTAAATATATCATGTAAGTCCCTTAAGACCTGTAAAGTCTCCGCTGAAAAGTCAGCTGATAATCTTAGAAGATTTCCCTTGTACATAACTGTTGATTTTCTCTTACTGCTTTTAACATTTTCTCTTTATATTTAATTTTTACTTTTCAATTACCATGTGTCTTTATGTGGACCTATTTTTGTTCAACTTGTTTGAAACTCTCTGTGCTTCCTGGACTTGGATGTCTGTTTCCTTTCCCAATTTTTAGGAAAGTTTTTGGCTATTATTTCTTTAAATAAGTTCTCTGCCTCTTTCTGTCTGACTTCTCCTTCTGGGATCCCTATAATGTGAATATTAGTTGCTTGCTGTTGTCTCAGAAGTCTCAAAAATTACTCATGTTTAAAAATTATTTTTCTATTTTCTGTTCAGCTTGGGTAATTTCCATAACTCTGTCTTCCAGTTGCTGATTCATTCCTCTGTATAATCTAATCTACTCTTGATTCCTTCTAGTGTAATTTTGTTGTTGTTTTTTCATTTCAGTTATTGTATTCTTCAGCTCTGTTTTATTCTTCTTTATATTTTCTAACTCTTTGTTAAAATTCCCCCTGTGTTCATCCGTTCTCCCAATTTTGTTGAGCATTTTATGATCATTTTCTTGCGCTCCTTATCAGGTAGATTGCTTATCTCCACTTTGTTTAGTTCTTCTTCTAGAGTTTTGTCTTATTCTTATGTTTGGAACATATTTCTCCATTTCCACATTTTGTACAATTCTCTGTGTTTATGTCAATGTATTAGGTAGTTTGGTTATATCTCCCAATCTTGGAGAAGTGACCTTATATAATAGGAGACATCCTAGGGGGCCCAGCAGCACACTACCTTCTTGTCACCAGAATTAAATGCTCTAGGGGTGCCCCCTATGTGGGCTGTGTGGGCTCTTCTGTTGTGGTAGGGCTGACTACTGTGGGAGTGATGGTTGGTGGACCTGACCCTTGGCCCTGTTGACTTCTAGGTCCTTCCTCTTGCAGTGACTGCCAGCCTACCTGTTGTCAGGTTAGGTCCCAGGATGGCTAGATGCACAGCCTTGGGTGGCATGGAGTTGGTCCCAGCTCACTTGTGGTAAGGGCCATGAAATGGGATAGCTAGCTATTCAGCCTAGTGTGGTCCCAGGACTGGTACCAACCAGATGGTGGGCAGGTAAGTTCCCAGCACTAATAACCTAGAGAGAGGAATCTAAAATGGCAACAACAGTCCCTCATGGTGGGACCAGCTCCCCAAAATACCTGCCACCAGCATCCATATCTCCATGGGAAATTAGCTGGCTCCTGCCTTCAGGGAGGCTCTCCAATATCAGCTTTGGGTCTGACTCAGGCTCCTTTCACATTTCTGCCTCTACAGTTGTCTCAAAGCATGTGAGATTTTTGCATGAACCCTTCAAGAGCAGTGTCTCTGTTTCTCATGGCCCTGTGACTCCTCATACACAAGCCCCTCTGGCTTTTAAAGCCAGATGTCCTGAAGGCTCATCTTCCTGGTGCAGGACCCCTTGGCTTGAGAGCCAGATGTGGGGCTCAGACTTCTCACTCCTTGTGGTCATCCTTCTGTTTGTAGGTTGCCCACTTGGGAGTGTGGTTCTTTACTGTACTGCATCTCCACTCATCCTACATATCTCATTGTAGTTCTTCCTTCACACCTTTAAGTTGTGGAAAATCTTTTCTCCTAGTCTTCATGTCATTCTCAGATATAGTTGCTTGGTAAATAGTTTTAGTTTTGGTGTGTTTGTAGGAGGAGGTGAGCTCAGGGTCTTCCTACATTTCCATATGTAGAGTACCAAAGGCCACACCCATCCGTTGAAGCTTTGAAGCCAGGCACTGACTTCTCCTCTCTACCTATGAAAGTCCTAGATGGCATCTTCTTCCACCATAAGAATGTTTTATCTACACCAAAAGTCTGTTTTTTAGTGTAGCCACTTTCATTTGTATCTGGATACAAATGAGCTATATCTGGATAACTTGCTGCAGCTTCTACATCAACAATTGCAGCTTCATCTTGTACTTTTATCTTATAGAGCTGGCTTCTTTCCTTAAGCCTCATGAACCAAATTCTGCTAGCTTCAAACTTTTCTTTGGCAGCTTCGTCACCTCTCTCAGGCTTCATAGAATTGACAGGAGATAGGGCCTTGTCCTGGATTAGATTTGGCTTAAGGGAATGTTGTGCCTGGTTTGATCTTCTATCCAGAAAACTCAAACTTTCTTTATATCAACAATAAGGTGTTTCACTTTCTTACCATTCATGTATTAACTGGAGTAGCACTTTTAATTTCCTTCAAGAACTTTTCTTTTGAATTCACAGCTTGATTGTTTGGCACAAGAGGTCTAGATTTTAACCTAGCTCAGCTTTCAACATGCCTTCCTCACCAAGCTTACCCATTTCTAGCTATTGATTTAAAGTAAAGAGACATACCAGTCTTCCTTTCACTTGAACACTTAGAGACCATTGTAGAGTTATTAATTGGCCTTATTTCAATATTGGTGTGTCTCAAAAAATAGAGTAGCCTGAGAAGAAGGAGAGACACAGGGAAAAGCTGGTTGGTGGAACAGTCAGAACACACAAAACATTTACTGATTAAGTTCACCTTATTTTATGGGTATGGTTCTTGGCAACCCAAAACAATTACAATAGTAACATCAAAGATCACTTATAACAGATCACCATAACAAATATAATAATAATGATAACATTTGAAATATTGGGAGAATTATCAAAATGTGACACAGAGACATGAAATGAGCAAATGCTTTGGAAAAATGGCCCTAATTGCTCAATGTAGGGTTGCCATAAACCGTCAATTTTTAAAAAGTGCAATATCTGTAAATCACAATAAAGCAAAGCACAATGAAATGAGATGTGCCTATATTTAGGAATGTGTTTTTTAGGTTACAAATATTTGTTGTTATTGTTGTTTTTAAATTGTGTTTTAATTGCACAGTGTCCAGAGAATATGGTCTCATAAAATTACTTTTTAAATTACCTTAGACCTGAATTTGACCTAATGTATGGTTAATATTTTATATTTTTTTAATTTACCTTTGTTAAAATATTTTCAAGAAAATTTTATTTTTTTTACAAAATCATTAAAGGAAAAACTAGACTTTGTAGCAGAAAACCATGAGTAGATTTTTTTGGTATGTCTGGTTAATTCTTATAAATGTTTTATGTACACATTAGATAATACATATTCTCTAATTGTTGCATGCAGAAATCAAATTTTCTAATCCTGTGTTCAGATTTTCTTTGTCTTTACTAATTTTTGACTGTTTGAACTGTCAATAATTGAGTGAAATATGTTGAAATTTCTCTCTTTAGGTGGATTGACATTTCTTCCCTATTTTCAATGTGTTCTTACTTCCTATATTTTAATATTAATTTTTCCCTAAAGGAATCTGAGTTTAGACTTGTTAGATACTCTTGACAAATTAAAACTTTTATAGGAAAAAATATTTGCAAATATTGCAAACAAGTGTTTAATTTCCAAAATATACAAACATATAACTCAACAAACAAAAAAACCAAAAACCCAATCGAATAATGGGTAAAGACCTAAACAGAAATTTCTCAAAAGAAGAAAAACAGATTGCCAATAGGCACATGAAAAGATGATCAACATTGCTAATTATTAGAGAAATGCAAATCAAAACTACAATGAGGTACGACATCACACCAGTCAGAATGGCCATGATTAAAAAGTTTACAAATGATAAATTCTGGAGAGGGTGTGGAGAAAAGGGAAACTTCCACACTGTTGGTGGGAATGTAAGTTGGTGCAGCCACTCTGAAAAACATTATGGAGAAAACATTCCTCAGAAAACTAAAAGTAGAATTAGCATATGATCCAGCAATCCAACTCTTGGGGACATATCCAGAAATAAACTATAATTCAAAAAGATACATGCACCCCTATGTTCATAGCAGCACTATTCACAATAGCCAAGACATGGAAACAACCTGAATGTCCATCAACAGATGAATGGATAAGGAAGATGTGGTATATATATACAATGGAATATATACTCAGCCATAAAAAAGAACAAAATAATGCCATTTGCAGCAACATGGATGCAATGAGAGATTATCATACTAAGTGAAGTAAGAAAGAGAAAGACAAATACCATATAAGATCACTTGTGAACCTATCTATGAAACAGAAACAGAATCAGGGACATAGAGAATAGACTGGTAGCTGTCAAGGGGGTGGAAGTGGGGGAGGGATAGATTGGAAGTATGGGATTATTAGGTACAAACTGGTATATAGAGAATAGATAAAGAACAAGGTCCTACTGTATAGCACAGGGAACTATATTCAATATCCAGTGATAAACCATAATGGAGAAGAATATGAAAATGAATCTATATATATGTATAAATTAGTCACTTGGCTGTAGAGCAGTAATTAACACAATATTACCTGTAGTAAATCAACTGTACTTCAATTTAAAAAAGTACATTTTAAAACATGAAAATTTTAAAAAAATTGTCTTTATTTAATTATCTTTTCTCATCTTTAACAATGATTTTTATTTTAAAGTCAATTTTGTCTGATTGAACCTAGGTAGCCTCATCTTTCTTCTGATTGTATTCCTTTGATATATTTTTGTTGTAGCCAGCCTTCACAGTGACCCCCAATGGTCCCCAGCTTTTGGTAATCACAGCCTTGAATAGTTTCCTCTCATAATGAATAGGGCTGACCTGCATAATCACTATGATATTGTATAAATGGCAGTGTGTGGCTTTAGGCCCAGGTTACAAAGGGCACCATGGCTTCTTGAGTCATCTACTCTGAGGGAAGCCAGATGTCATGTTGTGAGGGTGTCAGGCCTATAAGAGGTCCTTCAGCCCCAGTCAGGCCTTGAGATAACTGCAGGTCCAGCCTATATCTTCACTGAAATCTCTTGAGAGACCCTAAGTCAGAAACATGCAGTTAAGCCACTTCTGAATTCCTGATCTATAGAAAATGTGAAATAATGCTTGTTCATTTTAAACCATTCCATTTTGAGGTAATTTGTTATGTAACAATAAATGCAGAGAGATACATAGATAGATAGATAGATAGATAGATGATAGGAAATACAATCTAATTACTTCATTTTACTTAGTCTTCCCATGTTCTTATACTAGGGATAAATAGCATATAGTTATATTTAAAAATCCAAACCAATAATCTGTCTTTTAATTAGGGAGTTTATTGATTTACTGTGATTGTTGATATATTTTGACTTATTTCTACAATTCCTTTTTTTTTTCCTGCGGTACGCGGGCCTCTCACTGCTGTGGCCTCTCCCATTGCGGAGCACAGGCTCCGGCCGCACAGGCTCAGCGGCCATGGCACACGGGCCCAGCCGCTCCGCAGCATGTGGGATCCTCCCGGACCGGGGCACGAACCCATGTCCCCTGCATCAGCAGGCAGACTCTCAACCACTGTGCCACCAGGAAAGCCCCATTCCATTTTTTTAAATTGTCCCAGTTTTTAATGTTCCTTTTCTTTTTTCCCCCTTTTTAATTAATTGGTTGAGTTCTTTCTTATTTTATTTTTCTTTGTATAATGTTAGCATTTAAATTATATTACTTTTAACTTAGTGGTTTTTATAGAAAGTTTTGTCATTCATAACTAATTTATAATTTCTAAAGGTAACTGAAGTCCTGCCAAAATATTATCAAGCTGTAAGAATACAGTAACACTGATTATTCCCACTTCTGACTTAACTGTGTTTTTGCCCAGTATTTTAGAATTCACTTTCTAAATAAAACTACAAATAATTAAACACAATTTTTATTACTTTACACAGACACCATTGTTTAGATCAAGATACATGTCTGTCATCTTTTCACAATTTTTTCTTTTATCTCAGATTGTCCGTCTGTGATGATTTTGTTTTGCTGAACTACATCTAAAGAAGTTCCTTAAGTAAAGAATTGTTAGTGGTAAGAACTCCCTGTTTTTGTTTATCTGAAAAAGACTCATTTCACTCTTACTTTTGAAAAATAACTTTTCAGGGAAAAGAATTTGATTACAGCTACAATAGTTCAGCACTTGCTGTTGAGAGTTCTCCCATCCACTTAATTTCCAGTCCTTATTAAGTGACAGGTCTTTATTCTCTTGATGTTTTTAAGAGTTTCTCTTTGTTTTGGATGTTCTGCAATTTTGCCAAAACACATCTAAGTGTGGATTTCTTTTTATTTATATTGATAGAAAGCCATTATGTTTCCTGGATCTGCAAATTTAGGTTTTTCATTTATTTTGCAACTTTTCAGCCACTGACTATTCACATATTTCCTCCCCTCCATTATCTCTGTTCTCTCCTTTTAGGCTTTCAACTACACATGTTGTAGAGTTTCTCATTCTATCTTCTATATATCTTAACTTCTTTTTTTTTCCTTCTGCACTAAATTCTGGTTAATTTCATCAGATATGTCTTCAGTTCACTAATTATTCAGCTGTGTCTAAAAAGGTGTTTAACCGGTTTATGGAGATTTTTTTTTAATTTCAAAAATTGTATTTTTCGTTTCAAGAAATTCCATCTTGGGGCTTCCCTGGTGGCGCAATGGTTGAGAGTCCGCCTGCCGATGCAGGGGACACGGGTTCGTGCCCCGGTCTGGGAAGATGCCACATGCCGCGGAGCGGCTGGGCCCGTGAGCCATGGCCGCTGAGCCTGTGCGTCCGGAGCCTGTGCTCCGCAACGGGAGAGGCCACAACAGTGAGAGGCCCGCGTAACGCAAAAAAAAAAAAGAAATTCCATCTTGTTTTTTTAGTCTTTCTGACCACTACGGATGGTTGTGTATTGCTTACTCATGTTTGTAGCTCTATATTTCATTTTCTTAAGAATTTATGATATAGCTTGTAGTAGGTAGAATAATATCCATGTTTTAATCACCAGATTAAATATGTGAATATGTTAGGGTACAGGGGAAAAGGGAATTAAAGTTGCGGATGGAATTAAGATTGCCAATCGGCAGGTAGGGAAATTATCCTGATCATCTATGTGGGCCCAATATGATCACAAGGATCATTAAATGTGGAAAAGAGAGGCAGAAGAAGGGTCAGAGGAAGAGATATGACAATAAAAGCAGGATCGGAGACACATAACATGAATGGCTTTCAAGATGGAAAGAGGATCATGATCCAAGGAGTTTAGCTGGTCTCTAGAAGCTGGAAAAGGCAAAAATATAGATTCCCCTCTGGAAGTTCCAGAAAGGAACAGAGCCCTGCCAACATCCTAATTTTAGGACACCTGACCCCCAGAATTTGTGTTATTTCAGAATACTAATTTTGTGGTTATTTGTTATAGTAACATTAAAAACTAACACATAGTTATTATATATTCCGTATTTGGCTACTTCAATATCTGAAGTCCCTAAGAGTCAAACACAGTTGTTTCCCATATATGGCTTTATTCTTGGTGATACTTGTATTTTGAACTTATATATTTTTTTTGATATTAATTTGTAGGAATTCTCTCGGCCTCATTGGGAATGTTTTCCTCTACCTCTACCAGAGATCTAGGGGCAATAAAAACCTAAAAATTAATTCTCTGGATAATTGCTTTTTATATCCAAATACAGCTATCAAATGTTTGTTTAAAGGAAAAATAATATATGCCATTTGAAACAAAATTATTCTTAACTTCCTGCTCCAGTTTTCACGTTACGATGGTCAGAGGTAAAATTAAAAAAAACAAAAAAAACCTTTTTTTCTCTTCAGTTGAAATGTTCTTAAAAACAAGATTAAGGATTGCAGTCTTTATGTATAACATGTTTACAGTCAAAAGGAAAACTTGAATGAATTGGAATAATTTGACTCTGTATATTATTTATTGAAGGATCTTGTGTATGCTTATGTATCTTTCTAGTTAGAACTTAATTCTGCAGTACTTAGTTGTATAAACTATAGATAACTATTCAACTTTAGCCAGTTGTTTTCATTTACACTTCCATGAGATATATTTTTTTAAATTTTATTTATATTTGGCTGTGTTGGGTCTTTGTTGCTGCACTTGGGTTTTCTCTAGTTGCAGCAAGCGGGGCTACTCTTTGTTGCAATGCATGGGCTTCTCGTTGCAGTGGCTTCACTTGTTGCAGAGCAGGGGCTCTAGGCATACAGGTTTCAGTAGTTGCAGCATGCGGGCTCAGTAGTTGTGACACACAGGCTTAGTTGCTCCACAGCATGTGGGATCTTCCCAGACTAGGGATCTAATCTGTGTCCCCTGTATTGGCAGGTGGATTCTTAACCACTGTGCCATCAGGGAAGTCCCCTTCCATGAGATTTAGAGAATGGAAAGTAAAAATGTTAAAAGCAATATGAATAAATAAATTTTGCCATTACAAACTTGGATAAGAAACTTGAAAAGAGGAACTTTAAAGCCAATGATGGACATCAGATTTTATTATCTCTGATCTTCACCAGTCCAATTTATTCATATATCTCTTTTTCACAAACAAGTAGAATTATTTGTGGTTCACATCAACTGATTGTATGACTAATTCTTAGGTATAATCTTCTAGATCTATTTAATTGCCCTAAGGGAAACACATTAAAGTTGTCAGCACTATCTTTTCTGCTTAGACGATGATCTATTATTAGTGCAAATTGTGGGCATTTCTGGGAAATAATTTACAAGTGTACTTATTTTAAAGTAGATGAATTTATACTATTCTAAGCTCAGCCCTAGTCTCCTCACCAATGACCAATTCAGGAATGGACAGTTTGCTCCATCCTGCCAATAAGATGAGAAGGCTTAGGAGAAGGTCACATGAAAAGTTGTCCCTCTTGTTCCTCCTGACATTTTCCTGCTCAGAAGAGATACCTAGAACAAGCTGCAGGCTGTTTCCTAGCACTTTAGGGGGAAGCTAAGAGTGAGGGTGTCAGACACAAGGACTGAAAGGACCTTGGTCTTTGATGACCTTGGTGAGCACTGAATCAACCATCCTGGAAATTTGCCTGACCTCTTGAAGTCCTATTATATAACAGTTAGTGCATTTCCTTATTGTTTAGCCAGTGTAAGTGGGACTTCAGGATACTTGTAGAATGCATTCTATCTCATACAAGGCAGGCAGAGAAGCAAGTGTATGTTCAAAAACGCCAACCGAAGGGGCCAAAATCATTGCTGGATTTCTAAAATATAATTTTGTCTGATATTTACATATATGCACACAGCACAAATCTACATATATTCATTCTACCTTTGACTTTGACCAAGTTGCTGGAAGGTTTCTATATCATGCTCCCATGTGCTGTGACTAATAAAATAGAGGACAGGTTAAATTTTATATTTAAATCTTGAAATGAAGAGGAATGATGATTTTACTCTTAATGTATAAATTTGTGTACTCTTCCTTATAGATGCTTCTACTGTTCACACCCAACTTTAAAAAATCCAGCAAAATACCAAGATTACTACTCTCTTTAATTCCTCACTTGTCATCCTTTCCCACCCACTACAGTCTCTGATCAGGAAGGTCACCAATAATATCTTCACTGTCAAATCTAATGGACTGACTTAGTCCTCAACTTCCTGGTTTCTTTTTAGCTCTTGACTAAGGTGTGCATCCCTGTCCTTACTGAAACTTTTACTCACTTGGTTCATGAGGCACTGTAATGTTTTGTCTCTCTTTACACTGCTGAGATTACTTCTTTCTGTCTGTTCAGTTAGCATTTCCTAATTTTCCTTCTCTTACAGGCATGTGTGCCTTAAGTTCTCTCTTTATCCCTCTTTTCTTTTAGTTTTCTGACAATATCTTCTTTGTCACACATATTCATTTCAGAGATGTATAGATAAATAAGCAATATATCTGTTAGTCGCTTTGATCTGTTTCACTGGGAAATAATGACATGGCTATCGATACATGAATCTTTCAGAAGACTGAATTACATCCCTGAGATTAGTATAAAATTACACTATAAGAGTTAAACCTGTCTTCATTCATTAGTCAAATTTTTCTGACTGATTAAATTATTCTAAAAATAATCACATGACAATTTTAATATCTAACCTTATTTCCTGGGACCTTTTCTGGTATGATATATGATCACTAATTTTTATAAACAATCCACATTCAACAACAAGAAATAGCATTGATCTTGGAAAAATTTAATAAGTTCTATAATTGCTTGAGATTACAAATACAAATTCAGGGACTGTTAAGTTCATGTAGCAAAAGAGCCAAAATCTAAGCTAATAATTTTATAGAGCTTGCAGAAACAATATATATGCTGGGAGATGTTTATTTTCTGTGGAACAATGAAAGCTTCTGTAAAACTTTGCTTGTTTTCTGTTACTCTATTGAAACCTAATTAATGTTTTTTTCCATATTAAGTATTTCTGAAGAAATAAAATCATAGTCAGAAAAATTCTTATTCTTTTTGGAATCATTTATTGTGATTAGCCATCTTCACACACAACACTGTCTGGAAGAGATGAAATGTATCATGTTTTAAAGACCCCTAGAGAAAAAGGTTTTAGAGCTTACTTTTGGTGACTTATTCCAATGACTAAATCCCCACAGGAAATTATTTCTCATGAAACCTGAATATTTCACAATAGGCTTAAATGTTTCCTTTTATTATCTGACAATGTCTGTAAAGAAACTTCTTTAAACTGCAAAACCATTTTTAAAATTACTCATTACCAACATTCTTTAATCTAACTCAAGTCTTTAAAAAAATTAAATCATAAATCATTTCTAAGATACTCTTAATGCTTTCAAATTTAGGTTCTCATTTCATCTAAAATTTTAAAATTATGTTATGTAAATTCATTTTTTCCTGATATACAGATCAGAACATCCTATATTGTATCCATTTAAATATACATTATTATAAAATATATGCATTTAGTTAGACTTACAAAAAATATTTTTTGAACAAACCCTCCATCAAGTTTATACCAATGACAAAACAAAACAAAAAGATGGTCTAAGGATTTTTCTTCTTTTTACTGTTCTTTTCAACTTCCTGATTTTTGTGGATGCTGTAACTCTTAAGCAAGGTTATCACAGTGTAACATAAATAAGAGATTAACTTTACAGTCACTCTCCATTCACCGTAAAACTCCTTGGCCTACTCAAGTCCAGTAGGGTCAGCGTTTTCTTTGGCCAGCTTGAGTCTTTGGCTGTAGTAACATGGGGCTCACGCCATGAAATACTGTCAGCACAAGGGATATCCTTTGGAAAACAAGGCAAACTCGCCCTCTTTTTTTGCATACAAAAGTAGGGAAACTATCATTCGTTAATTCATTAATGTCAAAGAGTCTAAAGAAGTTTGTAAGGACAAAGAAAAGCCCAGCTAATTAACCATTGTGTTGTAATCATAATCAAGACTTACAAAGTACTTTTTGTGCCAGGTAGCACATAGATTGTACAAAAGACAATTTCTGCTGACAAATTTTCTGCCAGCCCTGTGTCTCAGGTCTCAACAGTTGAACTCTTTGTGCCAAAGACTACTGATTAATTAGGAAAATTCAACAAGCAATTATGAAAATAACTCCCCAAGTCATTTAGCCACAAGGTAGTGTTTTCCTGTTATATTTCAAGTAAACAAAAGGATATTGGTTGATTGTTGGAAGGGAGTTGATTATAACCTTTTGGCTCTGAATAATGAGTGTGTCTTAATTCCATTTAATGGTTTGGAATTCCAAAGCTATGGAGTTCATTAGGGAAGCAGAGGAAGTAAACACATGAAAAATAGGGAAGGAGGCCCATTGAATCTCAATCAGCTTCCCTTCCCCAACATTAACTTGCAGGTGGACTAAATCCACAGCCACTTCTAAATAGCTTCTAAATAAATAAACTAAATAACTTTTAGATGTCCCCATGCTATCTTTCAGCATAGAAGCTGACTGTGCACGTGCTCAAATGAATTGACAAGGGGAGCAGTGTCGCGGGATTTTGGACTACACATGAGTAGAATTACTGAGAAGCTGATAGAGACGGGATGTTTTCAGTTACAATTTTAACTGGACATAATGGCTTCCCCACAGGAAAGCTTGTGGATCCATAAACCTAGGCCACTTCTCCCTTACAGGAAAGGAGCTGTTTATTACTGCAGCCCATGCCACCTGCTCAACCATCAAGTGTACATTTGTTCTTTGGGGAACAACAGGGTGGGGTATTTACTAGAAACAGGGCTGAGAGCCAGCAGTATTCCACTTCCAAATTCTGGTTGACTCCTCTAGTGAACTCTGTCTAGTCCCCTCAATAAAGCTAACCGCTGCTTATTTAAAACTGGAGCCAGATATGCAGTGCCTTAGGAAATAGCCACACCTCACTGGGATTTCTTTGGCACAGAATGCATTCAACATTACCCCTGTCACCAGCAAATATTTATTGGACACCTTCTATTAATGTGTAATAAATGAGTCAAAGGGCTTATAGTATACCTGGATTTACATGACGTGCTTCTGAAAACTAAGTGTGTAATAAAAGGGGTTCTTTTATACATTTTTTTAAAGCTTTGGATTTTAAAAAAAGAATTCATGTAAATTTATCCATTTAATATTTCTGTAAATTGAGTCAGCTCTGTAGTATCTTATTGTTAGGTGTTATCTATATGACACAAAGTTAATTTTAAAGATAAACATCAACGACAAAACAGAACACAAATTTCCCCATACAAAGAATCAGAATGCTAATACACAAAATAAATTCTTTTTATTGTTATTAGATTGGAATTTTTAAAAAACTTGCTCTCCTTGGAACTCTATGTTTGCACAATTAGAATCATGAAGGTATATAATAACAAAATATTCTCTATGCCCTCTAAAGTAGGTGACAGCTCTTGGGCATGGTGATATGCCATAAACAGCTCAAGTAGCAGAACATCCCTAGCAGCAGAATTCACTGGCAGCTGACCAACTTGAATGTTTTTGTACTATCCTTGACTTCTATAGTTGGTAAAGAGAGAGAAAAAACTGTTCCAGAAATGTTGAAAGAATGGATGTCTAGAAATGGAAGATGAGGGAAGAGAAATGCTTCTCTCACATTGTTAAGCACTGGAAACAGTTAAGTCGTTACTCCAGAGATCTCAAATGTTTTAGAAATAGAAAAACTAACAAAATCTCCTGGTGTTTTAAAACCCAGATCACTTAGCTTAGTCTCTTTTTAAGAACTTTAGTGTTACCATACAATATTAGAGAAACAAATAGTAATAGTCACAGTGAAATACACTTACAATCTCATAAAAAGTTCACTTATGAAAACTGTTTCAATAAGGACCTGGGTCCTGCTAAGGTAGCTCTGAACAGTAGCACTCAGCCAAGCACGTGCCTCTAGGCCCGCCTGCTGCTGTTGGAGCCTTGTTTTGTTTTTTTTTTTCAAATTCTTAAGAAATTACTTAGCTGGAGTTGAAGATAGAAGAGAACATAGATGTAGAAGCACAAAACATGAGAGTACACTGTTAGTTGGAGTCTCAACTAGTTCTTCTATGACTCAGTTTCCCATTTGAGAACAAGACCACCTAATATATATATATATTTATCACAAATATCTTGCTACTGACAGCCTCAGGACAAAGTAGACAAGCGATGAGCCATAGAGAAGTACATCTGACTCCGTCAGAAAGACATATTACTAGTTTTTTCCAGTCATTTTTCAAGATGCACACTAGAGGTATAGGTTATCTGAGAGAGCTCTAAGTTCTGCCCTGTGATTGTAAAGCTCTCTTTTCCTAATTTTTGCACATGTGACCTCATTGTTTTTGGGTGCCATCAAATCCCCATCAGGAATGATGTACTAGTCTACTTGGGCTGCCATAACAAAATGCTGCTTACTGGGTGGCCTAAACAATGGAAATTTATTTTCTTATAATTTGTGAGGCTAAAAGTGCAAGATCAAGGTGCCAGCAGTTTGTTTTGTGAGGACTCTCTTCTGACTTGCAGATGGCTACCTTCTTACACTGTCTTCACATGACCCATACTTGGAGAGAGAGAAAAAGTGAGAGAGATCTATCTCTAGTGCCCTCCTCCTCTTATAAGGACACTAGTATCATGAGGGACCCATTCTTACAAACTCATTCAACATTAATTAACCTCCTTAAAGGCCCTACCTCCAAATATAGTCACACTGGGGATTAGAGATTCAACATATGCATTTTGTGGGACACAATTCAGTCCATAACAAATGATAAATATTGATTAGTAATTATTAACCAGGAATATGCACAGGGAACTGATATTTTCCAATTAAATTACTAATACTAGGTAATAATTGTATAAACTAATTAATAAAATAAGTCAGTTGAAGACATTATGCTAAGTAAAATAAGACAGAGAAAGACAAATACTCTATGATCTCTCTTACATGTAGAATCTGAAAAATCTGAACTCGTGAAAACAGAGACCAGATTGGTGGTTGCCAGAGGCAGGGGTGGGGAAATAGGTGAAGGTGGCCAAAACGTACAAACTTCCAGTTATAAGGTAAATAAGATGAGCACGGTGACTAGAGTTAACGCACTGCACTGCATATTTGAAAGGTGAAACGGAGCACATCTTAAAAGTTCTCATCTTAAGAAAGAAATTTGTAACTATGTGAGGTGGTGGACTTTAAGCTCATTGCGGTAATCATTTTGCAATACATAAATATGTCAAACCATTATTTTTTACTCTTTAAATTAATATAATATTATATGTCAGATATATCTCAACAAAACAGGGGAAAAAAAACTTAGGCGACAATACCTGGCTTTATGTCACAGACAAATGTAAGAGGTATTTAAATATCACAAATAACACTGTATTTATTAGAACCAGATTGGTTTGGAATCCCAATTCTATCACTAAGTAGTTATGGATACTTGGGCAAATAGCTTAACCTCTTTGATTTCCAGGTTGTTAGTATGAAAGAGGGTTACTATAAGAATTGACATGAAGTACTTTGTATTAAGTATTTAGCACAATGCCTGGTGCATAGTATATACTCAGTATATCATTCCTATTATGCTGATGTAAATATCAAAATTGAATTAACTTCATTAGCAGATGGACATTTGTCAGAATTCTGTAGTAAGTTACAGCTTTTGTATTCTTCACACTGACAAGCAGGAATTTTCCTGGACTACATTAGGGTTGTAACTCAGAGCAATATTGTTCTCTCTGGTGATATGTAAAACCCCCAAAAGGCTTAGAAACTTGCCTTAGGCTTGGATATGGGCACTGGGCACATCCCCACAAGATGCCTGGAAGTTCAGGTGCCTTCTTTGGTTTATTAATTTTTATTGGAGTACACTTGCTTTACAACATTGTGTTAGCTTCTTCTGTGCAGCAAAGTGAATCAGTTATACTTACACATATATCCACTTTTTTTTAAGATTTCCTTCTCATTTAGGTCACCACAAAGCATTGAGTAGAGTCCCCTGTTGCTATATAGTAAGTTCTCATTTTTTATCTATTTTATACATAGTAGTGTATATATGTCAATGCCAATCTCTGAATTCATCCCACCCTCCTTTCCCCCCTTTGTAACCATAAGTTTGTTCTCTACATCTATGACTCTATTGCTGCATTGCAAAAAAGTTCACCTGTACCATTTGTCTAGATTCCACGTATAAGTGATATTATACAATATTTGTTTTTCCCTTTCTGACTTAGTTCACTTTGAATGACAATTTCTATGTCTACCCACATTTCTGAAAATGACACTATTTCATTCCTTTTTATGGCTGAGGAACATTCCATTGTATATATATACTACATCTTTAGCCATTCCACTATTAATGGACATTTAGGTTGCTTCCATGTCCTGGATATTGTAAATACCACTGCAATGAACATCGAGGTGCATGTATCCTTCTGAATTCTGGTTTTCTCTGGATATATCCCTAGGAGTGGAATTGCTGGGTCATATGGTAACACTATTTTTAGTTTTTTAAGGAACCTCCATGTTGTTCTCCATAGTGGCTGTACCAACTTACAGTCCAACCAACAGTGTAGGCGGGTTCTTTTCTCCACACCCTCTCCAGCATTATTGTTTGTAGATTCTGACCAGTGTGAGGTGATACCCCACTGTAGTTTGGACTTGCTTTTCTCTAATAACTAGTGATGTTGAGCATCTTTTCATGTGCTTTTTGGCCATCTGTATGTCTTTGGAGCAATGTCTAGTTAGGTCGTCTGTGCATTTTTTGATTGAGTTGTTTACTTTTTCAAATACTGTGCTCCATGGGTTGTTTTTGTTTTGTTTTGTTTTTTAACATCTTTATCGGGGTATAATTGCTTTACAGTGGTGTGTTAGTTTCTGCTTTATAGCAAAGTGAATCAGTTATACATATACATATGTTCCCATATCTCTTCCCTCTTGCATCTCCCTCCCTCCCACCCTCCCTAGCCCACCCCTCCAGGCGGTCACAAAACACGGAGCTGATCTCCCTGTGCTATGCGGCTGCTTCCCACTAGGTATCTACGTTACATTTGGTAGTGTATATATGTCCATGCCTCTCTCTCGCTTTGTCACAGCTCATCCTTCCCCCTCCCCATATCCTCAAGTCCGATCTCTAGTAGGTCTGTTTCTTTATTCTTGTCTTACCCCTAGGTTCTTCATGAAAATTTTTTTCTTAAATTCCATATATATGTGTTAGCATACGGTATTTGTCTTTCTCTTTCTGACTTACTTCACTCTGTATAACAGACTCTAGGTCTATCCACCTCATTACAAATAGCTCAATTTCATTTCTTTTTACGGCTGAGTAATATTCCATTGTATATATGTGCCACATCTTCTTTATCCATTCATCCGATGATGGACACTTAGGTTGTTTCCATCTCCAGGCTATCGTAAATAGAGCTGCAATGAACATTTTGGTACATGACTCTTTTTGAATTATGGTTTTCTCAGGGTATATACCCAGTAATGGGATTGCTGGGTCATATGGTATTTCGATTTGTAGCTTTTTAAGGAACTTCCATACTGTTCTCCATAGTGGCTGTACCAATTCACATTCCCACCAGCAGGGCAAGAGTGTTCCCTTTTCTTCACACCCTCTCCAGCATTTATTGTTTCTACGTTTTTGGTGATGGCCATTCTGACTGGTGTGAGATGATATCTCATTGTAGTTTTGATTTGCATTTCTCTAATGATTAATGATGCTGAGCATTCTTTCATATCTTTGTTAGCAGTCGGTATATCTTCTTTAGAGAACTGTCTATTTAGGTCTTCTGCCCATTTTTGGATTGGGTTGTTTGTTTTTTTGATATTGAGCTGCATGAGCTGCCTGTAAATTTTGGAAATTAATCCTTTGTCAGTTGCTTCATTTGCAAATATTTTCTCCCATTCTGAGGGTTGTCTTTCGGTCTTGTTTATGGTTTCCTTTGCTGTGCAAAAGCTTTGAAGTTTCATTAGGTCCCATTTGCTTATTTTTGTTTTTATTTCCATTTCCTTAGGAGGTGGGTCAAAAAGGATCTTGCTGTGATTTATGTCATAGAGTGTTCCCTATGTCTTCCTCTAAGAGTTTGATAGTTTCTGGCCTTACATTTAGGTCATTACATTTTGAGCTTATTTTGTGTATGGTGTTAGGGAGTGAACTAATCTCATACTTTTACATGTACCTGTCCAGTTTTCCCAGCACCACTTATTGAAGAGGCTGTCCTTTCCCCACTGTACATTCCTGCCTCCTTTATCAAAGATAAGATGACCATATATGCCTGGTTTATCTCTGGGCTTTCTATCCTGTTCCATTGATCTATCTTTCTGTTTTTGTGCCAGTACCATATTGTCTTGATTACTGTAGCTTTGTAGTATAGTCTGAAGTCAGGGAGCCTGATTCCTCCAGCTCCGTTTTATGTTCTCAAGATTGCTTTGGCTATTTGGGGTCTTTTGTGTTTCCATACAAATTGTGAAATTTTTTGTTCTAGTTCTGTGAAAAATGCCAGTGGTAGTTTGATACAGATTGCCTTGAATTTGTAGATTGCGTTGGGTAGTAGAGTCATTTTCACAATGTTGATTCTTCCAATCCAAGAACATGGTATATCTTTCCATCTATTTGTATCATCTTTAATTTCTTTCATCAGTGTCTTATAATTTTCTGCATACAGGTCTTTTGTCTCCTTAGGTAGGTTTATTCCCAGATATTTTATTCTTTTTGTTACAGTGGTAAATGGGAGTGTCTTCTTGATTTCACTTTCAGATTTTTCATCATTAGTGTATAGAAATGCCAGAGATTTCTGTGCATTAATTTTGTATCCAGCAACTTTACCAAATTCATTGATTAGCTCTAGTAGTTTTCTGGTAGCATCTTTAGGATTCTCTATGTATAGTATCATGTCATCTGCAAACAGTGAAAGCTTAACTTCTTTTCCAATTTGGATTCCTTTTATTTCCTTTTCTTCTCTGGTTGCTGTGGCTAAAACTTCCAAAACTATGTTGAATGAGTGGTGAGAGTGGGCAACCTTGTCTTGTTTCTGGTCTTAGTGGAAATGCTTTCAGTTTTTCACCGTTGAGGATAATGTTGGCTGTGGGTTTGTCATATATGGCCTTTATTATGTTGAGGAAAGTTCTCACTTTGCCTACTTTCTGCAGGGTTTTTATCAGAAATCGGTGTTGAATTTTGTCGAAAGCTTTCTCTGCGTCTATTGGGATGATCATATGGTTTTTCTCATTCAATTTGTTAATATGATTTATCACATTGATTGATTTGCGTATATTGAAGAATCCTTGGTATTACTGGAATAAACCCCACTTGATCATGGAGTATTATCCTTTTAATGTGTTGTTGAATTCTGTTTGCTAGTATTTTGTTGAGGATTTTTTCATCTATGTTCATCAGTGATATTGGCCTGTTATTTTCTTTCTTTGTGACATCCTTGTCTGGTTTTGGTATCAAGGTGATGGTGACCTCGTAGAATGAATTTGGAAGTGTTCCTCCCTCTGCTATATTTTGGAAAAGTTTGAGAAGGATAGGTGTTAGCTCTTCTCTAAATGTTTGATAGCTTTCCCTTGTGAAGCCATCTGGTCCTGGGCTTTTGTCTGTTGGAAGATTTTTCATCACAGTTTCAATTTCAGTGTTTGTGATTGGTCTGTTCATATTTTCTATTTCTTCCTGATTCAGTCTTGGCACGTTGTGCATTTCTAAGAATTTGTCCATTTCTTCCAGGTTGTCCATTTTATTGGTATAGAGTTGCTTGTAGTAATCACTCATGATCTTTTGTATCTCTGCAGTGTCAGTTGTTACTTCTACTTTTTCATTTCTAATTCTATTGATTTGAGTCTTCTCCCTTTTTTTCTTGATGAATCTGGCTAATGGTTTATCAATTTTGTTTATCTTCTCAAAGAACCAGCTTTTAGTTTTATTGATCTTTGCTATCGTTTCCTTCATTTCTTTTTCATTTATTTCTGATCAGATGTTTATGATTTTTTTCCTTCTGCTAACCTTGCGGTTCTCTTTTTCTTCTTTCTCTATTTGCTTTAGGTGCAAGGTTAGGTTGTTTATTCCAGATGTTTCCTGTTTCTTAAGGTAGGATTGTATTGCTATAAACTTCCCTCTTAGAACTGCTTTTGCTGCATTGCATAGGTTTTGGGGCATCATGTCTCCATTGTCATTTGTTTCTAGGTATTTTTAATTTCCTTTTTGATTTCTTCATTGATCACTTCGTTATTTAGTAGTGTATTGTTTAGCCTCCATGTGTTTGTATTTTTTACAGATATTTTCCTGTAATTGATGTCTAGTCTCATAGCATTGTGGTCAAAAAAGATACTTGATACAATTTCAATTTTCTTAAATTTACCAAGGCTTGATTAGTGACCCAAGATATGATCCATCCTGGAGAATGTTCCATGAGCACTTGAGAAAAATGTGTATTCTGTTGTTTGTGGATGGAGTGTCCTATAAATATCAATTAAGTCCATCTTGTTTAATGTATCATTTAAAGCTTGTGTTTCCTTTTTTATTTTCATTTTGGATGATGTGTCCATTGGTGAAAGTGGGGTGTTAAAGTCTCCTACTATGAATGTGTTACTGTTGATTTCCCTTTTATGGCTGTTAGTATTTGCCTTATGTATTGAGGTGCTCCTATGTTGGGTGCATAAATACTTACAATTGTTATATCTTCTTCTTGGATCGATCCCTTGATCATTATGTAGTGTCCTCCTTTGTCCCTTCTAATAGTCTTTATTTTAAAGTCTATTTTTTATGATATGAGAATTGCTACTCCAGCTTTCTTTTGGTTTCCATTTGCATGGAATATCTTTTTCCATTCCCTTACTTTCAGTCGGTATGTGTCTCCAGGTCTGAAGTGGGTCTCTTGTAGACAGCATATATATGGGTCTTGTTTTTGTATCCATTCAGCCAATCTGTGTCTTTTGGAGGGAGCATTTAGTCCATTTACATTTAAGGTAATTATCGATATGTATGTTCCTATTCCCATTTTCTAAATTATTTTGGGTTCGTTATTGTAGGTCTTTTCCTTCGTGTTTCTTGCCTAGAAGCATTTGTTGTAGCATTTGTTGTAAAGCTGGTTTGGTGGTGCTGAACCCTCTCAGATTTTGCTTGTCTGTAAACGTTTTAATTTCTCCATTAAATCTGAATGACATCCCTGCTGGGTAGAGTAATCTTGGTTGCAGGTTTTCCTCCTTCATCAGTTTAAATATGTCCTGTCAGTCCCTTCTGGCTTGCAGAGTTTCTGCTGAAAGATCAGCTGTTAACCTTATGGGCATTCCCTTGTGTGCTAATTTTCTCTTGCTGCTTTTAATATGCTTTCTTTGTAGTTAATTTTTGACAGTTTGGTTAATATGTGTCTTGGTGTATTTCTCCTTGGATTTATCCTGTATGGGACTCTCTGTTCTTCCTGGACTTGATTAACTATTTCCTTTCCCATACTAGGGAAGTTTACAACTATAATCTCTTCAAATAATTTCTCAGTCCCTTTCTTTTTCTCTTCTTCTTCTGGAACCACTATAATTCGAATGTTGGTGTGTTTAATGTTGTGCCAGTGGTCTCTGACACAGTCCTCAGTTCTTTTCATTCTTTTTTCTTTATTCTGCTCTGCAGTATTTATTTCCACTATTTTATCTTCCAGGTCACTTATCCATTCTTCTGCCTCAGTTATTCTGCTATTGATCCCATCTAGAGTATTTTGAACTACATTTATCATGTTGTTCATCATTGTTTGTCTCATCTTAAGTTCTCCTGGGTCCTTGTTAAATGTGTCTTGCATTTTGTCTATTCTATTTCCAAGATTTTAGATCATCTTTACTATCATTATTCTGAATTATTTTTCAGGTAGACTGCCTATTTCCTCTTTATTTGTTATGTCTGGTGGGGTTTTATCTTGCTCCTTCTTCTGTGGTGCATTTTTCTGCCTTCTCATTTTGCTTATCTTACTGTATTTGGGGTCTCCTTTTTGCAGGCTGCAGGTTCGTAGTTCCCGTTGTTTTTGGTGTCTGTCCCCTGTGGCTAAGGTTGCTTCAGTGGGTTGTGTAGGCTTCCTGGTGTAGGGGACTAGTGCTTGTGTTCTGGTGGATGAGGCTGGATCTTGTCTTTCTGGTGGGCAGGTCCACGTCTGGTGGTGTGTTTTGGGGTGTCTTTGGCCTTAGTATGATTTTAGGCAGCCTCTCTGCTACTGGGTGGGGTTGTGTTCCTGTCTTGCTAGTTGTTTGGCATAGGGTGTCCAGCACTGTAGCTTGCTGGTCATTGAATGAAGCTGGGTGTTGGTGTTGAGATGGAGATCTCTGGGAGATTCTTGCCATTTGATAGTATGTGGAGCTGGGAGGTGTCTTGTTGATCAGTGTCCTGAAGTTGGCTCTCCCACCTCAGAGGCACAGCACTGACTGCTGGATGCAGCACCAAGAGCCTTTGATCCACACAGCTCAGAATCAAAGGGAGAAAAATGAGAAAGAATTAGTAGAAGTAGGAAGAAAGAAAAAAGAAAGAAAGAAAGAAAGAAAGAAAGAAAGAAAGAAAGAAAGAAAGAAAGAAGAAAAGAAAGAAAGGAAGGAGGGAGGGAGGGAGGGACAGAGGGAGGAAGGAAGGAAGGAAGAAGGGAAGGAAGAAAAAAAAGATAGAAAGAAGATAAAGTAAAATAAAATAAAGTGAAATATAATAAAGTTATTAAATTAAAAAAATAATTATAAAGAAAATAATTTAAAAAAAAACGGATGGATAGAACCTTAGGACAAATGGTGGAAGCAAAGTTATACAGACAAAATCTCATACAGAAGCATACACATACACACTCACAAAAAGAGGAAAAGGGGAAAAAATCATAAATCTACCTCTCAAAGTCCACCTCCTCAATTTGGGATGATTTGTTGTCTAAAGGAGGGAAGGAAGGAAAGAAAGAAAGAAAGAAAGAAAGAAAGAAAGAAAGAAAGAAAGAAAGAAAGAAAGAAAGAAAGAAAGAAAGAAAGATAGAAAGAAAGAAGATAAAGTAAAATAAAACAAAGTTATTAAAATAAAAAATAATTATTAAAAAAAATGGATGGATAGAATCCTAGGACAAATGGTGGAACCAAAGCTATACAGACAAAATCTCACACAGAAGCATACACATACACACTCACAAAAAGAGGAAAAGGGGGAAAAATAATAAATCTTGCTCTCAAAGTCCACCTCCTCAATTTGGGATGATTCGTTGTCTATTCATATATTCCACAGACCCAGGGTACATCAAGTTGATTGTGGAGCTTTAGTCCACTGCTTCTGAGGCTGCTGGGAGAGATTTCCCTTTCTCTTCTTTGTTCTCACAGCTCCCAGGGGCTCAGCTTTGGATTTGGTCCCGCCTCTGCGTGTAGGTCACCTGAGGGCGTCTGTTTTTCACTCAGGATGGGGTTAAAGGAGCCGCTGATTCAGGGGCTCTGGCTCACTCAGGACGTGGGGAGCGAGGTACATGGAGTGCGGGGCGAGCCTGCGGCGGCAGAGGCCAGCGTGACGTTGCACCAGCCTGAGGCGCACTGTGCGTTCTCCTGGGGAAGTTGTCCCTGGATCCCGGGACCCTGGCAGTGTCAGGCTGCACAGGCTCCCCGGAAGGAAGATGTTGATAGTGACCTGTGCTCGCACACAGGCTTCTTGGTGGCAGCAGCAGCAGTCTTAGCATCTTATGCCCATCTCTGGGGTCTGTGTTTTTAGCTGTGGCTTGCACCCATCTCTGGAGCTCCTTTAAGCAGCGCTCTTAATCCCCTCTCCTCGCGCACCAGGAAACAAAGAGGGAAGAAAAAGTCTCTTGCCTCTTCGGCAGCTCCAGAGTTTTTCCTGGACTCTCTCCCAGCTAGCCGTGGTGTACTAACCCCTTCAGGCTGTGTTCACACCGCCAACCCCAGTCCTCTCCCTGCGCTCCGACCAAAGTCCGAGCCTCAGCTCGCAGCCCCGCCTGCCCCAGTGGGTGAGCAGACCAGTCTCTGGGTAGTGAGTGCTGGTTGGCACCGATCCTCTGTGTGGGAATCTCCCCGCTTTGCCCTCCGCACCCCTGTTGCTGCACTCTCCTCCACGGCTCCGAAGCTCACCCCCTCCGACACCCGCAGTCTCTGCCCACGAAGGGGCTTCCTAGTGTGTGGAAACCTTTCCTCCTTCACAGCTCCCTCCCACTGGTGCAGGTCCCATCCCTATTGTTTTGTCTCTGTTTTTTCTTTTTATCTTTTGCCCTACCCAGGTACATGGGGAGTTTCTTGCCTTTCGGGAGGTCTGAGGTCTTCTGCCAGCGTTCAGTAGATGTTCTGTAGGAGTTCCACGTGTAGATGTATTTCTGGTGTATCTGTGGGGAGGAAGGTGATCTCCGCGTCTTACTCTTCCACCATCTTCCCCTTGTCCTCTGCATGGGTTGTTTGTATATTTTGGAAATTAGTCCCTTGTCAGTTGTTTGTTTTGAAAATATTTTCTCCCATTATAAGGGTTGTCTTTTCATTAGTTTATGGCTTCCTTTGTTGTGCAAAAGTTTGTATGTTTAATTGGGTTCCATTTGTTTATTTTTGTTTTTATTTTCATTACTCTAGGCAGTGGGTTGCAAAAGACCTGGCTGTGATTTATTTCAAAGAGTGTTCTGCCTATATTTTCCCCTAAGTGTTTTATAGTATCTGGCCATATATTTAGGTCTTTAATCCATTTTGAATTTATTTTTCTGTATGATGTTAAGGAGTGTTCTAATTTCATTCTTTTACATGTAACCATCCAGCTTTCAAGAGACTTATCGAAGAGACTGTCTCTTCTCCATTGTATATTCTTTCCTCCTTTGTCATAAATTAAGTGGCCATGGGTGTGTGGATATATCCCTGGACTTTCTATCCTGTTCCATTGATCTGTATTTCTATTTTTGTGCCAGTACCATACTGTCTTGATTACTATAGCTTTGTAGTATAGTCTGAAACCAGGGAGCCCGATTCCTCCAGCTCTGTCTTACTTTCTTAAGGTTGCTTTCACCATTTGGGGTCTTTTGTGTTTCCACTAATATTGTGAAAATTTTTGTTCTAATTCCCTGAAAAATGCCACTTGTAATTTGACAGGGATTGCATTGAATCTGTAGATTGCTTTGGGTAGTATAGTCATTTCCACAATATTCATTCTTCCAATCCAAGAACATGGTATATCTCTCCATCTGTTTATGTTATCTTTTATTTCTTTCATCAGTATCTTAGAATTTTCTGAGTAAAGGTATTTTGCCTCCTTAGGTATGTTCATTCCTAGGTATTTTATTCTTTTTGTTGCAGTGGTAAATGGGATTGTTTCCTTAAATGCTCTTTCTGATCTTTTGTTGTTAGTGTATAGAAATGTAAAAGATTTCTGTGTATTAATTTTGTATCTTGCAACTTTACCAAATTTATTGATGAGCTCTAGTAGTTTTCTGGTAACATCTGTAGGCTTTTTTATGTATAGTATCAAGTCTTCTGCAAACAGTGACTGTTTTACTTCTTTTCTAATTTGGATTCCTTTTGTTTCTTTTTCTTCACTGATAGCCATGGCTAGAACTCCCAAAACTATGTTGAATAAAAGTAGCATGAGTGGACATCCTTGTCTTATTCCTGATCTTAGAGGAAATGTTTTCAGCTTTTCACCATTGAGTATGATGTTAGCTATAGTTTTGTCATATATGGTCTTTATTAGGTTGAGGTAGGTTCCCTTTAAGCCAACTTTCTAGAGAGTTTTTGTCATAAATCAGTGTTGAATTTTGTCAGAAGCTTTCTGTGCATCTATTGAGATGATCATATGGCTTTTATTTTTCAGTTTGTTAATGTGGTGTATCACATTGATTGATATGCATGTATTGAAGAATCCTTGCAACCCTGTTGTTGGATTCTATTTGCTACAATTTTGCTGAAGATTTTTGCATCTATGTTCTCAGTGATATTGACCTGTAACTTTCTTTTTCTGTGATCTCATTGTTTGTTTTTTGTATCAGGTTAATGGTGGCCTTGTAGAATGAGCTTAGGAGTGTTCCTTCTGTAATTTTTTGGAAGAGTTTCAGAAGGACAGGTGCTAACTTTTCTAAATGTTTGATAGAATTAGCCTGTGAAGCCATCTGGCCTTAGACTTCTTTTTGTTGGAAGATTTTAATCACAGTTTCAATTTCAGTACTTGTGATTGGTCTGTTCATATTTTCTATTTCTTCTTGGCTCAGTTTGGAAAGTTGTATCTTTCTAAGTATTTGTCCATTTCTTCTAGGTTTTCCATTTTATTGGCGTATAGTTGCTTGATGTAATCTCTTACGACCCTTTGTATTCCTGTGGTGTCCATTGTACCTTCTTCTTTCTCATTTCTAATTTTATTGATTTGGATTATCTCCCTTGTTTTCCTTGATGAATCTGGCTAAAGGTTTATCAATTTTGTTTTTCTTCTCAAAGTACCAACTTATAGTTTCATTGATCTTTGCTATTGTTTCCTTCATGTCTATTTCATTAATTTCTGCTCTGATTTTATGATTTCTTTCCTTCTACTAACTTCAGGGTATTTTTGTTCTTTTATCTCTAGTTGCTTTTAACTGTAGGTTGCTTATTTGAGATATTTCTTGTTTCCCAAGGTAGGAGTGTATTGCTATAAACTTCCCTCTTAGAACTGCATTTGCTGTGTCCCATAGGTTTTGCATTATTGTGTTTTCATTGTCATTTGTCTCTAGTTATTTTAAATTTGCTCTTTTATTTCTTCAGTGATCCATTGGTTGTTTAGTAATATATTGTTTAGTCTCTACGTGTTTGGTTTTTTACAGGTTTTTCCTGTAATTGATTTCTAATCTCATAGTGTTGTGGTTGGATAAGATGCTTGACATGATTTCAATTTTTTTAAATTTACTGAGGCTTTATTTGTAACCCAAGATGTGATCTATCCTGGAGAATGTTCCATGTGCACTTGAGAAGAAAGTGTATTCTGCTGCTCTTGTGTGGAATGTTTATAAATAGCAATTAAGTCCATCTGGTCTAATGTGTCATTTAAGACTTGTGTTACCTTATTCATTTTCTGTCGGGATGATCTATCCATTGGTGTGAGTGGCGTGTTAAAGTCCCGCATGATTACTGAGTTACTGTTGATTTCCCCTTCTATGGCTGTAAGCATTTGCCTTATATATTGAGGTGCATATAAGTTGGGTGCATATATATTTACAATTGTTATGTCTTCTTGGATTGATCATTATGTAGTGTCCTTCCTTGTCTCTTTTAACAGCCTTTATTTTAAAGCCTATTTTGTCTGATATGAGTATTGCTACTCCTTTCTTTTGATTTCCATTTGCGTGGAATATATTTTTCCATTCCCTCACTTTCAGTCTGTATGTGTCCCTAGGTCTGAAGTTGGTCTCTTGTAGACAGCATATATATGGGTCTTGTTTTTGTATCCATTCAGCCAATCTGTGTCTTTTGGTGGGAGCATTTAGTCCATTTACATTTAAGGTAATTATCACTATGCATGTTCCTATTTCCACTTTCTTAATTGTTTGGGGTTTGTTTTTGTAGTTTTTTTTTTTCTTGTGCTTCCCACTTAGAGAATTTCCTTTAGCATTTTTTGTAAAGCTGGTTTTGTGGTGCTGAATTCTCTTAGCTTTTGCTTGTCTGTAAAACTTTTGATTTCTCTGTAAAATCTGAATGAGATCCTTGCTCGGTAGTAATCTTGTTTGTAAGTTTTTCACTTTCAATATATCATTCCACTCCCTTCTGGCTTGCAGAGTTTCTGCTGAAAGATCAGCTGTTAACCTTATGGGGATTCCCTTGTATGTTATTTGTTGCTTTTCCCTTGCTGCATTTAATATTTTTCTTTTCATTTAAATTTTGTTAGTTTGATTATATATCTTGGCATGTTTCTGCTTGGATTTATCATGTATGGAACTCTCTGCTTCCTGGACTTGGGTGACTATTTCCTTTCCCATGTTAAGGAAGTTTTCAACTATAATCTCTTCAAACATTTTCTCAGACCCTTTCTCTTCCTCTTCTGTTTGGACCCCTATAATTCGAATTTTGGTGTGTTTAATGTTATCCCAGTGGTCTCTGACACTATCCTCATTTGTTTTCACTCTTTCTTCTTTATTCTGTTCCATGACAGTTATTTCTCCATTTTATTTTCCTGTCACTTATCTGTTCTTCTGCCTCAGTTTCTCTGTTATTGATTCTTTCTAGAGTATTATTCATTTCAGTAATTGTATTGTTCATCACTGTTTGTTTGCTCTTTAGTTCTTCTAGGTCTTCATTAAACATTTCTTGTATCTTCTTAATCTTTGCCTCCATTCTGTTTCTGAGATCTTGGATCATCTTTACTATCATTACCCTGAATTCTTTTTCAGGTAGATTACCTATTTCCTCACCCTTTATTTGGTCTTGTAGGTTTATACCTTGCTTCAGGTGCCTTCTTGAAGCTGTAATATGAAAGAAAAGTACTAGTCAGTGGGCAGAGTAGAGCTAGCAATTGATGTATTTATCATAGTTTTACCAAAAATCACATGTACTAATATAATGCTTGGCTTGTTATACGGCCTCAGATCATAGACCAGTACTTGCCTGTAAATGTAAGTGAAGATGGATGTCTGGATTTTCAGATGTAAAATCTATTCTTGGCCATATTGACTTCAGTGTATTTCAGATCTTATAAGCAAAGCAGTAGAAGATTTGTTGTGATTATTTTTAAGTTACTACTCCTCCTACAGTTTTTGACATTTATAAGCAATTTAGCTCTTTCCTAAACATGATTTTATAGATTTTTCTAGGTTCGGCATTGCACTTGCTTCTTGGCTTCATATTATGTTACTATTTTTTTTTTTTTTAAATGAACATGACAGTGTAGATACTGAAATGGAAACTGGGAGCTAAAACAAAGTTTGTATTCAATTGGAAGAACTGAAAGGCTGACATTCAAATATTAATGGATCCTCTACTCACTTTTTTATTGTAATATTTATTTAAAAAATATGTTACTGTCAGATTAAGCAATATCAATTAAACAGTATCAGTTTAATTTCCATCACAGATAATATTCATAAGTGCTTTAATTTTCATTGCCTCCTAATGACTTTATACTTGAACATATCCTTCAAAATTAATGCTATTCAAATATTTATCTCCACTCATCCTTCCTCTTCATAAAAAAATTTAAGAGGAGGAGAGATTGTAAAACTCTGTTAGGTATCATTACATAAAATTAATAAAAGTATTTTGATTTCTAAGTTGCTGTTACAGTCTAGATATCCACATTTGATTTTTCTCAAGCTAAACTTCACTTTACTTTAATCGCTCCAAGTGGCATAGTTATTTTAATATGTAACTAGAAGATATTTACATAATTATTTTTTCCCCTCCTAAAACCTGATAAGGTGAAAGGTTTTATCTAAGGTTTTTTGGTTTCACACTTAGGGAATTTACTTTCTAAAAAGAAGAAAATAATTATCAGATCTTTTGGAAATGTATGCAGTGAAATTTTGTCTGGTCATTTTTTGAGAGATCAGGAAAAATGCTGTCAGCCATAACACTAAATTTAGAAGTGCAATGTCATGCCAAAGGGTATTTTAGCAAGGCTGATGCTACACTTGAGAATTTGTCAGGTACATAAATAATATATCATAGCACATTTGGCTGTGGGCAAAGTAGATACAGAATTTATTCTTTACCTTAACAACAAGAAATACCACACATTTAAAAATGTATTAGGGTAAGTTTCTCCATTTTGTTCTTCTATTTATCTTTATGCTGCTTATTAAGGAAGTACCAAAGCTTCTTTTAAATTGTCATATCTTAGCTAACACCATGAAATTTTATCCAACACGTGAGCTTTGTGTTCAGACAGCTAATGGGAAAATTAATAATTTAATCTGGACACTTGGACAGCAAAAACTTGCTGGTTAAACCAGCTGCTGGCTGGTGAAATAAAGATATTTTCCAATTCGCTATCCTTAAATACTCACTCAACTCTATCTCATTCACCTGTTGCTGCTCTTCCAGAGCCTCTGGTGAAGACAGTGGCAAGTGTGCAAGGATAATTGATGCACGATCATGTCTGTGGTGAAAATACATCCACTGAGGAAAGACATTCTATTAAAATGTTGGAGTTCAGGAGTACCTTGGAAAAACAATTCTGACCAGGTTTGCATGAAAAGACATATACTCTTAGACATGTTAAGTCAGATCACAATAGTCAACTAATCTAGGGCCCTTTTCATTGCACCATGGTACTTTTTGCCCTAAAATAGGTTATTTATGATAATTTGTGAGATTTGTATTTGTTTGTTTACATCTAGACTTTTGTGTTCTGATACTAATGATTGAAAAGAGAAGTTGCTTCTCACAAATCCACAGATTTTAGTTTTTGAGAAGGGATTACTTTTTAAGGGGAGACATTTTGTTCCCCTTAACACCCAGAAAGAGCCCTAGATTTGAGGTCTCAGTCACCACCCCCATTAAGGCACTCCCTGACGACGTACCCACAGCCTTTCAAGTAACACAACCTTTAAAGTAACTTTTCACGATTAATGTGACAATTCACATTTATTGAGCATTTTACACTCTTTAAGCAGTTTAACATCCCATGACTGTTTTCATCCTTATTTCACAGATAAACTGAGTAAATTGCCACAAATCATACCAGCAAGTAAAGACAGGAGTCAGAAATTGAAACCCAGGAAGGCCAATTTCTGAGCCCAAGCTTTTAACAGTTACTCTACTCCTTGTCTCCTACTCCAGAATTGATGGTATCAAAGGCCATGTTCTTACTAAGTTTGATTAATATCTTTTATGTTTTAACATCTCTCATAATGCAGAAAAGAGTTTTCTATATATTTACTTCATAACTATGACAACATAATTTTAAATAAACTACTTCTTTTATAATTTTACGGAATTTAGGCAGATAAATTAATTGTAATCTTACATTTATAACACATTATAATCATTGGTCAATGTAGGGCTCTATTTTTTGCTCAATTAATTTAAAATTTTATGATTATAGTCTGCAAAACTGTCATTCAAGAACTAAAGTGCTACCAGTAATTTATACTAACCAGGATATGCTTCCTCCCACTGACCCCTTCCCCTCCCTACTGCCAATTCTATTTCAAAAGTAATATCTATCCTTAATTTCATGTTCATATGTCCCTTAATTTTTAAAAAGGACTTTATCATATATGTAATAAAATATTTTTAAAATCTTTACTTATTTTTGAACTTTAAATAGCATTATATTGTATATAATTTTTCAGTAATGGATATAGTTATAGTTCATTAATTTTTACTTCTGTAAAATAGTTAATTCTAAATATAACAAAATTTATTTACCCATTCTCCTATTGATGGATATTTTAATTATTTCCAGGTTTTGCTTTTAAATAAAATAGTATATATATATATATATATATATATATATATATATATACTATTTTTAACAAAATAGTATATATAGTATATATATATTCTTACATAACTTCTAGCACACATATGTCTTCTTAGGCATAAATCTAAGAGAGATAATGCTGGATTGCAAATATTAAAATTTATAAGATAATGTCAACTTATTTTTCAAAGTGGTTGTACCAATTTACACTCGTACTAATAATATGTAAGCAATAGCACTGATTTATTTTTCTTCAACATTTTTTTATTGTCAAACTTCTTAATTTATGAAAATCAAAATGGTAGCTCATTGTGGTCTTGATTTGAATTTTGCTAATTTCTAAGAAGTTGAAAACCTTACATTTTAATTGGCTCTATGTGTTTACTTTTAGGATTAATGCTCCTATACTCCCATTCTCCTGCTAAGCTGACTTTTTTTCTTATTCATTTGTAGGAATTCAATATATAGTCTATAATAATTATCCTGTGTTGACTATTTGTGTTGCAAAATTGTTGTAATAGTGATTATTGTTTTACCTTTTATAACAATTTTTTGATAAACAGCTGTTAGTTTGTACATATTCTAATTTGTCATTACTTCTATGTTTAACAATGTTTATAGCTTATATAAGTTTGGTTATATATTCTTTAATTTTTTATATTCTTTAATTTTTATAAATTTTGTTTTTCATAGTTGTCTTTAATCCATCTAGAGTTAACTTCTGTGTAGCTATGACAGAAAGACACAATTTTATTTTTTCCCTTCACTGTTAATTATTTTTCCCAGCTTTTTTTTTTCAATAGTTTCACCTTTCTTCACTGATCTATCATGGTACCTATAACAATATTAACATTCCTTGTATATGTGGATCTGTTTGGGGCTTTCTAGTATCTTCCACTGGTAATTTGTCTTTCTGCCGGTTCTACATTTACTTTAATTAGTACTATAGTTTTACAATAAGTCTTGTTATGTGGTAAGAAGTCCCTTTTTCATTTTCCCCTGCTCTTTAGCTCTACTCTGGCACCTCTGAAATATTTACTCTTCCATATAAATTCTTTTAAAAACCATGAGAAATCCCATGAAAAATACTATTGAAATTTTAATTGGAGTTATGAATTGGAATTTATGAATTATTAGGGATATTTAACATCTCTATATATCAATTTTCCTAGTCTTGAACATGGCCACCTCCACTTTTTAAAGTCTTCTGTAATCTTTTAAAGTAAAATTTTATCCTTTACTTTGTTAAGATCTTGCAACTATTTTAAGTGTAGTCTTTGATACTTTGTAGTTTTGTTGCTACGTAAATGTGTTACTTAAAATTATATGTTGTATTTTTTCCCTGTTGTATAAATATGTAATTGACCTCTGTATATTGATTTTATATCTGGTCATCTTGCTGACCTATATTTTAATGTATAATGATTTTTGAAGGTTTTATAGCTATATATATAATTAAGGGATGTTATATAATAAATTATTTGTCTTCACAATAAGATAGTCTTCTGTATTTTCCTCTTTTTATCTGTTAATCTTGTGAAAGACATTTATAGATTTTCTAAAATTTAACTAACCTTGTATTCTAGGTATATTAGTTTATATTATGTTATGTTAGGTTATACGAGTCTAGGTTTATTATCTTTTTTCCCTCCACATTCCTGGTTTCAGATTGCTGTTATTTTGTTAAGCTTTTTACCAATAATTTTTATGAGCAAAATGGGTTTGTAAATTTCCTTTTTAGTTCTCACCTCATTGAATACATAGAGAAGTATTCCTAGTTTGTTCTCTAGACAGTTTACATAAGATTAGGATAATCTGTTCCTTGAAAGGTTAGTAAAACCATCTTATAAAGTAATTTGATCCTGGTCTTTTGCTTGTAGAAAGATTTTAATTATTGCTTCAAGTTCATTAATAATTATAGCACTATTCAGGTTTCCTATTTATTGTTGTCAATTTTTGATATCATATTTTTCTGTAAGTTTATTCATTTTATCTAAGTTTTCAAATTTATTTGCCTAGTTATTGATTATATTCTAACATTATCTTTTTAATCTTTTACATCTGTATGTCCTCCTTTTAACCATAATCTTATTCATTTTTACCTTTGGTCCAGAGTTTAGCTAAGCTACCCCATGGTCTGCATTCTGTGTGGCTAAGTGGTCTGCAGGGTCCTTAAACTGACCAGCCCCTCATGCAAATGAAGCACACTCCTTGGATAGCAAAGAAAGGTCACAAGCAAATGGAAGTTCCTGATGTGACTCCCCAACAACCCTTGTGATCAACAGTCTCCCTGTCTCCCAGGGCCTGTTTACCTTATGCACCCCTTAGATATGACCCTTTGGGGCTTACCAAAACTGCTCTTTTGGTTTGAATTGACCAAACCCTAATAAACGCATGTACCCCAGGTCCGGAATCTGTCTGCACCCTGCTTGACCTCCCCGTATGGCCCTTCCAGGGATGCTTGAATTTCCTCCAAGACTTGTCAGTAACAAACTTCTGTTTCAACTTTTCTTGTGGTCTGTTGTTGAACCCTGGCTCCCCACCCAGCACAGTGTGCTCCATTTAACAGGTGTTGAGTTAAAGTCCTAACTCCTTCTCAATATTTTTCCTTCCTAGTCTCACAGAGATTTAATTTTTTAAATAAATACATTTCTCTTTTGTTAAACCTCTCTAATGTATTTTATTGATTTCACATAATATATTTATGATTTCCTTCCTTCAAATTCCTCTGGATTTATTCTATCACTTTTCTCCCCTAACTTAAATTGGACAGTTTATTAATTTTTAGTCTTTTTTTATTTAAGTATTTAAGTCTATAATTTTCCTTTGTATTGCAACTTTCACTGCACTCCCAAAATTTATAATATATTCTTATTCTTTCAGTTATAAGTATGTTTTACTATTTGTTATAATATTTTCTTTAACACGTGGGTTATTTAGAAGTATATTTTATAATTTTGAAATGTTCGGGAATTTTGAAATTTTATCATTTTTTAATATGTTCAAACAAAATTGCTTTGCAGTCAAGGTATGTGGTCATTTTGAAGTCCACTTTCTGATATTTATTGAGACTACCCTATGTTCCCCTATTTTATCAATTTTGGTCAATTTTAATAAATACTTAAGAAGAATGCATATCTATAATAATGGTATGCAGAATTTAAAATATGCTATTAGACCAATTTTTTGCACATTTTCTGTCCCCATTTAATTGATTCATTTTTTATTTTTATTGAGGTGTATTTTATATACAACATTATATAAGTTTCAGGTGTACAACATAGTGATTCACAATTTTTAAAGTGTATTCCATTTATAGTTATTATAAAATATTGGCTACATTCCCTGTGTTGTATCCTTGTAGCTTATTTATTTTATACATAGTAGTTTGTACCTCTTAATCCCCTACCCTTATCTTTCCCCTCCCCCTTCCTTCTCCCCAGTGATAACCACTAGTTTGTTCTCCATATCTGTGAGTCTGTTTCTTTTTTGTTATATTCACTAGTTTGTTTTATTTTTTAGATTCCACATTAAGTGATATTATACAGTATTTGCCTTCCTCTGTCTGACTTATTTCACTTAGCATAATACCCTCCAAATCTATCCATGTTTTGCAAATGGCATAATTTCATTCTTCTTTTATGGCTTAGTAGTATTCCATTGTATATGTACATCATATTTTCATTATCCATTCATCTGTTGATGGACACTTGGGTTACTTCTATATGTTGGCAATTGTAAATAGTGCTGCTATGAACATTGTGGTGCATTTTCAAATTACTGTTTTCATTTTGGGGGGATATATATCCAGGAGTGTAATTGCTGGGTCATTTGGTAGTTCTATTTTTAGTTTTTTTGGGGAAACCTCCATGCTGTTTTCAAAAGTGGTGTACAGAGGTTACCTCTTCTCCACATTATTGACATCACTTGTTATGTGTGGTCTTTTTAATGATAGTTGTTCTGACAGGTGTGAGGTGATATCTCACTGTGTGTTTGACTTGCATTTCCCTGATGATTAGTGAACTTGAGCACCTTTTTATATGTTTACTGGCCATCTGTATGTCTTCTTTGGAAAAATGTCTATTAAGGTTCTCTGTCCATTTTTTAATTGAGTAATTTGTTTTTTGATGTTAAGTTTTATGAGTTCTTTGTATATTTAGGATATTAACCCCTCATTGGGTATATTTTTGCAAATATCTTCTTCTATTCAGTGAGTGGTCTTTTCGTTTTGATGAAGGATTCCCTTGCTGTGCAAAAGCATTTTAGTTTGGTGTAGTCCCATTTATTTATTTTTGCTTTTTTTGTCCTTGCCTGAGGAGAAGATACAAAAAAATATTGCTAAGACTGATGTCGAGCTTACTGCATTTATTTTCTTCTAGGAGTTTTATATGATTTCAGGACTTACATTTAAGTTTTTAATCCATTTGGAATTTTTTTTATGGTGTGAGAAAGTAGTACAGTTTGATTTTTTTGGCATGTAGCTG
Source organism: Stenella coeruleoalba (assembly GCF_951394435.1). Classification (NCBI taxonomy): domain Eukaryota; kingdom Metazoa; phylum Chordata; class Mammalia; order Artiodactyla; family Delphinidae; genus Stenella; species Stenella coeruleoalba. The sequence goes on from NC_137149.1 coordinate 115,697,253, forward strand.
TCCAGTTTTCCCAACGCCATTTATTGAAGAGGCTGTCTTTTCCCCATTGTATACTCTTGTCTCCTTTGTTGTAGATAAATCAACCACATAAGTGTGGGTTTATTCCTGAGTTCTCTTTACTATTCCGTTGTTCTACGTGTCTGTGTTTGTGCCAGTACTATACTATTTAATTATTGTAGCTTCGCAGCACAGTTTGAAACCAAGGAATGTGATAATCCTAGCTTTGTTTTTCTTTCCCTAGATTGTTTTGACTAATCAGATTCTTTTGTGTTTCCAAACAAATTTTAAATTATTTTTTCCCGTTCTGTGAAAAATGCCATTGGTATTTTGATTGAGATTGTATTGAATCTGTAGATTGCCTTGGATAGTACGGTTTTTAATAAAAAATTCTTCAATTACAAGTCTTTTACTTCCTTGGTTAGCTTTATTTCTAGATATTTCTATTCTTTTTGATGCAACTCAAAATGGAATTTTTTTCCTTACTTTCTCTTTCTGATAGTTAATTGTTAATTGTATAGAAACTTCACAGAATTTTGTATGTTAATTTTGTATCCTGCAACTTTACTAAATTCATTTATTAGTATAATAGTTTTTTGATGGCATTAGGACTTTCTGTATCATGTCATCTGCAGACAGTGACAATTTTACTTCTTTTCTAATTTGGATGCCTTTTATTTGTCTTGTCTAATTGCTATAGCTAGGACTTCCAGTACTATGTTGAATAACAGTGGTGAGAGTGGACATCCTTGTCTTGTTCCTCATTTCAGAGCAAAAGTGTTTAGCTTTTCACCACTGCGTATGTTGTTGGCTATAGGATTGTCATATATGGCCATTATTATGTTGAGGTATGTTCCCTCTATATGCACTTTATTGGGAGTTTTTATCAGTAAACAAATGTTGAATTTTGTCAAAAGCTTTTCCCACACCTATTGAGATGGTTATATGATTTTTATTCTTCAGTTTGTTGATGTGATGCATCACATTGATTGATTTGCATACATTAAACCATCCTTGCATCTCTGGGATAAATCCCACTTGATCATGGTGTATGATCCTTTAAATATAATGTTGGATTCAGTTTGCTAATATTTTGTTGAGGATTTTTACATATATGTTAATCAGTAACATTGACCTATAATATTATTTTTTTTCAGGCGTCTTTGTCTGATTTTGGTATCAGGATGATGTTGGTCTCATAAAATGTCTTTGGACATTTTATTCCTTCCTCTTCAATTTTTCGGAATAGTTTGAGAAGGATAGGATAAATATTTGGAAGAATTCACCTGTGAAGTCATCTGGTTCTGCACTCTTGCATTTTGGAATTTTTTAATGACTAATTCAATTTCATTACTGGTAATTGGTCTGTTCATATTTTCTATTTCTTCAGTCTTGTGAGATATATATTTCTAAGAATTTGTACATTTCCTCTAGGTTGTCCATTTTTATTGGTGTATAATTGTTCATAGTAATATCTTATGATCCTTTGTATTTCTGTGTTGTTATAACTTCTCTTTCATTTCTGATTTTACTTATTTGGGCTTTCTCTCTGTTTTTCTTGATAAGTATGGCTAAAGGTTAATCAATTTTCTTACCTTTGCAAAGAACCAGCTCTTAGTTTCATCAATCTTTTCTATATTTTTTAGTCACTATTTCATTTATTTCTGCTCTGATGTTTATTATACTTCCCTTCTACTAACTTTGGGTTTTGTTTGCTCTTCTTTTTCTAGTTTCTTTAGGTGTAAGGTTAGATTGTTTGTTTGAGATTTTTCTTGTTTCCTGATGTAGGCTTTTATCACTATATACTTCCCTCTTAGAACTGCTTTTGCTGTGTTCCATAGATTTTGGATCATGGTGTTGCTATTTCTGTTTGTCTCCAGGTATTTTTAAAAAATTATTTTGATTTCTTCATTGACCCAGATGTTTAGCTTCCATGTATTTGTGTTTTTTGCAGTTTTTTTCCTTGTAGTTGATTCTAGTCTTATACCATGTGGTCAGAAAAGATGCTTGATAAAATTTCAATATTCTTAAATTTATTGAGATTGTTTTGTGGCTTAGCATGTGATGTATTGTGGAGAATGTTTCATATGTACTTGAGAAGAATCTGTATTCTGCTGCTTTTAAATGAAATGTTATATATATATTAAGGCCTAATGTAGCATTTAAGGCCAGTGTTTTCTTACTGACTTTCTGTCTGGATAATATGTCCTGGATCATCTGGATGATGATATGTGGATGATATAAGTGGGGTGTTAAAGTCCCCTATTATTATTGTTACTGTCAATTTCTTCCATTAAGTTTGTTAATATTTTCCTTTGAATTTAGGTGCACCTATGTTGGGTGCATAGATATTACAATTGTTGTAACTTTTTATTGGATTGATCACTTTATCATTATGTAATATCCTTCTTTGTCTCTTGTGACAGTTTTGTTTTAAAGTCCATTTTGTCTTATATAAATATTGTTACTGTGGCTTTCTTTTAATTTCCATTTGCATGAAATACTTTTTTCCCTCCCCTCACTTTTAATCTGTGTGTGTCTTTAGATAAGAATTCTCTTATAGGCAAGATATAGATGGGTCTTGTCTTTATCATTCATCTACTACTTGTTTTTTGATTGGAGCATTCAAGACTATTACATTTAAAGTGATTATTAATAGATATGTACTTACTGTCATTTTGTTAATTGTTTTCAGATCACTTTTTTAGTTCTTTTTTTTCCCCTCCCCTTTTTTTTTGTTTTTTGCTCTCTTCCCTTGTGATTTGATGACTATGTGGTTTTATGTTGGGATTCTTTTCTTTGTGTGTGTGTGTGTGTATCTATTATAGGTTTTTGATTTGTGGTTGTGGTTACCGTGAGGTTCATATATAACAATATATTTATACTTGTATTAATATAATTATTTTAAGTTGATGATCTCTTAAGTTTGAATATATTCTAACAACCCTACATTTTTACTCACTTCCCTGACATTTAATATTTTTGATATCATATTTTACATATTTTTGTTTTGTGTACCTCTTAACTACTTATTGTGAATATAGATGATTTTTACTACTTTTGCTTTTTAATCTTCCCTTTATCTTTATGAGTGCTTGACAACCAACTTTCTGTATATTTATCCTTACCAATGAGATTTTTTTCTTTTGTACTTTTCATATTTCTAGTTGTGGTCTTTTATTTTTCCCTTAGAAAAGTTTCTTTAACATTTCTTATAAGGCTGGGTTAGTGGTGCTGAACTCTTTTAACTTTTACTTGTCTGTAAAATTATCTCTCCTTCAAATCTGAATGATACCTTTGTGGGTAGAATATTCTTGGTTGTCTCAGTTGTAAGTTTTTTCCTCTCATCACTTTGAATATACTGTGCCACTCCCTTCTGGCCTGCAGTTTCTGCTGAGAAGTCAGCTGATAGTATTATGGTAGCTCTGTTGTACATAACCGTTGATTTTCTCTTGCTGCTTTTAAGATTCTCTCTTTATGTTTAATTTTTACTTTTTAATTACAATGTGTCTTTGTGTGGACCTCTTTGTGTTCAACTTGTTTGGAACTCTGTGCTTCCTGGACTTGGATGTCTGTCTCCTTTCCCAATTTTTAGGGAAATTTTCAGCTACTTTTTCTTCAAATAAGTTCACTGCCCCTCTGTCTTCTCCTTCTGGGACCTCTATAATGTAAATGTTAGTAAGCTTGATATTGTCTAAGAGCTCTCTTAAACTATAGTAATTTTTTAAAGTTATTTTTTTCTTTTTCATGTCCAGCCTGGGTGATTTCCACTACTCTGTCTTCTGGTTCACTGATCCATTCCTCTCTACCATCTAATCTACTGTTGATTCTGTCTAGTGTATATTTTATTTTAATTATTGTTTTCTTCAGCTTTTTTTGGTACTTCTTTATATTTTCTAACTCTTTGTTAAAATTCTCCCTGTGAATTCTTCTTTCATGTTCAATTATGATCATTATCTTGAACTCTTTATCAGGATGATTCCTTATCTCCACTTCATTTAGTTCTTTTTCTGAGGTTTTGCCTTGTTCCTTGGTTTGTAATATATTCCTTTGTCTCCTCATTTTGCCTAATTCTCTGTTTTTATTTCTATATATTGGGTAGGTCAGTTACAGTTCCTGATCTTGGAGAAGTAGCCTTATTATGGAGGGGTGCTGTGGGGCCCAGCAGCACTCTCCCTTCTGATCACTACAGCTATATGATCTAGAGGTGTACTCTATGTGGACCATGTGCACCCTTCTGTTGTGGCAGGGCAGTCTACTGTGGGCACCCTGGTAGGTAGAGCTGGCCCCAGCCCAGCTGGCTGCCAGGCCCTGCCTCATGTTGTTGCCAGCCTGCTGGTGTGTGGGGTCTGGTCCTGGTGCAGTTGAATGCATGGACTGAGAGATCCTGGGGTTTGAGTTGGTCTGCTGGTGGATGGAGCTGGTCCTGTGGTTGCTGGCTTTGGGGCTGGTGGGGGCTGGGATTGATGCCAATTGTTTGGTGGACGACTAATCCCCTGGCTCTAATAGGCTAGGTAGTGGAGTCCAAAATGGTGTTTGCCAGCACCAGTGTCCTCATGGTAGAATGAGTATCCAAAATGGCTGCTGCCAGTGTCTATGTCTTCAGGGGGAATCCCAGTTGTGTCCTGTCTCTCTGGGAGGCTCTCCAAGATCAGTAAGTGGGTCTGACCCAGGCTTCTTTCAAATTACTGCCTCTTCACTGGGTCTCACAGTGTGTGAGAATTTTTTTTTTTTTTTTTTTTTTTTTTTGCCGTACATGGGCCTCTCACTCTTGTGGCCTCTCCCGTTGCGGAGCACAGGCTCCGGATGCGCAGGCTCAGCAGCCATGGCTCACGGGCCCAGCCGCTCCATGACATGTGGGATCTTCCCGGACCGGGGCACGAACCCGTGTCCCCTGCATTGGCAGGCCGACTCTCAACCACTGCGCCACCAGGGAAGCCCTGTGAGATTTTGTGTGTGTGTGTGGCCTTTAAGAGTGGAGCTTCTGTTTCATACAGCCCTCTGTCTCTCCCGTTTGCAAGCCCCACTGATCTTCAAAGCCAGATGTCCTGGGGGCTTGTTTTCCCAGTGCAGGATCCCAGGCTGGTGAGTTCAGTGTTGGGCTTAGACCCCTCACCCTTTGGGGGGAACCTCTGAATTGTAATTATCCTCCAATTTGTGGGTCACATACCTGGGGGTGTGGGTCTTAACTATATTGTGTCTCCACTCCTCTTCCTTGTCTTGCTGTGATCCCTTCTTTATATATTTAGTTTTGAAAAATATTTTCTCCTAACCTTCAGGTTGTTCTCATAGGTAGTTACACTGTAAGTAGTTGTAATTTTGGTGTGTTGGTGTAAAAAAATGAGCTCTGTGTCTTCATACTTTGCCATCTTGGACATCCTAATTTCATCTGATTTTTAATGTTATTTTAAATGCTAATACTACAAAATTTTAAATTACATTGCTTCTCACATTATATTTCTACTGGACAGTGCTTGTCTTAGCAATTATATCATCTAAGCAATTTCTCTATGCTCAAGGGTGTGAGGGATACAAAAATAAGGGAAATTCTGTCCACTAGGAATTTGTATACTAAATGATAGATACACAATCCTATCCAAAATCTTGTTTTCTGGGACTCAATAATACTAATTTATGAATAATTAAGGATAATAATATGAAAACCTTCAGAAAAGGGAAAATATTTGAAGCAAAATTAATATCAAATGTATCAATAACAAAAAATAGTTTTCCCAGCAATTGAGATGTTTCTTTTGACACTATTAGCAGGATTTCGTGGAAGGGACGCTATGGTGACTTCATTTTCTCAAAGTTCTCACTAAAATTAGTAGAATTTAACAAGAGTTTAATTGCTTTAAAATTTTATAAACATTGGATCAATTTAAACACATGATTGCATAAATATGAAATACTTTAGCTAATAAATTTCCCAAATATTTTGTGTCATTGATATTTTGAAATTAATTTGATTTCAAGTACTTCAATCTTGAAGGAAATGTAATTTTCACTAAAAACTTCTTAATTTAGTTATTATCTGACAATTTGTACTTTCACTGGGTATTTGGTGAATGCTTGCTAAGGATATGGTGTCATCTCATACCCAGTAATTATACAATTACTAAGGATAGAGGAACCCAGCTGTGTTTTGGTTTCATTGAGCATCTTGAACTATTATTCAAACATTTTGGGTAAAATAAAATCTAAAATGCATTTGCCAAGGACTTTTCTTCTATTTAATTTTAAACCCATGTACATTTCAAAGAAAATCTAACCCATATGTTTCTGATTCATTTACAATTAACTCATCAAAGTTTTTGCTATGTAAGAACTGTATGATGTTCATGAAGTTGGATAAGCCATTTCATGATGCTTATTTGTCCATTTTTTTCCATTACCTAAAAGAATGTCACCTTTCTGAAACAAATACTGTTTTAAACCACGTTATAAAACTCAAAATCGACAATTTTTTAGTTGTTTCTAATTGTGTCTAACATGAATTGTTCCCTTATTATTGCAAAAACATTTTGGAAGACTGAGTTATCATTAGTAAAAAAAAAAATTAAGAAGCCTAGTGACAAAATCTGATTTTGTGTAATACTCCTTTTCATTGGCAACTTAAAGCAGGGATTAAATATTTGCTAAATCACTATTTTGTATACTGCTTTTAACTTAAAGTAGGGAGCAGCCAACACAAAGCCTGGCAAAGAGTTGGAACTTAAAAATATTTTTTAAATGAATGGATGAAAAAATGATTGAATATATTAAGCTTAACTGGGGAATATGGTGCACCTTTGTTATTTGATTTTAGATTTCATTTAATAGGACTGCTATGTAAACAAAACAATGTAATAATCCTATGTTGATAATTTCTTTTTAAAATTTGTTCAAGTACTAAACATTAATGTAAAATGAAAAGTATACATTTATTCACTCAATCATTTGGTTGAGTTATACATATTATACACAGATGTTATACAATGGACATAATATGTAAACACATTGTATATGATATATCTTATATGTTATACCTATATTATATATGCATATGTTATACTAAAATATGTACATATATACACATAGTTTACAATATATACATATAAGGATTATGTATACTGTATATTATTATATATGCTATATTATGTTATATAACTATATGTAGATATATATTCTTACACTATCTCATCTCATTTGATATTCACAGTGATACCATGATGTATTAACCTGATTTTCTAGAGAAAGATACAGAAATGTGCTACTCTTTGTCTGTATATAGCTGAAAAATCTGAAGTCTCCTTTAAGCACTTTCAAGATGAGATTCTATTATTTCACTGATTTTTTGCTTTCTTTGGCTATATTAAAAAGATAAACATTCTCTAGACATGTTCTAGATTTTACAGTAGAATTATACAATAGCAAGATATACTCCATACAAGGTGCAGGATAATTAAGATTCCTGAAATCTTGCCAGGCCAAACTGTTGAAACCACTAATCTAGGGGATTTTCCACACCACTGAGCTGTTGGATCTTCCTCTTCCTTTCATCTCTCTCTCTAGTCTTTCTTAAATCACAAAAAAATTATAGTTGTATAACTCTTGTAATAGGTAATCTGTCCTTCAATTACTTTGCACTTAGAATGAATAATGTGATAGAAACCGTAAGGTTGTACATAAAAAATGAAACATGTACATCTCATTTTGCTTTGTCTATATCCAGCAATAGGAAATAAGCAGTTATGGGTATCCTTTACATCTTTTACTATAGGCTGTCTTACTGATTGTCAATGAACTCCCAGAATAGTGAACATTTAGTAGAAATTTGTGCTGCCTGATCTGTTTTATATGTTGGAGGACATGAAAGTTAGACATTCTTAGAAAAATGTTTCTTCATTTTTCTTTATACTCTGTGACTTATGTACTTTGGGTGCATTGAAAGGTGCATTTATCTTAAACTTTCATTTCATCAAAAGCTCAGATCTTTCCTAATTCATTACAAAACATTCATTATTGAAAATGTTCCCAGAGACATATGCATTGGGTGCCTTTTCTTAAACTAAAAGATAAACAAATAAAGAGTGAATTCTGTTAAGTGAACAGATGCCATAATTCTATATTCTATATCTATCACCAGACTGTGAAAATCCTCATCTATTTCTGAGAACTGTTAGAACATTAGCTCTGGTTTTAAATGATGTTTTTCTAGCAGGCTTGCACATGCCATATGAATTTTATGTACACATGTAAAGCATGGCCTGTGGTTCTTCTGTCAAAAATAAACTGTTCAAGGACATATCAAATTCTGATGGTACTGACATCCAGATTGGTTTTCTGTACACAGATTAGAATATGTTATGCTGTTACATTTGACATCTCTCTTTAAGATTGTCCTGTTAATTTACTCTAGATGATATACTCAAGAAAAATAGACTGACTGTTCTCATTTACTTCAGTTGGATTTCTTTTTAGATTAACTTCCATAGCAGGTGAAATTCCTCATGGTTTTGTATTGCAAACTGTTCACAATTCCTTTGTCAGCTTTTGCTGGAGTGTAAGCAATGAATTCTTCCTTGTTAAGGGTCTTTCTATAAATCTGAGAGGGAGTCCCACTTTTCTCCCAGCCACCTGAGCCTATCCATGTGGAGAACTCGCTCATAAGGGAACGTGCTCTAGCACACACTGGTCACACACACCAATTGTGCACTCTTTCTTTCTAAATAAACATTTCATTATGTTTTTTGGTTTTCACTTGGGAACTGCCCAACCACACACAGAGCTGATTTGAAATTAACCTTTCCACTCAACTCAACAGAAAGGGCAACTTTGCCTGGGCAGATGGTCATGTGCACTGCCATGTGCAATCCATTTTCATGTCAGTGGGCATTCTGGACTTTTCAGAAACAATTTCAAGTATATTTTAAAATAAAATGTGTTGCAATGAGTTGTGCTCTAAATTTCTGGATTCACCAACAAACCCCATTTTCCTGCTTTAGGATAATAAGCTAATTAATGTTAAGTAAGTGAAATCAAGTTATAAAGTAATCTTTTGCACTTTGTGTGTATGTGTTGGAGTGGGGGATTTTAGCCTAAATAGCATAAGAGTTTTAATAAGCTTCTAGCTTTAACACCAACAATCATTTGTGAGATAGGAAAATGTGGAGACAAAATTTTCTCATAAGAAAATATTAGTTTGCCATCATATTATATAAAATATCAGTTTTAGAAGAAATAAAAGAAAAAAATCACTGGACAAGATAAGGATCTACAGTTTCTAGTACTGTCTCTGCCATTACCTAGCCACTTAATTACCCTGGATTTTAGTTCTGTCACATAAAATAAAAAGTTCAATTTATATTTCTGAAAGTAAACTTGTACCCTAGCTCTTCAAGATCCACAGTTAAGAGTTGCATGATCATATAGGTTAAATAAACATAAATATTGTAATTCTACCACATTTAGGAATTCATGAAGAAATTTGTATTTGAAAGACTTTTAGAGGTACAACAGTAAAGAAACCATGTAACTCAGTGTTTCTGAATTTTATTTGACCACGAAACATTGTATCTATTAAAATGCTAGGAGACATACTTTGGGAATCTAAAAATCTGTTATTCTAAGTTTTATGAATTTTTATACATCTCTGATGAGTTGATTAGTAACATTAAAAATTCAGTATTTTAATTAATATAACACATTTGATATTTTAACATTTAAATTTCCCTATCCCATGTATTGAATACCTCATATCTCAGAAATGAATATAAATAGTGTTGAGATAATGAACAATTCTGGTTTTCAGATTTCATGGTCATGTTCTTTATCCTCATAAAACTTGTGTTTTTAATAGTCTTTACTTTTTAATTAACTGACCATTTTGAACTCACATACCTTACAACCATTTAGTATATTATTAATTTTATTATTGTATCCTTAAGTGCCAAAAGAACTTGAGGTCCAGTAAATACCTGCTAAAGTTAGACCTCAAAGTTCAGATGTTTTGTTCTGTGGCTTAATTTACTGGGCTCTGCACCACACAAATGGCTAGAATGATCCAAACACTTTAGAAGAAAGTAATAGATCACTTTTATTTAAAACTCTAGACAAATCACTATGGTGCTTGGTTTATGGGCAGTTTGCAGTAGAGATGATAAAGTTTTGGTGGTATGAGGAACTGATGAAATACTGTGGGGTATAATTAACAGTAGCTTAAGAATAGTAATCTCTATAAATTACATGATAAGAGAAATAAAAACATTTGGGATCGCCCAAATTACATTAGCTGTCATATAGCCTGGTCATCTTGAAATGATACAGGCAATAATTTGGCAGCAGTCACATTGTGGGTGCCATATGTCTGGTGATCTCACAGAGCTGGCTTGATGTCTTCTGAATCAGCTTCATAACTGTGATTCATACTCTGTGAGATAATCACCCTACATCCTTTACCTCTCATGCTATTTTAGCCTCTTTCTTGTTCTGCATCTCATCTCCATAACTAAACATCTAATTATTCCAGAATGGGTAATGAATGAACAGAGAAGACGTACAGTACTCCTCATACTTACTTCAGAAAATTGTTAACTTATGAGAGGCAAGGTTTGACTAATGTTTGTTCTTTAAGGTAATACTAATTCTAAACCACCCCCAATTATACAAAGGTGCTTTTTTGAGTACTTACTATGTTCTGGTAAAATACGAATCATTTCCCATGAATTTTCTCCTGTAATTGTCAAGACAACACTAGAAGTGCTTTGAAAATGAGGAAAATGAAGATTAAGTCAGGCAGCTAGTATCAGAGTTGTAAGTTAACTCTACCCTCTCACAAAACTCTACTATCTCCTGACTACCATTTTCATAGTGTCTGATCTTCAGGAAAGGAAGTTTTATAGCCTCACAAATAAGGCCAAATACATTTCTCTATCATTTGATTAATATTGATGTTTTTCTACACGTTGAAGATTCAGCTTAGGAAGTAATAACATCAGCATAAACAACAAAACTACATAGTATTTAAATAAATATTTGAGAATAAGAGGATGTTTGTTAGATTAATTAGATTAAAAATCCACTATTAATTAATTTAAATGTACATTGAAAGCTATGCATAATGAAACGTTGGAATAGCCTATGAATTCTTATTTTCAACATTACACCCAGAAATCAGTCATAACTGTTTAAATGAGTCTATGCAGAAACTTACGCTGTTGGTTTATTCCACCTTCCAATATTCTCCTGGTACAAACTGACATGAATGTATTACCACTGGTGCTAAGGAGGAATTTTCTCAGATATGTTGGCTAAAGTCAACTGTTTGCAATAGAATACTGTAAAAGCTGTTATGGCATTTCACCTGATTTTCACAGCTATTATTGGGAAAAGAAGTCATAGCTTGGCTATAGTCTTGGCCAATTTTAGGTGGAAAAAGTAAACATTGTTTTACACACCATTCCATTAAAAGGAGATTTTGATTTTAAATTGTATCAAGCTGGAAAAACCAGTACTATAATGCTAAGCAAAGCAGGAGAAAAAAGAATTTAGGACAACATTCAAAATTACATTGCTAATCTAATACAATAAAGAGATAAATTAAGAAAATATTTCCTAGATTTCACCTCACAGATCACCTAGATTTTAATTCATGAAAAATGTGTGAAAATATCTCCCATCACAAAATAGTGCATCTGTTTCACTACTGTGTAAGGGCTAAATTCTGAGGCATCTAGAAAATTGTACCAAAACCCACTCATTCTATCCCCACCCCACTGCCACAGCTTTGCACATCTGCACAATGTCAGCAACTCCAATAAAGCTTCTGAACAGACAGAGGAGTCCATCCAGGGCACCTTGCTTCTGGAGAAGTCTAGTGTCAGTAGGAACATATTTTGCGTGGGGTAAGAGACAGGAAGAACCTGGGAATGCCTGCTGGTTTACATACAACTTTGTTTTAACTGTCAGAAGAACATATTGCAGGATGATAAGAGACCAGCAAAACATAGCAGATTTGCAAATGATGAATGTCTACACTGAGAACTATGCACATAGGTCTCTTCTCCAATTAAAGATTTGAGAAGAGAATCTGGCTGCCATACAATTTAATCATAATTCACACTCTCTGACAGCTGATGAATACTTAAGGTGGATAAAATTAACCTTGGAAAACAGGAAAAAATAAAGCTCCTTAGAACCTATGAAAAGGCGCTGAAAAATAGCAAAATGAAGGAAAAGGGATCACATTATAAAGCTCAAAGAAAGAACATATTTATGGAAATTATTTTTATATATCAAGAAAAAATTTTCAGTCAACTGTTAAGCATCCTCAGAAAATGCAAGAAGTTACAGTCTTAAAGAAATAGGAGGATGTCAAAAGATGAGAAAATGCTGAGATGAAAAGGAAGAGGAAAAGATTATAGGATGAAGAGAAAATGGAAAATGGATAGATGACAGACAGTTGTAAAAAAATAGACTGTAAAAGCAAATTAAAACCTACAAGATAGGCAGTAAAAAGAGAAATTGATATTTCAGGAAACTATTTTTTTGATGGCAGTAAATGTAAAATTATCTACTAAACATGATATGTGAGACTGTTAAACTAAATGGATAGCCATGTGGAAAATGACAAAATTCCTTAAAGCATACACCAGGATAAATTCCAAGTCAATCAAAGAAGTAAATGAGAAAGAAAAAAGCACACAAGTACTAGAAGAAGCATAGCTGTGTTCCTCTAACACCTCAGAGTTTGTCAGACTTTCCTAACTATGACCCAAAATCTAGAAGCAATAAAGGAAAAGTGTGTAATTTGATTACATAGAAGATTTTTAAAAATCTGTTCAAGGCAAAAAGTAAGTAAAATAAAATGACAAATGACATACAGAAATAATGTTTGCAAATTATATTAGAAGCATAGGGCTAATATCCTTTTGATATAAATAGCTTCTAAAGAAATGGGGAAAATAAGGCCAACAATCCTATAAAAGGGGAGGGGGTAGAGACATTAAACTGACAGGTTACAGAGAAAAAAAAATGGCTTTTAAGCATGTAAGAATATACTCAAACTTACCCATAATATAAATGCATATATAAGCTACATTCAGAGATCACCTAACAGATTAGCAAAATTCAAAATTTTAACCAGTTAGTCGATTAGTGATTCCTTCATATAAACTGATAAGAATGCAAAACAGTATGAACCCTATGGATGTGAATTTGGCAATATCTAACAAGTTACTTATCCTTGTAACTTTTTAAAAAATTATTCAAATTTATTCTTGTTTAACTTCAGTAATAATAAAAAAAATTGAGTATTTCTGGAAAGACTGTCTAGGTAGGATACCTTAATATTTCTTTGACAGATATAGGAAATACAGTGTTCTTCTCTTATTTACTTAAGTGTATCTTACATAATTATTCAAGTCCATGAATTCTCAGAATCTAACAATAAAAACTCAGAACTGAAGGCAACTTTTTATGTTTTAAATAAAATCCTTGTGACTTTTGATGAAGGAATTCTAGGTATTGATCCCAAAGATACACAGGAAAAATAATTGAAATAGTAAATTCAAATTTGTAAAAGTAAAGTTTGTAATAGCAAAAGACTAGAAATAACCCAAAATACCCATCAATTGGGATTGATTAAATAAACTATTATAAATCTACACTATGGGGTACTGTGTAACTGTCAAAATGAGTGAAGACTCTCTCTATACATTGTTATAGGATAATCTCCAGAATATGTGGTTATGTAAAAAAGGGGAGAGGAAAAGCAAGATGGCAAAAGTACATGCAGTGTGCTAACATTTATCTAAGTAAAAATATATACTTGTTTTTAATAAATGCATATATGTTTGCTTTTAATAAAGAAAAGTAGTGGGAAGATAAATTATTAAAATTTTATAAATGTTTTCTTTTTCATGAGGGAGAAAAGGGATAGGATTTTGGAAAAGGGTAAATTTTAGACTTCTTTGAATATAGCTGGTTTTGGAGATTTGACTTCAGAACCAAATATTTTTCATAAGTATATAATAAAATAAAAAAATTTAAAATTTTGAAAGTTAAAATAAAATGAAACAAATGACTAAAAATTTGTACCCATTTGATAGCATTTTCACACAAAGAGAAATCATTGTAAGTGATCATAAAGCACAGTAATTTGATTCTGTCTCTCTAGTGTGATATATATGCCCAAAGAACAAAAAAAAGCACAAAAAATTTTAGATCATTTAGTAATTAAATTGTTGGTAGTATTATTTGATATTGGTATTCTAATAGTGTATTTATATTATAAAATAAGTCAAATAAATCATTATGTTGCCTCCTTAGGGAGGTTTATTCATAGGTATTTTATTCTTTTTGATGCAATGGTAAATGGGATTGTTTCCTTAATTTCCCTTTCTGATTTTTCATTGTCAGTGTATAGGAATGCAAGAGATTTCTGTGCATTGATTTTGTATCCTGCAACTTTACCAAATTCATTTATTAGTTCTTGTAGTTTTCTGGTGGCATCTTTAGGATTTTCTTTGTATAGTATCATATAATCTGCAAACAGTGACAGTTTTACTTCTTCTTTTCCAATTTGTATTCCTTTTATTTCTTTTTCCTCTCTGATTGCCATGGATAGAACTTCCAAGGCTATGTTGAATAAAAGTGGCATGAGGGGGCATCCTTGTCTTGTTCCTGATCTTAGAGGAAATGCTTTCAGTTTTCCACCATTGAGAATATTTGCTGTGGGTTTGTTGCATATGGTCTTTATTATGTTGAGGAATGTTCCCTCTGTGCCCACTTTCTGGAGAGTTTTTATCACAAATGAGTGTTGAATTTTGTCAAAAGCTTTTTCTGCATCTATTGAAATGATCATATGGTTTTTCTTCTTCAGTTTGTTAATATAGTGTATCACATTGACTGATTTGCCGCTTGATCATCGTGTATGGTCCTTTTAATGCGTTGTTGGATTCTGTTTGCTAGTATTTTGTTGAGGATTTTTGCATCAATGTTCATCAGTGATATCGGCCTGTGATTTTCTTTTTTTGAGTTATCTTTGGTTTTTATATCAGGGTGCTGGTGGCCTCATAGAATAAACTTGGGAGTGTTCCTTTCTCTGCAAATTTTTGGCAGAATTTGAGAAGGATATGTATTAGCTCATCTCTAAATATTTGATAGCATTTGTCTGTGAAGCCACCTGGTCCTGGACTTTTGTTTGTTGGAAATTTTTAAATCACAGTTTCAATTTCAATATTTGTGATAGGTCTGTTCATATTTTCTATTTCTTCCTGGTTTAGTTTTGGAAGGTTGTATCTTTCTAAGAATTTTTCCATTTCTTCCAGGTTGTCCATTTTATTGGCATATAGTTGCTTGTAGTAGTCTCTTATGATCCTTTGTATTTCTGTGGTGTCTGTTTTAACTTCTACTTTTTCAATTGTGATTTTATTGGTCTGAGTCCTCTTCTTTTTTTTTTTTGGATGATTCTAGCTAAAGTTCTATCAATTTTGTTTATCTTCTCAAGGAAGCAGCTTTTAGTTTCATTGATCTTTGCTATTGTTATCTTCGTTTCTATTTCATTCATTTCTGCTCTGATCTTTATGATTTCTTTCCTTCTACTAACTTTAGGTTTTGTTTGTTTTTCTTTCTCTAGTAGCTTTAGGTATAAAGGTAGGTTGTTTATTTGAGAATTTTTGGTTTCTTGAGGTAGGCTCATATTGCTCTCAACTTCCCTCTTAGAACAGCTTTTGCTGTACCCCATAGGTATTTGGTCATCATGATATTGTTGTCATTTGTCTCTAGGTATTTTTTAATTTCTTCTTTGGTTTCTTTAGTGAGCCATTGATTATTTAGTAACACAATGTTTAGCCTCCATGTGTTTGTGTTTTTTACTTGTTTTTCCCTGTAATTGATTTCTAATCTCACAACATTGTGGTTGGGAAAGATGCTTGATATGATTTCAATTTTCTTAAATTTACCAGTGCTTGATTTGTGATCCAAGATGTGATCTGTCCTGGAGAATGTTCCATGTGCAGTTGAGAAGAAAGTGTATTCTGCTGTTTCCAGATGGACTGTCCTATAAATGTCAATTAAGTCTATCTGGTCTAATGTGTCATTTAAGGCTTGTGTTCTGTTATTAACTTTCTGGTCCATTGGTGTAAGTGAGGTGTTAAAGTCCCCCACTATTACTGTGTTACTGTTGATTTCCCCTTTTACAGCTGTTAGCATTTGCCTTATGTACTGAGGTGCTTCTATGTTGGGTGCATAAATATTTACTATTTTTAAATCTTCTTCTTGGATCATTATGTAGAGTCCTTTCTTTTCTCTTGTAACAGTATTTATCTTAAAGTCTATTTTGTCTGATGTGAATATTGCTACTCCAGCATTCTTTTGATTTCCATTTGCATGGAATATCTTTTTCCATCCCCTCACTTTCAGTCTGTATGTGTCTCTAGGTCTTAAGTGGGTCTCTTCTAGACAGCATATATACAGATCTTGTTTTTGTATACACTCAGCCAGTCTGTGTCTTTTGGTTGGAACATTTAATCCATTTACATTTAAGCTAGTTATCCATATGTATGTTCCTATTGCCATTTTCTTAATTGTTTTCAGTTTGTTTTTGTGGGTCTTTTTTTCTTTCTTTCTTTCTTTCTTTCTTTCTTTCCTTCTTTCTTTCTTTCTTTCTTTCTTTCTTTCTTTCTTTCTTTCTTTCTTCCTTCTTTCCTTCCTTCCTTCCTTCCTTCCTTCCTTTCTTTCTTTCTTTCTTTCTTTCTTTCTTTCTTTCTTTCTTTTTCTTTCTTCCTTCCTTCCTTCCTTCCTTCCTTTCTTTCTTTCTCTTTCTTTCTTTCTTTCTTTTTCTTTCTTCCTTCCTTCCTTCCTTCCTTCCTTCCTTCCTTTCTTTCTTTCTCTTTCTTTCTTTCTTTCTTTCTTTCTTTCTTTCTTTCTTTCTTTCTTTCTTTCTTTCTTCCTTCCTTCCTTCCTTCCTTCCTTCCTTCCTTCCTTTCTTTCTTTCTTTCTTTCTTTCTTTCTTTCTTTTTCTTCCTTCCTTCCTTCCTTCCTTTCTTTCTTTCTCTCTCTCTTTCTTTCTTTCTTTCTTTCTTTCCTTTTCCCACCAAGAGTAGTTCCTTTAGCATTTGTTGCAAAGCTGGTTTGGTGGTGCTGAGTTCTCTAAGCTTTTGCCTGTCTGTAAAGCTTTTGATTTCTTCATCAAATCTGAATGAGAGCCTTGCTGTGTAACCTTGTTTCTAGGTTTTTCCCTTTCAGTACTTTAAATATATCCTGCCACTCCCTTCTGTCCTGCAGAGTTTCTGCTGAAAAATCTGCTTATAACCTTATGGGGATTCCCTTGTATGTCATTTGTTGCATTTCCCTTGCTGTTTTTTTTTTTAATTAATTAATTAATTTATTTTTGGCTGTGCTGGGTCTTCATTTCTGTGTGAGGGCTCTCTCTAGTTGCGGCAACCAGGGGCTGCTCTTCATCACAGTGTACGGACCTCTCACTATCACGGCCTCTCTTGTTGCAGAGCACAGGCTCCCGACGTGCAGGCTCAGTAGTTGTGGCTCACGGGCCCAGTTGCTCCGTGGCATGTGGGATCTTCCCAGACCAGGGCTCAAACCTGTGACCCTTGCATCAGCAGGCAGATTCTCAACCTCTGCACCACCAGGGAAACCCTCCCTTGCTGCTTTTAATATTTTTTCTTGTATGTAATGTTTGTTAGTTTGATTAATATGTGTTTTGGTGTGTTTCTCCTTGGGTTTATCCTGTATGGGACTCTCTGTTATTCCTGGACTTAGGTGACTATTTTTTTCCCATTTAGGGCAGTTTTTGACTACAATCTCTTTGAATAGTTTTGCAGACTCTCTCTCTTTCTCTTCTCCTACTGAGACTGCTATAATTCTAATGTTTGGTGCATTTAATGTTTTCCAGAGGTCTCTGAGACTGTCCTCATTTCTTTTCATTCTTTTCCTTTATTCTGCTCTGTGTCAGTTATTTCCACCACTCTGTCTTCCAGCTCACTTATCCATTCTTCTGTCTCAATTATTCTGCTATTGATTCCTTCTAATGTATTTTTAATTTCAGTTTTTGCATTGTTCATCACTGTTTGTTTGTTCTATATTTCTTCTAGGTCCTTGTTAAACATTTCTTTTATCTTCTCTATCTGTGCCTCATTCTATATTTGAGAGCTTGGATCATCTTTATTTTCATTACTCTGAATTCTTTTTCAGGTAGATTCCCTATTTTCCATTCATTTATTTGGCCTTGTGGTTTTTTATACCTTGCCCCTTTGTCTGCATCACATTTCTCTGTTATCTCATTTTGTCTCACTTACTGTATTTGTGGTCTCCTTTTCATAGGCCATGGGGTCATAGTTCCTCTTGCTTCTTATGTCTGTCCCCTGGTGAGTGTGATTGATCCAGGGGTGTGTGTAGGCTTCCTGATGGGAGGGACTTGTGCCTGGACTCTGGTGGGTGGAGCAGAGTATTGTCCCTCTGATGGGCAGGGCCATGTGCTGGAGTGTGTTTTGGGGTGTCTTGAGCTTAGTACAACTTTAGGCAGCATGTCTGCTGAGAGATGGGGCTGTGTTCCTGTATTGCTTGTTGTTTGGCATAATGCAATCAGCACTGGAGCCTGCAGTGTTTTGGGTGGAGCCATGTCTTGATGTCAAGATAGGCACCTCTGTGAGAGCTCATGCCAATTAGTATTCCCTGGCACTGGGAATTCTCTGGCAATCCAGTGTCCTGGACTCGGTGCTCTCACTCTTGATGCTCAGGCCTGACCCCGGCAGGGGAACAAAAACCCCTGCAGGCTGCATGGTGCAGCAAAAGAAAAAAAAAAAGGAACAGAAAACAAACAAGCAAACCCAAGGCAAACTGTAAAAGGAAACCAAACAAAGAAAAATAGACAAAAAAGGAAAGAAAACAAAAAACAAGAGAACAACCAAACAAACACAAGAATCCAAAAACAATAAAAGCAAAGCTAAAAAAAAAAAAGTAAAAACAGAGAGCAAACTAAAAAAAAAACAAAGAAAACATAAAGTAAACACATAAAATGATGAATAAAGTTAAAAACAGAACAAAAAGAAAAAAAACACAAAATAATAAAAAAGTAAAGTAGAAAAATAAAAAAAAATTAAAAAATTAAAAAGAAAGAAGACAAAAAATAAATTTAAAATAAAAAATATAATAATAAACAACAGAACAAAATGAAACCAAAAAATAATAGTAATAATAATATTTTCCTGGGGCCTGAGCTGTCAGTGTCCTTGTTCCCACCTTGAGCCATAGCCAACCCTGCCTCCTTAGGAGGTCCTCCAATACCTCTAGGTAGATCTCTGGACCCACTGTGGGCACTGTGGGGGCAGCTCAGACTCTAACCTGGCCCAACTCCCACATGTACTTGCCCCCAAAGTACACAGCTGCTAAAGCTAGACAGGCTCACAGGAAGGTGGTGGCAGTGACCTGCACTAGCTCACAGGATCCTTATTGGCAGTGACAGAAGTAGTAGCAGTCCCCTCCCACCTCTGGGGTCCAAGATGGCAGCTGTGGCTCGTGTGCACCCCTGGAGCTCATTTAGGTGGTGCCCTGCCACCTGTGAGTGCACAGAGAAATACACTTTTATGACAGGCCCACCTCTCCTCATGCACCCCCCGACAATGGTCCCTGGACTCTCTGGCAGGCCCAGGCTTCTTCCTGGACTACCTCAGCTGTGGTGCACTACATTCTGACCTCCTAAGGCTGTCTTCACACAGCCAATCCCAGTCCTCTCCCCGGGGTCTGACTTCCAAAGCCCAAGCCTCAGCACGGAGCCCCCACCTGCCCCAGCAGGTGAGCTGACAAGCATCTCAGGATGGGGAGTGCCAGTCAGTGCTGACCTTCTGTGCATGTCTCTCTCTGCTTTGCTCTCCACTGACCTGATGCTGTGCTCTCCTCTGAGGCTCCGAAGCTTCCCCTCTGTCCACCCCAGTGAGGGGACTTCCAATTGTGCAGAAACCTTTCCTCCTTCACAGCTCCCTCCCAGAAGTGCAGGTCCCAACCTGATTGCTTGCTTTCATTTTTCTTTTGACCTATCCAGTTATGTGCAGATATTCTTGCCCTTTTGAAAGTCTGAGGTCTTCTACAAGCATTCAGTAGATGTTCCACATGTAGACATATTTTTGTTATGTCTGTGGGAAGAAGGTGAGCTCCACGTCCTACTCCTCTGCCATCTTGATCTCCTCCCCAAGTATTTAGTTTTAGACAATAATGGCATTCAAATTGGCTTGAGAAAGATTATTTGATGAATCTTTTAGATATTCAATTAGTCTGATAACTCTGTGTTTCCTGAAGTATGATATTGAACAGCAATTTTGGAGCATATTAAAAGGTGTGATGTGAAGTAAAAGATTTCAAGGTTCAAAAAAGACTAGATAACAGCAAACATTTTTGTTAAATTCAGAGACAGAAAAAAAAAATGAAGAGAATCCATGGGTAAAGCAACTCACCATAGAAAATAAAACAGCCAATAAATTGTTTAAAATGTTACTATTCTCTAGTCAAGAAAATGCAAATAAAACAAGATACTGTTTCTTAACTCAGCAACTGGCAAATATTAAAAAGTTGTAAATAAAATACCATGTCACTGACTAGAGAAATATTATATGCTGCTGATAGGTACAAATTTTTCTGGCATGTAATTAGTCAGTATGTACCAAACTCTTTAAAAGCATCATATTGCTTATTTCAGATATTACATTGGTTGGAATTAATCCTTAAGGGCACGATATACTCAAAGATGTTTCTCACAGCTTTATCAACTGAAATATTAGAAACAAGCTCAATGTTTAACAATAAGAAATTGTGGCAGCTGTTTAATGCTGATTTAACTTATTTTCTTAGAAATCAGTTTTTGAGGACATGTAAAGTCTGAGATAACATGTCCCCTGAAAAACCTTTGGACAAAGTTAATTTTCAAATAGGTTATCTACCGCAACTACTGAGCCTGTGCTCTAGAGCCTGCAAACCACAACTATTGAACCCATGTGCCACAACTACTAAAGCCCATGCACCTAGAGCCCGTGCTGTACAACAAGAGCAGCCACCACAATGAGAAGCCTACGTACCTCAACAAAGTGTAGCCCCCACTCACTGCAACTAGAGAACGCCTGCGTGCAGCAACGAAGATTCAACACAGCCAAAAATAAATAAATAAATAATTTATTTATTAAAAAAATTCCTTTGACCTTCAAAAAAATAGGTTATCTATTCTAGAAAACAAACAAGTGTCAAGGTAAATTATTAGAACTTGATGTTTATATTTCCAAAGATGAAATTCTATGTAGTCATTGAAAAATAGTGTCAAAGAAGAATAGTTTCTCATGAGTGGTCTGTGGAGCCTTAGTGATTCCATGGGGACACAAGAAGGTCACTTAGGAGGGAGATGTGAAAGGAGGGCTCTGGACATTTCACTTAACTCCTTGTTTCAAGGAATCATTCTGGTTTAAGTTTCTATGACTTTTCTGATTAACTTTTACTTCTGAGGTAGGTTCAGATGGCTAAAACAACACTGAAAATGTTCATAAAATGTCAGGAAAAAATTTGAAAGACTTTTGAAATGGGGAAAAACACATTATTGAGTGTCTGTAAGTGGTACAAACTGACAATAATGCAAATGATTCTTGTCCATTGAAATACAAATGAATCGAGTCTTCACAGATGCAATTGATTATTGCCCATTGAGTAGGACATTTTGTATCTATTTGACAATTCATTTCAACATTCTTTATTTGCCTATTCATGTGTGGGTCTTTGAATTTTCCTTTGAACTGATTATATCACTTTACTGATTCTGTCATTAATTATTGAGTAAAATAAAATCATATGTTCATTTTACATATGATGAGTCATAATTTCATTTTATTTAAAAAGATATTAATTATCCTTTAACATAAGTGTCTTTTTTTTCAGTAAACTTTATCTTGGATAAATGTTTACTCAGCTAAAATAACTTTTTTCAAGCAATGGAAAATATTTAATGACACACCTGTTTACAAAACAAGTGGAAAAGTAGGTAATAAAACAGAATGCATCATACTAACTTGTTTTTTGCTGATGTGCCGTAAATTTAACAGGGTTATTTCTTATGGTCTCTCTCTCTCTCCTGTCTGTTGCTTTGGGCTTCTTGGCTAGTTAACTTCTGTTTTTTGTTTGTCAGTTTGTTTTTAGTGTATCTCCTTGATTTACTTCTTCCTAAGTGTACACAGGAGCACTCTCAATTTTTCCAAAACCCACCTAACAACAGGCTTAGAGTTCAATAAAATGTTACAGAAGGCTTGGAGGAAAACAAACAGGGAATTAAAATGGAAAGAAAGGGGGACAAGTCTTAATGCTAAGTATTCTAAATTATTGTATGTTGAGTCCACCAACAATGCTGCTCTAAAGAAGACCATTCACAATTGGGTGTTTGTTTTCTCAGCTGTGTTCTGCTGCAATGTTGCAAAAACTTCCTTACTTCCCATGATGTAGGATAAGGAAGTGCTGCCTTCATAATAATCTCTACAAAAATCCAATTTTGTCTTTAAAGAACAGTTTCCTTCATATTTCAATAAAAATTATCTACATTAATTCCTTTATTCTTAAAATATTGGGAAGGGGCCAACCTTACATTTTCATGTCTAATGTCTCCTAGAACCAGGGGAGATACTGTCCCAAATACCAAGTCCATATTGTACCCTAAGAAGAAAGAGTTAATGGCTCCCCTAATAGCTGTTTTCTGTCCTACACAGTGTTTAATCTTCAAATTCCACATTCAGCAACAGGAAAAAATTTTGACAGTATAAAAACCAGCAGCTTTTCAATATTACATGAATGTTCCATATTTTCTTTGAGCCCCTAATAATAAAAATAATAAGAACAAAAACTACACTATGATAATGATTACAATGGAAACAAAGAACTAAATACAAGTGAAAAAAACATCTAAATGAAGGGGTTTGAGTGATACTGGCAAGGTTTCAGTTATAACAAAATATAATATTTAGTAAAAATTGCTGTTTTATTAGTTATTATTTTTATTATAGCAATATATTCTGCAAAAAAGTACAAGGCATAAGCTACCACACCATCTGATGATAATCTCAACTGAATAAATGTGTGTTTTACTTGCAAATAAAGATAAAACCCAAATCCATGTGGTAACATTTGATTTCCCAATCAATATTTTTTTCTGGACAATTTTGTCTTAGCTCTGAAGGGAGAGTGTTGTGAGACTGCTAAGGTGATGACTTTTTTCTCAACACATTAGGTTAGATATGGAATAGATGATCTAATATGTTTCCAGCTAATTTTTAGCTAGCGTATTTGGGGTTTCATTAAAATGCTTTGATATATTGGGATCTTAGCATATTTTGAAGTCATGAACTCATATACACACACAACTGTTTTTATGATACTTTTGAATTTCTGTCTATTTTTTTTTAAATACAGCAAAATGGTCGCATAGCTGGGTTAATCCTATTCATATCTCCTCAATTTCTCTGATTGGCAGTAGATGGTCTTTGGTTTTCTTGGTCACTATCCATGACGCAGCTTTCTTAACCCAAATACATTATTTATTTTCCTTAATGTGTAAGTTTTCTTTGTGATTTGCTTTGTAGAGGGATTGAAAATATGTAGCATATCCTACTGGGAAGATACAACTTTTGGAAAACTTGGCAGAAGTGGCTTTTTGTATTTGTTACTTAGAATTACTGACACCCAGAACAACAGAGGGGTTTATAGTAACCCTGGGGAAAATTTCCTTTCGTTCCAACTATTATTTTAAATTAATAGAAAGTTATAAAATTTAAATCAGTAGCAGGTTTAAAAAGTAAAGAATTTACTCAGAGTTTCTGTTTTTGAATCTTCAGACAAGGAGTAGTTTGCTTTTTAAAGAGCTATACAAACAATTTAATTTTTGGTCTTTGTCCAGGGAGGCAAACAATGTCAAATTTTGTTATTCTTATTTTACAAATTGAACAACAGAAAATGAGAATTTGGTTCCATAATATGAGATGATTTAGTAGGTATTAAAACTCATGTGTGTTTGATCTTCATTTACCTTGCTTCTTGCCTGGTATTACACACATACACACACAACATACATACATATATACAAGTATATTAACAATATTATATATGAAATCCAACTGCTGATGAGGAAAGTAATAAAACTGGAGAGAATTTAATTCATTCTCCCCATGAATTTTATTCAGAGTTTACTATGAAAGAATCAGTTCAAAGTTTGGTGCTTTTTTTCATATTTACATTTATTCAGGCAACTTGTTTCTTTTTTAATTTCCGTTTCAGGAACAGAAAGGCTCCTCTAGCCTTAGTTTACTCTTCTGTCACTCCAGAAAGACCTCCAAATATTTAGAGTTTAGAAAGATTCCAACTAAAATGTTGGCTGATGATTGCTGTTTTCTCAAAAAGTTCTAGAATTAAGAAAGTTCTTTGTTGTACAAGCAATGAGTAGAATGGTTTGAAGTTTAGTAGAGATACCAAAAAAAGATTACACATTATGAACACAGGAGAATTGAAGGATTCAATGCATTTAAAATTCTTTGCAACAAAAAACTACAATTCTTATCTTGTTGAACCCTTCTCTTATTTTTCACATATTGCTATTTGATTAGCTTCTTTTCATTTGATAATACAAATAAATGCAAACCAGGGCATGTAGATTATCCTGATAACTTAATTCAGTTTCACTCTTGAAAAATATTAAGCTTAGGCACAAGTTCTGTAAGCTGTTATAAAATGAAACTATTAGTAAGAAAGCCATTTGATTTATTTTTTTCCTGTAATGATTTCTTGCATCTAAAGGTTGTCCATATGTAAACATTGTATTCTTCCTGGCTGATCTTACTATAGGGTATGCGTTATTATAGTATAGCTTTGTGAGACTGTGTGCTAACAAGTAAGCATGTAATGCAGTCATTATGTGAGCACATAAGGCTGGCATTGAGGGATTCAGTCATACTTCATAGTAGTCTGAATTTAAGATAGATGTACACCTGTGTATCATTGCCATTATTATTTCCTCGTTGTTGATAGCAGAACATTGTCTAGAAAGCACTTTTATTTTTAGCTTATTTAAATCACAGGCCTTTTCTTTCCTTTGGGAAAACTCTTACCTCCCTTACAACTTACATATTAACTTGACATTTCATAGACTATTTTTTGAAGCAAATGATGTAGCATTCTTATGGAAAACATTTTTCATAAATTCAGAGATACTTGGAATTTTTCACATTCTAAAAACAGAACTATCTTTGTGTAGACTGATCAAGTATTTAATATTATTTTTGATGTTTATTTCTAAAAGTTATAATCATTTGAAAGTATATCTTATATGGAAATTATATGGAAGACTTTATCCTATCACATACATTGTCACTGTTAAATAATATGCTTTACAATAATTATCATAGTAATGAAAAATAATAATGATACTTTACCGTCTTGAGTCAGCTTTCCACAGTGGTGGAGGAGTGGGAAAGAATTCAAAAGCTTACATTCTATAGGTGAGGGAATAGAAGTCAGAGAGAGTGGACATTTTGCCCCTGGTCATGGAAGGTATTATGTAAAATGCTATGATTCTACCATGGATCTCTTTGACACTAAAATCCATACCCCTAAAAGACTGGCTATAAAAACTGAGACAAATCTGGCACTGGAAATTACCATGCTTTAACTACTTGGGAAATAGATTTATATGTAATCAAGTTTACCAGGCCAAAAATTGGGTCTAGGAAACAATGGTCACTTTACAACTTTGATGCACTTCATTTAATTCAGGTATATAGTGTTCCGTTGTATGTGCTCAATACAAAGTTTGCTTTGTTTCACAACTCCAGGGTCCACAATTTACATTGTATTCTATGTCATGTGGATCCCCAGGAATACATCTCTCAGCAGTGCCAATGACCTTATGGAAAATACAGAAAATTACAGCAGATGCCTGGTTAAAGATGCTTCTAATTTTAGTTCATATATAGTCCTTCCACAAACAGTCAAACAACTTGCAGAGCAATACAAAAACTTAAAATAATTTAATTGTGAGTTAAACATGTGGTAAAGGCACAGCTTCTAGCAAACTGTGGAGCATTTAAAGTTTTTATTTGGTGGCTTCCCATTCTTACTTTTCTCTATTTGCACTGCATGAACACTCATGATGTGTCACCACACTGGCCTCCACAATGGCTCATCAGCACAGTCATGTCTAAGCTTCTAAAGTAATTCCTCTTGCCTATGGAATTCCTTTAAAATTCTCTCTTTATCTAGTTTGTGTGTGTGTGTGGGGGGGTGAGTATTTGTGGAAGTGGATGATATCTGATTAATCCAAAAATCTGGAGGACTCATCCTTTTCAGGAGTGTCTGTATGTCAAGAAGTGTGATCCAAAAGAATGAATCTCCAAGAGTTGAACAGGAAGTAACTTGATTTCTGAATTGGTAAGACAACTGTGCTGGTCTTTCTGGGTGTGAATCTGTTGTCTTCAACAATCTAGGATCACCTCTGTCATTATCTCTTCAAAATTGGTGGGGGAGGGGCCAAGTCAAAAGAGTGGAATTGGAGAACATGGAGTTCACCTCTCCCCACAAGTACATCAAGAACATATCTACAAATTGAACAATTCTCACAGAGCACCTGCTGAACAATAGCAGAGGACCTCGGACACCTAAAAGGATATAAAAAATACCAACACAACTGAGTAGGATGAAAGAAAGAAAAAATAAAGAGGAAACAGGATGAGACCTGCACCCCTGGAGGAGAGCTGAAAGGCAGGAGACATGTCTGTACTCACGGAAGCCCCCTCACTGGTGGGGAGATCAGGTAAGAAAGAGTAACACTTACAAGGATGGTCCATGCCACAGCCCTGTATGCCCCAGCCTGAGTCGTGTGTCTGCTGGTGTGGAGGAGGGGCTGATTGTTGGAACATGGGTTTTGAGAGTGGACCCAGGGAGGGGATGGCTGTTGGCCAAGAAGAGACAGTCTGAAGGGATAGGAGTGAGGAGCTCCATAACTGGGAAACTTTGTGGAATAAGCCCCAGCCAACATAGAAGCAGGACAATATTGTTGAGTGGTGCACAAGGGGCAGGGTCACCATTGCAGACCCCTTCCCCAACAACTGGCCCCTGCTGTGTGAGCACTCAGACACACTTGTGAAGAATGGACAAGGTCAGAATCTTAGCTGCCTCCATAGCTCTCACAGTGGGTACAGTCCATAATTACTACAGTCCTGGGACTGACTTTGGCAGATCTGCACTGGTAACCTTGTGAAAACAGTGCCTGAGAGACACCAGGGCCAATTTCTGGCATACCCATGGTTAAGGTGGGTCTGAGAGCAGTTCCAAAAAGAGTGTAATTTGTGAGCCAGCACAATGGATAAAAAACAACACAACAGAGTACACTCACAGTTGGAGGTGAACAACTCCAGAGGAGGAAAACTCAGTGGCTTCTCTCCTACTAAGAGTGCTCCAGTCCCACCTACCTCACACTGAGGATCAGAAACACAGCTAAGAAACAGATCCGGGTGTGTCTACTCCAACAACTAGGGAGAAGACGGTACCCCTGACAGGGCAATAACAACCAAAGAGCAAAGGGGAGGCCCTGCTCAATATCCAGGGCAGGCTCCAGTCACCACAATGTCAGTCACACCTTCAATCAAGGGGATAACAGCCAGCATACACTGAGGAAAGTGGTGGCAGATATTCATACTAAAAACATCCCTCATACCAAAAAATATTAAACACACAGAAAATGCACAGGGATGTTCCCACATGAAAATAGCCCTCCAAGACAGTCTGAGGGTCAGGCATAGGAAAGAAGAACTCCCAGAGCATTTTGCTTTAAAAGCCAGTGGGACCTGAATGCAAGAGCCCCACAGGGCTAGGAGAAATAGAGACTCCACTCTTGGAAGGTGTACACAAGACCTCAAATGAGTTGGGACACAGCACAAAGCAATACCTCCATAGGAACTGGGGATAGACCTACCTAGGGGTCTGAGAGAGTCTCCTGGGGAGGCAGAGGTTAGGTGTACCTCACTGTGTGGGCAAGGACACTGGTGGCAGAGAACCCAGAGAGTATTGATCAGTGTGAGCTTTCCTGGAGGTTCTTATTTCAGTACCTAGACCCAACCCCACCCCAAAACTTACAGGCTCCAGAACTGAAATGCCTCAGGCCAAGCAACCAGCAAGACAGGAACACAGCTCCACCCATCAGCAGACAGGCAACCTAAACTTGTGCTGAGCTCACAGCTACCTCAAAACACACTGCTTGACATCAGAGGGACAAGACCCAACTCTACCCCTCAGAGAGCAGGCACCAGTCCCTCCCAGCAGGGACCACTGAATCACCCTCACCCACCAGGGGGCAGACACCAAAAGCAAGAAGAACTACAATCCTGAAACCTGTGGAAAGAAGTCCCAAAACACAGAAAGTTGAACAAAAGGAGATGACACAGAAATGTGTTGCAAATGAAGGAATAAGAAAAAAACTCACAAGAACAACTAAATGTAGAGGAGATAGGCAATCTACCTGAAAAAGAATTCAGAGTAATGATAGTAAAGATGATCCAAAATCTCAGAAAAATAACAGAGGCAAAGATTGAGAAGATACAATAAATGTTTAACAAGGAGGTAGAAGATTTAAAGAACAAACAAACAGAGATGAACAATACAATAACTGAAATGAAAAATACACTAGAAGCAATCAATAGCAGAATAACTGAGGCAGAGGAATGAATAAGTGAGCTGGAAAAAAAAGTGGTGGAAATGACTGCCACAGAACAAAATAAAGAAAAAAGAATGAAAATAAATGAGGACAGTCTCAAAGACCTCTGGGACAACATTAAATGCATGAACAATCAAGTTATAGGGGTCCCAGAAGGAGAAGAGAAAGAGACAGGGCCTGAGAAAATATTGGAAAATATAGCCAAAAACTTCCCTAACATGAGAAATAAAACACTCACTGAAGTCCAGGAAGTGCAGAGAATCCCATACAGGGTGAACCCAAGGAGTAACATGCAGAGACATATATTAATCAAACTAACAAAAATTAAACACAAGAAAAAATATTAAAAGCAACAAGCGAGGGCTTCCCTGGTGGCACAGTGATTAAGAATCTGCCTGCCAATGCAGGGGACACAGGTTTGAGCCCTGGTCTGGGAAGATCCCACATGCTGTAGAGCAACTAAGCCTGTGCTCCACAACTATTTAGCCTGGCCTCTAGAGCCCACAAGCCACAACTACTGAACCCGCATGCCACAACTACTGAAGCTCACGCACCAAGAGCTCATGCTCCAGAACAAGAGAAGCCACCACAATGAGAAGCCTGCACACTGCAATGAAGAATAGCTCCCACTCACCACAACTAGAGAAAGCCCACATGTAGCAACAAAGAACCAATGCAGCCAAAAATAAATAAATAAAATAGATACAACATTAAAGAGATAGAAAATGTTTTTTTAAAAAAGCAACAAGTAACATACAAGAGCATCCTCACAAGGTTGATAGATAATTTCTCAGGAGAAATTCTGCAGGTCAGAAGGGAGTGGCATAATATATTTAAAGTGATGAAAGGGAAAAACCTACAACCAAGAGTACTCTACCCATCAATGTTCTCATAAAGATTTAACAGAGGAATTGAAAGCTTTACAGACAAACAAAATCTAACAGAATTCAGCAGCACCAAACCAACTATACATCAAATGCTAAAGCAAATTCTTTAAGAGGGAAAGAGATCAGCAACTTAAAACAACCTTGTACACATATAGACTGATATATCAAAACCTCATGGGGAATGCAAACCAAAAAACTACAATGGATACACACACAAAATGAAAAACAACCCAAACACAACACCAAAGATTGTTATCAAATCACAGGAGAAGAGAACAAAAGAGGAAGAGAAGAAGAAAGAACTACAAAAAAAAAATTAAGAAAATGGCAATAAGAACATGCATATCGATAATTACCTTAAATGTAAATGGATTAAATGTTCCAACCAAAAGACAAAGACTGGCTGAATGGATACTAAAACAAGACCCATATATATGCTGTTTACAAGAGACCCACTTCAGATCTAGGGACACATAATGAAAGTGAGGGGATGGAAAATGGTATTCATGTAAATGGAAATCAAAAGAAAGCTGGAGTAGCAATACTTATATCAGAAAAAATAGAGACTTTAAAATAAAGACTGTTAAAAGAGACAAGAAAGAACACTACATAATAATCAAGGGATCAATTCAAGAAGAAAATATAAAAATAGTAAATATATATGCAGCCAACATAAAAGCACCTCAATATATAACCCAATTGCCAACAGCTGTAAAAGGGGAAATCAACAGTAACACAATAATATTGAAGGATTTTAACACACCACTTTCACCAATGGACAGATCATCCAGACAGAAAATTAATAAACACCAGCCTTAAGTGACACATTAAACGAGGTAGAATTAATTGATATCTATTGGACATTCCATCCAAGGGCAGCAGAATACATTTTCTTCTCAAGTGCACATGGAACATTCTCCAGAATAGATCACATCTGGGGCCACAAATCAAGCCTCAGTAAATTTAAGAAAATTGAAATAATATCAAGCATCTTTTCTGACCACAACCCTATGATATTAGAAATCAATTACAGGGAAAAATCTGTAAAAAATCACGAACACATGGAGGCTAAACAATATGTTACTAAACAACCAATGGATCACTGAAGAAACCAAAGAAAAAATTGAAAAATACCTAGAGGCAAAAGACAATGAAAAAAGAACCATCCAAAATCTATGGGATGCAGCAAAAACAGTTCTAAGAGGGAAGTTTATAGCAGTACAGTTTTAAGTCAGAAAACAAGAAAATCTGAGATAAACCTCCTAACTTTACACCTCAGGCAACTAAAGAAAGAAGGACAAACAAAACCCAAAGTTAGTATAAGGAAAGAATAAGAAATATCAGAGCAGAAATGAATAAAATAGGGATGAAGAAAAGAATAGCAAAGATCAGTGAAACTAAAAGCTTGTTCTCTGAGAAGATAAATAAAATTGAAAGACCTTTGGTCAGACTCATCAAGGAAAAAAAAGGAGAGGACTCAAATCAATAAAATTAGAAATGAAAAAGGAGAAGTTACAATGGATACTGCAGAAATACAAAGGATTATAAGACTTCTAAAAGTAACTATGCACCAATAAAATGGACAACCTAGAAGAAATGGAAAAATTCTTAGAAAAGTACACCCTTCCAAGACTGAAGCAGGAAGAAATAGAAAATATGAACAGACCAATCACAAGTACTGAAATTAAAACTGTGATTAAAAAATTTCTAACAAACAAAAGTCCAGGACCAGATGGTGTTGTAGGCAAATTCTATCAAATATTTAGAGAAGAGTTAACAGCTATGCTTCTGACAAAAGAAGGAACACCCCTAAGTTCTACAAAGTCAACATTATCCTGATACCAAAACCAGACAAATATATTACAAAAGAAGAAAATTACCAGCCAATATCACTGATGAACACAGACACAAAAATCCTCAACAAAATACTAGGAAGCTGAAGCCAACAACATATTAAAAGCATCATGCAGCATGAACAACTGGGGTTCATCCCAGTGATGCAAGGATTTTTCAATATAGGCAAATCAGTCAATGTGATACACCACATTAACAAACTGAAGAACAAAAACCATATGATCATCTCAGTGTATGCAGAAAAAGCTTTTGACAAAATTCAACACCATTTATGATAAAATACTCTGCAGAAAGTGGGCATAGAGGGAACATACCTCACATAATAAAGGTCATATAGGACAAACCCACAGCTACATCATTTTCAATGGTGAAAAACAGAAAGCATTTCCTCTAAAATCAGGAACAAGATAATAATGGCCACTGTCACCACTTTTATTCAACACAGTTTGGAAGTCCTAGCCACATCAATCAGAGAAGAAAAGGAAATAAAGGGATCCAACTTTGAAAAGAAGAAGTAAAACTGTCACTGCAGATGACATGACACTATACACAGAAAATTCTAAAGATGTTAACAGAAAACTACTAGAGCTTATCATTGAATTTGGTATAGTTGCAGGATACAACATAAATGCACAGAAATCTCTTGCATTCCTATAAACTAAGATTGAAAGATGAGAAAGAGAAATTGAGGAAACAATCTCATTCACCATTGCAACAAAAGGAATAAAGCACCTAGGAATAAACCTACCTAAGGAGGCAAAAGACCTGTACTCAGAAAACTACAAGATACTGATGAAAAAAATCAAAGATGACACAAAGAGATGGAGAGATATAATATGTTCTTGAATCAGAAGAATTAATATTGTAAAAATGATTATATTTCACAAAGCAACCTACAGATTCAATGCAATCCCTATCAAATTACCAATAGCACTTTTTGCAGAATTAGAACAAAAATATCACAATTTGTATAGAAACACAAATAACCCTAAATAGCAAAAGCAATCTTGAAAAAGAAAAACAGAGCTGGAGGAATCAGGCTCCCTGACTTCAGACTATACTACAAAGCCACAGTCTTCAAAATGGTATGGTACTGTCACAAAAACAGAGATATAGATCAATGGAACAGGAAAGAAAGATCAGAGACAAACCCCCACACCTATTGTCTCCTAATCTTTGACAAAGGAGACAAGAATATACAATGGAGAATAGAATAAGTGGTGCTAGGAAAACTGGACAACTACATAAAAAAGAATGAAATTAGAACACTCCCTAACACCATACACAAACTCAATAAACTCAAAATGGATTAAAAACCTAAATATAAGGTCAGAACTATAAAACTCTTAGAGGAAAACATAGGAAGAACATTCTCTGATATAAATCATAGCACAATCTTTTCTGACCCACCTCTTAAAGTAATGAAGATAAAAACAAAAATAAACGAATCAGACCTAATTAAACTTAAAAACTTTTGTACAGCAAAGGATACCATAAACAAAACAAAAACAATCCACCGAATGGGAGAATTTGCCAATATTTGCCAATGAAGCAACTGACAAGGGATTAATTTCCAAAATATACAAACAGCTCATGCAGCTCAATAACTAAAAGACAAACTACCCAATTAAAAAATGGGCAGAATATCTAATTAGACATTTCTCCAAAGAAGACATACAGATGGCCAAAAAGCACATGAAAAGATGCTCAACATCACTAATTATAAGAGAAATGCAAATCAAAACTACAATGTGGTATCACCCCACACTGGTCAGAATGGCCATCATCAAAAATCTACAAACAATAAATGCTGGAGACGATGTGGAGCAAAGGGAATCCTTCTACACCATTGCTGGGAGTGTAAGTTATTACAGCCACTATGGAGAACAGTATAGATGTTCCTTAAAAACCTAAATATAGAGCTACCATATGATCCTGTAATCCCACTCCTAGCTATATACCTGGGAAAACCATATTTCAAAAAGATACATGCACCCCAATGTTCATTGCAGCACTATTTACAATAGCTAAGTCATGGAAGCAACCTAAATATCCATCCAAAGATGAATGAATAAAGAAGATGTGATACATATATAAAATGGAATATTACTCAGCCATTAGAATGAATTAAATAATGCCATTTACAGCAACATGGGTGGATCTAGAGTGAAGTAAGTCACAGAGGACAGACTTTGATAGTGCTTATATGTGGAATCTAAAAATGTGGTAAAAATGAACTTATTTACAAAACAGAAATAGAGTTACAGATTAGAAAATAGTCTTACGGTTAACAGGGGGAAAGGGGGAGGGATAAATTGAAATATTGGGATTGACATATACACACTACTATATATAAAATAGCTAACAAGGACCTACCGTATGGCACAGGGAACTCTACTCAATACTCTGTAATGACTTATATGGGAAAAGAATCTAAAAAAGAGTGGGTGTATGTATATCTATAACTGAATCACTTTGCTGTACACCTGAAACTAATACAACATTGTAAATCAACTATATTTCGATAAAAATTAAAACAAAACAAACAAAATTGCCTTTCTCCCATTCTTTCTCTTCTCTCTTTACTTTATCCTCCATGACTTTTTAATCTACATTACATATTTCCTAATTCTTTGTCTCTCCATGCCACATTCTAAGTATTTTCTTCATATTTATCTTCTAGTTTACTAATTATCTTTTTGGTACTGCGTAATCTGCTTTTGAAGTAAGGGGTAATTAAATTTTCAGTTATTATAGTTTTGTTTTTAAAAGTTCTAAGTTCTTTTCCATAACTGCTTTCTCCATTTTTATTGCTTTTGGTTGATGCTTGTATATAATTTCAATGTCTTTTATTTAAACATAGTAGATATTATTTTATATTTTAATCTGATTATTCAGTACCTGAATTTTCTAAAACATGTGTCTTCATTCTTTTGTTTCTGTTGCTTCTTTAGGTATTTCATAATATTTTACTGTGCACTCATGTGTTTTCAGAACTTGTCTGTGGGAATTAAGACCTTGGCTCAAAGTAAGTTTTTCCTCAGAAAACTGTATTTATTTATAGCAGGTATTTGAGGGCACTTTCAGCTCAAGACCGAATAAATTCTCAGTTTAAAGTTTTGAAGATGCTGGCAATGAGAAGCCCATGTGTCACAACAGAGTAGTCCCTGCTCACCACAACTAGAGAAGGCCCATGTGCAGCAATGAAGACCCAACACAGCCAAAATTAAATAAATAAATTAAAATAAAATAAATTTAATTTAAAAAAATTAAAAAAAAATTCTGACCTCAAACCCAGGTGATACTCCGTTTA
Organism: Stenella coeruleoalba; assembly: GCF_951394435.1. Classification (NCBI taxonomy): domain Eukaryota; kingdom Metazoa; phylum Chordata; class Mammalia; order Artiodactyla; family Delphinidae; genus Stenella; species Stenella coeruleoalba. Next base: position 115,732,018 of record NC_137149.1, read on the forward strand.
TAGTTTTTAACTATCAGGACATTTTTTTCTTTTTAACCAGATAAGACAGGCAAGTTTTCTTGCTATATATTTCTGTTCTTAGTTGTATTTTTGGATTTCCTTTATACTCAGGGAATAACTCTTTGCATTCCTCATTTTAGTTTGGTGTTTCTATTAGCCTTCCTGCCTCCCTGGAAAGCCTGTAGACTATGTTTTCTTAGCTTTTGACACATTCAGACTGAAAAATGAAAGTTTGGTGTATGCCCTCGGGTTAGAAGCTACCTTCAGTGCTCACTTACTCTTTAGATTCCTGCTTTTACTTCATTTTTGTCTGCTTAAATTTCCTTCCTTTTCATTAGGTTAGCAATGAATTTAAAATACTTAAGAATATATTTATCACAAGCACCACTTAAATAAGAAAAGAAGAAGAAAGAAAAAAAAGGAAAATACTAGAGGCAAATTTCCATTCCAAAGAGTTTACCCAGAGAAGGAAAATGATGAAGTACTGTAGGAAAACGTGTTTGGTTGTCATTACTATGACTTTACCTGTGGAATATCAGGTACCAGTGTTCTGTAATCTGTCCCACTTCACAGTGGAGGAATATTCCTCAGAAGAGTGACATTGATCTGCTTCTCCTAACTTTCTTTGTTCCACCCATAAGACTCACACAGTTATCCATCACTGCTCTCCTATCATGTACCTGGGGCACATCTCTAGGAGCCATGACAAAGCCTGTATCCCCTCTACCACCCCACCATCGCCACGTCCCTGGTCAACCCTGTACTGTTGGATCTACCAAGGTGGAGGAAAGATGGTGGGCATGGGGGTGGAGATGGAGATGCTATTAGAGGAGAAAACAGTCCCACAGAAGTTTTAAGCCTCTGTACTGTGTTATTATTTAACTTTAATCTTCCTCCCTACCTCCCCTCCCCCATCACCTCATATACTCTCAGACCTATAGCTCCAGGAATTACTCTCTTGCCTAGATCTCAGTTTATACCCATCTTAGCAGCTCTAATCCAGTCAGAGGAACACATCCTGATTAAAACAAACAAAAAACTAACACAGTCCTTGTTTCTGTATCCCATGATGTCCTATAGTTTTTGTAGTTGCAGTTATTTACACTGAAATAGGAAAGGAATATAGTGATATCTTCACCAATTTACATTCCCTCTCTACTTCCTTCCTATTTTCAGTTTTATTTATATAGATATGCACTGCTTAACAAATACATGAAGCATACTTATTGTTAGTAATTTTTTAAAAAATTCTAGCTCTCAATTTTAGATGTTTTACTGACAAAGTTTTCCGGAACTCTAATTCTACCTATTGTGAGAATTGAAGGTCCTCTCTAAGTTTTTATTAAAATAACACTTTTGATCTCCCCAAAGAATTGACTTCCCTAAATGTGGTTTTGATAAACATCTTGACTTATATTTACAAGTAGCATAGCAGCTGGCAAATAATAAAGATATTATTCCTGAAAACACTCACTCAGAAAATATAACCTGGTAGTTTTTCCAATTACTTGGCAATTCATCATGACTTAGAAAAGCCCTTCATAAGTCCAGTCCTGTTGGAGCCTCAGTCCTGTTGGAGCCTCACTATATTTCTGAGTTTCCCATTAGAAACAAGAATGCCCTGAAACCAGTTGGGATATCCAAGGAAGCAGAACTGTTAAAATCAGTTTACTCTGGTTTCTTCATTTGTATCACAGAGTGTTACAAGGAGCAAACAAAAGAATAGATTAAAAGCACACTGGACAGGGGAAAAGTGCCACAAACATGTAAAATAACACAAGACTTGTTAGAACTGTAAATGGGGTAACTTTGTGGTAGGAAAAATTGGAGTGCAAGAAGTTGGTCATGTCCCAGGTCTTGAGTGAGTCCCTGGGATGGGCCTCCAAGTGAGGGTCCTTGGCTTCGTGCAGGAAAGAATTCAAGAGCAAGCCATAGTAAAGTGAAAGCAGGTTTATTAGAAAAATACACACTCCATAGACGGAATGAAGACCATTTCAAAAGGCGAGAGCACGCCTAGGTGAGGGGTGGTTAATTTTTATGGGCTGGGTAATTTCATAGGCTAACAAGTATAAGGAATATTCTACCTATCTTGGAGAAGGGTTGGGGATTTCCAGGAATTGGGCCATCGCCCACTTTTTAGCCTTTTATGGTTGGCCTTGGAACTGTCATGACGCCTGTGGGTGTGTCACTTAGCATATTAATGTATTACAATGAGTGTATAATGAGGCTCACGTCAAATGGAAGTCGAATCTTTCACCATCTTGGGCCTGGTAGGTTCTAAACGTTTTTTGACATATTCTGTTCTCTATGGTTGTATCATTCTTTTAATGGTTGTGCCCTGCCCCGTTCCTTCCTGTCTCACCTTGAGAATATTTTTTTCCCCAGCTTCATTGTCCTTGAGACTACATAAACCACTGCAGGTACCTGAGGAATTTGACTAGCACTAGAGTGACTGGGCACTCAGCTAGAGCAACAGTTCCCCTCAGCAGCCTGCAGTGCTTCCAATCTTCCTTGGTTTTTTGTTGCCCTTCCTGGTGAACCAGGAGTATTAGGCTGGATAAGTTTGAGTAAAACTCCTAAAACTGGTAAAAAATAAAAGTAATGACTACTATTTATTCTTCTACAAATGGAATAGTTTCATGTTAATGTCCTTTGCTCTCCATTCTTTTCCTGTGATTGTCCAAGATGGTCCTCTAACAAGCACGATGTGACAAGAGCATTTCCAGGACACTTCCCAGAAGGTGCACTAGTGTGACAATTGCCCCTTAATGATTCTAGATTTTGGTTAAAGACTGTGGTTTTCACAGCAAAAACATTCAACTAGCCAATAGTCCTGTTTTTATTCAGTTACTGTGTACACAGATATAGAAAGAAGAAGAAAGACATGGGCCAAGGAAGGGGATGCTTTCCCAATAGTGAGGAAATTGCCAATAATTCACAAAGGTAGAGCTTCAAAAAGTTGAAAAGGTCACTCTCCCAGCTGTGACAACAGTGGGTATTTGTTTTATACAGGAGTTATGCACATTGTTATCTGTTATATGCTAACTGTATAAATCATTTTGACCTGTGTTACTTCTTAAACAAAATTACCTACTTTAGAGTTGCTTCCTATCATGATGTCATCAATATTTATATCTTTTTTATTATGTTAAAATTCCAGTGTAATTTTAATAGACTGTTTTTGAAACTAGAATTTTTACTTGCAACATTTTGATGTGATATATGAATTTTAAGGCAAAGTTGGAAGTTTCTTGAAGCCAGATTTTAAGAGTAGGGGAATTCAACTCTTATGTGAATCAAATAGAAATAGAAGCTTTCGAAAGCTGCTGTGGTTATAAAATATTAATTAAATTATGATTTAAACTCATAAAAGTAGCACAGTGGAAATTTAACACTAAAAAAGCCTTAAAAATTATGTCTGGTAAAAGTCACTTCCTGTGGAACACAGAATCCCTACCATATGATGGCATCTATAAAGTGGTCTTTATTAATTTAGAAAAGTTTTGGATTTTTTTTTTTGGTCAAATAACCCTTTTAAGAAAAGTGTTTAATACATAGATTTGATTATCTTCATTAAGAAAAGTTAAACTGAAAAAGAAGAAAGGGGGGCTGTAGCTCTCCTATAATAAACATTTTCTCTGGATGGAATCTGTAAATTCTTTCTAATGCATCATGAATGAAACATAAGTCACAAGGGCCACTTGACCAGCATTTACCACAATACAAAATAAGACAACTACAAACACATTTCCTTTCTGGAAGTAGCAAGGTTTTGCCTCAATTGCTTCTTTCAGAAATAGCTAATGGAAATTGGGTGTTCTCTTCAAATGTTTTAAGAGTAAACAAATCAAAGGTAATGTTTTGTTATTCATACAATATTTCTATCACTCCCTATTCTCCACCTTCTTTTTGTATGTCGATTAAGCGATTTTCCCCTGACCCTTACTGTGAATAATATTCCTCCAACAAGGATTCTGGCCAGGTGCCACATTCTTGGGCATCCTCTGACATATTTGAAAATGCTTTCTAATCTATCAAGTCTTTGAGTTGTATTAATGAGGATTATTGTTTAAACGCTCACTTTTATGTTTGTTTCTTTTCTTTGATAGAATATTCACAACATGTTGTTCATTAGACCCAGAGTGAAAATAATGTGATTTCTGGTATGATTATGATTTTTTTACATAGTATGTTCAATGTCCTTTAAAATGTATAATTCAAGGGGTACGCTACAAAGACTTCCTTTGATTTTTTCTTTCTCACCTTTTTAAATCTTTTTTTTTTTTGCTATATGCGGACGTCTCACTGCTGCTGCCTCTCCCATTGCGGAGCACAGGCTCCGGACGCGCAGGCTCAGCGGCCATGGCTCATGGGCCCAGCCGCTCCGCGGCATGTGGGATCTTCCCGGACTGGGGCGCGAACCCGTGTCCCCTGCATCAGCAGGCGGACTCTCAACCACTGGGCCACCAGGGAAGCCCACCTTTTTATATCTTAAAGCTTCCTTCCAAGTATACTATGAATAGGTTGAAAATTTGACTACCTTTTAATAACATCCAGTGATAATAAGGCAATATGACCATTGTTGTTATAGTTCTTTGTTTCTATTTTGTTTTGAAATCCCCTGCCTTTTATAAGTTGATTCTGTTGTAAAGTTTAAAATATGTACTTGTATATATGAATGTAGATAAATGTGCTTGAGAACGAAATGAAGAGAAATGCTAGTACCATTTAAATACCCACTCTTTGATCTAAATCAGCACAAGACACCCTAATAGTCTGAGGGGAAAATGTGAAGAAAAAAAAGTCCATTACAGTGTTTTAACAGAGTCATTATTTACTTGTTAAAAATGAGGAATTATTTAGATCATAGCATCTATCTTTGTCCCTCTCCATTGGATTTATTTGGTTTACTTTGTCTTCAGCAAAACTTATACAGGCAACTTGAAGTAAATTTGCTTGACAGAAAATACCAGAAGGAAGAAATTTGGATTACTGACTGATTACATATTCCCAGCCAAACCTAAATCTAACAACAGAAGAGTCTGTTTCCGTTGGTTTTATTTGCTCCAGGTCAGTTTGTGAGGGCAGACCAAATAGAAATGAAATATTTATTGTTGATAAAAAATAAAGTGTTTATCTGAAGAACAGAGGCAAATGGAAGACTGAAAGGAACATTCTATTTCAAGTGACTGGATTATCAGACAAAGTTACACTGCCCCGTGCTCCCGTGATCAGCTAGAAGATAAGGTCTCCACCATCTGTTCTCTGGAGGTCCTGAGTTTAAATCTCAATGGAAGACTACTGCAGGATGCCAGGTGAGAGGGAAAGGTAATTTGTAAATAGTTCCTTCTTTATGCCAAAGCAATAATGATTCTTGCATATGTTTGTTTATGAGAAAGGATAGCATTCCACCCACACACTAAAGTTTAAGAGACTACCATCAAATAAAAAATCAAGATCTATTTTAACTTACCTTCTATGTTTCAATTTTAGCTTATTGGGACATACTATACAAATAAAAAAGTTGTCAGCAATATTACCTACTGTTTAGTTTGTCTAACCATTAATGCTGTTGGATTCTGACATTGTTTAAATTGGAGTTGGCTGATGAAATTTAAAAGTATTTAAAAATTCCATCAAATGTAATCCTGTATTTTTACCTAATTCTGGAAATACAGTAAATTAAGGGTTCACAATCATGTTGAAGTTGCATTAGTATTAAAACAAAATAAAACAAAATAAATACACTTTTAGATGTATACTTGTATGTTTGAAAATAACCCAGCAGATATTGGCATCTGATGCTATCTAAACTGGACTTTAACAGCTGAAGATAACCGGTTGCAATGGTTGTTATAGGTACTCAAAAGGAGAAGGGTCATACATTTCTCCATAAGTTTCAGGTTTTTTGCATCATGTCTATTTCAATTTCCTGTAATTTCTCCTGGTATCCCAAAGAGACAACATTTATAACTCCAAAAAGCTTTAATACTTAATAGCTTTAATACTGAAAGCATTTATATAAAATTTAACATTTTAATATTAAATATAACATATATTAAACATAACAATATAAAATATAATATTTTATAATATATATAATATATATAATATATATATTATATATAATATATATTATATAATATATATTATATTAAGTATTATTTTATATTTTATTATATATAAATATTATATTTATATAATTATAATTTATATAATTATTATATTTATATAATATATATTTATATTATATATAAATATTATATTATATATAAATATATTGTATATATTTATTATATATTTATATTATATATTAAATATATATTAAATATATATATTTATATATATTAAATGTTTAATATATTTAATATATATTTAATATAATATAAATATAATATATATTTAATATATATTTAATATATATTTAATATATATTATAAATATATATTATATATTATATATAATATATAATATATATTTAAATATTTATATTATATAAATATTTATATATATTTATATATATAATATATATTATAAAATATAATATAAATATAATATATATTTAGTATATATTAATATATTTAATGTATATTAAATATATATATGTTATATATTTATATTATATTTATATATATTAAATATATTAAATATATTTATATTATATATTTATATATATTAAATATTATATATTTATAATATTTTATATTATATAATATAATATATATTATATATAATATATATTATATTATATAATATATATTATATTAAATATAAAATATTATACTTAACATACATTAAATATAACAATATAAAATATAACATTTTTTTTCTTAAAACAACAAATGTCCTAAAATACAAAAGCTACTTCTCCATTTCCTCTCCTTTTCCTGCTCACATCCACCCATGTTTGTCTCTCTCTTACCTCCATGGTACATGTAATCATTTCATAATGAATCAAAGAATATGTCCAGAGAAACACTTTGGATATTTTTAAGGGAGTATTTATTGTCTGTGCAATCCACAGTTGTGCCCCTTACCTAAGGACCTTAAAGGAAAGGTCTGATCTTTACTTTCTCTGGACACTGCAACTGGAGCAGCCTTGATATCTCTTTAGTATGTAACTCCCTTGGTCAGAGCCTTCCTTGCCCACTGCCTGCCTGATGAAGCACAGACATTCAAAGCCCTTCACAATCTGGCTTCTGCTTATCTCTTCCAGGTTTATTTCTGTTTTCATATACTACTTTTCAGCCAACCACCCATTATTACTGTAACAAGTCATGCTTTCTCCTTCCTTTGTGTTCTTGTTCAAATTTGTTCTTCCTAGAACATTCTTGGGACCTTTCTAGTAGTTCTGTTAATTGATTTCCTAACAATTTTTCAAGATCTAGGCCAAATACCTCTTCATTCATGAAGACTTTCTAGATACAACCATTGAGAAATAATTTCTCCCTTCTTAGTATTTTGTAACTCTTTTAGCAAATACCTTATTTTAATGATATTAATGTAAATTATACATAACTAATTACATTAAGGCAAAAGTTATGTCATTCATCTTAAATTGTTTTCTCCAAATTATCTTGCATACTCCCTGATAGAAAATACTCAGTAATTTCTGAACTGAATTTGTTATAGACCAAATAGATGTTGCTTATGAAGATCTAAATGCTAAAGGTATATAAAGCAGTCCTGGTTTTCTTATCTTTGTTTTCACTCAAGCATTCATCTAACAAATATGTATCTAGTGCCTACCTGCCTCTTTTTAAAGCACTGTAGATATAAAAATTAACAAAACAGAGAGGTGATTCCTCTCTCATGGACTACCACTCTCTGGACTTATGGTTTTAAGAGATTTTAATTTCTTTATCTCTAAAATGAAAGGTTTAGATTATATAATCTCATAGCCTCCTTCCAATTTTAAAATTATGAACATTTATAAGCAGAATATATATTTTTTATTTAATTTTTATTTTATATTGGAGTACAGTTGGTTTATAATGTTCTTTTAGTTATAGCAAAGTGATTCAGTTATACATATACCCATTCTTTTTCAGATTCTTTTCCCATATAAGTTATTACAAAACTTATATGGGAGTAGAGTTCCCTGTGCTATACATTAGGTCCTTGTTGATTACCTATTTTATATATAGTAGTGTTCATAGATTAATCCCAAACTGCTAATTTATCCCTCTCCCACCTTTCCCCTTGGGTAACCATAAGTTTGTTTTCAAAGTCTGTTTCTGTTTTGTAAATAACTTATTTGTATCATTGTTTTAGATTCCACATATAAGTGATATCATATGATGTTTGTTTTTGTCTGACTTCACTTAGTATGATAATCTCTAGGTCCATCCATGTTGCTGCAAATGGCATTATTTCATTATTTTCTATGTATAAGCAGAATATAGTTTATGAGATGAAATATCTACATTAGAGACATAAATTAACTTATGTATTATATATTTATAAATATAATACTATCTTTTTCATAGATCCTATGTCATAAAAATATGACAGTCATAAAAAGCTGGGTTTGGGGGGAGGTAGAAAACTAAGTGTCACTTGCTAATTAGATGTGGTAGTCAAAAAAGTTATCAGACAATTCCTCTGAATTTTGGGGATTTTGGATGAAAATATTATCCTTCATCATTGTAGGAATCAAGAAACAAGATGATGTAGGAGACATGGAAATTTGTATATTATATATATTTTTGTCAGATATCTGTAATCTTTCTACATATCAACTTCACCATAATGTTAAATTCCCCCCTTTTCTTATATGTATTTTAAAAGTAGCACTGGGAATGTTTCCAATAGAAAATATGGTAATATTCTTGACATCATGTGGTCTGGTTGAATTAGTTCTTAAATCATTTAAGTAAAAGTTACATATGCAACTAAGTCTTCAATCTGAGGAAACTTTGTAAATTTTCTTCAGATGCTCTTTTACAGAAGATAGTGACTATGATGAACGTGGTTAGAAATAGCCATGCAGCTATGAGATTTTCTTTAGCCAATTAATCTGGCTGCATAATAGAATGACAGTTAATCCTTTTAAATCTTTTAAAGCACTAATGAAAAGACACAGTATATTTCCAGCTCTGTACCAATGCTGATTAATCCCATTGTTCAAAACCTTCAGATGGCCATCATCAAAAAATTTACAAACAATAAATGCTAGAGAGGGTGTGGAGAAAAAGGACCACTCTTGCTCTATTGGTGGTAATGTAAATTGATACAGCCACTATGGAGAACAGTATGGATGTTCCTCAAAAACCTAAAAATAGAACTACCACATGACCCAGCAATCCCACTACTGGGCATATACCCTGAGAAAACCATAATTCAAAAAGATACATGTACCACAATGTTCATTGCAGCACTATTTACAATTGCCAGGACGTGGAATCAACCTAAATGTCCATCAACAGATGAATGGATAAAGAAGATGTGGCACATATATACAATGGAATAGTACTCAGCCATAAAAGGGAATGTACTTGAGTTATTTGTAATGAGGTGGATGGACCTAGAGTCTGTCATACAGACTGAAGTAATTCAGAAAGAGAAAAACAAATACCGTATGCTAACGCACATATATGGAATCTAAAAAAATGGTATTGATGAACCTAGTGGCAGGGCAGGAATAAAGACTCAGATGTGGAGAATGGACTTGAGGATGTGGGGAGGGAAGGGGAAGCTAAGACAAAGTGAGAGAGTAGCATTGACATATATACACTACCAAGTGTAAAATGGATGGCTAGTGGGAAGCAGCCACATAGCACAGGGAAATCAGCTCGATGATTTGTGACGAACTAGAGGAGTGGGATAGGGAGGCTGGGAGGGAGGCTCAAGAGGGAGGTGATATGGGGATATATGTATACATATAGCTGATTCTCTTTGTTGTACAGCAGAAACTAACATACCATTGTAAAGCAATTATACACCAATAAAGATGTTAAAAAAATAAAACCTTTAGATGACTCCAATATATAAAAATGAGTAAAAGTACTCTTTTGTGAGCTCTGTATTCTTTGAGCCAGGCAAGATGAAGAACTACAGTCCAGAAATGTGATATCCTGAATATTTGATCCTGTAATCGGGGGGTCTTTGGGGAAAACTATGTTTGTTTTTGATTGGATAATCTGGACACAGCAAATTCTCAGCAAAAGAGAGATAAAGTAAGTAGAGCAGAAAGCGGAAAGGGTAAAGTGGAAGAATTACTTAAAATCAAATAAGATCAGGATAATAATTACATTGTTTTCATTTAAATATAACCCTTATTCTATTATGAGAAATTATCAGACTGAGTGTAGGAGGTGAATCCATGTTTATACAGATGTGAAACTGGTGTCAGGGCTCATTATTCCGTCGTGACTCAGTTAAATCATGCTTGCAAAGGAGAGTGATTTGTATATTTGTGAACAGGTGGCAGCTTCATTGTACTCAGAGACCAATTATGTAAAGCAGCATGAAAATGGCCAGGGTGCCAATGCTGGCACAGAGAGAGACACACACACACACACAGAGACAGAGAGAGAGAGAGAGAGAGAGAGAGAGAGAGAGGAGAAAATTTGCTACATATTACAAAAGCAATAGGGATTCAAGTTTTTAACAAGGAAGTTTTTTGTTTTGTTTTGTTTTGTTTTTAAATATCCAGTGAAATAACTCCCTGCATAAGTGTCTATCATGTGAAATCCATCTGAGTACCTCCTAGTGAATCTATTAGTGCATGTAGTAGGAATGAAACTCACCTCTATTATATATCAATGGTATTTTGCTTTAGGATATGCTGGATAGGCAGACTAAATGTTAAAAATTGAAAAATACCGATGGATGAGCTTGCAACCCCAAGAGATCTGGCTGCAGATACCATCCTTTCGGGTTAAAACATTACCTATCAAAGCTACTATAAACATGCAAATGTATCTGTTCAGTACAGATTTGTTTATTGAATTAGCTAGTTATCTCCTGGAAATGTAGAGAGAAGATCTTTAGAGAAATGGGGGACAAATCTGGTTAATTTTGAAAAGGGTGAAATAATCAGTAGAGTTGCTGGGAGACTGAAAGTTTCTAGGAACCAGGGATAGCATGAATGAACAGGACTCTGAGAGAGTAAAGTGTCTGCAGGAGGAAATAGAAGCCAACTGTTTTGCAGAGTTACCAGTGACTGCGTCTGCCAACAATTTTAAAAATGCTTTTCTCCAGTACTTCTGGGTAAAGGTCTTCTATACTAAAGTTTGCAAGTTTTGGCAGGGGATTAACTCGTTTTACAGCTTAATGACAATTCTCACAAGCTCAAAGATGAGTTGAGCTTATTCCTTTAGCCTGGAAATGACTTAGATGATGGTAAACAAGTTAGAAATATAAAGGTGTTTAAATAATTGAGACTTGACCATATTTTTTGATTTTCACATGGCAAATCTTGTCTTCAGGAAATGAAAATATTAACAATAATCAAAACGCTGTATAGTTTGTGAGTATTGGGGAAATGATGAATTCTCTTTGTTTCAAAATAAGTATTTTTTCAATAATTATTTGGGATTCAACTCCTGTGCTAAATATATTGATTTAGTAGAATAAGCGTCACTAGATTTTGACCAACCAGACACAAGTAAGTGGGATATTTAAAATGTATTGGGAATCACTCTGATTGAGCTCATCTTGACTTTACAACGATACAGTATGTAATAATGAATAACTTAGGTTTGAGGAAAATTGAGTTTCTGAAGGAGATTTTCTTGTGAAATGTTTTCAGGTCTCTCAGATGACATGCAGTTTCTTTTGTCATTTGGGAATGTGACACAGCTGAGCATGGAAATAAACATCCAGCTGCACCTATCTAAACATAATTATTCCACCTAAGAGGTCTTCAGTGTAATCAGTATAATCAGCATTAATGAATTGTTTTGGGGTTGTAGCTGATGTTGACTCTCTTGTTAATGTCTTACGTGAATTTAAGCTTAGGCTAATAAGCAACTAGTAAAAGTTCTGTTACTATACAGATGTTTACACATAATTTAGGTTATAGCCTACAGTCAGGTTTAATGTTTCTTTCTGAATGAATCAAAATTTCTATCTATAGTTTGCTTAATTTAGATCAATTTTTGTAACTTCTGTTGTTTTAGATTTGTGTTTGCTTTTCCAAGGTGCTTACCACAGTCTCCTGATTTGGCTATTTCTATGTAATTTGGGATAAATCCCCAAGACCTATTAGAGGTATAGGAGAAGAAATCTACAGAATTGAGAATTTTTGTGGGAATAAAATGTTTCTCAGTTTTTAGAAATTTGATTAGTCAAATATGAATTATTAAAATAGTCCTTTTGATCTGTCTCCAGTGTGAGTTGGAGAGGAAAAGAAGCTGTAACCTTGGGGGTTTTCAACACTTCTTAATTCAGTATTATTTGTGACTTTATTAGTATGCTACCTACCTTTTTAGCTAGATTTAAATAAAATTAGGTTATTCTGATTCCTCTGGCAGCACTTCATCATCCTTCATTGGATGATTGGATGATCTGGCAGCACTTAATCATCCCATCATTGATAGTCTAGACAATTTGCCTTCAATTTTTTCAAGGCTCTTAATCTTTTCATTAAGTTCCATTTTAAATAACTAACTTTTAGTTACATTATATTTGTCTGTCTCCAGTCTACTAGTTTGTTAATATGTGAGTCACTCATTTGAATTCTATTCACAATAGAAAACTATTCTAAATGTGAAAAAGCCTAGTAACAAATACATGTTAGAGATATTTTGTGTCTATAACATCAGAGCAAAAGTCTCATACTCCTGTATAATATTTTTGAAAGTAAAATGATCACAAATACTAAAATATTTTCCAAAGTATTTTGTTTCTGTTAACTGCTAATTTTTCTTCTGCAGATACCTTATGTGTGGGAATGAGCATAGTACACAAAGGGAAAAGGAGAGGAAATCTTTTAGGTACAACTATCCTTCCTGAATCTGTTTATCTGACCCACTGAACTGTTTTAGTGTCTCATGTAGTGTATTCAAGGCCCCTGTACAGCTTAGCTCAGGTTTCTAGTTGGAGTCTGTGATGGGCATAACTGCTTAGATTTAACAATTTTTTTGGTAAATATAGAGAATGGTAACAGGCATGAAAGACTTTACTTAGTTTTTCACATACATTCACAACTGGATGGGGCAATATTTCATATGTTAATGTTTGTAATCTCCTCAAATAAAATTTACACATACACAAGTGACATTTTCCTACAATTCCCTAAATAAGAAGGATTTCTTTCCTAATATCATGATTCATTTTCCCTATAAGAATTACATACTTGCATGGTGAACCTGTGAGAGGTTTTGTTACTTATTTCACAAGAATGGAATATAAAAATACATAACTACAGGATTTTATATCAAGATAAAAGAACAATTTCTGCATTGAAAAAACAGCAAATTGAGGGATCCCAGTTATCAAACAACACAGAATCTAATCAGCCATGAAATAAACATATTGATGTCTACAAAGTCAATAACTGAATCTATCCAGAAAGCATGTGATATTTAAAATAACATTCTAGATGGCACCCAGGATCTTTCAGAACACCATGACTTCATAAAGATATGGACTAAAGCTCACTGTCCTACTCAGTCTCACCTGTAAGCTATCTTTTGAGTAGAAAGGCTACCTGAGTTCCATCATCAGCTCACTTCTAATTATTCATATCTGCAGATATGGGACATATTCCCAATGTCCTGATTTCTACAATTTAGCCTCCTCTCCAATTTCCATTTTTCTTTTCAAAACAACAAAAACAACTAGTATTGCGGTATGTAAATATGTGTATGTGTGTCTATACACCACCCCCCAACACATGCACAGTGTTCTAAGATGCTTCCACTCAGAGTTTTTTTGTGTATATATTTCTTGCCCATTTTTTTCAATAGATGTCTAAAACTCTCATGAAAACAAAATCTGATTACAACTTACTATTTACTGCACACTGGAGAGCCATTTCATATGAAACCCACTTTCAGTTCCTTTAAATGAGAAAATTCCTTTACTCAGTCTGGAGAGGATGTACTCTCATGGAAGGCAGCCAGTTGATTGTGCCAGAGAATTCTATCTCCACAGTCACTGGAAATTTCTCACATAGTGGTACTAGTATCCCTGGTGAGGACAATGATGACTTGGCTTTAAAAATTTTATCAATGATCAGTCAGATTTGGAATATATCGAGCTGTTTACAAATTGTTCTACTAATATATCTTCCATGAATATAATTAGGAAGGAAGTTACGCAGGTTAATAGAAGTTTCCAGTATTTCCCTGTTCTCTTTGTTTGGCGTTTACCTCCATATTTATTTTTCTTTAGTTGCTCTGACACCTGCTTAGATTTCTTTTAAAGTTTATTTTGAAATTCTCAGTTTAAAAATATTAGATTGTTAGATTTGCTTCTGATTCACATTTTTTTCACTTTTCTATGTCAAATTATACTTTGCTATATTTATGAATTTTTTTCTATTTCATTATCAACCTAGGATTCATCCCCATACAGTTTTCTGTCATTTAAGATGATTACACTCCTTATTTCCAAATTCTGCCACTTTTCTTGTCCCAAATAACTATGTTTTCTCTTAAACTGCTCATGAAATAATCACTCATCCTTTATTATCACATTAATAACAACAATCTATATTTCTGGAATACTTAATAGATGTAATGCTAAATGCTTTGGAATTAGTTTACTAGACCTTAGTAACAACCTTCTCATGTGGGTACCATTTTAAAGATGAGAAAATTGAGGCACTGAGAGTTAAGTAATCCACTCCACATTTTCAGTTGCTTTCCAGTTCACCTATCCATTGACTAGATTAATACCAAAGCTTTCTTTTAAACAGTGATTCTTAACCTCTGCAGCCTTCTGAAGCCCTTTTCCTTTGCTGGCTCCCCTCTACCTTTTTCTTGCACTGACTTTTCCTGACATGATTCTTTATTTGGGCTTGATTCTTTCCCAATATTTCCATTTAAATTGTGAGATCTTTTTCACCTCATAAATCCCTAAATGTTACCTCAGAGTCAGGAGGAAATCTGGGAGTACACAAGGCCCTCTTTACAGGTACGCTCTTAGAGGCAAGATAACTGGGAGCTGGGAGTCATAATGAGCATCTTTGTCAGTAGAGGGCAGGAAAGCATACTCCCTCAGTCATGTAGATTAGTGTTGATTATAACTGCCTGGAGTTCTCGCTGGGATACAAGGCAAAAATAATAACTTGATATTTGATTTATCTGCTTGGCAAACCAGAGGTTTATTCCACTGAAAATGTTTGTTATATATGAGCCTTCTCTGTTTGGTGGAGGATTTTTGGGAATGGGGTGAAGAGAAGGGAGGTAAATTCATTTTGTTGTCTTTCTCCTCCTCCAAATCTGGTGTGAAATTCCATTTGGCATACTTTCTAAAATTTGTCCACAGTAGCACATACAACGATACACAGTGTATGCAGGAAGCAACATTCAACAGAGTACCTTTGGCTACCACCCATACTTATACGAAAGAGGAAATGGGCCATTATCCCACTCTCTACTTGCTGAACTTTGGCTACCACTGCTTTGAGGACAATATTTATCTTCATCTCACTTCATTCAAACTACTGTATTGTTTTCAAAGCACAGTATGAGGCAACAGGAACAAAACCCAAGCAAAACAAAATCTTACCTACCACAGCCAGACAGCTAATAAGTAAGAGAAAATACTTTACCAAATTGGGTATACTAAACGTTGGCGGTATTTGGATGTAAGGTAGTTTATAAGGTAGGAGTGGATAAATCACCAAGATTTACTCTCTTGAGGGCATTTAAAGTTTTTGAAATCATAGAATTTATAAGTGGAAAGGTCATTAGGTGTTGTTTAATTCATAGACAATTTACCAGTTTTACAAAAATGTTCAGAATACAGACATACAAAAATTTAGAATCAAAGGGAATAAACTCATTACCCAGTGTGAGATAGCTAGTAAGAGACAGAACCAAGTGCTGGATTAGGATCTCTGGATTCTCTGCCTAATATTCCTCACATATATTACATGCTTCTATATTGTTCTTCATGGTACCTGAACCTGATGTGAAGACTGAGTAGCTATGGGTTTGATTATAGTCAGCTGATTCTTACCCACATTTAACATATTCTACTTGTAAATTTTCTACCACAAAATTGAAATCTTGTGCTGTTTTCTCTATGATAGAGCACACATCATTCCACCTCCAACTTCATTTTACCAATATTACTTCATTGTAGCTAAATACTATAATTATTATACTGTTTCAAAAGAAGTACAGAGGGATTATTTCTGTCTGGAGGAAACTGGGGAAGCTCTCATAGAGGACCTTTAGCTCAGGATTCAAGAAGTGAAGAAGTTAACTAGAATAGGAAAGAGGGAAGCATGAACTGAGTCAACAGTCTGCATACTCAGCACCTAGGACAATGGCTGGTCCATTGTAGGTGTTAAATGGGAAAAGGCAGCGGTATAAAAACTTAACGCACAGGAGGCAATGAGAGAGAAAGGGAAAGGAGGGAGATAGAGATAGAGAAATAGACATAGATGAGAGACGGAAAGTGGAGAGATGGGGGAAGAAGAGAGAGAGAAAGAGGAAAGAAGAAGGAGGATGAGGAAGAGGGGAGAGGGAGGAGGAAGAAAAGGAGAGAGAAAGCACAGGATAGAGAAGAAAGAGAAAAATCCAGAATACTGCAACAGAAGAAAAAAGCAGCTATTTAAATCATTGGTGACAGAGTCACTCTTAGTGAGAAAATTGTTTTGTTGGTATATTTGTGTATTATGAAACATTTAATGGGTTATTTAAGAGTGACGTGATAGACACTTTGAGGTTAGCTTCTGGAAGAAGCTGGCATAACAGTATATTAAAAGTAGTTGTAATTGATTGCATTATAAAAAGAGAAAAAACACAAAAAGTATAAGCTAAAAAAAACAACTTTAGAGGAATCTGATTTTTAATTTATACAATGAAGTCAGTGGCAGAAATAAGCAATTACCAAAAATAGTATTGCAGTGATATTTCAGTTCTGCTTATTAATCTAACAATATTATATAATGCAATAACACTCTCATCAAATTAACATATTTAAATGTTCATTTAGCCAAAAATATTGAATCATTCATTTTAAGTCAGAAATTTAGCTCACATCTAGCATTAGAATGCAGAAAACCTTATTCACATACGTAACGCTTATTCAGTTGGGTCATAACTCTAACATGTCACTTCATGGTGATATGTTGCTGTAGACAGCAAACAGTTGTTTCTATGGGTTTGTACAATATGACACGGTGCAGAGAACTTTTGTAATCCATCAGGTGGATTCTCATAGAAACTCTTTGAATTCAAAACACTGTGACATTGTACAAACAACTTAACCTTCTCTATAATAAGCCTTAGATTACTTAGATATAAAGTGGAAATTATAATACTTATAGCTTTTTTTTTAACATCTTTATTGGAGTATAATTGCTTTATGACGGTGTGTTAGTTTCTGCTTTATAACAAAGTGAATCAGCTATACATATACATATATCCCCATATCTCCTCCTTCTTGTATAGCTTTCTTTTCTGAGGATTAAATAAAGTAAGATATGGGAAACATGTACCACAATGCCTGATATGCATAGGATGTACTCAAGTATAAGTTCTTTTTCTACTTGCCTGTCTAATCTAAACACTGATATTTACTTTTTATCCCTCCGGGAGAAAAACATAATTCAAAAGACAGGAAGTTGAGTTAACTAGTAAATTTGAGATAGAGAAATATACCTTAATTTTTAAGGCAGTTTAATTTTTTTCTAGTACTACTAGAAAATCAATGCTAATATCCAGCTAATTTTGTGCTGAAGAAATACTTAGATTATTTCTCCAGACAATTCTGAAATCCATGGACACTAATCCAACTTTCTTTGTGAATAAGAAATCTTGCCCCTGAATAATGCACCTAGTGTGTATAAGTGCTGGAAGGAGAGCAAGGACAAACCTAAAAAGGCAAAGTGCCCAATCTCGCCTCTCTTTCTAAGTAAAATAGATTCTAGACCCACAGATCTCTACTAAATTGTGATCATGAGGCACTAAAAGGAGATTCAGATCCTATTTACATAATTTCCTTTTTAAAGGACATTTTACAAAATTTTGTCTCCTCTCTATCTCTACCCCCCAAAGAACAACAAAAGGAGAAGAGAAACATTCAGCCAATGTTTTCCTGAGACTTACTCTACTCTGACAATTAATTCAGCTCAGCAATTGGTTAAAGCCATGCGAGTTGAAGTGCTGAGTACTCTTCCATCACTGCCTTTATGGAGGGTGACAGTTTAGCTGTCCTGCACTGTTTGTATTCTAAACTCAGTTATCTTCAGGACAGAAAGAGGGTGTCAGATTTCTCACTACTGCAGACAAATAATGCTGTGTATTTTATGGACCTTCTTGTAGAGTTTCTGGTTAATTACCATTCTGAGAAAAACTAAACCCATAATATCATGTATGTCCTTAGGATCAAAATTCCTTGTAAAATTCAGACCTCTCTATTTATTTGTGTAAAATTTATAATTAAAAATCAATTATGGGGCTTCCCTGGTGGCGCAGTGGTTGAGGGTCCGCCTGCCGATGCAGGGGACACCCGTTCGTGCCCCGGTCCGGGAAGATCCCACATGCCGCGGAGCGGCTGGGCCCGTGAGCCATGGCCACTGAGCCTGCGCGTCCGGAGCCTGTGCTCCGCAACAGGAGAGACCACAACAGTGAGAGACCTGTGTACCGCAAAAAAAAAAAAAAAAAAAAAAAAATCAATTATGGTAACAATATTCATATTAAATATGCTATTAAACTAACAACACATTTTTTGCCCTTTGTATTTTTTCAAGTGTAGTGTGTAGTGAGTAAAATGATTTTTTTAAAGAAAGAAAATGCTTTGGTTTAGGCTCATTAAACTTCATTTTAACAAACCGAGCAATATCCCCTCCCTTTTGCGTCTCCCTCCTACCCTCCCTATCCCACCCCTCTAGGTGGTCACATATATGAATGCATATAGCTGATTCACTTTGTTATACAGTAGAAACTAACACAACATTGTAAAGCAATTATACACCAATAAAGATGTTTAAATAAATAAATACATAAATAAATAAAAGAGACATGATACATTTGCATCCTCTGATTAAATCAGGTTATTTTCTCAAAGCCTGACCATGTAAATAATTCAAATTCATTCATCACTGTACAATAGATTTAATAAACATAATAAACACTTTGAAGAAAAAAATACAAAGGCAGAAAAACTAGTATATTAAGAATGAAAGTTATTATTGAGCCAATAGAAAGAACTTACAATGCATCTTTTGAATCATGGTTTGACATATCTTAATAGTCTCAGAACTACTTAGATACACAAGCACACTCTCTTCCACATCTGATGTATCATCTGCCCCATTGTGAACAAGGGCCAAACACCTTCTCTGAATCAAACAATTCACAGCCTCTATCCCACTGTTTCTTACAGAAGCAACATCCTCTATATGGGCAATTTCCACTCCTGGGTAACATCATGTCTGTGCCACTAACAGAATGCCTGCTATCCTCCAGGACATTCTGTATCCTCCGTGTCCCCTTACCTGTGTTGTCCTGGATTACACAATGCTAGGAGCAGTAGGAAAGCATGGGCACCATTTTTTTTTCCTAGTTCAAAATAAAAATCAAAATATTCTTCTTTGTAAACATAAATTATAATTAATTTCTGGTTTAGTATTAATCGTATTTCCACCCTTATATCCTGCCCGCTCCTGCCCTTGAGTGCCAGAGAATCACTTCAACCTCAAGTTCTCTTCTACTTAGAACATCCTGTACTTTTGTGTTTACTCCATTGTGTTCCCTTTCTATATACCGTCCAGCCTCCCATTCTTACATTTTTAAAATTTACAGTGGATTACAGATAATCAAAATAAAAGGATTCATTTGTATTAGACACTAATTTATTTGTATTATACAAATATTGCTTAAGTAATGATTTCCTTCATACATGGACAGTTTCAGAAACTTTCTCAATTAAATTCAAACGATTGTCTAAACGTCAGATTTTTGCTTCTGCGCATTTTTTTTTTTAATGTGAAAGACAACATGACTTATGTTTGGTCCTATGAATAAATGCATATTTGACCCTGTACTCTAATTAATGGATTTCATTTTCCTACCAGGTTTCTATTGGCACCCCAGGGTGGATCAGAGCCAAATTTCTGAGCTTGGTTGCTCGCTGAGTAGCTTAAACACACAGACACACAGACACACACACACACACACAGGCATGCACACTCACACATTCACTCACTCACACAGCAAATGGCATCAGCAAATGGGTGTTTAAGGTGCTCCTTCTGGAGCAAGTTCATTGCAAATGGAAATTTCTCCTTCCTCCTCGTCAAATCCTTCCCTTTAAATTATATTTAAGTATAAAAACTTGTTTAATTTCTCTTGAGCTTTCATGCCTGATCATAGGAGATACTGACAACTCTCAGTATATCTTATCTTCCTTACCCAGATACTTTTTAAAAAATAATTTTGAACTGTAGATTAATTTAAAACCTTCTCACAACAAGAAGAATATGCAGTATAGGGTGGTGGTAATGAGTGCAGTCTCTGGGATGGACAAGACTGGATGATGACTCAGCCATTTAGAGCTATATGACTAGACTATTACTTAATCCTTGTAAACCTCAGTTTTCATATCTAGAAAATGGGAACATTTTAGTATCTACCTAATGGCGCTGTCATATAGATTAACTGAGATTTAGCATTAGTGTCCAAGCACTCAGTAAATGGTAACTATTATTATTGAAATTATCGGGGTACTCTCCATCATGAAGATGTGGGCTATAATTAATTTTGATCCGTTTTAACCTGGCTAAAAGTGATCAATAGTCTCATCTTATTGGGAGATATTTTAACTTTCAGGATCTCTGAAATATTTATAGCAGTGAACGTAATTCTAGGCTTTAGAGTAGATGGGAGCACAGCTCAATCTCTCGCCAACAGACACCATAGCCTCTAATTCCTTTTTTTTTTTTCTTTTTTAAGTTTGAAAAAGACTATGTGCTGTCCAAGGATAAATAATATTTACATTTTCTGTCATTTCTTCTCAAGTGCACAGGGAACATTCTCCAGGCTAGATCAAATCTTGGTCACAAATCAAGCCGCGGTAAATTTAAGAAAATTGAAATCATATCAAACATCTTTTCTGACCAAAACACTATGAGGTTAGAAATCCATTACAGGAAAAAAAAACTGTAAAAAATACACAAACACATGGAAGCTAAACAACAAGCTATTAAATAACCAAGAGATCACTGAGGGATTCAAAAAGGAAATTAAAAAATACATACAAACAAACGACAACGAAAACACAATGACCTCAAACCTATGGATGCAGCAAAAGCAGTCCTAAGAGGGAATTTTATACCAATTAAATCCTACCTCTAGAAACAAGAAAAATCTCAAATAAACAACCTAACCTTACACCTAAATCAACTAGAGAAAGAAGAACAAACAAAACCCAAAGTTAGTAGAAGGAAAGAAATCAGAGCAGAAATAAATGAAATAGAAATGAAGATAACAATAGCAAAAATCAATGAAACTAAAAGCTGGTTCTTTGAGAAGATGAACAAAACTGATAAACCTTTAGCCAGACTCATCAAAATAAAAAAAGGGAGAGGATTCAAATCAGTAAAATTAGAAATGAAAAAGGAGAAATCACAACTGACACCGCAGAAATAAAAAGGATCATAAGAGACTACTACAAGCAACAATATGCTGGTAAAATGGACAACCTGGAAGAAATGGACAAATTCTTAGAAAGGTACAACCTTCCAAGACTGAACCAGGAAGAAATAGAAAATTTAAACAGACCAATCACAAGTAATGAAATTGAAACTGTGATTAAACATCTTCCAACAAACAGAAATCCAGGACTAGATGGTGTCACAGGTGAATTCTATCAAACATATAGAGAAGAGTTAACACCTATTCTTCTTCTCAAACTCTTCCAAAAATTTGCAGAGGAAGGAATACTCCCAAACTCATTCTACAAGGCCACAATCACCCTGATACCAAAACCAGACAGAGATACTACAAAAAAGAAAATTACAGACCGATATCACGGATGAACATAGATGCAAAAATCCTCAACAAAATACTAGCAAACAGAATCCAACAACACAGTAAAAGAATCATACACCATGATCAAGTGGGATTTATACCAGGGAAGCAAGGATTCTTCAATATACACAAATTAATATGATACACAATATTAACAAATTAAATAATAAAAACTATTTGATCATCTCAATAGATAAAGGAAAAGCTTTTGATAAAATTCAACATCCATTTATGATAAAAACTCTCCAGAAAGTGGGCATAGAGTGAACCTACATCAACATCACAAACCCACAGTGAACATCATTCTCAATGGTGAAAAACTGAAAGCATGTCCTCTAAGATCAGGAACAAGACAAGGATGTCCACTCTCACCACTATTATTCAACATAGCTTTGGAAGTCCTAGCCATGGCAATCAGAGAAGAAAAAGAAATAAAAGGAATCCAAATTAGAAAAGAAGAAGTAAAACTGACACTGTTTGCAGATGACATGATACTATACATAGAGAATCCTAAAGATATCACCAGAAAACTACTGAGGCTAATCAATGAATTTGATAAAGTTGCAGGATACAAAATTAATGCACAGAAATCTCTTGCATTCCTATACACTAACAATGAAAGATCAGAAAGAGAATTAAGGAAACAATCCCATTCACCATTGCAACAAAAAGAATAAAATACCTAGGAATAAGCTTACCTCAGGAGGTAAAAGACCTGTAAGAAAACTATAAGACACTGACAAAAGAAATCAAAGATGACACAAACAGATGGAGAGATATACCATGTTCTTGGATTGGAAGAATCAATATTGTGAAAATGACTATACTACCCAAAGCAATCTGCAGATTCAATGCAATCCCTATCAAATTACCAGTGACAATTTTTACAGAAATAGATCAAAAAATTTCACAATTTGTATGGAGACAAAAAAGACCCTGAATAACAAAAGCAGTCTTGAGGGAAAAAAAGCAGAGCTGGAGGAATTAGACTCCCTGACTTCAGACTATACTACAAAGCAATCAAGACAATATGGTACTGGCACAAAAACAGAAATACAGATAAATGGAACATGATGGAAAGCCCAGTTATAAACCCATGCACCTATGGTCAACTAATCAATGACAAAGGAGGCAAGGATATACAATGGAAAAAAAAACAGTCTCTTCAATAAGTGGTGCTGGGAAAACTGGAAAGCTACATGTAAAAGAATGAAATTAGAACACTCCCTAATACCATACACAAAAATCGACTCAAAATGGATTAAAGACCTAAATGTAAGACCAGACACTATAAAACTGTTAGAGGAAAACATAGGAAGAACCCTTTGACACAAATCACAGCAAGATCTTTTTTGATCCGCCTCCTAGAGTAATGGAAATAAAAACAAAAATAAACAAATGGGACCTAATGAAACTTAAAAGCTTTTGCACAGCAAAGGAAATTACAAACAAGATGAAAGGACAACCCTCAGAATGGGAGAAAATATTTGCAAACAAATCAACAAAAGATTAATCTCCAAAATATATAAATAGCTCACGCAGCTCAATATTGAAAAGACAAACAACCCAATTAAAAAAATGGGCAGACCTAAATAAACTTTTCTTCAAAGAAGGCATACAGATGGCCAAGAGGCACATGAAAAGATGCTCAACACTGCTAATTATTAGAGAAATGCAAATCAAAACTACAATGCGGTACCACATCACACCAGTCAGAATGGCCATCATTAAAAAGTTTACAAATAAAAAACTCTGGAGAGGGTGTGGAGAAAAGGGAACCCTCCATACTGTTGGTGGGAATGTAAGTTGGTGCAGCCACTCTGAAAAACATTATGGAGGTTCCTCAGAAAACTAAAAATAGAATTACCATATGACCCAGCAATCCCACTACTGGGCACATACCCAGAGAAAACCATAATTCAAAAAGACCCATGCACCCCAATGTTCACTGCAGCACTATTTACAATAGCCAGGTCATGGAAGCAACCTAAATGCCCATCGTCAGAGGAATGGATAAAGAAGATGTGGTACATATATACAATGGAATATTACTCAGCCATAAAAAGAAACAAAATTGGGTCATTTGTAGAGACGTGGATGGATCTGGAGACTGTCATACAGAGTGAAGTAAGTCAGAAAGGGAAAAACAAATATCGTATATTAACGCATATATGTGGAATCTGGAAAAATGGTATGAACTGGTTTGCAGGGCAGAAATACAGACACAGATGTAGAGAACAAATGTATGGACACCAAGCGGGGAAAGTCGGCAGGGGTGGTGAATTGGGAGATTAAGATTGACATGTATACACTAATATGTATAAAATAGATAACTAATAAAAACCTGCTGTATAAAAAAATAAATAAAATAAAATTCAAGAATTCTAAAAAAATAAATAATCATTTTGTTTAGAATTTTTTGAATTAAATAAATAAATAAATAAGAACTCAATACTTTCAATTTGGAAAGAAATGGCTTGCACTGAAAAAAAGGAAAGAACCTGTTATTGATTAATAAAATATACTCTCCTTGAATTACTGCTCTTACGACTTAACATTTTTATTCTAATAAAAGAGATATTTAAACAATGTATTTTTTCCTTAAGTAATAAGACAATAAGACCTAGAGGTACTTGTCAAATCATAATGCAAAATAACAATTCATATCGCTAATCTAGGTCAGACTGATAACCTTTAATAAAACAGTAATGTTTCAAAACCATAAGTTTAAAGAAGTGACATTTAACATTTGATAAAGCTTGACATTTTGCAATAGATACTAAGATTAAAAAATAGTTTTAAATCAATTGCCTTTCTTTCTAATAGCATCAGGAAATTGTATTCTGTGGTGTCACCTCCATTTGGGCTTTAGGTCTCCAATCACATTTAAAAAAAAACAAAACTGTTTTCCTGTTGCAATACTGATCAGTCCTCAGCAATATTAGGTGAAGTCCAACTTAAAAAAAAAAAGGTTATGGGGGTGGAGGTGGGAAGGGTGGACATAACTGATATATAAGATTTTTCAAGTGACACCTCTCATTTGTCTTTTATCATGCCTTTCCTAGGTCTCCTTCTTGAACAGTTTGTTATCACCGGCCATGTTCACAGGATAAACTCAGTATTTTCAAGTAATCTGGATCCAAATATGCCCTAGGCTTTTATCTCCAGGGCCATTTGTACATCTTGACTACTTGAGAAAAAAAAATCAATATGCCTTGTAAAACATTTTTAAAAGGTACGTACATTCATTTGGATCATGTTTTGTTTATTAGATTTTCCTGGACTAAAATGAAACCATTGATCTCAGCACAAAAATATCCACTTGAAAACTCTAGAGGAGCACAGGGAAGTTACTGAAAATTGACTGAAGAATAACTGGCTGTCTTATCTATGTCAACCACACAATTCTTCTTGACAAGTCTTCTTATTGCAACACACACACACATTTATACACATACTCACACAAGCACACATACACAAGCACATACACTTTCAAATCTACAGAAATGGCTAGTTTTGTGCATCCGTTTGTATGTCCTATGTTCTGTAGATCACAAAAACGTCTGCTTTCCTGTATGGAAAGAAAAGTTAGGCTTGCTATTATTCCTTAAATAGCCAATAAATTATATACAGGTTGTATATAGGTTAGACAAGAGAACAAAACAAGAAAGAGGGCTACTTGACATTCTTCTCTTAGCAATTCAACCAAACTCAGTGTGAGACACCAGAACCTGGAATCATATGGTATCATCATCAGTCATTGTTTATTGTGTGCCTACCAAATACATGGTATTATTATAAATTACTTTTCTCCAGGCTCCTTAGGATGACCCTCAAAAATTTAATAGGCAAATTAAAACATAAACAAAATAATATTCACTCAAAAAATATCAATTGGTGATGACTCTTTTGAGAAAAGTTTTGCCAGGAAAAGTTCAATTAATTTTGAATCAGAATCTCTTGTACTTTTTCAAAAATCCCAAATGATTTTTAATCAATTTATAAATCTTCTCTATTTGCTCATACACAAATAAAAAAGTAATGGTTTTTGAAAATGTGTTTTTATCACGTCAAAACTCTCTCTCTCTCTCTCTGTCTCTCTCTCTCTCTGTCTCTCTCTAACCCTTTTTCTGTCTCTCTATATCCCTTTTTGTCTCTGTGTCCCTGTCTCTGTCTCTGTCTTTCTCTATATACATACATGATGACTTAGCCATTGTCTTTAACAAGGTCAGAAGCTCCTGACTTGAAATTTGCCAGCTTTGGAGCAAACATTAGTATCAGTTCTTCCAACAGATATTTAGTCAGTTTTCATTACCAGAAAACAATGTATTTCTACCATAATCTAAAAAATGTCATAAATTGTGAAGATGAATTGATATTTGTTATTAGATATTTGTATTAGTTAGATAGAAAGTTTTTCTTAGTGACAACTTAGCCATACATGTGGAAGTTGAGTAGAGTAATTTGAAGAGGCCCCAACTTTCCAAAAGGGACTAAATGAAACTCAAAAACAGAGAGAAAACTAGCAACAATCTTGTTGAAAATTCTTGTTCTCTTCTTACATAGAAGAGAATAGATTTTTCTGTTTATTAAGTTAAGTTAAAACAAGATTTTTTCATATATTAAGCTCTTAAGTTATGACAAATTGTGAGACATAATTTTTTCAATATATAAATATGCATATAAATATTATTTTGATATACATATTAATATAACATGCACAAACAATTAATATAATACAT
The DNA here is from genome assembly GCF_951394435.1 of Stenella coeruleoalba. Classification (NCBI taxonomy): domain Eukaryota; kingdom Metazoa; phylum Chordata; class Mammalia; order Artiodactyla; family Delphinidae; genus Stenella; species Stenella coeruleoalba. The sequence continues at coordinate 115,758,920 of NC_137149.1, forward strand.
GTTGGCATACACATTAATATAACCATGAGAAAAATTCCCACTTCTTTGAAGTATCAGAGGGAGCTTTTTAATCTTTTTTTTACCAGCATATTAAGAGCAAGGTGCTGTTCAATTTATTTGCAGCAAAGTAGTTTAATGCCAAAAAACCCATGGGATATATACAGTAATAATTGCCTAATTGTCTAGAAAATTTAGGCTTAAAGCACATTGCTTAGGGGAGAATTCTGAAAATAGAGTTACCTTCTCAACTCCCAAGTCCACAGTGTCTACTTCTGAGCTAAGCAGTGACTTGTTCTCAAGAGCTCCAGACAATCAGGAGGTGTCAGAGTCTCTGAGAGGCCCAGAGGAAGAAAAAAATAATGACATACTTTCTTCCTATGGCCTAGTGAGAGCCTGAGGCCCACTGTTGGGAGGTTCAGCACTCAGACCAGAAAAGGGTAGATCCTGGGAGAAGCCTCACCAGTGTGAATCTCAGTAATTCAAGATGAAGGCTGAATTTGGCTGATCCCAAGTGTGTCAGGACTCCCTGTTTCCCAAGGAGTCAGGATGGAGCTGCAAAGGAAGGCCAAATGTATATGTGTTATTAAAATATTTTAAAAGAATAATAGTGACATTAATGATATTATCAAGATAGTTTAACTATATAGCTACTACTCAATAATCTCTTAGTGCCAGAATAATTGTCTTAATTGTTTTTGTACCTTATCTAATCAAATGTACATTTAGCCAGATCAGAGTTTGCTCTTTAATATTAGTATTCATTTTTATAATTCAGTTTAGAATTTAAAAATTTCATCAGAGTTTAAGAATAATGAAAGTGGAGCAGGCCCAATACTGGGCAATAATTTCAAAATAGGCTACTCTTGCAAGATACCAGGTCATTTGTCTAATGCCATAACTTCTGGGCCAAACAATGAAGGTAATGTCACAGACCATTCAGTGACATATTTTTGTTTGTTTGTTTTTTAACTTTCTCATTTATCATCTTTGAACTTAGGGAAACTGAATCTCAACATTATTTTTTTAAGCTGTGAAATCTGGCAGGCTCATCTCCTCATTTCATCTCTAATTTTCACATATTCATATGGTCTCTAGTGTTTGACTTGATTACATTTGCCACGACTTGACAAAGAGTTGGTATTTTTACTATAATACAGTATTAATTATGAAGAATTTAATTTAGTTATGTTTCCATTTGAACTCTGAAAGCTCATGCAGGCCTCCAATTGATCCTTTTGTGTTGGGTTAACATGGTGTCAGTCAAATGAAATGTTTTAATTTAGGGGTTTTCTTAAACTATATGAAAAAGTATACATTGATTCTTTTTTTTTTCTTATCTAAGGATATATTCCAGAAATATTGCTATATGTTACTGTAACATTTTAACTGGGTTAATTTCCTCTATCATAAGCTTTGTGTCTTCCAGTTTGTAAGGGAATTATTTTCCTTCTTAAATCATTCTTGCCCTGTGAGCTGCCATGGAGGTTAAGTTGGCAAGAGCCATTCCAGAGGTATGAATGTGGTTAAAAACTGGTTTTTCTTTCTTTCTCTTTCCCACATGCACACAACTACAACCTAAACACACACACCACACATTACACACACACAAACACAGAAAAACACTATTAATTTGTAGCAATCCAGGGGAATTCTAGGTTTAAGAGTCTTTGTTCTGCCCATAGGAAAATGAATTTTTGTTCATGACCTTTTGTGCCAGGACTACTGTGACTGCTAAAATGCACCATGATCACCTAAGAAGCATTGCCTCTCTGCCAGAGCTCAGTTAGCAAATTAGTATTATAAATATTACCAGCAATCATATAATATCCAGCAGCAATAGAGATTTCATTTTTCTCTTCTATATTGCCAATAAAATGGTTTGTAATTGCATGTGCTCTATAAATTATTTTTTACTATCAACTTTGATCATCTCTAACCACAAGTTAAATAATTCAAGGTTAATTATAAAGTCAAGTAACATGATATGTAAATATTAAAATAGTATTAATTTTTAAATATTCCTGACACAGAGGCTAATGTAAGTGAGCTATTTTTACTGTTCTTTCTGCCACTGTACTGTCTGAAGACTCTGGCCAGTATTTGAAAGCTCTTTCAACTCCAGTCTCCCTTAGATACTCTTTTATGACAAGGAAAAAGGAGGAAGCAGGATAACTTTGTGTTCTGTGTGATGAAGGATCAGAAACCACAGCATATAGATTTTTAGAAAGAATGATAACTTTTTAGAGAGAAAAGATAAAGATTATTAGCAACATTGACCTTGCAATCCAGTGTGACCATTCTTAAGACTAAATTGAAGAACTGAAGCAAATAACATGCTGACCCTCAAAACCACCTCATGTGACCATGAAGAATATGTAGCAGTTGGGCTGAGGCCATGAGGGGTTTAGTTTTAATTATAGTAGTAACATCAGGCTCACATAACAAACTCTAAGCAGTTTCCCCAATATTTTATCTTTTTTGTGTATACTAGGAGGACTGTAAATACTGTATTTTTTGGCTTGCGTCATCGCTATAGTAAGCATAAAAATTATCACCTAAACTACAATACTTTTGAGAGTGTCAGGGATACTACTACTCTTCTGGAACCACAGGCATAAACTAGGACTGACTGGGAGAAACAAGGAAACGAGAATGCATGGTCACCTAGGAATATATTTGTGGTGGAGAAGAGATCTTATCAAAGAATATGCACTAGTATGCACCTTTTGGAACCTCAGTAGTAGCTTCTAATGATTTTTCACGCAATCTAAAAATAAACCAGTTCATCTTGTGAAGTTTGGTCAGCAGTGAGATTTGTTGCCAGAGGAAAAAGTGAGAGAGTTTCACCTAAATTTTAAACACAATGCTTTAAAAGTTGTGTTCAATAAGCAATGATGATATGGTCTAGTAAATATCAGAAATGAAGTCTCATGTATGAGTTGCAATTATGATATAAAACATTGTTGAAATATAAGTCTATAAATGGAATATTCCTAGGATGCAGTTTTTGTTCTAAGTACCTGTAGAATATTGTGGAAATTCTAATAAAAATACATGTATGGCTCATCAAACAGAAATTCCATTATGTTTCTGTTTTATGGAAGGGTGTTTATAATTAATGTCTAGTCTAGAGACTGGAGTAGTCACAGCTAGTAATACTGAGAAATTCTTTAGGTAAAAAGAAATTTGTGTTGAAAATACTATCACAATACACATAAGTACAAAGGATTAGGCTAAATTTAGTTATTTCCTTCAACTGGCCACCTTAATTTTTAAGTCTGCTTTTATGTGAAATTGTGGCATTTGACTAAAATGTAAAATTTTCCAAAGTCAGCTTATTTGATCTAGGACAAATAGTAAATACATATATTTACTTTGAGTTTTAATTGAGTAAGTTGGCTTAAAAAGCTGAACAAGTGATATGTTGTGGCACAATCTGACTCTGTTTAGACATTCCAAGTGCAAAGTCAATCTGTAGGTTTCATGGATCAAAGAGGGAATGCTGAGATCACAACAAGGGCCTTGGTTTGTGGAACTGGTCCTGAGTGACTGGGTGTTGGTGGAACCTCTCTGAACCTCAATTTTCTCACCTATAAAAATTAAACAACTGGATTAGATTGTACTGTAGGTCTTTTCCAGCTCTGACATTTTGTATTTCTGTCCCAGAGATTCAAACCATCAAAACCATTTTGCTATCATTTGGCCAATAATCTTCCTCTTGACCTTGTAAGTATTTATGTATGAGAATGGCTTTCACTGAAATCCATAAAAAATTAACTGTTTTTAAATGAATAATGATAGGAAAATTTTGGGTTTGCACTTTTAACCTCTAAGAAGTATATCTTTCTAACAGCTTCCCTCTAAACATCTTCATGTTAGCAATAAGCTGCACATAGTGTCATTCTCTAGGTAGTGTGTTTCAGCTGCATTTTTATTTCACTTTTACATGAGAAAATAATCAAAGTTGATTCATAAGGATTCACTTTCTGGAGAGATATGGAGGAAATTTCTGATTTTTTTCCAGAGGTACATCTGCCAGCTGCAAGTGAGATTCCATATGTTGTGTGGAATTCGAAGAGAAACTGCTTTTGATTTTTTTTCACACACAAACTACCCTATTTCAGATGTTTTGAAGAATGCCTGCCTGAAAAGGAGCTGCAAAATGATTATAAAATTATTTTGGTATCATTTACTGGAGAAAAATGCACAGTATTTACTAACATATTATCATACCAGCATATATAAAAAAGGAAGCTAGTAAAATTGCTAGTTACTAGCATATCATTGAAAGCAACTGATTTTGGAATCTAAAATAATAAAACAAACACACATATATAACAAAACAGAAATCGTTCACAGATAGAGAACACACTAGTGGATACCAGAGGGGAGAGGGGTGGGGGGAGGGGTGAAATAAGTAAAAGGGATTGAGGGGTACAAACTACTAGATATCAAATAAATAAATACAAGGATATATTGTAGAGCACAGTGAATATAGTCAATATTTTATAAGTTTGTATGGAATATAATCTATAAAAATATTGAATTACTATGTTGTACACTTAAAACTAATATCATACTGTAAGTCAACTATACTTCAATAAAAATAATTAGGTTATTACAAGATATTACTTTTCTGTACACCTGAAACATTGTAAATCAATGTATAGTTAAATTTAAAAAAAGAATAAAAAATAAAATTGCAATGAATAAATAAATAAATAAAGCACGCAAGCAAGCAAGCAACTGAGTGAACAGAAAGGTTCGTTATATCTCTTTTTCTTGCTTGAAATGACTTCCACACTCAACTGTTACGCCTAGCTATGTGCTTTCTAAGATCCTGATCTTTCTCTGTAACACTTTACAATTATTAATAGTCCGTTAAAATTTACAATATACAATCATAATTATAAATGCACGTAATCTTGGTTTTGTGATGACAAACTTGAACATAATTCAAGTGATTTGTTCACTTGTAAGTGTTACACCCTCCTTAGTAATTCTAACAATGCACTAGAGAATGAGAGCCGTGTAGGCACTAAATAAGTCCCTACTGACAGAGGCTATGCATAGCAGGACTGCTTGTGGGTGCAAGTTCAGTTATACAAAGCATTTATTAAACCAGATTCCACCACTGCAGGATCTTACTGAATTTTCTGAGGCTTGAATATAGTACGCATTAATAAAGTCTCTACTGAAGCATAGAGAGTGAGAAACTGCCCCAAGAATAGATACCCTCTTGGTGTGAACATATAAATCTCTCCTTTTAAAATTGGTGCTCTTTAGACTGAATTCTAATAACACAACACAATACAACAGCTGAACATAATTGGTTCAATTTATTTCCTGCTATACAATTTTATGTATCTTTTCTTTAGTTGTGGCTATTTTTACGATACTAATGGAAAGGACTTTGCCTGGTATAACATCTTGTGCATCATATTCTAAAACCTTTTTTTCCTGGAACCTTAAGAACAATGAAATGTACACGATGATGCAGAGATGCCTACAATATGAATCACTGTAGAATGCTACATAAACTGGTCTCTCAACAACAAGTAATGAAATATCATCTCTAAGTATTCCAAATATAATCAGAATGTTGTAGCATATTTTTTCAAAGCATCTTTTTTTTTCTAAACTCAGAGAATGCCATGCAAAACCTTGAAAGTACTCATTCATGGCTAAAGCAGACACATAAACATACATTTTTTACCAACTGGAATTTAAGCATTTAGTCACAACTTGTTATGTTAAAAAATAAATAATTGTCCAAGAGACGTCCTTAAGCCTTGGATTGACTCTTCTGATTTTTAAATCTGAACTAAACATAAAAGCTACATCCTATGACATGATGAAAACACAGTTCTGGATATACAGCTGTTACAAAGCAATGCTGACACCTACAGAGAATGTATGCAAATATCCAAGTTTAAGTGATATGTACTTCATTGATTGGTATTAATCCTTTAAATTCCAGCTATCTTGATGTGCAAAAACAAAACATCTTAAGTTGGATTGCAGCATTTAAAAATGCTATTTGATTTAAAATTAAAAGGATATTTTATTGTCTGTTCAATAAACTTAACTGTTTTAACATTATTATTTGAGTGTAAAATCAAAATGATTTGGTTATTTTAATAATCAAGGGTGGAATTTATCTTACCAGCACCATTGCTATGGGGCCATCTGCTGATGTCAGCTGATGACCTGTGTGAAATATGCTCACAGTGAAAAACAAACAATTTTTTTTTTCTTTTTCCTCCTGAATTTGTGTAGTATGTCTAGTGAGGAAAGAGAGCTAGTTGCCTCTTTCTGGGAGAATTAAGATAGGGTGTTCCCAAATCTATTACTGGAGGCCAGGGAGAAGCATATTCCCCTTATCCAGTATTCTCTCTAATGCCCTTCACCTCCATGCTGCAGAAGAACTATTCCCCTCAAATTAAAGCACATGTGAATTTGGTCCAATGAATATCTTTTATGTAGACAACACTCAATACTCTCTTTAATGAGCATTAGCCAAAGGAAGGCAAAAACCAAATTCTTTATTAAACAAGTATTGGAGTGCCTAGTTGTCTGGGGGGCGGGGAGAAATCAGGCTCCTGCACTGATGCATAATGAGAGTCCACTGATTCCAGTTTAAGGCTCAGTATCCAACTAGCTACTCTGATAAAAAATATCCTATCTATTTTCAATAAAAATACTGAAGAATAACTTTTCAAATGAAAGTTCAGCAGCTTTATAAAGAAAAAGTAGGGAGACCTTCAAGATGGCAGAGGAGTAAGACGTGATCACCTTCCTCCCCACAAATACATCAGAAATACGTCTACATGTAGAACGATTCCTACAGAACACCTACTGAACACTGGCAGAAGACCTCAGACTTCCCAAAGGGCAAGAAACTCCCCACGTACCTGGATAGGGCAAAAGAAAAAACAGAGACAAAAGAATAGGGACAGGGCCTGCACTTCTGGAAGGGAGCTGTGAAGGACTAAAAGTTTCCACACACTAGGAAGCCCCTTCACTGGTGGAGACGGGGGGTGGGGTGGCAGGGTGGGGAGCTTCGGAGTCATGGAGGAGAGCACAGCAACAGGGGTGCAGAGGGCAAAACGGAGAGATTCCCGCACAGAACATCGCTGCTGACCAGCCTGAGAGGCTTGTCTGCTCACCAGACGGGATGGGCAGGGGCTGGGAGCTGAGGCTCGGGCTTCAGAGTTCGTTTCCCAGGGAGAGGACTGGGGTTGGCTGCATGAACACTGCCTGAAAGGGGCTAGTGTGCCACAGCTAGCCAGGAGGGAGTCCAGGAAAAATTCTGGAACTGCCTAAGAGGCAAGAGGCCATTGTCTCAGGGTGCATGAGGAGAGGGGATTCAGAGCACTGCCTAAAGAAGCTCCAGAGAAGGGTGTGAGCCATGGCTATCAGTGCAGACCCCAGAGACGGGCATGAAATGCTAAGGCAGCTTCTGCAGCCACCAAGAAGCCTGTGTGCAAGCACGGGTCACTATCCACACAGACCCGCTCCTGAGACCTTGTTACAGCCCGCCACTGCCAGGGTCCCGTGATCCAGGGACAACTTCCCCCAGAGAACACACGGCATGCCTCAGGCTGTTGCCACATCATGCCAGCCTCTGCCACCGCAGGCTTGCCCCTCATTCTGTACCCCTCCCTCCTCCCAGCCTGCGTGAGCCAGAGCCCCCTAGCAGCTGCTTCTTTAATCCCATCCTGTCTGGGCAGGAACAGATGCCCTCAGGTGACCTACACGCAGAGCCAGGGCCAATCCAAAGCTGAACCCCAGGATCTGTGGGAACAAAGAAGAGAAAGGGAAATTTCTCCCAGCAGCCTCAGGAGCAGCAGATTAAATCCTCACAATCAACTTGATGTACCCTCCATATGTGGAATACCTGAATAGACAATGAATCATCCCAAAATTGAGGCAGTGGACTTTGGGAGCAACTGTAGACATGGGGTTTGCTTTCTGCATCAAATTTGTTTCTGGTTTTATGTTTATCTGAGTTTAGTATTTAGAGTTTATTATCACTGGTAGATATGTTTATTAAATTGTTGCTCTCTCCCTCATTTTTTTTAATATATAGATATATATATATATTTTTCCTTTTTCTCTTTTTGTGAGTGTGTATCTGAATGCTTCTTTGTGTGATTTTGTCTGTATAGCTTTGCTTTACCATTTGTCCTAGGGTTCTGTCTGTCCGTTTTTTTTTTTTTAAGTATAGTTTTTAGCGCTTGTTACCATTGGTAGAATTGTTTTTTGGTTTGGTGATCTCTTCCTTCATTCTTTCCTTTTTTATTACTTTTTATTTTTTTTTAATTTTTTATTTTAATAAATATATTTCATTTTCTTTTTCTTTCTTTCTTTCTTCCTTTCTTTCTTTCTTTCTTTCTTTCTTTATCCCTTCTTTTCTGAGCCATGTGGCAACAGTGTCTTGGAGCTCCAGCCAAGTATCAGGCCTGTGCCTCTGAGGTGGGAGAGCCGAGTTCAGGATATAGGTCCACCAGAGATCTCCTGGCTCCACATAACATCAAATGGTGAAAGCTCTCCCAGAGATCTCCATCTCAATGCTAACACCCAGCTCCACTCAATGACAAACAAGCTACACTGCTGGACACCCTACAGCAAACAGCTAGCAAGACAGGAACACAACCCCAACCATTAGCAGAGAGGCTGCCTAAAATCATAATAAGTTCACAGACACCCCAAAACACACCACTGGACGTGGTCCTGCCCACCAGAAAGACAAGATCCAGCTTCATCCACCAGAACACAGGCACTAGTCCCCTCCAGCAGGAAACCTACACAACCTACTGAACCAACCTTAGCCACTGAGGGCAGACACCACAAACAACAGGAACTATGACCTGCACTGTGCAAAAAGGAGACCCCAAACACAGTAAGATAAGCAAAATGAGAAGAGAGCGAAACACACAACAGATGAAGGAGCAAGGTAAAAACTCACCAGACCAAAACAAATGAAGAGGAAATAGGCAGTCTACCAGAAAAAGAATTCAGAGTAATGATGGTAAAGATGATCCAAAATCTTGGACATAGAATGGAGAAAAATACAAGAAATGTTTAACAAGGACCTACAAGAACTAAAGAGCAAACAAACAATGATGAACAACACAATAAATGAAATTAAAAATTCTCTTGAAGGAATCAAGAGCAGAATAACTGAGGCAATAGAATGGATAAGTGACCTGGAAGATAATATAGTGGAAATAATTACCACAGAGCAGAATAAAGCAAAAAGAAAGAAAAGAATTGAGGACAGGTTTAGAGACCTCTGGGACAACATTTAACACACTAACATTCAAATTATAGGGATCCTAGAAGAAAAAGAGGAAAAGAAAGGCACTGAGAAAATATTTGTAGAGATTATAGTTGAAAACTTCCCTAATGTGGGAAAGGAAATAGTCAATCAATTCCAGGAATCGCAGAGAGTCCCATACAGGATAAATCCAAGGAGAAACATGCCAAGACACATATTAACCAAACTATCAAAAATTAAATACAAAGAAAAAATATTAAAAGCAGCAAGGGAAAAACAAGAAATAACGTACAAGGGAATCCCCATAAGGTTAACCGCTTATCTTTCAGCAGAAACTCTGCAAGCCAGAAGGGAGTGGCAGGACATATATAAAGTGATGAAAGGGAAAAACCTATAACCAAGATTACTCTATCCAGCAAGGATCTCATTCAGATTTGACAGAGAAATTAAAACGTTTACGGACAAGCAAAAGCTAAGAGAATTCAGCACCACCAAACAAGCTTTACAACAAATGCTAAAGGAACATTTCTAGGCAGGAAACAGAAGAGAAGGAAAAGACCTACAATAACAAACCCAAAGCAATTAAAAAAATGGGAATAGGAACATACATATCGATAATTACCTTAAATGTAAGTGGATTAAATACTCCAACCAAAGGACATAGACTGGCTGAATGGATACAAAAACAAGACCCATATATATGCTGTCTACAGAGACCCATTTCAGACCTAGGGACACATACAGACTGAAAGTGAGGGGATGGAAAAAGATATTCCATGCAAATGCAAATCAAAAGAAAGCTGGAGCAACAACTCTCATATCAGACAAATAGGTTTTAAAATAAAGACTACTACAAGAGACAAAGAAGGACACTATATAATGATCAAGGGATCAATCCAAGAAGAAGATATATCAATTGTAAATATTTATGCACCCAACATAGGAGCGCATCACTACATAAGGCGAATGCTAACAACCATAAAAGGGGATATGCACAGCAGCAAAATCATAGTAGGGGATTTCAACACCCCACTTTCACCAATTTCCAGATCATCCAAACTGAAAATAAATAAGGAAACACAAGCTTTAAATGATACAGTAAACAAGATGGACTTAATTGAAATTTATAGGACATTCCATCCACAAACAACAGAATAGACTTTTTTCTCAAATGCTCATGGAACATTCTCCAGGATAGGTCATATCTTGGGTCACAAATCAAGCCTTTGTATTTTTAATAAAATTGAGATTGTATGAAGTATCTTTTCCGACCACCAAGCTATGAGACTAGATATTAATTACAGGAAAAAACTGTAAAAAATACAAACACATGGAGGCTAATCAATACATTACTTAATAACCATGAGATCACTGAACAAATCAAAGAGGAAATAAAAAAATACCTAGAAACAAATGACAATGGAAACACGATGACCCAAAACCTATGGGATGCAGCAAAAGCAGTTCTAAGAGGGAAGTTTATAGCAATACAATCTTACCTCAAGAAACAAGAAACATCTCAAATAAGCAACCTAACCTTACACCTAAAACAATTAGAGAAAGAAGAGCAAAAAAACCCCAAAGTTAGCAGAAGAAAAGAAATCATAAAGATCAGATCAGAAATAAATAAAAAAGAAATGAAGGAAACAATAGCAAAGATCAATAAAACTAAAAGCTGGTTCTTTGAGAAGATTAACAAAATTGATAAACCATTAGCCAGACTCATCAAGGAAGAAAGGGAGAAGACTCACAGTATACTACAATGCCACAGTAATCAAGACAATATGGTACTGGCACAAAAACAGAAATATAGATCAATGGAACAGGATAGAGAGCCCAGAGATAAACCCACACACCTATGGTCACCTTATCTTTGACAAAGGAGACAAGAATATAGAATGGAGAAAAGTCAGCCTCTTCAATAAGTGGTGCTGGAAAAACTGGACAGCCACATGTAAAAGAATGAAATTAGAACACTTCCTAACACGATACACAAAAATAAACTCAAGATGGATTAAAAACCTAAATGTACGATTGGACACTATAAAACTCTTAAAGGAAAACATAGGCAGAACACTCTATGACATAAATCACAGCAAGATCCTTTTTGACTCACCTCCTAGACTAATGGAAATAAAAATGAACAAATGGGGCCTAATGAAACTTTAAAATTTTGCACAGCAAAGAAAACCATAAATAAGAAGAAAACAGAAACCTCAGCATGGAAGAAAATATTTGCAAAAGAAGCAACTGACAGAGGATTCATCTCCAAAGTATACAAGCAGCTCATGTAGCTCAATATCAGAAAAACAAACAACCCAATCCAAAAATGGGCAGAAGACCTAAAGGAACATATCTCCAAAGAAGACATACAGATTACCAACAAACCCATGAAAAGATGCTCAACATCACTAATCATTAGAGAAATGAAAATCAAAACCACAATGAGATATCACCTCACACAAGTCAGAATGGCCATAGTAAAATATCTACAAACAATAAATGCTAGAGAGGGTTTGGAGAAAAGGGAACCCTCTTGCATTCTTGGTGGGAATGTAAATTGATACAGCCACTATGGAGAACAGTATGGATGTTCCTCAAAAACCTAAAAATAGAACTACCATATGACCCAGCAATCCCACTATTGGACATACACCCTGAGAAAACCAGAATTCAAAAAGAGTCATGTACCACAGTGTTCATTGCAGCTCTATTTACAATAGCCAGGAAATGGAAGCAACCTAAGTGTCCATCGACAGATGAATGGATAAAGAAGATGTGGCACCTTTACAGAATGGAATACTACTCATCCATAAAAAAAATGAAATTGAGTTATTTGTAGTGAGATGGATGGACCTAGAGTCTGTCCTACAGAGTGCAGTAAGTCAGAAAGAGAAAAACATATACCGTATGCTAACACATATATATGGAATATAAAAAAAAAACAACAAATGGTTCAGAAGAACTTAGGGGCAGGACAGGAATAAAGACACAAACGTAGAGAATGGGCTTGAGGACACGGGGAGGGGGAAGGGTAAGCTGGGACAGAGTGAGAGAGTGGCATGGACTTATATATACTACCAAATGTAAAATAGATAGCTAGTGGGAAGCAGCCGCATAGGACAGGGAGATCAGCTCGGTACTTTGTGACCACCTAGAGGGGTGGGAAAGGGAGGGTGGGAAGGAGACACAAGAGGGAGGGGATATGGGGATATATGTGTATGTATAGTTGATTCACTTTGTTATACAGCAGAAGTTAACACACCATTGTAAAACAATTGTACTCCAATAAAGATGTTAAAAAATAAGAAATTTAGGTCCTATGTAACTGAAATTTAAGACATAAAATGAGAAAAAAAAAGGAAAAGTAGAAAACTTTCCTGAGAGACAATAAAGCTGATGTATATGAATAAAAGAAACATGTTCCTGAATAAAAACATGGATTAGTATAGAGATGTCAATTACCTCCTAATTAACTTGTAGTTTTTATATAATTACAGAAAATCTCCAATGGAGTTTTATTTGCTTAAGCTTGTTAGAAATTGTATAAGTCAGGGTTTTCCAGAGAAACAGTACTGATAGGAGACATATACATATATCTCTGAGACCCACACACATTGGGGAGGGCAGTCTCCTTTACTCAATCTGTTGATTCAAATGTTTTTCTCATTCAGAAATACCCTCATAGACACACCGAGAGTAATGTTTAACCAAATATCTGGGCACCCTCTGGTCCAGTCAATAAGTTTAACCATCATAGAAGTTCATGGGTAAAACTAGCTAAGAGCATTTTGCACAAGAAGACTCATAACAGAACAGTCTTAGCAAATAATTATATGCCTAAAGAAGTGTATATTCCATAATATATACTCTATGCCATATTAAATATATATAATATGAAATCAAAATAATTAAAACAATGTAGCACTACATAGGCAGACACTTCAAAAGAACAGAATCTATAGTTTGTAAGTAGACTGGTATCACAAACTATTGTGAAAAGAACAATTGGTCAATAAAATGGTGTTAAAAAATTGATTTCTAGGCCCGCGTACCGCAAAAAAAAAAAATTGATTTCTTAGCTTATTAAATTAGGAAAAATATAGAGAAAATATGCAGAATGTAAATTGCATATGTCATCTGGTCTTTAGATATGAATGAAGAGATCATAAACTAAAATGAAATTGAAAAGTAAAGAGTGATTGAATTAAGACCCCAAAAAAGTAGAAATTGCTATGTGTTATAAATATGCCATGTGAATTAAAACGAAAATATCAAAGTTGAGGAAAATATTTACAATGATTATAAAAAACCAAAACCTATAAGGAAAATCCAAAATGTCCAGTTGAAAACTAGGCAAGGATTATAAAAGGGCCATTTCAGAAAAATTAATACAAATATTTAATAAATAAAAGAAAGCATTGTTCACTATAACTAGTATTTAATCAAATAAATTATAGTTAATGTGATAATACTTTTTCGGAAATTAAAGTTGTCAAAGATTAAAAGTAGATTATATTCACTATCGGGTAGGTATGTATATGGTGAGAATACATACTCTTATATACTGCTGATAGAATATTAACGTAGTAAAACCTTCTGAAAAGATAATGTATGGATTAATGCTCATAATTTTTGATATTATTTTCACTATATGCTTTTATTCTTATTGAATTATGCTAAGAACTATATTCTAAGGAAATAACAGAAGTAGCTTAAGATATTAATACAAGTAAGAACATTCACTTAAGCACCACAAAATTGGGAACTGTCTAAATGTTCAACAGTTGAGAAATGGTGAAGGTGATTTTACTGCTTCCATAAGGTAGAATATTATGTAGCTATTAAGGAAATATTTTCAAAGAAATTTTAACATGTAAGACAGAAAATTCACTGAGATAAGAAATATGGCTATAATATAGGGTAAAGTCAGGATGGGGAAGATCTGTTTGGGTTAAGAACTTAACTTGTGTGTGCTAACGTTTAGCTGAATGAGAAGTATCCAAACAGATTGGCAATTGAATACGTGAGACCTGAGCACAGAGGAGATATAAATTGGAGAGTTAACATATCTTGCCAACCTTTTTATTTCTGTTTCTAGCGTCTCTGGTCATTCTGGCTAAAACTCTTTGTGTAGGGATTGACTTTTTTTTCCATATGCTGTCCCTTTCCACTGGAAAAATTTAAACTACTTTATCAAATTCTATGAATTACTCCTTCATAGTAATATATTTACTTAATGGAGTATTTAATATTCCATTCAGTGGACTGACATTTTCATTGTCATGAATGACATGAACTGTGGCAATATATTCCTCCACATCCTCTACACTAGATAATCTTCCAAAACCATCAGCTCTATTATGTCTCTCTTTCTCGATATCTTCAATGGATCCTCATTGCTTATAACATTAAAAATCCCACATTAGCTTTAGCAAACATTTACTGTATTGTCACAAGACCAACCTCGGATCATTTGTTCCCACGGGTTGTAATGTCTTCCTCTCTTCTATAACACTAAATCTTATTCATATTTCAAGAATCACATAAAATATCTTATCCTATATGGTACCATTTTTCAATCCCCACAGACAAAAAGTTTCCTCACACAGAACTTTTCATGGTTCCTATTTTTACTTTTCAGTTACATATATCCCATACTAACCTATATTTTGCTCATTTGTTAAATATTTTACTTCATCTCCTAATTCTAAGTTATTTTTAGCAAAATCGGAGACTTTTAAACATCCCTATCTTTAGCAGATCTCCCGGG
Source organism: Stenella coeruleoalba (assembly GCF_951394435.1). Classification (NCBI taxonomy): domain Eukaryota; kingdom Metazoa; phylum Chordata; class Mammalia; order Artiodactyla; family Delphinidae; genus Stenella; species Stenella coeruleoalba. Next base: position 115,773,976 of record NC_137149.1, read on the forward strand.
GTTTAAAACAAAACAAAATGCAACAACAACAATAATAAAACAAAACAAAACCAAGGGAGTGACAGTTTGACTAATATAAATAAAGACATTAACACATACAAATTAGTTTCTTATGTTACAGAAGAGAACACCTGTTCCTTTCCCATGCCTATGTGGCTTTTACAAAGCTGCTTGGCAACACACGCAAAAACCTTAATACATTCCAAACAGCAAAAAAATGTGCAAGACCACTTTCTTTGATCACACTATAAAAAATAAAAGGAAATAAAAATTAATAATAAATTGGCAAAAAAAGAAAACAAAATTCAGATGCTTTGAGATTAAAAAAATAAATCTTCTAATTAATTTTCGAGTGAAATTAATAAAATTAGAATAAAACTACATACTATCAAAAAGCATTACAACAAGAAAAATAAATTTTAAACTTTATGAGATATTGCCTAAGCTCTTCACTAAAAAATACTTCATGTGGAAGATATAGTGCCTTAGCTTGCTCAATATTCGTTTCAACTTTCAGTCAGGGGGGCTTTCTGAATGACAGGAGCTAGAAAGCTAAAGCCTACTTTTACATGACTTCCTCACAACTAGATTTTTGGATGTGAAATTGGTTCTTCTAAGAGATGCACTCTTGTGAGTTTTAGAACAGCACTGTTCAATAGAAATTTAATCTGAGCCACACATGCAATTTTAAATCTTCTAGTAGGCACATTATAAAAAGTAAAAAGAAAACAGATGAAATTAATTTTTAATACTGCATTTTACTTTACGCAGTATATTCAAAATACTGTTGTTTTAACATGTAATTAATATTTAAAAATGGAATGTTTTACATTCTTTTTTTTTTCCCATTTAGTCTTTGAAGTCTGGTGTGTATTTTAAACTTAGAGTACATCTCCATTCGAACTAATCACATTTCAAATGCTCAGCAGCCACATGCGGCTAATGACTACCGCGCTGGGCAGCAGAGCTCTAAATAATGAAAACGGGGAGAAGCAGTTTCCTGCTGTAGAGGCAGTTTCTCCTGGTAGACACTGGTAGAGAAGTTGGGTTTTCTGCAGGGGAAATAGATGAAGTGGTGATAGCGACTTGTTGATTTCTGGATCAAAGCTAAGTAGTGCGTTCATGAAGTCAGCATTTCCAGCAATTGGCATCCCAATTCCTCCCTTTCTGATTGTATCAAATGTGGTACCTCCCTAACAGGCTGGTTCTGTGGTCTTCTTCTGGGGTCATTCCTGCTGGATCAGAATCAAGCTTGCTTCTTCAGGCCTTCCAATGTCTAAGTGTACAATCCCAACAGATTTCTTTTTGCTTAAAATAGAACAGTTTTTCCTCCTGCAACTAAACTCCAAATGATATACTACATTATAATAAATCTTCTCAGGCTTAAAACATAGAAGTACATATGCTGAGAATTTTTAACTGTTTTTAAACCCAACTTCAATAAGATGAGTATAAAATGTAAAAGAAATCAATTAATAGAAAGATAAATTAACTAAAAAAAAAAAGAAAATCATTTTTACTAGTCTAATAAGTAAATAAAACCTAATTGGAAATTAGGCATAAAGCATAAAAGCATAAAAATGAAAACAGCATGAGTTGTACAATAAAAAACTAGAAAATTATAATAAAACACTGTGTTTACATCAGTCTTTGTAAATTTTAAAATCTTAATCAAACTAATGAAATGAAGGTCATAATTTTCTAAGAAAAATGAAATTATCAAATTTGATTCAAGATACAGTAAAAACCTGAATATCCATGAAAGAACCAGGCATCTCAAAAGATAGAATATCGTCTTTCTACAAAGGAACTTCTACTAATGGAAAAGTCACTCTAATCCCTGTATCAGATGTACCAGTTGGAAAAAAATTAAAAAGTCAGCTGAGCAGAGACTAGAGTCTTTAAATTCTTTAGGTTGCATGCTGCTAAGGTTCCAAAGTTTAGAGCATGGAGCAATCAGAAATATTCATAAAAGTTAGTGGGGAAAACTCATAATCTCAGTGATGAAAAGTATAATCTAAGCGTTCAAAAAGGTCTGTACATATGATTTATCTTAGAGCAAACAGGGTATTGATACAGAAAAACAGTTGATGCTTATGGGTAGATAATGTTTGACAGTTTAAAAGAAGCAAAATCTTTCTCCAACTTACTGTCATTGCCAAGATGAGTGTACCTTTCAATTCAGCTAACCAACAAAGTAGATGATAAAGTTACTCAGAAAGAAAGATAGGCTATCTAGCATGTGATTTATGAATTAGAAATTAATTTTTTACTCACCATTCCTTAATTACTAAAAAAAGTCATTATACAGAGCCTACTGTATCCAGCACTGTGCTCATGAAAGGGTGATAAAACAGAAATATAAAATATTGTAAAATGTTCAAAAGATTCATACTCATTTCTTTAGGCATCATTTTATAGTTATGGACCAATTTTGAATTTCCATTACAGCCAAATAATCAGCTTCTGGATAACTATTTTCACATTACATAAAACATATTTTGCTTCATGTAAGAAATCATGTCTTTGCCTCTTTATTCCCTAGAGTACATAACAGAATGCTGGTTGAATTGAGTTGGAAATAAAATAAAATTGAATTTAATACCCTGCATTGGTTTACTTTGTGAGTAATAAAATAACACCAACACCACCAGCAACAAATTCTACCATATAATCTTAATCTTAACAGTTAACCTGTTACTAATTTCTCTCTGAGTAATTAGATAGCTTCTGAGTGACCACATCTCTTGCTGGTGTAAGAGACAAGAGATCATCAGGAGAGTGATCTGGATGTTTTTGGTCAGTTCCCCTTCATCCATTATGTAGAAGAAATTGCCTTTATCCATACTCTTTTGTCTGTGGAGACACAGCTAAGCAATGCTGCTCCCAAGATCTGGCTACAAAGAAATTCAAGTACTTTCTAAAGTACGAACACTTACAAACACTCCAAAGAATTTGTGCCAACCGGAGACTCAGTCATCTGACTCAAATCCTAAATCAGAAACTGAGAAAGAAAATTCAGAGTAAACCCAAAGAAAATGACTATAGCTAAGAGTCATACTGGCTACCTGACACTCATGCAGGTCTCCAAGGTAAGAACAGATTCAATTATTTTAGAAATGAGAGAGTTGGACATGATCTATGATCATTTCAATTGTTATGATTCTGATGATCCATGCCAACAGTTTCATTAAAAGAGTCTAATAGCTGATATTTTAAAAATTAAAACAAGTTTTCTGACTACGTCACCTCACTCTATACATTTGTTTAGTTGAACTATATTGGTTGACTAATTGAAATTACATTTTCTAAATTACTAATCACAAAATTTGTAACTACCCCAGTATTGCCAAATATGATGGAGAAAAATATCATCTAATTCCCTATTTTTTCTTATGATATTCTTTAGTTTAAAAACCAATTTACAAGAATTTTAGGAAGCTAGATCTATAAGAATAGATCTAGAACTATTTAGACTAAATTCCCTACCTAAAAGAAAGAGAGAAAAGATAATCATAGCAAACAAATTACATACTATATGGCCAATATAATCAATTTTGTGCTCAGTTGATTGAGAAAAGATTTCTATAGTCAATAATTATTCAATACCTTTGTATGGTAACTATTGTGACAATTATTTTGAAATGTATAGAAATATCGAATCACTATGTTGTGTAACAGGAACTACATAGTGTTATAGGTCAATTATACTTCAATAACAAATAAGCAAACTGATAGAGATTAGATTCGTGGTTACCAGAGTCAGGCGTGGGGGAGGGCGAATTGGATAAAGGTGGTCAAAAGGCACAAACTTCTAGTTATAATGTAAGTACTAGGGATGTAATGTACAACATTATTAGTATAATTAACACTGCTCTGTGTTATATTTGAAAGTTGTTAAGAAAGTAAATCCTAAGAGTTCTCGTCACGAGGGAGAAATATTTTTTTCTATTCCTTTAATTTTGTACCTATATGAGACAATGAATGTTCACTAAACTTATTGTGGTAATCATTTCATGATATGTAAGTCAAATCATTATGCTGCACACCTCAAACATACAGTGCTGCATGTCAATTATAGCTCAATAAAACTGGAAAGAAAATTTTAAATTAAAGAAATTTTTAAATGTTTAAAAAATAAAATATTTTATTATTATCTGGGTAGAGTTTATCCAATGGAATCTTTAGGACATAATGAGAATCACTCTCACACTCAAATCTCAGAAAAATTACATGTGTAGGTAATAAGTCTTAAGAGATTGTCAAAAAGTTTGAGATTCAATTAAATTAAATACATTTACTTAGTCTGGGGGATATAAATTTTATAAATAAGTATAAAAAATAAATAAAATAGATACCCAAGAAAATATTTATTTGATCACAGAATCTTGCTCGTTTTTTTGAGGAAGGATTTTTTTTTTGATTGAACTCATGTTTCTTGGAACATTTTTAAATGTCATAGCACTAAGGAGGTATGGAGCACTTCAGTTTTTCTAAGTGAGGATAAATTTATAATTCCCAAAGCAACTATAGTCCTGAAATGTTGAAAAACTATATATAAGTGTTAAGTGTAAAACTCCTTTAAAATGTGTATTATTTATACCAAACACCCTAATGTAAACAATGCATTAATATGTTCACTACTGTTATTTCTATTAACAATAGAAAGATTAAAATACAGAAAGTTATAAAATATATGTGAAATTTAAGAAAAAATAGAAGGTTATTACCCAAAGTAAAATGTAAAGAGAGAATGTTTTTCATAAATAAGGCCAAGTAAGATAAACAGGATTTAGACACACCAAAGGAAGCAGAAAGGTACTTGCTTTTTCCTCTTTCATTCTCCCTCATATTCTCTTTTAAGGTACAAGACCCCCATGAACACTCTTCCCTCATTCTCTAAAGTGAAAGCTATCACTTTTCATAGAACATCTATAAGCTTTCATTTGTTCATCATATAAGGCATTTATCACATTTGATCAAGTTACGTCTGACATCCACCTTACTAAATTGTACATTCAGGGTGATGACCATATGTCATTCATTTTTCTGTGCCTATGTTTTCCTCTTAATATATATTGATCTCAAACAACTAGGCATCATTATAAAAGTTATAGTTGTTACAACTAAATTTATCAGAATGCCAGGTGCTGTGCTATGTGCTTTGAGAGTTAAGGCCATGATATTCTCATTCAAACCGTATGTACTTATTTATGCATTTATATATTATGCATTTATATTTATGCATTGAAATATACTTAACTAATTATTTAATGTCTTAATTTAAGGAACTAAACTAACTAAGCATAGTTGCTTTATGGGATTAATTAAAATATAGTAAATTTGTATCATTCTAAAATTTGAGCATATAAAATTTGCAAAAATAGTTGCTTAAAAAATGTCAAATAACTGTCCAGTTTTATTTGTAATATATAGTCATTTTCTTTTTTCTTTAATACTTAGCTTATATCATCATTGAACTTTTCACACTTTTCCATTTATTTGTATGCATTTTAATTTTCTTTAGTGTAGTAACTGACTGCAATGAAATATCTAGAAAATTTGAAGAAAACTGTGTAAAGATATATTTTTAAAAATATTTTCACCCTCCCAAACTTGAATTAAAACTGTGATCTGAAAAAAGAAAAAGTATTCTACGAGCCTTGCTGAGGTTCTTTTCTGTCTTTTTCTGTAGTTCCTATAGGGACTCAGACTGGACGAGGAAATTTATGTTGGCTAACAACTTCTGGTTCTCACTAGAGGTCGCCGGATGTCAAATAACTGACCAGCCAACAAGGACATAGTTGCCAAATGTAGTCTGCATAAAGCATCCTTTTTGTACAATATGGGTAATGCCTCACACAGCATGCCAATTAGAACACCATACTCTAAAACATATTAAGGCCAATTAGTGCCTAGCTCCTGCACTGGTCTGTCTTTGAAACTAAGAGCTTCAATGTTATGTGGCCTTTGAAGACCTGGCAGAAAAACAAGATCTGAAGGATTGGTATAACATTCTTTAGGGCAAATGCGTCAATGTAGTTAAGATTATCTGATGACTTAGGTTATTATTATATTTTCTCTCTTTTATGAAGTGCTAGACATATTTAATGAGCATCACAATCAATATTATAAATTCAACTTTTACAAAATCAATAATTCTTTAAGAGTTTATGTTGCTAGAAAAGGATGTGACATCATCCTATCCTTTACTCAACACACTTGAGTAGGTTCCACAGGCAAATATTCATCTGATGATCTCAATTTCCAAATTTCATCATATACAGTACTTTCAGTATTCAAATTCTGATGTGGAGCTCATACTTTTTTTTTTTTTTTTTTTTTTTGCGGTACACGGGCCTCTCACTGTTGTGGCCTCTCCCGTTGCGGAGCACAGGCTCCGGACGCGCAGGCTCAGCGGCCATGGCTCACGGGCCCAGCCGCTCCGTGGCATGTGGGAACTTTCCCGGACCAGGGCACGAACCTGCGTCCTCTGCATCGGCAGGCGGACTCTCAACCACTGCGCCACCAGGGAAGCCCCTGGAGCTCATACTTTTGATTTTTTGCCCATCATATTAACTAGAACATTAATAAAATAATGCTTAAAATATATACAAAAATATCTCACAACTATACATCCTCAGGAGAAATTTTAAATGGAGAAATCATTCCAAAAACATACCCTAAAATGAGTGATAAGGTTAAGGGGTTAATCTTATGGAAAAATATATTATGACAATTGGGGAAAAACAGATTTCATCTTCGGAATTCAAAATTAGAAATTTAAAACTTAGAAATTCAAAAGCCACAGAAAATCTTTCAGATCAAAAGAAATAATCGCTTCAGCCTATAGTACTTGACATGTGAAAGAAACAACTAATTTTGCAATAAAGTAAGTTCTATTGAGCTAAACGAAAATTTATCATCAGATTATTCACTTTACTATTTATTATTTTGGGAAATTATTTATTAAAAATAACTCAGATAACTGAGGTCAAAACAGTAAATATAGATTTAACTAGGGGCAAGTGAGTTTTGGGGGGTAACAAGAATACAATTTAGTAACTGGTCTGCTCTGATATTGTTTTTTGTATAGTTAAGATCATTAACAAAAGATATGAAGAGCTTATTGTTTTATGATCATTTTATTATTCTTGGAGAGCATGTCCTGTGAACTGAGGCATTTATGTACTGGGTTATTAGAATAAAATGGCTAGTAAAAGATTCTACTACATATTGAATTAATTGCTCTACTAATTGTTTTCCTGTCTTACTAGTAATTAAGAGCAAACAGCTCAGGGTCTCTGCATGTGGCCTGATGATTTCAAAAGAGAAAGCCATAAACTTTGCACTGATTTTAAAGCCAAACACATGACATTTTCCATCTCTCATAGCAATTGTTATTAGAGAGTAAGAAAACAAAGGAGAACCAACTCATTTTTACAGGTTCAAGAAATGTTTAAAACTTGTTATTCATTTTGAAATTATTAAAGCATTTTCTTTCAAAACGGAGCTGTATTTAGAAATTGGTCTCGCAATATAATTACTTTTTAGTTTGTTGTTGGAACCCATATGAATGAAACTTTTTTTAATCCTTCTGAAGAAAAGTGAGAGAGAGAAAAAAAGGTAGCAACCCACTACATTTCTGTTACCACCAGAGTACTTAACAGTGAGGATTTGGTACTAAGCACAGCCTTAAAAATGAACTGTGACCACAGCCACAGATGGTGTTTTTGGAGTAGTTCTAATAATTTGGAAAACACTGGGTATAACCTTCTATCAAATACATGCTAACTAAAGTAGGAAAAGGAGGAAATTATGCAGAAATGTCAGCACTTTTCCACGAGCAAAAAATGAGGGCACCACGCCCATCTTCATCTGAAATAGCTAAATAATTCATGGTGAGGGGGTGCTTTCAAACCTTGTCTGAGTAATTAGCTTTCGATAACCCAGCTCTCCTCAGTACTCTGGCAAAGCAATGTGAATATTCCAGTGCTCTACTGACCTGAAGAAATCAGAATCCACTGGCACAGCTGTGCTCTGCTCTGTTGACAAGATTTTTTTCTTTTTAGTTTTAGTTGTCAGACATAGAGTAAGTCTGAATAAAAACTTCCCCAGGAAGTGAGGAAGAGGAAAAAATGAAGGAAATTGTCCCCTCTGAGTTGTAGCCACTTCAGTATCTTAGGTTTTTAGAGTTGCTGTTGCTAGCCTTGAACAAACCTTGTTCACCTATTTTAAGGACCATCAGTTAATGTTGTTAAAGTGCTTCGAAGATGAAAAGCAATAAATATACAAATAAACACACCTCAGATGCTTCATATTGATTGGGGGTTGGTTATACAGTGCAAAAATATTGCTTTAGTGGTTGGAAAATCGATCCAGAGTGAGTTATCATGCCTGAAGCTGAAGGCCAAGGTCATTAATTATTGCCACCTGAGAGCCGCCCAGTGCAGCTTACAAAATAAATCTGGCCTGGCCCCAGAACCAGACCCAGAGCATGATGGAGAGTTTAGAAATACTCACAGAAAAACCAGTGTTCAAATGCAGCTGCAAATTGTGAATAGAGTTAAATAAGTTACAAAATAACTTGGTGATTTTACAATGCATCGTAAAAACTGATGTCAAACAAATTTTAAATATATACCAACCAATTACCCAGCAACAGTTTTTCCAGTGTTACTCAAAGATGTTTGCTTTGATAAATCTAGGCTGTCAGAAATTTATTGTGAGAAGGTAGATTAATCAAGTTAGCTATGGGGTATTACTGCTACTTGGACATTTAGCTGCTTACAGGTAGGGACTAGAAAGGAGAGATAAAAGCCTGAAATCCCTGAGTGCTGTTATGAATATAGGCATTCTTCTTTTTCATTCTCCCTTCAGATTCTCTTTTTACCTCCAAGGGAATTATCTCGTATTTCCCAACCATTTTGTAAATACTTATTACAAGTTTCTTTTCAGGGTATCTGATTTGATTGTGATCTCATGGATATTTTTTATTTGTGGGCATGAGGAGGTGAGGACTTCGTAGCCACAGATCTCCTGTCAAACACCATGTTCCGTGCTAAGTGATTTATATACTGGATATATGAGATAACCACAGGAGGTTTAAAGGTGAGAAAAATCAAGCTAAGACAGAATGTGTCCAAAGACATCTAATAAGTAGAACAAGGATTCAAGGACATTTTCTAATCCTAAGCTCTGCTTTTATATTAAATGTATAGATTTTTTAAATTAATTTTCACTTTCATTCCAATGTTAAATGTTTCCAGTGATGGCCTATATTACTTGGATTGCTGAAATAGGCTCAATTCTATTTTTGTCAGTTAAAAAATTATTTTGCTCTAGTACATATGTACATGCAAAATATGTGTTTTATGGGATTCATGCTTGGGGAGGACATGGTCTAGATGAGAACAATGACTTGGATGCAGGCAGAGTAGGCACTTCTGTCTAGAATATAATCTGTAGAGTCAGGAAGGAACAATGCAAAGTGAGGCTTCACCAGAGGCCAAAGGAAGAATGCGCTCTTACTGGGGCTAGAGGCTCTTGGCCACTCTTAGACGTGCAGTTCCCCACTGCCCAACACTTGTCCACTGGATTAGCAGAACTGCATGCCCCCAAAGAACAGCCAGCTGAAGGAGCCAGTGGAGGGTCAGAGGTTACATGGTGACAGTAATATGTTCATGAATGACTCAGTCCTTCTAACTCTTACTCCTTATCTTCAAAAGAGCATAGGATCAGAAAAATGTTTGCAAGTGATCGACCTAGATAATGGGCCTTATGGAATTTAGGTATTTCTTTCTCTAAGAGGCTGGTACTACTTCATTATTTTATTTTATTTATTTATTTATTTTTATTTATTTATTTTTGCGGTACGCAGGCCTCTCACTGTTGTGGTCTCTCCCGTTGCAGAGCACAGGCTCCGGACACCCAGGCTCAACGGCCATGGCTCACGGGCCCAGCCGCTCCGCGGCATGTGGGATCTTCCCGGACCGGGGCACGAACCCACACCCCCTGCATCGGCAGGCGGACTCTCAACCACTGCACCACCAGGGAAGCCCATTTTTTTTATTTTTAAATCAATTTATTCTCATTGTATTGAAAGAATATAGTATGTTTCATGGAAAGCTTGAATGCCTGTTTTTTTAATCTTCATGAGAAAAGTAGAATGAAATGAAGTACAAATGTTGTTTGATAGGGAAATTGTGTAGGAAAAATTGGAAGACCTACTTTATTGCTCATAATATGAAAATATGAACACTAAATCAAGGGGACAGAAAATGGCCAGATGAAAAACATTCTAGATGTCAGTCACAGAAGTAAATATACTTCTATAAATTGGGGAATTTATAAGCAACACCAGCAACGTCACCTAAATCTTTATTTCAATTTGATAGGTTTTGTATCAGTGGAATTTTTCAAATAAAACTGTCCTAGCTTTATTTAATTTGTAAACAGGTTTGTGTGTGTGCTGAATTTCTTGTCTGACAGTGGAAAAGATCATAATGTACAGGTTTTCCCCATAGATCACTAGGAAAATGCCAATTAATAATAATAACCACCCTTTATAATGTGCTTATCCCTACAAGAAAGTACATTACTTATAATGTACTTTCTTGTACATTACTTATAATCTTACTTAATTCTTAGTCCAACCCTATTAGGTATTTCATTCTTGCTTCAAAAGTCAGGAGAGTGGAGCTAGGGAGGGAACTTGCCCAAGGCCAAACAGCTCCTCAGTGGCAAAGTCAAACTTAGAACTCTGAGTTTTCTGCTAATGAAGTCTATGTTCTTCACCAGTCTATCCACTGCTTCTCTCCAGCATAACCTTGAGTTATGCCTTAGAGTTATACCATTTAGGTCAAAGTGAAGGAGAAGAAGGCTGTTTTCAATTAATGTGTTTTAGAAGAGCTGGAAATAGTTTGACTTTTTAAACTTATTTATGATGATAATAGCAAGCAAATACAAAAAGTGCGCTCTATAGTAGGAACTGTAAGTACATCACATATGTTAACTAACAATCTTTATAACAACTCTGAAATACTATGGAATAATAAGATAACCCCTGTTTTATGGATGAAGAAACTGAAGGCACATGAGATTTAAAAAGTGGGTCCAAAATTACCAAACTATTAAGCAGAGAGCTGGAACTTGGATTGAGAGACTACTTCCAAGTGATACACTTGTACCTCCCTAGTTCAGTGCTCAGGGGACAACACTGAAGATTCAGTACAGACATACATTGAATACATACAGTTGAATACATATGGTGGACTCAAACCTATCAGTCTCATCAGGTGGGAAATGAGATGACCCCCCTTCCCCCCCTTCTTACTCCATTCCATTCCCTCCATTTCTCTTTGGCAAAGCTGATGCCTGAATAAAGAATACAATCATAGAATCATTTCCAGATGCCGTTAGGCAATAATACATAGTTTCTGAACAAATAAGTCAGTGGAGCCATTCTTGAGACTTCTATAGCAAATAATGCTTAAATAAGAGAACAAACCAAAAGTGCTGACAGAAAATACATGCAGCTTCTGTGCCCAAACATAGTCTTTCTGCATTGTGCTACTGGCAATGAGAATGGGTGATAAGCAGGTAGGAGAAGGAATAGACTGCAGTACAGGTGCAATGGTTTCAGTTCCTATGTCCCCCTACCTAACAAACAGCATCGGGTAGGGGGACATAGGAACTGAATTAAATCAGTGTTTATCAGACATCAGCTAACCTTCATGGGCTTCCTATATGGTTGACTTAATTTCATAAAGCAACTAACTTGTTTTTTAAGCTAAGCATCATTATAAGACATGCATATACAACTGCAAATTTGTTGATTTTTTTTTCTAACATACACACACATATGTAACTCTTAAAATTTTTTAAAGTTTATCACTATGTTACCCAAAATGATCTCATGTAGCATCAGTAGCATTTGGGACTCACTTAGAAATAAGAGGTGCTATGTAGAATGGCTCAGGACTGAGAGAGAGCCTTAGAAGAAAGAAGGTAAAATAAAGCTTATGTGTGCTGTAGAGGGTCCCATGAGAATGAGGCAAAAGGGAGAGTTAAAAGGTCTGGAGTAGCTAAAAGCCATAAAAACAAAGGGTGTCTCTGTCTTCCACAGCAAGGGCAAACTAGTAACAAGGGCAGTACAGCCAATCAGCAAGTACTAAGGAATGACCAGAGACTGTTAGGTCAGTAACCCCTGCTCAGACTAGAATCCACTGCAGAGAAGGAAGTCTCTTTTCTTTGTCTTCATTTCCTGGGGAGGTGTGTGTGTCTTTCTCTAAACAAGCAAACACCTTCTGTAACACTTGTTGTGAAACAAACATTGCCTTCTGTTCACTTCTTCAGTCTGTCTACTTGCTACTAGGAAACAGAAATAAGGGACAGATTTTTGACTGAACGCAGTATCATTCTAATTATCAAGAGTTGAGAACATTCTGCAGTGAAATAATGTGATATAAAAAGTCATAGAATGTAAGATTTAAAAATAAAGAAAAGAAACTGTGGGAGGTAAACACCATTGAGGCCCAGAGACTCATCTTCTCATGTAAAAATATTTGACTAAGATGCATATAGATTCAGAAAAACAACAACATTAATACAGAGTAGAATTTTTTTAAAGCATTGAAGTACTAGGTTGAACCTTATAAAATTGCCAATATTTGCTGTTTTCAACCAACAGATTAGACAATTTCATGGAGCCAAAATATATGCACACTACTTAGCTAGCAGGTTGACAGGGGTGAAACCAATGGAGATAGGGAACCACATTTTATTCCATATATGTCTGAGTTATCTCTTTTTACGAGGAACATGAGCGGAATATATTCATGTATTACCTGGTTTCATAGCAAAAACAATCACTACTAGCTAATAACAAATTGACTAGATTAGAAAATAGATATTTTTAATTGATATTGTCTACAAGGCAAGTTTATTTTAGTTACTGTGATAGCAAACAAGATATACCAATTGGCATAGAGAGTACCTCTTGCTTCAGCTATCTTTGGTGGCTTCCTCCCTAGGATTGCTGGGGTCGATGCGGTTCTGCTGCAAGCGGCAATGGTAGTCAGAGGCAGCTGCTGCCAGCTAGAAGCCAACGTTCACTCAGCATGTCTTACTGAAGCAATTAGTCTCCTCTTTTATCTTCTAAGGAGACTGGATTTACATAGGGCACATATCTATGGCTATATTCGTATGATGGAACACTCAACTCCTTTCTCACATGCATATTGTTTTTATGTTTTCTTGTAAATTCTTGCAAATTTATATTTTTCAAGGGCAGGGCAAAATCTATTTTTGTTTGCAATCATACCAACTATAGAAATAAGGCTTAAAAGTAAGTATTTTATTATGATAAACTTAGATTTAATACATATTTTAAAATAATATTTAAAAATAAATCAGGGATTTGAGGCCTAGGATACCGTGATGTAAATAAGTATCCTCTGCAAGTATTTTAGTTACAAAGAAACATTTCTACATTTTGATTTGAGCCTCTACTATGTCAATCATTCTAACTCTGAGTTATAAATTTATAAAATTGTAAAACTGAGCAAAGATAAATTCTGTAAGGAAAATATAATAGGTAGATGTCCCTATATTGTAACATTTTTTTCAGGACAAATGAATGAAACATACTTATTACTGCAAAGTAAGTGATGTTTAGGCAAACTCCAGGTACAAACTCTTACGTATGATAAAATAGCCTAAGGAAACGTTTGCAAGTCATTTAAATTAACAAGGGACATTTTAAAGGTCTGGGGGTAGCGTGTGGGGACACTGTCAGCAGCTCAAGAGGATCCTCTAAAAGAAAGCTGTATTTCCTGGGCTTTCAAATAGGCTAAACAAAATACATTCTTGTTTAGAGGATGCACTAGAGGAACGCCACTATTAATTATGCAAACATGTTTTTGATGGGTAAAAGAACTTGAGAATGACTCAGCAAGAGATTTCAAAACCAAATACTTCTACCTGCTTATTGAACATGTTCTTTCCAGATCTGCTCTCTTTTCTATGATCTGTGGTTAGAAGTTTGAGATCTATGAAAGGGAGGCTCCCTCTCTTTAGTGGCTTTCTGAGAAAGCCCCAGTTTTGCCAGGAACATGGAATCAGTCAGTTCTACCCAGCCCTCCCATCCTTTTACTCTTAGTTTAACTTGGAAATAATTGATACCTCTTCAACTTTAGCCTCTAATTTTTCTTTAACAAACATAAAACCTAGTCAGATCCCCTAACCAATCACTGGGTCTACCTGTCAAAGGTTTGTGTGTTTGTGTGTGTGTGTGCATGTGTTTATGTATGTACGTGTGGATGTGTATGGTTGCCTTCATATTTCCCTCTAGATGAGACTGTATGTTGATGGTAACTCAGAAAAGGGGGAGACATTTAGAAGTCAAATTAAGATGTAAAGGTAACAGAATATTTTTTACAAGTCACTGCTAAAGTGACAGTTCAAGACTTAGTTGGAAAAGAGAAGGCTCCCAATCATGAGTCCTTTAAACTTGGGGGAGGAGAAGTCCTCTCACCTATTTTGGAAACTACTTGCAGATGTAGGGAAACCTCTGAATTGCTCACAACAGGGGTTTTGCAGAGATTTCCTCTGATTTTTTTTCCTCCCCAATTTCCCACAGCCTGTGTTTGTCCTGCGTCTGCTAGGCTGACATGTGGTTTACCTCGCTAATCCTGCTGCCAGGTTTTACACACTCTCCTCCGAAGTAAAACAACTGAAGCCAGAGGATACTGAGTAACTCTGGGCATGGGCGCCAGAGCTGTCACAGAAAATTTGCTTCCCAAGCGTTCCTTCCAACTTCCCTTCCTGAGCCCGCGTGAGCCACAGCGCAGCCCTTGGCGAGGTCTTCGCGTTTCCTGCTGCTGCAATCTGTAACTGGATTTTGGAATTTTTTTTAACTGCAGTTCTGAGGATCTTAGTTCGTAGCACAACTTTGTTGGTTGGGGGACTTTGAAAGCAGTTTCCTTACCTCGGTCGCGGGGGCCCAGACACTTTTCCTCCCCTCCGGGCTGCACCGAGGCGAAGGCAGCAAAGGGGAGTCGCAAGCTCCTTGTGTATTGGGGGGGAGAGGAGGTTTGAGCCGAGTTGTCACCATCCCTCGCCCACCCCCGGTCTGGCGTTCTCGGTTGGCACGTACATCATCTATTAACTACTGTTCCTGGACGCAGTGCATGATATATTCATTTTTATCTTTAGTAAATTATAAATGGAATTCTCGGCGCGCTCGTCTGTCTGCTCGTGTAGGGCTACCGAAAGGAGGCGGAGAGGAGGCTGTGGCCCGGATCCTGACCCTGATTGTATGAATAAGTAAGCAGGATGCAAGTGATTGGGTTAGATGCTGTGAAGATTTTTTTTCTTTTCTTTTCTTTTCTTTTCTTTTTTTTTTTTTTTTAAGTTAGGAAGAGGGTAAAAAGACAGCCGGGGTGGGGGGGGAGAAGGCAAACAGTGCATCCCCAAATCCTCCCACTTTCGCCCTTCTCGCAGCCAGTTGCCGTGCTGCTTCTGCGGCTTTTAAGGTCTGGCGGCGCAGGGATGTCTGCCCCCCACCCGCGACCGCGGTCCCCACTTTCAGCTCAGACGCGTTGATGTGCAGAAGGGTCTCGTCCTCCCAGGGCGGCGCCGGGTCTTGGGTGCGGGACACGCGCGGGGCCTGAGCCCGGGGACCTGGGAGCCTGAGCCCGGGAGCCTGAGCCTGGGGCAGCCGAGCCGTTGAGCCGCAGGAAGGACGGCCGCGGGGAGGCAGCCTGGCCGCGCGCCCGCCCGGACCCGCTCCGTACCTGCCCCCGCCCGCCACCTAGCCCGCGCCGGGGGACAGGCCGCCCAGCCCTCTCTCGGCCCGACGGCGCCCCATGTCCCCAGACACCTGAGCGCCGGCCGCGCCGAGGAGCCTCCCACGAGGACAGCCACCGGGGCCCTTCCTCGCGAGGAAGATGGGGCTGGAGACGCTTTCCCTGGGGATGCTCGCGTGGCTGGTGGCCACGGGGGCTGTCCTCTGCGCGGAGCTGGGGGTCTGCGCCGGCCTCGACTATGACTACACTTTCGGTGGCAACGGAGAGGAAGAGGCGGAGGCGCTGGACTACAAGGATCCGTGCAAAGCCGGTGAGTGCCCTCTCGGGGCGAGACAGCGGGGGCGCGGCTGGCGCTGGGAGGGCGCCGGGTCTCACCTGTCTCTTTCCCACCCCCTCCCCACCCCGAGGGGCCGCGCCGCCTCCTTTGCCGCAGCTCTGCGCCGGCGGGACCGGGTGCCAAGCTCTGTCTCCGAGTTTGGGGACCTCCTGGAGTTCCTACACCCCACCCCCCACCCCCGCCCCGGCGCGGCGTGACGAGCCGCGGACGCAGCAGCCACGGCTCTGAGTCCAGCGCCCGCGGCCCGGCGCTTCTCTGGCGGCGCCGCCCTGCTGCCGGGCGCCCGCTATCCCACGCTTGGGCGGGTGGACTTCACGTCGGGACACCTTCGCCCCCTCTCGGCCAGGGTCCTGTGTGCGTCCCAGGCGACAAGGGGATGGCGACGTCCTCCAAAGCTCCCCCGCTGAATGGATTCAGCGCATTTGCCCATTTCAAGAAACCCTAAAAACACTTCCAAGTTGCCGTCCCATTCAAACTCGTTTCTCGCCCCCACACCCTGTTTGCACCCTTAGACCTGCGGTGGCACCGAGACGCCCCGCCCGGCCCTTCTCCCGCAGCCTGAGGTCAGAGTCACACGCCCTGGCCCCGGGCCCTGTTCCACTTAGGTGAGGCCAAGGTGAACCTGGGTCGGTGGACCCACCATTCATTTTGCGAGGAAAGTGATCACGAGGGTCCTGGGGCCGATTAGGTGAGTGTCTGTAAACAGAAGGCACGTTCTGCCGCATCTCAAGAGGAAGGGAGGGCAAAATCCCCAAAGTAGCATTGCCGCTCCGATTCTGTGCGGATGGTCTGCCTGCGATGTCTTCCTTTCCTTAGCTAGGTAAACCTCTTTTGACCTCTCTTGGGCCTGAAGTTAGGAAAGATGTACGCAAATGAAGGAAAATGCTGGAAATTCCCTTGTTAACTTGTACCTTTGATGGCACATTGTTCTGACAAGGAGGGTATGTTTGTGACAGGGAACATATGTGTTCGCGTTGTCAGATCTTTCCTGGTGCACTCTTACTGCGCGTACTTCTTCAAAACTTGGAGTAGCTTAGCAGAAATACGTCAGTCTGGAATTCAGAATTCTGATTTAATTCAATTTTGCTTATAAGTTTCCTCATCACCTTTAACACTCAGTCTATCCCACCAGAAGTTTCCTAGGCCTTCCTTGATAGTTTAGAGGACAAGACACCTTTCTGCTGTGGTTGGGCAGCCAGAACTCAGTATACAACTCCCTTAAACCTACTTTTTATTGAAAAATTTGTTTTGAATAATGTTTGCAGCTGGGTGGAAATTGAGGGTTTTCTTGTTTTAGGAAAGGTAGAAATGAAGTATATTATTTCTAAAGATTGTCTACGAAAACACCTATTCTGATGCTCTGTTGTGTGAAAGATTCAGCCAGCTACCAATATAAGAAAATCAGGGCTTATCTATACATTGATCTGATTTCAGGAAAATAAATGTAGTTTTCTATACACATTAAAGTAAAAGCTTATGCTTTAAAAAATCATTAACTTCAAATATGCATATATTATAAGAAGTATCAAAAGTTAGCTAATTCATTTTCAGAAGTTATGTTGTTTCAGGCTTATCTTAACATTAGAAATTGTATAGAAGAAGGTTCTGTGAACATGTGTGTTTTTCTATTTAAGAGTGCAATTTTACAATTTAGTTGTACCATGTGTATTGAAACACACCTCAAGCATAAATGTCTATTTTCCTCAGCACATAAACATCCAGGCAAGATAAAAACAACAACAATAACAACAACCTTAAGAGCATTTACTTTTATTTTTCCTTTACTACTGGTTTATTTTATTTTATTTATTTTGGTTTATTTTTGAACAGAGCTGTTGAGGATAAAACAACAATAAAACCAAATTTGTATGGATTATTATTCTAATCTTATTTCTTCCCAATTTTTGAGTACAAGAGGCAAAACCTGTACATGTGTGTAATGAAAGAGATATAAGAATGGCCCAAGTGGAAGACTGAGAAGTATGGCCAAAATCTGAGATCACTTTTAAATGATCAACCCTGCTTTTTTAACTTAGTGAAATGAAAGGCTTTAATTTACCATCTTGGCTAAAGAGTAGCAAAATCTTAGTCCCTCTTTTTGGCACTGTATAAGACAAATAAAAGTAATAACAGGGAAAAATTAAATAGTGCATTGAAATCCCAAACAAGAGTCAAAAAAAGGTCACTAAAATAAGAAAGATGAAGACAGATATGTGAAAGATAGCCAAAAAGCAAGAGGGGGTGCTCTCCAGACTCCAGGATCCTTTGATCTGCCCTTCCCCAAGAGCAGAGTGGAGGGCATGGCCCACTGAATAAGGTGCCCTTCTCTAACAGGGGTCCTAAGGTTCCTGAAACTATATGGTGGCTTGATGTCATAGTGACTAGCATAGCTTTATGGTTTCAGAGCACTTTGAGTACATTATTTCAGCTCAATGCACAGCCCAAATAGTGGAATTTGTTAATATTACCATTACCCAGATAGGAAAACAGTTGCTCCATGAGCTCAAACCCATTTGTTAACGTTACCCAGAACTTGATTCCAAGTCTCCTTGCTCAAAGTCTGCTTGTATTAAACAATTACACTGTATTCTTAGCTGGCCTTTTGGAGGCCTTCCTTGAAATGCAAACAACAGAAATTTGTCCAGGTTTATCTGAGTCTAAACTAATAAAAGTGCAGTTACTTTCATTAACTGATATGAATGAAATGACTAAGAACATAATTTCATCTTTTCTAAATACAGTGAGAATATAAAGTCCTTGAGGACAGAGATCATAACTGATTTTTAATGTTTATCACAGGGATGGATTAACATTGTTAGATATCTGGAAAGTTCTCAATACTTTCTCATGTCTATAGATTATTAATATTGATCTTCGTCCCTCATTTACATCTCATTCTAACCAAGATCAAATGTTACCAAGGAGAAATATTGTTAAAATTATGCCATCCTTAATATATTTGTGAAACAATATAACTTGTATGCCTTTCAAAACTCTGATTTGAAGTTCATGAAACTATAGGACAGAAAGGAAGAATTTGTGTTAATTTAACTTTGCTTTAGAAAGAAATTTTTGATATAAATAGAAGTAGATAAGTCAGTGTAGCACAGCCTCAGATGTAATTTGTATAGCCAAATCCATTAGGACAGAAAAGAAGTAATTGATCTCTATATATAAACAGACACAAAGATGCAGATAATTCAAAGGAATGTCTCTCTTGCACATTAAGGTGTCAGCACAATACATAGTCATCTGAATTTGCAATCAGATTTCTCTTACTTTCTCTAGTTCAAAAGGGTCCTGTGGGATACTGAGAAGCTGATGCTGCAGGAGGTCATTCCAGAACAGAGACTGAGGTGTCCTGTTTCATTGCTGTACTGTACCAGTAGATGTTAATCTGCGTATCTGTGAATATCTGTGAAGAGCCTGGGCAAATTCAGTGTGCAAATTAATCTCTCAGATTTGTCTATAGATTACCTGGAAAAGCAGACACCTGATAAACCAACTCTGTGTTCTCTCCCTACTCCCTACCCGCTTCCTTCCTCCCTCCCTCCCTCCCCAAACCTTCCTCCCTTCTTTTCTCCTTTTGTATTTAAGGGGGTATCAGGAAAGCACAGGCAATTGGAAATATAATATCTAAAGAGGAAGAATGAATAAATTAGAATTTTGAATGATGAGTAGAGGCTGATAAGACTGATAAGGAAGGGTATCTTTATCCTCTTAAACAAGTGTGAAAACTCTGAAAAAAAGACTTCCCTACCTTTAATCTTCTGAGTAAATGGTTTATTTTTCTTGAAAAAAATCCAAGCATGATTAAAGGTCAGTGACTTGCAAGGTTAAATCTGTCTTTAGAGTGGCATATGCAAGCTTGTTTATATAGAAATAGGCTTTTGGTATCCTAAAGGATTATTCTTCCTGCTATTCTTTATAACCAGTGTCCTAATGTCCTAGTATACTAATTCTTAGGGAAATTTTCATAAATTTATAATCTCTCAGTAAGATCTTATCATTTTTTGGTTCTCAGTGTTGTACTTTCTAGCTTCATTGGCAGCCTCCCAGGTATGGCATTTTAGAATTTGATGTTTAACCCTATGTCTACTTTATTCCATCATAATATTAAATATCCAAACATATATTTACTGCCTGGCACCTCTTTAGGTTGCCAAACCCTCATGTTAAAAATGTATTTCATAGAGCTGCTTCTCTTAGCTAGTCTCTTCTGTTTTAGTTTTCATTCCTCAGATCTTGATTTTTTTTTCTCCTCCTGCCTCTAGTGCCAACTCAGAAGTGGTCAAAATACAGTTTTTGCAAAAGGGGTGGATAAGAATTCTGTAGAGTTGAATTCTATTCATCATTTGCCAATAGTAATTCTTTAGCCCTTGTCCTGAGGGCCTACATTGATTTTTTTTTGGTCCACCAATGGCAGTTACTGATATTAGTTAGGAATAAGATAGATTGTTTTTTCTTAAATATATCCTCTCAGTCTAAGATGGCTCTAAAGCTCCTTTTTGTTTGCTTGTTTACACAGTCTCCTGAGATCTTCCCACTTTTTGTCTCTGAAGAGGGTAGTGTGCTTTACAAATTCAAAATTTAACTGGCATCCCTTCTGTGAGGTAGTTCCTGTAATAATTCATGGAGCTTTTATGGTTTCCCTTCAAGTAGGTGCTCTTTGAGCCCTCCTTTCTCTGTTTAGGCCTCCTTAACCCACAGTGGAACAGTTAAAAGTGGGTAAGAGCTAGTGAAGGCTTTTTGAGAAAGTTAATATATAATTCCACAACTTTTCCTCTTGCCCTCATAATGGCTCACTTTTCTACAAAAGTCTAGTATATACCATATATAGTTTCTTCTACAGAAAACATATTTTCTTCCCCCATTGTGTATGTATGAATCTGATTTTTGTACATCTTAGCAACTTTCCCTGATTTAAAATTTAGACTCACTTGTTTGTAGTTACCACTATATTCTTTGTAAACCTTAAGAATATTAGTCACATTAATGATCCTTTAGGCCTCTCAATCAGTGAGTGTACTGGACAGGGGTTACCCTTCAATGTTCCTAGAACTCAGGTAGATAGTATCAGATGCTAGTGATTTACTATCATTAATTTTTTTCTTTTTAGACTGTTATCTATTGTTTCTAATAGTATATTAGCACCATCTGCTTAAAATGTTTAAAACTAGGACCTTCCCTAAGCTTTTCTAACAATGCTTGGAAAAGATAGAGGCAAATAATCCATTTAAAATGCAACCTTGCACATCCTGCTGGGACCATCTGGTGTCTGGGGAGGTGGGGGAAGGGAGCTCTGCTGCTCCCCCAAACTGTAAGGAAGGCCCCCGCCCACAGCATTTTGAGCCCACAGTGAGGCCTGGGCTAGGCCAGGGCTCAGGTGCCTGGCCAGATTCCTGGGGATATGAGATTTCCTCTACTAGGGGAATTTTGAGGACCCTTACAGCTCTTTTATGTTCCAAGATCTGGAATTAATCATGGACTTATCCTTCCTAAATTAAGGTGTAGAGAGTTCTCTCCCCAACCCTGGATACAATAGAATGATTTAGCAATGTGGCTTCGGTGGTTTATTTCCTTTAGTTATCTATTGAAGAATGCTACGAGAGGAGGAACATTAAAAATATAATTTTAACTCAAAGCTATGAAATAAATTGCATAGAATGTGTTCTTTCTCAGAAATCAGAAGTGGGGGCTCCTTGCTTATTTATTTAGTTCTTGACAACATCAGCCCTGAAAGTGGGATATTGACTATTAAATTTTGAGACATTGTGGGCTGGCTAATGGAATGCTTGCTTTGTCAGCTCCTTACAAAATGTGTACTAATCCTGCCAAGCTGCATTTGTATTAAGAAGTATCGTAAATTAGGTGTTAACTGAAATTCAGAAAGTGAACCAATGAGGTGTTTGTCTTAATCAGCTCTTCTCCTGCAACTTACATTTATAGTTCAACCTAAAATATTTGCTATTGACCATATTAAAAAAAACACAAAACTTCTCAAATGATAATCGTTCCAAAAAGTTGAAAGCATGGTCAGAAGTGTTTCTAAATATACTACTTTTCCCAAAACTAAATCTAATTTTATGTATTAATATGCTACTAAAGCATTCATCTCAATGTTTGAAAATGACATTTCAACAATTTCTAACACACTGCCCCATTTTACAAATCAGGGAGTCATTACGGAGGTGGAGACACAAAGCATGTATTTACTATCAGTGTCTTCGGTGTTGATGAACTTCCTATTGATGACACTTAATTTGTGTGATGAGGGAGGAGGATGTGGAATAGTTTTTGTATTCCTTACATTTCTCACTTTTGTTAAATTTCAGCACATGGATTGTGTGCCACGGGGGCACCTCGAATGGCCCTTAGGCTGGTGGTTGATATCAGCAGGTTCTGAGTTCTCTTTCGCCATGAGTGGATTTGGAGTGTTTATTAAGATAATCCCGGCCCTTGTGCAGCATTGGAACCACCTTGGCCTTAGTTCAGTCAATTGACTATCCTGAAAGGAGGGAGCTCCATTCCTCTACCCTGATCTTTCTGATCCAAATGCCTAGTAGTTGAAGTTTATGGTTTTGTGTTTTATACTCAGATTTTTGTGTTATTAAGTATCCCTCACTGCATGAAAGTTAAATACCAGGGAAGAGCATCATGCAGAACTAGAAAAGAGCCAAATGGAGAAATTTCCAGAGAATAAATCCTTGGACTCCATATACCTCACATATCTAGGAATTGCCTTCATGACTCATGTCAAAGTAACATAGCTCATATTTTTACATTGTAAAAAGTCTCATGTCTTCACCATACCCTTATCAATTAACATTATTGTTAACCCATTTGGACACACCCATTTGGACTCAGAAGGATCCAGAGTCTGATCTGCCATCCCAGTTGATAAACAGTGAGAACTTGACCCCAGGTTTGGTATGTGATGCCTCTCTTTTTATGAATCTCCTTTGCTGGCTCTCCAGTCAGTACAAAGGTATTAAGACTGGCAATTGAAGTGATGGTATTTGTGCCATGTGCATTCATCCACTGTCATTTTCTTTAGTAAGGGTACATCTTGCCTTCAACGTTCTTGAATTTTATAAGCCATATACTGTACTGTCAGAGTAAGGCCAATACTTACTTTCAATTGTATGGAATATTGGGCAGGCCCTACTCCCTTTCAAGAGGGTATTTCTTAAGTGTAGAGTCACAAATGAAATACCTCAACTACGTGTAAGACAAATGAAAATGAATACGACTAATTCTAATAGAGATATATTTGAGTGCAAAGTAGTCTAGGGGAGAAACTGCTATATGTTGCCCCAAGTATATAAATTGTGACAGCAGGCTCTCCATGTTGTTTAAGGTGGGGGTTGAATCGGATTTGAGTAGAATTCAGTCATTAGTGTCTTGTTCCTGGCACAGGCCCTGGCGTTTTATGTGGTACCCATTAAATTGTTTCACATTTTAGATTGCTCTCTGAGTATTCATTGAATTCCTGCTTATGAGCCCATAAAGAGTGTGAAGAACATCCTTTCAAATGCAGGCTGTTCAGGAAAGTGGTTTACAGTGTACATTATATATGTAAATGATGTGTGAATGCCTTTGAGAAAACAAATATGCTGTAAGAAAGTACCTAAATAACTTTATCTTTTCAATTCCAACTTGTCTAAAAGCCCTCAGGTCAAAAACTTGAAAGCTTCGACTGCTCATAGAGTTAACTAAACTTCTTGGAACTCCAGTCTGGTTTCCTAAGAGTAGGAAGTCTGGCACATTCAAAATATATAGTATGTGTAATATTTACTATATTACAGTTTCTTAGAAGAAAACATATTACTGTTAGCAAATTATCATGTTGTCTAGGAGGAAGATTTTCTGCTTGTACTTTTTCTCTAACAAATGATTAAGAATGAAACTGGTAAAACAGTTTTTCTAAACCTAAGAACAAGGGGAGGTTTTCCTTTCATATTTACTTTTTAGTCCCAGGAGAAGAAATAATATATATTTGGATCTCCATGAAGTGTGGCCTGCAGGCAGTCATCAGGGGAAGAATAATTAGGATTTGCCACCTGGAATGGGTGACAGAAGTAATGACCTAAAAAGCAGGGGTCTTGTGTTGCATTATATTTCTATGCGCAAAGAGATTGTGAGCCGTTTGCTGGGGGAACAAGTGACCAAGAATTAAATGCAGAAAGAAGATTCTGATTATAGGCTATACCTCCCGTGTGTCCCAGGATTTAAATGTTTATAATAAGAACAGATTTCTCGTGTATATGAAGGTGGAATGGAGCATCATACACAAAGCTGTATGCTTCATAAACAAGTATCCTTTAATACCCCTTATTTCTGTATTGCATGGTACCTGTAGCTTAGTGCTTTATGATAACATGTGTTATGTTACCCAATGAGAGAATCAGAATTTGAATCCAGAATTCTGGATTCCATGTGCTGCCATGATGTTTCTTCCTTTTTCTTCTTCTCCCTCTTCTTCTTCTTCCTCTCCCTCTCACCTTCCTCTCCTTCTTTTTCTTCTTCTTTTGGTATGAGGGCTTTTTTGCGACTTGGGGATGGCTTCAAAAATCATTTTCTTGGGCCTCCCTGGTGGCACAGTGGTTGGGAGTCCGCCTGCCGATGCAGGGGACACAGGTTCGTGCCCTGGTCCGGGAGGATCCCACATGCCGCGGAGCGGCTGGGCCCGTGAGCCATGGCCGCTGAGCCTGCGCGTCCGGAGCCTGTGCTCCGCAACGAGAGAGGCCACGGCAGTGAGAGGCCCGCGTACCGCAAAAAAAAAAAAAAAGTACGTGGTTACCTTTTTCTTTGTTTACAAATTAGGAGAAGCAACAGCAAATGATAAAACAGATGAAATGAATATCTAGGTTTTTTTACTTACACTATTCTACCGTGGTTTCAAAAAGCAAATGTAAATTTTTATTTCTTTACATAATTCTAAGTGGGTAGTGGTATGTCAATTGGAAAACAAACTGGACTGGTAGTTAAGAAATGTAATTTCTACTATTGGTTCTGCTGTTGTATTTTCACGTAACCTTGGGGACGTCCCTTGATTTTTCTTTACCTTAGTCTCTGAGACTTAGAAATCTCTAAGCCTGTTCAAGTCCCAAAGTTTTCAGAATCCTGGTTTCTCTGACATCAGAACAAGAGCTCTTCTGATGTGGTACCAAGAAATCTCAGGGCCAGTGACTCACACTGTCCACTCAGAGGAAAGGGAAGATTTTACACCTCTTCAGTGGTCAGTCTTGATAAAGCCTGAGGTTTCTCATGGTTCCAACCAAATCATGACAGCCACCAGGTTGCAGCTGCAATAGGTTGTGCAGTTCCTTGACTTGACTTTGCCAAAATTGGCCTTGAAACCAATTTATGCATAATTTCCCACTGCTCTTTTCCAACCTCAGTCCATCAGTAAAAATCTGCCAGAGTAGTGACAAGTTATGTGGGCATCACATATGTGCTTATCAGAGCATGTTAGTCTCACAACAGCATCAGAATTGAGTGTTGTTCAGTCAGATTTGTATGTTGGATGAGCAGAACATGGCCAGTGGATGGAAAAAGTCCAATTCTTTCAAGTTTTATATCAATATTCATAATGAAAAGAACAAGAAATTTAGGCAAGGAAATTGCAGGAAAGTTTTTCTGGCTCTAAGCATTTTTACTAAATACACGACATATTAAAAGACACATTATATTAATCACTTATATCTATCCTTGAAAACATTCTTCCACTTGGCACAAGAGGATGATGCTAATTATCTTCATAAAATTCAACTTCTCAGACCTCCAGTTTACTGAATTATCTAGTAAGAGACTACTCTTTTCATCATGTTAACTTATGTATATATTTTTTTAATGAAGAGTCTCAATTCTCAACCAAGTCTTTACCAAAGGAAGTTTTCATTCTTGAGCTTTTATAATAGTAAAGAACGAACTCCAATAGAAATTAATAGCATGACTCTAGGTAATGTAGTTTAAAGAGCACTGGATATTGTGCCAGGAGACCTAGGTGTAAGCCTTGACTCTTCTGTGTTTAATTACATTATCTTGGTCTACTTACTGAACATTTCTGAACCTAAGTTCTCTCATTTGTAACATGGGGGTAGTGATACTTAGTCCATAAAACATGTAAGGGCAAAATGCACAAGGTCTTGGTAAACTGTGATGCACCATACAGATGCAAATTAACACAACCAGTATTTTGCAACTGATACGTTTCAGGAAGATGCTTGAAACAAATAAGGTGTGTTCCCTTATAGTAAGGATTTCAGTATCTGCTAGAAAAAAAGCAACATGTGTTTCAATTATCAATATGAATGTGTAATAAACAAAATACTGTGGTAACACAGAGGAAGGAATTCATTAATTATATTTGGAATAGAGAAGGCTTGTAAGGGAAGGTGGCATTTGAACCGAATCTTGAAGTCTTGTAGTATTTTTCCTGGAGAAAATGTGGTGTAAAACTTTAGAATCAAATAACTAAATAAAAATTGAAGTTGTGAAGATTCATGGACTTTTATGAAAGGACAGTAAGTAGTAAATAATCTAATGTGGGTAGGGTATGTTAGGGTTTGTGCTTTAGCAAGAAATGATTCTGTTAGGTGCAATGTAAAGGATCTTGAATGCCTAACTAAGGGGTGTGAATTTGATCCCCTTGGCAGTGGGATGAGGACTTACTGAAGTTTTGAAACAGGTCATTGGCTTGATAACAGCCAGATTTTTTTAAAGATAAGTGAGGATGTGAAAGATGGTCAGATATAGTTGATGTAGGAAGTAAGGAGCAAGTGGGAGGAGGGAAACATGCTGGAGTAAGAGTAGAGGCAAGTGTTGATGAGTGCTTTCATATGCACTGTGTCAGCAGTTGTAGAAAAGAGGGGTTCTATTTAAAAGACCAGTCAACAAGTGGATAACCTTGGGGTGGAGGTCGAGAGATATAAAGAAAAGGAAGAGTTCAAGATGATGTCTTCGTGGCTGCCTACGTGAGTGGCGTGAGAAACTGGTACAGATGAGCCACGTAAGAAACAGGATAAAAAACGCATTTGTGTTTTGTAAAGCAAGTAAGTTTGGATCTCTGAGTTGCACAAAATTTTTGATGTTTGTTATGCAGGTCTTGGCCTGCTGTTGTTCTTTAGGAGTAGATTGGTTATATCTGAGCTTTTGTATTCTGTATTAACTTTGAAATCAACTCATCATGTCCCACTGTTTGGATTTAGATGAGAATTGCATTGAATCTATGGGTTACTTTACAGAGAATTATTTTTATGATATTGAGTCTTCTAATCCACGGGTATGGTATATATCTGCATGTTTAGGCATGTTCTTTAATACTCTTAATATTTTTATCTCTAAAGTTTCTTTCTTCATGTTTGATAGACTTATTCACATATATTTTCTACTTTTGATGACATTTTGATATACAATTTTATAAAATTTCTCTTTTAAGTCATTTGCTGCTCTTGTGTAGAAATGTATTAGATTTTTGATGTAGTTAATTTTTATCCAAAATCTTTTCCAGTCTCTTATAAATTTTAATAATTTATCTGTATATTTTTCACATAGGTAATCAAATCATCTGAAATAAAAGTGTAGCTTTGTTTCTTCATTTACAATTCCTGTGCTTTTAGTTTAATTTAATTTATCTTACCTTATGTGCTGATAGTCTTCCAGTGTTACATAGAAGTGATAACTGAGAACTAGTTTACTCTGTTCCCAGTTTTAAAGAGAATGCTTTCAATTATTTATCAATTATGCTACTTGGTGTCTTTTTAAAAAATAGGTACCTTTTGTCAGATTAAGGATTTCTGCCTTTCCTGAGATGATATAATTATCCTCATTTCACCTTTTAATGTGGTAAATTAGAATAATTGATCTACTAATATTAACCCATTTTGTATTTCTGAGATGAACGCAATTTGATCACAAGCTATCATTCTTTTCATATCCCTATATTCAATTTGTTGATATTTAGTTTGGAATTTTTGTTTTATGGTCAGTAGTTAAACTGGCCTGAAACTTTTCTTCTTCTATTGTTCTTGTTAGGTTTTAGTGTCAAGGTATGTTTGCCTTATAAACACTCTGGAACAGTTTGTGGAAGATTGGAATTATTTGTTCCTTTTAATGTATTGAAAGAGTTTCTCTTTGTTTCTGTTGGGTGTCTGGGAGTACTAACAATTCAGGACAAGTTTAAACTAAATTTTCTGCTTAAGTTTATTGGACTACCATGGTAATACAAATTTATAATGCAAAGCTACTTTGGGGGTGATTTTTGCTTATGAGATTTCAGAGGATATTAGCTTTTCTCCATTCTACTTAGGTTCAAGCTTTCAGAAAATCAGTTTTTGTGAAGTTACCTGGGGTGCTATGAGTCCCAAATTTGGGAGTCCCAGATTTTTGAGAGCTTATTCTATTATTCTTTTCAGCTTGGGTGGACCTTGGACTGTGTCTTCTGTCCTCTGAGCCCTGCTTGACAACAAAATTCAGTAGCCATGTCAACCAAGCTTGGCACATGCCCTCAGTTGAGGGGTGGCTTTATTTAGTCTTCTGCTTATCTGTCTGGATTCCCTCCTTCGCTCAGCCATGAAAATGTTTTACTCATGTTGTCATACATTCAGGGAGATTTTTAAAAGTATTTTATCTAGCATTTTTAGTTATGTAGGAAGCTCAGCCCCATAGTACCTAGTTTGTCATTTTGGCAGAAACAGCAGTTTTTAAAAGGGACTTTAAAAGTTAAAAAGAACTTTAAAATATTAAACATCATCAGGACATTTCCTTCTAGATCTTAAAAATTATGATGATTAAATGGTTTTATTTAAAAACTTATTTATCATTGTTTATTAAATATAACCATAGGTCTTCTATAAGAATATACCATATGTCTACTTTGGTTAATTGGTAATTTCATAATGATCGAGGCACCATTTGTCTTATCTGACCTTTCAGGATAGCTATGCACAAGAACTCCGGAAGTTTCATGAATTTTGTGTGACGACTTCATTGTAAATGTAAACTTTTTTTTTTTTTCTTTTTGCTGTATGCGGGCCTCTCACTGTTTTGGCCTCTCCTGTTGCAGAGCACAGGCTCCAGACACGCAGGCTCAGCGGCCATGGCTCACGGGCCCAGCTGATCCGTGGCATGTGGGATCTTCCCGGACCGGGGCACGAACCCACGTCCCCTGCATCGGCAGGCGGACTCTCAACCACTGCGCCATCAGGGAAGCCCAATGTAAACATTTTTATACCCTTCACTTGAAAGGATTCAATTCAGATTTCACAGGGGAAGAACATCCATATGTAAGTCAAACTAGCCATTGTGATTTGCAAGGGAAAGATGCACTGCTTGAATGAAGCAGTGTACAAGTTATCTGCACTGACTTGCTGCCTTTAGGCAAATTTGATTACTCTAATCTTGCAGGATTATGCTTTTCTTAAACTTTCCGGTGAGGTAGATTGGGAATCTGTTTCTACATCTTTTGATATTTAATGTATCTGTTTTACCAATTTTGAAAAAATAGAGAAGCAACCCACCATCATTCGATATCTTCAATTTTTAAAAAAATTAATAAAGTTTTTTATTTAAAATAAGAATAACTTCTTTGGGGCTTCCCTGGTGGCGCTAGTGGTTGAGAGTCCGCCTGCCGATGCAGGGGACACGGGTTCGTGCCCCGGTCCGGCAGGATCCCACATGCCGCGGAGCGGCTGGGCCCGTGAGCCATGGCCGCTGAGCCTGCGCGTCCGGAGCCTGTGCAAGAGTAACTTCTTTAACCTCTTCTCATATGACTATTCAAAGCTTTAATAATACAATTTTAACCTCAATTGAAATGTACTCATTCAAACCTTCCTGTATTGCCTTTTTAGTTTCAGGACCTCAAATGAAATCTTATTAAGTCATAGAAATGTAGCTCTGAATGTACTTTTAGAGGTTATAACCTCAAACTCCTCATATTAGAGACACTATAATATTTTGAAGTCCTAACCAATCCCAGTTATTATGCTTAACCTATTTTGGAGGAGATTATGCAAATCGATGAAGTTGGTGGTGGTGACTTGTGTATATGAAAAGAGGTAGATTAGAAAGGTCACTGCCATACACTGTCATTCACTGATTCGTTATTGTTTCCTGAAAATATGCCGTTAATGATTGCTTTGAATTAAGCACTGCTCTTTCTATGCCTCTTTTCTTTTAACACAAATACTCTTTGCTGGGTAAA
Source organism: Stenella coeruleoalba (assembly GCF_951394435.1). Lineage (NCBI taxonomy): Eukaryota > Metazoa > Chordata > Mammalia > Artiodactyla > Delphinidae > Stenella > Stenella coeruleoalba. The sequence goes on from NC_137149.1 coordinate 115,804,328, forward strand.
TGTTAAGTCATTAACATGAAAATCATTAATGTGAAAGATCAGACCTGTTTCATAAACATACTAGGAACACAGAAAATAAGAAGGTGGAGAAAGCAGGTCTGAGGACAACCCTAGCCTACTTTACCACTTTGCTTTTGGGTAGCTCCTAGTCTGGGTACTCCAATGACTCTCTTGCCGTTTAAATTTTTGCATTCCTTATATTGGTGCCTCTGCATTATGCTCAGTCATTCTTAGTCAGCCTTGATCTGGGTTACGGTTATAGAGATTTTTCTTCTCTAAAAGAAAGTTTTAGAGATTTCATCTTTAAGACGGTAGCCATTTCCCTCAACTTCATTCTTTCTTTTAACTCCAAATTGTATTTGTCATTTTAAGTCATTAGTGAGCATGTAAGCTAGTACTGAGTTTTTGAGCGAGACTATCACTTGATAGTCTTATAAACTTCCATAGAATGATAAGTTTTAAAGTGCTTTTTTAGTAGGTTTTCTAAATGAGTGTTCACTACTTAAATAAAATTTGATCCAAATTTAATGATAATATTTCTTGATATGGGACTGACTAAAATCTTGCTAAATTCAAGCTGTGTAAATTTCTACTTCTGGACAGGATGGAGTAACAGGGACCAGATTATCACTGTGCCTAAAACTGTACAAAATATAAGGAACAATAGTTCCCAAGACATTGGGGATCAGGCAACAAAGGAGAGTGGTCATTGGGAAATAGGAAATAAGTGAGGTGAGCCCTATGACTGCCCCAGCTTACTATGTATACAACAGGGTTGGAGAATCCAGGCAGAGACCAGAAGTTTCCCTGTTGAGGAGATGGAGCTGGGAGTCCAGAATCCAAAGAAGCTAGAGTTTATGAGGCAAAGTACCAGAGAGGAGAGAGCTGCATGGAGAAAATTGTGGAGACCTGCAGAGAATTCCCAGCAATGTCCAACCTGAATACTCAGCAGACTAGTGATTAGTGCATATATGTAAAAAGACTACCCAATACTCAGGAAATAACTACCCAAAAGGATAAGAGGGAAAAATCCTTGGAGCTCACACAGAGCTGGTAATAATGCTCTGTTGTCACCCAGGAGAGTGGAAAAACCTCATAATTTACTGGACATCAGATAGAATCTGAGAAGAGTTTTTCCGCAGTATTGGGAATAGCTCTAGCCTAAACACTGCTCTGGTCCTACCTAACAAAGCTTGAAAAAAAGATCAGAAAAGATCCAAGTAATTTAACTGCTTCCCAGAATAAAACACAAGAGTATTTATAGGAATATAAAGATATCCAGCAACCAACAAGTTAAAATTCAATCAGCATTGCTTCTGGCATCAAATCAATGTTGCAGCATTGTTTTAAGAGGCAAAAAAAGAAAAAAAATATGGAAACAATGAGAATGTCTAACATTAGGAAAATGGTTGACTAAAATATGTTATATCCTTAGTAAAAAATAAAATGAAGATATTGAAAAGAATTAGTTAAAGCATATATGTGTTGATTCAGCTCTCTAAATCAACACATATATGCTTTAACTAATTCTCTATATTCATGAGTTAATGAATGAAAAATAAAAACAACCTTCAAAAAAAACCCACAAAAATTATATATTTTGTCTATATATTGTTTACATATGAAAAATAGAAAAAGTTATGGAAGAACACATACCAGGTTGTTAATATTTGTTACCTGAGGAAATGGAATAGGCATAGGGTGTAGAGACTATATAATTTTTTCTTTCATATAATTGAATTGTTTTATTTGTAAGATAAGCATAAAGTACTTTGTAATTTTTCAAGCCTTAAAATATTTAATAGGAAAAATTAATGACAAAGACTATGTAGGGATATTAAATATTTTTATAATACAAAATGACAGTATGGAAATATTAGTTGACTATATGCTTTCAGTACAACTGTAAAAATGGGATAAGCATGTAAAAGATAAAGACTAGTAAGAACTTGAGAGGTTTTTTTAAGGAATGCTAGATTTATGTATACTTCCCCCCTTTGTTATGTCTGAATGTTTGTGAGCGATAATAATGATAGTTCTATTATGTAAAGTATGTAAAATATAGATGGAAGTGGATGAAGTGTAAATGAGAAAACAAAAATGAAAGTTATTAGCATGGAAAGCTTATAAATCATTTTGCTTTTTCAATTTCCCCAAACTTTATGTAATGTTGTAATGTATTTATAATAAAGTAACTCAAAATCCAACTGGGCTTGCAAAGAACTACAAAAATATAATTCACAATGAGGAGGAAAATCAGTCAAATAAAATTGTCTCAGAAATGATACAGATGATGGAACTAGTAAACAAAGACATTAAACTAAATATTATAATGTTATTTCATATGTTCAATAAGCTAGAAGAAAGATTTAAAAAATAATTTTTAGACATGAAGAATATTAAAAAAGACCCAAATCAAATTTCTAGAAATGAAATATCCAACATTTGAAATTTACAATATACTGAATGGTATTACCAACAGATTGTACATCGCAGGAGAAAAGATTAATAAACTTGAACACAATACAAGAAACTATGCAAGATGGAGCACAAAGAGAAGAGACTTTAAAGCACAATAGAGTATCAGTGAGCTGTGGGACAATGTTAAGTGGCTTAGTGTGCAAGTAACTGGAGTTTCTGAAGGAGAAGAGGTAAATGGGGGTGGGGTGGGAGAGAACAAAGTCTAGAAAACTATTTGAAGAAATAATACCTGAAATTTTCTAAATCTGATGAAAACAGTAAATGTGTAAATGCAATAATCTAAATAAATCCCATGTACAAAAAGCACAAAAAAATCTGTACTATGTCACATAATATTTCTTAAATCCAGTGATAAAGAGAAGATATTAAAGAAGCGAGAGTAAAGAACACATGACAGAGGAACATACAAAGGAATTACAGTTTACCCTTGAACAACTTGGGGGTAAGGGCACTGACCCCAAACAGTTGAACATCTGAGTACTGCTATCTGTTCCTCAAAAACAAAGGAATTGATAAATGACTCACCCAAGGGAAGGAGGCTGAATCATTTTGGATAGAATCAAGACTCAAATCCTAGTTTTTTTGATTCCACATATTGTGATCTCTAATTGAACACAAACTTTCCTCGACACTTAGTTAATTTAAAGATCTGTAAAATGAAAATACAGGCACTATGTTTATTGAAAAAAATCCATGCATGAGTGGATCCTGGCACTTCAAACCTGTGTTGTTCAAGGGTCAACTGTATATAAGGAGGAGCAAGGATAGGAATGACAGCAGATTTCTCATTTTAAGCAATGTAATCTAGTAGATGGTAGAGCAACATCTTCAAAATACTGAAAGAAAAACAGTGTAAACTTAGAATTCTTTACCTAGTAAAAACATCTGTCAAGAAATGAAGGCGAAATACTTTTTCAAACCTACAAAAGCTGAAATAATTTATCCCTATCCAACTGACCCTACAAAAAATGTTAAAAGAAGTCCTTCATATACAATGGAATGTTAGCCATAAAAAGGAATGAAATCTTGCCGTTTGCGACAAGGATGGACCTTGAGGGATAAGTGAAATGTCAGACAGTGAAAGACAAATGATGCATGATTTCACTTATCTGTGGAACCTAAAAAACAAGTGAACAAACAATAAAACAGAAACATAGTTATAGATACAGAGAACAGACAGGTGGTTGCCAGAGGGGAGGAGTGTGAGGGGAGGAAAGAAATAGGTGAGGGAGATTAAGAGGTACAGAATTCCAGTTGCAAAATAAGTGAGTCACAGGTATGAAATATACAGCATGAGGTATATATTCAATAATTATGTAATACCATTGTATGGTGACAGCTTGTAACCAGACTTATTGTGGTGATCAATTTGAAATGTATAGAAATATCTAATCACTTTGTTGTATACCAGGAACGAACATAGTGTTATAGGTCAGTTATACTTCAAAAACAAACAGACTCATAGAAAGAGAGATCAGATTTCTGGTTACCAGAGGCAAGGTGTAGGGGGAAGTGGAATTGGATGAAGGCAGTCAAAAGGTACAATGAATTCTACAAAATATTTAAGGAAAGAAACCCACCAATTTTCTAATTTTACACAAAATTTTCCAGGGAACTGAAGAAAAATCATATGATCATTTCAATATGTGAAAAAAAATCATCATGACTAAAAACTTAGCAAACTTAAGTTTGCTAAGAATATAATGGAAGTTCCTTAATTTAATATACATTACCTACAAAAAAATCTATAGCAAATATATCTAATAGGGAACTGTTGAATCCTTTTCCTCTAACATTGGGAATGAGGCAAGGATGCCCACTATAACCACTTCTATTCAGATTGTACTGGAGCTCCTGGCTAGTGCACTAAAGCAAGAAAAATAAAAGATTAGAAAGGAAGATATAAACATAAATGTCATTAGTAGTCAAGAAAATATGAAGTAAACCCACACTTACTAGAAGGACTAAAAAGAAAAAGCCAATACTGAATGGGAGAATGTGGAGCCACTGAAATTCTCATACAATGCTGATAAGATATAATCACTTTGTAACCCACTTAGCAATATCTACTGAGGGTGACCATACACACACCCCACAACTCAGCAATCCTACTCCTAGGTATGTGCCCAACACAAATGCTTATATAGGTTTACCAAAAGGCGTGTACAATAACATTCATTTCATAAAAGCACTATTTGTAATAGTTCAAACTGGAAACAAAACAAATGCCATTAACAAAAGAAAGATAAATTGTAGTATATTCACATGATTCGATACTACACATAGATAAGAAGAAATGCCCCACAATGCATACAACAATGTGGATGGATTCCACAAACATTATACTTAGGAGAATAAATGAGACACAAGAGAGAAACAAAAAAAGAGTACAAATTTCCAGTTAGAACATAAATAAGTACTAGGGATGTAATGTACAACAAGGTAAGTATAATTAATACTGCTGTATATTATATATGAAAGTTGTTAAGAGAGTTAAGAAAGGTCTCATCACAAGGAAAAATATATTTTTTCTATTTAATTTTGTATCTATATGAGATGATGGATGTTCATATTGTGATAAACATTTTATGATGTAAGTCAAATCATTATGCTGCACACCTTAAACTTATATAGTGCTATATGTCAATTGTACCTCAATAAAACTGGATGAAAATATAAGTCCTCCAAGTAGATGGCAAATGACAAGAGATGAAGATCTGAATATACTCAAAAGAATAAAAAGCATGGGAAATGGTAACTGCATTGCTAAATGAAGACTTTCTCTTTCATTATTTAAAACTTTCCTTCTGCCCTATATTATGTGTCTGATTTCACAAAGGATTTGATGTACTAAATTCTCCTGTTTAATGTGACTTTCCATACTCCATTTAGTTCTTATCTTCTGGGCCATATCCACCTTGTCATCTTCTCCCAGTTGTCTTCCTGTTCACTGGCAAACACTGCTTGCACCCCCTCCCTCCCTAGATTAAACACGCACACACCTACTTTTATAGAGGTGAGAGTTGGTTAAAATTAGCATCAAATACAACTTTGAAGGAGTCATGGAATAATTATGAGTGATAAATATTAGAAACGTTTAGGATTAGGAGCTGAAATGAAGATAGTATCTAAATGTGTTAAAACCAATTTTATGATTCCTAATCTGTTTTCTAAAAGCATCATCAGTTGCTTTTATGACTCATTCCTCAGTCGCTCACCAATGAGAGATCCCACAGATGTCCAGTGAGGCAGGTACCCACGTTATAGTCTAAGAATAATTCTGCTTGTGTTTTTAGAATAATAATGCCACAGCTCATTTCTAGGATAGGAGCAGTTTTCTGAACATTATGGTCCAGGAATCAGAAAACTACTGACTTGTTTTTGTAAATAAAAGTTTTATTAAAAAAAGGTTTTATTGGAACACAGCCATTTCTTTTACATCTTGTCTATGGCTGCTTTCACGCTACGACTGTGGAATTGAGTAGTTGCAACCACTAGAGTCGCAAGCCTTCTTGCAAACCTAAATTATTTACTCTCTTTAAGAAAATGTTTGCAGACTCCTATAGTTAATTAAAATTAATAGCAGCAAACACAGAACTTACTACGTGCCAGTTTATTTTAATATATTAATTAAAATATTAATTCTAATATACTTAAAAATCATATGAAGTAGGTTCTCTTACAATACTTATTTAACTGAGGAAACTGAGGCACAGAGTGGTTAAGTAATTTGTCCTTAGTCACAAAGCTAATAAGTAGTAGGGCCAGGATTTGAACAAAGGTGGCTTGACTCCAAAGTCTGGGCTTTTAACAGCTTGTCGCATACTGCTGCTCCAATTGAAAAAATAAAGGAAATACAGAATTTTAAAAAAACTGAGCATGTGGAATACATGGTGAATTTATGGTGGACAGCCAGCCAATTTAGGTGAAAATCAGGGAATTATTTTAATTATAAGAAAGAAGATAAGAGATATTTAATTAGTTCTGGATTAATTACTGCAGTTTCTTCAGGCTTATTCATGAAAGAATAATTGTGAGAGGAGCCAATTTTTAAAAAATTGTAAGTTACTTTTTTGAATTAGGCCTGTATCTCAGTACAGTAATTTTACAGGACAGTAGACTCAGGCTCCTTTTATCAGCTTCTTCATTTCTCGATTTTGTCTTTCTGATTCAGTGTCATATCCTTGGAACTGTTTCACAGAGAAATCAAAATCATTTCCAAAATTTAGTTTCCTAACTTTGAGTTTTCTTTAAACCTGATTTATATCTTCTGCATCAGTGTAGTACAGAAATCAGTAAACATTTATTCCAGTAATTTTTGCAACTAAAACTTGTGAAACGAAACAGGTTCGAGAGATTCTGACAACTTGCTTATTTTTCTTGAAGCTACTTGAGTTTGGATTTTTGACACAGTGGCCTCAAAAAAGTTTAAAAATTATAAGCGTACAATTTGGTAACTGTTTCTCCTTATGGAGATTATGCTTGTGACCAGAGTTTAGAGTTATGTTTTTATTAAAAAAAACATTATGCCACAGCTTAATCCATTTTTGGACTCTAGGGCCATAATAGTTCTTTCAATATGCAAAGCATGAGTTTTTTTCATCATGAGGTGTTAAAGCAATTCCTGTTTATCGTATCAAACAGCCACAAAAACGTGTTCATTTCCTTTTAGTAGGTACCTGCGGAATATATGAGGAATTAAAGAGTATTTTGTGGAGAGTGTCATATCCTGCAAAGAGACTATAGTCTGGTAGGGAGTAGTAGAAAAAAGTATACAGATGATCGTAGTAAAAAAATGCAGAAGTAAGGTCAACTTCACATAAGACACTATAAACTTGTGATAAGTTAAACAGCATTAAAATATTGAAATACTTGTTCAGGAAAGTATAAAATATATTATATATATATATAAGTTGATATGGAAGATAACAAATCTTTGCCACAAACAATCTTATAGGACTTGAAAAGGAAGAGATACTCTTTTACTAGTTCACCTTTGCACTGCTTTACAAAAAGGTGGAACTGGGTTTTAGGTAGATAGGAAGGATTAGATTATAAGAATACTAAATATTTCTATAGCACTTAATTTTTTAAATGCTTTTTTATATCTAATCTGATTTTGTAGCAACTTAATAGAACAAGTAGTATTGTTATTCTAATTTTTAAAGTAATTTGAAACCAAGAGGGGTTCAGTGGCTTCTGTGTACACAGCTGGTATGTGGTGGAAGTACTATTCACACCCAGGTCTTCCAGCTCTGAATCCTCTTAAGTTCTGTATTGTACTACCCCTTAAAGAGAAGAGTGGAAAGCACAAAGCTAGAGTCAGTCTGCCTGGGATTCAGGGAAAGGAGGTTGGAAATTAGGCTGGGAGGCAGAGAGGGTCTAGATTCTGAAGCTCCTTAAATACCTGAGAATAGATTTGAAGTGGGAGCAGGGAAAGAGAAGATGAGTGGACCATTGTAGGACAGACATGATTGTGGCACAGACCAGGGTATTAGTAATTAGGTTGGAGGGAAGTGTTTAGATTCATTTTGAATATAGAGCCAACTGGATGCCTGGGGTTTTGAGAGGAAGAGAGAGTCAAAAATGATTCCAAAGCTTAAAACTTGAGCAACTAGAAGAATACAATTATGGGGAACACTGAGAGATGAGCAGGTCAGAGTTGAGTTTTAGATGTTTGCACTTGTGGAATAAAGATGCCAATTACACATCCAAATGGTGGTGTCAAATGGGCAGTTGCAACACTTGAGTCTGGAGTTCAGTGGAAAGTCTAGGCTGGAGATAGGAATTTGGAAGCCATCAGAATGTGTATAGTGTTTATAGTGGTGAGATTGAGTGACATCACTAGAGGAATGATTGTAGATAAGAGGTCTGAGAACTTAGTTCTAGGGTGCTCCAGCATTCTGAGTTCTTGGAGATAAGAAGGAACCAGTATGGGGCTTGAGACTAATGCAGTTGCTTTGGAATAATAATAATAAAAACAGAAAAGAGGCTGCTGGATGTGGGAAGAGCTCTAAAGGCATGTTGATCTGTAACTTAAGAATGACATGGAGAAATTTTTTTCTAGACCATGCTATGGGCCTAATGATAATGTTAGGCAATGAATACTTCAAGGAAAGTTCATCCTTAAACACTGTATTGATTAAATATTTTTATTTATTGTATGAAGCAATGTTTATTTAGTTGTCATAATAACAGAGTAAGAAGTAAATAATAGGAATAATGACTCCCTATTATTCATTTTTAACATGAGGAAACTGGTATCAGAGAAGATGAGTTGCTTGTAGTTTTACAGTTAATAATAGCACTTTTCTTGGTTATTAAAGTCAAGTCAATTTTCAATACCTATTATAGCCTATGCTGCTAATTTTCTAGAGTGATGTGTTTTATAAGAAGGAACCAATTAGAGACCAGAGCAAAGTAGAGAAAAGTGATTGATGTTAAGGAAAATAACAGAAGAACATTTAGAACAAAGCGAGATGATCTACAAGGACACAAAGAATCATGGTGTGGTGAAAAAGCACTAGACTCAGAATCAGGAAATTTGGAGACCAGTCCTGGCTGTTTAACTTTCTGGAAGCCTTGAAACTAATTTCTGAGAGTTCTGTATGTTGCTGAGGGCCTGACTTTCATGTAGGAAAGGATTTGTGGGCACATTAAAAAGGTCTGGGAGGACACACCTATCAAGGAGTTACTTCTGCGGAGAAGATAGAGCTTGGAAGGGCAAAGCAAAAGGAGACAATTTCCTCTATAGTGTTGTTTGATTAATTTACAATGAACACATATTATTTAAGTTTCATCAAAAATAAAAATGGTAAAATACTGTAAGACAAAATTCAATTCAGCAATTTCTAGACATCAGTAGAAAGAGGTAGTTCATACCCATTTGATCTCTAAGTTTCTCCTGTAAAATGAGGGAGTTTGACTAGAGCCCCCAAAACCAATTCCAGCTCTAGCATCCTGGGGTCCTATGGAGAGCACAAATGTTAACATCTGGGGCCTTTTCCTCACTACTAGATAAAAAAGAAACTGAACTAATATATTCATGAAAATCGGGTAACCAAAATGCTGTGGTTCACCAAAATGCTGAACTTGTAATGTGGATCTATACTAAGTTATTTAGTAAAACAATACATTATTTCATATAACCATAATAGTCACTTGAAATAGTTGCTGTTATTATCACCTGTCATCTAATTTTACATATGAGGACATTGGGGCTTATCAAGATTAACTGACATGCCCATGGTCACACAGCTGCTAAGTGACGAAACCCAAGCCTGAGTCCTACACCTGAAAGCTTAACCATGAAACAGTCTGATCTCAGTTTTTTAGGGGGTGTACACCTTCCTTGACGTGGAGAAGTAATGATTTATTTTAGTTTACAGAGTGGGAAAACCAGTTAGCTCGGTTTTTGTCAAGTACCTCATTTCTGAACCCGCTTTCTTTCAAGTTAATTTTTCAAGTTAACTCAGTTAACTGCTCACATCTCTTTCCTGTGCCTAACATTTTATAACTCTACCCTCATTCTTCAGACATAAATTGCACTGCCCCTTTAATTTGTGTTTCTGAAACACAAATCCCTTCAAATTTATGTCTGTTTAATGTGACAGTATTTATTTTTTCTACAGAAAAGTTAAAGGTTTTCTTTAAAATGATATCATCTCTGAATTCAGAGCATTAGATAATAGACTTTATGTTGGCAGCACTGCTTGCCCCCTTCAACAGCCTACAGACCCACACATCCAGCTGACTGTCTTCCCGGTCCTAATACACTGTCTTACTCAGATCTCCAGCATGAGTCTGTGACTTCATTTCTCTCTTAACTCTTGGACATAGAGCACTCCCAGGTCTGACCCACTTCTCTGCAACTTCCTAATTCTCATTTCAAAACGATTTGGTTTGTCTACTATTCTGTTTTCCTGCTCAGTTTCTATGACCTATGTGAACAGCTCTCAGACCTATCAGAGCATCAGAATCACCCAAAGAAATGTTTAAATTACAGATTCCAAAGTACATATCAGAAGTGCTAAATCAGTTGCTTGAGTTGAGAGCTGGAAATCTATATTGGAAAGAATTGCTTTCATGCATAGCCAAACAGGGAATTCCTGCCCATGTGATATCTTTACCTGAAACAGGTGTCCATGCCAGTTTTCTCCTGGTTCAATGATCTTTCTTCACCAGATATGGGAAGTTAAATAATTAGCTATCATTCTGTCGTGGCACCTTGATTAGAAACTTTGTATTTGAGAATTATAATAAGAAGACATTCTAATCTCCAGGAAAATGGTGTGTAAGCATTTTTCTGGAGATTAGAAAAATAGTTCTAAAAATAGAAATTATTTTTAGAATCATATTCCCTATAGAGGTGCTCATTTTACCAAAAAATAAAAACAAAATCTTTTAGGTTAAATCCTTTTTCTCTTTTACCCTCTTTAATGAAGCATAAAACACTATATGCATTGGAGTTTACAAGCAAATTTTTCTTTAAAAATCATCATAATACCATATAAGCTGTGAGATTATTACATGTTTATTCCAAACAGTTTTTGAAATAAGAGATTTCAGCCAATTTTCCAATGGATATTTTTCTTAGTTGAATAACAAGTCCAGATCACTGATTTTTTAAATCCCTTTTAGTACAAGGTTTTTGTAATTAAAATATTCAATGAAAGTAAACCTATTTAGGTTAATTTACTTAGTGAATGTTTAAAAAATGTCTACTAAATGCAAACAATCTTATTAGGTACTAGAGACAAACACAGTTTCTGTCTGCATTTTGCTGTCTATTGTCTATTTTCGTTGTCTGAAAAGAGCCTTTACAGAGCTGAGTGTTCTTGTTTGGCACGTCATGTTACTTTTCTCTCTGAGGCAGCATATGCAGATTACTTTTTGAACTATGGCTTAATTACAAAGAACTGATTAAAGCAAAAAAAAGATATATAATTTATTCACCTGAGAAATTCAGGGCAAAGCCAGTCCTGCTTAAGCATGGAAGTCTAGTTGAAAATATGTTAATACTGTGTTCCAAAACAGAATTCCATATTATTGAGTTTTCTCTTCTGCATCTTACCCTTAATTTACAGTTGTGCAAAATAACAGCTGTCTCATAGTACCACTTAAACTGAAGTACTATGTAAAACACTTATATTTCAGTTTCTAATTATTTACAGCGTACACTAGGGAAGTTCCAAAGCTATAAGAAGTTAATGCATTAAATCTCCATGATTCTCTCCTTCTTCACCATTTTTAGTTGCTTATAGCACCAACAAGAAATGATGTTTAAACTCTTTTCAGGAATGTTTGTTTTTTTATGTTCGTTATCTTCACTTGATAGTATTTTGTGTATGGCTTTTATTTTATACCACGTGTAAAATGTTTGTAGGTTTGTTTTTCCATTGCTGCCCCAGAGAACAGCAGGCTCTAGTAAACAAATGTATTTATGCAGATTTGGAGAAGTCTTGAACTTATTCATGATTTTTCTTCAGATTTTCTTATCTGAATAAACATTTATAATTTTTGATTCCATGAAATGCAATTTGTACTGCTATTCAAACTCATGGAGTTCTCTCTGACTTCTGGAGAGTTATTGAAGGCTTGATGTTCAAGCCATTTCAGTGTTACCTGAGGAGAGACTTGGTGACCCCTCAGTTGGAACAGAAGGATGCACGGGATGACAGCACAGACAGTGATGATGCCCTTGTGAAAAACTGTGAAGGTCTGAGATTCCTGCAAACTACTTGCAGGCTGAGGGGTTAGCCGGCCACAGTTTCACAGATGCTGGCAGAAGCTTTTGTTTCTGAGAAAAACAACACCTAGTAAAGCAAACAGTATGGACTTCACGTTTGTGGGAGTTCTTTACGCACCCCAGGTCCCTCGGGGGTGCTGTGGAAGGGTCGAGTAGTTGGCGCTAACGTGGAGGAGCAGAGTCGCAATCAGGGACCTCAAATGGGCTGCAGCCAAGCCTCTCCAAACTCTGCCCTGGAAAGAGATGCTATACTGCTCAGAAAATAAATCTGCCCACTGCCCTATCTGTCTAGACTGTTCTCTGTAAAAATTCCTTGAAAAGGTAGTCTAGAACGAAGGACATCAGTACTTACCACAAGATATGCCCACAAGAGACCTTTGGAGAATTGTCTCTCAATAGTCCTGAGCAATGAATATGATCATTTTAAACTATTCCTATCAGAATTTTATACCCATTCAACTAATTCTGGTTACCTGAGTTTACCTTGGAGTGTATCTTTTTATATCACCAGTATCATAGGCAATATTGATGGTTAACAGTGTGGCTAGAACATAATGCCTAGAAGCACAGAGGGAAGGGCAGCTCATCCTAGACCAGCCCCCTTTCATACAGATGAACACTGCGTAAGCGGGTTCTAGGAAACATGTTCAATAACAATAGCCCAAACTGGAACTGCCTTTTAAAGAAGATCTGAGAAACAAAAAGGAAATAAGATATGTCAGCGAAATAAGGGCCAGCTTTTCAGACAGGACTGTTGAGAACAGTCTCTACAGTTGGAGATAAAGCTCCTGGTTAGGATTGAGAGTTTAGGGGATGGTGTGATGTGATGAACTACAGGCTATCCTTTCTTTCTTTCTTTCTTTCTTTTTTTTCTTTTGCCAGGTACTTAATTGCCTGCATTAAGATGTCTCTTTTTTCTCTCTCTCTTTCTTTCTTTTTCTTTCTTTCTCTCTCTCTCTCTTTCTTTCTCTCTTTCTTTCTTTCTTCTTTCTCTTTCTTTCTTTCAATTGGGGTATAGTTGCTTTACAATTTTGTGTTAGTTTCTGCTGTACAATGAAGTGAATCAGCTATACGGGTACATATATCCTCTTGCTCTTGGACCTCCTTCCCACCTCCCATCTAGGTCCCCACAGAGCACTGAACTGAGCTCCCTGCACTGTACAGCAGGTTCCAAATAGCTATCTGTTTTATACATGGCAGTGTATATACCTCAATCCCAATCTCCCAGTTTATCCCATAACCCTCCATGTCCAAATGTCTGCTCTCTACCTTTGCATTTCTATTCCTGCCCTGCAAAAAGGTTCATCTGTACCATATTTCTAGATCCCTCATATATGCATTAATATACAATATTTGTTTTTCTCTTTCTGACTTACTTTGCTCTGTATGACAGACTCTAGGTCCATCCACATCTCTACAAATGATCTAATTTCATTCCTTTTTATCACTAATATTCTGTTGTATATATGTACCACATCTTCCTTATCAATTCCTCTGTCGATGGACATTTAGGTTGTTTCCAGGTCCTGGCTATTGTAAATAGTGCTGCAATGAACATTGGGGTGCATGTGTCTTTTTGAATTATGGTTTTCTCTGGGCATATGATCAGTAGTGGGATTGCTCAGTCATATGGTAGTTCTATTTTTAGTTTTTTAGGGAACCTCCATACTGTTCTCCATAGTGGCTATATCAACTTACATTCCCACCAACAGTGCAAGAGGGCTCCCTTTTCTCCACACCCTCTCTAGCATTTATTGTTTGTAGATTTTTTCATGATGACCATTCTGAGTGGTGTGAGGTGACACCTCATTGTAGTTTTAATCTGCATTTCTCTAATAATTAGTGATGCTGAGCATCTTTTCATGTGCCTCTTGGCTGTCTCTATGTCTTCTTTGGAGCAATGTCTATTGAGGTCTTCCACCCATTTTTTGATTGTGTTGTTTGTTTGTTTGTTTTTGGTATTCAGCTGCATGAGCTGTTTGTATATATTAGATATTAATCCCTTGTCAGTTGCTTTGTTTGCAAATACTTTCTCCCATTCTGAGGATTGTCTTTTTTGTCTCATTTATGGTTTTCTTTGCTGTGGAAAAGCTTTTGAGTTTAATTAGGTCCCATTTGTTTACTTTTGTTTTTATTTCCATTTCTCTAGGAGGTGGGTCAAAAAGGCTCTTGCTGTGATTTATGTCATGGAGTGTCCTGCCTGTGTTTTCCTCTAAGAGTTTTAGAGTGTCTTGTCTTATAGTGTAAAACCAAAATGGTTTTCAATCCATTTTGAGTTTATTTTTGTGTATGATGTTAGGGAGTGTTTTAAGTTCATTCTTTTACAAGTAGCTGACCAGTTTTCCCAGCACCACTTATTGAAGAGACTGTCTTTTCTCCATTATATGTTCTTGCATCCTTTGTCATAGATTAGGTGACCATAAGTGCGTGGGTTTATCCTTGGGCTTTCTATCCTGTTCCATTGATCTATATTTCTGTTTTTGTGCCAATACCATACTGTCTTGATGACTGTAGCTTTGTAGTATAGTCTGAAGTCAGGGACCCTGATTCCTCCAGCTCCATTTTTCTTTCTCAAGATGGCTTTGGCTATTTGGGCTCTTTTGTGTTTCCATATAAATTGTAAAATTTTTTGTTTTAATTCTGTGAAAAATGCCATTGGTAATTTGATAGAGATTGCATTGAATCTGTAGATTGCTTTGGGTAATATAGTCATCTTCACAATATTGATTCTTCCAATCAAAGAACATGGTATATCTTTCCATCTGTCTCTGTCATTTCTTCTCAAGTGAACACAGAACATTCTCTAGGATAGATCACATCTTGGGTCACAAATCAAGCCTTGGTAAATTTAAGAAAAATGAAATCATATCAAGCATCTTTTCTGAGCACAACACTATGAGGTTGGAAATCCATTACAGGAAAAAAACTGTAAAAAACACAAAGACATGGAGGCTAAACAATAAGCTAATAAATAACCAAGAGATCACTGAAGAAATTAAAAAGGAAATTTAAAAAATACATAGAAACAAGTGACAATGAAAATGCAACGACCCAAAACCTATGGATGCAGCAAAAGCAGTCCTAAGAGGGAAGTTTATACCAATTCAATCCTACCTCTAGAAACAAGAAAAATCTCAAATAAACAACCTAACCTTACACCTAAATCAACTAGAGAAAGAAGAGCAAACAAAACCCAAAGTTAGTAGAAGGAAAGAACTCATAAAAATTAGAGCAGAAATAAATGAAGTAGAAACGAAGATAACAATAGCAAAAATAAATGAAACTAAAAGGTGGTTCTTTGAGAAGATGAACAAAACTGATAAACCTTTAGCCAGACTCATCAAGAAAAAAAGGAGAGGATTCAAATCAGTAAAATTAGAAATGAAAAAGGAGAAATCACAACTGACACCGCAGAAATAAAAAGAATCATGAGAGACTACTATATGCCAGTAAAATGGACACATTCTTAGAAAAGTACAACCTTCCAAGACTGAACCAGGAAGAAATAGAAAATTTAAACAGATGAAACACAAGTAATGAATTTGAAACTGTAATTTAAAATCTTCCAACAAACAAAAGTCCAGGACCAGATGGTGTCACAGGTGAATGCTATCAAACATATAGAGAAGAGTTAACACCTATTCCTCTCAAACTCTTCCAAAAAATTGCAGAGGGCACAACACTCCAAAACTCATTCTATGAGGCCACCATCACCTTGATACCAAAACCAGAAAAAGATATCACAAAAACAGAAAATTACAGACCAATATCACTGATGAACATAGATACAGAAATCCTCAACAAAATACTAGCAAACAGAATCCAACAACACATTAAAAGCATCATACATTATGATCAAGTGAGATTTTTCCCAGGGATGCAAGGGTTCTTCAATATACACAAATTAATGTGACATACAATATTAACAAATTAAATAATAAAAACTATATGATCATCTCAATAGATAAGAAAAAGCTTTTGACAAAATTCAACACCCATTTATGATAAAAACTCTCCAGAAAGTGGAGATAGATGGAACCTACCTCAACGTAATAAAGGCCAATATGACAAACCCACAACAAACATCATTCTCAATGGTGAAAAACTGAAAGCATTTCCTCTAAGATCAGGAAAAAGACAAGGGTGTCCACTCTTGCCACTATTATTCAACATAGTTTTGGAAGTCCTAGCCATGGCAATCAGAGAAGACAAAGAAATAAAAGTAATCTAAATTGGTAAAGAAGAAGTAAAATTGTCACTGTTTGCAGATGACATGATACTATACATGGAAAATCCTAAGGATGCCACCAGAAAACTACTAGAGCTAATCAATGAATTTAGTAAAGTTGCAGGATACAAAATTAATGCACAGAAATCTCTTGCATTCCTATATACTAACAATGAAAGATAAGAAAGAGAAATCAAGGAAACAATCCCATTTACCACTGCAACAAAAAGAATAAAATACCTAGGAATAAACCTATCTAAGGAGGGAAAAGACCTGTGCTCAAAAAAGTATAAGATACTGATTAAAACTGGCTCTTTCGAAGTGACTTTTTGTGTTAACTAGTCATATGATTGAGGTTATTAATGCTGAGGAGTATTTAGTACCCCCCTCTCAAATCAATATTACCAACTAGAAAACTGAGGCCCAGGGAGTCTGGGAGACTCACCTAAAGTTACACAAGGGGGAGGGGCATATCTTCCTGGAGGTCGTTGGTTTATTCTAAAGGAGCACATTGTGTTCAGGTCGAAAATGAGTGAGACAAAGAGGTGTAGACTGACTGATCTCAGTAGGACTTTAATCCTCCATGTATAGAAAACTCCACTTGTCAGTGTAAATACCTACTCAAATTAGTATTGTATTTGCGAACTTGCCAGCATGTATGAAGGTGCATTTCAGTTTATTATTAGAGCTTGGCCCTAGTGTGGAAAAATATTAATTGCCATTCAGAATAATTTTTAAAAGATGAATATCTGAAATGCAAATACAGGATTGCCTTAAGCACAATAAACAATTAAATCAATTACAATTTACCAGTGAAACTTTCAAGCATTGAGATGCTTAGTGAAAGGCAGAGAATGTCAGAGTGGTTTAAATATTTTCATCTGCAGTCAGAGGCATTGGCCGTGCTGAGCTGGAAGGTATCTTGGCATCTGTTGGGATGATTTTCTTCCCTTTAAGGAGCCCCAAGCTCTTGAAACACTGGAGCAGGACAGAGGGACCCTCTGAGGGTTAAGATCTTCACTTTGACTTATTTCTAATAGAGACACTCTACTTTTACCTGTTTCACAGCTTGGCTTCTCTTATTTAGAAAACAAACTGAAAAACTTGCTTGTATAGTATTTTATATCTTTTATTTTTTATTGAATATAGTTGTTTTATAATATATTAGTTTCATGTGTACAACATAGTGATTCAATATTTTTATAGATTGTACTCCATTTAAAGTTATTACAAGATAGTGGCTATAATTCCTTGTGCTATACAGTGTGTCCCTGTTGCTTATTTATTTTATACATAATAGTTTGTACCTCTTAATCCCCTACTCCTATCTTGCCCCTCCTCACTTCCTTCTCCACATTGGTAACCACTGGTTTGTTTTCTATATCTGTGAGTCTGTTTCTCTTTTGTTACATACATTCTTTTGTTTTAAGATTCCACATATAAGTGATAACATAGAGTATTTGTTTTTCTCTGTCTGACTTATTTCATCAAGCATAATACTCTCTAGGACTGTCCACATTATTGCAAATAGCAGAATTCCATTCTTTTTTATGATTAAGTAATATTATATTTATATCTATATCTATATCTATATATATATATATATATATATATACCATATCTATATACTATATATATAGTATATATATCCATTCATTTCTTCATGGACACTTAGGTTGCTTCCATATCTTGGCTATTGGAAATAATGCTGCTATGAATATTGGGATGCACATATCATTTTGAATTAGTATTTTCCTTTTTGTCAGATATATACCCAGCAGTGGAATTGCTGGATCATATGGTAGTTCTATTTTTATTTTTTTGAGGAACCTCCATATTGTTTCTCATAGTGGCTGCACAAATGTACATTTCCAACAATAGTGTCCTAAGGTTCCCTTTTCTCCACATCCTTTTGAACTTTTGGTATTTGTAGACTTTTTTTTTTTTTTTTTGGTGGTACTCAGGCCTCTCACTGTTGTGGCCTCTCCTGTTGCAGAGCACAGGCTCCAGATGCGCAGGCTCAGTGGCCATGGCTCACGGGCCCAGCCGCTCCACGGCATGTGGGATCTTCCCGGACCAGGGTACGAACCCATGTCCCCTGCATCGGCAGGCAGACTGTCAACCACTGCGCCACCAGGGAAGCCCTGTAGACTTATTGATAATAGCCATTTTCACAGGAGTGAGGTGATATCTCATTGTGGTTTTGATTTGCATTTTTCTGATGATTAGCTATGTTGAGCATCTTTTCATGTGCCTGTTGACCATCTGTATAACTTCTTTGGAAAAAATGTCTATTCAGGTCTTCTGCCCATTTTTAATTAGGTTGTTTGCTTTGTTTGATATTGAGTTATATGAGCTGTTTATAGATTTTGGATATTAACTCTTTCTCAGACATATCATTTCCAAATATTTTCTCCCATTCAGTAGGTTGTCTTTTTGTTTTGTCAATGGTTTTCTTTGCTGTGCAAAAGCTTTTAAGTTTAATTAGGTCCCATTTGTTTATTTTTGCTTTTATTTATTTTGCTTTAAGAGACAAATCTTAAAAAAATATTGCTATGATATATGTCAAAGAGTTCTGCCTATGTTTTCTTCTAGGAGATTTATGGTCTCAGGTCTTTAATACATTTTGAGTTTTTTTGTATACGGTGTGAGGAAATGTTCTAATTTCATTCTTTTATGTGTGGCTTTTTTCCAGTTTTCCCAGCATCACTTACTGAAGAGACTGTCTTTTCTCCATTGTATATTCTTGCCTCTTGGTCATAGATTAATTGACCGTAAGTGTATGAATTTATTTTCTGGCCTCTTTATTCTGTTCCCTTGATCTATGTGTCTGTTTTTGTGCCAACACCATGCTTTTATGATTCCTGTAGATTTGGAGTATAGTCTGAAGTCTGGGAGGGTTATACCTCCAACTTTGTTCTTTTTGTCCTCAAGGTTGCTTTGGCAATTCAGGGTCTTTTATTGTTCTTTTGGGATTATTTGTTCTAGTTCTGTGAAAAATATCATGGGCATTTCGATAGGGATTGAATTAAATCATAGATTGCTTTAAGTAGTATAACCATTTTAAAAATATTAATTCTTCCAATCCAAGAGCAGGAATATCTTTACATTTCTTTGTATCATCTTCAATTTCCTTCATCAATGTTTTATGGTTTTCAGAATATGTCTTTCACCTCATTGGCTAAGTTTATTCCTAGGAATTTTATTCTGTTGATGTGATTTTAAACAGGATTTTATTTTTGCTTTCTCTTTCTGATAATTCATTATTAGTGTATAGAAAAGCAACAGATATCTGTATATTAATCTTGTATCCTGCAACCTTTCTGAATTCATTTATTAGTTCTAGTATCTTTTTGGTGGAGAGACTTTAGGGTTTTCTACATAAAGTATCAAGTCATCTGAAAATAGTGACAGTTTTACTTCTTCCTTTCCAATTGGGATGCCTTTTATTTCTTTTTCTTTTCTGATTGTTGTGGCTAGGACTTCTAATATTATGTTAAACAGAAATTCTGAGAGTGGGCATCCTTGTCTTGTTCCTGATTTTAGAGGAAAACTTTCAGCTTTTTACCACTGAGTATGATGTTAGCTGTGATTTGGTCATAAATGACCTTTATAATGTTGAGATACCAACTTTGATGAACTTTTTTTTATCATAAAAGGGTGTTGAATTTTGTCAAATGCTTTTTTCTGTGTCTATTGAGATGATCATGTGATTTTTGATCCTACCTTTTGTTAATGTGGTGTATCACACTGATTGATTGTGAATATTGAACCATCTTTGCATCCCTGGAATAAATTCCACTCGATCACGGTCTATGATCCTTTATATGTATTGTTGGATTCAGTTTCTTAATATTTTGTTGAGGATTTTTGCATTAATATTCATCAAAGATATTGGCCTGTAATTTTCCTTATTGTAGTGTCTTTGTCTGGTTTTGGTATGAGGGTAATGCTGGCCCCATAAAATGAATTTGGGAGTGTTTCATCTTCAATTTTTTTGGAATAGTTTGAGAACAATTTATAACTTGATAGGAGTTTGGATGCATGCATTTGTATGTTTTATTACATTTGAATTTTATGTAAAACACTATAAACAATTAATGATCTCAATTAGAGCATGTTGAAGTATTTAAGGGGAGATATACTAATATCTGTGATTTACTTAGAAACACACCAAAAATAAGGTAGATTGATGGGTAGATATAGGATGGATATACAATGAAGAAAGTATAGTTGTCTGTTAATGGTAGCATATAGATGGAAGATCTTAGGTGTGCTTTTTTCAACTTTGCTGTACATTTATAAAACTCACCAATATAGTTCAACTCTCTCATTTTCAAAATGGGGAAAGTGAAGTTTAGGGAGAAGAAGATTAATTCATTGTCAGAGCAGCAATTAGAACCAAAACAACTCATTCGGCAGCTTGTCTTTACATTCAAATTTGATCATTTGCCCCAAGATTTCTTTATATAAGTGTCAGAAAAATCATGAGTGTTATCAAAGATGAAAAAAGGCATTCTATAGTATTATTGAAACTCTTAATTTCAGGAAAATATCCTTTTCCTTCCTTTTTTATTTTTCATGCTTGTAGCATTGAGGCAGTTTTCATGCTTCTTTTTGTTTAGTACATTAGAATCAATTGTGAATTTATATATTCTATGGTATTTATGAACCAACTATCCATTTCAGTTTTATATTCACATACAAATGAATACAACTGGCATTTCCTGATCAATGTATTCCTTTTAAATTATAGCAGTGAAGGCAACTTCTTTAGAAAAGGTCCATGAACTTTACATAGATTCTTTTAATGTCTTTTTTGGGAAAACAAAAAAATGGCTTTGCATCTGGTGTTTGACTGGTATAAGTCATAATGAAGGACTACTAAAAAATGGCTTCTCCTTGGTCTTATACTCTTCTAGAACATTTAGAGGGTAAGAATCTCTGAAGTCAAGACTACCTTAAGTTTAATTCTTATGACATTTCTAAGTGTGAGATCTTGGGAAAGTTACTCAAGTTCTCTGAGTCTTTTTCCTTGGGTATAAAATAGGGATAATAATCACACCCTACTGATCAGGGTATTTAATAAAATCTATTATTACAATTTTATTAATGGTAACCTTAGAATTTGTTGGTGAATGACTTTTAGTTTTAACATTGTATGTCTATATTTTGTTTTGTTTATTTTACTTTTTATTTATAGCTGACATTTACTTTCATAAGAGATTGTGCTTCTGAATATTTATAGGATTTACAACTTCACTTGTCACGTCAATAAAACATGCACACTGTAATTCTTACAGTTCTTTATACAGAAACATGAGTCATCTATAAAGCACATTATGATTGGGTTTATTTATTCCTTAACTCTGTTCTCCTTTAAGAGATTCTTTCTTATTTCTCAGATTTTAGTGTTGATTACTGCTTTCTAGTCTTCTCCCTAAAGATTTCAAAATGTAAGAATTGTAGACTTGTACAACTCAAAATGTAAGGAATGTAGAATTTTAAAAGGGTGAGAAATTAAAATTTCAATCATTACTGTAACTTTAAAAAAATTGCAGTGTAAAGATGCTACTTTTGGGCTTCCCTGGTGGCTCAGTGGTTGAGAGTCCGCCTGCCGATACAGGGGACATGGGCTCGTGCCCCGGTCCAGGAAAGATCCCACATGCCGTGGAGCGGCTGGACCCGTCAGCCATGGCCGCTGAGCCTGAGCGTCGGAGCCTGTGCTCCGCAACGGGAGAGGCCACAACAGTGAGAGGCCCACGTACCGCAAAAAAAAAAAAAAAAAAAAAAAAAAAAAATGCTACTTTTTCATATTAAGTGGATAAAGATATTCTTAATTGTAGTAGGCACCACTCAGACTAATGAAAATGTTAGCTGGGATATATACATAAATAAAGCAAATACATTTTATTCTAAAATATTAAATATATTTTATCCACCCCAGCATACATATACATATAAGATAATAGTATATCATTTGAAGGAGAAACAAATGTCAAAGTTTTATGTACTGTAGTTCAGTAGTTGTATAATGCTTTCTTTGTGTATCATCTCAAATTCTTTTTTTAATCATATTTTATAGTTTTCAAGGTGACAAAATGAGCTCACTGTACAGAATCATAAAATTTGGAAGGTTGGGAGGAAGCTTTGAGATTTGGAATTCTAAATTAGTGGTTTTTAATCCTTATTTCAGGAGGTTTTAAAAAATTACTAATGCCATACTCCAGATGCATTAAATTAGAATCTCTGGGAATAGGGCCTGAATAGTCCTAGTTTTCAGAAGCTCCCCTGGTGATTCTACCATGATGTCAATGTCAGAATCATCCATCTGTTTTTGTTTTTTGGTTTTTGGCAACATTTAGAAAGGAAACAGAAGTGCTCTAGATCTTGGTGAAGTCAGACTATTTGCCTTCAGAATTAAAAAAGAATCTTGGTCTCCTCTTAAACCAGTGCTTTTTCCACTCTCCCACACTGCTTTCCTTTGGTTACTCCAGACTGTGTTTTTCTTAATGAGTTCGTGTGGTCCTCAAAACCCTTGGGAGAGATTATCATGTGTAGTCAGGCCTTGTTTGGTGGATGAGCCTCACGGGTATCGTACATTTGTATTTTCTGAAGCACTGGGGAATGAGTGAAGATATTGGCTTAGCCCCTAGATACCTGAACTTGATTGGTCAAGCTGCTCCATAAACAGAGTTATTTCTGGCCAGGAGAAAGTACAGTGCACTTTTAGTTGGCTACTCTAAATTTTATGCACTGCATATTTATTATATTATATTTAACTTTTTTCTGTGATAATGTACTATATGTGTAATAGACTAGTTTTAATTATGGGTCATATATTAAGTTTAAAGATCATATAATAAAAAATAAATATTTAAAGTAATTTTACCTATTGTAAAATTATTTTATATTAATTATTATGATTTTGTTCTCATTTATAGACAACAATATTATTCATATACTATCTAGTTAACTTGCCTTCTATGTATTTCAGAATTTTTTTAAATATGGAGTTACAATATTGTCATGCCATTACAGCTAATTTCCAAAGGAATCAAAATGTGGAAAATCTGTTCATAAACCTTTTTTGATATATCCTTTTGAAAAATACAGTTTATTCTAGGTTTTCATCACCATTTCTTGCTGTGGCGGGATAATGTTATAGTCTCAAGTGACATGTGGACAAACATGGATTCAAGGGTAGTGCCTCTTGAAGGCCTTGTTTAAAACACTCACTCTGGGATACTACTGTGCTTCTTTACTTCCAGACTGACCACTGCTCTAAGCAGTGTTGGGGCAATGCCTGGGCTGCCCGACCCCTTGAAGTTCAAGAAGAAGCATCAGGACTTCTCATGATGGGAGGTCAGAATCAATGTAAGTGACTTCCTAACAGGGACAGCTAAATCCCTTCAGTGATTTAGGTCTGTATGAAGTCTGCCATATAAAAGATTATTTCCAGTGTGTGGTGTTTGTCATCATCATACCCCAAAATCTTGCCTTTGACATAAAATGAAACTTTAGAAGCATTTCTCAAGTGTTAATTCTTATGTATCTCTGGTGAAAAGCACAGTGCAAAGATATAATGTGTTCAATTTGTTGTTTCCTTAGGATTACCCATCAATATTTTCAATTCCATTAAATATTAGTTTAAGGAAACTGGAGTTACTTTGAAAATTTCCATCAATGATAGCTTAGAGAAAACTTAGAAAGTCTAATTTAAAATTTTTGTGGACTTTAAAGATGAGCATAAATGTACTCATAAATGCATAAGTGGGCAAAGCTGCAAGATTTCTATCTTTGAGAAAAGTTTTAATTTTGTTGTAATTTGACATTGTTGTTGAGCATTGTTGCTTAGCACAGATTTATTTCTTTTCAGTGATGTTACTTCATGAAATGTCAACCATGTAGGAATTCCCAAAGATAACAGCTCCGTAAATTGTATCAGAAAACACTTGATGTGTACAAATGGATAATAGAAATAGTAGAAATAATGTTCATTTGTGATGAATTACACAAGACTAGGGTTGGATTTTTCCTTTGGGGCAAAATAAAGAAGTTGTAATATGATGCTTGTATTAAGATGGAGTTTTCATTAAGAATAGAAGAGGAGAAAGTGATGAAATAATAGAAAACATCATAATACCATCAAATTTATTCTCATCAAGTCCTGGGGATCTAAATATCTTTTCAAACAGTTTTCTTCTAACTGTTTATAAGTGACAAGGTTATGGTGTTTGAAGATAATGAGAGGATAATTTTCTTGTACTGTTGAACTCTAGAACTTTTGTGTAAAATTATAATACTTCATTATATAGAAAGAACAACAAAGTTCTACAGTAAGTAAAAATTCTAACTGGTTTCTGTTTTTCTAATGGCTTGCATCTAACTCTGATAAACAAGTTTAAACTTATATCATATAAAGTAATGTTTCACATATTGCTATTTTCCTTCATTTAATCCAATCCATAACATATTAAAATAATGAGTACTGGAAAGTACCTAAAGCAAAAAGCCCCAGGTATATTTTAGGGTTCCTATAATCAGTTTAAAAGAGAGTCATTTAAGTTCTGTGAGTATCAGATCTGATTCCCTTCCCTGCCTACCCTCCTAGGCTGTTGTGAGGATGAAATGAGAGTAAATATGTAAAAGTACTATGTTAACTGCAACAGACTGTAGAAAATTTGTTAATCTTTTGGGCAAGATTTAGAACAAAACATTTAAAATAATCTGGGTATTTTATCCAGCAGCGTTAGAGAAGGACATCTTCCTTATATAACTTTTATTTAAAAAGAGTAAGAAGGGACTTCCCTGGTCGTCCAGTGGTTAAGACTCCATGCTTCCACTGCAGGGGGTGCGGGTTCCATCCCTGGTAGGGGAATTAAGATCCTCTCCTGCATGGTGCGTGGTGTGGCTAAAAGAATTTAAAAATTTTAAAGAATTTTTAAAGATGTGAAAGAAAGAGTAAGAAACGCAGCAATTAATATATAGTGGGCTGAAATACATAGAGTAACAACATCAAAATATTTACAAAAAGCAGCCTTAGCTATCACGGCATATACTGGAATCAGGCTGCCTTTGTCAGCCCTCCCTCCTCTCTCTCCCCTGCCCTCTCTAACTTCTCCACTTCCTTCTCTCCCTTTCTCCACTCTGTTTTCTTTCTACTCCCCTACTTTCCGAGGTTGGTAGGACTTTCTTGCTTGTCTCCTGACCTTACGTTTTATATTTTGTGGACCCTCTTTGTTGGTATTACATCACATAGACATCCTGGCAGGCTTTGTAGAAAGAGTTTGGACACCTTGCCCTTGGTGTTTTGTAGTGAAACAAGGTGGAGCTCTCAGCTGTGGACCAGAGAAAAGAGAGCAGTCTTTGGTCCCAGTGAGTAACAAAACCACAGGCGGTGTTGACAGGAGTGTATGGCCGTGCATTAACTGAGACAGTTCTGTGGTTTGAAACTCTTTAATTGTATCTGTCACTACCATTTACAACTAAAGAAAAATTTATTGAATCTCACCACATGTTTAGAATGAAAACTCAAAGAAGGGCAGAACCAGAAAAGTAATGCATAAAAAGGAAAGTAAGCAGAGTTTGAGAAGAAATACAAAGAAACCTGAATTGCATAAACAGGATAGCAGTCAAAGGTGAATTTTTCTGTTGGAGATGAGTTCTGGAAGGCTGTTGGATGAGAGAAGGACAGAGAGCTCATTATACCAGGGTTGCTGTGGCTTGTCAGGGCTGATTTCAGGAGAGCTGACTGGAGTTCTGAAACCTGGGGGACAGCACACACCAAGAACACCGGAAGGGAGAAAAACACCAAAAATGAATGGGTAGCAGGAGGTAAGGAACTCATTTATCTTGGCATTCATAGTTTAAACAT
Organism: Stenella coeruleoalba; assembly: GCF_951394435.1. Classification (NCBI taxonomy): domain Eukaryota; kingdom Metazoa; phylum Chordata; class Mammalia; order Artiodactyla; family Delphinidae; genus Stenella; species Stenella coeruleoalba. The sequence continues at coordinate 115,830,662 of NC_137149.1, forward strand.
CATAAACTTAAGAGGAATATGTTTTGAAACTATTTAAACTTATTAGCATCAAATACTTCTGTGATTCTTTGTTATTGGTTGTTTATTTTTGAAGCCTGCAATTGAAAAAGTGGTTTAAAAAGTGCAATATTTGCAAGAACATTGTATACCATTCTGTAATTACCCTGAGATGGAAAATTGGGTTCTCCATTGTTCCCTTTTCTTCATTTATTATAAGCATCCTTTTCCTTCCCTTTCTTCCTCTGTCTCTTTCTGCTTCCTTTCCTTCCTTGTTTTCAATTCTCCCACTTCAAGATTTTAGAATGATTTCTTTAGACTTACAGGTCCTCACTGGACAATGGCACATCTCACAAGTATTTTCTTCAAACATATCAATCATAGGCACCATAAACTCGAAGGAGATTAATGTGTCACAGTGAATTTTCAAATTTTCCCTGTTACATAAAGAAACTGATATTGACAAAGACAAAACAGTTAAAAAAAAAACAGAGCATTACTTCAATAATTTGGGCTATTTGTTAGCATTGTCTTATGATTTTCAGAATATATCTGTGTAAAAACTGGAAAATTTGGAATGTGATCTTTAGACAGAGGCTGCTCTTCTCTGAGGGTTAGAATCTGGTAACCAGTACAGGTTTTGAGAGTCGACCTCTGGTCAATTGACATTCCTTCCTCTGCCTGATTTTCTGCATTTGAGGGATTCTCAAGCTGCTGTAGTGTACCTCGGTCTCTCAGGTAGGAATATCGTTAACTAGCTTGTATTTGTCTTTGAATAAATTACCAAAAAAAGTGCCTTCTCTGAGCAGAAGAATTGCACCAGTAGACTCTTCCTTTCAAGTGTGGCTTGGCACTGAGACTGGGCTAGGTTTAGGTCTCCGTATGCCACCTGGAAACCGTCACAGATGTATAAATAGTACTACAATTACATGCAGTAGCCCTACCTCCAAGCAATGGGAAAAATGGGAAATTTTCTCTAAACATGATGATGCTTTATATATTATCAAACCCCAAAATACAGCAAAAACTTGTTTTCACTCTTAGTCAATAATCAGAAACTGCTGACTTTTGGAATTAGCAGATTATCAACATTTTATCTGTCAGTTTTCAAAGTTTTAAACAAAGTATTATTTAACATATTATATAATTAAGTATCTTAACTATAGTAATATGATATTAATTATTAGAAAAGTAAATCAGAAAATTGTTTCAATGCTATTCAGTGAGGCCTTGGCGTAGAAAAATAATGCAATTTACATGAAAGATTAAATTTTGAATACTATCATGGGTCAAAGATTTGATGACAGTAATTTTGATTTGCCAGTCTTGGTAGCATCCCAGATTCTCAGATAACTTGGGAACCTGTGGGTTGCAATAGAAGTAAGATATCAAATTGTGCCTCTATGTGTGTGTGTGTGTGTGTGTGTGTGTGTGTGTGTGTGTGTGTGTGTAGGTTTTTTCTATCCAGTTATCTTTTTATCTCTATCTATCTCTTTTTCTTAACATATGAATTCATGTTTTAAGACCTACTCAGGAGATAGCAAGCTGGATGGGAAAGGTTTGCAATTAAAAACTTTATATTTAAAGCTGTAATATTCCTCTTAAATGTATTTAAAACATGAATATTAAAACCCCAGAAGAAATGAAATTTGGAAATAATGTGATTGGCAATTTGCTCTTATCCTCTGGCTAACGTTCCTATGGGAGAAGGTGACTCAGGGAGGGAAACAGGAGGCCACTCTGTCTCAAGAAGCAGAAGGCAGAGGGTGAGTCTTGAGTATATTTTAGGTTCAATTTGCACAATCTAGTGATGAAATCACCTAGTTTTCAGGGATTCCTACTGTTGTTCTGGACATTTCAGCTGGCATTAGTGCCACGCATTCTTTTCATTGATATTTAAGCCAAAGTAGACAGGTGCTACCCAGTGGTGCCATACCAGAGCCAGGAGCTGAAAGTCAGACCCCAAGAACTCCCAGCCAGATCGCTGTACTGTCCAACTCTGTTGCTTCACTAACTTCGCAATATTGGAACATTATGGTTTATACAATTGAGCAACTACAGTTTTGGACTCTATTTATTAAATCATGATAAGGTTTTATTGCACTAGATGAGTGGAGAATACTAGGTTTATGTTATTCTTTTTTTGAAATTAATTCCAGCTTCTTTATCAAAATAAAAAGTAATAGCTCTGGCCATTGACTATTCACGTTTGATATTACAGTTTTGAAATGTGAATTTGATGTTATATTACTTATTTAGAATCTAGAGCAGAACTCTAACTACTGAAGCTACCTTTAAGAATTAAAAAAACAAGTATATAAAAATCTCAATTGGAAACTTTTGCTTCAATGAAGGAAGGCATGGCCTTTGGAAGATACATACTAAAATCAAGTGAAGGATATTAGCTTACTCTTTCAAATTTTTTATTTTCCTTTTATTTCCTTAGACTGTGTTTTATAGGAATATTGAATTTGTGATTCTTACGTTTGATACTGATGAAGGACCTTTAAGCAAGTTCAAAGTAAAACTAAAATAAAAATTATTAAGATTATCTCTAGAACATATTAAGTGTGTTTAATTCCCTTTAGAACTGGAAATTTTAACTAGTTTTTAAAAAATTTTTTCCTGCTCTATCTATTGCATTAGCAACCATAGACCAAGTGACATCATTGTTTTTAATAAAACAGATTAATAAAAATGTAAGAAGATTAAGCATTTTAGATTCTGGCTTTTATGCTTAATATGAGAGTATTGGTTTGAAGCCAGTACATGCTAATTTATTGGCACTTTCCTTGAAGTAATGTAGAAGATTACCTCCTCTGAGATTGTTCACCTGGGGTAGTCATTCTCAGCCAAGGAGCAATTTTGCCCCCAGGGAACATTTGGCAATATCTGGAAACATTTTTGGTTGTCACAGCTGGGGAGGTGGGTTGCTACAGGCATCCAAAGAATAGAAGCCAGAGATGCTGCTAAACATCCTACCATGCATAGGACAGCCCCCAGCAAAGAATTATCCAGTCCAAAATGTCAAATAGTGCCAAGGTTGAGAAAGCCCTGGTCTAGGAGTGTTTATTGCTTCCTCCTATTGCTTTCCTTTTTCCTTTTCCTTCTTTCTTTTTCCATTCCTCTTACTTAAATAGGTATGTGTAGCTTTGTGGAGAAGGGTAAGTGGCTGTTTATTTTGTACTAGATGTAATCTTTTAAGAATTATTTCCTAAGGTGTGGCTTGTACAGAATGAAAAGGTGGTCAGGGGGCCTGCACTTGGCTGTACGACCTTGGACTTGTCACTTACCTCTTTCTTTCTCTAAAAGTCAGAACTGAGCGAGATCTGAGGTTTCTTTTAGCCTCAGAAAATCAAAATATTTTGGCTAAACCATTCATTCAACCTCACACAAGCACCTTCTTGTGTCAAATGCCATTCTAGGTGCTGTGAGTGAACTGGTACAGAAGATCAGAAGACGTAGCTTCTGATTTCTCAATGCCTGTGATTTAACTGGGGAGATGGATGTGTAAACAAAAGTGATCACACACTGTGAAAAGAATTCAAATAAAAGAGGCTATTGGACGAAAGGAGGAATTTGCCAGAAGGGGAGGCAGGGCATCTCAGACAAAAGGAATGGCATAGGCGAAAGCTTAGGATTATGAAAGCCCTGTTAGGTTAAGTAATATTGAAAAGTTTCAGTGTGATGGGGATATGGTTGCTGAATGAAAATGCTCTTCTTGTGTTGCTTTAAAATATCAAAAATTTACAAAAGAATTTTACAGCTATGAAAAATAAATATTATCACATAGTCCTTGCACTGGAGCCATTGGTTCATGTCCAAAGTGTTCATCACAAGCACAGACAGCCTGGATCACAGTCTGAGGATCCCGTCAGGTCCTGTCTTTCCTACTGTACTTGTCTTAACTTGTGCCTGATCTGCTGCTTCATTGTTAAAACTGTGGATTGTGGTGCAGAAGAGCCAGGAACAACGCATCCAAATTTTAAGAAGTGTCTGCTTTTCCCCTCTATCAAGTTCCCTGGAAATAGTTTAGAATTTTAATAATCCCCTTGGGGCAATGGACTTGGGTAATTAAAACAGCTGATTTAATTCACAAATGTAGGTGGGCCAAATGTAGTGTCATCCCATTTAACCCTCCTAAAACAAATAGAGAGCATGATGACAGAAATAGTGCCAAGGCTTCTGCCACACATAGACAACAGGCAGCACCGGTTTTTGGCTTGGTGACCAAACACTGGTCAGCATTGCTGAACTAGTGATTCTCAGCTCGGCCTAAGGCACCATCATACTCAATTGTCTTTTGCAGCTGTGAAAATCAGTATCTTCCCTTAGAGTATGTCATAAAAGGGAATGAGAGTATTCTGAGGGAAACTGATATTTTATCAGCTGTAAAGAAAGAGACAAATTTTGCATGAGTTTTCCCTCAGCAAATCTGACTTTTCTCAGGAGAAGGGAGTTTAAGTAGAATAACTCCTTTTGCTGCTTTCCTTTGGAAATATCCAGATATAAAAAGAAGTCATGTAGTAGATATCACAGTGACTGGAGAGTTCAGGAAATCTCTCTTCTCTTTCCAGCCAAGAGCTGACTTTCTATTACGCTTAACTTCTTGATGTCTGAACTTCTCCTTCTAGAAATAAATCTAATAGTACCTGCTATTCTTGGCTCAGGACTTATGAAGTAATGTCTATAGAGTATTTGTGAAGAAAAAGGTTCTATAACACAAACAAGTATTTTTCCACCCTTGATATCAGTTAGTTTCCAGTTTGTATGACTAAATTCTAAGTAGTCTGACATTTGGCAACCTCTTTTTTTTCCCATCAGAATGTAAAATTCGTGATTAGCCGCTCATTATGAATTTGTCACAACTTCACTTAACCTAATAAATATCCCAGAAAGAGTTGACTTGGCTAGAGCTGAATCAGTACAGCTTTATGAATTTGGCCACTAAGTTAAGCCAATAGTTTTAAATCTGTACTGATCTAAGGACGAATGTGCAGAAAGCAAGACCTGGGTGCATTCTCCCAGAATCAGTGGAGTTCAGCTGTCAATCAGGTTGGTTAGAGGAGGAGGAGGTACAGATGAATGTGCGGAAGGTCAGCATGTCCCCCTTTGATATGTAGAGACCAGCAGTGGTACTAGCAGAGGGACCAACTGAAGAATTAGTGGGCAAGCAATCTTAAGTGTGACTTACGAGATTTAAAATGTTTTGAGTTCTTAAAGATTGTTCATTATGCCATAGGTGCATGTTATTTTATGGTCTATTAGATTTTGTTTTCTATGTAAATAATCATCTGCTGCCTGCTTAAGAGACAGCTGTACACGCTCATTTATAGATAGGCTGTGGCTGCTTTTGCATTACAATGGCAAGCTACGCAGTTGCAACAGAGAATTTTATGGCCCACAAAGACTAAAATATTTACTATCTGTCTCTTTACAGAAAAAGTATGCTGACCCTTGCTTTAAAGAAATACCTTTGGTAAACAAAAACTATAGATAAATTCTCTCAGTGTCTAATTCACCCAGACAAATGAAATTATTTTCTTTTGAAGAAATGATAACCCCCAATACTTTCTTTTCATCTTATTTGCTTTATAATACCTGAGAAAGTCTTTTAAAATGCAAATATTGAAATAATGTGTAAAAAGAACCATATTTCTTATGATCTATAAGCACTCCAGAAAAAAACGTATGCATATAGTAGTATAGTGACTGCAAAGTGATCTCTAATAGTGTTACCAGTTGTATTAGGGAAGTGAATAAACAATAACAATAACAACAGCAAATGTTTATAATATGTTTATTCTGTATTAGACACTGTTCTAAGTACTTTTAAATTTTTTCTTCAGCAACCCTTTAAAGTAGGATAATTATTATTATTTTTTAACATCTTTATTAGAGTATAATTGCTTTACAATGGTGTGTTAGTTTCTGCTCTATAACAAACTGTATCAGCTATACATATGGCATACATCCCCATATCTCCTCCCTCTTGTGTCTCCCTCCCACCCTATCTATTCCACCTCTCTAGGCAGTCACAAAGCACCGAGCTGATCTCCCTGTGCTATGTGGCTGCTTCCCACTAGCTGTCTATTTTACATTTGGTATATATGTAAAATATATATGTATATATGTCTCTCTTACTTCATCCCAGCTTACCCTTCCCCCTCTTCGTGTCCTTAAGTCCATTCTCTATGTCTGCATCTTTATTCCTGTCCTGCCGCTAGGTCCTTCAGAACCTTTTTTTTTTTAGATTCCATATATGTGTGTTAACATATGGTATTTGCTTTTCTCTTTCTGATTTACTTCACTCTGTATGACAATCTCTAGGTCCATCCACCTCACTACAAATAACTCAATTTCATTTCTTTTTATGGCTGAATAATATTCCATTGTATATATGTGCCACGTCTTCTTTATCCATTCATCTGTTGATGGACACTTAAGTTGCTTCCATGTCCTGGCTATTGTAAATAGAGCTGCAATGAACATTGTGGTACATGACTCTTTTTGAATTGTGATTTTCTCACGTTATATGCCCAGTAGTGGGATTGCTGGGTTATATGGTAGCTCTATTTTTAGTTTTTTGAGGAACCTCCATACTGTTCTCCATAGTGACTATGTCAATTTACATTCCCCCAACAGTGCAAGAGGGTTGCCTTTTCTCCATATTCCCTCCAGCATTTATTGTTTGTAGATTTTTTGTTGATGGCCATTCTGACCAGTGTGAGGTGATACCTCATTGCAGTTTGATTTGCATTTCTCTAATGATTAGTGATGTTGAGTATCCTTTCATGTGTTTCATGACAATCTGTATATCTTCTTTGGAGAAATGTCTATTTAGGTCTTCTGCCCATTTTTGGATTTCATTGTTTGTTTTTCTGATATTGAGCTGCATAAGCTGCTTGTATATTTTGGAGATTAATCCTTTGTCAGTTGCTTCGTTTGCAAATAATTTCTCCCATTCTGAGGGTTGTCTTTTGGTCTTGTTTATGGTATCCTTTGCTGTACAAAAGCTTTTAAGTTTCATTAGATCCCATTTGTTTATTTTTGTTTTTATTTCCATTTCTCTAGGAGAAGGTGCAAAAGGATCTTGCTGTGATGTATGTCATGGAGTATTCGTTCTGCCTATGTTTTCCTCTAAGTGTTTTATAGTGTCTGGTCTTACATTTAGGTCTTTAATCCATTTTGAGTTTATTTTTCTGTACGTTGTTAGGGAGTGTTCTAATTTCATTCTTTTACATGTAGCTGTCCAGTTTTGCCAGCACCACTTATTGAAGAGACTGTCTTTTCTCCATTATATATTCTTCCCTCCTTTAGCAAAGATAAGGTGACCATATGTGCATGGGTTTATCTCTGAGCTTTCTATCCTGTTCCACTGATCTATATTTCTGTTTTTGTGTCAGTACCATACTGTCTTGATTACTGTAGCTTTGTAGTATAGTCTGAAGTCAGGGAGCCTGATTTCTCCAGCTTCGTTTTTCTTTCTCAAGATTGCTTTGGCTCTTCCGGGTCTTTTGTGTTTCATACAAATTGTGAAATTTTTTGTTCTAGTTCTGTGAAAAATGCCAGTGATAGTTTCATAGGGATTGCATTGAATCTGTAGATTGCTTTGGGTAGTATACTCATTTTCACAATGTTGATCCTTCCAATCCAAGAACATGATATATCTCTCCATCTGTTTGTATCATCTTTAATTTCTTTCATCAGTGTCTTACAGTTTTCTGCATACAGGTCTTTTGTCTCCTTAGGTAGGTTTATACCTAGGTATTTTATCCTTTATTTTGCAATGGTAAATGGGAGTGTTTCCTTAATTTCTCTTTCAGATTTTTCATCATTAGTGTATAGGAATGCAAGAGATTTCTGTGCATTAATTTTGTATCCTGAAACTTTACCAAATTCATTGATTAGCTCTAGTAGTTTTCTGGTAGCATCTATAGGATTCTCTATGTATAGTATCATGTCATCTGCAAACAGTAACCGTTTTGCTTCTTCTTTTCCGATTTGGATTCGTTTTGTTTCTTTTTCTTCTCTGATTGCTGTGGATAAAACTTCCAAAACTATGTTGCATAATAGTGATGAGAGTGGGCAACCTTGTCTTTGTCCTGATGTTAGTGGAAATGTTTTCAGTTTTTCATGATTGAGAACGATGTTGGTTGTGGGTTTGTCATATATGGCCTTTATTATATTGAGGTAAGTTCCCTCTATACCTACTTTCTGGAGGGTTTTTTATCATAAATCGGTGTTGAATTTTTCAAAAGCTTTTTCTGAACCTACTGAGATGATCATATAGTTTTTATACTTCAATTTGTTAGTATGGTTTATCACATTGATTGATTTGCATATATTGAAGAATCCTTGCATTCCTGGAGTAAACCCCACTTGATCATAGTGTATGATCCTTATAATGTGCTGTTGGGTTCTCTTTGCTAGTATTTTGTTGAGGATTTTTGCATCTACGTTCATCAGTGATATTGGCCTGTAGTTTTCTTTCTTTATGATATCTTTGTCTGGTTTTTGTATCAGGGAGATGGTGGTCTCATAGAATAAGTTTGGGACAGTTCCTCCCTCTACTATATTTTGGAAGAGTTTAAGAAGGATAGGTGTTAGCTCTTCTCTAAATGTTTGATAGAATTTGCCGGTGAAGCCATCTGGTCCTGGGCTTTTTGTTGTTGGAAGATTTTAAATGACAGTTTGAATTTCAGTGCTTGTGCTTGGTCTGTTTATATTTTGTATTTCTTCCTGGTTCAGTCTCAGAAGACTGTGCTTTTCTAAGAATGTGTCCATTTCTTCCAGGTTGTCCATTTTATTGGAATATAGTTGCTTGTAGTAATCCCTCAAGATTCTTTGTATTTCTGCAGTGTGAGTTGTTACTTCCCCTTTTTCATTTCTAATTCTGTTGATTTGAGTCTTCTCCCTTTTTTTCTTTATGAGTTTGACTAATGGTTTATCAATATTTTTTATCTTCTCCAAGAACCAGCTTTTAGTTTTATTGCTCTTTGCTATCATTTCCTTCATTTCTGTTTCATTTATTTCTGATCTGATCTTTATGATTTTGTTCCTTCTGCTAACTTTTGGGTTTTTTGCTCTTCTTTCTCTGATTGCTTTACGTGTATGATTAGGTTGTTTATCTGAGATGTTTATTGTTTCTTGAGGTAGGATTGTATTGCTATAAAGTTCTCTCTTAGAACTGCTTTTGCTGTATCCCATAGGTGTGGGATGGGTTGTTGTGTTTTCATTGTCATTTGTTTCTAGGTATTTTTTTTTATTTCCTCTTTGATTTCTTCAGGGATCTCTTGCTTTTTAGTACTGCATTGTTTAGCCTCCATGTGTCTGTAATTTTTACAGATATTTTCCTGTAATTGGTATCTAGTTTCATAGCACTGTGGTCAGAAAAGATACTTCATATGATTTCAGTTTTCTTAAATTTAGCAAGGCGTGATTTGTGACCCAAGGTATGATCTATCCTGGAGAATGTTCCATGAGCACTTGAGAAGAAAGTGTAATGTGCTGTTCTGGGATGGAATGTCCTATAAATATCAGTTATGTCCATCTTGTTTAATGTATCATTTAAAACTTGTGTTTCCTTATTTATTTTCATTTTGGATGATCTGTCCATTGGTGAATGTGGGGTGTTAAAGTCCCCTACTATGATTGTGTTACTGTTGATTTCCCCTTTTATGGCTGTTAGCATTTCCCTTATGCATTGAGATTCTCCCACGTTGGGTGCATAAATATTTACAATTCTTATATCTTCTTAAATTGATCCCTTGATCATTATTTAGTGTCCTTCTTTGTCACTTGTAATAGTCTTTATTTTAAAGTCTATTTTGTCTGATATGAGAATTGTTACTCCAGCTTTCTTTTGATTTGCATTTGCATGGAATATCTTTTTCCATCCCCTCACTTTCAGTTTGTATGTGTCCCTAGGTCTGAAGTGGGTCTCTTGTAGACAGCATATGTACGGGTCTTGTTTTTGTATCCATTCAGCCAATCTATGTCTTTTGGTGGAGTATTTAATCCATCTACATTTAAGGTAGGTATCAATATGTTTGTTCCTATTAACATTTTCTTAATTGTTTTGGGTTTGTTATTGTAAGTCTTTTCCTTCTCTTGTGTTTCCTGCCTAGAGAAGTTCCTTTAGCATTTGTTGTATAGCTGGTTTTGTGGTGCTGAATTCTCTTAACTTTTGCTTATCTGTAAAGGTTTTAATTTCTCCAACAAGTCTGAAATCCTTGTTGGGTAGAGTAATCTTGGTTGTAGGTTTTTCCCTTTCAATACTTTAAGTATGTCCTTTACTCCCTTCTGGCTTGCAGAGTTTCTGCTGAAAGATCAGCTGTTAACCTTATGGAGTTTCCCTTGTATGTTAATGGTTGCTTTTCCCTTGCTGCTTTTAACATTTTTTCTTTGTGGTTAATTTTTGATAGTTTGATTAATATGTGTCTTGGCATGTTTCTCCTTGGATTTATCCTGTATGGGACTCTCTGCGCTTCCTGGACTTGATTGGCTATTTCCTTACCCATATTAGGGAAGTTTTCAACTCTAATCTCTTCAAATATTTTCTCAGTCCCTCTTTTGTTCTCTTCTTCTTCTGAGACTCCTATAATTTGAATGTTGGTGCGTTTAATGTTGTCCCAGAGTTCTCTGAGACTGTCCTCAATTCTTTTCATTCTTTTTTCTGTATTCTGCTCTGTAGTAGTTATTTCCAGTATTTTATCTTCCAGGTCACTTATCCGTTTTTCTGCCTCAATTATTCTGCTATTGATTACTTCTAGAGAATTTTTAATTTCATTTATTGTGTTGTTCATCATTATTTGTTTGCTCTTTAGTTCTTTCAGGTCCTTGTTAAACTTTTCTTGTATTTTCTCCATTCTATTTCCAAGAATACGGATACCTTTACTATCATTACTCTGAATTCTTTTTCAGGTAGACTGCTTATTTCCTCTTCATTTGTTTGGTCTGGTGGGTTTTTGCCTTGTTCCTTCATCTGCTGTGTATTTCTCTGTCTTCTCATTTTGCTTAACTTACTGTGTTTGGGATCTCCGTTTCGCAGACTGCAGGTTCGTAGTTCCCGTTGTTTTGGGTGTCTGCTCCCAGTGAGTAATTGTGGTCCAGTGGGTTGTGTAGGCTTCCTGGTGGAGGGGACTGGTGCCTGTGTTCTGGTGGATGAGGCTGGATCTTCTCTTTCTTGTGGGCAGTACCATGTCCGTTGGTGTGTTTTGGGGTGTCTATAAACTTATAATTTTAGGCAGCCTGTCTGCTAATGGGTGGGTTCATGTTCCTGTCTTGCTAGTTGCTTGGCATTGGGTGTCCAGTGCTGTAGGTTGCTGGTCGTTGTTGGAGCTGTGTCTTAGTGTTGAGATGGAGACCTCTGGGAGAGCTTTTGCCATTTGATATTACATGGGGCCATGAGGTCTCTGGTGGACCAATGTCCTGAACTCGGCTCTCCCATCTCAGACGCTAAGACCTGACACCCAGGCAGATCTCCAAGACCCTGTCAGCCTACAATGCTCAGTAGAAAATTGAGAAAATAAGAGAAAGAAAGAAGGAAAATTTTAAATAAATAAAATAAAGTTATTGGGCTTCCCTGGTGGTGCAGTGGTTGAGAGTCCTCCTGCCGATGCAGGGGACACAGGTTCATGCCCCGGTCTGGGAAGATCCTGCATGCCACAGAGCAGCTGAGCCTGTGAGCCATGGCTGCTGAGCCTGCACGTCTGGAGCCTGTGCTCCGCAACAGGAGAGGCCACAACAGTGAGAGGCCCATGTACCGCAATAAATAAATAAATAAATATTTAAAAATAAAGTTATTAAAATAGAAAGAAATTATTAAAGATAAAACAATTTTAAAGTAATAAAAAGCAAAAGAAAGAGAGAAGGAACATAGCAGGCAATGAAACAAAGAAAACAAATCCACCAATGATAACAAGTGCTAAAAACTATATCAAAAACAAAAAACAAAACAAAAACAAAAAAAAGGACTGTCAGAACCCTAGGACAAATGGCAAAAGCAAAGCTATACAGACAAAATCACACAAAGAACCATACACATACACACTCACAAAAAGAGAAAAAAGAAAAAAAATATATATATATAATGAAAAAAGGAAGAGAGCAACGAAATCAATAAACAAATCTACCAATGATAACAGGCTCTAAATACTAGACTAAGATAAATGTAAAACCAGAAGCAAATTAAATGCAGAAAGCAAACCCCAAATCTACATTTGCTCCCAAAGTCCACCACCTTAATTTTGGGATAATTCATTGTCTACTCAGGTATTCCACAGATTCAGGGTACATCAAGTTGATTGTGAAGATTTAGTCTACTGCTCCTGAGGCTGGGGGGAGAAATTTCCCTTTATCTTCTTTGTTCACACAGCTCCTGGGGTTCAACTTTGGATTTGGCCCCACCTCTGCATGTAGGTCACTTGAGGGCATCATTTGGAAAGTCTGAGGTCTTCTGCCAGTGTTCAGTAAGTGTTCTGTAGGAGCTGTTCCACATGTAGATGTAGTTTTCATGTATTTGTGGGGAGGAAGGTGATCTCCATGTCTTACTTCTCCACCATCTTGAAGGTGCCCCCTCAATAATTTAATTAAATTTTAAATGTTTTTCTACTAACTGATTGACAGTTATTTTCTGGAAGAGATGAGAAATTACTGATAAGTTTGCTGCTGGACAATATGACAGAAGTTTTCTATGATATTTGAAGACTTTAGATGCCTTTTCTCTCAACTTAGAAAATGTAAAGTCAGCTGGAATAAGACAAGGTGCTTCCAAGCCATAGGAGCAGAGATGGGCAGGAGGAGAAATCTTGTTGTGCAGCATTTTACTTCTTAAAAGGAAATGTGAAAACCTCCTCTCCGTTTAGGTCTCTTTCCCTTCCCCAACTTTAAATATTTAAATTTAAGTATCATTGTCTTAACAACTGTATGATATCACTTATATTTAGAATCTGAAAAGCTGAACTCCTAGCAATAAAGACTAGAATGCTGATTACCTGGGCCTGATGGGTGGGAGATATAAGGAGATATTGGTTCAATAGTACAAACTTCCAGTTTTAAGTTGAATAAGTTCTCAGGATCTAATGTACTGCATGTTGATTATAGTAAATAATACTATAATATACACTTGAATGTTACTGAGGGAGTAAATCTTAACTTCTCACCACAAAAGAGAAATTGTAATTATGTGACATGAAAGAGGTGTTGACTAAAGTTATGATGGCCATCATTTTGCAATATACGAAGGTTCCAATTCAACCCGTACACCTTAAAGTTGCACAATGCTATAAGTCAATCTTGTCTCAGTAAATCTGGGGAAAAAATAAATATCACTGTTTTGAGTAACAGATAGTATTATAATTTTCATTTTAATCATCAAATATGACTTATAAAACCCATGAGAAAGAGACCCTATTGTGTACACACCCAAATTCTGCTCCTTCTCTTGTTCTTCCTTCCTTCATCATGCTCCAAGATCCTTTCATCTATCATTTATCATTTCTTAGCCTACTCACTGGAAAAACTATGAAATATCATGTATTTTTAAAGATGAAATACCTGATGTATTCATTCAGATATTGCTAATTCAAATTTTGGATCTTGGGGTTTTCACTTATCTCTTTATTTCATTTTGGTTCTCAAGGACAACAGAGGGTATTAGAATATTCCATGATTATTCTGTCTCACATATCACACACAACATTCTCAGAATAACAATACTAGAACTATTATTACCAATTCTGATTACTGAAAACAATAAAACAAAATGTCTTTGCATATATACATCTATGAACCTCAATTTTTTGTCAGAGCTTATAACCATAACATATAATATTTTCTTCCTTCTAACCTTCATCATTTTTCTTTGTTCTGCAAATAACTACTTATTTAATGCTCCACACAAGTTCTTCTGTTGATGTCCCTCTAGACATTTTTATTGTCTGAAATTTGTTCTCTAATAGATTCCTGAAGAAGGGCTAATAGTAACCACCTTCTGTGAGTTCTTTCCTATTGATAACAGTTTACTTTGAAAGTCAGTTTTGTTAAGAATGATCTTTGGCTCAAATTTTCATTTTTTTGAGCATCTTAATCATACTCTCCAGTTATTTCTGAAATAAAGCACCACTTTGAAAGACAATTGTTTTCTTTCCCTTATACTTCATATACTCCTTTTATCTCAATGTCCACACAGGATTTTATTTTTTTTCTTTCAAGTCCAGAATTTTACTAGATTATCTGTTGATGTTGGTAGTTATGGGTTGATACTCTCAGGTATATTATGTGCTTTCTTAATATATAATTTTTAATATCTTTATTTTGGGAATTTTTTATTATAATTTTTATTATTTATTTTGTTTCCTTCAGAGACTAGATATAAAATAATAGAGTGATTATAAGGTCCTTTAATTATTTTGATAGTATTGCCTCACTGATTTTTAGCTTCTTATATTATGTAAAAATTCAGAAGCTGTTGTGATTCCTGTTTTACTGTATGTTTCTCCTTTTTCTGACTCTTTTCATACCCGGTGTTCTGAAATTACTCAAGTATTTGCCTTAGTGTAAGTCTTTATTCTTTCATTGGGCTAGGCACCAGGTGAAACGTTTTTTATGTAGAAAGTCTGGTTCTTCACTTTGGGAAAATTTTCTTCTTTTATTTCTATTTTTTAATTGAAATATAGTTAGTTTCTGGTGTACTACATAGTGATTTGACATTTTTTTCAGTTAAGCAACAAATATTTATTGATTGATGTTTTAATGCTGAATAGGACAAACATTTCCTGTCCTCCTGGAACTTAGAGTTTTGAATGATATGGAAAGAGTAGTCAGTGCCATTGCAAGGGTTGAAACTCATGTGCCTCTTTACTCTTAGTCTAGTATTTTCTCCATTACCATCTTCTTATTTTAGCTCTTATTGAAAAATTGTACTCCTTACTGAGTTTATTTTAAATTGTATTTAATTATTATAATACGTAAGGATATTATGAATATCATTCATTGTCTAACTCAGGAGTATAGCTATAACTACCCAATTTCCAGAATTAATACAGCCACTGAAAATTCTGTTTTTGATGAAATGCTTAATGATTTGGCATTTGCATATGTTATGAAATGATCACCATGATAAATCTAGTAACCATCTATCCCCATACAAACTTACTACCATATTATTGACCATATTCCTTATGCTGTATATTACATCCCAATTGATTTATTTTATAACTGGAGGTCTTTACCTGTTAATTCTCTTCACCTGTTTCACCCAATCCTTGCCCCCAGGAATCACATATTTGTTCTCTGTATCTATGAGTCTGTTTTCATTTTGTTTTGTTCTTTAGATTCCACATATAATTGGGAGCATACAGTATTTGTCTCTCCCTGTCTTATTTCACTTAGCATAATACCCTGTAGTTTCATCCATGTTGTTGCCATTGGCAAGATTTCATTCTTTTTTATGGCTGAGTAATATTCCATTGTATATTTTTACCACATCTTCTTTATCCATTCATTGATGTATGGACACTAAGGTTGCTTCTATGCCTCAGCTATTGTGAATAACAAACACTGTATTGAACATAAAGATACATATGTCTTCTTAAATTAGTGTTTTCATTTCCTTCAGGTAAATATCCAGAAGTGAAATTGCTGAATCATATTGCAGTTCTATTTTTAATGGTTTGAGAAACTTTCATACTGTCTTCCATGTTGGCTGCACCAATTTACAATCCCAACAACAGTGCATGAGGGTTCCCTTTTCTCCACATCCTCACCAACACTTATTATTTCTTGTCTTTTTGTTAATAGCCATTCTAACAGGTATGAGGTGATATCTCATTGTGGTTTGGATTTGCACTTTCCTGATAATTAGTGTCTTCTATTATCTCTTTAATTTTTCTCTCCTCCCTTTCTTAATTCTCACATTTTATAATTCTTATTAGTTGAATGCTTGGCTTCCTGAATTAATTTTCTAATTATTTTCCTTTTGTTTTGTAGTTTTCACCTGCTATAGTCTGACTGTTTGTGTCCCCACAAAATTCATATATTGAGATCCTAATCCCCAATATGATGATATTTAGAGATGTGTAAGGTGTAAGGTGGTTATGTCATGAGGGTGAATCCCTCATAAGGACATTAGTGCCCTTATAAAAGAGGCCCCAGAGAACTCCCTTGCCCTTTCTGCCATGTAAGGACACAGCAAAAAGAAGACTGTCCATGAACCAAAAAACAGGCTCTCACCAGTCAGCACCTTGGACTTCCCAGCCTTGAAAACTGTGAAAAATAAATGTCTGTCATTTATAAACCACCCAGTCTGTGGTAATCTGTTTTAGCAGCCCAAAAGGAGTAAGGCACCATCTCTTTGCCTTTTTTAAGAATATAATTATATAATTTATAAAAGCCATGCTTTTCAAGTTTAAGTTTGATGTGCTGACAAAAGCATGCAGTCATTTAACTGTCACCACAATATCCCAAACTTCCCTTGTGCTCCTTTGTTGTCAATCCCCTTACCCTGTTCTCATCTCCAGACAACCACCACTGTGTTTTCTATTCCTGGAGTTTCCCCTTAAAATCTCTGTCTTTTTGTTCTCTTTTCCTATAAATTTCCTGAACTTATAGTTTTTCTAATTACCCTTCTAAAAAGAATTTTAATTTAAGCTGTATTTTAAATTTTTCTTAACATCTTGTTCTTATTTCATGGCTGCAATGTCATTTTATCTGTCTGTGGATATTAATTAAGGTTTCCTGAAAGTTTTTTCTGCATTTCCTCAGAGTTCCCTTTTCCTTTTGCTATTCATTTTTTAAAGTTGAATATATTTTTCGGATGTCCGATGGTTCTTAACTATCCAATCATATTCAGTGTGAAGTGCTGAAAAGCTGATCGGAAGTCTGTGTGCTTGGGTGGGTCTTTCAGGGTTTTGGGCTTCACTGCAGAGTGAATGTATTCATTGTTAACTCCAAAATTATTTGTAAATATTTTGCTTGGTGTGGTTTGCTACTTCCAAAGAATGAGCCACTCATGTCCTTCCTGATTATTCTAGTCTTACAAATTTGGGGCAGGAAAAACAAATTTGGAGCAGGAAAAGGGGCCTGTGGATCTCACTGATGGCTATGAAAATATCACTTAACCATTTTGTTTGAATGCCACATCTCATCCTGTGTTTATTCTCTGCTTGGTGTTCCTAAGTCTGGAATCTGATTGGCTACGTTTCTCCAGAAACTATAAAACTTTTTTCTGGGAAGCTTGACAGATCTGGATGGGGTAGGGTTTGGGTATCCAACTATTCTTTAAACAGATTTTGAAAAGACCCACCTGTTTTCAGCCCCAGCCTCGTCTTAGCCTTCCACTATACATGGAGCTCTCCATACTTTAACCTTTCTAGGGTTCTACAGGGTTAATTGGCTTGCTTCCTCTTCATTATTTCTTAAGGATTATCTTTCTTCCATTTTGCTAAGTCACTTATGCTTCCTCTATCTACTTACTATTTAGATTTAAGGTATATCTTAGTTTCATTCAAGATGGTGTCTAGACTTTGCTTTCTTGTTCTATCTATTGTTTATGGGATGTTTTTGAGAGTAGAAGAGTATGGAAATGTCTTTAAATATCCATCTTGAAATGAGAAGTCTACAGCTATATCCTTAAATATAGCTATGGACTTCTCATACATAAACTGCAGTCTTTTACAGCATTTGACACAACTAACATACTACTCTTTTTTTGAATTGAAGTATAGTTGATTTATAATATTGTGTTCATTTCGGATGTACAGCACACTGATTCAGGTTTTTTCCAGATTATACTCCATTATAGTTTATTACAAGATATTGGGCATAATTCCCTGTGACTTTCATGGTTGTTATTACTTTTATTCTCTTATATCTTCCTTTCTCTATTCTTATGGTGCCACTGTCATCTATAATATCTGTTAAACATGGATGTAATTCAGTGTTTTAAAATTATCACTTTTTTGACTTTCCATCAGTGATCACTTGGATGATCATATCTAACTTTAACCAAACTGCAATTCTGTATGTCCACCTTCTTACTGGGCATTTTCATTTCTGTGTTCTATCCATTTTAGTAAAAGTCAAATATTAAAATCAAAGATATATTTCTTACAAAACCAGCTTCTCTTCTCTTTCCTACTTCAGGACACTATAGTTTTCCTATGCAATCATGCTTAACATTTTAGAAGTACCTTTAAATACAGCCTACATATATAATTGGAAATTAAATCAATCTACTTGTTTTTCTTTAAAGTTTTATGTGATTGCAGTCAACGTTTTCTTTCCATTGCTGCTGCTTAAATCCAGTTTGAGCTATTTTTTCTTTTATTCTAATAAGAGACATACATTACACATTTGTATAACTAAAGAAATCTGCTCAGTGTAAATTCTGTCACACTGATGTAAGGAAGTTGAAATTCCTAAAAACTGTACAAAATAGGTCTTTCTTTACACACACACACAAACACACACACACACACACTGTGTATGTGTGTATATATATATATATATATATATATATATATATATATATATATATATATATATATATATATATATACACACAGGCATAAAGATAGCCAAAGAAATTGGTAATTTTATCATGGACAAATTTGTTGTATGGAGAGGAGAAATTTATTTCTTAAGTTGTTCAAGAAAATAAGGTTTCTCAGTTATATGCATATGTGCAGAGTAGAAATTGTTCCAAGCAAAATACCATGAGATTTTTTGCCCTCCTAGATATTCCTGTCTGTGTTATTGTTAGGAAAGACATGAAAGAGGATGTGACTTTTACTTATCATATATCATCTGTTTTATTAAAGAGCAGAATGCACATGGCAACCTTTGTTATCTAATTTTTCAACTGAGTACAAAATTGGACAGCATCAAACTTGCTTGCATTTTGTAAGCATTCACCATGTATTGGGATATTTCTCCTTGGTGTTCTATATCCTGCTACTTAGCTGAAACTGTTATACATTTGCTCAATCTTGTCTCTTAAGATTGCTCATTTCATTCTATATACAGAATAACTTAGAATTTAACATGATTTTGTTGTATCAGAGATTTCATTATCACTTTACATCATTTAGATCTGAGAATAAGATGTATTTTCTATATCTTCAGAGCTTTGTAATTGGATCAAGGTTATATAAAAACCTAAAATGAATGTCTTCTCAGTACATGTTTGAAAGATATGATTTGGTTTTCTGTAACTCTTGTTCTACTGTCTTTACTTCTGAACATAAAGCCTTTACTGAATTAATTTACTTCTTATTTACTGGTTTATAAAAGACAGAGCTTGAGAAGAGGTGATTCCTCTCAGGTCCTACAGAATAAATTGAACTTGTTCTAATGATGAGGAAAGAATTAAATTTTAGGAGAAAAGTAGAGATAAATTGAAGACAAGAAATTGTTTAAAAGTATAAAAAGAGCATATACCATGTATGAATGAAACAAAGTGCAAACCATTTTAGCATAGCTGAGAATTTATGAGGCGGGAAACAGAGGACAGGATATTTAATGAATGATGAGGCTAAGACATATTTTAATAATTCACTGTTGCTGAAATGTATCGACTGATCAAACTTAGCATTACACCTTAACAAAGATTGGGATTTTTATGTCCCAATACCAACATGAAAATGTATTTAAGTTTGAAGTACATTCATTTGAAAAAAGAAATTAAAATTAAGTAAAAAATAGGAAATAATTGTCCAAAGTACTCCCACATATAAGGAGTAAATGCTGTTACCAATAGCTAATTTTTATTAGCTTTCCTTCCTTCCTTCCTCTCTCTCTCTCTCATTTATTTTTCTTTTTTTTTTCTACATAATAAAACACAATTACTATATTCAGGCTCTCTTTCCTGTTATTTTTCCCTCCTTCCTTGTCACCTTGACTTTCTTTTTTTAAATTCTGGGATTTTAAAAAATTGGGGAGTTCCCAAGTAAAAAAATGAGGAGAAACAACACTTGTTGTTTGAAATGTGTTGACTTAAGGTAGGGTTAGAATCAATGACTTTAGAGTTCCTCCAGTCTGTGTTTAGACCTCAGCTAGGATACTTACTAGCTGTATGATCTAGGTCTAGCTACTTTTCTTCTGTTAGCTAATAATAGCAAATATTTGAATATGTATGGTGTTCTGGTCATTCTTTTACATTTTGGTTATTAACCCATTTATTCCTCACATTTAAGCCATTTTACAGATGAAGAGATGGGAGCACGGATAATAACTAAGTAGCTTTCCCAAGATAACATAATTCATGGTTCTTCATCAGGGACATCTGATATTTTTTCCAGTTTCACTTTTGGCCATTTCTCTACGCAAGCCTATACTTCCAACACCACTGGCATTTGCAGTTGCCATTTCATATATGTGTGACTTTGTAATGCACTTATCTCTGAGGTTCTTCCCACTACCCTGCCTATTTCTCTTCCTGGCTAACTTTTCACCCTCTTCCAAGACTCAGTTCCAACCCTAGCATCACTTCCAGCAGAAAGCCTTCCTTCTCTGTCCACCTATGGCTGTGTTAAAAAGAGAAGATGCTGGGCTTCCTTGCTTTACCTTTTTACTTTGCTGTATAGTTACTGCTTTATTTGTCTATCTCCATGATCAGACTGAGGCAAAAATTACTTCCTGTCTTCCTATTACCAGAGTCTAGCTGAGTATCTTTTAGTATGGAAGAGCAATTGAGAGAAGAATATAATCTTTTAAATTATAAGTTGGTATAATTTGAATAACTTACTTATTTTAGCTTTTGCTTCTTCAGTTGTACTTCAGTTGGCTTCAATACTATTTCCATCCTCATAGGATAAGTATGAGAAGTGAGATAGCATATGTTAAGTGCATACATGCCATGGGAAGCTTACTCAGTAAATAAGAACTGTTTCTGGATTATTATTAGTGTCCTAGATTATTCACATACATAGGCTTTCTCAGAACACCAAACTATGTTGATTATCACTGGTCATGGATCTTCTTGAGCACCATTTATTTTCACTTCAGACAAATATTTTCTCTGAAAGAGTATTTCATTTAAAGATTGGAAAGAGCAGAGAAAAATCTTTCAGTTATCAAAGGTAAATAGGACATTCAAGTTCTCTTTATTCCTCTCTAAATTTGAAATGTTTGTCTAGGTACTTTAAACCAAAATTAATTGCACTGCAAGATTAACTTCCTTGTTTATTTGCTATACTCAACATAAAAGAAAAAATTGC
This sequence comes from Stenella coeruleoalba, assembly GCF_951394435.1. Classification (NCBI taxonomy): domain Eukaryota; kingdom Metazoa; phylum Chordata; class Mammalia; order Artiodactyla; family Delphinidae; genus Stenella; species Stenella coeruleoalba. The sequence continues at coordinate 115,851,880 of NC_137149.1, forward strand.
TAGCTGATGCAAATAGAATAATTGCTTAAATGGATTTTCCTTCTCTCTCTTTTTTTTTTTTTTTTTTGTGGTACCCGGGCCTCTCACTGCTGTGGCCTCTCCCGTTGTGGGGCACAGGCTCCGGACGTGCAGGTTCAGTGGCCATGGCTCATGGACCCAACCACTCCGCGGCATGTGGGATCCTCCCAGACCAGGGCATGAACCTGTGTCCCCTGCATCGGCAGGCGGACTCTCAACCACTGCGCCACCAGGGAAGCCCCCTTCTTTTTTATTTAACAATTTAAAAACTAACTTTCAAAACAATACATTTTAAGCTTTCATACAAAGAAGCAAAATGTTAATTTTCTTAGAAACTCCTTGATTTAAAAAAATCTTAATTTATTAGTTGTATACACTGTAATATCAGTTTTAATTAATTAAAATTAGTTAATTTAATTAGAAATCTTCTTAGAGAGCTTTGAAAGTTCCAAATTTTAAGAGATCATAAGCTCTTATCTCTTGGTAGTATTTTACATTTTTTTGTTTCTTTTAGATATTCCTAATATGATTTTTCTTAAGAAGAGATAGAATGCATATAATATAAAAAGCTTTCTTTAAAAGAAAACCACTTATCTCCTTAAAATTGAACCTTTAAAATGTCATGCCAGGAAGTATTAAGTAAACCATGAATCTGAGTTCTAATCTGTGGTTATTCAGAAATTGTTCCCTTATAGTCTTCCTAAGCCACATGTACTCTTGGGAAAATGTGAAGCAAAATACTTATTATAGACCTCATCATTAAAGCCATAATAAGGAAAGTCATGAAAAAGAAAATGCGTGTACTACATAAAGCTGCTAAGTAGATTGGAGTTGGTTTTTTTTCTTTATTACATTGTGCTGTGTATTTTATTTGAATTGAACATTTATACTTTTTTTATTGATGCTGCATATGCACAATTGTGTATTGACTTTTGCGCATCATGATATTTGGTTAAGCTAGTCAACCTTCCCTTTGGGGACTGACTTCTTTATGCTTGTGTGTATATATTTTTAGTAGTTTCAAATAAATTCTTGTTTCAGACTTTATGAACTTAGCTATTTGAGAATAAGCTGATATAACTTCATAAAAAGGATAAAATGACCCTTTGGAGGACATTCATTATTTGCAGATACTCTTTTTATCGGTGATCTCAACTGTTGATTTTGAGAGAGAGCCGTTAAAATACACTACATTAAAGTTATTTTTATACATTAAATTGTGTCACTCTATTGCTTAAACAACTCCAAAAGCTGTCCAAAATCCAAATTCCTACCTGATTAGGCCTTTATCTGCCCTCCTACTTTATTGCAGGACCTTCTGTTCTGACTCAAAGTGCTTGAGTCTCCATGGCCATATTTCAGTTCTTCTAACACAGGACACTCTTTCTGGATTCAGGGCCTTTGCACATTCTCTTCTCTTTGCTTTGAATGCTCTTGACTCATTTACTTAACTGACTTATGCTTATCATGCAGGCCTCAAATGAAATATTACCTTCTCAGAGAGGTCTTCTCCATCAACCCCAAATTACTCCTTCCCCCATGTCCCCATGTCATCTGTCATGATATCATTTATTTACTTGATCATACATATATATATTTTTCTTTTTTATTGTCTTCTCTACCATAAATAGTAGAACTTGAAGACCTGGGATTTATCTATATTGTTTAATAGGAGCAGCACAATATACTAAAGGTTAAGAATGAATGATTAAGAATATATTTCTTCCCACATAGAGAACAGTTTATGCAAAGTTCCTGAGGCAGGAAGGAGCCTGATGTGTTTCTTTTTTTTTTTTTTTTTTTCCTCCATTACTGCCATGGATGTCTTTCTATTTAGGCAACGTTTTAAAGTATTCTTAAAGAGCATATAGTATTGTACTACGTTTTCTCTTGTTACTTGCTTTATTTAGTGTTATCTTTGCTCGGTTCATCCATGCTGACACGTAAAGATCTGTGTAGTTGATGTGCTTTCCTCACTATGTAGGATTCCCATGTAGGGAAATACAATAATTTATATATGTATTTTCCTGTTGATGGACATTTATTATTTTTTTACATATTTATTGGAGTATAATTGCTTTACAATGGTGTGTTAGTTTCTGCTTTATAACAAAGTGAATCAGTTATACATATACATATGTTCCCATATCTCTTCCCTCTTGCATCTCCCTCCCTTCCACCCTCCCTAGCCCACCCCTCCAGGTGGTCACAAAGCACCGAGCCGATCTCCCTGTGCTATGCGGCTGCTTCCCACTAGCTATCTATCTTACATTTGGTAGTGTATATATGTCCATGCCTCTCTCTCGCTTTGTCACAGCTTACCCTTCCCCCTCCCCATATCCTCAAGTCCATTCTCTAGTAGGTCTGTGTCTTTTTTCCTGTCTTACCCCTAGGATCTTCATGACATTTTTTTTTCTTAAATTCCATATATATGTGTTAGCATACGGTATTTGTCTTTCTCTTTCTGACTTGCTTCACTCTGTATGACAGACTCTAGGTCTATCCACCTCATTACAAATAGCTCAATTTTGTTTCTTTTTATGGCTGAGTAATATTCCATTGTATATATGTGCCACATCTTCTTTATCCATTCATCTGATGATGGACACTTAGGCTGTTTCCATCTCTGAGCTATTGTAAATACAGCTTCAATGAACATTTTGGTACATGACTCTTTTTGAATTATGGTTTTCTCAGGGTATATGCCAAGTAGTGGGATTGCTGGGTCATAGGGTAGTTCTATTTGTAGTTTTTAAGGAATTTCCACACTGTTCTACATAGTGGCTGTACCAATTCACATTCCCACCAGCAGTGCAAGAGTTCTCCCTTTTCTCCACACCCTCTCCAGCATTTATTGTTTCTAGATTTTTTGATGATGGCCATTCTAACTGGTGCGAGATGATATCTCATTGTAGTTTTGATTTGCATTTCTCTAATGATTAAAGATGTTGAGCATTCTTTCATGTGTTTGTTGACAATATGTATATCTTCTTTGGAGAAATGTCTATTTAGGTCTTCTGCCAATTTTTGGATTGGGTTGTTTTTTGCTATTGAGCTGCATGAGCTGCTTATAAATTATGGAGATTAATCTTTTGTCAGTTGCTTCATTAGCAAATATTTTCTCCCATTCTGAGGCTTGTCTTTTGGTCCTGTTACAGTTTCCTTTGCTGTGCAAAACCTTTGAAGTTTCATTAGGTCCCATTTGTTTATTTTTATTTTTACTTCCATTTCTCTAGGAGGCGTGTCAAAAAGAATCTTGCTGTGATTTATGTCATAGGGTTTTCTGCCTATGTTTTCCTCTAAGAGTTTGATAGTTTCTGGCCTTACATTTAGGTCTTTAATCCATTTTGATCTCTTTTTTGTGTATGGTGTTAGGGAGTGATCTAATCTCATACTTTTACGTGTACCTCTCCAGTTTTCGCAGCACCACTTATTGAATAGGCTGTCCTTTCTCCACTGTACATTCCTGCTTCCTTTATCAAAGATAAGGTGACCATATGTGTCTGGATTTACCTCTGGGCTTTCTATCCTCTTCCATTGATCTATCTTTCTGTTTTTGTGCCACTACCATACTCTCTTGATTACTGTAGCTTTGTAGTATAGTCTGAAGTCAGGGAGCCTGATTCCTCCAGCTCTGTTTTTCATTCTCAAGTTTGCTTTGACTATTTGGGTTTTTTTGTGTTTCCATACAAATTGTGAAATTTTTTGTTCTAGTTCTGTGAAAAATGCCAGTGGTAGTTTGATAGGGATTGCATTGAATCTGTAGATTGCTTTGGGGAGTAGAGTCATTTTCAAATGTTGATTCTTCCAATCCAAGAACATGCTATCTCTCTCCATCTATTTGTATCATCTTTAATTTCTTTCACCAGTGTCTTATAATTTTATGCATACAGGTTTTTTGTCTCCTTAAGTAGGTTTATTCTTAGATATTTTATTATTTTTGTTGCAATGGTAAATGGGAGTGTTTTCTTGATTTCACTTTCAGATTTTTCATCATTAGTGTATAGGAATGCCAGAGATTTCTGTGCATTAATTTTGTATCCTGCTACTTAACCAAATTCATTGATTAGCTCTAGTAGTTTTCTGGTAGCATCTTTAGGATTCTCTATGTATAGTATCATGTCATCTGCAAACAGTTACAGCTTTACTTCTTCTTTTGTGATTTGGATTCATTTCATTTCCTTTTCTTCTCTGATTGCTGTGGCTAAAACTTCCAAAACTATGTTGAATAAGGGTGGTGAGAGTGGGCAAGCTGGTCTTCTTCCTGATCTTAGTGGAAACGCTTTCAGTTTTTCACCATTGAGGATGATGTTGGCTGTGGGTTTGTCATATATGGTCTTTATTATGTTGAGGAAAGTTCCCTCTATGCCTACTTTCTGCAGGGTTTTTATCATAAATGGGTGTTGAATTTTGTCGAAAGCTTTCTCTGAATCTATTGAGATGATCATATGGTTTTTCTCCTTCAGTTTGTTAATATGGTGTATCACATTGATTTATTTCCATATATTGAAGAATCCTTGCATTCCTGGAATAAACCCCACTTGATCATGGTGTATGATCCTTTTAATGTGCTGTTGGATTCTCTTTGCTAGTATTTTGTTGAGGATTTTTGAATCTATGTTCATCAGTGATATTGGCCTGTAGTATTCTTTCTTTGTGACATCATTGTCTGGTTTTGCTATCAAGGTGATGGTGGTGTCGTAGAATGAGTTTGGGAGTATTCCTCCCTCTACAATATTTTGGAAGAGTTTGAGAAGCATAAGTGTTAACTATTCTCTAAATATTTGGTAAAATTTGCCCATGAAGCCATCTGGTCCAGGGCTTTTGTTTGTTGGAAGATTTTTAATCACAGTTTCAATTTCAGTGCTTGTGATTGATCTGTTCATATTTTCTATTTCTTCCTGGTTCAGTCTTAGAAGGTTGTGCATTTCTAAGAATTTGTCCATTTCTTCCAGGTTGTCCATTTTATTGGCATAGAGTTGCTTGTAGTAATCTCTCATGATCTTCTGTATTTCTGCAGTGTCAGTTGTTACTTCTCCTTTTCCATTTCTAATTCTATTGATTTGAGTCTTCTCCCTTTTTCTCTTGATGAGTCTGGCTAATGGTTTATCAATTTTGTTTATCTTCTCAAAGAACCAGCTTTTAGTTTTATTGATCTTTGCTATCATTTCCTTCATTTCATTTATTTCTCATATGATTTTTATAATTTCTTTCCTTCTGCTATCTTTGCGGTGTTTTTGTTCTTTTTCTCTAATTGCTTTAGGTGCAAGGTTAGGTTGTTTATTCGAGATTTTTCCTGTTTCATAAGGTAGGATTATATTGCTGTAAACTTCCCTCTTAGAACTGGTTTTGCTGCATCCCATAGGTTTTGGGTCATCATGTCTCCATTGTCATTTGTTTCTAGGTATTTTTTTATTTCCTCTTTGATTTCTTCAATGGTCACTTAGTTATTAAGTAGTGTACTGTTTAGCCTCCATGTGTTTGTGTTTTTTACAGATCTTTTCCTGTAATTGATATCTAGTCTCATAGCGTTGTGGTCAGAAAAGATACTTGATACAATTTCAATTTTCTTAAATTTACCAAGGCTTGATTTGTGACCCAAGATATGATCTATCCAGGAGAGTTTTCCATGAGCACTTGAGAAAAATGTGTATTCTGTTGTTCTTGGATGGAATGTCCTATAAATATCAATTAAGTCCTTCTTGTTTACTGTATCATTTAAAGCTTGTGTTTCCTTATTTATTTTCATTTTGGATGATCTGTCCATGGGTGAAAGTGTTAAAGTGTTAAAGTCTCCTACTATGAATGTGTTACTGTTGATTTCCCCATTTATGGCTGTTAGTATTTGCCTGATGTATTGAGGTGCTCCTATGTTGGGTGCATAAATATTTACAATTGTTATATCTTCTTCTTGGATCGATCCCTTGATCATTGTGTAGTGTCCTCCTTTGTCCCTTCTAATAGTCTTTATTTTAAAGTCTATTTTGTATGATATGAGAATAGCTACTCCAGCTTTCTTTTGGTTTCCTTTTGCATGGAATAACTTTTTCCATCCCCTTACTTTCAGTCGGTATGTGTCTCCAGGTCTGAAGTGTGTCTCTTGTAGACAGCATATATATGGGTCGTGTTTTTGTATCCATCAGCCAATCTGTGTCTTTTGATGGGAGCATTTAGTCCATTTATATTTAAGGTAATTATTGATATGTATGTTCCTATTCCCATTTTCTTGATTGTTTTGGGTTCATTATTGTAGGTCTTTTCCTTCTCTTTTTTTCTTGCCTAGAGAAATTCCTTTAGCATTTGTTGTAAAGCTGGTTTGCTGGTGCTGAACTCTCTCAGTTTTGCATGTCTGTAAACGTTTTAATTTCTCCATCAAATCTGAATTAGATCCTTGCTGGGTAGAGTAATCTTGGTTGTAGGTTTTTCTCCTTCATCACTTTAAATATGTCTTGCCGATCCCTTCTAGCTTGCAGAGTTTCTGCTAAAGATCAGCTGTTAACCTTATGGGGATTCCCTTGTGTGTTATTTATTGTTTTTCCCTTGCTGCTTTTAATATGTTTTCTTTGTATTTAACTTTTGACGGTTTGATTAATATGTGTGTTGGTGTATTTCTCCTTGGATTTACCTGTATGGGACTCTCTGTGCTTCCTGGACTTGATTAACTATTTCCTTTCCCATATGAGGGAAGTGTTCAACTATAATCTCTTCAAATATTTTCTCCATCCCTTTCTTTTTCTCTTCTTCTGGAACCCCTATAATTCGAATGTTGGTGCATTTAATGTTGTGCCAGTGGTTTCTGAGACTGTCCTCCATTCTTTTCATACTTTATTCTGCTCTGCAGTAGTTATTTCCACTATTTTATCTTCCAGGTCACTTATCGGTTCTTCTGCCTCAGTTATTCTGCTATTGATCCCATCTAGAGTATTTTCAATTTAATTTATTGTGTTGTTCATCATTGTTTGTTTCATCTTTAGTTCTTCTAGGTCTTTGTTAAATATTTCTTGCATTTTGTCTATTCTATTTCCAAGATTTTGGATCATTCTTATACTATCATTATTCTGAATTCTTTTTCAGGTAGACTGCCTATTTCCTCTTCATTTGTTAGGTCTGGTGGGTTTTTATCTTGCTCCTTCATCTGCTGTGTGTTTTTCTGTCTTCTCATTTTGCTTAACTTACTCTGTTTGGGGTCTCCTTTATGCAGGCTGCAGGTTCATAGTTCCCATTGTTTTTGGTGTCTGTCTCCAGTGGCTAAGGTTGGTTCAGTGGGTTGTGTAGGCTTCCTGGTAGAGGGGAGTAGTGCCTGTGTTCTGGTGGATGAGGCTGGATCTTGTCTTTCTGGTGGGCAGCCCACGTCTCGTGGTGTGTTTTGGGGTGTCTGTGGCCTTAGTATGATTTTAGGCAGCCTCTCTGCTAATGGGTGGGGTTGTGTTCCTGTCTTGCTAGTTGTTTGGCATAGGGTGTCCAGCACTATAGCTTGCTGATCGTTGAGTGGAGCTGGGTCTTGGTGTTGAGATGGAGATCTCTGGGAGATTTTCGCCATTTGATATTATGTGGAGCTTGGAGGTCTCTTGTGGACCAGTGTCCTGAAGTTGGCTTTCCCACCTCAGAGGCACAGCACTGACTCCTGGCTGGAGCACCAGGAGCCTTTCATCCACACGGCTCAGAATAAAAAGGAGAAAATGTAGAAAGAAAGAATTAGTAGAAGTAGAAAGAAAGAAAGTAAGAAGGAAGGAAAGAATGAAAGAAAGAAAGGAGGGAGGGAAGGAGGGATCGAGGAAGGGAGGGAGGGAGGAAGGAAGGAAGGAAGGAAAAAAGGAAAGAAAGAAGATAAAGTAAAATAAAATAAAGTAAGATAAAATATAATAAAGTTATTCAAGTAAAAAATAGAGCTTCCCTGGTGGCACAGTGGTTGAGAATCTGCCTGCTAATGCAGGAGATCCGGGTTTGAGCCCTGGTCTGGGAGGATCCCACATGCTGCGGAGCAACTGTGCCTATGAGCCACAACTACTGAGCCTGTGCATTTGGATCCTGTGCTCCACAACAAGAGGCCACGATTGTGAGAGGCCCCCGCACCGCGATGAAGAGTGGCCCCCACTTGCCACAACTAGAGAAAGCCCTCACACAGAAATGAAGACCCAACACAGCAAAAATAAATAAATAAATTAACAAAAAAAATAATTATTAAGAAAACAAAAACAAAGTGGACTGATAGAACCCTAGGACAAATGGTGGAAGCAAAGCTATACAGACAAAATCTCACACAAAAGCATACATATACACACTCACAAAAAGAGGAAAAGGGGAAAATATCATAAATCTTGCTGTCAAAGTCCCCCTTCTCAATTTGGGATGATTCGTTGTTTATTCATGTATTCCACAGATGCAGGGAACATCAAGTTGATTGTGGTGCTTTAATCTGCTGCTTATGAGGGTGCTGGGAGAGATTTCCCTTTCTCTTCTTTGTTCTCACAGCTCCCAGGGGCTCAGGTTTGGATTTGGCCCCACCTCTGCGTGTAGGTCACCAGATGGCATCTGTTCTTCGCTCAGACAGGACGGGGTTAAAGGAGCAGCTGCTTCGGGGACTCTGGCTCACTCAGGCCAGGGGGAGGGAAGGGCACGGAGTGTGGGGCGAGTCTGTGGCAGCAGAGGCCAGCATGACGTTGCAGCAGCCTGAGGTGCACCATGCGTTCTCCCGGGGAAGTTGTCCCTGGATCCCCAGACCCTGGCAGTGGCAGGCTGCACAGGCTTCCAGGGAGGGGGTGTGTGGATAGTGACCTGTGCTCACACACAGGCCTCTTGGTGGCGGCAGCAGCAGCCTTAGCGTCTCATGCCCTTCTCTGGGGTCCGCGCTCTTAGCCGCGGCTCGCGCCCATCTCTGGAGCTCCTTTAAGCAGCGCTCTTAAACCCCTCTCCTCGCGCACCAGGAAACAAAGAGGGAAGAAAAATTCTCTTGCCTTTTTGGCAGGTCCAGACTTTTCCCCAGACTCTCTCCCGGCTAGCCGTGGTGCACTAACCCCCTGCAGGCTGTGTTCACGCTGTCAACCCCAGTCCTCTCCCGGCGCTCCGACCGAAGCCCGAACCTCAGCTCCCAGCCCCACCCGCCCCGGCGGGTGAGCAGACAAGCCTCTCGGGCTGGTGAGTGCCAGTCGGCCCTCATTCTCTGTGCAGGAATCTCCCCGCTTTGCCCTCTGCACCCCTCTTGCTGTGCTCTCCTCCGCGGCTCCGAAGCTTTTCCCCTCTGCCACCCGCAGTCTCTCCCCGTGAATGGGCTTCCTAGTGTGTGGAAACCTTTCCTCCTTCACCGCTCCCTCCCACTGGTGCAGGTACCGTCCCTATCCTTTTGTCTCTGTTTATTCTTTTTTCTTTTGCCCTACCCAGGTACGTGGGGAGTTTCTTGCCTTTTGCGAAGACTTAGGTCTTCTGCCAGCATTCAGTTGGTGTTCTGTAGGAGTTGTTCCACATGTAGATGTATTTCTGGGGTATCTGTGGGGAGGAGGGTGATCTCTGCATCTTACTCTTCCGCCATCTTCCCCTCATCCCCCTGATGTGTTTCTTAAACTGAAGGAAGACCAGTGTGGCTGGAGCATAATGGGTGGCAAGATAATGACATGAGATAATGTTACAGAATTTAGCAGGGCCTGGAAGGCAGTATAAACTAAATTGGACTTATTTCATAGTACAAAGAGAAATCCTTGTAAGGTTTTGAGAAGGGGATAAAAAGGTGTGAATTTAAAGGAGTTCAGATTCACTGCTCTTGAAGGTTGAATTAGGTGTAGAAAAGAGTAAAGCTGGGAAACTCCATTAGGAGCCGTGTGCAGCATCTAGGGAAGAAGATGGTAAGTTGGATTTCAAGTAGTGGTAGTAGAGTTTTAAAAAAAACGGGAACTTGAGAGAAGATAATGTTGGTGCATTTTCTGTAGATGTGTAATTCTGGCATTTGTATTACAAGTTTGGGGTAGGGGATCAAAAAGATTTTGGACATGCTGTGTTGAAGATATCTGAGATACAAGTAAAGATGTCAACTAGGAAGTGGGTATGTGAGTTTTGAACTCGGATAAGAAGTTTTAACTAAAGAAATTAATTTGACAATCTTCAATATGTAACTGTTATTCAGATACACAGGACTGGATATAATTAACTGAGAGATGCTGTTGGGAAGGAAGAAAGTCCAGGGAAAAAAGCTTGAGAAATCCTAGCATTTAAGAAGTAGAATTTTGCAGAGTCAGCAAATAGACTGGGGAGGAATAGCAAATAACGTAGGAGGAAAGCTAGGATTGTGAGATGCTGAGAGAATAAGTGTTCTGCCTTGCGTGATGCTGCTGAAAGATTAAAATAAACTGCCTGAAGTATTACTAATTTGGCAAGAGAAGTTTTAGTGTTGTTGTGGGAGCAAAAATTGGTCAGAAGTTCATTAAAGAGGAGAGGAGGTACTAAAGATAGCAAGTATAGACAACTTTCAAAAATCATCCTGAATGGTAAGCAGAGAATGGTATAATAGCACTAGGGATATTTTGGGGTAGGAGAGGACTTTGAAAAGAATAATAGGTATTGGAGCAAGTTTGTATGTTGATGGGAGTCATCTAGTAGAGAATGAATGGTTGGTGATTCAGCAGAAAGCAGAGAAAATTCTCTGATAGGGCTTTCAGTGTGCTTCATGTGGTGACATCATAAAGGGGGATGGAAAAGGACCTGTATAATTGTAAAGTCATTTATTTTTGCTCAAAGTGGTCAAATTGTTAATTCTAAGTTGATGGTATAAAGTGTGAATTATATATTGTAAGCCTTAGAACAACTGAAGAAATTATATAAAGCTATGTAAAAGACTATATAAAAGATTATGGTAAAAAAGTCAAGAAAATTAAAATGGAATTCTAAAAAATATTCAAAGTTATCAAAAGTGGGCAGGGAAGGAAAATCAGTGGGATGTAAGTTTTGTGGCAGATTCTAAAGTTGTCCCCTAAGATTCTTGCCCACAGGTCATTCAGCCAAACACCAGTCTAGGTACTGCTCTGAGAGGACTTTGCAGATGGAAGTCAAGTTACTAAACAGTTGACCTTAAAGTAAGGAGATTATCCTAGATTGTTCAAGTGAGTTCACTGTAGTTCCATCAGCTCTTGAAAGCAGGAGACAGAAGAATCAGTCAGAGAAATGCAGTAGAATAAGTCAGAGAGCCCTGAAGTGTGAGATGAACGTGGGAGGGAAACAGCTCCACCTGCTCTTGCTGGTGAAGAGTGAGGCACACAGCTGTAAGGACCCAAAAGAGGCACCAAGGAAAAGGGATCTCAGGGATCTCTGCCCTACAGCCCCAAGGAAACGAATTCTTCCAACAACCTGAATGTGCTTGGAAGATCTGATTCTTCTCCAGACCTTCTGGAAAGGTATGTCACCTTACTGACACCTCAATTTCAGCCTTGTGAGACTCTAAGCAGAGGAACTAGCTGAGCCTGGACTTCTGTGCTTGGACTTCTGACCTACAGCAATTGTGAGATAAATGATGTTGGTTTAAGCAACAAAATTTGTCATAATTTGTTAGTGCAGCAATAAAAAATTAATACATATTTTGGTACCTGGGAAGTAGGGTGCTTTTGTATCAAATACTTTAAAATGAAGAAATGGATTTGCGCTCAAGGCTGTGGACAGAGGCTGAAATAATTTTGAGCACTCTGATGGAAAACGCCTAGACTTCCTTGAATATGAAAGTGGACATTAAGGATGCTTCTGGTGAGAGCTTAGAAGGGAGTGAGGAACGTTATTGGAACCTGGAGAAATGGAGATCATTGTCATATAGTGGCAGAGTACATAGCAGTTATGTAGTTATGTTATAAGCAGAACTTGTAAATGATGAACTTGGATATTTACTTGAGATTTCCAAGCAAAATATGGAGGATGTTATAAGGTGTATTAGTCTTCTTAGAGTGCTATAACAAAATACCACAGAATGGGAGGCTTAAACAACAGAAATTTGTTTCTCACAGTTCTGGCAAGGTAGATTGCATTCTGAGGGCTCTTCTCTTGACCTGTAGGTGACTGCCATCTGACTGTGCTCACATAGCTTCTTCTTAATATTTGTGGTGTCTCTTCTTATGATGACACTAATACTATTTGATCAGGGCCCCACTCCTATGACTTCATTTAACCTTAATTACTTTCTTACTTGAAATACAGCCAAACTGGGGTTAGGGCTTCAAAGTAGGAATTTCAGGGGGACACATTCATTCCATAACATACGGCTTCTTCTTGCTTATAGTAAATTGTGAGATGAGAAAGATAAATTGAGCAGAACATTATTAAACAAAAATAAAAAAGAACGTAATGATTTTGGAAGCTCTCACCCTATCCCGATGGCAAAAGACTCTAAAATTAAGAGAATTTATTGCCAGTAAAATGTGCTGTGGAGAAAAGTCTAAGGGTGTGACTCTACAAAAGATCAAAGTTTCAGGTACATAGAAGGGTCTTTGAAGAGATTAAGGGTGTGATTAACAGATCCCCTCATTCAAACCAGGGACTTCTAGGAATCTGAAGAGTGTTGTTCCTCAGCCATCACAGCAGAAGGCAAAACTAGAGAAGACATTATCGAGAAAAGATCTGTGAAGAGACGTCTTGTCTAATGGAGTGAAGCCCTGTGAAATTCACAGAAAGCCGACACAGATTTTAAGAATTTTATACTGGTAGGAACATTGCCAGCTTGGACAAAGAAGGACAGAGGAGTATGAAACTAATTAAGGCTGGCTGTGTGATCCCCCAAATTCTACTGGCAGATAAAACTCATGATAAAACTACTCAACTGCAAATAGGTGTTACCTTTCAGAGAAAACAGAGGTGTACTGAGCCCAAAGGTTGGGACTGGAATCTTAGAGGGCAGAAACAAGAGCCAAAGAGAATTTTCCCAAGTTTTGAAACCTAATGTACTTGTCCTACCTAGATATTAAAACTGCATTGAAACTGTGGCTATGTTTTACCTTTCATTTTTTCCCTGCTGGAACTAGCATGTTTGTAACTGACACCCTATGTCTGTCTCACATGTGTATATTGGGGGCAGATAATATGTGTCTTTAATTTCACAGGTTCACAGAGAGAGAGAGATTATTCCCAGGAGTTCTATTTAATGGATTACTCACCCACACTTGATTTAAATGAGAGATTTTGGACTTTTGAGCAGATAAGATTTATATGAGATTTTTATGCTTTGAGCTGATGCTGTAATGGAATGAAACTCTTGGGAACATTGGGAGGAGTGTAAATGTATTTTACCTTTGGGAGAGATTTGAACTTTTGGGGACCTGAAGGTATACTGTGGTAGACATAATTTATAAGATGTTTTCCCAAGATTCTACTATTCTGGTTATTCAATAAAGTTAATCCAACTATTGCTGCAAAGGGGCATTGCAGTTGTAATTAAGATGTAACCAGCTGATCTTAACATAGGGAGATTATCATGTTTTATCTAGATTGACTCAGTATAATCACATAAGATCTTAAAAGCAGAAGAAGGTAAGAGAGTTAGAGAGATTCCAGAAAAATAGAAGTCAGAGAGATTTAAAGTGAGAAGTCCTTAACTTACTGTTATTGAAGGGCAAGATGATGAGGAATGTAAGAAACATTAAGGATCTGAGAGGCTCCCAGCCAACAGCCACCAGTCAGCAAAGAAATGGGGACCTCATCTCTATTGCTGCAAGGAACTGAATTCTTCCAGCAACCTGAAAGAGGTTAGAAGCTCATTCTTTCCCAGAGCCTTAGTCAGTTTCAACCTGGTGATGCTCTAAACAGAGGAACTATTTGAACCATACTGTGCCTAGAAACTCTGATATAATTAACGAGTTATTTTAAACCAATCTATTTATACTAATTTGCTACAGCAGTGGTAGAAAACTAACACAACGAAACCTAAGGAATGAATAGAAAAGTAATACTAAAATGACAGACATAAATCCAACCAAATCAATTATGTTAAAGGTAAATGGTCTGACTACAGCATTAAAGACTGAGGTTATCAGATTAGATGTAAAAGCAAGGCCCAACTATATGCTATCTACCAGGAAACTCACTTGAAAAAAACGGATGGAAAAGATATATCACACAAACTTGAATAAAAACAAAAGCTAGAGTAACTAAAGAATATCAGCCAAAGAGGGCTTCAGAACAAGGAAAATTATCATGGGCAAAGAGGAATATTATGTAATGATGAAACAGTCAACTCACTAAGGCATAAAAATTCAAGTAGGTCTTTTACAATAAAATTTCAAAACATGTGAAGCAAAAACTAAAAGAACTGAAAGAAATAGAGAAATCTACAATTATATTTAGAGACTTCAACATTGCTTTCTCATTAATTGCTGTAACAAAAAGGAAATTAGCAAATATATACAGAAAACTTGAGAAACGTAATAAATCAACCTGACCTGGTTGACATTTATGGAACATTCTACTCAACAACAGCAGAATATACATTCTTTTCAAGTGTACATGGAACATTCACCAAGTTAGACCATATTGTGGGTCATAAAATAAGCCTTATTAAATTAAAAAAATGAAATCATTAAAGCTGTTTTTACTATAATGGAATTAAAGTAGAAATAGATAACAGAAGAATAGATGGAAAATCTCCAAATATTTGGAAATACTAAATAATATAAATAACATACCAATAAATAACCCAAGTATCAAAGGAACAATAGCAAAGCAAATTAGAAATATTTGAACTGAAAGAATATGAGTCTACAACATATCAAAATATGCATGGTGTTGCTAAAGCAGTTTTTAGGAGGGAATTTATAGCACTAAATGCTTTCATTAGAAAAGAGGAAAACTTCTCAAAACAATAACTTGATCTTCTACCTTTAGAATCTAGAAAAGGAGGAGAAAAAACATAAAGTAAGCGAAAGGAAGGAAATCATAAAGATCAGGGAAGAAATCTGTTAAATTGAAAAGAGACAAACAGTAGAGAAACATCAGTGAAACCAAAAGCTGATTCTTTGAAAAAAAATAAAATAATATTAATAAACTTCTAGCCAGATGGACCAAGTGAAAAAGAGAGAACACATAAGTTACAAACATTAGGAATGAAAGAGGGCATGTAATTACTGATCCTAGAATTATTGAAATGGAAAACAACAAAAAAATCCTCTATGCACATAAAATTTGACAGCTTAGATGAAACGGACTGATTCATTGAAAGACACAGACTACCAAACCTCATCCAAGAAGAAGTGGTAACCCAAACAGCCTATATCTATTAAAGAAATCAAATTCCAGTTAATATCCTTCCAAGAGAGAAAACTTAAGGTATAAGAGGGCTAGAATTTAGGACAAGATGTTGGGGAAAGCACAACAATGGGAAAATCACACTATGGTACAGTGGCCAAACACAGATTTATTGCACCAAGGGGAAATCCCAGACCCAGCCTGCTGTCAGGAATGGGCCACTGACATAAGGACTGTCTGGGTCACAATTGGCCCATGGACGGTTAAGGCCAGGCTTCAGTAGCTACATTCAAGAAGGTCTAGGTGGTCTTTGAAGGAGAGAAGGAGTCTCAAGAGGAACGTGTCACATTACAAAGGAAGGGCTAATTATGTGCATTACCCTAGTGATGCACTGGGTATGCAGAGAAGGATTTTGACTTGATTGTGCGTTACTTCATATTCCGGTGGTACTGGTGGCAAAGATAGTTCCTCTTTTATCATTGGGTACTTCCGTAGCTCCCTACTCAGCCACTGTGTCCTACACTGGCGTGAAGTTTCTTTAGGTGACAAATATAAGCACCTTGCTATACTCCAGATAGTGTTTTAATTCCATTATAGTCATTGGTCCATTTCCACCAAGTCAACCTAATTTCAGGTGTTCATGAATTTTTATTCTTTTTAAGCAGTGTGGTTGATCGTAAAGATCACAATGCTAGAGCACTGCTGATCTACTCTGTATTACATTTTGTGTAGCATTGTGGTTACTTTCTACTTTTGTTATAAATCTGTACAACTGCTCTGTTGTATTTTATGAACTGGTAGAAATAAAAGGTTGACTTTTGCAGTTACAAATAGTACCTGTTAGAAAATATTTCTAAATGGAGAATTTCCTGCTCATCAAATTATTCTAATGAACCCTATAATTTTGGCCAAGTCAAGGAAAATGTGAAATGATGCTCTTCTAAATATGAAACATACCAAAAGGTTATACTAAATTTCTGTAATATTTCATTGTTATTTTGTTCATATTTTCCCCTATTAAAATTATGAAATCTTATGGCTCAGATATAACTTTTAAAAATTTTTGTACAGTCTTGAAGAAACATTTGGAACATTTGAATGATTCTCTATTCTGGTTTTGAAGAAAACTTGTCTGAGAGTGAATTATAAATTGTGCATTAACTTGAATATTTTAAAGAGTGATTTGAATAATGAAAAAGTGAAGTGGGGAGATCACTGGGCAAGGAATTAAAAGCCTGAGTTTTAGATATTGCTCATTATTTTGTGACCTGGGTCTCCTTACTTAGTTGTTGCCCTTCCATCTTATAGATTTCTTATGAAGATTGATGAGAATGGGTGGACTTACTTGTACATGAAAATACAAGCAAATAAATAAATGAAGGATTATAGGGTATTAGAAGATGTTGAGTGCCTTCTAAGGACATACAGATCTACTGTTTTCATGGTTCTAATTTTCATGGTTCTAATATTAATTGTCAGTGGAAGACACAATAGAATTGACTGTCTGCCAAAATACCTATGTTAACTCCCCAGTTCATATGACTCGGGAGAAAAAAATCAATATTTTCAAAAGACAAATAGATCCAATCATTTAAAGGAAAAAGGTCTTTTTTTTGTCTTCCAAATTATACTGCACAAAGTGTCCCACACTAGAGAGCAAAAATGAGCTTAAAAAGAGAAAGAAAACTTGAGATATTGTGAAGATTTTATTGCTGACATGTTTGCTTAATTTCCAACTTCACTTACGTATATTTCCTTAATTATAATCCTGGTAGACTCTTTTTTATTTTTTTTACTAGTCTTTCAAAAAGACAACATGTCTAAGACATAAAGTCAAAATGAAGGTCAAAATCAGATGTTAAAAGTAATTGCTGTCTTGTCAAGGCATAGTAGTACAAGTATTAGGTTTGACATCATGACTACCAGTGCCATGCTGAAATGATGAGTGACTTCTACATTTTGACAATAATCATGGCTTTGGATAATAGAGGCAAGTCCAAGCGAGTGTGTTTGGTATTTGTCCTTTGTTTTTTACTGCATTGCTCAAGTTCTCACCCAACCTCAGTTTTCATGAACCATGAGGGGCTGCCAGATGGACAGCCTGTGCTTCTCACATACCTGGCTCCCCCAAGCTTCACTTCTCCATCTGGAGTCTGGTTAACTGCGCCAGTGCTGAAGCCCCAGGAGCTAACTTCTACCTGCCTTTCCACTGCTGTGTTCTCTCCATGGAACATCTATTTATATATCACCTCATGCTGCAGCACCCAGCTGGTTTTGTTGTTGTTGCTTTCCATTTGCAGATATGTTAACTGCAGTGGTATTTATTTGTCATTAAAAACACCTTTGAGATAGGTCATCCATTCCCTCTTTGCCATATTTTTGGTACAAATGAAGAGAGTGAATTTCGCTCAGTTTAGTCAAGGACACAATGCCATTTATACACTTCTCTTTATTTAACAGTAGAGCATAATTTCCCTTAAATCTCTTTTTATAACTTTATTAGACAGAAGGTGTTTCTGAATTGGAATGTGAATGCTAGCCTTTTGTAATTGAAATAAATTCCATTGGAAAATCTTTGTGAGGTTCTAGGCCTAAGAAAGGATCCTGTGGCAGAATTGCTTATAATAATTATGGTATTTCCTTGAATTTTTACTTCCCTTCAAGTTATCTTTGTAATTAAACACAAGTGCTCACCTAATTTATCTATTTCAAACTCTGGTGGCTAGAATTCTTAATTTGGATACTACCTTGAAGTTTTTATTTTAAACTCAAATTTTATTTTTATTATATCTTATTTTGGATCTTTATTACTTTAACTCCTCTAATAATTACTGGTTTCTTTCCAACATTCACTAATTGGATTTGTATAAGAATGTTTCAGAGGGCCACACAACGTTACCCCATAACAGTGGGGGGGTGCCAAGTATATGGGGAGAGGAGGATTTTAAGAATGTCTGAGTAAGATAGACTATAACTACTTTTCTGAAATACTCAGAATACCTAAACACTTGAGAGGAGTGAAAGGGGTAAATCAGTTACAGGGAGCAAGTGGATTCTTCAAAAGGAAGATTTTTTTTAACAGTCTGGAAAATATTAATGGACTCATAAAAATGTAAATGGAATAAATTATGAACACAAACTTAATAATAGTACTGAGGGAAAAAACCCATCAGCCAAGCAGAGTATCGGGGTGTGATAGCAGTAGAAAGACAGAATTCTGAGACCATATTAATATTACAAAGACATTTAAATGAAGCACATATTTGGATTAGTTTCTTTTCATGATGGTCTTATCACTATTTTATGTTTGTCATGTCTCATATTTTCTTTCTTTGTCAGGGTAATTGGGGATATTATAATCTCAAAGCTCAGGGAGCATTGCATTTTGATTCTGGAATTGTAAGATTTTTATAGTGAGGATTGAAGAATAATAGGCAAAAGATAATCCATATGAAGGGAAAAATGCATAATATTATTGGAAGACTGGAAGGATTGCAATTGTCTATAATTTTTCATAAACTGTGAGGAGCAAGGGTGAAAGCTCAATAAAGAGTCTCTATCTACATCTGGTAGGAGAGGATGAGTCTCCATGGTGATGGCTCGGAGGTTTATGGATTCACAGCTGCTGTGCATTCAGCATGAAAATGGATTAAGTGAAAAAGTAAGGTTGGGAGAAATGGAAGGAGATACCAGTGCAGCAGAACATCACTAAAAATATCCCTGATCAACCAAATAACATGTGTTATGTGATATCTTTGCTAGAATTGTGTTGTCATTAAAGCCTTAATGAGAAACTTCTATATGCCAGAATCTCAAGATTTTAAGCTAAGTATGGCAGAGTCCCATTAAGATTTTATAACCTACTGGGTTATATTATATTAAAATAAACATGGCGGTGTTGGCTTTCTGTCAGAGAAAATAGAAAGCAATTAAGACACATTGATAGCCTAAAAGAGGAGTTTTTTGCCTATATTTTTTAAGAAAAAAGATTCAAACCATAATTTTTTTCTACCAAATATTATTTTTTCCAACCCATGAGATCAGAATTGTTTTATAGCTCATCTTTTAATTTAAAAGTCAGAGTTTTTCCCTCCATGTAACTGTAGCAATAATTAGAAGGAGGCACATCAGGGGCTGTGACACCTTGGGTCAAAGAAATATCAACTGTGGTTTTGGAAAGCTACTTCCATTATTGCCTGGGTGGTGAAAGGAAAGAATATAAATGTGTATATGTTGATCCTTGAAGAACCTGGAAGTGTTTTGAACTGTTAATCATGGGGCCTTCTTATTTGAACCTGGAAATTTTGTCTTGTCAATGTTAAATCGTATTCTAGTCCAGAATGCCTGAGTCCAATTTAAAATTTTAATTTGTGCCTTGATGGTTGGCCAGATAGCTTCAGTCATTACCAGTATGTTTGTATTTAATTATATTGAAATGCTTAGTTAGTCTATCCTACCATTGCATATGTAGTTTTACCTTTATTATTGTGTTCAGAAGACATTCATTTAGAAAGAGTCCAGGACCCTATGCCATTAAGCACCAAGATTGTCTAACTTTATTTGGTAGAGTTGGAGTGCATAACATTATAAATAGTCATATGTACACACATTTTTTAAAAGCCCTGCATATATGCTGTATGTTTTCAAACAGGCTTCAAATTCTAGCTCTAACCCAAATAGTGAGAAAAACATATGGAAAATATCCTCAAATGGATACAACTTATGATAGCAGAGAGTATCATAAATTGGTAGTTTTTTTTGTCATTGCTTTAGAGATGACCTGACAGAATGTACTCAGGGTCTGCTTTTCTCTTTCTTTCATGGGTGTGTGGCATTCTTGCTGTCATGAAAATAAACAATAGAGCACAGGTTCAGAATTATTAATCACTGTACTTAGAAGGACTTTTTCATATTAAAATATTGAAAACACTAACATCCTTTGAAGAATTTTGTTTTGTATATTTTATCATCACTAGGGCATATTCTTATCATATAAAGTTTATGAGAAGTTGTTATTCCTAACTAGAGTTTTACTATATGTAATATTGTATGTATAATTTTATAGGAATCTACCATTCCCACACAATTTTTCATCCTGCATAACTCTAAGGGAATTTGTTAATATTAAATACACAAACTAAGAAAGATTCTGAATGTCTCATTACTATGTAAGATGTAAGCATTGAACTTCTAAAAAGTGTTCTAAGGCCATAGAAGACCACTTTTTGAAAAAAATAAAATTCAAAAATTTTAATTCTCTGTTTGCCTATTAATATTTGTAATTAATCAGATTTTAAAAAATGTTTATTCACTGCTTTTGTGCAATATTTTTAGAATACTGTAAACATTGCTCTTTCCTTAAGGAACCCTCTTTTCTTTAATTTCTTTTTTTATATGAAGTATAGTTGATTTACAATGTTATGTTAGTTTCAGGTGTACAGCATAGTGACTCAGCATTTTTGCAGATTACACTCCATTATAGGTTATTACAAGACAGTGGCTATAATTCCCTGTGCTATACAGTATATCCTTGTTATCTATTTTATATATAGTAATTTGTATCTGTTAATCCCATACCCCTAATTTATCCCTTCCCCCTTCCCTCTCCCTTTTGGTAGCCATAACTTTGTTTTCTGTATCTGTGTGTCTGTTTCTCTTTTGCCTATGCATTCATTTGTATTATTTTTCAGATTTCACATATGTGACATCATACAGTATTTGTCTTTCACTGATTTATTTCACAAAGCATAATATTCTCTAGGCCAATCCCCAAAGCCACAAAGGGCAGTATTTCATTCTTCTTAAGGCTGAATAATATTCCTGTGTGTGTGTGTGTGTGTGTGTATCATATCTTCTTAATCCAGTCATCTGTTGATGTACACTTAGGTTGCTTCTGTGTCTTGGCTATTGTAAGTAATGCTGCTGTGAACATTTGGGTGCAAATATCTTTTTGAATTAGTGTTTTTATTTTTTCTGGTTATATACTTAGGAGTAGGATTACTGGATCATATGGTAGTTCTGTTTTTAGTTTTTTGAAGAACCTCCATACCCTCTTCCATAGTGGTTGCACCAATTTGCATTCCCACCAACAGCGTACAACGGTTCTCTTTTCTCCACATCCTCTCCAACATTTGTTATTTGTAGACTTTTTGATGATAGGAGTGAAGGGATACCTCATTGTGGTTTTGATTTGTATCTCTCTAATAATTAACAATGTTGAGTATCTTTTCATGTGCCTGTTAGCCATCTGTATATCTTCTTTGGAGAAGTGTCTATTCAGGTCTTCTGCCCATTCGTAATTTTTTTTTTATATTGAGTTGTATGAGCTGTTTGTATATTTTGGATATGAACCCCTTGTCAGTCACATCACTTGTACACATTTTCTCCCTTTCTGTAGGTTATCTTTTTGGTTTGTTGATGGTTTCCTTTGCTGGTTGTAGTACAGTTTGTAGTACAGTCTGAAAACTGGGAGGGGTATAGCTCCAGCTTTGTTCTTTTTTACTCAAGGTTGCTTTGGCAATTCAGCGTCTTTTGTGGTTCTTTTAGGATTAATTGTTCTAGTTCTGTGAAACATGTCCTAGGTATTTTGATAGGGTTTGCATTAAATCTATAGATTGCTTTGGATAATATGGCTACTTTAAAAATATTAATTCTGCCAACCCAAGTGCACAGGATATCTTTCCATTTCTTTGTATCTCTTCAATTTCCTTCATCAATGTTATATAGTTTTCAGAGTATAGGTTTTCCACCCACTTGGTTAAGTTTATTCCCAGGTTTTGTTTTTTCAATGTGATTTCTAACAAATTTTTTTTTTTACTTTCTCTTTCTGACAGTTCATTTTTAGTGTATAGAAATGCAACAGATTTGTGTATATTAATCTTGTATCCTACAACCTTGCTGAATTCATTTATTAATTCTGATCATTCTTGGGTGGAAACTTCAGGGTTCTCTATATGAAGTATAGAGAAGTATCATGAAGTATCATGTCATCTGCAAAGAGTGACAGTTTTACCACTTCCCTTCCAATTTGGATAACTTTCATTCCGCTTTCTTGTCTGATTGCTGTGGCTAGAACTTCCAATACTATGTTAAATAGAAGAGGCAAGAGTAGACATCCTGGGCTTCCCTGGTGGTGCAGTGGTTGAGTGTCCGCCTGCCGATGGAGGGGACATGGGTTCGTACCCTGGTCTGGGAAGATCCCACATGCCGCGGAGTGGCTAGGCCCGTGAGCGATGGCCGCTGAGCCTGCGCATCTGGAGCCTGTGCTCCACAATGGGAGAGGCCACAACAGTGAGAGGCCCACGTACCGAAAAAAAAAAAAAAAGAGTAGACATCCTTTTCTTGTTCCTGGTTTAAGCTGGAAGGCTTTCAGCTTTTCACCATTAAGTATTGTGTTAGCTGTGGGTTTCTCATAAATGGCCTTTTTAATGTTGAGATTTCTTCCCTCTCTACCTACTTTGATGAGGGTTTTTTTCATGATTGGATGTTGAATTTTGTTAGATGTTTTTTCTGCATCTATTGAGATAATCATGTGACTTTTATCCTCCCTTTTGTTAATATGTTTTTTCACACATATTGATTTGTGAATGTTAAACCATCCATGTGATCCTGGAATAAATCCAACTTGACCATAGTGTATGATCCTTTTAATGTATTGCTGGATTCAGTTTGCTAATATTGTGTTGAGGATTTTTGCATCTATAGTCATCAAAGATATTGGCCTGTAATTTTCTCTTTTTTTGTAGTGTATTTCTGGTTTTGGTATCAGGATAATGGTGGCCTTGTAGAATTAATTTTAGAGTGTTCCCTCCTCTTCAATTTTGGAGTACTTTGAGAAGTATAGGTATTAGTTCTTTATATGTTTGGGAGAATTCCCCTGTGATGCCTTCCAGTCCTGGACTTTTGTCTTCTGGGAGTTTTTTTAAATTACAAATTCAATTTCACTTACAGTGTTGGTCTGTTCAAATTGTCTGTTTCTTTTTGACTCAGTCTTTACAGGCTGTATATTTCTAGAAATTTGTCCATTTCTTCTAGGTTGTCTAATTTGTTGGCATATAACTGTTCATAGTATTCTCTTTTGATTTTTTCATATCTCTATAGTATTGGTTGTTATTTCTCCCCTTTCATTTCTTATTTTGTTGATTTAGGTCCTTTCTCTTTTCTTCTTGGTAAACCTGGCTAAAGGTTTATCAATTTTGTTTATCTTTTCAAAAAACCAGATCTTTGTTTCATTGATCTTTTTCTAGTTTTTTGATCTCTATTTTATTTATTTCCTCTCTGATAGGTATTATTTCCTTCCTTCTGTGGCCTTTGGGCTTTGTTTGTTCATATTTTTCTAATTCTTTTTGGTGGTAGGTTAAGTTCTTTATTTGAGGGTTTTCTTGTGTATTGAGGAAGGACTGTATCACTATGAACTTCCCTCCTAGAACTGCTTTTGCTGCATCCCATATATTTTGGAAAGTCGTGTTTCCATTTTCTTTTGTCTTGAGGTATTTTCTGATTTCCTCTTTGATGTCATCATTGACTCATTGGTTTTTTAATAGCATGCTGTTTAGTCTCCACATGTTTGTTCTTTTCTTGTTTTTCTTTCTGTAGTTGATTTCTAGTTTCATACTGTTTTAGTTGGGAAAAAAGTGCTTGATATAATTGCTATCCTCTTAAATTTGTTGAGTTTCTTTTATGACCTTGTATGTTACCTATCCTGGAGAACATTCCATGTGCACTTTGAAAGAATGTGTATGCTGCTGGGTTTGGATGTACTGAACTGTAGATATCTATTAAGTCCAATTGGTGTGTTGTGTCATTTAAGACCACTGTTGCCTTACTGAGTTCCTATCTGGATGACTTGTCCATTGATGTCAGTGGGGTGTTAAAGCCCCCTACTATTATTTTGTTACTGTCTATTTCTCCCTTTATGTCTGTTAATGTTTGCTTTATATTTTTAGATGCTCTTGTATCAGGTATATATATGTTAACAAGTATAATATTCTCTTCTTATCTTCATACATTTATCATTATATAACACCCATCATCCTTTGTTATTGCCTTTGGTAAAATCTGTTTTGTATGATAGGATTATTGCCACCTCCAGTTTCTTGTAATTTCTGTTTGCATGAAATATCCTTTTATGTCCCCTTGCTTTCAGTCTTTGTGTGGCTTTAGCCCTGAAGTGAGTCTCTTGTATGCAGCATATGGAAAGGTTCTTATTTTTTTTATCCAATCAGCTACCGTATGTCTTTTGATCAGAGCATTTAGTCCATTGACATTTAAAGTAGGTACTTACTGCCATTTTAGTATTTGTTTTCCAGTTGGTTTTTATCAATAGCTTGTCTCTATTCATTTCTTTTTCTTTTTGTTTCTCCCATTGTGGTTTAATGATTTTATTTTATATTATGCTTTGTTTCCTTTCTTTTTGGTTTTTTTGTATCTATTATAGGTTTTTGATTTGTGGTTTCCATGTGGTTCATATGTGTTGATCCATAATTATATCTTCTTCTTTTTTTTTAATTGGAGCATAATTGCTTTACAATGTTGTGTTAGCTTCTGCTATACAGTAAATCGAATCAGCTATATGTATACATATATTCCCTCCCTCTTGAGCATCCCTTCCACTCCCTGTCCCACCACTCTAGGTCATCACAGAGCACCGAGCTGAGCTCCCTGTGCTATACAGCAGCTTCCCACTAGCTATCTATTTTACACATGGTAGAGTATATATGTCAATGCTACTCTCTCAGTTCATCCCACCCTCCCCTCCCCCACCCAATGTCCACAAGCCCATTCTCTATGTCTGCATCTCTTTTTCTGCTCTGCAAATAGGTTCATCTGTACCATTTTTCTAGATTCCACATATATGCATTAGTATACAATATTTGTTTTTCTCTTCTGACTTACTGCACTCTGTATAACAGACTCTAGGTTTGCTTTAAACTCATAGTCATTTTAAGTTTAAACACGTTCTAAAAGATCTGCATTTTTCCCCTCCCCAACACTCTGTGTTTTTGATGTCATATTTTATATCTTCATGTTTATTCCTTTACTGTTTGTTGTAGTTATAGTTGGATTTGCAATTTCTGTCTTTTAATCTACTCACTAGCTTATTTAAGTGATCTTCAATACTTATTATGTATTTGCCTTTCCTATAGGGATTTTCCCTTTCCTAGAGATTCTTACTTCTTTTCCATTTAGAGAAGACCCTTCAACATTTCTTTTAGGGTAGGTTTAGTATTGAGGAATTCTTTTAGTTTTTGCTTGTCTGAAAAGTTCCTTATCTCTTCTTCTATTTTAAATGATAATCCTGCTGCGTAGAATATCCTATGTTTTTCCTTTTCAGGACTTTGAATGTATCATGCCTGTCTCTTCAGTCTTGCAAAGTTTCTGCAGAGAAATCAGCTGATAGCCTTTTGGGGGTTCCCTTACAATGACTCTTTGTTTTTCTCTTGTTGCCTTTAGAATTTTCTCTTTAACTTTTGTCATTTTAATTATGATCTGCTTGGTGTGGGTCTGTTTGGGTTCATCTTATTTGGGACCCTCTGTGCTTCCCATACCTGGATATATGTTTCCTTCTTTAGGTTTGGGAAGTTTTCAGCCATAATTTCTTCAAATACATTTTTGATACCCTTATCTGTCTCTTCTTCTTTTGGAACACTTAAAGTGAAAATGTTGTCACATTTGATGTTATCCCAGAGATCTCATGTGTTGTACTCATTTCTTTTTCATTTGTCTTTTTGTCTGCTGTTCTGATTTGGTGATTTCCATTATTCAACCTTCCAGATCACTTATGCATTCTTTTATGTCATTTAGTCTAGAGTGCTTCTAGAGTGCTTTATATCTCAGATATTAAATTATCCATTTCTGATTGGGTCTTCTTTATATTTTCTAGTTCCTTGTTTAAATGAACTGTGTTTAGATCTATTCTCTTCCCTAACTCAGTTAGCATTTTTATTACTAATGTTTAAATTTTATGCCTGGTAAATTATTTATGTTTCATTATTTTTTCAGGGGTTTTCTCTTGTTCTTTCAATTGGAAGTAGTTCCTTTGATCTGTGAATTTATGTGAAACAGTTACCTATTGTGGTCTTGAAGGGGTGTTCTTATATGGGAGTGTCCCTATGTAGACTGCATCTGCCCAACACAGTGGGAGGACCTGTGGTAGAGGGCTGGATTTGATGTGAATGCCAGTCATGTCTTTACTCAGGATGTTTTGGCCACTATCACCTTATTAGGGGGAGTGGTTGGAGATGTAGGAGCTGGAGTTTGTGCAGGTTTTGAGGCAGGACTTCCTCTGCTCAGTGGCTGTCACCACCTTGTCAGGAGTGGGATCTGCTCTCAAGTTGTAGAGTGGAAGCCCTGAGGGTCAGGCTTAAACTGACTCTGTTTCCTTTATGTTTGTAGTTTTCCTTCTGTCTGTGCTGGGGGCTTTGCCTCAAAGGAGAGGAGTGCTGAAGCAAGTGGGGCTCATGTGCTCACAGAGGTCCAATGTTCTGCCTGTGTAAGTGTCTGAAGTTCTGCTCAGATGCATCCCAAGGCTGTGTTTTTTCCCGTTGTGGCCACTCTAGGTCTAGTGCCACACTGTGCTGTGGAGTGTGCTGTGGTGCACAGCAAGGCAGCTGTGGGAATTCTGGCAGCTGCACTGTTTTCAGAAGTCTGGGCTGCTTCTGGGACACTGCTTGAGTAAGCACCAACAATGACTGCCACCCCACCTGGGCTCTGTCCCAGGACTGGGTCATCTCTGCATCCCTAGGTCAAGTCATTTCCCAAGTATTGGCTTCCCTAGATCCAGTGGCAAGGTATGGCATGGAGTGAGTGAGGCTAGGGTGTTCACTTGCCTCAGCCTGGGGAGCATGGTGCAGTAGCGGATGATAGGGCAGACCTCTAGGGAAGCACCCATGTACTCCTCATGAGTGGAATCTAGGCTTCTCCAGACCTTCTATTTGTCCCAGCAGTTCTGCAAGCAGTGAAAGGGGCTTGTCTCCTATGCATAGGATCCCAGGACTAGGAGGCCCAATCTGTAGCTTGTCCTGCCCACTCCCCAGGGTAAGAGTCCACACATGTGATCTCCCTTTTCCTCTGATTCCCCTCCCAGGGGCACAGGTCCCGATCTGATGCTTTTCTTCTCATCCTACTCGATTACATGTATATCTTTCTTACAGCCTTGGTTGTAAAGGAGTCCTGCCAGTTTCCAGTTAGTTTTCCATGAGAACTGTTCCATATGTAGATATATTTTTGATGTGTTTGTGAGAGAAAGTGAACTTCATGTCCCCTTACTCTGCTATCTTGATCTCCCTCCCTTCTTTGATTTCTACATGTATGAAAGAAGGAACACAAGAATACATATTCACAATGGCCCTGGAAATGATCCAATGGGAATTCACTACAGTGGATTCACAAGTAACTGAAATATGACTAAATATTATATTCTTAAGCAGGTGAATTTTTTGAGATATTTAAAGTATATTAGAGAATATTATTTTCCACTCAATCTTTGTTTTTCTGGAACCAGGTTCATTTATGCAACTAATGTTAACATAGCACTTATTATGTACTCAGCTCTGTATGTGAAGCTGAAAATTTAGCATTGAACCAGAAAAACAAAGTCTCTGCTCTAATAAACTTTACAAAGAATAATGTACAATGAATAGTTAAGAAATGAAATAATAAACAGCTAGGACCTACAGTATACAACAGGGAAAGAAAATATAAAAAATAATATATATGTATGTATAACTGAATCACTTTGCTGTACAGCAGAAGTTAACAAAGCATTGTAAATCAACTATATGTCAATTAAAAAAAGAAATAATATAATTACAAATTACTATAAATGTTCAATCTTTGTTCTCTTCTGGTAAGTAAAAACTTTAGGAGGAGGTTGTGTCTCCATTTTAAATAGGAGATACAAGAATGCTAGCATTTAAAATAGACATTATTCTTTTGACCGTGTATAACTGGATTCTGAGAATATTTGCCTTTGCTTTTGTACCTATTCAAATTTCCTACTCTAGAGTATGCTTCTTAAAAAAGAAATTAACATATTATTTAAGTGATTATAGTTATTCTGTTTTAAAAAATAAATAGTCAATATAAAATTGAATTGGTTTACTGGTGATCCAATATTTTTGTGTGCAACAGAAATTGAAATTCATGAGTTTTTTTTCTCCCCAAGGTCACACCCTGTGGGTTGGTAGTTTCAGACTCTCCTTGGTTACTCTTGGTGGCTTATCTAGTGGATTCACCTACACCAACGTCCGTGAGGGCTCTAAGCCACCACTTATGGTGTCCTTCTCAGGCCATGGCTGCTGCATTTACAATAAAAATTGGTCAAGAAAGTATCATGAGTTTCCCAAGGGAATTAACTGCTGCCAAACATATTTCTCTATTGCCAAGTGTATAACAGCAGCCCCAATTCCTCTGATAATCAGGGTCAATTCCCCTTTCAGGATGGTGATTCCTTATCTTACCTGCTGGTGCCTTGGCACAAGAAAGCCAGGCAGCAGTCATAGTTTAAAATTCAATGGGATTCTTGCCTTGTCTTCACGTGGAAAAGCTCTTTCTTTGTGAACAAAGACCTTTAAATGTGCAGAGTACAGAGCTGTGGGCGACTAGAAGCACAAATTTCCCAGTGGGTTACTGAGAGTGGTGTTAATAGGACCACTTCTATTTCTCCCTCTAGGCTTTTTATTGTGATGCCAGTCCACATTGAGCCTTTAAGAATTTGTTAATTTTAGATGTTTCCCTCTCATCCAGTTTTAAGGGGTATCTCTTTCCTCATGCTCTGTTTCCAACAGTCCTCAAAATATCTGTGTATAGTTATCCAAGGAAATAGCTTAGGCCTCTGTGGAACAACTGAAGAATCATTATTATATATTCTTTTCATGGTGTTACAGGATTCTTCTTCTTGGAACCCTGATTCCTTCTTCAATATATGGGTTCCAGGTCTGAACACTGGTTCATATCCTGAAGCTCACTGAGGTATTTTTTAGAAGGTAAGAGTTAACCACTCTCAAACTTTTCATCCTACAGCTTCCATAATTTTTATTGTACACATTGCATAATACTCTTAGTCGACTGCTTGTTTATTTTGCCATTTGGATGCCACATTCTATGAACTATCTCATAACTCTCTGAGGGTCAGGGTTTCTGCATGTGACTCCAACCTTGCCATGAATTATGATAACTGCCTCTACCTGGCTTGTGGTAATTGCTTATGTTAATTGAGCTTTATCCTATGACTTCTATTTTGGGGGGATTCTATCATACCCATTATTGTCAGCAAGCCCAGTTCTGTTAACACCATCTTCTGCCATCAGTCTTGGCTTTCAGAGGATTATCACTTCTTACTGATGTTGGCTCTTTCACCATTGTGTTCCTTATGTCCTTGGTAAGTGGTATATCTTCAGGGTCCTGCTATGTAGTATAGTTATCTGGTGGTTTTTCTGGCTGAACATAATATGTCCATTCACTCATACTTACTTCTCTGAGCCTTTTAATCCCTCTGACATTTACAATTTTGACATTTCTCTCTTACTTAAGGTAGGTCAGTGCTAATAGCATGTTTATATTATCTTCTGGTGTCCTTTCAAGGGTATTAAAATCTGTATCCCAGGATAGCATTTCCAAATGAATAAACTCTCTCTTGTATAACTTCATGTGTCACCCTTAGATTTGAGTCCTTTTGTACTCTCCGCTCCTCCAGGTACAAGTCAGCTAGGTTCTGTAGATACTTTCAGATACAGTCTCTTGCCTTCTATTTTAGGCCAAACTCATCCTGGTCAACTTATTTTGTGATTTAACCCCAGTTATTATTAGTTTAGACGCCAGAAAGGGTGGTGCAGATCTTGAGGGGAGCATTTTATCTTTCAGGGTAGGGTCACAGCATCATCTTTAAATAAGGGGAGAACACTAGTACTTCATAGGATGGAGTAGGCCACTTCTTCAGACTCAGAGGTTTCAGAGAGATCTGGAAGCTCAAGATTTTCAGGTGAATCAACTCATACTTCTTCATTTGTGTCAGGGTGCTACTTTTTCCCAAGAAGAACATAAATTTGCTATAGCTGACCTGTTGAGATCAGGAGGATAGCCCTTCCTTAGAGCTCTATAACTCTTGGGACTTGGTCCTGGACCTCATCTTTAATTGTTCTCTGCCATCAAGATGTAGGAGACAAGAGCATATTTATATGCTACTGAGGAGGCTTTCTGGTTTTCACCCATAGCTTTTAATTACTAATTAATTGTTCTCAGTCTTTTGTTAACATTTAACAAACATCAGCGGTGTTTAGCATTAGCCGTCTAGTTTACTGTCCTTAGAGTTACTATTTCCCCTGTATTGCACAAAACCTGATACATTACACTAGCATTCCCTTATATGGTCTACCATCACTACAGGAGAAAAATTTAACAATTATACCGTTATCTTACGCCATAGGCTATTTGTGTTCTACTTACAACCAGTGATGAAGTTCTCATTGCCAGCCAAAAATCTCCATTGCCAAGATCTCATTTTAGTGTGTGCTTATGTGTACCAATATTGGCACAAAGTGTCACAGGTTGGGTTGCTCGGGAAGCAGACTTGATGATGAACATTAACATGTAGGGGTTTATCAGGGATAATTCCTGTGGGGAGCACCACTTGTGAAAGGAAGGGAAGGAAGCAAGATGGACAAAGGAAGATATTGGCCTATAATGTAGTCTCAGTGGAGGTCCCAGACAAATCTAGAGCTCTGATGCTAGGATGACTCATCAGAGATGTCCCAAGTTGCGTTGAGGTGGGACTACACCCTTATGTATTCTCCTCTACCAGTTATTGGATGCTGGCTACCTACACAAAATGGGTTTGGCTATGGATGGGGCAAGTCTTCAGCCAAGGGGACTGATAGCTGAAGTTTTTCAGTCAACAACCTTTCCAGAATCTGGGAATAAATTCTTCAAACAAGAGATGGGATGTCAGCAGCTTATCAAAGCATCCTCTAAAAAATACCATAGACATAGCAGCATTATTTACAATAGCCAAGATATGGAAACAACCTAAGTGTCCATCACCAGATGAATGGATAAAAAGGATACAGTATATATCTTATATATATATGTGTGTATATATATATATACACATATACATTGGTGTATGTGTGTATATATAAATATATATATATATATACATACACACACACACACACACACACACACCCTGAAATACTACTCTGTCATAAAAAAGAATAAAATTCTGCCATTTGCAACAATCTGGATGGACCTGGAGAATATTATGCTTAGTGAAATATCAGACTGAGAAAGATAAATACTGTATATTGTCAATCATGTGTGGAATCTAAAAACAAAACAAATGAACAAATATAACAAAACAGAAACAGGCTGACAGATACAGAGAACAAACTAGTGGAGAGGGATGGGAGAAGGGGCTAAAGAGATGAAGGGATTAAGAAGTACAAACTACCAGTTACAAAATAAGTAAGTCATTGAGATGTAATATACAGCACAGAATATAGTTAATATTTTATAATAACTTTGTATGGTGTGTAATCTATAAAAATATCAAATTACTGTTGTACACCTGAAACTGATATAATATTATAAGTAAATTATAATTCAAGAAATAAAAAAAATAACATGGAAAAGACTCTAGTAGTGGTACCCATCTCCCAGCCTGCTCCATATTTATAGAAGCAGTAGAGCGAGGAAACAACTCGGCTACTATTTAGAAAAAACATATGCCCTTAAATGTAATACCATGCTCAGACATGGGTACAGATCATTCCTGCCAACTGTTTAAGGAATAAATAATCCCACTCTTATACAAGTTGACTGAGTAACTAGAAAAGAAATAATGTCTGCCAACTCATTTTAGGAGGTTATTATAACTTTAATTCTAAATGTAGACAGGTGAAAATAAGAGAAAAATATTATAGGCCAATCTTTTTTATAAATCAAAATGCTAAAATTCAAGATAGGAACATAAGAGGCTTCTTTGACCTAATAAAGTATCTTCCATAACCCTTTAGCTAAAAGTATAGTTAGCAGTAAAATATTACAAGGCTTCTCTTTAGAGATCCTCAAGATGGTGAAGGAGTAGGAGGATGTGGAGTTCATCTCTCCCCACAAATGCATCAAGAATACATCTAAAGGGGCTTGCCTCTGGTCCAGTGGTTAAGACTTTGCCTTACTATGCAGAGCGTATGGGTTCGATACCTGGTCAGGGAGCTAAGATCCTACATGCCTCGGGGCCAAAATAAAACCAAAAATGTAAAACAGAAGCAGTATTGTAACAAATTCAATAAGGACTTAAAAAAAAATGAATACATCTACAAATAGAGCAATTCTTACAGAGCACTTGCTGAACATTAGCAGAGGACCTCAGACATCTAAAATGACAAGAAAGATCCCCATCTAATCAGGTAAGCTGAAAGAAAGAAGGGAAAAGGAGGAGGAGAGGAAGTAGGATGGGACATGTGCCCCTTGCAGGGAGCTGAAGGTGAGGAGAGGTTCCCACATCTGGGGAAGCACCCTCACCAGTGGAGAGATCAGCTGGGACAGAAGGGGAGCTTCTGGGGCTTGGAGGAGTGCCCAGCAGCGGTCTGTGACAGGCAGCACAGAGTGAGACCTACACAGATGGTCCTTGCCACAGCCCTGTGTTCCCCAGCCTAAGATAGGTGTCCACTGATGTGCAAGGGGGCTGGGTGCTGGAATGTGGGGTTTGGAGAGCATACCCAGGGAGGGGATTGCTGTTGGCTGTGAGTAGACAGCCTGAGAGGACAGGAGTGAGGAGCTCCACTATCAGGAATGCTCATGGAGGAAGCCCGGACCACCATGGAAACACGCAAAAGGTGGAGCCGCCATTGCAGAATCTCTTCTCACCCTCTGGTTCCTGCCTCCACAGGCACTAAGGAGGGCTCCCACTGGAGCAGGCTCATGTGCCCCCGTCATCACCTCCTCCACCATTCCCCTCCTGCCTGGGAGACACGCTCTCATCGATCACCACCTCAGATCCCCCCTCCCTGAGGGGCTCATGCATTCCAATCACTACATAGTAGTGTGTATATGTCAATCCCAATCTCCCAATTTATCCCTCCCTCACTTCACCCCTGGTAACCATAAGTTTGTTTTCTACATCTGTGACTCCACTTCTGTTTTTTAGATAAGTTCATTTGTACCCTTTTTTAAGATTCCACATATAAGCGATATCGTATATTTGTCTTTCTCCCTCTGACTTACTTCACTCAATATGATAATCTCTAGGTCTATCCTTGTTGCTGCAAGTGGCATTATTTTGTTCTTTTTAGTAATTGAGTAATATTCCATTGTATATATGTACCAAATCTTCTTTATCCATTCCTCTGTTGATGTACATTTAGGTTGCTTCCATGTCGTGGCTATTGTAAATACTGCTGCAATGAACATTGGGGTGCATGTATCTTTTTGAATTATAGTTTTCTCTGGATATATGCCCAGGAGTGGGATTGCTGGATCATATCGTGGCTCCATTTTTAGTTTTTTAAGTAAACTCTGTACTGTTTTCCATAGTGGCTGTACCAATTTATATTCCCACCAACAGTATAGAAGGGTTCCCTTTTCTCCATACCCTCTCCAGCATTTATTGTGTGTAGATTTTTGATGATGGCCATTCTGAGTGTTGTGAGGTGATACTTCATTGTAGCTTTGATTTGCATTTCTCTAATAATTTGTGATGTTGAGCATCTTTTCATGTACTTTTTGGCCATCTGTATGTCATTTTGGAGAAATATCTATTTAGACCTTACATTTTCTGATTTTTTTATTTTGATATTGAGCTGCATGAGCTATTTGTATATTTTGGAGATTAATCCCTTGTTTGTCACTTCATTTTCAAATATATTTTTCCATTCTAAGAGTTGTCCTTTCATTTTGTTTATGGTTTACTTAAAAGCAAAAGCTTTTAAGTTGAATTTCATCCTATTTGTCTATTTTTGTTTTATTTTCTTTAGGAGGTGGGTCAAAAAAGATCTTGCTGCGATTTATGTCAGAGAGTGTTCTGCCTATGTTTTCCTCTAAGAGTTTTATAGTATCCAGCCTTACATTTAGGTCTTTATTCCATTTTGAGTTTATTTTTGTGTATGTTGTTAGGGAGTGTTCTAATTTCATTCTTTTACGTGTAGCTGTCCAGTTTTCCCAGCACCAATTATTGAAGAGACTGCCTTTTCTCCATTGTATATCCTTGCCTCCTTTGTCATAGATTAGGTGACCATAGGTGCATAGGTTTCTGGACATTCTATCCTGTTCCGTTGA
Source organism: Stenella coeruleoalba (assembly GCF_951394435.1). Lineage (NCBI taxonomy): Eukaryota > Metazoa > Chordata > Mammalia > Artiodactyla > Delphinidae > Stenella > Stenella coeruleoalba. The sequence continues at coordinate 115,886,371 of NC_137149.1, forward strand.
TCTATATTTCTGTTTTTGTGCCAGTACCATACTGTTTTGATGACTGTAGCTTGGTAGTATAGTCTAAAGTCAGGAAGCCTGATTCCTCCAGCTCCATTTTTCTTTCTCAAGATTGCTTTGTGTATTCAGTGTCTTTTGTGTTTCCATACAAATTGTGCAATTTTTTGTTCTAATTCTGTGAAAAATGCCATTGGCAATTTGATAGGGATTGCACTGGATCTGTAGATTGCTTTGGGTAGTATAGTCATTTTCACAATATTGATTCTTCCAATTCAAGAACATGGTATATCTCACCATCTGTTTGTGTCATCTTTGATTTCTTTCATCAGTATCTTGTAGTTTTCTGAGTACCAGTATTTTGTCTCCTTAGGTAGGTTTATTCCTAGGTATTTCATTATTTTTGATGTGATGTTAAATGGAATTGTTTCCCTAATTTATTATGATCTTTTGTTGTTAGTGTATAGGAATGCAAGAGATTTCTGTGTGTTAATTTTGTATCTTGCAAATTTACCAAATTCATTTATGAGCTCTAGTAGATTTTTGGTAGCAACTTTACAATTTTCTCTCTATAGTATCATGTCATCTGCAAACAATGACAGTTTCACTTCTCCTTTTCCTATTTGGATTCCTTTTATTTCTCTTTCTTCTCTGATTGCCATGGCAAGGGCTTCCAAAACTATGTTGAATTATAGTGGTGAGAGTGGACATCCTTGTCTTGTTCCTGATCTTGGAGGAAATGCTTTCAGTTTTTCACCATTGCGATTGAGGTTTGCTGTGGGTTTGTCATATATGTCATTTATTATGTTGAGGTAGCTTCCCTCTATGCCCACTTTCTGGAGAATTTATCATAAATGGGCGCTGAATTTTGTCAAAAGCTTTTTCTCCATCTATTGAGATGATCATATGGTTTTTATTCTTCAGTTTTTCATATGGTGTATTACATTGATTGATTTGCGTATATTGAGGAGTCCTTGCATCCCTGGGATAAATCCCACTTGATCACACTGTATGATCCTTTAAATGTGTTGTTGGATTTGGTTTGCTAGTTTTTTGTTGGTGGTATTTGCATCTATTTTCATCAGTGATATTGGCCTATAATTTACTTTTTTTTGTGATATCTTTCTCTAATTTTGGTATCAAGGTGATGGTGACCTCATAGAATGAGCTTGGAATTGTTCCTTCCTCTGCAATTTTTGGAAGAGTTTCAGAAGTATACATTATATCTCTTCTCTAAATATTTGATAGAATTCACCTGTGACACCATCTGGTCCTGGATTGTTGTTTGTTGCAAGATTTTTAATCACAGTTTAAATTTCAGTACTTGTGATTGGTCTGCTCATATTTTCTATTCCTTCTTGGTTCAGTCTCAGAAGGTTGTACCTTTCTAAGAATTTGTTCATTTCTTCTAGGTTGTCCATTTTGGGGCATAAAGTTGCTTGTAGTAGTCTCTTATGATGTTTTGTATTTCTTTGGTGTCCATTGTAACTTCTCCTTTTTTCATTTTTTAATTTTGTTGATTTGAGTCCTCCCCTTTTGCTCTTGATGAGTCTGGCTAAACATTTATCAATTTTCTTTATCTTCTCAGAGAAAAAGCTTTTAGTTTCATTGATATTTGCTACTGTTTTCTTCATCTCTGTTTCATTTATTTCTGGTCTGATCCTCTTGATTTCTTTCCTTCTACCTACTTTGGGTTTTGTTTGTTCTTCTTTCTCTAGTTGCTTTAGGTATACACTTAGGTTGTTTATTTGAGATTTTCTTGTTTCCTGAGGTAAGATTGTATTGCTATAAACTTCCCTCTTAGAACTGCTTTTGCTGCATTCCACAGTTTTGGATCATCATGTTTTCATGTAATTTGTCTCTATGCATTTTTTGATTTCCCATTTATTTCAGTAATCCATTGGTTATTTAGTAGCATATTGTTTAGCCTCCATGTGTTTGGGGTTTTTGGTTTTTTCCTGTGTTTGATTTCTAATCTCATAGTGTTGTGGTCAGAAAAGATGCTTGATAAGATTTCAATTCTCTTACATTTACCAAGGCTTGGTTTGTGGCCCAAGATGTGATCTACCCTGGAGAATGTTCCATGTGCCCTTGAGAAGAAAGTGTATTCTGCTGTTTTCAGATGGAATGTCCTATAAATATCAATTATGTCTATCTGGTCTAATATGTCATTTAAGGCTTGTGTTTCCTTACTAATTTTCTGTATGGTTGATGTGTCCATTGGTGTAAAGTGGGGTGTTAAAATCCCCCGATATTATTGTGGTACTGTTGATTTCCCCTTTTAAGCCTGTTAGCAGTTGCCTTATGTATTGAGGTGTTCCTATGTTGGGTGCATAAATATTTATAATTGTTATCTCTTCTTCTTGGATTCATCTCTTGATCATTATGTAGTGTCCTTCCTTGTCTCTTTTAACAGCCTTTATTTTAAAGTTATTTTGTCTGATATGAGTTCTGCTACTCCAGCTTTCTTTTGATTTCCATTTGCATGGAATATCTTTTTCCATCCCCTCACTTTCAGTCTGTATATGTCCCTAGGTCTGAAGTGGGTCTCTTGTAGGCAGCACATATATAGGTCTTGTTTTTGTATCTTTTCAGCCAGTCTATGTCTTTTGGTTGGAGCGTTTAATCCATTTATGTGCCCACAAAGCCCACAGCTGCTAAAGCCAGACCCATCCCAGCTGCAGGAGCACTTGTTCCCTTTCGGATGTTTCACAGGCGAGGAAGCCATCAGTGGAGGCGTAACTCTGCGGTTCACACAGCTTCGAGGAGAGATTTCTGCTTTTCTTCCCTAGTCACACGGCCCCTGGGGCTTAACTGTGGTTTTAGCCTCACCTCTGTGTGTGTCCTGCCGAATGGAGTCTGCTCTAGAGGTTGCTAGACCACATGGGAGCCCATCAGGCAGGAAGGAGCCAAGGCAGTGATCAGGGAAAGGCCACCCAGGTGGGAGGGGGTGGAGGAGGCGATGGCAGGAGCACACGAACCAGCTCCTGTGGGGTCCCTCCATAGTGCTCCTGTCCCTTCAGGCTTTCTTTTCACAGCCAACAGCAGTCCCCTCCTTGGGTTTGCTCTCCAAACCACACATCCCAGCACCCAGCCCCCGTGCACACCAGCAGACACCTGTCTCAGGCTGGGGCACACAGGGCTGTGGCATGGACCATCTGAGTAGGTCCCACTCTATCCTGCCTGCCACAGAACAGTTGCTGAGCTCTTCTCCAAGCCACCAAAGCTCCCCTTCTGTGCCAGCTGATCTCCCACTGGTGAGGGGGTTTCCCCAGATGAGGAAACCTCCTTACCTTCAGCTCCCCACCAGGAATGTAGGTCCCATCCTGCTTCCTCTCCTCTTCCTTTTCCCTTCTTTTTTCTTTCCTCCTACCTGGTTACATGGAGATCTTTCTTGTCCTTTTAGGTGTTCAAAATTGTCTGTTAGTGTTTAGCAGGTACTCTGAGAATTGTTCCATTTGTAGATGTATTCTTTTTTTTTTTTTTCGGTATGCGGGCCTCTCACTGTTGTGGCCTCTCCTGTTGTGGAGCACAGGCTCCAAACGCGCAGGCTCAGCAGCCATGGCTCACGGGCCCAGCCGCTCTGTGGCACGTGGGATCTTCCCGGACCTGGGCATGAACCCATGTCCCCTGCATCAGCAGGCGGACTCTCAACTACTGCGCCACCAGGGAAGCCCTTTTTTTTTTTTTAATAAATTTTGTTTATTTAGTTTTGGCTGCGTTTTGTCTCCATTGCTGCAGGCGGGATTTCCCTGGTTGTGGCGAGGGGGGGACCACTCTTCATCACGGTGCACGGGGTTTTCATTGCAGTGGCTTATCTTGTTGCAGAGCATGGGCTCTGGGTGCATGGGCTTCAGTAGTTGCAGCATGCAGCTCAGTAGTTGTGGATCGTGGGCTCTAGAGTGCAGGCTCTGTAGTTGTGGCACACAGCCTTAGTTGCTCCATGGCATGTGGGATCTTCCCAGACCAGGGCTTGAACTCGTGTCCCCTGCATTGACAGGTGGATTCTTAACCACTGTAGGGAAGTCCTGTAGTTGTATTCTTGATCTATCTGTGGGGAGAGATGAACTCCATGTCCTCTTATTCCTCCACCATCCTGGAAAGTCTCTATCGATTTTTTCTTTTTTTTTTTTTTTAGTCTCATTTATATCCTCTGTGACCTTTTATTTCCTTCCTTCTGCTCACTTTAGGGTTTGTTTGTTCTTCTTTTTCTAACTCTTTTAAGTTAGATTGTTTATTTGAGATTTTTCTTGTTTTTTGAAAAAGGCCTGTATAGCTATGAACTTCCCTGTACTTATTGCTTTTGCTGCATCCCGTAGATTTTGTATGGTGTGTGTGTTCTTTGTCATTTGTCTCAAGGTATTTTTTAATTTCCACTTTGATTTCATCTTTGACCCATTAGTTTTTTAGTAACATGTGTTTAGTCTCCATGAAATCATATAAATGTTTATTTTGTGTTGATGAAATAAAGTGTGAACATTACAAAAAGGAAAAATCTCACTGATTAAAGCAAATATATGGCAAATGTAGTATATCAACCCCTTATAAAGCTAAAAAGAAGGTTAAAAGACAAAAGTAGTAAAATCACCTATATCCACAATAAGTAGTTAAGGGATACACTTAAACAAAATGATTTAAAACATGATGTCAAAGAAATTATATATGTGGGGATATTAAAAATACAGGTTTATTTATGACCTTTCTTTTCATTTTTCAGACATTGGTTGGTTTTATAAGACTACAGTGACTTTATTCAAGTAATAGATTTTTTCCAACTCTATTATTTTGCTCAATATTAAATATATAATTTTTGCTCGTGATACACATTTGGTAGTTTATTTAGCTTCTAAGTTATTCTCTTTTTAAAAATAACTCATCACTATTGCTACAGAGAAACTGGAGGATTTAATGGCCAGTTTTCCAATTTATATCTATTAGCTAATACTTATGCCAGTTCTAAATATTTAAATTGAAATAATGGCATAATTATTTAATATTGAAATTTAAATAATGATTTTTCTGGTATTTATAAAGATTTTATTTATCTAATATGCATGTATTTCATTTTACATTTCAACATCTATTTCCTTCTAATTTATTATCTAAAACCAGACTTGAAACATTACTGGAAGATTATTCAGTAATATTAATATTGCAACTAGACAATAAGCAGAGTCTTTGGTGTTTTCTTTCCTTCCAGCACGCCAGCTATGACGAACTCCTTTTTTATTTAGTAGTACTACTAAAATACTATTTCTTTTGTAGGTCACTTCCAATTGTCAATGAAGTACATCATCTCCATATGCCAATGCAGTCCATCCTTGTTTCTCCCCATCCAAAAACAAAGGCACCTCTTCTCTTCATTTGCTATATGAGACCATCAAGTGGTTCATATGGGGCACCAGCATTACCTCAAATTGAAGTTTTTAGACAGACAGTGCTTCTGACTCAGAATCTTTTTTCTCTAAAAAATTACCTAAAGTTAGTGCCAATAAACTCCCAAACCAAATAAAGGGAGATAGTATAATACAATGGGCAATAAGAGATGGTAAGTTTTTTAAAAAGTAAATTCTATCGGCAGGTTAATAATATGAATCTATATCCTAGAATTTTCTAAGACTCAATTGGAATAATATTGATGAGGGTGCTTTATTAACATTAAGCACCATACATTTAATATCGATATAAGTTACTGACACTTTATGGAACTTTTACAAAGTTCAAAATAATATTGACCAAGGATATTTCACAGATATTTCAATTTTTTCTTGTTTTGGTGTGAATAAAGTTCCCTTTAATTATCCTTTCAATTGCTGAAGGTCTCTGAGGCTAAGAAGAGAAGGAATAGAAATCAGTATGCGGAGTCAAGTTTTTAGGATGTTAATGAGCTTTTAAATTTTGTAAAGCCTATTTCACTGAGCACATGTTGACTTGAGGGCTGTGCGATGGCATAAATTAAGCAAAGAAAAAAGACTCCAACCTTTGACTTGTGCTCTAGAGGAAATCTTTTACAAAGATGAACAATGGCCAGAAAGGTTGGAATATAACATTTTCTCTCTTAACCTATTATAACAATAGACTAATAAAAATGGAAAGTGAGAAAAAAAATTCTTCTGTTTTTGTGAAAAGGTGACCAGCCAATGGGTAAAACATAGCTAGAATATAGAAAATAGCATTTTCATGAATGACCTTACTTCCAGGAAGGCATGAAGATTTACTCCAAGAGCTAAGGTCAATATTTAGAAAATAAACCAATTTAATTTAAAAATGTAAATTAATTTAAAAAGAAGTATCAGGGTGACTCCTACACTGGCCACAGATGTAGGCAATTACAAGCCTAAGGGAAGGAAAAACAGGTGTTAGCTCAATTGTTATAAGACAGAGGACATGGGAAATATAAATAAACCAAATCTTGGTAGTGGTTGATTATATATTCTTTATTTGAGCAGTATAAGAATGGCAGTTTTTGGGCTTCCCTGGTGGCGCAGTGGTTGAGAGTCCGCCTGCCGGTGCAGCGGACACGGGTTCGTGCCCCGGTCCGGGAGGATCCTACATGCCGCGAAGCGGCTGGGCCCGTGAGCCATGGCCGCTGAGCCTACGCATCTGGAGCCTGTGCTCCGCAACGGGAGAGGCCACAGCAGTGAGAGGCCCGTGTACCACGAAAAAAAAAAAAAAAAAGAATGGCAGTTTTAAAAAACTTATGAGCTACAATAAACCATTTTTTTAAAAACTTGTGACGGAAAATACTAGGCCATACACAAAATAAGTTTCAATATTTATTTTTACATTTCTTGATCAAAGTACTTTTCTGTCAGTGTTTTTTCTTTTGAGTCAAAGAGTTCAAAATGAGTATTTGTGATGTGGTTGACATTTTTAAAATGTCCTGAGAAACCCTATCCATGGGTATTGTGGGTTATAAATGCAGATTGACACGGTATTTTGATGGATCTTTTTTGTGGGAAAACTTTTGTTTTCTGACTTAAGAAGGAAGATACAATTATTTGAAAATTTAGTATTTAATCACATCCATATTGTAAAAGTGCATTAAAACAGAAAAAAAAAAGATTTAAAAAAGATAAATTGCTGCTTCTGTTCTGTGTTCAGAATCTATCGATCAATCTAGATTTATCTTGAAACTCATTAATATCAAGAAAAGTTATTATCAAATGTCTCCATATTCTGGAGGAATATTCCTTGCATGGTATATATGTACATGTATATGCATATGTTTATTTGTTTTGCATTTCATATTGAACATCTGATTTTGTGCTGAGACTGTATTTTGTTTCCTGATTCAAGAAATAATCAAAACTGTGTTTAACTCGAGCTGCAGTTTTGTGTTCTTTGAAGTAACCTCTAAATTTGGAGTATGTTTGGACAGTTTTTTTTTTTAAATAACTGCCCAAACAGTTAGCTTTTTATACTGTTTTATATCCCCTTCCTCCAAAACACCTGCCCTTGGTACATAGAGGCATCTTGTTTTTTGTTTTGTTTTTTTTGTGGTACGCGGGCCTCTCACTGTTGTGGCCTCTCCCGTTGCACTCCCGACGCTCAGGCTCAGCGGCCATGGCTCACGGGCCCAGCCGCTCCGTGGCAATGTAGTATCTTCCCGGACCGGGGCACGAACCCGCGTCCCCTGCATCGGCAGGCGGACTTTCAACCACTGCGCCACCAGGGAAGCCCGAGGCATCTTGTTTTAAGGCAGCAGATGAGAGTAATATTATCCAGAACCACCTTTCAATCCAGTTTATCGGAGAAAGATGAGTAAACCATTTTATTTAACTCATCATTTATACTTCACCACGTCACACTTTTTGTAGATTGGATGATTTTGTTCAGCCTATGTGATAGTATATGGTAGAAGTTATAATGCAGATCTTGAAAAAACCCTATGAAATATTTTAAGTAAAGCATTGCATTATGATTTTTTTATGAACAACCACTAAAATAACTGGACTACAAATTCTTTATTATTATTAGAAATTTAAGAAAAAAATGTACTACATGAAAAATTTCTTACCCTTTTTTTTTTGAAGATCATTTCTGAGAATCTATATAAAAATATATCTTCATTTATTTTAGTGTTGTATCAAGAACTTTTAAAATGTTAAATAATTGTTTCCCAAACTTTCATGTTTGTCATTTTGGGGAAAAAATTTATTCTGTGCATATGAAATGCCACCAGAACATTATTTCCTCTTTTAAGTAAGGTAACGTTGTCTCCAAAGATATATATATTGGAACTTTTGCCAAATCTTACTTTTCCTTGGGAATTTGCTTAGTGGTTGTCAATCATGTAAAAATAGTTGACTTTTAAGCCTTCGCTGTTGCCCTTGTCTGAGGAGATTTTCCCTAGGCCTATATTTTAGCCTACAGCAGCCAAAGTAGCTTTGTCAGGTCTTCACATGACGTCATCTTCCTCCCAAATTCCAACATCAATAACAGCATAAAGTTTAAACTGAAAAAGTGTGATAAGCAAGTCCTCTTGGCTATTGTTGAATCTTTAAGTTATTTCTCAAATCCTATATGTCTCAAGATAACTGATCTGTTAGTTCAGTCATGTATTTCCTGAGCATATTATTGTGATGTTTAGGAAAAAAGGATACACTTCCCATAACTACACTTAATAATATATGCTATTGGAATAAAAAGAAAGACAGCTACCTTTTAACTGTTTTTTATTTTAAAGTATAAAACAGTAATTCCCTCTAGCTTGAAAGGATTTGAAATATTCTTTGGAATGGTTGAACACCTAGTATTTGGGGTCATAAGGCAAATTTGTGAATTATGTCGCATGCCTAGCCTCATTTTTGTTATATACAGCTATACCCCAATTCATTTACTCATTCACAATTTTTGTGCCTCAAAACATATACTGAGGACTACTTTATGTCAGGCACTCTGGCAGTGAGTGTTTAAACATGAGCAACACATCCTTCCTGTGGTCAGTATTTTTAAACTTAGGTTGAGGAATCAAACAATCAAAAGCATGTTATGAAATCTTGTGTGTTGGAAAGACAGGCAGGCCGTGGAGGCGGGTGAGACCCCTAAGGGTTAGCTGGGGAGAGGAGCTTCCTGGGGGCCTTTCTGTAAGAAATGCCTGAGGAGCTCTGTCATCTTGTCTACTACAGTGTACTCCCAAGTAGTCATCAACTATCAAGAAAATATATTCGTTTTCTTGAGAATATTTAGTTTGTAAGTATTTTCTCCTGAGTGCATTGAAAGGCTCTGCTTTTTGCAAAAGTAGAGGTTCTTTACTTTATGTGACCCCTTTTTGCAATCTACTATGGACCTCTTCTCTGGAAAACATGTGGTGACTGTGTTTACAAACTCATACATATTTTTTGCATACAGGTTTTAGAAAATCACAGGCTTGAAGTGTCCTTAAAGCTGGTCCCTGTACCCCAGCTTCAGAATTGCAGGACTATAGATCACTGGGGAATTGGGATGTGGGTGGAAGAGACATCATTTAAAGTTAGAGTGTAGGGAATCACAACCTTGGATGGCTTATTTTCACCATATATTCTTTTATAAAATGTGCAGTAAAAGCACACTTTTTTTTTTTTTTGGTCTCTGATTAAAAAAAAAATTTGTAGTACAATGAATGCAAATAGCCTTTGGGGAAAAACAAAATCTGTGGTTTTCCAAGTAGTTTCAAAATTGTTATTTTTGACATTTTATTTTGGCCTATTGGTTAACTACATCCCTATTTTTTGACTGGATCTGAGCAGAATTCCAAACAGTTAGTAAATATTCTAATTGTACTGAACATTTCCCTAGTATAGTAATTTATAACCAATTTCCTATATTGCTTCTGTATCTGATATCACTAAACTCAAATCACTGTATTAAATGGGGCTAATGACTGATAATATATAGTTTTTTTATTAATTAATTTGTTTGTTTATTTTTGGCTGTGTTGGGTCTTCGTTGCTGAGTGCGGGCTTTCTCTAGTTGCGGCAGGTTGGTGGTGCAAGGGCTTCTCATTGTCGTGGCTTCTCTTGTGGAGCACGGGCTCTAGGCACGCGAGCTTCAGTAGTTGTGGCATGCGGGCTCAGTGGTTGTGATTTACGGGCTCTAGAGCTCAGGCTCAGTAGCTGTGGCACACGGGCTTAGTTGCTCCACAGCATGTGGGATCTTCCTGGGCCAGGGAATGAACCCATGTCCCCTGCATTGGCAGGTGGATTTTTAACACTGTACCACCAGGGAAGCCTGATAATTTATAGTTTTAAAAGTATTTCTCTTTAATTTTTGTTTTTTGATGAAAATAAATAGAAAATACCATATAGAAAGAAAAACAAAAAGCTCCAAAGTAGACTTGAGAATTACAAATATCTTGGAGCCTCTATAAAAAATATATGTTGGATTACAATGCAAATTCTAAATCCATATTAATATAAATTGTCATTGTCCAGCTTGCTATGCCAATGCATAAGTAAATATTTAACATGTAGAAATAAGTCACTTAGACTAAAGTAGAAGGTGAATTAAGGAAACCTTCAAATGTGTGCAAAAAAAAAAAGAAATTTTGCATTTTATACAATGTGATAGGTTGAAAATTCTAAGATGTCTATTTTTTGCTGCTGTAGACAATATCAAGATTTAATGGTGTATATGGCCTACAGTATATCAAGTCTACACACATACGAATTGGCTTAGTCACTCACTATTGCTCCTGAAGCAATTCATGGCATATTCAGAACTGCAAAGCTACTGAGGCTATTAGTTCAGAAAAAAATAACAATAAATAAAAAATAAGCTATGTACTCCGGAGCAGTTTTGTCTCCTTCGAGAATCATCTGGTCTTATGCCGTTCTTATCCCAGAAATATTTTTTTTTCTTCTGTGAAGTATTATATCAACTTGGACTGCTGATCTTCGTTTGATATAATCCATCAAGACATGAATCCTATTGTATGTGAAAAGTCACTACAAGAAAATAAAAATCTAAAACACATTTGAGTTTTATTTTACTACTACCTTTATTATATAAATGTAGTACAGACGAAATACACTTTATTTGGTTGAATGCTTAAGCTTTCAAGTCAACCAGCTGATTCAGAGAGGAGTAAAATTTATTGCTGGAGGAAAAAAATGACTCTAATAAAGATAATGACAATGATAATTATTTGTAGTAATGAGAGCTTCTTAAAAATGTAGATCTGAGACCTCTCCCCAGACCTACTAAATCAGAGCCTGCATTTTTACCAGATTTGCTGTGATTTCTGGAAAAATAAAAGAGAAGCACTTTTTTAGTGTCCTTAACTGTCCCCCAGCACTAGGGAAGGAAGAGGCAGACTGAGAGAGTCACTGCCAGTCAGTGTTCACAACTATGTGATAGTAAATACACGATAGGCGATTTAAATAACTAGCAAACTTGTATCTACCTTGGAATAGTGAAAAATCTTGAAAAAAAAGTGCAAAATTTATTTATGAAAATGAATCAGCCTTTATATAATTGAAAAATATTTTATTTAGGTAGACCATCTATTTGTTAGGATGTCTGGCTTTAGGGATGGTGGAGACTTAGCAGTTCCTGCTGCATGTGTATGAAGCTGATTAGAATCTGGATTCAATTTCAGGCATCAAGACCAACTTCTTAGTCAGCACTATTAACTCTTCTACAGACTTCTTCGTCTCTGATATCAAAAGATTGTAAGCATCACTTTACTTCTACAGACTGCCATTCCATTGACAGTAGGGCAGAAGAGAGGGGTTGATGAGCGAATTCTAATTCTAATGAAGATTTTTTCATATGTTGAGCTGATAACGCGTCTTGAACTAGTTTCTATTTTCTTCCTTTCTAGATTTACACATAAATAAACTCCTTCTTATCTCATGTCAGTTTTGTATAAGCGAACTAAACTAAGTATACAATTTTATATGATAAACCTTTGATCAAAGCCTAAAGCATTGTATAGCTTTCAGGATTGAAATTTATGACTTAAAACTAATTTTATTAATTAGTTTTTATAGCTAAAATTCATACATATTAAGGTTTGAATTTAGTAAAAGTGATTTGAAAAGGATGGATTTTGTCATTTTCTAAATATTTTTCACTTGTTAAAATTGAAATATAGTTGATTTACAATGTTGTGCTAGCTTCAGGTGTACAACATGGTGATACAGTTATATATATACACTTTTTCAGATTCTTTTCCCTTATAGGTGATTACAATATATTGAGTAGGATTCGCTCTAAATTTTTTAATGTAAATTTCTCCTCTCCTTTTTGGTTTTGCAGAAGAAAAATCTGAAGAAAAAATTTAAAAAGCAAATTTGTAAACCTGTATCAAGAAACAAATATCCCAGAATTTCCATGGCATTTGTCAATGTTTTACTATTTCATGATTAATTTATTCTCTCTCTTAAATTTGCTACATTTCCTAAACTTATTATATTTTGACATCTGATAGTACAAAGGGATACTTTTGGACTCAAATAAACAAGGAGGCCATTTTTCGTTATGCAAATGTATATTTCTGACCTTAAAAGAGAATTCACTTACTGGTTTAAATACATTCACAATGGTTTATAGAGCTTTGCTTTATTAAGTAGCATAAACTGCTGGGCATAAAAGATAGAGTGTTTCAAGGATCAGGGTAATGATTTTGATGCTCCTAAAAATATGGACAATGTCTTATTTGTCATTAATGATGAAAGGTCAGCACCTGGTCATTGCCTAAATAAAAGTTGACTTAATTTATACATTTTACAGAGACTCAGAGGCAATGCCATCTTTAGAAAAAGTGCATTATAACTGTATAAAAATGTGATGAATAAGTTGCTATAACAGTGCAATATTCTTTTGTCTCAATTGAACTTCACTTTATGAAGCTATCATAGCACACGGTTTAGTTGCTACTACCTCTTCTTCTACCTGTCAGTGAAGACCTGCTGATCTCAGACATCCACTGTAAATATAGGCATTCTTATCAGATTTTCACTTATTTGCAAATTAGCCATGATTGCTGAATTTTCTTCTCTTAGAACCCCCCCACCCCATAAATCTGAGGCCATTTCATTCAAAGAAATAACTTTCTCCCTCTCCCCTCAAACATCAAAGTAAAAACAGTGGGTCACATCCTTTCACAGGTGGCTCATATTACACTGTAACAGGTCCAGTAAGTTCAGTTACACTTACTTTCTGAAATATCTCTATATCTTTAGGGACCACATTTCCACATTTTTTAGCAATATTTTTCTAATTAGCTGTGTTTGCGTCAATTTTTGTTCTTAAATAATTTATATTTTAATTGAAATTTTGTTTTTTAGCTGTGTTTTGGGGTGACATTGCCTTAGACGATGAAGACTTAAATATCTTTCAAATTGATAGGACAATTGACCTTACACAGAACCCCTTTGGAAAATTTGGACATACCACAGGTACAGTTGATTATTTGATTCAGTTTGCATTCATTTAGAAGAAAATATACTCTTGAAATGCTAAAATACTCTTTAGATCATTTTTAATATTCCAGTGATCAACTTTGATTTTCTTGATATGAATGAGCCTATTTAGAAATTTAAGTTTTATTCATAGTTTTAATTTTATTAATTAATGTATTTAACAAAGATATTGTAGTGTTTACCATGTACCATGTACGGGGCCTGGTTTAAGTACTCTGCAGGTGTTAGCTCTTTGAATCCTCATAATGACCCCATGAAGGTAGCTGCTTATTGTGATTTACAAGTGAGGAGATGGAGATTTACAAGGTTACGTAGTTTTCTTATTGTCACATAGCCAGGAAATGACTGAGTCAGGACCAAAATTCAATTCTGAGGAAGGTTAAATTTCATAGTCTTGAACATTATATTCAGTTGCCTCCTATTTAGATATTGAGATGCAAAAAGTAAATTATTCTTAGAGTCATTAAATACAAACTTATTTAGAAAAATTTATATATCTATATTTATAATTTTTGTGGAAACCTGGAAGAGAATATCAATTTCAGCTGTTTGAACATATTTGAATTATGCCTATATGAGACTTGTAATATTTTAAAAGACATTTGGGTCCTCATTTTAAAATATCTGGACTAAAATTTAAACATTATTTTATATTATCTTGATACAGTTTTTATTCTGTATTTTATTTTGGAGAAAAATTGCAAGGTTAAAAATTTTAAATTTCTTTTTGTAGTTATTGCTAAAACATTTATTCAGTGTCATGCTTTTTGATTTCATTGAATCTCTCCTTCTGTCCAATGCTATTTTTATTTTCTTCTTGTATTCTATGGAAAATAAAACATATAGCTCCTCTGTGGTATCTAGCAGACAAATATATTTTAGTCTTAAGACTCTTTGCCCAATTTACTTTTTTGCAGCTTTTTATTATGACATGTTTCAAAGATATCTAAAAGTTGATAGGATAATGCAAACAACAACCATACACCTTGAAGATTCAGCAGTTGTTCAGTTTACCATATTTGCTCTCTGTATGTATGTGTGCATGCATACATGTACAAGTATGTATAAAATATTTTGAAGTGAATTGCCAACAACATAGCTTTTCAATATTAAATAGGTTAGCATGCCCTTTTAAGAATAAAGACATTATTGTACATAATCAAAATATTATTACATATAAGAAATTTATGTAAGGTAATAAAACTTAAATAATACAGTACTTAAAAATAATATGCTTTAGCCTTTTTATACATAGTGAGTCTTTTCTGAAACATACACCAAATATATGAGGGAAACTGCTTTGCAGTGTAATCACAGATAGTACATTCCTATAGGTATGTTTATTGACAGACTCCAACCACTATCTCACACTTAACACTGTCACAGAGACAACGGATTTGGAACAAGAGAGCAATGATATAACTCAGCAAAATCTTAAATTTATCACATTACATTCTCAATTTTTATTAAAATTTTCATTAGATTCAAGCTTTATTCAGGTCATTTATTTAACCCATTGTCCTCTCTTTGTACTGGGGACATTCATTTTCTGTGATTTAGAACATTTTAATACTATGTAATTTTGTCATTTCATTTATAGTTAAGCTCTGAAATAGTAACATTTGGAAGTAAAATATCATTATTTAGATAAATAGCATAAAACAGAATTATACTATCAATTATAAAAATCATACTGTAAATATATATGTGAAAGGTACATGTTTCAAAGTAATTTGCACTATTCAGTTGAATTTCAAACATCATAAAGAATTCTATATTTTAGTTTTTTCTTACTCTAACTTTTCCCTTTCTTGTTAGTTTGTGCTGAATTGACTATATTTATTTTCTTATTTCAAAATGTATTGTCTTTCTCAAATATTTATTAGGTTTGTATATTTTTATTTTAAAAATTTTAGAATATATGAGAAACACATTATGAATTTTCCTTTTTTCTATTTCAGTGAACTATCTACACAGAATTTTATTTATATTGCTATAAAAATTATTCAAAAAACATTATTGACTTTGAGAGTCTTGAAATGTTTTCCCTAGCCTATAATTATTCTTATGCTTATAATTACCTTAATATTAACTAAGACATTTCTTTTTTCCTCCTTCTATAGCTATTTGTAGCCTCTTTCTATACCTATTTATATGTGTTTCAGACCTATCTAATATGCAATATAATTGTTATGCAATGGTCATTTCAAATACATTTTTACTATCCTTTAAGAATGTTTGTTGTAACTGCTTAGGAATGAATGCATTTAAGTATTACCTCATCTTTCTAAAATATTCAATGAAAAAAATTTCAAATCTTTTTCTCAAGGGGCACGACAAAAATGTGACCATGTAATTCAAATGATTAAGCAGATTATTAGTGAACAACTTAACTTATTTGCCTTATACTTATAGAGTGCCTTATAAGGCACTCTAACTTATTTGCCTTATAAGGACTTAATTGATATTTCCTATAAGAGGCTTATATATTAATAATTTTTATTATTGTTTTTGTTATTAGCTTCAATCTAGGTAATTAGGTTTCAGTATTAATTTCAAAGGGGAAAAAATATTGGAAGGAAATAGTTCAAACTATTTCCATGCAAGAACCCTTTGTGGTTTGCATGAATTTCTGGTCCTCTTTCATTGTCTTAGCCCACAGGCTCATGAACCACTTGTTCTGATATCATTAGTGATCAAATTACTTGTTTATTCAATGATACCTCTTTGTATTTGTCTATCAAAGATTCAAGGAGAAGGCAAAATAAGAGATAAAACTGGGAGAGCATTTTGTTAAAGCCCTGGAATGAGAATCAGAAGATTTGGATTTTCGTCAAATGATCTGCTTTCTGATATGACTTTGTTCTTAAAATTGCAAGGAAACATATTTTCTTATGTCACCCTCTCCTCTACATTTTGAGCTATAAAATTCTTTATATCACCTTTATAAATTTTGCAAATTGCATAACTTAACAGTGTATTTTGCAGCTGGACGTCCTTTTGGATTCTTACCTTGTGAATTTTTTTAAATTTATGTTATTGGTTTTTATAAATTATAGAAACTAATTTTCAAAATTTATTTGAATACATTATAAAATGTCATATGCTATTAGAAATATCTCAAAATTTATCCAAGCTTTGGGGCAAAAGTTGCACTATACACTTGCTTTTTTTTTCCTGTTGCATTGAGAATTTACATACCTATGCTCTTCTAACATTTTTATTTCCATTTGCTGATTTGCCATCTGAAAATATTTAGTTTGTATTGGGAAAATAGCTGGAATGCACTCAACAGGAAAGAACAACTTGTTGTCATCTTATATAATACTATGTGATGTCAAGGTCACAGTGAAGAAAAATGTTTCAAATTATCAATAGATGATGCAATTGCCATGATGTCCAAATAAAGTCATTTAGATTGCTCTCTTAATTTCTCTTACCCCTTTAGTTTTAGTTACTAAAATTTGTTATTGTAGAATTTTTACCCTCTTCCAAGATTTATGGGTATTCATTACTTTAAGACCACATAAAAAGAGATGTCCAAAGAGAAATCAATGTAGCCTATTACTATTACTTATTTACAAGAACTTTAATTTACAGTGAAGTTAACTTACTATTTTCTTTTACTCTTTAAGGTGGATTTGGAGACCATGGTATGTCAAAGAAACGAGGGGCCCTCTACCAACTTATAGACAGGATAAGAAGAATTGGCTCTGGTATATCAATGTTTAAAGTTTCAGACATGATGTACAGTGAATATTATACTCATAGTAGTTCTGTTTTCCATTAAGCTGCAAATTATGGAAAGGATATATGCTGAGAAAGAGTCCTTTATTCATTGTTATTTTGTTAGTTGATATCCAACGTAAGTTTTTTAGAACTTAATTGGGGACATTTGAAATATTTTAGCTTATTTTCAGCTTCTCTTTAATAAAAAAATGTATTAGGTGTTTATTTTATTGTTGGTATTTATTTCCAGTAGATTGGTATTTCTATCAAGCATGGAGCTACATCCGTTTTAGTCAAATGGAAAAATATCATGGCTGTTTCTTTTGAAATAAAATCCACTTAAAGTAAATTGTCAAACTGATTAATTAGATTAAAAAAATAATTGAAAATATTTTTTACCCTTCCAAAAATATATATAGAAAACATTCAGAGAAACTGCCTTCTGGCTTAATGATTAGTTAATATTTAAAGTATTGAATTTATTAATCACTATTTGTAGATTTTAGAGTTTCTTTTTCAAGTCTTCTGTTCAAAGTTCATATCCTAACATATCTTAAATTGATTAGTACTAATTAAATATTTTAAAGTGCCTACTTTTAAGGATTAATTTTCCAAAGTGAAGATACTTTGCTCCAGGATATTAAAAAGTTAGACATGTTAGGAACACAGGCATAGGGCACATACATTCAGTATTCGTTGTGTCTGAAGTGTATGTAAGTGGTAAACTATTTGCATAAACAATGATATATAAATAAGAAAAAATAATCATGAAAATGTAGGAAAAATAAAACAGTAACAAAAAATTATGAAGGGTCATCAAGAAAAGTTAGTGACTGCAGACTTGAAAGCTCTTCCACAATAGACTGCATTTTATGTTGGCCTGTTCACCTTGTGTACTGCTCTCTAAATCTTTTCTGTTGTGTGGATATGAATCTCGAGGAAAGTGAAATAGAGATAGCCCATTGTCCCAGAATCTGAGACCATATCTGTCTTATTCTATTTCATTTACTATCTCTACAGTGTAATATTCACAATTTTAAGCTGTACTACAGAATATCAATTCTGATTTAAAGGACTAGGGATTTAGCAGGAGTAAGAAAGGTTTTGAACATCATAGGACTTTTTAAACAATGTCTTTTTAATTCTAGTGGTGAATTTCTTAGTGCTCTAGTAAAGTAGAAAACAAAAGAATTTTTCTGTGGCTTACAAAGTCTACCTGACTTCTGTCCACTGTGGGCTGTTGTATGGAAATTCATCAAATTTGCTCATAGAGCATTAGAAAATAGTATTTTGACATGAACTACTTAAATATTTTAACACTTTTTTCAAGTATGTAATATAAATGAAGTTTTTCTTTAATGCATTTTGACTTCAGGCATATTTATATAAATGTGTAAATAAGGCATTTTACCTTGTCCTTTAAGAGGTAAATGATTCTCTGACCAAGGACTTCTGTTTCACAGAATGTTTTAAATGTCACTGCAGGCTTGGAGCAAAACAACACAGTTAAGGAAAAAGTACCTCTAAAATTCTCAGGGCAAAATGAGAAAAATCGAGTTCCCAGAGCTGCTACATCAAGAACTGAAAGAGTATGGCCTGGAGGTGTTATTCCTTACGTTATAGGAGGCAACTTCACTGGTAAGATATTCCCAGAGAGTCTATTTTGATAAAGAATTAATAATTATCATATAGATTAATTGTATATTTTTAAAGAATACTAACATATAGTATTAAATGAAACATGAGAAATATTCCATTCACCTGAGTTGTCAGTTAGTGTGTCTTGAAATTTAAAAATGTATTTAGTCTTGAGTTCTAAGAATCTAAAGAACTATTCTGGTTTTTAAATTGAATTTCAAATGTACCCATTAAATCTGGAAGCTGATTTCAGCTGACAGGAATAATGTATGTCTCGTTCACAGAGCCTTGTACACACATACTTGTAGAGACAGTAAGCTCAAGCCTACTGATTATGAAGGCAGTGTCCACTCTCAAGAGTGGCTCACTGCAGTGGTCAGAGCGAGTATTCTCTGGTTGATGATAGAGGTGTTGTCTGACCTGTGCAGCCAGACCTGGGTTGGAAGAGCCCACTGTTTTATTAATGTCATGCCATTTTTCCAGGCAGCCAGCGAGCCATGTTCAAGCAGGCCATGAGGCACTGGGAAAAGCACACATGTGTGACTTTCATTGAAAGAGGGGATGAAGAGAGTTACATTGTATTCACATATAGGCCTTGTGGGTAAGTAGAACCAGGGAATGACTTAAGTAAATTTAGAAGGGAAAAAAAAATCCATAGGTAAGATTCACTTTTTAATATTTGCTTAGTATTTTGCCCATGAGAAAGTATGAATTTTACATAAGAGAATATTATATATTAAATAAATATACTCTTTGATCACAGACCTCTGTGCATCCTCCACCACCACAGCTGCCTTTCCTTCTGTTCTAACTATATGGTAGCATTGCCAACATCCCACTAACCTGAGTTAGAAACCTCAGTATTGTTTTTAGTGATTGAATTTTTAGTGATATCAACAGAAATATTTCTGTTGATATCCACTATGTCTTATGGTTTCCACTTTTATCCCATGTCAGTCCCCTGGTCCATTCATGTCTTTATCCCCTCACACCGGCTGTACTCCTACTGCTCTCCAGTCTTGCCTAACCAATTCACTGCCACTAGAATTACCTTCAAAAAATACTCTTCAGAGCAAAATACTACACTTTTTGAGATTCCTCAGTGTTTCCTCCTACAGTGATATTTTCTAGATTTGCTTCTTACAGGATAATAATACTCTCTTCAAAATAAACTATTCTATAAGTTGTGAAAATGCTGTGTTAAATTTCAATAGGTATTTCTACAAGCAGTGTGCTAAACCTTACTAATATTCAACCAATTGAAAGAAATATAGAGTACAGTGTTCCCTAAACTTATTTTAAAAAGGGAACACCCATCTCACCCTGTTAATAGTGAAGAATATATATCAGTATTCCAGAACACATTCTGGGAAATGCTAGCCTGAGAATAAAACCTAGATGCTTGGATGTAACATTTAAGGAATGCCATGAACTTACCACAGCTTCCATCTGCTGCTTCTGCTGCCACCACTTCTCTCCACAAATCCCATAATCTAGCCAAGTTACAGTAACAGCAGTTCTCCAAGCAATGCTGTGTACTTTAAAAGACTTTTCATTGTGAAAACTTTCAAATTTTTTCTCCCTATATTTCCAGTTAGTTGGAACTTATATTTAAATATTTGAGTATTTAAATTGTTTCCATTTTTGTTTGTTTGTTTGCTAAGAATACTTGATAGGGTGTGCTGTCTACTTTACACTGCATCACATCAAGAGGCACATATGCCTGGACCTACCACTTTAGTGATACTGTGATTGATCAGTGGATTCAAATGGTGACAGCCAGGTCCCTCAATTGTAAGTTCCCATCATTGCAAAATAGTCATTTTCTCATGTTGTTCTTTTCTTTTATTCCTTCTACATTTATTAGCTGAAATTCTTCTATAAAGAGGAATTATCTCTAATCAACTATAAGTATTTGAATACCCTCTATTATAGTTCACATAGAGAAGTAAAAATAAATGCATAATTCCTTTGGAGGAAATAGTTCATGCCCTAATGACACATATTTTCAGGGTGGAGGAAGTATATATTTCACTAGGTATTGGGGGCATTACATCATCTGGCTTTGTTCTACCATATTTTCCTAGAACATTTAACTTAACTTAAAAAGTAATGAGTTTTAATTTTGGCCCTACTTAAGTGACATTAGGAAAAATTATACATTATTATTTTTCTATATATTTTGATAGTACCATAATTTTTTTAGCTGACTTATTTAAGCAAAGTTTTCTTCTAAGTTACTCTAATTACTTACTCTTGATAAGTTTTGGTTACATTTGAAGTCCCAACTAATTCTTTATATGTATTTAATATTTTTAAATATTAAGGACCTTTTAAGGTCCAAATCTAGACTGTCCTTCCTTCCTTCTGATTATCTAATAGGAGTGGATATAGCTCAGATTACGTATTTCTAAATATATAATGTATTCAAATCAATACATCTTTTCTTTACCCACCCTTCAATTCTGTAAATACATGCAAAGAACCAATCACTTATTATTTTATTGCTCAAATTCTGTTTGTAACAAATTCATATTATACTCATTTTCTTTTATTAATTTGGCTCTTTTCAAAGTTTTCGATTTCACTTGTTTTATCCTGCTAAACTATTTTTCCCCATTCACTATCATTCCTTCATGTTTGTTTTTGTGATGTTTTAGTTGCTTGAATGCCTTTACTTTCCTTTTTCATCAGTGGAAATCTTTCACATATTTCATGCTCACCCATTTTTGAGCTGCCTGCAGTGGGACTTTGCTCTACAATAGCTATAATAGCTCCATTTCCACTGTTGGTTCAAATGTCTACCTTCATC
Source organism: Stenella coeruleoalba (assembly GCF_951394435.1). Taxonomy (NCBI): domain Eukaryota; kingdom Metazoa; phylum Chordata; class Mammalia; order Artiodactyla; family Delphinidae; genus Stenella; species Stenella coeruleoalba. The sequence goes on from NC_137149.1 coordinate 115,907,956, forward strand.
AATGATGAGAGCAGGGAGCTTACCTCTGTGTCCCTCATGACACACAGCACATGGCATTATAGGGAGGTGATCAGGAAAGTACCAACAATTTACATGTCAGCTAAAGTACATTTTGTGTAATCCTGAGATTAAAAAATGTAAGAATTCGAAGGGGGTTGAAGAACATGTACTTCATCAATTTAGAGATGTGAAAACTGAAGTTATGACTTTCCCCAAGGTACTTAAATCTGTAGTTACATTCCTGAAATTGGACTCGAGTTTATTTGTGACTGTTATAGTAGTAGTGTCGCATTTTGGTGATTTGTTTTGGTGCTCATTTTCCAGTTCAAAGTTTGCCCTGTATTATTTTTTCAGTGATAGGAAGGATGATACTTTTTATGAAACTTGATCATTGGCCTGCTAATCATTCTAATCATTTTGTGACTTCTAAATTTCATTTGAAATTACCATTATTGGCCACAATTTCATGAAATTATGGTTATTTCATCATTCTTGCTATGATAATGCTGCATCTATATCTCATAAAAATCAATTTAAATTATTAAAGAGTTTGACAGTTGGTATTACACAAAATAGTGAAAGCCATCTGGAATAAGATATATTTTGAGTCAAACATTTAACACTCTATTGGATTTAGTATTGAGTCTTTTCTCCTATAAGAGCTGTGGCATATAATGTATCACATTTAGCAATACCTAGTATAAATATCCATAGAATATGGAGAACCTTTAAGGTGGTGCCATTGATATGGATGACAACATTTATCAGTTCTGTTTCTAGCTTTAATCTAGAAGGCAAATGTGTCTTATTACTCCTTATCATTATCATCACTTTCATTGAGTTTACCCACTAAGTCAGACAACTTGTAGCTCTTGCAATTTTTAAAAATAAAAGCTAAAATAATCTCCATATTTATGGGAGGAATTATTAAATATGGAATCACCTATATCATTTAGAGCATTATATTTCCCATCTTATTCTGCTACAGTCAATTTTTATTCAATATATATTTATTGGGTGTCTAGTTCCATATCAGGCCTTTGATAGGTGGGAAAATAATAAAATTTTAAAACACAAAAAGTAGAAATCAGACCTTTTTGCCATTTAGCTCTAGTGTATTTCTTATTTTTAAGTTGTATTATAATCGTACATTATGTTTATATATATCTGTATGCATGTTTTTAGGTATATGATATCTTTGCTTCATCTGCAGTGGACATAAGCTTTAACCCTCATTATTGACAAAAGGTTTGAACTGAGCTATACATAATTTTCAATGAATGTCTATTAGCTTCAGTGGCATTTATTTATTTTACAAGATTATTAATTATAAACAGCAAAATGTGAGACCATTTAATAATAGAAGTTGTTTGATTTTATTCTTTGTAAGTCAGAGATTTATGTAACTGAATTTATTACCTTCATCTATTATATGCTGATTTTTAATGATTACTAAAAAACAATCAAACAAACAAACGTAGAGTTAACTTATTTTCTAGGTTTCATATGCTTTAATTGTATTTAACTTTTGTCAGTTTAATTATTCAGACTGTAATAGTAGTCACTTATTCATCCTTTCCTATTGAATTCTCATTTTGTGCCACTTACTATACTAACTTTGGGGACTATAAAATTGAATGTAAGTTGTTTTCTCTCTGCAAGGATGTTATAGTTAGGCAGAGGAAGTGTGCTAGCCAGGATTCTTGTTCTCAAGCAACAGAGACTGGCTAACTTAAGCAGAAAAAATAGTTTTTTAAAGGAATTTATAGAATTATACTAATAGAAAAAGTGGAGAGCCAGGCTGAAGGAGGAGTCTCCTTGCTAAAGCAAGAGCATGTTGAACCCCTCACCTTGAGCATTTCCACCACTTCTTTGGATGCTTGCTGTTAATTACTAGAGTTAGCTGTGTCCTGCACTTAGGAGATTTGTTCTTTCAATAAGTATTTATTTATTAAAATTTTTGACTTTTTATTTTTCAAAATTTTTCCAGTTTTATTGAGATATAATTGACATACAACATAGTGTTTTAGGTGTATAACATGATGATTTTAGACTTGTACATATTGTGAAGTGATCACCACAATAAGTTTAGTTAATATCCATCATCATACTTAGTTACACATTTTTTTTTTCTTGTGATGAGAACTTTTGAGATCTACTCTCTTAGCAACTTTAAAATATATGATATGGTATTAACTTTAGTCACCGTGCTGCACATTACAGCCTCAGAAATTGCTTATTGTGTAACTGGAAGTCTGTACATTTTGACCCCCTTTGATCCATTTCACCCACCCTTAGTCCCCACCTCTGGCAACCACCAATATGTTCTCTGTAACTATTGAGTTCTGTTATGTGCCAGACTGTATTCTAGGAGCTAGCATTATAGCATGAGCAAAACAGGTACACTTTCTGCCCACCAAAAGCTTACATTCTAAGTGGGGAGGCAAAAACCCTGCAAAGATAAATGAAATATAAAATGTTTTAATAGACAATAAATTCTAGGACAAAAAGGAAAGTAGTGTAAGTGGGATGGAAGGACATTTGCACAGAACTTGAAAGAGGAGGAAACAAGCCATATGTATATCTGGGAAACAGAGTTTCTGACAGAGAAAATAGACAGTAAAAAGACTCTGAGGCAAGAGTATTTCTGCATGCTCAGGGCACAACAAGGAAACTTCATGGCTCGAGTGGAGTGACAGGGATGATAATAAGAGACAATATCTATATGATAAGATATTTGTGTGTGAAGATTGTGTAAGATCTTATAGTTTTTTTTAATAAGTGATTTGATTTTCCTCTGAGCAAAATAGCGAGACTGTGTCAGTCAGCTTAGGCAATTTATGACGTGGTAACAAACAACTCCCAAATCCCAGGAGCTAGAGCAACAAACACTTACTCCTTACTCTTACTATATATCCGCCACTGGTCAGCTGTAGCTCACTCCAGAGTCGTCACTATGGTGTCCAGTCTGATGGAGAAGCCTCTTTTTGGAACCTTGCAGCTGTAGCAGAAAGAATAGAAACAATATGGTCAACCATATTTGCACTTAAAGATTCTCTCCAGAAATGACACAGTTTTTGCTCACATGACATTGTCCAGAGCAAGTCACATGACTAAACCCAGCAACAGTAGGGTAGGGATGTATAATTATCTCCTAGAGAGGGGTAATGAATACTTTTGAATATTGACACAATATTGTCATTGGAGAATATTGAGTAAAGAAGTGGAGTAATCTGAGTTTACATTTAAAACATATCTTTATGCTGAGAAAAGACTGCTGTGGGGAGGGCATAAAGCTTACAGGCAACTTTCTTTGTGCGTATAGGTTTTGCTCCACCAATCCGAGGCCAAAGTAGGGAATAGTGGGTTTTGGATTACCTTCTTACTCTCTATGGCTTAGTGAGGCTTCTCTAAAATTGGTAAAATATTTTCTTGAGAGGACAGGTAGGGCTTATAATGGCCAAGCTTTAAAAGCAGCACTCAAATTTGAAACAGAAAATCAAAAGCCATGTACAAGAAAATGGCCTCAAACCTGGATGGAATTAGAAAGAAACTCAGACATGTTAAAACCATGTTTTTATAAACTGTGCATATTAAAAATAAACTGTGCATATTAACCTGTCATTCCATACATAATTGTATGTGCATATATTTAGCTATTTAGTCATTTGAGCATCTAGAATTCTTCCATTCCTGGACCTGTAGTATTTCAGAAATCAAACCACCACATTTTTCTTCACAGGACCATTGTAAAAGCCAGTGTGAAATGTATTTTTGCTTTCCATTATGAAACCCCATCTTATTTATTGGAAATTGTTATAGGTAAAATTATGCTAATAAAAGGTGTTTTAGATTAAAAGAATCAACCACATTGCTTGACTATCTCCTGGATTTTGTTTTGCAAAGTAGTTTTTTCTCTGAATATAACCAGCAAAAATGATTCAGTGTGGGTAATTTAGTTGCTGTATAATCCTCAGATATTTCACTTTCATCACTATTGCTTTATGGTAGCAAATATTTCAGTTTAAATCTCTCCAAAATTTGCAAATTTTGAGTTTTGCTACACCTAATACTTTACTATTTCAGTATGTAATAAATAACTATGTATGTATAAATTTAAAAGTCATGGTAAAAAAAATCTACCTGAGAGCAAAAATACAATTCCCTGATTTTTTTCCCTACCAGTTACCTCACTTTTCTTTCTTTTACTGATTTATTAAACTTAATTAACTCTAATAGACTCATAAATAATAAGCTGAATTACTTTTTCTAACTGGCATTTAAAGCCTACAGAAATAATTGGAATGAAAAATGTGCTTACTCTGAAAAGTGAAATTAGTGAAATGCATTTTAAAATTTTGGGCAATTAATTTTGCGCAATTTCCTCTTTTAACTTAATAAATTAGAAAAGATGTTCAGTGTCCGGCACATTATGATTCCCATCTATTCAAGACCAGTTATTTACTGCCCTCTATTGCTGTCTAGAGGGGTGGCTCTTAGATAAGCTATTTTAATGTAAACCCTAAATTTTGAAGTTTTAAGTGTAATTTTATTTATAACTATGATTGTAGTTACCATATTATTATACCATTTAAAGCTTATTTTAAAGTGTGTCCGTATGTGTCAACCCTTGCATGTGTGTGCACACTCTCTCATGCACACTGACACACATGCATGTATGCCCACACACACAAAATGAATAAATGGAATATCTATATTTTGGGTAGAAAAGCATCACTGAATATGTATAAATATCAATAAATTGAAGAAAATTTGCAGGAAGATGCTTTGCATGCTTCACATTCTGAAAGTCCAAGAGATTCTTTCAGAAGGTGAAATGGACTATCACACTAAACATTTGCCTGACCATTTGACACAGTCTCATAATTCTACCAGTTGTTGATTTTCCTTCACCAGTCAACCATTAACCCTAGATAATTCACCTTTTGAAACTAATTTTCCTTGATTGACTTCTCTTAAAAGTTCTCTTCTTTAAAAAAATTCTCCCATGAAGAGGAAAAGTAATTCCTTTTTTAATTAACCAACATTTTTCACAAACTTAATTGTTTTTCTCAAAGAGGAAAAATAAACTTTGTTTTTATTTTTAATACTGAAATAATGGATTATTGTTAGATAACCATATTGACAAAGTGGTTACCTAAATGGGTTTTGAGGATAAAAAATTGTATTAGAAATACATGTGAGTTGATGTCTTGAGTTTAACTATATGTATAATAGCCATTAATCATCATCATAAGTATTTTATTTTCTGATTTATCTTCTGAATACTCCTAAAAATTATTTAAGGCACATCTTCTAATATATGAATTAGTACAAAGGCACTTCAATAGATTGTTTGGGGACTTGTACATAAATCTACCAGGATTACTAGAAATTTTTATTAATGAAATATTTATTAATGAAAAACTGTTCTGCCTCTGAATGTGTTGGACTTTACAGTTCATTACAAAAGTTTCACCCTACTGTAATTCACTCAGAATCTCCCTGTCCACCACCATCTACACTTTCTACTTTATTCCAGATGCTGCTCCTATGTAGGTCGGCGTGGAAATGGACCTCAGGCTATCTCTATTGGCAAGAACTGTGATAAATTTGGAATTGTTGTTCATGAATTGGGCCATGTGATAGGCTTTTGGCATGAACACACACGACCAGATCGAGATAATCATGTAACTATCATAAGAGAAAACATCCAGCCAGGTGAGAGGCTTCAGAATGTGTTGGGTTTAAGGTTGACTAAATATCTTTTAAATGTATTGTACTATTTAACTTCTTAAAAAATGTGAACTGATTTTGTTGATATTGTAGATCAACATTTTGCTTGATTTAAAAATAGCTGCTATGTTGTTAATTTTTTCCTGCAGATCAAATGATCTTATGCATTTTTTAGGCTTGCTTTTTTTCTTAAGATTTAGCTATTTTATATCCAAACTTCGGTGCTTTCCAAGAATGGGTGTAGGCTATTAAAACATAAATTAATATTAATAAATTTTTAAAAAGTATTTTCTATACTTAATTCTATAATTTACGTTGTTGGCTTTTAAAAAGGGTCCAGGGTTTGCCACAAAATGTGCTGCTGCCATACAAATCTATATTATATCAGGGACAATTTCTGGAGAAAATTCCAGGGAGGTGAGTCATTTCCAGGATAGTCCAAATATTTTCTTGAGATTTCCCCTGAACTACACTAAAGACAAATTCTTAAGAATGTTTTCAATAGTTTCAGTAGTTCAATAGTTAATATATAATTAAAATTTAATTTTCTCCAACAGTTGATGTGTGATAATCACCTCATTTAGTTTTTCATTTGTTTTACCTTTCATAATTCATAAAGATAAGTACATTTCAATTGCCAGAAGAAAAATCCTGTTGTTTAGAATTGTCTTAGAAAGTTGTGTGTATTTCAAGCAGAAGCAAAGCAGAAATGTGTCCTTATTTCCTTATTCATGGCCAGTTTTAAGTTACAAACATTTAATTCCTTAGAATTTCCTGTGATTTACAGCATTGCTCTATTTATTTGTTCATAGCATATTTGCTGCCAGTTATTTATCGAGGCACTATTAGATGTTGGAGATACTTCATGAAAATTACAGAGCTTAGTGTATGTATATCCATGTATACAAACGATTGCAAGCGAGTGAGAACAGTGTTATATTGAGAATACAATCCAGTTCAAGCAAGGTGTGACAAAATGTGCCTTGCGAGTCAAGGGAGACGTCACAAAGGAACTGAAATTTAGAAGTAAAGGGGTTCTAAGTGCCCAGAAGAGTGATGGAATTTCTAACTGGAAAAAAAATAAAAGCATCATGATCAAAGCTACAATTACAGATAATTGAATCATTTTTATTTTCCCAAATGGCTGCATGGTAAGTTACAAATGAGAGACTAGTTGGTAATTACCAAGGGAGATTAGATCATAGGGATTTTCTATCTGAAGCTAAGAAATTTAGATTTTATCCTCTAGCTACTGGAGAATAATCAAAGGATTGAAAGCAGAGCAAGTTCAGATTTAAAAAAAGAATTATTTCAGCTGTAGGGATTATTAACTGAGAATGGGGATATGGGGGTGGAGAGGATGAACGTGACATCAGGGAAACCTATTAGAAACTTAAATAAGTCGTTTATAAGAGATGACTAAGTCCTCAGTTAGGGTGGTGTAGGCCAAGAAGAAGGAGAGGAATAATCTTTCAAAAATATTTTAAGAGAGACATCATGTGAAAGCAAATCTTCAAGATTTTATTTTTAGGCAACAGGGTGAATGGTGGCACCATCAAATGAACTAAGAAATATGGATAAAGCAACATATTTTTAAGAGGAAGAAAGATAAATAATTTCATTTAGCATATCCTTGAGTTTGAGAAGCCTTTAGATGGTCCAAGTGGAGATATTTAGTAGACAAAGGAAAGGTGAGTCTAGACTTTAAGATATCTAGAGATAGAAATTTGTTAGTGGATTTCACTGTCTAGGAAAATATTGGAGGAAGAAGAAAGTAAGATTGTGGGTAGAATATGGGGAACACCAATATTTAAGCAACATTTTGTAGAATATCTCTCAAAAGATTAAGAAAGTTTGGTCTAAGAAGTAGGAGAAAAATCAATGAATGTGATGTTACAGGGAAGAGATCACTTCAAGAATAAATAAGTAATCTGTAGTGTTGAAAGAGAAGTAAATGACATCTATACTCCCAATATAGAAGACTCTAATGACTGACCAGCTATCAAGATTCATCTTATACTTTATATCATTGGGAGACAAAGAGAAAATATTTCTGAAAATTACTCCAACTACCAACTAAATGAAAAGTTTTCTATCAACCACAGTTACTAAGTTTCCTCTATTAAGTGGACAAAATAACTTATAAAGGAAGTAACTTCCAAGAATGATTCTTGTTCTTAAAAATAGGACTCTGGTTCAACATAAATTTATGTAGCTAAAACAAGCAGAAATGTATAAATAGTATGTAAATGTATAATACTTAACACAGTGCTAAACAATTTATGGCTTTTCATATTTTTGAGTCAATATGACTCATAATGTTGACTCATATTTTGAGTCAACATTCAATCTAATAGAAAACAACAATTTATTTCATGAGATGTCCTGAGTATTTGGAACTCCATGCACATTTTGTCATACCTTGTTTGGATTCAAGGATATTCTCAACATATGATTATTCTCACTTTTCTCACTCACTTGCAGTCATTTGTATGTATGGACAGTTGGCCCTCCATATTCATAGGGTTTTGTATCCGTGGATTCAACCAACCTCTGAATCGAAATTTCTTATTCATTGTACTAAACCATTTTATATAAGGGACTTAAACATCCACAGATTTTGGTATCCAAGGGCTTGCTGGAACCAGTCCCCTGCAGATACTGAAGGCTGACCATACTATAGCAAGGTAATTCTAGTATGAAAAATTCATATTGGAGAATAATCTTCAGCAAATTTGTGACTTACTTTGGCTCAGAAATTTTAGATCAAGTGTTATTCTAAGGCAACATCTAATAAGTGTGGACTTCAGCTGCATTTATATGCAAAATTAGTGACTATGATAGGAGCCAATTTGGTACAAAGATTGGATTACTTTAATCCACTTTAGAACATGCCTTCAAGAAGGAGGTTGTCATTTTTTAAAAAATTGTTTAGGGAGTTCCACTGGTGCTCTGTATCTCTGATCCTCCTCTCTTCTGTTATGAAATGTCTACTTTTCTTTATTTGGACCAAGTATGGCTGTGTTCTTTTTAACTAGCACAAAACACTATGTCACATACATGGTAACTGCTCAGTTATATACATCAAAATGTATTACTGAAGTTGCTTCATGTTCCACTTTCAGAAATTTTTATGAAACATTTTGCTTTAATTAGAGAGTATACTCACATATTGTGCTTGAAATTTGAAATCTCCAGTGGATTATAGATTAATATTAAAAAATCAGCCCCACAGCTTTATAAAAATCTCACCTTAGAATTGGTTGTACTAAAATATACTTACCATGTTTAATGAAGAAGAGAGTTTTTAGCAGTTACTTCTATCAAAGGTTGAAGATAATGCAGGGTATTTCCCGAGAATAGTTGTAATACAGACAGATAAACCAGAGATTTTTGGAACGTGTATTTTACTATATGGTGTGCTTAGTTCATTGAAAACTATTCATTGTGTGAATTCATTGTAAGGTGGATTGAAACACTTTACTCTGGGACTTGGGTTCTGTAACTTCACGCTGATTGTTTTATCTTTAATGCTCAAGTGAGTATATCAGACTTCCTTATCACATGTAGGAAAGATATTATACTCTGTGGCATTACTCAGTTTTTTTATTGCTTTTTGGGAAATTTTTAATGTAATATTTTTATATTCAGTAGTAATACAGCAGTTGGAATAAAATTAAAATAGTTACATAAGTGTTGTACAATAATAGTTGTTTTTTAAACTCCAGCCTTGAATTTGGAAGCCTAATAACTCAACTTTACACTTTGATGTTTCAAAATGAGCTATAAAAGCAGCCATCTTTGGCTGCTGAAATTGTGAAAAATGAATCACTGAAACCTAAACTCTGGGGAAATACTCTGCCTCTGGAACCATTGATGTAGACCTACACATTTAACACTATGTTATTTTCAAATTTCAAGAAATAATATTACAATACAGATACAAACAGGCAGTTGAGAAATCTATTAACATGAAGATGTCCAGAAGTTAAAATAGCAGTCGTGAAAAGTAAAAAATGAAAAAGTATGTTCTGAAACATATTCTTTTGACCAAAAAAGCCCTCCAAGTAGAGCCTCATTTTCACCAAAGAGAATCTTGTTTCAGTTGCTGTGGTTTTATCTTTAGTGACAAAGTCACATAGCAAACACCTGCAATGTTCTGTGTACATACAAATATAGTTTTTATATTTTTTCCAGTGTTTCATAGAATCTAACACAAATAGGAAGTTGGTTTTTTTTTTTTGGTCTTGGCAAGTATAGTCATAAGAGAGAGGTGGGAGACTTATTAAGTAAAAATGTAACTTTTTATAATCACAATATTGTTAAAAAAAAACCCAGTAGTTTTAAAGAAACAAATATTTAGAGACGGTAAAAGAGTATACAAAGAAAACAAATCCAAAGCATGCTTTTGGTAATCTATCTTTTTGCCAAAATTAACTTATTAATTAAATTCAATATTACTCTTTCAGGATGATATTCAAGTGCAAGCATTGGCACTGGATGTACCCTTTTGCGAGTACCTGAGTGTTAGTGTTTAAATACAACGTCGTGAAGATCAGCGATCGGCATTTGGTAGAGAGCAGATAGAGGCAGGAAGGGCTCTTCTGTTCTCTTTTCTGTCTGTTAAGAGGCTTCTGAAATGCTTTCTGTGCCTAATTCTTAGGTCAAGAGTACAATTTTCTGAAGATGGAGCCTGGAGAAGTGAACTCGCTTGGAGAAAGATATGATTTTGACAGTATCATGCACTATGCCAGGAACACCTTCTCAAGGTTGGAGTCTCAGGTTATACCTTTTGACTTCTAATTCCTTTCCTCTGTGTGGCTCCTCACAAAACTAGGCTTAACATTAGAACTAGAACCACTTTCAAATATCGCTGTCATAAAGTACAAAATATACTTGATTGGTGTTTATAGCCAACAACAGGCATTTGAGATTTTAAAAACACATTTTCACATTTCCTATCAAATAAATAGATTCTAAGTAAAAATTAAAATTTTTCGAATTATTTAATATTCTTAAATCTTAAAAAAGTTCAATTAAAATGATTATCAAACCAATCTGCGTGTTAAATTGGCAAAGCACTATTAATGAAAATTAGGCATTTCAAGTCAAATAGCAAGCTCAGTTGTTGAGTTGGAATGTTATACTCCCATGTGACTTGTGTTTTTATTGTGTATTTTCTGTTGCTCAAGTACTAATTTCACTTGAAATATGCTATAGTAAAATAATTCTCAGAGAACATTTTAGGAAGATATTTTACTTCATATACTTTCCAGTTATTAACCTTAAAATTATTTCATTAGTGACTGAATGCTAATTTTTAAGAGTGTAATAAATTTGGGTTTTGATCTATTTCACTCTAAACAAGATGTCATCAAGGCAATGGTTTCCAGGTAAGGAATCTGAAACTGTTAAAACCACTGAAGTCATATCTTTTTCCCATTTTATACCCATTTTACAGTCATATCCATTCCACTCATTCTTTTCTGATCACCATGCCCATTTCACAATTCATTAATGTCTATGTTTAAAGGAAGGATCAGGAAGAAGACAGTAAATTCAAGTTAATTCCCTGTTTTTAAAAAAAATGTGTGGTAATAAGTAGAGAAGGGTGTAAACAAATTCTTAACACTTGGATAAATATTTAAATTATGCTTCTTTATGACCAAACTTTATTATTAACATAATTGAGTGTTAACTATATTTTAAAAATCATTTTATTCTGAAGTATATAATCGTTCAAATATAATGACTACCCAAATACTTATTGTTTTTTGAATTGAATTGAAGTTTTAGCAGAAATACATCCATAAACTTGGCCTGAAATTAATCTTAAAGAATTGTAAAGCTTTGTTTTCATGCTTGGAATTGAGTTTTATTTAGAAACATGTGAAAAATGAGGATTGGGGTACCAGTTTAGCCAAAGTGCTTCTCTTATACTGTTGAGTTATATTAGTTAGAAATAAACTGAGTTTAGATTCTTTGGAATAGAGCAGGTACTGGAGAATGGAAAAGGTAATTTATTATTTCTGTCCCTGGTAGACAATGAACCTATACCAAAGTTTGAAACATACATTTTCCCTTCTTCTGTACTCCTTTCATGTCTTTAAATTGTTGCTTTTCCATAAACCACGAGGTTCTTGCAATTTATCACCCCCTACACCTAACTTTGGAGTTGCATGACAACTAGCCTTGAAATATTATTTTCTCTTATTGTTTCAAAATTTACCTATTCACTTTTCCCAAATAAACTTATATTCCTATAGTGAAAGTAACTGTATCTACCTGTTAGAAGAATTGATCCAATTCACATTATTTTTTTTTCTGAATTTCATGAGAGGAAACATTTCACACAGCTCTCAGCCACCACCTCCAAAGTATTTGATTTTTTTTTATTATTGTGGTAAAGAAACCTCAATATCAAATATACTGTATCATCTAATTTTAAGTGTACAATTTAGTAGTATTAAGTACATTCACATTGTTGTGAAACAGATGTCCAGAAACTTTTCATCTTGAAAAACTGAAACCCTATACCCATTAAACAAAAACTCTCCTCTCTCCCCCCGCCCCACTGCCAGCCTCTGGACCACCTTTCCACTTTCTGTGTCTATGAATTTGGCTACTTTAGATACCAAGTAGAATCACACAGTATTTGTCTTTTTGTGACTGGTTTATTTCACCTAGCATAAAATTCTTTAGGTTCATCTATGTTGTAGCATGTAACAGAATTTCCTTCCTTTTTAAGGCTGAATAATAGTCCATTGGATGCATATACCACATTTTGTTTATTCATTCATTTGTTGATGGACATCTGAGTTGCTTTCACCTCTTGGCTACTGTGAATAGTGCTGCCATGAACATGGGTATACAAATATCTCTTCCAGATCCTGTTTTCCATTCTTTTGGATATATACACAGAAGTAAGTGGGATTGCTGAACTATATGTTTAATTTTTTGAAGAACCTCCATAATTTTTTTCTTAGATGCTGCACTATTTCACAATCCCATCAACAGTGCATAAGTGTTCCAATTTCTCCATATCCTCACCAACATGTGTTCTTTTCTGTTTTGTTTTTTAATTTTTTGATAGTAGTCATCCTAATGGGTATGATGTGATGTCTCATTATGGTTTTGATTTGCATTTCTCTGATAATTAGTGATGTTGAGCATATTTTTATATGCTTGGCCATCAATGTCACCAATTACTAGAGAAATGCAAATCAAAACTACAATGAGGTATCACCTCACACCAGTCAGAATGGCCATCGTCAAAAAATCTACAAACAGGGCTTCCCTGGTGGCTCAGTAGTTAAGGATCCGCCTACCAATGCAGGAGACATGGATTCGAGCCCTGGTCCGGGAAGATCCCACATGCCACAGAGCAGCCAAGCCCGTGCACCACAACTACTGAGGCTGCACTCTAGAGCCCATGAGCCACAACTACTGAGCCCGTGTGCCACAACTACTGAAGCCCACACACCTAGAGCCCATGCTCCCAACAAGAGAAGCCACCACAATGAGGAGCCTGTGCACCACAATGAAGAGTAGCCCCCACTCGCAGCAACCAGAGAAAAGCCCACATGCAGCAACGAAGACCCAATGCAGCCAGACATAAAATAAATAAAATAAAACAAATAAATTTATTTATTTTTTAAATCTACAAACAATAAATGCTGGTGAGCATGTGGAGAAATGGGAACCCTCTTGCACTGTTGCTGGGAATGAAATTTGATGCAACCACTATGGAGAACAGTATGAGGTTCCTTAAAAAACTAAAAGTAGAACTACCATATGACCCAGCAATCCCACTACTGGGCATATACTCAGAGAAAATCATAATTCAAAAAGGCACATGCACCCCAGTGTTCATTGCAGCACTATTTACAGTAGACAGGACATGGAAGTAACCTAAATGTCCATCAACAGAGGAATGGATAAAGAAGATGTGATACATATATACAATGGAATATTACTCAACCATAAAAAGGAAAGAAATTGGGTCATATGTAGAGATGTTGATGGACCTAGAGACTGTCATACAGAATGAGGTAAGTCAGAAAGAGAAAAACAAATATTGTATATTAACGCATATACATGGAATCTTAAAAAAATGGTGTAGATGATCTTATTTGCGAAGCAGAAATAGATACACGGACGTAGAGAACAAACATATAGATACCAAGGGAGAAGGAGGAGGGTATGATGAATTGGAAGATGAGGATTGACATATATACACTATTGATACTATGTATAAAGTAGATAACAAATGAGAACCTACTGTGTAGCACAGGGAACTCTACTCAGTGCTCTGCGGTGACCTAAATGGGAAGGAAATCCAAAAAAGAGGGGATGTATGTATATGTATAGTTGATTCACTTTACTGTACAGTAGAAACTAACACAACATTGTAAAGCAACTATACTCCAATAAATATTAGAAAAAAATGAAAAAAATCTCCATTCAAATCTTCTGCATATTTTTAAATCAGATTACTCCATTTTTCTATTGTTGAACTGTAGAATTTCTTTGTATATTCTGGTCTCTTATCAGATATATATATCTTACAAATATTTTCTCTCCTTTTCACTTGATTGTTTCCTTTGCTGTGCACAAGATTTTTAATTAAAAGCCTAGTCCCACTTACCTGTTTTTGCTTTTGTTGCCTATGCTTTTGGTGTCATATCCAAGAAATCATTGCCATATTCAATGTCATGAAGCTTTTCCCCTATGTTTTCTCCTAAGAGTTTTATAATTTGGGATCTTATGTTCAGGTCTTTAATCTCCTTTGAGTTATTTTTATATATGGCTTTGATAAGGGTCTAACTTTGTTCTTTTGCACATGGATATCCAGTTTTCCCAACATCATTTGTTGTAAAGATTATATTTTCCCCATTGAGTCAATACCCTTAACACCATTGTTAAAGGTCATTATATACACTAGGGTGTATTTTATTCCTGTTCAATTCCATTGTTCTATAGGTCTGTCTTTATGTCAATATCACACTGTTTTAGTTACTTAACGTTTGTAATATGTTTTGAAATCTGAAAGCATGAGTCCTCCACCTTTGTTCTTTTTTTTCAAAATATGTTTGGCTATTCAAGGTCCTAAGAGAGTACACATGAATTTTAGAACTGTTATTTTTTTGTATTTCCACAATAAATGCCATTTTGGTTTTGATAGGGATTATGTTGATTGTTTTGAGTAATGTGAACATCTTAACAAATAAAGTCATCCGATCCATAAATATAGAATGTTTTTCCATTTGTTTGTGTCTTCTTTAATTTCTTTCAGTGATGTTTTGTAATTTTCAGTGTGTAAGTCTTTTGCTTCCTTGGTTAAATTTATTCCCAAGTATTTTATTCTTTTTGATGCTATTTTAAATGGAATTGTTTTCTTAATTTCCTTTTCAGGTTGTTCACTGTTATTATATAGAAATGCAACTGATTTTTGAGTGTTGATTTTGTATCCTGCAACTTTGCTGAATTCATTTATCAGTTCTGATAGTTTTTGGGTGGACTCACTAGGATTTTATACATATAAGATTGTGTTATCTGCAAACAGAGATCACTTTACTTCTTTCTTTTCAACATGTATACCTTTTGACTCTTTGTCTTGCCTAATTTCTCTGACTAGGACTTTCAATACTATGTGAATAAAAATGGTGAGAGCAAACATCCTTGCCATCTCCCCGATCTTAGATGAAAAGTTTTCAGTTTTTCATTGAGCGTGATGTTATCTGTAGGTTTTTCATATATGACCTTTTATGTTGAGATAGTTCCCTTCTATTACTAGTTTGTTGAGTGCTTTTATCATGAAAGTGTGTTGAATTTTGTCAAATGCTTTTTCTGCATCAATTAGATGAACATGTGGGTTTTGCCCTTCATGTTGTTAATGTATTTGAAGTTTTATAGTTTCTTCTATTCTGAACTCAGATTGTCTATAAAAGTTTTAGTTGTTTTCATCAGTATTTCCCATGAGCAGATTTAGGTACTTACTGTGGGAAGAACAGGGCTGCATATAGGGGGCTTTATATGCATAGATAATTTGTAATGTACATGCTTGCAAACTGGAACTGCCCATTTCTAATAAGAGAATTGTAAAATTTTATGAAGTTTTATGAAAAGCACAGTTAATTCACTCTTCTAATGTAGGTAAAACAAATGAAGATTAGTAAGTGACCCCATCTATGTTCTGTCTGAAAGAATGTTCAGGAAGAGCCTACATTGCTTAATGGCCTGGTTGTGGAAGGAGAGAATTGTTAACTTTCTGACCACGAAGAAAGATCAAAAGAATGGGTGACTGACACCCATACAAATGGAAGGCAGATTACCTCCGTAGATTAAATGAGCCAAAATTCATCATTCTATCCCCTGAGTTTGAATATATCTTCTACAAGATGTCCTTGACCTTTTAAAATTGAATCTTTTTTTTGAAAACTGGAAAAAACAAAATTTTTCAAAAACTATGGGTTTTTTTTTTTCGAAATAGGAATAGAAAATAATGAATACTCCATTAGTACTGAAGTACTGCAGAAGTTGTAACACTTCACTAATTTGGACTTACCTACTTAATGTATCTGTTGATTTGTGCAGCAAAGTTGAAGAATAACTTTTCTCGGTGCTACCCTATAGCTCAACATCCCCTTCAGTTGCACTGGCCTAGCTGGAGTTGTATTTTATTAAGTGTGTGCAAGCTCTCACTTTTGATGATTAGTTCCCCCTCCCTACCTTCATCTCAGGTAGTATACATATTGAGTTTTGTAGAGACTTAGATTTTGTTTTAAAAGATTTCCAGTATCTATTTGAGTTAGCTGGGTTTTATCTAAAGATCACCACTCCTACCTAGAAGCTAGGGAGGTAAGTCATAAGTTACTTATAGATCACGTCACACCTCTGTTTACCATCATCCACATATTAAGAGTTTTCTTCAGGTTAAAAGTTAAACTTTGACACTCAAACAAAGCATCCTCCCATCTCAGGGTTGCTGTATTTCTTAAAGTTCTTTCTGTCTGTGACTCTCTACTCCCAGTTAACCACATTTACCTCGCCTTCACTTCCTTGATGTTTGGCTAAAATGTCAACTTCCAAGTGAGCTTTTCTTTGATCACTCTTTTTAAAAGCTATCCCATCAGTGGATAATCAATATCCATCTTCTCTTCCTTATTTTTCTCCAAAGTATCTGTCACTATCTCAGTTAACAATCTTTGTTAAAGTCTTTCTCCCTCCATTAGAATGTGAGAATCTTAAGGGGAGGAATTTTTGTTTCTTTTATTTACTGCTATAAATCCAGTTCTATAGGTCTATAACAATGCTCAGTAAATTTTTTTTTTTTTTTTTGGCCACGCCACACGGCATGCAGGATCTTAGTTCCCTGACCAAGGATCAAACCCCTACCCCCTGCAGTAGAAGCGTGGAGTCCTAACCACTAGACCACCAGGGAATTCCCAGTAAATATTTCTTAAAGGAAGAAAAAGTAGAGCTAAAATATTGTTCTTGTAACCTGCAGTTTAAATACAATTTTTCATTTAAAATTTTTGGAAAGAAGCTGTCCCATCATTCATCCCGGTTTCAAAGTTTGTTTGTTTTTTTCATAATTATATTTCTTAATTTAAAATACTTTTATAAAAAGTGTCTCTTTTTATACAATATTTCCTCACCATTTAGAATAGTCTCTCAATCCATTTAACTTTTAAGCTCAGTTACTTTCTTTAGAGCTACAAATGTTAATATTCATTGCAAAATTAGACTGTATCTTTAGTTTACTATATTCACAATTTTTAGTCATGCACAGCAAGTTTGTATCACAACCTTGGGTGTGAAAAAGCTCAGTATCTGTAGCTTAGCATTATTAGTGCATTGCTTAGTTGTTTTTTTTTTTTTTTTTGCTTATAAATTTTACCATGAAGTTTTTACACATATAGTGTATAGTATATGTGTGTGTTTGTATTTATGTGTGTGTGACAAAATTATTTTGCTTTAAACTTACTAAAATTTGACACTCTTTGTTTTTCCTTGTTCTTGTAACATATACTGTGATAATTTGACTTCAAAAAATACTTAGGTTAAATTAGTAGTTTAATTTAAAAATATTAACATACTTGTTTTGTTTGACTTTTACAAGTTTAGTAATCTAAAAAATATTTATTATAAGCTGTTCTTAAGAAAATAGATCTCTATGAGGAAGAATTGTTTGACAACTTGGTAATTTAAGTGTTTTTAGATCTTGAGCTACCAAAACAAGAACCATAGTGTACTTGATAGGGACTATATAGAATTTTAGATTTTAAAAAACAAATTATATACATTTTTAAGGAAAAAGTGAATGCCATCACTGACTTTATATTAGCCATACACATTTAACACACAATTTTCTTCTACTTTGATGAAAGTGTTTTGAAGGTCTGACACACTCTTTAAATCTTAACACTGATATATTTCTCCTTTGATTGGTTTGAGTTTGAAAAAACAACATATTTGTAAGGAATATATGTGTTTTAATGTGGTGACTTATGTGTGACTTGCTTCTGACTTTTTTCAGGGGGATGTTTCTGGATACCATTCTCCCCTCACGTGATGATAATGGCATACGTCCAGCAATTGGTCAGCGAACCCGTTTAAGCAAAGGAGATATTGCACAGGCAAGAAAGCTGTACAGATGTCCAGGTATTGCACCACCCAAACTCAGAAGCTAATTGTGTCTGATAGTGCTCTTACAGATGAATAAGCCACAATTTTTTTTTTTTTTTTCGGTACGCGGGCCTCTCACTGTTGTGGCCTCTCCCGTTGCGGAGCACAGGCTCTGGACGCGCAGGCTCAGCGGCCATGGCTCACGGGCCCAGACTCTGCGGCACGTGGGATCTTCCCGGACCGGGACACGAACCCGTGTCCCCTGCATCGGCAGGCGGACTGTCAACCACTTAAAGGAAGGTCTTAATAACAATGTACCAAGAAAACACTAATGCCTTACTGGTCCAAGAAAGAAAAGATTCTGCTTCCAAACTGGAAATACTTATTACTCTATGCACCTCCTATATACTCAAAATTCTTGAAATAGCTTATATCAAAGATACATGCTTGGGCTTCCCTGGTGGCACAGTGGTTGAGAGTCTGCCTGCCGATGCAGGGGACCCGGTTCGTGTCCCGTTCCGGGAGAATCCCCCATGCCGCGGAGCGGCTGGTCACGTGAGCCATGGCCACTGGGCCTGCAAGTCCAGAGTCTGTGCTCCGCAACGGGAGAGGCCACAGCAATGAGAGGCCCATGTATGACACACACACAAACAATAAAAGATACATGCTTAACACAGCTTTTCCCAAATTTTTTTGTTTATGGAAACTAATACCTATGGAATTCGCTTTTTGTTCCAGATACTAAGATCACAAGTGGTAAAATAACTAATAAAGTTTTTTTTTTTTTTTTTTTTTTTTTGGTACACAGGCCACTCTTGTGGCCTCTCCTATTGCGGACCACAGGCTCGGGACACACAGGCTCAGTGGCCATGGCTCACGGGCCCAGCCGCTCTGCGGCATGTGGGATCTTCCCAGACCGGGGCACGAACCCACATCCTCTGCATCGGCAGGCGGACTCTCAACCACTGCGCCACCAGGGAATCCCACTAATAAAGTTTTAACTGGCTGCTATTCTGATAATTTGTGCAGACATTCAGAGATAAGATGGGTATATTAATCATTGAAGTTTTGCATAGGCTTTGCTTAAATTTTATTTATATATATATTTAATTATTGGGAAGTTATATTAACTAAGTTTACTGTGATTATTGGTCCCAGTCCAGGAAACTTTCTTTGTAGAGTACAAGAGAGGGCTAGCTGATTCATTAACAAGTGTAATATTCGCTCATTAACATATAGAAATGTCTTCATGGGGCAGAGAATGGTCTTGTCTTCTCTTTATCCCGGTAATCAGCAATCTGCTTGTGAAAGAGATCCTCTCTGGGGTGTGTGAGTGGTGGTGCATCTTCTTCTCTTCATAAATGATTCATTTGTTCTCTTGTTCTCTCTCTTTTGGGGGGGCCTTCTTTTTCTTGTGACTCTCATTTTCTAAATGTATTCTTCTCTACTTGGATCTAATTTTAGGATTACTTTCTTTTTTAATTTCTAAACTCCTGAAGCTGAACTCTTCTTCTAATACAGTCTCTTGTCTTTATTTGCATTTTCTCTTGATATAGTTTTTCTGTGGTCCCATGAACTTTTGGCTTATAACTACTTCATACTTATGTCAACTGTCAAACATAATATTCTCTCAGTAAATCTTCTTTAATTAAATGTCAAGTAACATAATAAAACTAGGAAAAAATAAAGTAAATTAATATCTAAAAATAAAGGAGCTTCTGAGGATTAGAATGTTCATTATTATATAAAAGTGTATGTGTATTCACACATGAACCCACATACAAATCTATGTTTACAAATTTAAAAGTGTTGTTAAACATACAGTATATCCACGTCTATGGATGCACATCTGTGTGGTTGTAGGGATGTAGGACCAGTTTCAGTGTTCATGGAATTTGAATACTAGAAACTTTCTAAACACTCGTACATTAAATTTATTTTTTAATTAATATGAGGTTCTTTTTAGTTACCTAAAATATTAATCTCTTTAATTCCTTATATAATGCTCTGAGATTCCAGCCAGAATACTCTTGATATGTGTGCTTATGTACAATTCTTGGCTAAAATATATTGCCAACAAGCAAAAAGAATTTAGCTATTTTCCCACTTGTTCATGGACCCATTTATTCTTCTCCCATAAAGCATTCCTTAGTTCAGTTGATGGTACCACACATAGATCTTCCCAAACCACAACCTGGAGGGCATCCTTACTTACTTCCTCCTTTTGCCTCACTTCCCACAACTAGTCAGTCCTGCTGCCTTCTTGGTATCGATCTCACGTTCTTGAAGTGAATCCCCTATCCTAGGGATCCTCATCTTTTGTCTGGATTGCTTCAATGCTTCCTAAGTAAGCTCTTCCCTCCATCCTTACATCTCTTTAGTTCTCTGGCCACACTGCTGTTCAAGTGACTTTTCAATATGTAAATTTTATTCTGCTTATTTTAGGATAAAGGCTGATTTCCTTCTCAATGTCTCCTTCAAGATTTTCCCCTGTCTCTTCCCCCAGGCTCTTCTCTAGGTATTTCCCTTACAACCTAGTTTCTCACCTCTACTTCATTCAGCCCCTGACACTACAGTAAGCTTGCCTCTTGCTTCTTCCTCCAGCCAGAAAACTCTTAACTGCCTCCTGGCTAAATCCTAACTCATATTCAGAATTTGGCTCCTTTGTAACCTCCTACTTAAAAACCCACTGGTCTCCCAGGAATCCCATGTTGCTAAATACTTTATTTGATTCTGGCCTTATGTCTTACTCCTATAATCATCAATTTACTTGTCATTTCCCACATTAGAGTATAATTAGAGTATAATCTTTAGGATTGGAGTTAGGCTTTTTCCTCAGGGTATTCTGAATCAGATATAAGTTAGGTGCTCAATAAGTAGTTGTTGTATGAATGAAATAGTTGCTTTAATATGGGAAAAGTACTGCACCAGATATTATAGCCACAGAGAAGGAAGCACAGATTATACACACAAATAGCCAATTATCTGTGGGATTATACAGACAATATTACTTGTTGAGGAAGTAAATCTCATCAGTAAAGGATGCTAAAGCAGTTCTGAGAGGGGTGCCTAAACTGAGCTGCACCCTGGAATGAGGAAGGCTTCTTGGAGTTGGTATTTGTGCTTCATCTTCAAAGATGATTCAAACTTGGCTAGGGAGTTACTATTGAAATAGATTTTAAAATATTTCAGTAATTAATCTCACCATTATGGCTCAGATGACTTGGGATTTCTTTTAACATTCCTTATCTTAAAATAATTTTAAATCTAAATTTTATTTATTACATATAAAAGTTTAAGAGAGGGCTTCCCTGCTGGCGCAGTGGTTGAGAGTCCGCCTGCCGATGCAGGGGACACGGGTTCGTGCCCTGGTCCAGGAAGATCTCACATGCCGCGGAGCGGCTGCGCCCGTGAGCCGTGGCCGCTGAGCCTGCGCGTCCGGAGCCTGTGCTCTGCAACGGGAGAGGCCACAACAGTGAGAGGCCCGCGTACCGCAAAAAAAAAAAAAAAAAAAAAAAGTTTAAGGGAGCCATGGATGTATGAAAAAGTTAACTAGGTAGTGCTAAGTTGATTAGATATAGTTTTATTTCTTCCCCTACTCTAGAGTTTATCAAGATTTTTGGGGAAGAGATTTATATAATACATTATAGTCTGTTTTATTTAGAGTTAGTAACATTATAAATGTGTTCTTATAAAAAAAATGGAAAAAGGATTCTCAATCTTTGATATATGGTGGATGTTGCAGACATTTGCTTGGGAAAATATCTGTAGATGTAAATACAATCAGCAGTATATTTAACCATATTGTTAATAACACAAGAATTTGTAATAATTTCTCAGCCACACACAATCAAAGTAGCATTTATACAATTCAAACACAATTTTCTGTCTTGGAAGAGGTAAGTTACACTAGAATCATGTGATGCAAAAGTGAGATGGATCATAGAATAAAGAACTTTTTATTATTAGCTATTTTTTAACTTTGGTGAAACACACATAACATTAGACCTGTCCTATTAACAAATTTCTAATTGCACAATACAGTCCTGTTAACTATATACACATTGCTTTACAGCAGATCTCTAGAACTTTTCCAGCTTGCATGACTGAAACTGAAACTCTATACCTATTGAACAGCATCTCCCTGTTCCTGTCCTCCCAAACTCTGGCAACCACCATTTTATTTTCCACCTCTTTGAGTCTAACTACTTTAGAAACCTTCAGTATTTGTCCTTCTGTGTGTGACTGGCTTATTGCACTTAGAATAGTGTCCTCAGGGTTTATCCATGTTGTTAGCACATGACAGATTTCTTTCTGTTTTAAGGCTGAATAATATTCCATTGTATGTATATACCACATTTTCTTTATTCATTCATCCAGTGATGGACATTTAGTTTGTTTCTATCTCTCGGCTACTCTGAATAATGCTTCAGTGAATATGTGAGTGTATGTATTTCTTCAAGATTCTGTTTTCAGTTCTTTTGCATCAATATCCAGAAGTAGAATTGCTGGATAATTTGGTAGTTCTATTTATAATAGCTGAGGAAACTCATACTGTTTTCCACAGTGACTGCACCATTTTAATTTCCTACCAACAGTTAAAGTGGTTCCAATTTCTCCACATCCTCACCAGCACTTGTTATTTCCTGTTTTTTGATAATGGCCATCTTAACAGGTGTGAGGTGATATCTCATTGTGGTTTTGATTTGCATTCCCCTGATGATTAGTGATGTTGAGCATTTTTTTCATGTATCTATTGGTCATTTGTATGTCTTCTTTGAACTGTCTATTCAAGTCCTTTGCCCATTTTAAAATTTGGTTATTTGGGGTCTGTTGTTCTTTGTTTGTTTTTTCGCTATTGAGTTGTAAGAGTTCCTTATATATTTTGGATAGTAACCCCTTATGAGATGCATGATTTGCATATGTTTTCTTCCATTCCGAAGATTGCTTTTCACTCTATTGATTGTTTCCTTCACTGCACAGAAGCTTTTTAGTTTGATGTAGTCCCCCTTGTCTATTTTTGCTTTTAAAGCCTGTACTTTTAGTGCCAATATCTGCGCAGTCATTGCCAAGATCACAGTTATGGAACTTTTCACATATGTTTTTTCTTCTAGGAATTTTACAATTTTGGGTCTTCCTTTTAACTCTTTAATCCACTTTGAGTTAATTTTTGTGTATAACAAAAGAAAAGGGTCCAATTTCATTCTTTTGTATGTGTACATCTAATTTCCCCAACACCATTTATGCAAGAGGCTATCCTTTCCATGTTGTATAGTCTTGGCACCCTTGCTGAAGATCCCATTTTACTGTTTAGGTGTGGGTTTATTTTTGGCTCTTTATTCTGTCCCATTGGTCTATAAGTCTCTCTTATGCCAGTACCATATTCTTAATTACTGTAGATTTGTAATATGTTTTGAAGTCAAGAAGTGTGAGGCTTCCAGCTTTGTTCTTTTTTCTCAAGGTTGTTTTGGCTATTTAGGGTTTGTGGTTCTATATGAATTTTAAAACACTTCTCCCCATTTCTGCAAAAAATGCCACTGGGAATTCGATAGGGAGTGCACTTAATCTGTAGATTGCTTTGGGTAGTAAGGATAACATTTTAACAATATTAAGTCTTCCAATCCATGAACACATTTCTTTGTCTCTTTAAATTTCTTTCAGCAATGTTTTGTAGTTTTCACCTTACATATCTTTTGACTTATTGGTTAAGCTTATTCCTAAATATTTTATTCTTTTTGGTGTTCTTATAAATGGGGTTGTTTTCTTAATTTCCTTTTCATATTGTTTGTTGTTAGTTTATGCAACTGATTTTGTGAGTTGATTTTGTATTCTGTAATTTTGTTGAGTATTTTTTATTACCTCTAACAGTATTTTTTTTTGTCTGTGGAATCTTTATAATTTTGTACATATAAGATCATGACATCTGCCTAGAGAGATAGAAGTTTAACTTATGAATTATGTTTCATTTTAGAGTAATTTTGATTAGGAGAGTGATAATAATTTGCCTTTGTATATTTCTTTATGCCTTTTTTCTCTTAAATAAGACTGCATTTTGTAGCTCAAAGATATATTCTAACAATTAAGCGCACAGTCTTCCTACCTGTGTCAGAGGTATCTAAGGGTTAAAAAGAGAACTTTGGGCATCACAATACTTGACTCCTACAAAACAACTTTATGAAGTACATATTAATAAGATAGCCACTTTACAGAAGAGAAAACTGAAGTTGAAGGTTTTGAGACTTGCTTGTATGACATAATTAACAAGGGGTAATGCCATGACTCAACTTCTCTTTTCTCATCCACATAGCTTTCTGAGTAAATGGACAGACTATGTATTTAACTTAGTAGTACCATCTTTCCCTTGCTAATTTTCCTTTAGTTCTTTTAATATTAAAGTTTTTTTATATATCTTCGCATGAATCAACAAATGGCCAGGAAAATTGATGAAATTTTCTGAAATAGTGATCATGTAGCCTGGGACAGCCACACTTATTGAAGAAAATGCACAAATGATTATCACAACTTGACAATATTGTTTGTACTTCTTGAATTATAAGCAGGTGCTATATAATAGATTTACTTAATTTTTGAATTATATTCTGTATTTTACATTTTAGAGAGTTTTTTATCTTTTTTTATCAGAACCATAGTGTTTGTTTACATTTATGAGTCAAATATATTTAATTTTTTAAATTCCACTTTAGGAAATCCAGTACCAGCATTCTATGTGGCTTAGTGGAGTTTTCAATTATTTCAAAATTTATTTCTAAACTACTGTAAATTGCAGCTTTTTTTCTTTGAAACACACTCAATTCCCAAATGACTATTTAGCATCTAAACTGATCCTAGTTAGAAGCACATTGTTTGCATTAATAAATCTTAACCCTTTTTCTAAGGGTTCTTGTAATGTCACATTTACCAGTATCCTTAAATGATTCTTGGAAAGGGCTGATTATATATTTTTTACCTTGAGCATTTTTGTTTCATTCTGAAGTTGCTTTTATCTGCCTATTCATCAGAATAAACACTGCTTGCTCTTACTTTAAATTTATTTTGTTGTGCAAACATAATATCTGTGTTTCTAAATAAACATTTATATCTTATCAGACTGTTTTTACAGCTCTATTTTATGTTTTCAAAGCCATCATCTTTGTTTCTTCATTTAAATCAAGATATGCAGAACCATTTATAATTTATTGATTTGATGACACAAGAGTTCACTTGCTGGGAGCTATGCTTCTATAATATGGTAGTATATCAGTTTTTATTTCAGTCTCCTTCAGAGGGAAGGAGCTGTTCTTTCTAATTGTTGAGTGAAGGTTATAAACATGTTTATATAAATCTTTATATAAACTGGCTACAGTATAGGAATTATTCTTGAATTAAGGATACTTAAAGCAGCCTAGGTTCATGTGGCTCATACCATGTCTTGCAAAAACAACAAGGAAATCTATTATAGAATGCTTCTAACTACAAACCTTGGCTGAAACAGAGTTAATTGTGCTCTGTTCTTGCCTTTGTTGAAATGGCCTATAGATATCAATCACACAGATCTTGAGGCTGTGTAGCTGATTATTATTTGCTATTTCAGATGACTGGTAATCACTTCCAAGAAATTAGAAAGGCTTAGTAAGAGGAAAATATAATTGCTTTTCCAGTAATTTCTACTTATGATTGACAGAAAACAGAGAATAAATAAATGTCTACATCTTATTTAAAAATTTGTGTCTTCCGTGATGTTTTTATCTTTCAATTTTTTTCCAGTTTATTTTGAAAAAAAATTTTCATTGTGCTTGACATTTTGGCACCTCTTATTGATTATTTATTCATTATTATTTAAGATTTCTTTTTTCAACCTTGATATGGTATTCATTATTGAAATTAACCTCACTCTATACCAAATATACTAATGGAATATTTCGTATGGTCCCAGAGCCACATCAACTAGGTATTCACTGGCCTGAAGCTAAATATGGGTGACGTATAAGGTGGCTACTGGCTTCTTGAGAATGAATGAGAAAGGTTTCCATGAGGAAGAACTTTGTGGTTCTTCAGGTTATTTATCTCATTATCTTGTTATATGGTTAGCTATAGTAATCTGATTAAGTATACTGAAGTTCTAGTAAGAAAGAATTAAGTAAGAAAGAGAAATTACTTAGAAAGGAAAATTGTTTTATAAAATACAAATATTTATTCTTGTCTAACACCAAAAGACTGGAGATTTTATTTATGAGTCCAATGTCTTTCATAAAAATTAGAGAAAAATCTTATCTTTTTCATCTTTTAAAAAAATCAAAAATTTTTTTTTTCTTTCAGCATGTGGAGAAACCCTACAAGAATCCAATGGCAACCTTTCCTCCCCAGGATTTCCAAATGGCTACCCATCTTATACACACTGCATTTGGAGAGTTTCTGTCACTGCAGGAGAGAAGGTAGTTTATCCCATCAAGAGTTCTCCTTTAATCTCAGATGCAAAGGTTCATTTTCTTTCAAATATAATTCACTTTGTTTTTTATTCTTGTTTGATTAATAAAATAGCTCAGAAATTTTATAATGGAAATTACTCAAACTCCAGGAATTTTTTGAAAGATGTAATTTTAAAAGAAATGGTAAATGGTCTAAAAGGGTTGACATAATACAAATTATGTACTCAGACACACTGAAATTAAGTTAAAAGTCAGTATCATATGGATAACTAGAAAAATCCCACACATTTTAAAATTGAGAAATATACATCAAATATCCAATTCATTCAAGAAGATATTGTGATTAAAATTAGAAATTATTTTCAATTATAACAAAAATACTGAGAATACCAAACCTGTAAGATTCACCTAAAGCAGTACTTAGAAGGAAATTCACAGACCTAAATGCTCATATTAGGAAATAAGAAATACCCAAAACTAATGAGATTGACATCCACATAAAGAGACTAGAAAAAGAGCAATAAAATAAATGAAAAAGTACATAAAGGAGGAAGTAATAAATAAAAGATAAAATATCATGGTATTGTATAAAGTATGGACAAAGTTGGTACTTGAAACAATTTAGAAAAATAGAGGAATGGGTGAAAAGAGATCAAGAGAAAAAAGAATAACAGAGAAAGCACAATTAACTAATATTTAGAATAAAACGATTATTATAACCATAGATACTTTAGGAACCAAAAGAACATTTTGAACATTATGCCAATAACTTTAAAACTGTAAATGAAATGGGCAAATTACTACAAAATATTACTTACTAAGTTCTTATTTGAGAAGAAATAAAAAGCTTGAATGCTCCTATAACCACTAAAGAAATCAAATTACTATTTAATTGAATTATTAGTCAAAATTTTTTCAACAATGAAATCCAGCCTCAGATGACTTCATCAGTGAGTTCTACCCAACAATCAAATAAGAATTAAGTGTAATCTAATATAAAGTCTTCCAGAGAATAAAATAAAAGATACACTCTCCTATTTATATGGCTAGCAAAACCTTGATAGCCATCCTGATGACAAGAACAGTGTAAGAAAGGAAAAATTTAACCCAGACTCACACTTGAATATGTATGTAAAATCCTCCCCACATTACCAAACTAAATGCAAATACATATGCCTCTGTATGTATGTATGTATGTATCTATCTATCTGTAAATATATAAATAATATATATATATTTCAAGGGCAGATATATGCATGGATATGTGTATATATGTATGATATATTATGTATATATGTTTGTGTGTATATGTATGTGTACATATATACAAGCACCATTAGACGAGTATCTCAGTTAAATCAAGAAAAAAAATCTATTAATGATTTAACAACAACAAAGCCTAAGCAAACTAGGAATAGAAGAGTATTAATCTTATAAAGAGAAGCAACAAAAATTAGTGCAAATACCATTATCATTAGGGTAATTCTGAAAGTATTTCCTTTGAGATAGGTAAAAAACCAAGTATGTCCACCAGTCCTCTTCTTTTTTTAACATTTTGGTGGAAATAGTAGCATGTTAAGGCAAGAAAACGAAATTACACATGTAAGGATTAAAAAGGAAGACATAAAATTCCTTTTATCATATTGTTTGTTTGGTTATAGAATTTAAAATTATTAAGAAGTGAAATGAATAAATCTATTAATTTCTGGATTCTGTCTGGAATGCTAACCTTAAAAGTCTTCCCAGACCAAGATTGTAATAATATCAATTTTTGTTTTTTACTAGTTATTAAATGATTTTTATCCTTCGTCTTTGACTAATTCATATGGAATGACTCATACACACTTTGAGTTTTGGTGGAAAAGCAAATGCAGTTAAGAAAGTTTCAACTCCCTGATAATTGAGTGTTGTTACAAGTATCATGGGTATGGAGTTGTCCAGGATGTTGCAATACTCACAATGAAAACTAAATGAAACTCTTTTGTAGCATAAACAGATTTTATACATAAAAAGTTACAACTGACTTGTAATACATGAATGCATACATAATTCTTTATATAGTTATTTTTAAGCATTGTGAGTCTACGTTGTAATATAGTTATAGGTGTTGATCAATTTCTGTTTAGATCCTTTGAATAAGCCCCTGAAAACATATTATGAAAATCATTATAAAGGTACTGAAGAGCAAGATATAAAAGATGATAAAGCTTCAGAGAAAGTTTAAAACTGTACATGATATTTTTTTTTCAGTTTTTCTTAGTTTTTTTTAAACATTTTTATTGGAGTCTAGTTGATTTACTAGACTCCAATAAAGGTACTGAAGAGCAAGATATAAAGGTACTGAAGAGCAAGATATAAAAGATGATAAAGCTTCAGAGAAAGTTTAAAACTGTACATGATATTTTTTTTTCAGTTTTTCTTAGTTTTTTTTAAACATTTTTATTGGAGTCTAGTTGATTTACAATGTTGTGTTAGTTTCAGGTGTATAGCAAAGTGAATCAGTTTTACATATACATATATCCACTCTTTTTTAGATTCTTTTCCCATATAGGCCATTACAGAGTATTGAGTAGAGTTCCCTGTGCTATAGAGTAGGCCCTTATTAGTTA
This sequence comes from Stenella coeruleoalba, assembly GCF_951394435.1. Classification (NCBI taxonomy): domain Eukaryota; kingdom Metazoa; phylum Chordata; class Mammalia; order Artiodactyla; family Delphinidae; genus Stenella; species Stenella coeruleoalba. The sequence goes on from NC_137149.1 coordinate 115,937,357, forward strand.
TCTATTTTATATATAGTAATGTGTGTATGTCAATCCCAATCTCCCTTTATCCCTTCCCCCACCTTACCCCCTGGTAACCATAAGTTTGTTTTCTACATCTGTAACTCTGTTTATGTTTTATAGATAAGTTCATTTGTACCATTTTTTAAGATTCTACATATGTTATATCATATGACATTTGTCTTTCTCTGACTTATTTCACTCAATATGATAATCTCTAGATCCATCCATGTTGCTGCGATATACATGAGTTTTTAAAATAAAGCATTGTAGAATATGGAAAGTTTTGGCACAAGATTAATCAAATTAAATCAGTTTGTAAGAGCAAAATAATACTTGGAAAAAAAGTTTCTCCTATCTAATTGCAGTACCCGTACCATCAGCATTCAAAGTTTACTCAGTTTTCTTGTATGTAGGATTACTAATAAAATGGTATTTTCTAAAATGTTGCAAATAGGAAGAAATAAACAAATCTATCATTTTTTCTCCTATATTTTTAATATTGTGCACAATGATGAGCAAATAAATTTATTGTTATAAGTGTCCAATGAACAATATTATTCTTATATTTTTATTATTTTCTTTCAATATTTAAGTTCATTCCGCTCTTCTTTTTTATTTTATTGAAGTATTGTTGATTTACAGTTTTATATCAGTTTCAGGTGTACAGCATAGTGATTCAGTATTTTTATAGATTATACTCCGTTAAAATTATTACAAGATAATGGCTATAGTTATCTGTGCTGTACAATATATCCTTTTTGCTTACTTATTTTATACATAGTAGTTTTTGTCTTTTATTCCCATGCCCCTGATTTGTCCCTCCTCCTTTCCCTCTCCCTTCTGGTAACTACAAGTTTTTTTTTCTATATCTGTGAGTCTGTTTCTGTTTTGTATATACATTCATTTGTATTATATTTTAGAATCCATGTATAAGTGATTTCATACAGTATCTGCCTTTCTCCATCTGACTTTGTTTCACTAAGCATAATATTCTCTGGATCCATCCGTGTTGCTGCAAATGGCAGAATTTCATTCTTTTTATGGCTAATACTGCTATGTACATAGGAATATATATATATATATATATATATATATATATATATATATATATATATATATATATGGCACATCTTCTATATCCATTCATCTGTAGATTGACACTTGGGTGCTTCCATATCTTGGCTACTGTAAATAGAGCTGCTGTGAACGTTGGGGTGCATGTATCCTTTTGAATTAGTGTTTTCATTTTTTCCAGATATATACCCAGGGATCAAATTGCTGGATCATATGATAGTTCAATTTTTAGTTTTTTGAGGAACCTCCATACTGTTTTCCAGAGTGGCTGCACCAATTTACTTTCCCACCAATAGTGTAGGAGGGTTCTCTTTTCTCCACATCCTCTCCAACATTTGCTATTTGTAGACGTTTTGATTATAGCCATTCTGACAGGTGTGAGGTGATATCCCCTTGTGGGTTTGATTTTCATTTCTCTAATAATTAGCCATATTGAGCATCTCTTCATGTGCCTGTTGGCCATCTGCATGTCTTTTTTGGAAAAATATCTGTCAGAAGCTTCTTTCCAGTTTTTGATTGGATTGCCTTTTTTTTTATATTGAGTTGTATGAGCTGTTTATGTATTTTGGATATTAACCCCTTGTCGATCATATCATTTGCAAACATTTTCTTTCATTCAGTAAGTTGTCTTTTTGTTTTGTTGATGGTTTCCTTTCCTGTGCAAAAGCTTTTAAGTTTAATTAGGTCCCATTTGTTTACTTTTGCTCTTATTTCTTTTGCCTTAGGAGACAGATCAAACAAATATTGTTACTATTTATGTCAAGGAGTGCTCTGCCTATGTTCTCTTCTAGGATTTTTATGGTTTCAGGTCTTTCATTTAGGTCTTTAATACATTTTGAGTTTATTTTTGTATAAGGTATGAGGAAATGTTCTAATTTCATTCTTGTAAATGTAGCTGTCCCATTTTCTTAGCACCATTTATTGAAAATGCTGTCTTTTCTCCATTGTATATTCTTGCTTCCTTTGTCTCAGATTAACTGACTATAAGTGTGTGGGTTTATTTCCAAGCCATCCATTCTGTTCCATTGTTCTATATATCTGTTATTGTGCCAATACCATACTATAGTTTTGTGTCTAGCCTGAAGTCTGGGAGTGTGATATATTCAATTTTGTTGTTTTTTCTCATGATTGCTTTGGCACTTTGGTGTCTTCTGTGGTTCTATATGATCTTAGGATTATTTGTTCTAGTTCTCTGAAAAATACCATGGATATTTGATAGAGATTGCATTAAATCTAGAGATTTAATGGGTCTTTTTTACTTATTTGGTCGAGTTTAACTCACTAATTTCAACCATCTTTTCTTTTATCATACAAACATTTAAAGCTATAAATATTCCTTTAAAAACTACTTTATCAGAATTTCACCAGCTTGACACATAGTATTTTTGTTATTTTTCAGTTTTAATTATCTTCTTCATCTTTTATCATTTCTTCTGCCCACATATTTTTCAGGAACATATTTTTTTATTTGCAAACATATGTTATTTTTCCAATCTTTCTTTTCTTATTAATTTCTCCTTTAATCACTTTTTGGAGAAAGGCTGTAGTCTGTATGATATCACACTTTGAAATAGCTTGAGGTTGGTGGTATGAACTTGGAATTGACCAATATTCATTAAAAAAATGTATTTGCTTGAAAATGTCTTTTGTCCAACAGTTGGCTGCAAAGTTTTCTATATTCATGTTAATCTTCTTAATTGTGCTTTTTATATATTCTCTATTTTATTGATTTTGCTTCATCTATCAAATAGTAGAAAAGTATGTTTATATATAATAATACTAAAATATCATTTGCCACTATTTGGTAGATTTATTAAATGCTCTTTACAGTTTTAAAATATTTTTACACAACATTATTATATAATGTATACATATAGGTTTAGAATATTACATCTTCCTGATAAACATTTATCATTATATATGAAATCTCTTTATCTCTAGTCATCATTTAGGTTAAAACTCTATTTTTTTCTGATATTAATAAATCTACACTTTCTTTTGACTAATATTTCTGTCTGGTATATCTTTATCTTACTTTGCACATTTAGGCATTCAAGATATACATCTCAAGTGTGTTGCTTTTAGACAAAAAACAGTTTTCTTTTATTTTTTTAATGAATCCATGATGGTAAGTTTTGTCTTTAACTAGAGTGCTTATTGCAGTTACATCTATTATGGTTACTGATGTATTATTGCTCCTTATATTCATTCTCTGTGTCCCACTTGGTTTATTTTGTTCTATATTTTACCTTCTTATGTATTCAATTATGGTTTGAATTTCCACATTTCATTTTTTATCCCTCTACTGGTGTGGAAATATTAAATGTGTATTCTATTATTTGGTATCTTCTTCTACCAGCCTACACTTTTTTTTTAAACATCTTTATTGTAGTATAACTGCTTTACAATGGTGTGTTAGTTTCTGCTTTATAACAAAGTGAATCAGCTATACATACACATATATACCCCATATCTACTCCCTCTTGCATCTCCCTCCAACCCTCCATATCCCAACCCTCTAGATGGTCACAAAGCACCAAGCTGATCTTCCTGTGCTATGCGGCTGCTTCCCAATAGCTATCTATTTTACATTCGGTAATGTATATAGGTCCATGCCACACTCTCACTTTGTCCCAGCTTATGCATCCCCATCGCCGTGTCCTCAAGTCCATTCTCTAAGTCTTCGTCTTTATTCCTGTCCTGCCTCTAGGTTTTCGCATCAATTTCTTTTTCTTTTTTCTTTTTTTTAAATTCCATAAATATGTGTTAGCATATGGTTTTTGTTTTTCTCTTTCTGACTTACTTAAATCTGTATGACAGTCTAGAGGTCCATCCACCTCACTATAAATAATTCAGTTTTTTCCTTTTTATGGCTGAGTAATATTCCATTGTATATATTTGCCACACCTTCTTTATCTATTCATCTGTTGATGGACACTTAGGTTGCTTCCTGTCCTGCCTATTGTAAATAGAGCTGCAATGAACATTTTGGTACATAACTCTTTTTGAATTATGGTTTTCTCAGGGTATATGCCCAGTAGTGGGATTGCTGGGTCGTATGGTAGTTCTATTATTATTTTTTATGGAATGTCCATACTGTTCTCCATAGGGGCTGTATCAGTGTACATTCCCACCAACAGTGCAAGAGAGTCCATTTTTCTCCACACCCTCTCCACCATTTATTGTTTGTAGATTTTTTGATGATGGCCATTCTGACCAGTGTGAGATGATATCTCATTGTAGTTTTGATTTGCATTTCTCTAATGATTAATGATGTTGAGCATTCTTTCATGTGTCTGTTGGCAATCTGTATATCTTCTTTGGAGAAATGTCTATTTAGGTCTTCTGCCCAATTTTGGATTGGGTTCTTTGTTTTTTTAATGTTGAGCTGCTTGTAAATTTTGGACATTAATCCTTTGTCAGTTGTTCATTTGCAAATATTTTCTCCCATTCTGAAGGTTTTCTTTTTGGCTTGTTTATGGTTTCCTTTGCTGTGCAAAAGCTTTGAAGTTTCATTAGGTCTCATTTGTTTATTTTTTTTTTTTCCATTTCTCTAGGAGGTGGGTCAAAAAGAATCTTGCTGTGATTTATGTCATAGAGTGTTCTGCCTATTTTTTCCTCTAAGAATTTAATGGGGCCTGGCCGTACATTTAGGTCTTTAATCCATTTTTAGTTTATCTTTGTGTATGGTGTTAAGGAGTGTTCTAATTTCATTCTTTTACATGTACCTGTAGAAATTTTCCCAGCAGCACTTATAGAAGAAGCTCTCTTTTCTCCACTGTATATTCTTGCCTCCTTTATCAAAGATAAGGTGACCATATGTGCGTGGGTTTATCTCTGGGATTTCTATCCAGTTCCATTGATCTATATTTCTATTTCTGTACCAGTACCATACCGTCTTGATTACTGTAACTTTGTAGTATAGTCTCTTAAGTCAGGGAGCCTGATTCATCCAGCTCCATTTTTCTTTCTCAAGATTGCTTTGGCTATTCGGAGTCTTTTGTATTTCCATACAAATTGTGAAGTTTGTTGTTCTAGTTCTGTGAAAAATGCCAGTGGTAGTTTCATAGGGATTGCATTGAATCTGTAGATTGCTTTGGGTAGTAGAGTCATTTTCACAATGTTGATTCTTCCAATCCAAGGGTATGGTATATCTCTCCATCTATTTGTATCATCTTTAATTTCTTTCATCAGTGTCTTATAATTTTCTGCATACAGGTTTTTGTCTCCTTAGGTAGGTTTATTCCTAGATATTTTATTCTTCTTCTTGCAAGGCTAAATGGGAGTGTTTTCTAAAATTCACTTTCAGATTTTTCATCATTAGTGTGTAGGAATGCAAGAGATTTCTGTGCACTAATTTTGTGTCCTGCTAATCTACCAAATTCATTGATTAGCTCTAGTAGTTTTCTGGTAGCATCCTTAGGATTCTCTATGTATAGTACCATGTCATTTGCAAACAGTGACAGCTTTACTTCTTCTTTTCCAAATTGGATTCTTTTATTTCTTTTTCTTCTCTAATTGCTGTGGGTAACTTCCAAAACTATGTTGAATAATAGTGGTAAGAGTAGGCAACATTGTATTCTTCCTTATCTTAGTGGAAATGGTTTCAGTTTTTCACCATTGAGGACAATGTTGGCTGTGGGTTTGTCATATATGACCTTTATTATGTTGAGGAAAGTTCCCTCTATGTCTACTTTCTGGAGGGTTTTTATCAAAAATGGGTGTTGAATTTTGTTGAAAGCTTTCTCTGCATCTATTGAGATGATCATATGGTTTTTCTCCTTCAGTTTGTTAATATAGTGTATCACGTTGCTTGACTTGCATATATTGAAGTGTCCTTTCATTCCAGGGATAAACACCACTTGATCATAGTGTATGATCCTTATAATGTGCTGTTGGATTCTGTTTGCTAGTATTTTGTTGAAGATTTTTTCATCTATGTTCATCAGTGATATTGGCCTGTAGTTTTCTTTCTTTGTGACATCTTTGTCTGGTTTTGGTATCAGAGTGATGATGGCCTTGTAGAATGAGTTTTGCAGTGTTCCTCCCTCTACTATATTTTGGAGGAGTTTGAGAAGGATAGGTGTTAGCTCTTCTCTAAATGTTTGATAGAATTCGCCTGTGAAGCCATCTGGTCCTGGGCTTTTGTTTGTTGGAAGTTTTTAAATCACAGCTTCAATTTCAGTGCTTGTGATTGGTCTGTTCATATTTTATTTCTTCCTGGTTCAGTCAGTTGTGGATTTCCAAGAATTTGTCCAGTTCTTCCAAGTTGTCTATTTTATTGGCATACAGTTGCTTGTAGTAATCTCTCATGATCCTTTGTATTTCTGCAGTGTCAGTTGTTACTTCTCCTTTTTCATTTCTAATTCTATTGGCTTGAGTCTTCTCCCTTTCTTTCTTCATAAGTCTGACTAATGGTTTATCAATTTTGTTTCTCGTCTCAAAGAACGAGCTTTTAGTTATATTGATGTTTGCTACCATTTCCTTCATTTCTTTTTCACCTATTTCTCATCTGATCTTTGTGATTTCTTTCCTTCTGCTAATTTTTGGGTTCTTTTGTTCTTCTTTCTCTAATTGCCTTAGGTGTAGGGTTAGGTTGTTTTCTGAGATGTTTCTTGTTTCTTAATGTAGGATTGTATTGCTATAAACTTCCCTCTTAGAACTGCTTTTGCTGTATCCCATAGGTTTTGGGTCATCGTGTTTTCATTGGCATTTGTTTCTAGGTATTTTTTGATTTCCTCTTTGATTTCTTCAGTGATCTGTTGTTTATTAATAGTGTGTTGTTTAGCCCCCATGTGTTTTTATTTCTTACAGGTTTTTTTCCTGTAATTGATATCTAGTTTCATAGTGCTGTGGTCGGAAAAGATACTTGATATGATTTCAATTTTCTTAAATTTACCAAGGCTTGATTTGTGACCCAAGATATGATCTATCCTGGAGAATGTCCATGAGCACTTGAGAAGAATGTGTATCCTGTTGTTTTGGGTTGGAATCTCCTATAAATATCCATTAAGTCCATCTTGTTTAATATATCATTTAAAGCTTGTGTTTCCTTATTTATTTTCATTTTGGATGATGTGTCCATTGGTGAAAGTGGGGTGTTAAAGTCCCCTACTATGATTGTGTTACTGTCGATTTCCCCTTTTATGGCTGTTAGTATTTGCCTTATGTATTGAGGTGCTCGTATATTGGGTGCATAAATATTTACAATTGTTATATCTTCTTCTTAGATCAATCCCTTGATCATTATGTAGTGTACTTCTTTGTCTCCTGTAATAGTCTTTATTTCAAAGTCGTTTTTGTCTGATATGAGAATTGCTACTCCAGCTTTCTTTTGATTTCCATTTGCATGGAATATCATTTTCCATCCCCTCACTTTCAGTCTGTATGTGTTCCTAGTTCTGAAGTAGTTCTCTTGTAGACAGCGTATATACAGGTCTTGATTTTATATCCATTCAGCCAGTCTATGCCTTTTGGTTGGAGCATTTAATCCATTTACATTTAAGGTAATTATCAATATGTATGTTCCTATTACCATTTTCTTAACTGCTTTGGGTTTATTATTGTAGGTCCTTTCCATCTCTTTTTTTTCCTGCGTAGAGATGTTCCTTTAGTATTTGTTGTAAGGCTGGTTTGGTGGTGCTGAATTCTCTTAGCTTTTGCTTGTCTGTAAAGCTTTTAATTTCTCCATCAAATCTAAATGAGATTCTTACTGGGTAGAGTAATCTTGGTTGCAGTTTTTTCTCCTTCATCTCTTTAAATATGTCCTACCACTCCCTTCTGGCTTGCAAAGTTTCTGCTAAAAGATCAGCTGTTAACCTTATGGGGATTCCCTTATGTGTTGTTTTTCCCTTGCTGCTTTTAATATGTGTTCTTTGTATTTAATTTTTGATAGTTTGATTAATATGTGTCTTGGTGTGTTTCTCCTTCGATTTATACTGTATGGGAATCTCTGTGCTTTCTGGACTTGATTAACTATTTCCTTCCTCATATGAAGGAATTTTTCAACTCTAATCTCTTCAACTAATTTTTCATTCCTTCTTTTTCTCTTCTACTTCTGGGACCCCTATATTTCAAATGTGTTTAGTGTTGTCCCAGAGGTCTCTGAGACTGTCCTCAATTCTTTTAATTCTTTTTTCTTTATCCTGCTCTGCAGTAGTTATTTCCACTATTTTATCTTCCAGGTTACTTATCCATTCCTCTGCCTCTGTTATTCTGCTATTGATCCCTTCGAGAGAATCTTTAATTTCATTTATTGTGTTTTTCATCACTGTTTGTTTGCTGTTTAGTTCTTCTAGGTCCTTCTTATATGTTTCCTGTATTTTCTCCATTCTATTTCCAAGATTTTGGATCATCTTTACTGTCATTATTCTGAATGCTTTTTCTGGTAGATTGCCTATTTCCTCTTCATTTGTTAGGTCTAGTGGGTTTTTGCCTTCTTCCTTCATCTGTGTGTTTCTCTGTCTTCTCATTTTGCTTAACTTACTGTTTTTAGGGTCTCCTTTTCGCAGGTTACTGGTTCATAGTTTCCGTTGTTTTTTGTGTCTATGCCCAGTGGCTATGGTTGGTTCAGTGGGTTGTGTAGGCTTCCTGGTGGAGGAGACTAGTGCCTGTGTTCTGATGGATGAAGCTGGATCTTGTCTTTCTGGTGGGCAGGTCCACGTCTGGTGGTGTGTTTTGTGGTGTCTGTTGCCTTATTATGATTTTAAGCAGCCTCTCTGCTAATGGCTGGTGTTGTGTTCCTGTCTTGCTAGTTGTTTGGCATAGTGTGTCCTGCACTGTAGCTTGCTGGTCGTTGAGTTGACCTGGGTCTTGGCATTGAGATGAAGATCTCTGGGAGATTTTCGCCATTTGATATTACTTAGAGCTGGGAGGTCTCTTGTGGACCAATGTCCTGAACTTGGCTCTCCCATCTCACTGGCACAGCCCTGACACCTGTGGAGCTCCAAGAGTTTATCATCCACACAGCTCAGAATAAAAGGGAGAAAGAAAGAAAGAAAGAAACAAACAAACAAAGAAGGAAGGAAGGAAGGAAGAAAGAAAGAAAGAAAGAAGAAAGAAAGAAGATAAAGTGAAATAAAATTATTAAAATAAAAAGACAATTATTAACAAAAAAATTTTTTAAGTAATTAAAAAAAATGAACAGAGAGAACCTTAGGACAAATGGTAAAAGCAAAGCTATACAGACAAAATCACAGACAGAAGCATACACATATACACTCACAAAAAGAGAAAAAGTCAAAAATATATATACATATCCTTGCTCGCAAAGTCTACCTCCTCAATTTGGGGTGATTTGTTGTCTATTCAGGTATTCCACAGATGCAGGGTACATCAAGTTGATTCTGGAGATTTAATCCACTGCTCCTGAGGCGGCTGGGAGAAATTTCCCTTTCTCTTCTTTGTTCACACAGCTCCAGGAGTTCAGCTTTGGATCTCGACCCTCTGTGAGTAGGTCGCATGAGGGCGTCTGTTCTTAGCTCAGACAAGACAGGACCCCTCACCGGGATGGGTACGGATGTGGGGTGAGGCTGTGGCAGCAGAGGCCAGTGTGACGTTGCACCAGCCTCAGGCATGCAGTTTGTCCTCCCGGGGAAGTTGTCCCTGGATCCCAGAACCCTGGCAGTAGCGGGCTGCACAGTCTCCCCGGAAGGGGGATGTGGAGAGTGACCTGTGCTCGCACACAGGCTTCTTGGTGGCAGCAGCAGCAGCCTTACCATCTCATACCCATCTCTGTGGTCTGCGCTGATAGCTGCAGCTCGTGCCCGTCTCTGGACCTCCTTTAAGCAGCACCAGTAATCCCCTCTCCTCGCGCACCAGGGAACAAAGAGGCAAGAAAAAGTCTCTTGCCTCTTTGGCAGCTCCAGACTTTTTTCCAGACCACCCCCCACCCCGCCCCAGCTAGCTATGGTGAACTAGCGCCCTTCAGGCTGTGTTCACGCAGCAGACCCCAGTCCTCTCAATGGGATCCGACCTCCGAAGCCCGAACTTCAACTCCCAGTACCCGCCCGCCCCGGTGGGTGAGCAGACAAACCTCTTGGGCTGGTGAGTGCTGGTCGGCAACGATCCTCTGTGTGGGAATCTCTCTGCTTTGCCCTCCACACCCCTGTTGCTGTGCTCTCCTCCTTGGCTCCGAAGCTTCCCCCCTCTGCCACCCGCCTTCTTCGCCCACGATGGGGCTTCATAGTGTGTGGAAACCTTTCCTCCTTCACAGCTCCCTCCCACTGGTGCAGGCCCTATCCCTATTCTTTTGTCTCTGCTTTTTCTTTTGCCCTACCCGGGAACGTGGGGAGTTTCTTTCTTCTGCCAGCGTTCAGTAGGTGTTCTGTAGGAGTTGTTCCACATATAGATATATTTCTGATGTATTTTTGGGGAGGAAGGTGATCTCTGTGTCTTACTCTTCCATCATCTTGAAGCTCCAGCCTACTCTTTTAATGGAGTCATATATAATTAGTATCTTTATCCTCCTCCCAAACCATAAAAGATGCTAAAAAAGGATTATGATTCATATTGCCACATGCTATTGTTTTGATAAATTTTCAAACTTGTTTTCTTTCTGAAGCAAATGAGATGTTATTATTGTTTTTTGCACTTAACATTGATCTATATGCAGATATTTACCTAACATTTTTATTGTGATAAAAAAACATGCAACATAAAATTGCTGTCTTAACCATTTTTTCAAATATTGATTGACTGATTGATTGATTGATTTAGGTTATCCCGTGTCTTCGTTTCAGCACATGGGATCTTAGTTGCAACATGCAGACTCTTAGTTGTGGTATGCAGACATCTTAGTTATGACATGCAGAATCTTTAGTTGTGGCATGCATGTGGATCTGGTTTCCCAACCAGGGATTGAACCTGGGCCCCCTGCATTGGGAGTGTATATTCTTACCCAGTGGACCCCTAGGGAAGTCCTTTAACCATTCTTAAATATACAATTTAATAGTGTTAGATACATTCACACTTTATGAAACAGATCTCCAGAACTTTTTAATCTTGTAAAACTGAATCTCTATATCTGTTAAACAACTCTCCTTTTCCCCTCCCCTCAGTTCTAGTAAGCACTATTTACTTTCTGTTTCTTATGAATTTGACTGCTTTAGATACCTCATATAAGTGAAGTCACACAGCATTTGTCCTTTTGTAACTGACTTATTTTACTTTGCATAATGGCCTCAAGGCTCATTCATGTTGTAGCATGCATAACTTCTCGGGGATTGCTGGATCATATTGCAGTTCTATTTTTAATTTTTTGAGGACCCTTCATACTGTCTTCCATAGTGGCTGCACTACTCAGAGTCTCTCCAACACCACACATGGGGTCCAATTTCTCCACATCTTCACCAACATGTGTTATCTTCAAATATTTTGATGCTCACCATTCTAATGGGTGTGAGGTGATAAATCCTTATGGTTTTGATTTGCATTTCTCTCATGATTAGTGATGCTCAGCATTTTTTCATTTGATTATTGGCCATTTGTACATCATCCTCAGTGAAATGTCTTTTTAAGCCTTTTGCCCATTTTTTAAATTGGATTATTTAATTTTTTCTTGTTGTGTTGTAGGGGTCCTTTATATATTCTGGATACTTACCCTTGATGAAATACATGACTTGCAAATATTATGTCCTTTTCTGTAGATGCCTTTTGACAATGTTGATCATTTCCTTTGCTTCACAAAAGCTTTTTAGTTGACGGAGTACAAATTATCTAATTTTTGGTTTTGTTTCCTTTGCTTTTGGAGCCATAACAAGGAATAATTGCCAGATCCAGTATAATGAAGATTTTCCCATATGTTTTCTCCTCAGAGGTTTAGAGTTTTGAGTTTTATGTATAGGTCTTTAATCCATTGTTGAGTTAATTTTTGTATATGGCTTAAGATAAGAATCTAAATTCATTCTCTTCCAAAAATAGAGATCCATTTTTCTCAACAACATTTGTTGAAGATTTACTGAATATTTTTATGCAGTATTCCTTCTCCCATCTCAGACTTCCATCAAAGCTCATTTTGTCCTGCTTATAGTTTATATTTTAGATTCGTTCTTTAGCTTAGCTGGTTTTGGTGGTATTTTTCCTAATTGAAATGTGGATTTAAAAAAATTAAAGTATAGTTTATTTATTATATTATATTAGTTTCACATGTACAGCATGGTGACTCAATATTTTTATATATTATACTCCATTTAAAGATTTTTACTTGAATTCATGATAATATAGTTTCATTAGATATAATTAGCTATATATTCAACTTATTAAAAATCAAAATTTGCAGAAATACTTTAAAAAATATTTCTTAATGTAGAATCCTGGAAATTCAAGTTATCAAAACTGATTTAATGAGCATGAAAAATGTAATAACTTAATAACCATATAAAATAAGGTGGCAAGTTATTTAGAGCGGTACTGATTGCTGATGATTTCTCAAAGAAGTTTTTTCAAATTGTACAATTCTGGATACTTTCCATATAATAAAATATATTTCAAGTATATTGTAAAATAATGTGTAACCTCTTCATTTATTTTATAAAACTAGTAAAATTCTGATAGGTGCACTCCATACAACACATAAGAAAAAATTATGAAGTGCTTCACATACAAATGTAAACACATAGTTGTTATATAAATGTAATCAAATCAAATCAATCTCTATAATTTATAAAATTACAAATGTTTTGATTTAGTAATTTGAGAGTAGTTCAGTGTTATAAAATCTGTTTGTCAAATAATAATATCAAAATGGAAAACAAAACTCTAAGTTTTCCCATAAATGCTACTAACACTAGAATTTAGTATGCATATTTATTAATAATGAGGTGAACTAGGACTATAATGTTTTATTTCAATACAATAAATAGAAGAAACTAATCCTTATTCAATGCTTACATATACAAGGTGTTTTGCTAACTTTTTCTAACCTACTCACACCACACTGTGTTTCGAATTACAATTATCTCCATTTTAAACGTAAAGAAAATTAAACTTAAGAAAGGATTGAGTCATCTGCCTAAAATCACACAGATTGCATTTGGCAGAGATAATCATTACATTTTTTTTTTTTAGTTGTAGAAAATATCACTTTCCTCTTTTCAAAATTCAAAAGAATCAACTAGAAAACAAGTGTAGAGGTGATCAAATAAAAACAAATATATTAAAATGCAATAGATTTTACAAAACTGAAGACTTAACTGTGGGACTAACAGAATGATATATTGTGTATCAGGATGTAATATAAATTGTCAGTTTTTCCAAAATTAATATATGATTTTAATGTAATTCCATACAAATTTGCAATAGATTTTTGTTTTATACCAGACCAAATTTTTCTAGAGTTTATTTCTAAAATAAAGGAATTGGAATAACCAAGACGATTTTTTTTAACATCTTTATTGGAGTATAGTTGCTTTACAATGGTGTGTTAATTTCTGCTTTATAACAAAGTGAATCAGTTATACATATACATATGTCCCCATATATCTTCTCACTACGAACTCCCTCCCTCCCACCATCACAATCACACCCCTCTAGGTGGTCACAAAGCACCAAGCTGATCTCCCTGTTCTATGCGGCTGCATCCCACTAGCTATCTGTTTTACGTTTAGTAGTGTATATATGTCCATGCCACTCTCTCAGTTTATCCAAGCTTACCTTTCCCCCTCCCCGTATCCTCAAGTCCATTCTCTAGTAGGTCTATGCCTTTATTCCTGTCTTGCCCCTAGTCTCTTCATGACATTATTTTTTCTTTTTTAGATTCCATATATATATATATATATATATATATGTGTTAGCATACAGTATTTGTTTTTCTCTTTCTCACTTATTTCACTCTGTATGACAGTCTAGAGGTCCATCCACCTCACTACAAATAACTCCGTTTTGTTCCTTTTTATGGCTGAGTAATATTTCATTGTATATATATGCCACACCTTCTTTATCCATTCAACTGTCGATGGACACTTAGGTTGCTTCCATGTCCTTACTATTGTAAACAGAGCTGCAATGAACATTTTGGTACATGACTCTTTTTGAATTATGGTTTTCTCAGGGTATATGCCCAATAGTGGGATTGCTGGGTCATATGGTAGTTCTACTTTTAGTTTTTTAAAGAACGTCCATACTGTTCTCCATAGTGGCTGAATCAGTGTAAATTCCCACCAACAGTGCAAGTGGGTCCCCTTTTCTCCAAACCCTCTCCAGGATTTATTGTTTGTAGATCTTTTGATGATGGCCATTCTGACCGGTATGAGATGATATCTCATTGTAGTTTTGATTTGCATTTCTCTAATGATTAATGATGTTGAGCATTCTTTCATGTGTCTGTTGGAAATCTGTATATCTTCCTTGGAGAAATGTCTATTTAGGTCTTCTGCCCATTTTTGGATTGTTTTTTTTGTTTTTTTAATATTGAGCTGCTTGAAAATTTTGAAGATTAATCTTTTGTCAGTTGCTTTATTTGCAAATATTTTCTCCCATTCTGAAGGTTTTCTTTTCTTCTTGTTTATGGTTTCCTTTGCTGTGCAAAAACTTTTAAATTTTATTGGGTCCCATTTGTTTATTTTTGTTTTTATTTCCATTTCTCTAGGAGGTGGGTCAAAAAGGATCTTGCTGTGATTTATGTCACAGTGTTCTGCCTACGTTTTCCTCTAAGTGTTTGAGGGTGTCTGGCCTTTCATTTAGGTCTTTAACCCATTTTGAGTTTATTTTTGTGTATGGTGTTAAGGAGTGTTCTAATTTCAGCCTTTTAGATGTAGCTGTCCAGTTTTCCCAGCACCACTTATTAAAGAGGCTGCCTTTTCTCCACTGTATATTCTTGCCACCTTTATCAAAGATAAGGTGACCATATGTATGTAGGTTTATCTCTGGGCTTTCTATCCTGTTCCATTAATCTATATTTATCTTTCTGTGCAAGTACCATACTGTCTTGATTACTGTAGCTTTCTAGTATAGTCTGAAGTCAGGGAGCCTGATTCCTCCAACTCCGTTTTTCTGTCTCAAGATTCCTTGGCTTTTCAGGGTCTTTTGCATTTCCATACAAATTGTGAAATTTTTCTTCTAATTCTGTGAAAAATGCCAGTGGTAGTTTCATAGGGATTGCATTGAATCTGTAGATTGCTTTGGGTAGTAGAGTCATTTTCACAATTTTGATTCTTCCCATCCAAGAGCATGGTAAATCTCTCCATCTATTTGTATCATCTTTAATTTCTTCCATCAGTGTCTAATAATTTTCTGCATACAGGTCTTTGTCTCCTTAGGTAGGTTTATTCCTAGATATTTTATTCTTTTTGTTGCAATGGTAAATGGGAGTGTTTTCTTCAATTCACTTTCAGATTTTTCATCATTAGTGTATAGGAATGCAAGAGATTTCTGTGCACTAATTTTGTATCTGGCTACTCTACGAAACTCATTGATTAGCTCTAGTAGTTTTCTGGTAGCATCTTTAGGATTCTCTATGTATAATACCATATCATCTGCAAACAGTGACAGCTTTACTTCTTCTTTTCCAATTTGGATTCATTTTATTTCTTTTTCATCTCTTCTTGCTGTGGCTAAAACTTCCAAAACTATGCTGAATAATAATGGTGAGAGCAGACAACCTTGTCTTGTTCCTTTTCTTAGTGGAAATGTTTTCAGTTTTTCAACATTGAGGACGATGTTGGATGTGAGTTTGTCATATATGGCCTTTATTATGTTGAGGAAATTTCCCTCTATGCCTACTTTCTACAGGGTTTTTTTATCATAAATGGGTGCTGAATTTTGTCCAAAGCTTTCTCTGCCTCTATTGTGATGATTGTATGGTTTTTCTCCTTCAGTTTGTTAATACGATTGTATCACATTGATTGATTTGGGTATACTGAAGAATCCTTGCATTCCTGGAACAAACCCCACTTGATCATGGTGTATGATCCTTTTAATGTGCTGTTGGATTCTGTTTGCTAGTATTTTGTTGAGGATTTTTGCATCCATGTTCATCAGTGATATTGGCCTGTAGTTTTCTTTCTTTGTGACACCTTTGTCTGGTTTTGGTATCACAGTGATGGTGGCCTTGTAGAAGGAGTTTCAGAGTATTCCTCCCTCTGCTTTATTTTGGAAGAGTTTGAGAAGGATAGGTGTTAGCTCTTCAATAAATGTTTGATAGAATTCACCTGTGTATCCATCTGGTCCTGGGCTTTTTTTGGTTGTAAGATTTTTAATCACAGTTTCAATTTCAGTGCTTGTGATTGGTCTTTTCATATTTTCTATTTCTTCCTGATTCAGTCTCGGAAGTTTTTGCATTTCTACGAATTTGTCCATTCCTTCCAAGTTGTCCATTTTATGGGCATACAGTTGCTTGGAGTAATCTCACATGATCCTTTGTATTTCTGCAGTGTCGGTTGTTAGTTCTCCTTTTCCATTTCTAATTGTATTGCTTTGAGTCTTTTCCCTGTTTTTCTTTGTAAGTCTGGATAATGGATTATCAATTTTGTTTATCTTCTCAAATAATCAGCTTTTAGTATTGATATTTGCTATCACTTCCTTAATTTCTTTTTTATTTATTTCTCATCTTATCTATATGATTTCTTTCCTTCTGGTAACTTTGGGGTTCTTTTGTTCTTCTTTCTCTAATTGCTTTAGGTGTAAGTTTCAGTTGTTTATTTGAGATGTTTCTTATTTCTTAAGGTCGGATTGCATTGCTATAAATTTCCCTCTTAGAACTGCTTTCGCTACATCCCATATGTTTTGGCTTGTTGTGTTTTCACTGTCATTTGTTTCTAGGTATCTTTTGATTTCCTCTTTGATTTCTTAAGTGATCTCTTCTTTATTAAGTAGTGTGTTGTTTAGCCTCCATGTGTTTTATTTCTTACAGATATTTTTTTCCTGTAATTAATATCTAGTCTCATAGTGTTGTGGTCGGAAAAGATACTTGATATAATTTCAATTTTCTTAAATTTACCAAGACTTGATTTGTGAACTAAGATATGTCTATCCTGGAGAATGTTCCATGAGCACTTGAGAAGAATGTGTATTCTGTTGTTTTTGGATGGAATCTCCTATAAATATCCATTAAGTCCATCTTGTTTAATGTATCATTTAAAGCTTGTGTTTCCTTATTTATTTTCATTTTGGATGATGTGTCCATTGGTGAAGGTGGGGTGTTAAAGTCCCCTACTATGATTGTGTTACTGTCGATTTCCCCTTTTATGGCTGTTAGTATTTGCCTTATGTATTGAGGTGCTCCTATGTTGGGTGCATAAATATTTACAATTGTTATATGTTCTTCTTGGGTTGATCCCTTGATCATTATGTAGTGTCCTTCTTTGTCTCTTGTAATAGTCTTTATTTTAAAGTCTATTTTGTCTTATATGAGAATTGTTACTCCAGCGTTTTTTTGATTTGCATTTGCATGGAATATCATTTTCCATCCCCTCACTTTCAGTCTGTATGTGTCCCTAGGTCTGAAGTGGGTCTCTCATACACAGCATATATACGGGTCTTGTTTTTGTATCCATTCAGACAGTCTATGACTTTTGGTTGGAGCATTTAATCCATTTACATTTAAGGTAATTATCGATATGTTGTTCCTATTACCATTTTCTTAATTGCTTTTGTTTTATTATTGTATGTCCTTTCCTTCTCTTGTGTTTCCTTTCTAGAGAACTTCCTTTAGCATTTGTTGTAAGGCTAGTTTGATGGTGCTGAATTCTCTTAGCTTTTGCTTGTCTATAATGCTTTTAATTTCTCCATCAAATCTGAATGAGATCCTTGTTTGGTAGAGTAATCTTGGTTTTAGGTTTTTCTCCTTCATCACTTTAAATATGTCCTGCCATTTCCTTCTGGCTTGCAAAGTTTCTGCTGAAAGTTTAGCTGTTAACCTTATGGGGATTCCCTTATCTGTTATTTGTTGTTTTTCCCTTGTTGCTTTTAATATTTGTTCTTTGTATTTAATTTTTGATAGTTTGATTTATATGTGTCTTAGCATGTTTCTCCTTGATTTATCCTGTATGGGACTGTGTTCTTTCTGGGCTTGATTAACTATTTCCTTTCCCATATTAGGGAAGTTCTCAACTCTAATCTCTTCAAATATTTTCTCAGTCCCTTTCTTTTTCTCTTCTTCTTCTAGGACCCTTATAATTCGAATGTTGGTGCGTTTAATGTTGTCCCAGAGGTCTCTGAGACTGTCCTCAATTCTTTTAATTCTTTTTTCTTTATTCTGCTCTGCAGTAGTTATTTCCACTATTTTATCTTCCAGGTTCCTTATCCATTCTTCTGCTTCAGTTATTCTGCTATTGATCCCTTCTAGAGAATCTTTAATTTCATTTATTGTGTTGTTCATCAGTTTGTTTACTGTTTAGTTCTTCTAGGTCCTTGTTAAGCATTTCCTGTATTTTCTCCATTCTATTTCCAAGATTTTGGATCATCTTTACTATCATTATTCTGAATTCTTTTTCACATAGACTGCCTATTTCCCCTTCATTTGTCTGGTCATTTGTCATTAGGTCTGGTGCGTTTTTTCCTTCCTCCGTCATCTGTGTGTTTCTCTGTCTTCTCATTTTGCTTAACTTACTGTGTTTTTGGTCTCCTTTTTGCAGGTTGCAGGTTGGTAGTTCCCGTTGTTTTTGGTGTCTGTGCCCAGTGGCTAAGGTTGATTCAGTGGGTTGTATAGGCTTCCAGGAAGAGGGGACTAGTGCCTGTGTTCTGGTGGATGTGGCTAGATCTTATCTTTCTGGTGGGCAAGTCCACGTCTGGTCGTGTGTTTTGTGGTGTCTGTGGCCTTATTATGATTTTAGGCAGCCTCTGTGGTAATGGATGGTGTTGTGTTCCTCTATTGCTAGCTGTTTGGCATAGTGTGTCCTGCCCTGTAGCTTTGTGGTCATTGAGTGGAGCGGGGTCTTGGCGTTGAGATGGAGGTCTCTGGAAGATTTTCACAGTTTGATATTATGTGGATCTGGGAGGTCTCTTGTGGACCAGTGTCCTGAACTAGGCTCTCCCACCTCACTGGCCCAACCCTGACACCTGGCTGGAGCTCCAAGAGCCTTTCTCCAGACAGCTCAGAAATAAAAGGGAGGAAAGAAAGAAAGAAAGAAAGAAAGAAAGAAAGAAAGAAAGAAAGAAAGAAAGAAAGGAAGAAAGGAAGGAAGGAAGGAAGGAAGGAAGGAAGGAAGAAGGAAGGAAGGAAGGAAAGAAAGAAAGAAAGAGTGACAAAGAAAGAGAAATCGAGAAATAACAAAAGAAAAAAATAAAGTTGTTAAAATAAAAGATAAAAAAAAATATTAAGAAAAAAATTTTAAGTAATTAACAACAACAAAAAAAGTACAGAGAGAAACCTAGGACAAATGGTAAAAGCAAAGCTATACAGGCAAAATCTCAGAAGAAACATACACATATAGAATCACTAAAAGAGAAAAAGGCAATATATATATATATATATCCTTGCTCCCAAAATCTACCTCCTCCATTTGGGGTGATTCGTTGTCTATTCAGGTATTCCACGGATGCAGGGTACATCAGGTTGATTGTGGAGATTTAATCCACTGCTCCTGAGGCTGCTGGGAGAAATTTCCCTTTCTCTTCTTTGTTCACACAGCTCCAGGGGTTCAGCTTTGGATCTAGAACTGCCTCTGCGTGTAGGTTGCCTGAGGGCGTCTTTACTTCACTCAGACACTACGAGATTAAAGAAGCACCTGATTCGGGGTCTCTGGCTCACTGAGGCTGGAGAGAGGGAGGGCCATGGATGCAGGGTGGGCCTGCAGCGGCAGAGGCCAGCGTGACTTTGCAGCAGCCTCAGGTGCGCCACGTGTTCTCCCAGGGAAGTTGTTCCTGGATCACGGGAACATTCAGTGGCAGACTGCAGAGGCTCCTGGAAGGGGACTTGTGGAGAGTGACCTGTGCTTTCTCACAGGCTTCTTGGTGACGGCAGCAGCAGCCTGAGGGTCTCATGCCCATCTCTGTGGTCAGCGCTGATAGCCCTGGTTCACAGCCGTCTCTGGAGCTCCTTTACCAGTGCTCTTAATCCCCTTTCTTCGCACACCAGGAAATAAAGAGGCAAGAAAAAGTCTATTTCCTCTTCGGCAGCTCCAGTCTTTTTCACAGACTCCCCCCCGGCTAGCGGTGGCACACTAGCCCCCTTCAGGCTGTGTTCACGCAGCCGACCCCAGTCCTCTATCTGGGATCTGATCTCCAAAGCCCGAGGCTCAGCTCCCAGCCCACACCCACCCCAGCAGGGCACACCCCTTTTTGCCCTCCGCACCCCTGTTGCTGTGCTGTCCTCCTTCACTCCGAAGCTTCCCCCCTCCACCACCTGCATTCTCTGCCCACGAAGGGGCTTCCTAATGTGCGGAAACCTTTCCTCCTTCACTACTCCCTTCCACTGGTGCAGGTCCCGTCCTTATTCTTTTGTACTGCTTTTTATTTTGCCCTACCGAGGTACGTGGGGAGTTTCTTTCCTTTAGGGAGGTCTGAGGCCATCTGCCAGCGTTCAGTAGGTGTTCTGGAGGAGTTGTTCCACATGTAGATGTATTTCTGATGTATTTGTGGGGAGGAAGGTGATCTCCACGTTTACTCTTCCGCCATCTTGAAGCTCTAGCCTATTCTTTTAATTGAGTCATATATAAATAGTATCTTTATCTTCCTCCCAAACCATAAAAGATGCTAAAAAAAGATTATGATTCACATTGTAACATGCTATTGTTTTGATTTGTTTTCAAGCTTGTTTTCTTCCTGAAGCAAATGAGATGTTATTATTGTTTTTTGCACTTAACATTGGTCTATATGCAGATATTTACCTAACATTTTTATTGTGATAAAAAAAATACAACATAAAATTGCTGTCTTAAACATTTTTTCAAATATTGATTGACTGATTGGATTAGGCTACCCTGGGTCTTCATTGCAGCACATGGGATCTTAGTTGCTGCATGCAAACTCTTAGTTGCAGTATGAGGACTTCTTAGTTGTGGCCTGCAAACTCTTAGTTGTGGCATGCATGTGGATCTAGTTCCCCAACCAGGGATTGAACCAGGGCCCCCTGCATTGGGAGTGCAGAGTCTTGCCCACTGGACCACTAGGGAAGTCCTTTAACCATTCTTAAATATACAATTTAATAGTGTTAAATACATTCACACTTTAAGAAACGGATCTCCAGAACTTTTTAATCTTGTAAAACTGAATCTCTGTATCTGTTAAATAACTCTCCTTTTCCCCTCCCCTCAGTTCTAGTAAGCACTATTTACTTTCTGTTTCTTATGAATTTGACTGCTTTAGATACCTCATATAAGTGAAGTCACACAGCATTTGTCCTTTTGTAACTGAGTTATTTTACTTTGCATAATGGCCTCAAGGCGCATTCATGTTGTAGCATGCATAACTTCTTGGGGATTGCTGGATCATATTGCAGTTCTGTTTTTAATTTTTTGAGGACCCTTCATACTTGTCTTCCATAGTGGCTGCACTATTCAGAATCTCTCCAACACCACACATGGGGTCCAATTTCTCCACATCTTCACCAACATGTGTTATTTTAAAATGTTTTGATGCTCACCATTCTAATGGGTGTGAGGTGATAATTCCTTATGGTTTTGGTTTGCATTTCTCTCATGATTAGTGATGCTCAGCATTTTTTCATTTGATTATTGGCCATTTGTACATCATCCTCAGTGAAATGTCTATTCAAGCCTTTTGCCCATTTTTTAAATTGGATTATTTAATTTTTTCTTGTTATGTTGTAGGGGTCCTTTATATATTCTGGATACTTACCCTTGATGAAATACATGACTTGCAAATATTATGTCCTTTTCTGTAGATGCCTTTTGACAATGTTGATCATTTCCTTTGCTTCACAAAAGCTTTTTAGTTGACGGAGTACAAATTATCTAATTTTTGGTTTTGTTTCCTTTGCTTTTGGAGCCATAACAAGGAATAATTGCCAGATCCAGTATAATGAAGATTTTCCCATATGTTTTCTCCTCAGAGGTTTAGAGTTTTGAGTTTTATGTATAGGTCTTTAATCCATTGTTGAGTTAATTTTTGTATATGGCTTAAGATAAGAATCTAAATTCATTCTCTTCCAAAAATAGAGATCCATTTTTCTCAACAACATTTGTTGAAGATTTACTGAATATTTTTATGCAGTATTCCTTCTCCCATCTCAGACTTCCATCAAAGCTCATTTTGTCCTGCTTATAGTTTATATTTTAGATTCGTTCTTTAGCTTAGCTGGTTTTGGTGGTATTTTTCCTAATTGAAATGTGGATTTAAAAAAATTAAAATATAGTTTATTTATTATATTATATTAGTTTCACATGTACAGCATAGTGATTCAATATTTTTATATATTATACTCCATTTAAAGATTTTTACTTGAATTCATGATAATATAGTTTCATTAGATATAATTAGCTATATATTCAACTTATTAAAAATCAAAATTTGCAGAAATATTTAAAAAATATTTCTTAATATAGAATCCTGGAAATTCAAGTTATCAAAACTGATTTAATGAGCATGAAAAATGTAATAACTTAATAACCATATAAAATAAGGTGGCAAGTTATTTAGAGTGGTACTGATTGCTGATGATTTCTCAAAGAAGTTTTTTCAAATTGTACAATTCTGGATACTTCCCACATAATAAAATATATTTCAAGTATATTGTAAAATAATGTGTAGCCTCTTCATTTATTTTATAAAACTAGTAAAATTCTGATAGGTGCACTCCATACAACACATATGAAAAAATTATGAAGTGCTTCACATACAAATATAAACACATAGTTGTTATATAAATATAATCAAATCAAATCAATCTCTATAATTTATAAAATTACAAATGTTTTGATTTAGTAATTTGAGAGCAGTTCAGTGTTATAAAATCTGTTTATCAAATAATAATATCAAAATGGAAAACAAAACTCTAAGTTTTCTCATAAATGCTAGTAACATTAGAATTAGTATGCATGTTTAATAATAATGAGGTGAATTAGGACTAGATAGTTTTATGTTCAATACAATGATTAGAAGAAACTAATCCTTATTCAGTGCTTACATATACAAGGTGTTTTGCTAACTTCCTCTAACCTACTCACACCCCACTGAGTTTAGTATTACAATTATCTCCATTTTACACCTAAAGAAAATTAAACTTAAGAAAGGATTGAGTCATCTGCCTAACATCACACAGATTGCATGTGGCAGAGATAATCATTACTTTTTTTCTTTTAGTTGTAGAGAATATCACTTTCCTCTTTTCAAAAATTAAAAAGAATCAAGGAAAACAAGTGTAGAGGTGATCAAATAAAAACAAATATATTAAAATGTAACAGACTTTAGAAAGCTGAAGACTTTACTGTGGGACTAACAGAATGATATATTGTGTATAAGGATGTAATATAAATTGTCAGTTTTTCCAAAATTAATGTATGGTATTAATGTAATTCCATACAAATTTGCAATAGATTTTTGTTTTATACCAAACCAAATTTTTCTAGAGTTTATTTCTAAAATAAAGGAATTGGAATAACCAAGACAATTTTTTTTAACATCTTTATTGGAGTATAGTTGCTTTACAATGGTGTGTTAGTTTCTGCTTTATAACAAAGTGAATCAGTTATACATATACATATGTCCCCATATATCTTCCCACTACCAACTCCCTCCCTCCCACCCTCACAATCACACCCCTCTAGGTGGTCACAAAGCACCAAGCTGATC
Source organism: Stenella coeruleoalba (assembly GCF_951394435.1). Classification (NCBI taxonomy): domain Eukaryota; kingdom Metazoa; phylum Chordata; class Mammalia; order Artiodactyla; family Delphinidae; genus Stenella; species Stenella coeruleoalba. The sequence goes on from NC_137149.1 coordinate 115,961,120, forward strand.
TCCCTGTTCTATGCGGCTGCATCCCACTAGCTATCTGTTTTACATTTAGTAGTGTATATAAGTCCATGCCACTCTCTCATTTTATCCAAGCTTACCCTTCCCCCTCCCAGTATCCTCAAGTCAATTCTCACGTGGGTCTGTGTCTTTATTCCTGTCTTGCCCCTAGGTTCTTCATGACTTATTATTTTTCTTTTTTAGATTCCATATATATGTGTTAGCATATGGTATTAGTTTTTCTCTTTCTGACTTACTTCACTCTGCATGACAATCTAGAGGTCCATCCACCTCACTACAAATAACTCAGTTTCCCTCCTTTTTATGGCTGAGTAATATTCCACTGTATATATGTGCCACATCTTCTTTATCCATTCATCTGCTGATGGACACTTAGGTTACTTCCATGTCCTGGCTAGTGAAAATATAGCTGCAATGAACATTTTGGTACATAACTCTTTTTGAATTATGGTTTTCTCAGGTATATGCTCAGTAGTGGGATTGCTGGGGTGTATGGTAGTTCTACTTTTCATTTTTTAATGAACGTCCATACTGTTCTCCATAATGGCTGTATCAGTGTACATTCCCACCAACAGTGCAAGAGGGTTCCCCTTTCTACACACCCTTTCCAGCATTTATTGTTTGTAGATTTTTTATGATGGCCATTCTGACCGGAGTGAGATGATATCTCATTGTAGTTTTGATTTGCAATTCTCTAATGATTAATGATGTTGAACATTCTTTCATGTGTCTGTTGAAAATCTGTATATCTTCTTTGGAGAAATGTCTATTTAGGTCTTCTGCCCAATTTTGGATTGGGTTCTTTGTTTTTTTAATGTTGAGTGACTTGTGAATTTTGGAGATTAATCCTTTGTCAGTTGCTTCATTTGCAAATATTTTCTCCCATTCTGAAGGTTGTCTTTTCATCTTGTTTATGGTTTCCTTTGCTGTGCCAAAGCTTTAAACTTTCATTAGGTCCCATTTGTTTATTTTTGTTTCTCTTTCCATTTCTCTAGGAAGTGATTCAAAAAGGATCTTTCTGTGATTTATGTCATAGTGTTCTGCCTATGTTTTCCTCTAAGAGTTTGATGGTGTCTGGCCTTTCATTTAATCTTTAATCCATTTTGAGTTTATATTTGTGTATGGCAATAAGGAGTGTTCTAATTTCATTCTTTTATATGTAGCTGTCCAGTTTTCCCAGCACCACTTATTGAAGAGGCTGTCTTTTCTCCACTGTTTATTCCTGCCTCCTTTATCAAAGATAAAGTGACCATATGTGCATGGGTTTATCTCTGGACTTTCTGTACTGTTCCATTAATCTATTTTTCTCTTTCTGTGCCAGTGCCACACTGTCTTGATTACCTTAGCTTTGTAGTATAGTCTGAAGTCAAGGAGGCTGAATCCTCCCGATCCATTTTACTTTCCCAAAATTCTTTGGCTATTCAGGGTCTTTTGTGTTTCCATACAAATTGTGAAAAATTTTGTTCTAGTTCTGTGAAAAATGCCAGTGGTAGTTTCATAGGGATTGCATTGAATCTGTAGATTGCTTTGGGTAGTAGATTCATTTTCATAATTTTGATTCTTCCAATCCAAGAGCATGGTAAAACTCTCCATCTATTTGTACTGTCATTAATTTCTTTCATCCGTGTCTTATAATTTTCTGCATACATGTCTTTGTCTCCTTAGGTAGGTTTATTCCTAGATATTTTATTCTTTTTGTTGCAATGCTAAATGGGAGTATTTTCTTAAATTCACTGTCAGATTTTTCATCATTAGTGTATAGGAATGCAAGAGATTTCTCTGCACTAATTTTGTTTCCTGCTACTCTCCCAAATTCATTGATTAGCTCTAGTAGTTTTCTGGTTGCATCTTTAGGATTCTCTATGTATAGTACCATGTCATCTGCAAACAGTGACAGCTTTACTTCTTCTTTTCTAATTTGGATTCCTTTTATTTCTTTTTCTTCTCTAATTGCTGTGGCTAAAACTTCCAAAACTATGTTGAATAATGGTTGTGAGAATGGGCAACTTTGTCTTGTTCCTGATCTTAGTGGAAATGGTTTCAGTTTTTCACCTTTGAGGACAATATTAGCTGTGAGTTTGTCATATATGGCCTTTATTATGTTGAGGAAAGTTCCCTCTATGCCTACTTTCTGCAGGGTTTTTATCAGAAATGGGTGTTGAATTTTGTTGAAAGCTTTCTCTGCATCTACTGAGATGATCATATGTTTTTTCTCCTTCAATTTGTTAATATGGTGTATCACGTCGATTGATTTGCATATACTGAAGAATCCTTGAATTCCTGGAATAAACTCCATTGATCATGGTGTATGATCCTTTAAATGTGCTGTTGGATTCTTTTTGCTAGTATTTTGTTGAGGATTTTTGCATCTATGTTCTTCAGTGATATTGGCCTGTAGTTTTCTTTCTTTGTGACATCTTTGTCTGGTTTTGGTATCAGAGTGATGGTGGCCTTGTAGAAGGAGTTTCGGAGTGTTCCTCCCTCTGCTATATTTTGGAAGAGTTTGAGAAGGATAGGTTTTAGCTATTCTCTAAATGTTTGATAGAATTCGCCTGTGAAGCCATCTGGTCCTGGGCTTTTGTTTGTTGGAAGGTTTTTAATCATCGTTTCAATTTCAGTGCTTGTGATTTGTGTGTTCATATTTTCTATTTCTACCTGGTTCAGTCTCAGAAGGCTGTGCATTCCTAAGCATTTGTCCATTTCTTCCAGGTTGTGCATTTTATTAGCATACAGTTGCCTGTAGTAATCTCTCATGATCCTTTGTATTTCTGCAGTGTCAGTTTTTACTTCTCCTTTTTCATTTCTAATTTTATTGATTTGATTCTTCTCCTTTTTTTCTTCATAATTCTGGCTAATGGTTTATGAATTTTGTTTCTCTTCTCAAAGAACCAGCTTTTAGTTATATTGATGTTTGCTATCATTTCCTTCATTTCTTTTTCATTTATTTCTGATTTGATCTTTATCATTTATTTCCTTCTGCTAACTTTGGGGTTCTTTTGTTCTTCTTTCTAATTGCTTTAGGTATAAAGTTAGGTTGTTTATTTGAGGTATTTCTTGTTTCTTAAGGTAGAATTATATTGCTCTAAACTTCCATTTGAGAACTGCTTTCGCTGCATCCCATAGGTTTTGGGTTGTCGTGTTTTCATTGTCATTTGTTTCTAGGTGTTTTTTTAATTTCCTCTTTGATTTCTTCAGTGATCACTTCGTTATTAAATAGTGTATTGTTTAGCCTCCAAGTGTTTGTATTTTTTAGAGATCTTTTCCTGTAATTGATATCTAGTCTCATAGTGTTGTGGTCGGAAAATATACTTGATATAATTTCAATTTTCTTAAATTTACCAAGGTTTGATTTGTGACCCAAGATATGATCTACCCTGGAGAATGTTCCATGAGCACTTGAGAAAAATGTGTATTCTGTTGTTGTTGGATGGAATGTCCTATAGATATCCATTAAGTCCATCTTGTTTAATATATCATTTAAAGCTTGTGTTTCCTTATTTATTTTCATTTTGGATGATGTGTCCATTGGTGAAAGTGGGGTGTTAAAGTCCCCTACTATGATTGTGTTACTGTCAATTTCCCCTTTTATGGCTGTTAGCATTTGCCTTATGTATTGACCTGCTCCTATGTTGGGTGCATAAATATTTACCATTGTTATGTCTTCTTCTTGGATGAATCCCTTGATCATTATGTAGTGTGCTTCTTTGTCTCTTTTAATAGTGTTTATCTTAAAGTCTACACTGACTGATATGAGAATTGCTACTCCAGCTTTCTTTTGATTTCCATTTGTATGGAATATCATTTTCCATCCCCTCACTTTCAGTCTGTATGTGTCCCTGGTCTGAAGTGGGTCTCTTGTAGATGGCATATATACGGGTCTAGTTTTTGTATCCATTCAGCCAGTCTGTGTCTTTTGGTTGGAGCATTTAATCCATTTACATTTAAGGTAATGATCGATATGTATATTCCTATTACCATTTTCTTAGTTACTTTGGGTTTATTATTGTAGGTCCTTTCCTTCTCTTTTGTTTCCCACTTAGAGAAGTTCCTTTCATATTTGTTGTAAAGCTGGTTTGGTGGTGCTGAATTTTCTTAGCTTTTTCTTGTCTGTAAAGCTTTAATTTTTCCGTCAAATCTGAATGAGGGGATTCCCTGTTGGTGCAGTGGTTAGGAATCCACCTGCCAATCCAGGGGACATGGGTTCGAGCCCTGGTCTGGGAATATCCCACATGCCATGGAGCAACAAAGCCCATGCACAACAACTACTGAGCCTGCAATGTAAAGCCTGTGATCCACAGCTACTGACACCTGCACACCTAGATCCCTTGCTGCACAGCAAGAGAAACCACTGCAATGAGTAGCCCCTGCTCACCACAACTAGAGAAATCCCAGGAGCAGCAACAAAGATCTAACACAGTGAAAAGTAAAAATAAATAAAAAATAAATAAATTTGTAAAACAAAAAGAAAAAAACCTGAATGAGATCCTTGATGGGTAGAGTAATCTTGGTTATAGTTTTTTCTCCTTCATCACATTAAATATGTCCTGCTACTCCCTTCTGGCTTGCAAAGTTTCTGCTGAATGACCAGCTGTTAACCTTATGGGTATTCCCTTATGTGTTATTTGTTGTTTTTCCCTTGCTGCTTTTTGTATTTAATTTTTGATAGTTTGATTAATATGTGTCTTGGCGTGTTTCTCCTTGGATTTATCCTGTATGGGACTCTCTCTGCTTCCTGGTTTTGATTAACCATTTCCTTTCCCATATTAGGGAAGTATTCAACTCTAATCTCTTTGAATATTTTCTCAGTCCCTTTCTTTTCCTCATCTTCTTCTGGGACCCCCATAATTCGAATGTTGTTGTGTTTAATATTGTCCCAGAGGTCTTTGAGACTCAATTATTTTCATTCTTTTTCTCTTTATTCTGCTCTGCAGTAGTTATTTCCACTATTTTATCTTCCAGGTCACTTGTCACTTATCCGTTCTTCTGGTTCAGTTATTCTGCTATTGATCCCTTCTAGAGAATTTTTTTTCTTCTTTTTTTTTTTTTTTTTTTTTTTTTTTTTTGCAGTACATGGGCCTCTCACTGTTGTGGCCTCTCCCATTGTGGAGCACGGGCTCTGGATGTGCAGACTCAGTGGCCATTGGTCACAGGCCCAGCCACTCCGCAGCATGTGGGATCTTCCCGGACCAGGGCACGAACCCGTGTCTCCTGCATTGGCAGGTGGACTTTCAACCACTGTGCCACCAGGGGAGCCCCTAGAGAATTTTTAATTTCATTTATTCTGTTGCTCATCACTGTTTGTTTGCTCTTTGGTTCTTCTAAGTGCTTGTTAAACGTCTCTTGTATATTCTGCATCTTATCTCCAAGATTTTGGATCATCTTTACTATCATTATTCTGAATCGATTTTCAGGTAGACTGCCTATTTCCTCTTCATTTGTTAGATCTGGTGGGTTTTTGCCTTGCTCCTTCATCTGTTTGTTTCTCTGTCTTCTCATTTTGCTTAACTTACTGTGTTTCGGGTCTCCTTTTTGCAGGCTGCAGGTTCTTAGTTCCCTTTCTTTTTGGTGTCTGTCCCCAGTGGCTAAGGTTGGTTCAGTGGGTTGTGTAGGCTTCCTGGTGGAGGAGACTAGAGCCTGTGTTCTGGTGGATGAGGCTGGATCTTTTCTTTCCGGTGGGCAGGTCCACCTCTGGTGGTGTTTTTTGGGGTGTCTGTGGCCTTATTTTGATTTTAGGCAGCCTCTGTGACAATGGATGGGGTTTCATTCCTGTCTTGCTAGCTTTTTGGCATAGGGTGTCCTGCACTGTACCTTGCTGGTTTTTGAGTGGAGCTGGTTCTTGGTGTTGAGATGGAGTTCTCTGGGAGATTTTTGCCATTTGATATTACATGGAGCTGGGAGGTTTCTTGTGGAACAGTATCCTGAACTTGGTTCTCCCACCTCAGTAGCACAGCCCTGATGCCAGGCTGGAGCACCAAGAGCCTGTCCTCCACAAGGCTCAGAATAAAAGGGAGGAAACAAAGAAAGAAAGATAGATGAATATAAAATTTTAAAAGTTATTAAAATAAAAAATAATTATTAGGAAATAAATTTTTTATGTTATAAAAAAAAAAAGGACCGACAGAACCCTAGGACAAATGGTAAAAGCAAAGCTATATAGACAAAATCACAGACAGAAACATACACTCCCAAAAAGAGAAAAAGGGGAAAAAATACATATATCATTCCTCCCAAAGTCCACCTCCTCAATTTGGGATATTTCCTTGTCTATTCAGGTATTCCACAGATGCAGGGCACATCAAGTTGACTGTGGAGATTTAATCCGCTGCTCTTGAGGCTGCTGGGAGTGATTTACCTTCCTCTTCTTTGTTTGCACAGCTCCTGGGGTTCAGCTTTGGATGTGGACCCGCCTCTGCGGGTAGGTCGCCTGAGGGCATCTGTTCCTTCTCAGACAGGGCGGGGTTAACGGAGCAGCTCCTTCTGATGTCTGGCTCACTCAGGCCAGGAGGAGGGAGGGGTATGGATGCAGGGCGATCCTGCGGCGGCAAAGGCCAGCATGACATTGCACCAGCCTCAGGTGTGCCGTGTGTTCTCCCAGAAAATTTGTCCCTGGATCACGGGACCCTGGCAGTGGCAGGCTGCAAAGGCTCCCAGCAGGGGAGATATGGAGAGTGACGTGTCCTTGCACACAGGCTTCTTGGTGGTGGCAGCAGCAGCCTTAGCATCTCATGCCCGTCTCTGTGGTCCGCACTGATAGCCGTGGCTTGCACCCGTCTCTGGAGCTCCTTTAAGCGGGGCTCCTAATCCCCTCTCCTCACGCACCAGGAAACAAAGGCAAGAAAACGTCTCTTGCCTCTTCAGCAGCTCCAGACATTTTCCGGGACTGCCCCCCGGCTAGCTGTGGCACACTCGCCCCCTTCAGGCTGTGTTCACACAGTGGACCCCAGTCCTCTCCCTGGGATCCAACCTCCGAAGCCCAAGCCTCAGCTCCCAGCCCCCACCCGCCCTGGCGGGTGAGCAGACAAGCCTCTTGGGATGCTGAGTTCTGGTCGGCACTGATCCTCTGTGTGGGAATCTCTCCGCGCTGCCCTCCGCACCCGTGGCTGCACTCTCCTCCTTTCCTCCAAAGCTTCCCCCCCTCCGTCATCTGCAGTTTCGGCCTGCAAAGGGGCATCCTAGTGTGTTGAAACCTTTCCTCTTTCACAGCTCCCTCCCACTGGTGCAGGTCCCGTCCCTATTCTTTTGTCTCTGCTTTTTCTTTTTTCTTTTGCCCTACCCAGGTATGTAGGGAGTTTCTTGCCTTTTGCCCTACCCAGGTATGTAGGGAGGTCTTCTGCCAGTGTTCAGTGGGTGTTCTGTAGGAGTTGTTCCACATGTAGATGTATTTCTGATGTATTTGTCGGGAGGAAAGTGATCTCTGCGTCTTAACTCTTCCGCCATCTTGAAGCTCTCTCCCCCAAGGCCAACTCTAAAATAATTAACAAAAGGGAGTGAATTGCACTGTAAGATAGTAGAAAAACATTATGAAGTTTCAGTAATTCAAATTCTGTGGTAATTTAAAATAGGCTTCTGGATTAATCTAAAAAAGTCAGAATTATGCCTCAGGGAGGAGTAGACGTCACATACTCATTTATAGAGATGATGTCTCAAATAAATTGGGAAAAGACTTTTTCAATAAATAATAATGAAAATATTTTTGAAAAAATTAAACTTTTTTATAAATTTATTTATTTATTTATGGCTGTGTTGGGTCTTTGTTGCTGCACGCAGGCTTTCTTTAGTTCTTCGTTGTGGTGCCTGGGGTTCTCATTGTGGCAGCTTCTCTTCTTGCGGAGCACAGGCTCTAGGTGTATGGCTTTCAGTAGCTGCAGCATGCGGGCTTCAGTAGCTCTGGCTTGTGGGCTCTAGTGCACAGGCTCAGTAGTTGTGGCACATGGGCTTAGTTGCTCTGCAGCATGTGGGACGTCCTCGACAAGGGCTCAAACCCATGTCCCCTGCATCGACAGGCAGATTCTTAACCATTGCACCACCAGGAAAGTCCCTAAACTTTTATTTTATGTTGCATATTTTTTCTAAAGAAAGCATAAGTGATTTGTTTTTTATTTTGAAAAAGATGTCAGGTACATAAATTGAAAATAAGAAAATGTAATAAAATAATTTTTAGAGCTATTTACATAAACTAAATCTCTTTTATAAAAATGCAAATATACATATTAAGATCAAAATGAAGAATATTATAGCACAAATGGATAAGACAGCATTGATATTATACATATATGAAGAGCTGTCATAAATTAATAAATAAAGATTTGCACCATATTAGAAAATGACTGAAGAAGCAGAGTATTTATTGAAGTATCAGGGTAAATAGATATTTAATCAATGTATGAAATTGTTTACTCTCATTTTTTATCAAAGTGATGCTACAACAATGTGCTGTATTTCATTCATCGAATTGGCAAAGAAGGAATAGAATGATAATATCAAATGATGGTGAGAGTACCCAGCTCCTGGAAGTAAACATTGAGATAACATTTCTGAAGAACTCTGCTAATCTGTGTCACATTTTGCAAAACACTTTATCCTAGAAATTTATCCTACAGCTATTATGTTTATATGTAAAGATAGCTATTTTGAAAATTTGAAAACAAAATAAAATTTGAAAGCTGAAAGAAAACACTGATTGATTTTTTTAGGTACTAAATATTCTATTTTTAAAAATATACATAATGGCCAATGAAAAAGTGAAATGTTTATTTGATAATTTCCTTTTCAAATTATTTTTATTAAGAAGGAATAAAACATGGTATAAATGAGAAGACTGTCACTAAATTTCTCTCTCTGAAGATAATCACATGAGTTATTATATTAAAATATCATGGCACCCGTATTACAAACTATTTTTTTTAAAAGACTGTATTTCCTGGAACTAGAGACTATGTTTTCAAATTATTGGTAAGTTTAATAAGCAGGTTAAAAATCATAGGCATGAAAAGATCTAATTCTTTAAACATATGTTAAGACAAGATTGTAGAAGAATATAAGCATTGTGTTGGTATATACCAACACAATGCTTATTTCTCCTGGTAAGTTTACAAATAGGTTTTGATTTCTTCTTCCTTTCCTTTTCTACAATAAAAGTATATTATTTTATCCAGGAAAAAAATATTTTTTAAATAAGAGTGTTGTTGTGCAATAATGTGAATGTACTTAATGCCACAGAACTCTATACTTAAAATGGTTAAAATGTTAAATTTTATGTATATTTTACCACAGTTAAAAATAAAATTGAAAATAATAATAATCATAATAAGATTGTTAATGTACATGTATGTCTTCCTAGGACTGAGGTTCCGAAGGTAAAGGCAGTCCTGTTCAATCCCAGGCCGTCCTTGACATTACACAGCAAATGCTGGGAACAGCCCAGAATGTGCCTCTGGGAATGTAGCTGTACTGAGCTGACAGAAGCAAATAATATCGATTTTTTCATTCCTTAGAATTGATTGACCTTTCAACAAGGGCATATTGCTTATGTCTTGACTAGAGTTAATATTTTTTCTTTTCCTATATAGCCCATTTAAAAACTATTATTTGATCTCTTTCATTTTGCAAAACTTGCTTTTTACAAAATCTAATGATTTACACATATGGGGTCAATTTACAATATAATATTTATATTGCCAAAGCCCACTGCTTAAATTTAGCAATTACTACGTAGAAAAATCTTTGATTTTATTAAAATAAATGCATCTGCTGATTTGTGAAAGAAATCTTTGCCATCAAGAATCTTACAAACATATAACAAGGACAAGGCCTAGTAATATAATAGGCAAACTGAAAAATAGCTGAAGAAAGCAAGACAGAACTTGTCATGGATTTGCAGATGTAAGAGAGCTCAGACCTTGTTGTGAAATCCAGACATGACTGGAAAAAGGGCAGTATTTGTTTCAAACTTTGAGAGATATGAAGAGTTTCTAGAAATAGGGAAGGGGAAAGTAGGATCCCAGGTAGAATTATGTATACCTTGAATAAAGGAATACTAAAATTGGGGTACTTTGTCAGGATGCAATAGCAAGAGTCTGGGATGAGTGGGATGAAGATTCTTTGTTTGAGATAGTGAAAGTGAGGCAGAAAAGGTAGGTTATCACATAGAATCTTTGATGCCCAGGCTTAGAAATTTATAAAGATGGATGTAAAGCCACCAATACCTTGATGGGAACCCAACTTTACTGGGATTAAAATGATCATAGAGTGTAGGATGAATTGGAGAATAGTTCAACTAAAAAACAAAACTCATCTTGTGAAGCTCTTACATTAATTCAGAGAAGCATGGAGAGCACTGACAATGAAATAGAAGGAGGAGAACATTTTCAGGGGCATTGCAGAGCATCTATAGAAATTGACAACTGATTAGATATAGGGATGGAGTAAGGATTAAGGAAAGGCAGGTATAAAAATTGTTCCTGTGAATAGTTGGTGATGACAAATAAAAATTTCAAAATCCAGATATTATCATATATACTTATGCAGAAAAATTATTTTCACAGCCTAATCCAGCTCCTGGTCTTCACCTGCCATATAATGAACCCCTGATGGAATTATGATCTGAGTCAAACAACTAGTCTGTTGTAAGGCAGGGGCTTAAACCAAGGCCCCAAGTTCTCCTGCCCATTCTTCTTTAGAATTTAAATTAAGAATCCCTTATTTTGACATGTTCATTTTCCTGGGAAACTTTAATGTTTTTATGTCTCCCAGCAGAGTTGGATTAAGTAAATTGGATTGATATTTTTATTTATTTCATAACTGTTTAGGATTCATTTTTTTAACATCTTTATTGGAGCACAATTGCTTTACAATGGTGTGTTAGTTTCTGCTTTATAACAAAGTGAATCAGTTATACATATACATATGTTCCCATATCTCTTCCCTCTTGCATCTCCCTCCCTCCCACCATCCCTATCCCAGCCCTCTAGGTGGTCACAAACCACCTAGCTGATCTCCCTGTGCTACGTGGCTGCTTACCACTAGCTATCTATTTTATGTTTGGTAGTGTATATAAGTCCATGCCACGCTCTCACTTTGTCATAGCTTAACCTTCCCCCTCCCCATATCATCAAGTCTATTCTCTAGTAGGTCTGTGTCTTTATTCCCACCTTACCCCTAGGTTCTTCATGACATTTTTTTTCTTAGATTCCATATATATGTGTTAGCATATAGTATTTGTCTTTCTCTTTCTGACTTACTTCACTCTGTATGACACACTCTAGGTCCATCCACCTCACTACAAATATCTCAATTTCGTTTCTTTTTATGGCTGAGTAATATCCAGTTGTATATATGTGCCATATCTTCTTTATCCACTCATCCAATGCTGAACACTTAGGTTGCTTCCATGTCCTGGCTATTGTAAATAGAGCTGCAATGAATATTTTCGTACATTACTCTTTTTGAATTATGGTTTTCTCAGGGTATATACCCAGTCGTGGGATTGCTGGGTTGTATGGTAGTTCTATTTGTAGTTTTTTAAGGAACCTCCATACTATTCTCCATAGTGGCTGTATCAATTTACATTCCCACCAACAGTGCAAGAGTGTTCCCTTTTCTCCACAACCTCTCCAGCATTTATCGTTTGCAGATTTTCTGAGTATGCCCATTCAGACCAGAATGAGGTGATACCGCAATGTACTTTTGATTTCATTTCTCTAATGATTAGTGATGTTGAGAATTCTTTCATTTGCTTGTTGGCAATCTGTATATCTTCTTTGGAGAAATGTCTATTTAGGTCTTCTGCCCATTTTTGGATTGGGTTGTTTGGTTTTTCTTTTATTGAGCTGCATGATCTGCTTATAATACTGGAGATTTATTCTTTGTCAGTTGCTTCATTTGCAAATATTTCCTCTTATTCGGAGGGTTGTCTTTTGGTCTTGTTTATGGTTTGCTTTGCTGTGCAAAAGCTTTTAAGTTTCATTAGGTCCCATTTCTTTACTTTTGTTTTTATTTCCATTACTCTAGGAGGTGAGTCAAAAAGGATCTTGCTGTGATTTATGTCATAGAGTGTTCTGCCTATATTTTCCTCTAAGAGTTTGATAGTGTCTAGCCTTACATTTAGGTCTTTAATCCATTTTGAGTTTATTTTTGTGTATGGTGTTATGGAGTGTTCTAATTTCATACTTTTACATGTACCTGTCCAGTTTTCCCAGTAAAACTTATTGAAGACTCTGTCTTTTCTCCACTGTATATTCTTGCCGCCTTTATCAAAGATAAGGTGACCATATGTGTGTGGGTTTACCGCTGGGCTTTCAATCCTGTTCCATTGATCTATATTTCTGTTTTTGTGCCAGTACCATACTCTCCTGATTACTGTAGCTTTGTAGTGTAGTCTGAAGTCAGGGAGCCTGATTCCTCCAGCTCCATTTTTCATTCTCAAGATTGCTTCGGCTATTCAGAGTCTTTTGTGTTTCCATACAAATTGTGAAAATTTTTGTTCTAGTTCTGTGAAAAATGCCAGTGGTAGTTTGATAGAGATTGCATTGAATCTTCAGATTGCTTTGGGTAGCAGACTCATTTTCACAATATTGATTCTCCCAATCCAAGAACATGCTATCTCTCTCCATCTATTTGTACCATCTTTAATTTCTTTCATCAGTGTCTTATAATTTTCTGCATACAGGTCTTTTGTCTCCTTAGGTAGGTTTATTCCTAGATATTTTATTCTTTCTGTTGCAATGGTAAATGGGAGTGTTTTCTTAATTTCACTTTCAGATTTTTCATCATTAGTGTATAGGAATGCAAGAGACATCTGTGCATTAATTTTGTATCCTGCTACTTTACCAAATTCATTGATTAGCTCTAGTAGTTTTCTGGTAGCATCTTTAGGATTTTCTATGTATAGTACCATGATATCTGCAAACAGTGACAGCTTTGCTTCTCTTCTGATTTTGATTCCTTTTATTTCTTTTTCTTCTCTGATTGCTATGGCTAAAACTTCCAAAACTATGTTGAATAATAGTGGTGAGGGTGGGCAACCTTGTCTTGTTCCTGATCGTAGTGGAAATGGTTTCAGTTTTTCACCATTGAGGGCGATGTTGGCTGTGGGTTTGTCATATATGGCCTTTATTATGTTGAGGAAAGTTCCCTCTATGCCTACTTTCTGCAGGGTTTTTTATCAGAAATGGGAGCTGAATGTTGTTGAAAACCTTCTCTCCATCTATTGAGATGATCATATGATTTTTCTCCTTCAATTTGTTAATATGGTGTATCACATTGATTGATTTGCATATACTGAAGAATCCTTGCATTCTTGGAATAAACCCCACTTGATCATGGTGTATGATCCTTATAATGTGCTGTTGGATTCTGTTTGCTAATATTTTGTTGAGCATTTTTGCATCTATGTTCATCAGTGATATTGGCCTGTAGTTTTCCTTCTTTGGCATCTTTATCTCGTTTTGGTATCAGGGTGATGGTGGCCTCATAGAATGGGTTTCATAGTGTTCCTCCTGCTGCTATATTTGGAAGAGTTTGAGCAGGATAGGTGTTAGCTCTTCTCTAAATATTTGATAGAATTTGCCTGTGAAGCCATCCGGTCCTGGGCTTTTGTTTGTTGGAAGATGTTTAATCAGAGTTTCAATTTCAGTGCTTGTGATTGGTCTGTTCATATTTTCTATTTCTTCCTGATTTAGTCTCGGCAGGTTGTGCATTTCTAAGAATTTGTCCATTTCTTCCAGATTGTTCTTTTTATTGGCATAGAGTTGCTTGTGGTAATCTCTCATGATCCTTTGTATTTCGGCAGTGTCAGTTCTTACTTCTCCTTTTTTATCACTAATTGTATTGATTTGAGTCTTCTCCCTTTTTTTCTTGATGAGTCTGACTAATGGTTTATCAATTTGGTTTATCTTCTCAAAGAACCAGCTTTTAGTTTTATTGATCTTTACTATCATTTCCTTCATTTTTCTTTCATTTATTTCTGATCTGATGTGCATGATTTCTTTCCTTCTGCCAACTTTGGGTTTTTTTTGTTCTTCTTTCTCTAATTGCTTTAGGTGCAAGGTTAGGTTGTTTATTCAAGATATATCCTGTTTCTTAAGGTAGGATTGTATTGCTGTAAACTTCCCTCTTAGAACTGCTTTCACTGTATCCTATAGGTTTTGGGTCATCTTGTCTCCATTGTCATTTGTTTCTAGGTATTTTTTGAATTCCCCTTTGATTTCTTCAGTGATCACTTGGTTATTAAGAAGTGTATTGTTTAGCCGCCATGTGTTTGTAGTTTTTACGGATCTTTTCCTGTAATTGATATCTAGTCTCATACTGTTGTGGTCAGAAAAGATACTTGATATGAGTTCAATTTTCTTAAATTTACCAAGGCTTGATTTGTGACCCAAGATATGATCTGTACAGGAGACTGTTTCATGACCACTTGAGAAAAATGTGTATTCTGCTGTTTTTGGATAGAATGTCCTATAAATATCCATTAAGTCCATCTTGTTTAATGTATCATTTAAAGCTTGTGTTTCTTTATTTATTTTCATTTTGGATGATCTGTCCATTGGTGAAAGTGGGGTGTTAAAGTCCCATACTATGAATGTGTTACTGTCGATTTCCCCTTTTATGACTGTTAGTATTTGCCTTATGTATTGAGGTGCTCCTATATTGGGTGCATAAATATTTACAATTGTTATATCTTCTTCTTGGAACAATCCCTTGATCATTATGTAGTGTACTTCTTTGTCTCTTGTAATAGTCTTTATTTTAAAGTCTATTTTGTCTGATATGAGAATTGCTACTCCAGCTTTCTTTCTTTCTTTTTTTTTTTTTCTTGCCGTATGTATGCCTCTCACTGTTGTGGCCTCTCCCATTGCGGAGCACAGGATCCGGACATGCAGGTTCAACAGTCATGGCTCATGGGCCCAGTCACTCCACAGCATGTGGTATCTTCCCAGACTGGGGCACGAACCCATGTCCCCTGCATCGGCAGGCAGACTCTCAACTACTGCGCCACCAGGGAAGCCCCCAGTTTTCTTTTGATTTACATTTGCATGGCATGTCTTTTTCCATCCCCTCACTTTCACTCTGTATATGTCCCTAGGTCTGAAGTGGGTCTCTTTAGACAGCATATATACGGATCTTTTTTTATCCATTCAGCCAGTCTGTGTCTTTTGGTGGGAGCATTTAATCCATTTAAATTTAAGGTAATTATCGATATGTATGTTCCTATTCCCATTTTCTTAATTATTTTGGGTTTGTTATTGTAGGTCTTTTCCTTCTCTTGTGTTTCCTGCCTAGAGAAGTTCCTTTAGCATTTGTTGTAATGTTGGTTTGGTGGTGCTGAACTCTCTCAGCTTTTGCTTGTCTGTGAAGATTTTAATTTCTCCATCAAATCTGAATGAGATCCTTGCTGGGTAGAGTAATCTTGGTTGAAGGTTTTTCTCCCTCATCACTTTAAATATGTCCTGCCATTCCCTTCTGGCTTGCAGAGTTTCTGCTGCCAGAAACTTATGGGGGATTCCCTTGTGTGTTATTTGTGGTTTTTCCCTTGCTGCTTTTAATATGTTTTCTTTGTATTTAATTTTTGGTAGTTTGATTAATATGTGTTGTGACGTGTCAACGTTCTGTGATTGTTCTATAGGAACAGTTCCACGTGTAGATGTATTTCTGATGTATCTGTGGGGAGGAAGGTGATTTCCGCCTCTTACTCTTATGCCATCTTCCTCAACTCCTGTTCAGGATTTATATTGTAAGGGATGCTCAAGTATGTACCATGAAAATAATAATACATGAGAATCTTAACAATGTATTTAGATTACTTTAGTGTTTTTCTACACATTATCCAATTAAATCTCTCTGATTTAATTCTGCTGAGATCAGCCTGATATGATGATCTCTATTTTATAGCAAGAACATTCATTCAAACTCAGAAAGTTTAAGTAAACTAGCAAACTGAGAAGCTAGAACTTGAACCTACACTTTTTCACTCAAAGTCACAAACAACTCCTAGTTGTGAAAATAAATGCAAATTTTCCCTTTAGTATGATATAGTTCAGCACTGAACAAACCCTTAATTATCAATTATTCTTGGATTTGGCAAATCTTTCTGGAGAGGATATACAGTAAATATTTTTGACTCTGCCAGGTATGCAGTTTGTTCAAGTACCCAGTGCTACCATTGTATTGCAGAAGCAGTCATAGACAATTTGTAAACGAATGTGTATAACAAAACTTTCTTTACAAAAACTGGCTACAAGCTGGATTTGGCCCATGGGGTATAGTTTACTGGTCCCTGATTTTGCCCCTAGTCTTATTTCTGAGAAGAAAATAGTTGTCTGCCTAGAGAGTTTATCAGACTTGTCCAAGCTGCTTCTGGATGGAGCCCTGAAATCTATTTTATTTTACTGCTTTTAATTCTAATATCTCTTTCTAAAAACTATTTAACAATATCAGTCTAATTGACAAGATTTCTACCTTCCCCATCCCCAGCACTATAAGGTATAAATATTATTCTAATTGGTCTTTTTATGGTGTTCATGGAATTAGTTTAGGTAGATAGTAATGTCTTAATCGTGCTGACAAAATTTCACTGCTTATATCATTCTCTGGAGACTTCCAGACATCTAGTCCCTTGACTGTTGATCTGCCTTTCTTCAAGATTGTTCACTCTGTAAGATTGTAAAACAAAGTCTTTAGTAAGCAAACTCCACAGCAATTGAATCCATTTAATTTGCAGAATAGCAAGTAAGACCCCGAACAGATCACAGGAAATCTTAGAATTTTCCTTGTATCTCCCTCAATCCCATGTTCCAGAGGAACTATGATTAATTTTAAATTGAGAAATGGTAAACTGATACTTAACATAAGAAATAAAACATCTATATAATTGTGCTAGGTAGTTTTTATTTCATCATTCTTTGAAAAAAAGATGCAATGTATTTATATAAAATAGCATAATATAAAACAATCAAATATTTTTCAAGTGCTTTTGATTTGTAATTCAATTATGGATTCTGCTAGCAACCTTATTCAAAGGCCAACGTTTCACTTCTACATCAGAGCCCTAAGATTTGATTTTCGAAAACCTATCTTTATTACATTTTCTGCTTCTAAAGGACGCTATGTTTTACATTAAAGTAGGCCAGTTTTGTTCCTTCACAGTGCTTGGAGTTTAAAATAGAAGATTAAAAACAAGATAGGAAACTTTTCTGTTTAGAGTTACCCCCCTTCCAACTGTGTGTGTGTGTGTGTGTGTATGTGTGTGTGTGTGTGTGCACGCGCATGCACGTATGTGTATGTGTGTGTGTTCCAGACTTCAAATATTACCTGTTTGTTAGCAATCCAACCACATCGTTTCAATTTTGAATAAATTTTGATGACACACATCCCTCCAATTTAGCTGATTTTTTCCTCATCAAGGAGGAAGTTGAAACTCTTTGCATACTATTATACAACTCCTTTATACCCCAGAAGGAAGCCACAAATGAGCCTTGAGGTCTACTGTTTGTGTCTGTATTCTAGTTTTGCCCTCTCTGCTATAATAAATTAGTTCTCATATGATCATACAGAGTTGAAACCCTGGTGGTTGCTACAGGGAAAATACAAATGGAGAATGAAACTTAATATCAGACAGTGGTAGTATTCCCCATTTGTAGCAGACTTAAAGTAAATATAAAGTTAAGGGGGAAAACCAGAAATTATTTCCTAATTATGTCCTAAGAATAACCTAATGTTGAATTGGTATTCAGAGATGGAAGAGCAAGCATATTGGTAACTACAGAAAAATAGTTTAGAAACTGCATTTTGATAATCAAGTATGGAGGGTTATTGAAAAAGAAAGGGAAAAAAAAGGATTAGTTCTTTGTCCTTTGATATTTTGGAAATTCTTGTAAAAGGTTTTTTAGAATATTTAGAATGATAAAATCAGATGAAGGAAAAAAAAACAAAGGAAAAAGAAAAAAAACTATAAATAAGGTAGAAAGAAATAAATGAAGTTTTATTAAACTGAAGCAAATTATGCCACACCTACTGCATTACAGTTAAACAACATCTTGTCTCTATTTTCACATCCTTGATAGATTTCACCCTTTTGTAATCAAGAAAGTACATGTTTAAAGAAACTGGTAAATGTTGAATTTAACGGTGAAATGTTAACACCATTATAAGGTACAACTGACTTTCATTATAGTTAGATAAATTCTTAATTTCCATCTCTGTGAAATTGTTATTTATATGGGCAATTAAAACCAACTTTGGCATACAATTTCATCAATGATCATCATGGTGCTGAGATATAAGATGCCATGAGAAATATTTATTGTTATGCTGTATCTTCATCCTAGGAAGAAGTAAGCTAGTTGAGTGAGGATTGATTTGCCATAATTAGTACTTACCTTTCTGTTAAATACTTTGCTCAAGAAAGGGGAGAAGTATATGTTTTCTAACACAAAAAAGGTAGTACTTTTAGGGAATATGGATTCAAAATTATGCTTTTTCTTTCCTTTTTTTTTCATTCCTCGAGAGTCTTCCTACATTGGAATTTTTATATTGACACAAAAGGATTCTGTAAATACTGTTACAACCTACAGTTTTATATTAGAAGTATGTCAAATATTCATAATTTGTTGCTTTTGGACAAAGTCCATTTCAATTTCTAGATTAAAGAACAGGTTCATTGTACACCTTAAGCATCTTATATGTTTTAAGCAGAATAGAGTTAGAATGAGTTTTTGAATATAAAAAAGTATTTTCCAAGTGAATTTTACCTCAGCAGATATATGCATTTTTATGTTAGTTTGGCTCTACTTTTTGGTGTAATCAACTAAAAAGAAAGTTAATTATATGAAAAGTAAAGTCTTTTTATAAAGCAGTAAGAAAACTGTCTTTTCTAAAGTTGCTCTTGAATTATCTTAAAAGGCAGCATCATTTCAAAACAAAGTACAGAATAAAGGGTCATGTATAAGATCTTCTAACTTAAAAGGTCTTCGAATACATATTCTTGGATCTGGAGAAACATAGTGACATCTGTCTTTGATTATAGTTACATGGACAAATTTGAATTCTAGAGCTGTATTTAAAACATTTCAACATACACAATGATATTATGTTCCTGGAATATGGCACATGGTGGTTATTTTTAATGTAATTATAGATGTCTGAAATAAATTATTAAAAAGAAGACACTCAGTAAAATCAGAAGTTCTCATGGTTTAAGTCATGCTTATCTAAGAAAATTCAAAATAAACTATTTGAATAAAGACTTCTGTTTGTTTCACAATTGTTCAAATTAACTTTACAGAAACTTTGGTTTAATTGCTGAAATGTTTAGTTTCTTTATTGACATTGTGCTTCTAAATTGTTAGACATTAAAGTAAATGAGAAAATGGGTGTTTTTTTGAGGTGTTTATTTTAAAAATATTAGAGGGATACTAATACAGGAAAAAAATTTGCTATGAATCTCTTTTCACAGTAGTCCTGGGTTCCTAGCCATGTGAAGTTACAATCATTTTTAATCTGTGTATTCTTTTGTTACATTTTGAAGATTGTCTTAAACTTTACTACGATGGACCTATACAAAAGTAGTTTGTGCTGGTATGATTACATTGAAGTAAGAGATGGGTACTGGAGGAAATCACCTCTCCTTGGTAAGAGATTTTTTTGCCTCTGATGTGGCTATGCATGTAGTCTGTCTTGTCCAGAGACAATTCTTTCAAGAGTTATCTTAGGGTTTAAAATGTATGAGACCAACATTTTAATTTTTCTTATACTTTTTTCAATCACAGCAAAAATACTCACAGACAGATAGATAGACAATTAATTGATTTAAACCAGTTTCAATTATGAGGTGGTATTTGGACCTGAACATAATGATTTAGAATAGCTTATAGTGAATAATCATCACATATTCTGTATTTTTAATTTTAAAATCAGAGTTTTAATGAGTAAACCAGATAAATTGTGTATTTGTGTGTGTATGTTGTTTTGCTTTGTTTGCTAAGGCAGTAGAGCATGAGCTGTTAGGTACACATTTGGTTGCTGGCTTCCTGCACCAAGGATATTGGTTCCTATTGTAGACGTCACAGTTTTGCTACTCAGGTTTTTGTGGCTGAGAAGGTGCATCTGTAGTTTGTGTCATAAATTGTAGCTCACATTTGGTGCTCATGAAAATATGCTACCAACATTTAACCACAGACCACATCACTAACTTACATTAGGCACTTTCTGTTGCCCTCTGTTTTACTTAAAGGTGAGAGCTGCTGTGAGCATGTGAGCATCTACTCTACTGACATTTTTTTTTGAGATTGTACTTCTATTTTTAGAAGTAGCTTTACTCAGCTGTGTTTATTTGCCTACATATCTTTTCTTCTTAATATCTAAAACCTGCTGAATGGACACTGTTGTATTAAAAGTGACAGCAGCCTTAGTAAGTCCCAGAGATCTGTAGAAATGCTTAAAAATAAGGAAAAATTAAGATTTGAGCTAATTTGATAAGTCAGGATGAGGAAAACATTGTATTGAACATTTAGTTTCTTAGCCTAGATGAAGCAATTTGTAATATATGTATGTGTGTTCCAAAGAAAACATTTCATTAAACTCATATTTCAAAACCAATTCTAAAACTGAAATATTGAGAACACTTTTTAGAGCGCCATCAGCATTACACACTGCAGGGTATAATGGCCTAACAGACTGGCTTAGTCTGATTACAATGCTCACGTGGAAAGCTTTCCCCACTATTTCCTCTGAGACCTTGTTCCTCAGGGTGTAGCTGTCACACTGGCAGCATCAGAATCACTTAGAAGGTTAGAAGTGTGGAAATGCAGGTCCCACTCTGTACCTTCTGAACCAGAGACTGCATTTTGACAGACTCCCTGGCAATTCATATGCACATTATAGCTTTTTCTCTTTTAGTCAGGTTACTTTCTTCCAGTTTCCTTTTTTAAAGAATTGAAGTATAGTTGATTTACAGTGTTGTTAGTTTCAGGTGTACAGCAAAGTGGTTCAGATATAGATATATATTATTTTTTCAGATTATATTCCATTACAGGTTATTACAAGGTTTTGAATATGGTTTCCTGTGCTTTACAGTAAATCTTTTTTGTTTATCTATTTTATACATAGTAGTTTGTATCTGTTAATCTCATACTCCTAATTATCCCTCTCCCTCTCCCTTTCCCACACATTACAGTTTAAGGGACATTGCTCTCTTCTACATGTCCCTAATTTACTTTGCCATTTAGGGAGACATTTTTTCACCTGCTATCTGTTAGTATGAATTTGTTTTAAGTTGACTGACATTTTTCATATACTAAAACTATGTATGACATCATTACCAAGGGCACACAAAAATGGATGACAATATATTATTCTTTGTGGAATTATTTCATGTGCATTGTCATATTTAACTTTCTGTCATCATAAAATCTTAGAGCACAGTAGCAGATATACAGTAAGCAACGAATATTTGTGGAAGGTTGAAGGAGGGAAGAAGGAATGACAGGCAATAATATATTTGCTCAGTATTATACTTGCCTGTGGATAAACAATCAGAAAAAATTAGAACTCATTATTAAGTCTTCTGATACTGTTTGCCATTCTGCCTACTACACTACATACTACAGCTTTATAGATGAGATGTATGTAGTAACATAAGATCCTTGGGCAGTCTGTGGGTTTCCCTGACAAGTCGCCATTGAACATGGCTAAACAAAGAACTATACTTTGAGCTGTCACTTCCCTACTAATGAGCAAATTGAACATTTGAAGCAGTTTTTCAGGATCACTTGTACTTTTTTCTGTTTTCCATAGAATAATATTCCCCACCTTGATATATCATGTGTCATTTTACAAATAGGACATGTTTTGAGCTAGCTGTTACTTAATTCTACAGATAATGATACTGACATCAGTCAGTTAATCTGAGAGTGATATGTTCCAATATTCTATAAATAAATATGAAGAGATTTATTTATCCACCTTTATTAAGTAAATATTAAAGAATAATTATAGCTCTAGTTCCTAGGGGTAGATACAGGAACCAAATCAGGTTTTATGTATGCAATTTGTAGCTAGTATGAAAAGCAATTAGAATATAAAGTCATATTTAGGAGTCTCTTTATTCTTTTATTTCTTTTAGGTAGATTCTGTGGGGACAAATTGCCTGAAGTTCTAACCTCTACAGACAGCAGAATGTGGATTGAGTTTCGTAGCAGCAGTAATTGGGTGGGAAAGGGCTTTGCAGCTATCTATGAAGGCAAGTCACATTGAGTTTAGAGATGGCTTCTTCTTAGACCTCTAAACAGAGATATCCTTTCTCTCAATTTCATTAGAATGATATTGTAACTGTATTTCAATTACAAAATTTTCTAAACCTGTATTATAATGTTCATTATGATGATTTTAATAAAAATACTTGGTAAATTTAAACTGCAGAAACAACCTGCTTTCTGGTACCAGTAATGTGGTAACATGTAAATGTACTCATCAGGGATGTGTGGGGAAAAAAAAACTCATTATAGAGATGTGTGGAAAACAACAGCAACAACAAACGGCAAAAGAGTTCTTAAACTTCGGTTGTTTTTTCATGACAACATTAAAATGTTATGAAGAAATTACCATTTCTCTTTGTGCTGAGTTTGTATGTGTTTGATGGCTATACCGCGGAAATGCCTTGATAAAGGAAACTGCACAGAAAGTAATTGCGCACAGTTCTGGAGCTTGCTTTGTCTAAATGAGAGTGTCAGCATTCAAGAAGAATTTACTAGAGGCTTTGTTCTATATGTATCTAAAACAGTAAACTGGCATTGTGCTTCCTGGCTTTAAAAACCTTCTTGCCAGATCGTGGGTAGAGAAGACCCTTCTTGCTCCTGCCTCTGCCAGCACAGAAGTTTAGGTTATTTAGAAGACAGAAGATTTCTGCTTCTCTTAGACTTTTAAGAGGATGGAAGCATTTGTTTTAGAGATTAACTGTGTGGTTGTGAAGAGTATGGTTTGGATGGAGCCACAGATGTTGAGCACGAGGGCCGCTCACAGCCAGAGGCCCAGAGAGTTTTGTGGTGCTTCTCTCCTGATCAGCTCCTCCACTGAGGTAAAAGACCTAAAGAAGCAGTTCAGAGAGTCAGAGAAAACTCACATAGAATAAATTACAAAATCTCAAAAGGTTTTTAAAGTTTTTTTTTAAAATGCTTGTTTTTGTAAAAATGTGAATTAACAGTGATAAAAAATCATATATTCCTCTGCTGACTGTTATCTAATATTTATAGTTAAGTGGCTAGGTTTTTTTTTTAACCAACTAAATATTTACAACCAGCCAACCTTGATTTTTATAACCTGGTTTTTATGTACTCAGCTCCAGGCACCAAACTAAAATGTTATCTTAGAAGCAAATGAAAATGAAATGGCATGTCTAGGTTTATTTATTTGTTTATTTTTGCTTTCCTCAGCTATCTGTGGAGGTGAGATACGTAAAAATGAAGGACAGATTCAGTCTCCTAATTACCCCGATGACTACAGGCCGATGAAAGAATGTGTATGGAAAATAGCAGTGTCAGAAGACTGCTATGTCGGGCTGACCTTTCAGGCCTTTGAGGTAAAGTCCTTCAGGCAGCCTTTGTGGGGCACATCCTCCATAAATGACAGTGCATTTAAGGGATCCTCATTAAAAAAGCAAAGAACTAGAGAATCAGCTTTTTCATCAACAAAGAAGCAAAGGATTGCCTATAAAATGCAACATCAAGAGCGAAAGAGGTTTTTTTTTTTTTCTTCTTTCCTCTTACTGCAGACATTTTCAAGAAGATTAAAGTGAGTTTACATTATCTGTGCTTTTTGAATTAGAATGTTTGAAGTACTGTCAATAGTTTCTTTTGACAAATGACCAGGCTTGTTTCACAAGAATGCTTGAAGAGTCCATTAAATAAAAAACTTTTATTTCTCTTCTAAACTAAGAGGTTAAAGGTAGATCATCTTTTTTGTTGTTGTTACAGTGTAAATCCATTTTTCACCTTTTTATCATTATGCAGAAAATTATTTATATAAAAAAACAGGGATTTAAATATTCTTAGGAGCTTTTGACTTCATCAAAAATATTTATTGGGGAAGAGATCAGCACCGACATTGCATTATTAGATGAGGGCAGAATAAACCAAAGGCCAGTCAGAATCCTGGAGCAAAGTCTGCATCTAAAACTACTGCACTAGCTAATGAGTCATTTTTGTGTAGTGGGGAGAACTGAGTGAGGAATTAGAAGCTAAGAGATATGGGAATTGTCAAGAACTCCTGAGCATGTTTAAATTACAGAATCAGGCTAGAAATTGAGAGCCCAAGGTGGAGTAGGAAGGAATGATGAGGTGCTGGCAGTAGGTCCAAGAAAGAGTTAGAGATCCAGATGCCATTACTGGAGATTATTTCTTTACTGAAATTAGAAGGCCTACTTACTGTCCAAGTGATCAGAAGGCCAGTGTAGAGAACCCCATTCATTGCCAGGATGTGCTTGCCACTGAGTGTGGTGACTGTGTGGTGTCCCAGTCCCCATAGCAGGAGCCCCAGGGGAATCCAGGTGTTACTCAAAAGTCCAGAGAAACTCATACCCCCACCTGTAAACTGTGTAACATATTTTTTGGTGTTGTCTCTACCCCTTTGCTTGTACCTTCTAATTTTCAAGACATATTTCTTTTTAATCATGAAAAAACTCTCTTTTATGCTGTGATCATGATGTTTATGCCCCTGACCCCTTTGCATTTTTGGAAACCTTGGTTCTGAGATTATCTGATTCACATTTATTTTTAAATTTTATTGGATTGCAAACATTATTCAAATAGAACACTTTATTGTAAAGAGTAAACTAAAATTGGGTAGGACTCACTTTTTAGACCAAAACAACTGGTTCATTGAAAAATTATCTAATGACCACATTACATGTGTTAATATTTTGTGCTATTGCAAAAATTAAGTGATGAACTGCCTTTCAATATATAATTCAATGTTTTATAGAATTCTATTATAGTAGTGATGTCAGCAAATACATTCATTCCATTCATCTAAAAACTGAGATGCAGAAATTGCTGGCTTAGTTGGTTTGCAGTTTTTTTTTTGGTTTTCTGGTTTTTTTTTGTTTGTTTTGATATATCAATATAGTAAGAGTGATATTCTTCAAAAATAGGATAATGTAAGGACAAATAAGAAAGATTTACACCTCAGGCACTTAAAACCATGCCTGACACAGAGTAGTCATTTAATAAATACTTGTTGATTAAGTGAATGAATAAGTTATTGCTAAGCTTTGGAAATGAGGTAGAGTCATGTCACAGTTTGGCTGATAGTACATTTTATTTATTATCTCTAGTTTCCTGTCCTTTCTTCATTTTGCTTTATTTCCTTATGTTTTTCCTCCTTTATTCATATGCTGGACATATTTGAATGTCTAGTAGGCCTCTCATCTTTAACTGACTAACATCAAGCCTTTGATTGTCTTATTTTACCCACACTAACCCACTCACCTTCAGTCTTCCCTATTTCAGTATTTAGTGTTTCAGTATGTCACTATTTACTCAAGTAATATCCCTAATTCCATTTTTTGTCTTAAACCCCAAGGCCAATTAATAAGCATATTCCATTTGCTTTGTCTTCAAAATATACCACATACATGACCACTTTATACCTACTTTCTGGCCACCACTGTTGTAATCACTGCCTCTTGCTTTGGAACTTTGATGAACTCTTCACATCTCTACCCTTGCCCTACATATCCTGATATCCACACAACAGCTGGGATGATACTTTCACAATGTAAGTTATATCAAACACTCCTCTGCTTAAAGTTTTATCAAACACTACTCCCCATGTGCCTCATGGAGAAAATCTTTGTGTTAGACTTTCAGGCGTGCATTATAATGCTGTTGGCCATGAGTTCACTGTTAATGAATTTGAATATCTGTGAAGGTACCTTTAAACAGAAACACACATAAAGCAAGGTTAAGTATTGATTTGATGACAAAAATTTTGTGACCAGAAGCTCTCAGGAACCTAACCTTGTATTTCTCCAGGAGGCATGAATCAGTATTCACTAACTCAGTGTTTTCAGTGACTTTGTTGAACTCAACTACTGCTAATACTGAGAATCAACTGTATATATTTTTAATTTGGTCTAGTGGTCATTAGGTGGTTTGTTTCAGTTACTCAGTTATCTGTTTATATCAATTTGTTTTTGTTTACATAACATTTTCAATATACAGCTTATGCATTTTATATTTAAAATGTATAATTTTAAAAATATCTTCACTATTTCTCAGTGTTTTGTGTCTTTCTCTGACAAAACTGTTTTTATTCACTGATATCAGTCTTTGACTTTTTCAAACACTTTCTATTTTTGTAACTCTTTTATTCCCTATGTCACTCTCTCCCTTTTCAGATAAAAGGGCCCTTAAGATAAGCTAGTTCTGTTGAAATCTACTATAAAGAACTTACTGGCTGTTCATTATTTATGCCTTTCTGTGAATTTATGTCATGAATATTCACCTCTCCTAATGCTACTTAGATTTTAATGTAAGTACAGAAAGAAATCTGAACAAGTGCTTTTGTTAATGAGGGTAATAGAGTCCTAATACTTCTGTAATCATCACCTTTGGGAAGATTTTTCTTCTCTAGTAGTTACTGGTATGTTGACTCTTAAGACCAATACTGAAGTGAGTTTGTACGTGAATGTAGATAATGTCTAAAATCATTTTGAAGAACTCGTCTTCTCTTCAGCAGTGGTGTTATTTGTAAAAAAGCCTCTATACTACTATTTCACTTGAGAACTTTCAGTATGCAGAAATACATAAGAGAAAAAGTTGGGGAGATTTTAATAGTACAACTTCAAACAAATGTCAGTAAAGCAGGAAATAAGTGAAATAAACCCAGAGCTTAGTTATGTTTAGTTAAAATCCCTACGTACATTTATTTAAGTGAGATTACATTTGAGGTACTTATAAATATTTCTATACACTGTGATTTGGTTATACTTTCCTTTTGAAAACCATAGTATATAATAGTCTTTCCCATAATTACTAGCAACATTCTAAACTACATACAAAAGTTTTTTATCTTGGTACAGTTGACCCTTGAACAACACAGGTTTGAACTGCAGGGGTCCACTTATATGTAGACTTTTTAAAATAAACATAGTACCTGTTATTTTCATTTTACAGATCTTTAAGTGTGGGGGAAAGTTTGTGTTTGATTAGAGATCACAATATATGGAATCAGAAGAATTAGGGTTTAAGTGGTGAACCTCTGCAAACTATTTCAGCCTCCTTCCCTTGGGTGAGTCATTTATCAGTTCCTTTGTTTTTGAGGCAGAGATAGCAGTTGGCGGTTTTTCAACTGTTCTTGGTTGGCATCCCTAACTCCTACGTTATTCAAGGGTCAGCTGTACTTTGTGAATTACCTGATTAAGAGTAATCCTTTAATTCCTTTAAATATTTTATATTAGTTTGAGTTAAGTAGACTAGTCTTTGTGAATGAACTAGGAAGCCAAGACAAGATCTTAATTAGTTAACATTTTAATGCTTGCCCTGCACTATTTTTGGATATTTGGCTAAGAATATATATTGGTTAATGACTGTATAAGAGAATATGACTATATAAGAGCTACTATATAAAGTAGCTCTTCAGAATTATAGTTTAGGCTATCATTCTGCTCTGAAAGATTAGATTAAATAAACTTGCCCAAGGTCACACAGTTCTTAATTGGTAGACTGTGAGTGATACCAATTCCATGGCCTGGCACTCTTACACCCAGATCTTGGTAGCAGAATGAGGCATCTAATTCTCTCATGGCAATAAATTCTTTCCCATCATAACTATTGTCATTTGTACATTTGAGTTGTTTAATCAATAAATGCCTGTCAGTCAGGGACATGTCTGTTTATTCATCACTGTTTATATACTAGCAAGTATATATTTATTATCTGGTCATCACAGGTTTTCAGTAAATATTTATTAAATTTATGAGTTAAAAATAATTGTGTCATGAAGGGAAAAAAAATCAAATGGCAGCATTGAGAAAACTGAATCATATAAAAGTAGACCTAACCCAGCCTTATGGTTTTGATTTTCACATGGTTGAGCATTTTGATTTTTCTCCTCCATTTTTGAGCTCTAATTGTATACATATCAATATTCATTAAGTATTAAATAGTAAAAATAAAACTAATACTAATTAATAAAATATTAAATATGACAGTGATACATTTTAAAATAATCTATTAAACTTTTTTCCTTTTTATTTAAAATTCTTTTTGTCATAGCATTTATTACTTAAATTTACTGTATTTTTCTCATTATTAAAATTAATTTATTTTTAATAATAAATGCTAATCTTGATTGTTTTTGTTAGTCATACTTTTCTTTAACATTTTACCCCAAAGCAAAAAATAATGACTTAGCATTGTTCCAAATGTATAGAACTTTAAGTTATATTATCTATAAAAGTTAAATCATTTATGGAGTTGATAGTATGAATTATAGTTTGAAATTACATTCTAACACTCATAGAAGACTTTTTTTATTACTATTTTATTACTATTACCATCTTAACTATTTTTTAAGTGTATGACACAGTAGTGTTAAGTACATTCACATTGTTGTGTAATCAACCTCCAGAACACTTTTCATCCTGCAAAACTGAAACTCTTTACCCAGTAAGCAACAACTTCCCATTTCCCCGTCCCCCCAGCCCCTGGCAATCACTCTTCTGCTTTATGTCTCTTTGAATTTGACTATTCTGGGTACCTCATGTAAGTGAAATCATACAATATTTGATTTTTTGTGTCACTTTTTAAAAATTTCACTTAGTGTAATATCCTCAAGGTTCATCCATGTTATAGCACTTGAAAGGATTTCCTTCCTTTTTATGGCTAATATCCCATTTTATGTATAGACCACATTTTGCTTATCCATTCATCCACTGATGGACATTTGGATTGCTTCCACCCCTTGGCTATTATGGATAATGCTGATATGAACATGGATGTACAAGTATGTCTCCAAGACCCTGCTTTCAATTTTCCAAATATAATACCCGGAAGTGGAATTGCTGAATCATATGGTAATTTTATTTTCAATTTTTCAGGGAGTACGGGAGAGTTTTACTGAAACTATTACCTAGAAACTTTGGAGTTTTCAGAGGTTTTTACAAATAAGTAGGTATTGCAGTAGATGTTTTTGCAATGTTATATTTATTTGGAAATTTGATTGTAAAATGAAAGCAAAGTGTGTGAATGGTCCCTGAGCCTGGGTATGGTATCTTGCTCCAGGGCTGGCATTCCTTCAGTCATAGAGCTCCCCCACATGCACTGACCACAAAGCTCTGCACTGGTTGGCAGTGTTAGAATGAGAGGCTGATTACTTTAGGTTACTTTTAATTGATTTTAGTTCTTGCTAAATAAAGTAACTCAGCTTTTTGATGCTTCCTCTCTAACCTGCCAGTAAAGACATGGACCCCCCACACTTAGTAATGAAATGTAATATTAATCCCTTCTGGCTAAGCTTTGTACTTATTCTTCTTTCTTTGTGTACTTGGATTTACTTCCAGTATCATTTATATATCAGTTTTCTAAAGCAATCTTCAGAGCTTAATGTCACTTTCACTGTTTTCTTTATATACATATTAGGTCTGTTTACGTTATGATAAACTTGCCACATTCCTATATGGTTTGTGTTCTGATTACCTTAAAGTCTGTAATAAATCAGCATTATCATTACCAAACATATTTATTACATGTCCACGCTTTAAATCAAGAAGAGACTGTTTTTCCTTTTCTTTTTTTTATGAATTACTGACTTTGGTGTTCTTTTTCTCATGGTACCTAAGGTTACTGGCATAACATCAATGAACTTATCCACTTTTTAGCTTCAACCATATTTATTTTTTCAACTATATTTATACTAATTGATAAAGTAATCGATACTGCTGGAGAAAATGTTACACAAATAACATAAAATAACTCAAACTCTCATTTGTGCTCACCATCATTACTGTTATGTGGATGTAGTTGAAGAGGTATAATTATAATTAACACCAATAGAGAAGATTTATTGTGCTGGTATTGCAATTAGGATTAAAATAATTAAACTGGAAAAA
Source organism: Stenella coeruleoalba (assembly GCF_951394435.1). Taxonomy (NCBI): domain Eukaryota; kingdom Metazoa; phylum Chordata; class Mammalia; order Artiodactyla; family Delphinidae; genus Stenella; species Stenella coeruleoalba. The sequence continues at coordinate 115,991,235 of NC_137149.1, forward strand.
CATGTAAACAAAGATTATGGAGGTCATTGATATGATATGTAGGTCAACAACCATGGTATTTACTATGTGAGACTACAGTGTATATTTCTATTGTTTTATCCCTAATACCAGGTGCATAATACTTAATATATAAGTAATATGTAATTCATAAATAGGTACTGGTGAAATAATCCTAAAATTGGTCATTTTTATTCATTTTACCCATGAGATATTTACACTTTGTGTATCATATAAAATATTTAAAGCTCTAATTTTTACAACGTAACCAGTGAATATACTATAAATTAAAATTTAAAGAGTATTGTTTAACTGTTAAAGGAACAGAGTGAGTTTTATATACAGGGAAATACCCGCTATCCTATATCCTTTTTTTTTTTTTTTTTTTTTTTTTTTTTTTTTGTGGTACGCGGCCTCTCACTGTTGTGGCTTCTCCCGTTGCGGAGCACAGGCTCCGGACGCGCAGGCTCAGCGGCCATGGCTCACAGGCCTAGCTGCTCTGCGGCATGTGGGATCTTCCCAGACCGGGGCACAAACCTGTGTCCCCTGCATTGGCAGGCGGACTCTCAACCACTGCGCCACCAGGGAAGTCCCTATATCCTTTTAATTACTGATCATATGTAATTTTTTTCAACAGTGTCTCTCGTTTTCTTCGTACTGTAATTTTCAAAAGCAGTAATTTCTTCATAAATAGTAATTAAAAACCCATTTTAATTAACCTTCTTATTTTTTACTCTGGTATGGCTGTTGATATGAAGCAACGTGATTTTTTTTCTATTAATTAACTTTCCATGGCAAGCAGCTACTTTCTTCATTGTGTGTTCTCACTCCCTTTCTTCTTCTAACTTAGCCTTTTCCCCCTTTCCAAAATAATTCATGAGTTGCAAGCATTTCATTCTGTGCTGCTCAAGCAGGTGAAGATAGATAGGTTGACTTGCTGAGACCTTCGGTTATTTTTCCTACAGTTTTGTTGTTTGTTCAGTTTTGCTTACCCTTTTATCAAGTTGTACACCCTGAGAGTTTTAGATGTTATTTTATATGTCCCCTTAACCAATGAATAGACTTTGGCCATCTGGAAATGTTCTCATATTTATAGAGAACTCTGATTTTGAAGGGACTGTATTAAAGACTGAGAGAAGAAAGTGTGTTATAGCTGGTCAGATTGGCCTTGTCACCCCAGTGACTAATTTTGTTCCTAGTGAGACTGCTAGCTCTCCCTCACCTCTCTATTTAACAGCTACTGTCTCAAAAGTATGCTTTAAATAATGAGATATTTTTAATGTTAAATATTTTCCAATTCTTTCCCATAATTCCACACACGAAGAGAATACATTTTTAGGGAAAAATCTGGATTTATGAGTCACAATGAGCTCCTACTGATAGTAAAATTGCAACCTTCAATCCCACCACCCCCACTGCTCATACTTCCTATCTTGTTTCACTTTGTATTCTTCCATAGAATGTATTATTTTCTAATATGTTATGATTATTATTTACCTTGTTTATTGTTCCTTTGCTCTCTACCCACCAGTATAAGCTCCAGCAGGGCGAGGCTCTGTTATTTTGATGAATGATGCATACTAAGCAGTGAGAAGAGTGCACAGAACAGAACCAGCACTGAATATTTATTGAAGAAATAAATGAATCCTGATTTGTGATTGGGAAAAGGGCAGCAGCAAATGCAGTACTTAGTTCTAACCAAATCTGCTTCAAAATCTATTTTTTTCTGTTTGTCCTTATGCTGCCTAATTTGAAGACTATCATTGTTAATGTATTGACAAATCAGGAAATGACTTCTTCAACCAACTATACCAGAAGTTTCATGCATACAGGTTGTAGTTCATAGAATGAATGTGTTCCCTGACATTCATTCTGTAATAGGAGAATTCCATAAATTAGTGAATTGTATGTTGAATGTTGGTTGACAACATGTGATACTTTTCATGGTTTATAATTATAGATGTCAGTGCTTTCCGGCTTCAAATACCTAATAAGTAGTTGACTCTATTAAGACTTCAGAGTTAGGGCCCATTTTCTATGAAAAAAACAAAAGCAAGAATTTATTTAGAAATTGTCTTACAATTTATAAAACAATTTGTAAATTTTGTTTTGTTTTTTGTAGAAGTTTAGAGCTAAAACAAAGGTCTACAAACATTCACTTCTTCATAAAGCCAATAGTCTGAGCTAGTATTTGCATTTAGTTGTTTAGGAAAGAGATTGAGTACATCCAGGGTGCACAGGTCAAGAATAATGTGTTAAGGTAAAAGTCTCATCTAAACATGCCTGTTACCCTGAGAGGGGCAGCCAGTGCTAGTTCTACAGTGGAGTAGTCTTCCCACACAAAGCTATGCTAACTATGGATAAAGGATTTCATAGACTAGGAAGAAATGTAATCCCCATGTTATCAGATTTTGCTTCAAAAAGATATGTATAACCTAAAATAGTGCAACATTTGTCAATAATATGAATTCAGCCACTCTATTGAAAAAATAATGATTTTTTGATCAACTATGAGCAATTTTTATAACTATGTTTCAGAACAAATTATACATTGTTTATAGCATATCTAGCCCAGATTTCTAATGATAATTATTAGTCTGGATTCTCTTAAATTCTATTTTCCAAAGAATTACTACTTGTATTTTTATTTTATTTTAAAAGGCAGTTAACTTCTATTGATCCTAGTGCATGTAGATGCACTTTTTCATAGATTTTTTTTCCTCTGTCTCTCTACCAGAATAATACATCCTTTATTCATGGACAGTGTAGATATTACCATACACACTCAACAGAAATGCTCTCTTTTGGTATAAGTAATATGGCCATGTTAGTACTATGGCACTGAGAATACATGATACTTTTTTATAGAAATTGTTTTGTCTATTAATGAGATAGATCACATATTTTTACTATTACAGATTGAGAGACATGACAACTGTGCCTATGACTACCTAGAAGTTCGAGATGGAACCAGTGAAAATAGTCCTTTAATAGGGCGTTTTTGTGGTTATGATAAACCTGAAGATATCAGATCTACCTCCAATACCTTGTGGATGAAGTTTGTTTCTGATGGAACTGTGAACAAAGCAGGGTTTGCTGCCAATTTTTTTAAAGGTAACTTGAAATCATTTAAAGTGGAAGATTTTCTCTGTCAAGGATAAATGTGGTATTTATCTTTGAGTTAGGGGAGAAATAAAGTAATATTGAAGATTGACGTATGCACTATTCATAAAGATATTTTGATGGTTTTTGATGGAGTAGTTTACTGGTTATAAAACTGGAATTTGGAGATTTGTAGCACAGGGTAGGAACTCCATTAGGATATTCTACCACCTGTTTTTTAGGAAATAGTCAAAATCCAGAAATATACAGACAAGAGGAAAATATTTGCAATGTAATCAACAAAGGGTTCATAACCAGAAGGGGATTACTGATATATAGTTTATCAATTTATTTCCAGGTGGCAGCATCTAAACCATCCCTTAGAGAATAGAATTCTGTCACATTAGAAATAATGTATGGCCTCCTTAGTAGAACATTCTGATCCCTAAAATGTCTTTTTGACATTATTGCTGATCAGCTTTAATTTTGAATTGTATAAGCAAATTTTAGTTTATTTTCATGTCCCATGTTTGGTGTGTATTCCTCAGGTAAAAAGAAAGCTATTTTAGTGCAAATAATAACATCAGATTTGTATTTTGAAAATTCATAGGCACTTAGGTTAAGTGTGTTATTATAGAATAAAATTCTTTTATGTGAAGAGAAAATAAATTTTCTCTATAATAATTTTTAAAGAATAAGTGATGGATTCAGTAGTGTATGTCAAAATTTAGTGTGAATAATATCTAGATATTTTCATTATTCAAAGAGCAATAATATAATTGATTTTTCCTGAGCATTACTTAGATGCTCACCATTTGAACTGAAAGGCAGAGAACCTTGGCACTTCTACTATATGTATTCCAAGTATTCATTAAATTGTTCATTTACATGGTTTAAATCTTCTCTATGTTATATTTTACAGTAGAAGAAACATATTATAAGAGTCTCTCTCGTGATGTTTGTGTATTTGCTTAACAAAATGCCTAGTCTTTGGATGATACATAATTTCTCCAGAGAATATTGTTTGCTGTTTTCCTAACTCACAGTAGGTTATTCCTAAAGAGTGAGATTATGGAGTACCTTGTAATATGTGTTTTTTAAACAGTATATATTTTTCATATGTCTATTTCATATATATTTTCATGTTACCATATACAATTAAAATAGTTTCTGTTTACAAAAATCTGGAATTATTGTATTTTCTGGATCAACATATCTATATAAAAAACAGTGAATGTTTTCAATTTAAAGAGGTCTATTAAGTTTCATAGTTTTCCTTCTTTTTAATTTTTAGTCACCATATTTTATTTCTTAATAATGATATTACTTTAAAAGCATTTCTTCAGGCTACCTAGCAAACTATACAATGAAATGAACAGGTGAATCCATGTTTTTTCAGTAAGTTTTTCTATTCCATTCTGAAAAATCTCTAGGTTTTAATAATCCTCTTTAACTTTAAAGTCAGAAAAAAACATACTGTGTCTGAGATGAGGTGATCTTCAGTTGGACCAGTCCTTCTGGTTCTTACACAATTCTTAGATTGCAGTGACATGGGTTCTTCTATGTCATCAGTCAAGGCCTTGCAAATTGTTCCTGTTCCTTCATTGAAGAAATCAATTGTCTAATTGTCGCCATTTTTATAGAGGAAGACGAGTGTGCCAAGCCTGACCGTGGAGGCTGTGAGCAGCGTTGTCTGAACACACTGGGCAGTTACCAGTGCTCCTGCGAGCCTGGCTATGAGCTGGGACCTGACAAAAGGACCTGCGAAGGTGGGACCAGATTTGCACGTGGGGTTCCCTGCCTGAAACCCCTACCCATTTCCTTCTATCATGTAGTCTCATTCTCCTTCTCTTTTTATGCCTCCCTCTTATACTAGAATAAAATAGACACAGTTATGAAGAAAATACAGTATCTTTAAAACACAGGACATTGTATTCCAGATAATAATGAAGTTATGTGGCTGTTATTTCCACATGACTACTAAAAATAAATACACTTTAGAAACTTACCAAATATGGTAAACCTGAGATTACAGGTAGTTTAAAAAATATGTTTATAAATATAGTAATATTTATATTAGTTAACATACATATCCACATATACATACATATGCCTATATATTCAAAGGCAATTCAAGAGACCAGTTACTTTAGCTAACTCTTGACTCCCTAGGAATTAATTAGCAACTGTGTACAATATGTTCATTTCACTTAACTTGCTTTTGAAACCCTAACTTTCCTAATTTCACTATCAATAAGAAAGAGAGGTAACATAAATAGTACCTCTTTTAAATAGATCATCCAAAAGAGAAAGAAAACCAGTTGCTAAATGGAGTTTTTGCAATAACAAATATGCTCTATTTACTATAGTTTACCTTGCCTTCTAGCTCAAGTAACTCCTTCCTTGTCTTGGAAAAAAAAAAAGAGTTTGGGGAAATAAACAATTGATTTTGGTCTTAATACATCATGCTGTATTGTACTTTACCTATACCTTTTTATTAATTCTCACAACAATCGTGTGGTGTAGGTATTATTATACACACTTAAAATATAAGAAATCTGACCCCCAGGTTTCTTTATATTGCTCGCCCAACTTTGAAGCGATCTAAAGTGTAAAGCCATCATTTTCTTCGCTCCATATCTACAAAATAACACTTTATAAATTGGATTAGATGATTAAAATAGTTGTACTAAAGATTAAGGAATAGAGACTGCAGCTTTCTAGATTTCAAAAAATCCAGAAGATGGTTGAAATTTAATACTGAGATGTTTGATTATCAATGGAAAGGTGCTAAGAAGGGGGTAGATTTATTAGGGGAAACCTTTCCCTTTTCTTTCTTTTTAGCGGCTTGCGGAGGACTTCTTACAAAACTGAATGGCACCATAACCACTCCAGGCTGGCCCAAGGAGTACCCTCCCAACAAACACTGCGTGTGGCAAGTGGTGGCACCAACACAGTACAGAATTTCTATGAAGTTTGAGTTTTTTGAATTGGAGGGCAATGAAGTAAGTGAATAATAAATATATTTTTTTATAAAGTGTTTTAGGAATCCCTAAAGACAATCTGGTAAACTAAAAAAAAAAGAGAGAGAGAGAGAAGAAGAAAGAAAGAAAGGAAGGAAGAAGGAAGGGAGGGAGGAAGGAAGGAAGGAAAAAAGGAAGGGAGGAAGGAAAATTGCAGTAGTACAATAGTATAAATGCTGTAGTCTTTCTTTGCTCTATTTCTCATTTCTGCAACTGCTTATAATTCCTGCTGGCATTGGATGATATTTTAGACTGTCTCTGGGAGATTGAAAATTACCCCCCAGCATTTTCCTGATTTATTAAAGTACTACGAAAATATTAGGGTAATGTCACGTAGATTTTTCTAGAAAAAATAAACCAAAATTCACTTGTTGAGTCATAACGAAAATACCTTTTTGGGAAAACCTGGTATATTTCACTTGTGTAAATGGGTATATTTTCATTATATAAGTAGTTTTTCATTATGAGTATGCTTATGGTTCACAGATAAAGTGAGAAAGATAGAGAAGAAGAAAGAAATATTTTTAACCTCAATAAAACATGTATTTAGTTGATACTATCTTCCCTTTGACTTTATAGCTTACCATAGTAAACGTCCAGTTTTCTGTCTGGTGATCACTTTTAAACAAATGAAATCATTTATTTGAGAATTCCTATGTGCTGGTACATACACACCAAATTCAAATGGAATGTCAGGCCTAGAGATGACAACTTTTAGAACTGTGTCTTGTGTGATCGGTCAACATTAAGTCCAGAGAAAATGTAATAAATGTTTGTTCTATTTCAGCTTTTCTACTTTCTTTTCTTTTCTCTAACTCCCACATCCTTACTCCCAACAACTTTTTTTTCCTGTGTTTATTTTAAAATGAATGAGATCCAAAAGTGTGATAAAATTCACTCAAAAATTATTTTGTCTTTGATGTATATCTGTTGAACACTCACAGAGAACTGAGAGAACAGAAATATAATGTATCTGTGCTCCTGGACAATAATTGTTGGTAATATTTGTGGGTTTTATACCGTAATTTTGTCTTTGTGTATGTATCTTTGCTTCTTCTTTTTTCCCCTCCCACTTATCCTTCTTTCTTTTAATCATTTTTTAAAAATTCTATTTGTAGTAGTCAAGGCATTTCTATGGTTTTGAGTTAAAAAGAAGTGCAGACTTTTGTGTTGCTTAAAGAAAATTAAAATATGAAGTGTAATGCACTGATATTTCAGAGAATTGTACAATTTTAGAGCTCATTTTGAGATCTTCTTTACATCATGTAAGCTTTGTGATGGAAAAGACTGCAATTTATATTTCTTACATAATTTATCCACATAAAACATCATTTTTCTTTAATAATTATCTTAAATTTGGGGAAATATTAAAATTAAGAATGTATTTTTATAGTAATCTTAGAACAGCTTTCATATGAGCAACACATTTTGAAAATGGGAATCTCCCTGCCAGTTCTTCAATGTAATGTGAGCTTAGTATTGAATGGCTTCTACTTTCTCAGTTTACCTAAAGCTGTTGGTTGTGGCAGAATGGCATTTTGATTCACTAATTGATAGATGTTCCTAAGAAGGATAAACGTTTATGTTTACGAGGAAGAAGGGTAGATGGTTTAAAATAAATGGGGCATTGTGCTTGAAAGCATTTTTCTCATGGTAGCAGTCTTTATTCATGGAAGGAGCCTTTACAAACTCTGTAACATATCCTGGAATTCTTAAACTTATGATGAAGTTACTGTGTGGAATCCTATTAATAAAATTCTGTGCATTTTCATAGTTTAAAGTCTTGAATATTTAAAATAAAATCATGAGCAAAATCTTGACTTATAGAATACTGGGTTAAGTTATAACTTCATTGTTTTATTCATTTTACTGATATCTAAAAGGAAAATCAATATCAAACAACTTTAGCTTCGGTAACATTATCCCATCTTGTGTCAGAGCCCTCTCTAAATAAAAGTTGCAGTTGTAACAAAGTAGATAGAAAACTTATTTCATTTTTCCTAGCAACATTTTGCTTATTTATCACCTAATTAATATCACAAGAGCCAGTAATTTGAGTTGACATATTGCAAAGTACGCATCATGCCCAGAGTTCAATCATATGCTTTGTTAAACAATTATTCATCGCAGTTTTCCTTAAGTCTGTATTTTTTGGAAAATATGTATGCTGTAAATACATATATACAAGCATACATTTGTATATACATCTCTTGGGGCTATTCGGAGCAAAATTCTCTCATCTGTCTATCATGCCTTCTGCTTCATATTTGGACACTTTTCTTGATTTTTGGACGTGTTAAGTCCAGTTTGACTACCACAGGAGTAAAGAGGGAAAAACACAGTAAATTAAAAAAAAGTAAATGTCAATCATCTGATGCTCTCAAATCTGGTAATTACAGTAACCATGTTTATTTCTAGGTTTGCAAATACGATTATGTGGAGATTTGGAGTGGTCTTTCTTCTGAGTCTAAATTGCATGGCAAATTTTGTGGTGCTGAAGTGCCTGAAGTGATCACATCTCAGTTCAACAATATGAGAATTGAATTCAAATCTGACAATACTGTATCCAAGAAGGGTTTCAAAGCACATTTCTTCTCAGGTATCAGTATTCTCATGCTACATGTGTATATTACAGATTTTAAAGGTGGATTGGCTTAAATTGTATGCTATCCATTCTTCCCAGTTTTCTGTAAATGAACTTGGAGATACATAGAATGCATGAACATTTATCCTAGTTTAATACTTTTTTAAAATTGGGATATTAATAAGAATGGCCCTGATGAAATGCACCTCTCAAACACTTAGATCTTACATAAATTCTAATCAAATATTTCAAAGGCTAGTAAAAATAACACAAAATTATTATGGTAATATTTTCACACAGTGACTTTATAAGTAGATAGCGATAATGATACCAGACTTCCAAAAAGTGGCAGACTTTTTCAAAATTATCTTTGTCTTTGGAATATGTGGTCTCATTTTAGCAACATATTTTTTATTCTTACTGCTTAGCAACATGTTTATTATTCCTCTTCTTACTATTATATATTCATTCTTTTTATTAAGCAGACGTTAAAAATCATACTTTACCTCATCATTATAGAAATGATTGCAGTAAGAGACCTAGAAATATGGAAATTATAATTTTAATAAAAATAATATATTATTGGATACATTTAGCAGTTGACATGTCTACATTTGGAATTTGATGTTTAGTTGAACCAACTCACATTGAAAATTCCCTCTTAAAGAGCTGAAGTTTGATTAAAGGTCCCTAAATTTTAAGAAACTAGATAGAAACATCAATGAAATGCCCTTATTTTCCCAATTTCAAAATTGTTCCTTTTAAAAATATTACTCTGAAACTTCAAAATTAGATAAAATTGTAATAAGCCTTGCTAGATATAGCAATCTATTCTGCCTGAAAGACTGGCAAGCAATGTAAAGCAACTGAATTCCAATTATATTTTAATATCAGGTAATTTAGATTGAGTTAATTCAAAGTCTATTTATTCCAGTCCCCATGTATTTAAGATTAATGAGATTTACAGTGCCTGGGGTTTGTTTGGGGCTTTCAGTGTAATTGAAATTAATGGTTCACAAGTTCCATTGAGGTCCAAGTCATATAGGAAAGTACATTTAAAATACAATGGATCTTGGCTCCCTTGTTCTCATTCCCTTCCTTCCCTCAGATTTAATTGCCTTTTAAAAGTTCTTCTCAGATATAGAAAACAAACTAGTGGTTATCAGTAAGGAGAGGGAAGGGGGAGAGAGGCAAGATAAGGGGAGGAGATTAAGAGGTAAAAACTATTATGTATAAAATAAATAAGCTGCAAGAATGTAATGTACAGGGAATATAGCCAATATTTTATAATAACTTTAAATGGAGTATAATCTATAAAAATATTGAATCACAATGTTGTTTACTTGAAACTAATACAACATTGTAAATCAACTATACCTCAATATAAATAAATAAATAAATAATAAAAATTATTCTCAGGCATTCATTTAAGATTTGTTATTCAAAGTAGCATTTTAATATACTATTTTAATGAAAGGAAGACTTCCTTAGACTTTACTATTCTATAAATATTATGCAGTTTACAAATTTTAGGTGATCCAGTGTTTAGAGATAAGGCTTCTTATCTTAGAACCACCTAAATATTTATTTTAAAAATTAAAATTATAAGGTGAATAGGTTTTATTATATTATTGATATTCAGGATCCTATACTTTAATCACTCATTTTATTTAATAAAACTTTTTTTAAAAGATGCATGCTACATATACTGGTGACAAAGTATAAGTAAATTTAAAGTTCCCCAGAGTATTTAAAATTTGTTATCTGATATTTCTGTTCAGGCAAAACTTCCTAAATTCTAAAGACAGGTTATTAGTCTGTGTCTTTAGGACAATAATATTGTTAAGTAAACTGAACAATGAAGTTCAGGGAAAATCACCCAAACTCTCATGTTGTAGCTATCATTCTGAGAACCTATTATGCAGGCATACATTATGTCTTTAATAATCAAAGTAAAACTGTAATATTCTAAGTGTTCAGTGTCACAAAGTATTTAACCCCAGTTCATCTTGGGTTCTGTTCTCTTAATCATAAGAGATGATCATATCCTTTGCAAATAGCATTAGTTATGTGTTATGTTCAACATATCTGTGACCTGGAAAAAAATAGATATACTTTTAACTTCTTTATTGGATTATTATTTTGTAAAGTCCAAGATAATTAAGTATAAACATTCAGTGTTTTCTTTTTGATTCATTGAAAAGTCTTGGCAGTTTGTCAGATTCATATTTAAAATACTATAGTCCTGGATAATTAATTAGATCTATTTTACATTTAAATTCTTGGGAGTTTCTGCTAGTGGGGAAGATGTTTGCTCAGGAAAAGGGAAGATAAAAACATATTTCTTTTGTACAATAAAGAGATGGCAGTGTTACTTAATGTCCTGATTATGATCATCTTACCAAAACATAATTTACAAAAGATCACCCATTGTAATATATAGATTCTATTCACATTGAAAATATCATTTTAGAGTTCTAATAATGCTATAAGTGTAATTGTGTGTTAAAAGTCAAATAACTCATCGTATCTATTAGAAAGTAAGCATGTAAATCATGGGGATATTGTATTTCACAAACAAAATTGAAGAATTATTTTATGTTAAAATTCACTCTTGGGGATTTGATAAAACACATTACTGCATTAATTGTGACAAATTCTTTAGAAATAAATTTAGCATAGGAATCAAGAATTATTACAATGACTAATCTGTTTGCTCAGAAATTCAATTCTTGGGACTCTTTCATAAAGAAATATTTCAAAATCTGGAAGAAGGATTTTCAATATACTGTGATGGTGACAGAAATTTTAAACAACCTTCAAATGCACTGTGTGAGCTCTTCCATACCATAAGGACGGTTTAATGATTTCATGGTGTAAAAAGTTGTATATGATGAAATATTAATGGAAATCTAGATATAAAGCTATATGTGCACTCTGCATACAGCTAAGCACGTGGGTGGGAACAGATCTGAACGATGCTATTTAAAAATCCCAAGAATGTTTGTGTTAAGGTGAAAAGATAGTGCAGTGTAGTTTCTCCACAATTTTTCTCAGTTTTCATCTGATTTAAATATAAAAATAACTTTAAAAGGAAAACACACATCATATTTCTACCTATCTTTTACCCCAAATATTTTCTAGATTTGAAAACATTACCTAATAGACTTTGATCTTTGAGAGTGAAATTTTTAAATCCATCTATTTGTTAATTAGTTAATAAATATTAATACAAATTAATAATATTAATGCAAATGTTTTGAATGAGTTAAAGCCTTCTAATTTTTATTTTTATAGTTAATTTATAATATCTTATAGACAATTGAATAAATGTTTGCTGTATTGTGTATGTTAATCCAGAAACATTTGATGGAGACAAGCTTTTTTTTTAACATCTTTATTGGAGTATAATTGCTTTACAATGGTGTGTTAGTTTCTGCTGTATAACAAAGTGAATCAGCTATACATATACATATATCCCAATATCTCCTCCCTCTTGTGTCTCCCTCTCACCCTGTCTGGAGACTTAATCTTAAGTGGTTCTGTTTATAACCAGTTTTCTAAAAAGTTTAGAAGTGATTACGAATTTATGAAAACATAATGAGAAATATACCATGTTTAGCTATTTTTCAGCATACTTTTTCTCAGAAATATTATCAAGAAATTCAATTTAAAAAGAAACAATATTTATTATAAGTGATTTCATATATTTTGTAAAGGAAAGCTATTTAAAAATAACTTCTAGCTGTCTTGCAACTAAGTGATACATCAAGGAAGAAAAAACACAAGGAAATGTATTTAGATTTTTAATGAATATAATGAAATAAACTTTAGCATTATTTTAAAAACTACAATTATTTAATGAAATAATCATACTGAGATTTTACTTATTTTTGCACATAGCCTCTGATTTTAAATAAGCACTTTGTAGACCTAAGAAATGGAATTGGAAGAATGACACTAAGAACTTATTAGTAAAATAATTAATACAGATTTCTGTCACTTCCATGCACATCAAAGCAAGAAACCATCACATAAATTCTTATTTAATGTCTTAAATTAGTCATGAAAAATGCTGTAGCTTGAAAATCTAGAAGTGATTGGTTTATACAGCAGAATATCCACAAGCTCCTCTATAAAAATTAGTGTCATATAGTTCTGATATTAAGGGTATGTTATAAAGCAATATAATGAAATAATATGAAAGTAAATAAGGAAATTACAACTATAAAAGTAAGGCTATTTGAACATGATGTAAAATTACATGTCTATTAAATTTTTTATGTAATTCAGAATATAATGGCATAGGCATTTTCTAGAAGAGATCTGGTTCAACAATATAATACTGCTATTTTCTTGGAATGAATGAGGTTTGTTTATAGATTAACAATAATTACTTTACTTTTATGATAGTAAAACCAAACTTAATTTTATGTGATGTTATATTTGAACACAAGTATACAAATCTGCATAAGTATACATGATATAGTTTACTTATTTTAAGTGATTAAGCAAAATTAACTGTATTCTACTCAGAACAAAATTATTTTTCTTTAAATAGGTTAAACTTAAAGGAAATATTAGTAGGATTTTATGCATGTAAAAGCAGCAAAATTTGGGAAACTGGACTTTTAATTTAATCACACTGTTCATTATTTGGGAACAATGTAACAAATAACTTCAGGCAGTGAGAGCTGCACATAGACATTCCACCTTCTTTAGGCAACCTGGTAGTGGTGAAAAGACTCAATGATGACTTGAAGGATAACCTCATTAAATGGCAGTCCCCCTCACGGGTAACTTAATGGGAACGTGATCCTTTCCTGATGGACCCAGTGACCTGCACAGTAGCAGAAATGCAGTAAAACCCAGATTTCTTGATTCCCAGTTTATTTCTGTCTGTAGCAAATATAGGAGTCAGATAAAATGATTTGTGTGATATTTCTACCTCTGTATTCAAGTGATTTCAACTGACCTGCTCCTCGTCTTATCTACCTTTCAGTGTTTATAGATATTTCTTTACATTGTTCCTCCTGTACACCATTTCTTTCATGGAATGGTCATAGGTATTTTTAGAATAAATTCAACCTGATATTATTCTAAAAAAACATTAAATATTAGTGTGATTAATTTCAAATAGAGCTCTCCTATGATTCTGAATCCTGTTCCAAGTTTCATGATAAATGATATTTAAATATTTGCATGTTTTAGAAAGATCAAATTGTCTGTCGTTGCTCTCAGTAGAGCTTATCAGAGGTCTTTTGAAGGTGATTATTTTTTCAACAGTTTTGTGTTGAAACCTGTGTGTGTCTTGTATGCATGCACACATGCATGGGGTGTATGTGTGTATGCATGAATGTGTGTGATCTGTTTATTTTATATTTGAGCATTTATTGTAAGTATATCTGCTCATGTGTTTCTGTTCTGGTGCGTGGACCCTTTACTTCTTTTTCCTACAGACAAGGAAGCTTTCTGCAAAGAGAAAATTTTTATTTTTGAATCTTGCAAGAACTTGATACAGGTTGCCACTTCAGTCCCATCCAGTATGTATTATTCATAGACTAATGGCCTCTTACAGTCTCAAGGATACTCTGCAGGCCTCTGATGGGAAAATGCCACTTCCTTTTTCCATAATAATGGACGTTTCCTTCATCTAGCATGAAGGAATGGAAATCAGATATGTCCATTCCAAAGAAGGAGGCTAATTTCCACCTGCAAAGATTAAATGTTTTGATTTCTACTCAATAAAATGTTTGTTTCTCTTACTAATAAAAACTATTTTTTAAATTCCATGCCTATAGTATGAAAATGTTAGAAAATTTCAAATGAATCATTGATAGAATTCTCAATTATTGAATTTGTTATGCAGACTTTCTGAGAAATTTTTAGAACTCTGCAACCTCCTTCCTTCTCTCTTTCTTTGGATTTTCATTGTTCAAAATATTAGTAGTTTGTGTCCTAAGAGGAGAAAAGGAAAGAAAGTGAAAACAGAATTATATTTGCTAATAGTTTTTTTCCTCAAGTTTGATGACCTTTTATAATAAGTTCAGAATATATTTGTGGACCTCATCTTTTATGATATTAAGTTAAATAAATAGCTTTCTTTGTTTGTGTGATATTAAAAAGTCTGGATAATTCCAAGTATTCCGATGTTTACTAAAATTTTGTCTTTTCATATTGACTATTTGGCATATGCCAGCACAATTTTAAATGCTACTTTGCTGGGGATGATGACTTTTATCTGCTGCTTTTAATTTCTATTTTGATTTGTCCAATTTTGAATTTTAGCTAAGCTTTAGATTAACCTATACATATATTCTAGCAGTGTATTTGATAACTCAATTTTAATGTGACATCATTTGTATTAAGAAATGTTTGATGCAGGGAAGAAGACAGGAAACATTTATCAACTGGAACACTGAAAAGTAATAGATACTTAGACAATATGACTATATAAAATCTTCATGCTCCTCCTCCTCTTCTTCCTCATTTTATTCTTCTTCCTCTAAAAATTATTTTTCCAGCACAATAGAAATAGGAAAAACTGGCTACAAAAAACTACTATTCAAATATGAATGGTTTCACTTTCAACTTTATTTCTCTTTACTTACTATTACTGCAAGTCAGATTATGTTCTATCAGATCTAAAGAAAATAACTCTCCTTACAAATATCACCTAGCAACATGAGATTTCCACTAGAATGAAGTTTAAATATTAGAAATATTTTATGTTTTGGAATTGTTTTCATTATAAAATGACTGTAGGTTTAAAAATTCAGCAATACTAACTTGTGTTCTTTCTTTTAACATTTTTATATCTCTCATGTATGGTAGTCTAAACAGATCCAAATAAAAGGATGACTCAGGCAGTCCCTGCCCTGATAGGTTTGTCACTGAGCAACCTGTTTACCAGTCAATTGCAAATGTGAACTAATTTTTTCTAAATTACTTTACTTACAATTCTTAGATTTCCAAACAACCCTCAAAAATCTGGTTGACCTAGAGTACAACTAAAGTTCACTATATCAGGTTTTAAGTATACCAAGCAAACATTAGATAAATATTTTTATAGGAAATATGTGTCTATTTCAGAGTAATTCTAGCACCAGAAATTTTTAAATTGGCTCTTTCCTTTTAACAATGATGAAGTGTATTTCTGCATCAACTCATGAAGAAGTATTTTTCCAAAGCATCTTAAGAGCCCCTGGAAAGGTGTGTTAAAATAGTAAATTTAAATCATCTACTGCTTGACTGAATTAGGAAATGCAGGTAGCTGACAGCATGGTAGTAGGAAATATGGTTCACCATTCACCCATTCTGCACAGGTCATTCACAACTTACCACGTGTAATTTTCACTGTTGATACAATTAAGGTAATGGGACTTCCAAATTATGAATTTCTCTAAAATTAATTTTACAAGGCTAATTCTCTATTAATTTCTGATTTCTTATATATTTTGATGTTTGATGTTCTCTTAGAGATAAATTTTCTTTATTCTATGCTTTTTTTCTCCTCTGCTTAGCCTCCATAGTAAGTATTAAAAGTGTAATGGAAGTGTTAAGGATAGGTAGAGAACACATAAATTGCAGATATATTGATCCTGATATATTCTTTAGAACTTTGGGACTGCCTGTATGTATATGGAATATTCTTATATTGCCAATGCATGAATTGGCAATATAAGACATAGCATATATGTGCTATGTCATGTTATCAGTCTACAAAATCGGAAAAAATAGTTACATTCATAAAAATTACTATCAGATCCTTGGATAAAAATGTCTTTCCTAAACCCATCTCCATAGGGGGAATATTGATTTGATTACAAAGGCAAAAATAACATTTGCTATTTGTGTGCCACCATGAGCTCACAAATTCTCACTAGAAAAATCAGTTCACAGTATAAATTTTGAATTCAGCCTGACCTTTGATGTGACTGTCGTGCGTCCTTTTTGTTCTCTGCGCTATGGGGGTGGGGAAGGTCTGAGTGATGTGTCATCATATGTATGTGTCAGGAGCAGAGGCCAGTATTTACTTTAAAGGACAAGCCAGTCATGGAATGATAGCTAAGCAACATAATATGGTGGCTGATACCTCTCACTGAATTGACTGTCTGCTAATATAGTTGGGATTTTTTCCCTGTAGTGAATTTGTTGTCTATTTCTTAAAGCTTGTATTTCCTATTCTGACCTTTACTTCTAGCACACTAAAAGCCTTTCTACAGAATTACTTATTAATAAACTGGTCTGCTAGAGGAGATTAGTTTAAAATATATAAATTGTTTCTTTTTTAAGATAGTCTAATGATGCCTTATTCTGTCTTGAAATATTTAAAATGTTCAGATTTATTAATGCTAAGCATAACTTCAAAGTTAATGAAAAAAATCAACTACAGTAATTATACTGAGTGATTTTTAAAAAACGATTACACACAAATCTTGGAAATGTGTTTAGCCTCTGCCTATACACCATGATTAATATAGTGAAGGATTTCCCTCCACTTAAATGCCATGATTTGCATTTAATCAAACTACTCACAATTTTTTATTTATTTTAAAAATTGGCTATAAATGTTTAGGATTAGTTGGAAAAATATTCTTTCATTTCCTTTACCCTACTCAAATCTTCTCTAGCATAGGAATGAAAGAGGACTACATGTTGTCACCCTGGTGCAAATGATCTTGGAAACAATTCATGGCACAAGGCTCCAAGCTAAAGAAGGAGTGGGTAGAACTAAGACACTAAATTTTTTGATTTTTTTTGTTTGTTTTATGTTGAGAACACGGAAAGCTGTGACTTAGTTTACCCTTTGCCAGTGTTAACCACAACTAAATGACTCTCCTTTGATATCCTTTGTTTTTAAAGCTACTTACTAATCTATGGGGTTATCTCTTTGCTAGACAAAGATGAGTGCTCTAAGGATAATGGCGGGTGCCAACATGAGTGTGTCAACACAATGGGAAGCTACATGTGTCAGTGCCGTAATGGATTTGTGCTGCATGAAAATAAACATGATTGCAAGGAAGGTATGAAAGAAGTGTT
The DNA here is from genome assembly GCF_951394435.1 of Stenella coeruleoalba. Lineage (NCBI taxonomy): Eukaryota > Metazoa > Chordata > Mammalia > Artiodactyla > Delphinidae > Stenella > Stenella coeruleoalba. Next base: position 116,008,983 of record NC_137149.1, read on the forward strand.
CTTTTTTTGACAACATCTAGAATTTCATGCAGTTTGGGTAAAGCAGTCCTTCCAGGTAGAGTTAATCATATCAAATGAGTGTTAAATGTTAACTGTTCAAATGTCAAAAATAAAAATACATGCAGTGTTCAAAGATCCAAGTCATACTATTGGAAACCTTGTATTACCTAAAGGTACTGCACTTCATATATGGTTGGAATTAGAATAACTTTGTATAACAGACATAGAAGCTGCTGTGATGCCATCTGGCAGCCAGAAAGGCACTACATTATCCCTCAGTCTTCACAGAACAGACCTTATAACTATCTCCATATTTAAACTTAACTTCTGCTAAATGTTTTACATTTGGTTCAATTTCCCTCCCCAAAATATCTCATATATGTGCTACATGAGTGATGTCACTTTAAATACCAGGAGTATCAAATTCAAATGCCTACCAGAAGAAAGACATTTGAAAATACTGTGCCATTTAGAGTTTTAAGTCATGGTTTTGCCCCCTCCCCAGCACACACACACACAGAAGCATCCTAGTAACTCAATAGTAGCCTACCAGTTTTTGGTCCCAAATTCTTACCATATTCCAAGGTTTTATAAAGATAATTATCTTAATCTCCTGAGCCAATATGAGCTACATGGGAACAAGAAATAGTTATTCAGGTCTTATTTCTTCCTTTGTGGGTCTGCTCCTGAATTTTCCATTTAACTTGGATTTATTACTAAGGCAGGTTTCATAACTAGTCATTAGAACATGTAGAGTGGTGGGTGCCTGACTAGAACCACAGGTAGATAGCACTTCTTTGTATTCACATTCCAATAGTACAGAATACCCTGAATTGACCCTTGTTCCATTCAGTTCCATTCAAATATGGTCATATGTCACATTTTTTTCCTCTTTATTTCACAGAGTTAATGACATTGCCCAGAATCATATGCAAGTAGGATTTTTTTCTCTTTTTACTTTCATGTATGAGCATAAACCAATGAGATTGTGATATGTGTAACTTGGTAAAGTATTCTGATAAATCAATAGGCTGGGGAATAGGCCCAGTTATTTTGAAATGTGGAAGGTAATTCAGAAATAAAAAAGAGACAGCTTTTCAGAGTATGCATGTAGCCTGTCACTCACAGTTAGCAAATAAATTTAGATATCCAAAGTCTCTCTTCATTAGAGTAAATATTTTCAAGAAAGGACTTCTTTTTAAATGGAACTATATCCAGGCACCCCTAATAAAGTTCATCTTTACTGTTAGTAAAGGGGATGGATTTTCTTTCACCACTGCTATAGTACAGGTGCCTTATACAGTTTAGCAGTGAGCCTCTTGGCTTTGTCTTATAAACTAAACTATTTGCCAGATCTGGGAGATTCCACACTTCATATGGCCAAGGCAAGGACAGGGATAATGGGATTTAGGAAACCTTGTCAAGACAGGATCCAGACTTTAAGACTACTGTCTTGCTGCATGACCCTATATAGTTTGAAAGGAGCTAAATTTCACCCTTTTTTTGTGTTCCTTGGTTAAGAATCCAAATCTCCCTATGGAAACCCGGCACAATTAAAGCAAAGGTCTAGTCGGAGAGCATGTGCCAACAGCACAGTAATGTCAGTCATTTTGTCCTTACTGTGCAGCCCTGTAGTGCCACAAGTGTTTTTTCCATATAGTAGAGGATTTCCCCAGAGATTTCTTGGAAAATTTCACAGAATTAATTGTATTTTAGAATCGGTTACACAATACATAACAAATAATTTCCAGCCTAAGCCAGGATGTGCAGGGTGACACTTCATAAATTATATAGATAGAATACAGTCTGAGGATATTACATGCTTTTGAAGTTTGAAATTAACAATATTGGATGGTCCCCTCCAAGATGAAGTTGTTTAAATTGTAAGACCTAAAAGAAATTTCATGTTAATTGAATGACACTTTCTTAAATTAATTCAGAAGCTAGTAGCTGTTTACATATTTTTCCCCTTAGTGCTTCATTTCACTGTGATGAAATGACAGATAATTTACTTAAGCAGCTAAAATTATGGTTTAAGCATTCAAGTGTATACTTTAACAAAGAGAGAGAGAAAATGTAAAGACATGTTTCATAAAGTGGCTTAGTGATACTAGTTAGCTATAAATGATGTTTCTGTTAATAGGAAGAAAATAACTGAAAACGACATAGTCATTTTTGTTGTGGCATTGCATTAAATATTTTGCACATACCAAGAGTTGATAGCTTTGATTGTCAATAATGTTGCTCTGTTAAAATCTAAACTTACAGATCCAGCAGTTAAAAAGAGTTCATTTTCTTGTAGACATTTATTTAATTCATTGTAAACACAATTTCATGTGAACCCAAAACCAAACATTTTCTGATTATGATAATGATTATGCAACAGGTTTACCAAAGCAGATGAATATGATACTGGAGACTAGAGTGATGATTAGTTATTGAGGAAAATCTTTCATCAGGATAGTGTGTAAACAGGCTACTTCCTTGCTGGCCCAATTCTGGGCTAGATTTCCACACTAATTGATTTTATCATTATTGGCACAGCTGAGTGTGAACAGAAGATTCACAGTCCAAGTGGCTTCATCACTAGTCCCAACTGGCCAGACAAGTACCCAAGCAGGAAAGAATGCACATGGGAAATCAGTGCAACTCCTGGTCATCGAATCAAATTAGTAAGTGAGCGTGTTGTTCTTTTTTCTGTTAAGCTGCCTGCCCGTATCTTGCACAGCTAGTGCATGGAAATAAAATAAATAAAATGAATGTTTATTTAATTGAATTGAATTAGTAGGCAGGTGGGAAAGACTTTCTTTCTTATGTTTTCCTACTAACACTAAATAAATTCCTGATTTCCTAGATCAAGGTGATAGTAATGGTAGCCATGTAGTTCTTGTACAGTCTTCTTATCCTGGATGGGATGCTTTAAAAGGCATTACCAAAATTACTACAAAACAATATGTTCTACTTCCTAATATGTTATTGAAATAATGTTTCCAAATGGAGATATAAATGAAGGAACAAAAATATCAGAAATTCAGCAAGAAAGCAATAAGTATTCACTTCAATGCAGCATAGTAAATTCTATCAGTTGTGTCAATTCTATATGACTCATATACAAAGCATATGTATTTTTATAATAAAACTAATTTTGTCTTATGGTTTATGGAATATTATTTTTGCATAATGTAGTTGCCCTCTTTAGATGAGTACCGTTATCATTAGACTTCTTCCAAATTCAAATATGAATGTAATATATGTCCTCTCTCCTGTATTCTATGAATCTTGCATTCTGTCCTGGTCATCTGACAGTACATCTTAAATTTCATTATAGGCTACAGAATACTTGAAGAGTATACTTTAAAGAAATAGAATCATAGGAATATAGAAATTTTAACAATTTTCTGAAATATGCTGTTGTCAAAAGCAGGAAGGAATGCCAACTAACAAAGTTCAGGACAGTCTAACAAGAACCATAACAAAGGACAAGAAATTGTCTTGAGAATGAGGCTACCAGTCCACTGTAGCTTACTGGACCAGTCCAGTTAATTTTGAAAGTCTGTTTGAACCCTTTCCTTCAGTGGGTTTTTTTGGTCAATAAAGACATCTTATTCATATGCAACATAATAATAATATTATTAGAGACTGTCACTGAGATATTCATATTCCTATTATGGAGTTCCTTCCAATCACTGTATTTGTAAGATATCAGTATATGACTTTTTGAAAAGAGACATCAATTCATTTCAGCCACTCTTTGGAAGGATGCTAGGTGCTAAGATAACAACACTGTAGGATTTGATTGCTTTCCAGTCCTGTTGAAGACCCTGACTGAGATGATCACTCTCTGAAGCTTATGGGCTGAGATGCAAAGGCTGCATTCTTTTCAGCAGTGCAATAGCTAAGGCAGTTGGGAAAATGGATTTTCCTGAAGACTTTTGTGTGTGTGTGTACATCCAAGTTTCATCTGGTATCATATTCCTTCTCCCTGAAGAATCTCTTTTTATATTGTGTGTAGAGTAAGTCTGTGCAGAGTATGTATTTTATACCCAAAGATATTTTCATTGGGTATAAAATTCTAAGATAGCAATTTTGTTTTCTCAGCTGCACTTTAAATACCTGGCTCCACTATTTTCTGTCCTTCATGGTTTTTAATGTCTGTGGTAAATCTTAATTTTATTCCTGTGGAAATAATGATTCTTTTCTCTGATGGCTGCCTTCAACATTTTTTTATCAGCACTTTGAATATAATGTATCTGGGAGTGTGTGTGTGTGTGTGTGTGTGTGTGTGTGTGTGTGTGTGTGTGTCCATCTGTCTGTTTAGTAATTTATCCTTCTGAGAAATCTTTGAATTTCTTGCATCTATGTTGTGATGACTGCCATGAATTTTTGAAAACTCTTGACCATTATTTCTTGACAAACTTCTCCTGCATTATTGTCTCTCTTCTTCTGGGATTCAAATTACACATATGTGAGATTGTTTCATATTATCCCATAACTCTTGAATTCTGTTATTTTTTTGCCACTCTTTTTGTCTTTAAGCTTGGGTTATTTCTATGGGCCGGTCTTCAAGTTCAATGATTGTCTATTCAGTTGTCTTAAGTCTACTTATGAGTTTGACAGAGGTATTCTTTATCTCCCTTATCATGTTTTTTTATTTCTTGAATTTCCATTTGATTTTTTAGTAGAGTTCCTGTGTATTAGTCTGCTTAGGTGGCCATAACAAAATACCACAAATTGAGTGGCTAAAACAACAAAAATGTATTTTCTTACAGATCTGGAGGCTAGATGTTCAAGATCAAGGGACTGTGGGGACTGGTGTCTGGTGAGGCCTCTTTTCCTGACTTGTAGATGGCTGCTTTATCACTGTGTCCTCACTTGGCCTTTCCTCTGTGTGTACATATGGAGAGAGAGAGAGACAGAGACAGAGAGTGCATGCTCTGGTGTCTCTTCATCTTCTTATAAGGACATTAGCCCTGTGGGATCTGGCCTCACCCTTATGACCTCATTTAACCTTGATTACCTCCCTAAAGGACCTGTCTCCTAACGCAATCACATTGGGTTTAGGGCTTCAATGCATGTGTTTGGCCAGGATGCACAATTCAATTCATAACACCATCTCTGCTGAAATTTCTCATTTGATAGATTAAACATAGGGGTCATGTTTGAGTCTGCTCTGTTGATTATTTTCTCGCTTAACACTGTGCTTTTCTTCTTGCCTTTTTGTGTGTCATGTAATTTTTGATTAAACATCAGACATTTTGTGTTTAACAGTAGAGACTTTATGTCTGGAAATGGTTACATCTCTTCTGTTAGGCTGTTAGTGAATGTGTGTATATGGGAAGGGATGTTGTTGAGTGAATATAGTCAGTAATTAGCTGAGTTTGGGTTGTCTTTTTCCTATGATTACCTTCAGTGAACCATTGGCTTTAATTCCTTTCTCTTAGATTGAAGGCTGGAATTTCAGATGCATTTTCTCAATGTTTCTCCTTTACCTTTAGCTTCTGCTTTCATCTCTATCACAAATTGTATCCCTCTTCACACTTTTTTCCCTCAACCAGTGATAGACTGCAGTTACACACTGCTTGGTGCTTGGTAGTCTGGTGGTGAGGACAAGGGGTTCTCTACCTTAGACAGGATCTGTTTCTAGGTCTTAGAAATAGCCTTTCTCAGTGGTCCTGCCTCTTCTCTTCCTGGCAGCCAAACTCCATCTATCTCTGGTTGGTCTTCTCTGGGAGAGTTTCTTTTCCCTCTCCCAGTTGTAGCAGGTCTCTGATATTATTGGTGTAGGCTCCTGAGTCCAAGACTTCCCCAGGGTTGGAAGTTTTATTTGTTTGTTTGTTTGTTTAAGCTTTCCTGTGGCTACAGTGGGTCTGCATGTTTGCCCTGGTGTTGACAGGTTTTCTGCTCCTCCCCCAGAGGCTTATTTTATTTTCCAGAGAAAGGTTGCAACAGGACTTCATGCTTTTCTCCCAGCAGTGACCACTTCCCCCTCCAAGCCTGCAACACCAAGAAAGGTACTTGCCTAACTCCTACTCTTCCCACAGTCTTTCTCATGAGCAGGAGATTGAAGTCCATGGAGAAGAGCCTGCAAGTGGGTGCAAACTCTTGTGTCTACAGCTCCTAGGGTGCTATACTCTAGTCCACAGCTGACCTTTACAATACATTACAATTGTAGCTGAATGCATCTAACCTAGTTATATGGCACCCAGCATCTCTTCTAGCTGTAGTCTGTCACTGGTGACATGCTCGTGTCTCATCTCTCCTTGGCAGGGGCTGAGAGTCAGTGGATTTGATACTACTTGGTTGACTAGTGACTTTGGCTCTTTGATGTGTTCAGCAAAGTTGTGATTTTTTTACTTTACATAGGTTTTCTTGCTAGGGTAGAAGGAACACTAGACCCAGTTTTCTATATCCAAGGGGAAATAGAACTCCTAATATACCTTAACTCGAAAAAATGTCAATAATTTATTTTTTCTCAATTATATACCTTTCAGTTTATTGAGCATCCCTTTCAACTCTAGGACAGTCTGCTTCTTTACAAATTACAGGCAAATATTCCACTTGAAGATCAGGAGAGTCTGTTCAACAATGGTCATACATGCTAGTATCCTAAGAAGATAATTTTTGGAAGGAAAGGAGCTTTAATGCAACTATTGATCTTTGTTTTAAGTATTTGACTTTGTGATCTTTGTAGAAGTAGTTACAGTCTAAGCCAGAATATTAACAGGCATCAGAATTAACCTGGAAGACTTGTTAAAACACATTTTTGCCACTCCAAGTTTTCTGAATCAGAGCGTAATATTGATTCCACTCTCTTATTTCATTAATCATGTTTATATAAAACCTGACTCACAATATCACTCTAACAATCAGGATCAGTAGAAAGTGTGTTGTAACAGATTAGCTACCAACTTCAAGTGATATTTTAGTTCTATACTTTTTAACTCTTACCATTTTGACATTATTGTTGCTTACGTTTACTATTTTGTCTCCCTCCTTGTAATACAACTGTTAATGAATCTTACCTACTTTAAAACTGAAACCACTGTCTGTTACGGATCTCAGCCAATGGACATTTGGCCAGCACTGTTTGTAATATTCAAACCATTCAATTACCTACCTATATGTTTTGACATTTATTATACAGATTTGATCAAGAAGATATATTGTTTAAAATAAATGCATTTTGTTTGGTTTCTTTAGGATCCTTAATTTTCATGGAGGAACTTGAACCCAAACTAAATTTGGAAAATAGATTCCAAGGAAACTTGGAAAATTCTGAAATCTATTAATCCTGTTAGGTCAAGAGCTACTGATAGATACTCAGTTCAAAGCTAGTTTCTTTATAGGCCAAGGCAAAAAAGAAAAGGCAAAGAAAAGATTTGGTGTCCCTGTGTGCACCATGGAGCTTTCTTTACAACTCATATTTACTCCTCTTACCTTAGGCTGTGTGGAAAAATAAGAAAACATTTCTAAATATTTTACCTATTCATACAGAAGCAAAGAAAAGGAAATTGTCCTTGAAGACAGTTCCATGATATATTTTTTTAAAACACCTTGTTTATGAATTTTGAGAGTCTTACTGTTCTTTCTAACCCAGATATTCCTTTAACTTAACATAGAGTTGTATTGAGTGACGTGCAAGTAGTGGCTTATGGGTATAAGCAAGCCTCTTTCACTGCATCTGAGATAACCATTATTTTAGTTAATTTGGTTTATTTGTAAGACTACAAATGAATATTATTTAGGTTACTTAGATAATCTTGCCATTATGGAATATGAGAGGAATTACAATAAAATTCAGTGCCCTTTGTGAGATACAAGCATTCTTGTGCATAGTATTTATTTACCATAGTGTGGTTATCTATATCTAGTGTACAATAATTATGTGTAAGGACTGAACTATCAGTAGTGGTAGTTTATTACTGATTTATGGAAATTTAAGACTTCTGGCATTAATATGCAATTATTACCTTTTATGCACTGTTCTAGTTATCTACTGCTTCATAATAAGCTAACCCAAAACTTCATGACTTAAAACAAGAACCATTTTATAATATCCCATGGTTTTGTGGGGAAGAGGTCATGATTTGAGTAATGCTTTGCTGGCAATTCTTCAGTTGCCCATGGCGTTGATTGAGGTCAGTAAGTGATATTCACCTGGGGCATGGTCTGGCTGGGAGGGTCAAGTTGTCTTTAATTTTATGTCTGTCACCTTGGTAGGGAGGGCTAGAAGGCTGACTTAGCTGGGACAACCAGAGCACCTACACATGACCATTCTAGCATGGTGGTCTCAGGGGAACCATACCCTTTACATGGAAGTTCTGGATCCCCAAAAAGAGTGTTCCAAGAGGCCTAGGGGAGTACCCAAGTAGCTCCTGAACATTACCTCTATGCATTCTATAGTAAAGCAAATCAAAAAAGCTAACCAGTATTGAAGGGGAAGAATATTAGACTTCATGACTCAATGGGAGAAGTAGCAAAGAATGTGTAGCCATCTTTAATCCCACACATGCGTTTAAGTGTATGAGACAGCATATATTTGGGAAAGTAAAGATGACACAAATGAGTTACTGCCTATACTCTCCTAAGTAGTTTCTCTAGGCAAAGTCCAGAATGTGCAGTCAGAATACTGTTAGGTTGTAGTATACCACCTAGTATACAAACAGGAAATATTTAAAGGTAATTTTTTTCTAATTCAATACTAAATTCTATCCAGTAATATAAAATAGCAATTTGAATACAATAATAACATAAATTATGTCTATACATAATGAACATAATCATCAATTTTTGTCTTTAAGTCATGAATTCCCTATTATAAAGCAAAATATGAAAATCAAGTAGAATTGTGTGTATGAGTCAATATAGTGGTTCTTGAGGATTTTTTGCATTCTTGTATATACCTTCTCTTATCTTTATAAGACCCTGGAATATTACCTTCATATAAATGCAGTAAGCTAGGGAGCTGGGATCCAGAGACCCTGGGAGTGTCATTTTTAAAAATTCTAAAATAGTCACTCTCTCATATGAAATTCTACAAGTAAAAATATGAATGTTCTTAAGTTTTCCATTTCTTGAAAATGCTCTCCAAATTGTAAAATGTAGCTTGGGCACATTTGTATCTCTTAAAACTGTACTTAGGCTAAGACTGTGTGTATAGTTCCCAATGGTTTCAAAGTGGTATCTTGTATATTACCTGAAGTTGATGTCATAAATGACAGTTATAGATAAGGAAGCAGTCCCAGGCATTTAGATGACTTGGAAAGTTTATAAAGGTAGTAGGAGTCTAACTACCTTCAAGCCCAAGCATTCTGTCTCTACAGAAAAATCTTATTTTTCCTTACAGCATCCTGCATCAGAGAAGAAAGAGATCCATAATTGCTGTGTACACTTATGCAATAATTTAAATGGAAAATAATCATATTTCCTAATATGATTAGGAAAATTTGTTAGAATAACATCCTAACAAAATTACAATGATTAAATAAATGATTAAACAGATATACAGCAGAGACTTCTGTCTAGATCCTAGCACTGCTACTTACTAGTTGTGTTATCTTGGGAAGATACTTATTTTAAAACCTTGATTTCTTCATCTGGAAATTGAAGCTGCTGTTTACAAATTTTGTGTGTATACAAAATGAACTTGTATACAACGTATTTGGCACAGTGCTTTATTAAGTTCCAATAAATGCTGCTGTATGATATCATAATAATAATCATAATTATGATAATAATCTAAATTTTTTTATTTTTATTGAAAATTCAACCATGATCAAGTTTTTGTGTAGCCTTATAAATTTGAAATTCAATCCTTAGTGATCCACTGATTGTTTAGTAGCATATTGTTTAGCTTCCATGTGTTTGTATTTTTTGTAGTTTTTTTCTTATAATTGGTTTCTAGTCTCAAAGTGTTGTGATCTGAAAACATGCTTGATATGATTTCAGTTTTCTTAAATTTACTGAGACTTGTTTTGTAGGCTAGCATGTGACCTATCCTGGAGAATGTTCCATGTGCACTTGAAAAGAATGTGTTCTGTGGCTTTCAAATGGAGTGTTCTCTACATATCTATTAAGTTCAGCTGCTCTAATGGGTCATTTAAGGCCAGCGTTTCCAGATTCATTTTCTGTCTGGATGATCTGTCCATTGATGTAAGTGAGGTGTTAAAGTCCCCTTCTATTATTGGGTTACTGTCAATTTCTCCCTTTATGTCTGTTCATATTTGCTTTCTATATTCAATATTTAGGTGCTCCTATGCTGGGTGCCTGTATATTCACAATTGTTATATCTTCTTCTTGGATTGATCCCTTCATCATTATGTAGTGTCTTTGTCTCTTGTAACAGTCTTTATCTTAAAGTCTATTTTGTCTACTATAAGTATTGCTACTCCGGCTTTCTTTTGATTTCCATTTGCATGGAATACTTTTTTCCATCCCCTCACTTTCTGTGTGCCTATTTTTTTTTTTTGGCCATGCCACATGGCTCTCAGGATCTTAATTCTCTGACCCACACCCCCTTCAGTGGAAGCACAGAGTCCTAGCCACTGGACCACCAGGGAATTCTAAGTCTATGTGTGTCTTTAGATCGGAAGTTATTCTCCTGTAGGCAGCAAATATATGGGTCCTGTTTTGGTATCCATTCAGCGACTCTGTGTCTTTTGGCTGGAGCAATTAGTCTATTTACATTTAAGGTAATTATTGATATGCATGTTTTGTTGCCACTTTGTTAATGGTTTTGGGGTTGTTTTTGTAGGTCTTTTTTCCTTCCTTTTTCCCTTCTTTTGTCATTTGATGACTGTGTTTAATATTATGTTTTTAAAGTCCTTTTCCTTTTTATGTGTGCATATCTATTATAGATTTTTGGTTTGCAGTTACCACAGGTTTTTTTTTATAGCAGTCTATGTATATATGTGATTGTTTTAATTTGCTGATCTCTTAATTTCAAATGCATTTTAAAATCCCTGCATTTGTACTCTCCTCCCATAATGATTACTGTTTTGGGTATCATATTTTATGTCTAATTCTTTTGTGTATCCCTTAACTGCTTGCTCTGAATACAGGTGATTTTACTAGTTTTGTCTTTTAACCTCCTTACTAGCTTGTATGTGTATGATTTCCTAGCTTTGCTGCATGTTTGCCTTTACTGGTGAACTTTTTCATTTTGTAATTTTCTTGTTTCTAATTGTGGCCTTTTCTTTTTTGCCTAGACAGATTCCTTCAACATTTGTTGTGAAGCTGGTTTGGTGGTGCTGAATTCTTTTAGCTTTTGCTTGTCTGTAAAGTTATTGATTTCTCCATCAAATCTGAACAAGAACCTTGCTGGGTAGAGAATTCTTGGGTGGAAATTTTTCTCTTTCATCACTTTAAATATACTGTGCCACTCCCTCCTGGCCTGCAGAGTTTCTGCTGAAAAAATCAGCTGATAGTCTTATGGGAGTTCCCTTGTATGTTATTTGTTGTTTTTCCCTTTCTACTTTTAATATTCTCTCTTTATCTTTTTGTCATTTTTTTTAACATCTTTACTGGAGTATAATTTCTTCACACTGGTGTGTTAGTTTCTGCTTTATAACAAAGTAAATCAGTTATACATATACATATGTTCCCATATCTCTTCCCTCTTGTGCCTCCCTCCCTCCCACCCTCCCTATCCCACCCCTCTAGGTGGTCACAAACCACCAAGCTGATCTCCCTGTGCTATGTGGCTGCTTCCCACTGGCTATCTATTTTACCTTTGGTAGTATATATATGTCCATGCCACTCTCTCACTTTATCCAAGGTTACCCTTCCCCCTCCCCATATCCTCAAGTCCATTCTCTAGTAGGTCTGTGTCTTCATTCCCATTTTACCCCTAGTTTCTTCATGACCTTTTTTTTTTCTTACATTCCATACAAATGTGTTAGCATACAGTATTTGTCTTTCTCTTTCTGACTTTCTTCACTCTGTATGACAGACTCTAGGTCCATCCACTTCACTACAAATAATGCAATTTCATTTCTTTTTATGGCTGAGTAATATTCCATTGTGTATATGTGCCACATTTTCTATATCCATTCATCTGTTGATGGACATTTAGGTTGCTTCCATGTCCTGGTTATTGTAAATAGAGCTGAAATGAACATTGTGGTACATGACTCTTTTTTTTTGTTGTTGTTGTTGCTGTACCTGGGCCTCTCACTGCTGTGGCCTCTCCCGTTGCCAAACACAGGCTCCGGATGCGCAGGCTCAGTGGCCATGACTCAGGGGCCCAGCCGCTCCGCAGCATGTGGGATCTTCCTGGGCCGGGGCACGAACCCGTGTCCCCTGCATCGGCAGGTGGACTCTCAACCACTGCGCCACCAGGGAAGCCCCGGTACATGACACTTTTTAAATTATGGTTTTCTCAGGGTATATGCCCAGTAGTGAGATTGTTGGGTCGTATGGCAGTTCTACTTTTAGTTTCTTAAGGAACGTCCATACTGTTCTCCATAGTGGCTATATCAATGTACATTCACACCAACAAAGCAAGAGTGTTCCCTTTTCTCCACACCCTCTCCAGCATTTATTGTTTGTATGTTTGCTGATGATGGCCATTCTGACCGGTGTGAGATGATATATCATTGCAGTTTTGATTTGCATTTCTATAATGATTAATAAGGTTGAGCATTCTTTCATGTGTTTGTTGGCAATCTGTATATCTTCTTTGGAGAAACGACTATTTAGGTATTGTGCCCGTTTTTGGATTCGGTTTTTGGCTTTTTGTTATTGAGATGCATGAGCTGCTTGTAAATTTTGGAGATTAATTCTTTGTCATTTGCTTCATGTGCAAATATTTCTGCCCATTCTGAGGGTTGTCTTTTGGTCTTGTTTATGGTTTCCTTTGCTGTGCAAAAGCTTTGAAATTTCATTAGGTCCCATTTGTTTATTTTTGGTTTTATTTCCATTTCTCTAGGAGGTAGGTCAAAAAGGATCTGGCTGTGATTTTTGTCATAGAGTGTTCTGCCTATGTTTTCCTCTAAGAATTTGACAGTGTCTGGCCTTACATATAAGTCTTTAATCCATTTTGAGTTTATTTTTGTGTATGGTGTTAGGGAGTGTTGTTCTAATTTCATACTTTTACAGGTACCTGTCCAGTTTTCACAGCACCACTTATTGAAGAAGCTGTCTTTTCTCCACTGTACATTCCTGCCTCCTTTATCAAAGATAAGGTGACCATTTTTGTGTGTGAGTTTATCTCTGGGATTCCTATCCTGTTCCATTGATATATATTTCTGTATTTGTGCCAGTACCATATTGTCTTGATTACTGTAGCTTTGTAGTATAGTCTGAAATCAGGGAGCCTGATTCCTCCAGCTCCTTTTTTGAGTCTCAAAATTGCTCTGACTATTTGGGGTCTTTTGTGTTTCCATACAAATTGTGAAATTTTTTGTTCTAGTTCGGTGAAAAATGCCAGTGGTAGTTTCATAGGGATTGCATTGAATCTGTAGATTGCTTTGGGTAGTAGAGTCATTTTCACAAGGTTGATTCTTCCAATCCAAGAACATGGTATATCTCTCCATCTATTGTATCATCTTTAATTTCTTTCATCAGTGACTTATAATTTTCTGCATACAGGTCTTTTGTCTCCTTAGGTAGGTTTATTCCTAGCTGTTTTATTCTTTCTGTTGCAATGTTAAATGGGAGTGTTTTCTTAATTTCACTTTCAGATTTTTCATCATTAGTATATAGGAATGCGAGAGATTTCTGTGCATTAATTTTGTATCCTGCTACTTTACCAAATTCATTGGTTAGCTCTAATAGTTTTCTGGTAGCATCTTTAGGATTCTCTATGTATAGTATCATGTCATCTACAAACAGTGACAGCTTCATTTCTTCTTTTCTGATTTGGATTCCATTATTTCCTTTTCTTCTCTGATTACTGTGGCTAAAACTTCCAAAACTATGTTGAATAATAGTGGTGAGAGTGGGCAATCTTGTCTTGTTCCTGATCTTAGTGGAAGTGCTTTCAGTTTTTCACCATTGAGGATGATGTTCGCTGTGAGTTTGTCATATATGGCCTTTATCATGTTGAGGAAAGTTCGCTCTATGCCTACTTTCTGCAGGTTTTTTATCATAAATGGGTGTTGAATTTTGTCAAAAGCTTTCTCTGCATCTATTGAGATGATCATATGGTTTTTCTCCTTCAATTTGTTAATATGGTGTATCACGTTGATTGATTTGCGTATATTGAAGAATCCTTGCATTCCTGGAATAAATCCCACTTGATCATGGTATATGATGCTTTTAATGTGCTGTTGGATTCTGTTTGCTAGTATTTTGTTGAGGATTTTTGCATCTATCTTCATCAGTGATATTGGCCTGTAGTTTTCTTTCTTTGTGACATCTTTGTCTGATTTTGGTATCAGGGTGATGGTGGCCTCGTAAAATGAGATTGGGAGTGTTCCTTCCTCTGCTATATTTTGGAAGGGTGTTAGCTCTTCTCTAAATGTTTGATAGAATTTGCCTGTGAAGCCATCTGGTCCTGGGCTTTTGTTTCTTGGAAGATTTTTAATCACAGTTTCAATTTCAGTGCTTGTGATTGGTCTGTCATATTTTCTATTTCTTCCTGGTTCAGTCTCGGCAGGTTGTGCATTTCTAAGAATTTGTCCATTTCTTCCAGGTTGTCCATTTTATTGGCATAGAGTTGCTTGTAGTAATCTCTCATGATCCTTCGTATTTCTGCATTGTCAGTTGTTACTTCTCCTTTCTCATTTCTAATTATATTGATTTGAGTCTTTTCCCTTTTTTTCTTTGTAAGTCTGGCTAATGGTTAATCAATTTTGTTTATCTTCTCAAAGGACCAGCTTTTAGTTTTATTGATCTTTGTTATCATTTCCTTCATTTCTTTTTCATTTATTTCTGATCTTATCTTTATGATTTCTTTACTTCTGCTAACTTTGGGGGATTTTTTTGTTCTTCTTTCTCTAATTGCTTTAGGTGCAAGGTTAGGTTGTTTATTCAAGATGTTTCCTGTTTCTTAAGGTAGGATTGTATTGCTATAAACCTCCCTCGTAGAACTGCTTGCACTGCATCTCATAGGTTTTAGGTCATTGTATTTTCATTGTTATTTGTGTCTAGGTATTTTTTGATTTCTTAAGTGATCACTTCATTATTAAGTAGTTTATTGTTTAGCCTCCATGTGTTTGTATATTTTACAGCTCTTTTCCTGTCTTTCATATCTAGTCTAATAGCGTTGTGGTCAGAAAAGATACTTGATACGACTTCAACTGCTTAAATTTATCAAGGCTTGATTTGTGACCCAAGATATGATCTATCCTGGAGAATGTTCCTTGAGCACTTTAGAAAAATGTGTATACTGTTGTTTTTGGATGGAATATCCTATAAATATCAATTAAGTCCATCGTGTTTAATGTACCATTTAAGCTTGTGTTTCCTCATTTATTTTCATTTTGGATGTCCTGTCCATTGGTGAAAGTGGGGTGTTAAAATCCCATACTATGAAAGTGTTACTGTCGATTTTCCCTTCTATGGCTGTGTGTATATGCCTTATGTATTGATGTGTTCATATGTTGGGTGCATAAATATTTACAATTGTTATATCTTCTTCTTGGATCAATCCCTTGATCATTATGTAGTGTCTTTCTTTGTCTCTTGTAACAGTCTTTATTTTAAAATCTATTTTCTGTGATATGAGAATTGCTACTCTAGCTCTCTTTTGATTTCCATTTGCATGGAATATCTTTTTCCATCCCCTCACTTTCAGTCTGTATGTGTCCCTAGGTTGAAGTGGGTCTCTTGTAGACAGCATATATATGGGTCTTGTTTTTGTGTCCATTCAGCCAGTCTGTGTCTTTTGGTGGGAGCATTTAATCCATTTACATTTAAGGTAATAATTGATATGTATGTTCCTATTCCCATTTTCTTAATTTTTTTGGCATTGTTATTGTAGGTCTTTTCCTTCTCTTGTGTTTCTTGCCTAGAGAAGTTCCTTTAGCATTTGTTGTAAAGCTGGTTTTGTGGTTCTGAAGTCTCTCAGCTTTTCCTTGTCTGTAAAAGTTTTAATTTCTCCATCAAATCTGAATGAGATCCTTCTTGGCTAGTGTAATCTTGGTTGTAGGTTTTTCTCCTTTATCACTTTAAATATGTCCTGCCATTCCCTTCTGGCTTGCAGAGTTTCTGCTGAAAGATCAGCTGTTAACCTTATGGGAATTCCCTTGTGTGTTATTTGTGGTTTTTCCCTTGCTGCTTTTAATATGTTTTCTTTGTATTTAATTTTTGATAGTTTGATTAATATGTGTCTTGGCATGTTTCTTCTTGGATTTATCTTGTACGGGACTCTCTATGCTTCCTGGACTTGATTTACTATTTCCTTTCCCATATTAGGGAAGTTTTCAACTCTAATCTCTTCAAAGATTTGCTCAGTCCCTTTCTTTTTCTCTTCTTCTTCTGGGACCTCTATAATTCAAATATTGGTATGTTTAATGCTGTCACAGATGTCTCTGAGACTGTCCTCAGTTCCTTTCATTCTTCTTTCTTTATTCTGCTCTTCAGTAGCTATTTCTGCTATTTTATCTTCCAGCTCACGTATCCGTTCTGCCTCAGTTATTCTGCTATTGATCCCTTCTAGAGTAGTTTTAATTTCATTTATTGTGTTGTTCATTGTTGCTTGTTTCCTCTTTAGTTCTTCTAGGTCCTTGTTAAATGTTTCTTGCATTTTCTCTATTCTATTTCCAAGATTTTGGATCATCTTTAGTATCATTATTCTGAATTCTTTTTCAGGTAGACTGCCTATTTCCTCTTCATTTGTTAGGTTTGGTGCGTTTTTATCTTGCTCCTTCATCTGCTGTGTGTTTTTCTGTCTTCTCATTTACTTATCTTACAGTGTTTGGCGTCCCCTTTTTGCAGGCTACTGGTTCATAGTTTCCATTGTTTTTGGTGTCTGTCCACCGTAGCTAGGGTTGATTCAGTGGGTTGTGTAGGCCTCCTGATGGAGGTGACTTGTGCCTGTGTTCTGGTGGATGAGGCTGGATCTTGTCTTTCTAGTGGGCAGGTCCACGTCTGGTGGTGTGTTTTGGGGAGTCTGTGGCTTTATGATTTTAGGCAGCCTCTGTGCTAATGGATGGTGCTGTGTTCCTCTCTTGCTAGTTGTTTGGTGTATGGTGTCCAGCACTGTAGCTTGCTGGTTGTTGCATGAAGCTGGGTCTTGGTGTTGAGATGGAGATCTCTGTGAGATTTTTGTCATTTGATATTACGTGGGGCTGGGAGGTCTCTTTTGGATGAGTGTCCTGAAGTTGGCTCTCCCATGTCAGAGGCACAGTACTGACTACTGGCTGCAGCCCCAAGAGCCTTTCATCCACATGGCTCAGAATAAAAGGGAGAAAAATTGGAAAGAAAGAAAGAAACGAGGATAAAATAAAATAAAATAAAGTAAGATAAAATAAAATGAAGTTATTAAAATAAAAAATAGTTATGAAAAACAATTTTAATGTAAAAAAAAAAGAACGGATGGACAGAATCGTAGGACAAATGGTGAAAGCAAAGCTATACAGACAAAATCTCATACAGAAGCATACACATACACACTCACAAAAAGAGGAAAAGGGGAAAGAATAATATATCTTGCTCCCAAAGTCCACATCCTCAATTTGGGATGTTTTGTTGTCTATTCAGTTATTGCACAGATGCAGCATACATCAAGTTGATTTTGGAGCTTTAATCCACTGCTTCTGAGGCTGCTGGGAGAGATTTCCCTTTCTCTTCTTTGTTCGCACAGCTCCTGGGGCTCAGCTTTGGATTTGGACCCGCGTCTTTGTGTAGGTCTCCTGAGGGCATCTGTTCTTCACTCAGACAGGATGGGGTTAAAAGAGCAGCTGATTCAGGGGCTCTGGCTCACTCAGGCCGAGGGGAGGGAGGGTTACAGATGTGGGGCAAGCCTGTGGTGGCAGAGGCTGGTGTGATGTTGCACCAGCCTGATGTTTGCTGTGCGTTCTCCTGGGGAAGTTGTCCCTGGATCATGGCACCCTGGCAGTGGCAGACTGCACAGACTCCTGGGAGGGGTGGTGTGGATAGTGACCTGAGCCCACACACAGGCTTCATGGTGGCTGCAGCAGCAGCCTTAGCATCTCATACCTGTCTCTGGGATCCGCGCTGGTAGCCCCTGCTGGCTCCCATCTCTGGAGCTCTTTTAAGCAGTGCTCTTAATCCCCTCTCCTCATGCACCAGGAAGCAAAGAGGCAAGAAAAAGTCTCTTGCCTCTTAGGCAGGTCCCAAGTGTTGCCTGGACTCCCTTCCGGCTAGCTGTGGTGCACTAGCCCCCTTCAGGCTGTGTTCACACCACCAACCTCTGTCCTCTCCCTGCACTCCGACCGAAGCCCGAGCCTCAGCTCCCACCCCCCGCCCGCCCCGGCGGGTGAGCAGACAAGTCTCTCGGGCTGGCGAGTGCTGGTTGGCACCGATCCTCCGCGTGGGAATCTCTCTGCTTTGCCCTCCCTGTGGCTTCACTCTCCTCTGCCGTTCCGAAGCTCCCCCCTCCACCACCCACAGTCTCCACCTGCAAAGGGGCTTCCTAGTGTGTGGAAACCTTTCCTCCTTCACAGCTCCCTCCCACTGGTGCAGGTCCCATCCCTATTCTTTTGTCTCTGTTTTTTCTTTTTTCTTTTGCCCTACCCAGGTATGTGGGGAGTTTCTTGCCTTTCGGGAGGTCTGAGGTCTTCTGCCAGCGTTCAGTAGGTGTTCTATAGGAGCAGTTCCACGTGTATATTTCTGATGTATCTTGTGGGGAGTAAGGTGATATCCACATCTTACTCTTCCGCCATCTTCTCAAGACCCCCTTTTTGTCATTTTAATTACAATGTGTTGGAGTGTTTGGTGTGTTCCTCTTTGGATTAATCTTATATGTGACTCTGCACTTCCTGGACTTGGATGACTGTTTCATTTCCCATGTTAGGGAAGTTTTCAGCTATTTTGTCTTAAAATTCATTATCAGAACCATTTTCTTCTCCTTCTGAGAGTGTAATGCAAATATTAGTACACTTGATGTTGTTCCAGGGGTCTCTTAAACTGTCCTCATTTCTTTTCATTCTTTTTTCTTTTCTCTGTTCATCCGCAGTGATTTCCACTACTCTGTCTCCCAGCTTGCTGATCTGTTTCTCTATCAATTAGTCTACACTTTATTCCTTCTAGTGTATTTTTCATTTCAGTTATAATATTTTTCATCTCTGTTTGGTTGTTCTAACTCCTTGTTTAAACCTTCTAACCTTGTTTTTTGCATCATTCTCCTCCCAAGTTCTTTGATTATCTTTACAATCACTACCTTGAACCCTTTCTCATGTAGATTGCCTAGATCCACTTCATTTAGTTCTTCTGGCATTTTCATTTTGTTCCTTCATGGAACATGTTCCTCTGTCACTTCATTTTGCCTAAGTTGCTGTTTTTATTTTTATGTACCTAGTAGGTTGGTTATGTTTCCTCATCTTGGAGAAGGGGACTTTTGCAGATGCCCTATGTGTCCCAGCAGTGTGCTCCCTTCTTGTCACCCAAGGTATATGCTCTAGAAGTTCTCCCTATTAGGCCTGCATGGGTCCTTCAGTTGTGGCAGGCTGACTATGTGGGTGGACTATTAGGCTTGGTTGGCCCCTGGTCTGGTTGGTTGCTTGGACCTGCCTTGTGTGGAGGCTGTCAGCTGCTGGTTGGTGGGGCCTGGTCACAAGGCAGCTAGCTGCAGAACCCCGGGGGGCCCCAAGACTAGTGCTGGCTCACTAATGGGAAGAGTTAGGGTACATAAGACTCCGGGGCTGTTGCCCACACACTGGTGGGTGAAACCAAGTCCTGGTGTTAGTGCTGGACTACTGGAAGGCAGAATCAGGTTCTGGAGTCTGGTTACAGGGCCCAGGAGTCCCAGAGCTGATATAAGATCACTAGTGGGAGGGGTGGGGGCAGTTCCTGAAACACAGGTGGGTACTGGGTCTGGAGTGTTCTGGAGTTCGTGTTGGCCTGCTACTGGGCAGGGTCAGTGCCCACCTTGTCCCAGGGCAGGGTCTGGCCTGCTGTGGGAAGGTTAGGTCCACAGGTTATGGGATTGTGGTTTTCTTACATCTGTTTTCTGCTCCCTGGTGGGTGAGGCTGATCCAGAGGCTATGCCAGGCTTCCTGGGGGGACAGCACTAGGGCCCAGGGGATTCTGAAGCTGGTGCCTTCTCACTGGTGGGTAGAGCTGGGTCCTGGCCATCTACTGGGCAGGGCTGTGTCTAATGGGGTGTGGGCTCAGGAGGTCTTTAGGCAGCCTGTCTGTTGCTGGGTGAGGCCAGTCAATGCACAAATGAATGGACATGGTTGTGTTCCAGTAAAAGTTTAATTACAAAAAAGCAGGCTTCAAGCCAGATTTCCTCTATGGGACTTAGTTTCTTGACTGAGCTAATAAAGTTATGGATGAAAGAGTTTGAAATCATTCAGTTATAAATGTTTGTCCTCATTTCTCCTGAGAATCAGAGGGTGAAAATATTTGGCCTTACTTTCTATGGTAGGCAGAATAATGCTCCCCATTCCCCAAAGATGACCTTGTCCTAGTCCCCAGAAAAGTGTGTTGTATTGAGTCACTGAGTATGTGTTAATTTGCTAGAGCAGCAATAGGAAACTAATATATTTGCCTTGTTTTTAGAGTGTGTATCTGTTTGTGTGTGTGTGTGTGTGTGTGTGTTTAATCATGAGATGCTAAATGCATGGTAAGAGTTTTAAAGTAAAAGAAACCTTGGTTGAAAGATACTTGGAAAAAGTCTTCCTACTAGAAGAGGGATAAAGTTCTGAATGAATAAAAGGATAAAGTTCTATCATTCCTGGCTTCACCCTGTCTTGGTTCTGAGAGGCTCAACTGATCATTAAATTTCTGGTACTTTTTTCATATTCTGAATTACTCTTCATTAAAAACAAAATAAAACAAATGAAACAGAAATAAAGTTCTAGGCATAAGAGCACACAACAATAGGCTAATACAGTTATGTCATTTTTATTTTATTTATCATATCCTAAAGCTTTGCTAAGTTATATAGCTGTAATTCACAGCTTCATATATGGGATATTTGGAAAACAAAACACCCACAAGTGTTATATAATTCTCCACCATAAATCCATTATAAGTATATTTGATCACTGTTATAGAGTATTCATGGGAAAGAAAGGTCTTTTGAATCAGAAGGCTGGGGTTTATATATTCCACTGTGCCTTTTTTTCCCAGTGGCCTCCAATCCTTCCAACATCTTGTGGGAAACCAAATGATAGTTCTCACTGAAGGGAGGAAAAGGTGAAGGATGGCTAGAACTCGGAAGCTCTGAATTTCATCTCACAACTGCTCACATTGTATCAGTCTCTTTAATTCTCTTAGTTTAAATCTTAGCTAGATTTTATTTCCGCATTAAGCATTATCATTTTATTATGTTGTCCCTTGTGAATGTATCTTGTCCCTTGTAAATGTGACTTTGAATGGCCTTATCCTTTAGCCAGTGCCTGTATTTTCAGTAAAAGTACCTCTACAGATGTTCATATGAGGGAGCTGCATATGGAAGCTTGGCTGGTGGCCAGGAAGGTAGATTAGGCTTGTTTGGATGTTCCAGAAACACACAGTTATTCTTTCCAGTGCTTAAAATGAAAGTTCAATTTTATTCCTTTTGAATGAAACTCCTTAAATGCATTAGAATTTCTTACTAGGACTTTAATTTCTTTCATCAGTGTCTTATAATTTTCTGCATACAGGTCTTTTGTCTCCTTAGGTAGGTTTATTCCAAGATATTTTATTCTTTTTCTTGCAATGGTAAATGGGAGTGTTTTCTTAATTTCACTTTCAGATTTTTCATCATTATTATACAGGAATGCCAGAGATTTCTGTGCATTAATTTTGTATCCTGCAACTTTACCAAATTAATTGATAAGCTGTAGTAGTTTTATGGTAGCACCTTTAGGATACTTTATGTATACGCTCAAGTCATCTGCAAACAGTGACAGCTTTATTTCTTCTTTTCTGATTTGGATTCCTTTTATTTCCTTTTCTTCTCTGATTGCTGTGGCTAAAACTTCCAAATCTATGTTGAATAAGAGTGGTGAGAGTGGACAACCTTGTATTGTTCCTGATCTTAGTGGAAATAGTTTCAGTTTTTCACCATTGAGGACGATGTTGGCTGTGGATTTGTAATATATGGACTTGATTATGTTGAGGAAAATTCCCTCTGTGCCTACTTTCTGCAGGTTTTTTACCATAAGTGGGTGTAGAATTTTATCAGAAGCTTTCTCTGCATCTATTGAGAGGATCATACAGTTTTTCTCCTTCAATTTGTTAATATGGTGTATCACATTGATTGATTTGCGTATATTGAAGAATCCTTGCATTCCTGGAATAAACCCCACTTGATCATGGTGTATGATCCTTTTAATGTGCTTTTGGATTCTGTTTTCCAGTATTTTGTTGAGGATTTTTGCATCTATTTTCATCAGTGATATTAACCTCTAGTTTTCTTTCTTTGTGACATCTTTCTCTGGTTTTGGTAGCAGGGTGATGTTGGCCTCATAGAATGAGTTTGGGAGTGTTTCTCCCTCTGCTATACCTTGGAGGAGTTTGAGAAGGTAAGTGTTAGCTCTTCTCTAAATGTTTGATAGAATTTGCCTGTGAAGCCATCTGGTCCTGGGCTTTTGTTTGTTGGAAGATGTTTAATCACAGTTTCAATTTCAGTGCTTGTGATTGGTCTGTTCATATTTTCTATTTCTTCCTGATTCAGTCTTGGCAGGTTGTGCATTTCTAAGAGTTTGTCCATTTTTTCTAGGTTGTCCATTTTTTTGGCATAGAGTTGCTTGTAGTAATCTCTCATGATCTTTTGTATTTCTGCAGTGTCACTTGTTACTTCTCCTTTTTCATTTCTAATTCTATTGATTTGAGTCTTCTCCCTTTTTTTCTTGATGAGTCTGGCTAATGGTTTATCAATTGTGTTTATCTTCTCAAAAGACCAGCTTTTATTTTTACTGATCTTTGTTATCATTTCCTTCATTTCTTTTTCATTTATATCTGATCTGATCTTTATGATTTCTTTCCTTCTGCTAACTTTGGGGGTTTTTTGTTTCTCTTTCTCTAATTGCTTTAGGTGCATGGTTAAGTTGTTTATTTGAGATGTTTCCTGTTCTTCAGGTAGGATTGTATTGCTATAAACTTCCCTCCTAGGACTGATTTTGCTGCATCCCATAGGTTTTGGGTCGTCGTGTCTCCATTGTCATTTGTTTCTAGGTATTTTTTGATTTCCTCCTTGATTTCTTCAGTGATCACTTCATTATTAAGTAGTGTATTTTTTAGCCTCCATGTGTTTGTAATTTTTACAGATCTTTTCCTGTAATTGATATCTAGCCTCATAGCATTATGTTCGGAAAAGGTACTTGATAAAATTTCAATTTTCTTAAATTTACCAAGGCTTGATTTGTGACCCAAGATATGATCTATCCTGGAGAATGTTCCATGGGCAGTTGAGAAAAATGTGTATTCTCTTGTTTTTAGATGAAATGTCCTATAAATATCAATTAAGTCCATCTTGTTTAATGTATCATTTAAAGATTGTGTTTCCTTTTTTATTTTCATTTTGGATGTCCTGTCCGTTGTTAACCAATGGGGTGTAAATGTCCCATACTATGAATGTGTTACTGTTGATTTCCCCAATTATGGCTGTTGGTATTTGCCTTATGTATTGAGGTGCACCTATATTGGGTGCATAAATATTTACAATTGTTATATCTTCTTCTTGGATCTATCGCTTGATCATTATGTAGTGTCCTTCTTTGTCTCTTGTAAATGTCTTTATTTTGAAGTCATTTTGTCTGATATGAGAATTGCGACTCCAGCTTTCTTCTGATTTCCATTTGCACGGAATATCTTTTTCCATCCCCTCACTTTCAGTCTGTATGTTTCCCTAGGTCTGAAGTGGGTGTCTTGTAGACAGCATATATGTGGTCTTGTTTTTGTATCCATTATGCCAGTCCATGTCTTTTTGTGGGAGCATTTAATCCATTTACATTTAAGGTAATTATCAATATGTTTGTTCCTATTCCCATTTTCTTAATTGTTCTGGGTTTGTTATTGTAGGTCTTTTCCTTCTCTTGTGTTTCTTGCCTAGAGAAGTTCCTTTAGCATTTGTTGTAAAGCTGGTACGGTGGTTCTGAACTCTCTCAGCTTTTGCTTGTCTGTAAAGGTTTTAATTTCTCCATCAAATCTGAATGAGATCCTTGCTGGGTAGAGTAATCTTGGTTGCAGTTTTTTCTGCTTCATCACTTTAAATATGTCCTGGTACTCCCTTCTGCTTTGCAGAGTTTCTCCTGAAAGTTCAGCTGTTAACCTTATGGGGATTCCCTTGTGTGTTATTTGTTGTTTTTCCCTTGCTGTTTTTGATATTTGTTCTTTGTATTTAATTTTTGAAGTTTGATTAATATGTGTCTTGGCATGTTTCTCCTTTATTTATCCTGTATGGGACTCTCTGTGCTTCCTGGACTTGATTAACTATTTCCTTTCCTATATTAGTGAGGTTTTTAACTCTAATCTCTTCAAAGATTTGCTCAGTCCCTTTCTTTTTCTCTTTTTCTTCTGGGACCCCTATTATTCGAATATTGGTGCATTTAATGTTGTCCCAGAGGTCTCTGAGACTGTCCTCAGTTCTTTTCATTCTTCTTTCTTTATTCTTCTCTGCAGTAGTTATTTGCAGTATTTTATCTTCCAGGTCACCTATCCGTTCTTCTGCCTCAGTTATTCTGTTATTGATCCCTTCTAGAGTAGTTTTAATTTCATTTATTGTGTTGTTCATTGTTGCTTGTTTCCTCTTTAGTTCTTCTAGGTCCTTGTTAAATGTTTCTTGCATTTTCTCTATTCTATTTCCAAGATTTTGAATCATCTTTAGTATCATTATTCTGAATTCTTTTTCATGTAGACTGCCTATTTCCTCTTCATTTGTTAGGTTTGGTGTGTTTTTATCTTGCTCCTTCATCTGCTGTGTGTTTTTCTGTCTTCTCATTTTGCTTATCTTACTGTGTTTGGGGTCTCCTTTTTGCAGGCTGCAGGTTCGTAGTTCCCGTTGTTTTTGGTGTCTGTCCCCAGTAGCTAAGATTGGTTCCGTGGGTTGTGTAGGCTTCCAGGTGGAGGGGACTAGTGCCTGTGTTCTGGTGGATGAGACTGGATCTTGTCTTTCTGGTGGGCAGGTCCACATCTGGTGGTGTGTTTTGGGGTGTCTGTGAACTTATTATGATTTTAGGCAGCCTGTCTGCTAATGGGTGGCATTGTGTTCCTGTCTTGCTAGTTGTTTGGCATAGGGTGTCCAGCACTGTAGCTTGCTGGTCATTGAGTGAAGCTGGGTCTTGGTGTTGAGATGGAGATCTCTGGGAGATTTTTGCCATTTGATATTACATGGAGCTGGGAGGTCTCTTGTTGACCAGTGTCCTGAAGTTGGCTTTCCCACCTCAGTGGCACAGTCCTGATGCCTGGCTGGAGCACCAAAAGCCTTTCATCCACACGGCTCAGAATAAAAGGGGGAAAAAGTAGAAAGAAAGAAAGGAAGGAAGAAAGAGAATAAAATTAAATTAAATTAAAATAAATTTATTAAAATAAAAAATAATTATTAAGAAAAAAATTTTTTTAAGTAAAATATAAAACAAACAGACAGAATCCTAGGACAAATGGTGAAAGCCAAGCTATACAGACAAAATCTCACACAGAAGCATACACATACACACTCACTAAAAGAGGAAAAGGGGAAAAAATAATATATCTTGCTCTCAAAGTCCACCTCCTCAATTTTGGATGATTTATTGTCTGTTCAGGTACTCCACCGATGCAGGGTACATCAAGTTGATTTTGGATATTTAATCCGCCTCTCCTGAGGCTGCTGGGAGAAATTTCCCTTTCTCTTCTTTGTTTGCACAGCTCCTGGGGTTCAGCTTTGGATTCGGCCCCGCCTCTGCGTGTAGGTCGCCTGAGGGCATCTGTTGTTCGCTCAGACAGGACAGGGTTAAAGTAGCAGCTGATTCGGGGGCTCTGGCTCACTCAGGCCGGGGAGAGGGAGGGGTACGGATGTGGGGAGAGCCTGAAGCAGCAGAGGCCGGCATGACGTTGCAGCAGCCTGAGGCGCACCATGCGTTCTCCCGGGGAAGTTGTCCCTGGATCGCGGGACCCTGGCAGTGGCGGGCTGCACAGGCTCCCATGAGGGGAGGTGTGGAGAGTGACCTGTGCTCGCAGACAGGCTTCTTGGTGGCAGCTGCAGCGGTCTGAGCGTCTTATGCCCATCTCTGGGGTCCACGCTGATAGCCGCGGCTCACGCCCGTCTCTGGAGCTCCTTTTAGCTGCACTCTTAAACCCCTCTCCTCACGCACCAGGAAACAAAGAGGGAAGAAAAAGTCTCTTGCCTCTTAGGCAGGTCCAGAGTTTTTTCCGGACTCCCTCCCGGCTAGCTGTGGTGCACTAGCCCCCTTCAGGCTGTGTTCACGCCGCCAGTCCTCTCCCTGCGATCTGACCGAAGCCCGAGCCTCAGCTCCCAGCCCCGCCCGCACCGCCGGGTGAACAGACAAGCCTCTCGGGCTGGTGAGTGCTGTTCAGCACCGATCCTCTGTGAGGGAATCTCTCCGCTTTACTCTCCGCACCCCTGTTGCTGCACTCTCCTCCATGGCTCCGAAGTTCCCCCCGCTCCACCACCCGCAGTCTCCGCCAGCAAAGGGACTTCCTAGTGTGTGGAAACATTTCCTCCTTCACAGCTCCCTCCCACTGGTGCAGGTCCCGTCCCTATTCTTTTGTCTCTGCTTATATTTTTTTCTTTTGCCCTATCCAGGTACGTGGGGAGTTTCTTGCCTTTTGGGACGTCTGAGGTCTTCTGCCAGCGTTCAGTGGGTGTTCTGTAGGAGTTGTTCCACATGTAGATGTATTTCTGATGTATCTGTGGGGAGGAAGGTGATCTCCGCGTCTTACTCTTCCGCCATCTTCCCCCTCACCTCCGGTTATAACATTTTAATTTATATTTTTAAGTAGGGCACAGTGGAATGGGACATGAGAGATCAGCCCTTTTCCTTTTCTTTTGTCTCTTCAATCTTTTCTCCTACTCCCTAATTAATATAAATTGCTTCCTTCATTTCTTCCCTTACTCCTCTAAAGTCAGAAGTGAGAGCAGATGGTAGTGTGGTTGGAATAGATAAATGTGATCAACAGTGAGGGAGAACCTGTCTTAGTCACTTTTTTCTTTCAAAAATACAAAATGGTTGCTTTAAATTGAGAATTATAATCACTTCACAAAACTGCATTAAAGAAAACATGTATGTAGAAAGTTTATGTACAAATATTTTATGCTGTAGGGATTGTAGCAAAATTAATACATTTTCAAGCATATTTTATATTTCCTCCAATTTATTTTATATATTTTTTAGCTTTGCTCTATAGGCTTAAGTAGGAGTGATGGTTTATTTCTTGAATGTATGATGGTTTTTATGAGGAATGGAAAAAGCCTTAATTGGCAATGGCAAATAACCTAGAATCCCTGGGATTATTAATAGTTTGGACAAGTATTATTTTCAGTCAGTCTCAATTAAACTTTCCATCGTTATATTTAATGTGTTAAATATTTAATAAACTTTTATTTTAAGAATTTGCTACACACAAAAAAACATACTAAACTTTGCAAGACTCCAAATATTAAAATAAATGTACCATCTCTCTGAACAGTTAACTAAAAATAATCTAGCTTAAAGTCATATTAGTGTTTTCTAATAATATGGGTTGTAA
This sequence comes from Stenella coeruleoalba, assembly GCF_951394435.1. Lineage (NCBI taxonomy): Eukaryota > Metazoa > Chordata > Mammalia > Artiodactyla > Delphinidae > Stenella > Stenella coeruleoalba. The sequence goes on from NC_137149.1 coordinate 116,036,730, forward strand.
GATCTAAATAAAGAAATGTATAAGAAAAATCCCTTTGTGTTATGTGTTCTATTAAGATTTACTATATTTAATTTCTATGAAAATAATTACTTGTTTAATTATTTTATGGAGTTTTCTTTTTAGTTTAAGTGCTCAATGGTATGATGATGTTCAGTAGTTTATGATCATTAACACCAGAAGGACTCATTTTTTAAATATAATTGTTTAAAATTTTCTGATGCATTAAGAATAAATTCAGAATAAAATATCATTTGTTATTATAATCTGTCTAAATTCTGGAGTAGACTTAATTGCAATAGTAGAATTAGTTGCAATAGTCAAATAGTGCAATAGAATTTCACGTGAAGTTATTACATTGTTTTCCTCATTATAAAGTCTTCCTAGAGACTTCATATTCTATTGATTTCACACCCCTTTCAATAATGTGCTAGATGGATTGAATCCTTTGCATGGCCTGGACATATTATTGTTCTGTATTTCTACTCCAAAGAAAAGAACCCATTTTGAGTGATATGTGGCTTTTTTATTTTTTTCCCCTTTCTTTCTTTCTTTTTTAATAGATCTTTAGTGAGTTTGAGATTGAGCAGCATCAAGAATGTGCTTATGATCATTTGGAAGTATTTGATGGAGAAACGGAAAAATCACCAATTCTTGGACGACTGTGTGGGAACAAGATACCAGAGCCCCTTGTGGCTACTGGAAATAAAATGTTTGTTCGGTTTGTTTCTGATGCATCTGTTCAAAGAAAAGGCTTTCAAGCCACACATTCTACAGGTCAGTAAATTAGGGGATGCTTCTCTTTTCTGAGTAAGATCCAAGTTTCTCTTCTAGTGTGTGCAGGGGATCTATAACAGGATTATAAATGAATCAGAAGTCTCACTGAAGCACTGTGTGAAATATTTGAGAACCACATAACATCCTAACTAATATCTTTGTAGCTGTTGAACTAATTAAAAGAAACACAATAGTTTGATCTGATTCATGTTCAGTGTGGTATGATCAAGAAGAGCTATCTCTAAATATTTATGTAGTGTATTCCATGTTAACTTTAGCAGTTTGATTTATATGTTATATTTAACAGAAATCTATAGCTTGGAATTCAAAAATTTTGTTTTTGCTAAAATCCTACTTGTTTAGCTAACTTTCACATTAATATATTTTTGTAAACCAAATTTGGAATTTAACTCTCTGTTTTACAGAGTTTTATTTTTTTCCCTTTTATTTGGTAGGCAACACAGTCTTTTCCCTAATCCTAATCCCTAATTTGACTCTTACAGATTCCAGCTGTAATGGAAGTCTTTAAGAAATAAAATACAATTTAGAAAAATATGGAAAATTTTAAGCAAAAATTTCAAATAACTTTTTTATAATTTGGATCAAATTTATAATATATTCCATAAATGTCCAGTAAATATCCTTTTTTTATTCAGTTAAAAAAAAAAAAATCAATCATATTTACTGAAATCATTTAGCTTATAGTGACACCTAGTGGCAGTTCTAATGCCAAAACTATTGAGACACAAATCTATCTTGGCGTAAAATGCAGTATAATCGGCTACAAATTCATCAATGAAACAATTTTAGTGCAGTAATTTTTGTCATGGTTTCCTGATAATTGTTTTCTCCTTTCCTTTTAGTTTAGAAAACATAACTTTATTCCATTGTCCAATATTATTTTCCACTCTAGTATATTCTGTTATGAGCATTAGATTTATATTGAAGTCTATTTGTGAGAAAGTGGATATTGCCTGATTCATGCTAGTAATGACTGGACTCATAAATAATTATTTCTCATGATTAATATAAATATTCTGCTTTGAGAAAAATCTTTCATGGATTAAAATTTTCATACTAATGAAGGATTTTTTTATACACTTGATGTTTGTTCTTTAAATATTTTCCTGATAACTTGTCACACATTGAAGGAATGGAAAAATTGGAGTCCTATGACTTGATCAATATTTTTCTGAAGCACAGTTAATGGCACAATTTTTTAAATAATCGTGGCTGTCACAGGTTCTAAGAATGGAGTGTAAAAGTATGTTATCAAAACTCTTGAAAGAGCTGATACACTATTTTTAAATTACTTACCTATAAATTCCTCTGTTGTAGTTTCATAAAAACCTACTTTTATAGTTTCTCTTTTCCTCTTTACCTTTACCTTAAATCTCAAGTTTTCTTGCAGCTATATAACTCCATGACTCCTTAATTTTCATAGCCTCTGCTTTGGACCCATTTCAGTGTTTGTATTACCATTTAGAATCCACTGTTAGGATCTAATTATCTTATCATAGAGATCATATATTGAAATCCAATTGTATATATAGCATGCACTTGATATTTCAGGCACATACATATACTTAATATAAATTATATACATTGAGTTCTCAAAAGAGCTATATGATGTATGAATTATTATCTTTATCTTCAGATAAAGAAATTTAAAATCTGAAGGATTAATTAATTTGCAAAGACTTCTAAAATTATATCAAAGCCTGGATTTTATCCTAATTCTGTTTCCAATGCTCATGCACTTTCTACTATGGTATATTTTTTCTTAACATAAACATTTTGGATTAGGAAGGAAACCAATACAAAACTGGATCACTGTTAATTGAAACAATAGAGACTGAATGCTTCCTTATTTGTCTTAATCAAATCTTCTGTCCTAACTATCCAACTGAATAGGCTCATTTTTTCTCCCTGTTCAGTTCAAATCCAGTCAAATACCCACGTGATCAGCCTCAATCATAATTTGTAGGCAAAACATGATTCGGTCCTGTCATCTCAGAAATGAGGATTTTGAGACTAAGACTCAAATGAAACTGAAGTAGCACAAAAAATAATAGTTAGAATTAGAGTCCTAGCCTCCCAACTCCTGCTCAGTTGTGCTAGTCAAAATTTTTAGCATTAACTGTTTGTTTGTTTGCTTGTCTATTTTACATGTAAACTTTTGCTCTCACTTAACCAGCTGTCTTTGAATTTTCTGGGTAGATTTTATTTACACTGTTACTTTCAAGTAGCCATACATGATGGAATATTCTTATGTACTGCTTACTATTTATTTCTTTTGAAAGCTTTCTCTTTAACAAGTTTATTCCACAGTCTTTCATGAAATATTTATTTGGTACCTGCTTTGAATAGACACTGTAAAGTATTAGTAATTCATAGCAAAAAATTAGGAATTTTGTGGTAACTTATGAGAAAACAGAAGGAATTCCTGCCTTTTGACAGCTATAGTCTGATAAGTTAAACTTATGATTTTCAGTCAGTTTTTACCACCAAGACAGCCAAGCCCAGTACCACATCTGTCAATTTCTGCTAAATGTATAAAGCATTTATTCATTATTTAATGTTTTCTAGAATACATGTAACTTTTATTAAGGGGCCCTGAAGTATACATTTTAATTTGCTTGAGTACATTTATATTTCTATATACAATTTTAATTTTATCCACAAGGAAGGCTTATAATACTACAAATTTTGAAATTAAGTGAAGAGAAATATTAATATTGCTTTATAGCTATTTTTTTTACAAGTAATACTATCCAAATCAATGGGAAATGGACTTTGTTGGAAAAAGTCCCTTTTTCCTCTAAAGGTAGGTCCAAAATATAAAAGTCCAAATTTATTTTAATCAGGTAACAAATGGTGTTAGGCCAGCCTTAGATAAACTATTGAAGAAAAAAACTCAGTAAAAAAAAATAACCTATATATTCTCTCAGAGGATAAGGCTATAATACAGAAAAAGAGGGGGAGTGTGGAGAGAAAGTATTTTAAAACATGGCATGTCAGGTAGGACTTTATTCTGCAGCAGAAAGCATCATCCTAATTTAAAAATCAAATAATATATTATTAGGCTCCTTAGAAATTATTTTGATAGAACTTAATTAAATTATAGTGCCTACTAAAAGCATTTATTGCTCAAATTATAGGCCCTCACAGGGATTTAACACTTTACCAGGAAATGAACAGAAGTCTTTCCAAATTAAAATGAGGGCCACCCTTTCTGAAACATTTTAAGTCACTCTTAATTGTAGTTTAAGTCATTTGTTTTGAGTATTGTCATTTTCTAGAAGTTTTCAATAAAATCAAATAATGATGCCTCACATTTCAGATTCACAAAGGCTTTGTGAAATCTCTTTTTGTTTAAATACTTCATTTCCTTCTTGATTTCTGTTCTGATCTGGGGTTGACAGAGAATTGTCTCCTCTGGATCCTGATTTGTTTTGCTACTTTGTTTCTCTGAAGTAGGCACACAGAAGCCAGTGCCTCTCCCATAGTCCACCCCTTCCTGGGTTGTGGAATAAAAGTAATACAAGTGCTGACAGTTGTAAACAAAACAAATCACTGAATTATATCAAACTTTGAGAATAAGTCAAATTTTTAAAATATCTGTAAATGAGATTACACTGGTTTATACATTTATATATTGAATTCAGAAATACTTTCACAAAATATTTTACTGGCCTTCAAAAATATAATCCTTCCTTTCTGAAAACAGGTTAATAGTGCTTTAAATTGTTTTTCAATTTTTCTGGCTTTTCTTTTCATGCCTGAGTGGATCTCTAGGAGTATAGATGGTGGCATTTAGATATTCTGACTAGAAAATAATAACAAAATGATGATTGTGTATACTTATATGGCTTTTCCTATGTGCAAGGTATCCTTCAATGATTTTACATATATTAGCCCATCACTCTTCATCTAGACCCTATCATTTGAGTATATGTATGATCCCCAATTTAGGAATGAAGTGGGGAACAAAATCCCACAGCTGATGAAGCATAGAGCTCAGATTTGTACCCAGGCCAGTTAGCTGTGGAGTTCTGTCACACGGAGAGGACAATAATTCTTGGAATTACTGGAATAAGAGAAGCACCGTGGTGGGAAAGGAAGGATGCTTGCCTTCCAGTCTGTGACACTTAAGAGATGATTCCCAAGACTGATCAGTTTTACAGCTTTCCAGAGTGGTTCTAAGCACATGTGTTTCTTTACATGTTTACATTTGTAATTGTGGCACCTACATCAATAGATTGTGCAAGACACCCCACCTACCATCTGGAAGACAAAGGGACATCATTTAACATGATGGGGAAGCCATTCTCATGATTGAAACCCTAGTTGGAAGTTCTTTCATAAGTTAGTCGCACAAAGGTCTCTGAATGTGCAGTTGTCTGTGAAAATGCCCATAGTTTTGGTTGAGCCTACTTGTATTCAGACACATCTAGATGGGGTTCCATCCTGGGAATTCAGAAATATTTTGTTACTTAAAATCACCAAACCACAATGTAGGTAAATTATATACAAATCTGAAAAATCTAAGAATTTTAGCTGTCCTAATTCACTTTCACTGGGTCCTGCCAAGGACAATCTGGTCACAGATGACCACACCAGGGTTACAATTGTGTTTTGATAACCAGAGGCTTAGCTGTCCAAATCTTTCCACATTGGATTTTTGTTTTTGTTCCCTCCCAACTCATATCAGTTTTCTTGGGACTTTCCTGGTTTTAGTACTGAAATTACTGTTTCCCAGGAACCTCTCAGTCATTGGCAAATAAGGGCAGAAAGAAACTCTACTTTCTCCTGACACTTTTCATATCCCTTTCTTTTTTTTCCCTACCCCCAGCCATATGTTTGTATATGTACTTGGTTGGAGGAGACATTGTAGACTTCCTCTACAATTTATTCTCTAGTCATTGTAAAATCTGGGGGCTCAGACTACAAAGAGTTCCTGAGAAAATTTTGAAAATTTGTATTCTCTAAATTACACTAACTGTAAACCTTATGCAGGCTTATATATTTCTTTGGTATATTTACCTCTAATTACAAAAGTAGTAACTGGTAAAGCCTATATTTATTAATATCTCTCTGAAAAAGCCATAAAAAGAGCATTTTAAATTCCTTTATTTATTAAAATCACAAAATATAACTGACAAGGTGCTGGAACTACAAAAATAACTACAATTAATGATGTGTGTATGCTTTTCCCAACCAAGTTAGATAAATATTTCTACCTAAGTAAAGTAATACTGGTCTGTATATTCTATGCAGAGAGTTCTATATGACACATATACACATACAGGAGTTTTATATATTTTGCTGATCTTTAAGTTATTTCTTATTCCTTTGGATTCTGGGTTCTTAAATTATTAAGATTAAACTCAAATTAAGACACTGACCTTTTTTCCATGAAAACAGTTATTTAAGACTGAAAACAACATGAGATATAACAATAAAAAAATGCATTGAGAGTTACTATATGGCAGGTACTGTTTTAAGTGATTTTCATGTGTTAATCAAATCCTCAGAACCCACTAAGATTGGTACTATTATTATCATCTGCACTTTACTCTTGACCACTTTACCCTATGGATAAGAGAAGTGATGTCACTTATACAAAGTCACTGAGCTAGTAGGTATGGAGCTGAAATTCCAACCCAACAGTCTCTTTAGGGCCTATAGCAGTACCCACTATGCCATCTGAATCTTCAAATATAGGGAATATAACTGATGGTGGAAATGAATACAGAAGTTGGAGAGTGGTTAGACTATATTAAAAGAGAAATTTGAATTGTTAAACCTCATTGAGTTCACTTATTTTATTTTTCTTTCCTGGGCAGAATGTGGTGGCAGACTGAAAGTGGAATCAAAACCCAGAGATCTGTACTCACATGCTCAGTTTGGTGATAACAACTATCCAGGACAAGTTGACTGTGAATGGCTGTTAGTGTCAGAACGGGGCTCTCGACTTGAGTTATCTTTCCAGATTTTTGAAGTGGAAGAAGAAGCCGACTGTGGCTATGACTATCTTGAGCTCTTTGACGGTCTCGATTCAACAGCGGTGGGGCTTGGTCGATTCTGTGGATCAGGGGTAAATACAGTACGAGCAGGATACCATAGACATGATAAAAATGCCTATAAATTGGTGATTGATATGTGTAACACATGCAAATCAGCAGTGCTTTTACAAAATGGCTTGACAAGTTATAACATGCCTCTTCTTCCCTTACTTCTCCATCTCTAATGAATTTGCTCAATAATATTGAACAAGACAGATGAATTCAATAGCTATAATTTCTTGTTACTGTCCACATCCTTTTTCAATTCATGTTTTTATTGTGCAATAAATATTTAAATGTTTAATTATCTAAAAGAAATATGCCTAAATACACACCTTTGACAATTTTGTAAGCTTCATAAATTAAAGCATAAAGCAAAAAGAATATGCACATCATTGGCATTCCTCTCTCAACAATATATTTGATAAGTGACAGTATCTACCATTGGTGTGGGGGTTTAGCTGGTACTATTGAATGTTGCTCCATTGCAGTGGGCACAGGATGGAGTACAAAACATAGGTCAGAGGTTGTCAACATGAGAAATAAGAAACAGGAAAGCTTAAGGTTTTCTCAATGCTTTTCCCCCACGATTCACTGCATTAATATCAAATGTTCATCTGAATACATACTTTGTTCTGAAGATATTAGTCCCATTTTTCAAATGTCTACCAGTGACCATTTCTTAAATAACATTGAACTCCTGTCCAAATAGCTACTGAAATGAAACAAAAATTATTCTTGGTACTTAGATTATTAAAGCAAGAAGGAATGGACGATTTGGATTCTGGAAGTGGCTCTGCCTCAGAGCACCTTCTGAACTAGATTTAATGTCCCTTTATCCTTTGTGAACCTCACTTTAATTACTTGTAAATCAAAGGAAATTGGCTTAAAATTTTGGGAAAAAACACCAAGTTTCAGAACTTGGAAGTAAACTTAATTATGTTCAAAGCTCAGCTATATCACTGATCAGGCTTGTGATCTTGAGCATGTCATCTGTTCTCTGAAACTCAAGTTTTCTCATCTGTAAAATAAAGTCACTCTTATCCACTTTTCAATGTTGTTGGGAAGTTTAAATTATATACCAAAAAAATTCCCAAACATGAATTACATTGAAGAAAAAATAATTCATTCTTGTTGTTTGTTTATTTGTTTTGTTTGTTTTTGTCTTCAGCCACCAGAAGAGACCTATTCAATTGGTGATACAGTTTTAATTCATTTTCACACTGATGACACAATCAGCAAGAAAGGATTTCATATAAGATACAAAAGCATCAGATATCCAGATACCACGCATACCAAAAATTAACACCATAACCTCCATCAAAACATAAAGGAATGGGCATAATGGAAAGAAGATGTATTTCTTTTTTAAATGAAGATTTTAGCACAAAGTTTTATATAATGAGTTTGAGCAGAAGAAAACTGCAAGACCAGAATTATCTTTGTACTAAAAGAGAAGTTTCCAGCTAACCCTGATCAACATTACCAGGATACCTGAACTTCATTCTTGACAGTATAAATATAAACAAAGTTGGTGAAAGGGCATCTCATGCTTCAAAGAAGACTTCACAATCCTTTGTTCACAGCTCACCATAGCTGCTTCACAATTCAGACAGTCCCATTCAGGGTCTGTGACCCTGCAGAGTGTCCGTTTTGACAATTTTTCAATATATGGGAAAAGTAAAATGACCTTGCAGGTCATAAACTGGAATACCCTCTCCTTGTATCTTAGGATAATTGCTTTGACTTTGGATCTTGAAGACAGTGTAAACCAGACCCATATAAGTTGTTGTGAAGTGGGAGTCTCTTGAGGGTGGTTTATACTTTAAATGTGGGTATGACCAATGCTTGGAAACTGGAATATTTCAGCTTCATTATTTTCACTTGCAGGCTAAATTTACCTCTTTGAAACATAAATGATCTCGAGACCACTTCCTTTTTGTGACATTCTGACAAGTTTGAAATGTCAATACTATCTATCATTGCAGTTAACTCTAGATATCATTTATTTAAGTGCTGGAAAATGCCCAGTTGATTGGTAAACTCAGTTCTTTCAGTGAAAGTTCTGTCTTTTCATACCAAATTCAAGAAGACTTGTGATGTCTTATGAACTTGATGAGACAACTCCCAACAGGTGTGAACAGGATTCTTCTAAGCGACTGCCTGGATGGTTCATACTCAAGTTCCACTGCTGCTATTGTCTTTCTTTTGTTGTTGATCTGTTGTAGTTAATGTTGATGTTGTCATGGTTAATGTATTTTTTTTAATGAAATGAAATGAAGTGGAAGTAGGCCTTGTTAGAATTGAAAGATCTCTTTCTTTCTCTTCCTAGAAATCAGTTTTTTTAAATGCAATGTTGAAAAAAAAACGATTTGTTTCTGAAAGACTTTCCATGGTGCTATTCCATAAACATTTTTTTAAACAAAGTTTTTGACCTTTGAGCCAACCACCTGTAGACTATGAATGTCTCTGTCTGGCTGGTAGCACTTGAAGACTAAAGACTTAATGTATCAAGAGTATATCATTGCAAGGGCAACACTTGTCCTGTGGAACAACTGCTTATATTGCCTTAGAATTCTTTCACATGATCGAGCAGATCCTCCTAAGAGACACAACTTTTGAAAAGTTGAACATAATAGTGTATGTTAATTAGCATTTCTATGAGGAAAATCCATTTCTGTGACTGAGAGCATTGGATATAAGTATGGTGACTTGCTTTTACGGTAGAAAATGAATTTTCTGCTTTAAAGGCAGGTTTTTAAAAAAATATTAATGTATGTATATGTGAGGTTGTCTGAATGAGTGGAGTTACAAGGAGGTGAAAAGTAGTGGGTGGTTGAAAAGTTTAAATTTACATGCCAATTTCTACTAAAATCCTATTTAAAGTAGCACCTTTCATAGGACGTTTCATGGACAAATAATGGGAACTTCTAATTATTATCAACCCCATTTTAAAAAGGCTCCTTCCTTCAGAGAAACTCTATTTTCATATTTTTTGATATTGATATAGATTGCTATATGAAGTAGCTTTTGTTCTGTTACCTGTCCATGAACATTCAACATTTAATAAAATTGAGAATTTTTCTTCATTTTACAAAATTAAACTATACACACAGATTTAGCTTATTTGTTTTTTTTTTTTGTCATTGTTGCCTTGGAAATCTTTTCTTGCATATGAATTTTATTATGTAAATACATTTTTAAAACCAATCTTTTGATCTTACTGAATGTTACTTTGGAAATGTATAACTAACGCCTGCAATATAATGAGCTTTTTAGTGGAGCTGATTTATTCCAGTAACTCTTCTGTATTTTTTTTCACGAATCTCCAGTTAGCCAAAATATTGGGAATGGGAATTAGAGGAGAAAAAAAACATTAACACCTAATATACTACACTGTGCCCAGCCCAGTACTAGGCACATACACTAGCTCTTTTTAACCTTTATGCCACCCTTTGAGAACTGTGGTGATGTTCTCATTTTGTGGTTTAGGAACTGAGGCTCAAAGAAAGCATATAATGTTCCCAGGGTCACAGTGTAAAGTTAGATGTTAAAGCCCAGATTGTTTGATATAAAAATCTGTGTTTGTTCTACAAAATGTAGTAGAATCAATCTTGACCTATATAAATAGTAGATATATTTTATGATGAAACTTCTCCACATAAAGTCAATTTTAGAGGTGAATTACAGTAAAACTTTCAGGATAAGCATTGTTCCTTTCAGTAATAGCATGACAATTCAAATATCAACTGTAGATATCTTTAAGAACCATAGATAGTACTAGAAATGTGAAAAACAAAAAAACTACTATATAGTTTGGAGTTAGTAACTATGGGCCTTTTGTTAAAATAAATATATTAAATTATTTTATCTGGTGTAGTAGGAGAAATGTAGTGTTCTACTTTAAGAAATATTGTTAATATTCTGACTGACATCTTATTAGGCCACAATGAGCTGCCTTTGACACAACTGAGAAATAAAGTATTTAGAAGGCACACCACAGAGATGTTGTCATAACTTAGGTCTTCAATGGGAACATTAATTTTTTATTGTACCTTATGTCAGATATCAGCTCACTGAATATTATTTTTATATTAATTTGACTTTGGCTTAAGTGTGTTGTTAAATTCAAACACAAACAGCTTCGTTGTTATTGTGTTAATAATTGTTAATTACTGTTCTAGGCATTTTATTAGTTTTGTAAATTTATTTTCAACCTCTACTCTCTATCTGCCAAAGTTCTAACTCCTATACAATCCTCACTAACTATACATAGAAAAAAACTGCTCCCACTTTATATGATTTTACTAAATTATTTTTAAATTCAATTTTGAATATTAATCTAGTTTATTTAGGAAATCTTGACAACTGAACAAAACAACATTTTTAAATAAATATATGAGAAACAGCAATTCTATTTCCAAAGTCTCCAAATGTCCCCTGCCTGTGTTGGCTGAATTTTTGCTATCTTGGATTAATTTTCGTATACCACAGTTATCAGATTCAAATTCTGTTCAATTTTGTTTTTAAATGTCTTAGTCTCTTTTGTTTGGTTTCTATTACTATATTTTTGATAGTAAGCCTCAGATAATGAAATTTTATTCTCACATATAGAAAATCTCTAAAAGTATCTAATTACTCTTCACAAGGCTAAAATTTTTTTAAAAGAAACATTAAATTACATATTTCTTTAGATTTAGTAAACTATAGCCATGTGTGACATTAAAAATAACTTTTTTTAAAGCAATTAACAAAATGTTTGGAAATTTTATTTAACAATAATTTTATTTAGCAAGAATATTTTGGATAAAGGAAAACCTTAATACCACTTATTAAATCCTGCATGGGAGGAAGAAAACAGGAAAAATAATTACCATATAAAGATCTATAACTTGAGCTGCAGTGATGACTTCTGTTTTACTAGAAAAAATATGTAATATGAGCTTATCAAAAAGAAAGAAAAGATGGTCTATGGATGCATTTTTACATCAATGCATAATAAATGGTTACCAATGAACATTTAACTTTTAGTCTTTTAGTGCTATTGTTATAAAATTGAGAAATTTTGTCATTAGCTTAGGAAATGATGGAAAGGTTGGCTCTTATACAATGCAAAATATTATTATTAGTCTCCAAACTTTCTTTTGACATGTACTTTTTAAATTGTTCAGCTTTCAACCTACCTACATTTCACTCCCCACCAGTGTACTCAAACTGAATTCAGGCTTACCATGTAATTCTAGTCAATACCATGACACCTACTTGGTGCAGAGGTCAACACAAGGTGATTCCAAACAGTGTATAGGGCCCTGAGCATGTCTCATATATATAATCTCCCTCTTGTCCAATATTTTGAATACAAATTCAGTGCAATAAATCTCAACTTCTAACTTTAAAAGACTTGTAGGTAAACTATTACTTGGGTTAAAGCCTATAAAAAGAGAAGACCTAAGCACCAACCTGTAGTATAAGACATGTGGATATAAGGCCCTGGCAGCTGGGTCTTCTCCTGCATTTGCTGCCAGAGCAGAGGTGGTTGAAGTGGCAGGGAGAGGTTCATTTCAAGGAATGCCCTTAAAATTATTTAAACAGGAGAACACCCAGAAAGGACAAATAAAGTGAAAGGATTATAGATAATAAGGCTTGAATATGTAAATCTATCCTAAAGCATTATTTAATGGACATTCCATAGAGGGGTATAATTAAAAATTAAATTTCAGAAAAATTTTCCACAGAGATGTAATAAATTTGTTAAAGTCATTTTTACACCATTGTACATCTATTAGTTATGTTTGAATTTTATGGAAATAGAGTCTTTTGTATTAATTTTTGTCATTTTTAAGCCAAAAGACATAGACATTTATTTATTCAACAAATATTTGCTTAATTCCTATAATATGCTAAGCACTATGTTAAATATTAAGAATTTAATGAGACTTTAAAAAGAAAAACAATCACAATCTTTTCTTTCTTGAAAGTTAAATTCTAGTTGGAGAGATAAATATTAATATTAATTAAACGCAAATCACAAAAAGGCATAATTGCAATATAAAACATGCATGTGCAGAATTCCCTGGTAGTTCAGTGGTTAGGATTCCATGCTTCCACTTCAGGGGGCACAGGTTCGATCCCTCATCAGGGAAATAAGATCCCACGTGCCGCTGTGGTGCAGCCAAAAAAAAAAAAAATGCATGTGCATTTTACTACCATTTGGGGGGCACTCTTCCAAACAGCATGGTTTGGATTTTGAGACAAGTATTAACATAAGCATCCTTTCCTTATCCTTGATTTTCCACTGTCTTCTTACTTACATTTGTGCTTTCTAAAATTTCAACTTTTGTGTAAAATAACTTATTTTTGCATCAATCACATATTTTCAGCTTATAAATGAAATTATTTATTCTCATGATGAGCAATGAGAGTGGGATAACATATCAAAATTCTGATATTTATTTATGTAATTATTTAATAAACAAAACTAAACAATGTAATTTTATAAAAAACACTACCTTTTGAGGTGGCCAAGATGGAGAACCCTGACTTCACCTCCTCCCATGTACACATCAAAATTACAACTACTCACAGAGCAACTCTCTATGAGAACAACCTGAAAACTAGTAGAAAAGATTTTCCACAAAGACATAAGGAGGAAACCACAACGAGAAGGGTTGGAGAGGTAGAGACAAGACATAGTCAGACCCACAACCCACCAGTCAGCAAAACACAAAAGTATAGAATATCACAATTGTAGATGTCGTCCTCAAAGAGCAAGGACTCCAAGCCCCACATCAGGCTACCCCACCTGGGGGTTGTGTGCCAGGAAGATGAGCCCCCAGATTATCTGTTTTTGAAAATCAATGGGGCTTGTGTGCAGGAGAGCCAGAGGGACATAGGAAACAGAGCTCCACTCTTAAAGGGCACACACAAAATCTCACATGCTATGAGACCCAGTGCAGAGGCAGTAGTTTGAAAGAAGCCTTGGTCAGACCCATTTCCTGATCTTGGATAGCTTCCCAGAGGGGTAGGAGGCAAATGGAATGATATAGACACTAGCATGATATAGCATGATATAGCATGATATAGCATGATATAGCATGATATAGACACTAGCATGATATAGCTAGACTAGCTCATGATATAGACACTAGCAGCAGATATTATTGTCAGCTCATTCCAATGGAAAAACATTGGCACTGGCAAGCACAATTTTGGAATCCTCCTTCTAGCTTATTAGGGCCATGGACCCAGCCCTGCTCACCAACAAGACCCACCCTACCCCCAGATCACACACAGATTATCATATTAAAATATCATATTAAAATAATCATATATATGGGGTTATATATGACCTCATGGTAACCACATCCAAATTATAATAGGTACACATGCAAAAAAGTGAAGAGAATCTAAACATAATGCTAAATAAATTTGTCCTCAAATCACAAGGGAAGAGAGCAAAAGAAGAAGAAAGGAACAAATAAAAATTAGAAAAACAGCCTGAAAACAATTAGCAAGATGACAACAAGTACATACTTATAAGTAATTACTTTAAATGTAAATGGACAAAATGCTCCAGTCAAAAGATATAGAGTGGCTGAATGGATTTTTTAAAAGATCCATATATATGCTGCCTATAAGATACTCACTTCAGATTTAAAAACACACACAGACTGAAAGTGAGGGGATGGAAATAAGTATTCCATGAAAACGGAAATGAAAGGAAGCTGAGGTGGCAATATTTATATTAGACAAAATAGACTTTAAAACAAAGACTATAATAGGAGACAAAGAAAGACAGTTCCTAAGAATCAGGGATCAATTCAACCAGAAGACATAACAATTGTATATTTATATGCACCAAACATAGGAGCACCTAAACACATAAAGCAAATATTAACAAACATAAAGACAGAAATTGACAGTAACACAATAATAGCAGGGGACTTTAAGACATCACTTACATCAATGGATGGATAATTCAGACAAAAAATAAGGTAACACTGACCTTAAATGACACATTAGATCAGATGGAATTAACAAACATACACAGAACATTCTTACTAAAAGCAACAGAATACACATTCTTTTAAAGTGCACTTGGAACGTTCTCCAGGATAGATCACATGCTAAGCCTCCAAAAAAATCTCAGTAATTTGAAGAAGATTGAAATCTTATCAAACATCTTTTCCAAACACAACAATATGAGACTAGAAGTAAACTACTAGAGAAAAACTGAAAAAAAAAAATGGAAACACATGGAGGCTAAACAATAAGCTACTAACAACAAATGGGTCAATGAAGAAATAAAAAAGGAAATAAAAAATACCTAGAAATAAATTAAAATGGCAACATTGCAAACCAAATCTATTGGATGCAACACAAGCAGTTATGAAAGGGAAGTTTATAGCAATACAAGCTTACTTCAGGAAACAAGAAATATCTCAAATAAACACAAGCTAACCTTACACCTAAAGGAACTAGAAAAACAACAAGCAAAATCTAAAGTTAGTAGAAGAAAATAAATCATAAAGATCACAGAATAAATAAATGAAATGGAGACCAAAAAAATAGAAAAGATCAATGAAAGTAAGAGCTGGTTCTCTGAAAAGTTTTTAAAAATTTAAAAACCTTTACCCAGACTCATCAAGGAAGAAAGAGAGAGGGACCAAATAAATAAAATCAGAAATGAAAGATAATAAGTTACAACCAACACCACAAACATACAAATTATCATAAGAAATTACTACAATTATATGCCAACAAAACAATCAAACTAGAAGAATCATACAGATTCCCAATACTGAATCAGGAAGAAATAGAAAATATGAACAGACCAATTACTAGTAATGAAATTGAACCAGTAATTAAAAATCTCCCAAGAAGCAGAAGTCCAGGACTAGACAGCTTTACAGGTGAAGTCTACCAAACATTTAAAGAAGAGGTAACACTTAACCTTCTCAAACTAGTCCAAAATATTGGAGAGGAAGGAATACTTCTGAACTAATTCTACAAGGCCAACATCAGCCTGATACCAAAACCAGACAAAATTACATCACACACACAAAAAAATTTATAAGCCAATATCAGTGAAGAATATAGATGCAAAAATCCTTAATAAATATCAACATCTAAATTGAACAATATATTAAACACCATAATTAAGTGGGATTTCTACCAGGAATGCAAGAATGGTTCAATATCCACAAATCAATCAATGTGATACATCACATTAACAAAATGAAGAATAAAAGCCGTATGGTCAGGACTTCCTTGGTGGTCCAGTGATTAAGACTCTGCACTCCCAATGCAGAGGGCCTGGGTTCAATCCCTGGTCAGGGAACTAAATCCCATGTGCTGCAACTAAGAGCCTGCATGTCACAACAAAAAGATCCCACATCCTCAACTAAAGATCCTGCATGCTGCAACGAAGACCCTGCATGCCACAATTAAGACCTGGCACGACCAAATAAGTAAATAAATAAATATGCTTTCAAAAAAACATATGATCATCTCAATAGATGTAGGAAAAGCTTTTGATAAAACTCAACATCCATTTATGATAAAAGTTTTCCAGAAAGTGGACATAGAGAGTACATACCTCAACATAATAAGGGCAATATATGACAAAACCAAGCTGAATTCATACTCAGTGGTGAAAAATGGAAAGAATTTTCTCTAAGATCAGGGACAAGACAAGGATGCCCACTCTCACCATTTTTATTCAAGATAGTATTGGAAGTCCTAGCCACAACAATGAGACAAAAAAAAAATAAAAAGAATCTGAATAGGAAAAGAAGTTAAACTGTCACTGTTTAGAAATGACATAATACTATATACAGAAAATCCTAAAGAGGCTACCAAAAATGTTTTAGAACTCATGAATTCAGTAAAGTTGCAGGAAACAAAATTAATATATAGAAATCTGTACACACTGACAACAAATTATCAGAAAGAGGAATTAAGAGAACAATGTCATTTACATTTGCATCAAAAAGAATGAAATACATAGGAATGACTCTAACCAAGAAGATAAAAGACCTGTACTTGAAAAATTATGAGACACTGAGAAAAAAATTGAAGATGACACTAACAAATTGAATAATATACAGTGCTTATTGATTGAAATAATTAATACTGTTAAAATGACCATACTCCCCAAGACAATCTATAGATTCAATGCAATCCCTAAGACAATACCAAAGACTTTTTTCACAGAGCTAGGACAAAGAATTCTAAAATTTGTATGGAAACACAAGACTCCATATAGACAATGGAACCTTGAGAAAGGAGAACAAAGCTGCAGGTATCACACACCCTGATTTCAAACCATACTCAAATCTATAGTATTCAAAATCGTATGGGGTTAACACAGAAACAGTCACATTGATCAGTGGAATAGATGTCCTGAAATAAACCCAAACTTATATGATCAAATAATCTATGACAAAGGAGGCAGAAATATACAATGGGGAATAGACAGATTCTTCAATAAGTGGTGCTGGGAAAACTGAACAGCTACATGTAAAAGAATGTTACTAGAAAAATTTCTCACTCCATATACTAAATAAACTTAAAATGGATTAAAGACTTACATGTAAGACCTGAAACCATAAAACTGTTAAGAGAAATCATAGGCAGTATGCTCTTTGACATCAGTCTTAGCAATATTTTTTTTTGATATGTCTCCTCAGGCAAGGGAAATAAAAGCAAAATAATCAAATAAGACCACATCAAACTAAAAAGCTTTTGCACAGTGAGAGAAACTATCAACAAAATGAAAAGACAACCAACTGAATAAGAGAAGATATTTGAAAGCAATATATATGATAAGGGGTTATAACCACAAATATACAAAGAACTCATACAACCTAACATCAAAAAAAAAAAATCAACCCAAATTTAAAAATGGTCAGAGGCATGAATAGACATTTTTCCAAAGAAGACATACAGATGACCAAAAGGCACATGAAAAGATGCTCAATATCACTCATCATCAGGGAAATGCAAATCAAAACCATAATGAGATATCACTTCACACCTGTCAGATTGTCTATTATCAGTAAGTCAATAAATAACAAATGTTGGCAAGGATGTGGAGAAAAGGGAAACTGCACTGTGGGTGTGATGGTAAATTGGTCCAGCCACTCTGGAAAACAGTATGGAGGTTCCTCAAGAAATTAAAAATAAAACTACCATACAATTCAGCAATCCCACTTTTGGGTATTCATACAAATAAAACAAAAACACTAACTCAAAATGATATATGCACCCCTATGTTCATTGCAGCATTAATTATAATAGAAAGACATGGAAGCAACCTAAGTGTTCATGAACACATGAATGGGTTAAGAAGGTGTGATGCATATATATAAAATGCAATATTATTCATTCATAAAAATGAATGTAACCTTGTTGTGTGAAAAAACATGATGAACCTAGAGGGCAAGAAATAAGTAGTCAGACAGAGAATAACAAATGTCATATAATTATACTTATATGTGGAATCTAAAAATAAAATAAAATAAATAAACAAAACAAAACATAAACTGACTCACAGATACAGAGAATAAACTGGTGGTTGCCAGAGGGGAGGTGGGTATGGGGATGAGTGAAATAGGTGAGGGAAATTAAGAGCTACAGGTTTCCAGTTATAAAATAAATAAGCCATGGAGACGTAATGTTCAGCATGGGAATATATTCAACAATATTGTAACAAACTTGCATGGTGACAGATGAAAACTAGACATCCTTGTCTTCATTTTGTAATGTATAAAATATTAAATCACTATGTTGTACACCTAAAACTAATATAATATTGTAAGTCAATTATACCTCAATAAAAATATTTAGTAAAAACTTTAAAAACAAGTTTTAAATGGATTCTTAAATAAAATAACATAACTGATGTACATTTATATACTTTATTAATTCAAAGTCAGTACTTATAGAGAGCACAATAAGTATGTTATTCCAATTTTGCAGATGAGGATCATGAATATATAATAAATTTAAAATTTTATAAGATTATATGGTGTCTACAATAAAATATATTTGAAAAAGAGTTGATATATACATTAAATTTTAAATTGTAATTTGACATCCATGAAGATAACACTTTTATTTCTAATTTATTTATTTATTAATTTTTTTTTGTCCAAATTATTATCTTTCATTTTTCTAACATCTTTATTGGAGTATAATTGCTTTACAATGGTGTGTTAGTTTCTGCTTTATAAGAAAGTGAATCAGTTATACATATACATATGTGCCCAAATCTCTTCCCTCTTGCGTCTCCTTCCCTCCCACCCTCCCTATCCCAGCCGTCTACGTGGTCACAAAGCACCGAGCTGATCTCCCTGTGCTATGCGGCTGCTTCCCACTAGCTATGTATTTTACATTTGGTAGTGTATATATGTCCATGCCACTCTCTCTATTTGTCAGAGCTCACCTTCCCCCTCCCCATATCCTGAAGTCCATTCTCTAGTAAGTCTGTGTCTTTATTCCCGTCTTACCCCTAGGTTCTTCATGACATATTTTTTCTTAGATTCCATATATATGTGTTAGCATACGGTATTTGTCTTTCTCTTTCTGACTTACTTCACTCTGTATGACAAACTCTAGGTCCATCCACCTCACTACAAATAACTCAATTTCTTTTCTTTTTATGGCTAAGTAATATTCCGTTATATATATATGTGCCATATCTTCTTTATCCACTCATCCGATGATGGACACTTAGGTTGCTAAAACCTATTGTCTATTGTAAATAGAGCTGCAATGAACATTTTGGTACATGACTATTTTTGAATTATGGTTTTCTCAGGGTATATGACCAGTAGGGGGATTGCTGGATTGTATGGTAGTTCAATTTGTAGTGTTTTAATGAACCTCCATACTGTTCTTCATAGTGGCTGAACCAATTCACATTCCCACCAGCAGTGCAAGAGTGTTCCCTTTTCTCCACACCCTCTCCAGCCTTTATTTTTTCTAGATTTTTTGATGATGGCCATTCTGACTGGTGTGAGATGATATCTCATTGTAGTTTTGATTTGCATTTCTCTAATGATTAATGATGTTGAGCATTCTTTCATGTGTTTGTTGGCAATCTGTATATCTTCTTTAAAGAAATGGCTGCTTAGGTCTTGTACCCAGTTTTAGATTGGGTTGTTTGTTTTTTTGTTATTGAGCTGTATGATCTTCTTGTAAATCCTGAAGATTAACCTTTGTCAGCTGCTTCATTTGCAAATACTTTCTCCCATTCTGAGGGTTGTCTTTTGGTCTTGTTTATGGTTTCCTTTGCTATGCAAAAGCTTTGAAGTTTCATTAGGTCTCATTTGTTTATTTTTGCTTTTATTTCCATTTCTCTAGGAGGTGGGTCAAAAAGGATCTTGCTGTGATTTATGTCATAGACTGTTCTGCCTATGTTTTCCTCTAAGAGTTTGATAGTTTCTGGCCTTACATTTAGGTCTTTAATCCATTTTGAGCTTATTTTTGTGTATGGTGCTAGGGAGTGATCTAATCTCATACTTTTACATGTACCTGTCCAGTTTTCCCAGAACCACTTATTGAAGAGGCTGTCCTTTCTCCACTGTATAATCTTGCCTCCTTTATCAACGATAAGGTGACCATATGTGTGTGGGTTTATCTCTGGTCTTTCTATTCTGTTCCAGTGACCTATATTTCTGTTTTTGTGCCTGTACCATACTGCCTTGATTACTGTAGCTTTGTAGTATAGTCTGAAGTCAGGGAGCCTGATTCCTCCAGCTCCTTTTTTCGTTCTCAAGATTGATTTGGCTCTTCAGGGTCTTTTGTGTTTCCATACAAATTGTGAAATTTTTTGCTATGGTTCTGTGAAAAATGCCAGTGGTAGTTTGATAGGGATTGCATTGAATCTGTAGATTGCTTTGGGTAGTAGAGTCATTTTTACAATGTTGATTCTTCCAATCCAAGAACATGGTATATCTCTCCATCTATTTGTATCATTTTTAATTTCTTTCATCAGTGTCTTATAATTTTCTGCATACAGGTCTTTTGTCTCCTTAGGTAGATTTATTCCTAGATATTTTATTCTTTTTGTTGCAGTGGTAAATGGGAGTGTTTTCTTAATTTTGCTTTCAGATTTTTCATCCTTTGTGTATAGGAATGCCAGAGATTTCTGTGCATTAATTTTGTATCCTGCTACACGGATACAAAAGAACCAAATTCATTGATTAGCCCTAAGAGTTTTCTGGTAGCATCTTTAGGATTCTCTATGTACAGTATCATGTAATCTGCAAACAGTGACAACTTTACTTCTCCTTTTCCGATTTGTATTCCTTTTATTTCCTTTTCTTCTCTGATTACTGTGGCTAAGCCTTCCAAAACTATGTTGAATAAGAGTGGTGAGAGTGGGCAACCTTGTCTTGTTCCTGATCTTAGTGGAAATGCTTTCAGTGTTTCACCATTGAGGATGATGTTGGCTGTGGATTTATCATATATGGACTTGATTATGTTGACGAAAGTTCCCTCTATGCCTACTTCCTTCAGGGTTTTTCTCATAAATAGGTGACGAATTTTGTTGAAAGTTTCCTCTGCATCTATTGAAATGATCATATGGTTTTTCTCCTTCAATTTGTTAATATGGTGTATCATGTTCATTGATTTGCGTATTGAAGAATCCTTGCATTCCTGGGATAATCCGCACTTGATTATGTTGTATGATCCTTTTAATGTGCTGTTGGATTCTGTTTGCAAGTATTTTGTTGAGGATTTTTGTGTCTATGTTCATCAGTGATATTGGCCTGTAGTTTTCTTTCTTTGTAATATCGTTGTCTGGGGTTGGTATCAGGGTGATGGTGGACTTGTAGAATGAGTTTGGGAGTGTTCCTCCCTCTGCTATATATTAGAAGAGTTTGAGAAGGATAGGTGTTAGCTCTTCTCTAAATGTTTGATAGAATTTGCCTGTGAAGCCATCTGGTCCTGGACTTTTGTTTGTTGGAAAATGTTTAATCACAGTTTCAATTTCAGTGCTTGTGATGGGTCTGTTCATATTTTCTATTTCTTCCTGGTTCAGTCTCAGCAGGTTGTGCATATCTAAGAATTTGTCCATTTCTTCCAGGTTATCCATTTTATTGGCATAGAGTTGCTTGTAGTAATCTTTCTTGATCTTTTGTATTTCTGCAGTGTCAGTTGTTACTTCTCCATTTCTAATTCTATTGATTTGAGTATTCTCTCTTTTTTTCCTGATGAGTCAGGCTAATGGTTTATCATTTTTGTTTATCTTCTCAAAGAACTAGCTTTTAGTTTTACTGATCTTTGCTATCATTTCCTTCAATTACTTTTCATTTATTTCTGATTTGATCTTTATGATTTCTTTCCTTCTGCCAAATTTGGGGTTTTTTGCTATTCTTTCTCTAATTGCTTTAGGTGCAGGGTTAGGTTGTTTATTCGAGATGTTTCCTGTTTCTTAAGGTAGGATTGTATGTTATAAACTTCCCTCTTAGAACTGCTTTTGCTGGATCCCATTGGTTTTGGGTGGACGTATCTCCATGTCATTTGTTTCTAAGTATTTTTGATTTCCTCTTTGATTTCTTCAGTGATCACTTGGTTATTATGTAGTGTATTGTTTAGCCTCTATGTGTTTGTAGTTTTTACAGATCTTTTCCTGTAATTGATATCTAGTCTCATAGCATTGTTGTCAGAAAAGATACTTGATACAATTTCAATATTCTTAAATTTATCAAGGCTTGATTTGTGACCCAAGATATGATCTATCGTGGAGAATGTTCCACAAGCACTTGAGAAAAATGTGTAATCTGTTGTTCTTGGATGGAATGTCCTATAAATATCAATTAAGTCCATCTTGTTTAATGTATCATTTAAAGCTTGTGTTTCCTTATTTATTTTCATTGTGGATGTCCTGTCCATTGGTGAAAGTCAGGTGTTAAGGTCCCATACTACGAAAGTGTTACTGTCGATTTTCCCTTTTATGGCTGTGTGTATTTGCCTTATGTATTGAGACTTTCCTATGTTGGGTGCATAAATATTTACAATTGTTATATCTTCTTCTTGGATCAATCCCTTGATCATTATGTAGTGTCTTTCTTTGTCTCTTGTAATAGTACTTATTTTAAAGTCTATTGTGTCTGATATGAGAATAGTTACTCAGGCTTCCTTTTGATTTCCATTTACATGGAATATCTTTTTCCATCCCCTCACTTTCAGTCTGTATGTTTCCCTAGGTCTGAAGTGGGTCTCTTGTAGACAGCATATATATGGGTCTTGTTTTTGTATCCATTCAGCCAGTCTGTGTCTTTTTGTGGGAGTATTTAATCCATTTACATTTAAGGTAATTATCAATATGTATGTCCTATTCCCATTTTCTTGTTTTGGGTTTGTTATTGTAGGTCATTTCCTTCTCTTGTGTTTCTTGCCTAGAGAAGTTCCTTTAGCGTTTGTTGTAAAGCTGGTTTGGTGTGGCTGAACTCTCTCAGCTTTTGCTTGTCTGTAAAGATTTTAATTTCTCCATCAAATCTGAATGAGATCCTTGCTGGGTAGAGTAATCTTGGTTGAAGGATTTTCTCCTACATCACTTTAAATATGTCCTGCCACTCCTTTCTGGCTTGCAGAGTTTCTGCTGAAAGATCAGCTGTTAACCTTATGGGGATTCCCTTGTGTGTTATTTGTTGTTTTTCCCTTGCTGCTTTTAATATGTTTTCTTTGTATTTAATTCTTGACAGTTTGATTAATATGTGTATTGGCATGTTTCTCCTTGCATTTGTCCTGTATGGGACTCTCTGTGCTTCCTAGACTTGATTAACTATTTCCTTTCCCATATTAGGGAAGTTTTCAACTATAATCTCTTCAAAGATTTTCTCAGTCCCTTTCTTTTTCTCTTCTTCTTCTGGAACCCCTGTAATTCGAATGTTGGTGCGTTTAATGTTGTCCCAGAGATCTCTGAGACTGTCCTCATTTCTTTTCATTCTTTTTTCTTTATTCTGCTCTGCAGTAGTTATTTCCACTATTTTATCTTCCAGGTCACTTATCCGTTCTTCTGCCTCAGTTATTCTGCTATTGATCCCATCTAGAGTATTCTCAATTTCCTTAATTGTGTTGTTCATCATTGTTTGTTTCATCTTTAGTTCTTCTAGGTCCTTGTTAAATGTTTCTTGCATTTTGTCTATTCTATTTCCAAGATTTTGGATCATCTCTACTCTCATTATTCTGAATTCTTATTCAGGTAGACTGCCTATTTCCTCTTCATTTGTTAGGTCTGGTGGGTTTTTATCTTGATCCTTCATCTGCTGTGTGTTTTTCTGTCTTCTCATTTTGCTTATCTTACTGCGTTTGGGGTCTCCTTTTTGCAGGCTGCAGGTTCGTATTTCTCGTTGTTTTTGGTGTCTGTCCCTAGTGGCTAAGGTTGGTTCAGTGTGTTGTGTATGCTTCCTGGTGGAGGGGACTAGTGCCTGTATTCTGGTGGATGAGGCTTGATCTTGTCTTTCTGGTGGGCAGGTCCACGTCTGGTGGTGTGTTTTGGGGTGTCTGTGAACTTATTATGATTTTAGGCTGCCTCTCTGCTAATGGGTAGGGTTGTGTTCCTGTTTTGCTAGTTGTTTGGCATAGGGTATGCAGCACTGTAGCTTGCTGGTCGTTGAGTGGAGCTGGGTGCTGGCATTGAGATTGACATCTCTGGGAGACTTTCGCCATTTGATATTATGTGGAGCTGGGAGGTCACCTGTGGACCAGTGTCCTGAAGTTGGCTCTCCCACCTCAGAGGCACAGCACTGACTCCTGGATGCAGCACCAAGAGCCTTTCATCCACACAGCTCAGAATAAAAGGGAGAAAAAATAGAAAGAAAGAATTAGAAGTAGAAAGATAGAAAGGAAGGAGGGAGTGGGGAAGGGAGGGAGGGAGTGAGGGAGGGAGAGAGGGAGGAATGAAGGAAGGAAGGAGGGAAGGAAGGAAAAAAGGAAGAAAGAAGATAAAGTAAAATAAAATAAGATAAAATATAATAAAATTATTAAAATAAAATAGTAATTATTAAGAGAAAAACAAAACAAAAAACAACAGATGGATAGAGCCCTAGGACAAATGATGGAAGCAAAGCTATACAGACAAAATTTCACATACAATCATACACATACACACTCACAAAAAGAGGAAAAGTGGAAAAAATCATAAATCTTGCTCTCAATGTCCACCTCCTCAATTTGTGATGATTCGTTGTCTAAAGGAGGGAAGGAAGGAAAGAAAGAATGAAGATAAAGTAAAATAAAATAAATTTATTAAAATAAAAAGTAATTATTAAGAAAAAGTTATAAAAAAAAACTGACGGATAGAAGCCTCGGACAAATGGTGGAAGCAAAGCTATTCAGACAAAATCTCATACGGAAACATACACATACACACTCACAAAAAAAGGAAAAGGGGAAAAAATCATAAATCTTGCTCTCAAAGTCCACCTCCTTAATTTGCAATGATTCATTGTCTATTCATGTATTCCACAGATGCAGGGTACATCAAATTGATTGTGGAGCTTTAATCTGCTGCTTCTGAGGCTGCTGGGAGAGATTTCCCTTTCTCTTCTTTGTTCTCACAGATCTCAGGGGCTCTGCTTTGTGTTTGGCCCTGCCTTTGCATGTAGGTCGCCGGAGGGCATCTGTTCTTCCCTCAGACAGGACAGGGTTGAAGGAGCAGCTGCTTCGGGGACTCTGGCTCACTCAGGTTGGAGGGAGGGAGGGGCACGGAGTGCGGGGTGAGCCTGCGGTGGCAGAGGCCGGCGTGCCGTTGCACCAACCTGAGGCCTGCCGTGCGTTCTCCCAGGGTAGTTGTCCTTGGATCCCGGAACCCTGCAGTGGCGGGCTGCACAGGCTCCCCGGAAGGGAGGTGTGGATAGTGATCTGTGCTCGCACACAGGTTTCTTGGTGGTGGCAGCAGCAGCCTTAGCGTCTCATGCCCGTCTCTGGGTTCCGCGTTTTTATCTGCGGCTCACGCCCTTCTCTGGAGCTCCTTTAAGCAGCGCTCTTAATCCCCTCTCCTCGCACACCAGGAAACAAAGAGGGAAGAAAAAGTCTCTTGCCTCTTCAGCAGCTCCAGACCTTTTCCCAGACTCCCTCCTGGCTAGCCGTTGTGCACTATCCCCTTCAGGCTGTGTTCACGCAGCCAACCCCAGTCCTCTCCGTGCGCTCCCACTGAAGCCCAAGCCTCAGCTCGCAGCCCCACCCACCCCGGCGGGTGAGCAGACAAGCCTCTCGGGCTGGTGAGTGCTGGTGGGCATCGATCCTCTGTGCGGGAATCTCTCCACTTTGCCCTCCGCACCCTGTTGCTGTGCTCTCCTCTGCGGCTCCGTAGCTCCCCGCTCCACCACCTGCAGTCTCCGCCCACGAAGTGGCTTCCTTGTGTGTGGAAACCTTTCCTCCTTCACTGCTCCCTCCCACTGGTGCAGGTCCCGTCCCTATTCTTTTGTCTCTGTTTTTTCTTTTTTCTTTTGCCCTACCCAAGTACGTGGGGAGTTTCTTGCCTTTTGGGAGGTCTTAGGTCTTCTGCCAGCGTTCAGTAGGTGTTCTGTAGGAGTTGTTCCATGTGTTGATGTGTTTTTGGTGTATCTGTGGGGAGGTAGGTGATCTCTGCGTCTTACTCTTCCTCCATCTTCCCCTCCGACTATTATCTTGTTTATCACTGTTTGTGTGCTCTTTAGTTCTTCTAGGTCCTTTTTAAAGGTTTCTTGTATTTCTCCATTCTATTTCCGAGATTTTGGATCATCTTTTCTGTCATTGCTCTGAATTCTTTTTCAGGTAGACTGCCTATCTCCTCTTCATTTGTTTGGTCTTGTGAGATTTTACCTTGCTCCTTCATCTGCTACATTTTTCTCTGTCTTCTCATTTTGTTTAACTTACTGTGTTTGTGTTCTCCTTTCCACAGGCTGCAGGGTTGTCATTCCTCTTACTTCTGTTGTCTGTTCCCAGTGGGTGAGGTTGGTCCAGTGGCTTATGTAGGCTTCCTGGTGGGGGGTACTTGTGGCTACCTTCTGGGGGGTGGAGCTGAATCTTGTCCCTCTAATGGGCAGGACCGTGTCCTGTGGTGTGGTTTGGGGTGTTTGTGAGCTTAGTATGACTTTAGGCAGTCTGTCTGCTAATGGATGGGGTTGTGTTCCTGTCTTGCTAGTTGTTTGGCATAGGGCTTCCAGCACTGGAGCTTGCTGTTTGCTGAGTGGAGCCAGGTCTTAGTGTTGAGATGGAGACCCCTGGGAGAGCTCTCACCAATTAATATTCCATGGGACCAGGAGTTCTCTCATGGTCCAATGTCCTGGACTTGGTGCTCCCACCTCTGAGGCTCAGGCCTGACCCCCTGCAGGAGCACTAAGAGTTAGCAAGCTGTACGGTGCAGAAGAAAAGGAAAAAGAAAAACAAAGAAACAAACAAAACATACAAACAGACAACTGGTAAAAGCAAAACTAAACAGACAAAATCACACAAAGAAACTAACACACACACTCACAAAAAGAAAAGAGAAAACAAAGATGAGCGCAACCAAACCAATTTAGAAAACCCAAAAAGAAAACAAACACTAAAAACTAAACTAACAAAAACGTAAAATCAGAAACAAATCAAATGCAGAAAGCAGACTAAAGAAAGGCAATGAAAGCATAAAACAAACACACAGAAATGATCAAAAACATGTAAAGACAAAAGAAAGATGAAAACCAAAAGGAAAATATACAAAACAACAAAGTAGTAAAGTAAAAATAGAAAAATATAAAATATAGTTAAAAATAAAATGAAAACAAAGCAAAACAAAAGAAAAAAACAAACAAGGAAAAAACACAATATAACAAAAAAGTACAGTACAAGCATCAAAAAATAATAAATAAAATTATAAAGATAGTAAAATAAAAGCATAAAAAAGAAAAGAAGTAAATAAAAAATTAAAAGAATAATTAAAAAAAGAACAACAGAACAAAACAAAACAAAAAAAAAGAAGTAGTAATATTTTCCTGTGGCCTTAGCTATCAGTGCCCTTGCCCCCACATTGAACCACAGCCAATCTCTGCATATGCAGGAAGTCCTCCAATACTTCTAGGTCAGTCTCTGGACCTGCTGTGGACACTGTGGGGCCAGCTCAGACTCTGATCTGGCCTTACTCCCTCATGTACTTGCTCCCAAAGTCCACAGTTTTCCCCAAAGTCCACAGCCTCAATTGTGGGAACACTCATAGTCTATTCAGGTATTCCACAGACACAGGGTTTACCAAGCCGATTGTGGGTATTTAATCTGCTGTTCCTGCAGCTGCATGGAGAGATTTCCCTCTCTCTTCCTTGGTCTCACAGCCCCTGGGGTTCAGCTTTGTTTCTGGCCTCACCTCTGCATGTGGGCTCCCCTCAGGCGTCTGGTCCTGACCCAGGCAAGAGGGGGCAAAAGCAGTGGCTGATTAGGGCTCATTTGCTCACTCAGGCTGGGGGAGGGAGGGATATGGCAGTCACAATTGGGATGTGTGGGGAGTGCCTGCAGCGGCTGAGGCCGGTGTGAAGTTGCAACAGCCTGAGGCATACCATGCATTCTACTGGGAAAGTTGGCCTCAGACTGTGGGACCCTCAGGAGTGGCAGGCTGCACAGGCTACCAGGAAGTTGTGGACAGTGACCTGCCTTGAACACAGGACCCTTGGTGGCAGCGGTGACGCTCTATGGGGTCTGAGATAACAGTCACTGCTCACACTAGTTCTTCTAGGTGTTGCTGCCCCTGGAGCACCCCACAACAAAGGTCTCCTGCCTCTCCAACAGGCCCATGCTTTTCCCAGACTCCTTCCTGGCTAGCCGTGTCACACTAACACCCCCCAGGCTGTCCTCATGCAGCCAACCCCAGTCCTCTCACTGGGGTCTGACCTCCAAAGCCCAAGCCTCAGCACCCAGCCCCTACCAGCCCTAGCAGGCAAGCAGACAAGCATCTCAGGTTGATGAGTGCTGGTTGGCACCGATCCTCCTTGTGGGAGTCTCTCCGCTCTGCCCTCCACACCCTTGTTGCTGCCTTCTCCAAGGTTCTGAAGCTCCCCCCACCCAGTCCCCACCAGTAAGGGGGCTTCCTAGTATGTGGAAACTTCTTCCTTCACAGCTCCCTCCCAGAGGGGCAGGTCCCATCCAGATTCCTTTGTCTCTTTTTTTTTTTTTTGCCTTACCCAGTTATGTGGGGATTTTCTTGCCTTTTTGGAAGTCTGAGGTCAATTCTGTAGGTGTTCTGTGGGAGCTGTTCCACATGTAGATGTATTTGTGGGGAGGAAGGTGATCTCCACGTTTTACTCCTCCCCCAGCTTGAAGGTCTCCAAGACATTCCAAATGGCCATGGGAAGGAGTGTAAGGTCCTGGCTCCAGAGTCTGTCACTGTTGGCAGTGGTCAGAACATAGGTGGGATCAGTAGGTGAAACCCGCCTGTTTCCATTCTCAATGTCCTCTTGCTGCAAATGCAAAACAGTCTTCCCAGGGGTAGAATACTTGTGCTGTTGCTGGCCAAGAGACGGCTTTTTATCATGCAGAAAGTTTCTGTTGTTATTATTATTGCTGTCTTCTTTTTAGTTTAGCAGTTTATTACAGGCTAGGATAAAGGATACAGATGAACATCCAGTGGAAGAGATGCATAGGGCAAGGTATCAGGGAGGGGAATGGAGCATCCATGCCCTCTCCAAGCCCAAAACTCTGCCCAAATCTCCATTTGTTCACTGACCTGGAAGTCATTACTTTTTAAATAAGAACCATCAGTGAACCATGAGAGATCAGCATTATCCAAAGGAATTTCCTGCAGATCAACATGAGGAGTCAGGAGATGATTTGTGTTAAGCAGTTGTAAGAGAGAAGCAGATGCGGGGGAGAAGTGTAGCCTAGTTAAGGTTATTTCAACATGAGTTATGTGAGGAGCAGTTAAAAGAACTTGACAGGAAGTGAAGTGGCTGACTGAGATATGTTAAATGTGATAAGAATTCAGGAGCACTTCTACTGTATGAGGAATAAAAATGGTTAAGATAATCCTGCATGAGTTTCTCACTGGCCTTAACCAAAAGGACAGTGGTTATAATGGCTCTAAGGCAAAGAGGGTATCCCTCTGTGATAGAGTCCAATTGCTGGCTATAATACCGTATTTTTATACCTGATGGTAGTCCCTGTGTTTTGGGGTGAGTACCCCAAAGGCATTCCCTTCCTTTTTATATATACAAAAGAAAAAGAGGATCTGATAATTGAGATGTCAAGGGAAGCTGGGTTAATCAGACTCCCCTTTAAAGCCCTGAAGGCTTATACTGTCTGCTTCCTCCCATAAAATTAGGTCCATGTTGTCAATGTTGATTAAAACATACAGAAGTCTAGCCATCAGAGAGAAATTTGGAATCCAGTTTTGGCCATAACCAACTAGATTGAAAAAAACCTCACAGTTGGCCTCGCAGTTTGGGAAAGTTAGGGCACCATAAAAATCTATCTGGATCTAGGTGTTTCCCTTGTTCTAATATCAAATACCCTAAATATTAAACCTGGGTTTGGGCAAACTGCAATTTTTCTTTGGCAACCTTATGTCCTTGTAAGGATAAAAAGTTTAGTAAATGGATGCTGCCTTCCTGTGAGAAAGTTTGAGAAGAAGAGCAAGAAGAAAATCATCTACATATTACAACAAAGTAGAACCCCTAGAACTTTATATCATCCAGATCAGCTACAGGATTTGTGAAAAATAGGAAGGACTCAGTAACCCTGAGGCATTACTGTACAAGTGAATTGTTTTTTTTTTTCCCAATTGAAAGCAAAAAATATTAATTGTCTAGCTTCATCAACTGGAATACTAAAGAATGCACTGCATAAATCAATTACAGTAAAGAATTTACTTCTGGTGGGAAAAGATGTTAGTAATGATTGAGAGTTAGAAACAACAGGGTGTTGAGGGATAACAATGGTGCTTATTGCTCAGAGGTCCTAGACAAACCTCTACCTTCAGTCCCTAGATTTTCTCACCAGTAAAATGGGAGTATTACAGAGACTAGTACAAGGGATAATGAGGCTTTGAATCTTATTCTGTTATGGGCTGAATGCCTTGAAGGGCTTCTTTACTTATAGAATATTGATTAATTCTGGGAAGAGGTTTCAAACCCTCAAGGTATCTATGTGAATCTTGATTGGAGATGTGCTAGGAGTTTTGCCAACATCATTTGGAGATTTTGCCCATAAGGAAAGTGGTAGCTGATTCAATAGGGACAAATGATCAATATTTCCAGAATCAGCTCTAGTACCATCAGAAATGGAGCAAATAAAAGTTGTCAAAGGTTAATTCACTTGGTTGGTTTATTTGATGACTACTGCCCATTTTCAGAATTAGTTCTCCCTTTTGGGAGAAAGAAACTCTGGCATGATATCTCTCTAAGACATCTCAGTGTAATAAATGGATAAGGGTAGAGGAACTAAGGAGAAAATGATGGTCTCTCTCAAAGGGTCTAAACAAAAGGGAATGGGTTCAGAGACAGAAACCACTTGAGGTTAATTTGAGATCCCCACTATTTAAACTGTTTTATATTCCAAGTCAGGAACCACTTTACAGTGGTGGAGTTGAGCAAGAATAGTGCAGCTCCAAAATCAGTTAGGATTGGAAGAGATTTATTTCCAATCTGGAGAAATATTTCTCCAAGCTGATTAAGAGTGAAAATTGGGAAGAGCCCCTGTAGTTCCTCAGAGCCCAGTAATTAAAATTGGGAGACACTGGAAAGGCTGATTAGAGAGCTGAAAGAACTTGAAGCACTTAAATTTGTAACACTCTCTTTTCCAATGTCTTGGATCTTTGCAATAAAAGCAGAAATTAGGAAGGGTTTGGTTTTGTCTAGGGACATCGATTTGCTGGAATTGAAGATTAAGAATTTTAGTGGTCTTCATTTTAGATAACTTATGTAGAGTGTGAGAGAGCTGGTTTGCCAGATTAAATCTGGAATGTACCTAGTTTCCCATTTCATCCTGGCCCTTTTTACTAGAAGGGAAAGGCCCGTCCATTAACAGAGTTAAAAGTTACTCAGGTGGAATCAACATCTGAAGAAGACCAAAATTTAATTTTAAAATAATCTGAAATTGATTGTAATAGTCATGAACAGATTCAGCAGATTTTTGTGTGCAAGACTGAATTATGTTCAAATCAACAGGCTTTGGAAAAGCCCTAAGAATTGCTCAACAATGTCACCTAGCAATTGCCTAAGCCTGATCATATATTATCAGGCTGGTCTCCCAGTTGTAATTCATCCAATATTGGGCCTGGCCTTCACTAACATGCATATGAACTAACTGATATGAGTCAAGTAAACCAGGCTCATAAGTCTAAATGACTATATTGAATTCCACAGAAAATCTGTGAGGATATTTGCTTACTGTTTTTTGTTTTTTGTTTCTTGTTTTTTGTTTTTTATTTTTGCTTTTGGTGTCTCAGATGTTTATATTGTTTGGAGTTAGATATATATGAAGCACATGATTCTGAAGTTAGGTAAAACAGTGAAGCTTTGTTTTCACTTGAAGTAAAAATATAAATGTTATTAGAAAAAATAGAAATAAATAAATTTTACCTCTTTATTTATTTTATACTTTTATTTCAAGAATAACTATATATTTTGAAAAGAATTTTTTAAAATTTTTACCAAATCACACACTGGAGTGATTAGCTGAAATCACTAAGTTCCAATTAAAATAATTTCATATTCCTAATCAAATATATAATCTTTGTAATCTTTCCTACAAATAAAATTTGTTTTTAAAAAGTTGCTCTCTTTTCATCTTAAATACAGAGAAATAAAAGATCCTTGGTTATTACTGAATTCTAAAGAAGACTTCATTTCAAATAAAGGATGAAATTAACTTTGATTTAGAGACAGAAAAGTCTTTTAAGATCTATACTTCAACAAGTTGTTAATCTTGTGCCACTTTTAGCACTTGTCACACATATAAACAAGGAAATTGGCTCTATCTTATTCTAGCTCTGTATTGAATTAAAAGAAGAGCATGATGTGAAGAAAGAGTAAATTTCATCCTTTCTTTAGTAATGCACATGTATTTCCATACATTTCACAATCTAAAGGAACGTATGAATTCATTCAATAAATACCAAACTATAAATTGTAATTCCAGAAAAGGGAAAGGTTTAAACATTTTTTTCTGATTTCTGATTTTCTGAAACATAAAATCTGATCATTTTATGTTTGAAGGCTGAAAATTAATTACATACATTTTATTTTTTAGCAGGAAACTTCTGTATTAGGAATAAATCTAAATGTTACTTTGGAAAAATCTTTGACTTTGGCTCACAGTTCAGCTTTAGTTCAGGAAATATAAGAAAATAAGGTCTTAGCTTCTGGATCCTCAGAGGCTTAATTTTAAAGGGACATATTCTTATAAGTTCAGAGAAAAACAGACATTTGGCAAGAGAATTAGAATGGGGGAACTGAGGGTATAGATGTGGTGTAGGCAGCATAGAAGGAAAGGAGAAAGATGACACTGGAGGTGGACCTGAGTATGAGGAGCTGAGGGAGACAGACAAAATGACACCAAGGGTGGAGCCTGAGACAAGGAAGAGGTTCATGAGGCTTTGGAAGCCATTTTAATCTTTCTTTGTTTGCCTCAGTTAATCTTAGAATCTTATTTTGCAGAGAGGCAATTTTAGGCTCCTTGTAATGTTTGGAAGCCTCAAAATATAAATTGAAATAGGCATTCCATTCAGTTTTGGAAATTTTAGAGCTATGGTAGTCCAATTCAGTTTTTTTTATCATCTTTGTTGGAGTATAATTGCTTTACAATGGTGTGTTTGTTTCTGCTTTATGACAAAGTGAATCAGCTATACATATAAATACATCCCCATTCATTTACATTTCAAAATTGAAATATAGTTGACTTATGTTTCAGGTGTACAGTAAAGTGATTCAGGTTCTTTTTCAGATTCTTTTCCATTATAGATTGATACAACATATTGAATATCGTTCCCTGTGCTATACAATAGCTCCTTGTTTTTTATCTATTTTATATTTAGTCATGTGTATCTGTTAATCCCAAATTCCTAATTTATCCCTCCCTCCCCTCTTTCCCCTTTAGTAGCCATAAGTTTGTTTTCTATGTCTGTGAGTCTACTTCTCTTTTGTAAATAAGTTCATTTGTATCATTTTCTTAGATTTCACATATAAGTGATATCATATGATATTTGTCTTTCTCTGGCTTACTTCACTTAGTATGATAGTCTCCAGGTCCATCCATGTTGCTGCAAATGGCATTATTTCATTCTTTTTCTCATGGCTGAGTAATACTCCATTGTATATATGTGCCACATTTTCTTTATCCATTCATCTGTCGATGGACACTTAGGTTGCTTCCATGTCCTGGCTGTTGTAAATAGTGCTGCTGTGAACATTGTTGTACATGTATCTTTTTGAATTAGAGTTTTCATCATCTAATGCTATTTATTTAATTTTAATTTTTTTTAGTTTTCTCCATTGTATCCTCTATTTTCATGTAGTTAACCTATTTCAAATGGAGCCCTTCTATACAGTGTGTTTTACACTTCCCCAGGTGTGTTTTTTTTTTCACACACACACACCGCATGTTATTTTTACAAGAGATAAATAAACTGACACCAGGCATTGGAAATGGATGACCACAACAGAAGCAACAATGACTGCAATTACCAAACACGAAACACACTCACACTATGTCATAATATTGACATTCACTGTATGTCAATATTATATAAACAGGAATCTTCCACTGTAACAGCTCCTTTACTTTGCAGTGAAAATTGATTTGTATATTTTTTCCCTCTGAGTCTTTGTGGGATTTTTTTTTTCAATTCAAACAGAAAGTCACAAAAATTGTAATCATCCTCATCAGTTCACTCAGTCCCATGTAATTTTTTTAACATCTTTATTGGGGTATAATTGCTTTACAATGGTGTGTTAGTTTCTGCTTTACTTTGCAGTGAAAATTGAAAAGGAATCTTTGCACTGTAACAGCTCCTTTACTTTGCAGTGAAAATTGATTTGTATATTTTTTCCCTCTGAGTCTTTGTGGGATTTTTTTTTTTTCAATTCAAACAGAAAGTCACAAAAATTCTAATCATCCCTATCAGTTCACTCAGTCCCATGTAATTTATTTTTAACATCTTTATTGGGGTATAATTACTTTACAATGGTGTGTTAGTTTCTGCTTTATAACAAAGTGAATCAGTTATACATATACATATGTTCCCATATCTCTTCCCTCTTGCATCTCACTCCCTCCCACCCTCCCCATCACACCCCTCCAGGCGGTCACAAAGCACCCAGCCGATATCCCTGTGCTATGCGGCTGCTTCCCACTAGATGTCTACCTTAGATTTGGTAGTGTATATATGTCCATACCTCTGTCTCGCTTTGTCACAGCTCACCCTTCCCCCTCCCCATATCCTCAAGTTCGTTCTCTAGTAGGACGGTGGCTTTATTCCTGTCTTACCCCTAGGTTCTTCATGACATTTTTTAATCTTAAATTCCATATATACGTGTTAGCATACGGTATTTGTCTTTCTCTTTCTGACTTACTTCACTCTGTATGACAGACTCTAGGTCTATCCACCTCATTACAGATAGCTCAATTTCGTTTCTTTTTATGGCTGAGTAATATTCCATTGTACATATGTGTCACATCTTCTTTATCCATTCATCCAAAGATGGGCACTTAGGTTGTTTCCATCTCCGGGCTATTGTAAATAGAGCTGCAATGAACATTTTGGTACATGACTATTTTTGAATTATGGTTTTCTCAGGGTATATGCCCAGTAGTGGAATTGCTGGGTCGTATGGTAGTTCTATTTGTAGTTTTTTAAGGAACCTCCATACTGTTCTCCATAGTGGCTGTACCAATTCACATTCCCACCAGCAGTGCAAGAGTGTTCCCTTTTCTCCACACTCTCTCCAGCATTTATTGTTTCTAGATTTTTTTGATGATGGCCATTCTACCTGGTGTGAGATGATATCTCATTGTAGTTTCGATTTGCATTTCTCTAATGATTAAAGATGTTGAGTATTCTTTCATGTGTTTGTTGGCAATATGTATATCTTCTTTGGAGAAATGTCTGTTTAGGTCTTCTGCCCATTTTTGGATTGGGTTGTTTGTTTTTTTTGTTATTGAGCTGCATGAGCTGCTTGTAAATTTTGGAAATTAATCCTTTGTCAGTTGCTTCATTTGCAAATATTTTCTCCCATTCTGAGGGTTGTCTTTTGGTCTTGTTTATGGTTTCCTTTGCTGTGCAAAAGCTTTGAAGTTTCATTCGTTCCCATTTGTTTATTTTTGGTTTTATTTCCATTTCTCTAGGAGGTGGGTCAAAAAGGATCTTGCTGTGATTTATGTCATAGAGTGTTCTGCCTATGTTTTCCTCTAAGAGTTTGATAGTTTCTGGCCTTACATTTAGGTTTTTAATCCATTTAAGCTTATTTTGTGTATGGTGTTAGGGAGTGATCTAATCTCATATTTTTACAGGTACCTGTCCAGTTTTCCCAGCACCACTTATTGAAGAGGCTGTCCTTTCTCCACTGTACTTTCCTGCCTCATTTATCAAAGATAAGGTGACCATATGTGCGTGGGCTTATATCTGGGCATTCTATCCTGTTCCATTGATCTATGTCTCTGTTCTTGTGCCAGTAGCATACTGTCTTGATTACTGTAGCTTTGTAGTATAGTCCGAAGTCAGGGAGCCTGATTCCTCCAGCTCCGTTTTTCCTTCTCCAGATTGCTTTGGCTATTCAGGGTCTTTTGTGTTTCCATACAAATTGTGAAATTCTTGTTCTAGTTTTGTGAAAAATGCCAGTGGTAGTTTGAAAGGGATTGCATTGAATCTGTAGATTGCTTTGGGTAGTAGAGTCATTTTCACAATGTTGACTCTTCCAATCCAAGAACATGGTATATCTCTCCATCTATTTGTATCATCCTTAATTTCTTTCATCGGTGTCTTATAATTTTCTGCATACAGGTTTTTGTCTCCTTAGGTAGGTTTATTCCTAGATATTTTATTCTTTTTCTTGCAATGGTAAATGGGACTGTTTTCTTGATTTCACTTTCAGATTTTTTATCATTAGTGTATAGGAATGCCAGAGATTTCTGTGCATTAATTTTGTATCCTGCAACTTTACCAAATTCACTGATTAGCTCTAGTAGTTTTCTGGTAGCATCTTTAGGATTCTCTATGTATAGTATCATGCCATCTGCAAACAGTTACAACTTTACTTCTTCTTTTCCGATTTGAATTCCTTTTATTTCCTTTTCTTCCCTGATTGCTGTGGGTAAAAATTCCAAACCTATGTTGAATAAGAGTGGTGAGAGTGGGCAAGCTTGTCTTCTTCCTGATCTTAGTGGAAATGCTTTCAGTGTTTCACCACTGAGGATGATGTTGACTGTGGGATTGTCATATATGGCCTTTATTATGTTGAGAAAGTTTGCTCTATGCCTACTTTCTGCAGGGTTTTATCATTAAAGGGTGTTGAATTTTGACAAAAGCTTTCTCTGCATCTACTGAGATGATCATATGGTTTTTCTCCTTCAATTTGTATTATAAATAACAATGGAATTTAGTATGCTATTATACCTTCAGACCTACTTTAAGATATGCTGTTCTTTGCTATTCCAATTGTGGAAGGATTCATAGTTTTTCTAACAGGTACCGATCCCTATGCCTGATACTGTGAGGAAATGTTATACCTGAGCTCCACTCTTATCTCTCTGAGGCATTTTTTGGTATTGTCTAAAATGTAAATCCATACTGTCAACCTCCAGCATGATACCAGGCACATAATAGAAACCCAATAAATGTTTCACTGTGAGTGGAGTATAAGTTGATAGAGTATATTTGAAGGTTGATTAGGCAGATTAGATTGATTGAAAATCTTTCAATATTTTGTGTTTGCATCTCTTTCATTCCAGAAATTCTATGTCTAGAAATTTATATATAGCTATACACATGTATAAAGAGGTTCACATTGCAGCCTATCTGTAAGAGAGGACAAAAACAAACAAAAACCACCAAACTGAAAACAACTACAGGTCCGTCAATATTGGACTGGCCATGTAAATTATGTAATGTGACGCAGCTATTAAAGAAAATGGAATAGATGTACGCAAAAACTGACTGGGAAAATGAATATCCAAGACAGATTGTAGACTATGTATAGTATGCTGCTCTTGTATTAAATACGTGATCTCCATTACGTAGAAATACTTACATACAACATACAACAAGTGTGAATGTCAGCACTTGGGAAATATCTGAAAGAACCACATAAGATACTGGGAGAGTGGGACAACTTTCCATGTCCCATATGATTGGAATTCTGAAGGGTACACACAGCAACTAATGGACCTCTGCTACCATCTTCCGGCTAAGGAGGGAATAGCAGGCGTCAGAATCCTCTTTACTAGTAAGTGTCTCAGGCAGCCAGTTTGAGGACGTCATCTGGAAGGCCGGTGGCGAATGCGCAGTAGAAGGAGGTCTGCGAGTTGCGTGGGCTTGTGCCTAGGCGCTTGTGTTTCGGGGCCTTGTGCTGGCACCGGGGGCGCCGGGCTGGCGACTTTGGCACTCTTGGCGTAGGGTGGGAGGCATCATGGGGGTCACGTGAGCCAGTAGCATCAAGACCGCGGGCGCTGGGGTCAGCGTCGCGGCTTTTCCGGGGAAGTTCGTCGGACAGGACGGATGGCGGAAAGCACACCCTGGAAAGGAAATACGACTTGGCCCCTGGGCGTTGCCGGTGGAGCTCAGAGACCTTGGGGCTGGGCTTCGTCTCTTGTACTGTCTCCTGTGACTGTTGCCCACGCGCGCTGCCCCATCCGTGCTGTGCTAGCGGGTATTGGTCGTCTCGCGCCTCAGTTCACAGTAGCTGAAAGGGACAGTGTGTGATGTTCTGATTTCCCCCCATCGTTTTAAAAGGGAGGCTGTGGCCATTGCTCCTCGGGTAAAATGCAGAGGGACTGCTTTTTAAGATGGGACCGTCAGTGTTGGGGACACTCCTTAATTACCAACATGGAATCCCCTTCAGTTCCTCAAGCTGTGTTGTTTTGGTACAGAAAATGTGCGTACTAGTTACTGGAACTAAGTTTGAGTGAAAAAACGCACCGGTAGCGCCGAATTTTCCATCGAGACAGTTGATTTGTGTTGTCTCTTGGAATGGTAAAGGGTGTACTGTTGCTTCCTAACCGGTGTCATTTGAGAGACCTAACTCTGTACGTTCAAATGATTCATTTTGAGACTTTGCTCATGTGTGCAGTAAACCCTTTAATTCCCTAAGACCTTCCTTTCCTCCATCTCATACCCCATTAAGCCCGCTTCAGTTTATCTCCTGAATACCTTCCGAATGAGTCAATTCTTCCACAACATCCTAATACTGAACTTGCCTGTCTGTTGCAATTAGGTCCTAACTAGTGTCCATATATCTTGTTTCCTTCCAATTCATTCTGCACACAAGAAACATTTAACAGCAACTTGGAACATTGCTCATAGACATCACTCAAAAACATTGTTTTGAGAATAGAAAACAAACTGTTGGCCTTTAACGCTCTGTGTGGTCTAGAACCCTCTCTGCTTCAATAGACCTCACTTTCTATGCTTCATATACACTAAATTAACCTTAGTTCTAACTCATCTTACAGAAGTCAGTTCAGATATTATTTTTCACTGTGATTCCTAGATTAAGGAATTTTATTATCAGGTTTTGTATAAGGACTAAAAGTAAATTATGAAGTGGAAGAATTGAGTTTAAACTATATCAGTCAACACGCATGTATTAATGATATGATACCATAGTAGTCAACAGTGGGCTAGGTTCTATAAGGGATACAGAAGTTCTGGCCATCTCTGGTTTTAGATATCCCTGATTTGTTGAGACTGTTGCATTGTTTTGTTGCCTTTTATCTGTTTTCAAGGTGGGAAAACAGGAATAAGGAAAGTATAGCTTATTACAAGGTGGGGTTGAATAAGTGGAGCAGCAAGATGCAAAGCAGAAAGAAGAGGGACCTACCATAGAGGGATATGATTTCCATTTTCAAGGCGCATTCATCCTATGCAGGGAGACAGCCTACCATAATATTTGCCTAACAAAAAATATATTAACAGGTGGAAAGACTATCTCCCAGTTGAACAGCGGATGCCTGGGACCCATTTCATTGCTGTCAAAGTTCCTTTAAAAAAGGTGAGCGAAACTTAATACCGTATTCTTCCAGAAACCTGAATTCACCATATAGAGCCCTGGCTCTCAACCCCGTCGTACTCCATTTTCCCTTTTTATAGCAAATACTTTTTACTACCTCTTTTGCTATCCCGAAATGGAATTCATAGATACAACCTACTTTTCTACTTAATTAATAAAAAAAAACAACGGAATGCCCTAACTCTAAATGAAGAATAATGTAATTTATAAGAAAGGAATATGTATCTCAGTTTGTAAATGTTTGGGAATGACTATACTAGAAATAAAGAAATAGTCAGTTACTTGTACCATGAATACAAAAAACTGCTTTGAGTTGGCAATACAGCGTTAGGCAAAATTGATGTGGTCCCTGCCTTCTGGGAGTTTACAGTCAGGTTAGGAGACCAACATGAAATAAACAAAGATAGAAAGAACTATATAGAAGTGAGCTTATTTTCTACCGTCTAATCTCTCTGGAAGAAAGGATCGTAATACCGCTTGTAAACTCCAGAGGAAGAGACTTTACTTTGAAGCTCATATGTTAGCATCACAGGGTTTGAATAAATGGATAATATAATAAAGGATTTTAAATGCATGTTCTTTCTTATTTTATTCTTTCTGACAGAGATTTGAAAAGAATCTTGCTCCAGAAGAATGTTTCTCCCCCATGGATCTTTTTTAACAAACTCCAAGAACACAACGAAGAACGTGGGCTGATTATTGACTTAACATATACTCGCCGCTGTTATAAGCCAGAGGTAAATGGAACCCGTAATTGAAAATGACCTTCTTTCTGATACTCTGATAATTCATAGTAGTTCAGTAGTTATCATCTTATGCTAAGGTGAATCCTGGCCTTCTTTCATGGGTTCCAAAAGGGAAGCTAGTGGTTTCCTTAAATACACATTTGTAATTGCTGTTTCAAAATGAGATTAAAGATATGAATTGAACTATAGTATTTGGCAGTAGGCTCTAGGTATGCTTAAGAAGTGCTATAAGCTTCCATGTTCTGTATTTTGAAAATGCAGTAAATTTTTAGTAAGAGTAGTAGTAGCCTAAAAGGAAAGAAAGGTATGTCCGTTATGTCTTTGGCACTTATGTTAAGCAGCTGCCTGAGCGTGTTTAAGCATCGGGGTAAAAGACAGTTGTTCTCTAAGTTTTATGCTTTCTTATCCAAATACCTTCTGATACAGTAGAGAAACCCATATATTCTCTTGGCCCATGTAGGACATACCAGTGCAAAAGAATTACCCTTCTTCTGACCTGTTGCATGGCCTTGGGAGACAGTAACACCTAATGTTTGTTAAGATTTATACAGCGGTTTGCCATTTAGAAAGTTCTTTCATATCCTTTGACTTTGTGAATCTTCACAACAATCCTTTGCTGTTGAAGTGGAAGTAGTACTGATACCTCCTACTGAGTGCTTACTCTGCACTAAGCTCAGAGGATAGACAACTACAATTACGGACGATGAAACTGACTCTCGGACAAGGAAGAATTGAAATTTCAACTCAGTTGTTCCTCTTGTTTTCAATGTGGTAAAATATACATAAATCATATTTATTTTAACCATTTATAAATATGCGGTTCAGTGGCATTAAATACAGTCACAGTGTTGTGTAACTATCACCACTGTCTATAACCAAAACCTTTTCATCATCCTCAACAAAAACTCTGTGACCATCAAACAGGAACAACCCCATTATCCCTCCCACCGGCCCTTAGAAACCTCGATTCTATTTTCTGTCTGTGTGAAATTGCCTATCCTAGGTACCTCGTGTAAGTGGAATCTACAATATTTATCCTTCTATGTCCGGCTTATTTCACTAAACCTAGTGTTTTCAAGGTTCACCCATGTTATAGCATGTAAGGAAATGCCATTCCTTTTTGGGCTTAATGAATCCCACTGTGTGTATATACCATATTTTGTTATTCATCGGGTGATTGACACTTGGGTTGTTTCCACCTTGTAGGTATTGTGAATCATGCTGCTGTGATCGTTGGTGTACAGATATTTGCTCAAATCCCTGCTTTCAGTTCTTTTAGATGTGCAGTGTAGGTAGTAGCAGAGTTGTTGGATCGTACGGTAGCTCTACGTTTAACCCTTGAGACACTGCCAGACTGTTTTCTGCAGTGTTGTCTTGTCTTTAAACGATTATCACAAATTTGAAACATGTACAAAAGTATAAAAATACTGTGAGTGTTCCTTGTATACCCATGAACTCATCCGGCTTTATTATTTACCAACTGATGGCTGTCACGTTTTATCTATACCCCCACCTGTTTCACCCCATTCCATATTATCTTGAAGCAGCTCCGAGACAACATGTAATTACACCTATATATATATTTTTAATTAATTAATTTATTATTATTTTTATTTATTTTTTGCTGTGTTGGGTCGTCGTCTCTGTATGAGGGCTTTCTCTAGTGGCGGCAAGCTGGGGCCACTCTTCATCGCGGTGCGCGGGCCTCTCACTATCGCGGCCTCTCTTGTTGTGGAGCACAGGCTCCAGACGCGCAGGCTCAGTAGTTGTGGCTCACGGGCCTAGTTGCTCCGTGGCATGTGGGATCTTCCCAGACCAGGTCTCGAACCCATGTCCCCTGCATTGGCAGGCAGATTCTCAACCACTGCGCCACCAGGGAAGCTCCAGCTGTATATTTTTGGTACGTATCTTGAAAATATAGGACTTTTATTCCTTAATATCATTTTTTAATAGTAAATACCCAGTGAGTGCTCAAATTTGCAGTTGTCTTCTAAATGTCATAAAAAATTGTTTTTAAGAATTTTGAGTTAGATCCAAATAAGGTCCACACTTTGCCGTTGATGGTTAGGTCTCTGAAGTCTTATTTAATCTCTAGGTTCTCCCTCCATGTCTCTCTCACTTTTTTTTATCCTCCTTGCATTTTATTTTTAAAGAAACCAGGTAATTTGTCCCGTCTAGATTTTGATGATTATATTCACCTCTCTAAGTGAAGTGGCACAGGAATACTGGCCTTGCCTGTCGTTGCCAGGATTAACTGAATAGTGCCTTAGCTGCCCTGGTGCTCAGGTGTTGAGTACACGGTAATTTACATACCAGGCCCTATTTGTGGGCCTCCTGATGCAGCAGTTCCCTTGGCTCTGCCCCTGTCGTCAGCTGCCCCTAGGATAACTCTGAGCCCTAGCCACCTCTCTGGTAGATTTCCCTATCCCCCCACTATACTCACGCCTGGATATGGCAACTCAAACCTTTCAGAGATGTGTCCTGAACCTCTTGTTTTCTTAAATACCTATCTGGTGGTTGTGAGACTTAAGGCCAACCTCCCCAAGAGACTTTTTCTATTTCTCCTAGTAAACCTAGAGTCACCTTCTGTCATCTTCAACTCTACTCAAATTTGGTTCTTTCAACCCTGACCTCTGACCCTGCTTTTTACTTCTGCCATTTCATCCTCACTCCTGCTTCCTTTCATAAATCCATAAATCTCTTTTGGCCTTCCTAGCCCTGGGCCAAGTTCCTTCCTCTTTCCTCAGTTTTTACCCCTTTCCTTCATTCTCCCATCCAACTTTCAGTCCTTCCTTTCTCATGCAGACTTTGATTCCAACCCCATCAAAAACAAAACAAAACAAAACAAAAAAACACGCCGCAGTTAGCAGCATCTCAGAATTCAAAAGGTTTATTACTCATCTATTAATTCTGTTTCTTTTTTTTATTCAAGTTTATTGTTTTACAATATAAATAAACTTATGCCTGTCTTATCTACATATGGAAGAAGAGCTGGTCCCCAAGGTGGCACCAACAATCCTAGCAGCTGTTACTTTACATATCCGTAGTAGTCAGCAATTTCCATTTCTTTTTGCCTCTCAATGAAAAATTGCACTTTCCCCAAAGAGGTGTATTTGGCAGCATTCTCACGTTGTTGTTGGGCCCGCCTCTTCATGGCCTCCCGCTCGGGCCTCTGCTGTAGTTCGATGGGCTTTGACATTACTGGCTCAGGAACATTGGGTTCCCTCCACGGAACTGGTTTCTTGCTGAAGTCTTGGAGTAGAAATGGGGTTTGGAGCTTGGCTGGGGACTGGCGCTTAGTCACAGCAGGGGGGACAGGCTCCCACTGGAGAGAAGTGCATGATGAAGTTTTGTAGGGTGCAGGCCTAGGAGCAGCAGGCGGAGGGACACTAGGCTGGGTATGGTCGGTCCAACCCGGTTGGGTTGGGTTGGTCACAGTTGGCTGAGCTGGTTTGGCAGGACCTGGCAAAGAG
Source organism: Stenella coeruleoalba (assembly GCF_951394435.1). Classification (NCBI taxonomy): domain Eukaryota; kingdom Metazoa; phylum Chordata; class Mammalia; order Artiodactyla; family Delphinidae; genus Stenella; species Stenella coeruleoalba. Next base: position 116,080,973 of record NC_137149.1, read on the forward strand.
GCAGGAGCTGGCTGGGAAGAACTGACTGCAGCAGGTTGAGCTGAGTCAGTAGAGGCAGGGTGTGCACGGTCAGCAACAGCAGGCCGATGTGAGGCCGGAGACTGTGGCCTCCGAGGAGCAGGTCGAGCTTGAGGCTTGTCCCAGGCAGAAAAAGGCAGAGGTATCAACTTGACCTTCCCAGGAGGCAGCAGCTCATACTGGGATGGAGAGGGACCCTCTTTTTCAGCACTGCTGTCTGGGTTCTGGGCTTCGCCTTGAGTTTTCTCAGGGCCCTTACCCTCACGTGGGGTATTCCGCCATGGCTGGATAGCTGGGGGTGGCTGGGGGTCTTTAGAGTTGCTTGAATTTCCCAAGACCCGACAGGAGGAGAGCCCAGTTCTCTTATCATTCTTCTCCCCCAGTGCATGAAAAACCTGCACAGCCTCCAGCATGCGCACGCGTAGGGCGGTTCGAGGCTTTTTAAAGCTCTCTTGGATAAGCTCGGTTTGGTGTTCCTTTCGCATCGTCTGGGGAATTGTTGGCTTCTCTCCTGCCTTGACTTTGCTCCCTGACTGCTTATTCTCTTCAGCCTTCTTTCTTCCTCTGGTCCTTTTGGTCTTTTCCTGCCCGTGGCTCTTCGTTTTGCTGATCTTCCTGGATGCAGCTTTCTGAGGTTTGCCTTTAGAACCCTTGGCCGTGTTCACAGGAGCCCTGTCACTGACTGCAGCATTGCATAGAGCCACTTCTCCCGCTATCAGGCACTCTGGATTCTTTGGCTGGATTTTGGCCTTGGGAGCAGCATTGATAGGCTCAGAGGCTTTATGTTTGTTCTTTCTGGGTTGATCAGAGGGAGCCTTTATGACACTTGGCTTTTCCCGCACCTGATTCCCCTTAATGGCTCTGTTGTCTTTGGCTTTGATCACGTTGGGACCTTTGGATATAGAGGGACCACGTTATTGGGGTCTGCAGTTTTATCATACTGGGCTGCCATAAACATGGAGGAAGCAGCTGTGTGCTGGTCAGTGACGGCCAGAGTAAAGTCTCCGAGTGAAGAAGAATTCTTTTCAGTGCTTCCTGTGATGTCCCAGTCAAGAACACCTGGATAGGAAGCAGCTGAAGTGGAGATCTGGCTCTGGTCAGTAACTCCAGATAACGTAGTTATGCTAGACTGTTGGTGAAGGTAGGCACTACACGTGTGTCTGTGTCTGGAAGGAGGTACCTACCGGTAGCTGATGCCGAACCGATGGCAGGAGCAGAGACTCTGGAGAAGTTGCAGGCACTTCCTGTCAGGGAGGCTGCATTGCTCACCACAGGAAGAGAGTGCTGCAGAGAATTTAGAGTTCCGAGTAGAAATGGATTTTGGAAATTTTCTGTAAGAACAAGAGGGTAATGAAAACATCAGGGAGATTGATAAATTCTCACTATGTTTGAGGAACAGCATTATCTTAAGGTTCTTGCTATCAGGACACCTCTAATGTCAATACTTACTGAGAAACCAAAAATCAGACCGTTATGATGGTTGTAAGGACTGAGCAGTTTTACACTCTTCTGTGTTAACTGCCTGTGCTGCCATGTTGGGCACAGATGGGCAGAAGACCCAAGTGGTATGGCTCAGACATTGTTCTCTAGGCTGGAAGCAACCTTCTCCCTGCCCTATCTTTCCCTTCAGCCTGCACTAGTATTGACTTCTATGCTGTTTCCTAGACTGGAAGCATTTTAGAACTAGGAGGTCCTTAGAGAACTTCTATTTTCACAGTGTCATTTCATGAGGAAGGAAACTGAGGCTCAGAGAGGTCGGGTTGTCTTGTTCAAGTTCTCTCATTATGTGAGTATCCTTACCAGGTTTCAGAACCTAAGTATCCTGACTTCCTTGCCAGGACGCTACTCTGAGCACGATACTGCCAGAAAGCAGGAGAAATAGAACTTACACTATAGGCAGTTTTTTTTTTGTCCGTTAGAAAACAGTACGGCTGTCACCTTCGTGATCTTCAGTGTCTCACTTTGCTTGTGCAGTTCCCACGCTATTACCTAGAGTTCACATACAGCTCAGTCCAACTGGTAAATTTAAAGAGTCATTTTTACCCTCTTCAAGCCTGGTTTCTCATCCTACCTCAAAATGATTACCCGAAAGTGAATTTCTTAAGTGCTTTTGGAAAGAAAAATGTTATCTGATTACTTCAGATTACTCATCTGTAAAGTGGTGATAACACCACCACCAATAATAATAGCAGTAATAATTAATCCATGAATAAACTGGTATATTGTATATGATTTATATGGAGGAAGATACAATAAGTTCTAGAAAGACAAAGAAAATTCATGAAAAACATATTACATAACGAAAAAGAAATACATAGTTATGAAAACTGGGGTATGTGGCAAGTATCAGAGCATAATGAGTTTACTAACAAATGACATTCTGTACCATACATGCAATGTTATGAAAGTGAATTTTGCCCACTGTATTTTAGTGAATACTGTTAACCCAAAAACACGATAGAAGGTGATTTTGAATGAATTCCTAGCCAATACATACAGACAGAGAAGATATATCAGTAAAAATGCCTAAAGAGCAACAAAATTCAATCAATGTGAATGTATAGGTAGCCACAATATATGCAGACAAGTATTTCAATGAAAACTGGTACAAAGCAGACAGCAAAATAATAAGTGTAAAAGAATTTCATTATTGTGCTCATTCATATTTTTACCCAGCAAGTAACAGGTATTCAGCCTGGTAGAAATATATGTTTCAAAGAATAGAAATATATAATAAGCAGAAAGGAAGCTTAAAAAGTATCAAGAAGGTTTTTGTATTTATCCTAGAACTTAGATTATAATCATCTTCAACATCCAAGAAGATGACATCCCAAAACCTAAAAAAACCATCATCACTAGAATCCAATTAAAAAAGATTTTCAAATGTAAGAACATCGAAAGGACTCCGCAATATTGTTCTAGATAAATGTGGAATTTTTTTTTTTTTTTTTTTTTGTCGCGCCACGTGGCCCTGGCAGTGAAAGCACCGAGTCCTAACCACTGGACTGCCAGCGAATTCCCTCAATGTGGAAATAGAGATGTGGGGCTTGACTTTTTCTTTTCCTTGTTAGGTAGCTAAGATCTAAAAACGAACGATGGCTGTTGATCAATGTGCTCTCTGTGTTAGGAAGGAAAGAACTGTAAAGATGAAAAGCAACCTTGCCTTAGAAGCTACATATCACACAGAGGAAATAGTGCTTCTGATTCAATCTCGAAGATATCATTTAAAGTGTTTAATTGGTAAAACGTCTACATAGTTTAAAAATTAGGAAGAATGAAAGATTGAAAAGCAGACCCCTAGATAACCACTTTGGTTTCTTGTATATAGGAAGCATGATTTCTAGGACATATTTCTAAAATGTTTACATTCAAGACTGTCAAGTGCCAACTGTATTCAGAGAGGCAATAAAAGAAAAAAAAAACACTGAGTATGACTTTTCTGGTAAGCTGCCTTTCCTGGTGATACCCTCTTCTGTCCTTACTTTCCTCTTAGTCTGTTAAAATAAGGATTTGCTACAATGAACTTTGTTTTGCCCTGCTCTGAGCAGAATTCACCCTATGCTGTTTGTGCTTTAATTTAAAATCTTTGGTTCCCATCAACATTCCATTGCAAACCACATTTTTCTTGAGAGCTCCTCCATTCTTCCCCTCTTCGTTCTTATATTTTTTCCTATGTCTTGGTTCCTGTTGGCCTGTGCTGATGAAAACAATCCTAAACTGCCTTACGTTTGACTCTGTGCCTCCCTATGTAGCCCAGTACTCTCCATCCTCTCTCCCTATTTTCTCTTTTCAACTAGTCGAAATACTAGTGGAGGGAGACCATTAGAGATGAAACATCTTGCTATATATTGCTAGTTTTCTATGTCACCTGGCTTTTCTGTGTTTCTGTTGAAACACTCTTGAGAAGTCTCTGATTTCATTTTCTACATGGGTACCCTTTAAGGCTCAATATTAGAAAAGACAGGGATCAGAGTGATCAACCAATGTAGTATCCTAACGTAACAGAAAAGGAAAAAATCAGGCTTTGTGAGACAGTCAATGATTTGTCCAAAGTCATACAGATAGTAAATGCCAAAGTCAGAACTGAAATTAGGTCTCCAGACTTCTAGTTCAATACGTTACGTTCCCTCATTATTCCATGCTATTTTGAATCTACTAGTAAATGTAGGGGCAAAATAAATCTAACGAAAAACTTTAAAAAGTTTCTTTTCTTACCTGACATGGTCAGAGAAGAAGAGAAAACATCAACTGCAGATACCAGGGATGAGGAGGCAACAGCAGAGGATGTCTGAGTGGCTGCAGCTGAACGGCGCATGTGTCCAGTACAAAGGTCACTGGTTACTGCTCACTGGTCACTTATATGATACAGGAGAATGATGTCACAAAGCAGGCAGTGTCAAGGTATGAGACAGCCAATAGGGAGGTCCGATCCCCAACAGGAAGGCGGGGTTGGGTGGAGAGAGTGTAGGAGAGCTAAAACAACACCTGAATTTCTGAGCTCTGGGGAGGAAATCCTAGAAGACAGATTTACCTCCCCCAGGCTCTTACATTAGGGAAATCATTGCAACATTTCTCACAGACGTTCATTAATATAATTTACTAACAGTTACCTGTATCCTACACAGTATTATATTTTATGTATCATATACTTAGAGCTGTATATATCTTATGTAATTAATATCCTTAGGAAGGCAAGAGCCATCTAGTTTGAATTATTACGGTTGTTCTGAAATCGTATCTGTCTAATTAGTGAACTTATAGCAGCTTTTAAGGAGCCAAAGGAGGGATTAAGAAGCTCTTTTTGTAACTTGGTTAAAGCGTAGGGTGAAGTTTGTTGAGTGTACCTTGTGGAGAGTGTTGTGGTCCAAGTCTCTTCTCTTTTAGTTTCGTCTCCTTGACTCCTACCTTCCTTGGGCTGGGCCAGGCTGGGCCAGGGGCTGGACTTGCGACTTACATTTCTCTTCTGCTTTCTTTTTTCTTTCCATTATGGGCATTGTTTCTAGGACAAGCCTTGATCTTGCCATTCTTACCCTCAATGATGTTACTTCCTGTCACCTTGCAGCAGCAGGAGTCTTCTTTTCAGTGCTTGATGCTTCACAAAATAGACTCTGCCCGTTGGACGCAGATACCAGAGAGCTAGGAGACAGAGCTGGTTGCAAACCTTTCCTCTTCCAGCCTTTGGTTGCCATTGTTTTCCCCATAATTTGCTACCTCTGGTTCCTTGGGCCACACAGGTATCCTGCCATCCAGCTCTTTTATACGTGAGAGACATTCTGAATACTGTCCCTTTTTCTTTGCACAGAAGTATATACAGTGTGGCAGTTACTGTAATCTCCTGCCCCTTGCAAACAGCCACTCTAGAATCTTGGACCTCTAGGATTCTCTGTCTTGCATGCTTGGGTGCAAGGCCTAGGAAAATGAAGAGGAGAATAATTAGAGAAGGAAGAGGACATTTCGTGGAGAACTGGGAGCAGATAAGGTGAAAGGGCACAGGAGTAAAGAGATTCATGTAGATTTTGTGGTTTCTGTGGGAAACAAGTTGACACACTTTGGCCTCATTTTGTATTACCAGAACAGACAGTCATAGATATAAGTAGCTCGATAGTGCAGCAATTGCCATGAATTCTGTACACTAAAGGGAACAGTCTTACATATAGTTCTCAGTTTGTTTTATGTCATATTACCTTATTAATAGCATTCACTGGTATGTTTGTAGAATACAGATTTTTTGAAATGCTCCGGTTTTGTCTACATGGTTATTTCCTTGTCATATTTTGAAGGACTCCAACATTGTAAGACATACTGCATGTTTCTCTCTTGACGATTGTTTATCTTGAAGCATCATGAACGAACTTGACCTGTTGGATTTTGTGGAGAAACTTTAAAGGGGGTCTGTGAAAAAGGCATTGCGGTGAGTCGCGTTATGCACCCAAGCGTAAGGAGCAGACATGTGCCATCAGCCCAACTTGGCCTGGGTTGCCTCTGTTTCAGTTCCCGTGGTTAGTGCTTTGCTCCCTAACCACTCTTGTGACTGTGATAATGTGAGTAAGGGCCGAGTTGCTAATGATTTATACGTGAGGTAAGCTGGTTTGAGGGAGGAAATCTATGGATCTAGTCATTGTCCTTGGTGGTAAGCTTTCAGGGAGGGGTGCAAAGATTGATCTTTCTGGGGACTTTTCTAGTACCAGGAAGATGTCCCATAGATGGGACCTCCAAAGACACACATTTAATTTTTAGGCCTGTTTTTCCTATTATGAGATACGAGTTTTTTCACTGATGGGGATGATGCTTATCTGAGAAGAAATGGTGAAAGGTGTTGTTAGTATAGAGATGTGGCTTAAGCTTTTAAGTGTTTTTTAAGGTTTTTCCCCTAAGCTTCCTACTTCAGATGGCCTACTTACGTGATACTAGTATGTGATGTGAGGCTAACAACTTACTAAATACCTGCAAGCCAGATCAGTGTCTCTTTCCTCTATATTTCCATGGAAATCAAGGGACCCATAGCCACTGCAGGTTAGGGTGGGCGGTGTGAGATTGGGGGGAGTGTGGTAAGACACATTTTGGTATCAGTAAAATGTTTACCTATTAAACTATGCAGTTCCAACATTCAATTCTGTTTAGTTGGGCAAACCCTTAGTTAGGCTTTTCCTGGTTCCGAGCCTATGTAACTTAGTTTCTCTCCCTAGTTCCAGCCATTTAACTTTAGCTTGCAGGCTCAGCATCATCTTAACCTCTAAAAGAATCTTCCATGTAGGAGGAAGAAACTAAAGAGCTCTATTTCAGCACTTAGGAACATGAGGCCCTACCCTGACCGAAACCTTTATTCTTACAGTTAGGGTATTGTCTTGTCCCAGCATTTTGAACCCATCAGGTTAACTGAGACACGTCTTGGTGTAACATCCCCAGTTCGTCTACCCCTGAGACTGTCCTTAATTCCTCCCATTGTCACATTTTGATTTAATTAAATACTGGAATCCCTCAAACCCTTGCATGGTGCCTGAGGCCCTATGGGATACTGGTAGATTTTGTTAGTGTCAAATACTTCGCTGTCTGATTCTCCATATATCCCTTGCTCCTAGATTTTCCGTCCTGGCATACTACATACCCATTAAAGCATTGTTTCATCTCATGTTGGACCCACTCCCATCCAGAGGCCTACTCTTTGCTAGTTCGCATACTTTCTGGAAACCCCGTTATGGCCAGGTCTGGGTTTTTTTTGTGTTCCCACCCAAAGCCTGTATCTTTTAGCAAGCTGGAACTATAAGACCAACGTAGATTTTCTAGTTTCCGATAGATTTATGTCACAATTTGTACATTGTCATGTCTATAGATATTTGTATCATTTGTACTTTTTGGCCATTACATGCCCATTGGATATTTTTCATAAATTGCAAAAGAATATTTTATGACTTAGCACCAAATTGAATGAGCCTAATTGTAGGTTTGTAAACTAGGTTGTGCTAACTTGTATCTTTGCTTTATCCAGGTAGTAATTGACTACTGTTGTCCCATTTGTAATTATTGGAAGTTTTCAGAATTGTAAATAAATGCTTGTGGATTGAAACTTGGTTAGACTATTGACTGTCCCAGATACGTTAAAGCTAGTGATATTTTTACTCATTCATTCATTTATTCAATAATTCTGACCTTCCTGACTCAGTTTACCCAGCTCAGATGGTTGTGAAGATTACTAACAGTGTATGTAAGATACTTTCAGAAACTAGAAACTGAAAAGTAAAACTAACAAAAAACATTTGTTATTATAAATAACAATGGAATTTAGTATGCTATTATACCTTCAGACCTACTGTAGGACATGCTGTTCTTTGCTGTTCCACTTGTGGCAGGATTCATAATTTTTCTAACAGGTACCGATCCCTATGCCTGATACTGTGAGGAAATGTTATACCTGAGCTCCACTCTTATCTCTCTCAAGCATGTTTTGGTATTGTCTAAAATGTAAATCCATACTGTCAACCTCCAGCATGATACCAGGCACATAATAGAAACCCAATAAATGTTTCACTGTGAGTGGAGTATAAGTTGATAGAGTATTTTTGAAGGTTGATTAGGCAGATTAGATTGATTGAAAACCTTTCAATATTTTAAGTTTGCATCTCTTTCATTCCAGAAATTCTATGTCTAGAAATTTATATATAGCTATACACATGTATCAAGAGGTTCACATTGCAGCCTATGTATAACAGAGGACAAAAACAAACAAACAAACAAACAGAATACCCCCAAACTGAAAACAACTAAAAGTCCATCAGTATCGGACTGGCCATGTAAATTACATAATGTGACGCAGCTATTAAAGAGAATGGGTTGGATGTACGCAAAAATTGACTGGGAAACTCACGATCCAAGACAGATTGTAGACTATGTCTAGTATGCAGCTCCTGTATAAAATACAGGATCTCCATTATGTAGAAATACTTACATACAAGATACAACAAGTGTGAATGTAAAGCACTTGGGAAATATCTGAAAGAACCACACAAGATACTGGGAGAGTGGGACAGCTTTCCATGTCCCATGTGATTGGAGTTCTGAAGGGTGCAAACACCACGAACTAATGGACCTCTGCTACCATCTTCGGGCTAAGGATGGAATTGCAGGCGTCATACTCCTCTTTATGAATGAAGTGTCTGGGCGTGTGGACGTCATCTGGGCGAGCGGTGGCGCATGCGCAGTAGAAGGAGGAGCGCGAGCTGCGTGGGCTTGTGCCTAGGCTTGTGTGTTTCGGGGCCTTGTGCTGGCACCGGGGGCGCCGGTCTGGCGACTTTGGCACTCTTGGCGTTGGGTGGGCAGCACGTTGGGGGTCACATGAGCCAGTGGCATCATGCCCGTGGGCGCTGGGGTCAGCGTCGCGGCTTTTCCGGACGTTCGTCGGCCAGGAGGAAGGGCGGAAAGCACATGCCGGAAAGGTAATAAGCCTTGGCCCCTGGGCGTTGCCGGTGGAGCCCAGAGCCCCTGGGCCTGGGCTTGGTCTCCTGTGCTGTCTCCTGTGACTGTTGCCCCCGCGGGCTGCCCCGTCCGCGCTGTGCTCGGGGGTATTGGTCGTCTCGCGGTTCAGTTCACAGTAGCTGAAAGGGATAGTGTGTGATGTTCTGATTTCTCCCCATCGTTTTACAAGGGAGTCTCTGGCCATGGCTCCTCGGGTAAAATGCAGAGGGACTGCTTTTTAAGATGGGACTGTCAGTGTTGGGGACACTTCTTAATTACCAACGTGGAATCCCCTTCAATTCCTCAGCTGTGTTGTTTTGGCACAGAAAATGTGAGTAAGAGGACCTGGAACTAAGTTTGAGTGAAGAAACGCACGGGTACTGCCGAATTTTCCATCGAGACAGTTGATTTGTGTTGTCAGGGCGTACTGTTGCTATCCTAATCACTTTGGTGTCATTTGAGAGATCTACCTCTGTCCGTTCAGATGATTAATTGTGAGACTTGGCTCATGTGTGCAGTAAACGCTTTAATTCCCTAAGACCTTCCTTTGCTCCATCTCATACCCCATTAAGCCCGCTTCAGTTTATCTCCTGAATTTCTTCTGAATCTATCACCTCTCCCTCAACATCCTAATACTGAACTTGCCTGTCTGTTGCAATTAGGTCCTAAGTAGTGTCCATATTTCTTGTTTCCTTCCAATCCATTCTGCACACAAGAAACCTTAAAAGCAAGTTGGAACATTGCACGTAGACATCGGTCAAAAGCATTGTTTTGAGAGTAGAAAACAAACTGTTGGCCTTTAAGACTCTGCGTGGTCTAGAACCCTCTCTGCTTCTCTAGCCCCATCTTGTGCCACTATTGCCCTCACTTTCTGTGCTTCAGATACACTGAATTAACCTTAGTTCTGACTCATCTTACAGAAGTCAGTTCAGATATTATTTTTCACTGTGATTCCTAGCATTAAGGAATTTTATTATCGGGTTTTGTATGAGGACTAAAACTAAACTGTGGAGGAATTGAGTTCAAACGATTTCAGTCAACATGCATGTATTAATGATGCCTTAGTAGTCAACACCGGGCTAAGTTTTATCAGGGATACAGAAGTTCTGGCCAAGTCTGGTTTTAGATATCCCTGATTTGTTGAGACCGTTGCATAGTTTTGTTGTCTTTTATCTGTTTTCAAGATGGGAAAACAGGAACAAGGGAAGTATAGCTTATTACAAGGTGGGGTTGAATAAGTGGAGCAGCAAAATGCAAAGCAGCAAGAAGAGGGACCTACCATAGAGGGATATGATTTCCATTTTCAAGGCGCATTCATCCTATGCAGGGAGACAGCCTACCATAAAATTTGCCTAACAAAAAATATATTAACAGGTGGAAGGACTATCTCCCAGGTGGACAGCGGATGCCTGGGACTCGTTTCATTGCTTTCAAAGTTCCTTTAAAAAAGGTGAGTGAAACTTAATACCGTATTCTTCGAGAAATCTGAATTCACCATATAGAGCCCTGGCTCTCAACCCCGTCGTACTCCATTTCCCCTTTTTATAGCAAATACTTTTTAATACCTCCTTTAGTATCCAGAAATGGAATTCATAGATAAATACAACCTAGTTTTGAACTTAATTTAAAAAAAAAACCAATGGAATGCCCTAACTCTAAATAAAGAATAAAGTAATTTATAAGAAAGTAATATGTATCTCTGTATGTAAATGTCTGGGGATGACTATACTAGAAATAAAGAAATAGCCAGTTACTTGTACCATGAATGCAATAAACTATGGACTTTGATTGATAATGATGTGTCAGTGTTGGTTCATGAATTCTCACAAAGGAAGCACACTGGTATGGCATGTTGATAATGGGGAAGGCTGTGTGGGGTGAAGGAGAGAGGGTATAAGTGGGAACTGTGTACTTTTTGCTCCGTTTTGCTGTGAATCTCAGACTGCTCTAAAACTAGTCTGCTAATTTAAAACGAAAAGTGTGTTGCTGGCACCTGAATAACTAAAGAGCTCAATCGAACAGAGTACATAAGTAAGCCAAATACATAAAAGAATATTTAGCAGTGAAAGCCATCCTCCGTATAGGTAGATATTCAAGACGTATTTATTTATGTGTCTATTTACAGGCACTCTGCTTGGAGCTGGCAGTACAGCGGTAGGCAAAATGGATGTGGTCCCTGCCTTCTGGGAGTTACAGTCAGGTTAGGAGACCAACATGAAATAAACAAGGATAGAAATAACTATATAGAAGTGAGCTTATTTTCTGCCGTCTAATCTCTCTGGAAGAAAGGATCATAATACCGCTTGTAAACTCCAGAGGAAGAGACTTTACTTTGAAGCTCATATGTTAGCATCACAGGGTTTGAATAAATGGATAATATAATAAAGGATTTTAAACACATGTTCTTTCTTATTTTATTCTTTCTGACAGAGATTTGAAAAGAATCTTGCTCCAGAAGAATGTTTCTCCCCCTTGGATCTTTTTTAGCAAACACCAAGAACACAACGAAGAACTTGGGCTGATTATTGACTTAACATATACTCGCCGCTATTATAAGCCAGAGGTAAATGGAACCCGTAATTGAAAATGACCTTCTTTCTGATACTCTGATAATTCATAGTAGTTCAGTAGTTATCATCTTATGCTAAGGTGAATCCTGGCCTTCTTTCATGGGTTCCAAAAGGGAAGCTAGTGGTTTCCTTAAATACACATTTGTAATTGCTGTTTCAAAATGAGAGTAAAGATATGAATTGAACTATAGTATTTGGCAGTAGGCTCTAGATATGCTTAAGAAGTGCTGTAAGCTTCCATGTTCTGTATTTTGAAAATGCAGTAAATTTTTAGTAAGAAGAGTAGTAGCCTAAAAGGAAAGAAAGGTATGTCCATTATGTCTTTGGCACTTATGTTAAGCAGTTGCCTGAGCGTGTTTAAGCATCGGGGTAAAAGACAGTTGTTCTCTAAGTTTTATGCTTTCTTTTCCTAATACCTTCTGATACAGTAGAGAAACCCATATATTCTCTTGGCCCATGTAGGACATACCAGTGCAAAAGAATTACCCTTCTTCTGACCTGTTCCATGGCCTTGGGAGACAGTAACACCTAATGTTTGTTAATATTTGTACGGCGGTTTGCCCTTTAGAAAGTTCTTTCATATCCATTGACTTTGTGAATCTTCACAACAATCCTTTGCTGTTGACGTGGAAGTAGTACTGATACCTCCTACTGAGTGCTTACTCTGCACTAAGCTCAGAGGATAGACAACTATAGTTACTAATTTTACGGACGATGAAACTGACTCTCGGACAAGGAAGAATTGAAATTTCAACTCAGTTGTTCCTCTTTTTGTCATTGTGGTAAAATATATATAAATCATATTTATTTTAACCATTTATAAATATGCAGTTCAGTGGCATTAAATACAGTCACAGTGTTGTATAACTATCACCACTGTATATAACCAAAACCTTTTCATCATCCTCAACAAAAACCCTGTAACCATCAAACAGTGACAACCCCATTATCCCTCCCACCGGCCCTTAGAAACCTCGATTCTATTTTCTGTCTGTGAATTTGCCTATCCTAGGTACCTCGTGTAAGTGGAATCTACAATATTTATCCTTCTATGTCCGGCTTATTTCACTAAACCTAGTGTTTTCAAGGTTCACCCATGTTATAGCATGTAAGGAAATGCCATTCCTTTTTTGGCTTAATGAATCCCACTGTGTGTATATACCATATTTTGTTATTCATCGGGTGATTGACACTTGGGTTGTTTCCACCTTGTAGCTATTGTGAATCATGCTGCTGTGATCGTTGGTGTACAGATATTTGTGCAAATCCCTGCTTTCAGTTCTTTTAGATGTGCAGTGTAGGTAGTAGCAGAGTTGTTGGATCGTACGGTAGCTCTACGTTTAACCCTTGAGAAACTGCCAGACTGTTTTCTGCAGTGTTGTCTTGTCTTTAAACGATTATCACAAATTTGAAACATGTACAAAAGTATAAAAATACTGTGAGTGTTCCTTGTATACCCATGAACTCATCCGGCTTTATTATTTACCAACTGATGGCTGTCACGTTTTATCTATACCCCCACCTGTTTCACCCCATTCCATATTATCTTGAAGCAGCTCCGAGACAACATGTAATTACACCTATATAATTTTGGAATGTGTATTTAAAATATAGGACTTTTATTCCTTAATATCATGTTTTAATATTAAATACCCAGTGAGTGCTCAAATTTGCAGTTGTCTCCTAAATGTCATAAAAAGTTGTTTTTAAGAATTTTGAATTAGATCCGAAGATGGTCCACCCTTTGCCGTTGATTGTTCGGTCTCTGAAGTCTTGTTTAATCTCTAGGTTCTCCCTCCATGTCTCTCTCACTGTTTTGTCCTCCTTGAATTTTATTTGTAAAGAAACCAGGTAATTTGTCCCATCTGTATTTTGATGATTACATTCCATGTGCTGGTAACGTATTCTTCAATCCTTTTATTTCCTGTAAATTGGTAGTTGATCAGAATGAAGCTTGCATGTTTTGTTTTGGCAAGACAGTGTCATAGGTGATGATGTGTTCTTCCATGGAGACATAGGTAATTGTCTCTTTCTGTGATATTAGCAGTCACTGATGATTCGTACCGACATCCATTAGTTCAGTTGAGACTTCAAAAAATGGTGAATTCTGTTGTTCTTTTCTTCACTTATTAGCTGCGTATATTTCTCTGAGGAGAAGACTCCCCTCATCAGCTATTTGGTTGCCCAGTTGTAGAGGCATGATTCTCTTCTTTTATTTAACAGTTTTCAGAATAATGAGTTGATTCACAAATATCCTCCAGTGGTGACCAGTTTTGTAAAATTTATTTATTCATATCACCGTGGACTCCGTTACAGTTATCATTCTAACTGAGGCCCTACCTTTGGCCAGTTGGAGCTTCCCAGGGACTCCTGAGTCCTTTTGACATGACATCAGTTGTTTCTAGACTTTTTCGGTGGTCAGAGCTAGGAAATATGTATGTTTGTTTTTAATATTTTTAAAATATGTCATAGGTTCATACTGCTACTTTCCATTTAAATTCAGAACTAGAGAATTTTCACTTATCCTTTTCTGTCTTCTATGGATAGTCTACTTTCTCCCACCCCAAGAATACCAGTTCTCAACAATGCCTGAAATTGGCTTTATTTCCTAACTCGAATCCAAGTTCTTCTGACTCTATTCTACTTAAATCACAGCCACTTTATGGCCCTTGAAATGTAAGATAGAACATAAATGTAGGTAGAACTGTTTATATCATTTTGAGTTACATGTGCATTCATTCACATAGATTTGCTTTTCCTTTTGCATGCCTAGTAACTGTCCATTCTGCAGTTTTAAGGAAAATCTAGTGATAATTACTGGTTAAAGCAGCTTTGGAAAAAATGACTCTTATCAGAATGACTGACATACTAAGTTTAATGTACTCTCCTGGTTTATATTCTGCCTCCTCTAATTAATTTTTTATTCTTTCCCTAAAAAGGAAATAATACATATTTTCATGGTTTTGCCTTATAGGACTTAGCAGAAACCATTCCTTATTTAAAAATTTGTACAATTGGGCATCAGGTGCCAGATGACGACACTAGTTTTAACTTCCAGTGCGCTGTTAATGGGTTTCTGAAAGAAAGTAAAGATAATGGTGAGTTGTTTTCGTGTTTGTTTGTTTTTTCCTTTTCCTTTACCTGAACTTTGGTATGCCTTTTGAGTGGGGTTGGGGATTTTTAACATTTTTAATAGTTCTGACATTAGGCCTGTTGTGTTTGGTAACATGAAGGTGGAAATGTCAGCTGGTGCTAATAGAGTACGGTGTTTTTCCTGTTGATGGTCACAAACAATTTAGTTTAGTTTGGAAAGTGATTTTTGTGAGAAATATGAACTGAACTAGCTTACTTATCTCTTTTTTAAAAATTTGAATGGAAAATACATAAAAACATAAAAATGTTGTTTTGTCCTATTTATTGGTTGAGAGGTGAAAGAAAAGGTTAAGACTCTCAGGTTCTTAGCGTATATAAAAGAGAAAACAAAAAGCAAAGGTTCGGAGTGAGACAGATCCCTAGAGGCAAAACAAAACCGAGTGGACCAGAAGAGTGGCTTCCTCATCATATGTGTTTAAGATATTTTTGCTGCTTTTACACTTTGGGTGCACGTGAGGAAGAACGCTACCACCTCTTATTCTCATCTTCAGACGGGAAGAACTTAAAAGGCTGGTGTTTTCTTGTTTCTGCCTTAAGATCTACTCTGTTGATAGTAGGTCTTAATGGCATGTGAATTTCAAGGATCCACTTGCCTTTCTGTAGCCTCTAACTATCAGAAGGAACATGGTGTTTGCCAGGTTTTAAGACTGAGGAATCTTTTGTCTTTGGAACACCACTGACCCCCATGAGAAAGTGTTCATTTTGTCCTCTTTCTAAATTTAGCCTGAGGAGTGTGCACTTTATTAAGTAAATCTAACAGACAGTAAATATTCCGTGTATACGTAAAATGATGCACATATATACCTAAAACAGGGAGTAGGGGAGAAGGAATAGAGATGGAGGTGGGAAGATAGGGGATAGGAGGTGAGAGAGAGAGGGAGAGACTGGAAGTTCAAGATAAATTTTCATTCTATAACCTGATTGCTTAATGCAGGTACTAGCTCTTAAATATCTTAAGCCCTATTCACAGATCTACCCTGTACTTTAGCTTTAAAACTTGAGAGGCTTGGCCTGTCCTGTGATAACCAGGGTGTCTAGAAAGGAGGCAAATGATCTGATTTGTGTAAACTGTAGTCACAGAAATGTTACCTCTTAAGATGTTAGGGTGCAGCTGCCGGCCTACTCACTTCCTCCGGGCTCCTTTGTGTGTGTTCTGTCTGCTCCGCGTGGGCTAGAAGATCCTTACAAGTGCATGAGAACACATTTGTAAACCTTGATTGTTCACATGTTATACCAAGTGTAGCCCATTGCATATGCTGACTCCTCTGAGGGTCGTCTGCATGCAGTGGGCTAACTTCACCATGCTCTCTGCCATGGCAGTCTCAGGACCTTAGTTATGATCCATTGGTGACTTCCTCTGCTATAAGGTCCTCCCACAGATGCCAGGCTCACTGATAATGAGGAGGAGACTATACTGTCCACTCCCTAGAATTGGTAGAGACTCAGAAAATAAATTGTTTCAGTGAACACCGAGAGCCTTATAGGTTTGTTGTTAGGGCACGGGGATACAGAGGTGAGTAGAAGTCTTTGTTCAGTAGCAACTTACAGTTATCTAGGAAGATAAACATGTAGTGACTATAAGTGGGTTAATTATGATAAAAGAATCAAGTGCAGCAGGAATATAGAGGAGAAATTGAGGAAGGGCCTGACTGAGGAGACAGCGTTTGAGCTGGGCTTGGAGGAAGAGGATTTTGCCGGAATGAGGAAAGGACAGCCCAGGTATTGGGAACAGGTACAAAAGGCACAGGGCTTGAACTTGTGCTCTGGAGGGGCAGCCTCTGGTGTGACTAGAGGGTCGTGTGAAAGGGCAAAGAATTCATACATTCATTTTCAGCCAATATTTGTATAACACCTGCTAAGTTGAAGGCACTGTTGTAGGAAGTAGCAAGAGAACAAAGTTCTTGCCCTTACGTACTTTACATTCTCGTGGGGGAGAGAGATGAATAAATAAGTCAATATATGGAGTGTCAAGTGGTGGTAAATGCTTTGGAGAATAACAAAAGAAGGTGAAGAGGCGAGGGAATGTGGTAGGTGATCAGGGAAGTCCCCTCTATTAAGATGTCGATTGAGCAGAGCCTTGAAGTGAGAAACAAGCCATTGGATATGTGGGAGAGTGGAGATGGGGTGGGAGGGTGTGTTCTGGGAGAGTGGAGATGGGGTGGGAGGGTGTGTTGTGAAGCAGAAGGAATAGTATGTGCAAAGTTCCTGAGGCACGATTGTGCTTGGCATGTTTGAGGAATAGTAAGGAAGCCAGTGGGGCTGGACAGGGGAAAGTGAGTGAGGGCAGGGCAGTAGAGGATGAGATCAGGGAGGCTAGGCTGGCAGGGCAAAGGAGGGAGGTGGATGATGTAGGTCCTTGTAAGTCATAGTTTGAACTTATAATTCAGTTGGAGAGACAGACTGATATTTGTTTATGAAGAGTTCTCAGTGCTGTGCTAAAAACTTGGGCTTTATTCTGTGCTAAGTGAAGATGTTTAAGCAACAGGGCAATCCAGCCAAGTTTATATTTCAGAAAGATAACAGCGTCACTATGCAGATAAGACACATTGTAGACTATGTATATAGTAGGTAGTATATAGTATGCCTGCTCTTCTATAAAACACAGGATATCTGTTAGGTACAAATACTTACAAAGAAGATACAAGTGTGAACGTAAGCACTTGGGAAATATCTGAAAGAACCACACAAGAAACTGGGAGAGTGGGACAACTTTCCATGTCCCGTATGATTGGAATTCTGAAGGGTACACACAGGAACTAATGGATGTGTGCTACCAGCCTCCGGCTAAGGAGGGAAATTGCAGGCATCAGAATCCTCTTTACTAATCAAGCGCGTTAATCCGCCTGCGTGATGACGTCATCTCCACGCGCGGCAGCGCATGCGCAGTAGAAGGTGGTCAGCGAGCTGCGTGGGCTTGTGCCTAGGCGCCTGTGGTTCGTGGCCTAGTGCTGGCACCGGGGGCGGCGGGTTGGCGACTTTGTCACTCCTGGCGTTGGGTGGGCGGTATGTTGGGGGTGACGTGAGCCAGTGGCATCATGCCCGCGGGCGCTGTGGTCAGCGTCGCGGCTTTTCCGGACTTTCGTTGGCCAGGAGGAAAGGCGGAAAGCACATCCCGGCAAGGTAATACGCCTTGGCCACTGGGCGTTGCCGGTGGAGCTCAGAGCCCCTGGGCCTGGGCTTCGTCTCTTGTGCTGTCGCCTGTCACAGTTGCCCCAGCGCGCTGGCCCGTCCGCACTGTGCTAGGGGGTATTGGTCGTCTCGCGCCTCAGTTCACGGTAGCTGAAAAGGACAGTGTGATGTTCTGATTTCTCCCCATCGTTTTACAAGGGAGGCTCTGGCCATGGCTCCTTGGATAAAATGCAGAGGGACTGCTTTTTAAGATGGGACTGTCAGTGTTGGGGACACTCCTTAATGGCCAACATGGAATCTCCTTCAGTTCCTCAAGCTGTGTTGTTTAGGCACAGAAAATGTGCGTACTAGTTACTGGAACTAAGTTTGAGTGAAAAAACGCACTGGTAGTGCCGAATTTTCCATGGAGACAGCTGATTTGTGTTGTCTCTTGGAATGATAAAGGGCGTACTGTTGCTTCCTAACCGGTGTCATTTGAGAGATCTACCTCTGTACGTTCAGATGATTAATTTTGAGGCTTTGCACATGTGTGTAGTAAACCCTTTAATTCCCTAAGACCATCCTTTCCTCCATCTCATACCCCATTAAGCCCGCTTCAGTTTATCTCCTGAATTTCTCCCGAAGCTGTCAACTCTTCCTCAACATCCTAATACTGAACTTACGTGTCTGTTGCAATTAGGTCCTAACTAGTGTCCATATATCTTGTTTCCTTCCAATCCATCCTGCACACTAGAAACCTTAAAAGCAAGTTGGAACATTGCTCATAGACATCGCTCAAGACATTGTTTTGAGAATAGAAAACAAACTGTTGGCCTTTAGTGCTCTGCGTGGTCTAGAACCCTCTCTGCTTCTCTAGCCCCATCTTGTGCCACTATTGCCCTCACTTTCTGTGCTTCAGATACACTGAATTAAGCTTAGTTCTAACTCATCTTACAGAAGTCAGTTCAGATATTATTTTTCAGTGTGATTCCTAGCATTAAGGAATTTTATTATCAGGTTTTGTATAAGGACTAAAAGTAAATTATGAAGTGGAAGAATTGAGTTTAAACTATTTCAGTCAACACGCATGTATTAATGATATGATACCTTAGTAGTCAACAGTGGGCTAGGTTCTATCAGGGATACAGAAGTTCTGGCCATCTCTGGTTTTAGATATCCCTGATTTGTTGAGACCGTTGCATTGTTTTGTTGCCTTTTATCTGTTTTCAAGATGGGAGAACAGGAACAAGGGAAGTATAGGTTATTACTAGGTGGGGTTGAATAAGTGGAGCAGCAAAATGCAAAGCAGCAAGAAGAGGGACCTACCATAGAGGGATATGATTTCCATTTTCAAGGCGCATTCATCCTATGCAGGGAGACAGCCTACCATAAAATTTGCCTAACAAAAAATATATTAACAGGTGGAAGGACTATCCCCCAGGTGGACAGCGGATGCCTGGGACTCCTTTCATTGCTGTCAAAGTTCCTTTAAAAAAGGTGAGTGAAACTTAATACCGTATTCTTCGAGAAATCTGAATTCACCATATAGAGCCCTGGCTCTCAACCCCGTCGTACTCCATTTTCCCTTTTTATAGCAAATACTTTTTAATACCTCCTTTAGTATCCAGAAATGGAATTCATAGATAAATACAACCTAGTTTTGAACTTAATTTAAAAAACAACCAATGGCATGCCCTAACTCTAAATAAAGAATAAAGTAATTTATAAGAAAGTAATATGTATCTCTGTATGTAAATGTCTGGGGATGACTATACTAGAAATAAAGAAATAGCCAGTTACTTGTACCATGAATGCAAAAAACTGCTTGGAGCTGGCAATACAGCGGTAGGCAAAATTGATGTGGTTCCTGCCTTTTGGGAGTTTACAGTCAGGTTAGGAGACCAACATGAAATAAACAAACATAGAAATAACTATATAGAAGTGACCTTATTTTCTTCCGTCTAATTGTACGTTTGTAAACTACGTTGTGCTAACTTGTATCTGTTCTTTATCCAAATAGTAATTGACTACTATTGTCCCATTTGTAATTATGTGGAAGTTTTCAGAATTTTAAATATATGCTTGTGGATTGAAACTTGGTTAGACTATTACTTTCCCAGATACGTTAAAGCTAGTGATCTTTTTACTCATTCATTCATTCATTCAATAATTCTGACCTTGCTCACTCAGTTTAGCCAGCTCAAATGGTTGTGAAGATTACTAACAGTGTATGTATGCCATCTGCTGATGGCAGGTATCTGCTCCTACCAGAAATTAGAAATTAGAGACAGGAGAAGATCGTGTAAGAGTAGGACGCGGAGATCACCTTCCTCCCCACGGATACCTCAGAGATACATCTACACGTTGAACTGCTCCTATAGAACACCCACTGAACGCTGGCATAAAACCTCAGACCTCCCAAAAGGCAAGGAACTGCCCCAGGTACCTGGGTAGGGCAAAAGAAAAAAGAAAAAACAGAGACAAAAGAATAGGGATGGGACCTGCCCAGTCGGAGGGAGCTGTGAAGGAGGAAAGGTTTCCACACGCTAGAAGCCCCTTCGAGGGCAGAGACTGCAGGTGGCGGAGGGGGGAAGCTTCAGAGCCCTGGAGGAGAGCACAGCAACAGGGGTGCGGAGGGCAAAACGGAGAGATTCCCACACAGAGGAGAGGTGCCGACCAGCACTTGCCAGCCCGATAGGCTTGTCTGCTCACCCGCCAGGATAGGCGTGGGCTAGTAGCTGAGGCTTGGGCTTCGGAGCTTACACCCCAGGGAGAGCACTGGGGTTGGTGGCGTGAACACAGCCTGAAGGGGTTAGTGCGCCAAGGCTAGCCGGGAGGGAGTCCGGGAAAAGTCTGCAGCAGCCAAAGAGACAAGAGGCTTATCCTTGCCTCTTTGTTTCCTGGTGCGCTACAAGAGGGGATTAAGAGCACCGCTTAGAGGAGCTCCAGAGACGGGCGCAAGCCGCGACTATCAGCGCGGACCCCAGAGACGGGCATTAGACGCTAAAGCTTCTGCTGCAGCCACCAAGAAGCCCGTGTGCGAGCACAGGTCACTATCCCCACCTCCCCTCCCGGGAGCTTCTGCAGCCCGCCACTGCCAGGGTCCCGTGATCCAGGGACAATTTCCCCTGGAGAATGCACGACGCGTCTCCGGCTGGTGCAACGTCACGCCGGCCTCTGCCGCTGCAGGCTCGCCCCGCATCCGTACCCCTCTGTCCCTGCAGCTTGAGTGAGCCAGATCCCCCGAATCAGCGGCTCCATTAACCCAGTCCTGTCTGAGTGAAGAACAGATGCCCTCAGGCGATCTACACGCAGAGGCGGGGCCAAATCCAAAGCTGAGCCCTGGGAGCTGTGTGAACAAAGAAGAGAAAGGGAAATTTCTCGCAGCAGCCTCAGAAGCAGCAGATTAAAGCTCCACAACCAACTTGATGTACCCTGCGTCTGTGGAATACCTGAATAGACAACGAATCATTCCAAATTGAGGAGGTGGACTTTGGGAGCAAGATAGATTATTTTTTTCCCTTTTCCTCTTTTTGTGAGTGTGTATGTGTATGCTTCTGTGTGAGATTCTGTCTGTATAGCTTTGCTTTCACCATCTGTCCTAGGTGCAAAGTAACGTGAGGAAACCGTTGTAATGTAGCATTGCTAGTGGAAGTTTAGCCTTATTCAAAGAGACCAAAGAGTTTCCAAAGCCGATTCAACCTAATGTGTGAAGATTCTGAGACGTAGCATGCGTCAGACTCCCCCATGGCCTTCGGAGAGCAGCTCGTAGGATGCACATTTTACACATCCTTCACTGTCGGCGATGCTACCGTGCTCACTGAGGTGAGTGCAGGTTTCAAGTGCCTCTTGTTAATATGCCTGGTTGTGCCCTTAAGGGTGCCCGGCGCACTTGACTTCCATTAGATCATCCACCTAAGGAGAGGGCTCGGCACGTAGAATTCCCTGCAGTCCCCAGGAAGCAAGCCCTACTCTCTGTGTAAGAGAGACAGGTCTCCCCAGGTAACACTAAAGACTCAGCCTTTCAAATGATTCCACCAGTGGTCACCGTTCCCAATGAAAGCTGCCCTCAGCAAAACTCTGAGCAACGCCAGGGCTCCACAGAGAGTGGCAATTTCTCCTTCTGTAACATTACCTTTTTCTCACCCACCAGGAAGCAAGGCTCCTCCCATGGCATTGCAAACAGGCTTTCTGCCTCAGGAAGAAAAGTCCTTCTCCTTTGCAGCTGGAATGCTTTTTCCTGTCCTTCTCAGTTAACTTCCACAGGGAGGAGGGTGTTCAGCTTAAGCTATAAAACCAGCAGCGACCAAAGCCCTATACCTGAAGCTCTCCTTGCTTGAGGCCAAGCACGAAGTCCCTCTCCACTGAGGTCGTTGTCTTCTCAACCATCCTCCTTCTGGCTAGGAAATCTCACATGTATTTTACCAGTTGGATACATGTGCAAACGAAAGGAATTCGCCTCTACTCACCCTAGGAAAGTACACTGAGCACTTCTCGTCTTTCGGCTGAAGGCGAAGTGTATTTCAGAGCTCTGCAACTTTTCACCCACCCACCCAGCTTCCTCTGGTGGGGACTCCATGACAGAGACAGTACACCGTGAGCGAAATCCTGTTCGTCTCCATGTGACAGGACAACAATGTTTACTGCTCCGGAAACGGGCCTTTTTACATAGAGGAAACACTGTCTAGCCAACTCAGGCTTGCACCTCCTACCTGAAGGCAGCTATAAACTAACGAGAGGAGACCGTTGTAGTGCCGGCTTGCCGGGCGAATAGTAGCCTGTGTTATTGTGACTGAGGAGTCTCACATGCCGAATCAATACAGTGTGTGAAATTTCTAAAAGCGAGCACGCCTCGGAATCACCCATGACCTAAGGAGAGCAGCTCGCAGGATACAAATTTCACAGAGCAGTTGCTTCTACCGGGTACACGGAGATGAGTGCAGTTTTCAAGTGGCTCTTCACATCTTGCTTGGACTGTCGAGTTAACAGAGCTCCCCAGGTACTTGACTTCCACATGGTCATCCCCCAAAGGACAGAGTGCTGCTCCCTAGACTTTCTCTGCAATAGAGTGTATGCAAGCCGGAATTGTAGCCTTATTCCAAAGTGACCCAAGAGTTTCAAAAGCCAAATCGATACAATGTGTGAAATTCCTGAAATCTCGCTTGCATCAGACTCACCCTTGGCCTCCGGAGTGCAGTTCGTAGGATACTCATTTCACAGTCTTCACTCTAGACGCTTCTACCTTTTACGCTGAGACGAGTGCTGCTTCTTATCTTGCCTCGTTGTCCCTTTAACAGTGCTCCCTTTGCACTTGATCCTCCACCTAAGGCGATGGCTCTGCCCCTAGACTTTCTCTGCAGTATCCAGTGAGCAAGTCCTACTCTCCGTGTACGAGAGACAGGTCTAACCAGGCAACATTAAACTTGGCCCTTGCAAATGCTTCCACCAAATGGTCAACGTTCACGATGAAATCTACCCTCGGCAAAACTCCTCTGAGCATCACCAGGATTCCACGAACAGTGTGAATTTCTCCTTTTGTAATATTATCTTTTTCTCAGCCCTCTGGAAGAGAAGGCCCTTCATATAGCGTTGAAGAAAGCGTTTCTGCTTCAGAAAGGAAGGTACTTCTTTGTGGCAGGTTGAAGGTTTTTCCCTACCATTCTCAGTTAAATACCACCGGGAGGAGGGTCTTCAGGTTAGGCCCTAGAAGCAGCAGCGACCAAAGCCCTATGCCTGCAGCTTTCCTGGCTTGATCCAAGCATGATAGTCCATCTCCACAGAGGTTGGTGTCTTCTCAACCGTCCTTATTTTGGCTTGAAAACGCACATGTGTTTTACCAGTAGGACACCAGCCTTTCAAAAAAAGTAAAATGCATTTGCCTGTAGTTACCCTCGGAAACTAAGCTGAGTGCTTTTTGTCATTCGGCTGAAATGAAGAGTATTGCAGAACTCTGCAACCATTCTCACACACTGCTCCCTCTGTGGATGACTCTTTGACAGAGACAGCACACAGTGCCCGTATTTCCCTTCTTCTCAATTTGAAAAGACAAAAATGTTTTCTGGTTGGAATACAGATCTTTTAAGGCAGTGGAAACGCTTTCTAGCCAACTCACCCTTGCCCCTCTTACAGATATAAACTAACGTGAGGAAACCGTCATTGTGTAGGCCTGCCAGAGGGGTTGTAGCCTTATTTGGAAGTGAGCGAAGAGTTTCAAAAGGTGAATGAATACAATGTGTGACGTTTCTGAGATCTAGCGTGCATCAGACTCACCCGTGGCCTTTGGAGAACAGCTCATAGGATACACATTTCACACAGCCTTCACTCTAGACGATTCTATCGTGTACGCTGAGATGAATGCATTTTTAAAGTGCCTCTTCTTAATTTGCCCGGTTGTCCCTTTAACAGGGCTCCCCATGCACTTGAATTTCTTTTGATCATCCACCTAAGGAGAGGTATCTGCACCTAGTCTTTCCCTGCAGTACCTAGTAAGCAAGCCCTTCTCTCTGTGTAAGAGAGACAGGTCTAACCAAGTAACACTAAGGATTCAGCCTTTCAAATACTTCCACTAAACTGTCAACTTTCGCAATGAAAGCTGCCATTGGTAAAACTCCCCTGGGCACTGCTCGGTCTCCATGCACACTGCGATTTTTTCCTTCTGTAACATTACCTTTTTCTCACCCACCTGGAACACAAGGCCCTTCACATAGCATTGCAGAAAGGCTTTCTGCTTCAG
Organism: Stenella coeruleoalba; assembly: GCF_951394435.1. Classification (NCBI taxonomy): domain Eukaryota; kingdom Metazoa; phylum Chordata; class Mammalia; order Artiodactyla; family Delphinidae; genus Stenella; species Stenella coeruleoalba. Next base: position 116,105,504 of record NC_137149.1, read on the forward strand.
AAAGGAAGCTACTTCTCTTTGGCTGGTTGTACGCTTTTCCCTCTCATTCTCAGTTAAATACCACAGGGAGGAGGGTGTTCAGTTTAGGCCATAGAAGCAGCAGATACATGTCTTACACCTACAGCTCTTCTCTCGTTATCCAAGTGCGAAAGTGCGTCTCCACAGAGGTCAGTGTCTTCTCAGCCATCCTCTTTGTGGCTAGGTATACTCACATATGTTTTACCAGTAGGACATCAGCCTTTCATACAAACTTAAAGGCATTTGCCTCTCGTCACACTAGGAAACTAAGCTGAGCCCTTCTCGTCATTCGGCTGAAGACGAAGAGTATTTTAGAACTCTGCAACCATTTTCACACCCTGCTTCCTCTGGTGGTGACTCTTTGACAGAGACAGTACACCATTAATGAAATTCCTTTCGTCTCAGTTTGAGAGGACAAAAATATTTACTGGTCGGAATACGGGCCTTTTAATAGTGGAAATGCTTTCTAGCCAACTCAGGCTTGCATCTCTTACCTGAAGGCAGCTATAAACTAAGCTGAGGAAACTGTTGTAGTGCAGGCTGTCAGACGAATAGTAGCCTGTTTCCGGTGTGACCGAAGAGTTTCACGTGGTGAATCAATACAATGTTTGAAATTTCAGGTATCTATCATGCATCCGACTACCCATGGCTCGCAGGATACAGATTTCACACAGTGGTTGCTTGTACCAGCTACCCTAAGACGAGTGCATTTTTCAAGTGACTCCTCTTATCTTGCTTGGCTGTCCCCTTAACAGGGCTCCCCATGCACTTGACTTCCATTTGATCATCCACCTAAGGAAAGGTCTCTGCACCTAGACTTTCTCTGCTATAGACAGTAAGTAAGCCCTACTTTCCATGGAAGAGAAACAGATCTAACCCGGTAACCCAAAGCCTCTTCCTACGAATTGTTTTCACAAACGGTTTCACTTGCCATTTCATACCACCCTTGGCAGTGCTCAGCTGAACATCACCAGACCTCTAACTGCACTGGGTATTCCATCCTTCCTAATATTATTCTTCACTGAAACGTCCGTGCCTGGCCTTGGTACACGTGGGTGTGAAGAAAGGCCTTGTACATAGGGGAGGAATCTGTTTCTGCTAGGAGGGGTGAAAACTTGTGTCTTAACCATTCTTGGTCAAACACCTTATGGAGAAGCATTTCAACTGTGGCCCATATAAGTCTCGAAAAGACCAGTCCTTCCCCAATGCTTTCATCTCTTGGTCACTGGCCTAAGGTCAGTCTCCCAGTCTTTGGTATGTTCTCCCGTTCCTCCTAGTAGCTTGCAAAAATCCGTATGTTTTACCCAGCAGGATGCAAGCCTTGCAACAGTCTTAAAGGCATTCATTTCTAGTCACCCTAGGAAATTAACCTAAGTCCGTCTCTTCATTTAGCTGGAGATGCAAGAATATTGCTGAGCTCAGGAACAATTCACGAAGTCCTGCTTCCTTTGGGAATGATTTGTTTTGTTTTGTTTTTTTACAGAAAAAGTATATCATGCCTGAAATTCCTTTCCTCTCGCTTTCAGAAGACACATAGGATTACTGCACAGAACACAAGCCTGTTTAGGCAGTGGAAGTGCTTTCTCTCCAAGTCACCTTTGCACCTCTTAGCTGAATGCAGTTGTAAACTAACATGGGGAAAAAAATCGCACTGTAGGTACTTGTTTGAATTACAGCTTCTGAGTTCGAATTATGAGGAATCAGGCTTCTCTTGCTGTATTCATGTATGTCTGCTTAACAGCCCCAAAATACATACTGCTATATTTGACTAAAGATGGCCAGTGTAGTTCGTCATGTTTATCTTTCTTCAAGATTCTGATATTCACCTTCTATAAGCTTCTTGCTGTTCTTCTCCCACAAATCGGCCCTGGTATTGATTGATAAGTGCACTTGAATCTGGACTCTTTCTCCTATCCTCTGCCAACATAGGCATTCAATGTTTAATGCAAATATAATCTTTATCAGTTGACACCCAGAGGGATTTGCTTTTGTAACATACTTCTCAAGATGTTAGACACGTGCTGTATGTTTTCAACCAGCACTGCCTGTGAGTACAAGATCAATTTTCTCTAACTGCCCGTCAGAAGACTTAACAATTTGCCTGTTCTTGTGAAGGCAGGGAAATTTTGAAGAAGAGTCACTTTTCATTTGCTTCTTGATCTGGAAGTGGAGCTTCTCACTCCCCTCCTTGCCCCTCAGATAGAACAGTGTTAGCCTCCATATTCATAGACCATTTCCTCTGCTTAAAATCCCTCCTTATCTCCTAAATTCATTAATCAACTTGAATTCACTTTCTCTGTGAAAACTCTTTAGAACCTTCAGGAAGAATTTTTCTGTCTTCAGAGCTTCTTACTTTGTATTCCTATAGAGAAATTCTCACAGTGTACAGTCATTATGTGTTTACCCAGCCTTCTAGCTCTCTCTAGTCTACAGGATCCCCAGGCAGGGACGTAGTCTGCTTTACCCTTGGAACTCACCAAATCTGACCCAAAATGTTACGGGTATACTTACTTATTGAATGAATGAATGAAGGCAAAGTTTGGAAATGAAAAGAGTAGTAAACTCAAAAAAGTTTGCTAGGCAAATACTTCTGTGGTCAAATACATATTAGAAAAGTGAAATATAGAGAAAATGTTACATAAGCTACTGAAATTTTGTGTGTTGGAGTGTTTTCATTTTCTTGAGTATCCATGAGCTTTTATAGGAATGTTCCAAAAATTATTTTTCAGCTTTAAATGCTATTTGTTTATTCTTGATTTCATTCATTCAACAGTTATTTATTGCAAACTATACATCAGAAAACATCATGCTATTAATTCAGGTTTATATAATGTTGTTATTAACATTATTATACTGAAGCTACCTGAAAATATTAATAAAATGCATAATATTCTGCTGCTTAACATAATAGTGGAAAGACATTGTGCCTTAGGGCTTGTGAGAAATTAACTAGTTCAGGTTAACTGTCTTATTTACTATAGCTACGTATGGCATAGCTTTTATATCCTGTATTAATTATTTTGAATTAAGTTAAAAATAAAATCTAGTGGGTTCTGTAAAAAAAGATAGACTCTTTCCTTAAAGGCTCTTTTTATTAATATCTTTTTGAATTTTATTTTCTTAAGCTGTATCTAAGTGAAAACTATATTAGCCAAATGGATGAAAAAAATGAACAGAGCATTTTGAATGAATATAACTATTTCAACATAAGCAAATTAGTACTTCACATATAAGGAAAATGTGGACATTGTCCTTTCCTTGTGGACACAGGTACTATGATGGAATCATATTTGTTGATTAATAACTTATATGGGTCAGAAAGTTAACAGTATGTGGTGAATGAAAAATCTTTGATGCAGACATCCAAAAATGTTTGAAAACATCAAAGTTAAGCAAATGTTGATCAAACTGAGTTTTTCAAACAAGGACAAGTTACGCATAAACTGAATGTAGTATTTAAAAAATTGCACTGCACATAGTTAAAAGCATAGGCTGTTTTTTTACACTAAATTTCGTATTTCTTGTTATGCACATTTGGTTTTTCAACACATTGATTTATTAAACTTATATCTCAGTGTGATTTGTTTATAAATAATTGTTGAACAAGTGAAAATAAATTTCAGAGTCAGGGGAAAAATACCGGCAACAAGTTTAATTACTTGTCAGTGAATAATAACTGCATTCAGACAATTTAGGATTGAGCTTCTTTTAAATATAAAAAAAAGTAGAAATCCTTGTTATTTTAAAGTCTTTAAAGAAAAGTATTTGTTTAAGGATTACCTATCCTAATTAAGTGGTGTTGATTTTGATTACCTTATCAGCACACAGTCCTCTGCCTATTAGATAATTTTGTGGACTGGTTTGATTTTAGCCAGATTATCCACTGAGTACATATACAAAGCGGGGAACTTTACATTAAAGAAACACTCGGAATGGGTTTTCAGCTGTGTCGACAAGGGATGACTTCTATCCAGGCCCTTTGTGGCTGAGTTGCACAAAGAGAGTATCTAACATTGACAGAATGCAATCCCAGGCACTCTTCCAAGTATTCCATCTGCATGATTTCATTGAGTACTGACAGCAACGCTATTAAGGTGGCTATTAATATTATTATCTTTATTTATTTATTTTACAGAAGAGGAAACTGGGGTGTACAGACGTTAACTTGCACGATGTCACACGGACAGAGGGAGGTGCACCAGGATTCAAACGCGCAGTTTGACTCCTGAGCCTGCAAACGTCTCTGTCTTGCTATTCTGTCCCATCTGTCAGTGCACTAGTCCGTTAGTACACTACTACGATTCACAGAACTTCATGTCTGTAACAACTGTGGCAAAACGAACGATGGATGTGCTTTGTGCGGCTGAAGATCCTAACGCCACTGACAAGCGCCAGCTCTCAGCTCGCAGGTGGGAGCTGGACAGGTCCTGTCTCCTACGTAATGACTGAAGCACAGGCGGCCTATAAAGCACCCTTCTCCCCAGACCCACAGGGCTGATGTCATTTCCTTCGTCTGGGCGGTCGCACCAGTGACACGGCGGGCTGTAGGGCGGTGTTAGGTACCCGAGAGACCTGCGGCGCGGTATGTCACTTCCTCCCGGAGACGCTGTTTCCTAGCAACCGCTTCCCACCTGCGTTCTTAGTACCGCCTCCTCGCTCGCTGCAGAGTTGGTCTCAGAGAGCAGCCAGCCGCAGGCCCAGGAGAGGGGCCAACAGCTGGTTCCTCCGGTCGCGGGGAGACATCCGCAGGAATGCAGAGTGAGTACAGACCGCGGGACTTGGGGGTTGTGGAGAATCGGAGCGGAGGCGGCGCTCGGCTGTGCACCGACCTTCTAGCGGCGGGTGCTTGGTCGGCGACACGGGGCAGAGCGGGCAGGGACAGGGCGCCACCTGGCCGGGCCGGAGCAGTCCCCCGCCCCGCGCTGCTGAGCGCGGCGGAGAGGGTGAGCAGCCTCCGCCTGGAACACTGGAAACGTCCACAGGACCATTTAACAGAGATTTTAATGCAGTCCATCGCAGAAGCTTCCTTTTTTTTTTTTTTTTTTTTTTTTTCCCTCGGTACGCGGGCCTCTCACTGTTGTGGCCTCTCCCGTTGCGGAGCACAGGCTCCGGACGCGCAGGCTCAGTGGCCATGGCTCACGGGCCCAGCTGCTCCGCGGCATGTGGGATCTTCCCGGGCCGCGGCACGAACCCGTGTCCCCTGCATCGGCAGGCGGACTCTCAACCACTGCGCCACCAGGGAAGCCCTTCTTTTTGTTTTATCTAATAGTATTTCAACACTTGTGAGAGGGAAGAGTGGCTGGAAAAATATCACTATTTACAATCTTTTTCTTTCCCAGCACTGTATGTAAACTTTTTTAAAAAAATGGTGATGTTCTTAGTTATGTACACTAATTCCCCTACCTATGAACCTTCAAGTTGCGAACTTTAAAAGATTCGAACCTGCGTTCTCACGTCCAATCACGTACGTTAGTTCACGTGTATGGTGTACACTGTCACGTGTGTGCGTCCTCTACAAGTGGTTGTACTTTTGTGTACTTTACTGTACAGTACTGTATAGGGCACAGTAGTTCAGTATCTTTATTTCAAGCCCAGGATGCCCGGAAGCAAGAGGGTAGATAGAATTGAATGCAGCCAGGAAGCAGAACATGTGCCATCAACGTTAGGCGTGAGTGAAATTGCAGCTTGCCCTCCGTCTCCTATTGCTGACAATCCTTCAACTCTGCCATCTCCCACCTCCTCTCCCTCCTCCAGTCAGTAACTCTTCTTGCCTGTTCACCTGATGCCGGCGCCTATATGCTAGTTGTTGTACTGTACTACTGTTGGGTACCTAGGCTAAATTTGTTGGACTTACGAACAAATTGGACTTACAAACACAATCTCGGAATGGAACTCATTGGTATGTAGGGGACTTCTGTACTTCAGGGGTCCCCAACCCCAGGCCGCAGACCCCTGTTAGGAAACAGGAACCGGACCGCACAGCAGTGGGTGAACGGCGGGCGAGTGAGCGAAGCTTCATCTGCCGCCCCCCATCGCTCCCCATCGCTTGCATTACTGCCCGAACAATTCCCTCCACCCACCATCTGTGGAAAAATTGTCTTCCACGAAACTGGTCCCTGGTGCCAAAAAGGTTGGGGAACGTTGCTGTACTTTATGCTGACAGTCGTCTTCTTGGTAGCCTTTTAAATAAGTATGGCTGTTTTGTAGGCTATATTATACTTTTCGAATGGAAGAGAGGTGAAAAAGTTTCTATTTTAATTGGCAACAACCTATTGCACTCATTATTTAAATGAGTGCAATAATTGTAAAACTTATTTAGGATAATAAAATAATTGTAGAAATATTTTTGGATAACTTCAGTTTGAATTTTATTTTTCTGAAAACAAGTTTGATAGTAGAATTTGCTTTTTCTTTACAGAAACTCTGTTTACTACTCTGCTACTTAAAAGTGAAGATATAGCTCAATGTTCATATGATGCTTTTCTGGTTTTTGTTTGGCTTTGGGGGCAGGGAGGGAGTACTAAGTGTAGTAATGGAAATTCTCAAGCATGAAAAAAAGTCTGATTTGTTTTTTATATATTTCAGCCACCATGAGAGGTTGAATTATCCCTATCATTTATTAGCCATTTTATAAAATTAGAGAATTAAAATAAACACTATGTCTGATGAAGTTTTTAGCACAACTTTGGCATATACAAAGAGTCCAAAAGTCACCAAAAGAACTACTTTCCAGGTAAAGTATTTTTATTTTGAATAATTTTAAAAGGTAAACACTGTATTGGGAATATTGGACTTGAAAGTGCTTCTATTCAATACAACAGTCCTATGTAAAGCTGGAGTAAATATATGTTTCTTTTGAAATTTTTCAGATGATTGTATTTGGGCTCCAGTATTACCAACTCTTCTTTGTGTCTTTAAGACTACCAAACTAAACTCAATACTAGGTTCTTAGTATATTAAAAGTTAAATTAGCTTTTAAAAGTTGAATAGCAGCTTCTAATTGCCATTTTCATATAAAAAATGTTTCCCCCCCGCCCCGGTGTAACATTATAACATTTAGGCTTTCTATGTCCAGTCACTACAGTTTTGAACTCAGCCTCTAAATTTGCAGTATTGATTACATCTGTTAACAGCAATACACTGAAACAAAAGATCATAAAGAATACCAGTTTCTTCCATAATGCCAATTTATAATGAACCCTAAGTTGAGTCCTTCAATTCATTTGCTTGGTGTTGTCTGTCTTCTTTAATTTAACCCAAAGCTCCATGAGGAAAGGAATTGTCTGTGATGTTCTGCATTGAGTCTTAAGGGTTGGGTGCATGGCATAAGGTAGGCTTTCAGTGAATATCTGTTAAATGAATGAAACCTAAGTTTTAAGGCAGTTATTAAGCATTATTTGTTTAAAGAATTAATTCAATATATGAGACCTCCACATTTGGGTAGAAATTGATTTCAGTTCTCATTTCAGGATGAACTAATAAAAGCAATTACAGCTCGCTCAGCTAGACAAAGAAGTTCTGAATACTCAGATGACTTTGACAGTGATGAGATTGGTATGTGAGAACATGGGAAAGTAAACCACTTCTCTTATTTTTGCTTCTTTAGTTAGGTTTAGCCCAACCCTGAAAAAAAATCACTATGTTAAAATAATACCTATGAATTCACAGGTTTTAGATCTCCAACTTTTTAATGAATAAAAAGCCACTCTTAAATTTAAAGAAGTTGTATGATTGTCCTTGGTTTTTTTCTGAATGTGTGTATGAAAATAAAATTTAACTGACAGCAGATTTGCTTGTTTGTGGTAAACCATATTGGAGATAACAAGTTCATCTTTAAGATCAACCCTATGAGGAAATAACTAGGGCCCATAGAACTAAACTTTGTGCACGTTAGGATCACTTTTATAATGCTTTTTATAAATCAAGGGTTTTTTGGCTATGAAAGGGAATCAGTTTAAAAAACCCAATATATCAGTACTGTATGGTTAATTTGGTTTCTTTTGATTATGTAAAATATTAATATTTTACATTTCAGGATAAATATACAAAATTCTAAACTTGAAATTCAATGTTTTATACTTTCAGTGAATAACTCTCAATGTTCTCTGTAAAAGTAATCAGAACAATAGTTAAATCATTGCTTTATAGTTCGGTTAAGCATTCTTTATTATTCTTCTCATAGTAAAATCTAATACTGTGGTATGGATGGAATTGCATTTCCAGAATTTTTATGAAAAAACATTATTAGCAAATTCTTCCATTTACAAATATTGTTGGTTTTATGAAGTTTTTGAAAAACAAAAGAAAAGCTTTACAGTCCAAAATCTAATTTAAATGTCCCTGGCTGATTATTACTTTGAAGAAATTTTGAAGGAGTTTTCTCAGAGCAAGCACAGTGCTTGGCTTGACAAACTATTCATACTCGATAAGTATGTTTTGAATAAATTAATGAAACTGAAATTTTTATTTTATTTTATTTAAAACCTGCCAAAGTTCGCTGTTTTTTAGGGCTGCAAATCTATTCACAGTTGTAAATTCATTTCCAGTCTTTAAGGTAATCTTTTTGATTGATGTAATCTTTAAAACTTTAAAATACACTATTGAAAATATTTTTTCTCTTCTGTTTTTCAGTTTCCTTAGGTGATTTTTCTGACACCTCAGTAGATGAAAATTCAGTTAAGAAAAAGATTAATGATTTTCATATATCAGATGATGAAGAAAAGAATTCTCCGAAACTGTCTTTTTTGAAAACCAAGAAATCAATCAATGATGTAAGGAAAGATGAGCCAGTAGTCTCTATCAAAAATGATGAGATGGCACCTGATGGTGGTAAAGGCATGATTGTAAATCCCTTATCTGAATCTCAAAATAAACAACAAGAAGTTGAAAAAGAGAAAATTAAAATGGAAACGAAACCTAGAATTCTTCCAATCAAAAGCGCATCTTCAGGTAATTTGTTAGGTTACTGTAATTGCATTTCTTGAAAATTTATTTTAAGATAATCACAAAATACTTTTATATGGTAGCTAATAGATTTTTTAAATCATTTATTTATTTATTATTTATATTTGGCTGCGTTGGGTCTTCGTTGCCGCTCACAGGCTTTCTCTAGTTGTGGAGAGCAGGGGCTACTCTTCGTTGCAGTGCACAGGCTTCTCATTGCAGTGGCTTCTCTTGTTGTGGAGCATGGGTTCTAGGCGCGCGGGCTTCAGTAGTTGTGCTGCATGGGTTCAGTAGCTGTGGCTCACGGGCTTTAGAGCACAGGCTCAGTAGTTGTGGTGCATGGGCTTAGTTGCTCCGTGGCATGTGGGATCTTCCCAGACCAGGGATCGAACCCGTGTCCCCCACATTGGCAGGCGGATTCTTAACCGCTGCATATGGTGGCTAGTAGATATTTAAGAAAAAAAAAATCAGACTTAACCTTTCAATTTTACAGATATAAATAAAAATAATAGAACCGTAGAGAAAAACCGTAATTCTGATGTCCAGTTGTACGTTCAGTTTTATATCTCTGCTAGTGCCTGATAGCTGGCCAAAGTACCTTCAGTTATCCACAGCTGTGGCTCCAAAGCTCCTGGGTCCAACCTTGCTTAGGCCTGTGAGCTCCAATTTTGTTTTTAGCAGTGAAACTACAATGGAATCCTTTCTAATCCATTTCACACTCCAGACATCAGGGTTATAGCAGCATTGGGGCTAGTCCTTAAAACAATAATCATTTCCATACAGCCATTTGCCAGAATATTTGTTTGGCATTTGTATATTTGAAGGGGGTGGTGGGGGTAGGTGTTGTTGCTGTCATTGTTTAAGCCTCCAGATTTTCCTTAAGAAAAGAGAATCTCCATTTGGTTTCTCTGTTCCTCAGGAAAATCCACTAAAACTCAATTTTCTGTGGGGATATTCCTGGTGTGATTACAGTAGTTTCTTCACAGTTCTACTGAGCTCTGTGCGTAGTGCAGCAGAGATGGAGTGAAGCAGGCACCAACTGCTGTGACATCCCCTGGGCTGTCACGCAGAAACAAGGGCATAGAAGTTTAAGGATTTGGAGTCTTCCAGTCTTTTTATGTTCTATAGAAAAAATAGTAGTTGATGCTAACCTTCACAAAAACCTCTTTCCTTCATATCATCATTAAATATGGTACTGGTAAGTATTTCATACTTTACATAATAGCACTGGTAACCTTAGGCAAAGCTATATTTCAGACACTCCTTTTTCCACCCCCACAATTCCTTCCACTTTCAAATGAGGAGAAGATACAAGCAAGCAGGGATACTAGGGGAAAAGCTACTGCAAGTTAGTTATGTGTGACCTCAGCCGTAGGGTAAGCCTCACTGTCTTCATGAGGAGGGGGAGGAAACCTGCTCTCCTTTCCTACAGAATTGTTTTAAGAATCTACTGAAGTATATCTCAAACTATAAACTTCTACAAAAGTGTAAGCACAAGGCCTAATGAAACACAATTAACTTGCTAAAATGTACCTTCCCAGTGTACTGAGTAAAATCAAAAATGGAGAGAAGGGAAATGTAATCAAAGAGTGAATAATCCATTACATCACCATTTCCCAAAGTATGTTCCACAGTTTGTTCATTGGTATTGAGGGGAAAACACAGAGTTATAGGAATTTTAAACCAATTTCTTTATGAACTTCTTGGAACTGTTAATAAAGACATATGCACGGTGAATCTTCAGGAAAGAATATGCAGTGTTTCCTAGTCTTAGTTGAGTTTAAAAACCCATTTTTATGGATTACGTTTATCCTATTTGTCCTGATTCTAAAAAGCTTTTCATTAGGTTAATAAGAAAATGTGAGCATATTATAGAAGCTAAAAATTAGTCTGATATAGATAGAAGTATATAATTAGAACTTTATGGTAGATAATCAGCAATAATCCACCCATTTAATATCTTTTTTAAAACCTGTGACAAATTATAAAATAACTAGAGAAATACTGTATTTTGACCACAAGATAGCTCAGGATTCTAAATGTGCAATACTGTATTTTTAAACAATCATTAACCATTTGCAATTCAGTATATGTAGGATAAAAAAATTACCAAAACAAGTAATCATTTACATTTGATTGTAAAATAAAACATTTTGATAATGTAGAGATGTATTTTTTTTTCTTTCTGAAAACTTGATGATGCTTCTGGAAGTGGAATTTTGGTGTAAAATATATTAAAATCATTATTCCTAGGTTATTCAAGTTGAAGAAAAAACTTGAGGCTGCTGGTTAGTGCCTGGCATGTAGAATTCATTAAGTATTTGAATGTTTAAATGAATAATTCATTCATTAAAGAAGGAAAGTGGTTAATGAGCTTAGCTTTATCCTTCTCTAAATTTTTAGACTTTTTTTTCTTATAGAGTTTAGAACTTAATATTTTTAATGTGAGATATTGCTGAGTATCACTTAATGCTTTATAAAAATATTAGAACCTGAAAGTTTCCTTTGTTCTTGCTTGTCTGCTGTAACTAGTACAATAATCAAACTCTTTCACTTTTATCAGATAGTGGTCACATTGGTAGTGATTGTAGAAAGTAATTTTTACAGGTTATGCTGTTTTTATTTTAACTTTAAAGCAGGAGAACCTTGACTACATTAGCATTGGAGTCTGGGTGCTCCTGCTTTAATCCCACAAACTAGAGTTTATGACTATGGGCACATGACCTCTTTGTTCCTCATTTTATTTACCTGTAAAATGGAGACAAATTTGAACCACCACTAGGGGTTTGAGGCAATTAAATTAAATTCATGTATTTGAAGTGCTTAGAGCAATCTTGGCATAAATTAAGTACTCTATAAATGCTTTTACTATTCATTTTATTATTCAGCATTTGTTCATAAGCAGATCATCTTATTTATCCCACATATTTATTGTGGGTACGATATGTTTCACTGTTACAAGCACTGTGATAGTAGCTATCACTGTGGCATTACAAAGACTTAGTACCAATCCTCCAATACTGTCTTAGGCCGTTCGGGCTGCTGTAACTGAATACCACAGACTGGGTAGATTATCACCAACAGAAACCTATTTCTTACAGTTCTGGAGGCTGGAAGTCTGAAATCACAGGGCTCACATGGTTGGATAGGGCCCTCTTCCGGGTTGCAGGCTTCTCATTGTATCTTTATGTGGTGCAAAGGGCAAAGGAACTTTGTAGAGCATTATTTTAAGGGCATTAATCCCATTCATGAAGATTTTACCCTCATGACTTAGTCACCTTCCAAAGGCCTCACCTCCTAATACGTCACTTTTGGGGTTAAGATTTCAACATAAGAATTGGGTGGAGACACAAACATTCAGACCATAGCAAAGACTTTACAATTTGGTGGGAAGGTGTATAAAAGGTATAGTAAGAACACAGGAAAGTGGGCATCTAAATTTACCTGAGGGCATCAGGGAAGGCTTCCTAGAGGAGCTGGTGTCAATAGCTATAACTGACAAATAATAATACCTGTAGTCAGGACTCTCAGATGCAAATGACCCAATTCAAACATCAGTGGAAAGAGTTTATCCCTGTGTTGAGCATGGATGTCAGAAGTCCTTGCTTTAGGTGTGATTAAGTGTAGAGAATCGGTATTTCTATATCATCAGGATTCTCTCTTTTTACTTTTGTCCTCCCTCCCTGACCCTCTCATTCTCTTCTCCTGCACTGTCACTGCCCCATTAATTCCATCCCTTGGTCCATTTTTCTGTCATTTGGTTTCTTTGTCTCAGACAGCCCTTCACTTGGCAGCAGAGAATGCCACTAGTGGTCTCTAAATCACATCCTTCCAACTCCATGGCCTTAAAGGCATATCCACCAACTCCAAGTAGAAAAATCCTGACCTCCTGACGGCCTGCTGTGGTCAGGGGAAATGAAGTTTCTGTGATAAGCTGCACAGGAAGGAGAGGGCTACATCACATGCCCATCATTCTCACTGAGGTATGGAGGAGATATTTATTAACCCACAGAATCACATGGATACAAAGGAAGAGAGGCTACCCAAAAAGAAAACAGGAGTGGTGGACAAACCAGAACAGGAAATGTCTATACAATCATTGATATTCATTGAGCACTTCCCATGTGTCAGGCACTGTGTTGTGTGCTTTGTATGTATTATCTTACTCAAGTCCCATGAGAACTTTAGCAAATCTTAGCTAATTCTACCTATAGGAAAACTGGGGTGTGTGACGGTTATCTGATTCGTGTAAGTTTACAATGCTAATAAGTGTCAGAACAAGATTCAAATATGAAATATCTGAAATAGGCAACCCCATACAGAGACTGGGTAGAATGGTGGTTATGAGGGGCTGGAGGGAGAGAGAAATGGGAGTTGCTAGTCAACAGATGTAAAGTTTCAGTTATGCAAGATGAATAAGTTTTAGAGCTCTGCCTTTTGGCATTGTGCCTTTAGTTAATAATACTGTAATATGCACTTGAAAATTTGTTAAGAGGGTGGATCTCCTATTAAGTGTTATTACCACAATAAAAAAAAAAAAGACTCAAAACCAGGCATTATACAATATTCTGCTTAAACTGAGGTTCCAAAGACAGGCAAGCATTTTTCAGGAGGAGAAACAGGAAGTGGACATCCTAGGCAGAGGGAGAGCTTGGGTGGCAAGCTCTGGTGGCAGGAGGCATGTGGCACAGCTGCAGAAGGACAGTGAGCCCAGCATTTCAGGACAGATTACTAAGTGGGTGTGTCAGTGATGAGGCAGCACAGGTAGCCAGAGACAAAACCATGAAACATTTTATATTGTTCAGAGTCAATGAGCTTTTTATTCTGTAAGACTGGCTGATGGGGAGCCATTGAAAAATTTTGTGGAGAGGAGTGATGTGATCTGATTTGTGTTTTATAAATATCACTGAGGCAGTAATCTAGGCAAGAGTGGATGAGGAACTGAGAGTGGGGATGTAGAAAGTGGGATAAATGAGAGAGAAATTTAGCAAGTAGAATGGATAGGGTATTGTGATTCTTTGGATTTTGAGGGAGGAATCTAAGATGACTCTTGGATTTTGGATTGGACATTTGACCAGAGTTTAGGACATACCTAAAATTGGTAATGAAACATTTATAGTGGTTCCAATTACCTATGGTTGTAGAATCTTCTAGCAGGATTTATAACTCGACTTATAGATAAAAAGGATAAAGGTATTAATTAGTTCAGTTTTGAAGTTTCATCAGAAGAATACATTGGTAGAACAATGGAGAGATGGATATGTATAACAGGTAAAATTTAGGGAAAAGTTCATGGAAAATGTTTCTTATCATGTTTTGAGGGCTGGAAGTATACCAGCATTAGATTATTGTTTTAAACTTAGAAGTGATGAAATAGTAACTGAGAAATTTTAATAACTGCTGGAGAGGTTTTATGGACTCAGAGAACAGCAGCTCACAAGTTATCCAGTTGTCTGTTCCTCCTTCCAGGGACATTTGGCTCTTCTACTCCCTGTACTGACATCATCTTTATACTTGTAACAGCACTTACCTTTGTCTTATAATTTTATTTGTTCAGAATCGGCTCCTTTCCCAACCTCTAAAATCCTTGGACAGGGCCATTGCCAGTGTCTTGATTCTGAGGTCCATTAATGTGAGTGATGTGTATGGGGCCTGGCAGCAGATACTCAATAAAGGTTTTGATGGATGAACTGCCTCATTTTATAAAGGCTGAAACTGAAGCAGTTTGGTTTTGTTTGTTAAAAAAAAAAATTTTTTTAATACTATGAGAGTTGATGAGTTTACTCACAAAAATGAAGTATACTAGTTACTTCCAGGATGGCAGCCATTAAAAAAAAATTATTTGATTATGAACTATCGCCTACTTGTACTTTCTGGAGTTCTGTGTAGAGAAGGGTGTGGGCTTCTTCTAGACTCTCCAGGATAGAAAGCCAAGGTGCTTGGGCACAGGAGGGAAGTGTGGTGGCACCTGCGGTGTAGGAGAAGCCATTGGCATTTTAAAAATGTATTTTTTAGTGTATTAAATTTTATTTAATGCATTAAAACATTGTATTTTTCTGCAGAAAATAACAGCAGCCTTGAAGCAGACAACCACTTTAAGCCTTCACCTCGGCCAAGGAGCATGTTGAAAAAGCACAGCCACAGGGAGGAGAAAGACAGGCTAGGAGAAGACAAAGACACTGCCCTCCATGAAGAATTAGAGGCATATTCTGCACCTTCATTCCTCCTGAGGCTGAATGGCAGACAACCAGAAGCTGAGAAAAATGCATTCTCTGAAAACCTTGACCCTGAGGTTAGCGCTACTGCTAAACTGTGTTTCTAATTCAGGTTTTTGCATCTGATTATGAGAGAAAGAATATTTGTGTGTGAGCGTGCATGTGTGTGTGTGTTACATGATTTCTTCAGCAATTGATAAGGAAATAATTTTAAGTTTTTAAAAATATATTATATTTTATTGGATCTAAAACTCAATTGTAAGATACAGCAAAAATACAGCATTATTTTATGTACTGCTAAGAAAGAAGAAAACTGCTAAACTGTAACATATGATGCATCCAATTTCAGAGAAAGTAAAATGTGAAAAAAACTTGCCTTTTTGAATCTATGCAACACTTTAATTGCAAGAGTTTTTATTTACATATCTTTGAATTGTATAATTTATGGCCAATGTCATTTTATTCATTTGGTTTTAATCACTCAACAAATGTGTAATGAATGTTCACGGCACAGTCCTATATTTTTTGGGATATACCAGAAGGGATGTAGATGTGATCCTTCAGGACTTCATCAGGAGTTTACTGTGTATTGTTATTAGGGAAGAACACTTGGCCGCCTGTCTTTACATTTCACTATGGTTAGAGAAGTTCCACCTCACATTTCAGAAGGGATAAGTATGGGAAGAACATTCCTCCTCCACAATCTGCTTGAGCAGATCAGAGAAAAGGAACTAAACAGTACTGGCTAAGCTTCTTTCTTCTTCTCCTGACTCCTCTGTGTTACTGATGTGAGAAAAGATCTGCTCCCTGGGAGGTGGTACAAAGGCAGACAGAGGAAGTCCTTTGTATCACAACTAAACAGAAGAATCTCTCCAATTCAGGTCAGAAGTATGAGCACAGTAGGCTCTGAGTCCACTCTTATCCTGTAGGTTAGCTTTACCAGAAAAGCTGGCAATTTGATATAAGTCTGTCTGGCTTCAATGTGCTATGTCCTAATTTGTTCTGAAAATCAGGTGAAGAGAGGGTGTTATCAAAACCAAACAATTATTTTATGTTTAATAAAATCATCTGGTCAAGTGGATATTGTGTTAGTTCACTGTAGCTGCTGTAACAAATTGCCACAAACTAGATGACTTAAAACAACAGAAGTTCTCTCAGTTCTGGAGGTCAGAAATCCAATATCAGGGTGTGAACAGGGCTATGTTCCCTCTGAAGGCTCTAGGGAAGAATCCTTCTTTGCTTCTTCCAGTTTCTGGTGGTTGTCAGAAATCTTTGGTGGTCCTTGGCTTGTAGCTGCATCACTCCAGTCCTTGCCTCCGTCAACCCATGGTCTTCTTCCCTGGGTCTCTGTGTCTTCCCTCACTTTTGTCTAAAACAAGACACCAGTCATTTGATTTAGGGTCTGCCCTACTCCAGTAGATTCTCATCTTAACTAATTCCATCTGCAAACACCTTATTTTCAAATAAGATTACGTTCGGAGATTTGGAGTAGACATGAATTTTGAAGGAACACTATTCAAACTGGTAGTGATACCTAACTTTAATTGCTCTTTGTGATGTATTCTATATCCCTTGATTAAAGAAAGAAGTATTCCTAAACTTTTTAAAGTAACATTATATTATGACAGAAAATTTAATTGAAAAATATCTACCCATAATCCCATCACCTAATGACAACTATATTCATTATTCTTACTCCACTTTTGGGCTGTTTTTCTGTACTTGTTTTTATAATATTTGTCATCTTAACATTCACAATGTTTTGTATCATGCTTTTTGGTTTAATCTCTTAACATTAGGTCATGACATGTTTCCATGTTGCTGGGTGATCTTGAGACTATGTTCACCTTAATGACTATAACATAGCCCATATTGTAGAGCTATTATCTTTGTTGGGTATATTAGATACTGCTGTTTTTAATAGTCTAAATTTTCCTTATTCCTCATTATAAACTTTTCCTGACCATGCTCTGAATCTTCTTTAAGCCCACATTTTCAGGGATTTCCCATTTATTTTTTGTCCAACCCTTCTCTCTCCTATGTCTATAATCTTTGGCTCCAGAAGAGTCTATTTTCATCCACATTCAACAATGCTGAAGCCTCTTTAACTTTGTATAAGCTTTCACATGACACTGTACTTCTCTCCCTATTGCCTTACCTTCCTGCAAATGTCACAGCTGGGTATCGAAAGGGTGACATTTTCTTTCTCGCTACAACCTCACTTCCCACCTTTCATTTGTGTATGCATGTGTGTGTGTGTTTGTGTGTGTGTGTGTGTGTGTGTATGATGATATATATCTATGTTTATATGTTAAATTAACTCATTATTCCTAAGATAAAATCTAGTCCATCATAGTAGACTATTTTTGTGTGGGATTTGATTTTTTAATATTTTGTTAAGACTTCTACATCAATATTTATGGAAGTTGACCACAATTTTTTCCTTATAATGTTGTTATCAGGTGTGAGTATCATATGAATTGGGGAGTGTCTCTTCCTCCTTTATTTTCTAAAAGTTTGTTTGGTATAAAACCAAAAGTTTAGTATCATTTTCCCCTTAATTGAGAGAATTCACCAGCGAAATTATCTGGGCCTAGAATTTTCTTTGTGGAGAGGTCTTTGACACGAAGTTCGATTTTTTTTGGGGGGGGGGGGGCGTAAATATTTGGTATCCAGATTTTCTCATCAGTTTGGTAATTTATGTCTATTTAGAAATTTATCCACTTTATCTGAGATGTTGAATTTATAAAGTTGGTTGTGATATTCCCTTATCCTTTTGATGACAGTAAAATTATCATGACATTCCATCTTTCATTTCTAATATGTAGTTTGTGTTTTCTGTCTCTCTTGTTAAATTTTGATAGGCATTGCTCAGTTCTGTTAAAACTTTAACTCTGTTAAAAGAACCAGTGTTGGCTTTGTTAGCTTTCTCTGTTGTTTGTTTCCAATTTCATTGATTTTCACTCTTTATTATTTCTTTCTTTTATTTTCTTTGGGTTTAATTTGCTTACCTTTAAGTTAGAAAATGTGTCCATCCATTTTAAGCTTTTCATCCTTTCTATCAAAACCTTTGAAAACTATAAATTTTCCTCTAATGCACTGATTAGCAGCACTCAATTTTTTTGATGCCATTTATTTTCATTATAATTCCTTTAAATACATTTTCTAATTTTCCTTGTGATCTCTTTTTTGGTCAAATGGTTATTTTATGGTGAATGATTTTATTTCCACATATTAGATCTTCTCTAGATATATTCTTGCATAAATTTATAATTTAATTTTATTATGATCAAAGAATATATCTTATATGAATTCACATTTTTTTAAATTGTTGGGTTTTTTTTTTTATGGCCCAGACTAAGTGTGTCTTGTGAAAGGTTTCATTTGTATTAACAAAGAATGTGTGTTCTGCAGGTGTTAGATATAACGTTCTGTAATTTCAGTTTGGTCAAGATGGTTGGTAGTGTCATTCAGATCTTCTCCTTTCTTACTGAATTTTTGTCTAGTTGATTTACCATGTACTAAATAGAGTGTGTTAAAATCTCCAATTATGTTTGTGAACTTCTCTGTACTTCCTTTTTGTTCTGTCAGCATTCCATGACTCTGTAATTAGACACATACACATTCATCATTATTAGTTCTTGACCCTATTTAGCCTTATGAAATTTTTGTATCTCTGGTAATACTTCATATCTTGCAGTTTGTTTTGCCTGACATTTCAACATTTCAGTATTTGCATGGTATAACTTTCTCCATAATTTTCCTTTCAAACAATTTTTTTCTTTTTCTTTAAATGACTCTTGTAATAGCAGTTTGGTATTACTTTTTTATCAAGTCTGACAATCTGCTTTTTAATTGCGATCTACTTATGAATCCATTATTCCATTTATGAGTGTTTAGTCCATATACTTTTTTTAATAAATTTATTTATTTTATTTTTGGCTGCATTGGGTCTTCATTACTTGCACGGGCTTTCTCTAGTTATGGCAAGCGGGGGGCTACCCTTCGTTGTGGTGTGCGGGCTTCTCATCATGGTGGCTTCTCTTGTTGTGGAGCACGGGCTCTAGGTGCACAGGCTTCAGTAGTTGTGGCTCTCGGGCTCAGTAATTGTGGCTCACGGGCTCTAGAGCACAGGCTCAGTAGTTGTGGCTCACGGGCTTAGTTGCTCCATGGCATGTGGGATCTTCCCAGACCTGGGCTTTGAACCCGTGTCCCCTGCATTGGCAGGTGGATTCTTAACCAATGCGCCACCAGGGAAATCCAGTCCATATACATTTAATGTAAGTACACTTAGGGCCAATTTGTTGCTGTTTGTTTTCTATTTATTTTATCTATTTTTTTAAAATTGAAGTTATTCCTCTACAACTTCTTTCTTGCCTTTTTATTCAGAGTTAATCACATAGGTTTTAGTTTTCCATTAGTTTTCTCTGTTGCCTTTTGACTATACCTATTTGTGTTATATTTTTAGTAGTTGTCTTATGGATTACAAAATGCATCTATAAATGATCACAATACAGTTGACACTGTATTGTTTCACATTTAAAATAGAAACCTTGTAACAGTATAGTTCCATATACTCCCTCATCCATCATGCTGTTGATGTCATGTATATTACACCTACATATGATATAATTTCCACAACACAGAGTTATAACGTTTCTTTAAAGAGCCTTTTAAACTTTTTTTCTTAGACCTTTTTTTTTTTTTTTTTTTTTTTTTTTTTAATGGTACGCGGGCCTTTCACTGTTGTGGCCTCTCCCGTTGCGGAGCACAGGCTCTGGACGTGCAGGCTCAAGTGGCCATGTTTCACGGGCCCAACTGCTCCGTGGCATGTGGGATCTTCCCGGACCGGGGCATGAACCCGTGTCCCCTGCATCAGCAGGCAGACTCTCAACCACTGCACCACCAGGGAAGCCCTGTCTTAGACTTTTAAAGAACTAAAAGAAGAAAAGAATAAACATTTATAGTTTTCTTAGATATATATACCATTTCTAGGGATCTTCATTTCTTCCTGTAGATCCAGATTACCTTCTAGTGTTATTTCTCTTCAATCTTAAAAACTTATTTTTGCATTTCTTGGTTTGCCAGTGATCGATTCTCTCAGTCTTTTCTTATGTAAAACATATTCACTTTATCTTCATTTCTGAAGGATGGCTTAGTTGAATATATACTTCTTGGCTGACAGTTTCCTTCTCCTATCCCCAGCTCTTTATAGGTTTCCATTGTTACTGGCCTCTATTATTTCTGTTATGAAATCAGCAAAAATTTATTTTGCTATCCTCATTATACAATGTTTTGTTTTTTTTCTGGCAGCTTTCAGAATTATTTTCAAGGTTTAGTCTTTTTTCTTTGAATTACAACAATTTGACTATGAGGTACTTAGGTGTGGTTTTCTTTATATTTATCCTGCTTGGGTTTTGTCAAGATTTCAGGATTTGTAAACTGATATTTTCCATGCAGATGGGAAGTTAAAATTTTTTTCTGTTTTATTTTCCTTCCTCTTGTTTGTAATTACATGCACATTGAAATTTTTGATATGTCTCACTGATCTCTAAATTTCTTTCATGTTTCTTTAATCTTTTTTCCCTTTGTTTTTTTAGATTGAATAAGTTGTATTGTTCTGTCTTCAAGTTCACTGCCTTTTTCTACCATTCCTGATCTGCTGTTAAGTCTATCAGTGATTTTTTTTTTTAATTTTAGTAGTGTTCAACTCTAGAATTTCCATTGGTATTTTTTGTATTTTCTGTATCTAATAATAAGATACCCTATCTATTCAGCCACTATGTATATATCTCCTCCTAAGTGCTTGAACATATTTATAATCCCTACTTTAAAGTTCTTGTTTGCTAATTGCAACATCTGGGTCATCTCTGGCTTGGTTACTATAGACTGCTTTTGTTGTGTTTGTTTTCATGAGTATGTGTCACCATTTTTTTTTTACTTATTAACATTTTGATTGACTACTGAACATTATGAATGATATGTTGTAGAGATTCTGAATTCTGTTATGTTCCTCTGAACATGTGCTCTAGCACAAAGATACTATGGCTAGACAAATTCCCAGCTCTGTCTCCCTTGCCATGGACATTGACTGAAATCTCTGCTTAGATTTTTCACTTTCTAGCTACTGTGATTTTACAGGACCCTTGAGGTCTTTCCCATGCCATGCATAGATGATCCAAGTGTTTGAGGTGGATTTATGTGCAGATATTGGGGTTCATGCCTTCTGCAGCTCTTCTCCAAATTTATTGCCTGATCTTCTAGTCCTAAACTCTATCTTCTGACCCCTCAAGCCAGTTTAGTAATGCTGCAGCCTTCTACTAAGCTGCACAGTTAGGGGAATTTCCTCAGGAAAAAGGCTACTAACTTGTAAGTCTCCTTGGGTAAATCTTCCCTTCTCAGGGTAGACTTCAGTGTTTGAGCCCTTCTGCCATCTGCCCAGATGGTTTCTCTCTATTGCTTTTGACATATAATTTTCTTTGTAAATATTATGGGAAAGAAAATTAAAATTTATTATCTATGCAACAAAATCAAACTTCTTACATTATAATATCATCACCTTTAGACTAGAGTATTATTCTATAAAGAGATGTTTAATTTATACACAAATATAATTACTTCATTTCATATATAATAATTATTTTAATTCAGATATAGGAATTTTGAGGAAAACTAAAGTGTATGAAATCTATGTAGTTTTTTATCTAAAATATTTGGAAGTAACTGTCTACTTGGTTTTATAAATTGCTTTCATTTGGTCAACAAGTAATATTTGTTTGAAACTAAGGGTTTTTACCTACTATTTCCTTTATACTTTCTAGGAAAATATATACTTAGAGAAAAACATGTCAAATATTTACCTTAAATATTTCTGAGATTTGATTTTAGAGCAGTAGGAGTTTTGAAAACATAGAGGTTTCAGTTAAAGAACTGGAATAGCTCTTAGTGACCTATTGATGATCAAGATATAAAGGCTTGAAAGTAAAGCATATTATAACCTCCTTTGACTTACTTTTGGTGTTTAGCAGAAAACTAATAATGCAGATTTCAGAGTTATGAAGTAGTTTTAATAATCCTATTGCCCCCCACAAATCTTGAGAACTAAACTTACTAGTAAATATATTTTCTTTAAATAGGATGCATGGTTAACAAGTCTATCATCATCATCCCTTAAAGAAAGTCTCGGAAATTCCTCTTCACCAGTATCTGGGGAAAAATCCTCCATCACAGGTGATTATATCAAATTATTCTACCTTATTTTATTTATGAACTCTGTATTGCTTAGAATGCTATTTGTAAAAGAAATAACACTTTACACAGTTATAGGAACAATATATGTTTGTGTTTGCCTGAGTTTTAATCCCCAAAATACAATTTATTAACAATGTGATTGTAGATGCAGAACTTCATCTGTCAATGCCTCAATCCCCCAAGTTATAATAAGACCAATCTCATAAGGCTATTGTGAAAATTAAGTGATACTATGCATTTTAGCCACTAACTCAATTCCTGGCACAAGTAGAGTATTCACTAAATGTGAGCTATTATTATGTAGGCGTTGCTGCAATAGTCAGCATAATGGTTAGGTGAACTTTTAGAGTGAGACTAAGCTGGATTTGAATCTAGGTACAACTACATGAGAAAGTAACTAACCTTTCTGGGCCTGTATGTTGCTCTTTAAAATGGACTTAGTAAGAGTAGGGTGGTTGTGAGAATTAAATTAGTTTTAATACATGTAAAGCATATAGAACAGAACCATCGTTAGCACATAGTAAGTGTGAGGTATGAGTAGTTAACATTGTTTCTTTCCTTAGTCTTATGACATATAACTTAATGAGAGCTAAAGGCATAGCTGTTTTTAAGACTGGGATGTATAACTTATATTTATTAAGTGCTTAGTATGTAGTATAATTTTTGTCATATTACGGATGAGAAAAACTGAAGTGCAAAGATATTGGGAAACATACCCGAGGTCAGTGATGGAGCCATAATTTGAATCTTTTGCTCCAAAGTCCTTGTTCTTTTCACTGAGTACTTTGATTAGCAGCTCTAAAGAATCCATTAATGATACTTTGAATCATGAGTAGTCTCCAAATATGAATGTATAACTGGAATTATAAAGTGATATTATATCTAGCTTACCTAGATATAAAATGAGTTCCCCAGAAATGGCTGGAATGAAAGCCTCGTAATTAAGACTTTGACAGTAAAGATACAGGTTGGCCAGTAGGTGGATCCTGGTAGAACTGAAAGTTGGTGATCAACGCAGAAAGCACTGATTTTCTGTTGAACATTCTAAAGTGTGGTAGAATCAGAATAATAGAAGCAATTCTGTAAAAGCAAAACTGAATCCTCCATGCCAGAGCTTAAGCCTGTCCCTTGAGCACTGAGAGGGTAAGTACTAGGCCTTCCTTTCCTGCCCTTTTGGTATCAGAGGCAACACTGCATCTTAGTGGAGTAAAACTCTAAAGGATGGCTTTATTCTCTGTGTGGTGGCCTCTTCTAGAACTGCATTGATTCTTGGTTCTCTCTACACCTGTACAATATTATAAGTGCATTGCTAGTAATTGTAGTATCTTAGAAATCTGTGCCTCTTGCTCCAGCTAAGAAACACAGGCTTTTGAATAGAATAGATATTGCCATTTCACTTACTTGGTTTATACACCAACAAGGGCTTGTGGCATGTCTATGGTTTAGAGTTGTTATTCCATTTTCTAAGGTGTGTCAAATGCTTTAGTAGATTTAGTAGCCATTTTTTCTTTTGTAGCTCACTTGGGAAAAAAGTTTATTCAAGTTGAATATGATAGTTTTCTCCATTTATTATTTTGCAAGAAAGAGGTTATAGACAGTTTTCATTTAGCAGAAAGCAAATGAATCTGTTACCCACCTTATTAATTCAGAAGGGAGATTTAGTTCTGTTACTCTGTCACAAAATAGATCAGAATGAAGAATGCACTGAAAACCATAATTCCTTGAAATCAATTGAAAATGAAGAGAACTCAGTTTTGATAGACTTTGTTACTACACTTGAGAAACCCAAGGAAAGTCAAGTGACTACTGATGACCTTGAAGAAGAAAAGGAGAAAGCTGAACTGATTATGAATGATAACTTAACAGTTGATGATCCACCACTGTTTCAACTTCAGAGTATCTTACACACTGAGTCTGCAAAGGTATTTATATAAAATTGTACCTTCTATACTACAGCTTAAAATTCAAAATAGAACTTTTAAATATTTTATCTTCCATGTTAGGTACATCTGAATTATTCGTGGAAATAATGGTATTATACTGTCAAGTGATTCTTATTCAATAGAATTTTAACTTCAGGGAAGGTTTGCAGTGAAAATAATAAAACCCAACATTTCATTAAAAGTTAACAGAAATATATGATCATAATATACTTTTAAATGTTTCAGAAATACATACCCAGAAGTGGGTATGTTTCTGTAGGTCTTCATGTTATAAAAATGCAGCTGTCTGGAATAATTTCTAAGGTTTTGAGTTAGTGAAGGATATTCCTTTGGATATCATTTTAAAATATTTTATAAATTTTAATAAAAATCTTTAAGAAAAGTTTATAGCATCCATACTTATTTAAATGGATGGACAGGATCATTATCAGGAATATTATTATTATTACGTTGAGAACCAGATTTGTGATATGTAGGATTACTTGTCCCTACACTACGTTGCACCAGAGTACTATACTGTTAAAATTTATGGGGAGCATTTTTAGTCTTTATTTCTCCTAAATTTTCTTTTTTGTGTGTGTGGTATGCGGGTCTCTCACTGTTGTGGCCTCTCCCGTTGCGGAGCACAGGCTCCGGACACGCAGGCTCAGTGGCCATGGCTCATGGCCTAGCCGCTCCGCGGCATGTGGGATCTTCCCGGACCGGGACACGAACCCGTGTCCCCTGCATCGGCAGGTGGGCTCTCAACCACTGTGCCACCAGGGAAGCCCTATTTCTCCTAAATTTTCTTTATGCAGTTTCTCCTGCAGTTAATTGGTGGCTATGTATACTTATTACTAGGGAAGATAACAGCTGAAAACTTGTGGTTGAACAGGACTTTTATAAACAGAGTATTAAGTTTTTATTAAATTTTATGGAGAAGGTTCATTAAGCCACATTCCAGGTATATTGTCCTTAACCAGTTTCCTTAGGAAAAAGCTCTAATGCCAAGTTAGGGATGTGTTTATATCTGCTCTCTCTTTAGTATTAGCACCCATCTGTCCATGTAAAGTAGAAAAGTTATTCCTTAAAAGGACGAAGGGTATTCTGGAATTTATAGACAGGTCTTAGAAATGTTTAACAGAGGTAATTCTAAATTAGAACAGGTGATTTATATATAACAAGTAAGATTATAGCATATTTCTTTTGAATGAATCCTTGGCTTTATTCTTACTCTCTACTGAGTGATCTGAAGTCTGATTAATCATTCCCCTCTAAGGTCTCTTTGTTGGATTCTCCCCATGGAATAAAAAGCAGACTCCTCACCACTGGAGATCTCATACGATTCTTCCCGGACCTTATACTCCTCAGCTTTCCCTGCCATTCACTGTGCCTCAGCATCTTTCACCTTTTTTGGTTTCTCAAAATTATCAAGCTCTCCATAGAACATCATGTGGCCCTTTGTTATTCATCATTTGTCTGAGCTCTGATGTCGAGCCTTCAGGGAGGCCTTCCCTGACCAAATTCATTATTGTGGCTCGTCAACTCCACTCTGTCACTGTCACTGGATCCTAGTTTATCTCCTTCATGAGTGACATTAGTTTACGTGTTTATTGCCAGTCAACCTCCCTAAAATGTAATATCCTTATTTGTTCCTGGTGCCAGCTATACTTGACACATAGTAGATGCTTAAAAAACATTGATTTACTGGAAGATTGGCCTCTAAGTCTAACTGTGATAGATACAGTGAGTAATCCATCTTTGGCTTTTTCTATTTAATAGAAAATAATTCAAGATAGAAATATGAAGAGTAAAAAGTCAACAAATAATAGAGCATCCAACGCATCTGGCAGGTAATAAAGTTATCATTTTCCCTCAGTTATGGGTTTACATTCCAAGAAAACTAGTTTTAGTTTAACTTCTGTACAGTAAATTTCATTTGGTGTTACTTAATTTTCTTCGTATGAGAAGAATGAAGTAGTTACTTCATGGTAAATCCCTCTAGTTGAATATATTCATTTATAAAAAGGAATTGATTAAGGATCCTCTATGTTCTACATTGCTCCTGGGATATAGTTTCTTTCTCCTATTTTTCCTGAGACAGTAGATATACAGTGGTAATAAAGCTGAAGTCCAGCATTCACCTTCTCTATTAAATGTCTTTGTCCAACACATGAAAAATTGTACTTTAAACTTAGAGGTTCTATGGACTAAGTTGGTTTATTAAAATGATAAGAATTCATAAATGCTATTCAAAACCTTCTGAATCTTTTAAATTATCATTAGTCAAATATAACAGGGGTCAGCAAACATTTTCTGTAAATTTGTGAGTTAGTACATATGTCAGGTCTTGTAAGCCATATAATCTCTGTTCTAACTACCCAGTTCTGCTATTGTAGCAGGGAAGACACTGTTGGCATTATGCAAATAAATGAAAAAGCCAGGGTGCAATAAAATTTATATACCAGAATAGATGGGGGGCCAGATTTTCCCACCAACCCTGAAATAGAGGTTACTAGTCTAACTTTATATTTAAGATGGTTTATGTAGCAAAATAACATAAGAAACTATTAAAACCCACTTATTAATATTGTCTTTTCCCATGTAACTTGAGTCCATGTTTGTTAAAAATGTTTTAATTACAAAATCTTGAAAGAAAAATTGCATTGAAGCTATATAACTTAAAGTAATAAAATTTAAATTAGGTTGAATAGGGGTCTTTGTATACTAAGGACACATCACTTTCAAAGTAATTATAATTTATTAAATTATAATGTAGTTTTCAAATATAGTATTTGCAAAATCTAATGAATCTGTCTTCTACCAAGTGCAGTTGTAATAGTTTATCTTGATTCATTTGGATCTTTTCAGATTAGTGACCTCTGAGTTAAGGAAACCTGGTTCTCTAAGGAGAACTCCGTTGACAGTTCCCACTTCTCACTATTTAGGGACTTTGAGAGTCTTGGACCAAAAGCCCTCACAGAAACAGAGCACAGAACCTGACAGAGCAGATAACATAAGGGCAGCTGTTTATCAGGTAAAAAGGAAAATATTTTTTTAAAAAATTAGAAGAATTAATCACTTACATAAGGTTTGTTTATCAGGAAGTAAAATGACCCTGTCAGAGATGATGATTTAATGTTTAATTTATTTCCTTTATAATACCTGAACAATCCAAAGCTGTTTTTTTTAATATATATATACTAAATTATCTCCTTCTAGGCTTTGTTTAACTGATCATAGTTGTTTTTAAAGAAAGAGAATATGCCATGGCAATTGATAAAAATACAGCAAAAGCAAAATGTAGTTGAGGTACACCTATGTTCTATACTTTTTCTCCTTTAAGTTTATATAGTTATGAACAAAAAGAGTTTTAATTTTTTTTCTTTCCTGAGACTTTCTGTATTTGAGTTAAACTTACATAGAAGAAAGCTGTCCTAATTTTTTCACAATTCCAAAAAAGAAGTCTTTTTTTTTTTTGTCTTATTTGTTGTACAGAATATAGTACACTTTGGAACATTGTCCATGTGAATTTCAGAGAAAAATGTTAATATATGTAGTCATTACATTACACATTAAATTACACATATATAAATCATATACACATGATTTTCTTAATTCTTGCTCATCTTTACATATTAGAATATTATCAGAAAAAGAATGATACTAGTACATATAAAATCTGTAAGTTTTATGTTTTGCTTTTTTAAAGTTTTAATCATATATTCAGAAATAAGAATTCTAATACATTTGCAAAACTTTGAATATCATATAGCCTTTTTCTTGTTCCCACAGGAGTGGTTAGAAAAGAAAAATGTTTATTTACATGAAATGCACAGAATTAAAAGAATCGAAAGTGAAAACTTAAGGATTCAAAATGAACAGGTATTCTGAATATAGAAGTAAAAAATATTCTGGATTTTTAAGTCAGTAAAATAGTCTGAATGTTTAATATTTTTAAATCAACTGTTTTTTAAATGGTGAAATAAATTGTATATAAAAGAATTGATTTCTGATTTTATTTCTCTGGTACTTTATACATTTTTACTTTGATATAAATATAACTGTTTTACATGAAAACATGGATACACAGAGATTTTTATTATTTATATGTGAGCAATAGCTTTGGCACTATTGATTATGAACTTATTTTTTCTTGTGACCATGTACCTATTTCATTATTAAAAATTGACTTTGATATTACAACTTAGCCAGGAATATAAAGGGTCATCAGACATTAACCTTCAGTTTTCCCCTTTTCTATCTTGAGTTTTGTATGTATCTTCAAGACCAGCCTCTACCTGAGTATTTGCCCCTATCCTTCCCACTGACTGGAGCTGGGCTCTCATTTCAGTCTCTCCTGTACTTCACCTTCTGCCTCTAACTCCTTCCTACAACATGCTCCAGTTCTTTCCCATCTTCTAAAGTAAAATCCCTGAAAAAAAAAAAAAGAAAAAAAAACAACCCTTCATTGTGCTTTTTTTTTTTTTGCGGTATGCGGGCCTCTCACTGTTGTGGCCTCTCCCGTTGCAGAGCACAGGCTCCGGACGCGCAGGCTCAGCAGCCATGGCTCACGGGCCCAGCCGCTCCGCGGCATGTGGGATCTTCCCGGACCGGGGCACGAACCCGCGTCCCCTGCATCGGCAGGCGGACTCTCAACCACTGCGCCACCAGGGAAGCCCCCATTGTGCTTTTAATACTACCATGGATAGAAACATATTTCCCCAGCGCACAGCACTGTGTGGAGCAGCCCTGCAGGGGACATGCCTGGACACTGGCACTGCCTTTGCAGCATTATCTGCCACAGTCAGCGCCAGACACCTCATTTGCTCTTCACAACTCAGTGAGGGAGCCCATACTTTTACTTCTAAATTATGTTATCTCTATAATAAAGCTTTATATCATTTAATGCTAAGCAATATTATAAGGCAAACATAGAATATTATGGGATTGGATTGAAGTAAGTAAAGTAATAACATACTTGCTATATGTTCACCTACATATTTTCTAATCTGGCACATGTTTTCAACACTTGGGATATGTTTATGCAGTAAGAATTTTATGCTCTGATGTCAGTCAAAACTCAGGGTTAAAGCACAGATCTGTAGTTTACTGTGTGACTTGACCAATTTACCTTACTCTGACAGGCCAGAAAGGTAAAGTTAAAGTTAAAATATCAGGAAAGTTACAGGCCAGACAGGTAAAGTATATAACTTTATCTTTCTGGCCTGTAACTTTCCTGATATTTTTCTTTTAGTGCAATATTGCATTATGAGCACTTTGCAGTACCAATTAGCCTTTTACAGTTTATTTTCATAGCATTTGTTCAGTATACTTCCAAAAAAAATTCCTTCCCATACATGGTAGTAGATCAATATCTGATAAATGTTTAAGAAAGGACATTTTAAAATACAGTGAATAATTCAGATAACATTCTTTATCAATTAACTTCTCTAAATCTATTTTAAATAGATTGCTTTGAAACCTAATTTGATGAATATGAAGGGAATTAAAAAAAATGAATGTATGTATATCTATATCTATCTATATTTGTCTATTTATACATATACATATTACTGTCTATTATTTTTCCAAAATAGAAAAGAGCTGCTAAGAGAGAAGAAGCCTTAGCATCATTTGAGGCCTGGAAAGCCATGAAAGAAAAGGAAGCAAAGAAGGTAGCTGCAAAAAAAAGGCTTGAGGAAAAAACCAAGAAGAAAACTGAAGAAGAAAATGCTGTGAGAAAAAGAGAAGCACTGCAAGTATGCAATGGTTTTGACTATCTTAATTATTTTTAAAATATTTGAAAATTAATGATTAACTGTGGTTTTACTATTTTATTATATTCACATTAAATAAGAGTAACTCTGAACTTTTTCAGTCTTTTGAAAAATGGAAAGAGAAAAAGATGGAATATCTTAAAGAGAAAAGTAAAAAAGAGAAAGAATATGAAAGAGCAAAGAAACAGAAAGAGGAAGAAACTGTTGCTGAGAAAAGGAAAGATAACGTAACTGCTATTGAAAAATGGTAATCCAAAATAATGAATGTTTTGATAGATCTTAAATTAGTAACACTTTAGGCTTTTCTAAAATTCATTTACTTGAATGTTACTAATGCACTTAGTCTCATTATTGCAAAGACACATTAGGGAATCTTTATTATATATTCTCCTTTAACTTGCCAGTGTTTTGACTATCCTACATAGGAATGAAAAAAAGGAAGCTGTTTTCAAGGAAAAGGAAAAAGAGAAAATAAATGAGAAAAGAAAAGAAGAACTGAAAAGAGCTGAGAAAAAAGATAAAGATAAACAAGCTCTTGAAGAATATGAAAAATGGCTGGTAGGTGTTATTTGTTAATGCACTGTGTCTTTTAAACGTACTTGTTCTGACTTTTCTGTCCCTAATTCCAGTTCTATTTGTCCCATGCCTACTGACCATTTCTACCTGGAAGCTACCTTGTTGAATTCATTCTCTCCTACATATATCATAATTTATTTGATCTACTCATTTCTATTAATGATTCTACTATTCCTTAAAACACTCAGGCTTAAAACTTTAGTCATAATAATGTTCCTTACCTGCATCCCCACATTTAGTCACTTACCAGTCATGCCCATTCGTCCTTTGCAATGATTCTCCTACCTAAAATTATAAAAAAAGTGTACTTGACAAGTGTATTACTGAAGGTATACCAGGTTAATTTAGGTGGAACTTGGTCCTGACACACAGTAAAATTGTATTTAATGAGAAAGTTATTCCATTTTTTATTTTCTTTTGATCTTTCTGATGACCTCGAGGAGAAGGTCTTATTTAAGTGGTTTTTTAATGAAAGCAATCAAGTATGAACGTTGGGAGAAATGATATCTAGCAGGACTTTATATTCTTTGTTTCAATGTACTTACGTTTATAGTTACTTTTCAGTGATGGCAAGCAAAATACTGTTTTCTGTTTTAAAATATCAATATAAATATATATTTTATTCATTTATTTTTGAATAAGTAAATAAGTAATACATTTCAGATGCATAAGTACTTTATGTGAATAGTTAACACGTTCACATGTTCAGCAATCAAAAAGTGCAGAATTTCTCCACAGGGCTTAGGGTCCAGTAGGATTTCTTATCAAACTTTTTTGAATTCATGTCTATCAGCAAGTTAAAAAAATGTCATCCAGAGTATTTTTTTATTTGCATTTCTCTGGTTAGGATTGAGCTTGAGTATCCTTTCATTTGTGTGAGGATAATTTATATTATTTTTCCTGTAAAGTGTCAGTTCATAAACAACATTTTTTCATTGGTCTTTTTCTTAATGATTTCTAGAAGCTTTTTTAGGTACTAGGGAAATTAGCCTACCATTTCTGATATGAGTTACAAATTTTTTCCCATTGTATTGTTGGTCTCTCAACTTTGCTTATATCATTATTTTAGTAAATTTATTTATTTATTATTTATTTTTGGCTGTATTGGGTCTTCGCCTGTGCACACAGGCTTTCTCTAGTTGCGGCAAGCAGGGGCTACTCTTCATTGTGATGTGTGGGCTTCTCATAGCAGTGGCTTCTCTTGTTGTGAAGCATGGGCTCTAGGGTGCATGGGCTTTAGTAGTTGTGGCACGCGGGCTCAGTAGTTCTTGCTCACGGGTTTTAGAGAACAGGCTCAGTAGTTGTGGCACATGGGCTTAGTTGCTCTGCAGCATGTGGGATCTTCCTGGACCAGGGCTCAAACCCGTGTCCTCTGCATTGGCAGGTGGATTCTTAACCACTGTGCCACCAGGGAAGTCTTATATCATTTTATTCCATGAAGAATTTTATTTTATTTTCAGGTGTCAAATCTATCAGTCTTTTTTTATGGCTTCTGATTTTCAGGTGTAGTTGAAAGGACTTTCTCCAAAACTTAGGCTCCCATTTTTCTTTGAATAATTTTATGATTTTATATTTAACATTTTAACATTTGCTCCACTTAGAATTTATCCTAGTGTATGATGGGAAATATGATTCCATCTTTATTTTTTCCAAATGCATCTTTCATAAAACAGCATATCTTTTACCCACTGATTTGAGGTACTGCCTTTATTATATGATACATTAGATCATTCCCATATTTTCAGGTCTGTTTATTTCTTAACTTTCTGTTCCATTGGTCAGTCTCACTGTACATACTCCAGTACAACACTGTTTCATCATCAGGACTTTATATATTTTCATATATGTTTGGATTAATCTCCCTTCATAACTCTTCATTCAATGTATTTCTGAATATTCTTGGGGGGTTTTTTTCCACACAAATTTTAGAATCAGTAGTAGCTAGAGACACACACAGGACCCAAAGCAGGCTATTTAAAGATAGGATAAAAAGATGCAACACTTAGGAATAAACTTAGGAAATGTGCAATACCAATATAGAGAAAACTTCTGAAGGACACAAATGAATACCTGAGAAATTAGAACAAAACTGTCCTTGTATAGAAACAATCTTATAATGATGCTATAAAGATGTCAGTTTTCCCTGAAATAATTTACAAATTTAATGCAATCCTAATAAAAATACCAACAGAATTTATTGTTGTTTATGTGTTGACTTTAGTACTGCTATAATGCTAAATACATGCAGATAAACAGTAATAAGGCGATCAAAATTGGTTCAGTCGTTTGAATGAGGATAGTAGTGTTCTATGATGATTTCCTTAGATTAAACTCTTAAATAATGCTTTGTTCTAAGAAAAATTTAAAATCTTCTTATATTAAGGAGACGTATGCTAATTCTGCTAGTATCTTTTAGAGTAGTAACTGAATGTAAATGTTTCAATTTTCAGTTTTATTTTCACATTGTCTTGAAAATGAGATATAATTTCCTTAGTGACTAAGTCATAGTTAGGTACACAATGTTTTATTACAGTGGTTAGTCACTTTCTCATTCTAATCAATCCTCTGGAAAATAAAAACTCATCAAAGACCTAAGACAAAATAACTTGTTTTGGTATACAATATATGCCTACAATACAGCTCTACCTAAAAAAAAAATCCATGTACAACATGTTACAGCTCTGTTCCCCATCTTACCAATTTCTTATTGAAATTTGTTTGCAGAGAGAATGGAAAAATACCCCTATACAGAAGAGCTAATTACTTCAATTTTCATGTAAAGTAACATCTCAAAATTTTGATGTACAACCTAGTTTGGGGAGTGAGCAATTGATGGGTCACTGTTTTAAGTGAAAATTGTAGCCAAAGATCAGGTAAGATGCTTCTTCAAGCTGGTTCCCAGATTAATTCATAGTTACCTTTAATAAGAAAATAAGCAAAAGATTCAGACCCCAACAAACAACAGACAGGAGGACTTTTTAAGAAACCTCTTTTAATTATTACTCAAGATAACATTGATTCATGTAAATTGACATTAAGGTTGATAATTAATTGCCTATTTTCTGCCCTAACTTTTTAGCACCTGCCAGCAAACTCAAGGTTGCTTCCAGTTCCTCTCGCTCCCTATCTTAAATGGAATGGACAGTGAGGTTTTTTCAGTCAGTTTCTGAGGACACAGCATGGTCACTGCTTTTCTCTCACCTAGCTAGAGGGCCTGCCTCTCTCTAAAGTAATAAGATGATTGACCGTGGTCCAATTACAGCTTTTATTTTCTCAGTTAGGATTCTGAAAGGAGGTTCTCTGTTTATTAGAAATAACAAAGATGAAAACATTCTCATGACGAAGAGCAAAATGTTAAGACAAAAAGAAAATTTCACACCTCTCTTCAATCCTTCTGTTGTATGTGAATAATTACATGTTAATGGAACCTTACATTACCATATTCTTCTTGTGATATTATCAATTCCATTTATGTACTGATGAAAGAAGCATAGACACCTAATAATTTACCAAAATACCACTCCTCCCAAGCCATTCAGCCTGCAGAGGCAGGGTTGTCCAAGTGTTCCGTGACACCACTGCTCTTTGGAATACAAGGAAACCACTAAACTTTATAGTTTTAGCAGAAACTTGAAGAAATGGAGAGACAGTCCAAGCTGCAGGATGAAAGGCCAAATGCTATTAACATTTCAAGTATTCCTAGATCATTGTTTAGATTTCATATTAATCCTCAGATACTCAGTCATTTCTTGGAAGGGAGTATAGCAGGGAAACAAAATGGTTCTAAAATTCACCTGGTATAATAAAAATGTGAGACGATGGAAGATAATATTTTCAAAATAATATGAAGCAGGACTGTACCAATCAAGCAATGAAATATGAATTTACCATTTCACTCTCCTGTGAATCTGCATTCTTCTACCCTCCTGGATTATTCCCATCAAGTCTCAGGATAAGTAATCTTAATAAAAATAAACTCTCTTAATTCTTCATTTCCCTCCAGCTATGATCCTCATCTTTTTTAATAGCTAAACTTCTGGAAAGTTTGTTTACACTTCCTTAGTTCTTCATATCCTTTTCATCCTCAGTAAACCCCCATCTTATCCCTTTTCTGAAACTAAACTAAACTTTGAGAGTTATGATTTTGCCAGAGCATCTAGACTATAGTATGTATTCTTTTCTGCCCTGTTTCCTAGACCTCTGGGCATTCTGCACAGTCGATTTCCTCTTCCACTTGAGCTGTCTCCTCCTCTGCTGCCATGTTCCCCGGTTTACCTCTCAGCATTCTGCCTTTCTTCTCCAAATCACCTGTTGACAGCTCTTTTTTTTTTTTCAAACCTGTGTTCTAAATGTTACTATGGCCTGTCAGGCCCCGCCTGATCTTACACGTATACCTTGTCATTCTCATCTGGACCCCGCTCCCATCTCCCGCCAGGCTTTATTCACACTGGCTCTCTGGCTTCCTCTCCCATCCCAAGTTTTCCCCACTTGTCAGAGTCCTCATACACACTCTTCTGTCTGCGTGGGGTGCCCTCCCCTCAGTGCACATCACCAGTGGCTCCTCTTACCAATCACGTCTCAAAGTGACTTTCCCTGAATCCACTTTTCTTTGAAAGTAAGTACTTCCTTTCATTTTTTATCAATCACAACAGCTTATTTATATGTTTCATAGAATTTCACACAATTTTGAATTATCTGTTGTTTATGTACTTGTTTATTAACCATCTATTTTGAAAGTTCCCTAAGGGACAGGAACAGTAACCTGTGTGTTTGTATTTTATAATCACTTCATGCATGGCTCCGTGTATACTGCTTGACCCAGAGTAAGATCTCAGTGCTTAACACTGAATGAATGAGCACAAATTATAGTATAGTACAAGTAGAATAATAGCTTCAGAACCTGTTACCTGTAAGGATGTACTATATAATAAAGGAACACAAATTAATGGATGTGAGGCAATAACAATTGGGATTATTTGTGACATTTGGATATAAAATCACTTCAAACAATTACTTTACTGCAATACAAACTTCAGAAGATTTAAACATTAAATATAAAATGCCAAACAATAGAATACAGCATATTAATAATAAAAAATCAGTATATTTGCTGGCTGGAGGGTAATTTCCTACAACTTTGGAGAATAAATCATTATTGTCCAGCAAAGTCGAACATATTCATACCCTGCAAACTGGCAATTTCACTCCTAGGCATATACTTGGAGAGAAAATCTTGGCTTATAAGCACAAGGAATCAAACAGGGATATATTTACAGCAGCATTGTCTTTGTGTGGAAAAAACATTAGAACATCATGTCTTCAACACCAAAATTGATTAGTAAACTGTGATATGTTGATATACTGGAATTCTGTGCATCAGTGAACTAGAGCTACAGCTCCATATAGATGGATCTTAGAAATATGGTCATAAATAAAAGACAGATGCAAAAGAATATATAGCATGGTACCTTTTAGCATAAACTCAAAAAACCTGCAAAACTCAAAAAACCTGCAAAACAAAATTATTTGTTGTTTGGGGATGAATACGTGTGTGTGATAAAGGTATTAAGGGATGCACTGCAACTATAAGCACTAAATTCAGTAATGGTTATCTCTGGATGGTGGAGAGAAAGCAGGTGTGGTGAGGGAGTAGGTACAAGGGCTGCACAAGTATTGGTCATGTTTTATTTCAAAAGGCAGGTAGTGGGTACACAAATTTTGACTATATTACTCTTTAAACAGTTTAGTTGTCTATGGTTGAACTATTAATTTTTTGGTAAAAAATTAAGGACTAAAAACGTAGATAAAATGCTGCAAGGATAATATTTATTATATGAAAATGTAAATTGCTAAAAATTACAAGCACCAATAACCATACAGTTAGAAGAGCCAAATAACAGAGCAAAAACTTCACAAAAGCACTAAAGAAATGAAAACGTACTCAAGCTCAATAACAAGCAAAGAAACATGAACCTCAATATTCAAATATTTTTAAACACTGTGAAGTATCCTCTGCTGCCATCACATATTCAACCTTTGCACCCAGTAAATTTATTTCTGAGACTCTGTTCTCAGAAAGTCATCACTAACTTGTAATAATTATTCTCTTTGAATTATGGGATTACAGGTCTTTTTTTCCTATTTTACATAATTCTTTTTAAATATTATCACTTTTAATATTTAAAAAATTAAGTGGTGCGTTAACGCCTATTGATAGTATGCTCATAAATTAGCAATATTCCCTAGCTGTTATTACTTTATAACCAATTAAGCTAGCAAATGACATTTAAATACCTTATAATGATTATTTTGTTCTTCAGCAAGAAACTTGATTTGAAAATAATGGTCATATTTGTATATAAATTTATATATAAATAGTTTTCTATTTTCTCTTTAGGAAAAAAAAGAAAGGAAGGAAAGAATTGAACGGAAACAAAAGAAACATCATCCCTTTCTTGAAAATGAGGCACTTCCTCCATGGAGCCCTCCAAGCAGAACTGTGTTCTCAAAAGTGTTTTGATAATTCTTATTCTTGCATTATTTAGTTATTTATCAATTTACCAATTTTAGCCAAACTAAATTTAAAACTATTAATTCAATTATTTATAGTTAGAAGAGTCTATTTTAATTAAATGCCGGTCACTTCTGCTGACAATGAAAAAGATGCTTTACAGTTTAATCAGTGAAAGCATTGAAAGCATTTTTGAACTGTAGATAAACTGCTTCAAATGAAGAGCTAATAATCATATTGCTTTTACCATTGAAATACATAACCCTTTATCATGTCCTGATCATTTGTATAGTCTGATGATCCATGATCACTTTCCCTAACCTGTGCATGTTATTAGTATGTTTATTCTCCAATATAAAAAGAAAACCATCTAGGTACCATAATCATAGATATAATTGATTTTGAGAATGATTGCACCTCTAGATTCGGGTTTTAAAATGAATGGTCACTGGGGAGTATGCAAATATTATTTCTTCTAAAACTAATCTTTAGCTCAAAGTAGTTGCATTTGCACTATGCAAGTTAGACTTTTGGTCAACTGAGGCAGTAGTTCAGTAGAATCATGCAATCACTGAGGCATTTTCTTTAAGAATGTTGCCATATGTTTTAATATGAGTATACTTTATCTGTTTTTGCGTAAGTGACAGTCATAGGTGCTTTATAATGAGCAGACCTCTGAAATGTGTCTTCCTAAATTCTATCTCACTTTTCTATTTCATTGATATCAAAAGATGTCCATTTCATGGTAATTATATACATTACTTATGGAAATTCCAGAAGAGTCCAAGGTCATTATCACTATTTTTATTTTCCAAACTAAAGCCATAAAGATGATAATGGCAATTTTTGTCCTCTTAGCTAATCCAGAGTCATCTACCTTATATTTAGAAGACAGCTGTATGGGAAGGTAATTTGTAGAAAATGTGCAAAGAATCTATTTATTTGATCTCTGCATATCCTCATTAATCGGACTCATACTTGAACTGGTCAACTAGTTTATCACAGACCAAATATATGCTCTCAGAGTTGAAATGCTACTGCAGCCAATGATGCAATGCAATGATAGATGAGAAAAAAGTTACTATTTATGAAGTACCTGTTGTATCCTCTCTACTAGATCTTTACAAGTATTATTTTTGATCTTTACAACAACTATTCAGAGTATGTGTTATTAGCTTCATTTTGCAGATAAAAATACTGAGACTCAGAGAAATCAAAGAACTTGCCACTCATTTAGCATGTGACTGAGCTGGGATTAGAGCTAATGAAGTCTCTCTACCTCTAGAATTCAGATGCTCATGTTCATGCTCTCATGTGACCTCAGAGAACTGTAAATTCTGTCAAGACCTCTGTATTATATCAACCTTAAAAACACATTTTACTTCTCAGATCCTAAAATCATGTATTGTTATCCAGAGATTATCTTCCCTTTAAGAAATAGCTGTTTGTTATTAGAAACAGTTAACCTCATTAGATCTTCAAAATGAAAAAAATAATTCATAGTATTTATGGAGTTAGTCAAATGCCCGTGTCTAGTATTAGAATGTCAGAGCACCCAGCGGGTTATGGAACTTAGGCTTTCAGACAGTTACTCGGGAGGTTTCACACTCTGAGGATTAGCCTTCTTGCTGCAGGGGATGTGCAAGGTAAGAAAGGTGTCGTGGATCACTTTGTAAGATCACATCAGTGCTACAGATAAATTTAAAAATTTCATAAATAAAACTGGAAGCCTTTTTATACTACTGGAACTAGGAGAATCTGTCGTGAAATTGAACTAATTACCAGCAGTATCAGTATGGGATTTAGGGCCTCCCTTAGTTCATTTGTGTGTCCCCCACAGTACCAAACAGAAAAGATTAAGTATTTATTGTATTGAATTCTATTCAGGGCTTAAAAGATATTTGCAAATTCCAGGGAAGTAGAAGGAAAAATAGAAAAATGTACAGCTACTTTTATGAATGTGAGATCTTAAGTGTGTGTCATAGATTTCACATTAAATATTGACTTAAGCATTCTGAACATTTTCTTCTAATTTATCATGCATAGTGGATTAACTGTTATCACCTCTGAGTTGTGAGAATTGAAGTTAGTTAATTAATATAAAGAATATGGCACATAAGAAAAGGCTTAATAAATGTTCATTGTTTTCACTTACTTCCTACCTTGAGCCGTTTGTTTCCCCACCTCATGTTTGTGAGAAGGTTAACATGGATGAGGCTGATAATGATGAGTTAACATTTCACTTGGTTGGCATATAAGAAGAAATTTCTGCTTTCCTTACCAGTCTAGGTTGTAGCACGCAAAAGAGAATATAGAGGTGACCTGCGTTTGGGACCTTCTAAAAAGAAATCTAAATACTAACTCCTTACCATTACTTGTGAGGTCAGTGAAAAGGGAAATTGAGGTGTTTGCAAAGACCCAACAAGTCATTTCCCTCAAATGGGATTTTCATCTTGCTACGCTAAATAATATATTATTTCCTGTTTACAGCAAGCTGTGCTGATTGAATTGTCTAGTTGAATGAAATCACCTCTTTGCCTATAGCAGAAATAAAGCTGAGTTCTCAGAGCTGGATGAAAATACAGTGCTATTTACTTTCTGAGATCCAAAGGGGAGAATCAAGCCAGGTAATATTCTCCTGAATATATTTGTCTATTTAAAGTGTATGCTTTCCCCATATTTCTTTAGAAATTATCAGATATCAATATCATTAAGTTTTTATTATGGGGGAATGTTAATTCAAATGAAAGACACTAAAAGCCTATCGATTTTCAGATTAAACTTCTAGTTGTGTAAACTGTATTGAGCACTTAAAGAATGCTGACATTTAAAGTAAATAGGAATTTAATGAATATTTTAAAACATTACTGAGAATAATTTCCCTAGAAACTTAAATAATAATACTAAAAAATAAAATTTTATTCAGAAATGAAGCTTCATAATAACCAAGAAAATTAGTGACATAAATAAAAAGAAACATTATGGCATTTTAGATCAGTAGGAGGTTAAAATTTTCTTAATGTAAGAAAAATAAGAACTGTTCAGGGATAACAATATTCCAGTGGTTTGTATTGTACCACATTTTGAAAATGTTAGTAGTTCATTTATTGTTTTATATAGTATTGAAACTGATATTTTTCATGTTGCCAAAGCAGTACCTGATAGTAGTTAGGTGTCCAAAGGTATATGTACCTTAGAGTGATATAACTGTGA
Source organism: Stenella coeruleoalba (assembly GCF_951394435.1). Taxonomy (NCBI): domain Eukaryota; kingdom Metazoa; phylum Chordata; class Mammalia; order Artiodactyla; family Delphinidae; genus Stenella; species Stenella coeruleoalba. Next base: position 116,145,933 of record NC_137149.1, read on the forward strand.
ATCTGAAAGGAATTTTAATAAGCCTGGCCCAGACTTATTTCTAAATTGAAGAAACTGATTTCCAAAGCCTCTGACTTGCTCACGCTCACACAAATGACTATAAGAAATCTAGAGTGACAACTCAGGTATCAGGTTTCCCAGCTGTAGACTGTCCACCATTCCACAATTTTGATAATCTGATAAAAGTTTTGCACTAACTCTTGTAATTGTGGTTATTATTAATGTCATTGATTTTTATCCTCTCAGATGTGCCCTTGCTCTTTCACGGCCTTCTCCATAACTGTCCACCAGATCAGAGCTGTTTGTGCACCTACACTGTCACTGAAAATGTGGGGGAATACTGACATTTTTAAAATCCTGAGTCATGGGCTAAGATACAGTAGAGAAAAAGAATTTTACAAAATAGGAGAAATTGATGTTTGTCAAAATAGCTCCCAAGAATAAACTAAAACAGAAAACACATTTTCCTGATTTAATTTTGACTCTGCTTTCAATAGTGCTCTATCAAAAAGTATTTAAACCCATATGCCTCCATTCTACACAAAGCAAAGGTACTATCAGTTATCCTGCTTCCTAGGTACATTGGCTGACAGAAATAATGAATACTATGTAACATTTAACTGAAGACTTCTCTGAATTCTTTTTACTTTAAAATTTCCTGTGATTTGGTTATTTTGAAACATGTGTTACATATAGTTGTATAATGTTAACTTGGGTCAACTAAATCCTTGGTATTAGATTTAGGATGTTTTAAGAATTATTTTAGGAGATGTGTTTAATGTCTGCTTTTTAGTAGCATATTTTCATGTAATGTTTAATTAAAGTGAACCATACAAGATTTATTTTATTGGGTGATATTATTTATTGACTGTGCCCAAATGTATTTCATAATGATAGAAAATATGGCATGAGTTATATTTGTGGGCTAAAGGTGAAATAATCATATTTTGTTGATATATCTTACTAAAAATCACTGAAAATTTGGATATAAAACTTTTTTACTTAAAACACTACACAAATTACAAAGGTAATGTAAGTATTGCAAATAGCAAAAATTACCCACATTGTCTTTTCCCAAAGACAATCATAATTATTTTGTTTTCTTCCAGTTTTTATTTTCTAGTTCATTTTCCTCCATACATGAAATTAAGCTGAGAGTCAATAATGTAGAGGTACAGTTCCCTCTCTTTTCTCCTCTAATTTTCTCTGTGTCTCTATTGCTCTACCATGCTGCTATATGTCTGTATACATATGTGTGTAAAGGTATGTGTGTATATTATATAAAATATAATGCATGCACATACATGCATATATTCAAACATACATATTTTTATTCTTTAAAAATGAGATCAAACTACATATTTGGTAACCAGATTTTTTCCACTCAACAGTATATAATGAACATATTTCCATATTATTACACCTTTCAAATAATCTTTGATGCAACTACAATTTATTTAACCTATTTTTGAGCAATTTGTTTCCTTAAGAATGTTGACTATAATAATTAATAATACAGTCAACATTCTTGTAGTCAATAGCCTTGTTATTAGTGATGGTAGACCTCATTAAATTTGTGAAATGAAAAAATAATTCAGAATATTTAAGGAGTTAGTCAAACGCCTGTATCTAGTATTAAAATGTCAAAACATCCAGTGGGTTATGGAACTTAGGCTTTGAGACAGTCACTCAGGAGGTTTCACACTCTGAGGATTAGCCTTCTTGCTGCAGTGCATGTACAAGTTGAGAAAAGTGTCATGGATCGCTTTGTAAGATCACATCAGTGCTACAGATAAATAAATTTCATAAGTAAAGCTAGGAACAGATTCATACTGCCAGGACTATAAGACATGGAATGGGAGTTTAATGGCTACAGAATTTCAGTTTTGCAAGATACAAAGAGTTCTGGAGATTGTTTGCACAACCATGTGAATATCCTCAAAATTATGTAACTGTACACTTAAAAAGTGATTGCATTATGTTGGGAAAGCTTATGTATATTCTAATATTTACAGTTAAATAGATTGAGTCCTATCAAGAAAACTCTCTTCTTTTTTCTTGGTGTACTTCTTATTTTTTTACTTTTTTTTTTTTTTTTTTTGCGGTACGTGGGCCTCTCACCGCTGCGGCCCCTCCCGCTGCGGAGCACAGGCTCCGGACGCGCAGGCTCAGCGGCCACGGCCCACGGGCCCAGCCGCTCCACGGCACGTGGGATCCTCCCGGAACGGGGCACGAACCCGCGTCCCCTGGATCAGCAGGCAGACTCTCAACCACTGCGCCACCAGGGAAGCCCTTGGTGTACTCCATTTAAGCAACAACAATGAAAAAGAAAAAAAGAGAGAGGAAGGAAGGGGAAGAAAGGAAAGAAAAAGAAAGAAAGGAAGGAGAGAAAGAAAAGAAAGGAAGAAAGAAAGAAAAAGAAAAGGAAAGAGGGGAGCCAGACTAGGGCTCACTGGCTCATTCAGTCTAAAGCAGTGGTCCCCAACCTTTTTGGCACCGGGGACTGGTTTTGGGGAAGACAATTTTTCCACGGACTGGGGGCGGAGATGGGGATGGTTCAGGTGGTAATGCGAGCGATGGGGAGCAGCAGATGAAGCTTTGCTCGCTCACTGGTCACCTCCTGCTGTACGGCCCAGTTCCTAACAGGCCACTGACAAATACCAGTCTGCAGCCCAGGAGTTGGGGACCTCTGGTTTAAAGAATGAATCCTGAGTAGAACTATTTTTTTAACTAGGGCTGAAATTCAGATATGCCCAAGTGTGGATGCTGAATCCAGACCCTGCAGCTGTGCCTCGACCCTGATGAGTGGAGGGAGTGGTCACTCTGTAGCTACTTGTTTCTCAGTAGATCTAGAGCTCAGAGTTACACTTCTAAAGCTTGTGATTGTGATCTCCACAAATGCTACCAGATGTTGATTGTTCCATATCAAAACTGTTAGTTCATCAAGTGGTGAACAAGCTGCCATATGCCAGACTCTTTTATGAAGCTTTTGGGATATGGCAGTAATAGACAGACACGGGAACTTATATGCAAGTTGGGAGGAGACAAACAGAAATCACTGAACAAAAAACAAAATAATTTTAGTCTCTGATAAATTCTGTGAAGAAGTTAAAATAATTTAATGTGATAAAGCATGACTGGGATCTAGAAGATTTTTAGCAATTTTTTTTTAGCAATAAGAATAGAGGAGGCATCTCTGAAGAAACAATATTTGAGTTGTGACCTGAAATGATGAGAAGACAACCCCAGGATGACTGTTGGAAGAATGGTCCAAGCAGAAGGCACACTGAGTGCAAAGGCTTTGAGGAGGAAAAAAGCCAACATTGCTTGGTGATGAACAAGGAGCAGAGAGTAAGGAAATGAAGCCAGAAAGGTACGTAGGCTCTAGCGTATGCAAAGAGTTAGAAGCCATTTTAAGGAGTCTGAATTTAATTCCAAGTGCAATGGGAAGGTTTTAGTTTGGGACCTAAATGATCTGACATGTACTTTAAAAAGTTCCCTCAGGCTCCTGTGTGGGGGATAGCTTGTTGGAAGATTTCTTTCCTGTCCTGGTAGAGATTGATGAGACTTGGTCTGGGGTTGTAGCAGTGGAGGTAATGAGAAGTGGTTGGATTTAAGATACAGTTGGGTGGTAGAAAAATAGACTTTTCTAATGGACTGAGTAGGAGATATGAAGGATAGAGAAAAGTCAACAACGACTTCAGGGTTTCATCATAGCCTGAGCCAATGGATGGGTGGTGATGCCTTTTATTCAGATAAGCATGAAGGTGAAAGATTTTGGGGTGTGAGGGGTGGTGATAGATTTGAGGGAATTGGTCCTAGACATTTCAGAGCCTAGTGAAGAGATTAGGGGAAAGAGATGCTGATTGACCTGAGTATATGTCTGACCCTGCTTGCTCCTTAATTAATGTATACCTACAAAACCCCATGACACAGTTTCATTCAAGGGGCACTTCAAGCCTGGACCATGATCTTTACCAGGATGCAGTCATGTCTTATGACAGCCTATGCCTGGTATTAAGCCCAATCACACACAAGTCCAATGCCCACTTCCCTTGCTGTTTGGTGAGTCTTTTCTGCCTTCTCCCACCATATTTAGTAGGGGCTACTTCAGTATATCATGTCCAGGGGTAATGGTAACAAAAGAGATTTCTCTGTGTTTTTACTTCCAGGAAGTTGCTTGCCCCATGTGACTTTTTTTTTCACTCTTTTTCCAGCAACTTTCTAATTTTGCATATCAATAAATATATGGGAAGATCAATGTTTGTCAAGCAAAACACAAACACAAACTTAATATTCTACTCCAGAGCTAACAGCTGATAGATTCACAAAATACTGAATTCACAAGTGTTTTATTGTGATTTATAATAAAAATACATACATATGTAAGTATATATATATTTATATATATAATATATACATTTATATATATATATATATATATATATATATATAGGTCTTCATCCCCATTTCTGGCACAGAGCTCCTAAAACCCTTGGAATTTTCTAATAAGTGATGACAGCAACATAAATGTCTTGTGTTATGGTAATGAGGTCACTTTTGGAAAGCCCTTAGGTAACAAGGATGGAGGCTGGTTGCCAGGAGACCCAACTATGTGATTGGAGAATTGGAACTTTCAGTCCTACCCCCTAACCTCTGGGGAAGGGAAAGGGATTGGAGGTTGAATCAATTGACTATGTCTAATAATTTAATCAATCATGTTTATGTAATGAAACCTCCATAAAACCTCAAAAGGACGGGTTCAGAGTGCTTCAGGGTTGGTGAACACGTGGAAATTTGGAGAGAGTAGCATGCCTGGAGAGGGCATGGAAGCTCTGTGCCCTTACCCGTATCTTCCCCTATGTACCTCTTGCATCTAGCAGTTCCTTAATTATATATTTTTATAATAAACCAGTAATCTAGTGAGTAAAATGTTTATCCGAGTTCTGTGAAAACTCTAGCAAATTAAACCAACCCAAGAAGGGGGTCATGGGAACCTCCAGTCTGCAGCCCATTGGTCAGAAGCACAGGTGATAACCTGGGCTTGTGATTGGCATCTGAACTGGGGTGGGGGACTGGGGTGTGAACACAACACAGTCTTGAGGAACTGAGCCCTTATATTGTCAGAATGGAGTTGAATTGTAGACACCCAACTTGTGTCACAGAATTGCTTATTGATGGTGTGGGAAAACCTCCACACATCGGAATCTGAGTGCAGAACCCACTTAACCAGTTACAAAAGAGTATACAGTAAAAAATAAGTCTCTCTACTGTTCTCGGCCCCTGGTATCCCTTTTCAGAAAGCAACTGTCATTACTAGTTTTTTGTTTGTCCTTCCAAAGATGTCGCATATATTAAAAGTATATAATTATTTGTTCTCTTAACCCCTTCAAATGATAGTATACTACATGTACTATTCTGCACATTGCTTATATCTTGGAAAACTTCCCAGATTAATGCATCTAGAATTACCCTGTTCTTATTTATAGCTACATGCTATTACATTACATGGATATTTGATAGTGTATTCAAACAGTTCCCTTTTGAAAGACAATTTCTTTCCAATCCTTTGGTATTACAGTGTCAAGTAATAGATCAGCTATACAGTAATTTTAACATTAACATGCTATTTTACTCGTATACAGGGGAAACCAAGCAATAGATTGATTTCATCTAAAAATGAAAGAAAAAACCAACAAGAATTATATAAGAGGAAAGAAAAAAAAGGCAAAGGGAAGAAGAAAAACGTGCTGACAATGTGTATATGTGACCTGTATTTTTCTATCCTTGGGTAAGCTGCTGACTACCTCACTGGCAGTGCTCAGAGGCCAGTTGGGGTATTCTGCCTTGGACGATCTGGATAGATCATTAGAGAAAACAATTTCAGTTGGTTACAGAGTCTTTGAAAAACCTTGAGATTGGAATCAATAAAGTATATCTGAAAGGCTGTCCCAGGAAAATCATTTTCTGTGTCTCTGGTTAGCAGTTTACCTTATTCAAGCCAGGACTGCACCATTTCCCTCATTGGATTTCCTCACAAAAATACTGCAGGGAAGAATTTTGTACATGTGATTTTACATGTGGAAAAGTATAATGGTAGCATCAACGCTGACAACTGGATTGCTGGATTGAAAGATATGTGCATTTTAACTATGAGAGATGTTACCATACTGGCCTACACAATATACTGTCAACTTTTTCCTCTTTACCTCCAACTCACATTTAATTTCTAGTATTTCAATACACACTGACTTGATTTAGAACACAAGAATATTTCAAATTTTACCAAGAAACTTAATTGCTCTTATTTTTCTTAAAACATGGAGCCATTTCTTTTTGTATTTTGTAAATAGATAGTTATTGGAGTTATAATTGCTTCACAATACCGTGTTAGTTTCTGTTGCACAACAAAGCAAATCAGCCATATGCATACACATATCCCCATATCCCCTCCCTCTTGAGCTTTCCTCCCATCCTCCCTATCCCACCCCTGTATGTCATCTCAAAGCACTGAGCCAATGTCCTTGCGCTATGCTGCCGCTTCCCACCAGCCAACTATTTTACATTCAGTAGTGTATATATGTCGATGCTACTCTCACTTCACCCCAGCGTCACCCTCCCACCCCATGTCGTCAAGTCCATTCTCTATGTCTACGTCTCTATTCCTGCCCTGAAACTAGGTGCATCGTACCATTTTTTTTTTACATTCCATGTATATGCGTTTGCATAAGGTATTTATTTTTCTCTTGACTTACTTCACTCTGTATGACAGACTCTAGGTCCATCCACCTCACTACAAATAACTCAATTTCATTTCGTTTTATGGCTGAGTAATATTCCATTGTATATATGTGCCGCATCTTTTTTATCCATTCATCTGTCAGTGGACGTTTAGGTTGGTTCCATGTCCTGGCTGTTGTAAATAGTGCTGCAAGGAACATTGTGGTGCATGTCTCTTTCTGAATTATGGTTTTCTCAGGGTATATGCCCAGTAGTGGGATTGCTGGGTCATATGGTAGTTCTACTTTTAGTTTTTTAAGGAAGCTCCATACTATTTTCCATAGTGTTTGTATCAATTTACATTCCCACTGACAGTGTAGGAGGGTTCCCTTTTCACCACACCCTTTCCAGCATTTATTGTTTCCAGCTTTTTTCATAACGACCATTCTGACCAGGGTGAGGTGATATCTCATTATAGTTTTGATTTGCATTTCTCTAATAATTAGTGATGTTGAGCGTCTTTTCATGTGCCTCTTGGCCATCTGTATGTCTTCCTTGGTGAAATGTCTATTTAGGTCTTCCACCCATTTTTTAACTGGATTGTTTGCTTTTTTAGATTTAGCTGCATGAGCTGTTTGTATATTTTGGAGATTAATCCTTTGTCTGTTGTTTGATTTGCAAATATTTTCTCCCATTCGGAGGGTTGTCTTTTTTTTTTTTTCTTCTTTTTTTTTGGTACGCGGGCCTCTCACTGTTGTGGCCTCTCCCGTTGTAGAGCACAGCCTCCGGACGCGCAGGCTCAGCTCCATGGCTCACGGGCCCAGCTGCTCTGCAGCATGTGGGATCTTCCCGGACTGGGGCACGAACCCGTGTCCCCTGCATCGGCAGGCAGACTCTCAACCACTGCGCCACCAGGGAAGCCCCGGAGGGTTGTCTTTTGTCTTCTTTATGGTTTCCTTTGCTGTGCCAAAGCTTTTAAGTTTACTTAAGTCCCATTTGTTTATTTTTGTTTTTATTTCTGTTACTCAAGGAGGTGGGTCAAACAAGATCTTGCTGTGGTTTATGTCAAAGTGTTTTTCCTAAGTTTTCCTCTAACAGTTTTATAATGTCTGGTCTTATATTTAAGTCTTTAATCCATTTGGAGTTTATTTTTGTATATGGTGTTGGGTAGTGTTCTAATTTCATTCTTTTACATGTAACTATCCAGTTTTCCCAGCACCACTTATTGAAGAGGCTCTTTTCTCCATTGTGTGTTCTTGCCTCCTTTGTCATAAATTAGATGCCTATATGTGCATGGGGTTATCTCGGGGCATTCTACCCTGAACCACTCATCTATATTTCTGTTTTTTTGCCAGTACCATACTGTCTTGATTACTGTAGCTTTGTGCTATAGTTTGAAGTCAGGGAGCCTGATTCCTCCAACTCAGTTTTTCTTTCTCAAGATTGCTTTGGCTATTCAGGGTCTTTTGTGTCTCCATATGAATTGTAAGATTTTTTGTTCTAATTCTGTGAAGAATGCTATTGGTAATTTGGTAGGGATTGCATTGAACCTGTAGATTGCTTTGGGTAGTATAGTCATTTTCACAATATTGATTCTTCCAATCCAAGACCATGGTATATTTCTCCATCTGTTTATGTCATCTTTCTTTCATAAGTCTTTTATAGTTTTCTGAGTACAAGTCTTTCACCTCCTTAGGCAGGTTTATTCCTAGGTATTTTATTCTTTTTGTTGCAATGGTAAATGTGAGTGTTTCCTTAATTTCTCTTTCTGATTTTTCATTGTTGGTATATAGGAATGCCAGAGATTTCTGTGCATTAATTTTGTATCCTGCAACCTTACTAAATTCATTGATTAGTTCTAGTAGCTTTCTGGTGGCATCTTTAGAATTTTCTATGTATAGCATCATGTCATCGGCAAACAGTGACTGTTTTACTTCTTCTTTTCCAATTTCTATTCCTTTAATTTTTTTTCTTCTCAGATTGCTGTGGCTAGGACTTCCAAAACTATGTTGAATAAGAGTGTTGAGAGTTGACATCCTTCTCTTTTTCCTGATCTTATTGGAAATGCTTTCAGTTTTTCACCATTGAGTATGATGCTTGCTGTCGGTTTGTCATATATGGCCTTTATTATATTGAGGTAAGTTCCCTCTATGCCTATTTTCTGGAGACTTTTTATCATAAATTGGTGTTGAATTTTGTCAAAATCCATTTCTGCATCTATTGAGATGATCATATAGTTTTTATTCCTTAATTTGTTAATGTGGTGTATCACATTGATTGATTTGTGTATATTGAAGAATCCTTGCATCACTGGGATAAATCCCACTTGATCCTGTTGTGTGATCCTTTTAATGTGCTGTTGGATTCTGTTTGCTAGTATTTTGTTCAGGATTTTTATATCTATGTTCATCAGTGATATTAGCCTGTAATTTTTTGTGTGTGTGATATCTTTTTCTGGTTTTGGTATTAGGGTGATGGTGCCTTCATAGAATGAATTTGGGAGTGTTTCTCTCTTTGCAATTTTTTGGAAGAGTTTGAGAAGGATCAGTGTTAGCTCTTCTCTAAATGTTTGATAGAATTCGCCTGTGAAGCCATCTGGTCCTTGACTTTTCTTTGTTGGAAGATATTAAATTACCATTTCTATTTCATTACTTGTATTAGGTTTGTTTAGATTTTCTAATTCTTCCTGGTTCAGTCTTGGAAAATTGTACCTTTCCAAGAATTTGTCCATTTCTTCGTGGTTGTCTATTTTATTGGCATATAGTTGTTTGTAGTAGTCTCTTATAATCCTTTGTATTCCTGCAGTGTCAGTTGTAATTTCTCCTTTTTCTTTTCTAATTTTATTGATTTGCATCCTCTCATTTTTTTTCTTGATGAGTCTGTCTAAGGGTTTATCAATTTTGTTTATCTTCTCAAAGAACCAGCTTTTAGTTTTATTGATCTTTGGTATTGTTTTCTTCATTTCTATTTCATTTATTTCTGCTCTTATCTTTATGATTTCTTTCCTTCTAATGACTTTGGGTTTTCTTTGTTCTTCTTTCTCTAGCTGTTTTAAGTGTAGGGTTAGATTGTTTATTTGAGATTTTTCTTGTTTCTTCAGGTGTGATTGAATTGGTATAAACTTCCTTCTTAGAACTGCTTTTGCTGTATCCCATAGGTTTTGGGTTGTCCATTTTCGTTGTTATTTGTCTCTAGGTATCTTTTTATTTCTTCTTTGATTTCTTCAGTGATCTCTTGGTTATTTAGTAGTACAGTGTTTAGTCTCCATGTATTTGTGTTTTTTACAGTTTTTTTTCCTGTAATTGATTTCCAATCTCATAACGTTGCTGTCAGAAAAGATGCTTGATATGATTTTGATTTTCTTAAATTTTCTGAGGCTTGATTTGTGACCCAAGATGTGATCTATCCTGGGTAATGTTCTGTGTGCATTTGAGAAGAAAATGTAATCTTCTGTTTTCGGATGGAATGTCATATAAATATCAATGAAATCTATCTGCTCTATTGTGTCATTTAAAGCTTCTGTTTCCTTATTAATTTGATGATCTGTCCATTGGTGTAAGTGAGGTGTTAAAGTCCCCCACTATTACTGTGTTACTGTCGATTTTCTCTTTTATAGCTGTTAGCATTTGCCTTGTGTATTGAGGTGTCCCAATATTGGGTGCATATATATTTATAATTGTCATATCTTCTTCTTGGATTGATCCCTTGATCATTATGTAGTGTCCTTCCTTGTCTCTTGTAACATTATTTTAAAGTCTATTTTATCTGATATGAGTACTGCTACTCCAGCTCTCTTGATTTCCATTTGCATGGAATATCTTTTTCCATCCCCTCACTTTCAGTCTGTATGTGTCTGTCCCTAGGTGTAAGTGGGTCTCTTGTAGACAGCATATATATGGGTTTTGTTTTTGTATCCATTCAGCAAGCCTGTGTCTTTTGGTTGGAGCATTTAATCCATTCATATTTAAGGTAATTATCAATATGTATGTTCCTATTATCATTTTCTTAATTGTTTTGAGTTTCTTTTTGCATGTCCTTTTCTTCTCTTGTGTTTCCCACTTAGAGAAGTTCCTTTAGCATTTGTTCCTTTAGCTGGTTTGGTGGTGCTGCATTCTCTCAGCTTTTGCTTATCTGTAAAGCTTTTGATTTCTCTGTCCAATCTGAATGAGATCCTTGCCAGGTAGAGTCATCTTGATTGTAGGTTCTTCCATTTCATCACTTTATATATATCATGCCACTCCCTTCCGGTTTGTAGAGTTTCTGCTGAGAAATCAGCTGTTCACCTTATGGGAGTTCTCTTGTATGTTGCTTGTTATTTTCCCCTTGTTGCTTTTTTTTTTTTTTTTAAATTCAAGTCTTTATTGAGCACTTAATATATGTCTAGAACTGTATAAGACACTGTGGAGACTAAGGAAGACATAAGATAGGGTCTCTGACCTCTAAGAGCTAGAAATTTAAAGGAAAAGACTGCATTTCTGAAACAAGAGAAAAATATAGGGAGGATGAAACTGAGTGAAAAATTGTGTGAGACAAACTCTGAAGTATCAAGAACAGAGAAGCCAATGTAGGCTAAAGTAGTTTTAAGAGAATTTGCTCTGGACTTTGAAGTGATGAGTAAGGGGGTGTGGCATTTAATCTTGGATTTAAAGAATTGACAGATAGGTATCCAGAATAAAAGCCTGGCTAAAGAAAATGGATAAGTTTTCTGAAATTGAGAATTTTTAATGCAGATCAGATCAAAGATGCTATCTGTTTTGCTAGCTAAAATAATGACAGTTTAGAGTCAACTAGTGCAACCTACTATGATTACCAGTATTTAAGAAGTTAATTGTTTTCAACTTTTTTTTACATGGAAAAATAAAAACATAGCTTAAAATCTTAGATTATAGACTGAATGAGATGCTTAGTATAGGTTTGTGTACACTGAATTCTCCATACGATCTTGAGAACTAACTACAAAAGAGAAATTTATTTTTGCCCATGTCTCTAAAGAAGAGATATACTTTCAAAATGTCTTTAATTTGTGGTTTCTGACTCTGGTGTACCATTTGAAGTCCTGATTTCATATTGCAGATTATTTTGAAATTACAGAACTAATAAAGAACATCTGTGTTAATAGCCTTATATGTCCAACAAAAAACTAAAGCAAAAGATTTTTAAATTGATAAAAACATACAGTGTAACTTTTGTTGGAATTTGCTAGTTTTAAAAACAATACTTTTCTAAAGTTGCCACTTCATTTGAGGGATGGTATAAAGATGGGCTGAATATAGAGTTAGAGCACAGAAATATTTCATGCTTCTCAATTCATTAGGCCTGATTTGAGGCCCTTCTCTAAGTCCAGTTCACATGGGCGTGTGGTCCCTTGCATCTATGAGGTAGACAGGCTGGAACAGAGGTAGTGAGAGTGGAAGGGTGCTTCCTGCCTTGGCTCTGAACCATGTGTATACAGACAGGATGGTCCAGCAGACTCACTCTCTCATACATTCCAGAATTTTTCTACTCTTAAGAAGAAATGACATTTTAAGTTTATTCTATACTAAATAGCCAAGAAGAAATTTAAGAATTCTCCTTTGGAATTTTGGATTTGTATCCATTCAGCCAATCTGTGTCTTTTGGTGGGAGCATTTAGTCCATTTACATTTAAGGTAATTATCGATATGTGTGTTCCTATTCCCATTTTCTTAATTGTTTTGGGTTCGTTATTGTAGGTCCTTTCCTTCTTTTGTGTTTCTTGCCTAGAGAAGTTCCTTTAGCAGTTGTTGTAGAGCTGGTTTGGTGGTGCTGAACTCTCTCAGCTTTTGCTTGTCTGTAAAGGTTTTAATTTCTCCATCAAATCTGAATGAGATCCTTGCAGGGTAGAGTAATCTTGGTTGCAGGTTTTTCTCCTTCAACACTTTCAATATGTCCTGCCACTCCCTTCTGGCTTGCAGAGTTTCTGCTGAAAGATCAGCTGTTAACCTTATGGGGATTCCCTTGTGTGTTATTTGTTGTTTTTCCCTTGCTGCTTTTAATATGCTTTCTTTGTATTTAATTTTTGACAGTTTGATTAATATGTGTCTTGGCGTATTTCTCCTTGGATTTATCCTGTATGGGACTCTCTGTGCTTCCTGGACTTGATTAACTATTTCCTTTCCCACATTAGGGAAGTTTTCAACTATAATCTCTTCAAATATTTTCTCAGTCCCTTTCTTTTTCTCTTCTTCTTCTGGAACCCCTATAATTCGAATGTTGGTGCGTTTAATGTTGTCCCAGAGGTCTCTGAGACTGTCCTCAGTTCTTTTCATTCTTTTTTCTTTATTCTGCTCTGCAGTAGTTATTTCCACTATTTTATCTTGCAGGTCACTTATCCGTTCTTCTGCCTCAGTTATTCTGCTATTGATCCCATCTAGAGTACTTTTAATTTCATTTATTGTGTTGTTCATCGTTGCTTGTTTCATCTTTAGTTCTTCTAGGTCCTTGTTAACTGATTCTTGCAATTTGTCCATTCTATTGTCCATTCTATCTCCAAGATTTCGGATCAACCTTACTATCATTATTCTGAATTCTTTTTCAGGTAGACTGCCTATTTCCTCTTCATTTGTTAGGTCTGGTGCATTTTTATCTTGCTCCTTCATCTGCTGTGTGTTTTTCTGTCTTTTCATTTTGCTTATCTTACTGTGTTTGGGGTCTCCTTTTTTGCAGGCTGAAGGTTCGTAGTTCCTGTTGTTTTTTGTGTCTGTCCCCAGTGGCTAAGGTTGGTTCAGTGGGTTGTGTAGGCTTCCTGGTGGAGGGTACTAGTGCCTGTGTTCTGGTGGATGAGGCTGGATCTTGTCTTTCTGGTGGGCAGGTCCACGTCTGGTGGTGTGTTTTGGGGTGTCTGTAGACTTATTATGATTTGGGGCAGCCTCTCTGCTAATGGGTGGGGTTGTGTTCCTGTCTTGCTAATTGTTTGGCATAGGATGTCCAGCACTGTAGCTTGCTGGTCGTTGAGTGAAGCTGGGTGCTGGCATTGAGATGGAGATCTCTCGGAGATTTTTGCTGTTTGATATTATGTGCAGCTGGGAGGCCTCTTGTGGACCAGTGTCCTGAAGTTGGCTCTCCCACCTCAGAGGCACAGCACTGACTCCTGGCTGCAGCACCAAGAGCCTTTCATCCACAGGGCTCCTTAATTTGGGATGATTCGTTGTCTATTCAGGTATTCCACAGATGCAGGGTATATCAAGTTGATTGTGGCTCTTTAATCCGCTGCTCTGAGGCTGCTGGGAGAGATTTCCCTTTCTCTTCTTTGTTCTCACAGTTCCCAGGGGCTCAGCTTTGGATTTGGCCCCGCCTGTGCGTGTAGGTCGCCGGAGGGCGTCTGTTCTTTGCTCAGACAGGACGGGGTTAAAGGAGCCGCTGATTCGGAGGCTCTGGCTCACCCAGGCCGGGGGGTAGGGAGGGTCACGGAGTGCGGGGTGGGCCTGCAGCGGCAGAGGCCGGCGTGACGTTGCAGCCTGAGGCGCGCCGTGCGTTCTCCCGGGGGAGCCGTCCCTGGATTCCGGGACCCTGGCAGTGGCGGGCTGCACAGGCTCCCCGGAAGGGCGTGTGGCTAATGACCTGTGTTCGCACACAGGCCTCCTGGCGGCGGCAGCAGCGGCCTTAGCGTCCCATGTCCGTCTCTGGGCTCCGCACTCTTAGCCGCGGCTCGCGCCCGTCCCTGGAGCTCTCTCAAGCAGCGTTCTTAATCCCCTCTCCTCGTGCACCAGGTAACAAAGAGGGACGTAAAAGTCTCTTGCCTCTTCGGCAGGTCCAGACCCCTCCCCGGACTCTCTCCCGGCCAGCCGCGGCGCACCAACGCCCTGCAGGCTGTGTTCACGCCGCCAACCCCAGTCCCCTCCCGGCGCTCCGACAAAAGCCGGAGCCTCAGCTCCCAGTCCCGCCCGCCCCAGCGGGTGAGCAGGCAAGCCTCTCGGCTGGTGAGTGCCGGTCGGCCCGATCCTCTGCGCTGGAATCTGTCCACTTTGCCCTCCGCACCCCTGTTGCTGTGCTCTCCTCCGCGGCTCCCAAGCTCCCCCACTCCGCCTCCCGAAGTCTCCACCCGCGAAGGGGCTTCCTAGTGTGTGGACACTTTTCCTCCTTCACAGCTCTCTCCTGCTGGTGCAGGACCCGTCCCTATCCTTTTGTCTCTGTTTAGTTTTTTCTTTTGCCCTAACCAGGTACGTGGGGGGTTCCTTGCCTTTTGGGAGGTCTGAGGTCTTCTGCCAGCGTTCAGTAGGTGCTCCGTAGGAGTTGTTCCACGCGTAGATGTATTTCTGGTGTATCTGTGGAGAGGAAGGTGATCTCCGCGCCCCTTGTTGCTTTTAATACTTTTTTTTGTCTTTATTTTTTGTCAATTTGATTACTATGTGTCTTGGCATGTTTCTTCTTGGGTTTATCTTTCCTGGGACTCTCTGTGCTTCCTGAACTTGGGTGGCTATTTCCTTTCCCATGTTAGGGAAGTTTTTGACTATAATCTCTTCAAATATTTTCTTGGGTCCTTTCTCTCTCTCTTCTTCTGGGACCCCTATAATGTGAATGTTGGTGAGTTTAATGTTGTCCCAGTGGTCTCTTAGGCTGTCCTTCATTTCTTTTCATTCTTTTTACTTTATTCTGTCCCACAGCTGTGAATTCCACCATTCTGTCTTCCAGGTCACTTATCCATTCTTCTGCCTCAGTTATTCTGCTATTGATTTCTTCTAGTATATTTTCATTTCAGTTATTGTATTGTTCATCTCTGTTTGTTTGTTCTTTAAGTCTTCCAGTTGTTTGTTCTTTAATTCTTCTAGGTCTTCGTTAACCATTTCTTGCATCTTCTTGATCTTTGCCTCCATTCTTTTTCCGAGGTCCTGGATCATCTTCACTATCATTATTCTGAATTCTTTTTCTGGAAGGTTGCCTATCTCCACTTTGTTTAGTTGTTTTTCTGGGGTTTTATCTTGTTCCTTCATCTAGTACATAGTCCTCTGCCTTTTCATTTTGTCTGTCTTTCTGTGAATGTGGTTTTCGTTCCACAGGCTGCAGGATTGTAGTTCTTCTTGCTTCTGCTGTCTGCCCTCTGGTGGATGAGGCAATCTAAGAGGCTTGTGCAAGCTTCCTGATGGGAGGGACTTGTAGGTAGAGCTGGGTGTTGCTCTGGTGAGCAGAGCTCAAACTCTAATCCCCTTGTCTGCTAATAGGTGGGGCTGAGTTCCCTCCCTTTTGGTTGTTTGGTCTGAGGCAACCCATCACTGGAGGCTATGGGCTCTTTGGTGGAGCTAATGGCAGACTCTGGGAGGGCTCATGCCAAGGAGTACTTCCCAGAACTTCTGCTGTCAGTGTCCTTGTCCCCACAGCCAACACTGCCTCTGAAGGAGACCCTCCAACACTAGTAGGTAGGTCAGTTTCAGTCTCCTATGGGGTCACTTCTCCTTCCCCCGGGTTCTGATGCTCACACTACTTTGTATGTGTCCTCCCAGAGTGGAGTCTCTGTTTCCCCCAGTCCTGCTGAAGTCCTGCAATCAAATCCTGCTAGTCTTCAAAGTCTGATTCTGTGGGAATTCCTCCTCTCATTGCCAGACCCCCAGGTTGGGAAGCCTGACTTGGGGCTTAGAACCTTCATTCCAGTAGGTGGACTTTTGTGGTATAGTTGTTCTCCAGTTTGTGAGTCAGCCACCCAGCAGTTACGGGATTTGATTTTATTGTGACTGCACCCATCCTACCATCTCATTGTGGCTGTTCCTTTGTCTTTGGATGTGGGATATCTTTTTTGGTGAGTTCCAGTGTCTTCCTGTCAATGATTATTCAGCAGTTAGTTCAGCAGTTAGTTCCAGTGCTCTCACAAGAGGGAGTGATCACACGTCCTTCTACTCTGCCATCTCAAACCAATCTCTAGTCAGCTGTTTCTTATGGACAGAAGTCCATGAGCTGCTAGAGGAGTTTCTTTCTTGGGTGTCCAAGAAGCACAACTATGGTAGAACCAATGGAAATGTGATGTGCCTGGAGGCCAGGTGGAGTCTCCCAGAGGGCACAGTTCTGTCTTCAAGTATATGCTGCATTTTATAGTTTGTGTGAGTTTTCAGTAGCATTCAAGCTAACTGCAGGGTGACAGCTCTGACCATTCTCATCATGCAGGTGCTATTCTGCAAAACAGAGTTCCATGATTATTTTGGTATACTATATTTGACATGAAAATAGTCAGTATGATTTGAAGTCCATTTGCTTTGTCACAAGAAATTTTAACATTATAATTATTCATGAAAAACAAGAAGTCTATTTGGTTCTTTAGATATAATTCCAATTGTATGGTTTTGATTTATACCAATCAAATTGTTAAAAGTAGCAATTACCAATATGTAAGTTACAAAATATCTTTTCAAAACTTTATTAACTATTATGTTAGCAGTATGTCCTGTCTACAGGGATGACTAAGAGTTGGATGAGATTGTCTTTAAATGGCCTGATCAAGATTACATATGGAAATCTCAAATATAAAACCCAATTTGAAGAAGTCACATACGAAAAGCAAATTCAATTTGTTGTTTCAAATTTTAAAATATTTTATTTTGAAAATTTTATACAAGTTTATTATTTAATTTATTTTCTAACAATTTATGGTTTTGTTTTTTTTTTACTTTCATATAAGGAAAATACTATTAAATTTGTTAACTAAGCCTGATGCAGTCAGTAATAACATTGTTTTCTCTGAAGCCATTGAAGCATCTTCAAAGCACAGCTTTACCCTTTCTTCATTCTTGGATATCTCTTGTTTCAGAAATACATAATCAAAGTTGTGACTCTTCCAGAACAAAGAATATCTGTTCAGATTGACTCATTTTCTCCATGCTAGGTATAGAGATGAATGGCAAAAATTTCAATGATGCCTTCTTTTGTTGAAAGAAAATGGAGATGATGAATCATCCTGGGTAGTAGACAAACATAATAAAAAATTGCAGAGAGAAAAATAATAGAAAAATAATTCTGTGGGTTACAGGAATGATTTTGGCACTATTAATGAACCTATATAATGTGGAAGCCTAGTAAATGGACTAGATGTGCCAAGTGCTGGTCTAGGTACTCAGTAAGCCTGAACAGATAAAGTAAAATTTCTGCCCTCATGTAGTGTATATTCCAGTAGGGAAGATAAACACTAAATGAACAAGTATGTATATGATGTAATGTTCATCAGTTCGAAGTACAATAACCTCCAAACAGGGTAAAGAGATAGAATAATAAAGGCTGTATGTACAATTATCAGAGGTCTGTCTGATGAGAAGAGGTCTGAACAAAAAGCTAAAGGGAGTGAATAAGAAACCATGTGAGTACCTGGAGGAACAGCATTTGGACTTACAAGACATCACTAAGTGTAAAACAGACTGGTTTTATACTAAGTATTATAGTATAAAATTGGAGAATTAATCGCCATGACCTCACAAGATCTTATGATACAGAAAATTTCCTTAGACAGTTGGGGGAACAATAGACTGTAGGAGGCAAGAGTGAAGAATTTGGAAGCTATTGCGACTTTTTAGGAGAAAGATGATAGTGGTTGAAAGAGCTGCCACATCATCAAATTCCAGGTGTGGTTTTTTTTTTTTTTTTAACATCTTTATTGGAGTATAATTGCTTTACAATGGTGTGTTAGTTTCTGCTTTACAACAAAATGAATTAGTTACATATATACATATGTTCCCATATCACTTCCCTTTTGCATCTCCCTCCCTCCCACCCTCTCTATCTCACCCCTCCGGGCGGTCACAAAGCACGGAGCTGATCTCCCTGTGCTATGCGGCTGCTTCCCACTAGCTATCTACCTTACGTTTGGTAGTGTATATATGTCCATGCCTCTCTCTCGCTTTGTCACAGCTTACCCTTCCCCCTCCCCGTATCCTAAAGTCCATTCTCTAGTAGGTCTGTGTCTTTATTCCTGTCTTACCCCTAGGTTCTTCATGACATTATTTTTTTCTTAAATTCCATATATATGTGTTAGCATACGGTATTTGTCTCTCTCTTTCTGACTTAGTTCACTCTGTATGACAGACTCTAGGTCTATCCACCTCATTACAAATAGCTCAACTTCGTTTCTTTTTATGGCTGACTAATATTCCATTGTATATATGTGCCACATCTTCTTTCTCCATTCAACCGAAGATGGGCACTTAGGTTGTTTCCATCTCCGGCCTATTGTAAATAGAGCTGCAATGAACATTTTGGTACATGACTCTTTTTGAATTTTGGTTTTCTCAGGGTATATGCCCAGTAGTGGGATTGCTGGGTCATATGGTAGTTCTATTTGTAGTTTTTTAAGGAACCTCCATACTGTTCTCCACAGTGGCTGTATCACTTTACATTCCCACCAACAGTGCAAGAGGGTTCCCTTTTCTCCACACCCTCTCCAGCATTTATTGTTTCTAGATTTTTTGATGATGGCCATTCTGACAGGTGTGAGATGATATCTCATTGTAGTTTTGATTTGCATTTCTCTAATGATTAGTGATGTTGAGCATTCTTTCATGTGTTTGTTGGCAGTCTGTATACCTTCTTTGGAGAAATGTCTATTTAGGTCTTCTGCCCATTTTTGGATTGGGTTGTTTGTTTTTTTTGTTATTAAGCTGCATGAGCTGCTTATAAATTTTGGAGATTAATCCTTTGTCAGTTGCTTCATTTGCAAATATTTTCTCCCATTCTGAGAGTTGTCTTTTGGTCTTGTTTATGGTTTCCTTTGCTGTGCAAAAGCTTTAAAGTTGCATTAGGTCCCATTTGTTTATTTTTGTTTTTATTTTCATTTCTCTAGGAGGTGGGTCAAAAAGGATCTTGCTGTGATTTATGTCATAGAGTGTCCTGCCTATGATTTCCTCTAAGAGTTTGATAGTTTCTGTCCTTACATTTAGGTCTTTAATCCATTTTGAGCTTATTTTTGTGTATGGTGTTAGGGAGTGATCTATTCTCATGCTTTTACCTGTACCTGTCCAGTTTTCCCAGAACCAATTATTGAAGAGGCTGTCCTTTCTCCACTGTACATTCCTGCCTCCTATATCAAAGATAAGGTGACCATATGTGCGTGGGTTTATCTCTGGGCTTTCTATCCTGTTACATTGATCTATATTTCTGTTTTTGTGCCAGTAACATACTGTCTTGTTTACTGTAGATTTGTAGTATAGTCTGAAGTCAGGGAGCCTGATTCCTCCTGCTCCGTTTTTCATTCTCAAGATTGCTTTGGCTATTCGGGGTCTTTTGTGTTTCCATACAAATTGTGAAATTTTTTGTTCTAGTTCTGTGAAAAATGCCAGTTGTAGTTTGATAGGGATTGCATTGAATCTGTAGATTGCTTTGGGTAGTAGAGTCATTTTCACAATGTTGATTCTTCCCATCCAAGAACATGGTATATTTCTCCATCTATTTGTATCATCTTTAATTTCTTTCATCAGTATCATAATTTTCTGCATACAGGTCTATTGTCTCCTTAGGTAGGTTTATTCCTAGATATTTTATTCTTTTTGTTGCAGTGGTAAATGGGAGTGTTTTCTTGATTTCACTTTCAGATTTTTCATCATTAGTATATAGGAATGCCAGAGATTTCTGTGCATTAATTTTTTATCCTGCTACTTTACCAAATTCATTGATTAGCTCTAGTAGTTTTCTGGTAGCATCTTTAGGATTCTCTATGTATAGTATCATGTCATCTGCAAACAGTGAGAGCTTTACTTCTTCTTTTCTGATTTGGATTCCTTTTATTTCCTTTTGTTCTCTGATTGCTGTGGCTAAAACTTTCAAAACTATGTTGAATAAGAGTGGTGAGAGTGGGCAACCTTGTCTTGTTCCCGATCTTAGTGGAAATGCTTTCAGTTTTTCACCATTGAGGACAATGTTGGCTGTGGGTTTGTCATATATGGCCTTTATTATGTTGAGGAAAGTTCCCTCTATGCCTACTTTCTGCAGGGTTTTTATCATAAATGGGTGTTGAATTTTGTCGAAAGCTTTCTCTGCATCTATTGAGATGATCATATGGTTTTTCTCCTTCAATTTGTTAATATGGTGTATCACGTTGATTTGCGTGTATTGAAGAATCCTTGCATTCCTGGAATAAACCCCACTTGATCATGGTGTATGATCCTTTTAATGTGCTGTTGGATTCTGTTTGCTAGTATTTTGTTGAGGATTTTTGCATCTATATTCATCAGTGATATTGGCCTGTAGTTTTCTTTCTTTGTGACATCCTTGTCTGGTTTTGGTATCAGGGTGATGGTGGCCTTGTAGAAGGAGTTTGGGAGTGTTCCTCCCTCTGCTATATTTTGGAAGAGTTTGAGAAGGATAGGTGTTAGCTCTTCTCTAAACGTTTGATAGAATTCGATTGTGAAGTCATCTGGTCCTGGACTTTTGTTTGTTGGAAGATTTTTAATCACAGTTTCAATTTCAGTGCTTGTGATTGGTCTGTTCAGATTTTCTATTTCTTCCTGATTCATTCTTGGCAGGTTGTGCATTTCTAAGAATTTGTCCATTTCTTCCATGTTGTCCATTTTATTGGCATAGAGTTGCTTGTAGTAATCTCTCGTGATCTTTTGTATTTCTGCAGTGTCAGTTGTTACCTCTCCTTTTTCATTTTTAATTCTATTGATTTGAGTCTTCTCCCTTTTTTTCTTGATGAGCCTGGCTAATGGCTTATCAATTTTGTTTATCTTCTCAAAGAACCAGCTTTTAGTTTTATTGATCTTTGCTATCATTTCCTTCATTTCTTTTTCATTTATTTCTGATCTGATTTTTATGATTTCTTTCCTTCTGCTAACTTTGGGGTTTTTTTGTTCTTCTTTCTCTAATTGCTTTAGGTGGAAAGTTAAGTTGTTTATTCGAGATGTTTCCTGTTTCTTAAGGTAGGATTGTATTGCTATAAACTTCCCTCTTAGAACTGCTTTTGCTGCATCCCATAGATTTTTGGGTCATCGTGTCTCCATTGTCATTTGTTTCTACTTATTTTTTAATTTCCTCTTTGATTTCTTCAGTGATCACTTCGTTATTAAGTACTGTATTGTTTAGCCTCCATGTGTTTGTATTTTTTTACAGATCTTTTCCTGTAATTGACATCTAGTCTCATAGCGTTGTGGTTGGAAAGATACTTGATACAATTTCAAGTTTCTTAAATTTACCAAGGCTTGATTTGTGACCCAAGATATGATCTATCCTGGAGAATGTTCCATGAGCACTTGAGAAAAATGTGTATTCTGTGGTTTTTGGATGGAATGTCCTATAAATATCAATTAAGTCCATCTTGTTTAATGTATCATTTAAAGCTTGTGTTTCCTTATTTATTTTCATTTTGGATGATCTGTCCATTGGTGAAAGTGTGGGGTTAAAGTCCTCTACTATTAATGTGTTAGTGTCGATTTCCTCTTTTATGCCTATTAGTATTTGCCTTATGTATTGAGGTTCTCCTATGTTGGGTGCATAAATATTTACAATTGTTATATCTTCTACTTGGATTGATCCCTTGATCATTATGTAGTGTCCTTCTTTGTCTCTTCTATTAGTCTTTATTTTAAAGTTTATTTTGTGTGATATGAAAATTGCTACTCCAGCTTTCTTTTGGTTTCCATTTGCATGAAATATCTTTTTCCATCCCCTTACTTTCAGTCTGTATGTGTCTCTAGGTCTGAAGTGGGTCTCTTGTAGACAGCAAATATATGGGTCTTGTTTTTTTATCCATTCAGCTAACCTGTGTCTCTTGGTGGGAGCATTTAGTCCATTTACATTTAAGGTAATTATCGATATGTATGTTCCTATTCCCATTTTCTTAATTGTTTTTGGTTCGTTATTGTAGGTCTTTTTCTTCTCTTGTGTTTCTTGCCTAGAGAAGTTCCTTTAGCAGTTGTTGTAGAGCTGGTTTGGTGGTGCTGAACTCTGTCCACTTTTGCTTCTCTGTAAAGGTTTTAATTTCTCCATCAAATATGAATGAGATCCTTGCTGGGTAGAGTAATCTTGGTTGTAGGTTTTTCTCCTTCATCACTTTAAATATGTCCTGCCAGTCCCTTCTGGCTTGCAGAGTTTCTGCTGAAAGATCAGCTGTTAACCTTATGGGGATTCCCTTATGTGTTATTTGTTGTTTTTCCCTTGCTGCTGTTAATGTTTTCTTTGTGTTTAATTTTTGACCGTTTGATTAATATGTGTCTTGGCGTATTTCTCCTTGGATTTATCCTGTATGGGACTCTCTGTGCTTCCTGGACTTGATTTACTCTTTCCTTTCCCATATTAGGGAATTTTTCAACTATAATCTCTTCAAATATTTTCTCAGTCCCTTTCTTTTTCTCTTCCTCTTCTGGAACCCCTATAATTTGAATGTTGGTGCGTTTAATGTTGTCCCAGAGGTCTCTGAGACTGTCCTCAGTTCTTTTCATTCTTTTTTCTTTATTCTGCTCTGCAGTAGTTATTTCCACTATTTTATCTTGCAGGTCACTTATCCGTTCTTCTGCCTCAGTTATTCTGCTATTGAACCCTTCTAGAGTATTTTTCATTTCATTTATTGTGTTGTTCATCATTGTTTGTTTCATCTTTAGTTCTTCTAGGTCCTTGTTAAATGTTTCCTGCATTTTCTCTATTCTATTTCCAAGATTTTGGATCATCTTTACTATCATTATTCTGAATTCTTTTTCAGGTAGACTGCCTATTTCCTCTTCATTTGTTAGGTCTGGTGCATTTTTATCTTGCTCCTTCATCTGCTGTGTGTTTTTCTGTCTTCTCATTTTGCTTATCTTACTGTGTTTGGGGTCTCCTTTTTGCAGGCTGCACGTTCGTAGTTCCCATTGTTTTTGGTGTCTGTCCCCAGTGACTAAGGTTAGTTCAGTGGGTTGTGTAGGCTTCCTGGTGGAGGGGACTAGTGCCTGCGTTCTGGTGGTTGAGGCTGGATCTTGTCTTTCTGGTGGGCAGGCCCACGTCTGGTGGTGGGTTTTGGGGTATCTGTGGCCTTATTATGATTTTAGTCAGCCTCTCTGCTAATGGGTGGGGTTGTCTTCCTGTCTTGCTGGTTGTTTGGCATAGGATGTTCAGCACTGTAGCTTGCTGGTCGTTGAGTGAAGCTGGGTGCTGGTGTTGAGATGGAGATCTCTGGGAGATTTTCGCCATTTGATATTATATGGAGCTGGGAGGTCTCTTGTGGACCAGTGTCCTGAAGTTGGCTCTCTCCCCTCAGAGGCACAGCCCTGATGCCTGGGTGGAGCACCAAGAGCCTTTCATCCACACAGCTCAGAATAAAAGGGAGAAAAAGTAGAAAGAAAGAATTAGTAGAAGTAGAAAGAAAGAAAGAAAGAAAGAAGGGAGGAAGGGAGGGAGGTAGGGAGGGAGGGAAGAAGGAAGGAAGGAAGGAGGGAAGGAAGGAAAAAAAGATAAAGTAAGATAAAATATAATAAAGTTATTAAAATAAGCAAAATAATTATTAAGAGGAAAACCAAAAAAACAACGGACAGATAGAGCCCTAGGACAAATGGTGGAAGCAAAGCTCTACAGACAAAATCTCACACAGAAGCATACACATGCACACTCACAAAAAAAGGAAAAGGGGAAAAAGTCATAAATCTTGCTCTGAAAGTCCACCTCCTTAATTTGGGATGATTCGTTGTCTATTCATATATTCCATAGATGCAGGGTACATCAAATTGCTTGTAGAGCTTTAGTCCGCTGCTTCTGAGGCTGCTGGGAGAGATTTCCCTTTCTCTTTTTGTTCTCACAGCTCCCAGGGGCTCAGCTTTGGATTTGGCCCCGCCTCTGCGTGTAGGTCGCCAGAGGGCGTCTGTTCTTCGCTCAGACAGGATGGGGTTAAAGGGGCAGCTGATTCGGGGGCTCTGGCTCACTCAGGCCAGGGGGAGGGAGGGGCATGGAGTGCGGGGCGAGCCTGTGGTGGCATACTCCAGCATGACGTTGCACCAGCTTGAGGCACGCTGTGCGTTCTCCCGGGGAAGTTGTCCCTGGATCCCGGGACCCTGGCAGTGGCGGGCTGCACAGGCTCCCCGGAAAAGGGGTGTGGATAGTGAACTGTGCTCGCACACAGGCTTCTTGGTGGTGGCAGCAGCAGGCTTAGCGTCTCATGCCCGTCTCTGGGTTCCACGCTTTTATCCGCGGCTCACGCCCGTCTCTGGAGCTCCTTTAAGCAGCGTTCTTAATCCCCTCTCCTCACGCACCAGGAAACTAAGAGGGAAGAAAAAGTCTCTTGCCTCTTCGGCACGTCCAGACTTTTCCCCGGACTCCCTCCCGGCCAGCCATGGCACACTAACCCCCTGCAGGCTGTGTTTGCGCCACCAACCCCAGTCCTCTCCCTGCGCTCCGACCGAAGCCTGAACTCAGCTCCCAACCCCGTCCGCCCTGGTGGGTGGGCAGACAAACCTCTCGGGCTGGTGAGTGCTGGTCGACACCGATCCTCTGGGCGGGAATCTCTCCACTTTGCCCCTCGCACCCCTGTTGCTGTGTTCTCCTCCTCGGCTCCGAAGCTTTTCCCCTCCGCCACCCGCAGGCTCCGCCAGTGAAGTGGCTTCCTAGTGTGTGGAAACCTTTCCTCCTTTACAGCTCCCTCCCACTGGTGCAGGTGCCGTCCCTATCCTTTTGTCTCTGTTTATTCTTTTTTCTTTTGCCCTACCCAGGTACGTGGGGGGTTTCTTGCCTTTTGGGAGGTCTGAGGTCTTCTGCCAGCGTTCAGTAGATGTTCTGTAGGAGTTGTTCCACGTGTAGATGTATTTCTGTTGTATCTGTTGGGAGGAAGGTGATCTCCGCGTCTTACTCTTCCGCCATCTTCCCAGAAGCCCGCAAGGCTGAGTTCCCAGGTGTGTTTTGAGAGAGAAGCTGCAGGATTTACTGATGAGTTCAAACAGTGTTCTAATAATGGAAGAATCAAAGATGGGCAGAGTAACTGGGTGAATGATGGTGCCATTTATTAAAATAGGGACACTTGGAAACCAAGTTTGGGAGGGAAATGAAGAGTTCTTCACATAAATGTTAATTTCAAAAGGAAATATCTTTGTAGGTAATTTGGATATTCAAATCAAAAAAGAAAAGCTCCAGTAGTGTAAATCTGGGCATTACCAGGATACAGGTGATATGGTATTAAAACATGGGATTAGGTGAGGTCACCTAGAAAGACATTATAATAGAGAAGAAAAAGGGGTCCCAGACTAAACTCTAGGGCAACCCAACATTTAGAGGTCAGAAAGAAGAAAAGGCACAGCACAAGAGACTGGAAGAAATGTGCCAGTGTGGTAAGAGGAAATCCAGGAGAGATGGATTCCCTGGAAATCAATGGAATCTATGTTTCAAAAAGGAGAATTGATGCACAGCATCAAATCTTTTTGAAAGATCAAGTGATCAGGAGACTGACAATTGACTTATTTTGTAAAATGAGAGTCAGTGTGACCTAAAAGTAAGATTTCAACAGAGTAATGGGGATGAAGACCTGATTAGAATGTTTCTAAGAAAAAGAGGGAAGAAAGGAAATTGGACAAGTATAAACCACTCTTCCAATAGGTTTTGCTGTAGCCAGGAATAGAGAAATGGAGGGGTGCCATAGCTTAAGGGGATGTAGGGTCAAGACTGGGTTTATTTGTTCTTAAGAAAGAGAATTTATAGCTTATTTGCAATAATTAGTTAACAAAGATAGAAAAGAATTATGCCTCATGTGTTTTACAGGCAGGACATATTGCAGAAATCAACTAATTTAGATGAAAATGATCTGTGCCATTCTGACAATAATGTTCCATTTTTCCCCCTTAGCAAGCATAATCTAATAACGAAAAACTATCTTAAGTAATGAAATTAAAATGCAATGCTTATATGTCATAAAAATGATTTGATGCCTGTCAAGGTTCTTTCACATCAGTGTTACAATTTTCTACCCTTGTTACTTTATATTAACCAGCCCTAAAAGTTGGCAATAATGAATGTTTATCTGGACTATTTACAGACAAAAATACAAGGCTTTCGATAAAATTCCCTAAGCAACAAACACGTTTATTTGGAAACTCATTTAAATAATTATAATTGACTATATAGTAACATGTAATTATTTAACATGTATTAAATAAATATATCCACAAACTTACTTTTTATGTTGAAAGAAACACTTTTGAGGAAAATAAATAGAATATATAAATGTTAAACATTCATATAGAGTACACCAAAATTCTCATTAGTTGCTGAATATCTCAGCTTAAACTACCCCATCACAAAAAGAAGAAAGAAAATGTCAACTTTCAAATAAATGATAATAATTATCATTCATGCGTCATGACAGCAACTGAAATCTGTCATAAATATATCATATAAAAGCAGCTTCTGGATTTTTTTTTTTTTTTTTTTTTTTTGGCCACGCCATGTGGCATACGGGATCTTAGTTCCTGGACCACAGTAGAAGCACAGAGTCTTAACCACTGGACAGCCAGAGAAGTCCCTCCAGACATTTTTGACTGTGTGAAAGTATATGTTTTATTTATGAGTCACACAAGAGAGTTGCTTAATTAGAAACTCCTGGTAAAATACATCAAAAAGGAAGCCAATGTGTTTTTCATTGCCATTAACGCTCAAACTCAGAAAGGAGATTATTAGCTGATTAATTAAAAATTAATATTAAATTGAAATGTTAAAATTTGATTAAATAGATCAGTATATGGTACAGTTTGAGGCTTTAATCCAGAAAACTTTTATATGTACTTTCTCTTTTCTTTCCCCCATCATTTTAGAAGTATTTATACACATCATATATTTTTAAAAGTATCTTCCTCACTGTGTGGTGAACCAGAACCAAGTACATGAATACAGCTGGGTTTTCAGGTGGCAAGTGGTTTCCCAGGTGGAAGCAGAAGTTATATGACAGTATATGGCCTTTTCAGAGATAGATTATTTTGGTTAGCTTTCAGCATTTGGTAAAAATAGACTCACTCCTGACTTTTTCTGAGTTTCTGTATCCCCTATATTTGTCTATACCTAGAGCCAAAAATCAGACACGTTAGAGTTCATTGTTAGCCATATAAGTTACAGATAGTGTCACTTACCTAGCCACTATTCATTCCTCAATTCTTCCTTGATAACAGAACCATACTAATGTCTGGGGCAACAAGGTACCCAGTAAATATTGACTTTCCATCCTTCCTGTGGCTAGTTGTGACTAGATGACACACTTCTGCCAGTTTTGAACGGATGTCTGCTGAGAAGTATATATTCTTTGACTTTCCTGATTTTATCAGGAAACAGATGCAGTGAGCTTTGCTATCTTCTTCCTGCCCTATACATGGACATGTTAGTGGGAGCTGCAGCCATAATATTGCAATCAGGAGGAAAAGCAAGAGATTCCCATATATACTGGCTGCCGAAATAAGGGAGTAACTGCTACTTCTGGATCTCTGTTCTATAAGAAAAATAACCCCCTAGGTGTTAAAGCTGCTGGAAATTGAGTTTTTAATTGTAAAGCAATTATACTCCAATAAAGATGTTAAAAAAAATGTAAGATGGAGAGTGCCATGAAATAAAGCTACTGATTACATGGAAACAAGCTCTGAATGCCTAGGTGAAATATTTGTAATTTTATTATAGAATATAATTCAAGGGAGGACCCAGGTTGAGTTATAAATTGAGTATACTAAAGCCCAGGTAAAGAGAGAATTTATTAATCTAAAAAATTAGTATCAAATTTAGTATTAAACACACAAATTTAAGTTCAAAAAGATAAGATACAGAATAACATGCAGAACATTGTTAACATTTGGTAGGGACAAAAGATTTATACATGGATATATATTTACATATCCATAGGAATATTTATATATTTACATCTTCATAGGAATGCACAAATACAGTGATTATTTCTGGGAAGGGGAAGTGAGTGATGGGGACAAAGATAAAAGAAAGGCATAATTTTCATTCTATATGCCATTTTGTATCTCTGGAATTTTCTACCATGAACTTGTATTAGCTATTGTAAAGTATAAATTATTTTATAAAGTACCAGCAACATGAGCAAAAACAAAGAGGTTTGAAAGAACAGATGTGTCTGAGGAGACATTTGGTAAGGCTGATCAAGTAGAGGAATGGTGGGATGTGTGGCTGGACAGATGTGTGAAGATTCCTTTATGTTTTCCTCAGGATTTGTTTAAAATTACATCTCTGTCAGCCAAGAGTGGGCCACAGAAAGTGGTTAATATTTTAATGAATGAAAACAAAAAGGAAAAAAACTGCAATCCATGAAGCTGCTCCTGTATGACACTGAGTGTTCTATACTCCTCTCTGAGCCTAATTTCTTACCACTAAAAGAAGGGAGTTGGGCCAGGATATTTTTTAAGATCCCTTCCTGTTCTTATAGTCTATGATTTTGATGCACAATTCTCTTCCTTTTGGCTAAATACAAGAGCTCTGATTATTTCACATCACTGAAGCAATGATCAAGAATCAATTCTCTTTTGTCAGAAGATTTCCTCAAAACTAAAACTTTTCATCCAGATTCTCACATACTTATTGTCTTCAAAATACAGTGAGTATCTTCTGAAGAGAGTGTTTTCAATGGTAATTTATTATGATAATAGTGATATGAGGCTATGAAGGATGTAAACATTTTACTTGGGTTCTGTTTACTAAAATTCATAAGTAGGTAAGTAGTTACTAAGGACAGGTACTACATTGAGAAAGTACAGTTTCCAATCTGAACAGCATGTATCCAAGACTCACCTTCCTATGGCTACAACACTTTCATTGCCCCCACCAAATGCTGCCTCTCCCAATGTAGATCATCTTTTTCCTCAGTCCTGATGAATAAATCATAGAAGTTCTAAGACTTTCCTTACTTGGGCTGTTAGATTAACTCTACAGTCTCTTCTTCCTTTCTTTTCTCCCCAGACTAAGGTATGTGTCCACAGTGTAAATACAAGTAGAATTGGATATCCATGAAGATAAATGTGTTCACTAAAGGCTGTTCTTTTGCATTGTTTGCAAAAGACAGGATGTTTTTTGAGTCTAATCTCATACTCTCATAGTTTGTTTGTTGAATCTTAGACTATTCAGTTAGTCTTTTTCTGACTTTTTCAATTAGTCTCAGCTTTCTCATCTCTTTGAAGAAGGGAGGTTAACATCTGTGCAGGAATTTGACAATGCCTCTATCTCCAAATTATTTCCACGTCCAATAGTAAAACTTAACCCAAACTACATCAATCTGATAAAAACAGGGCCACTGAAGACCGAGACCACTAAGGAATAAAGGTGTAATGCTAATAAGTGATTATGACCATGCTCTAAAACATAGAAGCTAAAATGTTCTGAAGAGTGAGTAAAAAATTCTATAACCAATAAATAAATTATGCAGTAGATTTATTGAGCTAATTTTTCTTTCTAACAATATATATTTCATAGGGAATGTACTACCTGTTCATTCTGATTAGTATAGTATGCCTCCACTCTGAGCCTTAATTTATTCACGTTTCAGTTCTTTAAGCAAACAATGTCAAGACCTCTTAGAAGAGCCCTTCTTCATACACCCAACATTATCAGACATGCATCAGCAACTCAGCAGTGAACTAGATCCATGCTTGTTCTACCCAGAAAAAGAGCCACCCTACCACTAAATGCCAGGCACTGGAACTAAAGATAGGCTCCCACGTACTTCACCCAGGACTGGTGCTATGAGGGACCAGGACTCTAAACCTCAGAGCAACACAACGTCAATATCCGGCTTTAGCACCAAATGATAAAATGGAAAAGAAAAATAAGGAGAAACTCTTCAAAGTACATTGGTCCAGGACTCCCAGTTTTAAAAAGCTATCCTACCAGTGGCCTGCAAATGCATTAGTGAACCTAGCGAAGATCAGCTGAACCTGGCACAGGTCAGGAGACCCATAGATTCTTTATGAATAATACCTGGTTTTAAACCACTAAATGTTGCAGTTGTATGTTATGAAGCAATAGGTAGTGATACAGTTCTTCCTGTTCTAAGGCTATTCCTTACCTTCCCCTTCCTTACTGGCAGAGCCTACCTCCCATATATTTGCCTTTTACAGGTCATGCATATGACACATGCTGGCCCATGGGGCCTGAAGGGAAGGCTTCTGCAAACTTCTCACAAGAATCCTCTCCCTTCCTCCATCCTTTGAACTTTTCTGGAGGGTATGAGGCTTGCTGCTGCTAAAACTGCTCTGTAACCATTAATATCCATAGGGAGGATTTAATCAATGTGCCTATGTAATGAAGCCTCCATAAAACCCCAAAAGGACAAGGTTCAGAGAGTTTCTGGGTTGGTGAACATGTGGAGATTCAGAGAGAGTGGTGTGCCTAGAGAGGGCATGGATTCTCTGTACCCTTTTCCCACTACTGTGCCCTATGCATCTCTTCCATCTGGCTGTTCCTGAGCTATATCTTCTTAAAATGAACTGGTCATCTAGTAAGAAAATATTTCCTGAGTTTTGTGAGTCACTCTAGCAAATTAATCAAACCCAAAGAGGGAGTCATTGGAAGCTCCAATTTATTGCCAGTGGATCAGAAGCACAGGTGACAACCTGCAAAAGTGGGGGAGGGCAATCTTGTGAGACTAAGCCCTTAACTTGTGGGATCCAGGTAACATTCTATCTACTTTTTTTTTTTTTTTTCACTGCGTTGGGTCTTCATTGCTGCACGCTGGCTTTCTCTAGTTGTGGCCAGCGGGAGCTACCCCTTGTTGTGGTGCTTCGGCTTCTCATTGCGTTGGCTTCTCTTGTTGCAAAGCATGGGCTCTAGGACACGCGGGCTTCAGTAGTTGTGGCATGTGGGCTCAGTAGTTGTAGCTCACAGGCTCTAGAGCGCAGGCTCAGTAGCTGCGGTGCACGAGCTTAGTCGCTCCGCAGCATGTGGGCTCTTCCTGGACCAGGACTCGAACCCATGTCCCCTGCATTGGCAGGTGGATGCTTAAACACTGTACCGTCAGGGAAGTCCTGGTAGCATTCTATCTACTTGAAGGTAGTATCAAAATTGAGTTGAATTGTAGGATGCCCAGCTGGTGTCAGAGGATTGCTTGGTGGTGGGGGAATTTTCCCCCACCAGTAGAATTGGGTGCGGAATCTTACTATCTAAAATATAACTTTTCTTGTTTCTGATCATTATTTATAGTTGCTTCTCTCTGAAAACAAAGGATATCCTTCATTTTTAATGCAACACTGTTTACATTTTGTGATCTTTAATGTTGGCATTGTTAATGTGAATAAACAAAATTACTACCATGATAACAGACCAAAGTGGAAAAAGACTGAACTAGTAACCAGGAGAATGGAGTGTTTTTGTTTTTTTTTTTGTTAGCTCTTCCATTTGCAAACAGTGTGGCCTTGACACATCTTTGAGACTTGTGCTCCTCAATTTATTCATTTGCAAATTGAGGTGATTGATTCGATTATTTCTAAGACATCTTTCAGATAGAGTTTATGACTTAAAAAATCTTTTAAGTGAATCTTCATAAAACAGTCCATTAATAACTGGTTGAAAAAATCTCATAACACATTGGTCATTAACTGTTTTTGTAGATCTCCTTGTCCTTATTATTGTAGAACCCTTGGAGCAGCTGTTCTAAGCACTGAAGTCTCTCTACTGGAATTGAGCACTTGGGGGAAAAGTGCAGGTTCAGGCTAGTACAGCTCATTGCATTACTTCTTTACTTGCTCTTAGAAGAGAAAAACTTAGGCCTTGGCAGGGACAACACCCATAAAAATGTCATTTAGCTGAACATTTTGTGTGAGATATTTGTCTTTTCCAGAAAAAGAAATGAAGCATCAACATTCAGAGGAAGTACAAATTTATTGCAAGGATTTACAAAAACTTCTACTTAAAATGGAAAGAGTACCGTTAATATTGTCAAGACTTTCATAGAATAACTGTCAATCTTTAAATTTCTATCATGCTCTAGTACATTTTATATAGTACATGACAATTTATTTACATCTACTGTGTAATATATTTAGTCCATGCATGCGTGTTTTCCTATTTTTCTGTCTTGGAAGTCCACAAATTTTTTTCTTTTTCTTTTTCTTTTTCTTTTTCTTTTTAGCAATTATACATATAAAATATTTACATGGACTGGGGAGAAATTTTAGAGATCCTGTTTCTGATCTTTTTATCAGCATTCAGTGTGAAAGATTGCGTACTTGCCAGTCCCACAGCTAGATTTCCTGTCTTTATTTTATTGCTGATAGAATACCACTTAAAGAAGATTTTTGGCATCCACATACTTTTTAGGCCCCTCCCTAGTCCCCAAGGAGGAGTATAGTTTTGCCCAAGCCAATCAAGACAGTTCCATCGTACTTGCCAATGATTCCTTTAAGCATGGGTGTCCTGGCCAGAGGAGTTTAAAGGCAAGTATTGGTGGGGTTTCTGGGGCAGTGTTTCCGTTCCTGCCTTTGTACACTGAGTGCCTGATGTTGGGAGCTTCTGCAACAATCTCAAGAGTATGAGGGAAAAGCCAAGAGGATCACAGAATTTTGAGCTAGAGTGCTGACTCTGTTGAGTTGTTGAGGTAAATAACCTACCTTAGAACCAGGTACTTCCAGACCTTTTGTTATATGGAATAACATGTGTTTCTATTGATCAAACCACTTTGGGTAAGTTTCTCTGTAATTTGCAAGTGAAAGCATCCATATTATTTCCATGCACTCCTCTCATTGTCCTATGTGGTCCAGTCAGGAGTTGGGAAAGAACTGTCAGTACAGATTCTGTATTCCCCCAAAATGGGCCTGAGATTGTACCCATCAAATAACAATGTTGGAGTGTACTATCATCTCATATTAGTCGTAAACAAAATGCTAGTGGAGGACTCTGACCTTATTTTACAAAAGAAACAGCACAGGAAATGCACATTTGGCAATTTTGTTTTATATGAACAAATATGAATAACTTTTCAGATTCTCCAACTATCTGTGTTACAGAAAATTCTGTACTTTAAACAACTTTCTTTTAATAATTTCTCCTGTATTCAAAATCTCTTCTGGTTTCTTAAATGGTTATTAACATTGATTTACAAGATCTCAGAATTTTCCTGGAAGTTGCATCTAATACTTCTATTTGTATCTCATTAGCCAGAATTTAGTCACATGGCCACTTGCTGCAAGGAAAACTGGGAAATGAAATATTTATTCTGAGTTTTAGT
This sequence comes from Stenella coeruleoalba, assembly GCF_951394435.1. NCBI lineage: Eukaryota > Metazoa > Chordata > Mammalia > Artiodactyla > Delphinidae > Stenella > Stenella coeruleoalba. The sequence goes on from NC_137149.1 coordinate 116,179,738, forward strand.
GCCCCGCTAAAAAAACAGGGTTTTATTACTAAGAAAGAGAGATGTAACAGACCCTGGGAACTGCTAGCAGTCTTTGTCATGTAAACTTAGAGTGGTGTAAGACAGCTTGATTTTCACTTTATATTTTTCTGCTCAGTAAAAAAAATTAAATTGAAAATATTAAATATCAAGTTTTCAGAAAACTTGAAAAACATAGAAAAATAAAAGTGTAAAAATAACAATTATAATCCAACAAAAGGTAACTACTGCTGGCATTTTGAGATATGCCTTTTCAGAGCTTTCCTATTTACTAATATATTTTTCTACACAATAGCACCTAAATATCATTGGTGGTCATCTTTTGTCTCTCAGCAATGTGTCATTAATATTTTCCCCTGTAAATAAAATTTTTTAATGGATTCTGTCTTAGAAAAGTGCAAAGGTTAAGTTAAATGTTTCCCTATAGTAGGTGACTGACTGCTTCCAGGCTGTGGATATTGTGAATGTCTTATAATAAACATTGTTTTATTTAAGAAATCTTCTTATTAATCTATTTCATCATGATCAATTCCTAGAAGTGGAATGCAGATCATATGTCCAGTGGCAGTGTTAATGACGATGCCTGTATCTCCACATTTTCAGTTGCTCAAGCATCCCCAATTCTCTACCAGTTGGCAGGTAAAGATAATTGCTATTAAGGACTTCCCTGGCAGTTCAGTGGTTAAGACTTAGTGCTTCCACTGCAGGGGGTGTGGGTTTGATCCCTGGTTGGGGAACTAAGATCCCTTCATGCAGTGTGGCCAAGAAATTAAATAAATAAAATGTTAGAGGGGAAAAAAGTTTGACTTTAAAAAAAAGATACCTGATGTTATTGCTTTATTTCTTTTATAACTAGTGATGATAAACTTTTTCTTTCAAATTCTTTAGTCATAATGTAATGATTTCATTACATTTACCAGTGCAGGATCATATATTTAAAATCATAGATAGGTTTAGGTCTTTGATGCTATATGCAAGGCTAGATAAAATTTCTTCTTACTGTGATTTTTAAGCTTTTCAATGGCAGGAAAGTGACTTTACATTTTGTCATTTATATCTGTGAAGTAGAACCACAATCCATGCTGAAAAGATAATGAACAAATAAAGGATTTTATGTCTTAGGTTATTTCCTTGATTCTGTACTTTCTGATTGTCTCAGCTAATTATTTACATGATTAGAAATAGAATTCATAAATTTCCACTTTTTAAAGTGCCAGCACTGGGGGGACCTTGAAGATGGCGGAAGAGTAAGACGCGGAGATCACCTTCCTCCCCACAGATACACCAGAAATACATCTACACGTGGAACAACTCCTACAGAACACCTACTGAACGCTGGCAGAAGACCTCAGACCTCCCAAAAGGCAAGAAACTCCCCACGTACCTGGATAGGGCAAAAGAAAAAAAAAGAAAAAACAGAGACAAAAGAATAGGGACGGCACCTGCACCAGTGGGAGGGAGCTGTGAAGGAGGAAAAGTTTCCACACACTAGGAAGCCCCTTCGCGGGCGGAGACTGCGGGGGGCGGAGGGCGGAGCTTCGGAGCCGCGGAGGAGTGCACAGCAACGGGTGCGGAGGGCAAAGCGGGGAGATTCCCGCACAGAGGATCGGTGCCGACCAGCACTCACCAGCCCGAGAGGCTTGTCTGCTCACCCGCTGGGGCGGGCGGGGCTGCGAGCTGAGGCTCTGAGGCCCGGGTTTCGGTTTCGGACGGAATGCCGGGAGAGGACTGGGGTTGGCGGCTTGAACATAGCCTGAAGGGGTTAGTGCACCACGGCTAGCTGGGAGGGAGTCCGGGAAAAAGTCTGGACGTGCCGAAGAGGCAAGAGACTTCTTCTTCCCTCTTTGTTTCCTGGTGCGTGAGGAGAGGGGTTTAAGAACGCTGCTTAAAGGAGCTCCAGAGACGGGCGCGAGCCGCGGCTAAAAGCGCGAGCCCCAGAGACGGGCGCGAGCCGCGGCTGAAAGCGCGGACCCCAGAGACGGGCGCGAGTCGCGGCTGAAAGCGCGGACCCCAGAGACGGGCGGGAGACGATAAGGCTGCTGCCGCCGCCACCGAGGGGCCTGTGTGCGAGCACAGGTCACTCTCCACACCCCTCTTCCGCGGAGCCTGTGCAGCCCGCCACTGCCAGGTTCCCGGGATCCAGGGACAACTTCCCCGGGAGAACGCACAGCGCGCCTCAGGCTGGTGCAAAGTCACGCCGGCCTTTGCCGCCGCAGGCCCGCCCCGCACTCCGTGCCCCTCCCTCCCCGCCGGCCTGAGTGCGCCAGAGCCCCCGAATCAGCGGCTCTTTTAACCCCGCCCTGTCTGAGCAAAAAACAGACGCCCTCCAGCGACCTACACGCAGTGGCAGGGCCAAATCCAAAGCTGAGCCCTGGGAGCTGTGAGAACAAAGAAGAGAAAGGGAAATCTCTCCCAGCAGCCTCAGAAGCAGCGGATTAAAGCTCCACAATCAACTTGATATACCCTGCATCTGTGGAATACCTGAATAGACAACCAATCATCCCAAATTAAGGAAGTGGACTTTAGGAGCAAGATCTATGATTTTTTTCCCTTTTCCTCTTTTTGTGAATGTATATGTGTATGCTTCTGTGTGAGATCTTGTCTGTATAGTCTTGCTTCCACCATTTGTCCTAGAGGTCTATCTGTCCATGGTTTTTTTTAAAATTTTTTTTCTTAATAATCAATTTTAATTTTAATAACGTTATTATACTTTACCTTCCTTCTTTCTTTCTTTCTTCTTTCTTTCTTTCATTCCTTCCTTCCTTCCCTCCTTTAGACAACGAATCATTCCAAATTGAGGAGGTGGTCTCTGACAGCAAGATTTATGATTTTTCCCCCTTTACCTCTTTTAGTGAGGGTGTATGTGTATGCTTCTGTGTAAGATTTTGTCTGTATAGCTTTACTTCCAACATTTGTCCTAAGGTTCTATCCGTCCCTTTTTTTTTTCTAAATAAGAATTTTTTAATTCAATAATTTTATTATACTTTATTTTATTTTTACTGTATCTTCTTTCTTTCTGTCTTTTTTCCTTCTTTCCCTCCTTCCTTCCTTCCTCCCTCCCTCCCTCCCTCCTTTCTTTCCTTCTTTGCTTCTTTCTTTCTTTCTTCTTTCCTTCCTTCCCTCCTTTCCTTCTTTCTTTCCTCATACTTCTACTAATTCCCTCTACTTTTTCTCCCTTTTATTCTGAGCCATGTGGATGAAAAGCTCTTGGTGCTCCAGCCAGGAGTCAGGGCTCTGCCTCTGAGGTAGGAGAGCCAACTTCAGGACACTGGTCAACAAGAGACCTCCCAGCTCCACATAATATCAAACGGCGAAAATCTCCCAGAGACCCCCATCTTAACACCAGCACCCAGCTTCACTCAACGACTAGCAAGCCACAGTGCTGGGCAACCTATGCCAAACAACTAGCAAGACAGGAACACAACCCCACCCATTAGCAGAGAGGCTGCCTAAAATAATAATAAGGCCACAGACACCCCAAACACACCACCAGACGTGAACCTGCCCACTAGAGAGACAAGATCCAGCCTCATCCACCACAACACAGGCACTAGTCCCCTCCACCAGGAAACCTACACAACCCACTGAACCAACCTTAGCCACTGGGGACAGACATCAAAAACAGCAGGAACTACGAACCTGCAGCCTGCAAAAAGAGACCCCAAACACAGTAAGATTAGCAAAATGAGAAGACAGAAAAACACACAGCAGATAAAGGAGCAAGATAAAAATGCACCAGACCTAACAAATGAAGAGGAAATAGGCAGTCTACCTGAAAAAGAATTCAGAATAATGATAGTAAGGATGATCCGAAATCTTGGGGATAGAATGGACAATAGAATGGACAAAATGCAAGAATCAGTTAACAAGGACCTAGAAGAACTAAAGATGAAATAAACAACAATGAACAACACAATAAATGAAATTAAAAGTACTCTAGATGGGATCAATAGCAGAATAACTGAGGCAGAAGAACGGATAAGTGACCTGGAAGATAAAATAGTGGAAATAACTACTGCAGAGCAGAATAAAGAAAAAAGAATGAAAAGAACTGAGGACAGTCTCAGAGACCTCTGGGACAACATTAAACGCACCAACATTCGAATTATAAGGGTTCCAGAAGAAGAAGAGAAAAAGAAAGGGACAGAAGATATTTGAAGAGATTATAGTTGAAAACTTCCCTAATATGGGAAAGGAAAGAGTAAATCAAGTCCAGGAAGCACAGAGAGTCCCATACAGGATAAATACAAGGAGAAATACGCCAAGACACATATTAATCAAACGGTCAAAAATTAAATACAAAGAAAGCATATTAAAAGCAGCAAGGAAAAACAACAAATAACACATAAGGGAATCCCCATAAGGTTAACAGCTGATCTCTCAGCAGAAACCCTACAAGCCAGAAGGGAGTGGCAGGACATACTGAAAGTGATGAAGGAGAAAAACCTGCAGCCAAGACTACTCTACCCAGCAAGGATCTCATTCATATTTGATGGAGAAATTAAAACCTTTACAGAGAAGCAAAAACTGAGAGAGTTCAGCACCACCAAACCAGCTTTACAACAAATGCTAAAGGATCTTCTCTAGGCAAGAAACACAAGAGAAGGAAAAGACCTATAATAACGAACCCAAAACAATTTAGAAAATGGGAATAGGAACATACATATCGATAATTACCTTAAATGTAAATGGACTAAATGCTCCCACCAAAAGACACAGATTAGCTGAATGGATACAAACACAAGATCCATATATACACTGTCTACAAGAGACCCACTTCAGACCTAGAGACACATACAGACTGAAAGTAAGGGGATGGAAAAAGATATTTCATGCAAATGGAAACCAAAAGAAAGCTGGAGTAGCAATTCTCATATCACACAAAATAGACTTTAAAATAAGGACTATTAAAAGAGAAGAAAGACACTACATAATGATCAAGGGATCGATCCAAGAAGAAGATATAACAATTGTGAATATTTATGCACCCAACATAGGAGCACCTCAATACATAAGGCAAATACTAACAGCCATAAAAGGGGAAATCGACAGTAACACATTCATAGTAGGGGACTTAAACACTCCACTTTCACCCATGGACAGATCATCCAAAATGAAAATAAATAAGGAAACACAAGCTTTAAATGATACATTAAACAAGATAGACTTAATTGATATTTATAGGACATTCCATCCAAAAACAACAGAATACACATTTTTCTCAAGTGCTCATGGAACATTCTCCAGGATAGATCATATCTTGGGTCACAAATCAAGCCTTGGTAAATTTAAGAAAATTGAAATTGTATCAAGTATCTTTTCTGACCACAATGCCATGAGACTAGATATCAATTACAGGAAAAGATCTGTAAAAAATACAAACACATGGAGGCTAAACAATACACTACTTAATAATGAAGTGATCACTGAAGAAATCAAAGAGGAAATCAAAAAATACCTAGAAACAAATGACAATGGAGACACAATGACCCAAAACTTGTGGGATGCAGCAAAAGCAGTTCTAAGAGGGAAGTTTATAGCAATACAAGCCCACCTTAAGAAGCAGGAAACATCTAGAATAAACAACCTAGCCTTGCACCTCAAGCAATTAGAGAAAGAAGAACAAAAAAACCCCAAAGCTAGCAGAAGGAAAGAAATCATAAAAATCAGATCAGAAATAAATGAAAAAGAAATGAAGGAAACAATAGCAAAGATCAATAAAACTAAAAGCTGGTTCTTTGAGAAGATAAACAAAATTGATAAACCATTAGCCAGGCTCATCAAGAAAAAAAGGGAGAAGACTCAAATCAATATAATTAGAAATGAAAAAGGAGAGGTAACAACTGACACTGCAGAAATAAAAGAGATCATGAGAGATTACTACAAGCAACTCTATGCCAATAAAATGGACAATCTGGAAGAAATGGACAAATTCTTAGAAATGCACAATGTGCCAAGACTGAATCAGGAAGAAATAGAAAATATGAACAGACCAATCACAAGCACTGAAATTGAAACTGTGATTAAAAATCTTCCAACAAAGAAAAGCCCAGGACCAGGTGGCTTCACAGGCGAATTCTATCAAACATTTAGAGAAGAGCTAACACCTATCCTTCTCAAACTCTTCCAAAATATAGCAGAGGGAGGAACACTCCCAAACTCCTTCTACGAGGCCACCATCACCTTGATACCAAAACCAGACAAGGATGTCACAAAGAAAGAAAACTACAGGCCAATATCACTGATGAAGATAGATGCAAAAATCCTCAACAAAATACTAGCAAACAGAATCCAACAGCACATTAAAAGGATCATACACCATGATCAAGTGGGGTTTATTCCAGGAATGCAAGGATTCTTCAATATACACAAATCTATCAATGTGATAAACCATATTAACAAATTGAAGGAGAAAAACCATATGATCATCTCAATAGATGCAGAGAAAGCTTTTGACAAAATTCAACACCCATTTATGATAAAAACCCTGCAGAAGGTATGCATAGAGGGAACTTTCCTCAACATAATAAAGGCCATATATGACAAGCCCACAGCAAACATCATCCTCAATGGTGAAAAACTGAAAGCATTTCCACTAAGATCAGGAACAAGACAAGGTTGCCCACTCTCACCACTCTTATTCAACATAGTTTTGGAAGTTTTAGCCACAGCAATCAGAGAAGAAAAGGAAATAAAAGGAATCCAAATCGGAAAAGAAGAAGTAAAGCTGTAACTGTTTGCAGATGACATGATCCTATGTATAGAGAATCCTAAAGATGCTACCAGAAAACTACTAGAGCTAATCAATGAATTTGGTAAAGTGGCAGGATACAAAATTAATGCACAGAAATCTCTGGCATTCCTATATACTAATGATAAAAAATCTGAAAGTGAAATCAAGAAAACAGTCCCATTTACCATTGCAACAAAAAGAATAAAATATCTAGGAATAAACCTACCTAAGGAGACAAAAGACCTGTATGCAGAAAATTGTAAGACACTGATGAAAGAAATTAAAGATGATACAAATAGATGGAGAGATATACCATGTTCTTGGATTGGAAGAATCAACATTGTGAAAATGACTCTACTACCCAAAGCAATCTATAGATTCAATGCAATCCCTATCAAACTACCACTGGCATTTTTCACAGAACTAGAACAAAAAATTTTGCAATTTGTATGGAAACACAAAAGACCCCGAATAGCCAAAGCAATCTTGAGAACAAAAAAAGGAACTGGAGGAATCAGGCTCCCTGACTTCAGACTATACTACAAAGCTACAGTTATCAAGACAGTATGGTACTGGCACAAAAACAGAAAGATAGATCAATGGAACAGGATAGAAAGCCCAGAGATAAACCCATGAACATATGGACACCTTATCTTTGATAAAGGTGGCAGGAATGTACAGTGGAGAAAGGACAGCCTCTTCAATAAGTGGTGCTGGGAAAACTGGACAGGTACATGTAAAAGTATGAGATTAGATCACTCCCTAACACCATACACAAAAATAAGCTCAAAATGGATTAAAGACCTAAATGTAAGGCCAGAAACTATCAAACTCTTAGAGGAAAACATAGGCAGAACACTCTATAACATAAATCACAGCAAGATCCTTTCTGACCCACCTCCTAGAGTAATGGAAATAAAAACAAAAATAAACAAATGGGACCTAATGAAACTTCAAAGCTTTTGCACAGCAAAGGAAATCATAAACAAGACCAAAAGACAACCCTCAGAATGGGAGAAAATATTTGCAAATGAAGTAACTGACAAAGGATTAATCTCCAAAATTTATAAGCAGCTCATGCAGCTTAATAACAAAAAAAACAAACAACCCAATCCAAAAATGGGCAGAAGACCTAAATAGACATTTCTCCAAAGAAGATATACAGACTGCCAACAAACACATGAAAGAATGCTCAACATCATTAATCATTAGAGAAATGCAAATCAAAACTACAATGAGATATCATCTCACACCAGTCAGAATGGCCATCATCAAAAAATCTAGAAACAATAAATGCTGGAGAGGGTGTGGAGAAAAGGGAACACTCTTGCACTGCTGGTGGGAATGTGAATTGGTTCAGCCACTATGGAGAACAGTATGGAGGTTCCTTAAAAAGCTACAAATAGAACTACCAGATGACCCAGCAATCCCACTACTGGGCATATACCCTGAGAAAACCGAAATTCAAAAAGAGTCATGTACCAAAATGTTCATTGCAGCTCTATTTACAATAGCCCGGAGATGGAAACAACCTAAGTGCCCATCATCGGATGAATGGATAAAGAAGATGTGGCACATATATACAATGGAGTATTACTCAGCCATAAAAAGAAACAAAATTGAGCTATTTGTAATGAGGTGGATAGACCTAGAGTCTGTCATACAGAGTGAAGTAAGTCAGAAAGAAAAAGACAAATACCGTATGCTAACACATATATATGGAATTTAAGAAAAAAAAATGTCATGAAGAACCTAGGGGTAAGGCAGGAATAAAGACGCAGACCTCCTAGAGAACGGACTTGAGGTTATGGGGAGGGGGAAGGGTGAGCTGTGACAGGGCGAGAGAGAGTCATGGACATATACACACTAACAAACGTAGTAAGGTAGATAGCTAGTTGGAAGCAGCCGCATGGCACAGGGATATTGGCTTGGTGCTTTGTGACAGCCTGGAGGGGTGGGATAGGGAGGGTGGGAGGGAGGGAGACGCAAGAGGGAAGAGATATGGGAACATATGTATATGTATAACTGATTCACTTTGTTATAAAGCAGAAACTAACACATCATTGAAAAGCAATTATACCCCAATAAAGATGTTAAAAAAATAAAAAATAAAAAAATAAAGTTCCAGCACTATATCTAACATACAGGAAGGCCTAAACCATTCCTTGAATGGGTACATGAATTAAGAAATAATAGCTAACACTGATTTTATTATGAATGAAATCTATTTGTGCAAATTGTGTGAACAGATTTGTTTCCACGTGTTTTCAACATTTTTAATTTTATTTTATTATAATCTCAGTAATGCTAGAAATATTTTCTCCATTTTCTTTCAGTTTTAACAGGAAAATTAGAAATTTTTGCTCCATGTTTAGAATTTTGCAATTCAGTTATATATATGAATTAAATTATGATTGTAGAAGGTGTAACACTAAACATTAACAGAAAATAACATCCTTAATAGTAAATTATTTGGGCCTTCTATTCTGACTATCGGTAAGAAACGAAAAAGGCATCTCACTATCTAAACATTATTTCTGAAAATATTTCATAGTATTCTTAGGATAAATCATACTCTGTATAATATTAATTTTATTTCTTTTCTGTTCTCACAGAGATAAATTAATTTTGATCCCATGAATTATACACATATGGTAATGGCTTTCGTTTTTCTGGGTTTAATTTTATTTTCTCCTGGGAATGTTGCTAATTTTATAAAATTTTGTGCACTAAAAATAAGCTGAATTGTTTTAAATGTTAGATAGGTACACAGGAATTTTTAATATTATAAATATTTATTTAATAATTGACAAGGCTGCTTGTGGAATTTATAAGATTGTATTTATTACTAACCTAATATAATTGGTAGATTTTGTTAAAACAATACCTTGGATTTATGAACTTAACTTGTCTTTGATTCCATACTTATTGAGGGTAAAAACTACTTTTTTTTTACTCATCCATAAGATGGGTAAATAATCACAGCTACCTCAGGATCACTGTAAATAATTTAAGGCAAATTAATTGTTTAGAACAATGACTGGAATGTACAAAGTGTTCAATAAACATTAGCTGATTCGTTTTCTTTCCATTTGTGTTGTTATTATAATCTTTTGCCTATGTTAACTGTTCAATGTTTACTAAATGAATTAAAAATATTTGGGGAGACTTCCGTGGCAGTCCAGTGGTTAAGACTCCATGCTCCCAATGCACAGGGTATAGGTTCAATCCCTGGATGGGGGACTAAGATTCCACATGCCGTACTGTGTGGCCAAAAAAAATAATAATAATAATTAAAATATTTGGATATTATATCATAGAACTTTAGAAGTGTGAACAGAGATCATGTTTTATACATCTTTTATGTTCTGCACAGGGCCTCTCATAGGGCCTGGGCATTGTGTCAAGTGTTAATTTGAGCTATCTCTTTGATTCCATGTTCAAGTTTGCTAGATCTTCTTCATTCATCTTTTAAAAATAATTGGCAAACTTTATATGCCACACACATTTTCCCAGCATAAAGATAAGGATACAAAAAGAAATGGACCTAGATTTTATTTTCCTATGACTCTGTGGGAACCTACATTAATTGTTAAGAATGTCCAAATATTTGTAATACAGAATATTATCCTTTATCTTAAAAAATTTTCTTATAGTCATCTCTCTCCAATGTTTAATAATTGTCTATTATTTATGAAGAAACACAAATTTTAAAACATCTACAATATAGCATTAGAATTTCTGTCTTAGAACTTTAAAAGTGTAACAGATCTATATTACATAAGAGTAACAAACTATCTGTACTTATTAACAGAGAAACAAGTGGGGAAAGGACTCAAATAAATTAGTTTCTCAACATATAAAAATTATTTTATACAGAGAAAAATAACGTTTTTGTACTTTCACCATTATCATCACAAAAATTTGCACAGCTCACAGCATAGATACATAATGAAATGTCATTAGCATATGTAGAAAATATTCTCTTCTAATGCAGCAGGACCCTATGGGGCCTTCCCAGAACAGGCCCTCCACCATATCTTCTGCTTTATTTCCTCTCTGAAGGACCTAGATAACAGTATTTGATGCTCATTTCCTGAGTTGTTTTACAGATATGAAACCCCCCCACCCCCACCAAATGAAAGATGTTAAGTAGTTGATGACCATGAGCACAGAGCCCCAGGCCTCTTGGGTCCTAAGGACTGATATTGTTAACCCCTGTGACACCACCCTGTTACCTCGCCATCAGCCAATCAAAGAATTGTGCATGAGCTGATCGCATACCCTGAGACCCCCTTCCCTCACCTGGCTTTTTTTTTTTTTTTTTTTGCGGTATGCGGGCCTCTCACTATTGTGGCCTCTCCCGCTGCGGAGCACAGGCTCCGGACGCGCAGGCTCAGCAGCCATGGCTCACGGGCCCAGCCACTCCGCGGCATGTGGGATCTTCCCGGACCGGGGCATGAACCCGTGTCCCCTGCATCGGCAGGCGGACTCTCAACCACTGCGCCACCAGGGAAGCCCCTTCACCTGGCTTTTAAAAATGCTTTGCCGAAACCCTTTGGAGAGCTTGGGGTTTTTTAAGGCATGAGCCACCATTCCCTTTCATGGCCCCGCAAGAAACCTTTCTCTGCTCCAAATGAGACATTCTGGTTTGTTTGGCCTCACGGTGTGTCGGGCACAGGAACTTGTGCTAACACTCTGACTTCACGTGACCTATGGAGGTGGTGTAAGGTTGAAGAGATACCATGGTATGGCTTTTAAGCTTTATAATAAATGTGAGAGTTGAAAAATACTGTCTCATAAGGGAAATGACAAAATTAATGTGTTTGACACAAGTTCATCAATTCTTATTTGAGACTGTTTCAGGTAAGAAATGCGTATGCATGAAAAGCACATAATACTCAAATTTGCTGCAAGCTATTACTTTAATGACAAATCAGCAAATGCCACGGAATACATCTTATTGCATCTGCCCCAAGAGGGAGGGTGACTGGGTAAGAAATAGGTTCACTAAGGAGAACAGTCTCCAGTGGTTCCATTCAAAACTTTTGTGATTGGAAATCCTATCAACACTTTACCAGTAAGTGGGTTATTATATGAAGAAACTGGGGTCAAGGATTCTAGAATTATTATTCCTTGTAGGACATGAATTAACTAATTTTTATTCTGGTTTTAGCTGGGTTATAAATACCATAATCTTTTCTCAACAACTGGTGGTAGGATATTCTGTTTCTCTTAAACTGTCCATCAGCTAAAATTCAAAGCCTGGGATTGTTCCTGGTGAATTTGAGGTTCTTGAGGTCTCGTTGCAGAAAGAATTCAGTGAGAGACAAACTGATAGGTAAGAAGTAGATTTATTTAGAGAGAAACACAATCCACAGACAGAGTGTGGGCCATCTCAGAAGGCGAGAGGCTTCAAAATGTGTGGTTGGTTTTCATGGGCTGGGTAATTTCATAGACTAATGAGTGGGAAGATTATTCCAAGTATTTGGGGGAAGGGGAGAAGATTTCCAGCAACTGGGCCACTGCCTATGTTTTGGCCTTTTATGGTTAACCTCTAAACTGTCATGGCACTGGTGGGTGTGTCATTTGGATGCTAATGTATTACAATGAGTGTTTAATGAGGCTCAAGGTCCACTGGAAGTGGAATATTCCGCCATCTTGGACCTACTTGGTTCTAACAAGTTTTTGTCATGTCTTATGTCTATGTCATTCTTTTAAAGGTTGTGCCCTGCCCCCTTCCCTCCTGTTTCAGGATGATCATCCAGATTCATCTTTTGGGTGACTATCCAGATAAACAAAGCAAAACAGAGAACATTGGCCTAAATTATTAACCATGAGGGAATATTTTCCTCAACTCCACATTTTGCAAATTGGGTTTATAATGGGTAGTTTACAGGACACAGCAGGCTTCCCAGCTTGAAAATTCACTCTCCCTCACTGCAGGAGTAAGACATGTCTGGGCATGCCCAGTGGGTAAGCAGGTTGGGCTCTTCAGAGGACTCTTGGTGTAAAGGTTTGAGGCCTACTGGAGGAGAAAGGGGATGCACAAGCTTTGCCTAACAGTGACAAATGGAATATTGCCTGCCATATCAGTAAACAAAGGATGTCACAGTCATCAGTGATTGCAGCCACCAGCCGAAGGTGAGCTCGTGAGCTCTGAGGGACCTCAGGAAAGAAACAAAGAATACCTGTCATCTATCAGCTATCAGACGGCAGTCACCTCCTGACTGTGAGTGAGCGAGCCCTGAGGAAACTCAGGATGTGAAGACTCAGGATACTGGACCCAGATAGCTGAGGTACATATCAAAGGAGTGTTCTCAGTGACCCCAGACTCTTGCATCTTTGTATACATATAAAATCGCTGATTTCCTTAATTTGAGATATCTGGTTTTCTTTAATTAACAATAATCTTTTGATGTTCAGACTACCTACCTTTTGCAAAACTCCTATATATCCTGGCTCCCTCCTTCGTCTCCTTGAAGCAGTTCTCTCAGGGTTATTTGAGATGCTGCCTCCCAGGCGTGAAGTCCTAAAAATTTCTGCAAAATGAAACATCACTCTCAACTTTTAGGTTGTGAATAATTTTTTATTCGACAAGAGCAGTTTCATATCATCAGAGAGGAAGAGTGATTTGGAGAAATCTGCAGTTCAATTTTTTGGGCAGAATATTTTCTGCCCCCCTTCAAATTAATAGGTTTTGGCCCTAACACTCAGCACCTCCGAATGTTGCTGTGTTTGGCAACAGGGCCTCTAAAAAGGTAATTAAAGTTGTTGGGAGAGGGCTTCCCTGGTGGCACAGTGGTTAAGAATCCGCCTGCCAGTGCAGGGGACACGGGTTCGAGCCCTGGCCCAGGAAGATCCCACATGCTGTGGAGCAATAAGCCTGTGTGCTACAACTACTGAGCCTGCATTCTAGTGCCCGCGTGCCGCAACTACTGAAGCCTACGTGCCTAGAGCCCGTGCTTTGCAATAAGAGAAGCCACTGCAATGAGAAGCCCGCACACTGCAACAAAGAGTAGCCCTTGCTCGCTGCAACCAGAGAACGCCCGCATGCAACAAAGAAGACCCAACACAGCCAAAACACAAACAAGCAAACAAACAACAAGTTGTAGGGAGAAAAATCTTTTCCTCCACCAACTTATGATGTGGTGTTTGTGTGTGTGTGTGTGTGTGTGTGTGTTGGGGGGGTTGTGCAAATTAATTGACAATACACAGATTAACAGAAAAAAAGACAAAGTTTATTCACATGTATACAAGAGCACTCATAGGTGAGTAACTCACTGAATAGACAGAGGTAAAGTTTTATATACCAATATATCAAAAGTAGGTGATTAAGGGCTTCAGTGGGATAGTATGGATAGCTCTATTAGGCTAATTTTGTTGCTAATGGGAATTGGCTGGAAACTCCCCCAGAGGGGGTGGTTTATAGCAACTGAATTTCCACTACTGGTGCCAAGGGTCAATCTCCCAAACATGAAACTCTCTTAGTGTGGGTCAATGGCAGCTGTACTTTCAGAAGGCTCTGCTTAAGTTTAGGTAATGCTTCTTTCCCTGGTTGTTGATTGTTCAGATATTTTCAGCTTAAAGTAATCTTTATATGATTTTGATAGGCTATTAATCCCTTCATGGTTAAATGGGGTCATTAGGGTGGACCCCAATCCAATATGACTGCTGTCCTTATAAAAAAATGAGACATGGATACACAGAGGAAGAAAACCATGTGAACAGGAAGACAGCCCATGTACAAGACAGAGAGGCCTCAGAAGCAGCCAACCCTGACAGCACCTTGATCTTGGACTTCTGGCCTCTAGAACTGTGAGAAAATTAATTTCTGTTGTTAAGCCACCCAGTCTGTGGTATTTTATTATTGCAGCCTTAGAAAATGAATATACACAATTTTGTTTTGTTTTGTTTTTTCTTTCTGATTCTTATGAATTACATCAAAAAGTAACAAAGTCTGCATGCAAGGATAAAATAAAGGAAGTGTTTACTCATAAGTCTTTGTGAAATTTGGGGTGTTCAAAGAGGCATTTTCTAAGGTCAAGTGAAAAGGTGGCAAGAAAGAATTAACCAACTTTAGTACAGGCCCTGTCAGTACTGTAAGGCTCTGCTAGAGTACAACTTGGTGGGAAGGGGTTCTTAATAGCCAGAGGCACCATCTCCAGCAATAGATCCATCTTCTAGAGGCCATGCTTTTAGATAATGCATCAGAGCCTTCAGCGGGTGAAACTATAGTAAAGCACAGCAAGGCAGAGCTCAGGAGACACTGAATGCTAAGAGGACTTGCTTGTGGCCATATATGAAGCCCCTCTAGAAACACCTGGAAGTAATTTGGAGAAACACTAATGGTGGGAGATGGGATAGATGGATATGGGTTAATAATCTACCATAGCTGGATGGTGTCAATCAGCACCAGAGGATTCTTTCTCTTTTCTCTTCTTCCCTTTCTCTTTCCTTCCCTTCCTCTCTCTCTCTCTCTCTCTCTCTCTCTCCCTTTCTTCCTTCTTTTCTTTCTCTCTTTCTTTCTTTTTCTTTCTCTTTCTCTCTTTCTTTTTTTTTTTTCTTTCTTTCCCTCTCTCTCTGCCTCTCTTTCTTTCTTCCCAGACCAGGGCTCAAACCCATGTCCCCTGCATTGGCAGGCAGATTCTTAACCACTGCGTCACCAGGGAAGTCCCCAGAAACCATTTTAAACAACATAGTGGTCATCAAACAAGGCCACTGGGTATGGTGGAGTAAGGCACAAGCAAGAGCACTCTGTGATCATGTCATCACATAGGATCAAAAGAGAATTATGAAATCACAAAAATGAAGAAATATTCTCCTAGTCTAGCTAACAAAACTGACTTGTTTCCTTACAAGTTAATTTTAGCTCCAGTCCAAATAAACCAACCAGTTCTAAGACATACTTTCTTTCTTTTCCCTCAATAAAATGTAATTCCATCCCTCATACCTTTTTCTACTGAAAATACACATTCTACTTTCCTACTGTACATTGAAATGTTTCCATATTATTCCTATTAGTTTTAATTACATGTTTAAATTAGAATCCTCAACTCTTAAAAACCTTAATTTTTAGTGAATGTTAAGAAGTAAGCAATTATGAACTGCCTTTAACATTAGCATTCTGTAGATTGGTGAACATAAATATTAGTGATAATTTCTAAAAGCATTTGTTTTCTTATAGAGAACATCTCAGTGTGGCATCAAACATTTTCACTAATAGTCCTAGATGCCTTTAGTTTCTCTACTTAGGAATTGATATCTCAGTATCTTATTGTTGTTTGGAAATTTATCTAGCTATTTAAAATCCTTTCATCACTTAAAATTAGTACAACTCTAGAACTTTAAGTCACCAAGTACCTGGAAAGATCACTTCTAAAATATAATTATTTTTAAAGAGTTTACCCATAAGTTCTTATCTCATTTACATTTAAAGTCTCATCATATGACGTTATTTTCCTTGCAACAGGTATACTAAGGTCTTATTTGACTTCTATCAAGCCTCGGTACTGTAAAGTATTACACTTCATGTTGATGACTCTAACAGCATGTCTATATTCATTAAATCAACCAGCTTAAACTTTAATACCAGGTATCAACTTAATATTGTTTATTTCTCAGTTCACGTGAATCTGAAAGTCATTTTGGCTGGTTTCTTTATTTGTAAGTGCTTTCTTTTATATTAAATAGAGCTATTTATAAATTCAATTTTGATAATAATTTCCAGAGGTAGAGATATCCCATATGTATAATGTGTACACAGACATGTAATATAAACAGGCACAACTAGAGATCTCATGGCTTCACTTAAAAACTTAGTTATGAATCAGGTATCACTTATTAGTTTACAAAGAACAGTTGGAATACATTAAAGTTCCTTATTTAGATGACTCAGGCTTTACTATTTGTAAAGTTTGCCTGAGGGAGCATTCCCAGTGGTTTGAATTTTAAAACTGCCATTTTTCCCCTTGGTTTCAGGTCTTGCCTGATTGAGCTAATTAGGCCCAGTGTCAGGTCCCTGTGGCCTTATTTACATTCTGGTTTGTAGAGATCTGTACGAGAAAGACAGTTGCTTTTAGTTCCCCAAAGAGCATGTCTGTCACCTAAATGATACTAAAAGATTTTATCAGTGACACGACTTCTTACTAAACTGAAATTTATTTTATGAGTTCTATGTTCTAGAACTTTAGAGTTTAATTTATCATGCCTTCAAAGGTTTGTATAAGGCATTCAGCAAAGACCTTCATTTTGCGTTCACAAGTTAAGCTCAAAGCAAAATCACTATTTTTATTTTTATTAGCCCTTGAATGTTAGTTCCCAGTTTTTACTTATTAGTATGGCTCAGGTAACACTATTGGTTTCCTTTAGTATGTTTAATATTTTCTGAGGGGCAATATATATGCCTTGTCTTCTAATACCATGGAGGGGAAGCATTCCCTAGTGAAACATGCCTATCCCACAATATAATTTAAAAAAAGGGATGTAACCATCTTATATAAAGTCCATTTAAATATACCAATTTTATACAGTTTCATCTCAATTCTGTCAAATTTTATACCTTTAACTTTAGCTTTTATTAGGATCCAATCAACAAGCTTTTATCTTACAGGAGGAGTTCTAAAAGTTTTTCTTTTTGTTCTCTGTCCATTTTATCTATTTTTATATAAAAGGCTCTGGGATCCCCAGAGTAGGGTTGAGCCAAGAACTCAGACCATTTTGCCTAACTGTTGCCCCAAATAATTGCTGGTCAGGTATCACAGTGTAAATTTTTTTTTCAGCCTCCTAAATATATTTTAAAACTGGGTAAATAGAATGGACTTGTTTGGCTTTTAATGTTGAGAACCAGTAGGGAGTCCCTTCTGGTCCATTTAACCTTAGGTAGTGTAGTAATATCAAAACCTCGTGTTTTAATCATATAAATGTCCATTTTATTTATCCCATTTTAAATAACCATCTAAAGATTTTTTCATTCATTTGAGATAATTCCTTTCAAAATTTCTACCTTGTTGGAAATAGTATCTAGACTTTCTTTACAAGATTTTTTCTGTTAACATTAATTATTCTAATGCTTTATTAGCATCTATAAGACTCATTGAGGGGACACAAAGACCCCAAATGAAGCTTCCCAGACCAGTTTTCCTGTTCTAAATTAAAGACATCCTTAGGTTAATCATCAGATATATTTTTCCACCTTTAATTTGACTTTTGTTTTTATAGTTACCAATAAAACAGCTGTTTATGAGAGTGCTCTAGATTCACCAATTTGTTAGTTTCCCCAATTTTAAAAGGATCCATCATTTGGCCATGAATAATATATATATATTAATAGTGATTCAAACCACTAAGACACAAGTGTTTTCCCCATAAAAGAGTGGGGGAGGATGCCCCGTCAGTAAAATCCAGAGAGTTTACTCTCAAAAATAGTATGACAGAGGTCAAGTTTTCAAAACATGTACATGCATATTCACACAGAATGTCCTACAAAGATCAGGTAGAACACTTACATCTCAAAAGACACAGAGAAATGCATGTTTCCCCTTAGAAGGCCTTTGTTTAAAGTCAGAATTCTGGAAGGATGTTTTTACCAAGCAGGCTTTTTAACCTCAATTTAACTTAGCTACATATGCCATAAAGGAGCCCCCTCATTTTTAGGGTGAAATTTCCAAGTAAGTAAATACTTGTGAGTTTTGTACGTACATTAACTTGGCTGCGGTATTAGTTGGAGGCTGGCAATCTATCATTCTTTTTTTAAATTTTGAAACCTTTATTTCCATTCTGTTTGTCAAAATAAAATTGCCAGTGACAATCGTGTGGTGGGCCAGGGTGCTGCTTGAGAGCTTAACTACTCTAGGTTTTGCCCCAGAGTTGTTTCAGCCCCCTCTTATGTGTCTTGGGCTCTCCCAGTGGTGTGTAAGACTACCACAGGTGCTCAGTTTGCGGAATGGCCAGTTGTTATGTGTACCCGGTTGAGCAGGTTGTTAATTAAATGAGTGGGTTACTCTACAGGGACAGCTGCACAGCATGAGGTCTCACCTCCACCACTCCTGCAAGTTTCTCAGTTGCCTGAGAAAGCCGTTGCCAGCCAGGAGGAGAGAATCCCTTCTTCGGAGCTCAGAAGGTCTCATAAAATTTTAGTTTTTATTTCGACAAACTCTATTAAGGTAGCCAATTCAAGGAAAAATGACAGTGCAGTCTTCCCCCTAATAACTCAGTCCCATCTTACTCAGTGTTTAACTGAGCAAAGTCTTCCCAGTCTCTAAACTGAGGATAACTACTCAGTATCCTAACTGAGTCTGTCTTCCCAGTGCCTTTTACACCGAGGATAACCCACTCGAGCAAAATCTTCCCAGGCCTTTGACTGAGGATTACCCAGGTACCTCTTCTTGAAACCAAGTTTCAAGGATAACCTATTCCCTCACTGGATAACACTTAGGATCATCAACCAATAATGTGAGATCCTAGAACCAGGAGAGACTCACCAAATTAGTCTGGACTGGCCGAGGATGCGGATGGGCACAAAAGGCCTCTGCTGACACCAAGGCTCCGGATCCTCGTAGAGTTCAGGAGAAGGAGAGGAATCTGCTCTGGTCCCTTCTTCAGTCGCCATAACTGTGGACTTAAAAAATTATTCACAACCTAAAAGTTGAGAGTTATGTTTTATTTGGCAGGAAGTTTTAGGACTTCAAGCCTGGGAGGCAGCATCTCAAGTAACCCTGAGAAAACTGCTCCAAGGAGGCGAGATGGGGAGCCAGGTTATATAGACGTTTTGTAACAAAGAACAGGTAGTCGGGAACATCGAAAGGTTATTGTTAAGGAAAACCAGGTATCCCAAGTTAAGGAATTTTGTGCTTTTCTATGTATGGGAAGATGCAAGAGTCTGGGCTCACTGAAATCATTCCTTTGATCTGTACCTCAGCTATCTGGGGCCAGTATCCTGTGTTTTCACATCCTGAGTTTCCTCAGAGCTTGTCGTAGGGAGTGGCTGCAATCTGATGGCTGCTGATGGCAGGTGTTCTTTCCTTCCTGAGTTTCCAGGGTTCACTGGCTCACATTGGAGGGCTGCAAGTGCTGATGACTGTGGCATCCTTTGTTTACTGATATGGCAGGAAATATTCCATTTCTCAATAGGAAAGAAGCAGGTTCTTGCATTAGCATTTGAATAAAGCAGGCAAAACTATAGATGCATCAGAGATCACACTTTGTGTTCAATGCATTATTCTGTCTCCAGAATAGAATTTTAATCGATTAGGTCCTTCTCCATTAAATCCACCTGGATTGTATATTAAATAATAATTTATCCTTCCCAGATTTGTGTTGATTTAATAAGGGACTACAAATCTCTATCTTTATTAAGGACATGAGCATTCTATGAAAAGTAACTGGTTAACTAATGCAGAAAAGTGTCAAGCAAACTTCATTGATTTAGTAGAAATCTGCCTTTTAGTATTTTTAGCCATGAAAATGATTTAACAGAAGGAAAAGAAAAATGCTAATTCAATAGTTTTGAACAATAACCTTGGTTTATCTAAAGAATGTTCCTTGAATTAAAAAACTATAATACAGTATAACATTTTAAAATTATCATTTTTGCCAAAGGACTTCGAATCATGTATTGAGGTGTTATTTTATATATTCTAGCTCAGCATACCCATGTGTCAATATCATCACTGTTTTATTTTATGAAGAATCAGAATTCTTCTCTTGCTGTTTACAAAGTAGGTACATCAATGTCTTGAGACCTAAAAGATGACAGTAGTGTGTTTGCAACCCACACCCAAACCATTTTAGAGATTTCAGCTGTGATACAGAAATGACTTTTAAATAGCATACAGGTAATTAGTGGAAGGAAGGGAGTGGAAACACCTTGATAAAGTTTGCTTCTTGATTAAAGGCATACAGCCTGTGTGCAACTTCAAATCTGTCTCCTGCACTGCCTCCTCACCTGGAGGCTCCTTCTCCATGGCTTGCCCACCCCTGCATCTCACTCAGGTGTCAGTTCCTCAGGCAGACCTTGCCTGGCACCTTATTTAAGAGAGTACCCTGATCCTTCATTACTCTGTTTTTTGTTACAGCACCTATTCCACCTGAATTTAATAATACAGATTTATATTTCCTTAGCAAAAATATTTGAGAACAATTAATTTTAGAAAGAAAGTGTGTGGTTTTTACTATATATTTGTAACACCCTAATACCCCTGGTCTGGGCCACCATCTCATAATGAAATTCATTAATATCAATTTCTAGTAGGATAAATAAAGACTGTAGATAGCTTCATGTCAGCTCAAGGGAGCTATTATCATGAGATAAGTTATAAAAATTTATATCTTTGGCTTTCAGGCCTCTTGGTGTTTAGAATTGTAAATAGGGGATTTGGAGAAATATATATGTTTCTATATGTATATAGAAACAAGCATATATTTATTAAACAAATTATATATATATATATATATTGTCTTCCTCTTCCACAAAATGTAAGTTCCATATTGGGGCAGCAAGGCATGTCTGTAGATACACAATAAATTTTTTATGACTAGATTAACAAAACCACTTTCCATGTGATGATTGCTTTGGACCACAATCAGTAGACAATAATTTAGACTTTCCAAAATCTTTCAAGTGGATGTTAGAGTTGTTGATCTGAGTAGCACTGGAATCTGACATAGCAGAGGCAGTGTCATATAGTGGATAAAATTATGAACTCTGAGACCAAGCCAAACTAGCTTCCTAGGATGACATTTGTCCTATCATATTCTGTCTTCATCTGTAAAAAGAGTTTCAATGTCTTCATCTGTAAAAATAGAGAAGATAAAGTACTGTGGATAAATGAGTGCGCCAAAGTGTTAGGAAGGAATGGGGAAAGGATTCCCAGAGTTATCAGGAATATCAATCCTTTTCTAAGTGAGGGAAGAACTCTGCTAATTATCCTTCTCTAAATTTTAAGTGATTCCTTCCTTTTTTAAAAAAAAATATTTATTTATTTGGCTGTGCAGGGTCTTCATTGAAGCACTCAGGATCTTTAGTTGTAGCATGTGGGCTCTTTAGTTGTGGTATGCAGGCTCTTGTAGTTGCAGCATTAAGAATCTAGTTCCCTGACTAGGGATTGAACCTGGGCCCCCTGCATTGAGAGGGTGTTGTCTTAAGCATGGGACCAACAGGGAAGTCCCTAAGTGATTCCTTCTTTCCTTTTTGTCCCTAGCCAATCAATTCTGCCCCAGTGATAGATATGAAGTTCTAGCAGACTGTCCTCTTTGTTGTTAAGGTAAAACTAGTTATATTACTTGAGGAAAAAATGTTGGAAATTTTAAATTTTTTAAGGTTTGCAAAAAATCTGTAATGCCAGTAATCAAGATAGTGTGGCCTTGGCAGGAGAATAGATATATAGATCAATGCAACAGAATAGAGAACCCAGAAATAGACCCTCACAACTACTCCAACCTCATTTTTGACAAAGGTACAAAACCATTCAGTGAAGTAAGAACAGTTTTTTCAATAAATGTTGCTGGAGCCATTATACATCCAAAGACAAAAATATGAACCTCAACCTAAACTTCATACTTTATACAAAAATCAACTAAGAATCAACCATGGGCTTAAATGTAAACTACAAAACTTTTAGAAAAAAATATATAGGAGAAAATCTTTGAGACGTTAGGGCTAGGCAAAGAGTCCTTAGACTTGTCACCAAAAACATGGTCTATGAAAAGAAAAAGTGATAAAGTTGATCTCATCAAAATTTTTTTAGAAAGACCAAGTTTTGCTCTGTAAAAGACCCTGTTAAGAGGATGAGAAGACAATTTACAGACCTGGAGAAAATATTTGCAAACCCCACATCTAAGAAAGACCTTGTATCTATCTATATATATTAAAACCTCTTAAAGTATATTCTTGAATTATATTTATATTGAATATATTAAAACTCTCAAAACTCAAGTATAAAACAAGCAATCCAATTAAAAAACAAAAGACATAAATAGACATCCAACTGAAAAGAATATATAAAAATGATAATCACATGAAAGGATATTCAACATCATTAACCATTTGGTAAATGCAAACTTAAAGCCACAATTATTAGATATCCCTACACATTTATCACAATAGCTAAAATTAAAAACAGTGATAATATCAAATGCTGGTGAGAATGCAAAGATACTAGATCATTCATATATTGCAGGTGGGAATATAAGTAATACAACCATTCTGGGAAAGAGTTTTGTGGCACTTAGGCAACGCCCCAACAGTTGTACTCGTGAACATTTATCCCAGAGGAATAAAAAGCATATGTTCATACAAAAACATGTACACACATATTTATAGCAGATTTATTTATACTAGCCACAAGCTGTAAAAAACCTAGATGTCCTTCAATAGGTGAATGATTAAACACATCCATACCATGGAAAATTACTCAGCAATAAAAAGGAACAAATTAGTGATACATACAACTACATGAATTCCTCTCAAGAGAATTACGTTGAGTGGAGAAAACAAGTCACTGTCAAAAGTTCATATACTATGTGATCCTCTTTATAAAACATTCTTATTTTTTCATTACATAAATTTAACTATTTAATTTTAGTACACGATTCTGAATTTGTGCATGCCATCAAACATACCATATCCCAATTCCCAATTTTTTTTTATATATATGAATCAGTTATATATATACATATGTTCCCATATCTCTTCCCTCTTGCGTCTCCCTCCCTCCCACCCTCCCTATCTCACCCCTCCGGGCAGTCACAAAGCACCGAGCTGATCTCCCTGTGCTATGCGGCTGCTTCCCACTAGCTATCTACCTTACGTTTGGTAATGTATATATGTCCATGCCTCTCTCTCGCTTTAAAACATTCTTGAAATGACATTCTTGAAATATGGAAAACATATTGTGGTTGCCAGGGATTAGGAAGACGGCAAGAGCACAGCTGGAGGGGTGTGTGACCATGGTGGGATATTTGTGCTGATGGGATTGTTATGTATCTTGACTATGGATGGGCTTCAGGGCCCACTACCCCACAATACAGCACCTTGGCAGATTGAATACTGTATCTTAGCTGAAGGTGTTTGAGAAAATGGCAAAACCAGAAAGGTTATTCTGACCTCCCCCTGCCCTTCTTCCCTAAAATCAGGAGATAAATCTCCCATGTGAGAGGTATCCTTCTGGACCAGAAGTAAAGGAGATATTCTTATCACCAGAGACAGGGAACTAGGGCTTGAGAAATCTATGCAAATAGACCTTGTTGAACTAACCCTTGTCTTCCTAGTTACTTCTTCGTTATTTACTACTCCCAGCCCAAACCCCTTTGCCTCTTCACAGATTTATTGTTTTAGGTCTAAAAGATGTAAAAGTCACTTCTTCAGGTCTTCATTCGCTAATGAAGGCTCCCATGTACATGTAAAAATTTAAAGTTTGTATTCTTTTCTCCTGTTAATCTGTCTTTGTCTGTTAAATTTTCAGACCCAGCCAGGAATGCAAAGAGGCTCATGGAAAACTTTTTCCTCCTCTGCACTGTGATGGTGGTTAAATGACTCTGTACCTGTGACAAAATTGAATAGTATTAGTAAAACTGATGAAATCTGAATAAGTTTGGTAGGTTGTATCAATTTCCTGTGTCAATTTCCTGTCAGTGATTCTACACCACAGTTACGCAGGACACTTCCTTTGGGGAAAACTGAAGGGTACTCAGATTTTTCTGTATCATTTCTTACAACTGCCTGTGAATTTACAGTTAGCTCAAATAAAACAATACTTTTAAAAATGGCTGCTCATGAACACTTTTTTCTCTTAGGATGAACCAGTAAGTGGGATATATTTTTTCTGATTCTTAATAATTTAATATTTTTTTATCCTTTTGTAGTCTGGAATTTTTCCATCACTAGATGATAAATGATTCATATAAAAGGGTTAGCAAGCAATTGAAATTCATTAATTAGAAAATGAATATTACGAACACGAATCAGCTTGAAATGGAAATATTTACCCTTTGTGTCTGGAAAACTTATCTTTCCACTTTAGTCAGCAGTTGGATTTAAAATTCATGCATTCATAACCAGATAAAAGTCAAAATGTTCAGAATTTTGGCAAACATGATCATTATTTCACAGAAACATTTGGTTTTGATTTTCCTATAAAGCCAATAGGCAATGATAATTGTACTCACAACTAATCACTCAAATTCCTGTTTAATAAAAAGGTAGATATGCCTGTCAAAGATAAATATAATTTTTAATAAATGTTTTATTTTATAATTGTTTTAGATACTCCACATCTAATTTCCCGTTTTCCACATCTTACATTATTATGGTACATTTGTCACAATTAATCAACTAATACTGATACATTATTATTCATTATTATTAACTAAAGTCTATACTTTATTCAGATTTCCTTATTTTTTGTCAGCGCCCCTTTTCTGTCCCAGCATCCCATTCAGGACACCACAGTACTACATTCAGTTATCATGTCTCCTTGGCTTCTCTTGGCTGTGATGGTTTTTCAGATTTTGCTTGGTTTTGGTGACCTTGTTTTGGACAATTCTGAGGAGTACTGGTCAGATATTTTGTATGATGACCTCTAAGTGGTATTTGTCTGATTTTTTTTCACAGTTAGACTGCAGTTATGGGTTTGGGGGAGGAAGACCAGAGGTAAAGTGACATTTTCATCACAGTATGTCAAGGATATTATATGATTTTGACATCTGGAAATTTAACATGAGGGAATCTACCAACAGCTCTGGAGAAAAAACCAGGAGGAGTGGGCTCTGGTTCTGTTCTAACAGAAGCAGCTGGATGACTGTGACCCATGAGCTTGCCTTCTCTATGTTCTTGTTCACCCATCTGAAGACTACATTTTCTTCCATTCCTAAAGTTCTGCTATTCACACCAGCCAAGGACATTGGGACTATTCTGTGGGGTAGAGCTCATTAATTCTTTTGGAATCTGGGCCATCTCCGTGAACAGACATTTGTGATTCATGCAATGCTGGTAAGAAGAACAGTCTAAAGGCCTGCATCCTAAGTCATGCTGCCTGAGCCATAGGGCAGAGTACCTGCTTTTTGCTACTGGAAAACTTTATCAGTGCCAAATCAGGAATTTAGTTCAAAAAATGAAATACATCCCTCCTCCATACCTCCTCTGTCTTGCCACCCCTCCTGCTTCTCTGTCACCATCATTACAAACCCAGGCCTGAGTTAAGTCAACTTTCAGTTACTGCAAGTTTAAGAATTGTTATAATACTTAATTGATACATATGTAAACCTCTTGTATCTGCTTCCTTTTACACACAGAAGTTAAAAATCAGATTTTTCAGAAGCACCACAGCTAAAAATTTTAGTATTTCTTTTTTTTTTTTCTATTTTTAAAAATTCCTCCTCTCATCATTTGCTATAGTTTCCCAAAAGCACTAAAAAGGTAGCAGGACAAGAGAAAGGAACTTGGATGGTCCACAAATTGGGTCATGTGTCTTTGACAAACTGAGAATTTAACTGTGGTGAGCGATGTCCTGTGTCCTCACCTCTTTCCCCTCAAACTTGCGCGACTTAGGAGGCTTTGTCCTTGGAGTGTGGTCATTGATAGCAAGTCACCAAGAGAAATCTAAGCAAGGCATAAATCCCAGATCCCTGCAATGTTCAAAAGTTTGACAAATACAGATGGTTCCTTCTAAGGGATAGGTAAATACATCAATTTTCCTCTAGTGGAAAACTGCTATACTAAAACAGAAAGAAAATTTTCCCTGACATTTGGAAAATATCAGTGTCCACAGATGGGAAGAATAGTCTATTGGCAGTAGAATTAAACTTCTACATTTTAAATAGGCAAACACCAATCCCAGAGTGTACACTATGCATGTATGCATTGTTTGCTAACTGTTATTCTAAAATAGAATATTTTGTATATTTCCATTAAAATTTTATTTCTCAACTTTTTGTATAACATTTAAAAAAATTATCCAGAATTAACCATTGACCTTGAGGAGTGACTTTAATGTTTGGGAGAAAGGAAGCTGAGTCATGGCGGGAAAATTTCTGCCTTGACAGCTTAGCCCCCCTTTTTTTTTTTCCTTTTTTTTAAAACAAATTTGCTTATTATCTCAAACTGTTCGTGTTCCCCAGAATTCCACGTGTACCCCTATTACTTTATCACTGAACCTGAAATCTCTGAAAATCAAATGGAAACCTAAATGTTCAGCTGAAACTTCAGTACATTTACACCCTGTTCACCCCTAAGCTCTCCAGCCCTCTACAAATCATACACTATGACTCAGTAATTCAGTGTCTAAAATGAAAATTCACTTTCAAGTACCTGCACTCCAGAGACTCATTTCTGTATTCTTCCTCATTGGCCAAAGCCCAGCAATATCAAGATTGGGGAAATTTTTGAATATTTGCTCATAACAAAACATAATTCTCAACACTTTTCAGTATCTCCTTTTTCCCCTAAAATTGTGTGTTAGAAAAAGATTACTAACAATCCTTTTCATAGTAAAAATAAAATCATAACAATTAAGGAGTATCTGTGTTTTGAGTGCTGCCCACATGTAGGGAGAAACCTCCTATGTACCATGTTTCTCCTATTTTTCATCTTCCTTGTCCAACAATAAAAATTCCTTGTCCTCAAGACCAGGAAATTCCTTTTAGTTAAAAAGAATATGGAAGAAGTTGGTGCTTTAACTAGAATTTCTTTAGAGGGATGACAAGTAGTTACTTAGGGAAATGTATGGGAGACTGAGGAAAATCTAGGTATGTATTTAGGAAGTACTAACTTAGATGTTAATAAACTGGTTTTACTCATACTTCTGACATCAAATATGTGGGTTTTCCACAGCAAGCAATTCTTTAATTATCTGCAGGTACCAATTGGATGCCTTATAATTTAATTCGATTCTTACACTACCCAGAGTTAGAACAAACCCTAAAGGGTAAGGACTCAGTCCCACAAGATTCTTCCCCACTTCAGACGCCAGTCCCAAGTCCCAGATTGTCACTTATATTTCTGACCAACCAGCTGTAAATTGGGGACTCTCATAACACCCTACTTGGGTTTGATAATATGCTGTAACAGCGCACAGATTCTTGTTACTTAAACTTTACTTATGTTTATCAGTTTATTATTAATAATATTATTAGTATTATTATTATAAAGGATACAAATGAGCACCCAGATGAAGAGGTACATAGGGCAATGTCCAGAAGAATCCTGAAGATAAGAACTTCTGTCACTGTGGAGTTGGGTGCACCACCCTCCTGTCATGTGAATGTTTTCACCAACCTAGAAGCTCTCCAAACCCAGTCCTTTTGGGTTTTTATGGAGGCTTTATTGCATACACATGACTAATTAAATCATTGGCCATTGGTGATTAAGTGAAATATTCAACCCTCCTTGGTCTTTCTGGCAAGAAACCCTATCCTGAAGCTATCTGGGGGCCCCCACTATCAGTCCTTAGTATACAAAAAGATATTCTTAACACAATGGAGATTCCAAGGGTCTTAGAAACTCTTGTATAGAAACCAGAAGCCAGGACAAAATATTTATTAAAAAAAGATGCTCCTATCATCACCCCTATTATTTAGAAAATTACAAGGGTTTTAGGAGCTCTATGCCAGGAACCAGAGACAAAGACCAAATATTTATTTACTTTTTATTATATTACATTTTCATACATGTTATGACAGAAAACCATATGTATTAAAGGGAAATCATGTGTGAAATATCCCAGTTGTCATAAAGTATCTGACAGAAGATGAATAAGCTTTAAGTAGGCAGCTGTCAGCATGGTGAGCCCTCCTTCTTCAACCACAGTCTCCTGTTCTCTTTGCCCTTCCAGAATTTCTGAATGGGGAGGGGGCTCTTGTTGTCCATGTGTCCCCAGGAACCAAGCTAAGTCTGATAATTCATGCAGGGAGAAGAAGAAACCCCATAATTCCTGATGCCTACATTTGGCATGTAAGCTTTAGAGGTCAGCATGGAATAAAGAGAGATTCAAGATAGTAAAAATAGGTTCTAAGTTAGTAAGACTAAAATTTTGAAATTTGAATAGTTGCCCCAAAATTATCCACTTAATTATTCTTCTCTGAGTTTTTTTTTTACCTTCTTCCTCTGCCTTCCTCTTGTCTTCCCACCTTTTCTCTGACATAAAATCCTTTCTCCACCCAGATAATTATTTAGAGTGTTCACTCAACTCAATTATGCCAAATAAAGAAGCAAGCATCTCAGACTTTGGTTCTCTGCAGAGCATTTTCGAGTTCTTTTGTTTTGTTTTGTTTGTTTTGGCCACAACGAGTGACATGGGGGATCTTAGTTCCCTGACCAGGGATGGAACCATGCCCCCTGCAGTGGAAGCACAGAGTCCTAACCACTGGACCATCAGAGAATTCCCCAAAGCATTCTGTTATTGAGTTTAGAAGAGGTATTAGTTTTCTATTGCTGCACAATAAATGAGCACAAATTTCGTGGCTTAAAGCAGCACACATCAATTATCTCATAGTTTTTCATAGTTAGGAGGCTGGTAACAGTTTGAGTCCTTTACTTAGGGTCTCACAATCAAGGTGTTGGCCAGGATGTGTTCTCATCTGGAGGCTCTGTGAAGGAAGGATCTGCTTCAAAGTTCATTCAGGTTATTGGCAGAATTCATTCCCTTTCCAAGGCTGAGGGCCCAAGATGTTTGCTAGGTATGAAATGGTGATGTAATGTAAGAGGCTGCCCTTAGCTCCAGAGACCAGGCATGGTTCCTAGAAGCTGCCCATAGTGCCTTGCTATGTGGTTTTTCCAACAAGGCCACTTACTTGACCAAACTAATAAGGAGAATTCCTAGCACGAGTCTTCTAGCAAGAGTCTTATATACTGTAATATAATTAATCACAGAAGTGACATTTCATCACTGTTGCCATACGTTATTGGTTATGAGAAAGCCTGAGGTCTCACCACCCACAAGAGGAGGGGATTACACAGAGTAACAAAAACTAGGAGGTGGCCATCATGGGGAGACATCTTATTTCAGCCTACCACAGTAGAGGTTGGAAACACTAAAGAATTATATATACAAATTATATATATATAATAAAGTAAGTTATATATATATAAAACTTACGTGCCTTACTTGAAATTGATCTCCAGAATGGCTACAGGTTAACAGTAAGCTTAAAGGTAACCTAGCATGTTGATACATGTCACGTTGTATAGTGCTCAGGGGTGACCTTTTTATTAAAAATTATGATTCTTTTTAAGGAAGCACATATAAGAGTGTACAATGGACTTCTTGCTACTCTTATGTACTGCCCATTAGCTATCTTATGCACAAAAATATTCAATACCAGTGTTTCATCCACCGCACCCTCACATCAATCTGAGTCCAGAGACTAAGATATCAAGTGCCTATATTTAACAAAATACATTTCCTACTAGGAAAGATACACCGTGTCTACTGAAAAGTTAAACTCCAGAGGATTCCAAAAGAATTCTTGCAAGCTGTGCTCATAATTCTACCCATTTTTCATAATCTTTACCCAGAGATGGTAAAGCCAAACAGAAAATATGTACTGAAATTCAAATAAATAATTTATATCCTCTGCAGAAATATATAACATTTTTTCACCACAGACATTACATTTTAAACTTCTTTCTTTCTCACAGGTATCTGTACTAGTACAGAAGAATTCAGTCTACACATTAATGTTTTCAAAGACCATGTATAAAGTATTTCAAAATTAATAGCTGGCAAATGATATACATCAACACACACTGATCACATATCCCTACAATGCTCAAATCCCAGAGAGTAGGTTCAGAAAATGAAATTTTAATTTAAAGGAGGATGCAAATATTTAATCAAGATTATCATGGGTTCTTTTGCATAAATTACCTTTTCTTTGCATATCTGGGGGTGGGGATGTGCAATTATACCACCTAAATGCTGCTCTGATTTTCTCCTCCTCTCCATCTAGTGATCTCATCTGGGCCACTTTTACTGTCCATCTCTATCCAGTTTTTCCACCCGTAGTCTATGTTTTGTAATGTAATTTTTCTAATTAAAAACCTTCAATGGCTCCTCATTACTTGCAAGGGAAAACCCAGATTATTTAGCAGAACATGCAGACTCTTCCATTATCTGGCCTCAACCTGCCTTTCCAGGATTAGCCTTTGCTACTCTCTGTCTCACCACATAGAACTATGCTCACTCATCTCTAAATGCATATATTTTTGCAAGATCCTTTCCATTTATATAAATAGTATTTCTATACAATGTTCACAAAACTAGTTCTCTTCTCCTCATTCTCTTGATGATCTCCTGTGCATCTGTCAAGACCAGACTGGAAAATCTACTGTCTTGTTGATATAATGTACCTTACCCAGCTTTCCAAAGAATTACAAAAAGGCTTTATTCTTATTGCAATTTAAAAAGAAAGACATAATTGAACTATTGTGTAATTATTTGTTTCCTAACTAGACTGTGAACTGCTCAAAATCAGGGATTATATCTTATATTTTTTATTCTAAGCACTTTCCATGGTGGTGCTTCATGATGTAAAGGCTCTCTAATTGTTTATTAAATTAATGTTTTGTTTTATACATATTTGAAATCTGTTTTTTTGAATCACTATTCATTTTAATTATTAAATTAATACGTGTATCTCTATTTATTTAGTCAACTGTGTTGTTTTTTCCTATTAAGAAAATACAGAGATGTGTCAATAAACACTTTTAAATTCTTCAAATATAAATTCATCAAATATTTATTGGACTCTCACTATACTTAATATGCATTTATTGTACCTCTACTACACTTAAGACACTGCTTAAACACTAGGAATGATCTCATAATCTAAAAATAAAGAGATTAATATAAACCAGAAAAACTACACTATATTTAGTGCTATGCTAGAGATATTTATAAAATGCATGGGAACATAGAAGAATAAGTAATTATTTATGATTAAAGAATTCAGAGAATAATCACTGGAGTGTTGGCATTCAGGCTGTCTTAAAAGATATGTCAACAAGTTTGAAATATGGGAGTGGAGGATCCTAGAGAATGCCATGTACAAAGATGTATAAACATGGAAGAAACAGGAGACAGTTACAAGACAGAGTTTAGAGTGAAAGGGATACAGGTGAGAAAGTCAATCAACATAAGTCTGTAAAGATAGGTTGTGAATTTGGTTATGTAAGAGGAAAGCACAGAAGGGAGTGGGAATTGTATTAAGTTGCCAGTAGGAAAGCTTCACAATCTACTCCATTTGACTTCCATTTGTTATCTATTCCTGTTTTTATGACCATGTTAAACTTCCAAACAACAAAAAGAATAACATCATCTTCCACTTAAAATGATGCAATTCTTCCTGTACAAACCAAGATGAGCTTAACTACTGTCCCCTAAATAAAATCAAAGTCCCAAAAGACACAGTATTCATATCTACAGTACGTTATTTCCTCTTTTAACTAGTCACAGTCCTGAATATTTTATAACCTAGAGACTGAATTATTAATTTAACTACTATCAACACTCCCTATGTAAGATACTTAGTTAAACAAAGAGGGAAAATGAATACATAACAAAGAAAGGAAGAAACCATGTATAGCTGTTAGAGTCCTCATCTCTGTAACTGGTCATAGATCGTAGATGATATTAACTGCATCCCTGGGATCTAAGAGCTCTTAACTAGTAGAACCCAAGGTTGTATTGATGGTAAGTAACCACACATTTTGTGAATGTGTCATTAGGTGTTGGACAGGGTTTATCCGCCTTAACACTTGACATTTTGGAGTGGATTATTATCAGTTATAGGGGGTTGTCCTGTAGCATGTTTAGCAGCATCCTTGCCCTCTATCTCTAGATGTTAGTAGCACCCTCACAGCCATGAAGATAAAAAATGTCTCCAGACATTTCTAGATATTTCTGGCTGGTATGAGAGGTTAGGGAGGAGACAAAATCCTGCCCAACTAAGAAAACTACAGAGAATGATAAAAATCACTTTTTTACACTTCTTGTTTCCTGAAACTTTATGTACTGCTGTTGTCTCAAAGCATACATCAAAACTTTATTTACAGCTCAGCATCCTTGAAGGGTTTGCCATCCAGGTAGGGATGTTACTAAACCATTATCAGGTTATTCCTCCATTTCATCATGCCAGCTGATGGGGTATGTGACAATACCTGTGACTCTCACGAGTGCTGGCTTTTTCCTCACCTATTTTACTGTAAAATGAGTTCTTTGCTGAGTGTTGTGTCAGATACCATAATGGCATTCAGTAACTCCACAGATGGTAATACTGATGGAAGCACTGCAGGTAGGAAATGTAAATTTATACCCAGAATAAGTGTCTGCTTGAGAACAAATCCTCACTGCTGCCTCTATGTGATCAATCCACCAGTGAATATTTTGTTGGCTTTCTGATGAATGGTGCTAGCTAACTGGAGGGCTCAACAATGATCTGTATTCTTGACAGGTTTGACACACAGCTGTCCACTTACTAGCCAGATGAGCCATCATGTCTCCCTCATGACTCAGGCTTGGTGAAAAGACAGATCAAATGCTCTCTGCTCCTGGTTGCACTCTAGCTGATTATGGTAGGAGGAAGAGCAGCCAAAGCAGGAAGTGAGGGAGAAGGGCTAGAGTTCTGACAATCCTATTTCATTGACTCTTTCCAAGGCCCAATCTTTATTTTACTTGTTTCCCAAGTCCTTGTGTTTGTTTTCACTAATTTGAGGTTGTAAAAAGAATTAAGGATTTGCAATTTGTTTGGATATATGGCAGTCTGACTTTCAGAAGTCCAAGATCACAGTTAAAAAAAGCTTCATTATTGCTGCAAGATAAGTAGCTTGAGATATAGTAGCCCACAACTCTAAATAACTCAGATGTTTTTTGACTAATTAATAGATAAACCAAACAGGTTATCCTCATACAATGGAATACTATGTATCAATGATAAGGAACAAACTATTGATATACGCAATAATATGGATTCATCTTATATCTCAAAAAACAGCATACTGAGAGGAAAGAATCCAGAAACAAAATTGGACACTCTGTATGACTTCATCAAAATGAAATTCTAGAATTGACAAAACTAATCTGCATTTAGCAGAAACCAGATCAGTGGTCTCTACAACTGGGAATGGGATAAATGAAATCAAAGGAACAGGAGGGATTTCTTTGGGATGATAGGAAGGGGTATCTTGAGTAGGGTGGTAGTTACATACGGTGTATGTGTTCTTCAAAATAGTTTCTACACTAAACATAGTGTATTTTTAATGTAAATTTACCTCAACTGTGTTCGTTTATGTAGAAAAAAACAGAAATACAGAAGGAAGAGCAAGTTTCAGCGATGAAGGCAATGAACTCAGGTTTCTCAAACAACCTACTAGGACGTTGAAAAGAATTAACTTCAGGTTCTCAGACACATATTTAGCAGAGGTTTGAGTTCAGGATCTTGAGTATTTAAAGCAGTGATTCCCAACCACAGCTGCCTGTTAGAGCCGTTAGAGGAGATGCTGGGCACACTAAATGCCTGGCCTTTCCCAGACATTAGTTAGTTTGGAGAGAAGGGCAGAATGTAGCATTTTTAAAAAAGCAGACAGGTATTTCTCATATGCCATCAGGCTTGGATACTGTTGCTATGAAGTGTTATTGAAATTATGGCATTAGATCAGAACATTTTTAGATAGCTCATAAAAGGAGAAAAGAGGAGGAGTAAAGATCATAGTCTACAAGATAGCAATATTTAAGTCTAAAAACTTAAAAAGTAATGAATCTTTAGTAGAAGTCTTAGGATGGTAAGTTTATCAACAAAGACATTAAAAGGATAATAAAATAATACTATGAAAAAGTTTATGCAAACAAATTTGACAACTTAAAAAAAAAAGACAAATTTTTGGAAAATACAACTTACCAAATCAACATAGGAAGAACTAGATCTATATCTATTACAGAAATTAATTTTTTTAAACAAAACCCTCTGAAAAGGAAACTGCTGGCCCATATGGTTTCACTGGTGAATTATATAAAAATATTCAAGGAGGAAATAGCACTAATCTTGCACAAATGAGTTAGAGCAGGTAGAATAAATGCCCAGCTTATTTTATGAGGCCAATATAACATTAGTACTAAAATCTGACAGACATTATTAAAAAACAGAAGAATATTACAGATCAATAGGCCTCATGCAAATAGATGAAAAAGTACTTTTTAAAAATTAGGAAATCAAATCCAAAAATCCATAACTAATGATAAATTGTCCCTTGAGCACAGGGATTGACCATCACAGAAGAACCATATGGGATGTGGGAAGAGCAGCTTCAGAGTGAAAATGGACATTTAGAAAACAAACAAACAAAAATGGCTAGTGCCTACTACAAATGGTGCAATTTCTGATTATTTCTAATATAATTATGCATATTTTTGCTAAGGGTGATTAACCCAGAATTTAAGGGTGTTATTTTTTCTTGAGTAAATGAATGTACCTCCCTGAATATCAATGGAGAAGTGCCTAAGACAGAGGGAAGAATATGTTTCATTAAAAAGACCCCTAAACCATTAGAGAGTGGTAGGAATAAGATTTTAAACCTTCATTCCATAACACTCCCTAGTTAGCATAATTAAACTTTGAAAAATGAGTTCTAATCTCTAACAGTCTTGCTTATTCTCTACTATTAATGTGCACTTAATATACTCATTATAAATCTGATCATTGTGACCTAATTACTACACAATACCTTGCTTCTAAAGCGGGACATATTTAGATATTTTCTATCATCTCTGTATGATGTAATCATCATAAAAGCCAGTGGAAGATATTACTTGTCTCTACTTTAAAAACATACCATATTCATGATATCTAAATAGAGCAATATATAGCCAATTAAGCCTACTCTAAGTAGAATGTGTGAAGCTTCAAGAAATATGCCCTTTTATGTCATATCAATTACATTTGAAAACTTATGTCTTGTGATCTGGCATCCACTTTCTTATTTGTTCTTTGCATTCTTGGCTGGTACCATAGAAATTTAAATTAAAACCATTATTTTCTTGCTGAGCTATGATCAGGTTTAATCATGCAACAAAATTACCTGGAAGAGACTTCTTTTTGTACTAATCTTCAATCGTATCCACAATTTGGAAGGAAAAGTGGAAAAATAAGATCATTTGAGATGCTGGACAGGGCACTTGGCTTGTCAAGGCTTACTGTTTTAAGATGTTCTAAGGAGAGGAAGATAGAACCACTGTAAGTTATGCTATCTTATATCATAGCTCGGAGGAAGTAGCTCTTTCTATCTCAGTGACAATAATCAAGCTAGATGGTATTCAGAAGTGCTACTCACTTGTAAAGAGATGATGGGGTTCTGTGTGGGGAGATCAGTGAAAGGAAGGAGAAGAAAGGGAAAAAAGACATACAAGGAGAAAGTGATGTAAAGATTGATAAAGAAATAGAAATGACCAGATACTTTCTAGGATCTAGTGCTAGAAAACAACTGTCATGGTAGGCTAGATCACATGATAGTAAAAAGTAACTTCTGAATTGCTGTGGCTTGATGCCCCACACAAACTTCATGTTCCTTGCCTATCATGATCAGCTAAGGAACTCTGCTCATTGTAATCACAAAGGGGTCCAGGCTGGTGAAGCAGCTACCATCTATCCTTTACCAGTTCTGTACCAGATAAAAAATGCACACCAGATCTTTGTTTTCCCTATGAAATGACACATATCATTTCTCTCAATTCTATTGGCTAAACCAAGAAAAATGGCCCCACCTATTTTCAAGGTGGTGTGGAAGCACTATCCTGACAATGTGCCTTGTAAGGGAATCATAAATATTTGGTCAAGTAACAAGCGTATATGATATTATATTGCCCTGCCAAAGAGTGAAGTATATACCCAAAAAAGCACTGTGTTCAATTTACTACACAGTATCCAATCTCCCTTTATTTCCTATCAGCAATATTGTTTTTCTTCAGACGGTAATCTGAACATTTAAAAAGGACATTTTCCATTTTCCTTTGTATATAGAGGTAGTTTTTGACACAGTTCTGGCTAACAATACATGGTGGGGCTTCTAGGAAGACTGTAAAACAGGTACAGACTTAGCCAGCTCACACCTTTCTTCCTTACTTCTGGGAAATGGATATGATGCCAGAGGAATGGGGAAAAGAGATATCTTGCAACTATGAGGACAAGAGAAAGCCTAGGATGCTAATGAGACTGTGATCTTAATGGATTACCAAATTTCAAACTCCCAGATATGTAAAAGAGAAAAAAAAAACAACACTCTATTTTGTTCAGCCACTTTAAACGTGATTTTATTTTATATATGTTGCTGAATCTATTCGTATGTGATCCAGAATTTGAAACCAGTAGTATGGTGAAACAAGTAATGCATTCTAAAGTACAGATTTGACTTTGTTTAAAGACACCTTGCAGTAGTAGGAGTTAAGATTCTACCCACTTGTATTTCCCTGAATCTCATTAAGCACTAGGGCAACAAAACAGCAACAACAACAACAACAAAAGAAGTCATAAGGATCCCTAACGCCATGTCTTTTTTTCATTCCTCTTCCTTCATTCATTGATTTCTATACTTATTCATTAAGTAAATATTTATTGAGTTACCAACAGATGCTAAACAGTGTTAGGCAGTGAAGCTGCAAAGCGAGATAGAACCCAGTAGACCATTTTCTCTCTCTAGAGTGTCACGTCACCATTTCCATACCAACTTTATATGGGGATTAGCAGAGAAACAGTGTGAGTCTCTTCATTATTCTTATGGAAATTGATGCTCTTTATTTAAATATCAATAAGTTAAAGAAATCTAATGTAGAGTTTTATCTTCCTAATGTTTTATTGAAAAAGAATTTTATGAATGGATTTTGGTTTTATAATACACACCATTTAACCCCACTAACTAAACTTAAAAAGGATTCTCTATACCCACTTAGCAATTTTCTTTTAAAGATAACATCGCTTTGCCCTTTCCTTTTGTTTTTTTAAAAATATTTATTTAGACTGCATTCGATCTTAGTTGCAGCACGTGGGATCTTTAGTTGCGGCATGCATGTGGGATCTAGTTCCCTGACCAGGGTTCAAACCTGGGCCCCCTGCATTGGGAGCACGGATTCTTACCCACTGAACCACCAGGGAGATCCCCACTTTAGCAATTTGATTAGCCCTTACGTCGTAAATATTTGAGATGAAACTTTACCCTTCACTTTTATTTCTTTCGATAGAAGTTTCCTTCACCCCTAACTCTTTCAATTATTTGCTCTTTCCTTGTAAAACTCATACATTTCTATGAGCCACTTTAAATCTTTTGTAGATGAAGGTTTAGTGCAAAGAACAAAATTGTCTAGCGTGTCTCTTGGAGAATAAAGGTGAGTGTAGCTCTTTATATGGATCATAATATTTAAGTTGTTTTTAACAGCCAGCATATTAAAAACAACTTTAAAAAATTTCATATACAATCTAAGATCTTAAGAACTAAGAGTATATCATGGTCTAAAGAAGATGTGGTATATATATATATATAATGGAATATTACTCAACCATCAAAAAGAATGAACTCATGTCATTTGCTGCAACATGGATGGACCTAGAGATATCATACTAAGTGAAGCAAGTCAGAAAGATAAAGATAAATACCATATGATATCACTTACATGTGGAATCTAAAATATGATGCAAATCAACATATCTGTGAAACAAAAACAGACTCATAGATAGAGAGAACAGACTTGTGGTTGCCAAGGTTGGGGGGTAGGGGAGGGAAGGATTGGGAGTTTGGGATTAGTAGAGGCTAACTATTATATATAGGATGGATAAACAACAGGGTCCTACTGTATGGCACAGGGAGCTATAGTCAGGATCCTGTGACAAACCATAAAGGAAAAGAATATGAAAAAGAATATATAAATATGTATATTTATATGTATAACTTTCACTTTGCTGTACAGAAGAAATTAACACATTATAAATCAACTATACTTCAATAAAACTTAAAGAAAGAGTATATCATGGTCTATCAAATATTTTGAAAAGAAATGGAAGGATAGATATTAACTTTTATCAGCAATTTATTCATCTGTCAATGGACACTTAAGTTGCTTCCATGTCCTGGCTATTGTAAATAGAGCTGCAGTGAACATTGTAGTACATGACTCTTTTTGAATTATAGTTTTCTCAGGGTATATGCCCAGTAGCAGGATTGCCAGGTCATATAGTAGTTCTATTTTTAGTTTTTTTATTTTTTTTTAATTTTATTTTATTTATTTTTTATACAGCAGGTTCTTATTAGTCATCAATTTTATACACATCAGTGTATACACCTCAATCCCAATCACCCGATTCACCACACTCCCCCCACCCCCACCCCCCCACCGCTTTCCTCCCTTGGTGTCCATACGTTTGTTCTCTACATCTGTCTCTCAATTTCTGCCCTGCAGACTGGTTCATCTGTACCATTTTTCTGGTTCCACATATATGCGTTAATATACGATATTTATTTTTCTCTTTCTGACTTACTTCACTCTGTATGACAGTCTCCAGATCCATCCATGTCTCAACAAATGACCCAATTTCATTCCTTTTTACGGCTTAGTAATATTCCATTGTATATATGTACCACATCTTCTTTATCCATTCGTCGGTCGATGGACATTTA
This sequence comes from Stenella coeruleoalba, assembly GCF_951394435.1. Taxonomy (NCBI): domain Eukaryota; kingdom Metazoa; phylum Chordata; class Mammalia; order Artiodactyla; family Delphinidae; genus Stenella; species Stenella coeruleoalba. Next base: position 116,219,136 of record NC_137149.1, read on the forward strand.
TGTTGCTTCCATGACATGGCTATTGTAAATAGTGCTGCAATGAACATTGGGGTGCATGTATCTTTTTGAATTATGGTTTTCTCTGGGTATATGCCCAGTAGTAGGATTGCTGGATCATATGGTAATTCTGTTTTTAGTTTTTCAAGGAACCTCCATACTGTTCACCATAGTGGCTGTATTAATTTACATTCCCGACAACAGTGCAAGAGGGTTCCCTTTTCTCCACACCCTCTCCAGCATTTGTTTGTAGATTTTCTGATGATGCCCATTCTAACTGGTGTGAGGTGATACCTCATTGTAGTTTTGATTTGCATTTCTCTAATAATTAGTGATGTTGAGCAGCTTTTCATGTGCTTCTTGGCCATCTGTATGTCCTCTTTGGAGAAATGTCTATTTAGGTCTTCTGCCCATTTTTGGATTGGGTTGTTTGTTTTTTTTTAATATTGAGCTGCATGAGCTGTTTATATATTTTAGAGATTAATCCTTTGTCGGTTACTTCATTTGCAAATATTTTCTCCCATTCTGAGGGTTGTCTTTTCATCTTGTTTATGGTTTCCTTTGCTGTGCAAAAGCTTTGAAGTTTCATTAGGTCCCATTTGTTTATTTTTGTTTTTATTTCCATTTCTCTAGGAGGTGGGTCAAAAAGGATCTTGCTGTGATTTATGTCATAGAGTGTTCTGCCTATATTTTCCTCTAAGAGTTTTATAGTGTCTGGCCTTACATTTAGGTCTTTAATCCATTTTGAGTTTATTATTGCATACAGTGTTAGGAAGTGTTTGTAGTTTGTGAATGTATATGTACTGGGTATATTACATAGATACGAAAGAGACAAGGAATAGGAACTGGGCACAACCATGCAGGGGGAACAGATCGCTATATAATCAAGTTCTGTAAGAGGAAGGGAAGTAGTGGTAGATATCTGGTGGGAAACCAAAGTTATCGACGATAATGTATAAAACAATACTATAGAAATCAAGAGCAAAATAATCTTCATTCTCTAATATATATTGTTAATGAGCTGCTTTAGCTTTCCTTCTATCTACAAATATGGGATCTCTCACAACATGAATATGGTCCTTACTGCCACAATGCAAGTTTTGTTTTATTTTTTTAAAGTTTTATTTATTTATATTTGGCTGTGTTGCATCTTCGTTGTGGTGCGCGGGCTTCTCATTGCATTGGCTTCTCTTGTTGCGGAGCACGGGTTCTAGACACGTGGGCTTCAGTAGTTGTGGCTCGCGGGCTCTAGAGCGCAGGCTCAGTAGTGGCGCATGGGCTGTGTTGCTCCGCGGCATGTGGGATCTTCCCGGACCAAGGCTCGAACCTGTGTCCCCTGCATTGGCAGGTGGATTCTTAACCACTGTGCCACCAGGGAAGCCCCTGTTTTATTTTTAATTTGACATGTCTTTACTGCCAAGAATGGGTGAGGACAAATTCTCTCACTACTTTTCTTTATTTGAACTCCTTTGAAGATCTCATTTATACAGAACATTGTGATATCAGTTAGACTTAACATGGAACAACTACATTTGTATAAGTAAATGCAAATAAAATTTGTGGCAGTATTAGGTCATAAAGTGATCCTGATGTGCTTTTTTATTATTTTAATTTTATAATACAAAAAAAAGTAAAAATTCTCATAGAATACTCTTATACCAAATAGAATATTTTCAGAAACTCTCAAACTCAATTTGACAAATAAGTTATGGTGAGAGACATATGGAACAGCACTCTAGGACTGTTGTGGCAGAAGCAGAGATCAAAGACAAATAAGACTGACTAAACAGAACGTTCATTTACTGGAGGAGAGATGAGTGAGGGTACACAGAAAGGTCTGGGGAGAAAAAAACAAGTCAAACAGGACTTTTCCTCTCTGACCACACATTTGTAAATGATTTTTTTATATTTGCAAAACAAAATCTTGAATGGGTTATTATTTACAGAAGCATTGGAAGATGAAATTCTGCTCAAGAATAAATGGTTTTCTATGTTCTTTATAGTGACTCAGAAATAACTCCCCTAGCACTTGACTTAAACAGCTCATGGGTAGTTCCAGGCTAGATAACTGGAAGAGGAACAGGGAGAATGAGGCAATGGAGAAGTCACATCTCACCTTACCTCTCTGCTTTCAGCCTTCCTAGCTTTGTGAGTGATGGCTGAGTGACAACTGCTGACTGTGCTAGCATAGCAGACAGAGACACACCATCAACAAGAGAATTGTGCCTCTTTTCTCTGAAAGCAGACTAGGAGGCTTGAAGTGCTTTGGGTTCAACATGAGAAGTTTAAAAAAAAATTCTGAATATAAAGAACTGATTTAGGTTGCTTTAGGTCTCCTTAGTTGGATTATGTGTTTTACAAGGTCTACAAATGAACAGAGAACCATCTGTGTGAGCTGAAAGGGCTAATACTCAGCCCAAATGTCTCCTTTGCAACTATAGGTGATTTTTAGTGGGGAAATCTGGACACTCGAATTATAACTGTTCAAACAGATTTTATTATTGACAGTATTAAATGTCACTAGAACCTTACATTTATGAAGATAGTATTTTACCTTGGCTTTTATACTGACACCAAGAATGCAGGGTGGTGACATGTGGTCAGCCTGGCACAGAATGTCAGTAGTCCTTCCGGAACATTTCTCATATCCTTGACAAAATATTGTATTTTCTATAAGCAGTGGTCCCTCCTTTTCAAATCTGAAACAATGGCTTGTCAACAAAACTTCACAAATTTATGAGTATGCATGCAAAAGCAAAGGGGGGAAAGACTCAGCGTTACCTTTGTGAGTGGGAAATAAGTCATGAGCATTTATGAAATGACTGTGTAAGAGTAGTTAATCATTTGGGAAATGTGGGTTGAGGTTACTTAGCTAAGACCTATTATTAGAGCTAATGCCATACCCCTGTGGCTTCATTCACCCCAAAATATATCTAATACAGCCCAATGTGGTCAAGAGTGTACTTACTGCTGCTTCCCCCACTAATGAATTTAAAATGACTTGCAGCCCGGGTATCTTTTGATTCTGATATGTGGCTCTAATGGGAATTCACGCAGCTTAATCACTACTCACCTGACTGAAAATACAATGCTATAAAGCCAAGTGGTGAAACCAGCCTCATATATTCTGACTGCTGCTACCCGGGGTAATTAGTGATGGTTGCAGTTTTTGCAAGAGGTGGCTCTGTTATGTTTCTATGTGCAAGGAAAGGAGGTCTGCTCACAATGGCACACTTGGGGAGAGCAAGTTCTCTGAATGACTTGAGATTTACTTCTTAGTCTTTAAAAATACATTAAGATTGGCATTTTCCAAGTTAAATTGCCTGGGAAGATTTTATTGCTTTGGTCAGTTAAAATTAAGAATATAAATTATTGAGTCTATAATTTAATGTTCTCTTGCTTTAAATAGTTGACAGGCATACTGAGAGCTGAAAATCTCACTTATCGGTAATGAAACAGTGCTGCAAAATTACATTAGATACGAAACACAGATTTTCTATAGGGTTACATAATTTTAAAAGTTAGCATTACTATTGATTTATATACAATATCAAAGGTAAAACATAAAATAAATCATTTTCTATTTTTTTCTTTATATGGTGATAATGAATAAAATCTATTAATACTAATGACTTTCTGCCCTTTATATATTCCACAATAGAAACAGGTGTACAGATATACACACAGAACCCAGAACACCATTTATTTTTGCTACGAAGATGTACGCTTCTTTGAAAATGGTATATTCCTGAGCATTTACCCATAAAACAAATTATTGTGAGTTAATCAGTTATATTTTGAAAGCTGGAGTTTTTTAAAAAATAAAGAGATAAATCTGTTTAGGCTGAAAGGGGGAAACGAAATCAGGCAGTATATGAGCAAGTTGGTAAAATCACAATTGAGACTGGTCAATTGTGCTTTGGAGTCAGATCTATCTGGTTTACACACCAGCTGTGCAACTTTGGAGAACTTAACATCTCCATCTCCATCTCAACATCTTCATCTTTAAAGCTAGATAATAATTCTTACTTTACAAGTTTTTATAAAGATTAAATAAATCTTATAAATAATGTAGCTCAGAATTTTACATACAGTATATTTTTAATAATTAGTAGCTATTAGAGTTACTCCATCAAAATTAATTTTAAAAATATTTATGAGGTCTATTTTGTGTTAAGCATTTAGGGATAAACTGGTGAGCAGAAGCGAACATAGTCTGTATTAAAAACAAAAAACAAGCACAGTACTAACCCTCTTGGATCTTCCCAGTCTAATGGGGAACATAGTCAGTCAAATAATCCCATAAATAAATTTAAAATAATTATGACTGTGAAAAGCATATGACACTGTCAAAGCATGTAATGAGGAAGATGAACAGGGGTGATTTCCTTGAGAAAATGATGATTCAACTGAAATATGAAAGAAAAGAGGAAGAAAATAAGTGAAGAGAGAAGTGAAGGATTTTCCACGTAGCATTTATGAAGCATTGTTCTTTACAGGAACTGAAAAGAAGCTGTTGTTACAGAACCACTTCAAGTGAGGGAGGAAGGAGTTGAGGTGAGGCTCTCCTAGGAAGGGCTGTTTCCATGCACAGGAGTCTTGGAGAGTTTTAAACAGAGGGCAACATGAATAAACCTGAACTTGAAAAGATGCCCCTGGTTGCAGTGATAAGAATGGATTAGAGAGGAGCAATAGTGAATATGTATAAGCCAACTACGAAGCCAACTTAGTAGTTTAGGCAAGAGGCAGTGGTCATTTGGACTAAGGTAGCAGTGGAAATGGAGAGAAGTAGATGAATTTGAGGAAAATTTATGAGTTAAAATTTATATGGCTTGGAGTTGAGTTGTATATGGGTTTTATTGCTGAAGACGTATACTACTACAACCCATCCCTTGTCCACTCACTCTCTTTCTTTTCTAGATGTCTATTTCATAACTTCTCCTTTATTTTCAACCCCCTATACTTATCTCCCCATACTCATTCTTAGCTGATAACCTTGTTTCTGAGTCACTGAGGAAATGGAAACAATCAGAAGACAAGTCCTGAACTCCTTAAACTGCGCCTACCTACTCACATAACAGCATCTGCGCCAGCATCTTGTCTCCCTGCTTTTAGCCTGGTTATATTACCCAAGCTCTGCCTCAAGCTAGCTTGTCCACATGTCCACTTTATCCCATCTACTCTCAACTTCTTCAGTAATTCTCCTCTTATTGTACTCCATCATCTCTCTCTCTCTTTCTCTCTGTCTCTCTCTCCTGGATCATTATCATTAGTGTTTTGTTTTGTTTTTTTAACATCTTTATTGGAGTATAATTGCTTTACAATGGTGTGTTAATTTCTGCTTTATAACAAAGTGAATCAGTTTTACAGATACATATGTTCCCATATCTCTTCCCTCTTGCGTCTCCCTCCCTCCCACCCTCCCTATCCCACCCCTCTAGGTGGTCACAAAGCACTGAGCTGATCTCCCTGTGCTATGCGGCTGCTTCCCACTAGCTATTTTACATTTGGTAGTGTATATATGTCCATGACACTCTCTCACTTTGTCACAGCTTACCCTTCCCCCTCCCCATATCTTCAAGTCCATTCTCTAGTAGGTCTGTGCCTTTATTCCCATCTTGCACCTAGGTTCTTCATGACCTTTTTTTTTTTTCTTAGGTTCCATATATATGTGTTACCATATGGTATTTGTTTTTCTCTATCTTACTTACTTCACTCTGTATGACAGACTCTAGGTCCATCCATTAGTGTTCAAAGATGCCCTTTTATCTCATATTTTTAGAAAAAAATCTTGACTCTATTTTTCTCCATAGCTAATGCTCCAAGTTTTTGGAGGGGAGGACAGTGACCTTGGTTTTAAACAAAATTCCTCAAAAGAGTTATTTGTACTTTTTTCTCCAATCCCTACTAGTCTTTCTTTAAACCCACCCAACAGACCTGTACCATTCCACCAAAAGTATAAGAAATTATAGCCAACACGGTTTAGTCATGCACATTTATGTAGGGTGGGCCTAGGAAACACAAGAAAAGGCTTAGCCACACTATATCATCATGTTAACTAATCATTATTACAAACTAGCAACTTAAACCTTTTGTGCAAATTCACATCAATTAACTTTCTAGTTGAGATACAGGGGGCTGGGGGGGGGGGATGTTATGGACAAGCATTAGCGTGAACATTTACAGCCTGTTGTGTCCCTTTCTCTTGACTTACTTCAGCCTCTTACTTCAGCTATCTCAAAAATTTAAGTATTAATTTTTTTTTTTTTTTTTTTTTTTTTTTGCGGTACGCAGGCCTCTCACTGTTGCGGCCTCTCCCGTTGCCGAGCACAGGCTCCGGACGCGCAGCCTCAGCGGCCATGGCTCATGGGCCCAGCCACTCTGCAGCATGTGGGATCTTCCCGGACTGGGGCACGAACCCGTGTCCCCTGCATCGGCAGGCAGACTCTCAACCACTGTGCCACCAGGGAAGCCCCTTAACTTTTCAACTATATTGCATTTATAGTTTTTTGTGAAATAATCATACAGGTTCTTGTCTTTATAGGATCATTGAAAATATGAAAAGTAAAAAAAGATACCATTATTGATCACAAGAACAGCAGAATTTTGAACATATCCAGGCAGAGAGGGAGAAAGAAAGAGAGTGAGAGAAATCTTAGAACTCATTTCCTGAAATGATTTGTCTCAACAGGAATGTGTCTCATAGTGAAACAAATGAAGGCAGAAAACACTACAGTACAAGAAGTGAAATGAACAAAGATTTATTTTAACTGGAGTTTTGAGATCAGAGTTACAAATGTCACAAAAATAAATCGTCTGAATGAATGTATTTTATCTGGGAAAATAATGAATTTAATAAAATAAATAAACTGTAAGACATCTTATATTTCTGTTATTATAGACTTCCTCGGCATTTCCATTTAAATTCTACATTAGGTATTCAAATTCTCATTTATACATCTGGTATATATCAAAACTCATGAATTTGTTAAAGGATTTTTGGTGTTGCTATTCAAGCAAATGAGTTTATTCATAATATCTTACAACTTGTTTCTGGTGGTTTAAAATATTGTTATTTTGGTGTTGAATAATAATAAGGATCTCAGCATGAAGAAGCTGAAGATGTTTGCATATCATTCAAAAAATACGTTAATATAGCAGCTCAGCTAGGCTTAAAGATAGGTACCAAAATATGTACTAGAAAGTGTTCTATTGACCAAACTTAACAAATTTTCATCTCAGCTATTATCATTAACACTCCCAATAGCTTTCAGTTTACAAAAAAGTAAGGCAGTTAAGGTATATAATTAAGATAATACAGCATTTGGCTTACTTCTATGCTCAGATTGAATGACCTCTTAGAAAATACTAAGAATAATTTTTAAAAATCATGAAAAAAATCAAAATATAAACTTTTCACTGCTCATAGGACAAAGTCCAGTAACATTAGTTTTAAAATATACACATCATGACTATGATGTTCACAATATTCAGTAGCTATAAGTTTAGAGCTGCTCTGTCCAATATGGAAGCCCTAAGTGAATGTGGCTGTTGTGCACTCAAAATAGGGGTGATCCAAACTGAGATACACTCTACATGAAAAGTGCTCACCAATCTTGAAGACTCGGTATTTGAAAAAAGAAGGTAAAATATCTCATTAAAGACTTCTAGAATCCTCTCTAGAATGTAGAGAACAGGGCAGAACATTACTTCCATCTTTATAAAAAATGGTTAGAATAACTTCAAATTAATAACTCTTTTATATCTATTAAAGAACTGAGGTTGCAAAACAACTACCCAAACACTAAAGAGAGACAGGCATCTTCAGGGAGAGAGGAGACACAAGCACTCACTTACCAGATGCTGCTGAACACCAACTGGAAGAACTCAGCTATAACAGTTGACAAATGGGTGAAGGCCCAGGGCACACTGGCAGGACAGTGATGAACCCTTGGGAGCTCTAGAAATGGGAGGAGTCCACACCATCTTGCTGGATTTTTCTCTGTGAATCCCACCATGTAATCACAGAAAAGATCAGAGAGCATGAAGAATGTGTTGATTTTGGTGCAGTCCTGGGGAAGGGGAAAGCACCTCTGCAGGAAGGCCAAGAAATGCCACTTGACTTTTTCCCTATCTCCTCATAAGGAACCAATGCCTGTGGGAGGGAGGGCAACAAACCATTTTACCCTAGAACACTGAAGGAGGGGAACAGGAAGAACACAATACTGGGAGGAGCAGGAATATACTCTGGGCCCACACAGCCAGGAAAGGGGCAGAAGAATGGAGTGGACCATGCTTCTGACATCCAGGGACTTGGTTCCTGCTATGGCTGAGGCTTCAGAACAGACAACAGTCACCACCAGCCGTCCAACAGGCTTCAGGTAACAACAGTGTGCAAAGAGCCCCTTTCTGAAGTGTAGCTACAGCTGAGGGCTGCACAGATCTAATGTAGTGAATGAATCCTCATCCTACACAAAAGGTATCACTATAGGAATCAAAGGGTGCTTTGGGTTTAACCATAGTAACAGCAAGTCTCAAATCTAGCCCAGCTCTTACTCAAACTCTTACACTAAAGGCCTAGCAGATGGAAAAGTGTGCCCACTTCCATATATACACATCCATGTATAATGAAAAAGCATACTCCCAAGAAACAATCATCAGAACCAAACTCAGATATGACACAGGTGTTGAAACTATATAACAGGAAATTTAAAATTACTATGATCAATATGTTTATGGCTCTAATGGAAACGATAAACAACATGCAAAATCAAATGGGTAACTTCAGCAGAGAGATGGGAACAAAAAGAAATGATTAAATGGAAATGGCATAAATGAGAAAAACAGTAAGAAAGATAAAGAATGCCTCCACTCTGTTCAACACTGTGAGGGAAGGCATAAGTGAACTTGAAAATAGGCCAATAGAAATTACCCAAACTAAGCACAAGGAGAAGAAAAAGTGAGCAAAAATAGAATAGAGCATCTATAGCACCTGAAAATATCAAGCAGTATAATATACATGTAGTTTGAATTCCAGAAGAAAAAGAGAGAGAGAATTTGGCAGAAGAAATCTTTATAAAATTAATGAAAAAATAATGGCTGAGAATTTTCTAAAATTAATGACATATGCTAAACAGTAGATCCCCAAACTCAACAGCAAGTGGGAAAATACCAAAAGACAAAAAAAAAAAAAAAACAAAAAACAAACCAAACAGAGCAAAACATAACATACACAGGCATATCATATTCAAACTATTGAAAACAAAACTCAGAAAGAAAATCTTGATGACATGCAGAGGAACAAAAATAAAAATTATTGCTGAATTCTCATGAGAAGCCATGAAAGCATTAGATAATGAAATGATATTGTTAATGTACTGAAGAATAAAACAAGGATATCAACCCATAATTCTATAGCCAATATTCTGTATAATTCTACAGCAGTATTAGACAAGAAAAGTTTAATGACTTTCAAGGAGAAGGAATATATTATAAAACAGAAACTTGGACCTACACGAAGAAATGTAAGAGGGCTGGACTAGGATAAAGATAAAATAAGTTTGTATTTCTTAGTTTAACCAAATCTAAAAAATAACAGACAGTCTAAAGCAAAGTAGTTTGTGTTTACAACAAAAAAGTAAAATAAGTTATATCAGTAGTACAAAGGATGGGAGAGAAAGATTGAGAATATACTATTTCGAGATCTTCATGCTGCACATGAAGTGGTATAATGTTTAAAGGGATACTGATTAATTAGGAAAGCATATTGTAATAAAGACAAAGGGAAAAAATAGAACAAGTAGTGAGATGACTCTAAGCTGTCCCAGCCACCAGCCTTTGCGTCAACCCAGCTGAGGGCCCAGACATTATGAAACAGAGATGGGCCACACTTTGTGCACTCTGTTCAAATATTCTGACCAAAAAAAAAAAAAAATAGTGAGATAGAATAATAACAACTTTTTGTTTAAACCATTATGTTTGGGGGTATTTTATTATGTAGTGATAAATAATGCAAACAGTCAGGAATTATTAAATTGCAAGAAACAAAAAATTCTACCCAAATTAGCCCAAATAAAAATATATTTATGATAAATATAAAAGGATGTCTCAAACATTTAATTTATTTTTTCATTTAACAAATATTTATTGAGCACTTACCACCTGCACTTACTGAAGATATTATAGTGCTTGGTAATTTATGTGTATTATTTCATTTCATCTAAATATTTTACAGATGAAGAAACAGATCTGAAGCTAAGTTTTTGTCAAAGACTCATAGCTGCTAATAAGCAGTTGAGCTGGGATCCAGATTTAGGTCAGATTGTAGCTCTTATAGTCATAAAGATCTTCTCTTTTCACATAAACACTTGATTTTAAGAAACAGTTCTGCCTCACATGCCATCAAAAGTGTTTAGGCAGTAACTCACCTGTCCCTCTGTCTGTTGCCACATGGCCCCTTGTCTGTACATAGTTCAGGTCAATAGACTAGCATGTCAGTCATGACATTGTCACTGACTCCTTTGTGGAGAGTCAGTATGAAAAGACAGTAAAGAGACAGCTGATTTCTGGTGAGAATGAAGGAAAGAGCGATTCAAGGATTCTAGTTCAACATAGCCATTATGAACAGAGGTTTAAGGGTCAGACAAACTGATTCAAGTCCCAGCTACTTTATTTTCTAACTGTGAGGCAAATTTCTTAATCTTGCTAAGTCTCAATATTCATATATATATTTGAGATAATAAAAATTCACATATATATATTAAGATTCAAATGAAATAATGTAAATAATGTCTCTGGTTCTCAATTAAGCTATTATTATTTTGGAGCCTTTGGATAACAGGGTGGTCAGTGGATTTATTCACTGAGACATAACCATAGGAAAAAGAATGAATTTTGGAGGCTGAAAGTCAAATTTGGTACATGTTCAGTTTGAAATACTTGTGGGACATTCCACTGAAGATTAACCATAGATATTTGGACACACAGTTATGTAGGGAGCAAAGAACAATGAACTCAAATAAGGTAATGTCCAGTTTCTAGAGGCACTTGAATCCCAAATTGAGACTTCTGAATCAATAGAAAACATGGGAAGTTTCTGAGCAGGAGAATGAATTCTGCTGCTAAAAGAAAAAGTTCTGTACACAAAAAATCCTTCCTTATGTGACTCTCTAATAATAAAATATTAAAATGTTGAATATTACAATATTTTTTAAAATCATATAAATTAAAACTTTTAATTACTCTAATCACTTTATGTGTAAATACTTTTTAATATCGCTAAGCAGTGGATAATGATATATACCCTAATGTCAATATCATCTGGAAAATAATGCTTTTTTTGAGAGAAGTCAATGTTAAAGCTTTGTATTATTCAGGGAATGTGTGGAGACGGATCTAATTTGTAACCTGGCACTAGAGTTCAGCAAGTTAGGACAATGAAGTGTCAAGTGCATCCTGGTGATTATGCAAACCACAATTACATTCCCTCTGATGGCTGCCACTGTGCCTTACTCTCCTCCCACAGGGTGTCCACCTCCAACTCTAACCTGTTGATCTCAAGTGCCTTTCAGTGTTGGGAAGGGAGTGCTGCTTACCATTGGTATTGAGAACATCGTTCATGGTAATGCTAGGCACAACTGAAAATATTTTTTAACCTGACAAACATATATTGGTAACCTTGCTAAGGACTTCATATAAGCCTTGCAATGATTTGCTGAGATGAAGCACAGAAAGGCATGTAACAGGCAGATGGTTGTCTTATTGCATAATATCTGAATAAGAACAATCCAGACTTAGTAACTTCTTAATACCGTCATTTTAAGAAAGGAAAGTAAAAAAAAAAAAAAGAGCAGACTCATGACAAAGAAGGTATTGGTAAAGCTAAGAACTTTGGGCTGCAAACACATTGGCATAATATCAGTTCCCCAAAAGGAACTCAGTTCCTCTCATTAGTGGATCTGTATTAAAAGTGTAGTCAATTATTATGATTATATTTTGTTAATAAACAGTTTGGAAAATTTGTTTTTTCTATTTTTAGGTAAGTACTTGCATAATATCCTTGAAATAACCTCTTTGCTCACAAAGCCTAAAACATTTAGTATCTGGCCCTTTACAGAAAAATTTGTTGATTAATCATAATTTATTCTTTTAAGTGGGGAAGAGTGTCCTTCCTGGACCACATATCTCCAGAAGGTCAAAACTGACTGCTGGTAAGAGAGGTGGAGTAGGGAGTATAATTGTTGGAATGAAACCCACTACATTAACCTAAAGTATGAACCAGGATGACGTATATTAAAAAAACTTACTCCTAATTTGGAATGGCTGGAAGATTGTGAAGAAATGGATAGAAGATGTTGTTTAAAGGTATTTAGTTATCAGATTATCAAGTCATGTATATCATATTAAATAAATTGTTTTGTTGCCTGTAATTTTGGTGTCATATCCAAGAAATTGTTGCCTAGGACAGTGTTATGAAGCTTTACCCCTGTGTTTTATGCTATGATTTTAAACTTGTGAAAGGTCAGTTGCTCTTATTTGCATGGGTTTATTTCTGGCCTCTATATTCTGTTCCATTGGTCCATCTGTCTGTCTTTTGTCAATACCATACTGTTTTAATTTACTGTAGCTTTGTAATATATTTTGAAATCAGGAAGTGTGATATGTCTTCAGATTTGTTCTTTTTTCTCAAGATTGTTTTGGCTATTTGGGGTCTATTGTGTTTCTATATGAATTTTAGAATTGCTTTTTCTATTTCAGTAAAAAGTGCTATTGTGATTTTTTTTCTTAAAATTTTTATTAGAGTATAGTTGATTTACAATGTTGTGTTAGTTTCAGGTGTACAGCAAAGTGAATCAGTTATACATACATCCACTGCTTTTTTTTTTTTTCTTTTAAGATTCTTTTCCCATATAGGCCATTACAGAGTATTGAGTAGAGTTCCCTGTGCTATACAGCAGGTTCTTATTAGCTATCTATTTTATATATAGTATATATGTCAGTCCCAATCTGCAAATTTATCTCTTCCCCACTTATACCCTGGTAAACATAAATTTGTTTTCTATATCAATGACTTTACTTCTGTTTTGTAAATAAGTTCATTTGCATGCTTTTTTTTCTTTTTAAGATTCCACATATAAGTGATGTCATATGATATTTGTCTTTCTGTGTCAGACTTACTTCTCTCAATATGACAATCTCTAGGTCCATCAATGTTGCTGTAAATGTCATTATTTTGTTCTTTTTTATGGCTGAGAAATATTCCATTGTATATATGTACCACATCTTCTTTATCCATTCCTCTGTTGATGGACATTTAGCTTGCTTCCATCTCCTGCCTACTGTAAATAGTGCTGCAATGAATATTGAGGTACTGTATCTTTTTAAATTATGGTTTTATCTGGGTATATGCCTAGGAATGGGATTGCTGGGTCATATGGTACTTCTATTTTTAGTTTTTTAAGGAACTTCCATACTTTTCTCCAGAGTGGCTGTACCAATTTACATTCCCACCAAGAGTGTAGGAGGGTCCCCTTTCCTCCACACCCTCTTCAGCCTTTATTATTTGTAGATTTTTTGATGATGGTCATTCTGACTGGTGTGAAATGATACCTCATTGTAGTTTTGACTTGCATTTCACTAATAATTAGTGATGTTGAGCATCTTTTCATGTGCTTTTTGGACATCTGTATGTCTTCTTTGGAGAAATGTCTATTTAGATCTTCTGCCCATTTTTTGATTGGGTTATTTGTTTTCTTGATATTGAGCTGCATGAGCTTTTTGTATATTTTGGAGATTAATCCCTTGTTGGTTACTTCATTTGGAAATATTTTCTCCCATTCTGAGGGTTGTCTTTTTGTTTTGTTTATGGTTTCCTTTGTTGTGCAAAAGCTTTTAAGTTTCACTGGATCCCATTTGTTTATTTTTGTTTTCATTACTCTAGGAGGTGGGCCAAAAAAGATCGAACTGTGATTTATGTCAAAGAATGTTCTGCCTATGTATTCCTCTAAGAGTTTTACAGTGTCTGGCCTTACATTTAGGTCTTTAATCCATTTTGAGTTTATTTTTGTGTATGGTGTTAAGAAGTGTTCTAATTTCATTTATTTACATGTAGCTGTCCAGTTTTCCCAGGACCACTTATTCAAGAGACTATCTTTTCTCCATTGTATGTTCTTTCCTCCTTTGTCATACATTAAGTGATCATAGGTGCATGGGTTTATCTCTGGGCTTTCTATCCTGTTCCATTGATCTATATGTCTGTTTTTGTGCCAGTACCATACTCTTTTGATTACTGTAGCTTTGTAATACAGTCTGAAGTCAGGGAGCCTGATTGCTCCAGTTCTGTTTTGCTTTCTCAATGTTGCTTTTTCTATTTGGGGTCTTTTGTGTCTCCATACAAATTGTAAGCTTTTTTTTGGTTCTAAATCCGTAAAAAATGTCATTGGTAATTTGATAGGGATTGCATTGAATCTGTAGATTGCTTTGGGTAGTATAGTCATTTTCATAATATTGATTCTTACAATCCAAGAACATGGTATATATGTCCATCTGTTTGTCATCTTTCATCAGCATCTTGCAGTTTTCTGAGTACAGGTTTTTGCCTCCTTAGGTAGGTTTATTCCTAGGTATTTTATTCTTTTTGTTGTGATGGTAAATGGGATTGTTTCCTTAATTTCTCTTTCTGACCTTTTCTTGTTAGTGTATAGGAATGCAAGAGAATTCTGTGTATTAATTTTGTATCCTGAAATGTTGCCAAATTCATTGGTGAGCTCTAGTAGTTTTCCGGTAGCATTTTTAGGATTTTCTATGTTTAGTATCATGTCATTTGCAAACAGTGACAGTTTTACTTCTTCTTTTCCAATTTGGGTTATGTTTATTTCTTTTTCTTCTCTGATTGCCATGGTTAGGACTTCCAAAACTATGTTGAATAAAAGTGGTGAGAGTGGACATCCTTGTCTTGTTCCTGATCTTAGGGGAAATGCTTTCAGTTTTTCACAATTGAGAATGATGTTTGCTGTGGGTTTGTTGTAAATCACTTTTATTATGTCAAGGTAGTTTTCCTCTATGCCCACATTTTTTTTAATTTTTGAATTTTATTTTATTTTTTTTTATACAGCAGGTTCTTATTAGTAATCAATTTTATACCCATCAGTGTATACATGTCAATCCCAATCACCCAATTCATCACACCCCCACCCCCACACCCCCACCGCTTTTCCCGCTTGGTGTCTATACGTTTGTTCTCTACATCTGTGTCTCAATTTCTGCCCTGCAAACCGGTTCATCTGTACTATGCCCACTTTCTGGAGAGTTTTTTTTTTTTTATCATAAATGGGTGTGGAATTTTGTCAAAAGCTTTTTCTGCATCTATTGAGGTGATCATATGACTTTTATTCTTCAATTTGTTAACATGGTGCATCCTATTGATTGATTTGCGTATGTTGAGGAATCCTTGCATCACTGGGAGAAATCCCACTTGTTGATGGTATATGATCCTTTTAATGTGTTGTTGGATTCTGCTTGTTAGTATGTTGTTGAGGATTTTTGCATCTTTGTTCATCAGTGATATAGGTGTGTAATTTTCTTTCTTTGTGATATCTTTGTCTGGTTTTGGTATCAGGGTGATGGTGGCCAAGTAGAATGAGCTTGGGAGTGTTCCTTCCTCTGAAAATTTTTGGAAGAGTTTGAGAAGGATAGGTGTTAGCTCTTCTCTAAATGTTTGATAGAATTTGACTGTGAAGCCATCTGATCATGGACTTTTGTTTATTGAAAGATTTTTAATCAGTTTCAATTTCATTACTTGTGATTGGTCTGTTCATATTTTCTATTTCTTCCGGGTTCAGTCTTGGAAGGTTTCTAAGAATTTGTCCATTTCTTCCAGGTTGTACATTTTATTGGCATATAGTTTCTTGTTATAGTCTCTTGTGATCCTTTGTATTTCTGCGATGTCAGTTGTAACTTCTCCTTTTTCATTTCTAATTTTATTGATTTGACTTCTCTCCCTTTTTTCTTAATGAATCTGACTAAAGGTTTATTGATTTTCTATATCTTCTCAAAGAACCAGCTTTTAGTTTCATTGATCTTTGCTATTGTTTTCTTCATCTCTATTTCATGTATTTCTGCTCTGATCTTTATGATTTCTTTCCTTCTACTAAGTTTGGGTTTTGTTTGTTCTTCTTTCTCTAGTTGCTTTAGGTGTAAGATTAGGTTGTTTATTTGGGATTTTTCTTGTTTCTTGAGGTAAGATTATATTGCTATAAAGTTCTCTCTTAGAACTGCTTTTATTGCATCCCATAGGTTTTGGGTCATCATGTTTCTGTTGTCATCTTTTTCTAGGTATTTTTTGATTTCCTCTTTGATTTCTTCAGTGATCCATTGGTGATTTAGTAGTCTACTGTTTACCTTTCATGTGCTTGTGTTATTTTACAATTTTTTACCATGTGATTGACTTCTAATCTCATAGTATTTTGGTTGGAAAAGACACTTGATATGATTTCAATTTTCTTACATTTACCAAGGCTTGATTTGTGACCCATGATGTGATCTATCCTGGAGAATGTTCTGTGTGCACCTGAAAAGAAAGTGTATTCTGCTGCTTTCAGATTTAATGTCTTATAAATATCAATTAAGTCCATCTTGTTTAATGTATCATTTAAGGCTTGTGTTTCCTTATTAATTTTCTGTTTGGATGCTCTATCCATTGGTGAAAGTGGAGTGTTAAAGTCCCTCACTTTTATTGTGTTACTGTCAATTTCCCCTTTTATGGCTGTTAGCATTTGCCTTATGTATTGAGGTGTTCTTATGTTAGGTGCATAAATATTTACAATTGTTATATTTCTTCTTGGATTGATCTCTTGATCATTATGCAGTGTCCTCCTTTGTCTCTTGTAACAGTCTTTATTTTAAAGTCTATTTTATCTGATATGAGTATTGCTACTCCAGCTGTCTTTTGATTTACATTTGCATGGAATATTTTTTTGCATCACCTTACTTCCAGTCTGTATGCGTCCCTAGGTCTGAAGCTTGTCTCTTGTAGACAACATTTATATGGATCTTCTTTTTGTATCCATTCAGCCAGTCTATGTATTTTGATTGGAGCATTTAATCCATTACATTTAAGGTAATTATCAATATGTATGTTCCTGTTGCCACTTTCTTAATTGTTTTAGGTTTGTTTTTGTAGGTCTTTTTTCTTCCTTTCCTCTCTCGTTTTCTCTTTTGTTTCTTGCCTAGAGAAATTCCTGTAGCATTTGTTGTAAAGCTGGTTTGGTGGCGCTGAATTCTTTTAGCTTTTGCTTATCTGTAAAGCTTTTGATTTCTCCACTGAATCGGAATGAGAGCCTTGTTGGGTAAAGTATTTTTGTTTGCAGATTTTTTCCTTTCATCACTTTAAATATATCCTGCTTCTCCCTTCTGACCTGCAGAGTGTCTGCTGAGAAATCAGCTGATAACTTTATGTGGATTCCCTTGTACATTATTTGTTGCTTTTCCCTAGTTGCTTTTGATATTTTTTCTTTGTATTTAATTTTTTGGTAGTTTGATTAATATGTGTCTTGTCATGTTCCTCCTTGGGCTTATCCTGTATGGGAATTTCTTTGCTTCCTGAACTTGGGTGACTATTTTCTTTCCCATGTTAGGGAAGTTTTCAACTATAATGTCTTCAAATATTTTCTCAGGCCCTTTCTCTTTTTCTTCTTTTTCTGAGACTTCTATAATTTGAATGTTGGTGTGTTCAATGTTCTCCCAGAGGTCTCTGAGACTCTCTTCAATTGTTTTCATTCTTTTTTCTTTATACTGCATCATGGCAGAGATTTCCACCATTCTGTTCCAGGTCACTTATCCGTTCTTCTCCCTCAGTTATTCTGCTATTGATTCCTTCTCGTGTATTTTTCATTTAATTTATTATCTTGTTCATCTCTTCCTGTTTGTTCTTTGGTTCTTCTAGGTCTTTATTAAACTTTTCTTGATCTTCTTGATCTGTGTCTCCATTTTGTTTCTGAGATCTTAGATTACCTTTATTTTCATTACTGTGAATTCTTTTTCAGATAGATTGCATATCTCCTCTTCATCTAGTTGTCCTTGTAGTTTTTATCTTGTTCCTTTGTCTACAACATATTTCTCTGTTGTCTCATTTTGTCTCACTTACTGTGTTTGTCCTCTCCATTCCACAGGCTGCAGGATCATAGTTCCTCTTGCTTCTGTTGTCTGCCCCCTGTTGGTTGAGACTGGTCCAAAGGCGTGTGCCTTTATCCCCTTGATAGGGGGTTTGATTGCTGTGGTGATGATCAGATCCTGCCCTAGATATTGAGAGGGACTTCCCCTTTGTTTGTAGTTGTCACTGCCTTGTCAGGGGTGGAGTCTTCTCCTTAGCTATTGGAGTAGAGGCCTCCAGATCTGTTTCTTAGCTGTGATTCTGAACTGTAGTGCAAGGTGGGTGGGATTAGAGCACTCCCACTGGGAGAGAAGCCACTGAATATTCCTCTGGAGCTATTCACCTATGAATGTGCTCTGTTGTGTCCCCTTTCACCTGCCGTGCGTGCTCACAAAGTATACTATTGTTGGCACTGCTCTCAGTCCTGCCTTAACTGTGGGTATGCTGGCAATTGGTTCTGGTGACTCTCAGGCATTGTTTTCACCTGGTCACTGGCACAGGTCCACTGAGGTCAGGTCCCAGGACTGTAGTAGTTGTGCACCTGGACCCACTGTGAGATCTATGGAGGCAGCTCAAACTCTGGTCTGGCCCAACCCCCATGTGCACATGCCCACAGAGCCCAGAGCTACTAACAGACCCATCCTAGCTGCAAGAGCACTTGTTGTCCTTTCAGATGTTTCACAGGTGCTGAATTTGGGAAGCCATCAGTGATGGTGTAACTCCACAGTGTGCACAGCTGCAAAGAGAGATTTCAGCTCTTCTTCCTTAGTAGCACAGCCCCTGGGGCTCAGATGTCATTTCAGCCCCTCCTCTGGGCAGATTTCCTAGTACAGGGATCTATCTGTGGCTTCCCAGGACAGTGAGGCAGGTCCCAGCACCCACTCGTGGATTTCCTAGTAGTGTGAGGTTGCTGCATGCTTCTTGGATGTTGGGCAGCTCCTGGCACCCACTGACAGATTTCCTGGTGGGGGCAGTAATCTGCACCCTCCTGGGACTGTGAGGCAGATCTTGGCATCCACTGCCAAATATCCTAGTAGCAAGAGCGATCTGCATGCTCCTGGGACAGCAGGGTGGGTTCCAGCATGCACTGACAGATTTTCTAGTAGAGAAGCTATCTGTGCCCTCCCAGGACAGTGTGGGCAGGTCCTGGGGCTCACTGGTGAAATTCTTAGTGTCTGGATCTGTCTGTGCCCTTCCAGGTCAACGGGGATAGGTTCTGTGACCTGCTGGTGGGATTCCTAGTTTTGTGAGTTTTCCATGCCCTTCTGGGTCAGGAGGAGCAGGCCCTGGCGTTTGCTCACGGATCTGGAAGAAGTGACCCATGCCTGCCTCTGGAGACCAAGATGGTGGCAGCAATTTGCACCTGCCCCCTGTCCTCCTGTAGGAGGGATCCTGGTGCCCAGGAGTGCTCACAGCATTAGAAATTCTTATGGTGGTCCTGTCCCTCTCCTTGTGCACTTCCCAAGAATGGTGACTTGCCTCTCTGGTGGGCCCAGGCTTCTTCCTAGTACACCCTCAGTTGCCGTAGCCCAACCTCTTCAGGCTCTTTCTGTACCTAACCATGGTCCTCTCTCTGGGACTGAGATTCAGAGTCTGAGTTTCAGCACCCAACCCCCACTCTGTTGGGGAGCACAGAGTGGTGGTGCCGAACCTCTGCTCGTTTACTCTCTGTTCTGCCTTCTACAAACCAGTTGCTGCTCTTTCAGCCCTTTTAGGCTCTGAAACTCCCCCTGTGTCCAGTCTAGCTTCTCTGCTGGTGAGGAGCCTTCCCAAGGTGTGGGAAGCTTTCCTCCTTCACAATTCCCTCCTGGGGCTCAGGTCCCATCCTGATTCTTTCTTTTTCTTTTTCCTTTTGCCCTACCCAGTTATATGGAGGTTTTCTTGTCTTTTCGGACATCTGTGGTCTTCTGTTGGAATGCAGTAGCTGTTCTGTGTGAATCATTCCACTTGTAGATGTATTTTCAATGCTTCTGTGGAGGGAGGTGAACCTTGTTTCCTTCTCCTCTGCCATCTTGACCCCGTCCCTGCTATTGTGATTTTGATAGGGATTTCACTGAATCTGTAGATCAAGTACCTTGAGTAGTATGGACATTTTAACAATCCATGAGCATGGAATATGCTTGCATTTATTTGTGTCTTCTTTATTTTATCACTAGTTTGTAGTTTTTAGTGTACAAGTGTTTCACCTCCTTAGTTAAGTTTATTCCTAAGTATTTTAATTTTGTAATGCTATTTTAATTAGCTTTCTTAATTTCTTTTCCACATAGTCCATTGTTAGTGTATAGAAACACAATTGATTTTTATATGTTGATTTTGTATTCTGCAACTTTATTGAATTTGTTTATTTGTTCTAACAGATTGTTTTGTGTGTGCTGTGTCTGTAGAATCTAGTAATCCCACCTCTGGGTATTTATCCAAAAGAATTGAAATCATGATCTCAAAGAGGTATTTGCACTATCGTGTTCACTGCAGGATTATTCACAATAGCTAAAATGTGGAAACAACCTAACTGTCCATTGATGGATGAATGAATAAAGGTAATGTGGTATATACATACAATGGACTATTATTCAGCTTTAAAGAGAAGGAAATCCTGCTATATGTAACAACAGGTCAGTCATTGAAGAACAACACTATATGAGTCAACTTAAATGAGGCATTGAAAATATAGTCAAACTTATAGAAGCAGAGAGTAGAATGGTGGGGGAGGGGAAAGTGGGGAGTTGCTATTCAATTCCTGTAAAGTTTCAGTTATACAAGATGAATAAGTTTAGAGATCATGCCTATAGTTACCAATACTATATTTTCCACTTAAAAATTTGTCAAAAGAACATGTTAAATGTTCTTACTACAGTTAAGAAAAGCAGGGCAGAAAAAAAAAGAATTTGAATTTTATCCACCAAATAATGGGGATCAGCTGAAAGATTTTAATAATGGATGAGGTGATAGAAATGGAATTTTATAAGCTAAAAAATCCAACTGAGTACATTATTTTTTTTTCCCTTACTCACTCCCCCATGAGTAAATTTCAAAGATCTTATTGGCTTTATTCAGTGATTTGTGAATCCGACAGCCTCCAATCTAGGAGACAGAAAAGAACTCTGAAGAACTGTATAAAGCAAAAGATTTTGTAGGCAGAAGACAACAGTAACAAGGAAGTTACACTAGGCATTTGCTGATGGGTTAAAGCAGAGTTATGTCCCTTATACGGAGCAAAGGGAAGTCTTGGAGCTGGTCATGTAACTTGTGCTGAGCAGGCAATGCTGATTGGTTGCTCCAGGACTATCTTTTCTGGGAGAGTCAAATATAGAAACTTAGTTAAGTTTTGGTTTGCTGATGTGGGGCTTAGCCTGAGTGACTCCCATCTTGAGCCTAATCTGGTTACTTTTAACACTATCTTAGCAGAGTATGGGGTATGCATTGGAGTGGGGCAAGGCTAGAAGCAAAGGTTCATTTAGGAGGGAGTTTCAATGTTCCTCATTAAAGCAAAAAATGGAGCAGATGTGGCAGGGATGAAGATAGATGGACTCTTGGAAGAATTTTTATTGTATTCTTGATGGGAGAATTCAAGATCCCTCTCAGGTCTGAGCTATAGGGTGAATGCCAGTACTATTAAATATAACAGTAAATATAACCAAGAGGAAAGAATTGTAAAGGAAGAGTTTAAAATTTGTTAAGTGCAAGAAGAAAAGTTCAGTCAAAAGTTGAAAGTTCTCTGGGCCAGGTCTGGGTATCTTACTTTAGGCTGTTATACATGGCTGAGGTTAATTAGTTATTTAATGATAAGGTCTGACAAATATGGTTATTTGAAACTGAATTGTCATTAGTTGGAGCCTGATATAAAATATTTAACTTTGAAGGTATCGTTTCTAGTCATTTCTTGTGTGAAAATTTCTTGACATGGTCTAAAAAAATTATGGATCCTGCTGGAATAAAATTATGCTTTTGGTATGTATGCATTAATAAAATACCTACTGATAAAATGCCACCCTGAATTTTTATTTATCAAAACAGAATCTCATGCATTTAAAATAGAACATTCAATAGAAATAGTGCATTTGTGTATGCAATGCATTATTTGTTCAATCAACAGAAAACATTTGGTGAGCATATGGTGTTACAGAACCTTGAAATTAATCCAAGGACTCAAGAGGCCTGCAGCCCACCATGTGGTGCTTGATTTTATGGTTTAATTATCATATCATAGAAATAAAAGCAGGAAAATCTTAGAAAGTCAGATAGAACCATCTAACTACTAATAATTGAAATGCTCTATAAACTTCAAAATCCAGTCCTGCTTAAAATTTTTTAATCAATAAAATTCTGACATTTCACTGGGAAGAACATCACTTCTTCTAAAACCACCTAAAACAAGAGATCCTTCTTATGAACAAGAGTTCTCTTGGCTCAAGCCTAAATCTTTGTTAAACTGATTTTCCCTTCATCCCATTTTAGCATTTTATTAATCTCTAGGTTTACTCGTTTGCAATGCCTTACATTGCAAAAAAAGATCCGATCTCAGCATCATTCTTAGTCTGGGCTACATATATTTCTATACAATTAAAATTTTTTCTTTCATTACTGTAAGCACAAATTTGTTAAATCTTAAACAATTTATGCAAGTCTCACTTTCTCATTAGCAAACCCTTATCATCCTATAAGCTGGTGCTAATATTTGTTTAATACATAAAATATTCATTCTCTAATTTAATAATTAATTGTGACTGCCTACAAATATGTTACAGAGAAGTTTGGGTCAAGAGATACCAGAAATGAGGATAACAGTAATTCTAATTTGGCTACAAAAAACACATATTACCCCCCCTCCCCATGTTATTTAATGTTGTAATTAACTCCCCAATAGCCAAATTCTGAATAAAATCTTTTTAAAAAACTTTATTTTTTGGTCTACATTTCAGATACCTTTTTCACATATAGAAGTAGGGTGTACATGATAAATTATAAAACAAATGGAACCATTGTAAAGCAATTATACTCCAATAAAGATGTTGAAAATAAACAAAAAACAACAACAACAAAAAAAAACAAATGGATTTACACAAGTAAATTTTTTCTAAATGCCTCAATTGGATTACTTACACCAAAGTGACTATATTTGTGTTGCTTCATGTGCTCTCTAAAAGGAGTGAGTTACTTTTAATTTTTTTCCTTAATAATGTTCTTGGGCTCTCTGTCAGCCAGAATAAAATCAATTTAATTTAGTTGATAGTTTGTCTAATTAATAATTTTATATCTTTCATAAATTCCCAGAAAGAAAATGAAATGACTATATACTGATCTGCAATTCACGTCTGCAAAGAAGCCAAAGGAAAAACACTTCTTTAAAAATGTCTTGATTTTTAACAAAAATCATGTGGGTGAGGGCACCAATCAAGCCAGAAGTGTCCTAGTGTGAGGGAGTAAAAGATGAAGTCAAGACTCTAGAACTGGGGTCGGGATCGCTAAATATTCCTTACTCTTTATGATATCTCTTGCCCTGCTTAGCTATGCCAAGTTGAAAAGACTAATAAACGTTACCCAAGTATCTTCCTGTTACATTTAAGCTACTGTGAGTCTCTGAAGCCCTGGTAGGAATCTAAAGAGTCAGTGTGCCTAAAAGAAAATGGGCCGGTTTACAAGTATATATAGACCCTTACACATATTCTGATCATACTCTGGGAAAACATATGTTAAAGAGCTACAGCCTGAAACCTCACTAAAGGCCACATTTTTGTCCTTTACAGAGCTGCCTTTACAGGGTTTAAGTAGTAACAGAACAAAGAACTGGCCCCTGTTTGTCTGCATAGCAGGCAGTATATTTAGGCAGAAAATGCAAGTCCCTATATGCAATAAATTCAGGCTGAGAAATGCCCTCTGATGATTACAAAATGTCCTAAACTTTATTCCTCACTGATATCCAAAAGTTTAGAAGTGATAATTCTTCTCACTGAGTTAATTTTTTTCCTATTGAAGTGAAAACACACTTAGTGTGTTCTCAGTGTTATCACTTATCCCATATTGAGACTCCATTAACTTGATCTTTTCCAGTGGACCAGGCAGCTAAAAATAAATCTTCAATGAAGGAGACATATACTGATGTGATAGTTTCAAGGTGTTTATGAAATTAGCAAGAGAAGTTATCTGTTGGACATGTAGGATTGGAGCTAAAATGAGACAGATAATTTGGAGATAAAAATTCAGTTTAGTCAGGATGTCATTGATAGTGGATGACAGAGGGAACTAAGGATACTGGAGGAATAACAGCATTTTTTTTTGAAGAGTACTATTAAAAAAAATTTATTTATTTATTTGGCTGCACCAGGTCTTAGTTGCAGTTCATGGGATCTTTGTTGCTGTGTGAGGGATCTTTGTTGTGGCATGAGGGATCATTAGTTGTGGCATACAGGCTCTTAGTTGCTGCATGTGGGATCTAGTTCCTTGACCAGGGATTGAACTTGGGCCCCCTGCATTGGGAGCACAGAGTCTTAACCACTGGACCACCAGGAAAGTCCTATAACAGCATTTTATATTTTATTTCATTTATTTTATTATTTTATTTTATTTTATTTTTAGGCTGCTCCATGCAGCATGTGGGATCTTAGTTCCCCGACCAGGGATCAAACCTGTGCTCCCTACATTGGGAGTGCAGAGCCTTAACCACTGGATCGCCAGGGAACTCCTGGAATAACAGAATTTAAATACAACATTGTGTTTTTCTCTGAATGCATAAATCAAATATATTTATGTCATAAAAATTAGAAAATACAGAAAAAAATGAACAAAAGTTCTGCAATGCAGAATCATTTTTAATACTTTGAATTATAACTCTCTAGTAGTTTCTATGCATATCTATACATTCTTCTTCTAAACAGAGTTAGTATTGTAGTGTTTGAAAATAGCTTTTATTACCTCTTAACAATAAACGGCAAGCACATAGCAAAATCTGGGCAAGAACATAGATCAGGTTCATAGACCGCTGGAACCTCTTTTACACTGAGATTATTCACAAATATATCTGTAGGACACAATGTGTAGAATTTAGATTAACTGATTAAAGGATCTGTGCATTTAAAAATTGATGTGCATACATTGACAAATTTCATTACAAAGAATTTACACTTAAGTTTACAAAACATCATCAACTGTGTTTACTAAAGTGTGCATGATCAAACTTTTCGAACAGGTAAAAATCATAATCTTGCATTTGAATGTGCATATCTTAACAAGGAGTAGTTTTGAATATCAGTGCCTGTATCAGTACAGTTCTCCCTATATCTCAAAGAAGTCTTTAGCCATTGTTATTGATTTACCCTTTGCGTGTTACATGCATTTTTCAACTTTATTGAGATATAACTGACATACTGTGCAAGTTTAAGGTATATAGTGTTGATTTGGTACACATATATTGCAAAATGATTACCATGGAAGTGTTAACTAACGCTTCCATCAAGACACATAATTACCATTTCTTTTTTTTTGGTGGTAAGATTTACTCTTATTGACTTTTAAGTATGTAATACAGTATTGTTAACTCTAATCACCATATTGTACATTAGATCCCCAGAACTTAATGACCTTACAACTGGAAGTTTGTACCCTTTGACCACAATTTCCCCATTTCTCCAACCCTCCAGCTCCTAATAACTACAATTCTGTTTCTGTTTCTATGAGTTCAGCCTTTTCAGATTTCACATATAAGTGAAATCTTACAGTATTTGTCTTTCTCTGTCTGACTTATTTCATTTAGCATAATGTCCTAAAGAGCCGTCCATGTGGTTGCAAATGGCAGAATTTCTTTCTTTTTCATAGCTGAATAATATTCCATTGTGTACCTATGCCAATATATCATACCTTTTTTATCTCTTCATCTGTTGACAGACACTTAGGTTGTCAGCGTATCTTGGCTATTGTGAGTAATACCACAATAAACATGGGATTGCAGGTATCTCATCAAGATTCTGTTTTTTCATTCACTTTGTAAATATTTTCCTAATTTATTATTTATTTTTTAATTCTTCTGATGCTATTTTTCCTTGAAAAAAATTAAATTTCTCAGCTTTGTTTTCTCTTCTGAATTTTATTTCTTGTATCAAAAAGTGAGATTTTCAAGGATTTTAAACTAATTACCCACATTTTCCTCTAGTTCTTTTACAATTTTATTTTATTTTATTTTTTTTAACATCTTTATTGGGGTATAATTGCTTTACAATGGTGTGTTAGTTTCTGCTTTATAACAAAGTGAATCAGTCATACATAAACATATGTTCCCATATGTCTTCCCTGTTGCGTCTCCCTCCCTCCCACCCTCCCCATCCCACCCCTTCAGGCTGTCACATAGCACCGAGCCAATATCCCTGTGCCATGCGGCTGCTTCCCACTAGCTATCTACCTTACTGCGTTTGTTAGTGTGTATATGCCCATGATTCTCTCTCGCCCTGTCACAGCTCACCCTTCCCCCTCCCCATAACCTCAAGTCCGTTCTCTAAGAGGTCTGCGTCTTTATTCCTGCTTTACCCCTAGGTTCTTCATGACATTTTTTTCTTAAATTCCATATATATGTGTTAGCATACGGTATTTGTCTTTTTCTTTCTGACTTACTTCACTCTGTATGACAGACTCTAGGTCTATCCACCTCATTACAAATAGCTCAATTTCATTTCTTTTTATGGCTGAGTAATATTCCATTGTATATATGTGCCACATCTTCTTTATCCATTCATCCGATGACGGGCACTTAGGTTGTTTCCATCTCCGGGCTATTGTAAATAGAGCTGCAATTAACATTTTGGTACATGACTCTTTTTGAATTTTGGTTTTCTCAGGGTATATGCCCAGTAGTGGGATTGCTGGGTCATATGGTAGTTCTATTTGTAGTTTTTTAAGGAACCTCCATACTGTTCTCCATAGTGGCTGAACCAATTCACATTCCCACCAGCAGTGCAAGAGTGTTCCCTTTTCTCCACACCCTCTCCAGCATTTATTGTTTCTAGATTTTTTGATGATGGCCATTCTGACTGGTGTGAGATGATAGCTCATTGTAGTTTTGATTTGCATTTCTCTAATGATTAATGATGTTGAGCATTCTTTCATGTGTTTGTTGGCAGTCTGTATATCTTCTTTGGAGAAATGTCTATTTAGGTCTTCTGCCCATTTTTGGATTGGGTTGTTTGTTTTCTTGTTATTGAGCTGCATGAGCTGCTTGTAAATTTTGGAGATTAATCCTTTGTCGGTTGCTTCATTTGCAAATATTTTCTCCCATTCTGAGGGTTGTCTTTTGGTCTTGTTTATGGTTTCCTTTGCTGTGCAAAAGCTTTGAAGTTTCATTAGGTCCCATTTGTTTATTTTTGTTTTTATTTCCATTACTCTAGGAGGTGGGTCAGAAAGGATCTTGCTGTGATTTATGTCATAGAGTGTTCTGCCTATGTTTTCCTCTAAGAGTTTGATAGTTTCTGGCCTTACATTTAGGTCTTTAATCCATTTTGAGCTTATTTTTGTGTATGGTGTTAGGGAGTGATCTATTCTCATACTTTTACATGTACCTGTCCAGTTTTCAAAGCACCACTTATTGAAGAGGCTGTCCTTTCTCCGTACATTCCTGCCTCCTTTATCAAAGATAAGGTGACCATATGTGCGTGGGTTTATCTTGGGTTTTCTATCCTGTTTCATCGATCTATCTTTCTGTTTTTGTGCCAGTACCATACTGTCGTGATTACTGTAGCTTTATAGTATAGTCTGAAGTCAGGGAGCGTGATTGCTCCAGCTCCATTTTTCCTTCTCAAGAGTGCTTTGGCTATTCGGGGTCTTTTGTGTTTCCATACAAATTGTGAAATTTTTTGTTCTAGTTCTGTGAAAAATGCCAGTTGTAGTTTCATAGGGATTGCATTGAATCTGTAGATTGCTTTGGGTAGTAGAGTCATTTTCACAATGTTGAATCTTCCAATCCCAGAACATGGTATATCTCTCCATCTATTTGTGTCATCTTTAATTTCTTTCATCAGTGTCTTATAATTTTCTGCATACAGGTCTTTTGTCTCCTTAGGTAGGTTCATTCCTAGATATTTTATTCTTTTTGTTGCAATGGTAAATGGGAGTGTCATCTTCATTTCACTTTCAGATTTTTCATCCTTAGTTTATAGGAATGCCAAGATTTCTGTTCATTAATTTTGTATCCTGCTAATTTACCAAATTCATTGATTAGCTCTAGTAGTTTTTTGGTAGTATCTTTAGGATTCTCTATGTATAGTATCATGTCATCTGCAAATAGTGACAGCTTTACTTCTTCTTTTCCAATTTGGATTCCTTTTATTTCCTTTTGTTCTCTGATTGCTGTGGCTAAAACTTCCAAAACTATGTTGAATAAGAGTGGTGAGAGTGGGCAACCTTGTCTTGTTCCTGATCTTAGTGGAAATGCTTTCAGTTTTTCACCATTGAGGACAATGTTGGCTGTGGGTTTGTCATATATGGCCTTCATTATGTTGAGGGAAGTTCCCTCTATGCCTACTTTCTGGAGAGTTTTTATCATAAATCGGTGTTGAACTTTGTCAAAAGGTTTCTCTGCATCTATTGAGATGATCATATGGTTTTTCCCCTTCAATTTGTTAATATGGTGTATCACGTTGATTTGTGTATATTGAATAATCCTTGCATTCCTGGAATAAACCCCACTTGATCATGGTGCATGACCCATTTAATATGCTGTTGGATTCTGTGTGCTAGTATTTTGTTGAGGATTTTTGCATCTATGTTCATCAATGATATTGGCCTGTAGTTTTCTTTCTTTGTGACATCCTTGTCTGGTTTTGGTATCAGGGTGATGGTGGCCTCGTAGAATGAGTTTCAGAGTATTCCTCCCTCTACTATATTTTGGAAGAGTTTGAGAACGATGGGCGTTAGCTCTTCTCTAAGTGTTTGATAGAATTCGCCTGTGAAGCCATCTGGTCCTGGGCTTTTGTTTGTTGGAAGAGTTTAGTCACAATTTCAATTTCAGTGCTTGTGATTGGTCTGTTCATATTTTCTATTTCTTCCTAATTCAGTCTTGGCAGGTTTTGCATTTCTAAGAATTTGTCCGTTTCTTCCAGGTTGTCCATTTTATTGGCATAGAGATGCTTGTAGTAATCTCTCATGATCTTTTGTATTTCTACAGTGTCAGTTGTTACTTCTCCTTTTTCATTTTTAATTCTATTGATTTGAGTCTTCTCCCTTTTTTTTCTTGATGAGTCTGGCTAATGGTTTATCAATTTTGTTTATCTTCTCAAAGAACCAGCTTTTAGTTTTAGAGATCTTTGCTATAGTTTCCTTCATTTCTTTTTCATTTATTTCTGAACTAATCTTTATTCTTTCTTTCCTTCTGCTAACATTGGGTTTTTCTTGTTCTGCTTTTTCTAATTGCTTTCGGTGTAAGGTTAGGTTGTTTATTCGAGATGTTTCCTGTTTCTTAAGGTAGAATTTTATCACTATAAACGTCCTTCTTAGAACTGCTTTTACTGCATCCCATAGGGTTTGGGTCATCGTGTCTTCATTGTCATTTGTTTGTAGGTATTTTTTGATATCCTCTTTGATTTCTTCAGTGATCAGTTCGTTATTAAGTAGTGTATTGTTTAGCCTCCATGTGTTTGTATTTTTTTACAGATCTTTTCCTGTAATTGATATCTAGTCTTATAGGGTTGTGGTCAGAAAAGATACTTGATACAATTTCAAGTTTCTTAAATTTACCAAGGCTTGATTTTTGACCTAAGATGTGATCTATCCTGGAGAATGTTCCAAGAGCACTTGAGAAAAAAGTGTATTCTGTTCTTTTGGATGGCATGTACTATAAATATCAATTAAGTCCATCTTGTTTAATGTATCATTTAAAGCTTGTGTTTCCTTATTTATTTTCATTTTGGATGATCTGTCCATGGGTGAAAGTGGGGTGTTAAAGTCCCCTTCTATGAATGTGTTACTGTCTATTTCCCCTTTTATGACTGTTAGTATTTGCCTTATGTATTGAGGTTCTCCTATGTTGGGTGCATAAATATTTACAATTGTTGTATCTTCTTCTTGGATCGATCCCTTGATCATTATATAGTGTCCTTCTTTGTCTCTTCTAATAGTCTTTATTTTAAAGTCTATTTTGTCTGATATGAGAATTGCTACTCCAGCTTTCTTTGATTTCCATTTGCATGGAATATCTTTATCCATCCCTTTACTTTCAGTCTGTATGTGTGTCTATGTCTGAAGTGGGTCTCTTGTAGACAGCATATATATGGGTCTTGTTTTTGTATCCATTCAGCCAGTGTGTGTCTTTTGGTGGAAGTATTTAATCCATTTACATTTAAGGTAATTATCAATATGTATGTTCCTGTTCCCATTTTCTTAATTGTTTTTGGTTTGTTATTATAGGTCTTTTCCTTCTCTTGTGTTTCTTGCCTGGAGAAGTTCCTTTAGCATTTGTTGTAGAGCTGGTTTTGTGGTACTGAACTCTCTCAGCTTTTGCTTGTCTGTAAAGGTTTTAATTTCTCCATCAAATCTGAATGAGATCATTGCTGGGTAGAGTAATCTTGGTTGTAGGTTTTTCTCCTTCATCACTTTAAATATGTGCTGCCAGTCCCTTCTGGCTTGCAGAGTTTCTGCTGAACGATCAGCTGTTAACCTTATGGGTATTCCCTTGTGTGTTATTTATTGTTTGTACCTTGCTGCTTTTAATATGTTTTCTTTGTATTTATTTTTTGACAGTTTGATTAATATGTGTCTTGGTGTGTTTCTCCTTGGATTTATCCTGTATGGAACTCTCTGTGCTTCCTGGACTTGATTAACTATTTCATTTCCCATATTAGGGAAGTTTTCAACTATAATCTCTTCAAATATTTTCTCAGTCCCTTTCTTTTTCTCTTCTTCTTCTGGAACCCTTATAATTTGAATGTTGGTGTACTTAATGTTGTCCCAGAAGTCTCTGAGACTGTCCTCAGTTCTTTTCGTTCTTTTTTCTTTATTCTGCTCTGCAGTAGTTATTTCCACTATTTTATCTTGCAGGTCACTTCTCCATTCTTCTGCCTCAGTTATTCTGCTATTGATCCCTTCTAGAGTATCTATAATTTCATTTATTGTGTTGTTCATCATTCCTTGTTTCATCTTTAGTTCTTCTAGGTCCTTGTTAAATGTTTCTTGCATTTCCTCTATTCTATTTCCACGATTTTGGATCATCTTTCCTATCATTATTCTGAATTCTTTTTCATGTAGACTGCCTATTTCCTCTTCATTTGTTAGGTCTGGTGGGTTTTTATCTTGCTCCTTCATCTGCTGTGTGTTTTTCTGTCTTCTCATTTTGCTTATCTTACTGTATTTGGGGTCTCCTTTTTGCAGGCTGCAGGTTTGTAGTTCCCGTTGCTTTTGGTGTCTGTCCCCAGTGGCTAAAGTTGGTTCAGTGGGTTGTGTAGGCTTCCTGGTGGAGGGGACTAGTGCCTGTGTTCTGGTGGATGAGGCTGGATCTTGTTTTTCTGGTGGGCAGGTCCACGTCTGGTGGTGTGTTTTGGGGTGTCTGTGGACTTATTATGGTTTTAGGTAGTCTCTCTACTAATGGATGGGCTTTTGTTCCTGTCTTGCTAGTTGTTTGGCATAGGGTGTCCAGCGCTGTAGCTTGCTGGTCATTGAGTGAAGCTGGGTGTTGGTGTTGAGATGGAGATCTCTGGGAGATTTTCACCATTTGATATTATGTGCAGCTAGGAATTCTCTTGTGGACCAGTGTCCTGAAGTTTGCTCTCCCACCTCAGAGGCACAGCCCTGATTCCTGGGTGGAGCACCAAGAGCCTTTCATCCACACAGCTCAGAATAAAAGGGAGAAAATGTAGAAAGAAAGAAAGAAAGAGGATAAAAGGAAATGAAGTTATTAAAATAAAAAATAATTAAGAAAAAAAATTTTTAAGTAAAAAATAAAACGGACAGATAGAACTCTAGGACAAATGGTGAAAGCTAAGCTCTACAGACAAAATCTCACACAGAAGCATACACATACACACTCACAAAAAGAGGAAAAGGGGAAAAAATAATAAATCTTGCTCTCAAAGTCCACCTCCTCAATTTGGGATGATTTGTTGTCTATTCAGGTATTTCACAGATGCAGGGTACATCAAGTTGATTGTGGAGATTTAATCCGCTGCTCCTGAGGCCGGTGGGAAATATTTCCCTTTCTCTTCTTTATTCTCACAGCTCCCAGTAGCTCAGCTTTGGATTTGGCCCCACTTCTGCATGTAGGTCGCTGGAGGGCGTCTGTTCTTCACTCAGACAGGATGGGGTTAAAGGAGCAGCTGATTCGGGGGCTCTGGCTCACTGAGGCCGGGGGAAGGGAGGGGCACAGAGTGCGGGGCAAGCCTGCAGCAGCAGAGTCTGGCATGACGTTGCACCAGCCTGAGGTGTGCCGTGCTGTGTTTTCCTGGGGAAGTTGTCCCTGGATCCCAGGACTGTGGCAGTGGCGGGCTGCACAGGCTCCCTGGAAGGGACTTGTGGAGAGTGACCTGTGCTCGTACACAGGCTTCTTGGTGGCGGCAGTAGCAGCCTTAGTATCTCATGCCTGTCTCTGGGTTCCATGCTGTTATCCGCTGCTCGCGCCCGTCTCTGGAGCTCCTTTAAGCGGTGCTCTTAACCCCTCTCCTCGCGCACCAGGAAACAAAGAGGGAAGAAAAAGTCTCTTGCCTCTTCAGCAGGTCCAGACTTTTCCCCGGACTCCCTCCTGGCTAGCCGTGGTGCACTAACCCCTTTCAGGCTGAGTTCATGCTGCCAGTCCTCTCCCTGCGCTCCAACCGAAGCCCGAACCTCAGCTCCCAACCCCCCCGCCCCAGTGGGTGAGCAGACAAACATCTCGGGCTGGTTAGTGCTGGTCGGCACCGAACCTCTGGGTGGAATGTCTCCACTTTGCCCTCCGTACCCCTGTGGCTGCGTTCTCCTCCGCGGCCCCGAAGCTCCACCCCCTCCACCACCCACAGTCTCCACCCACGAAGGGGCTTCTATTGTGTGGAAATCTTTCCTCCTTCACGGCTCCCTCCCACTGGTGCAGGTCCCGTCCCTATTCTTTTGTCTCTGTTTATTCTTTTTTCTTTTGCCCTACCCAGGTACGTGGGGAGTTTCTCACCTTTTGGGAGGTCTGAGGTCTTCTGCCAGCATTCAGTAGGTGTTGTGTAGGAGTTGTTCCACGTGTAGTTGTATTTCTGACATATCTCTGGGAAGGAAGGTGATCTCCATGTCTTACTCTTCCGCCATCTTCCTCCTCTCTCTCTGTTATTATTAACTCCTTTGTTCTAGTAACTTAGTTTTTTTTCTAATTTCCTGGGTTGAATTCTTAGATTATTTATTTTTATTTGTTCCCTTCTTTCCATTTTCTGTTACTATATATGCATTTTAATTTTTAATTTGAGTTAATTCAGAAAATTATAGAAAGTACACATGAAGTAAATGACTAAAACACTAATACCACAACTATAGATAGCTACATTTAATATTTTGAGGTATGTTGCTCACGTAATTTTTATATTCATCTAAAATTATAAATAGGTGGGATCATGTCATAATGCTGTATTATAACCAGAGATTTTCCTTAACAATTAAATAATACACATTATTTTATGTTCAAACACACACACGTCCCATAATAATTATCACTATCATCATCTTTCGTGACACCAGATAATTTTATTTAACTTACACTCCTTATATGAACAAAGACTTACTTTCAAGGTTTCACCTTTGTGTGTGTATGTGTGGGTGTGTGTATATATATGTGTATATATATATATATATAGATATATATATAGATATATATATATATTCTTTCTCAACTTATTTTCTTTTCTCCCTGCTCTTTCCTTTTCCACCTTATTCCCTGTAGCTAAACAATGTTAATAATCTGGTTATATCATGAAATGCACATTTGAAGACATTTGTGTGTATTTGCTTTAGGAATCTCTCAATTAATAACACATAATGGAAATTCCTTATCAGTTATATATCCAGTTCATCAGTTATATATAAAACACATTCTATGTAATAGCTGCATAATAAACCATGGCTAGTTTATTCAACCATTTTCCTAATCATGGATTTTAGAATCATTTCCAGTTTTTGAGCACTTCAAATATCTCTTTTTCATGTATCCTTCTATACTGCTACCTTTTCTTCACAGAACAGATTCCCAAAAGTGAGTTGCTGTTTCAAATTACGCATTTATGTTGAACTTTAATAATAATTGCCAGATTGCTTTCCAAAATTATTGTAGTAATTGACATTTCCATCAATGATGTAAGATAGCCTTAGTTTTCCTAATCTCACCAGCATTGAATGCTGGCATTCAACATCTGCAACATATTATTGCAGAATAATATATGTATACAAAAATATACAAATTATAAATACAGTTTGGAGAACTTTAAAAATATAAACACATGCAATCAAAAAAACAGAACATTAGAAACATTACACATCCAAGGGGGGGAAGCTGGGAGTGGGGGGTGAGGGGTGGGATGAATTGGGAGACTGAGGTTGACATATATACACTAATATGTGTAAAATAGATAACTAAACCTGCTGTATAGCACAGGGAACTCCACTTCTCTGTACAGTAGAAACTAATGCAACATTGTAAAACAACTATATCCCAATTAAAAAAATAAGTTACAGAACCCTCCCTTGTGACCCCTTCTGGGAAACCAAGGTAGCCATTATACTGACTTCTAACAAAATAGATTTATTTTGACTGTTTATTATCTTTATATAAAATTAATTATATAGTATGTAATCCATTGTGTTTGGCTTCTTATGCTATCATGTTTTGTGAGATTCATTCCTGTTGTTTCATGCAGCAAGAGTTCATTCCTTCTGACACAGAAAACTTTTGAAGATGATTAATATGTTTATTACCTTGATTGTGGAGATGGTATCATTGGGTTAGATGTATGTCTAACTCACCAAATTGTACACATTAAATATAAGCATATTTTTTGATATCAATTATACCTCAGTACAGCTGAAAGATTGCTCTATAGTACTTAACTATGTGAATGTATAATTATGTATTTATCCAATGTACTGTGGATGCACACTTATGTTGTATCTCAGTTTTCAGCTACTACAATCTCTGCCTTCTAAATTGGAGTATTAAGACTATTCACATTTAATGTGATTGCTGATAAGATTATATATAATTTATCTTGCTATTTGTTTTATAATATTCCCATTTGGTTTTTTGTTCTTTATCCTTAGTTGTTAACTCTTGGATTATTGAGTATTTTTATGAATCCATATTATCTCTTTTTTTTGGATTATTATCTATATGTAAGGCCCCTTGAAGTTTTCCCACAGATCACTGATGCTCTTTACATTTTTAAAAATTCTTTTTTCTTTGTGTGTTTCCCTTTGAATAATTTCTATTGCTATGTCTTCAAGTTCACTAATTTTCTCTTCTGCTTCCCTAATCTGCCACTCAGGAGAGTTTTTATCTCAGCCACTGTAATTTTCATCTATGAAAGTTTGATTTGAATAATTTTATGTACTTTCATATCTATAGCTAAAATATTTAATATATGGAATTGTTATAACAAGTGTTTTTAATGTCCTTGTCTGCTGATTCTAACATCTTGTCAGTTATGGGTCAGTTTGGATTTATTTATTTTTCTTGTCATCATGGATTATATTTTCTTGTTTTTCATATGCCTTGTAATCTTTGATTAGATGACAGAATTTATTAGTTTTACCCTGTATAGTCCTGTATGTATTTGGTATAAATATAAGCATTTTGAGCTATATTTTGTAATGCAGTTAGGTTACTTGGAAAAAGTTTGATCCTTTCAGGTCTTGCATTCAAGATTTCCTGGGAAGAACCACAGCAGAATTTTGTCTGAGTCTAATTATTCCTCACTACTTAGTCAAGAATATTCTGGGTACCCTACCCAGTGCCCTGTGAATTATGAAGTTTTTCACTCTGGCTGATTGGAACATCACTCTTTTTTGCATATTCCCTGTGTACTATACCTCTAATACTCTAAGGTAGTTTTTTTCTCTAATCTTGGATATTTTCTTGACAAGCTTACTGATCTATAGATGAATATTCAAAGGAAACCTATGTTTCTCTGTAGGCCTCTCTGTGTGCACCTTTTACTATCTTGTACTCTGATCTACAAATTCTATCCTTTTTCTCCTCTCCCAAATTTCAAATTAATTTCTGAACTCAAGGAAACTCTTGGTCTCTATCTGTGTTCCCTCTCTATGTGTTGTACCCTGGGGACTTTCTAAAGACAGTAATCTGGGACAATTGTCAGGCTTATCTTATTTTTTTTCCTATCTCTCAGTGATCATTACTTAATGTTTAGTGTAAGCAACTGAAGTCATACAGAATATGTTTTCAACAACAAAAGTATTATATTAGAAATCAAGAGCAATAATAGGTTTAAAAAAGTTCCAAATATTTAAAGATTAAATAACACATGCCCCCAAAAGACATAGGTCAAAAAGGGATTATAAAAGAAAATAATCTAATTGAGGATGGCCATTATGACTTGTGTTAGGTGATGTCTCATTATAGCTTTGATTTGCATTTCTCTAATAATTACCCATGTTGAGCATCTTTTCATGTGCTTCTTGGCCATCTGTATGTCTTCTTTAAAGAAATGTCTATTTAGGTCTTCTACCCATTTTTTGATTGGGTTGTTTGTTTTTTTGATATTGAGCCACATGAACTGTTTGTAGATTTAAAAAATCTACAAACAGTAAATGCTGGAGAGGGTGTGGAGAAAGGGAACCCTCCTACACTGTTGGTGGGAACGTAAATTGGTACAGCCACTGTGGAGAACAGTATGGCAGTTCCTTAAAAATCTAAAGCTACCATATGATCCAGCAATCCCACTCTGGGGCATATATCCAGAGAAAAACATGGTTTAAAGGGATACATGCACCCCAATATTCATTGCAGTTCTGTTTACAATAGTCAAGACATGGAAACAACCTAAATAACCATTGACAGATGAATGGATAAAGAAGATTTGGTACATATATACAATGGAATATTACTCAGCCATAGAAAGGAACAAAATCATGCCATTTGCAGAGACATGGCTGGACCTAGAGACTGTCATATAGAATGAAGTGAGTCAGAAAGAGAAAGACAAATATCATATGATAGTGCTTAAATGTGGAATCTAAAAAAAGTGATACAAATGAACTTATTTACAAAACAGAAACAGACTCACAGAGAACAAATTTATGGTTACCAGGGGGGAAGGGTGGGAGGGAAGGATAGACTGGGAGTTTGGGATTGACATATACACACTACTATATTTAAAATATATAACCAACATGGACCTACTGTAAGCACAGGGAGCTCTGCTCAATATTCTGTAATAACCTAAATGGGTAAAGAATTTGAAAAGGAATAGATACATGTATATGTATAACTGAATCACTTTTCTGTTCACCTGAAACTAACACAACATTGTTAAACAACTATGCTCCAACATAAAATAAAAATTAAAAAAAAAGAAAAAATCTAACTGAATAATAGGGAATATACTGTATATCAAAATTCAGGAAAGGAATATAACTGAAAAGGGAAAAAATTTAATTCTAAATGCTTACACTACAAAACAAGAAAGACTTAAGATAATTGATCAAAGCTTCAAATTTTAGAAGGTATAAAAACTGTCAATTAAACCCAAAGCAAATAAAGGAAATAATAAAATAATGGCCAAAATCAATGAACTGGAAAACACCTAACAATAGAAAAACGAACAAAGTCAAAAGTTGGGTTTTTGAAAAGATTGATAAAATTGGTAAATTCTTGGCAGAATGATCAAGGAAAAAAGAAGAGAGCAACCTAATTACCAATGACCAATATTAAGTATGAAACCTAATTACCAATATCAAGTATGAAAGAGAGGATAACAATATACACCTAAGAGAAATTAAAAGAATAAGGAAATATTAAGACCAATTTAATGTCAAAATTGTAGTAACTTAGATGAAATAAAAAAAAAAAACATGAAAGGCAACCGTCTTACACCATACACAAAAATTAACTCAAAATGAATTAAAGACTTGAAGATAAGACCTGAAACCATAAAAAACATAGATGAAAAGATAGGCAGTAAGCTCTTTGACATTGGTCTTAGTGATGAAATTTTGAATCTGACACCAAAACCAAAAGCAACAAAAGCAAAAATAATCAACTGGGATTACATAAAACTTAAAAACTTCTATACAGCAAAGGAAACTACAAAGAAAATGAAAAGACAACCTACTGAATGGGAGAAAATAATTGCAAATCATAAATTTGATAAAAGACTAA
The DNA here is from genome assembly GCF_951394435.1 of Stenella coeruleoalba. Lineage (NCBI taxonomy): Eukaryota > Metazoa > Chordata > Mammalia > Artiodactyla > Delphinidae > Stenella > Stenella coeruleoalba. Next base: position 116,257,583 of record NC_137149.1, read on the forward strand.
TACCCAAAATATATAAAGAACTCATATAACCAAATAGCAAAAAATATCCAATCTGATTTAAAAAAAATAGGTAGAAGAGCTGAGTGGACATTTTACCAAAGTAGACATACAGACGTCTAACAGACACATAAAAAGATGCTCAGCATCTCTGATCATCAAGAAATGAAAATTAAGACCACAATGAGATATCACCTCACACATGTTAGAATGGTTATTATCCAAAACACAAGAAATGAAAAGTGTTGGTGAGGATGTGGAGAAAGGAAACAGGCACTGTTGGTGAGAATGTAAATTGTTGCAACCACTATTGAATACAGTTTTCTCAAAAAATTAAAAATAGAACTAGTATATGATCCAGCAATTCCACTTCTGGGCATTTATATAAAGAAAATGAAAACAATAATTTGAAAAGAAATATGTGGTACATGACTTTTTTACAGCTCTATTTACAATAGCCAGGACATGGAAGCAACCTAAATGTCCATCAACAGATGAATGGATAAAGAAGATGTGGCACATATATACAATGGAATATTACTCAACCATATAAAGAAACGAAATTGAGTTATTTATAGTAAGGTGGATGGACATAGAGTCTGTCATACAGAGTGAAGTAAGTCAGAAAGAGAAAAACAAATACTGTATGCTAACACATATATATGGAATTTAAAAAAATAGTTATGAAGAACCTAGGGGCAGGACAGGAATAAAGACACAGACATAAAGAATGGACTTGAGGACATGTGGAGGGGGAAGGGTAAGCTGCGATGAAGTGAGAGAATGGCATGGACATATATACACTACCAAATGTAAAATAGATAGCTAGTGGGAAGCAGCAGCATAGCACAGGGAGATCAGCTTGGTGTTTTGTGACCACCTAAAAGGGTGGGTTAAGGAGTGTGGGAGGGAGACACAAGAAGGAGGAGATATGGGGATATATGTAAATGTATAGCTGATTCACTATGTTACAAAGCAGAAACTAACACACCATTGTAAAGCAATTATACTCCAATAAAGAAAAAAAAGAAAAAGAAAATAAATATGGACTCCCATGTTTATTGCTGCACTATTTACAGTAGCCAAGATATGGAAACAACCTAAGTGTCCACTGATGGATGAATGAATAAAGAAGTGGTGATATATATATATATATATATATCAAAACATGCAACAGAATATTATGCAGCCATAAAAAGAATGAAATCTTGCCATTTTCAATAACATGGATGAACCTTGAGGGCATTATGTTAAGTGAAATAAGTCAGAGAAGACAAATACTATGATCTCTCTTATATGTGGAATCTAAAGAAAAACAACAACAAAAATAAACCCAGGCTTATAGATACATAGAATAGATTGCTGGTTGCAAGAGGCAGAGAGGGGGAGTGGGAGAAATGGGTGAACTGTTTTTTAGTTTAAATAAACTAATTAAATTTAAAAAATATACCGAGTATCAGTACTGTCAATCTTTAGATATGGAGACCCTATTTTAGGATGTATTGACAGAAGGAAAGTTATAGAATACAGAGCAATTCTTGTCCATTCCATTTCTAAAATGTTTCTAATTTATTCATCTCTTTAATGAACCCACTAGATTAACAAAAACCAGGCTCTGATCATCACTCATTAGATTGACTTCTTAACAGATTTCTCTATTTGGGCTCTTGCCCCTTTTGAGAGAGAAGTCAAGGGATTGCTATAAAAAAAAGTAACAGGGAATACTATAATCTATTTAATGTCAAAATGTCAACAACTTAGATGAAAGAAACAAATTCCTTGAAAGAGAAAATATACCAAAACCAAGCTAAGAAGAAAGAGAAAAAATGAACAGTCCAATATCTAACATAGATATTGGAATTTAAAGGAACAATCCTTCCCACAGAGAAAACCTCTAAGCCTAGATGATTTCATCGGTGAATTCTGTCAAATACTTCAGAAAGAAACAATACTAACTATGCAAACTCCTTCATAAAATAGAAAAGGAGGAAACACTAGCTAAAATGTTTTATGAAATGTTTTCAAGATAATAATTTTATAGACTAATATTCCTTATGAGCATAGATACAAAAATCTTCAACAAAATATTAACAAAGTGGTTTGAAGAATACATTAAAAAAAGAATACATCCAAATCATGTGAGACTTATACCAGGAATGTAAGGTTGATGTGACATTAAAAACCTAATTTAATTCATAACATTAAAATACAAAAGTGAAAAACATATCATTTCAAGAGATGCAGAAAAATTATTTGAGAAAATTGAAAACCCATTAGATATTTCAAAAAGAAAAAAGAAAATCTTAGCAAACTACAACCTTAATCTGGTAAACAGCATCTACAAAAAACCCCAATGGTTATTATACTTAATGGGCAAATATTAAACATTTTCACCCCAACCATCCCAGAGGTTAGAAACAAATGAGGTATTCACTATCAACCCTTCTATCACCATTTTACTAGAGGTCCTAACCAGAGCAATAATGCATGAAAATGAAATAAATAGCATTAAGATTTGGCAAGAAGAATAAAAACCATCTTCATTCACAAAGAGTAGAATTATTTACATCACTTATCTTGTCACTTGCACAAGCAGTGTTAAAATCAATATAAGAAGTTTTCAATGTCAAAAAAAGATGTTAATTGTGTACTAGTAATGCCTAGTTGGGCCATGACATTGAAAACAATTCCAACTTTAATAGCATCTAAAAGCATAAAATACATGATAAGTTTTACCAAAATGTATGTTAGACAGCTACACTAAGCATAAAATATTAAGATAAATTAAATAATACAAATAAACACTATTCTATTGTCATGTATTAAAATACAATATACTAAAAGATATACTATGGTCATGTATTAAAAGACTTAATATTGTTAGGATGTCAATTCTCCCTAATTTTATCTACACAGTCAATGTAACCTCAGTCATAATGCTGGAGTGTTTTTCTACAGAAATTGACAAGCTGGTAAAATTTATATGGAAATGCAAAGGCCTGAGAATAGCCAAAATAATATTGCAAAAAAGAGAAAATTTGGCAGATATAATTACCAGATTTTAAGATAAAAATAATCTGGAGAGTGTGGAATTAGTTTAAGGAGAGACAAATAGATCAAGAGGATATAATAGCCAGAAACAGTTTGAAGCATTTACAGTCAATTGATTTTTAACAAAGATGCCAGTGTAATTCAATGTGGGAAAGTCTCTTTTTTAAAAAAAGAAATTTAATTTATTTTTTTATACAGCGGGTTCTTATTAGTCATCAATTTTATACACATCAGAGTATACATGTCAATCCCAATTGCCCAATTCATCACACCATCACACCGCCTCCCACCAAAACTTTCCCCCCTTGGTGTCCATACGTTTGTTCTCTACATCTGTGTCTCAACTTCTGCCCTGAAAACCGGTTCATCTGTACCATTTTTCTAGGTTCCACATATATGCATTAATATATGATATTTGTTTTTCTCTTTCTGACTTACTTCATTCTATATGACAGTCTCCAGATCCATCCACGACTCCACAAATGACCCAATTTCTTTCCTTCTTATAGCAGAGTAATATTCCATTGTATATATGTACCACATCTTCTTTATCCATTCATCTGTCGATGGGCATTTAGGTTGCTTCCATGACTTGGCTATTGTAAATAGTGCTGCAATGAACATTGGGGTGCATGCGTCTTTTTGAATTATGGTTTTCTCTGAGTATATGTCCAGTAGTGGGATTCCTGGATCATATGGTAATTCTATTTTTACTTTTTTAAGGAACCTCCATACTGTTCTCCATAGTGGCTATATCAATTTACATTCCCAGCAACAGTGCAAGAGGTTCCCCTTTTCTCCACACCCTCTCCATCATTTGTTGTTTGTAGATTTTCTGATGGTGCCCATTCTAACTGGTGTGAGATGATACCTCATTGTAGTTTTGATTTGCATTTCTCTAACAATTAGTGATGTTGAGAAGCTTTTCATGCACTTCTTGGCCATCTGTATGTCCTCTTTGGAGAAATGTGTATTTAGGTCTTCTGCCCATTTTTGGATAGGTTTGCTTGTTTGTTTAATATTTAGCTGCATGAGCTGTTTATATATTTTAGAGATTAATCCTTTGTCCGTTGATTCATTTGCAAATATTTTCTCCCATTCTGACGGTTGTCTTTTCGTCTTGTTTATGGTTTCCTTTCCTGTGCAAAAGCTTTGAAGTTTCATTAAGTCCCATTTGTTTATTTTTGTTTTTATTTCCATTACTCTATGAGGTGGATCAAAAAAGATCTTGCTGTGATTTATGTCAAAGAGTGTTCTTCCTATGTTTTCCTCTAAGAGTTTTATAGTGTCCAGTCTTACATTTAGGTCTCAAATCCATTTTGAGTTTCTTTTTGTGTATGGTGTTAGGTAGTGTTCTAATTTCACTCTTTTACATGTAGCTGTCCAGTTTTCCCAGCACCACTTATTGAAGAGACTGTCTTTTGTCCATTGTATATCCTTGTTTCCTTTGTCATAGATTAGTTGACCATAGATGCATGGATTTATCTCTGGGCTTTCTATCTTGTTCCATTGATCTATGTTTCTGTTTTTGTGCCAGTACCATATTGTCTTGATTACTGTAGCTTTGTAGTATAGTCTGAAGTCAGGGAGTCTGATTCCTCCAGTTCCGTTTTTTTCCCCCAAGACTGCTTTGGCTATTCAGGGTCTTTTGTGTCTCCATAAAAATGTTAAGATTTTCTGTTCCAGTTCTGTAAAAAATGCCATTGGTAATTTGATAGGGATTGCATTGAATCTGTAGATTGCTTTGGGTAGTATAGTTATGTTCACAATTTTGATTCTTCCAATCCAAGAAAATGGTATATCTCTCCATCTGTTTGTATCATCTTGAATTTCTTTCATCAGTGTCTTATAGTTTTCTTCATACAGGTCTTAGTTCTCCCTAGGTAGGTTTATTCCTAGGTATTTTATTCTTTTGTTGTAATGGTAAGTGGGAGTATTTTCTTAATTTCTCTTTCTGATTTTTCATCATTAGTGCATAGGAATGCAAGAGATTTCTGTGCATTAATTTGTATCCTGCAAATTTACCAAATTCATTGATTACCTCTAGTGGTTTTCTGGTCGTATCTTTATGATTCTCTAGGTATAGTATCATGTCACTTGCAAACAGTGACAGTTTTTTCTTCTTTTCCAATTTGTAATACTTTTATTTCTTTTTCTTCTCTGATTGCCATGTCTAGGACTTTCAAAACTATTTGAATAATAGTGGTGAGAGTGGACCCGCTTGCCTTGTTCCTGATCTTATTGGAAATGCTTTCAGTTTTTCACCATTGAGAATGATGTTTGCTGTGGGTTTGTCATATATGGCCTTTATTATGTTGAGGTAGGTTCCCTCTATGCCCACTATCTGGAGTGTTTTTATCATAAACAGGTGTTGAATTTTGTCAAAAGCTTTTTCTGCATCTATTGAAATGATCATATGGTTTTTATTCTTCAATTTGCTAATATGGTGTATCACATTGATTGATTTGAATATATTGAAGAATCCTTACATCCCTGGGATCAATCCCACTTGATCATGGTGTATGATCCTTTTAATGTGTTTTTGGATTCTGTTTGCTAGTATTTTGTTGAGGATTTTTGCATCTCTATTCATCAGTGATATTGGTCTGTAATTTTCTTTTTTTGTAGTATCTTTGTCTGGTTTTTGTCTCAGGGTGATGGTGGCCTCACAGAATGAGTTTGGGAGTGTTCCTTTCTCTGCAATTTTTTTTTTTTTTTGTGGTACGTGGGCCTCTCACTGTTATGGCCTCTCCCATTGCAGAGCACAAGCTCCGGATGCGCAGACTCAGCGGCCATGGCTCACGGGCCCAGCCGCTCTGTGGCATGTGAGATCTTCCCGGACTGGGGCACGAACCCACGTCCCCTGCATTGGCAGGTGGACTCTCAACCACTGCGCCACCAGGGAAGTCCTCTCTGCAATTTTTTGGAAGAGTTTGAGAAGGATGGGTGTTAGCTCTTCTCTAAAGGTTTGATAGAATTCACCTGTGAAGCTATCTGGTACTGGACTTTTGATTGTTGGAAGATTTTTTTTTTTTTTTTTGCTGTATGTGGGCCTCTCACTGTTGTGGCCTCTCCTGTTGTGGAGCACAGGCTCCGGACGCGCAGGCCCAGCAGCCATGGCTCATGGGCCCAGCTGCTCCGCATCATGTGGGATCCTCCCAGACCGGGGCACAAACCCGTGTCCCCTGCATTGGCAGGCGGACTCTCAACCACTGCACCACCAGGGAAGCCCTGTTGGAAGATTTTTAATCACAGTTTCAATTTCATTACTTTTGATTGGTCTGTTCATATTTTCTCTTTCTTCCTGGTTCAGTCTTGGAAGGTTATACCTTTATAAGAATTTGTCCATTTCTTCCAGGTTGTCTATTTTATTGGCATAGAGATGCTTGTAGTTGTCTCCTAGGATGCTTTGTATTTCTGTGGTGTCTGTTGTAACTTCTCCTTTTTCATGTCTAATTTTATTGATTTGAGTCCCCTCCCACTTTTTCTTGATGAGCCTGGTGAAAAGTTTATCAATTTTGTTTACCTTCTCAAAGAACGAGCTTTTAGTTTTATTGATCCTTGCTATTGTTTTCTTTGTTTCTATTTCATTTATATCTGCTCTGATCTTTGTGATTTCTTTCCTTCTGCTAACTTTGAGGGTTTTTTTGTTCTTCTTTCTCCAGTTTCTTTAGGTGTAAGGTTAGGCAGTTTTTTTGAGAGATTTTTTCTTGTTTCTTGAGGTAGGCTTTTATAGCTATAAACTTCCCTCTTAGAACTGCTTTTGCTGCATCCCATAGGTTTTGGATCATCGTGTTTTCATTGTCATTTGTCTCTAGGTATTTTTTGATTTCCTCTATAATTTCTTCAGTGATATCTTGGTTATTTAGTAATGTAGTGTTTAGCCTCCATGTGTTTGTGTTTTTTACATTTTTTCCCTGTAATTCATTTCTAATCTCATAGTGTTGTGGCCAGAAAAGATGCTTGATATGATTTCAATTTTCTTAAATTTACTGAGGCTTGATTTGTGACCCAAGATGTGATGTATCCTGGAGAATGTTCCATGCTCACTTGAGAAGAAAGTGTAATCTGCTGTTTTTGGATGGAATGTCCTATAAATATCAATTAAATCTATTTGGTCTATTGTGTCATTTAAAGCTTGTGTTTCCTTATTTATTTTCATTTTGGATGATCTGTCCATTGGTGTAAGTGAGGTGATAAAGTCCCCCACTATTATTGTGTTACTGTTGATTTCCTCTTTTATAGCTGTTAGCAGTTGCCTTATGTATTGAGGTGCTCCTATGTTGGGTGCATATATATTTATAGTTGTCATATGTTCTTCTTGGATTGATCTCTTGATCATTATGTAGTGGCCTTCCTTGTCTCTTGTAACATTCTTTATTTTAAAGTCTATTTTATCTGATATGAGTATTGCTACTCCAGCTTTCTTTTGATTTACATTTGCATGGAATATCTTTTTCCATTCCCTCACTTTCAGTCTGTATGTGTCCCTAGGGCTGATGTGGGTCTCTTGTAGACAGCATATAGATGGGTCTTGTTTTTGTATCCATTCAGCAAGCCTGTGTGGTTTGGTTGGAGCATTTAATCCATTCACATTTAAGGTAATTATCAATATCTATGTTCCTATTACCATTTTCTTAATTGTTTTTGTAGGTCCTTTTCTTCTCTTGTGTTTCCCATTTAGAGAAGTTCCTTTAGCATTTGTTGTACAGCTGGGTTGGTGGTGCTGAATTCTCTTAGCTTTTGCTTGTCTGTAAAGCTTTTGATTTCTCCATCAAATCTGAGTGAGATCTTTGCCGGGTAGAGTAATCTTGGTTGTAGTTCTTCCCTTTCATCACTTTAAGTATATCATGCGACTCCCTTCTGGTTTGTAAAGTTTCTGCTGAGAAATCAGCTGTTATCTTATGGAAGTTCCCTTGTATGTTATTTGTCATTTTTCCTGTGCTGCTTTCAATAATTTTTCTTTGTCTTTGATTTTTTCCAATATGATTACTATGTGTCTCAGCGTGTTTCTCCTTGGGTTTATCCTGTATGGGACTCTCTGCACTTACTGGACTTGGGTGGCTATTTCCTTTCCCACGTTAGGGCAGTTTTTGAGTATAATCCCTTCAAGAATTTTCTCAGGTACTTTCTCTTCTCGTTCTGGGACCCCTATAATGCAAATGTTGGTGCAGTTAATGTTGTCCCAGAGCTCTCTTAGGCTGTCTTCATTTATTTTCATTCTTTTTTCTTTATTCTCTTCTGCAGCAGTGAATTCCACCATTCTGTCTTCCAGGTCACTTATCCGTTTTTCTGCCTCAGTTATTCTGTTATTGATTCCTTCTAGTGTAGTTTTCATTTCAGTTATTGTATTGTCCATCTTTGTTTGTTTGTTCTTTAACTCTTCTAAGTTTTTGTTAAACATTTCTTGCATCTTCTCGATCTTTGCCTCCATTCTTTTTCTGAGGTCCTAGATCATCTTCACTATCATTATTCTGAATTCTTTTTTGGAAGGTTCCCTATCTCCACTTCATTTAGTTGTTTGTCTTGGGTTTTATCTTGTTCCTTCATCTGGTACATAGCCCTCTGCCTTTTCATCTTGTCTATCTTTCTGTGGGTGTGGTTTTTGTTCCATAGGCTGCAGGATTGTAGTTCTTCTTGCTTCTCATTAAAGTCTTTTTAGTGATTGGTGCCAGAACAATTAGATAAAGATATGAAAAATAAATAAATCTAAACCAAAAATTAATTGGGATGAATCATGGATGTGAAAGCTAAAACTGTAAAGCTTCTGGGAAAACAGAATATCTTTCTGGCCTTGGGGTAAGCAAATATTTCTCAGAGAGGACACAAAAAATACTAATGTTAAAAGAAAAAATGATCAATTGAATTTGATCAAAATTAAAAACTTTTATCACTTCCTGGGAAAAATCATTTGTGATACATGTATTTAGGAGAATATATCAAATTTATATTCAGTATATATCCAGAATTTATAGGGATCCACAATTCAATAAAAAACTAAAATATACAATTTTAAAAAATGTACAGTAATCATGAATAAAGAATAGACTTTTCCAAAGAAGATATATGAATGATGAATAGGTGTGATCAACATCATTAATCATCAGATAAGTGCAAATCCAAAGCACTATGGAATTTCCACTATGATGGAAAATATTTAAACATCTGACAACACCAAATGTTGCAAAAGTATGGAACAACTGGATCTCTCATATTTTTCAAGTGAACGTGTAACCCCCATTTGAAAAATGTTTTGGCAGTTTCTTATATAAAGTTCACTATATATATATTCCATGACCTAGTAATTCTGCTGCTTGTATTTTCCTCAGGGACATAAAAATATATGTGCACGAAAAGACTTAGGAAAGAAAATTTATAGCAGATTTAGTCATAACAGTCAAAACCCTGAAATAACCCAAATGTCTATCAAGAGGAGAATGGATAAATAAATTGTAGTGTACTCACAAAATTGAACATGACCCAGTAATAAAGTAAAAATGAATGAATGTACAACAAATGGATGAATCTCCAAAGCATTATATTATGTAAAATAAGCCAGATATAAACAATATATAGTCTATGTTTCCATTTGTATGAAATTGAAGAATAGACAAAATTAATCTATGGCTTGCTATTGGAATAGGGTGGAGGTGATTGAAAATGAACATGAAGGATCTTTATGAAGTGATGAGAATCATCTATATCTTGATTGAGGTAAGTGGTTATATATGTGTATACACTTGTCAAAATGTGTGGCATTATGTACCTAAATCTGTGCCTTTAACTGCAAATTTTACTTTAATTAAAATATAAAATGGTAGGGGTTTGACTGAGTGCTAGGGCTGGCTGGGATTTCAGCAGTGCTGCAGAAATTCAGTGAATATTCCAGTGAATTGGTACCAATTTGATGTACACAATGAAGGCAAACAGAAAACTACTGGGTGTCTTCTGCCCCTTTTCTTTAGAATGTTTTGTCTGCTCTTTCCCCTCCATGTCTCCCTCTCTCCATAGAAAGCACTCTCTCTCATACACCTCATTCTGAATAGGGTGAAAATCAGGAAGTAATTATCACAAGAATTTTCTATTTTAAGGTTCAGTAAACTTATGTAATTATGTGTTGAATGAATGAACTCCCAGCTATTAAAAAAAAACCCTGATAATTAATTAAAATGTTTTCTTATAGAGAGTTATGAGAGCTTGCAGATAATTTTAACTAAAAGGATTGAGTGTTGCTGTCATGAGTATACGCAGTTTACATAAGGAGATACTTATCTAAGATTTTCCACCTTTGTCCAGGACCCTTCACTTAGCATTGCTCTCCACAGTGGTTCAGCTATTACTTTGCTCCTGCCTCTCTCTTATCTCACAGTTTCTGCTTCCTGGTTTGGTCCAGGCCCTGTTCAGATGCTGATGCTTAGTTCCATGACCCCTTTAAGACTGCTCCCTTGAAATCGGCTGTTGCTCTGACTCTCCAACTTTAAGCGTTGCCTGATGCAGATTCACCCACTGGTCTTCCCAGCATTATGGAGTATATTACATGCTCCTTGGAACCCTGTTCACCTCACTTGTCCTTCCAGCCAATCTCTGTCAGTAGAAAACAGAACTGGAGAGGAGGACAACAGGAGAAAACTCATGAGAGGGACTTACGCTTGGGAATAACAGAAGATATTGTAAAGAATGCTATTAATTGTTGAGTTTTCTGCAAGGACAACATAACTCTGTTGTACAGTCATACCTGTAAAAATGTGCTGGTGGGCAAAGTGTAATCAGTAAGAGATGTTGAATAATCTATCAGTACAAGTGATTAGCACTAATAGCAAAACTCTAAGCTCAAGGTATATGCTCAACTATGTTTTTGCATAGCACCACATCACAATATCAAAAGTTCCAAAATTCCATTAGTATACTTTAAATTATATCCACTAGAGGAAAAAAAAGCTGCTGGGACCTGTATTTTAATGAATACTCATGACTATAATCATCTGTTTCATGTTGTCTTGGAATGTAATGACAGTTATAAGTAATTCTCATGAGGTCCTCCTAGGTAAGGAATGCCTACATCTAATTTTAGACATTTAAGCTAAACATCAGAAAGTAAATGTAAAATCCTTATAATGGAGACAAACCAGGTTTGTATATCTCCTGTGGAGCTTTAGAGGTCATAAGCTATTAAGTGTACTGTATCTGTCCATTTGTGGCTTTTTGTGCCTTTGACAAAAGCTGTTTATATGGAGTTGTCCTTGTAGTAGTAAGTAGGAAGATTTTACTTCCAGTAAATTATTTTTCCTGGAACAAAAAGGCAGAAGAAATCCTTCAGGGTCAAACTTCTCTTATTATTACTTCAGTGAATCTAAAATTACATTATCTCTGTTCCCCTAGACTCTGTTGTTACATCCCTCAATATGGTCAAGTCTGATGGGATCCAGATATAATTGTAGATCTATTTTAAGTGATGGTATTTGGCTCCAACTTAATATACACAGTGCACTCAGCAGTTCTGACTCTAAATACATCCACTGAATCCACTTTTCTCTTCCCTTCAATTGCATTCTCAAAACAAGACTCCGATTTTCTTCTATCAGAGAACAGGAATAATTGCACAATAGATCTATGTGTACTTAGAGGCTGATTGTAGCTTATTCTATCCTAATAGATGACATTTTTAAATGTGTTGATGTTCAAAATGATAAGCACCAGTATGATATGTATCATCTTCGATTATCAACTGGTTGGTAACTCTCACCAAGGAGCTTTTATGCAGAACAGCTTATATCCAAATTATTTTTGTTCACATTCCAAAATGCATTCCCCCACTGTCTTCACCCTGTCCTACCCACAGGCCACTGGTAAATACTTTCACAGGGCCCTGGTAGGAATTGTGTGTCATATGGAAAAAGGTTAATAACCACTGTTACATAGTTGGATGGTTTATAAACAGGCAATATACAATATCGAATGATAGTGTACATCATCGTGATTTTGTTTGTAATTAAATGTGTGTATTTGTGCATATATACATATCTGTACTTTTTTTTTTTACGATGTGTGTTACTTTCCTATGAGAAGGGCAAAAAACAAATTTAAAATCTTCAATTGTTTTTTCTTTGTTTCTTTTGAAGATAATGCAGCATGTTTAAATTTTAATGTGACAACTCACACCTGTAGCATATGTGGTGTTTTGCAAGTAATTTGTTAAAGTGTTTAAACTTGGTAATGATTTTTTTATAAAGGAGAGTAGATTCAGGGTTAGTCGTTTCTGTTTACTTCCATTCACTTACACATTCACCAATTAAAAAGAAAGAGTTGGAGTTACAGATAACATGTGAATGTCATAACTCACAGTCTTTCCTATAAACTCTTCCATACCCAGGAAAACTTGTAAAGTATATGGACATCTGACCAGTGTACCAAGGCAGAAAAAGGTCAGTGATCTAACAGACAGGTGTCTTTTATAAATCTTCACAAATCAACCCTTAGTAACCCTTTGTTAAATAAAACTCCTACCTTTGTTTAATGTCATAAGACATAATCATGAAGATGTTTGTATTCTCCACTATTTTTGTGTTTCTTTAGACTTTGTTTTCTTAAGGAAAAGTAAACTCTTTATCTTTTGTTGCCTTATAATTTAATATTTCATCTCATGAACTTGAAAATTTTAAAATTATTTTCTCCCTGAAACATCATTTCCTTTGCTCATCCTAGGAGGCTAACTCAGAATGTATATCCTTGTGTGGTTTTTAGATTGTTGTTTTTAAAGTCTTGGTATAAATCTTTCTTCCTCCTTTCCAAAATGGTCTTTACTGGTACTTTACTCCTTAGTCCACCTGTACTAATAGGCCAGTTTTAAAGAGTATCTTTTTTTTTTTTTCTGTTGCAATTTCTTTATTGAGGGAAAAGGAAAATTTTTTTCCTTATAAGGTAATAAAATACTGATTAGTCTTGGCAATTTATTTGACTAAGCAACTTTAGAGTACTAAAACAAAAATAGTTCTTTAACATTTATCAAATAAGTAAAAAGTCAGCAATTTGTTACAGCTTCTGAAAAAAATGGTAAAATTGTAAAGCAGAGAAAAATTTCCCAAGCCATCTGTGTATTTTTCTCCTTTATTAAGGGAGAAAAATATCTTCATGAGTCTGCTGAAAGATCATCTAACATTGCAGAGGTAGTCCTGGAATGTCTTAAATCTCCTTTCTGTTGATGAATCCTTTTTCAGTCTTCCTATGCAGAAGACTATTTAAAGTCCTATCACACAGCAGCTACATATCTGGTGCAGTATAGCCATAATTGGTTCACTTGTGCCTGATGCAAAAGCTCTCAACTCCCGGTCTTGCATTACATTATATACAAACTTGTCCTTCATCTAATATATTAAAAACTACCAAATAATCTTCAGAATGTCAAAGCTACAAAACAGATACATATAAAGTTTTTTGTTTGTAATATACATATCCCAAGTTTCCATTTTCTGGAAAAGACAGAACCCAAAAGTTATACATTGTGAAAGCCACTTTACAGGTGGCTTTATTTAGATGACCCAAGATGAATTAGTGCCATTATTGTTGTATAGCTGTGAAATAGATCATCATCCTTTACCTCATTACATTTCTTCAATATAAAGTTTCCAGTGACTATGCGATCACATCCAATTTCTCCATTTCCAAAGAAGCCAAATAAAGGAACACTAGGAAAAAACTTTCTAAATGCATCAGCCTCCACATTCCCCTTGTCTCTATAATACTGAAAGCCCCTACCAACACACGCAAACATGAAGCCAATGGTATTCTGCTCTGGAATGTTGGCTGCTTTGAGGCGCTGCATCGCAGCCTCAGCAGTCTTCTCGTCATTGACATCCTCATTGAGAAGCACTGTGGCACTCTGGATACGATGTCCACTAAATGATAGTCCAACCACACCGGTGGCATCAATATCCAGAGGGGTCTTTTCAGAGGTCAGCGATGCCAGGTTGTCCACCTGGCCTCCAGCCAAGATGACATTCATATCACTGAAAGTGCTCACTACATGCTGCAGATAATTATTGGCTCCCACTTTACAACAATTATAGCCAAATACAAGGACCACACGAAGCTCAGGGTTATCTAAAAGACCTACTTCAGTGAGTTGATGCCTTTCTAGTGTTAATTTCTTTGGATCCATAATAAAATGAAAGGGTTTTATTTTTATTCCTTCAATTTGAGGAAATAATAGAGCAAAACCAGATTCTCCAATTTCTATTTCCTGAGGTGGATTGCTACTTGATCCCATTGGAGTCACTCAAGCTTTTCAGCTACCACGCGGACCAAGCAATGCTCCTCCAGGTAGCCGGCAATCGCCAAGCGCGCGGAGATCCAGGTCACACTCCGATGGGTTCGCAACACTCTGCGCACACACTCCCTCCATAAGCGACACACGCTGGGGACGCAAACGCACAAAGGGCTGTGAACGGACGTTCACTTCCCTCTCTCCCGCGGCTCACAAACCACCGGCCCCCACCACCCATTAGCGCAACTGCAGGAGATTCCTGCGGGATCCAAAGTCCCCGGGAGGGGGAGGCGTCGGGCGCCGGTTCGGAGGGAGAGCCGGGGGCAGAGAAAACCTGGCTCCTCTGGGAAAGGTCCCCGGGAGCACTACGGCCGGGCTTAAAGAGTATCTTTAACACATTGGCCTGGATAAGAGAAAAAAGGCATAGTTAACTTGCATCACTGCAACTCTGAAGAACCCAGAGGTACAGAGAAGGAGAAAATGTGGTTGCAACTAGAAATTGCACCATTTGGGCAGTTCTCAAGATTGCCAGATTGTTGGACAGCAATTAAGCACCATATTCTCCATTCAAAGCTCTTTCCTGTATTGTAGGGTCTGGAAACCTAAGAACTACATTTCCCCAAATCCCTGCCAGCAAGGCTTGAGTTATATTTCACAAGTGAGAGATACTCACATGAATTTTGGAAAGCAGAAGAGAAACAAAAGACATTACTGAGTCTATGGGAGGGATGAGCAGGAGAGTGGCTTTAGCAGGAGGCAATAACATTTTCACAGATAAATTTATGCTTATTCCTGTGTATTGTCCACATTGCTGCTGTAGGTATTCGTTGTGGTTTCCTGCAATTTTGCACTTCCTTGTTTCCTCAATGTCAGTGGAGGATTTTCCTAACTTTCACTTTTCCAGTTCCTCCAATGGTTTTGCAAGATTTTAATTTCCTGTATTAAATGACTTTTTACTGGAAATACCTGTGATCGCTTCTCCTTAGCTATCTGAATCATGACTAATAGACTTCATTGGCTGCTACATGCTTCCCTTGTACAAGGTTCTAGATAATTCTGAGTGAGCCATAAGTGGAATCTATTTATAGAGCTCCTTCAACTATGCCAATGTCTATCCTTAATGGCCTTCAAAAAATAAAGCCAATCTAATCTTGAACAAATATGCACCTTTACTGGATTCCAGCATAGCTAAAACCTTACTTTTCTACAAGTTGTATGATAAAGATGGTTTCCTATCGTGTAGCTTATCATTTACATCCTTATGGATGTATCTTCAAATCTGCTTTAATATTTACTTGACTCATCAATTCAATTTCCTTGATGGATATTTACTGAGCACTTACTTGGTGCCAGGAACTGCAAGTACCTGTGATAACACAATGATTAAAACAGTCCTGGTCCTCTGCCTTCATATGCTCTATATGTAGCAAAGATTGGAAAAAGAGAGAATCTGCAAGGGGTAAAACATATAGGTACAACGAGGTACTATACATCCTTCCAAGTCATAGAAAGATTTTGGCATAAGAATGATGAGGGGAAAAGTGATTTGATAAAATTTGAGTTTTTTGAAAAATCACTTGGCTAGTGGGCAAAGTTGGATTGGATAGGAAAATGATGAGATATAGAAAGAACAATTAGGAAGTTGCTACATTAAACCAGTTGAGAGATATAGGGGTCTAGGGAGATAATCACCGCCTGAACTATGGTGGGGAGTACAGGGATGGAGAAAAGTGAATTGATTCAAGAAACATCTAGGAATCAGCACAAAATGTGAGAATTAATTGGACATGTGTTATAAAGAGACAGAAGAGACAAGAGTGACTCCAAAGTGCTTACACTTTTGGGAACTGGGTGGATAGCAGTGTCATGACTGGGACAGGCAATACAGGGAAACAAAGTGGAGGTGGGGTGGGGTGTGGATCAAAATGGCAGGTTCTGACTTAGACACACTGGGTTTGATCTGCTGGTGAGAAACTATGTGGGCACGTCAAGTGGGCTGATAGAGGTTTGACGTCCAGAAGAAAGGTCAGGTCTGAAAATAGAGGTATATTCAGGCATTGTCAGAATATGGTTTATATCTGCAACCACAGGAATGAGTACATTGACTCAAGTTCATGTACAGACTGGAGAGAGCACTAGACTAACTGTGTAGGAGCCACCATGATTTCCCTTTCTTTAGTTGTGTCAAAGGCTATCTCATCTTGGACAGGAACTCTGACATAAATTAACACACATTTCTCTAATTTCCTAAATTCTTTTTATTCAACAGATAAAATCACTACATAAAAGACATTTTATTAATGAGTTAACATAATTAATTAGATCACAAGTATTAATTGGATTCTAATAATTTACTATGACAACAGGTGATACAGTAGCATGCACATTTCCTACAGTGTAAGAATTCTCCAAGAGGAAAAAAAATCTTTGAGCACAATTATCTATTAGCATCTTAAGCAAAGTAACTGCTATTTAAAAGACAAAAAGCTTCTTCTGGGACAGTTACGCCAAGTCCAAGAGAAAAATGAATTATTCAATTATATGTTACAGATATACATTATTTGTCAACTTCTTATTCAGTCTTACACTTAATCTAACTTCCATTGTTTTCATTCTTTTTCAGTATTCCAAAAGTGCAGTCTACTTCAAGACCAGTCTTTTATTTCTAGCATGAAAATAATTCAGTAAGAGCCATAATACGAATTTTAAATGTATCCATAAAATAAGTTGCTCCTGTTCACAAAGTTAATGTTTATAACTAAATGCAACAGTCATGCTGAATTTACTTAAAATTTAAGGAATCTATTCACAAATTCAGTCATACTTATAAAAAATATGATTACAATGAAACCTCATTAACAACATTCAAAGAAGTACAGCTATTTTAATATCTCAATTATTTTTCATGAATGTAATAGGGTTTTAAGCATCTTTGGTTGGATAATATTGAAATAAAAATTGTATTCACAAAATCATTAAAAGAAAAGTATTACAGCATCTATGTTCCACTATTTATAGGTAAAATTTTATTATGTATATATTCAGAAGTTATCCAAAAATATAGCTAATTATTTTGAAAGGAGGATAACTTATGTTGAAACTGGTCCAAACTGAACATTTTTAAAGTGGAATGAATGTAATGTTTTTAATAGTTCTTACCAGATGGGTTCCATTTTGATGAAATTACATTGTTTTATGAATCATGAATGGGTCCATGGAAGATGAGTTTCAAAAGTAAATAATAATAACACTGCAGTAAACACATTAGAGTATGTACCTGTGCAAAAACTGCTTACAAATAACCGCAAAATGCCACAAAACTATCTCCTAATCTGATTTAATTTTTAGTGAAGACAAACTCAGCTCCAACATAGGAGTAAAATGTGTTCAAAAAGTTACAATTAGCAATGATTAAAAGTATTGTGTGGCATGCTTACTTGTTATTCAAATAGTAACTATACAAAGCAGGGACAAGTTGAAATGAGAAGTTAAATGATGGCTTACATTTCTCTGAGAATTTCAGCCTTTGATTCTAAGTTGAAGAAACTTTTCATTAAATGTGCATTTGGTTTTAAAAAACAATTGGCTAACTGGGTGGTAAAGATTCCCCCCATCATTTGCCAAAACACTAATTACATAGAAAATTTCGGTTTATTTCCTTGAAGTCATTCAAATAGTTGGTAACATTTACCTGCAGTGTTCTCTGATGGTTTTAGTCCATAGGAAGAATAACAAAAAGGCAAAATACAATAGAGAAGAGTCTGTGGCTTTCTAGGGAAATTGGTGTTGACAGCCTTTTCATCAGATGAGGGGGGAGCAGTGAATTATACGTCATCCCCGTTCTATGCCCTAATGTGATTTTAAAGTCAACTTTTTTACCCACCACCTCTTAGCAATGCTGATAACACCAACTCCTTGTTCATGTTTCCTTCACTCTGGGAAACAGTCAAAACCATTTCTCTCTGCTTTTATTCATAATTCAACCTACAATCTAAGCAACTGTAAGCAAACTTTTGTTGCCTTGTCTTTGAATTTGAGTGTTTTTACTAGACTCTGACAACCAGTTTTCCATGAATTACACTGCAGATGCTTCCATTCAGATGCTTCCTTAAAATGGGAAATGAGGATGCACCTGCACGCCCCACTCAACCAGGTTTACAGCTCTGGTCAGAATTCATCCATATATTTTCACATGGCAGTTGCCTTAGACGTTGGTAGCCTCTGTGAAAGAATCATTAGGACCATTGTTCTCTGTGGCTTCCAGGTTCTTTTTAGCCTTGAATGTCACAGATACCTCGGAGTGAATGGCGTCTAACCTCTGCTCACAGCGGAAGGCTGAGAGGAAAGCTTTTCTGTAGTTGCTGTTCATCCAGCCATAGAGAAGGGGGTTGGCAAAGGTGGAGCACATGGCAATGATGTGGAACACAGTGAAGATAAGTTTGTACTCCTTCAGGTCCAAGACTTTGTTGTCAATGTCGACAGCAAGTTGGAAGGCATGGAGCGGCAACCAGCTGACTGCAAATACCACCACCACACACACCAGCATTTTGGTGGTTTTTTGCCTCCGCTGATGGTAGTGGTCATTAGCCGCTCCAGGGGTGACATGGTTCTTAAGTTTACTCCAGATACGAATATAGGAAACAGAGATGATGCCCAGAGGCAAAGCATACAGGATTAATAAGGAAGAAAGACTGTAGACAGTGCCATAGATGCTCTTCTCCTCACCAGGCCACTTCTCAGTACAGGCCACAATCTCAAAGTCTGGAATAATCTCAATCAGTGAATACTCCCGGAAGATGGCCAGGGGGCTTGCTAGCAGGGCACTGATGCCCCAAGCCAAGCCAATAATCAAGAAGCTGATTCGCTTGGAAATCTTGCTCTCCAGGTGGTAGACAATGCAACGATGCCGGTCCAGGGCAATTACTGTCAAGGTGATGGTGGACACTTGTACTGCCAGGCCCTGGGCATAAGGCACCAAGTGGCATAGGACGGGACCCATTTTCCACTCCCCCATTAAGGTGTAGGTAAGTGTAAATGGTAAGCACAGGGTGTTCACCAGAAGATCCGCCACAGCCAGATTGGCAATAAAAAAGTTGGTTACTGTACGCATGCTCTTGAATTTGATCACCACATGGATCACCAAGGAATTGCCAATCACCCCAAGCAAGATGATGGAGCAATAGGCCAATATAAGGACGATCTGTACCTCAATCAGCTTCGTGCTGTCTATAAGCTCCGGCTCAGAGTTAGGGGCCAGCTCCCCTCTAGGAGTGGTGTGCCCTGGACCGAACTGCTCCACTTTCATTTCTTCCACTGTCTGGTTCTCATCAGCCTCTGCACCTAATGGGCCCATTTTCATCAACTAGCACAAGAATCTACAATTTAAAAAATGAACAAATATGGAACGAGGAAAACTCAAGGGTGCAAGGAATATCACAAATGGGTTGGTTTCATTTTGGTTGGGGCTCAAAGTACCTGTCCTCTGATCCCTAAATTTGCATAGAGTAGAACATTTCAATAAAGTGGACCCTTAATAGGTCTATTCACAAATATGGATGAATTAAATCAGATCCCTGAAATGTATATTATGAAGGCAAAATGTAATGTCTATAGTATAGACACAATTCCTTTGTGAATGCGACCAAATTGATTCAATCCATTTTAAGTGAGATGGATATTACAAACATTATCAATTAATTTTATAACTGCTATAAATTCATCAAATTAATTTTAAGGTAGATAAAGTTTGCTTCAATATCTTGACTGTTTTACATTTATAAATATAGCAACTAATTGCACAGAAAAGAGACAAATATTAAAATCCTTTGCCTGGTGCTTGGACTTTAGGAGCATAAAATATTTAAGATAAACTGAGCAGATTCTGTTTCATAGCCAGTTTTTCTAATGTAGGGATTAGTGTTAAAAATAGGTAGGCTGTGTAAAACAGCAGCTTTTTTTATGATCTGAAATAAACTTCCTACCTGACATACAGCAGAATCCTACATAGGAACTGTATGAAAATATGTCCAATCTGAATTTCATCTCTAATCCCTGAATACAAAAGTTTTAACACCTTTCTTTTCTAGTCACCCACCTCAACCTCAGAATCCTTCTGTGTGCCCTACTTAGGTCAATACTATCCTCATTAATTAAGCCACGTAAAGCTAAGAAGCAGGTAACTACACAGGCTTTTTCATCTCCTTTAGCCCACATGTTTAAGAGAACCCTCAGACTATTCTTAAATATCTCTCCCAATGGTCCTCTTATTTCTACCACGTTAATTTTGTCCTTCTTGATTTCTTACTGTAATAACTCTAATAGTTGTCTAACTTATCTCCCTTTTCCCTATCCTTCCTTTCTTCATTTCTTTCCTCATTCATTCATTCATTCACTTAACTAATATAATTAAGCATCTACTAAATGCCAGAGGTGGCTCCACTCTCATGATGCTTATACTTATTCAAACGTGCATTCAGCAAGTATTTAAAACCCACTGTCAGGAATTAGGATTTGTGCTGGGGGAAAAAACAACAGGATAGTGCCCCTACTCTAAAGCTCTTACATTTACTGAATAGAGCATACTCTGACATTAAAGTGTTTTTTCTGAAATTCAGATGTGATCACTTCATTTCCCCAACATCTCCAAATTGCTTCAAATAATACTAATCAGTTTCTAATATAAAGTTACCTTCTCAAGTCTATAAAAACATCCGGAGCCCAACATCATAATGGTAGTACTTTTTGAATATGCTCATAATGAAAAAAGGCTGCCACCATTAATTCAGAACCTCTTTGAAATGAATTTGTTTTTTATTAATCATAATCACATCTACCTACATTGGTAGGTGAGTCATATTTATTCATGCCACAGACAATGTCTGGCTGAGTCTGTTTGCTCAGCTCCATTCTTCCCCTGATGCTGGAGGGCTGACTCTTGTTGACCATATTTCCAGGTGCCCAGGACATTGGGATGCTGGCTGCACTTGGCCAACAGGAGGCACTGGCAGGTAACTAGGAGGCAGGAGGAAGGGAGAATCCAGAAGCCACTGTACTCTTCTCCCTCCCTCTCTCCTCTTACCAGTGCCTCAGCCATCCCTCTATGGCTGGCTCCCACGGGAATGGCCTGCAGTGATTTTGTTTCCAGTGGAGGCACAAGGTCCCTGGATTCAGTCATACTGCTTTTTCCCTGTGTCCCTCTATCTGGAGGTAGTAATGATTCTTTGCTCTTGCTAATCCCTGTGTGGCCTCAACATCCTCTGCTTGGCTTCCATCACTTGTGTAACCAATTTTCTGCGTTAAATTCCTTCTCTTTTGCATTCTTGAATAGGTTCTGTTTTGCATGATCTGCTGAGCTTCCCCTGCATATATGCTTTCATTAATTTGCTCTCCCACTACAGTTGCTGCATGTACAGGCTGATAACACTGACATACACAAGAAAACCCCAACTCCACAGTATGACATTCAAAGCTTTCCTTGAACTCAACCCTACCTTCATCTCTCCTGACATCTTAGGATATACCTGATGCTTCTGTCATACCAAACTACTTCCAATTCCAGCAACACATCAGCCTTTCTCATGCCTCTCTGCCCTCCCTATTCACTTATCTCGACAACCTGTGCTCACTTCTAATCCTGCAAGGAGCACATGACACATCACAGTTGTTTTCCTTCAGCCTCCTCACCACAGCTGTGTCTTTTAGGACAGAGTCTGGATTGTTTCCATCCATTGTTTAAATCTTAGCAAACATGGAAAGCACAATTTTACTGAATAATTGAGGTCAGCAAAGTACAAAGTAACAATTTTGATCCTTTCCTTTACTGAAGATAATTGCTTATATAGGATTCTTGCTCTGATATGACATCTCTGTGCTTATTTTCTTGTTCTTAATCAGGTAACCACCTCTACAAGAAAGTTGTTCCAAGATATAATCTCTGATTAGAACATTAAAAATTGTTAGTCAGTACATACCACAAGGAAACTTTCTCTCTCCAAGGGCTTAACACACACACATACACTAATAGTTGCTTATCACAAAGATGATAGAGATTTTCACATACTCGTGCATTTTCTTTACTGATATATTCTCATTCTCTCTGCATACATTTCAAATAGAATGTTCTAAAGAGTCCAGGCCGCCTTTTGCACTTGCCTCCTTTCTTTAGTGATTAGAGAAAGTGGAAACTAACCATTCAAATCTTGGAGTGTTTTATTTGATGGGCCCTTTCATTTCCCTTAGACTAAGAACGAGACTCTACAGAGCACAATTAGTCAATCCTGACAAGTCTTTAACAGAACTAATGAGACTCCAGAAGGTCTGAGTTTGAGGTTTGCAGCAAACTAAATTGGGAGCAAGCCCAAGATTGAAGGTTATTAGGAGCATATTTGATTTATCAACTTATTTTGCTTTTTCTTTTCAGTCTCATTTTCTTTATTCACTTCTTTAAAGCTTCTCTACAGGAATGATTATTGATATACAGGGTATTAGCATGTGGATTCTAATAGCTGTTCGCAAGCACACGACTGGCCTTCAACCAGGTCAGAGTGTTACCCAGAGAATGTATCATTTTATGACTGCATTTCTGGAAAAGTGGAAGAGGATAAGAGAGTACACAGAGGGAGTCGCCAGAGTAAAAACTCAAAAGCACAACAATTCAAAGATGAATAGAAAAGGGGAAAAACGTTTCCATGAAATAAGGTAAAAATGAGACATCACACTGTTCAAGACATTCAAGGAGAACTGTGAGTGGTAGTTTTCTTGAACGAGTGAATCATTAGAGATTCAGTTATAGAACTATTTCTTCATAGATAGGAAAATGGCTTCAGGACTTTTTTCCCCCAGAGAGTCAAAGAACTTCAAATTATCTAAGTGGGAAACAAGTTTATGCTTTGACTCCATATTTAAATTTGTGGGGTTTTTTTTGCAACAGTATTCTTACTGTCACAGGTTGGCCTTAGTAAAAACTTAATACCTTTACAATCACAAAACTTTCCCGGAATTTTTCTCAGGGAAGAATCCCAGAAAATATGCCATATGCCCTATATGTATTAGTCCTGGAGAGAGGGGGTGTGGACATCCAAGAATGTTGCATGTAAGACATGACCATTTGCCTGATAAGCAGAAAGTTGAAAATATTC
The DNA here is from genome assembly GCF_951394435.1 of Stenella coeruleoalba. NCBI lineage: Eukaryota > Metazoa > Chordata > Mammalia > Artiodactyla > Delphinidae > Stenella > Stenella coeruleoalba. The sequence goes on from NC_137149.1 coordinate 116,281,028, forward strand.
ACCAAGGCGATTGGGAATGTACCTCTTCTGTCTATTTGAGCCTCTGACCTTTGAAAACAGCACTGTGTATTTCGTGTCACTGAGTTTACACGATGTGTCCCTATTTCCAAAAGCCTTAAAGCTTTTCCTTTTGCCTCCTTTTTGTCCATCATATGCTCCTACCAGGGAGTGAGACCTTCTGGTGCAGAACCAGTGAACGCTTACATGAATGTGTCCGTTCTTGAGCAGCTTTGGAGAATGCAGTATGACCTTCCCCGCTAAACAGGTGTTTGATTTTTAAAGAGGCAGGAAGAGTAACAACCTGCTGTTCTAGAAAGATAATTACCTCTCTCTAAGAAGAGTCAGGGAAATAGTCAAGACTCTTCAATGGGTGAGGAGTATTCCAGTGAGTGTAGAAAACAGGGATGGTCTCACCCACAATGCCCATCTTCGGCCTAAATGTGGAACAAAAGCCCCTACACTCATGAGGACCTCCCCCATCCCTCTTCAAAGGACCCGAAAGCTTCTTTTGGGGTGTTCTCATTACCAGAAGGTGAATCAGTTAGGACTTACACTTACTGACCCGGCCCTCGCGCTTCTGCTGAGACGTGGAAGCCAGACGTGTGCCGCCTGTCAGTTTGATGATTATCTAGCCCGCCGACCCGGAGAGGGCACTGGGCGGTTCCCAAAGGCAGGCCCAGTCCGTCCGATCCGACGGTGCTGGGCAGCCGCGCGCGCGGGAGAGCAGGAGAGCGCAGCGTCCGCCTGACAGTCGGAGCCGCTAGGAGGTTTGCGCCCCTGGGGTCCGCAGCCCACCTCCGCAGCAGAGCGTAAGGGCACCGCCCCGCTCCGCACTGCGCGGCCAGAGGAGCGTGTGGGGATCCGAGGCTCCGGAGGCGGGAGACGAATCCCTCCCTTGAGGAAAAAGAAACAGGGGCGGAGGGTGGGGGACAAGGGTCCCTCAATGGAGAAGGCTGGACGGAAATTCTCCGTGCGATGGAGCTGGAAACAGAGTCCAGGTCTCTCCCCCTGGAGGGCTTGGAACGCGCGCAGCGGGACCCTGCTCAGAGCCCCCTCCCGGGACCCCACAGCCGCCTGCAACGGCTTCTCTTCTCCCCTGACCCCCACTGGCCACCCCCAAGTTTGATACTCTGGGTGTTCGCACCACTCCTACCTTCCACCACCCCCTCCCTTATTCTCCCGCTCCTCAGTTCTATGAGAGACGGCCCGGCGAGGACAGACCCCGGACTAGGGCCGGGCTCACCACATCCTCCGAGGAGAGGCCAGGGCCAAGGCCAGGGCGAGGGCTAGGGCGAAGGCGGGGCGGACAGTCCCAGCTGCGGGCGCTGAGGGTGAGAGGAGATCTCGAGCTGGCTCGAGGCAGATCTGGGAGGCAGAAGCCCAGCGACTTGGCGGAGATGGTAAAATCCCAGAACTGCAACCAGGAGTCGCTCTCCTTTTTGCTTATAGGAGCAGAGGTGGGGGGCTGGACCCCGCGCAGAACCACGGAAAAGCGCCGCACGACTGCGCGCGGAAGACCAACCCTCCGCCAGGGCTGGAGCGCAGGGCGCCGGTGCAACTCTAACTGGGCGGTCGCTGCGCTCCAACGGGAAGCAGAAGCGAGTTCAGATCCTGTTTGCCCGCGATCAATTGGTTGCAATTTCCTGAACTGGTGTCTGTTGACAGTTTACAAGTTGGGTAGTGCGCATTCAGATTCAAAAGCCGGCAGCCCGGGTGGTGTACGCTGCTGCTCAGGGCAAAAGCTAGAATAGGAAAGAGAAAACAAAGGGTCACAAAAACAAAACAAAACAAGACAAATCTAAATCTTGATCTGTCCAGTTAGCTAACTTTTGGATCCTTCGCTCTTTGGTCATGACCCAAGCTACTCGTGCCACGATGCGCGCGTGCCTCCGAAATGCTCTCACCAGTCTCCTCCTGGCGATGCCCTCTGCTAATGGCTGGAGCCCGCCAGGCTGAATTAAAGCATCAGAGCAAAACAGGATTGCGGAGTCAGTCAACAAAGCTGCGGGGTCTGTTTCCTCAGTATTCCTCCCAGAAACTCTTAATTCAGAGCCATTCCTTCTCGCAGTTTTCAGCCAATCTCTCTTCCCCTTGTTCATTTTTAGAGGGGGCAGCAGAGCCCATAGAACTAGGAAAACAAAAGACTGAAACTGGAAACCGAAGCCCTTCCTCCAATATCTTGTGCTGGGGCTTAGCACACATTACTTTCCTTGTATGCATCAGTCTCTTCATTTCTGAAATGAGGATGATCATACTGCTTCACTTGAAATTTCTGTGAAGTATAAAAAAGAGTAAGCTAATCAAAAAATACTCTCCAAAATATTAGTTAAGTCCTCTTGTCAAAAGCATTGAGGTTTCAGTCTATGGGGGCTTGCCCACACCCTGATAGTGTTGCATATGTAAGGCATTTTTACTCAGCCTAATCTGAAATTGATCTTCTGGCTAGTATAGAATTATGCCCACAGTAGAAGAGAAATTATTGAGAAAACAAAGAAGCTTGGGCTTTTCAATTACCAGTAAACAAAAATACATAGAACTGGAAATATCCAAGATGTTCTACACAGTTCCACTTAAAATATTTTTGTACATTTTTTACCTTGGAGAAATATTCCTTGTTCACACATGTGTTTTCTGCAACAGGTTCCACGATTCTTAATATATTTGCACCAGTGAAGAATGAACTATGTGCCAAGGAGCTGTAACTCTAGAAGAGTAGGAGTGGCTTAAAACAACAATCACAAAAACAAATACACAGGAAAACAGATGAGTGCTGTAATTGCTTTGGAGGACTCAGCAGATTTCACTGACATAGGTTGCACAAAACAACTTTGCCTCCTTTTAAAACTGTTTTTCAGAAGCATCTTAGCAAGCACATACAAATATTTGTCTCACTCTCTTACCGACACGTATGTGTCTTAGAAGAGTCACATAGCTCCACAGACATCTAATCAGCAGTCCTGTTAAGATTGCATGACTTCTTTGATTAATGTTTTCCAATAAAGTACACAATTGCATGAGAAACTGATCCATGGAAATTAAAATTGCTTTATTGTGTGTCATATTATCAAGGATAGTTTTGACAATTAACTCAACACTTTTTTGTGCATTAAGATCTAACAGATATCTTTTAGTGTGCACATACACTGTAGTACAGCAGCAATGAGCCACTCCGATAAATGCCAATAAACCCCATCAAGACACTGATAGAAAGTGGTGGAAGTGGTGGTGAAATATTGATTAATACAAATTGAGACAGGACACAATTTTTACTGCCTGATTTCTGTTGTGTCAACTCATTTAGTTCCTTGGGCAATTTCACATCTAACTAGAATATGTTCTGATTGCTCCTCACATAGGGAGCAGACTCAAACTCAGATGCCTTTAGCTTGGGCCAATGACCTCAATATACCAGCAGCCTAGGCTGCAGTAGCCAGTAGGGAGGGTTGGGGGCTATCATGTGTCAGAAAGCACAAAGCACATGCTTCTTCTAAAGGAGGAGGCTGCTTCTCAGACTCCACTGAACTGCCCTGCAAAAATATAGATTCAGTATTGTGAGATCTGATATTTTAAGAGAAGAAAAATCCATATTATTAAAAACCTTCCAGATTTTATATGAAGGAAATTAATTTTTAAAACGTAACCCCCAGGTGGCCCAGATCTGTGCAGACCAAAATAAATAAGGAGATATAGATAGGGATAGACAGACAGACAGATGGATAGAAAGATGGATAGATATCTGCAGCCTGGCCCATGGGCTTCCAATATTGTAGCCTCTCATATTTGTATGTGATGTTTGACAAACCTCCTAAAATATCCAAAACATGACTCTCCTACCATTTTCCCTACCCATAGACCATTCCTCAGTGCATAAAAGGAATGCAGCCAAATATTAATTGCTAAATAAGTAATTTTTTCCCCCACTTCTGATTGAATAGGTGTTCTCAGTGAGACTGAAGTAAAGAACATGGTGAATAACTGAACAATTTGGTATTTTAGACGGTTGGAATGAGAAATTTCACAGAAGTGCTTCATTTAAAAAAAACAGATGATGTCAGGATAGAAGGCCATTAATGATACATAGTTTTTAGATAAAGTAAATCATGATATGGATTTCCTTCAGTCTAAATTTATTTTGAGAGCAAGGAAGCATCCTCCAATGTGTAAATAACTTCGTTGTTATTTTGATTACAAAAGTAATTTATAACGATTGTAAAGGGAGCAAAGAAAGAAATATACATTATCTAAAACAATGTTTTCCAATAAAACTTTCTGGAATGATGGAAATGTTCTATATCTGCACTGTCTAATATGGTAGCCACTAGCTACATGTGGCTATTGAACACTTGAAATGTGGCTAGTGCAAATGAAACTGAATTTTAAATTTTAATTTTTTTAATAAAAGCACTGAAAAGAACAAGTGTGTTTTGATTCCTGGGGGAAAGTTCAGAAAGCTATTTTTTTCCCCTTAATGTCAATGTTTCCTGAGAGATTATTAAATAAGCTTCAAGCCATACAACCCTAACTTAAATCACAGACAGAATGAAATAGTGTAGTGCAGCTGGAATGTGGAAGCTGATTCCAGAAGGAGAAAGAAGTAAGCTCCATAAATCAGGACACCAGCCCAAGGAAGGGAGGAAGAGCAAAGAACAGAAAGAGGAAGGACAGCAAACCCATGCAGAGGAATTCTCTAAACCCAGTCATGTAAGAAAAGCTCAGTGAGGCTTATTAGCTTTTATTAAATAATGTACTTAAATTCTCAGACTGAAAAAAAATCCTAATAACAAGTCCCTAGTTAGGAAATGTTAATAATCAGGTTAGCTTAACAGTTAGTTATAGTGCTTAGTATATTTGAAACTGACTCTGTTTTGCTTTATTTAAATGTTCAATAAATTTAGTTATTTATTCTTAGGCTTATTAAGTCCTTTCTACAGAAATTATTTTTAAAGTTTCAATAACACTCTCCTATAGTAAAAAATTATGGAGCCTAGCTATCCTAATGTCCATTTTGTTATACTGTTGATTCTCAATAGGTTGTAGATATATTTCTGATTGGATATGAAAAGGAACAATGGGAGTTAAGTTCATATCTGAACAGATACAATGGAGGATGTACCAAGTAGACATAGAAAAAGAGACTAGTTTATGTAAATGGAGCTGCAAGTGTAATAACTTTTAAATTAGTCTACCTTTTTAAAAAACTAGCCAGTCTAATCACACTTGTTCTGATGAAAAGGTAATCTTGTTCTGCTTCCTTCTATCTCATTGAAAACTTAGTTCATTTGGAACAAGTGGACCAGTAAACATGTGAGTGGGCAAGAAGTGGCCCAGACAGTGAAGTTCACAAAGCTCACAGTCTGGATTCTCTTACAGTCCTTGTATGCAGTGTGTTATGTAGGCAGGTGTCTCATTCAAGAAAAGCAACTAGTCATTCAGAGTGAAATGTATGCTAAATCCTAAACTGGACATAAATATCATTTGCTATGATTTGTATTTCTATGGATTCTGGATTTTTATTTTTGTTTTGAATTTTTAATTACAGATTCAAAGTAATTAAGCAGGATTGTAAGCAACATATGCAGCATTTTGCTGAGATTTTTATCTTTTGGTGATCATCCAAATGGATATTGAGACTGGTAAAGGGCCAAATCTAGAAGGATATTTAAATGCAAATGACTTACAGTTCAAATTTTAACATGGAACAAAGGAAGGGATATTTTTATGTGGAATTCAGAATTTAATCAATGCAAATGTTCATTGGATTATCTGAAACGTGCACAGGAGGCCCATGGCTAAAGGGGAAACCTGCACTCTTTTAGAAATATCAACTTTATTTAATAAGTGTTTATCCTTGTAGCATAGAGACATAATTTGATATGTATTTTTTGAATCATACACTTGAAACAAATTTAGTTTTAAAATTTTCTCAAAAAAGTACAAGTAAAATCAAAGCTCTCATACTAAATTACTATTGGTTTATTTTGAGAGATGAGAAGTCAAAGATTTATATATAGTTTTCACATGTTATTTTGGAGATGATGAAATGGCTTATTCAAAGTAAAAATTTCAAAATGTGAAATGAATAATATAAGTAAGATTAAATTCAGGACTCACTACTCTTTGTAGTAAAAAAGAATTATATAAAAATCCATGTAAACATTTTATTACTCACAACTCGTCAACAAATCTTTATAGAGTATATAATTTGTTATAGGTACTGTGCCAGATGATGTCCATACAAGGCGAATGACACAAAGACCTGGTTGTTTCTAGTCCAAGTATGTAGACTTTTAAATAAAGAAGTACCATAAACAGCTTGAGATTTTCTGGTAGACTTTGACATAATGGATTTCAATGCCAAATCTGGCCTCTGTACTCCAACACAGAATTAAATCTTGGAGACACAGTTTTGGGTAAAGTAAAAAAGAATAGGTTTATTTCTTTGTCAGGCAAACAGGGCCACAGCAGGCTAATGCCCTCAAAACTGTGTGTACCAACCTGGAGGGGGTAGTGAGAAATTTTATAGTAATGGTTCAAAGGCAGTGTGATCAGCTCATGGACATTATTCTGATTGGTTGGTGGGGAGGTAATCAGGAGTCAGCATCATCAACCTTCTGGTTCCAACCCATCTGGGGTCTGCGTGCTTGTGGGCAGCATATAGTTAACTTCTCCCACCTGGTGGGGGTTTCAGTCTCTGAAAAACAGCTCAAGGATATAGTTATGTGTATCCCTTGAGAGGGAACCAGGACCTGCCCCAAGGCTGCACTGTTGTTTCTTGACTGATCCTCCCTTATCTCTGCATTCCCTCCCTTCCCCGATTAGCAGCTGTTTGAACCTGCCCCGTTGGAACTCAGGGAAGGTCATGGAGGCTGAATGAAGCCTATTTCCTGTAATCAAGAAATGAGGGACTCAGAAAGGCTTTAGTGCCCAGGATCCCCACAGGGTCCTGCTCAGTTTCAATTTGAGGCCACAAAGAAGGAATGTTCAGTTTTTGTTTTTGTTTATAAGAGTTGTGTGAGTGGAAGGGGAAGAATCAGGGAAGTATTTCATGCAGGAAGTAACTCAACTCAATGTAAACCTAGATAGAGGCCTTCTTGGCTTTACCCAGCACTTGGATACCATTTTCTGTTGGAAATAACCTTCTGAAAACCAAAGTATCATGCATGGGTGATATATTCAGAATCTTTTGTTGAATTCTTGGAAATAATTACCAAGACATTCAAATTAATCATTTAACATCTAGATCACACTTGAATAAAAAATTCATTTCCTGGGATTTAGTCTACATTTTCTTTATCATCACTGAGTTATTCTCTCAACATTAATAACTAAAAGCAAATATTACAGAAACATAATCTTCTAGCAATTCTGTCCTCTGGCATCTTTTTGGTCTCTTCCATTTTGTGAGAGTATAAAAAATAGCTATAATAAGGCTTTTGACTGATTCATTCATCTTGCTCTTGGTTTGCTAGCACACTGAAATATGATAAGGAAATTGTTTTGTTTGGGGACACCAGTTACTTAATTAAGTTTACCTGTCATGTGGAGAGCATACAGAAAATGTAAATATTGCCTTCTGTTAAGTGGATTATATGTTGTAACCTAGGTATGATACTAAGAGTATATCTAGATAAACATAGTGGAGAAAATACAAATGTGGAATACAATTATGAACTAGGGCTACTTTTATCAAATGGTGGTGCTAGGGTTCCCTTCATCAAAATCGTATGAGGTCCCTCATAATAATGCCGAGTCCAAGATTCTACCTTAGACAATGCAGCCAAAGAATCTCTTGGGGTAAGAGATGCATTCTGCAATTGGCAAGCCCCCCAGATAATGTAAATATATATCTACTTTTGACAAGCACTAATCTAGGGGGAAATCTCTCTTATGCCAATAAATAAAGGGGCAAATAAATAAACAAGAGTGACAGAACAAAATTTTATCTGAATTATTCAGACATTTTATGTTCAGAAATTGCTGGACACGTTTTCACTTCCTACTGTTCATACAGATTTAATGTGATAATACATTTTGTTTCCATAGATAAAATTATTTATAGATATAAAAGTATCCAGTGTAAATTCCTAGGGACATATCTCTTTGCTTAATTTACTTTCTAGTTAGAAGTCAGAGAATCACTTCCGTAGAGAAACAGTTCCTCACCATGCTAAACAGGTCAAATTTGCCTATCAGAGAGCTCTTACTCCCCTTTGGCTCTTCAACACATGTAACACTTTGAATTGTGCACTTCTATGTGATGCTTTTACTACCTGATGAACAACTATCTTCCCAACTAGACCTTGAGACCCTGAGGGCAGCTCTAAGTCTGATTTAGCCACCACTGTATCATTTGCCTCTAGCACAGTGCCTCATACACAGATGACACTAAATGTATCTTGTACATTTGCATGTATAGGAGAGGTATGAAAAGGTAGTCTTCCAGATATTCCTCCTTTTAACCAGTTAACTTATCATTACACAAATTTTTTGAAACTATCTTCTCCATCTCTCTTCATTTCCTCTTCCTTACTCCATCACTACCTTGCCCAGTTAGATTTCACTTCTCTTACAGACAATTCTGAGCAGATCTCTCCCTCCTTCTTCACCTCCTCTTCTAAGCACAAGTTATCCTTCTCCACTGCAAGAAAAGTATATATTCCTAAACTGCTGAGAAACTAGGTATCCCTGAACTGTTAAAGAAAGTCCATATTCTTCTGACTCAGGGATGCAAATCCTTCGATTCCTTCTCGATTCCACTCTTCACACAAGTTCTTATTTCTAAAGTTAATCCCTGCTTGTGCCTGACATAAATAATCACTCACACATCTGAGAGGCAGCTGCAGCCTAGTGGTTAAGTGTGAAAGGGCTGGGGTTACCCTACTTGGATTTAAATCCTTATTATGCCATTTATTCACCATCCATTTTGGGGCAACTTGCTTGGGCAAGTTCTCTGGGCTTCATATTCCTCATCTGGAAATCAGAGTTAATAATACCCAACCTATAAAGCTGTTGCAAAGATTAATAGATGGGACAATATACATAGAGTATCTGACACTGCAGAGTGTTAAGTCTAGCTCAGAGTAGCCTCTTAGAAAGTATTAGTAATTACTATCAAATAGGCATCTTGCCTTCTCCCACTACATGTCAGTTCTCAGTTAAATACCTTTACCTGATCCTATAATCTCTTCCATTACATCTTTACACCACATTTCTTAAAACTATTCTTTCCTTACCTCCTACTTTATTCTTATCTACTGAAAAGTAGATACTCATTCCTACAAATATATTCCAGGTGATTGTAAAGCTACAATGGGTTATTATCCATACCAGGCAAACACTGGGCCAAATTTTTTTTCCTTCCCTTCTAAAACCTCAATGATTTCCTCCCCAAACTCATGTCCAGAGATTAGGTCTAGAAAAGATTAGCTGTCCTGGGGTTGAGAGTTTAGAATGCTTTGCTATGCACTAACTTTAATCTTAAGAGTTGTGCAACTCTTGCGGTCTTACATATAGTATTCTTTAGTTGGGTTTGTAGGTAGTGACTCCATACATAAAGTACAATCCTTGTTTCTTTCTAGTGGGCCTGTCTTACATGAATAAATGAGAATCATCCTCAAATATTGTATTGTGTATAATGGTCTTCATTGCATAATAAATTTGCCCAATTGTGCCTTGGCATAATGTAGGGCAGATTATTATTAAACCTATGCAAGTAACTATATTGCTTTGTAAAGTAAGAAAACTCAGTCACAATATTTGTTTCCAAATTCTGCAGGGTAAGTGAGAATCAGATACCATTTAAAAATATATTTCATTTTACAAATGCATAGTTTAAAATTCAGTTTATAAATGCATAATCTTCTAAATTGAGGGCTAGAGATAGCTTAAGAAGAAAGGAATAAGGCCTCCACATATATTCCTTATAAGACAAAAACATAATATCAACAATATTGCAAATAAATAATCAAAATAAAATGTCCTTTTTCAGTACTTTTGGTCCTATTAATTTTTGACCCACTGGATCTTGGATAATTCCTCTGCTTTCATTAAGTTGTCCACTTCTGGACTAAAAAGAGCCCTAGAAATCTTGACTCAGTACCCTGGCACAACCTCAAAGACACACAAGGTGAGTCAGCCTGGGAATCTGTACACAAGACTTTATTCTTTGAAGTATCAGTTTTTGAGTTTCTGTTACAGTCCATTCCTTGAAGCTCTGAAGCTGTTCTTCTTGGCTTAAGACAAAAATTCTGATCTGAGCTTATAGTAAGGCTAAAAGCCTCAGAGTAAATGTTATAGTTGCAGGTGAAACGGAATGACTATAGTTCATTTATTGCCATAATCAACAATATTGGAAAGGGAGAGAGTAAACTCTGCTATTGGGTATAACATACAACTCTTCTATAAGAATTTATTTTATGTTTCCCCTGAGCCTAAAGACACATTATCATCAGTGAGGGTGTTAAAACACCTCCAAAATCCTCCAATCTATCTGTAATCTCTGAAAGATCTATATTAGCAGCATTTTAGTGTACAAAGTTATCCTTCTCTTGAACAACTCTGTGCCTGGAAATATTACAAATACTCTTGGAGCTAATTAAGAAATATGAAGCATAACAAAAAATCTAATTGTTTTCATATCCCTTTTATAATGTGAATGAATAAACCTTTTTATTTTCTATAGCATTTTTAAAATAATCAGAGGCATAATGCAGTCAATCCCCAGCACAGAAAATTATTACAGATTATATACAATCTGGGCAGATTGAATAGAAGGTAAAACAAACAAATGATTTACTATACCTTGTTAAGGGTAAGCTAAATGCTCTACACAATGTTATTCTACCAGAGAGAAAACCATGTTCTAGATGTATTAATATGATATTTGAAAATAAAAAGATTGTAAGCTCCTTAAAAAATACTACCTGAATAAACCCTCAACCTGAGTGAACTTTGCCAATATTTTAACATAATTAATAATTCCATCATATCTTAAGTAATATAAACCAAGTAATAAATTTCACTTCTCTCAAACTTTATTCAGCTAATTGTACAAAATCAAGTTTTGCCCTTTACTAAATTCTTTTATATTTTGGGACAATCTCACACTTCATTTTAGAACAAATCTTTTTTCTTCTTCCTTTGAGAACAACAGAAAACTTCATATTTCACACACATATATGCTCCTACCAGAGGCTCAAATACCAATAAGAACTATAGCATTTAACCAAATTAGCTACCTTCTATTTAACTGAGAGTATATAAATGGTAATTATCATACACAAGCAATTCAGCAGACAAGAAAATCTCACCCCCTAGAGTCACACACATCACTTTTATCTCTCTGGAAAGTGACAAAAATAACAGTACACATTCATTAGCAAGACCCCAAAGTATAGCCACTTTAATACACTAAACTAAGGATCGAAGTGACATATAATGAAAAACTATGCTTAATTGAAAAGGAAGAAGTGAAACTGTCACTACTTACAGATGACATGATTTTATATATAGAAAACCCCAAAGACTTCACCAAAAATCTACTGGAAGTAATAAATGAATACAGTAAAGTTGCAGGATATAAGATTAATATACAGAAATCTGTTGCTTTTCTATACAGTAATAATGAACTATCAGGAATGATAAATTAAGAAAACAATCCTTTTTACAATCACAACAAAAATAATTTTAAAAATTTAAAATAAAAAAATGAAAACTATGCCTTATGGCTAAGGTATCAGTATTCTTTCTCAAGTAAAAAGTTATCCAGGGATCCAAATATTATTTATGAACTGGTTTAGTATTAGTCCAAGGTTGTAAAGTTAACTAAGGATCTTCAATATCATGTTTTAAGCTGACACATTAGAAACATGATTACTGCTCATATAAAATAATTTGTCACACTGGTTTAATTTAGATTAACACAATTTTACATTATCCATAATCATCAACATTGTGTTAGCTTATTTGATCAGTAAAACAGTATAAGAAATCTAGGAAGTTCAGACGAACTAATATCAATTAGTATTAAAACAAACACACATCTGATAATTACATCAGGGAAAAGTCAGAGCTGTGTTTTAATTTTTATTATTATTTATTTATTTATTTACATTTTTACAAGAGATAAATAAACTGACACCAAGCATTGTAAATGGATGACCACAACAAAAACAACGATTGCAATTATCAAACACAAAACACACTCATACTATGTCATAATATTGACATTCAGTCCAGTAATCCTCCACTGTAACAGCTCCTTTACTTTGCAGTGAAAATAAATTTGTGTATTTTTTGCCTCTGAGTCCTTGTGGGATTTTTTTTTTTATTCAAACAGAAAGTCACAAAAATTATAATCATCCTCATCAGTTCACTCAGTCTCATGTAATTAATTTTTTTTATCTTGATCTTTTGTTAGCAGTTTTATGAACTCATCAGTTTTCCATTAGAATTCTGAAAATGCTTATTCATTCAGTTCAGTAGTATAGTCAGTTACCAGAAACCTGTACCTGTCAGAGTCTTTCCCATGAATTCCTTGAAGATGAAACCCTTTTATAGGAACATTTTTGCGAAAGCATCAGAGTACACCCAGAACTTTCTGTAAAGGACAAAAGACTTAAAAAATGACCACGGGGCTTCCCTGGTGGTGCAGTAGTTGGGAGTCCACCTACCGGTGCATGGGACACGGGTTCATGCCCCAGTCTGGGAGGATCCCACATGCCGCGGAGCGGCTGGACCGTGAGCCATGGCTGCTGAGCCTGAGCGTCTGGAGCCTGTGCTCTGCAACGGGAGAGGCCACAACAGTGAGAGGCCCGCGTACAGGAAAAAAAAAAATGACCACAGTTAAAGATTTGATGAAAGTTCATAATCATGCAATTGACAAGGAAATTTAGTTATTTCTGAGATATACATTTTAAAGTAATAACTAGAATTATGAATTATAACATTATACCAGAACATAAGATTTTTAGAAATTTCATGTAATGTCTGAGCATTTATATTAACATATTTCCATACAAGTAACCAAAGAAAGTTTACTATTAGTTGGTTTTTTTTTTGTTTCTTTTTTTATACTGCAGGTTCTTATTAGTCATCAATTTTATACACATCAGTGTATACATGTCAATCAAAATCACCCAATTCAGCACACCACCATCCCCATCCCACTGTGGTTTTCCCCCCTTGGTGTCCATATGTTTGTTCTCTACATCTGTCTCTCAATTTCTGCCCTGCAAACTGGTTCATCTGTACAATTTTTCTAGGTTCCACATATATGTGTTAATATACGATATTTATTTTTCTCTTTCAGACGTACTTCACTCTGTATGACAGTCTCTAGATCCATCCACGTCTCAACAAATGACCCAATTTCATTACTTTTTATGGCTGAGTAATATTCCATTGTATATATGTACCACATCTTTATCCATTCGTCGGTCGATGGGCATTTAGGTTGCTTCCATGACTTGGCTATTGTAAATAGTGTTGCAATGAACATTGGGGTGCATGTATCTCTTTGAATTATGGTTTTCTCTGGATATATGCCCAGTAGTGGGATTGCTGGATCATATGGTAATTCTATTTTTAGTTTTTCAAGGAACCTCCATACTGTTCACCATAGTGGCTGTATTAATTTACATTCCCGACAACAGTGCAAGAGGGTTCCCTTTTCTCCACACCCTCTCCATCATTTGTTGTTTGTAGATTTTCTGATGATGCCCATTCTAACTGGTGTGAGGTGATACCTCATTGTAGTTTTGATTTGCATTTCTCTAATAATTAGTGACGTTGAGCAGCTTTTCATGTCCTTCTTGTCCATCTGTATGTCTTCTTGGAGAAATGTCTATTTAGGTCTTCTGCCCATTTTTGGATTGGGTTGTTTGTTTCTTTAATATTGAGCTGCATGAGCTGTTTATATATTTTGGAGATTAATCCTTTGTCCATTGATTTGTTTGCAATATTTTCTCCCATTCTGAGGGTTGTCTTTTCATCTTGTTTATGGTGTCTTTTCCTGTGCAAAAGCTTTGAAGTTTCATTAGGTCCCATTTGTTTATTTTTGCTTTTATTTCCATTACTCTAGGAGGTGTATCAAAAGATATCTTGCTGTGATTTATGTCAAAGAGTGTTCTTCCTATGTTTTCCTCTAAGAGTTTTATAGTGTCTGATCTTACATTTAGGTCTCAAATCCATTTTGAGTTTATTTTTGTGTATGGTGTTAGGGAGTGTTCTAATTTCATTCTTTTACATGTAGCTGTCCAGTTTTCCCAGCACCACTTATTGAAGAGACTGTCTTTTGTCCATTGCATATCTTTGCCTCCTTTGTCATAGATTAATTGACCATCGGTGCATGGATTTATCTCTGGGCTGTCTATCTTGTTCCATTGATCTACATTTCTGTTTTTGTGCCAGTACCATATTGTCTTGATTAATGTAGCTTTGTAATATACTCTGAAGTAAGAAAGTCTGATTCCTCCAGCTCTGTTTTTTTCCCTCAAGACTGCCTTGGAGATGTGGGGTCTTTTATGTCTCCATACAAATTTTGAGATGATTTGTTCTAGTTCCATAAAAAATGCCATTGGCTGTTTGATAGGGGTTGCATTGAATCTGTAGATTGCTTTGGGCAGTATAGTCATTTTCACATTATTGATTCTTCCAGCCCAAGAACATGGCATATCTCTCCATCTGTTGGTATCATCTTTAATTTCTTTCATCAGTGTCTTATAGTTTTCTGCATACAGATCTTTTGTTTCCCTAGGTAGGTTTATTCCTAGGTATTTTATTCTTTTTGTTGCAATGGTAAATGGGAATGTATCCATAAATTCTCCTTCTGCTTTTTCATCATTATTGTATAGGAATGTGAGAGATTTCTGGACCTTAATTATATCTCCTGCAACTTTACCAAATTCATTGATTAGCTATAGTAGTTTTCTGGTGACATTTTTAGGATTCTTTATGTATAGTATCATGTCACATGCAAACAGTGACTGTTTTACTTCTTTTCCAATCTGTATTCCTTTTATTTGTTTTTCTTCTCTGATTGCCATGGCTAGGACTTCCAAAACTATGTTGAATAATAGTGGTGAGAGTGGACATCCTTGTCTCCTTCCTGATCTTAGAGGAAATGCTTTCAGTTTTTCACCATTGAGAAAGATGTTTGCTATGGGTTTGTCATATATGGCCTTTATTATGTTGAGGTAGGTTCCCTCTATGCCCACTTTCTGGAGAGTTTTTATCATAAATGGTGTTGAATTTTGTCAAAATCTTTTTCTGCATCTATTGAAATGATCATATGGTTTTTATTCTTCAGTTTGCTAATATGGTGTATCACATTGATTGATTTGCATATATTGAAGAATCCTTACATCCCTGGGATAAATCCCACTTGATCATGGTGTATGATCCTTTTAATGTGTTTTTGGATTCTGTTTGCTAGTATTTTGTTGAGGATTTTTGCATCTCTATTCATCAGTGATATTGGTCTGTAATTTTCTTTCTTTGTAGTATCTTTGTCTGGTTTTGGTCTCAGGGTGATGGTGGCCTCATAGAATGAGTTTGGGAATGTTCCTTCCTCTGCAATTTTTGGAAGAGTTTGAGAAGGTTGGGTGTTAGCTCTTCTCTAAATATTTGATAGAATTCACCGGTGAAGCCATCTGGTCCTGGACTTTTGTTTGTTGGAATATTTTTAATCACAGTTTCAATTTCATTACTTGTGATTGGTCTGTTCATATTTTCTATTTCTTCCTGGTTCCGTCTGAAAGGTTATACCTTTCTAAGAATTTGTCCATATGTTCCAGGTTGTCCATTTTATTAGAATAAAATTGCTTGTAGTAGTCTCTTAGGATGCTTTGTATTTCTGCGGTGTCTGTTGTAACTTCTCCTTTTTTATTTCTAATTTTAAAGTCTATTTTATCTGATATGAGTATAGCTACTCCAGCTTTTTTTGATTTCCATTTGCATGGAATATCTTTTTCCATCCCTCACTTTCAGTCTATATGTTTCCCTAGGTCTGAAGTGGGTCTCTTGTAGACAGCGTATATTTGGGTCTTGTTTTTGTATCCATTCAGCAAGCCTATGTGTTTTGGTTGGAGCATTTAATCCATTCACGTTTAAGGTATTTATCGATATGTATGTTCCTATGACTTATTTTGTAATTGTTTTGGGTTTGCTTTTGTAGATCCTTTTCTTCTCTTGTGTTTCCCACTTAACGAAGTTCCTTTAGCATTTGTTGTACAGCTGGTTTTGTGGTGCTGAATTCTCTTAACCTTTGCATGTCTGTAAAGCTTTTGATTTCTCCATCAAATCTGAATGAGATCCTTGCAGGGTAGAGTAATCTTGGTTGTAGGTTCTTCTCTTTCACTGCTTTAAGTATATCATGCCACTCCCTTCTGGCTTGTAGGGTTTCTACTGAGAAATCAGCTGTTAACCTTATGGGAGTTCCCTTGTATGTTATTTGTCTTTTTCCATTGCTGCTTTCAATAATTTTTCTTTGTCTTTCAATTTTGTCAATTTTATTACTATGTGTCTCAATGTGTTTTTCCTTGGTTTATCCTGCCTGGGACTCACTGTGCTTCCTGGACTTGGGTGACTATTTCCTTTCCCATGTTAGGGAAGTTTTTGACTATAAGCTCTTCAAATATTTTCTCTGGTCCTTTCTCTCTCTCTTCTCCTTCTGGGATCCCTAAAATGTGAATGTAGTTGTGTTTAATGTTGTCCCAGAGGTCTCTTAGGCTGTCTTCATTTCTTTCCATTCTTTTTTTTTTTTTTAATTCTGTTCTGCAGCAGTGAATTCCACCATTCTGTCTTCCAGGTCACTTCTCTGTTCTTCTGCCTCAGTTATTCTGCTATTGATTCCTTCTAGTGTAGTTTTCATTTCAGTTATTGTATTTTTCATCTCTGTTTGTTTGTTCTTTAATTCTTCTAGGTCTTTGTTCAATATTTCTTTTACCTTTTTGATCTTTGCCTCCATTGTTGTTCCGAGATCCTGGATCATCTTCACTATCATTATTCTGAATTCTTTTTCTGGAAGGTTGCCTATCTCCACTTCATTTAGTTGTTTTTCTGGGGTTTTATCTTGTTCCTTCATCTGGTACATAGTTCTCTGCCTTTTCATCTTGTCTATCTTTCTGTAAAAGTGGTTTTTGTTCCACAGGCTGCAGGATTATAGTTCTTGTTTCTGCTGTCTGCCCTCTGGTGGATGAGGCTTTCTAAGAGGCTTGATGGGAGGGACTGGTGTTGGGTAGAGCTGGCTGTTGCTCTGGTGGGCAGACCTCAGTAAAACTTTAATCCACTTCACTGTTGATGGGTGGGGTTGTGTTCCCTTCCTCTTGGTTGTTTGGTCTGAGGCAACCTAACACTGGAGCCTACCTGAGCTCTTTGGTGGAGTTAATGACAGACTCTGGGAGGGATCACCCCAAGGAGTACTTCCCAGAACTTCTGCTGCCAGTGTCCTTGTCCCCACAGTGAGCCACAGCCTCACCCCACCTCAGCAGGAGATCCTCCAACACTAGCAGGTAGGTCTTGTTCAGTCTCCCCTGGGGTCACTGCTCCTTCTCCTGGGTTCTGTTGAGCACACTACTTTGTGTGTGCCCTCCAAGAATAGAGTCTCTGTTTCCTCCAGTCCTGTCAAAGTCCTGCAATCAATTCCCACTTGTCTTCAAAGTCTGATTCTCTAGGAATTCCTCCTCCCATTGTCAGACCCCCAGGTTGGGAAGCCTGATGTGGGGCTCAGAACCTTCACCCCAGTGGGACTTCTCTGGTATAAGTGTTCTCTAGTCTGTGAGTCACCCACCCAGCAGTTATGGGATTTGATTTTACTGTGATTGCACCCCTCCTACCATCTCATTGTGGCTTCTCCTCTGTCTTTGGATGTGGGGTATATTTTTTCGTGAGTTCCAGTGTCTTCCTGTCGATGATTATCCAGCAGCTAGTTGTGATTCTGGTGTTCTCAAAAGAGGGAGTGAGAGCACGTCCTTCTACTCTGCCATCTTGGCTCCTCTCAAAGTAAATCAAACTTATGTAAGTAATTTGATTTATCTCAGGATTTACCTTGATTGCATGAACTTATATTCTTATATAAAATATTTCTTAGATACCAGTGAAAAGGAAAATTTTCCTTAAAATTCTGGCACATGATAATATGAAAAGCTCAGCTTCTTTATTCTACAAACATGGGGGAGTATGAGACTTATACTAGTCTTATTCTCTAAACCAATTACAACAGAGCTCCTTTAATTAGAGGAACTTCAAAATCTAATTAGTTAGTACCTAATGGAAGTAGGACTCGTTCAAAAGATAAAGGCTTTTTTCTCAATTACAGACCCACAAGCATGCAACTTATAGTTTCAGTTCTACAACCTCAGCTCTGGGTAGAGTGAACACAGAAAGACAAAAATCCATTACTCCAGACCTCAAAAAGATTTCCTCTTTTGTAGTGGTCACCAAATGATTCCATAGTAATTTTTGTGCACAAATAGATTATCATAAAACAATAAGAAATTGAATTCCCTGTCTTTATCATGCAACAGAGAATAGATCTCAGTCACCTTGTTAGAAATTATCAAATGGTCAGATTATAAAACCGGTTTTCTGGTCATTGTTGCCATTACTGAAGAATGACATTTGCTATGTGCAAACTGGAACCTGAGTGAACAAAAACAAAGTAAGAAATCAGTATAAATTAAACGTAGAGAATCAGAGAGTCAACAAAGGTAAAGTTTTATTGCCACTTAAAATAATTTCAGAAGGAGGGAGAGAGAGGGAGAGAGGAAGAGAGAGAGACACAGAGAGAAATCTCATGGTCAGTGCAGTGTAATTGGCTACAATAAGTGAGTTCACTTGGACATCTTGGTGGTACCTCCACAATCACTAAAGGATAATTTTCAAAAAGTGAAATTGAAGAAATAAAATGACTCACACAAGTATAAATGTGTCAAATATTTTATTCAACTTGTCAGATAATGACAGTGAGATGGTAAGGTTGGTTCAGAGAGCATTTGAGGATCTAGTTATTCATAGTCAATTGATGAAGGAATATTAACATACAATTGCTAATTTAGTTATAGAAGTACTAATGTCCTACAGAAAAGTAAGCCATAACGTTTGGGTTATCTTTTGTACTGGAAATAAATTATTTGTAACTCTATTGGACAAAAATATACAAGCTAAAGTGTAACCTCACTATGTCTGGGGACTTTAAGCAGTTGTAAAAACAGTAAGTTGAACAAAGAACACTTTCCTGGATACTAAAACAAAACTTCGGTAGGCCTGGTAAACAATGTCACTCTATATCATTGAAAAGACATGCCACTTATTGTTTTGGGGGGGCATATTTCAAAGTTGTAAATATATTTTCATAACATATCCCATAGGCACATCAATTCCAGCATTATTCTTCAAAACAGGTTTCTTTCTCTTCTTTTTTTTTTTTTTGACTTCTTATTTTTGTTACTGGCATTGATATACTCAATCACCAAGTTCAAAGCTTGATAATCAAGCACTCTCCTCCCTAACATCACCCCTTGCACACAAATAATCACCTGATCTATGGGATCTTTCTTTTTCAAAATTTTTGAGATATGTCCTCTAATTTTCATCCTAGCTATTTTGTATGTATGTGTCCTAAATTCTCTAGGTCAGTGTTTTCAAACCTGAATGAGTGTCAGAATCACATGAAGTGTGTCATGGACAAACTCTAATCCAGTCCCCAATTTTTCCTACATCCTGGTATTCAATCCCTTGTGTAATACGCTACTCTTGAGTGTGGGTAACATGTGAATTCTTCTAATCAGTAAAAGAAGGCAAAGGTGATGGGAGCTTTCTCCCATAAATCATAACTTCCTTCTTGCTAGCAGATGCTCTCCCTTACTAAATTTGATGAAGTAAACTTCCACGTAGAGAGGCCCATGTAAAAAGAGAGATAGAGGGAAGCTTCCAGGCAACAGCTAGCAAGGAGCTGCGCTCTCAGTTCCACAACCCACAAGGAATTGAATCCTGCTAACAACCAGCTGAATTTAAAAGTTGATCCTTTTCTGGTCGAGCCTCAGATGAAACCACAGCCCTGGCCAAGGTCTTGATTGTTGCCTTGTTAGAGAACTTGAAGCAAAAGACCTGACTAAATCATGCTACAATTCTTGACCCACAGAAACTGAGATAATAGATGTCTGTTGTGTTAGCTGCAAAGTTTGCAGTAATTTCTTATGCAGAAATATATAACTAATAAGGGAGATTGTTTAAAATATAGATTCTCAGTTTCAAGTCCCATGTGATTCTTTAAATTTAGGGTGGTAACCAGATATCTGTGGAGTATTTTAAAGCTATCTGTGTAATTCTCTCATTACGATCTGTCTGGACTGTGTATAACTGCTCTAGGTTGCACTCTTCCTTCCCCCCAAAACTTTTACATTGCTAACAGAATGTTCTTACTAAACTCAAAAATGACCACACTTTTTGTTGTTTTAAACCTTTCAATGACTACACATTATAAATACAATAAAATGCAACTACCTAACAGAGAGTTCAACACTCTAAATTATCTGGCTGCTATTTATCTCCCCATAAAATCTCCCAGTCACCCCACAAAAGGCATCTTAAACTATATGCAACTGGTCCTGCTTGTAGACCCTTTATTATCACCAAGCATTTGCTACTCTTGTTTCAACTACTTAGAATTTCGACCCTCTATTCTAACTTCCATCAAATTGTGAACTCCTCATCTACAAGATACAAATAAAATTTCATCTCCTCTGTGAATCACATATCTATTATGGGACATAAAACCTTGTGATATAATCAACTTTTATAATTTGTCTCTTGAGCAGTAAATTATGGGCTTTCACATGGCCTAGACCTGATTACATCAATCTTTGTTTACAGCAGCATTGTTAAAGATTAGATATCCATCATGTGCATAGAGCAAATTCATGCCACAAAATTGTTGTTCAATGAAATACAGAATGAATAAAAAATGTGTTCAGCCTTAGTTGCTCATAAAATGCTATACATACCCTTATTCTTAACATATATTTTTTCTTGTTAACTCAATATTTTATAAATCAAATAATATGGTTGACTTTCATTTAAAGGAATTCTTCAGTAACTCTTTTGTAAAGCAACAAATCCTTTTGAGAGCATAAAGTTATTTTCAATATTGCTTACACTTTCTTGCTCTTAAGTTATACTGAGCTATTTGTTTTTAAAGCAGAGCTCATGTGTATTTAGTCTTATCAAATTACATATTTAGACAAATGCTTTTTCTTTTATGTTAGACTCTGAATACACATCAGGGCCAATACTTCAATTTTTAATTCCCCAGAGGAAGAGAAGATACAGCTCAGGCCCATATGGAAATCGACATTTAAATATTTCTTGAAAACAATGCAATGACAATGTAAGAATTACATGGAAACACTTTAATTCAATAAAAATTTTAAAATCCTTATTTCAAGTTAAAGAAAAAGTTATCTTTCTGGCTCTCTTAACTGGTAGGGAAAAATGCTTTGAAAATTAAAGACTAGCACTCTAGTGCTTGGGGGTGGGTTAGATACCCATTTTCAAATATTATTTCCTTTAAGTGGAAGGGTCAAGAACATGGCTATTCAGATTTTTGAGGAAAGTATTGAAAACATGTTCTGTAATTATAAAGTAGATTAAATAACTGAGAGACTACTCAAGAATAAACAGGCAACATCTTTCATTGCCGCGGTCCTCTTATTTTTGGCCTTACCCTGCCTGTTTCCTATTGATGAAGAAGGAACAGATAAAGCTAAGTCAGATGGGGATGCTTGTTTTATGTATCTTTTCCTGTCTTAGATACTCCTATGTAGTTTTTAAATACACTTGAAATTCTTACTATCTATACAAAAGAATAGAGTTTAGGAATTAGGAAAATACAAAGAAACATTCCATGCATAATTAACCCAAAGATTCATTTAGTGATCTAAGCCTGGATTGCCAAATATCAATAGCAGTTTGACTGGAATTTACCTGAGTGCTTTTTCAGAATTTTAATATATGGGGTTATATCAACATTGATCAAATGAATAAAAGAAGCAGGTGGCTCAATATCAAAATGTCTTATTAAGGGAAAATGAAGCAAATTTGTATTTTTTCCCCCATATTGACTCTTTCATTGTTGTACAGAAATCATTAAAAAGTTATTATTGTTTGAATTTCTCACTAGATATTTCCATTTTGTGAACTTATTTCCATTTTCAGAATTTAAATCTTATATGTAAAAAGAATAATTGTTTCCTAATTATCACATAATTTTATAGCTAGAAGGGACTTTAAAAGTCATGTATTGCAGCGTTTCTCAACTAGGTAACTGTATATTCACTTGGGAGAGATAAAGCACCTTTGGTTTTACAGAAAACTTTAGAACGAGGGAGTAAAGGAACAAAAGGATGAGGCAAAGAAAAGAATGTAGATGCATCTCTCTGAAAGAAGTAGGAGGAAGGAGAAGGCATAGGGGTTTAAAACTGTGCCAAGTACACCATTAGAGGTAGATACTTGTGTTTTCTCTTCCCATGACTAATTGGCAAACTCTTACTCATTCTTCAAACCTTTGCTCAGATATTATCTCTAGTAAAGCACTTTTACTTTTCCCTGGGGAAATTAACCATGCATTTCTCTAGCTTTAATTTGTGGCTTGTGGACTTCTGGTACACTTATCACTTTGCAACCTAATTAATTTTTCATACAGTCAGCTCTTTAACTAGTTTATAAACCTTTTGGACAAGGATTGTAATTTTTTTATACTTTATTCCAGTGACTGGTAAGGTGACTGGCACACAGAACATACTCAGTAAATCTTTGCTAAACAAAACGTTGTTTGGTAATTTTTAGGGCTATTCCAGCAACCATTTATCTTTGATGAGTTTTAGAGTCATCATTTTATGCATAATAGGATGTAAGCCATCATAGTTAATTTTCTGGTGAGGCTTGTTAACTTTCATTTTGTATTTCCATGAATTCGTATTTCCAGCATTTTTCTTTAAGTTAAAGGTAACATTGGGCTCTCAAATTCATTGTGCATTAGTCATGAAATTGTGAAGTAATTTTGGATCACAAGTACTGTTGTTCAAAACAGGATTAATGTCATATTCAAGACAGCTGGCAGAGATGAATGCACTTGCTTTGCTTGGTAATATGACCCATAGATAAAACCTGTAATTTTATATTTAAAAGGCCATATAGAAAGCTTGAAAGTTTGTACCTCCTAGAACTTCTTAGAACTCCAAGAGTTTGCCAATTCTCTTTGAAATTATGCAAGGAGAAGTGTGTAAGACTACCACTTGCCTGATTTAGGGTGAATATATATATATATATATATATATTCATGTTTGACAATTTTTATTATGAAGAATAAAATAAAGTTTAAATAATTTAAATTAAATTATAGTCCATAATGTTGTTGTATAGAGCTTTGTTATTCAGAGTTGTCCATGGACCAGCATTACCTGGAAGCCTGAAGAATAATCTCAGGCCTCACCCCAGATGCACTGAATCTAACATATATATATATATATTTTTTACATCTTTATTGGAGTATAATTGCTTTACAATGGTGTGTTAGTTTCTGCTTTATAACAAAGTGAATCAGTTATACATATGTTCCCATATCTCTTCCCTCTTGCATCTCCCTCCCTCCCAACCTCCCTATCCCACTCCTCCAGGTGGTCACAAAGCACTGAGCTGATCTCCCTGTGCTATGCGACTGCTTCCCACTAGCCATCTATTTTATGTTTGCTAGTGTATATATGTCCATGTCTCTCTCTCACTTTGTCACAGCTTACCCTTCCACCTCCCCATATCCTCAAGTCCATTCTCTAGTAGGTCTGTGTCTTTATTCCTGTCTTACCCCTAAGTTCTTCATGACATTTTTTTTCCTTAAATTCCATATATATGTGTTAGCATACGGTATTTGTCTTTCTTTTTCTGACTTACTTCACTCTGTATGACAGACTCTAGTTTTCCAGTTTAAGAATCCTTTTCACAGAGGTCATGAAACAACAATTCTCCACTTCTTAAGAATAAATGAAAGTTGTTTGGACTTAGAGAGATTTTTTTCCCAAAAATAAATATTAGGAGATCATAGAGTAAAATATGGAATGAATGTGTAAGAGTATGTTTTTGAGAACTTATTTTTAAATGATATACTATCATTTATTTCAGAAACCTCAAGTAAGTAAAGGGTCTTACTTCCTGAGCATATGAAAAACTATAATTAATTCTATGGTATAATCTTCCTGAATAGGGTGAATATATATTAATAAAGACATTGTGAAAAAAATCCCAGTAGCTTGCTTGTGAACATGACAATCATTGCTTTGGATATTTGTAATACCCAATTTAATATTCTTGATCTTGATATTTCTGATAATTTTCTTTAAAAAATCCATTTTTATTCTTAAAGTCCTATGCACTTTTTCTGTAGATCTTGGTCCACTCTTAGTGTGTATTTGACATCTCACACACACACACACACACACACACACACACACACACCTCTTACATCTCAAAAATAATTGCTTTCATGTTTTTTATTGTTTGTTTTTTGAATTTCATTGAATTTATTTTTTATACAGCAGTTTTTTATTAGTTATCTATTTTATACATATCAGTTTATATATGTCAATCCCAAGCTCCCAATTCATCCCACCACCACCACCACCCCCGCCACTTTCTCCCCTTGGTGTCCATAGCTTTGATGTTTAATACTGTATCATTGTTTTTGAATATCCACCAGTAGGTAACCAGGTATCTAGTAAAGGTTTTAGGATACAGTATTGTCGATATCATCAGCACAGCAGACTTCACATGTTACATGATCTTGTCCTTGTTCTTTAGAATCGTGCTGATGGTTGAAGAATACATGTCATAAGAACAAGCAATGTCTACTATCTTTTTGCCTTGCTCCACTCTCTCAATTATTTTCACTTTTGTTTCCATCATTGTCACTTGACGTTTCTTAGCAGTACCAGCTACATCACCACTGCTTTTACGTTTGCTTCTGGACATCCTGGGCTTGAGATAAAGATACTGTACTACTGTACTCTATACAGTGCTGTACAGTAAAGTACACAAACACACAACCACTTGTAGAGGATGCACGCATGTGACAATGTACGCCAGACACATGAACTAACTTAGGTGATTGGACATGTGAACGCAGGTTTACATCTTTGAAAGTTCACAACTTGAAGGTTCATATGTAGGAGACTTACTGTATAGGTCTCATACCTCTTTTATGTGTTAGGGGATCCCTACTTCACAGCTCAATGGAGGTCATTCTTGGCAGAAACAGAAAATACTTTGGATGATCTCTAGGAGAGAAAAATTCACCCAAATTTATGGATAGGTTGAGATAGTTTACCGGGCTTTGTTTCTTAGCCTTGAAATAAAATCAAATAACACAGCATCTTCAAAGTTCAACCAGAGATATCGTCAAACATTTCTAAGTAGAAGTTATTCCTCTGGCATCAGTAATCACTCAATACTCTATGGCTCTAATCTGGTAATAGATTCAAAGAACGACCTTTGGATTCTCAGGGTAAAGGAGACTTGAGAAAATGGGGGCAGCCACATTAAGCCATCTATCATGGGACTTAGCTGGGTATGAAAGGAGAAATATTGATTGGTGGCTAAAGGTGAGGTGCAGTGTTAAAAGAGGGTTTTTTTTAAAGACTGATAGAACTTGACTGTAGTTAGGAAGGACCTGTAGAAAGGTCAAAAGGAATAATAGATGGAACCTGGTCTTAAATAAAATGGAACAAAATAGTCAAGAGCAGAGGAGAGGTATTATCCCTAAACTAGATGGACAGCTCTTAATCTAAGTCTCGAGTGGTGGCTAGAGGACGAAGGTTAACTTTATATATTTGTAGGTTACGGAGAGGATAGAATTCACTAAAGATACACCCTATAGTTTTTATTTTAATTGTGAAGTAAGGGGTGTGCTGATCTGTTTAGAGTGTAACTTAGGGGATTTGAGGATACAGTGTTTTGCAAAGGCAGTCTACATTGTTGAGTCCATGTGTAAATTTTATCCTTATAACTATTGGCATTTTGTTCATGAATCCAGTAAGTAAGCACTTTGCAGAGTATGCTTCTTATCACTTGATTATTGAGGGCCTTCAGGCTTTGAGAAAGTTTCACAAATGTCTTCAGTCCAGGCCCTTTCTGGAACATCCATGGATACCTTCCTCCTGCAAGCCTCCTTATCACCATTTCTATAGCTCCTTCAAAAAAATCATTAGAAATTGCCCACAAATATATGTAAGTCTATGATTTTGGCCATCTCTTCTTCCAGAAAAAACAGTGAAATCCAGATATTCCACTTGAATTGTGTCCGACTTGAGCAACTCATAGTTTTTATTCTCAGTCACATTGTCATAGAGAATTCCCACAAGAGGCTTTCAATGTGTCCTGAAAGAGAGGCATCAGTTTGTCAAAGTTGCAACAGCACATACAGAGTGCAAGCCAATTGCTTATGAAATGTGTATAGACATTACTTATTCAGGCAACAGGATTGCTTTTAACACATTTATTTGATGATGGAGTGCTACTAGGAAAATCTAACTTTGCAGTTTGGTAGATTAAGAACAAAAGACCTCATGATAGGAAGTTTGGATTGCATGTTCTCCTGGTGTGCCATGGTCAGATGGTCACTCTCTTCGTAGTTTCTATTGGAAACCAATGGGCTGTATCTCAAACAAAATTTTTTGACCAAAAAGACTTTTATTTAAAACCCAAAGGACTGTCATTGTGATTCTCCTGTTGGGGTTGTGAAAGGATCTGCATAGCATAGACACACCTAAAGCATCATTAGATCTGTTGGATCAACATTGCCAAGTGACATCAGTTTGTGGTACTCTGTGATCAAGTCACAAATGCTTTTCTTTCCCTGGGCACGATTCAAATTGAATCCAGTTTCTGGATTGTTAGTATATTAGCTGAGGGATATGACCAAATGCAGTTTTTTGTTACCTCTGAAATCCAAAGATACTCACAAATGATGAATCACTTACTCCTGAATAATTTTTCCATTTGATGGTGGCACTAATATCTGTGATTTCCTGGTGAAAGCAGTCACTTTGGACAAGAAAAGAAGGTCTCACACACTATTACTTAGCCCTTCAATATAGCCATCATTACACAGAAGGGACAGTCAATGTGGGGATTATGAGAGTTGCTGAGTAGACTAATTCTTACTGTACATTCAGGAATTGGGGTAATTGTTACATTTTGGAGTCATGGGCTATTACCTACATAGGCTATTACCTAAACTAAGTTACCCTAGTTAACCCTTACCGTGAATAATGGAACAGAGTGACTTCTGAGCCTCAGGGATCACTTTCTCTTCACTGAAGGAGTTATAGGTCTGTGAACTGACTCAGGTCCAAGAGATGAGAAAGAGTCTATGACTTTCTCTCATGATGACTAAAATCAGATCCAATCCAGCTTTCTTTTCCTTTCCTTCTTTTTTCTTTTTTTTTTTTTTCTCCTTTGGTGGTGGTGTTGGTGGGGTGGAAGCAGAGCAAGGTGACAGGAATCAAGAATTTATATGATTTAATTTAGACAGTAACTTAGAGGGAGGACAACTCTTTTGGTATTAAGTACCTCATGAGTAATTAACCATTAGCCATTAACTTATTAGGTGAATCAAATCATTCTGCTTATTATTCCAATTCTACTGCCTATTATGGAAAACATACCCACTTTTCCTCTGACAGTTAAATTTTATTTTTCAGCTTTCTTCCATTGGGGGTTCCATTATCTATTGAAACCAGGGAACCTGTTTTAATAGCAGCCTCTTCATATTTATCCTTGCTCTCAAAAAATATCCCTTACCATGTTTCTCAAAGAAGTTTGTGCTGTTCTCATCAAAGTTTTTCTCAATGTCCTGGTGAGGGAGGTTTTCTCTATGCTCTTCTAGGAAAGAGATTTAAGGGGATGGATGAATGGTTGGCACATTACACATGCACACTAACATTTATTTTTCCCTAACTCTGAATATTTCACACTGCTGGTAATACCATCCTAAACGGTATGTTTTGAAAATTTGTGAGGGATTTTCTGGAAGACACAAGGATGGGAGGATACTACTACCATTTAGTGAGTGAGATCATGGGTAGAATTCTAGGCATCCTGAAGTATCAGAACAAGTCCTCAGTACAAAAAGTTATCCTGTGTACCATAGAGTTTCTGAATGTACTAAAGGCTAATTGTGAATGTAAAAACTTTGCTGAGCCTGGGAACTACCTCCATGTCATATAAAAATTAGAGTATTTTTTTTTTTGCAGTTTTAAAACATTCTGACTTTTCTAGTAATACAGAGACATAGAAGTTGAGGGAATACTTTAATTTGTTTATGTGCTCAACTTTATTGAGAGTTGCTCATCATTTTGGTAAGTTTCATCACCATTAGGCTGCTTATTTTATTTGAATTACCATAGCATAATTTCATCAGTTCAAATTTATAGGTGTTACTAAAACAGCACAACCCTGTGGGGATCCTGGGCACAAAAGACTTTCTGTGTCCCTCATTTCTTGATTACAGGAAATAAGCTTCATTCAGCCTCCATGACCTTCCCTGAGTTCCAACAGGCAGGTTCAAACAGTTGGTAATCGGGAAAGGGAGGGGATGCAGAGACAAGGGAAGACCAGTCAAGAAACAGTAGTGCAGCCTTGGGGCAGGGTCCTGGTTCCCTTGCAAGGGATACACATAACTATATCTTTGAGCTGTTCTGCATATACTGAAACCCCCACCAGATGAGAGAAGTTAACTGTATGCTGCCCACAGGCACATAGATCCCAGATAGGTTGGAACCAGAAGGTTGATGACGCTGACTCCTGATTACCTCCCCACCAACCAGTCAGAAGAATGTCCATGAGCTGATTATGCCCTCTTTGAACCATTACTATAACATCCCCTCCAGGTTGAGACACACAGTTTTGAGGTCATTAGCCTGCTGTGGCTCCATTTACCTGGCAAAGCAATAAAACTATTCTTTCCTACTTCACCCAAAACACTGTCTCCAAGATTTAATTCAGTGTTGGGGTACAGAGGCTAGATTCAGCTTCATTACTATCACAGATTATCTACTCTCTCTCTATCTACCTACCTATCTATCCATCCTTCTATCTATCTACCTGTCTGTCTATATCATATAATTTAAAATGTCAAATATAAAGAAAAATTGTCAATATTCAAGTGAATATTTAAAATTGGGTTTTCTAATTTTGCATAAAAATGGACAGGTACTAACATTCGTACTCTATTACCATGAGAACACAAAGCTTAATATTTTGCAAAGAAAAAATACTCATGAAAAATCAAATATGTGTATTGAAGTTCCCAGATTTAAAGACGTAGGAAGTAATTTTTCTCCCTAGAATATTAGAAATAAGCTTGTCAAAAGGATAAAGATTTCATTGTTTCTTAGAAAATAACAAAATCAGGAACTGTATAAACCATACAATTGGTGAAAAATTAATTTTGCCAGCTGTATGAGAAGTACAATGATGAAAGAAAAACCAAATAAAATAATTCTATCTACTCTAATGAGCAATTATATTGTTTCTAGATGAGGAAAAATGTAGAAAATCATCTGTGTAATGAATTGCATTCAAGCAAGTTTTCATGACAAGTGGATGTGAGCACCCTTTTTTGTTAAAAGAAAAAAATACTTCCATATTGCACATGTAAGTCTTATAAGGAAGGTAACATTCATAGAGGAAATGTTATTTTCAAAATTACTGATAGCATTTCCATGTGAAAGTAGCAGAATTTGGAATTACCTTCCTGCTGTAAACAACTAGAAAATTAAACCCCCCCCAAAAAAAAGGGAAACAACTGTACTTACAGATTAAAAAATAGACAGTTCAGGACTGTGGTCCTTGATAGAAAGTGAACACAAAGGTAAGCACTGTGATCCCACCAACTTTCCTCCCAGAGAAAATTTCGACTGCTACAGAGGGAGTGAAATTGTTTTCACTGAGTTGAGAAGACAGTGATCAGGGTTTGGGGAAGCCAAGGGGTCAAGGATTTACAAGACAGAAAGTCATAAAAGAAGGAACATTGCAGTGAAAGAGTTATAAAATCTGCATAGGGACCTCTTGAGTCTATGAACACCAGTCTGTGTATGCATAGGGTGAGACCTCATCAGACTAGAAAAAGAACTTCTTTGGGAAGAACAATTACCAGAGAAATGAATCACTTGAGTTCCCACTAGCCAGAGTTGAGAGGACCCGCTAGATACACAGAGCAATCAATAGAGATCCTAAAATGGGTCATGTCTTAGAGGTGAGACTAAATTTACCCAAGAGTAGAGGATACTCTAGACAGGCCCCTAAAAAAAAGCATAAAAGTAAGTTTTAAATGACTCAGACTGTCCCACAAGTCACTCAACTACCTGCCAGAACAAATTCCAACAGTATTTAAAGGAATTCAACAAAATTAGGCACTCAACGATATAAAAATCATGATACCTGGCATGTAGTCAAATATAAGTAGCCAAAGAGATAGGAAAATGTGACCCACAAGCAGGAAACAAGTCAGTTAATATTAACAGACCCAGAAATGGCAAATATGATAGAATTAGCAGACAAGATTGTTAGCAACCACAAGATCATGTTCCTGACGCACAGTAAAGCCAAACAAACCAAAACGTCAGAGTTTGGAGCAGAGAACGGTTTATTGCAAGGGTCATGCAAGAAGATAGGTGGCTCATGCCCCACAAAACCCCAAACTAACTGAAGGGTTTCAGCAAAGTATTTTTAAAGGCCAGGTGAGGGAAGAGGGTCACAGAGTATGGGATCAGCTTGTGCACAATTCTCTGATTGTTTGATGGGGAGGTAACAAAGTGGTGTCACAGGTGTTAACATTATCAGTCCTTAGGCTCCAAGAGTTTTGGAGTTATGTACTCATGGTCACCAAGTAGTTAACAACTTCCATTTGTTGTTATCTAGGTACTCGAGAGAGGAACTAAAGCAGAGGATATGGGGGAAAGACCTGCCTCAGGAAGGCCCCATAGGATCCTGCTCAGTTACAAGGACAATGACGCAACCATTTTAAGTATGTTGAATATTATCAGTAATTATCAGAAACACCGTAATGTTCATAATTAAGAGGGAGATGGATCATATGAAAAAGGTAACTTCTAGATATGAAAAATACATTATTCAAAATAAAAATTTTACTAGATGAGATTACCATCAAATTAGATCCTGCAGGAAAAAAAAGAATGGTGAATTTGAAGGTAAAACAATCAAAGCTAGCAAAAAGGAAGAATATATCTAAAAACACTAAACATGAATAGTAACTCAGTGAACTGTGGGTCATCAAGTTGCCTAACATTTGTGCAATTGGAATCCCAAAGGAGAAGGAGGAAAGACAGCAAAAAATTTGAAGGAATAATGTCTGAAAATTTTCCAAATATAATGAAAACTAATATCAGACGAAGCTGACTTCAGAACAAAGAATATGGGCATAAACAAAAAGGAACTCTTAAAATAAAGAGAAGAAATTATATTTATTAAGAAGTCTTGATAATCCTAAATGCCTATGTGTCTAATATGCTTCAAATAGGCTTTAAAATACAACCGTCCCTTGGTATCCATGGGGGACTGGTTCCAGGACCTCCACAGATACTAAAAATCTGTGGATGCTCAAGTCCATTATATAAAATTATATATTATTTGCATATAACCTATACATCATCCCATAAACTTTAAATTACCTCTAGATTACTTATAAGACCTAATGCAAGGTAAATGCTATGCAAATTGTCACCAGCATATGGAAAATTCAAGTTTTTCTTTTTGGAGCTTAGAAAGACCTTGCCTGAGAATGAAACCACACAGCTGAAAGCAGCACTGAGAGATGGCGGGAAAGAGGCACCACCCATTGTACTTCCCAGGTATATGACCCACTAAATTTTCTTTTTTTGCTTAAATGGGTTTGTGTTCAATTTACATTACTTGCAACCAATACAAACTAGTACACATCACTTTCTAGGGCATGTGACCCAAGCGTAACTAGTAGTTTACCATTTTGTCATTTTCATTAAAAGCTACACTTGAGACCAGGCTTTTAACAAAAATTATGCATAAAAACTAAGTGACTACCATCTAGATATTGCAATTAACTGTCATTATCAACATTAAAATCTAATATTCAAATTTGAAGCAAAAGGATCTCTCCACTTTCTCAGCAATACTGAGAAGACAGGTTATAAGATTTGGATAGTAAAAACATGATCAGACCCCAGAACTGAGGTTAGTTTTAATGCAGTTAGAACTATTTTCTTTATTGGGGTTTAATTGGTATTCACATAGATTAATCTTATTTTCCCCTTAGCTTTTAAAAACTTTGAAAATAATGCAGTTTTCACTGATTGCATTTCTCCTGTGCATTAACAAACACTTGGGCAAATTATACCAAACTTGGCATCACTTCTTTTTCTTTCTCCATACTCTTTTGGATTGTAATGTGAAAATCACACTCTGTTAACTGCAAATAGCTCTTATCTAACCAAATTTGCCTTAATGATAGCATAAAATTACTGCCCTACATTTCAGTCATATTCTGCACAAAACTTTCAAGCTGTGGGAAAATGATCATAGAATGAGGTATCTCTTCCCTTTCATATAGAGCATTAAGATCCAAATCCATTTTTAAAGATCTTAAAGTTTTCTATTAGAGAGTGGTTTCAGAATAACTCAGTTCTATTCTGTATAATTTCACATCCTTGTAATAAAAGAGTCATAATAAATAAGAATCAATCATGGCCAAATTTAGTATTGTGGGATAATTTTCATGTTATCATAAGTAATTATTTAAATCATGGCAATGCCCGAGTATCAGAAATTCCACATTTATATTCTTACTTCTCTTGAACTTTTCAAATTGTATTTCCTCAAGCAGACTCTTTCAGACTTTTTGCTCTTGTTCTCAGATTCCTTTTTGATTGTATCTCAGAGTTTTTAGGGATGGAGTAGAATATTCTTCATGGAATGTGTCAGTATAGTTTCAATTCCCAAAATGTATTTTCTTAACCTACAGTCTTCCTTTATGCTTTACATAATAAAAGTATTCTTCTTAGGCTGTGTACCTCATAAAATATATTTTGACTGAAAACACATTTGAAAATACGGATATGAAATATATTTTTAAAAGCATAGTCTGATATTCCAAATATCTCAGTCTAGATGTATCTGAGCTGTCACTCACTAGCTAGGAGACCTATGTTTTCTCACCTATAAAGTGGGAAATAATAGCTTTTGGAAAATAGGAATAAAATATTTGTGAGAAATAAATAAGATAATAAAAGTACCTAGCATAGTACCTGGTACATATATTTTAGTTAACTTGTAACTGGAGTTAATTATTTAAGGAAAATTTTGTTCTTAGTTTCTTCAAAATCAGTGACAGAAATTCACTAATTCAATGTTCTAGGCCTAGAATTTTCTTGAGTAATATCAATGTGAAACTTTTATCAGAAGGCCAGGAAAAATCTTTTATGGCTCAGAAATCAGGTAAATGAACCACCTATAGATGCCCTTAAAATTTCAGCTTGTGCTGACGTTTGAACAACGATTAATTTGAACTTAATCCCAAAGTGGTTTGAACAGTTTAAATCTCTGTTTTGTGAAGCGATTAGAACAATTATTAAAGCACATGAGCACTGGGGTTATAAAATATCCATGTGAAGACCTAAATAGACATTTCACCAAGGAAGACATACAGGTGACCAAGAGGCACATGAAAAGATGCTCAACATCACTAATTATTAGAGAAAGAAAATCAAAACTACAATGAGGTATTACCTCACGTTGGTCAGAATGGCCATTATCAAAAAATCTAGAGGGCTTCCTTTGTGGCACAGTGGTTAAGAATCCGCCTGCCAATGCAGGGGACATGGGTTTGAGCCCTGACCTGGGAAGATCCCACATGCCACGAAGCAACTAAGTCTGTGAGCCACAACTACTGAGCCCATGAGCCACAACTACTGAATCCCACATGCCTAGAGCCAGTGCTCTGCAACAGGAGAAGCCACCACAATGAGAAGCCCGAGAACCGCAACAAAGAGTAGCCCCCGCTCGCCACAACTAGAGAAAGCCTGTGCGCAGTAACAAAAGACCCAACACAGCCAAAAATAAATAAATAAATAAAAATTTTTTAAAAATCTAGAAACAGTAAATGCTGGAAAGAAAGATCTATTTTAAAAAAAACACTTTAATCTAAAAAAAAAAGAAAAGAAAAGAACATACCCATGTTTACTGGCTTGAATTAAGATCACAGGAGAAATGAAATCTTTATTTTAAGTAACACAGAGGAGATGAAACAAAATTAATCAAAACTAAAAAGATACTGTTGTAAAAAGAAAAATGCACATTCTGTTACTTGTTTATGTTTGATAGGTTTCCATGAGAATTTGTGTCTGAAGCTTATTCTGAATATGTTTCCCAAATACATAATATTTATGTCCTCTTAATTATGAAGTCTAAAAAACAAAAACAAACAATAAAAACAGGAGAAAAGTAGACATAACTAAGAGAATTGATGGAGTACTAAAATTTAGTGATATATGAGCAAGACAATGTATTGAAAAAAGCCCAGCTTTTCAACCCTTGTTATACATTAGAATCCCTGGAGTACTTTTTTTTTTTTTTTTTGCAGTACGTGGGCCTCTCACTGTTGTGGCCTCTCCCGTTGGGGAGCACAGGCTCCGGATATGCAGGCTCAGCAGCCATGGCTCACGGGCCCAGCTGCTCCGTGGCATGTGGGATCCTCCCGGACCAGGGCACAAACCCGTGTCCCCTGCATCAGCAGGCAAACTCTCAACCACTGCGCCACCAGGGAAGCCCTGGAGTACAAATACCTGAGTCCCAAGCCCTGGGATTGTAATTTAATTAGTCTTATATGTGGCAAAAATATTTATATTTGTTCAAAGCTTTAATGAGCGCCTGGATTGAGAAACACTGGATGAAGGTTTTACTGGGTCAAATTGCCAGGGTTTAAATCCTGGATATTTTTCACTTGCTGTGTACACTTGAGCAAATTGCTCAACCAATTCAAAATTTCATTTCCATGGTACATAATTTGTTACTCACTGCTTGGCATAATGCTGATTTTTTTGTAATGCTATTTATTTCTGAAATATTTACTTGCAAATATTTAATTAGGCAATCCTTCACTGCCCTATCAACATATATGTCTCCCATGGTCTGCGTACCACTGACACTCTCAGTGAAAGCTAGAATTAGAGTTATTGGTCATCACTCTCTGCTATTAGTTATTTGGGAAAAATACTGCAAAATATTTACTAATGAGTACTGTATCTTGGTGAGTGTTTTCCAAAATGTGTTATTTAGTCTACTAAAACCTTACTTTCTGACACTTATTTTATA
Organism: Stenella coeruleoalba; assembly: GCF_951394435.1. NCBI lineage: Eukaryota > Metazoa > Chordata > Mammalia > Artiodactyla > Delphinidae > Stenella > Stenella coeruleoalba. The sequence goes on from NC_137149.1 coordinate 116,316,437, forward strand.
TTTCATAGAACTCAAATGGATAAAATGAGAAGAATTCACAAGGAATTTACTCCTCACGACTGCAGTTACCTAAGTGTGCCATTACATGATTTAAATCTAACCCAGTTAGTAATGAAATGCTTAGGATCAGGTAATCTCTCTCTCTCTCTCTCTCTCTCACTTTCCTTTTAGAAATGTGATTAAAAAAATTCAAAATCATGTTCTGAAACAAGGGTAATGAATATTTTAAATAAGTTCCATCTCTTGGTTTAAATATATCTTTGATATGTGAAACTGTATCACTAAAATGCACAGTCCTGTAACCAACATGAATATGTGAATAAAATACTAGAAGTCTCTGTTTTTCATTAATTTAATACAAATAAACCGACAAAAAATAATTTCAGGCTCAATTTTTTTTAATCTTGAGAGGGAATTTACTCCTTGTTTGAGTAGTAAGTAATATACTTACTCCTTGTTTGGATTAAGTCCATTAATGATCTATTAAAAATGTATTCTTTCTCAGGTTTCTTTTTCTTTCATTTTTTTGGCCACACCATGCATCATGTGGGATCTTAGTTTCCTACAGAGTCTTAAGGACACAGGAAGGGGGAAGGGTAAGCTGGGACGAAATGAGAGAGTAGCATTGACATGTAAACACTACCAAATATAAAATAGATAGCTAGTGGGAAGCAGTCGCACAGCACAGAGAAATCAGCTCAGTGCTTTGTGACCGCCTAGAGAGGTGGGATAGGGAGGGTGGGAGGGAGACGCAAGAGGGAGGTGTTATGGGGATATATGTATATGTATAGTTGATTCACTTTGTTATAAAGCAGAAACTAACACACCATTGTAAAGCAATTTTATTCCAATAAAGATGTTAAAAAAATGTATTCTTTCTAAAGTAGTTGAAAATATTTTCCCCTTTTGTAATATACTTTATTATGAAATTTTTGTTAACTATGAAATAATAAGACAACCCAGTAAAGGCAAATAACCTCAATTTCTAGATGCCTCAACTTGAATCACAGCTTCAACACATATAGATGGACAAATTATTTAACTCTGGGCCAGAGTCTCCTCATCTGTAAAATAGAGGCAATTATGGTACTTACCTCATAGAGCTATTGTGAAGAATAAACGAGATAACCCATGTGAATTGTACATATGGAGGACATACTCTAAGATAGACCCCGTAATCTCCACAAAGCTATTCATGACCTTCTATGGTACCCTACCCTTCAGTGTTGGTAGGACCTGTGACTTGCTTCTGGTTGAGTATAGCAAAGATGATGAGAGGGTGATTATATGTATATGATTATATTATATAAGGTTGTAACATCATCTTGAGAGGAGACTCTCCCTTCCCAGCTTTGAAGAAGTGGCCATATTGGAAAGTCCCACATAGCAAGGAACTGAAGGTGATCTCTGGCCAACAGCCAGCAAGAAACTGAGGCCCTCGATTTGTCAGCCTACAGGGAACTGAATGATGTGAACAAATACTTGAGCTTGGAATCAGATCCTTCCCGAATTAATCCTCAAATGAGACCACAGCCCTGGTTGACACCATGATTACAGCTCTTGGAGTCCTTGAAGCAAAAAACCTGAATAAACCATGCCCAAACTCTGACCTCCCCCAGAAACTGAGATAATCTATGTGTGCTGTTTTAACCTGCTACAGATAATTAACAGAGTACATGACATAGGGTAAATGTTAAAAAAAAATTGGCTATTATTGTTACTATTGTCACTGTTATTGAAGATTACTGAAATCTGAATTAACAATATTTAATTTTGATTCTTCTACAGACTCATGAACATTACATTTTTATTCTTACCAAAGCTTTTGACATTGTGATTTCTCTATTCTGAATTTTCTATTTGTCCATGAAAAAATATGTTACTTACTCAGTGACATTTTTTTCCTCCAAATTACTATTCACAACTGAAATGTGGGGAGGAGAAAATTGACAGGTAAGGATTTTCTTCCTTTTCAAACTTCATGTTCCAAATCCAAATATCTTTGGCCAGAGGAAAACAAGACCCAGCTTATGCTGCCAGCTGTACAGTGTACATTCAATGAATGTTACTTTCTTCCTGTATATGATAAAAGAAAACAAAAATATTTGTATTTGTGTAAGCAAATTTAAGTAAGCAAAGGGGATTATTGGAGGTAAAGTCTTTCCTTTTAAAAAAATTAATTTTTTAATTGAAGTAGAACATCCATAAAAAAGCATCAATTGTAAGGATACAGGTCAATGAACTGTCACAAAGTGAACACACTCCTGTAACCACCACCCATGTCTACACATATAACATTTACTAGAATCCCAAAAGTCTCCTTTGTACCCCCAAACTTGGCTATGATTCTGACTAGTAATAATTTTACCCTTAAAAAATTATCTTCTATATTCTGACTCATTTTTTTCCCCTTTTTATTCCATCAGGGACTAGGAGCAGTGTACTAAAATCTACATTGTGAATTTTGATATGCATTTCCCCCTTTAGTTCTGTCAAATTTTGCCTTGTAGCTTGAGGTCAAGTTATTAGGTATGTACAGATTAGAATTGTTATAGATACATGATAGGTTGGACCATTTATTATGAAATATTTCTGTTTCTTTGATAATGCTTCCTGTCATTAGAACTTATATTTTCTCATTGGAAGCTAATAATCATAGGCTATAATTAGGAGGTTATTATTAATTTTTACTCAAGATATTTATATGGATTTCACTTTTAACAATGTATTTCCTTATTTGATATTTAAATATGTTCTATCCTTAAATGAAGTAACTCTTCACTAAATAGATGGTGAAAAAATGAGATGTGACTGGCTTAAAAAAATATACCCCAATCCCTTGAACATTTTAAATGTATCCTAAAACAGGGTTTACAGACCATGAAGTACTGCATAGGATTAGTCATCATAAACTACATGAAACTTACAATTAAGTAGACAGAAGTAACATATTCAAACTGCTTGCCTTCTATCAGAGAAAGACTCTGAATACTAACAGTGTAATTGAAACTGAATCCCAGAGCCACAGAGATATCAGCCCAAGACTTGAATTCCTTTTAAAAAAAATTTTGGTTGCATTGGGTCTTCACTGCTGCACGCAGGCTTTCTCTAGTTGGGGCGAGCAGGGGCTACTCTTCATTGTGGTGCACAGGCTTCTCACTGCAGTGGCTTCTCTTGTTGCTGAGCACAGGCTCTAGGTGAATGGGCTTCAGTAGTTGTGGTGCATGGGCTCAGTATTTGCAGCACACAGGCTATAAGGTGCACAGGCTTCAGTAGTTGTGGTATGCAGGCTTCGTAGTTGTGGTGCACCAGCTTAGTTTCTCTGCGGCATGTGGGATCTTCCCGGACCAGGGATCAAACCTGTGCCCCTGAATTGGCAGGTGGATTCTTAACCACTGAGCCACCAGGGAAGTCCCAAGACTTGAATTCCTGAACACTGTTCTTCCTACCCTGTCACCCTACCTTGTTACCCTCTCTTTGCCACCCCCACCCCCCAAAATATGCAAGGAAACAGAAAAACATTAATAGTGGGAGAGGCATTGTTAATCTTATCTTCAAGGTTTTCCATCCTACTTCCAGGGTAAAAATAAATGGATGTCTCTCTTTTGGGAGAATAGATACACTGAGAGTAGCACACTGGCAGACAAAATGACATTTAGATTTCAGAACCAACGTTTGTCTTTGAACATGGGACTGAACAAATCCCTTTCTCACAATCATCTCCCAACTGACTATCCCCCCTCCACCTCAGTTTTCTGCAAAGCTTAGAGACTGATGTCTCTAAGACTGGAGTCTTGTGCTGTTTCTGGATCTGCGTGACTCATAGGGCATTGTGGCAGAATGAATGTTGTGGGTCCACCCTTGTGGAATAAAGTGGAATTTTGTCATGCAAAGGAGCTTGAGATAAGAGCAGAGAGGCTTGAAAGAGGAATTGGTGGGCAAAGAACATGAACTTAAGGCTGGGAGTAAAGACAGGAGAAAAGGAGATGGTCATAGGGTATACCCTTCTTTGAAAGGACAAAAATCTTTTGGTGCTTTACTTTTTGTGATTCAAGGGAAAGTGCAGCATAGAATTTTAATCTCTTTTTCCTTATGTCATAATTTTCTTTTAAATTTATTCTAAACTTCCCAATAATGATGTTTGCCTCTCTCTGTACAGACTGTGTTGTTTTTCAAAGACTGAAAAGAATAGTGTGAGAAGAAGGATGAAAATAAACGATCTCACTAAGAGGATATTTTCTTGGTATTGAGTGAGATAACCTGGTACTTCAGAGTCATTACGATTTAAAAATATAAATGTTTTTCATTTCATTTGTTATTATACCTGAATTTTGTCCTCCCCAAATTCTAGAATTCCGTTGAAGTTCTAACCCCCAGAACCTCAGAATGTGACTGTATTTGTAAATAGGTCCTTAACAGAAGTAATTAAAGTAAATGAGGTCATATGGGTGAGCCCTAACCCACTGTGACTGGTGTCCTTATATAAAGAGATTAAGACACAGATTCACAAAAGAAACATCACATGAAGACACAGGGAGAAAGTGACCATCTACAAGCCAAGGAGAGAGGCCTCAGAAGAAACTATGTCTGCCAAGGCCATGATCATGGACTTCTGGCCTTCAGAAATGTGAGAAAAAATTTTTGTTGTTTAAGCCACGCAGTCTGGGGCTTTGTGGCAGTGGTAGCAGACTAATACACATGTTATTCAAGTTTGCCATGTTCCTAAGACAGAATGAAGGAAATAAAAACATTAATTTTTAAAATTATTTAAAGAATAATACTGGCCAGCAAGATAGTACAGTAGAAGGACATGAGTTCAGCCCTTCTTACAGAAACACTGAAATCACAACTAACTACTGAACAACCATTGATTAAAAAATATGCTAGAATCTACCAAAAGAGATACCCTACATCCAAAGACAAAGAAGAAGCCACAATGAGATGGTAGGAATGGTGCAATCACAATAAAATCAAATTCCATACCCTCTGGATGGGTGACCCACAATCTGGAAAATAATTATACCACAGAAGATCTCCCAAAACAGTGAAAGCCCTGAGCCCCACATCAGGCTTCCCAGCCTGGGGGTCTGGCAATGGGAGGAGGATCACCCAGAGAATCTGGGTTTGAAGGCCAGTGGGGAATTGCAGGAATTCCAAAGGACTCAGGGAAACAGAAATTTCACTCTTGGAGAGGCACATAAGGTCTAGTATGCACCAGGACCCAGGGAAAAAAGCAGTGACCTCACAAAAGACTGGGCCAGACTTACCTGCTAGTATTGGAGGGTCTCATGTGGAGGTGGGAGGCAGCTGTGGCTCACTGCAGGGACAAAGACACTGGCAGCAGCAGCTCCCGTGAATACTCATTGGTGTGAGCCCTCCTGAAGGACGCCATTTCCCCCTCCAAGACCTAGTCCTACCCAACAGCCTGTAGGCTCCAGTTCTGGGATGCCTCAAGGCCAAACAACTAACAGGGTGGGAACACAGCCCCACCTATCTGCAGACAGGCTGCTTAAAGTCTTCCTGAGCATAGCCCTGCCCACCATAGGGACAAGATCCAGCTCCACACACCAGCAGGCAGGAACCAAGTCCTCCCAACAGGAAGCCTGCACAAACCTTGTAAACATCCTCATCCACCAGCAGGTAAATAGCAGAAGCAAGAACAACAACCTTGCAGCCGGAGGGACAGGAACCACAATCACAGAAAGCTAGACAAGATGAGACAGGAAGAGCTGGCTGAGAGGAGACAGCCTGAGGGGACAGAAGGGAGGAAATACACAGTCAAGAATGCTTTTGGAGGAAATCCAGACTGCCATAGAAGCAAGGTGTCACTGTTGAGTGATGCACAGGGGGTGGAGCTGCCATTGCAGCCTCTCTCTCCCCACTCACTGGTCACCTGCACCTCCAGGGGCTAGGGAAAGGCCCCACCAGTGTTAGCCTTCTTGCACCCACCACCAGGCACTAAGAAAAGCCACCACCAGGGCTTACTTTCTTACACCAGCCAACAGGTGCTAGGAAAAGCTTCCACTATGGCCAGATATGTCGCACCCATAGCCACCAGCTTTCCCACGCACCTGTCACTAATGGGGCCCCCACAAACCAGGCAGTCATACCAACCACATGCCATGTCCTCACCAGGGCAGAACCAAGTGCTCCAGAATAGCTTTGGGAGCAGACTACTGTGGGTGGCCCACACACAGAGGTGGGGCTAAAACCACAGCTGAGACTCAGAGGCAGGGTGACTAAGGAAGAAGAACAAAAATCTTTTCATGCAGCTGAACAAACTGTAGATTAAATCCCCACAATCAGTTTGGTAAACCTGCATCTATGGAATATCTGAACAGACAATGAGTGTTCCCAAAACTGAAACCAGTCTAACTCTAGCAGCTTTGGACCTTGAGGACTAGTATACATAGGAGTTGGGCCAGGTCAGAGTCTGAGCTGTCCCACAGTGCCCACAGTGGAACCAGAGACCTAGAGGTTTTGGAGGGCTTTCCAGGGAGGCAGAGGTTGGCTGTAACTCACGGTGGGGGCAAGGGCACTGACAACTGAGACCCCATGAAAATATGATTATTACTATTTTTTGTGTTGTTCTATTGTTTTTTAATTATTATTTGTTTTTATTTTTTATTTTTAAAATATTTTTAATATACTTTTTATTTTTTAATGTTTCTATTTCTGTTACGTTTTTGCAGTTCTGTGTTTTTTTCTTTCTTTTGTTCTATTTCTTTAATCTTTTATTCCTGTGTTCTACTTGATCTTATCTTTTTTTATCTTTTATTCTTTTTATCATTTTTGTGTGTTTGTTTTGTTTTCTTTGCTTTTCCTTCACTTTGCATTCTGCTTTTGTTTTGCTTTTTATTTTTTCTTTTCATTAGTTTTGTTTTTATTTGTTTGATATCATTTTGGGATTCTTCTGTCTGTCTGGTGTTCTTTTGTTGTTTGTTTTCTCTGTTTTTGTTTTCGTTTCTTATTGTGTATGTGTTTCTTTGTTTCTTTTAGTTTTGTTTGTTTGGTTTTGCTTTTACCATTTCTCTGTGATTCTGTTTGTTTGTTTTTAATTGTTGCTGTTGCTGTTTGCTTCTTTTTATCTTTGCTATTTTTTCTTGAGTTTTGTAAGTATGTTTGTTTTCATTTGTTTTCTTCCACCGTTTTTTTCTTTTCTCTTGTCTCTTTTTTCCATTTTTTGCCAAGCTGGTGGTTTGTGGCATCTTGGTACAGGGGTCAGGCCTGAGCCTCTGGGGTGGGAGTGCCAAGACCAGGATGCTCTAATGCCAGAGAACTCCTGGCCCCAGGGAATAGTAATTGGCAAGAAATCTCCTAGAGGTCTCCATCTTAACTCCAAGACCCAGCTCCACCCAACTGTCAAGAGGCTTCAGTGCTGAATGCCCCATGACAAACAAAAAGCAAGACAGGAACACAAACCCGCCTGTCAGAAGACAGGCTGCCTAAAGTCATACTAAGCCTATAGACACCACAAAACACACCACCTGATGTGTCTTGCCCATTCAAGGGGAGAGATCCAGTACCACCCAAGAGAACCCAGGCACCAGTCCCTCCTATGAGGAAGCCTACTGGTCCAAACTCACCCACTGGGGGCAGACACCAGAAACGAGAGGAACTATGAACCTGTAACCTGTGGAAAGGAGACCTCAGGGTGAGGTCAGAGAAGATAAAGAAGATAAAGAAATATGTTGCAGATAAAGGAGCAAGGTAAAAACCCACAAGGCAAATGAATGAAGAGAAAACAGTAATCTACCTGAAAAAGAATTCAGAGTAATGATAGTAAAGATGATCCAAAATCTCAGAAATAGAATGCAGAAAATAAAAGAAATGTTTAACAAAAACCTAGAAGAACTAAAGAAAAACCAAACAGTGATGAGCAACACAATAACTGAAATTAAAAATACACTAGAAGAATCAATAGCAGAATAACTGAGGCAGAAGAAAAGATAAGTGAACTGAAAATCAGAATGGTGAAAATAACTGTTGCAGAGCAAAATAAAGAGAAAGGAATCAAAAGACTTGAGGACAGTCTTGACTTCTGGGACAACATTAAGTGCACCAACATTCAAACTACAGGGGTCCCAGAAGAAAAAGAGTAAGAGAAAGGGTCTGAGAAAATATTTGAAGAGATTATAGTTGAAAACTTCCTTAACATGGGAAAGGAAATAGTCAACCAAGTCCAGGAAGCACAGAGAGTCCCATACAGGATAAACCCAAGGAAGAACAGGCCAAAACACAATTAAACAAACTGTCAAAAATTAAATACAAGGAAAAAATATTAAAAGCTGCAAGGGAAAAACAACAAATAATATACAAGGAATCCCCATAAGGTTATCAGCTGATCTTTTAGCAGAAACTCTGCATGCCAGAAGGAATGGCAGGATATATTTAAAGTGATGAAAGGGAAAAATCTACAGCCAAAATTTCTCTACCCAACAAGGCTCTGATTCAGATTTGATGGACAAACCAAAAGCTTCACAGACAAACAAAAGCTAAGAGAATTCAGCACCACCAGACCAGCTTAGCAACAAATTCTAAAAGATCTTCTTTAGGCAAGATACACAAGAGAAGAAAAAGACCTACAAACACAAACAGAAACCAATTAAGAAAATGGTAATAAGAATATATATATTGATAATTACCTTAAATGTAAAAAATTAAAGTGCTCCAACCAAAAGACACAGACTGGCTGAATGGATACAAAAACAAGACCAGTATAGATGTTGTCTACAAGACACCCACTTTAGACCCAGGGACACATACAGACTGAAAGTGAGGGAATGGAAAAACATATTCCATGCAAATGGAAATCAAAAGAAAGCTGGAGTAGCAATACTCATATCAGATAAAATTGACTTTAAAATAAAGGCTGTTACAAGTGACAAGGAAGGACACTGCATAATGATCAAGGGATCAATCCAAGAAGAAGATATAACAATTGTAAATATTTATGAACCCAACATAGGAGCACTTCAATACATAAGGCAAATGCTAACAGCCATAAATGGAGAAATTGACAGTAACACAATAATAGTGGGGGAATTTAAGACTCCACTTTCACTGCTGGATGGATCGACCAGACAGAAAATTAATAAGGAAACACAAGCCTTAAATGACACACTAGACCAGATAGACTTAATTGATATTTATAGGACATTCTATCTGAAAGCAGCAGAATGCACTTTCTTCTCAAGTGCACACAGAGCATTCTCCAGGATAGATCACATCTTGGGTCACAAATCAAGCCTTGGTAAATTTAAGAAAACTTAAATCATATCAAGCGTATTTTCCAAACACAACGCTATGAGATTAGAAATCAGTGACAGGAAAAAAAACTGTAAAAAACACAAACACATGAAAGCTAAACAATATGCTACTAAAAATCCAAGAGATCACTGCAGAAATCAAAAGAGAAATAAAAAAAAAAACCTGCAAAAAATGACAATGAAAACACAATGACCCAAAACATATAGAATGAAGCAAAAGCAGTTCTAAGAGGGAAATTTATAGCAATATAATCCTACATTAATAAACAAGAAAAATCTCAAATAAACAACCTAACTTTCACCTAAAGCAACAAGAGAAAGAACAAACAAAATCCAAAGTAGGTAGAAGGAAAGAAATCATAAAAATCAGAGCAGAAATAAATTAAATAGAAACAAAGAAAACAATAGCAAAGATCAATAAAACTAAAAGCTGGTTCTTTGAGAAGATAAACAAAATTCATAAAACTTTAGCCAGACTCATCAAGAAAAATAAGAGAGGAATCAAATCAATAAAATTAGAAATGAAAAAGGAGAAGTAAAAACTGACACTGCAGAAATACAAAGGGTCATGAGACACTACTACAAGCAGCTATATGCCAATAAAATGGACAACATGGAAGAAATGGACAAACTTTTAGAAAGCTACAACCTTCCAAGACTGAACCAGGAAGAAATAGAAAATATGAACAGACCAATCACAAGTAATGAAATTGAAACTGTGATTAAAAATCTTCCAACAAACAAAAGCCCAGGACCAGATGGCTTCACAGTTGAATTCTATCAAACATTTAGAGAGGAGTTAACACCTATTCTCCTCAAACTCATCCAAAATTTTGCAGAGGAAGGAACCCTCCCAAACTCATTCTGTGAGGTCACCATCACCCTAATACCAAAACCAGACAAAGATATTACGAAAGAAATTACACACCAATATCACTGATGAACATAGACGTAAAAATTCTCAACAAAATACTAGCAAACTGAATCCAACAATACTGTAAAAGGGTTATACACAATTATCAAGTGGGATTTCTCCCAGTGATGCAAGGATTCTTCAATATATACAAATCAATCAAGTGAAACACCATATTAATAAATTGAAGAATAACAACCATATGATCATCTCAAGAGATGCAGAAAAAGCTTTTGACAAAATTCAACACCAATTTTTGTTGAAAACGTTCCAGAAAGTGGACATAGAGGGAACCTACCTCAACATAATACAAGTCATATATGACAAATCCACAGCAAACATCATTCTCAATGGTGGAAAACTGAAAGCATCTCCTCTAAAATCAGGAAGAACACAAGGATGTCCACTCTCACCATTTTTATTCAACATAGTTTTGGAAGTACTAGCCATGGCAAGCAGAGAAGAAAAAGGAATCCAAATTGGAAAAGAAGAAATAAAACTGTCACTGTTTACAGATGACATAGTACTATACATAAAAAATCCTAAAGATGCTACTGGAAAACTACTAGAGCTCATCAATGAATTTGGCAAAGTTGTAGGATAGAAAATTAATACACAGAAATCTCTTGCATACCTATACACTAACAAAGAAAGATCAGAAAGAGAAATTAAGAAAACAATCCCATTTACCATTGCAACAAAAAGAATAAACTACCTAGGGATAGACATACATAAGGAGCCAAAAGACCTGTATGCAGAAAACTATCACATACTGATGAAAGAAGTCAAAGATGACACAAACAGATGGAGAGATATACCATGTTCTTGGATTGGAAGAATCAATATTGTGAAAATGACTATACTACCCAAAGCAATCTACAGATTCAATGAAATCCCTATCAACTTATCAAAGACAACCCTCAGAATGGGAGAAAATATTTGCAAATGAAGCAACTGAAAAAGGGTGAATTTCCAAAATATACAAACAGCTCATTTAGCTCAATATCAAAAAAAAAAAAAAAAATACAACCAAATCAAAAACTGCACAGAAGACCTAAATAGACATTTCTCCAAAGAAGACATACAGATGGCCAACAAACACATGAAAAAAATGTTCAACATCACTAATTATTACAGAAATGGAAATCAAAACTACAATGAGATATCACCTCATAGCAATGAAAATGGCCGCCATCACATAATCTACAAACAATAAATGCTGGAGTGTGTGTGGAGAAAAGAGAACCATCTTGCACTGTTGGTGGGAATGTAAATTGATACAGCCACTATGGAGAACAGTATGGAGGTTCCTTAAAAAATTAAAAACAGGAGTACCATGTGACCCAGCAATCCCACTACTGGGCATATACTCAGAGAAAGCCATAATTCAGAAAGACACATGCACCCCAATGTTCATTGCAGCACTATTTACAATAGCCAGGACATGGAAAAAACCTAAATATCCATAAACAGAGGAATGGATAAAGAAGATGTGGCACATATATACAATTTAATATTACTCAGCCATAAAAAGGAATGAAATCGAGTCATTTGTAGAGATGTGGATGGACCTAGAGACTGTCATACAGAGTGAAGCAAGTCAAAAAGAGAAAAACAAATATCATACATTAATGCATACATGTGGAATCTAAAAATTTGGTATAGACAATCTTATTTAGAATGCATAAATAGACACAGACATAGAGAATAAACATATAAATACCAAGGGGGAAGGGAGGGGTGAAATGAATTGGGAGAGTGGGATTGACATATATATGCTATTGATACTATGTATAAAATAGATAACTAATGAGAACCTACTGTATAGCACAGGGAACTCTACTCAATGATCTGTGGTGACCTAAATGGGAAGCAAATCCAACAAAGAGGGGACATATGTATACGTACAGCTGATTCACTTTGCTATACACTAGAAACTAACACAATACTGTAAGGCAACTCTATTCCAATATAAATTTTAGAAAAATGTTGAGACAGCAGAAGAATATATCTCAGATGAAGGAAAAAGATAAAATCCCAGAACAACTAAGCCAAACCGAGATGGCCAATCTACCAAAAAAATAATTTGGAATAATGGTAGTGAAGGTGACCCAAGATCTTGGAAAAAGAATGGAGGCACAGATTGAGAAGATACAAGAAGTGTTTAACAAAGACCTACAAGAACTAAAGAACAAACAGAGATGAACAATACAATAACTGAAATGAAAAATACACTAGAAGGAATCAATAGCACAATAACTGAGGCAGAAGAATGTATAAATGGGCGCTTCCCTGGTGGCGCAGTTGTTGAGAGTCCTCCTGCTGATGCAGGGGATATGGGTTCGTGCCCCGGTCTGGGAAGATCCCACATGCCACAGAGTGGCTAGGCCTGTGAGCCATGGCCACTGGGCCTGCGTGTCTGGAGCCTCTGCTCCACAACGGGAGAGGCCACAACAGTGAGAGGCCCGCGTACTGCAAAAAACAAACAAAAAACAATGCATAAATGACCTGGAATACAGAATGTTGGAAATCACTGCTGCAGAACAGAATGAAGAAAAAAGAATGAAATGATATGAAGACCACCTAAGAGATCTCTGGGACAACATTAAATGCACCAACAATTGCATTATAGGGATCCCTAAAGGAGAAGAGAAAGAGCAAGGACCTGACAAAATATTTGAAGAGATTATATTTGAAAGCTTCCTTAATATGGGAATGGAAAGAGTCACCCAAGTCCAGGAAACACAGAGAGTCCCATACAGGATAAAGCCAAGGAGGAACACTTTTAAACACATAGTAATCAAACTGTCAAAAATTAAAGACAAAGAAAAAATATTAAAAGCAACAAGGGAAAAGTAACAACATACAAGGTAATCCCCATGAGGTTATCAGCTGATTTCTCAGCAGACACTCTGCAGGCCAGAAGGGAGTGACATGATACATTTACAGTGGTGAAAGGGAAGAACCTACAACCAAGAATCTCATTCACATGGGGTTCTGTTATATGTTGTTGTTGTTGATTCATTTATATTTTTATTTTTTCTAACAAATCTTTTCTTTTTCTAATTTTATTTTATTCTTTGTACTTCATTATTGTTCTGTTCCTTTTGACTTGTTCCCTTTTTTTCTGTTCTTTCCTTTTTCTGCTGTGGTTTTGTTTTATCTAGTTTCAGTTGTTATATTTTTCCAAATATGTTTTCTTATCTTTCTAATTTTATTTTATTTTTTATTCTTTGTTATTGTACTGCTCCTTTTTTTTCTTTTTCTTTTTTTGCCACACTGTGTGGCTTGTGGGATCTTGGTTCCCAGGCCAGGGTTTGGGCCTGAGCTCCTGTGGTGGGAGCAGTGAGTCCAAACTGCTGGACTAACAGAGAACCTCAGATCCCAAGGAATATTAATTGGAGTGAGGTCCCCCAGATGTCCTCATCTTTGCACCAAGACCCGGCTCTACACAACTGCCTGCAAACTGCAGTGCTGGATGCCACAGGCCAAACAACAAGTAAGACAGGAATACGGCTCCACACATCAAAAAAAAATAAAATGAAATAACAAAAAATATATTACAGATGAAAGAGCAACGTAAAAACCTACAAGACCAAATAAATGAAGATGAAATAGGCAACGTACCTGAAAAAGAATTCAGAGTAATGATAGTAAAGATGTTGCAAAACCTCTGAAAAAGAAAACAGAAAATAGAAGAAATGTTGAACAAGGACCTAGAAGAACTAAACAGCAAACAAACAGTGATGAACAACACAATAACTGAAATTAGAGGGGTGGGATAGGGCAGGTGGGAGGGAGATGCAAGAGGGAGGAGATATGGAGATATATGTATATGTATAGCTGATTCACTTTATTATACAACAGAGACTAACACAACACAACACTGTAAAGCAATTATACTCCAATAAAGATGTTAAAAAAATACTCTAGAAGGTATCAATAGCGGAATATCTGAAGCAGAAGAACAGATAAGTGAGCTGAAAGATAAAATGGTGGAAATAACTGCCATGGAGCAGAATAAAGAAAAAAGAATGAAAAGAATTGAAGACAGTCTCAGAGACCTCTGGGACAACATTAAATGCACCAATATTTGAATTACAGGGGTCCCAGATGAAGAAAAGAAATGGTCTGAGAAAATACTTAAAGAGGTTATTGTTGAAAATTTCCCTAACATGGGAAAGGAAATAACCATTCAAGTCCAGGAAGGTCAGAGAGTCCCATACTCCCATCTCCTAGGATAAAACCTAGGAGAAACACACAAAGACACATATTAATCAAACTAACAAAAATTAAATTCAAGGAAAAAATATTAACAGCAGAAAGGGAAAAGCAAAAAATAACATACAAGGGAATAACCATAAGGTTATCAGCTGATTTCCCAGCAGAAAATCTATAGGACAGAAGAGAGTGGCAGGATATATTTGACGTAATGAAAGGAAAGAGCCTACAAACAAGATTACTCAGCAAGGATCTCATTCAGATTCGATGGAGAAATCAAATCTTTGCAGACAGACAAAAGATATGAGAATTCAACACCACAAAACCAGCTTTACAACAAATGCTAAAGGAACTTCTCTAAGTGGGAAACAAAAGAAAACAAAAGATCCACAAATGCAAATCAATTAAGAAAATGGTAATAGGAACATACATATTGATAATCACATTGAATGTAAATGGATTAAATGCTCCAACCAAAAGAAACAGACTGACTGAATAGAGTCAAAAAAAAAAAAAAAAAAAAACCCTTATATATGCTGTGTACAAGAAACCCACTTCAGACCTAGGGACACATACAGACTGAAAGTGAGGGAATGGAAAAACATATTCCATGCAAATGGGAATCACAAGGAAGTTGGAGTAGCAATTCTCATACCAGACAAAGTAAACTTTAAAATAAAGACTATTACAAGAGACAAAGAAGGACACTACATAATGACCAAGGGATCAATCCAAGAAGAAGATATAAAAACTGTAAATAGTTATGCACCCAACATAGGAGCATCTCAATACATAATGCAAATGCTAACAGCCATAAAAGGAGAAATCAACAGTAACAGAATAATAGTGGGAAACTTTAACACCCCACTTACACAAACAGACAGCTCATCTACACAGAAATTAAAATAGGAAACAGAAGCTTTAAATGACACAATAGACCAGATAAACTTAATTGATATTTTTAAGACATTCCACCTGAAAGTGGAAAAATACACTTTCTTCTCAAGTGCACACGAAACGTTCTCTAGCATAGATCATATCTTGAGTCAAAAATCAAGCCTTGGAAAATTTAAGAAAATTGAAATTTTATCAAGCATCTTTTCTGACCACAACACTATGAGATTAGAAATCAGTTACAGGAAAAAAAAACTGTAAAAAACACAAATACATGGAGGCTAACCAGTGTGCTGCTAAATAACCAAGAGATCACTGAAGAAATCAAAGAAGAAATTTAAAAATACCTAGAAAAAAATGACAATGAAAACAAGACAATCCAAAACCTATGGGATACAGCAAAAGCAGTTCTAAGAGGAAAGTTTATACCAATTAAAGCTCCCTCAAGAAACAAGAAAAATCTCAAATAAACAATCTAATCTTACACCTAGAGCAACTAGAAAAAGAAGAACAAAGAAAACCCAAAGTTAGTAGAAGGAAAGAAATCATAAAGATCAGATCAGAAACAAATGAAAAAGAAATGAAGGAAACAATAGCAAAGATCAATAAAACTAAAAGTTGGTTCTTTGAGAAGATAAACAAAATTGATAAACCATTAGCCAGACTCATCACGATAAAAAGGGAGAGGACTCAAATCAATAAAATTAGAAATGAAAAAGGAGAAGTTACAACTGACACTTCAGAAATACAAAGGGTCATGAGAGAGTACTACAAGCAACTATATGTCAATAAAATGGACAGCCTGGAAGAAATGGACAAATTCTTGGAAAGGTATAACTTCCCAAGATTGAACCAGGAAGAATTAGAAAATTTAAAAAGGCCAATCACAGGTAATGAAATTGAAACTGTAATTAAAAATCTTCCAACAAAAAAAAGCCTAGGACCAGATGGCTTTACAGGTGAATTCTATCAAGCATTTAGAGAGGAGTTAACACCTGTCCTTTGCAAACTCTTCCAAAAATTTCAGAGGGATGACACCACCAAACTCGTTCTATGAAGCCACCATCACCCTGATACCAAAAACAAACAAAGGTATCACACACAAAAAAAGAAAATTACACACCAATATCACTGATGAACATATACCCCAAAATCCTCAACAAAATACTAGCAAACAATCCAACAGCATATTAAAAGGATCACACACTGTATTCAAGTGGGATTAATCCCAGGGATGCAAGGATTCTTCAATATATGCAAAACAATCAATGTGATACACCATATTAGCAAACTGAAGAATAACAACCATATGATCATCTCAAAAGATGCAGAAAAAGCTTTTGACAAAATTCAACACAAAACTCCAATGAAAACTTTCCAGAAAGCGGGCATAGATGGAACCTATCTCAACATAATAAAAGACATATATGACACACCCACAGACACATCATTCTCAATGGTGAAAAACTGAAAGCATTTCCTCTAAGATCAGGTAAAGACAAGAATGACCACTTTCAACATAGTATTGGAAGTCCTAGGCCTGGCCATCAGAGAAGAAAAACAAATGAAAGGAATGCAAATTGGAAAAGAAGTTAAACTGTCACTGTTTGCAGATGACATGGTACTCTACATACAGAATCCTAAAAATGTCGCCAGAAGACTACTAGAATTTGGTAAGGTTGCAGGATAAAATATTAATGCACAAAAATCTCTTGCTTTCCTATACACTAACAACAATGGCAACAAAAAGCATAAAAAATCTAGGAATAAACCTACCTACAGAGGCAAAAGACCTGTACTCAGAAAACTATAAAACACTGATGAAAGAAATCAAAGATAACAGCAATCCCACTACTGGGCATATACCTTGAGAAAACCATAATTCAAAAAGATACATGTACCACAATGTTCATTGCAGCGCTAATAATTGCCAGGACATGGAAGCAACCTAAATGTCTTAGATGTCTTTATCCATTTATCAATGGATAAAGAAGATGTGGCACACATATACAATGGAATATTACTCAGCCATAAAAGGGAATGAAACTGAATTATTTGTAGTGAGGTGGATGGACCTAGAGTCTGTCATACAGAGTGAAATAAGTCAGAAAGAGAAAAACAAATACCATATGCTAACACATATATATATGGAATCTAAACACATATATATGAAATCTAAAAAAGTGGTAGTGATGAACTTAGTGGCAGGGCAGGAATAAAGATGCAGGTGTAGAGAACAGATTTGAGGGCACAGTGGGGGGAAGGGGAAGCTAGGACAAAGTGAAAGTGTTGCATGGACATACATACACTACCAAATGTAAATGGATGGCTAGTGGGAATTTGTTGCATAGCTCAGGGAGATCAACTCAATGCTTTATGATGACCTAGAGGGATGGAATAGGGAGGGTGGGAGGGAGGCTCAAGTGGGAGGGGACGGGGATATATGTATACATATAGCTTATTCACTTTGTTGTACAGCAGAAACTAACCAACACTGTAAAGCAATTATACTCCAATAAAGATGTGAAAAAAAGAGAAGGGAACCTTCCTACACCGTCAGTGGGAATGTAAATTGATATTGTCACTATGGAGAACAGTATGGAAGTTCCTTAAAAAACTAAAAATAGAGCTACCATATGATCCAGCAATCCTACTCTTGGACATACATCCAGGGAAAACATGGTTTGAAGGGGTACATGCACCCCAATATTCATTGCAGCACTGTTTACAATAGTCAAGACACAGAAGCAAACTAAATGTCTATCGACAGATAAATGGATGAAGAAGATGTGGTACATATATACAATGTAATATTACTCAGCCATTAAGAAAGAGTGAAATGATGTCATTTGCAGTGACATGGATGGAGCTAGAGATTTTCATACTAAGTGAAGTAAGTCAGACAGAGAAATACAAATATCATATGATATCAGTTATATGCGGAATCTTAAAAAAATGAACTCATTTACAAAACAGAAACAGGTTCACAGAGTTAGAGAGTGAACTTATGGTTACCAGTGGGGAAGGATGGGGGAGGGACAGATTGGGAATTTTGGATAGACATGTATACACTACTATATTTAAAATAGATAGCCAACAAAGACCTACTGTATAGCACAGGGAACTGTGCTCAAGATTCTGTAATAACCAAATGGGAAAAGAATTTGAAAAAGAATAGATACATGCATATGTATAACTGAATCACTTTGCTGTATACCTGAAACTAACACAACATTGTTAATCAACTATGGTCCAATATAAAATAAAGATTAAAAAAATAAAGAATAATACACAGAGTACTAAATCAAAAAATAAAACAAACCTAAAACCCCCACTGAAACAATATTTGCAATATTCTCCCTACAGAGCATTTTTCTAGTTGATAGAAATGTGTAGAAATCAGTATTGTAAAGGAAATGCTGAACAGATTTTTGACTATTCCAACTAGCAATTAATATTTTTATACTCTTTTTCTTGTGTGATTATTTGTCCTGAGAAAAAAGTAATTTAGCACAAAGATGCATTTTAAATACACAGTAACAACATTAAAAATCTTGATTCAAGCTGGGTCTGTAGAATACTCTGTAAAATAATCCTATTTTTACTGAAGCAAACAGCATATCATAGCAATGTCACACAACTCTATAAAACTGGATATCAGAATGTGCATCCATTTTATTAGTTTAATGGGTTCCACATAAATTTGGGGGAAAATTTGTTTTAAGTTGTTACATTACCAAATAGAAAAAGTTTTGTTCAACAATATTGTCATGAAACACCTTTACTTAGATGGAGAGAAAATATGCTTTATTCTAGGAATATAATCAGTTCTGCTATTATGCTCATTTTAAAAATATGACTTTGTTCCAATGTGATTAATGTATCAGGAAACAGATTGACCATACACTAATTTCATGTTTGCTTATGCATGTTATTTTCCAAAAGAAACACGAAATGAATACAGAAAATTGTACCTAGTTGAATAGAGTAGAAGCACACACACACACAGAGGCATGTTCTAGTAGAGAAAGCTGAGAAAGGGGTATCAGGCAGACACAAATATTAATTACTATAGTCACTAAAGCATGAGTCCTGTCCCAGCATCAGAGCCAACTCTCACCTTTTCATTCGAGTCTCTTTGAATTCTTGTGACTCTCCTGGAAGGGATGAGAAGGATAGGACCTCTTCCCCTAAACTTATGCCAACCCAACTTGGTCTGTGCTGGGCTTGTCTACTCACACACTTGGCTTCTTCAACCTTTGTTAAAGACACTAGTGGAATTTGAGAAATTCCCTTTCTTCTGGACCATCTTGATCCTGTAACTGGAGGTGGGGATGTTTTTCTACACAAACTCCACCTGTAAAAACTTGACCTCATTCACCTCTATACTTTCCTATTATATTCATAATGTAATATCCTAATCAATAATTGTGTCTCTACTATTAAACCATAAACACCTCAAATTGCAAATTTCCAAACAAGTAAACACATTATACAGTAAAGAAAATGAGACTGTCACATTGCCTTTTAGAACCTGCCTTAATAGAAGGCAGATGATCAAGTTCTACCCCTGAGAATTTGGAAATTAAAAAAAAATCAAAATCTCTATTTTTTCATAATATTTTAAAGCCAATGGTTCAAATTATACTGTGAAATGTAACAACTTTAGGGAGCGAGGGTTCACATATTATATAAAACTATCACATAGAAAGACTTTATAATCAGAATATTTCATGAGTATGACACTAGAAAGTGGTGAATTAAATGATCTAATGTTTAATATAATCAAAAATGGTGGGCAGATAAATTCATCTCCTTAGAGGGTTCTTCTGAGACCAGACAAATAATGTCTTTTGATCAGAGTATCATATTGTGAAGTTCTTATGTGGTAAGGAAACTGACAGTTTCACAGAAAATAATTGGCTTTCCCAAGATGACCCAAATAGTACTCAAGTCTTCAAACCTTATTAGACCCTGTTGTCTTATGATATGGAGACTCCAGACCTTGTTTCACAGGGAAAGACTCACAAGAAACAATGTTACAGCATTGGTAACCCTAAAAGAGCATCACTATGTAGGTGTTATGGGTTGAATTGGTAACCCTGAAAGAGCATCACTGTGTAGGTGTTATGGATTGAATTGTGTTCCTCCAAAAAGGTGGGTTAAATTCCTATCTTCAGGGACCTGTAAATGTGACCTTATTTGGAAATAGGGGGCTTTGTAGATGTAATAAAGTTAAGATGAAGTCATTAGGTTAGGCCCTAATCTAATATGACTAAGTCTTTATGAGAAGAGAAAGCAGAGACATACAGGGAATAGTCAGCCATGTGATAATGGAGGCAGAGATTGAAGTGCTATATCTACAAGCAAAGGAACACCAAAGATTTCCAGCAAACACAAGAAGCAAGGAAGACAGCATGAAGGAGTCCTGGGCAGATTTTAGAGAGAATATGGTCCTGTCAACACCTTCATTTCAGACTTTTAGCTACCAGAACTGTGAGACAATAAATTTCTGTTGTTTTAAGCCTGCTAAGTTGTGATAGTTTGCTATGGCAGCCCTAGCAAACTAAATAGCAGTTATTTTTGTGTTAGAGCAGACATTGGAAACTGGCACAAGAGGGCTATGGCAGACATTGTTGGTAACCTAGTCAAAGTTCATCCCTGTCCCATCACTTTTCTTCCCTGTTTAGACAATCGTAAACTTGCTCAGATATTAAATATTCATTTAGCCAATGTGTACCTAATAATTCATGGTGATTCCATCTCCTTTATCAATGTTTTTTTTGTCACATGGACACATTGGTTACTATCCAATGAGTTGTCTGCTATTGCATAAATCTACTGTGTGGCTTCTGGGAAAGTTTTACTCTGTCTTAATAAATAACACAAGAAAGTATTTGGGGTGGGGGGATCTTCAATATGGTGGAGGATTAAGACGTGGAAATCATCTTCCTCTCCACAAATGCATCAGAAATACACCTACATGTGGAAAACTCCTACAGAACACCTACTGAACACTGGCAGAAGACCTCAGACTTCCCAAAAGCTCTGTGGCTGACAGGGACTTGGTGCTCTGGTCAGGTGTCAGGACTGTACCTCTGAGACGGGAGAGCTGAGTTCAGGACTTTGATCCACCAGAGACCTCCAGGATGCACATAATACCAAACAGCAAAAGCTCTCCCAGAGATCTCCATCTCAATGCTAATATCCACCTCCACTCAATGACCAGCAAGCTACAGTGCTTAACAGCCTATGCCAAACAACTAGCAAGACAGGAACACAACCCCACCCATTAGCAGAGAGGCTACCTAAAATCATAATAAGGTTACAGACACCTGAAAACACACCACTGGATGTGGTCCTGCCCACCAGAAAGACAAAATCCAGCCTCACCCACCAGAAAAAAGGCACCAGTTCCCTCCACCAGGAAGCCCACTGAACCAACCTTAGCCACAGGGAGCAGACACAAAAAACAAGAACTACAAATGTGCAGCCTGTGAAAAGGAGACCCCAAACATAGTAAGTAAAACAAACTGAGAAGACAGAGAAACACAGAGAAGATGAGGGAGCAAGGTAAAAACACACCAGCCCTAATAAATGAAGAAGAAATAGGCACTCTACCTGAAAAAGAATTCAGAGTAATATAGTAAAGATGATCAAAAATCTTGGAAATAGAAGGGAGAAAATGCAAGAAACATTTAACAAGGACCTAGAAGAACTAAAGAGCAAACAAACAATGAAGAACAACACAATAAATGAAATAAAAATTCTCTAGAAGGAATGAACAGCAGAATAACTGAGGCAGAAGAACGGATAAGTCACCTGGAAGATAAAATAGCGGAAATAACTACTGCAGAGCAGAATAAAGAAAAAAGAATGAAAAGAATTGAGGACAGTCTGAGAGACCTCTGGGACAACATTAAATGCACCAACATTAGAATTATAGGGGTCCTGAAAGAAGAAGAGAAAAAGAAAGGGACTGAGAAAATATTTGAAGAGGTAATATTGAAAACTTCCCTAACGTGGGAAAGAAAATAGTTAATCAAGTCCAGGAAGGGCAGAAAGTCCCATACAGGATAAATTGAAGGAGAAAAACCTCAAGACACATATTAATCAAACTATCAAAAATTAAATACAAAGAAAAAATATTAAAAGCAGCAAGGGAAAAGGAACAAATAGCATACTAGGGAATCCCCATAAGGTTAACAGCTGATCTTTCAGCAGAAACTTTGCAAGCCAGAAGGCAGTGGCAGGACGTATTTAAAGTGATGAAAGGGAAAACCCTACAACCAAGATTACTCTACTCAGCAAGGATCTCATTAAGATTTGACGGAGAAATTAAAACATTTACAGACAAGCAAAAGCTAAGGGAATTCAGCATCAGCAAACCAGCTTTACAACAAATACTAAAGGAACTTCTCTAGACAGGAAACACAATAGAATGAAAGACGTACAAAAACAAACCCAAAACAATTAAGAAAATGGTAATAGGAACATACATGTTGATAATTACCTTGAATGTAATAGGATTACATGCTCCAACTAAAATACATAGACTGGCTGAATGGATATTAAAACAAGACCCATATAGACTCACTTCAGACCTAGGGAAACATACAGACTGAAAGTGAGGATATGGAAAAAGATATTCCATGCAAATGGAAATCAGAAGAAAGCTGGAATAGCAATTCTCATATCAGACAAAATAGACTTTAAAATAAAGAAGACAAGACACAAAGAAGGACACTCTATAATGATCAAGAGATCAATCCAAGAAGAAGATATAACACTTGTAAATATTTATTCATCCAACATAGGAGCACCTCAATACATAAGGCAAATGTTAACAGCCATAAAAGGGGAAATCAACAGTAACAAAATCATAGTAGGGGAGTTTAAAACCCTGCTTTCACAATGGACAGATCATCCAAAATAAAAATAAATAAGGAAACACAAGCTTTAAATGATACATTAAACAAGATGGACTTTATTGATATTTATAGGACATTCCATCCAAAAAGAACAGAATACACTTTCTTATCAAGTCCTCATGGAAGAGTCTCCAGGATAGATCACATCTTGGGTCACAAGCCAAGCCTTGGCAAATTTAAGGAAATTGAAATTGTATCAAGTATCTTTTCCTATCACAATGCTATGAGACTAGATATCAAATACAGGAAAAAATTTGTAGAAAATACAAACACATGCAGGCTAAACAACAAACTACTAAATAGCCAAGAAATCACTGAAGAAATCAAAGGGGAAACAAAAAAGTAGCTAGAAAAAAATGACAACGAAAGCATGATGACCCAAAATGTATGGGATGCAACAAAATCATTTCTAAGAGGGAAGTTAATAGCAATACAATCCTACCTCAAGAAACAAGAAAAATCTTAAATAAACAATCTAAGCTTACACCTAAAGCAATTAGAGAAAGAACAAAAAATACCCCAAAGTTAGCAGAAGGAAAGAAATCATAAAGCTCAGATCAGAAATAAATGAAAAAGAAATGAAGGAAATGATAGCAAAGATCAATAAAACTAAAATCTGGTTCTTTGAGAAAATAAACAAATTGATTAATCATTAGCCAGACTCAACAGGAAGCAAAGGGAGAAGAATCAAAACAATAGAAATAGAAATGAAAAAGCAGAAGTAACAACTGACACTGAAGAAATGCAGAGGATCATGAGAGATTACTACAAGCAACTATATGCCAATAAAATGGACAGCATGGAAGAAATGGACAAATTCTTCGAATAGCCCAATCTTCTGTGACCGAACTGGGAAGAAATAGAATATATAAACAGACCAAACACAAGCAAGGAAATTGAGACTGTGATTAAAAATCTTCCAACAAACAAAAGCCCAGGACCAGATGGCTTCACAGGGAATTCTATCAAACACTTAGAGAAGAGCTAACACCTATCCTTCTCAAACACTTCCAAAATATAGCAGAGGGAGG
Organism: Stenella coeruleoalba; assembly: GCF_951394435.1. Lineage (NCBI taxonomy): Eukaryota > Metazoa > Chordata > Mammalia > Artiodactyla > Delphinidae > Stenella > Stenella coeruleoalba. Next base: position 116,340,696 of record NC_137149.1, read on the forward strand.
AACACTCCCAAACTCATTCTACGAAGCCATCATCACCCTGATACCAAAACCAGACAATGATGTCACAAAGAAAGCAAACTACAGGCCAATATCACTGATGAACATAGATGCAAAAATCCTCAACAAAATACTAGCGAAAAGAATCCCACAACACATTAAAAGGATCATACACCAGGATCAAGTAGGGTTTATCCCAGGAATGCAAGGATTCTTCAATATATGCAAATGAATCCAAGTGAAAAACCATATTAACAAATTGAAGGAGAAAAACCATATGATCATCTCAGTAGATGCAGAAAAAGCTTTCAACAATATTCAACACCAATTTCTGATGAAAACTTTCCAGAAAGCAGGCATAAAGGAACTTACTTCAACATAATAAAGGCCATATATGACAAATCGACAGCCAACATTGCTCTCAATGGTGAAAAACTGAAAAGATTTCCTCTAAGATCAGGAACAAGACAAGGTTTTCCACTCTCACCACTATTATTCAACATAGTTTTGGAAGTTTTAGCCACAGGAATCAGAAAAGAAGTAAAAAGAATCCAAATCAGAAATGAAGAAGTAAAGCTGTCACTGTTTGCAGATGACATGATACTATACATAGAGAATCCTAAAGATGCTACCAGAAAACTACTAGAGCTAATCAATGAATTTGGTAAAGTAGCAGAATACAAAATTAATGCACAGAAATCTTTTGCATTCCTATACACTAAAGATGAAAAGTCTGAAAGAGAATTTAAGGAAACACTCCCATTTACCACTGCAACACAAAGAATAAAATACCTAGGATTAAACCTACCTAAAGAGACAAAAGACCTCTATGCAGAAAACTCTAAGACATTGATGAAAGAAATTAAAGATGATACAAACAGAAGGAGAGATATACCATGTTCTTGGATTGGAAGAATCAACATGTGAAAATGAGTATACTACCCAAAGCAATCCACAGATTCAATATAATCCATCTCACACTACCAATGGCATTTTTCACAGAACTAGAACAAAAAATTTCATAATTTGTATGGAAACACAAAAGACCCTGAATGGCCCAAGCAATCTTGAGAAAGAAAAACAGAGCTGGAGGAATTAGGCTCCTGAACTTCAAACTATACTACAAAGCTACAGTAATCAAGACAGTATGGTACTGGCACAAAAACAGAAATATAGATCAATGGATCAGCATAGAAAGCCCAGAGATAAACCCACGCACATATGGTCACCTTATCTTTTTTTGTTTGTTTGTTTGTGGTACGCGGGCCTCTCACTGTTGTGGCCTCTCCTGTTGCAGAGCAACAGGCTCTGGACGTGCAGGCTCAGCGGCCATGGCTCACGGGCACAGCTGCTTCGCGGCACATGGGATCCTCCCGGACAAGGGCATGAACCCGTGTCCCCTGCATTGGCAGATGGGCTCTCAACCACTGTGCCACCAGGGAAGCCCCACATTATCTTTGATAAAGGAGGCAAGAATATACAATGGAGAAAAGACAGCCTCTTCAATAAGTGGTTCTAGGAAAACTGGAGAGCTACATGTAAAAGAATGAAATTAGAACACTCCCTAACACCATACACAAAATTAAACTCAAAATGTATTAAAGTCCTAAATGTAAGACCAGACACTTTAAAACTCTTGGAAGAAAACAGCAGAACACTCTATGACATAAATCACAGGAAGATCCTTTTTGACCTACCTCCTAGAGAAATGGAAATTAAAACAAAAATAAACAAATCAGACCTAATGAAACTTAAAAGCTTTTACACAGCAAAAAAAAAACAAAAACAAAAAACATAAATAAGATGAAAAGACAACCCTCAGAATGGGAGAAAATATTTGCAAATGAAGCAATTGACAAAGGATTAGTCTCCAAATTTTACAAGCAGCTCATGCAGCTCAGTATCAAAACAAAAAAAACAACCCAATCAAAAAATGGGCAGAAGATGTAAATAGACATTTCCCCAAAGAAGGTATACAGATTGCCAACAATCACATGTAAAGATGCTTAACATCACTAATCATTAGAGAAATGCAAATCAAAACTGCAATGAGGTATCACCTCACACCAGTCAGAATGGTCATCATCAAAAAATCTACAAAAAAAAAATGCTGGATAGGGTGTGGAGAAATGGGAACTCTCTTGCACTGTTGGTAGGAATGTAAATTGTTACAGCTACTATGGTGAACAGTATGGAGGTTCCTTAAAAATCTAAAATTAGAACTACCATATAACCCAGCAATCCCACTACTGGGCATATACCCTGAGAAAACCATAATTCAAAAAGAGTCATGTACCACAATGTGCTTTGCAGCTCTATTTACAATAGCTAGGACGTTGAAGCAACCTAAGTGTCCATCGACAGATGAATAGGTAAAGAAGATGTGGCACATATCTATAATGGAATATTACTCAGCCACAAAAAGAAATGAAATTGAGTTATTTGTAGTGACGTGGATAGACCTAGAGTCTGTCATACAGAGTGAAGTAAGTCAGAAAGAGAAAAACAAATACTGTATGCTGACACATATACATGGAATCTAAAAAAAAAAAAAAAAGCTTCTGAACAACCTAGGGCAGAACAGGAATAATGATACAGACGTAGAGAATGGACTTGAGGACACGGGGAGGGGGAAGGGTAAGCTGGGATGACGTGAGAGAGTGGCATGGACATATATAGAGTACCAAATGTAAAATAGCTAGTGGGGAGCAGCCGCTTAGCAGAGGGAGATCAGCTCGGTGCTTTGTGACCACCTAGAGGGGTGGGATAGGGAGAGAGATGCAAGAGGGAGGAGATATGGGGATATATGTATATGTGTAGTTGATTCAGTTTGTTATAAAGCAGAAAGTAACACACCATTGTAAAGCAGTTATACTCCAATAAAGATGTTTTTTAAAAAAGAAGGTATTTACACTCTTTTTCTGTCTTTAGACATTTTAATGTGAGAACAGTATCTGTTATCTATACAGCTGCTTCATCTAGCTTATGTGGTTGTTTGTGTTTTTCAGCCGGATTACAACTGTGAAGGGACAGCCAAAAAGAATCACAGAGAATTTGATGCCTGACAGCATTTGCCACTGAATCCACCAAACCTGTAAATGCCTTATTGTGGCTTTTTTTTAATATATACAACATAGAACATATCTTTATTTTTTGTTTGGTTTTCTTACTTGTTCCGGAAAGTATGCTAATTGATACCCATGTGAAGACAACAGGAAATCCTAGATTTCCACATCCTCATTCTACTGTCCACAGGCATAGTACCTGGGAGTTGTCTCTCAGTCAAACTCTGAAGTCCCAGAAACTGGCTGTGTACTCTACTAGAGGATGCCAATTGGACTGTATAAATCCAAAGAGTGTTTCTGCATTTTGGGTTATTCATTTTTTGCAAAATGTATTTGGCAAGGGTTTTACGTTATTTAGTAAAAGGAGCAGCATAGGAAATACAAATAATACATTTTGGTTTATAACAAATGGGAACATGAAAGTACTTAAGTTTTTTCAACTATTTCTGTTGCTACAACTGCCTTTGTAACCTATAATGATTTCTAACAATCATATTCTCTCTATTCTTCTGTCGACTGAAAATAAAATGCACAACCTAAAAGTTGAGAATTATGTTTGATTTGGCAGAATTTCTGAGAACTTCAGCCTGGGAGATAGGACTCTGAGATAGCTTTAAGGTACTTCTCCAAAGAGGTAAGGGAGGGGCCAGGATATATAGCAGTTTTTGCAACAAAGACCAGGTAGTCAGAACTTCAAAAGATTACTGTTAATTAAAGAAAACCAGATATCTCATGTTAATGAATTGAGTGCTTTTCTTATGGGAAAATGGAATAATCTTCCCATATGATTCTTCCCTCCCTCCCAATGATTCCCAAAAATCATTGAAATCATTCCTTTGATATGCAGCTCAACTCTCTGGGGCCAGTATCCTGTTCTTTCCCTTCGTGAGTCCCCTCAGGGTGCACTATTGGGGATGGCTGCAGTGGCTGAGGGTTTGGTATGCAGCCTGTTGGTCTCCATCTTGAGTTCCCTCAGGCTCAGTTTAGGGGGTGTGTAGTGGCTGATAGCTTGATGGCTGCAGCATCCTTTGATTGCTGATAATGGCTGGCAACACTTTTCATTCACACTTCAAATCTTTTTCTGATTCCCCACATGGTTCAAAATTAAAAATTTTTAAGAATAACAGGTTTGGGAAAGATTAAAAATTCAGTTGACCCCACTACCCATCTGATATTTGAATTTCCCTTATAATATACTCACTGCAAAACCTCAATGTTTTTTATTAGCCTCCTAGTGATAGGGAACTCACTTCAATTTGGGGAAGCCTACTCTGTTTTCAGAGCATTTTGATGTATAAAAAGTTCTCTTTTCCTAGTAAATATACTTCTCCTTGTATATCTCATAAGTGGCCTTATTCTATCCACTGGTACCACAGAGAAGATCAATTCCTTCTCCATGTAAGAGACCTTATTGTTTGAGACAGCCACCTAAGGTCAGTCTCTTTCTTCCCAGTCCCCCAGTTCTCACCTACAGATAAAAATACTCCATTCCTTCCAATTGTTCTCCATATAGAGGGTAGCTATGTAAAACCTGCCATTGCTAGAACAACAGGTGTTAATGGAACTGCCCTGAGCTAATCAGATTTATGGTGTATGGTTGTATTGTTACTGACCAGGATCCTTGGTCCTTTAATCAATAGAAATTGATAGGAGGCCAGATGAGGAATTCAGGCAAGGTTTTATTGGGACTCCTGATGCAGCAAGAGGGTATGAAAACAAAGAAAACAAGTAACAGGTTCCCTTACTTCCTCACTGAGGAAGGTGGGCTGGTTCTTTAAATGGGGTGAGGGTGGAGATGGATTGGTGGGTCAAGCTTAGGTGGGCATAGCTTAGGTGGTCTGCCAACCCCCTTAGTGGTGCTGTGTGCAGGGATTACACACAGTGCCCTGCTTTTGCTCCTGGCACTCAGAAGTGGCAGTTTATTTTCTGTCTTTTTGTATTTTATTATTCATCATTGCCCCAGCTGCACATGCGTACAGTTATTTTTAGTCCCTTACAGTTTCTTTCTATTCTGTTGCTCCGGGGACATTTATCCAGGTGCAAGCACTGAAGCAAAGGGTCCCAGGTCCAAGGTCCCAGCTTGTCTCAATATTATTCATAGAATACTGGATCCAGTTATTTTTTTTTGAATTCTTGTTACATTTCTCTGAACTCAAACCAGTTTAGAGCAAATTACATTACAAATAACTACCATCTCTCTCTTTCTCTCTCTCTCTCTCTCTCTCACACACACACACACACACACACACCCTCCAAGATTATTTTATCTGTGCAGTTGATAAGGGTCATCCCCTTTCTTTAGTCATTATAATTTATTAATGAATTGTAAGGTCTATTGAAACCTTTAGCAACTTACATTTTCTGCAACTAAGCCCATGTGATCTACTGACTATTTATATTGTACACACATTATTCCCATAACATATTATATTGATGGTTTGGGTCCATAGTTCCAAAAATTTATTACTTTTTGATCCCAGGTCAACCACCCAAACATTTACTATCTCACCCAGCTTCATTCTTTTCTTAAATTTGATATGCATCTACAGGGTGAGTGTGAGCCTCTGTTGTTTTTGTCACTCAATTTAACTTGCACCTTTCCTCCAAATAGACAAAGTTAATCTTTGTAAATTTAAGATCCATATTTGACATTTACTTAGAATTGCTTTTAACAATCCAGGAAAGTTTGAATGATGTCAGTGAGATGTAAAGGCAGATGGTGGTGGGTGGGAGCATCTGCTCAGGTTATCATCTGACCATGTTGCAATCTGCTGAGCCATCCTCATGCCCATGTGGACTTTGTCTTATTACATGCAGGTCCTGCCATGTTATTCTCTGTTCCCTTCCAAAAGTCCCCTTCCAATCCAGCTCTCTCTGTGACACACTGGGCACACAGCTCATGCTGCTCTCTCTTGCAAACATGGAGCTCAAGGACTCTGTGGGGTGATTTCCTGACCATCTGCCTAAACGCTTTAGGTAGCCATAGCTACTCTACTGACATCCACTTAATCCAGGAGAAGGCACACAGTTCCCCACTGCCACATCCTCCTCCATTCATCCTGGTGGGGTATGAACTCAGGGCACAGGCACTATTTATCAAGAAACTGTTACCGGGTTGGCATGAATTGTGTCAAATAGTTTCAGCCGAGGAGATCAATGGAAGACACAGACCAGCAAAGAATTGCAGACTACCACTTCAGGCTTAAGAGCAAAGCAAAGTTTATTAAAGCATAGTTACACTCTCAAAGAGAGAGTGGGCTGTTTCTCTGATATGAAACCAGTACTCCTGTACAGGCTTAAGGGTGTTTGTAAGGAGTGTTCTGTGAGGAGGTGGGGCGTGATCATGTGAGTGGCAGGGGATCATTATTTGATTGACAGTCCCGAGCCATGTAACAAGTTCATTATTGTGCATGCCCTTACCGTTGATTCACTAAGAAAAGGCCACTGGGGGCAGGAGGGCTAAACCACATACAGATTTTATTATAGTGATGGTATAATGGGTTTGGGTTTACTGTAGGTTATATGCCTGTCTAGCCTGGGCACCTGCAGCCCAGGGAAGCTCCCTCATGTTACCATGCTCCCTCTTTATTAGGACAAGTTGCCCACCACCCTTTGCTGCCCATAGTTTTGCTTATTCTGTATGGGGTCAGGGAGAGTCCTAAGATGGTTGGGGTGTAACTTGATTACTCCCCTATTGTCCTTTCACCTCCTTGTTGCTAATGTCAGGGGAGGGTCTCCAGATGGTTGGGGTGTGACTTGATTATTCCCCTCTTGTCTTTCTGCCACTGTCATCTCCTCTGCTAATGTCTAAATACCTAACATTCCCCCCTCAAGAGTATGGGACCCAATTCTTTGGGACACCACTCTAGCTGCTTCTTGCTGGTAAGGGGCAGAGTTTTGACTGGGTCCCTCCTCTTGCTATCTTTCAGCTAGGAGGTGGGCTGGAGTGATGACCATCAAGGGGTCCCATGTAGATCTCAGTCTTAGGGTCAGGCTGAACAGGCTGGTAACCACCTCACAGAACCATTTGGAATCAAACAGCCTGTATGCATTCTGAAATGAGTTAAACAAGGTTTATGATCCAAGGGCCTAACAACAACAAAAAAGGCTGTCAGGACTAATGGTCCAAACAAAGACCCCAGCCATGTCCATATCTGGGTCACCATAGAGGAGAGGAGGGTAGGAAGCCAGTTAGGGTCCTGTCTTGTTCTCTGTTTCAGATCTTATATTAGTTTGATGCTTTTCTTTAAAACCAGAAGGTTTTCTTCAACCTGGCCAGAGGTATTAACATAGAAGCAGCAGGTTTCATTTAGCAGGGCACAGGCACCCCTGGCCTTAGCTGTTATAACACTGAGGGCCCTCCTATTTTGTAAAACGACCTTGGCCAGAGAATCTAGGGCTGACTGTTGCTCTTCAATGGCTGCTACTATGGACTTTCAGGATTTCTGGACCGTGATGGTAAGATTGAAAATGTTCCTCTCTAAGCGGGGTATACCTACAAACCAAAATAATTCCTCTAAAGAAATGGTGGATTGCTTTGAGCTGATCAAGAATTGGGTTATCACGAGCATGTCCCCCCCCAGCCCCCCAACCAGTGGTTCTTTTTTGTCTCTTCTAGACTGTTCTCAAGGCTTCTTTGAAGAATGACCTAAGGTTGGGAATGCCTCCTGAGGAAGCTAAGTCCTTTGTAGTCATAATGGTTTTCTCTGGGACAGCAGCAATGATCATGTAGGTGCCCCTCCAAAGTGTAGGAAGATCTAGATATACCCTGGAACCACGTAGAAATGAAAATCTGGTGCCCCTCAAGGATACCCCCATTGGAGGTATCCCCACTGGGTGTTTTCCTCCAGAAGAAGGCTGGGGTCCCATGGCCAAAGATTATATTTGGAAGGCCAAACTCTGAAGAAGTAATCATCTATACACAGAAGGGAGAATCTGAGTTCTGACTGATTATGAGTGTGACGGGGGGATTGATATAACAAATTTCTGAATATTAACTAGATTATATTTTTGAGGAGGATCTTGCTGGGAGGTTAGGTTAGGTAGGTGTCCAGTGGTCACACCAGTCCCTACATATTCAGTTCCCAGGGCTGAGCTGTTTATGGGGATATGGTCCTCATTAATATATTTCTTAGTTGCATTCTTCCTTGAGTTTCCTCAAAGAAAGTGTAATTACCTTCGTGTACATCGTATTCATCCTCTTCTGACCAGGGATCCCACCCCAGGCTAGTCTGATTAAAGTTGAGGGTATAGTTACAAAAGGAGTCATTTAACCAACCCAAGGTGGGTGCCCATCCATCCACGTTCTTGAAATAAAGCTGTGCCTTTCCTAGAAGCTCGGAGGCTGTACGTACGCAGACTAGGCTTGAGGCAAAAGAGTCAGGGTCCACTTGCCTTTGGCCCCCATATAAAAGGTAATCCATCCCATAATATTGACCCAATAATTTATACAACTGTTCAATGGAGGTAGGGAAGGCCAATAAGTAGAGTTCCTCTAGGTTTTGGGTTCCCTTGGGGCATATCCAACAGTCAGTTTTATTGCTTAATTTTTCAACTTGATATATAGTGCATGTTAGTGGATGGTGAAAATATGAAGAAATGAAGGTAAAGGAGCAAAGTCCAATAACTGCAAGGAGAGATGCTGTATTAGGGAAATAAGAGGCAGTGTGTGAATTCATTTTGTGACAATATGTAGAATAGAATGAGAGCTAGCACAGTGAGAAAGGTCAGGAGATACAGTAGGCCTATTACTTCTGCCAGCTGTGGGAATGGTGAGTTCATGGATTTAGAATGTACTTATCTTGCGGTTTTCATTTGAACAGGAGCTGGAGGCCCTCCAAACATTCACAGGAGTTCTCAGCTGGGAAGATGTCCTTGGGTTCGGTGGCTGTCCAGGGCTTTACCCGAGAATGATAAATACAATTGGTGATCCCTGGTACTTTAACAGCTGTAGGAGAAAAGAGCAAGACTGGATAGGGTCCCTTCCAGGTCGACTGAAGTTGAGAACCAGGAGAGTCATCCTTCCAAGTTTTGATGAACACTTGTGTTCCTGGAGAGTAGAGGCAAGGAGGAGACTCTGGGAAAGGAAGCCTTTTTACCCCATATTTCTGGAGGGATTGTTGGAATTGCCCAAGGGAGGTGACATAAGATGTAATGGCAGAGGTGTCAGAGTCCATCAGTAGATCCCCTTTTAAGAAAGGCCTACCATACAGCATTTCATAAGGGCTAAGGTTAAGTAAGGCCATTGGGGTTGTTCTGATCCTTAAAAGAGCAACAGGTTGGGCTTCCTTCCAACTGAGGGAGGTTTCCTGGGTTATTTTTCTTAAGGTATTCTCTAAATGTTGGTTGGTTCTTTCTACCTTTCCTGAGGATTGGGGTCTCTAGGAAAAATGAAAGTGATACTCAATATCTAGACCCTTGGATATCTGCTGAGTAGTTTGGGGAAAAAAGGTAGGACCATTATCAGTCTGAAGAGACAATGAGAGCCCAAACCTAGGGATGATTTCAGTTAAAAGCTTCTGGGCTACCTCCAAAGCTTTTTTCTGTCCTGGTGGGGAAAACTTCCACCCAGAAAGCAAAGGTGTCCATGAACACCAAAATCCTCAGTAGGGAGGAACCATTGTAAAGTCCATTTGCCAATCTTCCCCTGGATATGTTTCATGTCTCTGAGCCAGAAGAGCCAATGGGAGTGGCTTAGTTCCCTGAGAATTGTTAGTCAGAAAAGTAGCGCATGATGAGGTTACCTTATTAACTACATTGTAAAGTCCCTTTTCAGGTAAATAGAAGAAACAATCTGTCATAAAGCATCTCTCCCTAGGTGACAGGCCTCATGCAAAGATTTAATAATTTTCCATTGGAGCGATGGGGGCAGGTGAGTTAAGCCCTCTCTCTCGTACCATCCATCTGGGTCAAGGTGGTACCCATGACTTATGGCCTATTTGATTTCCTCAGGCAGGTAAGATGGGGAAGGGAAATAACTAAGGGAAGGAACTAAGGCACTCTCTATCACAAAGGGCTGAAGGACTGCCTGTCAGGCAGCCTGATGGGCTAGCTGATTTCCTTTTATTTCATCTTCACCCTTCTGGTGACTTCTGCAATGAATCACTGCTGCCTGGGAAGGCTTGAGGACTGCCTCCAAGAGGGAAAGAATTTGAGGTCCGTACTTAATTGGGCTGTTTCTGGCCGTCAGGTAGCCTCGTTCTTTCCAGATAGCAGCATGAGCATGTAGAACCAAAAAAGCATATTTAGAATCAGTATATATATTAAGGGTCTTATTTTCAGCTAAGGTTAAGGCTTGGGTTAAAACAATTATTTCTGCCAATTGAGCTGAAGTCCCTGGGGGAAGAGTCGGGCCTCAGTAACCTGTGTCAAGGAGACCACCGTTTCCTGCCCTGTTTCCTTCGGAAAACAAAATTACTTCCATCAGTTAACCAAATCTCCTTGGGGTTTTGTAGTGGAATTTCAGTTAGATCTGGTCAGGGCAACAAGGAATGAGATATTATATCTTCACATTGGTGAACTGGTAGACCTTCTTCAGGTAGGAGGAGCAGGGTAGCTGGATTTAAAGAGGAGCAGACCATCACGCATAGATCTGGATTCTCCAACAGTAATTCTTGATATTTGAGGATCCTGCTATCCGTGAGCCAGAAATGGCCTTTCCCTTCCAAGAGAGAGGTAACCTAATGGGAGGTATATACAGTTAGGGGTTGCCTCAATGTAAGCTTAGAGGCTTCTTCCACCAATAAGGCCAAGGCAGCAACTACCCTAAGACAATTGGGTCATCCAGTGGCCACCATGTCCAGTCTCCTTGACAGATATCCTACAGGTCTGTGGACAGGGCCAAGTTCTTGAGTTAAGACTCCTAAACCATCCCTTGTTTTTCTGCCATGAATAGTTGGGAAGGTCTATCAGTTCTTGGGATTCTCAAGGCTGGGGACTGGTATAGTAATTTCTTTAGTTGTTGGAAATCTCGGGTTTAGTTAGGGCTCCAAAGCAGAGGTTTAGAGTCAGATTTTCCTTTTAAGCCTTCATAAAGCGGTTGTGCTTTTAGTCCATAGTTAGGAATACATAGTCTGCAATACCCTGTGAGACCTAAAAAGGCTTGGAGCTGTTTTCGGGTAGTTGGTTCACAGATCTAAAATCCCTTGTATTCTATTGGGGGAAATCCTTTATTCCTCTGGGGAAAGAATTACTCCCAGATATTTGACTTCCTGCTGTGTCAATTGGACCTTGGACCTAGAGACTTTATAGCCTCTTTCAGCCAAAAAATTGAGGGTCTGGGTAGCATGAGTTAAGGCTCTCTTGTGGTCCAGGGAGCAAATAAGAAGGTCATCCACATACTGGGTGATAGTCCCTTCCTCCAGGTGTAGATATTGGAGGTCCTTTGTCAGGCCCTGGTCAAAAAGTGGGGACTGTCTCGGAACCCTTGGGGTAGGACTGTCCAGGTAAGTTGTTGTCCTCTATTCCCTTCCTCATGCCACTCAAAAGCTCTTAAGTCTTGGACCAGTCTATATTCTTTGTTTAGCTTCTTAACAGGTAAGATAGGGGTGTTGCAAGAAGAAGTGTAAGGAATAAGTAGTCCATGTTGTAAAAATGAGAGGCTGCAGTTCCCTTTGGGTTTCTGAGTGAATTGGATAGTTTCTGATTGGGGAACGAGTCTGGGCCTTTAAGGTGATAAGTACTGGGGAGGCTGTTACAGCTCTCCCTGGCATTCCACTGGCCCAGACCTGGGGTCTATTGGTAACTCAGCTAAGGCTGGTGTGCCAGTACTCAGACAGGGCTGTGTCTCTAAGACTAAGAACTGGAGGTGTGTTACTGGGTTGGTTCCCCCAAGTACCAGTCTTGTTCCCAGCTTGTTCATGAAGTCCCTACCTAACAGCAGGTATGATAACTCAGGTATGACCAGGAAGGAATGAGAGAAGATATATCCTTCCCAGTAACAACACAAAGGGACAGTAAAAGGTCTAGTAGTAAATTTACCTGAGACTCCTGTAACCTGAAAGGAGTCAAAGGAGAAGGGTCCAGAGAAGGAAACTAGGACAGAGTAAGCAGCCCCCATACTCAATAAGAAAGATATGGTCCTACCTGCCACATCCAGGTTTGCCCTTGGCTCCAATAATACTGATGGTAAACAGGGGGGACATCTGAAGCAAAGGGTCCTGTCAATCCAGGGCCATCCAAGGGTCTTCCCTTGGCCCCCTGGGCCCTTTGGCCCAGGGGGCAGTTGGCTCCTCAATGGCCACTTTTTTGGCACTTTGGACAGGGCGTCTTAGGAGGCTTGTCCTTGTTGGGGCATTCCCTCGTCCAGAGGCCAGGCTTTCTGCACACCCGGCATTGGTCTTGGCTTTTGTTGGGATGGGTCAGGGTTTCTCTAGATGGGGGTTGCCCCTGTAGGGCTGCCAATAATTGGGCCTGCTTATTTTCTTTCCTCTTTTCCTTTTCCTGATCCTTGACTTCCTCCTCCTGGTTCCAGTTATAAAAGATAGTGGTGGCTGTAGCTAGCAGTTCAACACTGGGTTCCTGCGTAAGTTTTGGAGCTTCCTCCTGATGTCCGGTGCAGACTGGTTAAGGAACCTATCTTTTAAAATGGTTTTTCCTTCAAGGGAGTCCAGGCCTAGTTTAGTATATTTAATTATTGCCTCCTTGAACCTTTCCAAGAAGGCTGTAGGGTATTCATTGTGTTCCTGGCTGATGGCCGAGACCTTTGAGAAATTAATGGGTTTCCTTCTGCTTGCTTTGAGTCCAGATTTTACACAAATTATAAAATATTCTTTTCCCATTCCTCATTGGGGTTATTGCAATCCCAGTGAGGGTCCATACTGGGAAAGATGGTTTCCCCCACAGGGTATTTTGAGCTGGATAAATGGAGGCAGTCCGCAAGTTGTGGACCTCCTTCAGGACATTTTTCTTCTCAGTATCTGGTAGAGTTTGCCCCAAGATTATCATGACATCCTTCCAGGCTAAGTCAAAAGCCAAGGTTAAGTATTGGAAGTTGTCAGTGTAGTGGTCAGGATCATCAGAAAATTTACCTAGTTCCTGTTTGATCTGCTTCAACTCTAGAGGGTAAAAGTCTTCTGAATGAGTTGGGGTCTGAATTCGCCTACTGCCTCCACCAAAGGGCAAATTCTAGGGGGAGGCCTTGTGAGAGTCAGATCTCCTGGGTAAGGTGGTAAGGGGGCTGTTGGTAGCAAAGGGGAATAGATGGAGGATGGGGTGGTTTTAGTGCCATCCCCAGGTTTAAAGATTTTCTCCCTTTTGCTCTCATCTGGCTCAGATTTCTTTTTGGCATGGCCTGGCTCAGGTGGATCCTCTTGAGGAGAGGATGGGGGCAGTCCCATCAGGGCCAGCACAGCAGAGTCAATTTTACAAGTCTTGCAGAGGTCTTACCTATCTCTAAGAATGAAAAAGACTCGAACATAGGCAATCTCGCTCCATTTTCCTTGTCATCCGAAGAATAGATCTAGTTGAAGGATGGTATTAAAATTAATGCTACCATTTAAGAGCCACTCTTCTTGGTCCCCCAGCTTATACTGGAGCCAAGAGGTATTGCAGAAAAAGATTATTCTATTTTTCTTTAGGGTGTCAGTGTCAAAGGCCTACCAGTTCTTGAGGATGCAGCCTAAGGGAACGTAGGGCAGCAGGAGGCCAGGGGTTTTGTTACCCATCTGGAAAGAGAGAGAATACAAAGCACTGAGGTCAGGGGAGTCTCAGCATTCTGATATCCGTGACTGCCTGCAGGAGAGGGAGTCCCCTTCTCCTGATATCAGTGGAGGGCCCTGGCCATAGGCCCTCCAGGACTATTGTCTGTTCCCTCTGGCCCCAAAGGCAGTGTCACCAATAGAGATCCCTATGCCTTATGGTCAGTGAAGACACACAATGTTCAGGGAGAGTAACAGACCATGTGCCAATGGTTGTGTCAACTATAGGGATCCTCTCACCTGGATGAACAATTTGTCTGGTAGAGGGAATATACAGCATTGAGGCTGTGTCACCAGTAGAGATTCCCTCACCTTAACGAGCAGTTTGTTTGTACTCTCTGGCTCCTCAATCTCATAATAGCGTGGTTATTCCTCCTTTCCCATTGCCAGTGGGCCAGGGGTCCTATGTGGGTAATCAGGACCATAAAGGCAAGTCCCAGGAGATTCCTGACAGGCTGGCAATTGGCAAGGTCTGGGTAGTGATGGAAATTGTTCTGGGTGGCCAAGTGGAGAAAGAGTTGGTTCCCCTTAGGGACTGTGTAAAACAGATGTTTGAGACAACAAGGAAAAGAATGAGAGGATCTCAAATAAGTGTCGTTTGGCCAAAAGGAGGCCTCTCCTCGAGGTTGGGGTGCTTGGAACTGCTGAGAGTCCTCACAAATACAACAGATTGGGTGTTTTGGGCAGCCATCAGCCTGCTCTCTCAATAGAAGAAAGCTCCTTCGAGTCTCAAAAGAGGAAAGAAGGGCCCAGAAAAGAAAGTAGAAAAGCCTCCCAGAGTCCTACGACTGATCTTGGTTCCAGCCAGTGATGGAAAAAATGATTAGGAGGTCTCAGTAGGTTGAGCCAGAGAGGGGTTTGAAGGCTTCTCAATAACCATAATTCAAGGAAGCTTGTCAGGGAAGTCGGTTTGACAAGAGGTGTGTAAATATTTAACAGAGTCAGAAGGTGCCAGTTTGTCCAATGTCGCTGCTGGCAGTGGCAAAGGACGCAAGCGAGAGGTTGGAGAGGAGACTTGTGAGTAGGAAAATAATGGGGAACAGCATTTGGGTCTTCTCACGTTAGCACCGGCACACCCACAGCAGCCCTTTCTCAGGCATATTAGACAAGGAGCAGAGGCATGTAAGATAAAGGAGATAAAGCCAGGAGGAGCAGTTGTCATGCAATGGTCAAAAGCCGGAGGAAGCTGCAAGGCGGGCGGCTCAAACATAACTTCAGAGATCTGAGTAATGGTGCCAAAGATGTTACTGGGTTGGCGTGCATTGTGTCAAATAGTTTCAACCGAGGAGGTTAACGGAAGACCCAGACTAGCAACCTTGGTCCCTGTGATAGCAAGCAAAGAATTGCAGACTACCACTTCAGGCTTAAGTGCAAAGCAAGGTTTATTTAAAGCACAGTTACAATCTCAGAGGGAGAGTGGGCTGTTTCTGTGAAGTGAAACCAGCACTCCTTAACCAGGCTTAAGGGTGTTTATAAGGAGTGTTCTGGGAGGAGGCCGAGACGCGATCATGGGTGAGTGACAGGGGATCATGATTCGATTGACGGTCCCGAGCTATTTAACAAGTTCATTATTGCTCATGCCCTTACCCTTGATTCACTAAGAAAAGTCCACCTGGGGCAGGGGAGCAAAATCACATGCAGATTTTATTATAGTGATGGTATAATGAGTTTGGGTTTACTGTAGATTACAGACCTGTTTAGCCTGGGCACATGCAGCCCGGGGAAGTTCCCTCGTGTTACTATGGTCCCTCTTTATCAGGATAAGTTGCCCACCACCTGACCATAGGAACATCCCCAGATGGCTGGGGTGTGACTTGATTATTCCCTTCCTGTCTTTCTGCCACTGTCACCTCCTTGCTGCTAATGTCTGACTAATTACCTAACAAAACTACCATCACTGAAATTCTCATCATTAGTCTTCTTCTTCAACGAGGAAAACCTTTATCTTAGACTCAGGACTTCATGTTCTCTTGTTTATTCATACAAATGTATTCTCTTACTAGAATCCTTCTCATTTCTTGTAAGGCCTTAACTTTAAACCTAGGAGCCAAGAAAGAATACTTTTTCTCTGTTCTACACTCCCTCCTATAGCAATGAATTCAGGATGACCTAACTGGATGAAAAAAGCATCAGTAGAAAAATGGAGATAGCAGATGCAAAATACCTAGCTAATATTTCAAAATATTATAATAATGCCTATCTTTTATGACTAATAAATAACAGTACAGAGATCAGAATTGAGAACAGAGACCTCTGACATATTATCAGAAACCAGAAAACGTCCTTGAAGTCAAAATAATTCTTGAATTTTCAGTTATTTTTAAAGTTTTGATGTTTACAAAGTTATTTTTCAAAGTTAAAAGATATCTTTCTCCTTGTGCAACTGATCAAATGACCCTAATTCTGCTCATAGGGCTACAGAAATTTAATATCCCTTAGCTATAAGGCAGTCTTGGTTTGGAGCAGCTAGATGCTCTTGATGCTCTTGATGCATCTAGCTTCTCTCTTCACCAACCCTTGGCTGAACGTCCCTCTTAATTAAGGTTACAATTTATAAAACTGCTCAGAACACCTACATCAGAATATCTAGATTGATTGGTAAAATGCGGCTTTCTGGGTATTACCCAAAACCTACTGAATCAGTAAATGAAGCCGCCAAGGGATTCCAGACATTTGCATTTGTAGGCTGCATCCTAAGTAATTCTAATGCACAATATAGTTGCATAACTTAGAAGTTTTCATTCTACTTTTTACCGGTTGAAAATAATTTCCTTCAGCAGAAACAATATAACATTTAAGAAACATTTCAATGTTAAACACAGAGGAAACCATAAATATGGTTGCTCAATCTCCATATTTCAAATAGAGGAAAGGAGCTAAAAAATGTTAAGTTGATTTGCCCAAGTGAAAAGCAGAAAAAAAATAGCAAGGATTAGAACACATGTATCTTAACTATAATTCCAGTACACTTGCTTAATCTTTCTATTTAATACACACTTGTTCCCAAAAGTGTGATTTTTATTTCCTTTCTCTGGAGATCAGAAATGTTAGTGTAGTTTTTGTACTTTTTATAGGAATCACTTACTAGGGCTTTAGCAGCCCCCTTACAAGTCACTAATATTTATCCTTGGTCACACCCTTATAGTTTTTTCTTATAAAATGTTTCTTTTAAGACTGCCTCCATCCACCCAAAAATATATATAGAGAGAGTCCATTCAGTTCTGGGTGACTGGGCTATAGCTTTAAATAAAACATAAAAAATCTCCTACATCATGAATGCATAAAATGATCTCATAATATGTTCTTCTCTAATTCTTCATATGAATTTCTAATATTTAACTACATTTACACTAAGTAGTTTAACATTTTTACTTTTAATATACTTATTTTTCTCCAAACTTTATGAAATTCACCTTCCAAGTGTTAAGGGAAGGAAGATATCTAACAATATTTTCTACCTAGTCTCTATCCCTTTTAGTAGCACCATATCTAAAAATTCCAAAGAAATTATCATTTGTTTGTTGAATTTTAAGAGTGAAGAATAACTAACCACAAAGGACTGTTATGCCATTTACTGAGAATAGAATGCTGACTAGAAGAGCACATTTTAGATCCAAAGATAAATAGGTTGAAAAGAAAAGGTAGAAAAATACTTACCATGAAAAAATTAGTCATAAGAGAAATGGAGTGGGTATATTAATAATATAAAACAAGACTTTAAAACTGCTACTGAATGCAATTGTGTGCCCAATGCACAGTGAGGCCAAACAATACCTAAACGTTGGAGTCTGGAGCAGAGAAATGTTTATTGCCGGGCCAAGCAAGGAGATGGGTGGCTTATGCCCCCCAAAACCCTCAAGTCCCCAAAGGGTTTCAGCAAAGCATTTTTAAGGGCCAGATGATGAAAGGGGGTCTCTGGGTATGTGATCAGCTTGTACACAGTTCTCTGATTGGTTGATGATGAGGTAACAGGAAAGTGTCACAGGGATTAAGATTATCAATCCCTAGGCTCCGGGAGGGCTGGGGCTATGTGCTCATGGTCATCAAGAAGTTAACATGTTCCATTTGGTAGGGGTTTTTCACATCTGTAAAACAACTCAGGAAATGTCCATCAAATACTGTTACCTAAGTACTTCAGAGAGGAGATAAAGCAGAGGATGTGGGGGAAGGGTCTGCCCCAGAAAAGCCCCATAGTGTTCTGCTCGGTTACAAAACAAGAAATATTACAAGATAAATGAGGGCAATTTCATAATAAAAAGGTTGATATATCAGGAAGGTATACCCACTATAAATGCATATACATACCAAGACAAAGCCCCAAAATATATGAAGAAAAAAATGACAAAATTAAAAGGAGAAATATACAATTCAACTTTATAATTGGAAATTTAATATTCTGTTCTCAGTAAATGGCATAAAAGATAGACGGAAAATCAGTCAGGATATAGAACACTGGAACAGTATTATCAACCAGCTTGACTGAACTGACATGTATGGGACACTCTACCTCACAAAAACAGAATATATTTGTCTTATACATAGAACATTCACATATAGAACATTCTCCAGTATACTTCATACATGAGGACATAAAACAAGCTTAAATACATTTGAAAAGACTGAAATCATAGAATGTATGTTCTCTGACCACAACTGAATCAAATTAGAAATTGGCAACAGAAAGAAAATTAGAAATATATCAAATATTTGAAAATTAAACAATACACTTCTAAATAACTCATAGGCTAAAGAAGAAATCACAAAGGAAAAAGAAATTATAGTCAACTGACTGAAAATAAAATATAACATAAAAAAATTTATAGGATGAAACTAAAGCAGTGATTAAAGGGAAAATTATAACATTGAATGCTTACGTAAGAAAGGAAGAAAGACCTAAAATTCATAATCTTGGTTTCTACTCTAAGAACCTAGGAAAAGAAGAATAAATCAGATTCAAAGTAGCAGAAAAGGAATCAATATTAGACCAGAAATCAATGAAATAGAAATTTAAAAATTAGGAAAAAATAATACCAAAGCTAGTGTTTTTAAAAACTCCACAAAATTCATAAACGTTTAGTTGGATTGACCAAGAAGAGACATAAAAGAACTGCAAATTACCAAAAATGGGAATGAAATAGGGAGCATCATTATAGAGTATAAAGCAATTAAAAGATTGTAAGAGAATATTATGAACAAATTTCTGACAACATATTAGATCACTTAGGTAAAATGGACAAATAGCTACAAAGACAAAAACAAAAAAACTCTTTTAAAAAGAAATAGAAAATC
The DNA here is from genome assembly GCF_951394435.1 of Stenella coeruleoalba. NCBI lineage: Eukaryota > Metazoa > Chordata > Mammalia > Artiodactyla > Delphinidae > Stenella > Stenella coeruleoalba. The sequence goes on from NC_137149.1 coordinate 116,359,744, forward strand.
TGAATAGACCTATATAAAGTAAACAAACTGAATAAGTAATTGAAAACCTTTTCCAAAGAAAAGCCCAAATGGCTTCACTGGTGAATTATATCAAACACTTTTTTAAAAAAATGCCAATCCTACATAATTTATTTCAGAATATAGAAGAGGGAATATTTTCCAAGTAATATTAGGGCAATATTACCCCATGAAGACCAATATTTGTTATTTAATCTAGATGCAAAAAATGTTAACAAAATTTAGCAAAGAATATTTGCTGCAACATATATAAAGATGTCTAAGTGGGATTCATTCCAGAAATGTAAGGATAGTTTAACATTCAAAATAAGTTAATGTAATATACCATATTAATAGAATAAAAAGGAAAACAAAACCATGTTTTATATATAAATGCAGAAAACATATTTGAAAATATTCAACATAATTTCAAGATAAAAACTCTAAACTATGAACAGAAGAAAGCTTCCAAAACCTGATAAAGGGAATCCATGAATAACCTGCAGCTAAGGTCATACATAATGGTGAAATAATTACTGTTTTCCCCCTAAAATGAGGACAAAGTAAAGCATATACACTTTCACCACTTCTATGCAACTGGAAATTTTTGCCAGTGTAATAAGTCAAGGAAATGAAATAAAATTTCTTAGAATTAGAAAGGGAAGAAGTAGCATTGTCTTTATCCACAGACAGTAAAATCACATATGTAGAACACAGAAATACTACTAGAATTGATGAGCAAGATTAGCAAGGTTACAGAACATAAAATCTATGCCAGAAGATTATTTGTATTTCTTTATGTAAGCAATTAACAATCTGAAAATAATATTAAGAAAACAATTTCTTCTGGAATATATGATAAAGAATAATATAAGAATAAATTTACCAAAATAAGTGTAGGACCTATACACTGACAACTACAAAACAAAAAAACAAAAACAAAACATTGTTGAGAGAAATTAAAGAATATACAAATAGAGAGATATTCCACGTTCATAAATTGGAAAATTCAAAATATTAATAAGGTAATTTAACACAAAGTTTGTCTATATTGCATGCATATACAACCTTTGTCAAAATCCCAGAATACTTTTTTGGAGAAATTTACAAGCTGATCCTAAAATGTACATGGAAATGAAAAGAACTCAGAATAAAACAATTTTGAAAAAGAAAAAATAAATTGGAGGGCTAACCCTTTGGTACTGACATATGGATAGACATATGGATGGATGGAACAGTATAGAGAGTCTAGAAATAAATCTTTGTATTTGTGATCAACTGATTTTAAATAAAGTTGCCAGCCAAGAAAGGACAGTCTTTTCAAAAAATGGTGCTGAAATAATGTATAAACAGATGCCCCCACCCATCCCCCCACAAAAAAAACATATCAGCTTAGACCCTGTGATGGATAAGCCCTAGGATGACTCCCAAGATTTCTCACTTTGTCATGTCCATGCCTTTGTTTAATCCTTTCCACTTGTGTGCTGGTGGAGCCTATGACTGTGTCTAACTAAAAAGAAAAGGCAAAGGTAATGGGATATCAATTTTTTTTTTTTTTTTGCAGTACCCGGGCCTCTCACTGTTGTGGCCTCTCCCGTTGTGGAGCACAGGCTCTGGACGCATAGGCTCAGCGACCATGGCTCACGGGCCCAGCCACTCTGTGGCATGTGGGACCTTCCCGGACGGGGGCACGAACCCGTGTCCCTTGCATTGGCAGGCGAACTCTCAACCACTGCACCACCAGGGAAGCCCAGGATATCACTTCTTGATTAGGTAATGTATACAACAAAAGTGATGAGATACTGCACCCATAATTACAGTATATTTTTTAAAAAGACTGTGTCTTGGCAAACTGGAGTGAGAGATTCTCCTTGCTAAATTGATGAAGTATTCAACTCTGTCAAGAAAGCCTAAATGGCAAGGAGCTGTAGGTGGCCTCTAGGACCTGAGGTCAGCCTCCAGCAGACAGCCAGAAGAAAGCTATTGTCTTCAGTCATACAGTCACAGGAAATGCATTCTGCCAACAACCTGAATGAGCTTGGAAGTGAATCTTTCCCTAATTAATCCTCCAGATGAGAATGCAGCCCAGTTGATACTTTGACTGCAACCTTGTGAGATCCTGAGCAGAGACTCCAGCTAAACTGTGAGCTGGAAATGGTGAGACAATAAATGTGTGTTGATTTAAGCCACTAAGTTTCTGGTAATTTTTCAGGCAGCAATAGAAAACTAATACAGACCTTTACCTCATATCATATACAAAAATTTACTCAAACTGGATTGTAATCCTAAATGTAAGTGCTAAAAACATAAAACTTTTACAAGAAAATCTTTTTGACCTTTGGTTAGGCATAGATTGCTTACATATGACATTAAAAGCATGATCCATATGTGAAAAAGATATAAATGGGATTTTATCAAAATTTAAGGCTTTCGTTCTTCAAAGTCATCATTAAGAACTGAAAATATAAGCCAAAGACTCATAGGATATATTTATAAATTGTTTTTCTGATAGAGGACTTATATCCAGAAAATATAAAGTACTCTTATGACTGAATAATAATAAGAAAAATAACTCATTTTAAAAAGGGCAAAATATTTAAATAAGCATTTCACCGAAAAGTATAAATGACTAATTAATAAGCACATGAAAAGAAGTTCAACATCATTATCTATTAGTGAAATGAAAATCAAAGTATAATGACATACCATATTATACATTTATATACACATAATATAATGGGTATAAAAATGACAATACCAAATTTTCATAAAGAATGGAAAATCTGGGATCCTCATAAATTGTTGGAATGATTATATTAAAATACCACAGTTACTTTAGAAAGCAGTGTGGCACTTGTTGGTTTTTTTTTTTAATGTAAACATACATTGCCATATGTGGTAGGCAGAATTCAAAACTGATCACCCAAGATTTCCTGCCCCAAATCCCTAAACTGTGAATATAATGACATACCATACTTATTTAAGTTAGGTTACGTCTTAGTTAGTTTGGGTTGCTGTAACAAGGTACCATAAACTGAAGAGCTTAAATAATGGAAATTTACTTATCTTAGTTCTGGAGTCTGGAAAATCCAAGATCAAGGTCCTAGGATATTCAATGTCTGCTGAGAGCACTCTTCCTAGTTTGCAGATGAACACCTCCTTACATCCTCACATGGGCAAGAGAGCAGAGAAAGGAAGCAAGCTCTCTTGTGTCTCTTATAAGGGCACTAATCCAATCAGGAGGGCTCAACCTTCATGACCTAATTAACTCTCAAAGACTCCTCCCTCAAATACCATCATACTGGGGATTACGATTTCAACATAGGAATTTTAGGAGTACACAAACATCCATTCTGTAGAAGATTACATGCCAAAAGAGTTTTTGCAGATACAATTAAGTTTACTAATCAGTTGACTTTCAGGTCCAAAGGGAGGTTGTAAAGGTGGGCTCAATTTAATCACATGAGCCCTTTAAAAGCACAGAATTTTCTCCAAGTGATAGAAGGGGATTTCACAGAGATCTGAAACAAAAGAAGGATTTGACATGCCACATTTGGCTTGAAGATGGAAGGGACTACTTGACAAAGAATACTGGCTGTCTCTAGAACCTGAGAGAAGCTCCTGGCTCCCAGCCAACAGAGATATAGAAAGTTCAGTGCTAAAACTGCAAGGAACTGAATTTTGCCAATCTGAATGAGCTTGGAAGTAATACATCTCCAGAGTCTCCTGGTAGGAACCCAGCAGACCTACAATTTGACTTTGGTCTTATGAGACCCTAGTCAGAGAACCCAAGTCAGGCAGGCTGGACTTCTGACCTGTAGAATTGTGAGAAACTAAATGAGTGCTCTTTTAAGTCACAAAATTTTGTGGTGATTTGTTATGCAGCAATAGAAAACTAATATACTATACAACCCAGTAATTCCACTCCTAAGGATCTACCTGAAAGAAATAAAAACCTTTCTCCACATACAGACTTGTACATGAATATTTATAGCAGCATTATTTGTAATTGCCAAGTTGTAAATAATCCAAATGCCCATCAACTGATGAATGGATAAAAAAATGTGTATACATACAAAGGAATACTACTTAGCAATAAAGAGAAACAACTACTAATACACAAAATGTTATGGATGTACTTCAAAGCATTATGCTAAGTGAAAGAAGACAGACACAAAGGACTACATATTGAATGATTCAATTTACGTACACTTTTGAGAAAGAGCAAATTTTAAAGACAGAAAGCATATCAGTGATTTTTTATTTTTAGTTTAGCATAAGTGAAAGGATTGATTGCGTACAGGCATGAAAGAACCTTTTGGGATTATGAAAGTGTTTAAAATTGAAATATTGAGATTGTTCTAACACTGTAAATTGACTGAAAATCATTGAACTATACACATACAGTGGGTTATTGTACAGTATATAAATTAAATTTCAATAAAGTTGTAAAACAGTGTGAAAACAAAGAAGAAAATGAGATGCCCTGACACATTCTCCAGAATACTCTACCAAATATTCCCAAATTGTGGAGCAAATGGAACTTTCATACATTGCTGGTGGGAATATAAATTAGTATAACCACTTTGAAAACAGTTTGGCAATGTATTGTCTTAGTAAATTTGAGCTGTTAAAACAAAAATGCAATAAACAGGATGACTTTACCAACAAACATTTATTTCTCACAGTTCTGGAGGTTAGGAAGTCCAAGATCAAGGCACTGGCAGATTTGATGTTTGGTGAGAGCCACTTACTGGTACACAGATGGCTGTCTCTTATTGTATCTTCACATGGCAGACAGCAGAGACATGAAGCAAAATCTCTTGTGACACTTATAAGGGCACTGATCCCATTCATGACCTGGTCTAATCCCAATCGCCTCCCAAAGGCCTCACTTCCTGATGCCATCACACTGAGGCACAGTTTCAACATGAATTTGGAGGGCAGGGGATTCAAACATTTAGTATAAAACACCTACCAAAGCTGAAGATAAACATAACTTATGACTGAGTAATACTTCTCCTACATATATTATCAATAGCAATAAGGGTGTATTTATAGCAAAAATAATACAGAAATATTTTCATAGTAGTTTGTTACAGCGTAAAACTGGAAAAGCCCATCAACAGTAAATGGGGGAAATATACATTATATATTCATAAAATGGAATATTACCCAGTGATGGAAATGAATAAACATATATCACACAACAAATTTTTAACATCTTTATTGGAGTATAATTGTTTTACAATGGTGTGTTAGTTTCTGCTTTATAACAGAGTGAATCAGCTATACATATACATACATCCCCATATCACCTCCCTCTTCCATCTACCTCCAACCCTCCCTATCCTACCACTCTAGGTGCTCACAAAGCACTGAGCTGATCTCCCTGTGCTATGGAACTGTTTTCCATTAGCTTTCTCTTTTACATTTGGTAGTGTATATATGTCTGTGCCACTCTCTCACTTTGTCCCAGCTTACCCTTCCCACTCCCCATGTCTTCAAGTCCATTCTCTATGTCTGTGTCTTTATTCCTGTCCTGCCCCTTTATTACTGTCCTACCCCTGGTTCTTCAGAACCCTTTTTTTTTTTTTAGATTCCACATATATGCGTTAGCATATGGTATTTGTTTTTCTCTTTCTGACTTACTTCACTCTGTATGACAGTCTCTAGGTCCATCTACTTTGCTACAAATAACTCAATTTTGTTTCCTTTTATGGCTGAGTAATATTCCATTGTATATATGTGCCACATCTTCTTTATCCATTCATCTGTCGATGGACAGTTAGGTTGCTTCCATGTCCTGGCTAATGTAAATAGAGTTGCAATGAACATTGTGGTACATGACTCTTTTTGAATTACGGTTTTCTAAGGGTGTATGCCCAGTAGTGGGATTGCTGGGTCGCATGGTAGTTCTATTTTTAGTTTTTTGAGGGACCTCCATACTGTTCTCCATACTGGCTGTATCAATTTTCATTCCCACCAACAGGGCAAGAGGGTTCACTTTTCTCCACATCCTCTGCAGCATTTATTGTTTGTTGAAATTTTGAAGATGGCCATTCTGATAAGTGTGAGGTGATACCTCATTGTAGTTTCAATTTGCATTTCTCTAATGAGTAGTGCTGTTGAGCACCCTTTCATGTATTTGTTAGCAAACGATATATCTTCTTTGGAGAAATTTAGGTCTTCTGGCCATTTTTGGATTGGGTTGTTTATTTTTCTGATATAGAGCTGCATGAGCTGCTTGTATATTTTGGAGATTAATCCTTTGTCAGTTGCTTCATTTGCAAATATTTTCTACCATTCTGAGGGCTGTCTTTTCATCTTGTTTATGGTTTCCTTTGCTGTTCAAAAGCTTTTAAGTTTCATTAGGTCTCATTTGTTTATTTTAGTTTTTATTTCCATTTATCTAGGAGGCGGGTCAAAAAAGATCTTGCTGTGATTTATGTCATAGAGTGTTCTACAAATGTTTTCCTCTAAGAGTTTTATAGTGTCTAAACTTACATTTAGGTCTTTAATCCATTTTGAGTTTATTTTTGTAGATGGTGTTAGGGAGTGTTCTAATTTCATTATTTTACATGTAGCTGTCCAGTTTTCCCAGCACCACTTATTGAAGAGGCTGTCTTTGCTCCATTGTATATTCTTGCCTCCTTTATCAAAGATAAGGTGACCATATGTGTGTGGGTTTATCTCTGGGATTTCTATCCTGTTCCATAGATCTATATTTCTGTTTTTGTGTCAATACCATACTATCTTGATTACTGTTGCTTTGTAGTATAGCCTGCAGTCAGGGAGCCTGATTCCTCCAGCTCCATTTTTCTTTCTCAAGATTGCTTTGGCTATACAGGGTCTTTTGTGTTTCCATACAAATTGTGATATTTTCTGTTCTAGTTCTGTGAAAAATGCCATTGGTCATTTGATCAGGATTACATTGAATCTGTAGATTGCTTTGGGTAGAATAGTCACTTTCACAGTGCTGATTCTTCCAATCCAAGAACATGGTATATCTCTCCATCTGTTTGTATCATCTTTAATTTCATTCATCAGTGTCTTATAGTTTTCTGCATATAGGTCTTTTTTCTCCTTAGGTAGGTTTATTCCTAGATATTTTATTCTTTTTGTTGCAATGGTGAATGGGAGTGTTTCCTTAATTTCTCATTCTGATATTTCATTGTTATTGTATAGGAATGCAATAGAATTCTGTGCATTAATTTTGTATCCTGCTAATTTACCAAATTCATTGGTTAGCTCTAGTAGTTTTCTGATGGCATCTTTAGGATTATCTAAACATGTATAGTATCATGTCATCTGCAAACAGTGAAAGTTTTACTTCTTCTTTTCTGATTTGGATTCCTTTTACTTCTTTTTCTTTTCTGATTGCTGTGGCTAAAACTTCCAAGCTATTTTGAATAGTAGTGGAGAGAGTTGGCAACCTTGTCTTGTTCCTGATCTTAGTGGAAATGGTTTCAGTTTTTCACCATTGAGAACAGTGTTGGCTGTGGGTTTGTCACATATGGCCTTTATTATGTTGAGGTAAGTTCACTCTATGTCTACTTTCTGGACGGTTTTTATCATAAATCGGTGTTGAATTTTGTCAAAAGCTTTTTCTGCATTTACTGAGATGATCACATGGTTTTTATCCTTCAATTTGTTAATATGGTGTATCACATTGATTGATTTGCATGTATTGAAGAATCCTTGCATTTCTGGGATAAACCCCACTTGATCATGGTGTATGACCCTTTTAATGTGTTGTTGGATTCTGTTTGCTAGTTTTTGTTGAGGATTTTTGCATCTATGTTCATCAGTGATATTAGCCTGTAGTTTTCCTGCTTTGTGACATCTTTGTGTAGTTTTGGCATCAGGTGATGGTGGCCTCGTACAATTAGTTTGGGAGTGTTCCTCCCTCTGCTATATTTTGGAAGAGTTTGAGAAGGATAGGTTTTAGCTCTTCTCTAAATGTTTGATAGAATTCACCTGTGAAGCAATCTGGTGCTGGACATTTTTTGTTGGAAGATTTTTAATAACAGTTTCAATTTCAGTTCTTGTGATTTGTCTGTTAATATTTTCTATTTTTTTCTGGTTCAGTCTTGGAAGGTTGTGCTTTTCTAGGAATTTGTCCATTTTTTCCAGGTTGTCCATTTTATTGGCATATAGTTGCTTGTAGTAATCTCTCATGATCCTTTGTATTTCTGCAGTGTCAGTTGTTACTTCTATTTTTCATTTCTAATTCTGTTGATTAGAGTCTTTTCCCTTTGTTTCTTGATGAGTCTGGCTAATGGTTTATCAATTTTGTTTATCTTCTCAAAGAACCAGCTTTTAGTTTTATTGATCTTTGCTATTGTTTCCTTCATTTCTTTTTCATTTATTTCTGATCTGATCTTTATGATTATTTTCCTTCTGCTAACTTTGGTGTTTTTTTGTTTTTCTTTCTCTAATTGCTTTAGGTGTAAAGTTAGGTTGTTTGAGATGTTTCTTATTTCTTGATGTAGGATTGTATTGCTACAAACTTCTCTCTTAGAACTGCTTTTGCTGTATCCCAGATGTTTTGGGTCATCGTGTTTTCATTACTAGGTATTTTTTGATTTCTAGGTATTTTTTAATTTCCTCTTGGATTTCTTCTGGGATCTCTTGGTAACTTACTATTTTCCTGTAATTGATATCTAGTCTTGTAGCATTGTGGTCGGAAAAGATACTTGATACAATTTCGGTTTTCTTAGGTTTACCAAGGCTTGATTTGTGACTCAAGATATGATCTATCCTGGAGAATGTTCCATGAGCATTTGAGAAGAAAGTGTAATCTGCTCTTTTTGGATGGAATGTCCTATAAATATCAATTAAGTCCATCCTGTTTAATGTGTCATTTAAAGCTTGTGTTTCCATATTTATTTTCATTTTGGATGATCTGTCCATTGGTGGAAGTGGGGTGTTAAAGTCCCCTACTATGATTGTGTTACTCTCGATTTCCCCTTTTATGGCTGTTAGCATTTGCTTTATGTATTGAGGTGCTCCTATGTTGGGTGCATAAATATTTACAAATGTTACATCTTCTTCTTGGATTGATCCCTTGATCATTATGTAGTGTCCTTCTTTGTCTCTTGTAATAGTCTTTATTTTAAAGTTTATCTTGCCTGATATGAGAATGGCTACTCTACCTTTCTTTTGATTTCCATTTGCATGGAATATCTTTTTCCATCCCCTCACGTTCAATCTGTATGTGTCCCTAGGTCTGAAGTGAGTCTCTTGTAGACAGCATATATACAGGTCTTATTTTTGTGTCCAGGCAGGCAGTCTATTTCTTTTGGTTGGAGCATTTAATCCATTTACATTTAAGGTAATTATCAATATGTAAGTTCCTATTACTATTTTCTTAATTGTTTTGGGCTTGTTATTGTAGGTCTTTTCCTTCTCTTGTGCTTCCTGCCTAGAGAAGTTCCTTTAGTGTGTGTTGTAAAGCTGATTTGGTGGTGCTGAATTTTCTTAGCTTTTGCTTCTCTGTAAAGATTTTAATTTCTCCATCAATTCTGAATGAGATCCTTGCTGGTTAGAATAATCTTGGTTGTAGGTTTTTCTCTTTCATGACTTTAAATATGTCCTGCCACTCCCTTCTGGCTTGCAGAGTTTTTGCTGAAAGGTCAGCTCTTAACCCTATGGGGATTCCCTTGTATGTTGTTTGTTGTTTTTCCCTTGTTGCTTTTAATACTTTTTCTTTGTATTTAACTTTTGAGAGTTTGATTAATATTTGTCTTGGCATTTTTCTCCTTGGATTTATCCTTTATGGGACTCTCTGTGCTTCCTGCACTTGATTAACTATTTCCTTTCCCATATTAGGGAAGTTTTCAACTATAATCTCTTCAAATATTTTCTCAGTCCCTTTCTTTTTCTCTTTTTCTTCTGGGACCCCTATAATTCGAACGTTGGTTCAGTTAATATTGTTGCAGAGGTCTCTGAGACTGTCCTCAGTTCTTTTCATCCTTTTTTCTTTATTCTTCTCTGCAGTAGTTATTGCCACTATTTTATCTATCCATTTTTCTGCCTCAGTTTTTTGGCTACTGCTTCTTTCTAGAGAATTTTAAATTTCATTTATTGTGTTGTTCATCATTGTTTGTTTGCTCTTTAGTTCTTCTAGGTCCTTGTTAAATGGTTCTTGTATTTTCTCCATTCTATTTCCAAGATTTTGGCTCATCTTTACTATCATTACTCTGAATGCTTTTTCAGGTAGACTGCATACTTCCTCTTCATTTATTTGGTCTGTGGGTTTTTACCCTGCTCCTTAATCTGCTGTGTGTTTCTCTGTCTTCTCATTTTGCTTAACTTACTGTGTTTGGCATCTTCTTTTTTCAGGCTGCAAGTTTGTATTTCCTGGTTTTTTTGTGTCTGTCCCCAGTGGGTAAGGTTGGTTCAGTCAGTTGTGTAGGGTTCCTGGTGGAGGGACTAATGCCTGTGGTATGGTGTATGAGGCTGGATCTTGTCTTTCTGGTGGGCAGGTCCACGTCTGGTGTTGTGTTTTTGGGTGTCTGTGACCTTATTATGATATTAGATAGCCTCTCTGCTAATGGATGGGGTCATGTTTCTGTTTTGCTAGTCTTTTGGCATATGGTGTGCAGTACTGTATCTTGCTTGTCATTGAATGGTGCTGGGTCTTTGTGTGGAGGTGGAGATCTCTGGGAGAGCTTTTACCTTTTGATATTATGTGGAGCCAGGAGTTCTCTTATGGACCAGTGGCTGAACTCAGCTCTCCCACCTCAGAGGCACAGGCCTGATACCCAGACAGAGCACCAAGACCCTGTTAGCCACATGGCTCATAAGAAAAGGGAAAAAGAAATAAAGAAAGAAAATAATAAAATAAAAGAAAAGAATGTTATTAAAATAAGAAATAATTATCAAAATTTTTTTAAAAAAATTAAAGAGTAATAAAAAAAGGAAAATATAAAAGAAGAGAGCAACCAAACCAAAAAACAAATCCACCAATGATGACAAGAGCTAAAAACTATACTAAAAAAACAACACAAAACAAAAAAAAACGGGTAGACAGAACCCTAGGACAAATGGTAAAACAAAGCTATACAGACACAATCACACAAAGAAGCATACACATACACACTCACAAAAAGAGAAAAAGGAAAAAAAAATATATCATTGCTCCCAAAGTCTACTGCCTCAATTTTGGGATAATTCATTGTCTATTCAGGTACTCCACAGATGCAGGGTACATCAAATTGTTTGTGGTGATATAATCTGGTGATCCTGAGGCTGCTTGGAGAGATTTCCCTCTCTCTTCTTTGTTTGCACATCTCCTGGGGTTCAGCTTTGGATTTGGTCCCACCTCTGCGTGTGGGTTACCTGAGGGCATCTGTTCTTCACACAGACAGGACAGGACTAAAGTAGCAGCTGATTAGGGGGCTCTGGCTCACTCAGCCTGGGGGAAGGGAGTTGTACGTAATGCAGGGCAAGCCTGCATGGCAGAGGCCTGCTTGATGTTGCAACAGCCTGAGGCATGCTGTGTGTTCTCTCCGGGATGTTGTCCCTGTATCACTGGACCCTGGTAGTTGCGGGATGCACAGGCTCCCATCAGGGGAGGTGTGGATAGTGACCTGTGCTTGCACACAGGCTTCTTGGTGGCTATAGCAGCAGCCTTAGCATTTCATGTCCGTCTCTGGTGTCTGTGCTGATAGCCGTGGCTCTCACCTTTCACTGGAGCTCATTTAGACGGTGCTCTGAATGATCTCTCCTCGTGCATCCCAAAACAATGGTCTTTTGCTTCTTAGGCAGTTCCAGACTTTTCCCCAGACTCCCTCCTTGCTAGCTGTGACACACTAGCCCCCTTCAGGCTGTGTTCACACAGCCAACCCCAGTCCTCTTGCTGGGATCTGAACTCTGAAGTGCAAGCCTCAGCTCCCAGCCCCCACCCGACCTGGTGGGTAAGCAGACAAGTCTCTCAGGCTGGTGAGAGCTGGTCAGCGCCGATCCTCTGTGTCATAATCTCTCTGCTTTGCCCTCTGCCCCGCTGTTGCAGTGCTCTCCACTGTGGCTCTCAAGCTTCCCTCCTGGCCACGTCCCCATCTCCACCTGTGATGGGGCTTCCTAGTGTGTGGAATCTTTTCCTCTTTCACAGCTCCCTCCCAGTGGTGCAGGTCCCATCCCTATTCTTTTGTCTCTGTTTGTCATTTTTTCTTTTGTCTTACCCAGGTGCGTGGGGAGTTTCTTGTCTTTTGGGAAGTCTGAGGTCTTCTTTCAGCGTTCAGTAGGTGTTCTGTATGTGTTGTTCCCCATGTAAACGTAGTTTTGATGTATTTGTGGCAAGGAAGATGATCTCCACTTCTTACTTCTCCACCATCTTTAAGGTGCCTGATCATCCCTTTTTCTTAATGGATCCACAGAGCTACTTTAAAAACAAATATTTTAATTGCAATATAGTTGAGGTACAATATTATGTTAATTTCAGATGTACTGCATAATGACTGGACATTGTCATAGATTATGAAAATGACCACCACATTTAGTCTAGTAAATATCGTCCCTATACAAAGTTATTACACTATTATCAACCATATTCCTTATGCTATATATTATATTTTATATAATCCCTATTATATATCACAAACATTATTCTTAATGTATTTAGGTATTAACCCTTATCAGATATATCATTGCAAATATCTTCTCTCATTCAGTAGAGTGCTTTTTCATTTTGTTCATAGTTTGCTTCACTGTGTAAAAGCTTTTTAGTTTGATGTAGTCCCAGTTATTTATCTTTGCTTTTGTTTTCCTTCCCTGAAGAAATACATCCAAAACAAAATTGCTAAGGCTCATAACAAAGAATGTACTGCCTTCATTTTTTCTATGCATTCTATGGTTTCAGGTCTTACATTTAAGTCTTTAATCCATTTTGAGTTTATTTTTGTATGTGCTGTAAGATACTAATTTAGTTTTTTTCTGCTGCATGTAGCTGTTCAGTTTTCCCAACAGATTTATTGAAGAGGCTGTCTTTTCTGCATTATATATTCTTGCTTCCTTTGTCATAGGTTAACTGTCTATCTAAGTGTGAGCTCATTTCTGGGCTCTCTATTCTGGTTCATTGATCTATGTGCCTGTTTTTGTGCCAGTTTTGATTACTGTAGCTTTGTAGTATAGCTTGAAAGCAGGAAGTGTGAAACCTCCAGTTCTGTTCTTTTTTTTTCACTGTTATTTGGGCTATTCAGCAGGGTCTTTTGTGTTTCCATACAAAATTTGGAATTATTTGTTCTAGTTCTGGGATAAATGTCATTGTTATTTTAATAGAGATTGCATTGAATATGTAGAGTACCTTGAGTAGTATGTTCATTTTAACAATTAATTCTTCCAATCCATGAGGAGAGTATATCCTTCTATCTGCTTCTGTCATCTTCAGTTTCATCAATGTCTTATAGTTTTCTGAATACAGGTGTTTTACTTCCTTGCTTAGATATATTCTGAGATATTTTATTTTTGATGCAATTATAAATGAGATTTTTAAAAAAAAATTTCTCTTTGTGATAGTTCAATATTAGTGTATAGAAATGCAATTGATTTCTGAATAATAATTTTATATCCTTGAACTCTACTGAATCCATTTATTAGTTCTAGTAGTTTTTTGGTGGTGTCTTTAGGATTATCTACATATAGTATCATGTCATCTGCAAATAGTGAGTTTTACTTCTTTCTTTCCAATTAAGATGTTTTTATTTATTTTTTTTACCTAGTTGCTCTGGCTAAGACTTCTAATACTATATTGAATAAAAATGGTGAAAGTGGGCATCTTTGTGTTGTTCCTGATTTTAAAGGAAATGGTTTCAGCTTTTCACTGTGGAGTATGATGTTGGCTTTAGATAAATGTCATATATGGTATTTATTATATTGGAGTATGTTCCCTCTGTGGCCCATGCTTTTGAGACTTTTTATTATAAATGTATGTTGAATTTTGTCCAAAGTTTTTATGCATCTGCAAGATGATCATACATATTTATTCTTTAATTTGTAAATATGGTGTATCACACAGATTGAGTTGTGGCTATTGAACCATCCTTGCATCTCTGGGATAAATCCCATTTGATCATGGTGTATGAGCCTTTTAATGTATTGTTGAATTCAGTTTGCTAATATCTTGTTGAGGATTTTTGCATCTATGTTCATTAGTGATATTGGCCTATAAGATTCTTTTTTTGGGGGGTGGGGTCTTTGTCTGGTTTTGGAATCAGGGTGATGCCAACCTGTAGAATGAGTTCAAAAGTATTCCTTCCTCTCCAATTATTTTGGAATAGTTTGAGACAGATAGGTGTTAATTATTCTTTAATTTTTTGTAGAATTCACCTGTGATGTCATCTGGTCCTGGACTTCTGTTAGTTGGGCATTTTTTAAATTACTAATTCAATTTCATTACTTGTAATCAGTCTGTTCATATTTTCTATTTCTTCCTGACTCAATCTTGGGAGAGTATATTACTTGGAACTTATCCATTTCTTCTAGTTTGTCCATTTTATTGACAATTAATTGTTCATAACAATCTCTTATGATCTTTTGTATTTCTGAGTGTCAATTGTAACTTTTCCTCTTTCATTTCTGATTTTATTTATTTGGACCCTTAACTTTTTTCTTTTCTTGATAACTCTGATTAAAGTTTTATCAATTTTGTTTATCTTTTCAAAAAACCAGCTCTTGGTTTTATTCATCTTTCCTGTTGTTTTTGTCTCTATTTCATTTATTTCTGCTATAATCTTTATTATTTCTGTCCTTCCACTAACTTTGGGTTTTGTTTGTTCTTCTTCTTCTAGTTCTTTTAGATGTAAGGCTAGGTTGTTTATTTGAGATTTTTCTTGTTTCCTGAAGTAGGCTTGTATAGCTATAAACTTTCCACTTAGAACTGCTTTTGCTGTGTCCCATAGATTTTGGATCATTGTGTTTCCATTTTCATTCATCTCAATGTATTTTTTAATTTCCTCTTTGATTTCTTTAGTTGCCCATTTGTTCTTTAGTAGCATGTTATTTAGACTCCACAAGTTTGTGTTTTTGCAATTTTTTTCTTGTAGTTGAATTTCAGTCTCACAGCATCATGGTTGGAAAAAATGCTTGATATGTTTTCAATCTTCTTAATTTTATTGAGGCTTGTTTTGTGACCTAGTATATGATCCATCCTGAAGAATGTTCCATGTGCACTTGAAAATAATATGAATTCTGCTGCTTTTGGATGAAATTTTATATATATATATTAAACATTATATATACAATTTCATCTGCTTTAAAGGATCCTATAAGGCCAGGGTTTCCTTATTGATTTTGTTTCCAGATGATCTGTTCATTGATGTAAGTGTGTTATTAAAGTCCCCTACTATTATTATGTTACTGTCAATTTCTCCTTTTGTCTGTTAATATTCATTTTATATATTTAGGTGCTCTTATATTGGGTGCATATGTAACACAATTGTTATAACTTCTTGTTGGATTTATCCCTTTATCATTATGTAATGTCCTTCTTTGTCTCTTGTTACAGTCTTTATTTTAAAGTCTATATTGTCTGAGTGGAGACTGAACCACTAAAACACACCTCATTGGTAGACCAGTGTCACCCAACTGAGAATCACAAATCAATGCTGGTCTCTGACACTGTGTCTCATCCCACAATTGCTCACAGGAAAAAGTCCATATTTACAGAACACTCTAAGAGAAGTGGAGAAATGGCACTCCCTAAAGATGGCATGTTCCTTTTAAACCATTACTTAGTACTCAGTTAAATGAATATAACATAATTTTTAAACCAGTTTCTTTTTCTTGTTTAAGTGAGTATTTTTTTCTTCTATTAATAATGCTATAATGTAAACTGTTAACCATAGGTTCTTATGTGTATATGAAAATATATCTATAGGCTGTATTCTTAGATATGGAAATAAAGGGTATTTGGTTGTTAAATTCTGATAAGTATTACCAAATTGCTCAGTGTAAGGAAAGTATTAAAACATTATGTAGAAAAAGGCACTTATTTCATCTCCATTGAGTCACCAAAATGTGGTGTTAATGTCTTCCAGGTCACAGGCAGCATTGGAAGCCATGCATCTCTACTATCAATTCAGTGCTTCATACTCCTAATGGAATCAAGCTCTCAGAACAGGAAAGTGGCAGTAGTCCTGGACACTTCCAAGTCAGTGGCCTGAGGGACATCATAAGGCTTCTAAGACATAAGTTCTCAGGCCTGTTGACCTTTAGACAACTTGTTTACCCAGCATCTGAAAATCTTTTCCATAAACACAGCATTTTATTTATAGAACCAAACAGTGGGATTCCAAATCTGGCAAACATAACCAAAAGGAGAATGGAGGCTCTGAGAATAGCAAGTAAAAACACAGCAGCAACAATCATAGAAATTCTGTTTTTTGTGAAAGTTTCCTGGATTTGGGTTTCTTTTCAAAATTAGACACACCTTTTTAACTTTTTAAAAAAATTTAAAAGAGATATGTTGGCTACTGTTCCAGGTGTGAATTTGTCAAACATGTGATGCATGCTAGATTTGACTTTGAAAATAGTGGTTCTCATAAAGAAAGTTCTCATAAATTGTTCTCATGAAGAAAGCAGGGGGCTTCCCTGGTGGCACAGTGGTTGAGAGTCCGCCTGCCAATGCAGGGGACATGGGTTCGTGCCCCAGTCCGGGAAGATCCCACATGCTGCGGAGCGGCTGGGCCCATGAGCCATGGCCGCTGAGCCTGCGCGTCCGGAGCCTGTGCTCCGCAACGGGAGAGGCCACAACAGTGAGAGGCCCGCGTATCACAAAAAAAAAAAAGAAAAAAAAAAAAAAAGAAAGCAGGAAAGGTAGTATTTGGGAATAGGGTGAATATGTAAAATATGGTTGATTATTTTATATAAATGGCATGCGTTGTAAAGGTCATACCTGTCTAATCTTAGGCCACTTTTCAAAATATGAATTACCAGAAATGATAGTTAATCATTCTAACTCTTCTTTTGTACTAGAAATGCTGCTACCTCCATGTACAAGTGAACTAGAAATATAATAAAAATAAACAGAATATTTTGAAAGCAGAGACAGTCATAATATGAAAAAACCCCATATGAATGCTTAAATGGAAATTTAATAAGAAAAGGTTCATTGTGGAATTCCTACTTATACTGGCAGATCTGTAATTGAAGTTGCTCTAATTAATATTTCTTACCATTGATCTCTAGGTTTAAGCAACACTACATCACTCTATTATTCCTGAATTTCATTTTCTATTCAGTAGGTCTAGCCAGATAAGCTGCCCTATTTGTTCATTTACTTATTTATTTATATATTCATGAGTTATATGATGCCTGGGCTCCACTTAAGTACTAGGAGGGTGTTAAGTTGCAGGATGAAATTGGAAGCTTAAATAGGTGAAGTCCATTCTTTGTGGGGGTTACCATCTACTAAAAGAGAGATAAGTTTTAAAAATCACAGAAATAAATATATAAGTGCAATCTTTATTTAGTGCTATGAAGAAAAATGTGTGGAAGAGTGAGAGGAGATATAATATTTTGACATGTTAGGAAGTTTCGTTTGAGCACAGCATGAAGGATGAATGGATATTTTCTTGAAGAAGAATGTCCAGGGCCAAAGGAATGGCATCAGCAGGCCTGGAAGGAGATCATGGCTGAGCACAGAGAGGGGAAAGTGGGGTGAATAACACCAGAGTCCTTGTGGAGGGCCAGGTTATTAATAGCCTGTGTGCTGTATTATGAGGCTTGTTCTTCTTCATAAAAGCAAAGAAACATTAAAATATGGTTTTACGCAAAGAGATGACATGATTGGGATTGCACTTTAAAGCCATCATTCTGGCAATAGAATTCCTATGTAAGAATTTGAGTGAGGCAAGGGAGGCTGTCAGGGCCAGGAGGTTGTGACAATAGCTCTGGAAAGTAATACTGGTAGTTTGAAATGGAAGATTCCAAGTGGAGTTGAGAGAATGCTACATACTTGAGAGATCCTTTAAGGTGAAATTGATAGGAAAGTGATTGGATATGTCGGGTAGGGGAGAACCTCAAGGCTGACTGGATTTGAAACTGGATGAACGGTACTTAGAAAATATGTGCAAAGAGAAGGTTGAAAATTTTGATATTGGCCTTGTCACATTTGAAATGTTCTGTAGATATTTTTCTTATTGTATATATGTATTTAATTTTGATCTTCATTTAAGAGAGAATCTAGAAATTTCTTTGAGTTTAAGATGTCAATAAGTCCTGGACCCATCCAGTAATTTTTCAGTGCTCTTTAGCAGGATCATATGCCATAGAATGTGAAAAGCCATGAAAAGAGTGATTTCTGAGGATAAATATCTACAAACCAATGGCAACAACAGCAGTGGTAGGACTCCTCCACTGATAAAACCCCAGCGTTTTGGAGATAAGTGACAAATGAAACCAAACAAGGAGTGAAACAAGTGAATGATTTTGCCTAAATTATATAAGCCTAGGTCACAATGTAACACTTTGGTCAAATTTATGTTTTGACCCAAACTTTCCAAAAGTTGTGCTTGTAGTAGCACAAATTTTACATTGTTGTGGCAACAATTTGAAAGTAAGGCTCTCTTCCAGTTATCCCATGACCCTGAATGACTTGGTGAATGAAGGTATCAAGGTAGAATGTACATACAATTTTACAACATAGCTTCAGAAGTTACAAACCCTTAATAATCTAATATCTTCAATTAATGCATAAGGACTTTAAAAAATTCCCTGCTATGACCAAGTTAAATAAATCAGTGATATAATAGCAGAATGCAATTTTATTCCAATGAAAATGTATTCTATTTTGAGTCCAAAATGTAAGAATATTTTCTCTTGTCCACATTTTCAGTACAAAAATGGACTAGTCTTAAGAAAAAATAAAATTACCGCATATAAATTAAAAATCATGCAATTAAAAGAAAAATTAGGGCTTCCCTGGTGGCCCAGTGGTTGAGAGTCCACCTGCCGATGCAGGGGACACAGGTTCATGCCCCAGTCCGGGAAGATCCCACATGCCGTGGAGCGGCTGGGCCCGTGAGACATGGCCGCTGGGCCTGTGCGTCTGGATCCTGTGCTCCGCAACAGGAGAGGCCACAACAGTGAGAGGCCTGCGTATGGCAAATAAATAAATAAATAAATAAAAATAAATTAGGACTTCCCTGGTGGCACAGTGGTTAAGAGTTCACCTGCCAATGCAGGGGACACCGGTTCAATCCCTGGTCTGGGAAGATCCCACATGCTGCAGAGCAACTAAGCCTGTGTGCCACAACTATTGAGCCCCCGTGCCACAACTACTGAAGCCCAGGCACCTAGAGCCTGTGCTCTGCAGCAAGAGAAGCCACCACAGTGAGAAGCCCGCACACCGCAACAAAGAGTGGCCCCCACTGGTCGCAACTATAGAAAGCTGGCGTGCAGCAAAAAAGACCCAATGCAGCCATAAATAAATAAATTAATTAATAATAAATAAATAAAATTTTAAACTTAAAGAAAAATTAAACTTTCAGTAAATTTTCCAAGGACTATTTTAATGAAAAGTTGATAATTATAATTGATATAGAAATTTAAACTGCAGAATAGTATGTTCAGAAATTAAAAATAGCTGGCACAACAAAAACACACTAAAATCTCAGTTGTTTATTAAAGTAAAGGCTTAATTCTTGCTCTTGCAAAGTCTGTCACAGGCTAGACAGCCCTTCTACTCTATGCCAGGTAGAATATGGGGTCTCTGAGGTCTCCACAGCAGTGAGAGAGAGAGGTAGATGCAGCTCACTAACTCTGAAATGCCTCGGCCAGAAGAGATTTGTATCATTGCACTTCCATTTTATTATCCAGAACTGGTTATATGAACTCAACGTAACTGCAAGGGGGGCTGAGAAGTGTAGGGAATTCATAAATATTTGGTGAGTACTAGTTAAGTGATCTTTGACATGGTAATTCTTCCAGGTGTATCCAGGTATCTTCAGATTTCTGTCTGGATTTTTTGAAAACCTCATTCTTCCTACAGAAGCACTTCACACAATATAGCAAAGCCTTATTGTTCTCTTTGTCTGAAGTGACAGCTCAGCCAAAGTACCATAATTTTTCAATAGTATCCATAATGGTGACTATAGGAACATGGAAATGATATGTTCACTACAGTATCTGGCCAAAAATATCTGCCAAGAAGTTCAAGTAATGGTGAAATTTTTCCTAAAACATTTGTTCTAGGGACAGACTTCCCTTTTCTCTCTAAGGAAAATGTAATTTATACCCAAATATCAATCATATGCATTCCACTTCCAGCCAAGTAGACTCACCCTCCTAAGACAAGACCTATACATGCTGGAATGATTATAACAACAATTACAGAAGTTCTTTGGAGAGCAAAGAAGAAGGAGGAAAACAAGGAGAAGGGGAAGGAAGAAGAAGAAGGTGGCAGCAAATTTTGGAGGGGAATTACCATTTGGACAGAGGGAGAAGAACTGGGTAGATTTTCTTTGTTTTTCCTTTTTTTTTTTTAGGGCTTCTACTCTACAGTACCTTCAATATCTATGCCAGGAAGGATGTTAAAAATGTAATAGAAAACCCATTATATCTCTGAGTTGAAGAACCAGAAGACAAAGGTCTGGGGTGACTATAACTGCTGGAAAATGCGGCGAGCCGTTTCCGACCAGCAGAATAACGAGCTGCCACACGCAAGATTCTTCTCGTATCACACTTTATTGGAGCACAGCTTGGTTGAAGAAAGATGGAAGGAAGACCCCGCAATCCTATAGCAGTCTGCTTATATAGGGATTAAGAACATGTGTCGCTCTGTGATTGGTTTTCGCCGATGGTGCGATTTGTGAGCCAGCATCGGATAGGTCGCTACTTTAAAACCTCATTAGTATACTTAGCGCAAGCGCAGTGGCCACAGGAAGGATGACTCAGCTTATTTCAGCTTCCTGCCGCGTAGCAGTTAGCTGACCGCGCCCTACAGGAAAATAAGAGGCAAATCCCAGATAGAAGACAGGCAGAGTGAAGGAGTCCCAAATTCTGTATATAAACTATGCCTAAATCCCTGGCTGACATTTAAACCATGCTTGTGTGTGTCAGTCTCCAATCATTACAGCTAAGGCTAAAAGAACTGAACTGAAACGTATGCAGCTGCTCAAGAGAGAGTTTGCCATTTGAAACAAACCAAGTTAATTGTTTGTACAAACAAACGATCAAACTACACTCTTTTGGAGGGGTATGACAGAATCCAAGTCTTCATAATACACAAGTTCAAGTTCATCCACATATAAAGAAGTAGGAAAACATGACTCATTCTCAAGGAAAAAACAATCAACTGACAATAATTGGAGATGATGCAGATGTTAGATTGAGGAGACTGGGAGTTAAAGACAGTTATTATAACCATGCCCAAGGACATAAAATAACTTACATTTGCAAAGAACTAAAAGTTGGAAATATAAACAGAAAAGTAGAAAACAAAAAGATGAAATTAATCAAATTTCTAGAACTGACAAATACAATATCAAAAATAAAATATTCAAAGAATGAATTTAATGGCAGAATGGAGATGACAGAGGAAAGACCTGAAGATCTATCAATAGAAATCTGAGAAAGTTAAAGAAAAATATTTTACAAATAAAAAAACCCTCAGTAACTGGTGGGACAATATCAGAATGTCTAACATAGGTGCAATTGGAGTTGCCAAGGAGAGGGGAGAAAGAACAAGGCAGAAAATATTTTGAAGAAATAATAGTCAAGTTTTTTCCAAATTTGGTAAATGATATGAATTTACATACTCAAAAAATTCAGTAAATGTCAGATAGAAATACAAAGAATACCATGCTAGTTATATGACAAACTTTTGAAAAGCAATGATAAAGAGAAAACCATGAAAGCCATCAGAGAAAAATCATATATTAAATATAGAGGGACAATTATTCAAATGGTTATAGAATTCTTATGAAAAACAGTAGAGACCAAAAGAGAGTGGGTCAATATCTTTAAAGTGCTGAAAGAAAAGCTATCAACCCACAATTCTACACCCTTGTTAAAATAGCCTTCAAAACTAAAGACAGAAGAAAGATATTTTCCAATAAAAGCAACATATTTTTTAATCTCCAGCACGTGGCTGCTCTAGGTAAATGCACAGATATACTGTAAATAAATGAAGTAAGTTGAAGGAGGTTAGAATGTGTGTATTAAAATCAGATAAAGTGAAAAATATCAAGACAGATTATTATCAGAGAAAAAATAAGTAATTCATAATAATAATGAGTTAATTTATAAGAAAGATATAGTTATAAAGGAGTATGTGGTTAATAGAAATTCAAAGTTCACAAAGCAAAAATGGACAGAAATTAAAGAGAAAAATAGGTACATTTATATTAATGATTGTAGATTTTCATAGCCTTATCAAAAATTGGTAGAACTATGCAAAACAATTAGTAAACATATAGATCTGAACTCTGTCAACAATACCGACCTAATGTGTTTCTTCACGTATGTATTCTGGCACTACTGAGTATAGTAGGTATAATAGCGGTTGCAGGATGTAAAAGCATTTCCTGCTTATTTTACCCCAATACACTAAATCAAGGAAAATTAAATTTCCTTCAGCCTAACTCTAAGAGTCAGACCCACAACTTCTGACCGTTTGTCTGTAGTTTCTATTCTTATCTCACCGGGGCTTTACACTTTGGCTAACAGGTACCATCTCTGGTAATACAAATATTTTCTTCCTGGTTATCTGAAAATTTTTTTACCTTTTCCTTCCGTAGATTCCTGAATATTGGAGGCATATGCATTGGCAGTTGGTAAGTATAAGGCTGAATCCAAGATGGTGACATTTACCTGAGAAATGTCAGTTTTATACTCTGTTATCTGGCAATGTATAGCAATACTTCAGAAAATGTGATTTGGCATATGTAAACTTACCTTTATTAAATTGAAGGAGAGGGGGAAAAAAGCATTCTTTGTAAAGGAGAAGTGACATCTGAGGGTCTGTTTATCAGGGGTATCTATTCCAAACCTTATCAATGGCTTAGGGATTCCCATTCATAGGGATAAAGTTTGCAGCCCCCTTTGAAATCAGTTCTCTCTGTGTGGAGTGTGGTCCTTAGTCATACATGAGAGGCGAATGCTGTCTTTATCTAACTACAGCAATAGAGACCTTCCACCATCCCATCTAACCTCTAAGTTTTATTAAACTATTGATTTCACTCAGCACATTTAAGATTGAATTTTTAAGGAGAAAAAGAAATACAAAGTGGAAGAGAGTGAAGACTGTGTTTAAACAAGATAATCACACTGGAAAGCCAAAGTACAAAAGATTCCCTCCAGTGTGAGTTCTGGAAATAACATTTAAGAGAGTCATAGATTATGTTCCCTTTAAATGCAGTTTAAAATTGAAGAAGAATTTTCTATCACAACTGAACTTCTAAAAATCTATGCTGTCTAAACACCCTCCATGCCTGGAGAGTCAGCAGAAAAACATCTAGATTTTAAAATATAAATTTACTGAACATTTACTTCATGAGCATCAGTTAATTTGAATTGAGAAGTGGCTGGGTGCATACCATAGCATTAAAGATTCGACAAGGGTAATTCATCAGCAGAACTACCTTTCTTTCTCCCAGGGAACTTAGATTCCATGATGAACAATACTTGGATGATGAACAATACTTGGATGATAAACAATTGATGTGCATGTATATAAAGTTTTAGTCTTTGTTTCACATTCAGAAAAGGCAACAAAACCTATAATACTCCCCCCATATATTCTAGCATTTATATCTGGATAGATGGAAAACAATATGATCACAGCCATATTTTACTACTTTGGGATGGCTTGGTTGAATATAAACATTTTATCATGGTTCAGCCCTGCTTGTTACCTTCCAAGTAAGCCCCTGCTGGAATATTCCCAAGATCCTTGGTGACAGGAGCAGAGTTTGCCATAACCTGTCCTTGCCTCATCTCTCTCACCCTCCACAGTCCAACCACACCAAATACCTTATACACTCATGTGCCTTGCAGTTTCCTGTCACTCTGAAACTATTCAGGCTGCCTCTTTTTCTGGGACCACTTTTCCTCTAGCCTTTGCTTCACAACAATTAGAACCTTGTAATGCAACACTGAGTACTGCTGAAGTCTTTTCTTATGCTCCCTCCTGGGTTAGATGTGCTCCGTGTGCTGGTCAGTGTTCTGAGTATATATGCTCCTTATTGCATTGGTAATATTTGCTTCTGCATATGTATTTGAGTTTGTTTTAAATCCTGGTTCCCTTGTTAGAATGTTAGTACACCATATGTCAGAAATATATTGTGTTAACACATTTTTCATGAGTTAATGTGTGAATTCAATAACCATTTTAGAGTTGAAGATAGAAATGAAGGAGAATTATTAATTTTGTCAACAAAAAAAGCATGTTAAAAACTTATGTTTAGGGCTTCCTTGGTGGCGCAGTGGTTGAGAGTCCGCCTGCTGATGCAGGGGACACGGGTTCGTGCCCCGGTCTGGGAGGATCCCACGTGCTGCGGAGCGGCGGGGTCCGTGAGCCATGGCCACTGAGCCTGCATGTCTGCAACGGGAGAGGCCCGTGTACCGCAAAAACAAAACAAAACAAAAACCTTATGTTTAAAAAATATTTATTGAATACCTCCTATGTATGCTCAAAGAGCTTAGCATTTTAATTAAAGAAATGACATAATCAGTTTTCTGTTTTTCAAGGGCAATCATATTTCCCTTCCTTATGATCTCCCAGACACAATACCAGTTATAGGGATAAAGAAGTAACTAAGATATGATCTATTACAGCATGGTGATGATAGTACAGTAATAGATACAGACCTCTGAGCAGATAATGGAAACAAAATATGATAAATTCTTTAGACAAAGTGTGCATCACTTAGCTTATTCTGTATAACAATCTACCCCAAAATTTAGTGGTTCAAGCCATAACCATTTATTAGCTCACAACTCTGTGGATTGCTTGGTTCGTTCTAGCTAACCTCTTCAGAAGTTAGGACGCTGACCATAAGTCAGTGTTCTAAGAGAGCCTCACTCAGATGTCTAGTGGTTGGCTGGGGCAGGCAGGGTGATGGGTCATTGGGCCAAGTTTCACTCATTGAATAGGCTGCCCCAACTCCCTTACATGGAGGAAGCAGAGAACCAAGATCAGGAAAAGGACAAGCCCCAAAGCCCAGGCACTTTTAAGCCTCTACTGTGGTCAAGTTTGCTAAGGTCTCAGTCACCAAAGTAAGTCACATGACAAGCCCCAAGGCAGTGTGGGAGGATACCACCAAGAGGCTCTGGGTGGTGGAACAGGAATTTCAGCAGCCATTTTGCGAGCAGTCTCTTCTCAGTGATTCTTAGCCTCACCCTGTGGGCTTTCAGCTCCTCCCTCTGATTATCCTCCTTTTCCCATAAAAAATAAATGGAATATCCTCCTTTTTCCATAAAAAATAAATGGCCCAAGTTGGTAGTTGAGTAGCTTTCTAAGTCTGTATTCCAATAGAAACTTGGAGTCCAGAGACCTCTTTTTCTTTTAGTCAAAGTTAGCAGCCCTTTTGCTGATACAACTTCCTTCAAAAATGTGTGTGCTTTCCATGCCTCTGTTGACAGAAGTTATACCCACAATTCTTTTTAAGACAGACCCTTCTCTACTTTAGGCAGCTTGTTAAGCTGCTATGAGCCAATGCTGTTTAGAGTCTTTGAAGCCCTTTTGTCTAGCTGAGAGAGACCACTAGACAACACCTTACATTTTTCTTAACTCCTAACAAAGGGTGTTAGAGCCATACCTTTGATATGATCTTGATACAGAGGCCATGCTTTACTGGGAATGTCCTGAATTTTAAATACACCCTCAGGTTTTAATTTACTTTGAGACGCTTTTACTCGCTAGAGAGACTGCAAATGAGAAACAGGCAATCCAGCACATCCTGGCTTCTCTCTATTCTATATAAATTCTGCCTGCAAACTGATTAGTTCTTTCTTTAGCTCATCTCTCTTTTCCTGTAACTTATCATAGACAACTAAAAAAAGCCAATGATATTTTAAACAGTCTTCTTGAAAATTATATTGCCAAGGTCTTCCAAATTACTGCAGGCGATAGTTTTACAAGTTGTTTTATAGTATTTCATATCTGGTGTCACAATCTTCCATCCTCCACTAACAGTTTGCTTGCCAATTTCCCAGACTTCACAAAATGTCTTATAGCTTCTGCCCACTGAATTGTTCCAAAGCTACTGTCATGTTTTGTTTTGTTTTGTTGTTATGGAAACACCCCAAGTGATACCTATATCATTTTCCCTATCAGTTTTTTTGCTACGAAAAAAATCACCCCAAATTGTAGTCACTTAAAACAAACCCTCCTTTAGTTCACTATTTTGTGGGTCACTCAACAGTTCTTTGGTCTGGGCTGACAATCTATGAAACACTGGAAATAAGCTGATCCTTACTGAGTTCTCTCAAACATTGCATTCAACCGGCAAAGTGTCTCGTGGTGTCTTACTAAGGTTGGCCTTTTACATGTCTGGCACTTAACTGGGGCATGGTTGCCACACATAGAAGCAGAGTTCCAAGAACAGGAAGAGGCCAAGCCCCAATGTGCCAGCACTTTCAACATATGCTTTCTTCAAATTTGCTAATGTCCCATTGATCAATAAGTCACATGGGCAAGCCCAGAGTCAGTGCAGGGAGCTGTTAACAAAGGATAGTAAATTATTGTCGCTATTTTTTCAAGAGTCTACTGTTAACTATGAGAAGACTACAAATAGAAAGGAAAGGAGAAATTGACTAGCTATTAGAGTAAGACCAAATCCAAGCCACATAAGTCTTCAGAGCACAAATTCTGAATTTTAAAAATTTGAATTCAGAGACAGAGAGTCAGTACGGTTTGAAAGTCAGCAAGGTTTGAAAAACACTCAATTTAACTGGCCACAAACCATAACTTATGTGCACCATGTATCAGATGGAGACACATGTGTCTGACAGCAGCTCCCTCTGCATGCTATGTTTTATGCACCCCAAGTTCTACCGTTAATGCATCCTGGGCACAGCAGTTCTCATTCTGATGGGCCGCCTTTCTGAAATATTTTATTGGTCAGCCATCCTTAAGGGCAACTTGGAGTCCTAAACACCTCTGATCGCAAGGGTTTCCTCCACTCAAGATGACTATAGATGCAGGATTTCTCCCTTTTCTTCCTCAGTGGGACTCTTCTGAAGAGAATGGTAGCTGTGTACCCTCAAGTCTTTGATTATCTTTAAAGCTTTAGCCTTGATGTCAAAGGTTCCTAAGCCTGGTTTAGGGAGAATCCCTCCCTGCCTCCAAGGAACTTTCTATCTGGACATTTGTAAATATCAACCTACACCCTACCATCTTTACTTGTACTCAACCAATAAGAAAGTTTTGAAGATGTTCACACAAGTATGTATTGAGTACCCACTACAGAGAACTATGCTCACTAATGAGTTTGGTGACAAAATTTGGAAGGAATGGGATAGGAGACCACCAGAAAGCAGTCTTACTGAGAAGAGAAATGGGCTTGTGAATAAAATAATTTTTGAATATTTAAACACAAGAACCTCACATGCCTAAATAATACAATTATTTTCAAAATCCTAAGGGAAACAGTGACTTTCCAGTGTGCCAGTTTGATCGTCTTAATTTTCAAAGACAGAAAAATGAATGAAAATGGCACTATTTCATTATAGCCAGTTCAAGAGAAGGAATTGAGCTGAGGCAAGACCCAGGAGGAATATTCAAGAAATTACTAACAAAAGGGTGAAAATGTAAAGAAAAGGAAGAAGAAAATATGTTCACCATCATCCAACATCTTTTACAGACCTTGGAATATAGTAAGGGACAGTAATGACTTATGAATTAACTATCCAATCCAGGAATTAGGGATCATTTGACTGCCTGACACAACACTTTTGTCAACTAAACTGAATTCTGAAGTCCTCCACCTGACTTAACCCCCATTTTACATGGCAAAAAATAAATTAGGAAACCAGTGCTATGCCATGGCTACACTCTGCACCATCCAGGGACATAAAGGCCACTCTAGTTACTGCAGTTTGGTAGACAGTGTGAGCTGAGAAGCAGTAGTACCAGATTTGACTAACTTTCCTGAGGAAGAGTGTATGAAGTCAGCTTAACAACATAGCCTAAACATATTAAACCTGTACCATAGTTGTCAATCTAGTATATCTCGTGACTTTAGTGTCAGGGCCACTTTATGTCTCTACTAAAAATTAGATTGCTTCTCCTCGATAAACTACAGAGCTCAAGGCCTTAGAAAAAAACAAGCTAAAAACAACATCTTGTATCTTTTTTGTGTGTTTTCTTTTGGTGGGTGTTGCAGAATATTTACATGTAATAATTATTTTTATTTGAGTCAACTACCTTGCCTCTGACACTATTCCAGATTCTGGATGTGCAAAGATGAATAATCCACCGTCAAATAGTTTATGTTCTAAGAGACACAGACATGAACCTAAACGAATAATTATATCATAAACAATAGCTTCTAGAATAAATAATGAATTGAGTAGTGAAGGAGAGTTGAGGAGGAAACAACTAACTCAATTTACATTGGGGAGTTGGGGAAGTTTCATATATGAGATGAGATTTGAGATGGTTCTTAAAATTATGCATGTGTTCTTTTGCTGTGGTCAGCAATGAAAAATTACATGCAAAAGTAAACGATATTAAGAAAATAAAATTAAAAGACTAAGTTAAGAAAGGAGATGGTAGAGAATATGATTGGAGTCAATATAAATTTTAAGTCTAGTTGGCCTAAATTTTTTATTACCTTTATTACATTTCAACATTATAGAAATAAAAATTAACATCATCAAAAACTTCTTGGGATGACAGTTTTAATAAATATTTTAAAATATATAATCAGTATCACTGACATCTCAGCCTATAAGAACATTGCTTTTTGATCACCCTCCTTCTTAAATAGCATCATCTTAACACCCAAGTATCATGGTATAACTGAAAAGCCAAAGAGTTAGCTTGTAATTCGTATGGGTTTTGTCCTGCTGTCTCTTTGCAAAGTTTCTTTATTGATAAATTATTATTTCTAATTACAGGACAATTTTTATTTATTTTTTTTCAGGACACTTTTTATAATAGCACATAGGATATTTTCTTCTAATCACTAAGATTTTATTTGTTCAAACTTTACAAGGCTCTACCAGACGCATTTGAACATTTCTTACCTGAGGTACAACTGAGTTAGGGGAAAAAAAAAGAAAAAAAATGCCTCTGTACAAAACTAACTACTTCCAAAAAATTAGCAAGTACAGAAAATAAATACAAAATTTTGCTCTTTGAAATTTGCATTTTGCATACTGAAACATCCAGAGTTCACAATTTTCATTGAAGATGGCATATTACTTAGTGTGCTATTAAATGGATTAAAATGTAAATATTAGTTGACAAAGTCTAAGAATGGTGCTGCAATCAACATAGTCAATGACGAGCTGTTTTTTAAACATTTTTTATTTCAGTTTAGAATGAAAGCATTAGAAGTAAACTATGAACTCTTCATTCCAGAAACTCCACTATGAAGCATAATTCTTAGACATAATCATAAATGTTGAATTAAAGCATAAAAGAATAAATGAATAAATAATGTGTTTCTGGTTTAGCCCTTATAATACCTAGAATGCAGAGGCTTCCACAAGGGACAATTATCTCAGTGGTAAACATTAAAAAGATGAGAGGACAATGATGAGCTCTGGGTGAGTTTCTTCACAAAAATATATATAATTTTCAATCAAATTTTCATCAGGCTCACACATTTAATTACTCCTTTTCATTTTCTTAAGATTTATTTTTCTGTTACTGTAACAACAAAAATTGTTCTAAATAACAATCATTTCTAGAATCTCACATAAGTTCAATTGTTCCTAAGTTGAAAGGTACCAAATCAGAGAAAAAAAGACACTCATTTGGTGCACAAATGTAAGTTTTATAGATATTGCCTGCACTTGACACAATAAATACACCAAAAAACAAAAACAAAACAACACAACAACAGAACCATTAATACCACAACTATTTGTTGTGTAAGTACCGAGAACACAAAGATGAATAACATAGTCCCAACCCTTCTGGAAATTCATGTTCTAGTTGGGAAATTAGACTTGGAAATAAATTATAACAAAAAGTGATCAATGTTATGGTAAAGGCAATCACAGCACATGAAGGGAAACGTTAGGAAGAAGGAACATCTGAGCACATTAGAACACCTTGGGAGTTCAAAACAAATGAAAATATCAGACCCTACCTTAGACAATTATATCACATTCTTTTGGCATAGTCATTTTTAAAGTGCCTTAAAAAGAATATTGGATGATCCTAACATAGAGCCAGGACTGAGAACCCCCACAGAGGAGATAACTTGATACTGAGCAGAGAGCAGTGGGGAGGTCAGACATTTTAGAAAGTGGTAAAAGCATAAGCAAACTTTGGAAGCCTAAAAATATATGGTTTATTTAGGGAAACCAAAGTAGTCAAGGTCTACTGCAGAGTAGATTTTGGATGGGGGCTGATGGATATAAAGTGATAAGAAATAAGGTTAGTCAGGTAGGAAGTAGCCAAGTCATAAAGGGCTTTGTGCGTCATGAAAATGACTTCAGATTTTATTCTGTAGCTGCTGAGAAGCCCCTGAAAAATATTGAGCAGCAGAGTAACATAATCATGTACATGTTAGAGCCATTGTCCTGGCAACACTATGGAGCATGAATTACAGGGAGGCAAGACTACAGGACACTCACAAGGAGTCTCTCGTAGAAGACCAAGAGGGAGAAGAAAAGGTCCAAGTAAGCCAGGGGAAGTAGGAATGGAGAAAGGGGGAGGATAGCAAAAAAGTTTTACAAGGGGCAATGTGGCTTAGTGGAAGGAGCAGTCTCTGTGACCCACTACTTCTCCATCTGTAAACGGAAGAGCTATTGAACAGATTAAGTGTGATAAGGAGCTAAAATAGCATGTCATATCAGGAAAAAGTACCCAGGAAGTAGTCATTGTTTTCATTTGCAAGTAGATTGGGCAGAGCTTAGTGACTAGATGATATGGGAGAGTTGGGGGAATGGGAAGAAAGGCCAGGGAGAGTCCTAGGAAGATACCATGTTTCTGAGTAGGAGAGAAGATTCATGGCATTGTGAGGATGCCTAGCACCAAGATAAGAATGCACTTAAGGGCACGGATTTAGGAAGGGGTAGATGATGGGTGGGTTGATATCTGTTGATATTTGTGAAAAGGTTTGGAAGGGGGGCTAGAAGTTTATAAGTTGTCTGAGATCAATTTGTATTTCAGGTACCTATGAATCATTCAGTTGGAGATATCTGGGAAGCTGAATATCTGAAGCTAGAGCATGGTGTGTTTATATGAAGACCTAACATGAGTAACAGAGCTTTGAATTTGGCTTTATGTCATCATCATCATCATCATCATCATCATCATCAAGATGAACATCAGTATCAGTAATATTTATTGATGTGTCAGGCAACTAATTGATCCATCCACATTCTTTTTAATTTAGTCATCCAACAACCCCATAATGTAGAACTTTGGAAATGAAGGAACTAAAGTTTAGAGATATTACAAAGTTATTCAAGTATCCATACCATTAACAACAATAATTCTATATATCAGCAGCTCATAAAATATTTAAACTAAGAACAAAATGTATATTACTTTTCATTTGAAGTTAATCTGTGGAGAATTTGGATCTCACACACTGATCCAGTATCCTCCAGGAGGTCTGGCATCTGATTATCTTTGTTCTAGAGGATTCTGAAGGTTATACTCTGAGTCCATGAACCAATGTTTAAACCCAGCAGGTCTTAGAAACAAGCTGTATAAAAATCATTTAAGAATTAGAGATCTTGAATTGAGGTGTCTCGCGTGGCACTGCTCATGGTGTGAGGTGCTGGCACAGCCACTTTACATAAAGAAATCTGGTCTGAAAGGCTGGGTGAAAGCCTTTGCACTCAGCACCCTATGAGCAAGTAAAACTAGACTGTGCACAAAGGAAAAAAGAATAAAAGGATACTCTGGGGGAGGAGCTTCAAGATGGCGGAAAAGTGTGATGCGGAGATCACCTTCGTCCCCACAAATACATCAGAAATACATCTACATGTGGAACAACTCCTACAGAATGCCTACTGAATGCTGGCAGAAGACCTCAGACCTCCCAAAAGGAACAGACACCCTCAGTAGACCTACACGCAGGGGCAGGTCCAAATCCAAGCTGAAACCTGGGAGCTGTGCGAACAAAGAAGAGAAAGGAAAATCTCTCCCAGAAGCCTTAGGAGCATCAGATTAAATCTCCACATCAACTTGATGTATCCTGCATCTGTGGAATACCTTAATAGACAATGAATCATCCCAAACTGAGGAGGTGGACTTTGGGAGCAATGATATATATATATATTTCCACTTTTACTCTTTTTGTGAGTGTATGTATATGCTTCTGTGTGTTTTGTCTGCATAGCTTTGCTTTTACCATTTGCCCTAGGGTTCTGTTGTCCTTTTTTTTTTTTTTACCTGAAAAAAAATGTGTTCTTAATAATTATTTTTTATTTTAATAATTATATTTTATTTTATTTAACTTTACTTTATTGTATCTTCTTTCTTTTTTTCCTCCCTTTTATTCTGAGCTATGTGGAGGACAGCTTCTTCGTGCTACAGCCAGGCATCAGAGCTGTGCCACTGAGTTGGGAGAGCCAAGTTCAGGACACTGGTGCACAAGAGACCTCCTACTCCACGTAATATCAAATGGTGAAAATCTCCCAGATATCTCCAACTCAACACCAAGATCCAGCTCCACTCAATAACCAGCAAGCTACAGTGCTAGACACCCTATGCTAAACAACTAGCAAGACAGGAACACAACCCCATCTGTTAGCACAGAGCTGCCTAAAAACATAATAAGGCCACAGACACCCCAAAATACACCACTAGAAGTGGATCTGCCCACCAGAAAGACAAGATCCAGCCTCATCCACCAGAACACAGGCACTAGACCCCTCCACCAGGAAGCCTACACAACCCACTTACCCAACCTTAGCCACTGGGGTCAGACATCAAAAACAATGGAAACTACGAACCTGCAGCATGTGAAAAGGAGACCCAAACACAGTAAGTTAGGCAAAATGAGAAGATAGAGAACCACACAGCAGATGATGGAGCAAGGCAAAAACCCACCAGACCTAACAAATGAAGAAGAAACAGGCAGTTTACCTGAAAAAGAATTCAGAGTAATGATAGTAAAGATGACCCAAAATCTTGGAAATAGAATGGAGAAAATACAAGAAACATTTAATAAGGACGTAGAAGAACTAAAGAGCAACAAACAGTGATGAATAACACAATAAATGAAATTGAAAATTCTCTAGAAGGGATCAATAGCAGAATAACTGAGGCAGAAGAACGGATAAGTGACTGGGAAGATAAAATAGAGGAAATAACTACTGCAGAGCAGAATAAAGAAAAAAGAATGAAAAGAATTGAGGACAGTCTCAGAGACTTCTGGGACAACATTAAATGCACCAACATATGAATTATAGGGGTCCCAGAAGAAGAAGAGAAAAAGAAAGGGACTGAGAAAATATTTGAAGAGATTATAGTTGAAAGCTTCCCTAATATGGGAAAGGAAATAGTTAATCAAGTTGAGGAAGCACAGAGAGTCCCATACAGGGTAAAACCAAGGAGAAAAACGCCAAGACACATATTAATCAAACTATCAAAAATTAAATACAAAGAAAAAATATTAAAAGCAGCAAGGGAAAAACAAGTAACATATAAGGGACTCCCCATAAGGTTAGTAGCTGATCTTTCAGCAGAAACTCTGCAAGCCAGAAGGGATTGGCAGTACATATTTAAAATGATGAAAGAGAAAAACCTACAACCAAGATTACTCTACCCAGCAGGGATCTCATTCAGAATTGACAGAGAAATTAAAAGCTTTACAGACAAGCAAAAGGTAAGAGAATTCAGCACCAACAAACCAGCTTTACAACAAATGTAAAGGAACTTCTCTAGGAAGGAAACACAAGAGAAGGAAAAGAAAAACAAAAACAAGCCCAAAACAATTAAGAAAATGGTCATAGGAACAAACAAATCGATAATTAATTTAAACGTGAATGGATTAAATGCTCCAACCAAAAGACACAGGCTTGCTGAATGGATACTAAAACAAGACCCATATATATGCTGTCTACAAGAGACCCACTTCCAACCTAGGGACACATACAGACTGAAAGTGAGGGGATGGAAAAAGATATTCCATGCAAATGGAAATCAAAAGAAAGCTCAAGTAGCAATTCTCATATCAGACAAAATAGACTTTAAAACAAAGACTATTGAGAAGGCGGAAGATGGCGGAAGAGTAAGACGCGGAGATCACCTTCCTCCCCACAGATACACCAGAAATACATCTACACGTGGAACAACTCCTACAGAACACCTACTGAAGGCTGGCAGAAGACCTCAGACCTCCCAAAAGGCAAGAAACTCCCCACGTACCTGGGTAGGGCAAAAGAAAAAACAGAGACAAAAGAATAGGGACGGCACCTGCACCAATGGGAGGGAGCTGTGAAGGAGGAAAAGTTTCCACACTCTAGGAAGCCCCTTCGCGGGCGGAGACTGCGGGAGGCGGAGGGGGGAGCTTCGAAGCCGCGGAGGAGTGCACAGCAACGGGTGCGGAGGGCAAAGCGGGGAGATTCCCGCACAGAGGATCGGTGCCGACCGGCACTCACCAGCCCGAGAGGCTTGTCTGCTCACCCGCCGGGGCGGGCGGGGCTGCGAGCTGAGGCCAGAGCGCAGGGAGAGGACTGGGGTTGGCGGCTTGAACATAGCCTGAAGGGGTTAGTGCACCACAGCTAGCCGGGAGGGAGTCCGGGGAAAAGCCTGCACCTGCAGAAGAGGCAGGAGACTTTTCCTTCCCTCTTTGTTTCCTGGGGCGTGAGGAGAGGGGTTTAAGAACGCTGCTTAAAGGAACTCCAGAGACGGGCGCGAGCCGCGGCTAAAAGCGCGAACCCCAGAGACGGGCGCGAGCCGCGGCTGAAAGCGCGGACCCCAGAGACGGGCGCGAGCCGCGGCTGAAAGCGCGGAATCCAGAGACGGGCGCGAGCCGCGGCTGAAAGCGCGGAACCCAGAGACGGGCGCGAGCCGCGGCTGAAAGCGCGGAATCCAGAGACGGGCGCGAGCCGCGGCTGAAAGCGCGGAATCCAGAGACGGGCGCAAGCCGCGGCTAAAAGCGCGGACCCCAGAGGCGGGCGGGAGACGTTAAGGCTGCTGCTGCCGCCACCGAGGGGCCTGTGTGCGAGCACAGGTCACTCTCCACACCCCTCCTCCGCGGAGCCTGTGCAGCCCGCCACTGCCAGGTTCCCGGGATCCAGGGACAACTTCCCCGGGAGAGCACACAGCGCGCCTCAGGCTGGTGCAAAGTCACGCCGGCCTTTGCCACCGCAGGCCCGCCCCGCACTCTGTGCCCCTCCGTCCCCGCCGGCCTGAGTGCGCCAGAGCCCCCAATCAGCGGCTCTTTTAACCCCATCCTGTCTGAGCAAAAAACAGACGCCCTCAAGCGATCTACACGCAGTGGCAGGGCCAAATCCAAAGCTTAGCCCTGGGAGCTGTGAGAACAAAGAAGAGAAAGGGAAATCTCTCCCAGCAGCCTCAGAAGCAGCGGATTAAAGCTCCACAATCAACTTGATGTACCCTGCATCTGTGGAATACCTGAATAGACAACCAATCATCCCAAATTAAGGAAGTGGACTTTAGGAGCAAGATCTATGATTTTTTCCCCTTTCCTCTTTTTGTGAATGTGTATGTGTATGCTTCTGTGTGAGATCTTGTCTGTATAGTCTTGCTTCCACCATTTGTCCTAGGGTTCTATCCGTCCATGTTTTTTTTTTTTAATTTTTTTTCTTAATAATTAATTTTAATAACCTTATTATACTTTACCTTCGTTCTTTCTTTCTTTCTTTCCGTCCTTCCTTCCCTCCTTTAGACAACGAATCATCCCAAATTGAGGAGGTGGTCTCTGACAGCAAGATTTAGGATTTTTCCCCATTTACCTCTTTTAGTGAGGGTGTATGTGTAGGCTTCTGTGTAAGATTTTGTCTGTATAGCTTTGCTTCCAACATTTGTCCTAAGGTTCTTTCCGTCCCTTTTTTTTTTTTTCTAAATAAGAAGTTTTTAATTCAATAACTTTATTATACTTTATTTTATTTTTACTGTATCTTCTTTCTTTCTGTCTTTTTTCCTTCTTTCCCTCCTTCCTTCCTTCCTCCCTCCCTCCCTCCTTTCTTTCCTTCTTGCCTTCTTTCCTTCTTTGCTTCTTTCTTTCTTTCTTCCTTCCTTCCTACCCTCCTTTCCTTCTTTCTTTCCTCATACTTCTACTAATTCCCTCTACTTTCTCTCCCTTTTATCCTGAGCCTGTGGATGAAAAGCTTTTGGTGCTCCAGCCAGGAGGCAGGGCTCTGCCTCTGAGGTAGGACAGCCAACTTCAGGACACTGATCAACAAGAGACCTCCCAGCTCCACATAATATCAAATGGCGAAAATCTCCCAGAGACCTCCATCTTAACACCAGCACCCAGCTTCACTCAACGACCAGCAAGCCACAGTGCTGGAAAACCTATGCCAAATAACTAGCAAAACAGGAACACAACCCCACCCATTAGCAGAGAGGCTGCCTAAAATCATAATAATGCCACAGACACCCCCAAACACACCACCAGACGTGAACCTGCCCACTAGAGAGACAAGATCCAGCCTCATCCACCACAACACAGGCACTAGTCCCTTCCACCAGGAAGCCTACACAACCCACTGAACCAACCTTAGCCACTGGAGACAGACATCAAAAACAGGAGGAACTACAAACCTGCAGCCTGCAAAAAGGAGACCCCAAACACAGTAAGATAAGCAAACTGAGAAGACAGAAAAACACACAGCAGATAAAGGAGCAAGATAAAAATACACCAGACCTAACAAATGAAGAGGAAATAGGCAGTCTACCTGAAAAAGAATTCAGAATAATGATAGTAAGGTTGATCCGAAATCTTGGAGATAGAATGGACAATAGATTGGACAAAATGCAAGAATCAGTTAACAAGGACCTAGAAGAACTAAAGATGAAACAAGCAATGATGAACAACACAATAAATGAAATTAAAAGTACTCTAGATGGGATCAATAGCAGAATAACTGAGGCAGAAGAACGGATAAGTGACCTGGAAGATAAAATAGTGGAAATAACTACTGCAGAGCAGAATAAAGAAAAAAGAATGAAAAGAACTGAGGACAGTCTCAGAGACCTCTGGGACAACATTAAACGCACCAACATTCGAATTATAGGGGTTCCAGAAGAAGAAGAGAAAAAGAAAGGGACTGAGAAAATATTTGAAGAGATTATAGTTGAAAACTTCCCTAATATGGGAAAGGAAATAGTTAATCAAGTCCAGGAAGCACAGAGAGTCCCATACAAGATAAATACAAGGAGAAATACGCCAAGACACATATTAATCAAACTGTCAAAAATTAAATACAAAGAAAGCATATTAAAAGCAGCAAGGGAAAAACAACAAATAACACATAAGGGAATCCCCATAAGGTTAACAGCTGATCTCTCAGCAGAAACCCTACAAGCCAGAAGGGAGTGGCAGGACATACTGAAAGTGATGAAGGAGAAAAACATGCAGCCAAGACTACTCTACCCAGCAAGGATCTCATTCAGATTTGATGGAGAAATTAAAACCTTTACAGACAAGCAAAAGCTGAGAGAGTTCAGCACCACCAAACCAGCTTTACAACAAATGCTAAAGGATCTTCTCTAGGCAAGAAACACAAGAGAAGGAAAAGACCTATAATAACGAACCCAAAACAATTTAGAAAATGGGAATAGGAACATACATATCGATAATTACCTTAAATGTAAATGGACTAAATGCTCCCACCAAAAGACACAGATTAGCTGAATGGATACAAAAACAAGACCCTTATATATGCTGTCTACAAGAGACCCACTTCAGACCTAGAGACACATACAGACTGAAAGTAAGGGGATGGAAAAAGATATTCCATGCAAATGGAAACCAAAAGAAAGCTGGAGTAGCAATTCTCATATCAGACAAAATAGACTTTAAAATAAGGACTATTAAAAGAGACAAAGAAGGACACTACATAATGATCAAGGGATTGATCCAAGAAGAAGATATAACAATTGTAAATATTTATGCACCCAACATAGGAGCACCTCAATACATAAGGCAAATACTAACAGCCATAAAAGGGGAAATCGACAGTAACACATTCATAGTAGGGGACTTAAACACCCCACTTTCACCAATGGACAGATCATCCAAACTGAAAATAAATAAGGAAACACAAGCTTTAAATGATACATTAAACAAGATGGACTTAATTGATATTTATAGGACACTCCATCCAAAAACAACAGAATACACATTTTTCTCAAGTGCTCATGGAACATTCTCCAGGAT
This sequence comes from Stenella coeruleoalba, assembly GCF_951394435.1. Classification (NCBI taxonomy): domain Eukaryota; kingdom Metazoa; phylum Chordata; class Mammalia; order Artiodactyla; family Delphinidae; genus Stenella; species Stenella coeruleoalba. The sequence goes on from NC_137149.1 coordinate 116,398,233, forward strand.
AGATCATATCTTAGGTCACAAATCAAGCCTTGGTAAATTTAAGAAAATTGAAATTGTATCAAGTATCTTTTCTGACCACAACGCCATGAGACTAGATATCAATTACAGGAAAAGATCTGTAAAAAATACAAACACATGGAGGCTAAACAATACACTACTTAATAATGAAGAGATCACTGAAGAAATCAAAGAGGAAATAAAAAAATACCTAGAAACAAATGACAATGGAGACACAACGACCCAAAACCTGTGGGATGCAGCAAAAGCAGTTCTAAGGGGGAAGTTTATAGCAATACAAGCCCACCTTAAGAAGCAGGAAACATCTCGAATAAACAACCTAACCTTGCACCTCAAGCAATTAGAGAAAGAAGAACAAAAAAACCCCAAAGCTAGCAGAAGGAAAGAAATCATAAAAATCAGATCAGAAATAAATGAAAAAGAAATGAAGGAAACAATAGCAAAGATCAATAAAACTAAAAGCTGGTTCTTTGAGAAGATAAACAAAATAGATAAACCACTAGCCAGACTCATCAAGAAAAAAAGGGAGAAGGCTCAAATCAATAGAATTAGAAATGAAAAAGGAGAGGTAACAACTGACACTGCAGAGATAAAAGAGATCATGAGAGATTACTACAAGCAACTCTATGCCAATAAAATGGACAATCTGGAAGAAATGGACAAATTCTTAGAAATGCACAACGTGCCAAGACTGAATCAGGAAGAAATAGAAAATATGAACAGACCAATCACAAGCACTGAAATTGAAACTGTGATTAAAAATCTTCCAACAAAGAAAAGCCCAGGACCAGATGGCTTCACAGGCGAATTCTATCAAACATTTAGAGAAGAGCTAACACCTATCCTTCTCAAACTCTTCCAAAATATAGCAGAGGGAGGACCACTCCCTAACTCCTTCTACGAGGCCACCATCACCTTGATACCAAAACCAGACAAGGATGTCACAAAGAAAGAAAACTACAGGCCAATATCACTGATGAACATAGATGCAAAAATCCTCAACAAAATACTAGCAAACAGAATCCAACAGCACATTAAAAGGATCATACACCATGATCAAGTGGGGTTTATTCCAGGAGTGCAAAGATTCTTCAATATACGCAAATCTATCAATGTGATAAACCATATTAACAAATTGAAGGAGAAAAACCATATGATCATCTCAATAGATGCAGAGAAAGCTTTTGACAAAATTCAACACCCATTTATGATAAAAACCCTGCAGAAAGTAGGCATAGAGGGAACTTTCCTCAACATAATAAAGGCCATATATGACAAGCCCACAGCAAACATCATCCTCAATGGTGAAAAACTGAAAGCATTTCCACTAAGATCAGGAAGAAGACAAGCTTGCCCACTCTCACCACTATTATTCAACATTGTTTTGGAAGTTTTAGCCACAGCAATCAGAGAAGAAAAGGAAATAAAAGGAATCCAAATTGGAAAAGAAGAAGTAAAGCTGTCACTGTTTGCAGATGACATGATCCTATACATAGAGAACCCTAAAGATGCTACCAGAAAACTACTAGAGCTAATCAATGAATTTGGTAAAGTGGCAGGATACAAAATTAATGCACAGAAATCTCTGGCATTCCTATATACTAATGATGAAAAATCTGAAAGTGAAATCAAGAAAACACTCCCATTTACCATTGCAACAAAAAGAATAAAATATCTAGGAATATACCTACCTAAGGAGACAAAAGACCTGTATGCAGAAAATTCTAAGACACTGATGAAAGAAATTAAAGATGATATAAATAGATGGAGAGATATACCACGTTCTTGGATTGGAAGAATCAACATTGTGAAAATGACTCTACTACCCAAAGCAATCTATAGATTCAATGCAATCCCTATCAAACTACCACTGGCATTTTTCACAGAACTAGAACAAAAAATTTCACAATTTGTATGGAAACACAAAAGACCCCGAATAGCCAAAGCAATCTTGAGAACGAAAGAAGGAACTGGAGGAATCAGGCTCCCTGACTTCAGACTATACTACAAAGCTACAGTCATCAAGACGGTATGGTACTGGCACAAAAACAGAAAGATAGATCAATGGAACAGGATAGAAAGCCCAGAGATAAACCCATGCACATATGGACACCTTATCTTTGATAAAGGTGGCAGTAATGTACAATGGAGAAAGGACAGCCTCTTCAATAAGTGGTGCTGGGAAAACTGGACAGGTACATGTAAAAGTATGAGATTAGATCACTCCCTAACACCATACACAAAAATAAGCTCAAAATGGATTAAAGACCTAAATGTAAGGCCAGAAACTATCAAACTCTTAGAGGAAAACATAGGCAGAACACTCTATGACATAAATCAAAGCAAGATCCTTTCTGACCCACCTCCTAGAGTAATGGAAATAAAAACAAAAATAAACAAATGGGACCTAATGAAACTTCAAAGCTTTTGCACAGCAAAGGAAACCATAAACAAGACCAAAAGACAACCCTCAGAGTGGGAGAAAATATTTGCAAATGAAGCAACCGACAAAGGATTAATCTCCAAAATTTACAAGCAGCTCATGCAGCTCAATAACAAGAAAACAAACAACCCAATCCAAAAATGGGCAGAAGACCTAAATAGACATTTCTCCAAAGAAGATATACAGACTGCCAACAAACACATGAAAGAATGCTCAACATCATTAATCATTAGAGAAATGCAAATCAAAACTACAATGAGATATCATCTCACACCAGTCAGAATGGCCATCATCAAAAAATCTACAAACAATAAATGCTGGAGAGGGTGTGGAGAAAAGGGAACACTCTTGCACTGCTGGTGGGAATGTGAATTGGTTCAGCCACTATGGAGAACAGTATGGAGGTTCCTTAAAAAACTACAAATAGAACTACCATATGACCCAGCAATCCCACTACTGGGCATATACCCTGAGAAAACCAAAATTCAAAAAGAGTCATGTACCAAAATGTTCATTGCAGCTCTATTTACAATAGCCTGGAGATGGAAACAACCTAAGTGCCTGTCATCGGATGAATGGATAAAGAAGATGTGGCACATATATACAGTGGAATATTACTCAGCCATAAAAAGAAACGAAATTGAGCTATTTGTAATGAGGTGGATAGACCTAGAGTCTGTCATACAGAGTGAAGTAAGTCAGAAAGAAAAAGACAAATACTGTATGCTAACACATATATATGGAATTTAAGAAAAAAATGTCATGAAGAACCTAGGGGTAAAGCAGGAATAAAGACGCAGACCTCTTAGAGAACGGACTTGAGGTTATGGGGAGGGGGAAGGGTGAGCTGTGACAGGGCGAGAGAGAGTCATGGGCATATACACAGTAACAAACGCAGTAAGGTAGATAGCTAGTGGGAAGCAGCCACATGGCACAGGGATATTGGCTCGGTGCTTTGTGACAGCCTGGAGGGGTGGGATGGGGACGGTGGGAGGGAGGGAGACACAACAGGGAAGACATATGGGAACATATGTTTATGTATGACTGATTCACTTTGTTATAAAGCAGAAACTAACACACCATTGTAAAGCAATTATACCCCAATAAAGATGTTAAAAAAAATAAAAATAAAAAAAATAAAACAAAGACTATTACAAGAGACAAAGAATGACACTACATAATGATCAAGGGATCAAACCAAGAAGATATAACAATTGTAAATATTTATGCACTCAACATAGGAGCACCTCAATACATAAGGCAAATACTAACAGCCATAAAAGGGGAAATCGACAGTAACACAATCATAGTAGGGGACCTTAACACCCCACTTTCACCAATGGACACATCATCCAAATTGAAAATGAATAAGGACACACAAGCTTTAAATGATACATTAAACAAGATGGACTTAATTGATATTTATTGGACATCCATCCAAAAACAACAAAATGCACTTTCTTCTCAAGTGCTCATGGAACATTCTCCAGAATAGATCATATCCTGGATCACAAATCAAGCCTTGATAAATTTAAGAAAATTTACATCATATCAAGTATCTTTTTTTTTTTTTTTACATCTTTATTGGAGTGTAATTGGTTTACAATGGTGTTTTAGGTTCTGCTTTATAACAAAGTGAATCAGTTATACATTTACATATGTTCCCAAATCTCTTCTCTCTTGCATCTCCCTCCCTCCCACCCTCCCTATCCCACCCCTCTAGGTGGTCGCAAAGCACTGAGCTGATCTCCGTGTGCTATGCGGCTGCTTCCCATTAGCTGTGTATTTTATGTTTCTTTTCTGACCACAATGCTATGAGACTAAATATCAATTACAGCAAAAAATCTGTAAGAAATACAAACACATGGAGGCTAAATAATGCACTACTTAATAACCAAGAGGTCACTGAAGAAATCAAAGAGGAAATCAAAAAATACCTAGAAACAAATGAAAATGAAAACACAATGACCCAAAACCTATTGGTTGCAGCAAAAGCAGGGGTAAGAGGGAAGTTTATAGATATACAAGCCTACCTTAAGAAACAAGAAACATCTCAAATAGGCAACCTAATCTTACACCTAAAGCAATTAGAGAAAGAAGAACAAAAAATCCCCAAAGTTAGCAGAAGGAAAGAAATCATAAAGATCAGATCAGAAATAAATGAAAAAGAAATGAAGAAAAAGGTAGCAAAGATCAATAAAAATAAAAGCTGGTTCTTTGAGAAGATAAACCAAATTGATAAACCATTAGCCCGATTCATCAAGAAATAAAGGGAAAAGACTCAAATCAACAAAGTTAAAAATGAAAAAATAGAAGTAACAACGGACACTGAAGAAATACAAAGGATCATGAGAGATAACTGCAAGCAACTATATGCCAATAAAATGGACAACCTGGAAGAAACGGACAAATTCCTAGAAAAGCACAACCTTCTGAGACTGAACCTGGAAGAAATAGAAAATATGAACTGACCAATCACAAGCTCTGAAATTGAAACTGTGATTAAAAATCTTCCAGCAAACAAAAGCCCAGGACCAGATGGCTTCACAGGCAAATTCTATCAAACATTTAGAGAAGAGCTAATAGCCATGCTTCTCAAACTCTTCCAAAAAATTGCAGAGGAAGGAACACTCCCAAACTCATTCTACGAGGCCACCACCACGACTAGAGGTACTCAATGAATTTGGTAAAGTAGCAGGATACAACATTAATGCACAGAAATCTCTTGCATTCCTATACACTAATGATGAAAAATCTGAAATTGAAATTAAGAAAACACTCTCATTTACCATTGCAACAAAAAGAATAAAATATCTAGGAGTAAAGCTACCTAAGGAGACAAAAGACCTGTATGCAGAAAATTATAAGACACTGATGAAAGAAATTAAAGATGATACAAATAGATGGAGAGATATGTCAAGTTTTTGGATTGGAAAAATCAACATTGTAAAAATAGCTATACTACCAAAAGCAATCTACAGATTTAATGCATTGTTGATCAAAATACCACTGGTATTTTTCACAGAAATAGAACAAAAAATTTCACAATTTGTATGGAAACACAGAAGAGCATGAATAGCCAAAACAATCTTGAGAAAGAAAAATGGAGGTGAAGGAATCAAGCTCCCTGACTTCAGACTATACTACAAAGCTACAGTAATCAAGACAGTATGGTACTGTCACAAAAGTAGAAATATAGATCAATGGAACAGGTTAGAAAGCCCAGAGATAAACCCACGCACATATGATCACCTTATCTTTGATAAAGGAGGCAAGAATACACAGTGGAGAAAAGACAACTTCTTCAATAAGTGGTTCTGGGAAAACTGGGCAGCTACAAGTAAAAGAATGAAATTAGAACACTCCCTAACACCATACACAAAAATAAACTCAAAATGGATTAAAGACCTTATGTAAGGCCGGACACCATCAAACTCTTAGAGGAAAACCTAGGCAGAATACTCTATGACATAAATCACAGCAAGATCCTTTTTGACCCACCTCCTAGAGAAATGGAAATAAAAACAAAAAACAAATGTGACCTAATGAAACTTAAAAGCTTTTGCACAGCAACAGAAACCATAAACAAGATGAAAAGACAACCCTTAGAATGGGAGAAAATATTTGCAAATGAAGCAACTGACAAAGGATTAATCTGCAAAACATACAAGCAACTCATGCAGCTCAATATCAAAAAAGCAAAAACCCAATCCAAAAATGGGCAGAAAACCTAAATAGACATTTCCCCAAAGAAGATATATAGATTACCAACAAACGCATGAAAGAATGCTCAAAATCATTAATCGTTAGAGAAATGCAAATCAAAACTACAATGAGATATCATCTCACACCAGTCAGAATGGCCATCATCAAAAAATCTACAAACAATAAATGCTGGAGAGGGTGTGGAGAAAAAGGAACCCTCTTGCACTGTTGGTGGGAAAGTAAATTGATACAGCCACTATGGGGAACAGTATGGAGTTTCCTTAAAAAAAAACTAAAAATAGAACTACCATACGACCCAGAAATCCCACTACTGGGCATATATCCTGAGAAAACCATAATTCAAAAAAGGTCATGTACCAAAATATTCATTGCAGCTCTATTTACAATAGCCAGGACATGGAAGCAACCTAAGTGTCCATCAACAGATGAATGGATAAAGATGTGGCACATATATACAATGGAATATTACTCAGCCATAAAAAGGAACAAAACTGAGCTATTTGTAATGAGGTGGATAGACCTAGAGTCTGTCATACAGATTGAAGTAAGTCAGAAAGAGAAAAACAAATACCATATGCTAACACATATGTTTGAAATCTAAAGAAAACAAAAAAAAAGAAAATGGTCTGAAGAACCTAGGGGCAAGACAGGAATAAAGATACAGACCTACTAGAGAATGGACTTGAGGATATGGGGAGAGGGAAGGGTAAGGTGGGACAAAGTGAGAGAGTGGCATGGACATATATCCACTACCAAACGTAAAATAGATAGCTAGTGGGAAGCAGCTGCATAGCACAGGGAGATCAGCTCGGTGCTTTGTGACCACCTAGAGGTGTGGGATATGGAGTGTGGGAGGGAGGGAGATGCAAGAGGGAAGAGATATGGGGACAGATGTATAAAGCAGAAACTGACACACCATTGTAAAGCAATTATACTCTAATAAACATGTTACAAAAATTTAAAAAAAGAATAATAGTTTACAGCAAAAAAAGAAAATTAAACTGTTTTTCCAAGTTGCCTGTCTCTCCTGCTGCTTACCAAATCATGTAATTTCTTATCCTTTGTGAAAATGCTCCATGTTGAGAGGAGTTTCTTGCCTTTTGAAATTTTGATATGAGAATTATGTTTCTTAACTAAAAATGCCAAAAGAGTTTTATGGAACATAAATCCACAAGAGGCACTAGTTAACATTATGTTGAGTAATATTTGCATTGTTACCTCATCGTATTATAAATAAGAGCAGAAAATTTGCAAGTAAATCTGTTTCAAAGAATGAGCAGGATGAATAAACTATTGACCTGAAACAAATAGACTGCTAGGTATCGAGCAAAGATCGTTTATCCAGGATCAACAGAGAATTGCCATTCAAGGTCTGCAGCCATGGTGAGCCATGTGCAAGTGCTGCACAGCATGTGAAGAATACCTTTATAGAGTGGCAAAGGAAGTCAGGAGGTATGTATTAAAAAAAGAAGCCATGGCTTTTCATTGGCTGAGTCCTCACCAGGAAAGAAGAGCCTTTCTTCTTTCTATTGAGTTCTGTTATAATCACAGCACATGATAATTCCCCTTTTTAGTCTCCCAACTCTATTTAGTTAAGGTTTCCATTTAATCCTTTACAAAACAAAATAAAAGAAAAAAAAAGGAAAGGAAGGAAAAATTAAAAGGAGAGATAAAGAAGCAGTGAGGAGAGCCCAAAGGAGAAAAGGAGAGAGAGGGAAGTTTGTGGGGAGGTTAAAGAGAAAGAACAGGGAGATGGAGAGGGGAAGAGGGAAGTATAAGAGACAGATGATAGATAGATAGGTAGACAGGTAGAGGATGGATAGATAGATAGATAGATGATTGATAGATACATCAACAAAAGATAAAGAGATTGGTAGATAGGTAGATGGTAGACAAATAGAAGATAGATAATAGATGACAAATGAGATACATAGGTAAAGATGCAGTTTTATTTATACAAACATGTATTTGGTATAAAAATTAACAAAAAATAAGCCCCAAACATGTTTCATTCATTCTTTTTTTTTTTTTTTTTTTTTTCAGTACGCGGGCCTCTCACTGTTGTGGCCTCTCCCGTTGCGGAGCACAGGCTCCGGACGCGCAGGCTCAGCAGCCGTGGCTCACGGGCCCAGCCGCTCCGCGGCATGTGGGATCTTCCCGGACCGGGGCACGAACCCGTGTCCCCTGCATTGGCAGGCGGACTCTCAACCACTGCGCCACCAGGGAAGCCCCATGTTTCATTCATTCTTGATCAAAATTTTTTTAAACCATAGGTTATTAATTTCAACTAACAATAAATGAGAAAAACTTGCTAAGACATATTATGGTAAACATGTTATTTGTACTAGTGCTTCAAGAAGATAAAGTTTTAGCAAGAGACCTTCAAGACGGCGGAGGAGTAAGACGTGGAAATCACCATCCTTCCACAAATACATCAGAAATACATCTACACGTGGAACAACTCCTACAGAACACCTACTAAATGCTGAAAGAAGACCTCAGACTACCCAAAAGGCAAGAACGTCCCCATGTATATGGGTAGGGCAAAAGAAAAAAGAAAAAATAGAGACAAAAGAATAGGGACAGGACCTGCACCTCTGAGAGGGAGCTGTGAAGGAGGAAAAGTTTCCACACAATAGGAAGTCCCTTCACTGGTGGAGACAGGGGATGGCAGGGGGGAAGCTTCGGAGCCTCAGAGAAGAGCACTGCAACAGGGAGGCAAAGGGAAAGGTGGAGAGAATCCTGGACAGAGGATCGGTGTGCACCAGCACTCACCAGCCTGAGAGACTTGTCTGCTCACCCACCAGGGCGGGTGGGGACTGGGAGCTGAGGCTTGCACTTCGGAGTTCAGATCCCAGCGAGAGGACTGGGGTTGGCTGTGTGAACACAGCCTGAAGGGGGCTAGTGTGCCACAGCTAGCCAGGAGGGAGGCTGGGAAAAAGTCTGGAACTGCCTAAGAGGCAAAAGACCATTGTTTTGGGGTGCGCGAGGAGAGGGCATTCAGAGCACCGTCTAAATGAGCTCCAGAGAAAGGTGAGAGCAGCGGCTATCATCACGGACACCAGAGATGGACATGAAATGCTAAGGCTGCTGCTACAGCCACCAAGAAGCTTGTGTGCAAACACAGGTCACTATCCACACCTCCCCTCATGGGAGCCTTTGCAGCCCGTCCCTGCCAGGGTCCAGTGATCCAGGGACAACTTCCCCAGGAAAGCACATGGCGTGCCTCAGGTCAACTTCCCCAGGAGAGCGCATGGCGTGCCTTCACTCTGGCCTCTGCTGCCGCAGGTTTGCCCTGTATTCCGTACCCTTCCCTCTCCCCAGCCTGAGTGAGCCAGAACCCCCTAATCAGCTGTTACTTTAACCCCGTCTTGTCTGAGGGAAGAACAGATGCCTTCAGGTGACCCACACACAGAGGTGGGGCCAAATCCAAAGCTGAACCCCAGGAGCTGTGCGAACAAAGAAGAGAAAGGGAAATTTCTCCCAGCAGCCACAGGAGAAGAAAATTAAATCTCCACAATCAACTTAATGTACCCTGCATCTGTGGAATACCTGAATAGACAATGAATCATCCCCAAATTGAGGCAGTGGTCTTTGGGAGCAACTGTAGACTTGGGGTTTGCTGTATGTGACTGACTGGTTTCTGGTTTTATGTTTTTCTTACTTTAGTATTTAGAGTTTATTATCTTTGGTAGATTTGTTTATTGATTTGGTCGCTCTCTTGCTTTTTTATATATAAATATATATATTTTTTCCATTTTATCTTTATGCAAGTGTGTATGTATATGATTCTTTGTGTGATTTTGCCTGTACAGCTTTGCTTTTACCATTTGTCCTAGGGTTCTGTCTGTCCTTTTTTTTAAAAAGTAGTTTTTAGTGCTTGTTATCATTGGTGGATTCATTTTTGGATTGGTAGCTCTCTTTTTCTTTCTTTCTTTTTTTCTCTCTTTTTTCCCTTTCTCTTTATTTTTCCTTACTTTTAAATTTTTTAATTTATAATAATTTTTCATTTTAATAACTGCATTTATTTTTTCCTTTCTTCTTGTCTCCCTTTCTTCAGAGCTGTGTGGATGACAGGGTCTTGGTGTTCCGGGCGGATATCAGGCCTGTGCCTCTGAGGTCAGAGAGCCAAGTTCAGGACATTGGTCCACCAGAGACCTCCCAGCTCCATGTAATATCAAATGGCAAAAGCTCTCCCAGAGATCTCCATCTCAACACTAAGACCCAGCACCACTCAACAACCAGCAAGTTACAGTACTGGACACCCTATGCAAAACAACTAGCAAGAAAAAAACACAACAAACCCAATAGCAGAGAGGCTACCTAAAATCATAATAAGGTCACAGACACCTGAAAACACACCACCAGATGTGGTCTTGCCCACCAGAAAGACAAGATCCTCCTCATCCATCAGAACACATGTACTAGTCCCATCGACAAGGAAGCCCACAGAACCCACTGAACCAACCTTAGCCACTGGAGGCAGACACCAAAAACAACAGGAACTATGAACCTGCAGCCTGAGAAAAGGAGACCCCAAATACAGTAAGTTAAGCAAAATAAGAAGACAGAGAAATACACAGCAGATGAAAGAGCAAGGTAAAAACCCACCAGACCAAACAAATGAAGAGGAAACAGGCAGTTTACCTGAAAAAGAATTCAGAGTAATTATAGCAAAAGATGATCCAAAATCTTGGAAATAGAAGTGAGAAAATACAAGAAATGGTTAACAAGGACCTAGAAGAATTAAAGAGGAAACAAACAATGATGAACAACACAGGAAATGAAATAAAAATTTCTCTAGAAGGAATTAATAGCAGAATAACTGAGGCAGAAGAATGGATAAGTGACCTGGAAGATAAAGTAGTAGAAATAAATACTTCAGAGTAGAATAAAGAAAAAAGAATGAAAAGAATTGGGGACAGACTCAGAGACCTCTAGGACAACATTGAATGCAGCAACATTCGAATTATAGGGTTCCCAGAAGAAGCAGAGAAAAAGAAAGAAAATGAGAACATATTAGAAGACATTATAGTTGAAAATTTCCCTAATATGGGAAAGGAAATAGTCAATCAAGTCCAGGAAGCTCAGAGAGTCCCATACAGGATAAATCCAAGGAGAAACATGCCAAGACACATATTAATCAAACTATCAAAAATTAAATACAATGAAAAAAATATTAAAAGCAGCAAGGGAAATGCAACAAATAAAATACAAGGGAATCCCCATAAGGTTAATACCTTATCTTTCAGCAGAAACTCAGCAAGCCAGAAGGGAGTGGCAAGACATATTTAAAGTGATGAAAGGGGAAAACCTACAACCAAAATTACTCTGCCCAGCAAGGATCTCATTCAGATTCAACAGAGAAAGTAAAAGCTTTACAGACAAGGAAAAGCTAAGAGAATTCAGCACCACTAAACCAGCTTTACAACAAATGCTAAAGGAACTCCTCTAGGCAGGAAACATAAGAGAATGAAAAGACCTACAATAACAAACACAAAATATTAAGAAAATGGTAATAGGAACATACATATCGATAATTACCTTAAATGTAAAAGGATTAAAAGCTCCAACCAAAAGATGTATACTGTCTGAATGGAGACAAAAACAAGACCTATATATATGCTATATGCAAGAGTCCCACTTCAGACCTAGGAACATACAGACTGAAAGTGAGGGAAAAAATATTCCATGCAAATGGAAATCAAAAGAAAGCTGGAGTAGCAATTCTCATATCAGACAAATAGACTTTAAATGGACTTTATATTCTCATATAAAGACAAAATATATATTAAAATAAAGACTATTAGAGGAGACAAAGAAGGATACTACATAATAATCAAGGGATGAATCCAAGAAGAAGATATAACACTTGTAAATATTTATGCACCCAACATAGGAACACCACAATACATAAGGCAAAGGCTAACAGCCATAAAAGGGGAAATCGACAGTAACACAATCATAGTAGGTGACTTTAACACCCCACTTTAACCAATGGACAGATCATCCAAAATGAAAATAAATAAGGAAAGACAATCTTTAAATGATACATTAAAGAAGATGGACTTAATTGATATTTATAGGGGATTCCATCAAAAAACTACAGAATAGACTTTCTTCTCAAGTCCTCATGGAACATTCTCCAGGATAGATCATATCTTGGGTCACAAATCAAGCCCAGGATAGATCATATCTTGGGTCACAAATCAAGAAACTTGAAATCTTATCACGTATCTTTTCTGACCACAATGCTATGAGACTAGATATCAATTACAGGAAAAAATTCTAAAAAATATAAACACATGGATGCAAAAAAATAGTTAATAACCAAGAGATAACTTAAGAAATCAAAGAGGAAATCAAAAAATACCTAGAAACAAATGACAATGAAAATACAATGACCCAAAACCTGTGGGGTGCAGCGAAAGCAGTTCTACGAGGGAAGTTTACAACAGTACAATCCTACTTCAAGAAAGAAGAAATACCTGAAATAAACAACCTAACTTTATATCTAAAGCAATTAGAGAAAGAAAAACAAAAAAACCCCAAAGTTAGGGCTTCCCTGGTGGTGCAGTGATTGACAGTCTGCCTGCCAATTCAGGGGACATGGGTTCGTGCCCCAGTCTGGGAAGATCCCACATGCTGCGGAGTGACTGGGCCCGTGAGCCATGGCCACTGAGCCTACGCGTCCGGAGCCTGTGCTCCGCAATGGGAGAGGCCATAACAGTGAGAGGCCCATGTACTGCAAAAACAAAAAGAAAAACAAAAACAAACAAACAAATAAGTTAACCGAAGGAAAGAAATCATAAGGATCAGATCAGAAAGAAATGAATGAAACAGTAGCAAAGATCAATAAAGCTAAAAGCTGTTTTTTGAGAAGATAAGCAAAATTGATAAACCATTAGCCAGACTCATCAAGAAACAAAGGAAGAAGACTCAAATCAATAGAATTAGAAAGGAAAAAGGAGAAGTAACAACTGACACTGAGGAAATACAAAGGATCATGAGTGATTACTATAAACAACTATATGCTAATAAAATGGACAACCTGGAAGAAATGGACAAATTCTTAGAAAAGCCCAACTTTCCGAGACTGAACCAGGAAGAAATAGAACATATAAACAGACCAATCACAAGCAATGAAATTGAGACTGTGATTAAAAATCTGCCAACAAACAAAAGCCCAGGACCAGATGGCTTCACAGGCGAATTCTATCAAACACTTAGAGAAGAGTTAACACCTATACTTCTCAAATGCTTCCAAAATATAGCAGAGGGAGGAACACTCCCAAACTCATTCTACAGGGCCACCATCACCCTGATACCAAAATAGACAAAGATGTCACAAAGAAAGAAAACTACAGGCCAATATCACTGATGAACATAGATGCAAAAATCCTCAACAAAATACTAGCAAACAGAATCCAACAGCACATTAAAAGGATCATACACCATGATCAAGTGGGATTTATCCCAGGAATGCAAGGATTCTTCAATATATGCAAGTCAATCAATGTGATAAAGCATATTAACAAATTGAAGGAGAAAAACCCTATGATCATCTAAATAGATGCAGAAAAAGCTTTCAACAAAATTCAACACCCATTTATGATAAAAACCCTCCAGAAAGTAGACATAGAGGGAACTTACCTCAACATAATAAAGGCTATATATGACAAACTCACAGCCAACATTGCTCTCAATGGTGAAAAAGTGAAACCATTTCCTCTAAGATGAGGATCAAGACAAGGTTGTCCACTCTCACCACCATTATTCCACATAGTTTTGGAAGTTTTAGCCACAGCAATCAGAGAAGAAAAAGAAATAAAAGGAATCCAAATCAGAAAAGAAGAAGTAAAACTGTCACTGTTTGCAGATGACAAGATACTATACATAGAGAATCCTAAAGACACTACAAGAAAACTACTAGAGCTAATAATGAATCTGGTAAAGTTTCAGGATACAAAATTAATGCACAGAAATCTCTGGCATTCCTATACACTAATGATGAAAAATCTGAAGGAGAAATTAAGAAAACACTCCCATTTACCACTGTAACACAAAGAAAAAAATACCTAGGAATAAACCTACTTAGGAGACAGAAGACTTGTATGCAGAAAACTATAAGACACTGATGGAAGAAATTAAAGATGATACCAACAGGTGGAGAGATATACCATGTTCTTGTATTGGAAGAATCAACATTGTGAAAATGACTATACTATCCAAAGCAATCTACAGATTCAATGCAATCCCGATCAAACTACCAATGGCATTTTTCACACAACTAGAACAAAAAAATTTGACAGTCTGTACGGAAACAAAAAAGACCCCAAATAGCCAAAGCAATTTTGAAAAAGAAAAATGGAACAGGAGGAATAAGGCTCCCTGACTTCAGACTATACTACAAAGCTACAGTAATCAAAACAGTATGGTACTGGCACAAAAACAGAAATATAGATCAATGGAACAGGATTGAAAGCCCAGAGATAAACCCACACATATGGTCCCCTTATTTTTGATAAAGGAGGCAAGAATATACAGTGGATAAAAGACAGCTTCTTCAATATGTGGTGCTGGGAAAACTGGACAGCTACATGTAAAAGAATGAAATTAGAACACTCCCTAACACCATACACAAAAATAAACTCAAAATGGATTAAAGACCTTATGTAAGGCCGGACACCATCAAACTCTTAGAGGAAAACCTAGGCAGAATACTCTATGACATAAATCACAGCAAGATTCTTTTTGACCCACCTCCTAGTGAAATGGAAATGAAAAAAAAAAATTTTAAATGTGACCTAATGAAACTTTAAAGCTTTTTTAAAGCAAAGAAAACCATAAATAAGATGAAAAGACAACCCTCAGAATGGGAGAAAATATTTGCAAATGAAGCAACTGACCTAGGATTAATCTCCAAAATTTATAAGCAGCTCATGCAATTCAATATCAAAAAACAAACAACCCAATCAAAAATGGGAAGAAGGCCTAAATAGACATTTCTCCTAAGAAGATATACAGACTGCCAACAAACACATGAAAAGATGCTCAGCATCACTAATCATTAGAGAAATGCAAATCAAAACTACAGTGAGGTATCACCTCACCCAGTCAGAATGCCCATCATCAAAAAATCTGCCAAAAATAAATGCTGGAGAGTGTGTGGAGAAAAGGGAACCCTCTTACACTGCCACTATGGAGAACAGTATGGAGGTTTCTTAAAAAACTAAAAATAGAACTACCATACAACGGAACGATCCCACTACTGGGCATATAATCTGAGAAAATGATAATTCAAAGAGTCATGTACCGCAATGTTCATTGCAGCTCTATTTACAATAGCCAGGACATGGAAGCAACCTAAGTGTCCATCAACAGATGAATGGATAAAGAAGATGTGGCACATATACACAATGGAATATTACTTAGCCATAAAATGAGCAAAATTGTGTTATTTGTTGTTTGGTGGATGGACTTAGAGACTATCATACAGAAGAGACTGTCATACAGAGTGAAGTAAGTCAGAAAGAGAAAAATAAATACCATATGCTAACACATATATATATGGAATCTAAAAAAAAAAAAAAGGTTCTGAAGAAACTATTGGCAGGGCAGGAATAAAGACGCAGACGTAAAGAATGGACCTGAGGACACAGGGAACACAGGGAAGGGCAAGGATAAGGTTGGACGAAGTGAGACAGTGACATGAACTTATATACACTACCAAATGTAAAATAGATAGCTAGTGGGAAGCAGACGCTTAACACAGGGAGATCAGCTCCGTGCTTTGTGTCCACCTAGAGGGGTGGGATAGGGAGGATGAGAGGGAGACGCAAGAGGGAGGAGATAATGGGATATATGTATATGTATAGCAGATTCACTTTGTTATAAAGCAGCGACTAACACACCATTGTAAAGCAATTACATTCCAATAAAAATGTTAAAAAAAAGAAGATAAAGCTTAAGATTAATTATTATACTTGTTTAGAGAATTAAGAAGTAAGATTGAAGAGTGTTTACATATTACCATAGCATTTAAATTAAGCTTATATTATTTGCTATTTTATTACAATAAAGTTGAGTTTCTAAGTTTTTTTACTAAAGTAAGACAATGAAAATTTCCATAATATTGAATGCCATGGTAGATATTTCTATCAAATGATGATTTGTGATGCTGAGATTTATAAATATTTGTTTCAGAAAGCATATTTGTTAGCATTTCTTTTTTGTAGAAAACTGTTTTCATTTCATTTTATAAATAATGTTTATCACAGGAGATTTCTTTTCACCAGACTTAGGTAGTTAACCTAGTAATTCTCACCTCACAGATTTACAGAGATCTAGTTCTAATACATCCAGTGAGTAAAAATCACAGGGAGATCTGCCTATCACTGGAAGATTGGAGGATTCGCTAAGGAAAAGAAAACATTCTTTAGAGCATTTCTCCAATGTCTGTAACTTTTATTTCTTTTTAATTAGTATACATGCTATGATGTGCAGGACTTGGTTTATGGGCAAGCAGATGAGTTTCAATTCCACATCTGCCACATAGCATGCAACTTTGAGTCAGTTTCTTAATTTTGAGTTTCAGTTTCACCATTGGTAAAAGAAGGATAAAATAAGCCATATTAGAAGAGTGACCAGCACATGTAGATAAAATGTGAATGAAATGAATGAATGAATGAATGAACAGGCCTAACATTATGCTTTCAACTCAAAGGTACTCAATAAATGTTTATGTTCTTCCATTCTAAGAGTCACTTTATTCCCATCTTAAGGCTATGATAAAGATAATTCTTATTCACAACTTAATTTATTTAGAACATGTAGGCAAATGGCTAATTTCTAGAAGTCCATGTTTATCACCTCAAATTCAACTCAAACCACCCTTTCCAGGAATCTCTCAAATTTGGAGTTCCATTGTCTCCTTTTGATACTTATGTTCCTCTTGTAACACAGTGCTTTGTTTTGTTGACTTTCCTCATTGTTTTCAAACAATTTTAAGTGTCTCTGTTTTGTTTTCTGAAAATATATCTCTTCTTTAAAGACAGACATATATCTTTTGCTCATAACACTACCAAAAGGCTGTATGTCTGGACACACAGCAGGCAGGCAGAAATAAAATATATGCTACCTAACCCTAGGGGATACACACAACTTCCTCATCATCTCCAGCCTGGCAGAGACCCCATGTGACATAACTGACTTCAGTGGCACTGAACAGTTTTGAACAATGATGGCAATGTTCCTCTGCTATGATAGAGAGTAACAAATAACTTTAATGCCTGTTTCATCTACAATATAAGGTCATTATAACTTGAGAAAAATTGAATAAACAGGTTGTATTAAATCAAAAAGAAAAAAGAAAGAAAACCCAACTACTGGCATACTGAAATGGATCAAGCCAATAGTCCTTGATAACAATACCAATTATTTTATATTTTTTATATGCCCAACTTGGTACTGAGTGCTTTCAAACATTACATCATTGAATGCTCCATGTTGTAACCCCAAAAAAGTGGATGACTATCCTCATTTTACAAATGAGAGACACATAGGTAAAGTACATTTTCAAATTCAGCCCACAAATAAGTGGCAGGGTTGGGATAAATGGTGTTTCTAACTCTAGAGCCTATTTTGCTTTTTCTATGGCACTTGGCTGCCTTTCACAGTTTACAGGCATTTATTTACTTAGACGAATATGGAATATTTATAGCTAACAAAAGCTACTTTTTGTACTTCCTGGCTGCACAGGAAGTACACTGAAATGGAAAGAATAGGGGAGGATCCCTTTCTGATTCATGTCTAAAAACAAAAACCTCCAGTTAAAACTAACAGAAGCTCAGGGTAAAAATTGAATCATTATTTGCTAGGCTGTGAAGATCTAATGCTACGAGTCCATTTCTACTCAACTGTTCTCACTCCTAGAGGACTGGTGACTTTGTCTCTCATGAGTTCAGTTTAAACGCAGAATTGCACAAATTTCCCTCATTCAGAACAGCAACTGTGGCTCTCTAAAAGGAGCTTCTGACTACCAATTTTGGCGGTTCATCAAGGAGCCCTGCGTAAGGCTTTATAGTTTGCGTCACGTCAAGAAGGCAGAGCAGAGAGATTTACCTGGTGTGTCATAGATCAGTTGTAGCTAAATATTCCAAGTGAAACAGAATGCTTCACCCAAACTTCTTGTCAGGGCAAAATATTTCAGTGTGGAGGCTGCACTTCCAACAATCATTTAGACCACAAACCTAGTTTAAGACAGTTGCATTTTAGTGTCATTAAGACACAGCTGACTTATGACTCAAGGATGGATTCTGTTCATTCATTACTGAAAGGTGAGGTGTGAGGGGCTGAGTCTTCTGATGTCCTGCCTTGTAATGCTGATGGCAGTCAAGAAAATATTACTTCAATATTTTCAATATTGAATACTTTCAATAACCTTAGCCAATAACTAAGGTTAATAAAAATGAAGGTTACCATGACTTTGTTCTGAAGTTTATGAAGTAATGTTTTTTACAGACATCTTACCTTCAATTATCAAGCCCCAAACCTCCAATTCAAAATAAGGTTGAAAACACCAGGCCATGACAACTTAGCCTCCTTTGATGTTAAAGGTCCACTTACTTGATCTGGCTGGTTAGGTGCCTGTCTTCTTTCCTCTCACTGCTCCAAAAACTGCACCTCGGTTCAGAATAATAACCTTTTTCTTGAGAAGAGCACTATTCTTCAGGCAAGTCTATATGTGTAGTACTCCAATTCCTTAAGAAGTTGTTCATCAATGAAGCATGATTTAAACTCAAGTCTGTGATTTCACAAAAAGTTTAGCAGAATTTCCTATTTGACTTTCTAATTGATACATACAGTCTTAGTGTATCTCCCCAAAGTCTGAAATTCCCACTTTGAGAATTTTCTGCAGTTCTCCTGTGACTTTGAGTAGTATTACATGTAACTTCATTTCTCATGCTGGGTTCATCTTTATTCCTTGCTTCATTCACCAGCTTCCAAACATTTCATGACTTTAATAAATTTGCTAAAATTTATAGGGTCAGGTTTAGGGTGAGGGTTAGAGAGAGAGGTACTACCACAGAATATGTAACAACTTGCTAACCCATCTTATAATTAGTCTTGTGCTCATTTGCTAGGGACAAAAAAGTACCACAGACTGGGTGCTTATACAGCAGACATTTATTTCCTCACATATCAGGACACTGAAAGTCTAAGATCAAGGTGTTGGCAGGGTTGGTTTCTTCTGAGGCTGTCCTTGGCTTATAAATGGCGGTCTTTTCCCTTCCTTGTGATCATTCTGTGTCTATCTATATCTCAATCTCCTCTTCTTAAAAGGACACCAGTCACTGGCTTAGGGCCCACCCCAGCAAACCCATCTAAACTTAATTACCTCCTTAAAGACTGTATCTCCAAATACATTCACAAGGGAGATACTAAGGGTTAGGATTTCAACATATAAATTTGGGGGGGTGGGGCAGAAACACAATTCAGCTCATAAGAGTCCCACCTCATTTTTTCTTTCCCATGTGTGCCTGGATTATGTTCTTCTGCCTTCACGCCTGACACAACTCCTCTTTTCTATAAGCAGTATAATCCAACACCCCTCCTCAGCCTGCTTCATCCACCATTTTTCCCTACTCTCCCCAAACTCATTTTGAGCCAGAAGTGCTAAAAAAAATCAGCATTTGACTCTCTTTCCTTTCTTGACTTACAATATCATGAACAGTGGAATGAAGAAGCAATAAGCAAGAAAGGCAAGAAAACAATAGATCCATTTTCCCGTTGAACAAGCTACAGTTATGGTTGGGATTGGAACCAAAATGCAGTCTAAGTATCATATATGTGTCCAAGCTTACTTACTGTGGAATATTTTGTAAATGAAACAAATTTTGTAGTCATATGTTTAAAAAAATGAAATGAGTTTTTCCTTTGCTCATCTTCCTACTGTTTAAAACTGCATACTTATTTCATTTTGGTGTAAAAATATAACTAAATCAAAACAAAATTGTTGGGCTTCCCTGGTGGCACAGTGGTTGAGAGTCCGCCTGCCGATGCAGGGGACACATGTTTGTGCCCCTGTCCGAGAGGATCCCACATGCCGCGGAGCAGCTGGGCCCGGAGCCTGTGCTCCGCAACGGGAGAGGCCACAGCAGTGAGAGGCCCGCGTACCGCAAAACAAAACAACAACAACAACAACAAAAATCGTTAACATTCATTTCGCCTAATCAGTGACTTCATTTGTAAAGAAAATATTTTATTTACGTAATTAGCAAAGTAAATAATTAGGATTTAAATGAATTTTGAGGCTGCTTCCAACTCCTGAAGTTTCAATCACTCAAATATCTATAATTTAACATTTGGCATTTAGGTAATCAGGGTGATATGAAAAGCACAGTCTTTATTAGCACTGTTTTTTTTTTTTTTTTTTCAGATGAGCAAAAGGTATCCATGGGAACATATTTTATGTTGCTATAGAGAAAAAAATAGTTATAGATCTATCATAGCAAAATTAACATTGGTAATTTTTCCCCTTAGACAATCATCTTAATGATGACACACTTCATGATTAATGTTGCTTCTTTCTTGTGAGAAACCTCAAGGGTTTTCCACAGTATATCTTTACAGATTCTTCAGTACGTAGTTTAAACAACTCATGTTTTCCCACTGATACTTTTGTCACCTCTGAATAAATTATTTGGAGTAAAATTAAGGAAAGTTTAAGCTCTAGGTAGTAAGAAGGCTCAGGTGAGCAGCTTGCAACTTTCACCCCAGGCTTCATATGCCTTTATCATGCTATGGTTGAGATGTTTTTAATTCTTATTGAGGTCAGTGTGTAGTGGGATGCCAGAAGCATTAAATGGATCCTGTTTCTTATTTGCCTAAAATGTCTCTTTTTTTTTGTTAATTGTGCTTTTGAATTATGTTACTCTGACAGTAAACATGTTTGAGAGAAAAAGAAAGAAATTTAATAGGTGAGGCTGAGCAAACATAAAGGAAGGTGGTTTGTTAAATGAAAAAAATTAGAGAAGATGCCTAATGATTTACTGTGGCAGAATTGACCAATCTGAGTGTGTCTCTATTTTTGACCCTGGCCCCAGGCAAAAAGCTGATGGAACTTGTGAATGTTCCCATCTCTGAAGTTAAAAAGCAGGCAGGTGAAACTTGGAAGCACTTGTGGGAAAGGGCCAGATTGTCTCTTGACCTTTCTACAGTCCCTGGATAAGAACTGGTCTTGCTCTTCCATGCCACCCCTTTTCTGAATGCCTCACTTTCTATTATCTAAAGCCCATGTATTCTATAAAAATAAAGAGTTGGAGGGGGAGTCTATAGACTAAATGTTTGTGTGTCCCCCCAAATTTATGTTAAATCCTAATATCCAAGCTGATGGTATTTGAGGTGGGATCTCTCAGAGGTGATTAGGTCAAGAGGGTGGAGCCTGCATGAATGGCATTAGTGTTCTTATAAAAGAGACCACAGAGCGCCCCCTCATCCCTTCTGCTACATGAGGACACACCAAGGAGTCAGCTGTCTCTGAAGCAGGAAGCAGGCTCTCACTAGATACCCAGACACTGAATCTGCCAGCGCCTTGAACTTAGACTTCCCAGACTCCAAAACTGTAGAAATAAATTTCTGTTGTTCCTCAGTCTATGGTATTTTTGTTATAGCAGCCCAAATGGACTAAGACAGGGTAAGAAAGAGAAGGACTAAATGGTTTTGAACACTTACTATATCCTTCACAAGAAATGTCTCAGAATTCTGTGAGATAATCAGTGTTGCTATTCTCATAATAAAGATGAAGAAATGGAGGCTCATGGAGCATAACTTTCCTAGGGCCATTTAATTAATAAGCTATAAAAATGTTTGAACCCACATCTGTATGACTCCAAAGCATACTCTCACCCCATTCACCCTCTCCCTGCAGCTCCAGAGAGTAACAAATTTAAGAATTTAGGGAACTAGAAAATAAAGTGCATTAAGGACATAGATTATAATCTCAAAGTAGTAGCCCTCACAAAGGAACTTTCTGAACCCTTGAACTGTGACCAAAGGAAGTGACTAGCCTTTAATCACACTGTCACACTGTGTGTGTGTGTGTTATGCACATATATTATATACTTTAATTTACTTTCATGAAAAATCAGAAATTTAACCAGATTGATCTGAGATAAAGGCACCAAATAGGTATTTTGATTTATTTTCAGAGAGCTTGATTTTCAAAGAAACGACTTTATATTCTGTTTTAGCAAACAAAATTCAATATATCTCTAAAGTACCCTGTGGAGAAAGGTCATTCCAGGGAAAACAGCCTTATCTTCCTGACCTCCACGTTCTGTGCGTGGGTCTCCATAGAGATGGTGCCTTCATGAGCAATGAGCACAACAAACTCATCCTTTGAAGAAACAGCCTTTTGCAATTAGGTGAAAGGAAAATAAGTTTATTGATAGAAAAACATGGGGATAAAAGCTAGGTAGAATTTTTTCTCTTGAGATAGTGAATAACAATGACTTGATAAATGCATGAGCTTATACTCACAGGTGGTGCCTATTACACTCTTTTTTTTCTTTTTCTTATTTTTTTTCCATAATTGGTAAATCAAATTATGACACAATGAAACCAGAGGAAAGGACATCTAAAAATCCTTAATTGTATTCATGTAACATACTTGCATAATGTAGTATCATATGAAATCAGAGACATCAATCACAAGCAGCAGTTTTGATAATATGCTTTACTCCTTGTGACTGGGCTTTGGGGGTGGAATTAAAAACAGCAAGTTTATTTTTAAGGGGAACACTCATAATTTGTCTTTGGAAGTTACTCTTTTTCTGATTTGAAAAAAAATCATATACATTTATGATAAAAAATAGAAAATTATTAAGAAACTGAAAACTTTCTCTGCAATCCCAATACCAAGTTAATTTTATCACTACTAACATTTTAGTATATTTCCCTTCAATATTTTCATTTTCAAAACACACATTTAGCTAGTTAAATTTCTATTATATAACAATTTTATCTCACTTTTGATTAATATTATTTGCTAAATATTTTGGATGGCAGGCAGCAATGTGCTTCTGTACCAGCACTGGCAGAGGCTTCCAGTGGCCAAAGGAGATGCTATCCTTAAATGAATCCTCCAGGAGCAATATCAGCAGCACTAGGGCTGCTTCTACGTCTGTGGTCCTCAATACTGATTGCTCACCCAGGACCCACCCTAAAACAATCAATGCATCCAGTCATCAATGTTTTTTATTTTTATTTATTTAAAATTTATTTATTTTATTTATTTATTTTTGGCTGCTTTGGGTCTTCATTGCTGCATGCGGGCTTTCTCTAGTTGTGGCAAGCAGGGGCTACTCTTCGTTGCAGTGCACGGGATTCTCATTGTGGTGGCTTCTCTCATTGCAGAGCACAGGCTCTAGGCACACAGGCTTCAGTAGTTGTGGCTCATGGGCTCAGTAGTTGTGGCTCGCAGGCTCTAGAGGGCAGGCTCAGTAGTTGTGGTGCATGGGCTTAATTGCTCCATGACATGTGGGATCTTCCCGGACCAGGGTTCAAACCCATGTCCTCTGTATTGGCAGGCAGATTCTTAACCACTGCACCACCAGGGAAACCCCATCAATGTTTTTTAAATGCCCCCAAGTGATTCTAATGCAGAGCCAGCAATGAGAGTCAGTGCTGTAGATTTTGAAGGTTTCAAAGTTTTTAGTCTCAAGCACTCTAAAATAATTTTGAAGAAGAGTGTTGCTCCACCCATTTGAAATTTGACCTCAGAATTTTTACTATGAATTTAAATATTTATAAAAGATGTAATTTCTGGAACACTGTAAATATTGATATTTTTAAATAACTTCATTGTATTACTCTTTTAAATGTATCCAGAGGAATCTAAAAAACACAGCAGTTTGATATTACCCTTTCAATTAATCCATTAACCTTGTTTTAAATCAGAAATTTAACATCATTCCTTTAATCTTGGACCTAGTGTTTCCATTTCTTTATTTTTTTAAATTTTTATTAACAAGTACCACATCTGGTAGTACCTGCCTTGAGAATGCTAATGTCTGTATTAAGAGTTCTAGTTCACGATGCTCCAAACAGCCCTATGTGTATTGGTGTTCTCCAGGCACCGAATCCTGACACATTGTCATAGAGCAAAAAGGCTCCCACCTCTCACAGAATCCCTGTGTATACAGCAACTTCAGGTTCTGTGTCCAAGCTCTCTTGCATAGACTCAGGCACAGTTCCATGAGGACAAATAAAATGTTGTGTGATACCACGCTTCAGTTCCCAAAACTCTTTCCTCCAGTCACTCATGTGTGACAGCCCTCCTTTCATTTCCAGTTCCAGCTTTTTGGTTCCATGAGAAATTCCTTTATTTTTAAAATAAACCCATAGGAAAAATTGAATAATGCAAATCAACAGTTATTAAAGTGTAGTCCCCTCCAGGGGGCAGGGTCCCTGAGGCCCTTTCAGGGGGTCCACGAGGTCAAAACTAATTTTAAATACAAAAATTTACAGTGTTCCTAGATCTTTAGGAATTTTGACTTCTCAGAATGAACACTGTTTATGTCCCCAGTCATGCTAATCCCTTTGAAAACCAAAAAAAAAATGTCAGAGTTTGCATGACCTAAAGGTCTCAGTGGCTAGATGAGAAGCTCAATGTTAAAGCTTATAAGGCTTTGTGTTTTGTGCAGGATGGGGTGACCTCCCTGTAACGCAGGGTAGGAAGAAAGGCCTCCATGATAAGAGATGGAGGAGTTGGGGCTCATTTGTAACATTTGCCTGTGTTAACCATGGAATGAGACCTCATGGTTTCTGCCAAGTGGGTCTTCACCATACTGCCCAGTTCCCTTAGCTAGAGTTGGCTGACCCAAGCTCAAAAAGCCAGCCTAGTCTTTTGGTAATTTGGAAGTGGGGCAAAGAGGATCTGGCTAAGTTGGCCATAACTGTCTATGTACAAGAGCAGTCCAGAATGTTGGTCTGCAGAGAGAGAGAAGGTGGAACCGTATTTGGTGGAACAGGAAGTCTGTGTGGCCCTAGAAAGCAAGCCAGAAAGAGAGAGTCCTTGGACATCTTGGTATTCAGTTTTTCTTCGAGGACTGATTACAGGCTTTCAGGATACTGGTTTTATTACAGTTTTTTTTTTTTTTATTCCACAAAACATCCCTTTGTCCTAAAATAAGTTTCCCTTTATAATTTAAACCAGTTGAATGAGTTCTGTTCCTTAAAAAACATACAATTCCTGATGAAGACAAAATTTGATTTGGAAAGCGCTGCTATCTGCTCACATGAAATCTTTGAGTGAGTTTTTGAAAAATACTTGTTCCTCAAATAAAATATATCTTAAATCAGTATATTATTTATATAACAGTTATATAAATTAGGTAGGATTATAGCAGTTGCCTAATTGTTATATAATAGTTACAAATGGTAAATAATTCTGGAAATACAAATACATTTTTTATTTTATTTTTTTAACATCTTTATTGGAGTATAATTGCTTTACAATGGTATGTTAGTTTCTGCTTTATAATGAAGTGAATCAGTTATACATATACATATGTCCCCATATCTCTTCCCTCTTGCATCTCTCTCTCTCCCACCCTCCCTATCCCACCCTTCTAGGTGGTCACAAAGCACCGAGCTGATCTCCCTGTGCTATGCAGCTACTTCCCACTAGCTATCTACTTTATGTTTAGTAGTGTATCTACTAACAACTTTTAAGGACTTGATGACACCATCTTGATTTTTCCATCATACATTCTATAGTGGTTTCAAATGTTGGGTAAATGTCTTTTCAACAAATTCTAACATTTCACTGGATAACAGTAAGAAATACCAATGATACAATTGTATCTTTGCTGAAAGTTGGGAGAGTGACATCAGCAAGATGCTGGATGAGGTGGTCCCAGCCTTTATACCCCCACAAAAAAAATAATTTGGGGCTTATTCATTGGGGAAAATAGCTCTAGGAGATTTCTGGAATAAAATTAAGAAGTTTCAGCAGCCCAGTGGAGCACAAAAACTGAGGATGGTCACATAAAAAAGTGTAGAAAGCATTTTATATGTGTCATCTCATACCCCAGGCAGGCACAGCTCAGTGTCAAGAGGGATTCCCTCAGCTAGCCCTTTCTTCCACCTCCTGGTGGAAAAAGATAACAGGAGGATCACAGCAGCCTTCACCACAGAGGACTCCAGTAGGGGCAACTGTACTTAGACAAAATAGGCTTTAAGTCAAAAGGTGTCTCTAGAGACAATGAAGGTAATTATATACTGTAAAGGGTCAATTCAGTAGGAAGATATAACAATTATAAATATATATGTGCTGAACATCACAGCACTTAAATATATAAAACAAATATTGACAGATCTGAAGGAAGAAATTGACAGCAATACAATAATAGTAGGAGACTTTAATATCCAACGTTCAAAACCAGACAGAACAACCAGACAGAAAACCAATAAAGAAACAACTGACTCAAACAACACTATAGATCAAATGATCCTAACAGAAACATACAGAACTTTCCACCCAACAGCAGAAGAATACACGTTCTTCTCAAGCACTCAGGGAACATTCTCCAAGGTAGATCACATGTTAGATCATGAAACAAGTATTAACAAATTTAAGAAGATCAATTTTTCAATTATCTTTTCCAAGTGCAATGAAAGAGGAAAATTCACAAATATGTGGAAACTGAACAACATACACTTGAATGATCATTAGGTCAAAAAGGAAATCAAAAGAGAATTTAAAAATTATCTTGAGACAAATGAAACTAAAAGCACAGCACCTGAAACTTATGGGATGCAGCTAAATCAGTACTAAGAGGGAAGTACAGAGTGATACATGGATAAATTAAAAAAGAATAAAAATCTCAAACAATCTAACTTTACACATCAAGGAATTAGAAGAAGGAAAACAAAACTCAAGTTAGCAAAAAGAAGGAAATAGTAAAGAGCAGAAAAAATCAAATAGAGAATAAAAATCAATAGAAAAAATCAACAAAAATAAAAGTTGGTTTTTGAAAAGATAAACAAAGTTGACTTAGCTAGACTAAGAAAAAGAGAAAAGACTCAAGTAAATAAAAAGTGAAAGAAGATACATCACAATGGATGCCTCAGAAATAAAAAAGGATCACAAGGGACAATTATAAACAACTATATGCCAACAAAATGGATAACTTAGAAGAAATGGACAAATTCCTAGAAACATACAAACTACTGAAACCAAGAAATAGAAATACTGAAGAAATAGAAAATCTGAACAGATCAATAACAAGTAAGGAAACTGAATCAGTAATCAACAACATCCCAACAAATAAAAGTTCA
Organism: Stenella coeruleoalba; assembly: GCF_951394435.1. NCBI lineage: Eukaryota > Metazoa > Chordata > Mammalia > Artiodactyla > Delphinidae > Stenella > Stenella coeruleoalba. Next base: position 116,425,765 of record NC_137149.1, read on the forward strand.
ATAAAAGACTATATGGCCTCATGAGTGAATTCTACCAAACATTTGAAGAAGAATTAATATCAGTTCTTCTTAAACTCTTCAAAAAATTTAAGTGGTAACATTTCCAAACTCATTTTATGAGGCCAGCATCACCTTGATACCCAAGCCAGACAAAAACAAGAAAATAAAACTAAAAACAATATCCATGATGAATACAGATCCAAAAATACTCTATAATATACTAGCAAACTGAATTAAACAGTACATTAAAAGGATCAAACACCATGACCAAGTGGGATATATCCCTGTGATGTAAGGATGGTTCAACATACAAAATCAATCAAAGGATACACTACATTAACCGAATGAAAGAAAAAAACACCCATGACCTTCTCAATAAATGCAGAAAACACATTTGACAAAACTCAACATTCATTTATGATAAAAACTCTCAATAAAATAAGTATAGAAAAAACTTTCCTTAACAAGGTAAAGATCATATATGAAAAGCCCAAAGCTAACATCACAAACAATAAGGAAAACCTGAAAGCTTTTCTTCTAAGGTCAGGTGCAAGAAGGATGCCCATACTCACTGCTTCTATTCAACATAATAGTAGAAATCCTAGCTAAAGCAATTAAACAAGAAAAAGAAATGAACTGCATTCAAATAGGAAGGAAAGAAGTTAAATTATCTCTACTTTCAGATGACACAATCATATATGCAGGAAACCCTAAAAACTCAACAAAAAAATTTAAAACTAATAAATAAGTTAATTAAAGTTGTAGGGCACAAAATGAGCATACAAATATCAGTCACATTTCTATATTCAAACAATGAACTATCGAAAAAGAAAATTGATAAAATAATCCCTTACACTATAGCAAGAAAAAGAAAAAAAGACTTAGGAATAAACTTAGCTAAACAGGTAAGATATTTTTACACCAAATATTATAAAACACTGATGGAGAAAATTAAAGGAAACACAGATAAGTGGAAAGACACCCTTTGTTCATGGATTGGAAGAATTAATATTGCTAAAATATCCATACTACTTAAAGTGATCTACAGGTTCAATGTAATCTCTATCGAAACCCAAATGGCATTCTTTACAGAAATAGAAAAAGCAGTCTTGTAATTCATTTGGAAGCGCAAACGCAATATTGACTGCCAAAGCAATCATAAATAAGAATAACAAAGCTGAAGGCATCATACTTCTTGATTTCAATGGAACAGAGTAGAGAACCTAGAAATAAATCCACATATCTACAGTGAACTGATCTTTGACAAGGGTGCCAAGAACACACAGTGAAGAAAAATAGTCTCTTCAATAAATGGAGTCAGTAAAACTGGTTTTCCACATGCATATGAATAAAATTGGACCCTTATCTCATAAAATATATGAAAATCAACTTACAATGAATTAAAAACTTAAATATGAGATCTGGAATTGAAAAGCTATTGAAGAAAGCATAGAGAAAAAGCTTTTCAACATTGGTTTGGGCAATAATTTTTTTTTGGATATAATGCCAAAAGCAGTCAACAAAAGCAAAAACAGAAAAGTGGGATCATATCAAACTAAAAAGCTTCTACACGGCAAAGGAAACAATCAACAAAGTGAAAAAGCAACCTATAGAGTGGGGGAAAATATTTGTAAACCACATACCTGACAAGGGATTAATATCCAAACTATATAAGAAACTCATACAAGTCAATGGCAAAAAGCAAACAACTGAATTAAATTATGGGCTAGGGACCTGAATAGACATTTATCTAAAGAAACGATATAAATAGCTAACAGGTACAGGAAAATGTGCTCAACATCACTAATCATCAGGGGAATGAAATCAAAGCCACAGTGACCTATCACTTCATACCTGTTAGAATGGCTGTTGTCAAAAAGACAAATGATGTGGGGGGATGGGGGGGATGAATTGGGAGATTGGGATTGACATATATACACTAATATGTGTAAAGTAGATAACTAATAAGGACCTGCTGTACAACACAGGGAACTCTACTTCACTTCAATGTACAGTAGAAACTAACACAACGTTGTAAAACAACTATATCCCAATTAAAAAAAAAATAAAACTACACAAACTCAAAAAAAAAAAAAAGACAAACAATGACATGTGTTGTTGAGGATGTGGAGAAAAGGGAACCATTGTACACTGTTGGTGGGAATGTAAATTGGTGCAGCCACTATGGAAAACAGTATGGAGTTTCCTTGAAAAAAAATAGAACTACTTTATGATCTAGAAGTCCTGCTTCTGCATATATATCCAAAGGCAATGAAATCAGTATTTGAACAGAATGTCTGCACTCCTATGTTTATATATATATATATATATATATATATATATATATGTTATATGTATATATAGAATATTATTAAAAGAAATGAAATCCTAACTTTTAGAATAATATGAATGGGTCTGGAGGACATTATGCTAGGTGAAATAAACCAGCCACAGAAAGAAAAATACTGCATGATCTTATTTACATGTGGAATCTAAAATAGTTGAACTCATAGAAGCAGAGAGTATAATGGTGGTTGCTAGGGACTGGAGTGGCAAAATATGGAGAAGTTGGCCAAAGGGTACAAAGATTCAGTTATGCAAGATGAATAAGTTCTGGAGATCTAATACACAGCAATAGGACTATAGTTAACAATACTGTATTATATACTAAAATTTGTTTAGAGGGTAGATCTTAAGTGTTCTCTCCACACACACACGTGTGTGTGCACACACACACACACACAAGAAAACAGTAACCATGTGAGGTGATGGATATGCTTCTGAGCTTGAGTGTGGTGATTATTTCACAATGTACACATACATCAAAATATGTATACCTTACCTCTAAACAATTTTTATTTGTTAATTTTACCTCAATAAAGTTAGGGGAAAGTTTTTCTTTTCTTTTGTTTTTTATTGGCTTAAAACAACACAAATTTATTATCTCACAAGTTTTGTGTTTCAGTTGTCTGGACATGGGTAGCTGTGTCCTCTGCTCAGGGTGCCCCCCAACACCCCAGAGGAAATCAAGGTATTAGCTGGAGGTATGATCTCATCTGGAGTTCAGGATTCTTTTCCAAGCTCACTACTTGTAGGCAGAATTCAGTTTCTTGCAGTTAGGAGACTGATGTCCTCAGCAACTAGAGGCTGCCCCCGTTCTCTGCCACATGGTGGTTTGTTTCTTCAAAGTCACCAAGAGTCTAGTTGCTGATGCTTCTCTCTGCCTTACTTCTTCCATCTCTGTCTTATAAATCCTTTTATAAAGAGCTCACCTCACTAGGTCAGGCCCTCCCAGGATAATCTCTTTTTGTTTATTTATTTTTAATTTTAAGACTTTGTATATACACGTTTCCCCTGTTATTTGAAAATAGAGAATTCCTATGAAAATTTTAATAAGCTGAAATTGTGTAAATCAAAATTTACACAATTTAATAAGCTGAAATTGTGTAAATCAAAATTTAGGATACCTCTTGCTAATGGATGCACAAAATAAATCAAGGTAAATCATAGATGCTCACAGTCACAGTTCAAATCTTGATGCTGAGATTCTGAGTTCAGTTCCTGGGGAAGGAGCTTGGTGGGGTCATTCTCACTGCTCAGGATGTGCGCTGCCTCTATAATTGCTCAGCTCATGCAAAACATGTGATGAATGCTATTTTCATTTTTCATCTTTTTTCATAAAAGTAAAATCCTCTTTGGATTTCTTTTGGTTAACATAAACATGTACTAATGTAGGTCTTTTGTAAAAGCTAATTGGCATAAAGTGAACTTGCGAAAAACGAGAGATACCTGTATTTGTTTTAAGAGCAGTTTTAGGTTCACAGAAATATTGAGAGGATGGTACAGAGATTTCCTATATACCCTCTGCCATCACACATTCCCTATTATCAATCAACATCCCATATCAAAATGGTACATTTGTTATAATCAAACCTATATTGATTGATACATAAATGTATCAAAACATCGAGTCGGACAGTGTACAATTTTTATTTGTCAATTATATCTCAATAAAGCTGGAAGCAAAAAATATATTTTTCTTTAGTGTTTACAAAAATGCTTAAAGAATGCATTCAACAAGGAATATAAAATTCACAGAATTTTTTATAATAAATTTTCATTCCATTAATTTTTTACTGCATTTCAACAGCATTGTCATATTCCAGGCCCTTCAAATTTTTTCTATAGTTTTATCTAGATAAAGGTTGTGTAAGTAATTTACATAAAAGTGTGTAATCCTGCTCCTGTTGTGCTATCTTATTAGGCAAAATTCTTCAAATTATTCTCATAGGGAACCATTTGAGTTTTAGAAGTTGTAAGTCTAACACTAATTGCTACCTCCTTCACATCACTTTACTCAGGACTTGTATCTAAAAAATTGAGTAATATTTAGAATTTCTCACATTTCCATTATGACAGTATATCACATCTGCTGTTATTTAAATTATTAACTTTTGTAATTTATTCCCTGCATAATCTGTTATATTATTTGTTGCTGATGTTCGTATTCTGTACAAATGTTTTCTTGTACAATCATCAAATTTTGCTATGGTTTCTGCCCTGAATTGGTTATGTATTCTTTTGTAACAACAACATAATTTCAGTTTTATATAAAGATAAGCATTTTTGGTTGTTGTTGTGCTGGTGACTATGAATTTGCTGGGGGAAGTTAGTCTAACTCATGCTCAGCTGCCTGGCTCTTGTATCCACATCCTCACACATCTGCAGACTGGCTGTGGTTGGATGATCTAGGCCAGTCCTGGGTCTGACTAGGTTGGTTGGAGTGGCTCTGTACCATATCCTTTCATCCTCTTCTCAAGGCCAGAGGGCTAATCTGGGAATTCTTTTGCTGGTGAAGGCAGAAATGCAAGAGAGTGTCAGATGGTTTGCAAGACTTCAGTCATGCTGTGCCCATTAACATTCATTGGCTGAAGGAAGTCCGTGGCCCAGTTTAAATACCAATGGAAGTAGGGAGAGAGGGAGTAAATATTTTTTAACGATAAACCTAATCTACCACAATCCATATTAAGAAAATTTCTATTAATATAATTAAAGTTTTGTGGATGATTCACTGAATGCTGGACACGTTCACAAAACTGAAACATAAACATTGAGCATTCAATACCAGCATGTCAATATTGTACCATATTTTCATATTTCTACTCTGCAGGATCAAGAGTTATAGTAGTTAAATCAAATTTTCATTTTGAATACATAACACTATTGTTATACATTTCATTTTCTTTATGTCTACTAAGAATATGTGATAGGGACGAGGGGAAGATGGCGGAAGAGTAAGACGCGGAGATCACTTTCCTCCCCACAGATACACCAGAAATATATCTGCACGTGGAACAACTCCTACAGAACACCTACCTCAGACCTCCCAAAAGGCAAGAAAGTCCCCACGTACCTGGGTAGGGCAAAAGAAAAAAGAATAAACAGAGAGAAAAGGATAGGGACGGGACCTGCACCAGTGGGAGGGAGCTGTGAAGGAGGAAAGGTTTTCTCACACTACGAAGGCCCTTCGCGGGCGGGGACTGCGGGTGGCTGAGCGGGGAAGCTTCGGAGTTGTGGAGGAGAGCACAGCAACAGGGGTGCGGAGGGCAAAGCGGAGAGATTCCCGCCCAGAGGATCGATGTGGACTAGCACTCACCAGCCCGAGAGGCTTGTCTGCTCCCCTGCCGGGGCAGGCGGGGCTGGGAGCTGCGGCTCGGGCTTCAGTCAGAGCGCAGGGAGAGGACTGGGGTGGGCGGCGTGAACACAGCCCGCAGGGGGTTAGTGCACCACCACTAGCCGGGAGGGAGTCCAGGGAAAAGTCTGGACCTGCCTAAGAGGCAAGAGACTTTTTCTTCCCTCTTTGTTTCCTGGTGCGCGAGGAGAGGGGATTAAGAGCGCTGCTTAAAAGGAGCTCCAGAGATGGGCGCGAGCCGCGGCGAAAAGCGCGGACCCCAGAGAGACAGGCAGGAGACGCTAAGGCTGCTGCTGCCACCACCAAGAAGCCTGTGTACGAGCACAGGTCACTACCCACACCCCCCTTCCAGGGACAGAACCTGTGCAGCCCGCCACTGCCGAAGTCCCGGGATCCAGGGACAACTTCCCCGGGAGAACGCAGGGCGCGCCTCAGGCTGCTGTAACTTCATGCTGGCCTCTGCCACCGCAGGCTCGCCCCGCACTCCATACCCCTCCCTCCCCCCGGCCTGAGTGAGCCAGAGTCCCCGAAGCAGCTTCTCCTTTAACCCCGTCCTGTCTGAGTGAAGAACAGAAGTCCTCTGGCGACCTACATGCAGAGGCGCGGCCAAATCCAAAGCTGAGCCCCTGGGAGCTGTGAGAACAAACAAGAGAAAGGGAAATCTCTCCCAGCAGCCGCAGAAGCAGCGGATTAAAGCTCCACAAACTTGATGTACCCTGCATCTGTGGAATACCTGAATAGACAATGAATCATCCCAAATTGAGGCGATGGACTTTGAGAGCAAGATTTATGATTTTTTCCCCTTTTCCTCTTTTTGTGAGTGTGTATGTGTATGCTTCTGTGTGAGATTTGCTTCCACCATTTGTCCTGGGTTCTATCCGTCCTTTTTTTGTTTGTTTGTTTGTTTTTTTAAAAAATTGTTTTTCTTAATAATTATTTTTTATTTTAATAATTTTATTTTATTTTGTCCTACTTTATTTTATTTTATCTTCTTTCTTTCTTTCCTTCCTTCCTTCCCTCCTTCCTTCTTTCCTCCCTCCCTCCCTTCTTTTTTCCTTCCTTCCTCCCTCCCTCCCTCCTTCCCTCTCTCTCCCTCTTTCTTTCTTTCTTTCTTTCTTTCTTTCTTTCTTTCTTTCTTTCTTTCTTTCTTTCTTTCTTTCTTTTTTTCTTTCTTTCCTTCTTTCTTTCTGCTTTTTCTCCCTTTTATTCTGAGCCATGTGGATGAAAGGCTCTTGGTGCTCCAGCCAGGAGTCAGTGCTCTGCCTCTGAGGTGGAAGAGCCAACTTCAGGACACAGGTCCACAAGAGACCTCCCAGCTCCACATAATATCAAACGGCAAAAATCTCCCAGAGATCTCCATCTCAACACCAGCACCCAGCATCACTCAACGACCAGCAAGCTACAGTGCTGGACACCCTATGCCAAACAACTAGCAAGACAGGAACAGAACCCCACTCATTAGCAGAGAGGCTACCTAAAATCATCATAAGTCCAGAGACACCCCAAAACACACCACGAGACATGGACCTGCCCACCAAAAAGACAAGATCCAGCCTCATCCACCAGAACACAGGTATTAGTCCCATCCACCAGGAAGCCTACACAACCCACTGAAGCAACTGTAGCCACTGGAGACAGACACCAAAAACAATGGGAACTATGAATGTGCAGCATGCAAAAAGGAGACCCCAAACACAGTAAGATAAACAAAATAAGAAGACAGAAAAATGCACAGCAGGTGAAGGAGCAAGATAAAAACCCACCAGACCTAACAAATGAAGAGGAAATAGGCAGTATACCTGAAAAAGAAATCAGAATAATGATAGTAAAGATGACCCAAAATCTTGGAAATAGAATAGACAAAATGCACGAAACATTTAACAAGGACCTAGAGAGCTAAGATGAAACAAGCAATGATGAACAACACAATAAATGAATTAAAAATACTCTAGATGGTATCAATAGCAGAATAACTGAGGCGGAAGAACAGATAAGTGACCTGGAAGATAATATAGTGGAAATAACTACTGCAGAGCAGAATAAAGAAAAAAGAATGAAAAGAACTGAGGACAGTCTCAGTGACCACAGGGACAACATTAAATGCCCCAAAATTCGAATTATAGGGGTGCCATAAGAAGAAGAGGAAAAGAAAGGGACTGAGAAAATATTTGAAGAGATTATAGTTGAAAACTTCCCTAATATGGGAAAGGAAATAGTTAGTCAAGTCCAGGAAGCACAGAGAGTCCCATACAGGATAAATCCAAGGGGAAACATGCCAAGACACATATTAATCAAGCTGTCAAAAATTAAATACAAAGAAAACATATTAAAGCAACAAGGGAAAAACAACAAATAACACAAAAAGGAATCCCCATAAGGTTAACAGGTGATCTTTCAGCAGAAACTCTGTAAGCCAGAAGGGACTGGCAGGACATATTTAAAGTGATGAAGGAGAAAAACCTACAACCAAGATTACTCTACCCATCAAGGATGTCATTCAGATTTGATGGAGAAATTAAAACCTTTACAGACAAGCAAAAGCTGAGAGAGTTCAGCACCACCAAACCAGCTTTACAACAAATGCTAAAGGAACTTCTCCAGGCAGGAAACATAAGAGAAGGAAAAGACCTATAATAACGAACCCAAAACAATTAAAAATGGGAAAAAGAGCATACATATCGATAATTACCTTAAATGTAAATGGACTAAATGCTCCCACCAAAAGACACAGATTGGCTGAATGGATACAAAAACAAGATCCATACATACGCTGTCTACAAGAGACCCACTTCAGACCTAGAGACACATACAGACTGAAAGTAAGGGGATGGAAAAAGATATTTCATGCAAATGGAAACCAAAAGAAAGCTGGAGTAGCAATTCTCATATCAGAAAAAATAGACTTGAAAATAAAGACTATTACAAGAGACAAAGAAGGACACTACATAATGATCAAGGGATCAATCCAAGAAGAAGATATAGCAATTGTAAATATTTATGCACCCATCATAGGAGCACCTCAGTACATAAGGCAAATACTAACAGCCATAAAAGGGGAGATCGACAGTAACACATTCATAGTAGGGAGTTTAACACCCCACTTTCACCAGTGGACACATCATTCAAAATGAGAATAAATAAGGAAACACAAGTTTTATTGATACATTAAACAAGATGGACTTAATTGATATTTATGGGACATTCCATCCAGAAACAACAGAATACACATTTTTCTCAAGTGCTCATGGAACATTCTCCAGGATAGACCATATCTTGGGTCAAAAATCAAGCCTTGGTAAATTAAAGAAAATTGAAATTGTATCAAGTATCTTTTCCGACCACAACTCTATGAAAGTAGATATCAATTACAGGAAAACATTTGTAAAAAATACAAACACATGGAGGCTAAACAATACACTACTTAATAATGAAGCGATCACTGAAGAAATCAAAGAGGAAATTAAAAAATAACTAGAAACAAATGAAAATGGAAACAGGATGACCCAAAACGTATGGGATGCAGCAAAAGAAGTTCTAAGAAGGAAGTTTATAGCAACACAATCCTACCTTAAGAAACAGGAAACATCTTGAATAAACAGCCTAACCTTGCACCTAAAGCAATTAGAGAAAGAAGAACAAAAAACCCCAAAGTTAGCAGAAGAAGAGAAATCATAAAAATCAGATCAGAAATAAATGAAAAAGAAATGAAGGAAACAATAGCAAAGATCAATAAAACAAAAAGCTGGATCTTTGAGAAGATAAACCATTGATAAAACATTAGCCAGACTCATCAAGAAAAAAATGGAGAAGACTCAAATCAATAGAATTAGAAATGAAAAGGGAGAAGTAACAACTGACACTGCAGAAATACAAAAGATCATGAGAGATACTACAAGCAGCTCTATGCCAATAAAATGGACAACCTGGAAGAAATGGACAAATTCTTAGAAATGCACAACCTGCCAAGAATGAATCAGGAAGAAATAGAAAATATGAACAGACCAATCACAAGCACTGAAATTGAAACTGTGATTAAAAATCTTCCAACAAACAAAAGCCCAGGACCAGATGGCTTCACAGGCGAATTCTATCAAACACTTAGAGAAGAGCTAACACCTATCCTTCTCAAACTCTTCCAAAATATAGCAGAGGGAGCAACACTCCCAAACTCATTCTATGAGGCCACCATCACCCTGATACCAAAACCAGACAAGGATGTCACAAAGAAAGAAAACTAGAGGCCAATATCACTGATGAAGATAGATGCAAAAATCCTCAACAAAATACTAGCAAACAGAATCCAACAGCACATTAAAAGGATCATACACCATGATCAAGTGAGATTTATTCCAGGAATGCAAGGATTCTTCAATATACGCAAATCAATCAACGTGATACACCATATTAACAAACTGAAGGATAAAAACCATATGATCATCTCAATAGATGCAGAGAAAGCTTTTGACAAAATTCAACACCAATTTATGACAATAACCGTGCAGAAAGTAGGCATAGAGGGAACTTTCCTCAACATAATAAAGTTCATATATGACAAACCCACAGCCAACATCGTCCTCCATGGTGAAAAACTGAAAGCATTTCCACTAAGATCAGGAAGAAGACAAGGTTGCCCACTCTCATCACTCTTATTCAACATAGTTGTGGAAGTTTTAGCCACAGCAATCAGAGAAGAAAAGGAAATAAAAGGAATCCAAATCAGAAAAGAAGAAGTAAAGCTGTCCCTGTAGAGAATCCTAAAGATGCTACCAGAAAACTACTAGAGCTAATCAGTGAATTTGGTAAAGTAGCAGGGTACATAATTAATGCACAGAAATCTCTGCCATTCCTATACACTAATGATGAAAACTCTGAAGGAGAAATTAAGAAAACACTCCCATTTACCACTGTAACACAAAGAAAAAAATACCTAGGAATAAACCTACTTAGGAGACAGAAGACTTGTATGCAGAAAACTATAAGACACTGATGGAAGAAATTAAAGATGATACCAACAGGTGGAGAGATATACCATGTTCTTGGATTGGAAGAATCAACATTGTGGAAATGACTATACTATCCAAAGCAATCTACAGATTCAATGCAATCCCGATCACACTACCAATGGCATTTTTCACACAACTAGAACAAAAAAATTTCACAGTCTGTACGGAAACAAAAAAGACCCCAAATAGCCAAAGCAATTTTGAAAAAGAAAAATGGAACTGGAGGAATAAGGCTCCCTGACTTCAGACTATACTACAAAGCTACAGTAATCAAAACAGTATGGTACTGGCACAAGAATAGAAATATAGATCAATGGAACAGGATTGAAAGCCCAGAGATAAACCCACACACATATGGTCCCCTTATTTTTGATAAAGGAGGCAAGAATATACAGTGGAGAAAAGACAGCTTCTTCAATATGTGGTGCTGGGAAAACTGGACAGCTACATGTAAAAGAATGAAATTAGAACACTCCCTAACACCATACACAAAAATAAGCTCAAAATGGATTAAAGACCTAAATGTAAGACCAGAAACTATCAAACTCTTAGAGGAAAACATAGGCAGGACACACTATGACATAAATCACAGCAAGATCCTTTTTGACCCACCTCCTAGAGAAATGGAAGTAAAAACAAAAATAAACAAATGGGACCTAATGAAACTTCAGAGCTTTTGCACAGCAAAGGAAACCATAAACAAGACCAAAAGACAGCCCTCAGAATGGGAGAAAATATTTACAAATAAAGCAACTGACAAAGGATTAATTTCCAAACTTTACAAGCAGCTCATGCAGCTCAATAACAAAAAAACAAGCAACCCAATCAAAAAATGGGCAGAAGTCCTAAATAGACATTTCTCCAAAGAAGATAAACATACTGCCAACAAACACATGAAAGAATGCTCAACATCATTAATCATTAGAGAGATGCAAATCGAAACTACAATGAGATATCATCTCACACCAGTCAGAATGGCCATCATCAAAAAATCTAGAAACAATAAATGCTGGAGAGGGTGTGGAGAAAAGGGAACACTCTTGCACTGTTGGTGGGAATGTGAATTAGTACAGCTACTATGGAGAACAGTATGGAGGTTCCTTAAAAAACTACAAATAGAACTACCATATGACCCAGCAATCCCACTACTGGACATATACCCTGAGAAAACCATAATTCAAAAAGAGTCATGTACCAAAATATTCATTGCATCTCTATTTACAATAGCCTGGAGATGGCAACAACCTAAGTGTCTGTCATTGGATGAATGGATAAAGAAGATGTGACACATATATACAATGGAATATTACTCAGACATAAAGAGAAACGAAATTGAGCTATTTGTGATGAGGTGGATAGACCTAGAGTCTGTCATACAGAGTGAAGTAAGTCAGAAAGAGAAAGACAAATACCGTATGCTAACACATATATATGTAATCTAAGAAAAAAAATGTCATGAAGAACCTAGGGGTAAGACAGGAATAAAGACACAGACCTACTAGAGAATGGGCTTGAGGATATGGGTAGGGGGAAGGGTAAGCTGTGACAAAGCGAAAGAGTGGCATGGACATATATACACTACCAAACGTAAAATAGATAGTTAGTGGGAAGCAGCCGCATAGCACAGGGAGAGCAGTTCAGTGCTTTGTGACCGCCTGGAGGGGTGGGATAGGGAGGGTGGGAGGGAGGGAGACGCAAGAGGGAAGAGATATGGGAACATATATATATGTATAACTGATTCACTTTGTTATAAAGCAGAAACTAACACACCATTATAAAGCAATTATACTCCAATAAAGATGTAAAAAAATTTAAATAAATAAATAAATAAAAAAGAATATGTGATAATTATTGCCAACATTTTTAACCATGTCATTCTTCAGTTTATTCTTTTCCCATCTCTAAAATGTCTTCATTCTAGAAAAAAATGCAGAATCTTGAGGATAAAAATAAGCAGCAAAATCAAATGACATTTTTTAATATTTGGAATAATTTTTGTGGAGTAAGTTATTGAAACTTTCCTGCTTGCAATGTCTTTTGAGAAGACTTGTCTTCTAGTTGAATATTCTAGTTACATCGTCATGTATCCAGGACAAGAGAAAGTACATTTGGTGTAAATAGGTTTTTTTCCTTTCCATTTTTCTTGAAGTTCATTAGATTTGGCTAATATGGAAGTAAAGGGTAAATTTATATCTTGCTCTATCAGTGGCACATCTGTGCTACAGTTTGCAGAAAGTAATAACTCTGAATTTTTTCTTTTTTTCAGGCATTTTAACAAATTTCTCCAAAATTTTATATAATGACACAGAATAATATTATTATCATTCTATTCTAACAGGTCTGTTTTTCTTTAATCCTGGCATCTATGATGAAATAGTAAAATAACTCAGTATTTTATCTTAAATTTTATAGCATTTCAAAATAATATTCATCATTTTTAAATTTGAAAGCAGTTATATTTAAAATAATGAAATAATAAGAGCAACCAAAAAATTACTACGTTATACTAGCCAAACTATTACAAAGAATCCCTGCTATATCTACATAATGATATATATACCTAAGTTGTTAAATAGTAGTTTGTATTATGCAAGCACTTGTATATTTAATTTTAAAACTCAGCAATGTAATTATCACACAAAGTAAAAGAATATATGAGCTACAATATGAAATATCAAATTTAGCCACTTTGCTAAAACAATGGAGACTTTAAACATTTTTGTTTTTTGTTTTTTTTTTGGCCACACTTCGTGGCTTGTAGAATCTTAGTTCCCTGACCTGGGATTGAATCCGGGCCACCACAGTGAATGCACCAAGTCCTAGCCACTGCACCTCCAGGGAATTCCCTAAACATTTTTTTTTTTTTTTTTTTGCGGTACGCGGGCCTCTCACCGTTGTGGCCTCTCCCCTTGTGGAGCACAGGCTCCGGACGCACAGGCCCAGCGGCCATGGCTCACTGGCCCAGCCGCTCCGCGGCCTGTGGGATCTTCCCGGACCGGCGCACGAACCCGTGTCCCCTGCATCGGCAGGTGGACTCTCAACCACTGCGCCACCAGGGAAGCCCCTAAACATGTTTTTTTAAGATACAGTGATTAATGTATTAACTTAAAATGTAATTCCTTTGTTCAGAAGCACAGGTCATTTAAGATGTTGTTAGATCAACAATGTCTTTTGATTATCAAGTGTACATATATGTAATAAAATGTTAGCATAAGGCACTTCATTTCCATGTGTCTAAAAAGGTCATAACATGCTGATTTGTTAGAAAAAGTATTTTGTTGTTATCATAATTTTACTGTTAGGAAACTTTATATTAAAATCTTTTCAACTGAAAACATTAGCAATGTGCACATTTTGAATTTCAACTTCTAATGTGACACTTTGAGTTTATATTCTAATGGGAGATTGGGGAGATAATAAACAAATGAATAATCAAATCAGTAATATTACCAATTCATAAACACATATGAATTTCAAAACACAATAAATAACATTGAGTATGTACTAGAGTTTTATGGACAACATTATATTCTTTGGTCAAGGAAAAACTCTCTAAGGTAGTGATGTTTAAACTAAGAACTGAGTCATAAGAAGACACAGGAAGAAATAGCTGGTGCAAAAGTCCTTAGGTGAGAATTATTTGGAATGTTTCAGAATCAGGAATGAGGTCAATGCAGCAAGAGCATAGTGAAAGAAGGGGAGAAGTAAGGGAGAGAGAAGGTACCAGGTGAAGTTCTTTGTCAGATAAGGCCTTAAATACTAAAGTGAGGAGATTGTATGCTCTTCTAAGATTGATGGGACATCACTGGAGAATTATAAGCAGGAGTCTCCTGGTCAGGCATATATTTTGAAAGATAACTTTGTTTGCTCTGGTGTTGGTTAGATCGGGATATAGGAACAGAGGAAACAAAGGAGATTACTGCAGTAGCTCAGATAAGTAGGGATTGTCTTGCATTAAGGCAGCAATATTGGAGAAATATAAAAGAGGAAAGATTTAGGGTAATTTGAAGGTAGAGTGATAAGACATGTATATATTGATGTGGAAATAGGAAAAAAAATGATTACTAGTTTGGGGGCATGAATAACTGGGTACTTTGTGTGCTATTGACCAAGGCCAGGAGTCTGGGGAAGAGTTGTTTGGGAATATGAAGAATGAAGAATGCTCTTTGGGTACTTTAATTTGGAAGGATCTAAGACACAAGTATGTGCAGATATTTTGAGTAGGCAGTTGTATACATGCATGAGAAATTCATGGGAAATATCAGAGATAGATAAGTTTTGAAGCTATAGGCATACAGGAGATATTTGAAGCCACATGCCTATAGGAGAGTGTTTAGATGTGCAAGGAAGGGACAAGGACACTGATTGACCTGAGATATTAGAGGTTGAACAGAAGATGACAAACTAGCACAGGAAATTTGAAAGGAGCAGGCAGGTTGGTAGAAAACAAGGAAGGTGGAGACAGGGAAGAAACAAGAAAAGAAAGTGTTAGAGGTAGTAGTGAGTGATCAATTGTGCTGAATGCTAATGAATGGGCAAGTGCGATCAGAGTTGGGATGGGACTATTGGATTTGGCAACATGACGATTTATATGTTCCTTTGATTTAAGCAGTATCTGTAGAGTGGTGAGAACAGAAATTCAGCTCAAGTGCTCTGTAGTTAGAGCTGGATTCTATACCATGGCCTCATTCCTGCAGATGAATTTAATGTTTGGGTTAAAACAGAACAATACTCCAAATCTCCCAATTTATCCCTCCCCACCCCCTGCCCTGTGACCATAAGTTGCTTTCTACATTCATGACTCTACTTCTGTTTTGTAACTAAGTTCATTTGTACCCTCTTTTCATTTTATTTTTTTTAGATTCCACATATAAGCAATATCATATGATATTTGCCTTTCTGTGATTGACATATACACACTACTATATATAAAAAGATAACTAATAAGAACCTGCTGTATAGCACAGGGAACTTTACTCAATACTCTATAATGGCCTATATGGGAAAATAATCTAAAAAAAAAAAAGGAGTGAATATATGTATATGTATAACTGATTCATTTTGCTGTACACCTGAAATTAACACAACATTGTATATCAATTATACTCCAATTAAAATTTTTTTAATAAAAAATTTAAAAATTATAAATTAAAAAAAGGGAGAGAGAATAGTATTGTACTATGAAGATTGGAAGGAGGACGTTGAGGAGGAAGCAACTTGCCCTCAGTCACTACATAAAATTTCTTTTTGTGTCCCAGTGGGGGAAAGTGATGATATAACTGCTGTTATTATGAAATCCATAAAACAGTGAGTTTTTTTTGTCCACTGTCCCCCACATATTGCCAGAGGCTAAGGTTATTAAGTAGAGATCAGTGGTTGAGCCCAGGTTCTGATAATTTTATTAGGCAAAAGAAGCCTTACAGGGCAGACCAAGTTCTGTCTGTTAGGGCAGGCTTAGGTTTTATTGGGACCAGGGTAATAAGCCAATGTCCAATATTGTCTCATATCCAATAACATCTCTCAAAATGAAATGGATTACAAACTTATTAGTATTGTTATTTTAAAGTTATATCAACTCCAATACCCCATGCCCATTTTGCCCATCATGACCTATTATCTCCTGGCACTATACCTGCTCTTCTCTAGTTTTCACTGCAATTTTGGGTCTGGGAGCCTGCAGTTATATTATCCTGTTTCCCTTGTCTTGTCTTCTACAAACAGAAGCCCCTAGTAGGCAGTCAGAGGGGGGAAGAGAGAAGAAGGGTTTATTCCTTCCTCTGTATTTCTAGGAATATTTCTGGAAAGGGGTTGTAGACCTTCACCAATTCTAGACTTGGCCATGGGGGCTCTCATCCTTGGTTTCAGCACCAAATGGCCTAGTCCCACTTGTATACTCAGAAAACATCATATCTTCTCTTTTGTTTCCATAGACCTAAGAGTCATAAGCAATCTTCCTGCATTACTATTATCTGGGTTGCTTCTCCATTCCCTTTTTGCTCTCTCAGCTTTTTCAACATCCATGTCACAAATTTTCTGTATCCCGTTCCCTCCATTTGAAATACATAATTGGTTTCTGTTTTCTTGACTGGATCCTGACTAATACCGTGGTGAACAGGGGCCTCTTCAGCATTCCAGGCCAAAATATAGAGGATACTAGCAGATTGCTAAACAGCTTCTCAGAGTGGATATTAATGACACTGTCAAGAAAAGGCCACTCTTTGGGCAGAAAGTAGAGAACAAAATTCACTGCCTAGTAAATGAGTCAGCAGAACGGTGCTTGTGAAATTTCTGATTTAGGTCTCTGACCAAGTCATATTGCTCTACAAGTCCATGGATTTGTCCGAGTTCTCTAAGTATTGAACAGCTGTCATTCCCAAACAACTGAAAAAATTACCATCTAAATCCTGATGACTGTGTAGACCACCATTCCCTACTGACAAGCTTGCTCTCATGCTGGAACTGTAAGGAGGGAGAGTGACTGAGGAAGCATGTCTTCCCTTGGAATGCAGACATACAGACCATCAAGCAGCACCCAGGACTGGCATATTTCTCTGTGGGAGGATAACAGATGGGGAATCCACACTTTCCATTATCTTCTGCTGGGCTTGGCCTCATGAGTTTTCTTTGTTCCTTAAAGAAAGACTATTCCTCAGTCTGTTCCATTTGATGTTTTGCTATCTATCCTGAACAAATGAAGACCTAGATAGGACCAAATTCACATGACTGGCATGCTCAAAATCATTAATAATTAGAGATATGAAATTCTAATTACAATAAGGTATCACTTTAAACCTATAGGACTGGCAAACATTAGAAAGCTTGATAATGCTGTGTTGGTGGGATGTGGGTATACAAAAACTATTGTGTGTGGATAGTAGGAGCAGTGTGAGAGTAACTAGTCAAATTAAGCAGACATGTACTCCATAACCCACTCTCTCCTTGGGCATTTATCCCTGAGAAATGTTCACACAGATCCTTCAGAGGGCACATATAAGTACAGTTATTCTGGTGCCATTTGAGATAGCAGGGAGAAGAAACATCTAGAGTTCCATACAGGATAGCAGAGAGGCAAAATGCAGTGGAAACACATCATGGGTTATTGTCCAGCAATTAAATAAAACAGGTTAGATGTGCACATGGCAGTATGGAAGGATCTTAGATACACTGAGCTCCGGGAAATTTTTAAACTATATAACATGACACTATTTATTTAAATAAAAATATGTATGCACACAACATAATATACATTTTGCAAAAAACATACAAAGAAAAATATATTTAATAAACATAGTGGTGGTCAAAGTGGGCAAGGTAGGTAGCAAAAAGGTAAAAATACATAAAGAAATAGAATGGTCTTGCATGGCCATAAAATGGCATTGTACCTTGAACAAGAGAGTATGATTAATTCAATCTCATACAATTACATTTCCAAACAAAAGCAAGCACACAATCATAAACAAACACGTATTATAAACAACTACTACACAATCTGCAGTTGGTCAAATTTACAAATGCAGGTCCACAAATATGGAGGGCCAATTATAAAGTTATACATGGAGTTTTGACTGTGTGGTGGTCAGCACCCCGACCCCTGCATTATTCAAGAGTCAGCTGTATATGTTAATTTATTTCAAAATCTAGCTTAAATACATTTCCAGAAAAATATTTTTTAAATGTTAAAACTCAAGAATAAATATAAAATTAGAATGGTCAATGAAATTGAACAAAAGAAAGTATTCACCAAACACCATCATGTCCCTAACCTGTATGTTCAGACAATTTCAGAGGTGAATTTTACCAACTTCTAAGAAATAATTTCTAATACACGTGTTCCAAAAAAAAAGTAAAACAGCAAAACTTCCCAGCTCATTTCATGAGGCTTATATGACCTCAATTTCTAAAGTAGATAGAAGCAATAATTGAAAATAATGAAAATATTGAATTTTAAAATCTATAATTTTGTTACCAGTTCTAATTTTCTGTATGATGGCTTGTATTACTCCATCACAATCCACAAGATATTGATTAGGGAAATAATTGAAGCTTTCTCAATAGTCTAATACTTCATAAAACATTCCATGTGTGCTTAAAAAGAGCAATAATTATCTGTTTTTTAGGTGTAGATGTCTAACAAAGTCTAAATAGTTCAAATTTGTTTATTATATCTCTGCTTATTTTTCGTCTGATTGATCCTCAGTTTTAGAGTGGGATGGACTAAAATCTCCAGGTATAATTGTTTTATCTATTTTTTTCTTCCTTTCTGCAGTAGCTGTTTTATGGTTTTGGAAATATATCATTAGGTGCACATCTGTTTATGATTGTTTTGTCTTCCTCTTCTGTTATTCTTTTACCAGAATACAGGCATACCTCAGAGATATTGCAAATTCAGTTCCAGACCACTGTGATAAAGCTAATATCACAATAAAGAGAGCCACATGAATTGTTTTGTTTCCCAGTTCATATAAGAGTTATGTTTACCTTATACTATAGTTTATTAAGTGTGAATAACATTATGTCTAAAAAAGAATGAACATACTTTAATTTAAAAATACTTTATTGCTAAAAAGTGCTAACCAGCATCTGAGCCTTCAGCAAATTGTAGTAGAAATTAAACAGATCACAGATCACCATAACAAATATAATAATGATAATGAAATAATAATGAAAAAGTTTGAAATATTGTGAGAGTTACCAAAAATGTGACACAGAGACACAAAGTGAGAAAATGTTGCTGCAAAAAATGGCACCAATAAACTTACTCAATGCCACAAACCTTCAATTTGTTAAAAATGCAATATTTGCAAAGCACAATAAAGCAAAGTGCAAAAAATTAGGTCTGCTTGTATAAAATTCTTTGTATTGAGGCAAAATAAGTTGCTATTATAGATAATCCACAAAACAACAATGATTCTACATAATAAAAAAAAAAAATTCTTCCTCACACAAAGAACAATCAGCTCCAGGGAGGGCGGTGTGTTCCATATGGTCAGACAGGGACCTGGGCTGACAGAGGAAATGCTACATCCAGCACATAGCTCCCCAACTGCCTTGGGAATCAATAGTAACCAATATATGGGTACAGAAGAATCACATACTTTTATTGGCAAGGCCTAGAAGTGGCATACTTCTGCCCATTTTCCCTTGACCAAAATATAACCACAGGGAAATGCTTAACTCCAAAGAAAGTTCTGGGAAAGGTAGCTGTGCATATGCCTCACATTTAAATGACAATCTGACTGATTAAAAATTATAGATCAAAGTTGATTTATTTAAATATTTAAAAAATATTGCTTTGTTATCTTCCTGTCATCAAAGTTACTGTTAAGAAGTCTCAAATAGATCTGATTCTTATTGTTTTATAGGAAGATTTTAGAACTTTCTGATGTCCTTATATTTCATTAAAAATTCTATTTTTATTTTATCTTTTTACTATATTCTTATTTTCCATATGTTGTTAGTTCTGCTTTTCTTCTCCATATCTCTTAGCTATCCTTTTATATTTCATTTCCCTTTTCCTTTTCACGCTACTCTCAGGAAGATTTCTTCAAAATAGTCTACAAGTACACTAATTGATTTCTCTACTATTTTCATCCTGCTATTCATCTTAAACTATTATAACTTTTATTTTTCAAAATTAACATTTCTACTTTTTTCTATTTATGATTTAATGCTATTAAATATTACTAATATTCATCATTTTAAGAGCATTTATCATGACTGTTTAAAATGTTTGTCTATTTTAATAACTGTTTCTGTGATATTCATTGTTGATTTTGCTTTCTTTGCTGAAAAGATTGTTCTTCTAAGAGTCTAGTCATGTTGGCTTGTAAGTTCATATTCTCTTAGAATGTCTTCCTGCTCTGACTTTTAATATGTATTGGGGAAAAGCCAAAGGCCTGTAAGTACTTGTCATCTCTGTGAGTTTAAGGAAAGGGGAGGAAGGGCCACCAGTGCACACAGCTACAGAGTCACTAGGTGGACCATTAGATCTGAAGGATTCACCTTTAAAATCACCTTAGATAGGAGCAGCCTTAGAAGAGGTCATCTCTTTGGAGTGATGTGAACCCTGCTGTTTGGAGCAGAGAGGAGGCAAATAGTGAATGCCTGAGGGTAGCTAGCCTGCCTACTCTGTTTACACCAGCTCCCTGCCCAGACGATTTTTGAACTACCCTTGAATTCTGTTTGATATTCATCTGTTTCCTCAAGACCAAGCAGTCTAGGCTTGAGGGAATTTCTGTGGTGATGGGGCAGGCAATAACTGTCTAAGGCAACATGGAGAGAAGAAGAAAACATAATACATCTCCAGTATAGTCTCTCAAAGATGGGCCCGGATGCTCTTAGCCAGAGACGGATGCTTCCTGCACCACCATTCCTCTTTACTCTTTCTGAGATGCTTTCAGTCTATATGGAGCTCTCATAGGTGTTATTTTTTTCAGATCTTTGATTCCTTCTATTTTCTGTAGTTTCTCCAGGGCTGAATCAAGGGAAGGAGTAAGAAAAAAATCTAAACCTGATTGTTATTTGATTTTAATTATGTTTATGATAAAAGTCTCAAATTGTAATGCAATCAAATATTTTGTTCTTTTAATTTTAAATTCTTCCATACTTTTTTCTCCCTTCATTTCAACCCATTTGAGAGCTATAACAGAGTGCGTTAGTAATCCTTCCAGGCATTGGTTCTCAGAATGAGAATAGGACAGAGGACCTTCCTAGGGGCTCATATGACTCTTGCATGGGCATATGTGTGTGTGTGTGTGTGTGTGTGTGTGTGTATGTAAGAGGTCATATTTAATTTTCCTATTTTGATTAAGAAGGTTGCATCCTATCTACTTCACAAGGGAATCTGAAAATTACTAGTATTGAAAGTTCTTCCCTATCTCAGGGCTTGAGTTAAATGTAATGTGGCTAAACTGAGTTATACAGAATGTGTACACAGATCCTGAGAAAGTCACACAGGTAAAAAAAAAAAAAAGAAGAAGATACATGAAAGAAAAAATAAAATAATTAAGAGTATTCAATAGGAAGATTAAAAGATGACAAAGTTCAAGAGATTTTGAGAGGCTACTACCACATGCCAAGCCTATTGTGGTCACTCTGAGCCTGTGTGGGGTGGAGGAGAGTAGAGATGAAGAAAACAGGTTCCTTTTCTCGAAGTACATATCATCTAGGATGGAGGAGACATGAAATGAAGAGAACAAGTCAACAGTGTATAATTATCTGCCAAAAAAGTGGTGTAGACCACAAGGGCTAAAATGGAGTGCTTCCATGTAGTTAGGAAAGGTATAAAGGAAGACCCTAGAACAGATTTTGATATGGATATGATAGATGTGGAGTGAGGGAGAAATGTTTCAGTTAGGGATGTGTGTGTGTATGTATTTGTGTGTCTACTGTTAGAGATGTAAAGATTAAGATTTTTAAATAATGAATAACCTTATAAATTAAGCAGAAGTATTTGGCATTTAGTTTCAGAACAGTAGAGGGCTACTGAAGTTTCGTGAGTAAGGCACCAGTGTGAGAACAGTGGTATTTTCATCAGGTTGCAGAGTGCAGGATAAATTGGAAGATAAGGTGGTGGAGAACAGGAAGGCCATGTAAGAAGCTATTTCTGGCAACACAGATGTGGGGTAATATGAGCCTAGACAAGGGAAATATTATTGAAGTAGAAAAAAAGGACAGAAAAAAATTTAATACATTGAAGTTAGCAATAAAATGAATTCTGGTTATATGTGAAGAAAAAATAAGAGGCAGTGATCATTTTACCAAAAGAATATAGAGAATATGATCAGAAAATGGTGTTTGGTGAGGAATGATTTCATTCATTCAAATAAAAGAATGGCTTTTAAACTGTGATTTGTAAATTGTTATAGTTCCTTTGAAGCTGAAATTTCACAGTTTCTGGGAGTCATAGAACATAATTTAAAAATTAACTCTTGGGCTTCCCTGGTGGCGCAGTGGTTGAGAGTCCGCCTGCCAATGCAGGGGACACGGATTCGTGCCCCAGTCCGGGAGGATCGCACGTGCCACGGAGCAGCTAGGCCCGTGAGCCATGGCCGCTGAGCCTGCGCATTCGGAGCCTGTGCTCAGCAATGGGAGAGGCCAAAACAGTGAGAGGCCCGCGTACCGCAAAAAAAAAAAAAAAAAAAAATTAACTCTTAACAAATTTCAAATTTTAATATAAAACAACACACTCATGAAACTTGTTGCATAATATCTACATTTAAGCTCAATGGGGCCACCAATGGCATTAACCTGAGCTTCCATGCCAACTCACTCTTTGTGCAGACTTCAGAATAAATCTGCATGTTCCTGCTATGTGTTCATATTTGGACACGAATATGAATTCTTACAAAAATATTGCTGAGAGACTGTTGTTTCTCTATGATCTTTTCTAAATTTAGGCCTACTGAGATGGGCACATTTTCCATCTACGCTGTGTGTGCAAAACCAAGCTACAGAAATATAACTGACTTGTTACCCATAACTCTTTCTGTATGTATCAGTATGTGTACATATAACAAAATGGCCCATTTGTCACCTTTAAGGACTTCATAATAAGTACCTGTTAGTCTATTAGCTTTAATCTGATAAAATACTGGTATTCCATTTAAGACATATTATAGAAAGGAAACTGTGTTTAGAAAAAATTGAAAGTTACTGGTTTAGAACACATGAAGGTTGAAATTTTCGTGGTACTCAGATGAAAATAATTTACAGACAATTGGGAATGTAGGATTAAGAAATTCTGTTGGTAATTTTGAGACTGGTGGTAGATTTGAAAATAACTCATATAGTTGAATCTATGAGAGTGAATGAGATCTCCGAGTGCAAGGAGTGTTTTAGGGGCTTCCAAGGATATGGAGTGTGAGAAGGAGCAGGGTCCAAGGCTAAAAGAGAAGGGAAATCAGAGGGTTGGAGGTGTGCCAGTTCTTAAGCATATTAGATGATCAAGTCTTACTCTGAAAAACCAAGAGTTTTGATCTCAACCAATTTTCTTCTAAGAAAATTATTCTAGACAATATAAAGTAAACTTCATGAGGAACTGGTAAAGAAGAAATATAAAATGTCTGGTAGAAGTGGAGGCCTGTCCAAAGGAACTAAGTGCACTACATTGCTTCTGGGATAAAATGATGGTTCAAAAGGCAGTTTAGCTAATACAACTATCATGTTATGAAAGAGAGAGAGACGAGAGAAGAAGTTCCATTTAATATTTGAGGTTAAAACAAATTCTCATGACATAGTTCAAGTATGTATAGTATTGAATTTGGAGACAGATGGGGAAAGAATAATAGAGTGGTATTCCACTGAACATCAACAGTTAAAACAATAGAAATGAAGGAGAGGAAAGTGGGAAATATGACTGGATAAAACTAAAAGGAGAATAAATGAAAGAAAAGTTAAAGGTGGTAGAGCAAATAAGAAATTGGTAACTGGAGTTCTTTCTAAAGAGCATGATAGAAATGAAAAGGGAAAGTAGGGAGAAACAAGAGTGGACATTTGGGTTTCACAAAAATGCACATAGAAGGGGGAAGAGGATTTCCAGTGAAATGAGCCTGTTTCCATTTTCCATGCTGTAGAAATTACTTTTATTTCTGCCCCAGATTTTAGGAACACTTACACTCCATTAAGGGTCCCAGGCAGCTCTTGTCACAGTTTTTTTGTTTTTTTCATTCTCAATTTTCCTCTCTGATTGAAGTATGTATTTTATCTTCTACCTTAATAAACTGTGTAGAAAACTTGCAATTGAATTCTGGCCTCTTTCTTGTAAAAGGCTAAGAAGTGATTGCATTAAGCTTTGGACAAAGTAAACACTCCTCTTTCTGTTTATTTAATTTCAGAAATTTGTTGCTTTTTTCCATATTGCATAAAGAGTAGGCTTGCACGGGATATGTATGTATATAGATTCGATTTAAACATACATACTTATTTATGTACAGAGAGAGAAAGAGTGCAATTGCAAAGAGTGTGTCTCTGTGTGTTCATGTGTGTATAAATATACAATCTGAGGGGCTCTGGTGA
Source organism: Stenella coeruleoalba (assembly GCF_951394435.1). Taxonomy (NCBI): domain Eukaryota; kingdom Metazoa; phylum Chordata; class Mammalia; order Artiodactyla; family Delphinidae; genus Stenella; species Stenella coeruleoalba. The sequence continues at coordinate 116,450,476 of NC_137149.1, forward strand.
TGATAAGAATGGGTTCTTTCATTCAGTAAAGCTTAGGGTGACACTTTCTAAGGATGGCACACTTCACAGTAGCACATATGCACATAAACTACTTCCAATTAAGCCTTGTCTAAACCAAGCTTTAGCACTGAGACTTCCCAATTTAGAAAAATAAATGCAAAGAACTCAAGAGCCATAATCATATTAAATTCTTTCAACTTTCTCTTAAGGAATGTACACAAAAATAATCTCATCTTGGAGCTGGAAAAAAATAAGTCAGGATGACAATAGTTCTCTCAAGGATCTAACATAAATATGAAAGCACATACCAAAAACCCGATTAAATTCCTGTTCTCTTGAATCCACTTGCAGGTTCAATGTAGCCCCAACTGCTAGAACGATTTCTGATTTAGGCCAAAGGAGTTTAGTGCTATGATCTGGGACTAAACACACTTGGAGCTAATTTGGTGCTCACTTTGTGGGCTAGTTCTGATAACATTTCCAGGACTAAACCTCCCAGAACTTTCAGGAACCTATTTTGCCATCTTTAGGTGCACTCAAAGACTGAAGTTTTTGCCTTGAACCCCCAGCCCAATATCTGGGTTCCCTGCTTCCTGCTGTCAGACTTCCTGCCAGCAGGTTCCATATTAGCCCCTGTGACTCTGCTCTTTACAATGGAGGAGACATGCTGCTGTGTCCTTTTGGACCCCCAATGATTGATTGCCTGCCCGGTTAAAGTCTTCTGCCTACCACCCTAGGCCACCATAGCACTGGTGTCAGAGCTCCAGGTCCAGGACCCAGGCCCTGATTTACACTCAGTTGTGCTATGGGTTTCTTCTTTCTTGTGGGTCCCACCGCATCCAGCACTGCCTTTTCTGTTTGCCCAGTATCTCCTCATGTTGATGGAAATTATAACTGAAGCAAAACAATATTCATTTTTGGATTTTACATTCAATTCTACAGATTTAGAATTTGAGATAATTAGAATAAGCCTAAACTTTAATGACATATTAATTAAGGACAAAAATCTGCTAAACAAAATACTAAGTCATCAGGTAGAATACTTAAATTTTGCGAAAGAATGAACTTTCCAAACACATTCAAGCTCTTTTCAACTATTTATATAAAATACTAATGTGTTCTTTGGGAATCTTATGTACTCAACAAAACACTTCCTCTGAAAAATACTTTTCAAATAAAATTCACTTACTTCATTGATTTTATGTCTTTTAAAATTGCTTACAGATACATTTTTATTGATTCCCTTCAATAGCCTGCTGTTTCTCTTCACTTAGTTACAATTAGCAAGAGTTTATTGAAGTAGTTCAAAACTGTTAATCATGCTAACATTTATAGATTTGTGAGTTTATAGAAGCACATGTAAAAGAAAATCCGTAGGAATTAAATCCTCAATTTGATATAACTGCCAAAGAGAAGGAGAATTCTTTTCTTTGCTCCTTTGGAAACTTGTAATACCTGAATAGTGTTAAAATATGTTAGACTTAAATTGTGAGGATGAGAATATGGCCAATTTAAAATTCAGCTCTCTTTTTTTTTCCATTTTCTTTCTGGGTATTATTTCCTTGGTTTTGAGACTTCACATTAACAATGAATGGATGTAAAGAAGAAAAGGAACTCAAGGAACCAGAAAGTGTGTGAATGAGGTAGCATTTGAACCCCTGATCTCATTTAGATTTCGTGGTAACTCCCTGTGTGTCATAGGTGAGGACCTTCAGAGGGACTGAGCTTGTGAAGGACCCAGAACTAGTAAGAGGGAAGGAACTAGCATATCTTGAGCTCATTCTATGTGCCAGGTGCTTTACAGATAGAACATTTATTGGGATGGCTAGACTCAGTGGTGTACAATTAAGAAATAGCTTCAGTGTTGTTCTCAAAACTGCCCTTCAGACTAGCTCTGTTTGTTTTCTCATCTCTGACAGATAATCTTGCATAAATACCAGAGCTTTTGGGTCACTCATATCTCTTTTTCCAGTATTAAAAATCTGGTTGATATTGAAGTTTCAATCTGTCATCAGATTCAAATCTTCTCCCCTCCCTGCTCTTAGAATTCCCAGGTGGGTAAGGGTAGAGAAGGTCTGTTTCTAAAGTATTCTCCCAGGTTCTCCACCCCCAACTCTCACCATCAGGGGTCATGGAAAACTCACCACTTGCACACTACCGTCTTGGAAAGGATATTTTGTGCCTGAATCTGTCTATAAATTGTCCTGGACTACACTTTCTCCTTATAAGTTTTATTAATGAGAGTAAAATGCCTCATCTTGAATTATATTGGAATATATTCAGTTTTTGTTTTTAAATAAGATGTAACAGGTTTCATTAAATTGCCTGAGGTCGCAGCAAGGGATATTCCTAGGTCTTGAAATCATGTATTTGGAATCCAGAGTCCAAGCTCTTCTCATTGCACTATAAAGCTTCTCTGTGAGTATAAAAACAAATAAATAAAAAAAGTTTCACACTTTTAATTTAGCATTTTCTCTCATCCAAGTTTGAGTTATTAGATCAACACCTTTAGAATAAGTAATACCATTAAGTTATAACAAAAAGTGATTTATAAATAAATAAATGTTGTCTATTAAAGAGAATCTAATAAATATTAAATAATAAAGGTGAAATAAATAGATTTATATGATTTTCTCTATTTAAGGGTAATATTTTTTAAATAAAAACTGGTTTGCTAGAGAAGATCAGAATATGGATTGAGGGCTTTTAAAGTTTTGAATGTTTGGACATGTTGAGGGCAATCTAGTAATTCTCATACAAAAATGAAAAACTGTGATAATTCCTGGAAGGAATATTGGTTACTGAGGCATTCTTACAGCAGTTCAGAAATGTTAGAACACATCATATGCACATGCTCGTATTTGAAGAACATGAAGTGTGGTTGGGAGGTAGGAAAAACAGGGTGGAAGTAGAGATGGCTTAGTGGTTTGACTATTGCCAATTCACACCCTTTTCATAAAACCTCCAAGATTTTATTTCAGTTCCTTGTCTGACATAAAATGAGACATTGTGTTACCTGTGAGAGAGGTGTTACAAGTAAAAGTGAAGGATGAATCAGTGCTTCTCAAAACCATTTCCTCAGGATTGTTTGAAATCAGAGGAAAGATATTTAAAATATAAGGAAAATACTGAAAAATTCCATGTTCAGAAGATTGCTGTCCTTAAGGATATGGAGGTTAAGCAAGTTGCTTTCTAGCCCCTCATGTCTCCACTGTTTTCCTCAGTCTCACCCTTTTTGGTCCAACATTGAAAACTGTTTCGGAGGCTAATAAGGAGTGAGGGTAAAGGTGGTAGTGACCTATTAAATTATCCTGACCTGTTTTAGAGTTTGGGGCATGAGTAATGTCCCAAATCATGTGCTCACTTACCTGTAGTATTTACCTAGGTATAATATTTATGTTAGAAGTGTTTCTCACAGCATCAATTTTCCCTTGGCTAGCTAAGAGGAAATCAATGGCTATGTGATTATTTGTGACAACACTGTGTCAATGAAAATTCAATTTACTATCAAGATAAGAAGAAAAATGGAATATTATTCAAGCCAAACTGAGAATTATAACCAGGGAAGCAGATTCTCAGCAAGCTCTGAGAACTGTTCCACCTGTTAGAAGTTGGAAGGCAAAGTCATATACATTTTTGAGACAAAGGATCATACATCAAAATGATATATTTTACATAAAGTTCACCAAGGATACATAGTCCAGGTAAACACATAACAAAGAAACAGCAAGTCACCATGATCCCCTACAGAGCTGGGAAAGAACACTATTCTTTTAAGAAGTTACATTGCTAGCATCAGAAGAAAGAAATAATATTGATTTTTAAGGTTGAGTAGGCTCTTCCATCTTTCAGGAGCTCTGCTTAATGTGTAAGGCAGATGCACCCTGCACATTAGGGAGGGAGGAGACCCAAGTAACACAGAGAGAGAATTTTATGTTTAATTTTTTCTTGTCCTGCCTTAAAACATAAATTTTATTTCATCAACTGGATAATAAATTTAACCTAGTTTGTGGAGCTTCCAGAGCAGAAGGTATTCTCATAAGAAGTACCTGAAAGGGGCACAGATACTATTGGGAATATGCATAGTGTTTATATCAACTGTAGTGAGGCAGTCATTGTTCCTTTAAAGTAGACAGCTCTGAAGAGAACAGACTGATGATTATAGCTATGATAGCTCCAATATTAGTTCCCATTCCTGGCATGGTAGGTTTTGTTGACAGGGTTGTGATGACCTGAGAAAAATCATTTTGTTGATGTGGAGTCAAGGTCCACTTTTCACAAGGCTGAAGTTTGGAATGCATTATGTGATTGAAATTTAAGAATGAGAAGGGGCCTATAAGATGAAATCTTATATTCCTTAAAAGGAATAACTATTACATTTTTCTGTCAGCAGAATCAGATAGAAGAAGACAAGTCTAGTAATGAATTAAATTCAGAATTGTAGCTGTATTAGTCAGGGTCCTCCAGAGACATAGAACCAATAGGATATGAAAGGAGATCTATTATGAGGAACTGGGTCATGCAGTTATAGAGGCTAAGGAGGCCCATGATCCACGAGCTGCAGACCCAGGAGGCCAGTGGCGTAGTTCAGTCCAAGCCTGAAGGCCTGAGAATGGGAGAAGCCAATAGTGTAAATGCCAGCCTGAGGGCAGGAAAAGATGAGATGAGATGTCCCAGCTCAGCAGCAATGAGGTAGGAAAAAGGGGCAAATGCCTCCTTCTTCCACCTTTCTGTTTTATTCAGGCCCTTAACACATTGGATGATGCCTACCAGTTGGAGAGGGCAACTTAATTTACTGAGCCCACCAGCTAAAATACTAATCTCATCTAGAAACACCCTCACAGACAACACCCAGAAATAGTTTCACCAGATACCTGGGCATTCCCTGATCCAGTCAAGTTGATACATAAAATTACCTACCACAGTAGCTAAGAGACAAATGAGCAAGACAGTTTGTTTTTCCTTAAGGGGCAAAAGACCTTAGGGAGTAAAAATATAACAGAATAGAAATAATAGAGGGTAAGTTGAAAAACCTTTATTCAGTTAACAAAGGGTGTCAAAGTACAATAATAATAACCAAGACTAGAAGTAAGCAAAGAAAAATTGTACCAGGGAATCAGAAAATTATATTCTGTTGCCTTGGACAGAAACAGTCTATGTCTGCAGTAACCAACTTGACCAGTCTTGGGAGGATACTGTTCACCTGTGTAGCTGTCAGTTTACAGACTACTGATGGACTGGACATCCAGTGCTCTAGAGGAAATGGTGTATGTCTTCTTAATTAAGAAACGTGAATCTAATGACCATCTTGGAGTTTTGCTGCTGTTTCAATTGTTAATAGTACATCATAATGTTCTTTCCATCATGGTTCAAGGGCAGAGTTCTCTGATGTCTTTCCCTGAAGACCAGCTTTTCAGGCTTCAGATCATGCAGGGCGACTCTTCTATAATGGAGCCTGAATCTGTTGGCAATAAATCTGGATATGAGCCCCTTGTATTATTTAATCATATCAGTTTGCAATAGGTAGAATCTGACTCTGGAACTGAAATTCCCAAACACATGGAAAGGCTTATCATTAACTTGGGAGGAGACAACTTGTGGGTCCCGGAGGAAGTTGGTCTTGTTCCGGTCAAGTCTAATTGGTAATACTTTAGGCCTTGAAATATCAAGGATTTCTGAGAGCTTTGCTCATAATAATTGTAGGATTCCATTGATTCTCTCTACTTTTCCTGATGATTTTGGATAAAAAAGACAGTGAAGTTTCTGAATAAAAGGTGAACATTTACAGAGTTAAATAATAGCAATGCCAGGGAAATATGTGCCTATGTCAATGGAGAGATAACTGAATTTCTTGACTTCCACCACACCCCAGTCAGGAAAATAAAGTCAAGCAATTATTATTATTATTATTATTATTATTATTAATAGAAGAAGGAGGAGGACTATTACCACTTTTAGGACCATAGTTCCAGTTATTATTTACTTTTTCTTAGGGTGAATCAAGGAAAGCCCTTGATTCACCCTAAGAAAAAGTAAATAATAACTGGAACACAATCATAGCTCATTGCTTGGGGCATTTGTATAAAATCCATTTGGGGATGTTCAAAGGGGCTTCAGGACTTTACCTCCTTTTCACTTCCTACTTTTATAGTTTTGTAAGGATCATGCCACTGGCAGCTAGGACATGTGTTAGAGATATCCTCAGCAGTAGCCTTATTAAAATCAGGCACCAACGTTATTTTCTAATTGTTGACAATTTATCTCCGCCACTGTGTGTGATGTATAAAACATGTTTACTTAACTCTACTTGAAATCTTTCGGCTCCAGAGATCTCTTGAGCGCCAAAGTTATCCCCATGAACTATGCATCTTAATCTCTTCCACATTTTTTTCTCTGCATCGTTGGTTTGTCTCTGACGGTCAACAATAACCTCTGCAAGCCCCTTCAACATGAATCTTCCTTAAGTGCTTACAGGCACAATTACTCGGGTAAACGACGCTTGCTGATCATAGTGGTCACCTGCTATGTTTAGTTTTATTTATTCAGAGGGAGGATGCCCCTGATGGATGACAGTTGGTTTTTGGCCAAGTACCAGAGACATGAGATTGTACAAGCACCGCACAGAAATTCTCATGTTGCCTGCTGGATGTGAAACTATGCCTCCTCCAGGCTGAGCATCTGCTTCCTTTGGGGTTTCTTAATTCGGAAGAAATCTATTGGTCCCTAGGTCATATGGTCATGTGCAAAAATTAAATTTCAACTTACATACATGTTTTGTTAGGGTGGTCAATAAAATGCTTTGAGTCATAATAATGTGTTATGGTGAGATAGAATTATCTGGAATTAAAGGAATGGAGCTCCCAACACCGTGGGGCTCGCCCCTGCCCACCAACGGCGGTGGGGCCCCAGCTTCCCAGTCCCCCTCACTTCCCACAGTTTCTAGCAGGGGCCCAGCCCAGGCCTCCTCTTTCCCTCACTTCCCCCTAATTCCCCTTCCAGACGCTGCCCTCAAGTTGAAGCCTGAGCCACCACAACAGACCTCGAGCCCCAGCAGTCACCCTCACGCAACAGGCCGTGGTCCGCTGGCCTCCCAAGAGCACCAGCCATCCTAATGGAGGCTTCCTGGGGGCCCCTGGCCTCCACCTCGGCTGCCCCAGGGCCTCCCGCGGCCGCTTCCCCCTGCCTGGGGCCTGCAGCTGATGCGGGGAGCAGGCTCCGCCGGAGCCGAGGGCATCTTGGCACCACAGCCACCGCCACCACAGCAGAAATATCAGGAGAGGCCAGGGCAGCGGCCATCAGCAGCACCAGGGGACAAAGCACAGGAAAGGCACTCCACAGTCACTGGTGTTTGAGGGTGACAGCAATTCCAGAATGCTGCATTTCCTTACAACTGTTGTGGGCTCCACTTGTGATGTAAAGGTGAAGAATGGTACCACCTGTGGATGCTGAGCTCAATGTTCGAACTGGCAGTAGATGCTGTGCACAGAAAGCATTGGAGCCAGCAGGTGGCCCTCGTCAGGAAGACATTGTGGACACCATGGTGTTTAAGTCAAGTGATGTCGTGCTTGTCTACTTCCAAAATGTTGACTTCAATTATGCTACTAAAGTTCACTGATTCAGCCATTGCCATGAACTCAAAAGTGAGTGGGGAGCACAAAGAGAAGATGCTTCAGTGCTGGGAGCAGGGCGACAGCAACAGCGATGACTATGACCTGGAGTCTGACATGTCCAATGGATGGGACCCCAATGAAATGTTCAAGTTCAATGAAGAGAACTACAGTGTAAAGACCTCCTATGACAGTAGTCTCTCTTCTTGTCCCTTAGAGAAGGACAACTCAGAAGAGTTTCATCAGCGGGAGCTGTGTGCAGCCCAGTTGACTTGAAAGACTAAATCGAGCCCCCAGTACTGCCTGCGGATCGCCATGGAGAATGATGAAGGGTGCACCGAGGAGGAGAACAGTGCAGTTCAGCAACGGGGTTCAGGAGGAGAGAGCCCCAGCTTGGCATCTAGAGAGGGAAAGTATATCCCTCTACCCCATCGAGTTCAGGAATGTCCCAGGGGAGGAGTTTGATGCAGTAGTACTCGTGCCGGCCGGCCTGGCCTTAGCTCTTTGCCACCTCTTGGCCTTCACCATCTTGACAATAGCAGCCCTAGCCCAGGTTCTGAAACACGCAGTATCAATGGAGGCCCCTCCCGCATGTCCCCTAAGGCACAGTGGCCTCTGAGAGGTACCAAGACTCTGTCTTTCCCCAGCAACAGGCCTTCTGGAGAAGCTTCTGTTCCAGCTGCTCCTGCAGTGGGCCGGATGTACCCCCTGCACTCTCCCAAGTCAGCTGCCCCTGCCCCAGTCTCAGCTTCCTGTCCTGAGCCTCCCATCTGCTCAGCAGTACCGACCTCTTCAGCTTCCATCCCCATGATGTCATCAGTTGGGGATCCTGGAGTAGGCTCCATTTCCCCAGCTTCTCCAAAGATCTCACTGGCCCCCACAGATGTAAAAGAACTCCTGGCCAAGTAACCTGAGAGAATGCTGCAGTTCTAGGAGCTGTCCTGGATAGCTAGGAAAGTCCCTGGCCTTCAGAACAAACAGAAACACTTTCAACTGGAAGAACTGAGAAAGTTTGGGGCCCAGTTTAAGTTTCAGCCCAGTAGCTCCCCTGAGACCAGCCTGGATCCTTTCCCTCCCCAGATCCTAAAGAAGGAGGCCAAAGGGAAGGAGAAGGAGGTCTTTTGGCTTCAGACTCCATGGGGGCTGTTTCTTCCCTTTAGAATCCATATCGCTTAAGGAGGACGAACTACCCCTGCCACCAGCAGGAGGCACCGAGGGGCGGGATCAGCCCCCTCTGCCTTGCCCAAGCCAAAGAGATGACAAGGATGTGGTCCCTGTTGCTGAACAAGTGAAGAAGTCAACACTGAACCCTAAGGCCAAGGAGTTCAATCCCCCTAAGCCCCTGCTGTCTGTTAATAAATCAACCAGTACTCCACCTTCTCCTGGGCCCCGGACTCATTCAACTCCCTCCATCCCGGTGCTGACAGCAGGTCAGAGTGGGCTATAAAGCTCCCAGTACATTTCCTACATACCTCAGATACACATGGGATTTCTGTCCTGAGGTTCAGGCACCTCAGGACAGAAATCCTGTGTCCAACTCAATGCCTGGACAGCAGGACAAGTACCAGGGAGCAAGAGGCTCCCTGCCCTCCTAGCACTCGGACAAATACCAGACAGCTTCAGCCCCTCTGATGATGCAGGCCACCGCCACCGCTTCTGCCCCACCTCTGGTGGCTGCCACACCTTATTCTTCCTACATCCCCTACAACACACAGCAGTTCCCAGGCCAGCCCACCATGATGCAGCCCATAGCCCCTTACCCCTCACAGTGTTTGCCCCCATGCTTCAAAGCAACCCACGCATGCTGACGTCAGGGAGCCATCCCCAGGCCATTGTGTCACCCTTCACCCCTCAGTACACTTCTGCAGAGCAGCCCACCCCCCCAGCCCTTTATGCCACGGTTCACCAGTCCTATCTGCACCATGCCATGTAGCTCCATGTGCACCAGCCGCAACCAGCCACCATGCCTATTGGGAGCCAACTGCAGTCCCAGCATGTGGACCCTGGTCCCATCCAGCACCAGGTGGGGCAGGCCCCACACCTGGGCAGTGTATAGCCATAGCAGAGCCTGTACCACCCAGGGGTCCTGACAGGTACACCACCTTCTCTGCCACCCGGACCTTCTGCCCAGTCCCGTCAAAGCAGCTTCCCCCAACCAGCCGCTGTGTATTCCATCCATGCCCACCAGCAGCTGCCCCATGGTGTCACCAATATGGCCCATGTTACCCACGCCCATGTCCAAACTGGAATCACAACAGCCCAGCCTCCTCACCCTGGGGCTCCCCACCTCTCCCAGATGATGATGCTGCACTTATCCCAGAGCCATGGGGGCTCCCCTCAAGGTGCAATGCCCCACAGTGGGGTGCCTGCATTCTCAGCTTCTATACCCTCACCCTACCCCTACATCGGACACTCCCAAGGTAAGCAGCCTGGCCAGGTGCCTGGATGTCTGGGAGGAGCTGATGACAGGATTCATGAGTTCTCATTAGCTGGAGGAATTTGGCTGATGCACTGCAGGTAGGGCAGGATGCACGGGCTCTGGGTGGGGAGTGAGGGGTCTTGGAGGCAGGGCTGTTACACAGGGCGCCTGCCGACCTGCACTTGTCTGTGATGTAGGGTAAGCAGAAGCCACAGTCGTTGCCACCAGGGGCTTGCTCCTGGCTCTGTTCTTTGCTTCTTTCCATCCTCCCTCAGTTGTGATCCAGCAGCCCTCCTCCCCGCTGCCTCCTCAGCTCTCAGTGAACCCAGCTGTCTCCTGACTTAGCCAAAGTAAGGTCAGCACAGCAGACAATGTCAGGCTGGGATGTGGGGGGCTGAGCTGGGCACATGAGGAAGAGCTCTGGTTCACTGGGAAACGGCGATTGATCTGTGCCTCTGACAGCCCCATGAGACACCTTGAGGAGGCCGGTCCTATCAACACTCCCCCCCCACCCCACACTGGATGGCATTGGATGAAGGGACAGCTGCTTGGGTTCTAATGTGCCTGCTCTCTTCTCTTTCCCCTCCAACCAGTTCAATCTCATCCCTCCCGGCAGCTCCCCTTCCACCCCCCATGGAACTGAAGATTGTCCTGGCTGTGACCTGAGACCTCCATGAGTGGAGGGAAGAGTGATCTATGTCTCTTCTCCCAGCAGCTCGGAGAAGTCCCAGCCCCCCAGCCCCTTATCTCCCCCTTGGGGAGCTGTGGAATTCCTGCCAAGAGCCTTGAATGGGAAGGGCCTCAAAGTGGGCAGGGCCAGGGTCCAGCAGGGGTGGGGGTTTTCTGCTCTGCCCCTGCCCATACCCACCCCATCTTGCTCTCCTATCCTCTCATCTATCCCCCCGCTGGAGATAGAAGATCTTTTATTTTCTATTATTTATAACCTCAGACTTGGGCGCCCTGTTCTTTCTTCCCCATTAACTTGAGTGATCTGTGTGAGAGACACAGGTGACCCACCAGGATGGCTGGACAAGGACTTTTACTTTTTATTACATAAAAATATTTTTTAAAATTAAAAAAAATATGAAATTTTAAACTAATGTGAGATGCCCTCATGGGCTGTGGAGGGAAATGGGCATCTGGGAAGGGTCAAAGCAGAACCTGATGTACAACACATTCATGGTCTCATGTGTGACATCCCCACGGATGCTCAACAGTAATCCTATGAGAGATTTTAAGTGATGATAAAAATGCTGCATTACCAGGTGAATTCAGGGGCCAGGAAAATATTGGTGTCACCTCATTTGCACTCATAGCTGGCAAGGATTACATAAATGATTATCTACTTGAATACATTTCCTCCTTTTACTTTCAAGTCTCCAAGAAAAACCTTTGGTTGACTCGGTACATTATTTATCAGTAATTAAAGTTTAATATTTACAGTGTCTCCCCAAACTTGTGTTCTTTTAAAAATGTGACATAATTGTGGTGCTGCACTGTTCCATTTTCTAAGGGGTAGCTAATAAGTTTATAGTTCCTTCAGTTTAACAGGACACAAATTAGAAAGTGGGCCATACTTCTTGAAGTTTTTCCTAGAATTGGTTCTTATAATGAATTTTGAATTGTCCGTTTCCTGGCAGAATTCACTTGGGTTTCCAAGGTATCTCCAAACCCAGCTTGTGGGACTTCAGCATGAGGGTCCCTATAAAGCCATCAAGTATGAGGGGAATGCTCAACTAATGACTAATGTACGTTCATGGGAGAGCTCTTTTCCTACTGGGGAGGAAAGCAGTTATCTCTTGGCCTTGGTTTTAGTCATCTTCATTGCTATAACAACCCAAAATGTTTCTACTCAATAACAATTTCCAAAGGCAAGAGAGAAAATGTGTTGCTAAGGAGACGGCTGACACACAGAGGAAGGAGGGCTTTACAGCATCTGTGAGCATGCAGCTACGGTTTCTCATGCCTCTAGCTCTTGGCCCACAGGGACTCACAAAAGCCTCTCCATGAGACTGCAGTGACACAAAGATACTGGTAGATCCCTCACGGTCCTCAGATCATATTTCATGCCAATTCATCTCAATCCAGGAGATTTGATATGTATCTTGATTAACTTCCTTAGTGGCAAACCCAGAAGGAACAAACAGAGAGCTCAGTTTTACAATTGTACTTCATATGTGGGAGATCATTTAATCACAGCCATAATGTAGTTGAGAATGTGGAAGCGATAGTGTGGTCGAAAGTGGACTTAGCTAAGAACCTGAAGAGATGTATACTTGGTGTCACTGTACCCTGAAAAATCATGGTGGTCTTCCATATTCATCAAAACTCTTTTAAACAGAGCTCAAAGATATAAGTACTGATGTCTTCTCCTTTTTAAAAAATAATTGCACTTTAAATATCACTTAATTAACTTATCTTTTATTATTTCCATAATAAGGAAACCTAAAATTCTTAACAGCAATTGAAAACTGCAATGGTCTACCCACTAGCAAAGTCAAATTACACTGCAAAGGGAAAATTTGCCCAGGGTCTGCTCACCAGGTGAGAAATGTAAGAAAGAGGTAAAGAGAAGGTCTCTCAGGGGTGGAGAAGTTCAGGTGGAATGTTTACCTGAGGTGGCCACAAGTAGCAAATCTAAAAATCACAATCTTGAAGAGAAACTAAAGATCATAGATAAGTTGTTCCAAGTTTTCAGACTAATGACAAAGGCAAAGCAAAAGAGGGAGACATTCACTGAGAGCAAGGATATCTACAGCGTACAATGCTGAGCTGAAACTGTGTGCAAGGAACAGCGATTGAGGAGCATACCCACATGTGTCTGGTTGTATTATACAGGCCAGGAGGGTGGCTGGCAGCACTGTGCACTGTCAGACAGGAATGAACAGTGAGCTGCTCTAACATTTAGCTTAAGTCATAGAGGAGTTCTTTCTTTTTATCATTTTTAGTAAATTTCTCTGTGAAAAAAATATCAGTATATGGTAGGTAATAGGGTTCTGATTTGCTCAAAGGCGTATCAAACACCAAAGTCAATTAAAATTTCACAACTCTATGATTAACCTATTCAGAGTAGAAAAAAATGTCCTTCAGTAATTGATACATTTTGCCGAGCCAGGTGTACCCCTCTTTATGTTATTTCAGGAGTAACATGAGTGTTTACCTCAATAAACTCATTCAGTGCATTCATAGTAAATTTAAGGAACACATTATAATTGTAAAAAATTTTCTCTGAGTTCAGTTTTACATTATACCAATATGTAGCATTACTATATATATTCAATAGAAATGTTTCTACCAAAATCCAAAATTTATTAGACTTTCATTAACTTCAAAGCCACTCATGGTATACCCTCCTTCCTGGAAGCTTTGGGTGTTAGAGGATCACTGTGCATTATTTGCTGTAAGAGGGACACTGAAATGCCTTCTGTACTGTTTCTGTACCAGCTCACAAATACAGTCTGGTTAAAAATTCTGTAATTACTAACTCTATGTGTCAACAAGTATGCCAAAAGCATTAGAATGAATCCTCTTTAAGGACCACTTTCTATGCTTATTAAACCTGGCAAAGTGCTGAACAAACAAAAATATACAGACACATTTGAAAAAATAATTCAGTGAATAAACGAATGACGAGTATGCATTCAAAAAATACTTATGGGTTGCCTAATTGGTATACTCTAACTGTACCTTAGAAGTTGGGATTATGTTTGTAAACATAATATATGTAAAACTTGTGACAAATCTCTTCTAACACAAGGACTGAGGTCACTGTTTGAGTGTTTCAACTCGATCAACAAACCACTATAGGAAGCCTAATGTTCTTCAGTTAAATGCACCCTCAAGATACTGGTACAGGCTGAGGTGTACTCAATATGAAAAACTGCACATATTTAATCTGAAGATTATATAACAAAGCTATAAATTCCGAAAAGTCCCAGTTATCATTTAAAGTACTAACACTCATTTATTCACGCATGGCCAATGTAGCACAGGTGGACAAGGGCAGCTTATCCTCCTCTCCCGGAGGCATGATTGCACGCTCTGTAGAGGCTATCTGCTCACCGGGAGTGACTTCATCTTTTACCCTGAAAGAAACAGGGCTCCCAGAAGTACCCCTGTGTCTTGACTTCATAACCACTATCACTGTCTTTTTCATGCTATGACCATCCTGTCGCTTCTCTCCCTAGCTCCTCTCCAGGCAGCCAGTGTGCTTCCCATTCAAGCCTTGAGGACCAAAACTGACCAGTACTACTTCCATGATTCCCCAATGATCCTTCCCTCCATATCCAGATTTGCAGGTTTTGTGCCACAACTAGACAAAAAAAGAAGGGATTGCAATAGTTATAAAGAGGGTTTTTTTTAAAAATTAAAGGGAAACAAAATGTGACGTAGATTCTGGTTGGCTCATTAACAGCAACTTGGAAGTGACCCTATCCACAAGCAGAGCTGTGATGGCCTCTCTTTCAGACCTGAGATGTTAGGTCTACAAGCCCTTTATTTTATAGTTTGTATCACACTTTTAGCCCTTTAGCTTATCTTCAGTTTTATGTTCTATATTGAATATTTTTTACCTAGAAAACTTTAATTTGTCATATAATACCCAAGTCAAACATCATTTACTCATTGTTAAGTAAAGTTAGTTGATCCATCCCCAGTGCTTCCTCAGCTCTTAATATGTACTTCCATAACATGTGTTATCATGTGCCTCCATGACATGTGTTAGCATGTACTTCTATAACATGTATTAATAAGCTCACACACATGTGTTAACATGCACCTCCATGCTGTGTGTCAGCATGTGCCTCCGTAACATATGCTAATGTGTGCCTCTGTAACATGTGTTAACATGTACCTCCATAACACATGCTACCACGTACCTCTATAGTGTGTTAACACATACTTCCATAATGTGTTAACATGTACCTCCATAATATGCTAATGTGTACTCCTATGGTGTGTTAGCATGAACCTCCATAACATGTATTAATAAGTACCTATGTAATGTGTGTTAAAATGTATACTTATATGTCTTAGTCCTTTTGGGCTACTATAACAAAAATCCCATAGACTGGGCGATTTATAAACACCAGAAACTTATTTCTCACAGTCTGGTTGCTGGGAAGTCCAAGATCAAGGTGCCAGAAGATTTGGTGTCTGGCAAGGGCTCACTTCCTGGGTTATAAGTGTCCGTCTTTTTGGCTGTATCCTCACACTCTGGAAAGGATGAGGAAGCTCTTTGGGGTTTCTTTCATAAGGGCGCTCATCCCATTAATGAGGGTTCCACCATCATGACCCAAGCCCTTCCCAAAGGGTTGGGTTTCAACATATGAATTGGGAGGGGGACCCATACATTCAGGCTATAGTTCTGCATGACATATGTTAGCATGTACCACTAGAAAGTGTTAATATACATCTCAATAATATGTATCAATATGTATTCTTGCTTCTAGGTAGGTGTACATGATTTAGTTCTTATAGACTGGCTGGTGGTTTCACTCTAACTGTACTTTATATCACTAAGAGAAAAGCTCCTATTTACCTTAAGCCATCAAGTCATACTACCTTAACTAATGCATGTCTCTTCCATGCATTAGTTGAGTAGCTAATATGCTTACAAACAAGACATGTAAGCCTTCATAAAGTTTACATTGTGGAGGATAGAAGTGTAATATATAAGTAGACAAACAAATAAACTAGTGGTGATAAGTCCTACAAAGGAAGTATACAAACTATGACAGCAATTACTGCGGAACCTAACTTAGATGGGGCAGTCAGGGGAGGCTTGAGGAGGAACATCTGGGCAGAGATCTGAAGGTCCAGAACGGACTAGTTATTTCCTTCCTTTGTTTAAACTGCCCTGTATCAGCCACCACTGGCACAGTGTCTGGAACATAGTGGGTGTTCATAGATAAATCAAAGAAAACTTAGAATATTGACCTCATGTAAAAAATATCTTTGTGTAGTAAATGAACGAGTGCATAAATGATTTGTGAGATCTGTATTTGGTGAAAGCTCCCTTCATCTTAAAGTAAGTACATGTAAATTGATCTAAATTAAACTTAGGTTAACATGCTATACTTTATTTTAGTCAAATTTGTATTTAATTAGGTAATTAACATGTTCTGATCATTTCACAACACTTTTATAGAATGCTGATTACAGTTCATAAATGAGCATTGTACTATGAATATTTAATATTTTGCTCATTACAAAGGGAATTCCACATTTTCTAAAATAATTTACAGTTACAAATTTCTTTCAATCATTTTTCTCTCATGGATTACTGCTATGTTTGGATACTATATCTTTACAATCTTTTCTTTAACATTCACGTCACTTAAAATCTCTCACATATAAAACACTAGTCATTTCTCAATTTTAAGCCACTTATTCCTGAAGGGATGCCCCTGCAACTGGTAAATTCCATTTCCTTTTGGATCTCAAAAGATAAGTAAGAATAGCAACACCTATGTTCTTCTGACAAGTCAGATGACCTGAAAATTGAATTCCTAATTAATATGCTCTGTTTAGACAATTACCATTATGTAAATGATCATTAGCATTATACCTGTGTTCAGAATTCATGATAAAAAATATCAAATTTTGGTCTTGTCTTGAAAAGTTTATCTAGCAAGAAGAAGCAGAGGACACAAATAAATATAGAAAACAAACATACTTCTTACTCAAGCTTGAAATGAAGAATAATATCCTCTCCTTGTATTGATCCTTTTTATCATTATGTAGTGCCCTTCTTTATCTTTCTTTATAGTCTTTGTTTTAAAGTCTATTTCGTCTGATATGAGTATTGCGACCCCCACTTGTCATGAAATGAAGAATAAAATGAGCTGCTTGTTTCTCCAACTCTTTGAAGTGTTAGCCTTCCCACAAGAATTTAATATTTTTCAATATGGACCACACAGATTAATCCTGGTCAAAAGAATTAACCAGCGATAGTATCAATTGTCAGGTCTGAGGATAAGTTTCTTAGTGATAGCACTGGTCTTCTGCAGAAGCCACAGAGTGGCTGGTAAGAGCAGAGAGGAGTCAACATTACAACTTGATCTTAAATGTATCTAACACTGTCCACCCAAGTGGACAAAACATAGTGATCAAATGTGTAAAAGCCAAGAGACCTGGAAATAAAATGTTTTGGCTTTTGTATGGCCAAAGTAATAGACAGACTAAGAAAAAAAATAGAAAGAGCAAAATCCAATTTAGTCAGTATACTATAAGGACTCACATATACTCTGACTTTCTTCTAATCACTTTTTTTACACATTTATGTTTGAGCATAGAATATGAGGATATTTGCTGGAGGAAGATTTATTGCTTTTTAGTCAAAAGGTCTGGAAACAGAAATGTGGAAGGAATTTGGAAGGAATTGGTAGGAATTGGGGAGTAAGCGAAAGCTAGAAGAAGTAGCCAAGGAAAACATCAGACAGAAGTTCTGTGTTATTTTTTAAAAGCATTATTTTTTAAAAGCAATTTGCATAATTGAACCATAAATTCTGTTGAAAACAACTGCGTCAACAGTTATTAAAGTCAATCTGGACCTTGAGTAAAAAGTACATTTTCTTGGAAACCAAAACCTCAATTTTCTTATTTGATTACTGTTTTTAATACTGTCAGTTATAGTGAGGTAAGAGAGCCCTTTATTCTGCATATCTTTCGTTTAATGAAGATATTTATCATCATATCAGGTTTTTCTTTTATTTCTTTGGATCTAGAGAGAGTTTTGGATATTCAAATGGTGGTGACTTTGAAAACTTTTTTCTTATAATAAGAATATTAATTCTTTGGGGCTTATTATGAAATTTTCTCCTACAAATGCAATACATCATGTGTAGCAAACGGAATGTCACATTTGAGAAGGTTTTGAAATTTATTGCTGTCAGGGAGCTGGTTTAGAAGTTAGGTTTTGTAATAAAAATGATAAGACAAAGCTTAAAAAAGTCTAAACTGCCCATTAAATTTTCAATGAAATGCAAGTATAGTGTGCTCATTGTTTGTATAAAGATGATTCCTTTAGAGAATTGTGTATACTTCATGAATATTTGGCTTTTCTCCATTATTCACCTTCCTACCTAACTGGAATCATGCTCACATAATAAATTTTTTGTTACTTGTCAAATATGTCTTTTTGGTAAATTCTTTTTGTTAAGAATCTCTGTTCTTAGAGAAACATGTAAGAGCATTGGTAAGATACAATATTTCTCCTTTCATTTAATTCAGCCAGCAGCTTGAAATTTCTCCCCAAACAATTGAAATGCAGTCTTCCCAGCCCTCCTCAGGTTAGAGATGCTCAGTGCCAGTGTTTCGATAGCTCTCAGTCAGGCCTGGCAAATGGCTTGACTGTCTTCCCTGATCTCCCTTACAGTTGGGTGGGCTGTGTGACTACACTGTAGCCCATGGAACAAGAACAGAAGTGATCTGTGCCTCTTTCACACCTGGCCTATGAAACCTCCCAAGTGTGATCCTCCACACTTTTTCCCCCCTGCAGAGACTTTGGACGCCAAATGAAGATCATGGAGCACAAAATGGAAGGAGGCTGAATCGTAACGCCTACTTTGAACTTCACATATGGAGAAATAATCTTGTAGTGGATTGATGGATAAGATTTGAGGGTTTGCCTGTTACTGCAGTTAGTAGTACCTTAACTAATACATACATGTTTATACAGAAATTTTACAAAATTGTGACTTGAAAGGAGCAAGAGGCCATAGATAGAGATGGACAAAAGATAAATCATAGAAAAAAAGTTAGAAAAAACAGTGAATGCATAGATGAATAAATAAATGAATACTAGATACTATTATTATTAAAATACATATACTATTTACTTTCAGGTCTCCAAAGCCAACTTTTGATCCCTGGATTAAAGCATGAGGAGACACCAAACCGCTGGGTGTCTCACCTTCTGCCTTGGTGAGAGCTGTGGACAGGAGGGCTGCACCAGGGGAGGAGAGGAGGAAGCTCTCAAGACACACAAACTCCAAGACCTGGAGGAACTTGGCAGGAAAGAGACACAGAATTAGTAAGTGTTTAACACTGTTATTGGAGTTCTCATCTCACCAACAGAGAGAATGTAACATTGAATATTTTGAACACATATCCAATAAAGTAGGGAAAAAACATTTTAATATCTGTAGGTCTTGATTACTACTTTAATTTAACAGAAGATGATTCCCCCACTTTACTATTCATATAAATGTTATGTGATAAAAAAAATCAAGTGTTTTATGGTCAAATAGCTGTGGGAAAAGTTGAAAATATTCAGTTTCCCAAATTTATCTGATCATAGACCTCTTTGATTGTGGAGAACCTCACAGTGTACAGGTAATAGGAGAAAAAAAAGCAAAGAACATGAAAGCACATGACGGAAAGGTGCAGGCACGTGCCATCCTGGTCTTGCCAGCAAGTTGATACTTTTAATATTATTTATACTATAGACTGTATGGAATTTCACCCAACTTTGTTTATTATTCTGGTGTTCTCTGATTTTGTATTACAAGATAGCTAGTCATGCCAGTCAAAAGACTTTTCTTTTCATTGGGATCTTAGTTCCAAACCATGTTTCAATATTTCCAGGATGAGTTAAAGAAGAAACCACAATAACCAAAGTGCCTCATATAAATGTAATTGGTTAATTGAAGCAATAATATTGATCCATGTACAGTGTTCCATAGCTCTGCCCTCAGCATTTTGGGCCCTAGTACCCAAGATGACTTTTATAACTATAATAATCAGCTTTGTAGCTATTTCTTTGGCATCAGCTTCTTCTCTTCCATGTCTCTCCTAATATATGTCACTGTATAAATTATTATTTGATTGACATTTGGGCTGCTTACAGAACAATCCAAATTGGATACCAACAGTCTGGGAAATAACCTTGGGCAACAGAGAAGAGCTAAAAAGCAATTTCCTTGGTCTCCTACTGCAGCAGTGGAGAATCTGTTGCTGCCTCATGCCAGAAACAAATTTGAGAAATGAAGGGGCTGCGGAAGCGTTACCTATTAAGTTAATATCCTTGACTTTTCATACTCCCATCCCATGACTGGAGGGCTCTGCAGGCACAAAAGCAGCATCAACATTTCTACTTAAAATATAAGTGGGGTGGAGAAATCAGCTGCAGAAAACAAATACAACAAAGACTATTTGGTCGACAGGACACCACTCCATGATAATCATGCCAGAATTCTTCAAAGAAGACAGCAGTATGTCCATTTTAATGTATACATAGTCCTTAAGTTGAAAAATAAAGCAAATCTCTTCTTTGGCTGACTTCCTTACCTTGTGAAAGAGAAAGTAAAATAAATAATGTGCCTACAGAGTCTGCCTGAGGAAATATATTTATATTCTTTTGGTCTTATTCCTGAGTTTTTCAAGTAGAATTATTCTTTCCCCCATGTAGTATTTTTTTGAAGTGGCACTCTCCTGTTTAAAGAGTTGTTTTTCTTGGCCTCTGTGACCTGAAATTGTACTGTTTGGGTGTAGTTCACTTTAAAATGCTCTGTTGAGTAAGGAATAGAAAAGCACGAACACAGGGATATAACACAGCCATTATTTTGTAATAACTTTAAATAGAGTATAATCTACAAAAATATTGATTGAACCACAAAAAAGAGAAAAGAATGAAAAAACAAGGAGCATTATGCATAGATTTGTCTGCACTGTTTCATTTTGATAGATTCTGTCATCTTTATTTATATCCAATTTTTGAATGCTGCAGAACAAAGGCACTTCACATATGAAAATTTTTCACAGTCAGAATCTCTTTAAAAAAATTTTTTTTTCTTTTTTTTTGCGGTACGCGGGCCTCTCACTGTTGTGGCCTCTCCCGTTGCGGAGCACAGGCTCTGGATGCGCAGCCTCAGTGGCCATGGCTTACGGGCCCAGCCGCTCCGCGGCATGTGGGATCCTCCGAGACCGGGGCATGAACCCATGTCCCCTGCATCGGCAGGCGGACTCTCAACCACTGCGCCACCAGGGAAGCCCTAAAATGTTTTATTTTAAAATTTATTTGTTATTTTTTTTAACTGAAGTGTAGTTGATTTACAATACTATATTAGTTTCAGGTATACAACATAGTGATTCAATATTTTTATAGATTATAAATAAATTCCATTTGAAGTTATTACAAAATAATAGCTGTATTTCCCTGTGCTGTACAATAGATCCTTGTTGCTTATCTATTTTATACATAGTAGTTTGTATTGGGTTGACCAAAAAGTTCATTCGGGGTTTTCCGTGAAATGTTAAAAGCAATATCTCTTAATCCCATATCCCTGTCTTTCCCCTCCCCCTTCCTTCTCTCCACAGGTATCCACTAGTTTGTTGAGTCTGTTTCTGTTTCATTTGATATATATTCCTCTGTTTTATTTTTTAGATTCCCTTAATATTACTGTTTAAAATGGGTCTTTTCATAACCATGGAACATTGGGTTTCATGTCCCCATTACCAGCAGAGAGAATGGGACCCCACTTCATATAGCATCAGAGATCCAGCCCTTCCAAGGAATTTTTCTTCAGGGACAGATTCATGGCTTTGGTTACCTTGGTTCATAACTAGCAGATGTAAAAACATGTCACTAGATAAACTTTATTATTTATATATTACAAATAAGAAAACACATTCAAAAAGTTGGGTTTTAAATTCAGATCTCTAGCTCCAAATCCATGTTCATTGCCATCAAAATACCTCATATAAATGAAACTGGTTAACTGACACAGCCAAATTCATCCATATGCAATCTACACAGCTCTGCCCTCAGCATTTTTGGCCCTATGTGTCCAAGATGACTTTTAGAATGAAGAGCAGAGTTGCTATCCTTGTACTGATTTTTACTCTCTCCTACTTTGATGGTATCACTGTTCTGTTGGAACGATCCTGCTTGAATCATCTGTTACTTCAAGTCACCTCTGCTTTGATGATTTCTCAAGTATCTGCATGCTACTTTTGTGAAACTTGTAGATTCTAAAGACCTTCACTCCCTCCTTTCCCCCTCTGTCACTCTTCATCTCGTCTTTCTTTCCTTCCTTCCTTTTCAGCTACCAGACTTTCTTGGAGAAAAAAAGATATTGGACTGAGCCTCCATTTCCCTCAGAAGATAAAGATTTCCACTCTTTTTATAGTTCTTAAAAAAATTCTCTCACCCTCATCTATCTTTCTTTGTTTTAGTCAGATTTTTTGACTTTTTGTAGCTGTGAACCTGTACTATTTTCTATTTGTTTCTGTGTCATCTCTTTTCTACATTTTAAACAACTACAAAAGAAACTCATTTTTTCTTTCTGACCAGAGAGATTGCATGACACCCTCTGAAGTTAACTGAAGAACCAGAGATCTAGTGCACTGATGAGTTAGAATTTCTGAACTTAGACCAGTTGCTCCTATAATTGAGCTGTGCAGATTCACCTTCTTCCAGGGTTTTGCTCTGTCCTCAACAAACATGAGTACAACTACGATCATTGCTGCAGAGGGTGCCCCGTGACAAAAGCACATGGCCTGGGCCCTCCAAGAGGCTTACCATCTGAGAGACCTCATAATAAATTTCTGGTAATTTCCCTCAGTAGAAATAAGTAAAGAATCAATGTTTCCAAGCAGGAAACTCCTGAGAAAAATCCAAGTTATCTGTGATAGGACTGAGAATTGATTCCTTTATGCCTTAAATCTCAGCTCTTTCCTCAGCTTATTTTTCCAAACAATGGAGGAGAGTTAGGCTCCGCTTGCATCAGGTTCCCAGTCCTGATCAATCAGCTATGCCCATGAGCTGGAATCATATTTTACTATCATAAAATTTCAGGACAAATCAGGTTGGACTGACAGTAGACATTTTTCAAAAATATTTGCTGTCCCAGAGCCCTAGAGATTTCTAGATGGTTCTCAGTCCACAGCGGAGAGAGGGAAAGATAATTGAATGGGTTGTGTCACTCTAATTTTCTTCAACCAGAGTAAATAAGTTTCATGTGTTTGGGGTATTGGTCTACTGCTGTTAAAACAGGGTTTGGAAAAACATGGTTCTGAAATTGTCTGGGGAAACACACCAACCAAAGTATAATGCTGTTTAAAGACTAAGATTCTGAATGAGGTAGGCATTACCGAGGTCAATAAATTCAAACAGCTAATGGGATGTGTGCTACCTGAATAGAAAACTATCTAGTGACCATAATTTATTATTCATAGAGTGAAAATTTAGTACTAGGCACTGTGGCAAGCTCCAGCTGAGAGCAGTAAATGTTTTCTAATTTCTCTGTGGTTGTACTTCTCAGACATTAGCAAACATCTCACACAGGTGCTTAATACTTTATCTGAAAAATGGGCATACAGATAGTAAGAATTAGTCAATTTATGAAAAACACTTAAAATATTACCAGGCACACATCGTGTGCTCAATATGTTATCTTCTATTATTAGTAGCATTAATATTGCTATTAATAATGAAACAATTAGTCAAAAATAGTAACTTTAATAAGTGTATTTGAAGTTTGAATCCTGGCCAACCTAAGATTTCTATTTCATTACTGGTGTCTAGAACAAAATTTTCTAGAAAACATCACAGTTACAATTGTGTGAAGACTTAAGAGATTAAGATTAAGAAAGAAAGGAAGCTCGGTGGTAAGCCCAGTATTCAGCCCCAAATTTCATCATGAGGTATTTGCCATTTCCAAAGCAGAAGCTAAATAGAAATTGGTAGAAGAGAATCTGAGCAGAAGCTGCAAAAATCTCACAGGGTCAGCTAATGGGAAATTGAAGATCAGGTCCAACAAGGCTGCCAGATAAAATACAAGATGCCAGTTAGCTTTCAATTTCAGATAAAAAATTTTAGCATAATATGCCTCACATAATATTAGTAATTCAAAGTTCAAAATTAATTGGGCGTTCTTTTTGCTTCATTTTAGGTTTTTTTTTTGTTTTTTATTGTTTGTTTTTATATTAATTGGAAACCCCAGAAGGAAGGGCTATGCCAACCAACCAGGTTTCTGGCTGGAACTCCAGAAAATCTATACTCTAGAACTAGTAATGAAGAAGGCCAAGCCTCACAAAGTGCTTCAAATCAGTTCAATTGCTAGATGTATTAATGTAACATAAATTTGCCTTTTAGAAGGAGAATTAAATTCTTGCTAGAGAAAAATATAATCTTCTAGCACCTCAAATTATCTCTAAAATTTTCCAGGATTTAATTAAATGTTACCAGAATTAGCAGGAGATTAGACAACTTGACCAAAAAGGAACTGAGAATGAGAAAGACAGAGAGAGAGAGAGAGAGAGAGAGAGAGAGAGAGAGAGAAAAGAGAGAGAGAGAGTGAGGGAAAAGAGAAAATAGAAATATATCCACTGGAGATTATCAAAGATATACTCTCTTTAAAACAACTATGATTGATTTGTTCAATAAATTAGAGGAAAGAGAATTTCAGTAGAGAACTGGCAACAATAAAAGGAATCACTATGGAGAATAGTATGGAGTTTCTTTAAAAAAACTAAACATAGAGCTACCATATGATCCAGCAATTACACTCCTGGACATATATCCAGACAAAACTATAATTCAAAAAGACACATGCACTCCAATGTTCATAGCAGCACTATTTACAATAGCCAGGACATGGAAGCAACCTAAGTATCAATTGACAGATGAATGGATAGAGAAAATGTGGCATATGTACACAATGGAATATTATTCCGCCATAAAAAAGAATGAAATAATGCCATTTGCAGCAACATGGATTGACCTAGGGATTATCATACTAAGTGAAGTAAGCCAGACAAAGACAAATATCATATGATATTGCTTATTTGTGGAATCTTAAAAAATGATACAAATGAACTTAATTCTAAAACAGAAATAGACTCACAGACATGGAAAATAAACTTATGGTTATCAAAGGGGAAAGGGGTGGGGGGGATAAATTAGGAATTTGAGATTAAAATATGCACACTACTATATATATATATATATATATATATATATATATATATATATATATATAAAACAAGGACCTATTTTATAGCACAGGGAACTATACTCAATATCTTGTAGTACTTTATAATGGAAAAGAATCTAAAAAGAATATATATATATATAAAACTGAATGACTTTGCTGTATACCTGAAACTAACACAACATTGTAGATAAAATATATTTCAATAAAAATTTTAAAAAAGAAATCAGCCAATATTCTGAAAATAAAATTGTCATAACTGAGATCAAGAACTCAATAAATGGCATTAAGAGCAGATTAGACACAGTTGAAGAAAAATTAATAAATTAGAATATAAGAGAATAAAAAATGGACAGACTGGGGTCCAGAGAAGTACAAGGATAGGAAGTTCAGAAAAAAGCATAAAACAAAGGGAACACAGAAACAAGGGATCTAACATGTGTAATTGAAGCTTCGGAAAGAAAAAGAGAAAATGACAAAACACCAACATTGCAAAAGGCCAAATATTATATCAAAAGTTATTAAGGGCTTCCCTGGTGGCTCAATGGTTGAGAGTCCACCTGCTGATGCAGGGGACACGAATTCGTGCCCCGGTCTGGGAAGATCCCACATGCTGCGGAGCAGCTGGGCCTGTGAGCCATGGCCACTGAGCCTGCGCATCTGGAGCCTGTGCTCCGGAGCCTATGGGAGAGGCCACAACAGTGAGAGGCCCGCTTACTGCAAAAAAAAAAGTTATTAAACCTCATCAGCCCTCAAATAAATGCAAATTAATGTTCAATGTGATACTATATAGACATAAGAAAATTAAACAATTGACAGTATTGATTACTGACAAGGAAGTGGAACCCTTGTATACTGTTGGTAGGACTGCAATTAACACGACTTCTTTAGAAAAGTATTTATTCATATCTATTAAACTGAGCACACATGTTGTATTAGTCAGGGTTCTCCACAGAAACAGAACCAGTAAGACATATATACATATTTTTGTCTTTGTGTGTCTGTGAGGGTGTAGATGATATATATATATATATATATATGTAGAGATTGATTTACTATGAGGAATTGGTTCACATGATTACAGAGGCTAAGAAGTCCCAAAATCTGCCTTCTGCAAGCTGGAGACCAAGGAAAGCCAATAGTGTACTTCAGTCCAAGTCCATAGGCCTGAGAATCAGGGGAGCTGCTGATGGTTTAAATCCCAGTCTGAGAGCAAGAGATGAGATGAAATGACCCAACTCAAGCAGACAGGAAGCAAAGAGACAGGAATTCCTCCTTCCCTCTATTTTCATTCTATTCAGACCCTCAGTGGATTACATCATGCCTGTCACATTGGGGAGGACAATCTACTTTATTGAGTCTACTGATTCAAATGGTAATATCATCCAGAAATACCCTCACAGACACACCCAGAAATATGTTAAATGTGGGAGTAACCCATGGCCAGTCAAGTTGACACATAACATTAAACTTCACATATATGTAATATACCCAGCAGTTCTACTCCTAGTTATATATCCAACAGAGTGGTGTACATATGTGCCCTAAAAGATGCATAAAAATGATTTTTGAAGTTTTATTCATAATGGCCAAATATTGGAAACAACACAACAGTCTATAAACAGTAGAGTGTATAAAGCATGGTGTGTGTGGGAGGGGGGTGAATTATAACAATGCCTATATGCAATATCATGGATGAATCTAACAAATATAAAAAAAATTCTGATTCAAGGAGAACAGACACACACAAAAATGCATACTGTCTGATTCCATTCACACGATGTTCAAAAAAAGACAAAACTCCTCTCTAGTGTTAGAAGTCAAGATACTAACTACTTTTGATAGGAGAAAGGAGTACTTATTCAAAGAAAGCATGAAAGAGGGTTTTAAATTTTATTTCTTGATCTGTTTGATAGATACACAGGAATTTTTATTGCACACATTTGTACACATCTTGTTATATATATGTACATATGTGTGTATATGTAAAAATTATATTTTTGTAAAAGATAAAGTTTAAAAAATAGGCTAGAGACCTGAGATATGGAAAGTTTATAAGCATAAAAAATTAATGGAGAAAATAATAAATCTATTAGCATAAATGATAATGAAAAATAATAATAAACAGCAGCTGCAATCAGGTGAGACACCTGCTATAAGTCCTAAGCTGTGTAGAGGGCCTTAACTGGAGCATGACGAGAGAAGCTGAAACAGCTAAGTGCTGTTTCAGGGGGTCTCTGAGGAGCTCCAGTTCTTTATGTCTCAGCACAGAAAGAATTCAACGAGAGGCAAAGTGATAGATAAGAAGTGATTTATTAGAATAGGATGCTTGTGAGGCTTACAAGCAGGTGGGCGAGAGGGTGCTGTACCCTGAGAACAGGGCTACAGTTTTATAATCAAAGGAAAAGGGGGAGGGGAGACCACCTTCTTCCTCATTCTTGTCTAGTAGACATCACACTTCCATTATCAGTTCCTCCTCCACATTGGGCAGGGGAGTTTTCTTGTCCCTACAGGGTGAAGCTGGGACTGTCATGGCACAATAGAAATAAGCAAAAAGGAGGTAACATATGCTAAAAATGGCAAATCATTTCAGGTTTCAGTATAATGTCACCCTTTCCTTATGTTTTTTTTTTTTTTTTTAATGTGCATAGAGGAGCATGTCCTAGGAATCACTGACTTACTGAGCTCGCTGGGCAGGAAGCGGGTCTCATGTCACCATTGTTTTATTGTTTTGGGTTATGTCTCATGCTTCTGTTGCATGGTTTTGTTGCTAAGCAAGCCTGCTTGGTTTTGTGGTTAAGCAAACATGCTTTCTTGAGTGATCATTAATTTACAGGGGTTTCCCATACTTTTTTCTTTACTTACAATCCCCTAGTAGGGTTAGCTATTTAATTCCCTACTTTGTCCCTTTACTCTGTCCCTATCGAAACCAGTTTGGGGTGCATCAACTAGGTGGTGGGAATGGAGCCTGTAGGAACCTTTTCTGATTGCAGGTAGTCAGACTCCTAGCAAAAGTGCAGATTTACAAATAAAAACAAGGCTCTGCCAGGAGGAGCTGAAGTCCTAATCCACAGGTCTGGCAAGTCCAGCTGGTTGAATACCAGCTTATCAGTCACAACCACATGCCTAGATAACATAGCTGAGTCTAGCTCTCAAATATGAGGGAACCATAGGTATATCCATATGCATAGATAGGGTTTATTTACAGCATCACCCTCTTCCTCTGTTGTTAAGTGATAAGAATGGTTCAGAGGAGTTTCATGCTCTTTGGGAAACTTGATTATTCTATTGTCAAATCATATTTGTCCCGGAAGCCCTTCCTCATAACTGCATTTTCCCAGCCTTGTAAAGTCCTTCTACAATACTGTTTTTCTTTTTTTCTCTCTCTCTCTTTATCCTGAAACCAGTGTTTTTTAATCAATCAAGACGATAAATTTTGTAAATGTTTAACTGTGTACTGGTCATGTGTATCATGTGTGTACTGAGTTAAGCAAAATGGCTTTTAGTTAATTCAGTTTAACAAACATCAGTGTATGTTTATCTATCATATATTAGATAAAACTGAGATTTAGGTAAAGATTTAGCCCTAGAGAACTTGAATTTACATTGCCACTCAGATGCTCCCAGAGACTACAATGTTTTCTGAATTTGTGAGTTCTGCCTGTTTCCACTTTCAATATTGGTCACTCATGTGCACACAAAGCCCATTTGGAACACAATATTTACAACAGAAAGTAATATAAGTCTAAAGATTTTATAAATCTAATCTTTTGCTTCCTGATGACAAATTTTTTTAAAGCTCATAAAAATTGTTGGATCACTTTATTTTCTTGGCCTAACTCCCATTTAGTGAAGTGAAAGGGAAGAGGAGAATGTTAGGATCGTTCTCAGTTGTATATCTCTGTCAACATCTCAACCTTAGCACCACCTCATCAAGAACTGTTAATTGTCTGAAATGCTACTTGATTTACAAGCTAACAAGTTAACCACAACTCATTAGCAGTTCATGGATGCTGGTGGAAGGCACAAGATTCCTGGGTCAGAGACAAAGGACTTTATTACTCATGGCGTAGCAAAAGGCATGAGAATCAGCATATTTCCCCTTGTCCCAAGTCCCAGAGGGAGACATGAATAAGCCCAGAAAGATGGCTGCACACAGAGTGGTTTGCATTAGAGCAGAAGAACCTTCATCTTCTGTAATTGGTGGTATGCATGCACGCCCTTTGCTTAGAGAAACATGCCTGCTCTTTGTTTTGGAGCTATCTTTTCAAGGCTGTTTGGTATATAAACACTAAGAGGTAGCTCAGAATAAGAGAGCAATTAGTGCCTCTGTCATAAGACACACAGGAACATTGAGAGATCCACGGAGAATGTTGTCCTAACAATACAAATAAGAATTTGGTTAAAAAAAAAAAATCAACATTCTACTGGCTTGGATTAAAACTCTCCTAAATTCTCCAAATAATAATTAGATTTGGGAGACCAAGTCCGTGAGTGAATAAAAGTGATTATTTTGTATTTGACAGTTCATTGTTTTCATTGGGTGACTCACGAATAATATATGCCCAGCAATTTGTGCATGAAATAGAACTTCCTCTGGGTTGATGGTAAAAGTTGGTGATGAGCTTGGCTTGCTTTCCACCACTTCTCACTGTCCTTTCCCCCTTTCTTCCACATGAGATGATCCAGCAAAAACACACGAAGCACCAGGTACTCAGATCGTAAACTGAAATCAAACAGGGATTTGTCAGAGCAAAGGGTATTTCCTCAAGGATATGAGGATAATATTGAATATCTGCACAAACAGCTCAACCCATTCTAACCCCTGAAAGTTCCAGGGTTAAGCACAAAGAAGACTACACAGACTGCACAGAGCAGGTGCTGCATCTCCATCCCCTTTGTCACTCTGTTCTTTCACAAGCGCGGTGCTCCAGCAAATGCTCCTTTTCAGCTACGTATTATTGAGGCTGAGCCTCATGTACTCATCCTGAGATACTACACTTTGTATTTTGGATTTTGCTCTCCTTTTCTCCATCCAGTTCTTCTCCTGTCCATTTGGCCTGCGATTCCAGGCAGAGCCTTTCATCCAGCTTGGACTCAGCAGCTGCCCTCTGTGACTGTATAACCTCTTGCTCCAAAGCCGAGCTGTATTTTTATTTTTCACTATCCTCTCCACAGGCCTCCTGAATAAATCCTTCTTTCTGAACTTCTTCATAAAGCAATGGCCCAGATTAAGTCATTGATGTGAATGTTCATCGTAATTATGTTACTCACAGAAACATTAAGCTCTTTTCAGAGTTCGGCATGGCTCATTCTTTTTAAAAAAGTGATATCCTTGGTTATGTGAAAAGGCTATAAATGAGGCATATTAGAAACTGCTTGATCTGCTTGAAACTGCTTCTTCTGACACGAGGATATTTCGTTTGAAGTTGCGTTAAAAAACACCTCCTAAATATGGTGAGACCTGTTTTACTCTGGGTGTTTTCTTCCATTTCCCCATAGACGTTTTATGTCATGTAAATTTTTTCTCCATTCACAGAAAATATATTTAATTCACTGATATTTAAGTGTGTGTATGGGGGTGGAGGTAGCAGAGAGGGAGAGAGAGGCAGATTGAGATTCAAAAGTAAATTCAGAGGAAAGATTAAAAATAAAAATAAATTTCCTATGTAAGTGGGCTCTGAATTCATTAGAGAGGTATTTTCAGTATCAGAAAATGTTAAAGATTAAAGGTTAACCTGAAAGAATCTACTTCTTCTTTATTTTACAAATGAGGAAATTAAGGGCCAAGGGCACCAAAGGAGTAAGAGGCGGAGTTGGAACAGAATAGAATCAAGGATCACCAAGTCAGCGTACTTCCAATTTTACTGTGGCAAAAGCAATAGTCAGACAAGCATGCAGTGAAACGCTTACTGTTTTGAGTTCTAAAAAATGTTTTATTTTATTTTGAGAATATTATGATCAGGAGATCAGGGATATCCACGTCCTGAGCTATTACACAGCCTCTGTCCTAGAGAACTCTGGGAAAGAAAGACTAGTCATGTAGGGAAGCAATTATTTATATATAAGTGAGTCAATATTAGACACTGCCAAAGTAGGGCCTTTTGGTGAAAGCAGAGTTGGAGTATGTGACTCAGGCATGATTGATGAGGTAGGACTCATCTTCTTCTGAAAGTAAATCGTAAATATGCCTGGAAGAACTGGACTAATGCAGTATAAAAAGGCAGGAACCAGAGGAACACAAATCCTCTTGGATGCGTAATTACATATTCAGAAGAAAGAGAATAGGAGAGAGCAACCTGGTTAGGTTGCCCTAGGAGAGCAGCGGAGAGGGTCCCATACTACTTTTAAACTATTTCTACCTGTTGATTAATGAATCTAGCCAAGGAAGAAAATATAAAGCTTAATTTAAAAAAAATTCCTAGAAAAATAATTTCCTCAACTGGGCTCAGAAATCTATCTGTAGGTTTCTATTGTACCAGTTAAAAAGAAAAAGAGAGAGACTGGGGTAAAAGGATCCACTAGAGTAAAATGGTGCTAAGACCTGTTCTAGGCTTTCAGCTCAGCATGTTTTCACTTATACTTCAGAGTCTCTGAATGCAGGAATACGAGCAGGGACATTTCTCATTGTCTAAATCATCAGCATTAAAGTCTGCTGCAAATACACAGGATCTGGTCTGCCAAGAAGTAGAAAAACAAATTAATGATCCACTGGTCACAGTTATGACCTTCAGTTTATGAGCTTGTCACTACATTCCAAAACAACTCTCCTTCAAAATGATCCTCAGAGCCTTCTTTGCTACCATTTCAAACCAAGGCCATCCAAACTAAACAAATGTTAAATTAGCACATTCAGGAGCTATGAAATCCCACAGCTACCAGAAAGTCATTGAACACACTTGGCGAATTTCTGAATTCCAGTACAAATGTTAAGAAGACATCTGTCAGCCATCCTAACAGCACATTCAGAAAAAGTCCTCCACCACCCCCTAATCAGAGCAAGCTGAAATCAAAATCAAATCCTTTCTCCTCTTCCCTCCTGCCATTGAACTGTACATAACACAGACATAAAAGATGGACCCCACCTGACTAAAGAGTGACGTCATAATATGAAGCGAGCCCTCGAGGTGAACTTTTCAGAGCCTGTTCCCCCATGCACAGCCAGACTTCTGTAAGATTTGCTGAACAATTGCCCTGAGGTGGAGGTGAACTAACTTTTCTTCTGCCACTTTTTTTTTCACGAAACAAACTAACAATAATTTTCTAGAAAGAATTATTATTTTTAATGTCAATCACTTAAAACTGGACTAACCTACTAGGAGACCTGTATTCTGTTTGAGACAGCTATCCTCAAACTGCAATGGACATCTCTCATCTCTAAGGAGTGGTCTGAAAAGACAGTTTTTCTTTCCCAGATCACTTATAAATCCAAGAGCCTCCAGGAATCATGAGAACCTAAAAGCTAGACCTCTGCTGTGGTTTTAATCTCAGGATGGTCCAAATGCAAGTCTAATACTCATTTCTACAACCACGTGTGTTACTCAAATTCTCTGGAGCTCCACACAGCCTTATCACGGCCTCTAGAAGCCACAGATAAGGCACTTGGCAGCCTCTCCTTCCACCATCTGCCTTGGCTGGTGATTCCCAGGTAGCATTGGAGGAACAAAGTAGTGTGGTGGTTACAAGGCTCTGAAGCAAGACTGCAAAGTTTGAATTCTGGCTCTTTATTGCATCAGCTATGTGATTTGGGACATGATAATTGCTCTGTGCCTCAGTTTCCTCTTTTGTAGTATTGAAATAATAATTGTACCAATCTCATTTTTTTTTTTAAGGAATAAAGAAGTTTCTACACTAAAAAGCACTTAGAACATTGCCTGCTACAAAATAAGTGCCTAATACATGTGGGCTATCATATTCACCCTGATACTTAAGTGGAGAGGCAGATGCAGCCGTGTTAGTCTAGGAATAGTGGGCTTCAAGCACCTTCATCTGCCCAGCACCCCTTTTTCCTACTAAGTGTCCCTCCAAGGACTCCCTTCCACCCTCCATCGCCAGCCACTTAACTATCTTCCACTTTCTTGTCACTAAGATTCTCATGATTAGGTATCAGTCTTTCAGAGTCCACAAGACAGATGGAGGATTTAACTCATATCAGTGGGAGAACAGATGTTTATTACCGTACTCTTCCCAGATACTATATTTGCATTTTTGACAGCAGTCTTCTGAAAACACAATAGCATGACTTGTAGCTCACACACTTCCCACAGTACATGATCTGAGTCCACCCCAAACCTGAATCAGAATCTCTAGGAACAAAGCCTGCATTTTATTTTAATAGCAAATGTATTGAGATCTAACATACTGTACAATTCACTTTTTTAAAGTGTATGATTCAGTGGTCTTTATACACAGAATTGTGCAGTTATCACCACAATATAATTTCAGATCATTTTCATCACCCTGAAGAGAACTCTCACAGCCATTAGCAGTCACAACACACTTTCCCTTCCTCCCAGCCCTATGCAACTACTAATTACTTTTTAATCTTTATTGATTTATCTAATTCTCAACATTTCATTCAAATGGATACATGCAATATGTGTCCTTTTGTGACTAGGCATCATCACTTAATGCTTTCAAGAGTCAACTATGATGTCTCATTTATTGATATTTCAATCCTTTTTATTGCTGAATAATATTCCATTATATGGATACACCAAATTTGTTTACCTGTTCATCAGTAGGTGAACATTTGGGATAAGTTGTCTCTTCTTCATCTAGATTCTTGAGGTGGAGTATTAAGGTATTGATTTGAAATCCTTATTATTTATTTTTTTTCAGAATTGACAAGGAAATTTAGTTATTTCTGAAATATACATTTTAAAGAATTATGACTAGATAAATAACTAGAATTATGACTTATAACATTATACCAGAACATATAAGATTTTTAGAAATTTCATGTAATGTCTGAAACATTTATATTAACATATTTCCATACAAATAATTCAATGAAAGTTTAGTATTAGTTGATTTGTTTGTTTGTTTGGTTTTTTATACTGCCGGTTCTTATTAGTCATCAATTTTATACAAATCAGTGTATACATGTCAATCCTGATTGGCCAATTCAGCACATCACCATCCCCACCCCACTGCGCTTTTCCCCGCTTGGTGTCCATATATCTGTTCTCTACATCTGTGTCTCAACTTCAGCCCTGCAAACCAGCTCATCTGTACCACTTTTCTAGGTTCCACATACATGTGTTATTATATGATATTTGTTTTTATCTTTCTGACTTACTTCACTCTGTATGACAGTCTCTAGATCTGTCCACATCTCAACAAATGACTCAATTTCGTTCCTTTTTATGGCTGAGTAATATTCCATTGTATATATGTACCACAACTTCTTTATCCATTCATCTGCCGATGTACATTTAGGTTGCTTCCATGACCTGGCTATTGTAAATAGTGCTGCAATGAACATTGGGGTGCATGTGTCTGTTAGAATTATGGTTTTCTCTGGGTATATGCCCAGTAGTGGGATTGCTGGATCATACGGTAAATCTATTTTTAGTTTTCTAAGGAACCTCCATACAGTTCTCCATAGTAGCTGTATTGATTTACATTCCCACCAACAGTGCACACCCACTCCAGCATTTGTTGTTTCTACATTTTCTGATGATGCCCATTCTAACTGGTGTGAAGAGATACCTCATGGTAGTTTTGATTTGTCTTTCTCTAATAATTAGTGATGTTGAGCAGCTTTTCATGTACTTCTTGGCCATCTTTATGTCTTCTTCGGAGAAATGTCTATTTAGGTCTTCTGGCCATTTTTGGATTGGGTTGTTTGTTTCTTTAATATTGAGCTGCATGAGCTGTTTATATATTTTGGAGATTAATCCTTTCTCCATTGATTCGTTTGCAAATATTTTCTCCCATTTTGAGGGTTGTCTTTTCGTCTTGTTTACGGTTTCCTTTGCTGTGCAAAAACTTAAGTTTCATTAGGTCCCACTTGTTAATTTTTGTTTTTATTTCCATTAATCTAGAAGGTGGATCAAAAAAGATCTTGCTGTGATTTATGTCAAAGAGTGTTCTTCCTATGTTTTCCTCTAAGAGTTTTATAGTGTCTGGTCTTACATTTAGGTCTTGAATCAATGTTGAGTTTATTTTTGTGTATGGTGTTAGAGAGTGTTCAAATTTCATTCTTTTACATGTAGCTGTCCAGTTTTCCCAGCACCACTTACTGAAGAGACTGTCTTTTCTCCATTGTGTATCTTTGCCTCCTTTGTCATAGATTAGTTGACCATAGGTGCGTGGGTTTATCTCTGGGCTTTCTATCCTGTTCCATTGATCTATGTTTCTGTTTTTGTGCCAGTACCATATTGTCTTGATTACTGTAGCTTTGTAGTATAGTCTGAAGTCAGGGAGTCTGATTCCTCCAGCTCCATTTTTTTCCCTTAAGACTGCTTTGGGTATTTGGGGTCTTTTGTGTCTCCATACAAATTTTAAGACGATTTGTTCTAGTTCCGTAGAAAATGCCATTGGTAATTTGATAGGGATTGCATTGAATCTGTAGATGGCATTGGATAGTATAGTCATTTTCACAATATTGATTCTTCCAATCCAAGAACATGGTATATGTCTCCATCTGTTGATATCATCTTTAACTTCTTTCATCAGGATCTTATAGTTTTCTGCATACAGGTCTTTTGTATCCCTGGGTAGGTTTATTCCTAGGTATTTTATTCTTTTTGTTGCAAAGGTAAATGAGAGTGTTTCCATAATTTCTGTTTCAGATATTTCATCATTAGTGTATAGGAATGAAAGAGATTCCTGCACATTAATTTTGTATCCTGCAACTTTACCAAATTCATTGATTAGCTCTAGTAGTTTTCTGCTGGCATTTTGAGGATTCTCTATGTATAGTATCATGTCATCTGCAAACAGTGACACTTTTACTTCTTCTTTTCCCATTTGTATTCCTTTTATTTCTTTTTCTTCTCTGATTTCTGTGGGTAGGACTTCCAAAACTATGTTGAATACTAGTGGGGAGAGTGGACATCCTTGTCTTTTTCCTGATCTTAGAGGAAATGCTTTCAGTTTTTCACCATTGAGAATGATGTTTGCTGTGTGTTTGTCATATATAGCCTTTATTATGTTGAGGTAGGTTCCCACTATGCCCTCTTTCTGGGGAGTTTTTATCATAAATGAGTGTTGAATTTTGTCAAAAGCTTTTTCTACAACTATTGAGATGATCATATGGTTTTTATTCTTCAGCTTGTTAATATGAGGTATCACATGGATTGATTTGCCTATATTGAAGAATTCTTTTTTTTTTTTTTTTTGTGGTACGTGGGCCTCTCACTGTTGCGGCCTCTCCCGTTGCGGAGCACAGGCTCCGGACATGCAGGCATGGCCATGGCTCATGGGACCAGCTGCTCTGCGGCATGTGTGATCTTCCCAGACCAGGGCATGAACTCGTGTCCCCTGCATCGGCAGGCAGACTCTCAACAACTGTGCCACCAGGGAAGCCCCTATATTGAAGAATTCTTGCATCCCTGGGATAAATCCCACTTGATCGTGGTGTATGATCCTTTTAATGTGTTGTTGGATTCTGTTTGCTAGTATTTTGTTGAGGATTTTTGCATCTATATTCATCAGTGACATTGGTCTGTAATTTTCTTTTTTTGTAATATCTTTGTCTGGTTTTGGTATCAGGGTGATGGTGGCTTCATAGAATGAGTTTGAGAGTGTTCCTTCCTCTGTAATTTTTGGAAGAGTTTGAGAAGGATAGGTGTTAGCTCTTCTCTAAATGTTTGATAGAATTCACCTGTGAAGGCATCTGGTCCTGGTCTTTGTTGGAAGATTTTTAATCACAGGAAGATTTTTAATCACAGTTTCAATTTCATTCTTGTGATTGGTCTCTTCATATTTTCTGTTTCTTCCTTATTCAGTCTTGGAAGGTTATACCTTTCTAAGAATTTCTCCATTTATTTCAGGTTGTCCATTTTATTGGCATAGAGTTGCCTGTAGTAGTCTCCTAGGATGCTTTGTATTTCTGTGGTGTCTCTTGTAACTTCTCCTTTTTCATTTCTAATTTTATTGATTTGAGTTTTCTCCCTCTTTTTCTTGATGAGTCTGGCTAATGGTTTATCAATTTTGTTTATCTTCTCAAAGAACCAGCTTTTAGTTTTATTGATCTTTGCTTTGTTTTCTTTGTTCCTATTTCATTTATTTTTGCTCTGATCTTTATGATTTCTTTCCTTCTGCTAACTTTGGGTTTTGTTTGTTCTTCTGTCTCTAGTTCCTTTAGGTGTAAGGTTAGAATGTTTACTTGAGATTTTTCTTGTTCCTTGAGGTAGGCTTCTATAGCTATAAACTTCCCTCTTAGAACTGCTTTTGCTGCATCACAAAGGTTTTGGATGGTCGTGTTTTCATTGTAATTTGTCTCTAGGTATTTTTTGATTTCCTATTTGGTTTCTTCAGTGATCTCTTGGTTATTTAGTAACGTATTGTTTAGCCTCCAAGTGTTTGTGTTTTTTATGTGTTTTCCCTGTAATTGATTTCTAATCTCATAGCATTGTGGTCAGAAAAGATGCTTGATTTGATTTCAATTTTCTTAATTTTACTGAGGCTTGATTTGTGACCCAAGATGCGATCTATCCTGGAGAATGTTCTGTGTGCACTTGAGAAGAATGTGTAATCTACTGTTTTTGGATGGAATGTCCTATAAATATCAATTAAATCTATCTGGTCTATGGTGTCATTTATAGCTTCTCTTTCCTTATTTATTTTCATTTTGGATGATCTGTCCATTTGTGTAAGTGAGGTGTTAAAGTCTCCAACTATTATTGTGTTACTGTCAATTTCCTCTTTTATAGCTGTTAGCAGTTGCCATATGGATTGAGGTGCTCCTATGTTGGGTGCATATATATTTATAATTGTTATATGTTCTTCTTAGATTGATCCCTTGATCACTATGTAGTGTCCTTCCTTGTCTCTTGTAACATTCTTTATTTTAAAGTGTATTTTATCTGATATGAGTATAACTACTACAGCTTTCTTTTGATTTCCATTGCATGGAATATCTTTTTCCATTCCCTCACTTTCAGTCTGTATGTTTCCCTAGGTCTGAAGTGGGTCTCTTGTAGACAGCATATATATGGGTCTTGTTTTTGCGTCCATTCATCAAGCCTGTATCTTTTGGTTGGAGCATTTAATCCATTCATGTTTAAAGTAATTATCAATATGTATGTTCCTATGACCATTTTCTTAATTGTTTTGGGTTTGTTTTTGTAGATCCTTTTCTTCTCTTGTATTTTCCACTTAGAGAAGTTCCTTTAGCATCTGTTGTAGAGCTGGTTTGGTGGTGCTGAATTCTCTTAGCTTTTGATTGTCTGTAAAACTTTTGATTTCTCCATTGAATATGAATGAGAACCTTGCTGAGTAGAGTAATCTTGGTTGTAGGTTCTTCCCTTTCATTACTTTAAGTATATCATGCCACCCCCTTCTTGCTTGTACAGTTTCTGCTGAGAAATCAGCTTTTAACCTTATGGGAGTTCCCTTGTATGTTGTCATTTTTCCCTTGCTGCTTTCAATAATTTTTCTTTGTCTTTAATTTTTGCCAATTTGATTACTGTGTGCCTTGGCATGTGTCTCCTTTGGTTTATCCTGTATAGGACTCACTGCACTTCCTTGACTTGGGTGGCTATTTCATTTCCCATGTTAGGGAAGTTTTCAACTATAATCTCTTCAAATATTTTCTCTGGTCCTTTCTCTCTCTCTTCTCCTTCTGGGACCTCTATAATGCGAATGTTGTTGCGTTTAATGTTGTCTCAGAGGTCTCTTAGGCTGTCTTCATTTCTTTTCATTTTTTTTTTCTTTATTCTGTTCTGCAGCAGTGAATTCCACCATTCTATCTTCCCAGTCACTTATCTGTTCTTCTTCCTCAGTTATTCTGCTATTGATTCCTTCTAGTGTAGTTTTCATTTCAGTTATCGTATTGCTCATCTCTGTTTGTTTAATTCTTCTAGGTCTTTGTTAAACATTTCTTGCATCTTCTTGATCTTTGCCTCCATTCTTTTGCCGAGGTCCTGGATCACCTTCACTACCATTATTCTGAATTCTTTTTCTGGAAGATTGCCTATATCCACTTCATTTAGTTGTTTTTCTGGGATTTTATCTTGTTCCTTCATCTGGTATATAGCCCTCTGCCTTTTCATCTTGTCTGTCTTTCTGTTGAATGTGGTTTTTGTTCCACAGTCTGCAGGATTGTAGTTCTTCTTGCTTCTGCTGTATGCCCTCTGGTGGATGAGGCTATCTAAGAGGCTTGATGGGAGGGACTCATGGTGGGTAGAGCTGACTGTTGCTCTGGTGGGAAGAGCTCAGTAAAACTTTAATCCACTTGACTGTTGATGAGTGGGGCTGTGTTCCCTCCATGTTGGTTGTTTGGCCTGAGGCAACCCAACACTGGAACCTACCTGGGCTCTTTGGTGGGGTTAATGACAGACTCTGGGAGGGCTCACACTAAGGAGTACTTCCCAGAACTTCTGCTGCCAGTGTCCTTGTCCCTATGGTGAAACAGAGCCACCCTCTGCCTCTGCAGGAGACCCTCCAGCATTAGCAGGTAGGTCTGGTTCAGTCTCCCCCAGGATCACTGCTCATTCCCCTGGGTCCCAATGTTCACACTACTTTGTGTGTGTCCTACAAGAGTGGAGTCTCTGTTTCCCCCAGTTCTGTCTAAGTCCTGCAATCAATTCCCACTAGGCTTCAAAGTCTGATTCTCTAGCAATTCCTCCTCCCATTGCTGGACACCCAGGTTGGGAAGCCTGTTGTGGGCCTCAGAACCTTCCCTCCAGTGGGTGGCCTTCTGTGGCATAAGTGTTCACCAGTCTGTGAGTCACCCACCCACCAGTTATGGGATTTGATTTTACTGTGATTGCACCCCTCCTATCATCTCATTGTGGCTTTTCCTTTGTCTGTGGATGTGGGGTATCCTTTTTGGTGAGTTCCAGTGTCTTCCTGTCGGTGATTGTCCAGCAGCTAGTTGTGATTCTGGTGTTCTTGCAAGAGGGAGTGAGAGCATGTCCTTCTACTCCACCATCTTGGTTCCTCCTCTTCTCCTTATTCATTTTCATACAGTCATTTATAGCTATAAATTGCACTCTAAGCACTGCTGTAACTGCATCCCATAAATTTTGGTATGTTGTGTTTTCATTTCCATTCGTCCCAAAGTATTTTTTAATTTCATTCATGATTTCTTCTTTAACCCATTGATTATTTAACATTGTGTTTAAATTCCACATATTTGTAAGTTTTCCAAGTTTCCTTCTGTTAGTGATTTCTAATTTTATTCCATTGTGCTTGGAGAACATACTTTATATGATTTCAAGTCCCTTAAGGTCTGATGGGACATGGACCTGATTTTCCAGGGAATATAAAACTTATAAATGATAATTTTTAAATGAACAAAATATATTGAAATTTTTGGCAAAAGAGAATAAATATGATGGATCTATTCATAAGGCAGAAGGCTTATGAAACTTTTTATTGTAACTTGTTACATGGATGATATGCAAAGAGAGCAAAAGTTGAATTTATATTTTCTGTCAAAAATGCAGGGGTTTTTGTGCCCGTATAGCAGAGGTTCTTTTTAATACCAAAGTACTTTGTTATGCTCTACACTTTTGACATATTCTTAAATCATTTTAACAAAATTTCCTAAAAAATCATTGTAGCTTACTTAAATTTTTTTTTTTTTTTTAATTTTTGGCTATGTTCGGTCTTTGTTGCTATGCACAGGCTTTTCTCTGGTTGCTGCAAGCGGGGGTTACTCTTTGTTGTGGTGCATGGGATTCTCATTGCAGTGGCTTCTCTTTGTTTTGGAGCATGGGCTCCA
This sequence comes from Stenella coeruleoalba, assembly GCF_951394435.1. NCBI lineage: Eukaryota > Metazoa > Chordata > Mammalia > Artiodactyla > Delphinidae > Stenella > Stenella coeruleoalba. The sequence continues at coordinate 116,491,339 of NC_137149.1, forward strand.
GGCACACAGCCTTCTGTAGTTGTGGCATTTGGGCTCAGTAGTTGTGGCTCTCAGGCTCTAGAGTGCAGGCTCAGTAGTTGTGGCGCACTGGCTTAGTTGCTCCACAGCATATGGGATCTTCCTGGACCAGGGTTCGAACCCATGTCCCCTGCATTGGCAGGTGGATTCTTAACCACTGCACCCCCAGGGAATCCCCATGTAACTTACTTTTAAAAATGTATTTCCTATAACTATTTCTTGCCTTCAGATTCTAGTGAAATATGTGCATGTCTTGATTCCTCTAAATACTCATTGATTTTGCTATTATCTAATTTATACCCTGATTTAAATTAAAACAAAGAGCAAAGATATTTTACTTTTTAAATTATTTTATATTATTTTAAAAATTATTTTGGCTGCATTTTATCTTCATTGCTGTGCGCGGGCTTTCTCTAGTTGCAGTGAGTTGGGGCTACTCTTCATTGTGATGCACGTGCCTCTCATTGTGGTGGCTTCTCTTGTTGTGGAGCACAAGCTCTAGGCACACGGGCTTCAGTAGTTCCAGCACACGGGCTCAATAGTTGCAGCACATGGGCTCTAGGGCACATGGGCTTCAGTAGTTTTGGCACGCGGGCTCAATAGTTTTGGCTTGCGGGCTTAGTTTCTCCACAGCATGTGGGATCTTCCTGAACCAGGGATGAAAACTGTGTCTCCTGCACTGGCAGGCAGATTCTTAACCACTGCACCACCAGGGAAGTCCCAGATTGTTAAAATATATAAAATATCTTTGGTTTTCCTAAATGACCATTAATAACACAAAAATTTGCTTTTTCATTTTATAGAAAGTACATAATAGGAATAATCAGGCTTGCTTGGCCTCTCCAAATTTTAATTATCTCTACTCTATTGTGAGACATTTCTTGTTTACCAAATTTAGGATGAAAACTAATCTGAAAATTAAAAGAGAAGTTCAGCTTTCCCAGTTTAATTACTAGTAAAATATGCTAACAAAATATGTTTCAATGACTGTGTACTTTTCAGATTAAAAAAAATCATACTCATGTACCTAATATAAAAAAATGAAAGTCCCTGGAAATTTGTTAATCCTTTCAGTTTTCATAACATCCTCTTACTTCCCCCCAAAATTCATTGATTAATAACAAATTAATTGTATGCTATAACTCAACAAAGGGTCTCACTCTCTTGCATTTCCATAATTATGATTGCCAGAGTAAATTAGCCAGTGTTGTGTAGCCATGTTATCCACACATGCAGACCTCATACTCCCCAGTAATTATTCTTTCCTTAGGAGTCTTTCTCTCCCTGGCCTTATGCTGGATGCTTGTGCAAAATGCTATCAATCCTATGATTTAATGAGATGCCCATGCACATGTCCAGAGTCCTTTCTCCATAGCTTGCTCCTCTGCAGTATTCTTTCCTGAAAATTCTAGCTACCTCAAAATCCTTGGATTCCTACTTCTGTCCCTTCAACTTAGCAAGATTACTGGTTTCCCTTTTTGTGCTACTGTCCAGTATTTTCTTCCATGAAGAAATCTAGGACAATAAAATGATAGGATTCATCTTTTATTCCCCTTTCCTCAGAGATCACAGTTTGAATTGCTATTTGTCTGATGTCTGAAAAAATTGCTACATATATAGTACCCAGATATTTTAGGTTTTTTTTTTTTTTTTTTGGTGAGAAGATAAGTACAAATGCTTTTACTCCATCATAACCAGAAATGGAAGTCCAAATAACTAAGACCAGATTTACACAGCCATGAATGTATTTCAAAACCCTAGACTTGGGCTTCCCTGGTGGCACAGTTGTTGAGAGTCCTCCTGCCGGTGCAGGGGACATGGGTTCATGCCCCGTTCCAAGAGGATCCCGCATGTAGCGGAGCGGCTGGGTCCGTGGGCCATGGCCACTGAGCCTGCACGTCCGGAACCTGTGCTCCGTGGCAGGAGAGGCCACGGCAGTGAGAGGCCAGCGTACCACAAAAAAAAAAACAAAAAAATAAACCAAAAAAAAACAACTAGACTTTATCCTTACCTCAAGGAAGACAATAATAAAATATTTTCTGAGTCATCATGTCAGTAATGACTCAAGATTTACTTCAGCATATGATACTGTAAATCTGTATCTAAAACCATGTGTGTTAATTCTATGACAGTGTACCAAACAAAAAATCTTTTACTCCCTGCCACTTCCACCACCAAATCCTGGCCCAGCTGTCTTACGTGCCAATGCTCATTCCTTTGAAGGATTTTAATACCAAATCAAAAAGAGTGGTAGGAGTGGTTTTCTCCACACGTATCAATTTTAAACAATATTAGGTTCCATGTAATTTTAGAGAAGCTAAGATCTCTGAAGAAATCTTTTATTTTACTGCAGGTGACACCTATTTGGTTTTATGCATTTTTGTTTGCTCAGTAAATACTTTTTGCAAAATAAAAAATGGGCTGCTATCAAATCAATACAGCAAAGCATTCGAGAACCAAGATGGATGCAAGGTAATATAACATTTTTACATTCAGTACAGCTGCTGAAAAATACTGAGTGATCTGGCATTTCATCATCTATAAACCTAACTTATGTTAGGTTCATTTGTTACGTTGCCTTTTATATCCCACCATCCTACCAGCCTGACTTGGACTTTACTATTCCCTAGAATTTGACTTCTCTTCACTAGGAAAAGAAACAAGATATCTGAAAAATACAGAGCTGGCTGGTGAGTCCACTGTGTATACCTTCGGAAGGTAGACATCCAGGGTGAAGATCTTGGATAGAATCCTCAAAGTAGGAAATAAATCCAGAAAGAAAGGAGAAGAAATGGCACTACTAACTAATAGTGATATTAAAATAAGTAGGGATATCAAAAAAGAAAAATATGAAAACCAAATGGAGAACATAAAAGGAAACTATATTTATAACATGTTAATGGATCAGAAGACTCATATTAAAAGCTGTCAATTTTTACCATATCAAATTTGGTATAAATCCCATTCATTCATAATTTAAATCCAGACAATATTTTTATGAACTTGAAATCAGAATTTTAAAATTCATATGACATGATAATGGCCTAAGAAGAGCCAAGATAAATCCAAAATGAATGAACAAAGAGAGGTGATGTGCTCTGACAGATAATAATATTTATTATAAATATGTAGTAATTAAAACAACATGGCATCAATACAGGAGTAAATAAATAGATCAATAAAAAAAAGAAAGGCAGGGGGGAAAACATATATATAAGAACGATATATAATAGTGTTGATATTACATATCAATGGGCCTTTCCATCTTTCAATAGATTTACCAGTAAATACCTTTGGAGCACTAAACTTTCTGTATGGAATAAAATAATATTAGATCCTTTTAACACACCACACAAAAATAAATGCTAAATTAAGATCTTGTTGTAGATCAGTTTTCCCAGAAAACAGCTCTCAAGTTTGTATGCAGGAGGTTTACTGCGGAGTGCTCACGGGAGTGAGAGAATAAGAATTGGACAGAGATAGAAATTAAACTGTGATTCAGTTGCAGCAGGTTTCAGCTAATCTCACAGGAAACTTTGAGGGCTCTGCAGAGACATTCTCAACTGAGAAGCAGGCTGCCCCCAGGAGGGGGAGGAGTCTTCTAGGGAGAAGCACCCTCTGACTGAGGACAATTCCTGTGGAGGGATCCAGCTTTGCAACTTCGTCAGGCAAAACTCCCGGAAGCGTGTGCCTTGTGGTTTAAGGGAGATCTGGGAAGTGTACTGTAGTAGTCACTTCAGTCCATCCCTCATGCTGCTCAGATGGGATTGCTCTGGATAAGTTCACCCCGTTGGGAAGAACTCCTCCAGGATTCTTATGAGTCTCTTCTCTTGGGGATACTTATAAGGAGGCCCTCCACTGCTGCACCTTGTCTAGTGGCCACACAAATACTCATCTCCTCCTTCCTCTACTACTCATTCTTCATTCCCTCTGCTCTGAGCCAGCACCACCTAGGGGAGTAACTTAGACCCTCATTTCTAAGTGCTCTGGAAGCTGCTGAGTGGTGTAGTATATAATAGGACCTGTGGACCTTGTGGTCACATGCCTATTGTTGCACCTCATTAATTTGACACAGTTGTATGCAGAATCCCTGCCAAATGGTTGAAACAGTCTATAAGTCTTTATAACGGTGCTGAATAAAGTCCTACATGTGACACAAATATTGTAACATTCTCACACATTACAATTGCTTCCATCTTGCTTCTGATTCTTGAGCACTCCCACCTGACCTCTAATTATTTGGGGGTCATATAATCTCCTTTGCTATCAAGGAGCCTGGTCCTACCATCAGACTTGGTCTACAGAGGACAGCCACCACTAAGCTTTTCAACACTATTTTGGCCTCTCTTACAAGTGCATTCCTTATTACTTTGATAAATAAAGTATATTCTGGACCCTCCCGTGGAACATAATTGCTGGTGGAGTGTCCAGCCTTGTGTGATATTTTTCCACTGTATGTAGGATCTCCTCTCTAGCCTGCTCACATCTTTTACTCCAGTCTTCCACCACCTGCAATGATGCTGGCATTTCACTTTCTCCAAGTTTTCAGGAGTTATCTGAACCACATGTTAACGCTGACTCTTGGGTCCTCATCAGGGTGTTAAAGCTTTGATCAGCTCGGTGCTTTGTGACCACCTACAGGGGTGGGATAGGGAGGGTGGGAGGGAGATGCAAGAGGGAGGAAATATGGGGATAGCTGGGTATGCATAGCTGATTCACATTGTTATAAAGCAGAAACTAACACACTATTGTAAACCAATTATACTCCAATAAAGATGTTAAAAAGAAAAAAAAAAAGAGCTTTGATCATGGGTAGCTGTTCCCATATCACTAAAGTCTCCCTTATCTGACTTTATACTCCATCTTCTTTAACCTAGAATCCTCAAGATGTTATAGTCCAAAACCACATTCCCATCTCCTGCTGGAACATGCTGAATAGATGCTGTAGCTCTTAGGTGTGATCCTGTCCTTCCCTCAGCATGCTCAGTACTTCCCTGGCCACATAATGTTATGACTTAACCCTAGTAACTGATATGATAGTCAAAGGATGTGCTTGTAAGGAGGCAATTGTTGTCTTGCGATGGAAAGGCCTCTGCATAACCTTAATATAAACAAGAAGCACTAGACTAACAGCAAGGAATGGGTGGCTTATTCAGGCCTAGGATTTTCGTTCAGGAGAATGTAAGGATTCAAAATTTTTGAGTGCATTAACCCACGTCTTAGAGTCCCACCTTCCCAAACACTGCCCTGAATTTGGTGTAGCAGACTTTACAGGGTTAAGAATTCAACTTTCTTTGGAGCTCCACTATTCTTATTTTTAAACTGTGGAACTGCCTTCCAACTGCAAAAACTGAGAATCTCTGTATATACTGCCAATTCAAAACAAAAAGAGTGGGGGTTTTGGTAAGCTTCCCAAGGGTATTATCTAAGGGTGGTACAAGGAGAAGGCCCTGGGCATAAGGAGAGAATGCATATCACAAAGGCCATTAGAGGAGTCATATATTTTAAGAGTCACTAGGCTACCACGTGCCAAGGTATATCATTATTTCATCTATGACATATGACATCACTGTCAGCCAGGAGTGGGTAATTCACCTCCAAAATCCATTTTAATATCTGTTTCCTAAGACCACTTCTTGTGCCAATTGTCACAGATCAGGTTCTCTGGAAAACAGATTCTGAAACAGAAATTAGCAAACAGTTGGTTTATTGGTGAGTAATTTGGATAAAGGAGGTAAGGAAACAAAATTGGGCAGAAAGAGAAGTTGCAGCAAAGGCCTAAATCCACCCCACAGAGAACTTGGAAGTTGGACCAGTCCTTTAGAGAAGTCCCAAATTGAGTCCAGTAGCCAGATTTTTGTCCTTCTGTACGAACTAGTAATAGAATACATGGCTATCTCTAAAGGGGGACCTGAATCTTGAGCAAGACAAGTCCCTTTGGCTGAGGATAATTTGGGGAGACAGACTGAGCTGTCAGAAGACAAGGCTTCTGGCAGATTGGAGAATGCCTTTAAGATAGAATCTGGGCTCTGCACCACAGCATCCACTACCATCCCAAATATGTAAATCAAACCTTGAATGATAGAGAGATAAGAATATCTTTGACATAGGAATATAAAAGAAATTCTTTAAAAAAAATTATTTTTTTTATTTTTTAGGGGATATATATTTTTTAACATCATTATTGAAGTACAATTGTTTTACAATGGTGTGTTAGTTTCTGCTTTATAACAAAGTGAATCAGCTATACGTATACATATATCCCCATATCTCCTCCTTCTTGCATCTCCCTCTCAGCCTCCCTATCCCAACTCTCTAGGTAGTCACAAAGCACTGAGCTGATCTCCCTGTGCTATGCGGCTGCTTCCCACTATCTATTTTACATTTGGTAGTACATATAAGTCCATGCCACTCTCACAATTCGTCCCAGCTTACCCTTCCCCCTCCTGTGTCCTCAAGTCCATTCTCTACGTCTGTATCTTTATTCCTGTCCTGCCCCTATGTTCTTCATAACCATTTTTTTTCTAGATTCCATATATATGTGTTAGCATATGGTTTTTGTTTTTCTTTCTGACTTACTTCACTCTGTATGACAGACTCTAGGTCCACCACATCACTATAAATAACTCAATTTCGTTTCTTTTTATGGCTGAGTAATATTCCATTGTATATATGTACAACATCTTCTTTATCCATTCATCTGTCGATGGACACTTAGGTTCATGACTCTTTTTTTTTTTTTTTTTTTTTTTGCGGTACGCAGGCCTCTCACTGCTGTGGCCTCTCCTGTTGCAGAGCACAGGCTAAGGACATGTAGGCTCAGCGGCCATGGCTCATGGGCCTAGCCACTCTGTGGCATGTGAGATTTTCCCAGACCGGGGCATGAACCCGTGTCCTCTGCATCGGCAGGTGGACTCTCAACCACTGTGCCATGAGGGAAGCCCCATGACTCTGTTTGAATTATGGTTTTCTCAGGGTATATGCCCAGTAGTGGGATTGCTGGGTCATATGATAGTTCTATTTTTAGTTTTTTGAGGAACCTCCATACTGTTTTCCATAGTAGCTGTATCAGTTAACATTCCCACCAACAGTACAAGAGGGTTCCCTTTTCTCCACACCCTCTCCAGCATTGATTGTTGGTAGATTTTTTGATGATGGCCATTCTGACTGGTGTGAGGCCATACCTCAGTGTAGTTTTGATTTGCATTTCTCTAATGATTAGCGATGCTGAGCATTCTTTCATGTGTGTGCTGGCAATCTGTATATCTTCTTTGGAGAAATGCCTATTTAGTTCTTCCTCCCATTTTTGTACTGGGTTATTTGTTTTTATGATATTAAGCTGCATGAGCTGCTTGGATATTTTGGAGATTAATACTTTGTCAGTTGCTTCATTTGCAAATATTTTCTCCCATTCTGAGGGTTCTCTTTTCATCTTGTTTATGGTTTCCTTTGCTGTGAAAAAACTTTTAAGCTTCATTAGGTCCCATTTGTTTATTTTTGTTTTTATTTCCATTCTCTAGGAGGTGTGTCAAAAAGGATCTTGCTGTGATTTATGTCATAGAGTGTTCTGCCAAAGTTTTCCTCTAAGAGTTTTATAGTGTCTGGCCTTACATTTAGGTCTTTAATCCATTTTGAGTTTATTTTTTGTATGGTGGTAGGGAGCATTATAATTTCATTCTTTTACATATAGCTGTCCAGTTTTCCCAGCACCACTTATTGAAGAGGCTGTCTTTTCTCAATTGTATATTCTTGCCTCCTTTATCAAAAATAAGGTGACCATATGTGTGTGGGTTTATCTCTGGGCTTTCTATCGTGTTCCATTGATCTATATTTCTGTTTTTGTGTCAGTACCATATTGTCTTGATTACTGTAGCTTTGTAGTATGGTCTGAAACCAGGGAGCCTGATTCCTCCAGCTCTGTATTTCTTTCTCAAAATTTCTTATGGTATTTGGGGTCTTTTATGTTTCCATACAGATGGTGAAATTTTTTGTTCTAGCTGTGTGAAAAATGTCATTGGTAGTTTGAGAGGGATTGCATTGAATCTGTAGATTGCTTTGGGTAGTATAGTCATTTTCACAATGTTGATTCTTCCAATCAAAGAAGATGGTATATCTCTCCAACTGTTTGTATCATCTTTCATTTCTTTCATCAGTGTCTTACAGTTTTCTGCATACAGGTCTTTTGTCTCCTTAGGTAGGTTTATTCCTAGGTATTTTATTCTTTTTGTTGCAATGGTAAATGGGAGTGTTTCCTTAATTTTCCTTTCATATTTCTCATCATTAGTGTATAGAAATGCAAGACGTTTCTGTGCATTAATTTTGTACCCTGCAACTTTACCAGATTCATTGATTAGTGCTAGTAGTTTTCTGGTGGCATCTTTTGGAGTCTGTATGTATAGTATCATGTCATCTGCAAATAGTGACAGCTTTACTTCTTCTTTTCCAATTTGGATTCCTTTTATTTCTTTTTCTTCTATGATTTAGCTGTGACTAAAACTTCCAAAACTATGTTGAATAATAGTGGTGAAAGTGGACAACCTTGTCTTGCTCCTGATCTTAGTGTAAAGGCTTTCAGTATTTCACAATTGAGAACAATGTTGGCTGTGGGTTTGTCACTATATGGCCTTTATTATGTTGAGGTATGTTCCCTCTATGCCTACTATCTGGAGGGTTTTTACCATAAATGGGTGTTGAATTTTGTGGAAAAATTTTTCTGCATCTATTGAGACAATAATATGGTTTTTATCCTTCAATTTGTTAATATAGTGTATCACATTGATGGATCTGCGTATATTGAAGAATCCTTGCCTTCCTGGGATAAATCCCACTTGATCATGGTGTATGATCCTTTTAATGTGCTGTTGGCTTCTGTTTGCTAGTATTTTGTTGAGGACATTTACATCTATGTTCATCAGTGATATTGGCCTGTAGTTTTCTTTCTTTGTGGCATCTGTATCTGGTTTTGGTATCAGGGTGATGGGGGCCTCATAGAATGAGTTTGGGAGTGCTCCTCCCTCTGCTATATTCTGGAAGAGTTTGAGAAGGATAGGTGTAGCTCTTCTGTAAATGTTTGATAGAATTCACCTGTGAAGCTATCTGGTCCTAGGCTTTTGTTTGTTGGGAGATTTTTAATCACAGTCTCAATTTCATTGCTTGTGATTGGTCTGTTTATATTTTCTATGTCTTCCTGGTTCAGTCTTGAAAGGTTGTGCTCATCTAAGAATTTGTCCATTTCTTCCAGATTGTCCATTTTAGTTGCTTGTGGTAATTTCTCATGATCCTTTGTATTTCTGCAGTGTCAGTTGTTGCTTCTTCTTTTTCATTTCTAATTCTATTGATTTGAATCCTCTCCCTTTTTTTCTTGAAGATTCTGGCTAACGGTTTATCAATTTTGTTTATCTTCTTAAAGAACACGCTTTTAGTTTTATTGATCTTTGCTATTGTTTTCCTTCATTTCTTTATCATTTATTTCTGATCTGATCTTTATGATTTTTTTTTCCCTCTGCTAACTTTGGGGTATTTTTGTTCTTCTTTCTCTAATTGCTTTAGGTATAAGTTTAGGTTGTTTATCTGAGGTGTTTCTTGTTTCTTGAGATAGGATTGTATTGCTATAAATTTCCCTCTTAGAACTGCTTTTGCTGCAACCCATAGGTTTTGGGTCCTCTTCTTTTCATTGTAATTTGTTTCTAGGTTTTTTGATTTCCTATTTGATTTCCTCAGTGATTTCTTGGTTATTATGTAGTGTATTTTTAGCCTCAATGTTTTTGCATTTTTTACAGATTTTTTCCTGTAATTGATACCTAGTCTCACAGCATTGTGGTCGGAAAAGATACTGAAACAATTTCATTTTTCTTAAATTTACCAAGGCTTGATTTGTGAACCAAGATATAATGTATCCTGGAGAATGTTCCAGGGGCACTTGAGAAGAAAGTGTATCTTGTAGTTTTTGGATGGAATGTCCTATAAATATCAATTAAGTCCATCTTGTTTAATGTATCATTTAAATGTTTAATGTATCATTTAATGTTTAATGTTTAATGTATCATTTAAAGCTTGTGTTTCCTTATTTATTTTCATTTTGGATGATCTGTCCATTGGGTAAAGTGGGGTGTTAAAGTCCCCTACTATGATTGTGTTACTGTTGGTTTCCCCTTTCACGGCTGTAAGCATTTACCTTATGTATTGAGGTGTTCCTATATTGGGTGCATAAATATTTACAAGTGTCATATCTTCCTCTTGGATTGATCCCTTGATCATTATGTAGTGCCCTTCTTTGTCTCTTGTAATAGTCTTTATGTCAAAGTCTATTTTGTCTGATACGAGAATTGCTACTGCAACTTTCTTTTGTTTTCCATTTGCATGGAATATCTTTTTCCATCCCCTCACTTTCAGTCTTTATGTGTCCCTAGGTCTGAAGTGGGTCTCGTACACAGCATATATATGGGTCTTGTTGTTGTATCCAGTCAGCCAGTGTATGTCTTTTGGTTGGAGCATTTAATCCATTTACATTTAAGGTAATTAATGATATGTTTGTTCCTATTACCATTTTCTTAATTTTGGGGGGTTTGCTATTGTAGGTCTTTTCCTTCTCTTGTGTTTCCTGCCTAGAGAAGTTCCTTTTGCATTTGTTGTAAAGCTGGTTTGGTGGTGCTGAATTCTCTTAGCTTTTGCTTGTCTGTAAAGATTTTAATTTCTCCATCAAATCTGAATGAGATCCTTTCTGGGTAGAGTAATCTTGGTTGTAGGTTTTTCCCTTTCCTCACTTTAAGTATGTCCTGTCTTTCCCTTCTGGCTTGCAGAGTTTCTGCTGAAAGATCAGCTGTTAACCTTATTGGGATTCCCTTGTGTGTTATTTGTTGTTTTCCCCTTGCTGCTTTTAATATTTTTTCTTTGCATTTAATTTTCGATAGTTTGATTAATATGTGTCTTGGTGTGTTTTTCCTTGAATTTATACTGTATGGAACTCTCTGCACTTCCTGGACTTGATTAATTATTTCTTTTCCCTCATTAGGGAAGTTTTCAACTATAATCTCTTCAAATATTTTCTCAGTCCCTTTCTTTTTCTCTTATTCTTCTGGGACCCCTATAATTGTAATGTTCATTCATTTAATATTGTGCCAGTGGTCTCTGAGACTGTCCTCATTTCTTTTCATCCTTTTTTCTTTATTCTTCTCTGCAGTAGGTATTTCCACTATTTTATATTCCAGGTCACTTATCTGTTCTTCTGCTTCAGTTATTCTGCTATTGCTCACTTCTAGAGAATTTTTAATTTCATTTATTGTGTTGTTCATCATTGTTTGTTTGCTCTTTAGTTCTTCTAGGTCCTTGTTTAACTTTTCTTTTATTTTTTCCATTCTATTTCCAAGATGTTGGATCATCTTTACTATCATTACTCTGAACTCTTTTTCAGGTAGACTGCCGATTTCCTCTTCATTTGTTTGGTCTGGTGGGTTTTTTCCTTGCTCCTTCATCTGCTGTGTGTTTCTCTGTCTTCTCATTTTGCTTAACTTACTGTGTTTGGCATCTCCTTTTCACAGGCTGCATGTTCATCTTTCCCTTTTCTTTTTGTGTCTGTCCCCAGTGGGTAAGGTTGTTTCAGTGGGTTGTGTAGGCTTTCTGGTGCAGGAGACTAGTGCCTGTGTTCTGGTGGATGAGGCTGGATCTTGTCTTTCTGTTTGGAAGGTCCACATCTGGTGTTGTGTTTTGGGGTGTCTGTGACCTTACTATGATTTTAGGCAGCCTCCCTGCTAATGGGTGGGTTTGTGTTTCGGTCTTGCTAGATTTTTGGCATAGGGTGTGCAGTATTGTATCTTGCTGGTCATTGAGTGGAGCTGGGTCTTTGTGTTGAGATGGATATCTCTAAGAGAGCTTTAGCCATTTGATATTACATGGCACCAGGAGGTCTCTGGTGGATCAATGTCCTGAACTCGGCTCTCCCACCTCAGAGGCACAGGCCTGACACCCAGCCAGAGCTCCAAGACTCTGTTAGCTACACGGCTCAGAAGAAAAGGGAAAAAGAAAGAAAGAAGGAAAGAAAACAATAAAGTAAAATAAAATAATGTTATTAAAATAAGAAATAAAAAATAATTATTAGAATTCAAAAAATTCAAAAGTAATAAAAGAAAAGAAAAATGAAAGAAGAGAGCAACCAAACCAAAAAACAAATCCACCAATGATAACAAGTGCTAAAAAGTATAATAAAAAAAAAAAAAAGAGAGAAACAAACAAACAAAAAAATGGGCAGACAGAACCCAGGACAAATGGTGAAAACAACACTATACAGACAAAATCACACAAAGAAGCATACACAAACACAGTCACAAAATGAGAAAAAGGAAAAAAAAATACATATATCATTGGTCCCCAAATCCACACCCTCAATTTGGGGATGATTCCTTGTGTATTCAGGTATTCTACAGACGCAGGGTACATCAAGTTGATTGTGGAGATTTAATTCACTGCTCCTGAGGCTGCTTGGAGAGATTTCCCTTTCTCTTCCTTGTTCGCACAGTTCCTGGGGTTCAACTTTGGATTTGTCCCTGCCTCTGCTTGTAGGTCGCCTGAGGGCGTCTGTACTTCACTCATACAGGACGGGGCTAAAGTAAAAGCTGATCGGGGGCCTGGCTCACTCTGGCTGGGGGGAGGTAGGGGTACAGAATGTGGGGGGAGGTAGGGGTACAGAATGTGGGGCGAGCCTGTGGCGGCAGAGGCCGGTGGGATGTTTCACCAGGCTGACGTGCGTTGTGTGTTCGCCTGGGGAAGTTGTCCCTGCATCACGGGACCCTGGCAGGGGTGGGCTGCACATGCTTCCGGGAACGGAGGTGTGGAGAGTGACCTGTGCTTGCACACAGGCTTCTTGGCGGCTGCAGCAGCAGCCTTAGTGTTTCGTGCCTGTCTCTAGTGTCTGCGCTGATAGCTGCGGCTCATGCCTATCTCTGGAGCTCGTTTAGGCGGTGCTCTGAATCCCCTCTCCTCACGCACCCCGAAACAATGGTCTCTTGCTTCTTAGGCAGTTCTAGACTTTCTCCTGGACTCCCTGCCTGCTAGTTGTGGCGCACTAGCGCCCTTCAGGTTGTGTTCACACAGCTAACCTCAGTCCTCTCCCTGGGATTTGACCTCTGAAGCCCGAGCCTCAGTTCCCAGCCCCCGCCCGCCCCGGCAGGTGAGCAGACAAGCCTCTCAGGCTGGTGAGTGCTGGTCAGCACTGATCCTCTGTGCGGGAATCTCCCTTCTTTGCCCTCTGCACCCTGCTGCTGTGCTCTCCTCCGTGGCTTAGAAGCTTCCACCACCCCCCCACTTACCCCCACCCCCACCCCCCTACCCCGTCTCCGCCAGTGAAAGGGCTTCTAGTGTGTGGAAACGTTTCCTCCTTCACAGCTCCCTCCCAGTGGTGCCAGTCCTGTCCACGTTCTTTTGTCTCTGTTTTTTTCTTTTTTCCTTTGCCCTACCCAGGTACGTGGGGAGTTTCTTGCCTTTTAGGAAGTCTGAGGTCTTCTGCCAGCATTCAGTAGGTGTTCTGTAGGAGTTGTTCCACATGTAGATGTATTTCTGATGTATTTGTGGGGAGGAAGTTGATCTCCACATCTTACTCTCCGCCATGTTGAAGGTCTCCCCCAAGAATTTCTTAAGTATAAATTTCCAAGTATAAAATAAAAGATTAGTGGACTGAACTATACCAAAAATTAAAACCTGGGTATAATTAAGGAGAAAATAAACAAATATAAATAACAAAGAGGAAAAATGTGCAGAGTGTATTAAAAGTCTTCGTATCCAGGATATATAAGAAACTGATATAAATCATTCAGAAGGCAAACAACATGAGAGTAAAAATAGGCAAAATATATGAAAGCTAATTTATACAACAGTTAATGTAATGTCCAATAAATGAGAAAAAATGCTTAACTTCATTAGTATGGAGAGATAAATTAAAACAATAAACCCCTATTTGCACCCATTAGAGGCTCAAAAATTAACATGTCTAATAATGTCTAGTAATGGCAAGGCTGTAAGGAAACTATGGCTTGTGATTGTATATGTTAACTCGTGCATTGCTGCGAGAATGTGAACAAGCACCCTGGGGAACGATTTAGCAGTGAAGATCAAATTGAAAGTGAGCATGACAAAAATGCCAGGCATGCCACTTCTAGGCCCAAGGAAAGTTTTGCACATGAGTACAAGGGTAAGTGAACAAGAATTTTCAGAGCAGTGCTGTAATAGAAACAAAGACATGGAAGCAGCCAAATGGTTACCCATTAAGAAATAAATAAATAAAATGTAGTTTACCTACAAGATGGAATGCTCTACAGTAGTCTACATCTATGAACAAGGTTCATACATATCAACAGATAGATCTTAATAACACCTCCACCTGGTTTAGTCAGAAGGAAGCCCCAGAACCTCGTGTGCTCTGGCTGAGTCTCCTTCCCTGCCTTTCACTTCCAAGCGACACTCAACCTGGCCACTCCTATCACCCTTGACATCCCCAGCACTCGTCTCATTTATCCAGACTCCTAGCCCTGTCCCTCCGCATTCTCCTTTCCTATTTTTTCTGTAATATTATCACCATCTGGCTTAATACATATTTTACTTCTTTATTTGTTTGACTCCAATTAATATAAAACTCCATAAGAGAAAGTTAATTTTTATTAATCTCTAACCTTAGCACCTAAAATAGTACACAGAACATTGTAGACACCAAATACTTATTTGTTGGATGAATGAATAATGCAGAATGTAAAAAGCAAGTTGAAAAATAGAATGAATAATATGATACAGCTTAAGTAAAACTTTAAATCCATTTAAAACAATACTACATACAAGTATTTAAGACACTTTAAATTGGAGTGGAAAAACACACTATAAATTCCTGATAGTGATTAACTCAGAGAAGAAAATGATTATAATGGGGAATTTGAGGAAGGAAAACAGGATTTCAACTTTATCTTTAATGTGTATTTTCTTATTGTTTAACAAAATCAGAAGTAAATATGGCAAAACTTTTACTTTAAAATTTTGTGTTACTTCTTTGCATAATTAAATTAAAGCAAAAGGAACCTAAGTGAGAAAACTCTGATTTGCCATCATTTACATGTGGTTGGGCTAATATTCCAAATTTCAGAAGCTAAAGGTGGTATATGTTTCTCAGTGTAATTTCACCAGACATAACTTCCAACTGGCATCGTCATCAGCTTTACAACCAAGTGTCTAAGGCTTTGATTTTTCTCTTTAAACTAATAGACAAAATTCTTCACTCCTATCAACTAAAATAAAAAATGAGTTTGATTATTTGCCAGAGATGAGCCTGACACCTTTGTCTTTGTCTGTGGCCTGAGGGTTAAGAAATGACCACACCAAATGCGGGGCAGTTTTCTCAGAGCAGTGCCAGCCCAGGAGGACTTGCCTGGGGGAGGCCTGTGGTGCCTGCAGGAGCTTGGGGGTGGTGGGGGCTGGGGGTGTTGGTGAGAGGGGAAGTTGCCTTGGAGTCACAACACTGGCTCTGGAAGGCCTCTCGAAGTTTCCCACTGAGCCTTGCTCCTCAGCCCATTCAGGGTGCTGGTATGATAGTGGTATGCTCGGGTTTGCTGTCTCCGGACTGAAGAGGCCAGGTTCAGAGTCAACTCTGAAATACAATCATCCCTCTGCAGCTAGCCCTCCATAAAATCAACCTGCCCAGGACTCTGTGGCCCTTTGGACTGGCTAGGTCTCAGGAACAATTCATATCATTCATCACCAAAGCAGATGTTGTGGGTCAAGTATTCAAGAACTATTCTCCACCAAGGAGCCCTTTAAATAATTTTCTCCAAATGGACCCTGTATTTCCAGGTGAAGCTAAAATCAGGTCTGGAAGATTAAGTAAACTGCCCTTTATTTTACTTACTTCTTCCCAATGTCAGATTTTTAAAGTCACGGAATCCAATTGTTTCATTACTTCTTAGTTCATTACAGCTTCACACTATGAAGCCATCTCCAAGGGGCCTGAAAAAGATTATGTACTTTGCCTGGTACATTATCAAAAGAGTTGCCTAACTCTGGGGAGGGGATGGAGTGATAATTAGCATTATCAGGAGTCCTATCAATCCAGTGTTTTGTTCTTCTGGTGCATGCAATTACCCTCACAGATAACCCAGCATTATGACTTCCCTGCACACAGATATACTCTGGGGATATAAACCAAAACAAGAATGAGAGGTCAAAATGCCAAGCTGCTTGGAACCACATAAAAACTAATTTAATAAATGCTGCTCAGAAGTTGCACATGAATAATCACTAGGGCTGTTCCATGTCTGCTTCTGACAACTTATGCCTCTGTCAGGATCCTTCTTTATCTGTAGAATTGTTCCACTGAAATGGCTTCTAAAATTACTTCACAGATAACCCAAGCATTATACTCTGACTTGATAATCAACCTATTATCAGCATCAGGGAGTGCATGTCATAAATTAGATGAACAATCCTACCAGAAGTCCTACTACCTCAAAGAAAGGGAGCAAGTGCATATATTCAACAAATAATAATCAGACAAGCCTGAAAAATGCTAAGTGTTTATCTTCCTCATTACATAGGTGGCTAAAGTGTAATTTTTTAAAAAAATGGCATGGACCTAGGTAAGCAATCTCCAGCAATATAATCAAGATGAAGTATATAAGAATTGACAGTCTTTTTTGGTAGACTCAAAAGTAATACTGTCTCAAGTAAGCTGAAGGCTCAGGATTATTTCTTCTTGCTCTTCACCTACAAAAAGACTAAGCAGTTTATTCCCTTATGGAATTTGTAATGCTGGAAAAGACAGAATGTCATAGAAATGACATTGAACAAAATAATACAGTGATCTTCTGATAGTAATATACTCAGTTTGAATCATGTTGTAGTCATGGTTGTAGATTTTCATGGATCCACAGATGTATTTTCCCCCTGCTGCAGTTTTGAACAGTGTTTCATGCTTGCAGGATGGCTAAATGAGGCAGTGGATGATAATGTGATACAGAACTATTTGGTTCATCATGGGATAAGATGCATACATGTGACTAGATCAGAGGAAGTGACTACGAGCATATGGAGCTCATGGGGAAGATTATAGAAAAGTCAACAGTTTTCAATCCATCCACACACACTATAGTTTAGTTAGTTTAGTTTTTATAAATTTGCAAGAAATAATTAAGATCTATTTATTTGCATAGCAATTCATTTCATTCAACTTCATATATCATCCTCTGCAGCAACTCCCACCTAGGGGTCAGCAGAAAGAGGCATATCATAGGGTCAACCCTATAGAGAAGCCACAATCTGAAAGAACTGTAGCAATTAATGAGTTGTATAACCAATATTACTCGTTGAATTAAGCAGATGTGCTCCTGCCTTCAAAGCATTTACTGTCAATTTTTTTAGGCAAACAGACATTAATTAAATAATATCACAATATATATTAAAAACTGTGATAAGGAGTATATAGGAAATGTACATGGAGCTCTGAGAACTTCAGCAAGATGATCTGACTTAGCACCATCAGAGAACCCCACTTAGCAACTGACCTTTGATCTGAGATCGAAGAGGCTTCTCAGAACTAAGAGAGAAACAGGGAGGTTAAAACCTTTATGTGCAAAGGCCCTAAGGTAGGAGGGAACAGCATATTTGAGGGTGTAGGAAAAGATCCTTAGTTCAGTTTTGAATATTTGAAATACAGATGCCTATAAGATAAGAAGGCAGTTGAATACAAGTTTGGCTCATGATCCTATAACCTTATTTATGCCCAGTCCCTCTGGAATACCTCACTAACATAAGCAACACAATCTTCCTCTTAGATGAGTGTGAAAACAGAGAGCCAGAAGAGAGCGTGAAACATCTTTTAAGTTTTATCCCTATAGTCACCTTTTTTGTGCATAAAGTGTCCTCTAACGGGTACCCAGGACTCTGATTTTGCAAACTTCCCTCTTCTTCACCTTCATAGGATCCCAGCTCCACTCTGGAGGGACAGTAGGTATTCCATGTTGGAAGCATCCATCTAGGAAAAAAGATGAGCAGAGCTGGATCTCCCTTATGATGGGGGCTTTAGGAGAATGTTTCAGAGTGGAATATCTGTAAGACAAATATCTCTGTCTCAATATTGACTAATTCTCATAGTAGGACTTCAACATATGTGAACTAACAAAATTCCTAAGCAAACAGAACTTAACATGAGGACACTGTAAATTTTATTTATACTAAACCACTATTGAGAATCTACTGAGGATTTTGCTTGTTTTGATAGAAAAGAGGTGGAGAAACTTTGAACCTGTGTGGTACTTCTTCCTAATGAATCAACGAGCCAAACGCTCTACAGAGAAACATTTCTTCCAGTCCAGCTACAGGTTAAACTCCTCTCCTGAGCTTTACTGAGATGGCATTAAAGGTGGGCCTTTTCAGAACCACAGGATGTGCCAACACCAGGCTTGTACAAGTACTTACAGAGGGGGTCTTCTCTTCCTTAAGTCTAAAGAGACTGTTCTTAGATGGTAGAGCTTCAGACATGCCAAGTGGTTAAACAGAAAGAAGAAGAAAGAGGAAAAATCCCCCAAAGTGGGCTGAAATCAGTAATCTGTAATTTCTAGTACTCATGTGTGATGATCCCTCCGAGCTTTACAAAGCCATAAACATCCTCATGGTGACAGTGTGTGAACTGGCTTACAGCTAACTCTCCTCCTCTCAGCTGCTCTGAGGAAGTGAAGATTGGAAACTCCTTGATCTAGAAGAGGAACAAAGTTGGGTGTGCCAAGGCCTAAAGTCCTCTCAGAAAACCCAGAATCTAAGCAAAACTGTCACCAACAGGAGCTGGCAGAAATCTTGGCAGTTGGGGTCTGGAAACAGGAGGCCAACTCCACATGATGGGAGGAGGGGTTTCTGTAGAGGAATGCTTTCCAGGAATATTCCAGAGACTCCACAAGTATATCTCAAATCTGAAGGCCTCATATCTCAGGCAGTTCTTTCCAAACAGAGGGCTAAATAGCCTCTGAGGGATCAAGGGTGTCTTCCCCTCCAGCCCAGGAGCACAGCAAGATGGCTTCTGCCCTCCCTCCCACTCACCACAGTCCAGCTGTCCTGTGTTCTCAAGCTTGGAGCCTCCTGTGCCAGATGGCCTTGGCTGTCCTCAGTTCATCTCTGGCAGAAAGCAGAGGGGAGAAGGATTTAGCTTTCTGCATTGAAGTCAATACATCTGAGGGTGAAGACAGAGTTGCCATAGCAACATGGTCACTGGAGTGATTTCAGACTCATCCCAGCTCAAATGCTGCTTCCCTGCTCCCTCTTAGCTGCCCTCCACACCCCTCACCATGTTATTTTGATCAACTAGATTGTGTGCTTCCTGAGGACAGGAGAAATATTATTCATTCCCATAGCTCCTAGAAGCTTGTAAGATGCTCAAAGAGTAATTTTTTAGTTGATTCCTATTTCAACACTTTTCTGGAAGGGTATTCAAAAACTGGTTAACATTCGCTTTGAAGAGAGGTTCCAGGAGTCGTATATGGAGGAAGAAAGAAGAGAGAATTTTACTTTTCATCTTATACTTTATACACTGTCAGAATTTTTGCCACATGGATATATCAATGTTTTTATAACAAGTTGCTCACTTTCAGTTTTATTCACTTGGTACACTCTATCTGTGTTGTAAGATGCAAAGAAAAAATAATAGGTTTTGAGGGTTTCAGTCAGAAAAGTTAACGAATAAGGTCTGCAGTGTGAGAGGGAAATGCTTCTCCAGAGGGTCACCACAGCCCCCACTCTTCCAAGGTAGATACTTCTAATTAATCATGACATTCTTTCCTGCTGGGTCCAGAGCTTACCTATAAGTCTTTTTCAACCCAGCATACCAGGCAGTTCTCATGAACTGAGCGGGAGTTCACCTGTGATATGAAACCTTGACACCATCTTCTGATTGAATAATTAAATGTATTGACAGCCCTCTTTGAATTGCAACTTAACACTAATGAATCTAAGTTAAAAACTAGAGAAACTGGTCTAGATGAAGACAAGAAATTAAAAAACAGGTGGCACAGAGCACAGTGGAATGTGATGGGATCAAACTGCAGTGCTACAATCTGTCTCCAGATAAAAACTACCCATAGTAAAAGAAACTTTTTTTCGAAGATGATGGCTTTAGCCTGTCTGGATGGCTGCCTCCCTGTTTTGGTGCACTCTCACTTGGGGGAAACCAGCAGCTTTCATTGAGCTGTCACTGTTTTCAAATCCTCACAATGTCTTTTTGGTAAAAAGACTGCCCTGAAGAGCCAGCATTTCAGTTTCCATTGTCATATCTCAAACTCTATGTGGTAGTCTCATCAGAGACACAATGGGGTGTTAAAAAAAGATAATCTTTTCAATATGTTCTGCTAATCCCATGATCACCAAAAGCAGAAAAATGCTGTGGAAGAAAAATGACTACTACTGGAGGCTTCAACTCTCTTTGGAAGTGGAGCAATTCATCTATTTGCTGAAATAAGGCCCTCCTAAATCTGCTGGAAATGGTAGAGGAAAATCACATTGCAATTCAATTCCAGTATAAAGGAAAACGGAGTATTTGTCTGAGAGGTCACAAACATATGACTTGCTCCAGGAAACTGGTACAATTGGGCCAACCTGGGTCAGGTTCTTGTCTGTTCTTAGCCAACTGAATACCTGCTGAGGGACCTGAACAATTCTTGATACTGAGAGAGGAAAACCCTAATATATTCAAGGCATTCAATTCAGATATTCATCTATTAAGCACCTACTATATGCCAGACACTGTGCTAAATGTTAGTCATTGTTCTTCCACCCAAAGAGTAAATAAGTAGAGAACAATAAAAAAGAGCAGAAGTCTAAGGACCAGGAAAAGGGAAAGGCTACATAGGAAGTCAGAGTCAGAAAAGATCCACGTGAAACACGCAGCTAGAGACACTTCATGGATGACGTGGCTATTAAACATAGTGTATTAATCAGGGTTCTGCATAGACCAGAACCAGTAGGAGATACACACACACACACACACACACACACACACACACACACACACACACATATATATTCTCTGGGAAATCCTGACTTTATATATATATACATATATATATAAATTTAATAAATATATAATTATTATATATATTATGTATATAAAAGTGAAACTGCTAAGTGGCATTTCAGGGGGTCTCTGAGGAGCTCCAGTTCTTTATGTCTCAGCACAGAAAGAATTCAGCCAGAGGCAAAGTGATAGATAAGCAGTGATTTATTAGTATAGGTTGCTTGTGAGGCTTACAAGTGGGCGGGCGAGAGAATGCTGCACCCCGACAACTGGGCTACAGTTTTATAATCAAAGGAAAAGAGGGGAGGGGGAAGTGACCACTTCTTCCTCATTCTTGAGTATATGTCACGCTTCCATCATCAGTTCCTCCTCCACATCAAGTGGGGGAGTTTTCTTGTCCCTACATAGTCAAACCAGGACTGTCATGGCACTATGGAAAAATTATTTCAGGTCTCACTACAGTGACGGTCTTTCATTTTGACATATCACCTTTCCATAAATGATTGTTTTTCTACGTGTACAGAGAGCATGTCCTAGGGGTCATTAACTTACTGAGCTCCTTGGGCAGGATGTAGGTCCATGTCACCATTGTTTTATTGTTTTGGGGCAGTCTCATGCTTCTATTGCATGGTTTTGTTGCTAAGCAAGCCTGCTTGGTTTTGTAGTTAAGCAAATCTGCTTTCTTGAGTGATCATTACCTTACAAGGGTCTCCCATATTTTTTTTTTTTTTTACTTATAATCCTCTAGTGGGATTAACTATTTAATTATCTACTTTGTCCCTTTACTCTGTCCCTATCACTCCCCCTTCCAGGTGTTTACCTTTTTATGCTTAAAAGGGAGCTAGGGGGTGATGACCGATCATTAACTGCTTCCTGCTGAGATGGGACGTAGGCCTGCCTGGGGAAGGAATAAAACACCTGGCTGACTGTCCCTTCTCTGTTGGGAGAACCATAAACTAATGTCACTTTCCTTAGCATCATCCTTTCAGCACTCTTGGATGTCAAGCATCAGAGGATGAGTCTATAAAAAGATATAAATTAAAAGAAATACAGCAATAAGCATTAGAAAAAGTCATTAAAAGAGATTATAACTATGATTTTGGAGATCCAAACCATTTCTCCAAAACAATTTCCAAATATGACCTTAATATGTTTGTTTTTTGCTAGGCCCAGAATCTCAATGTTTCATACTTTGAGGTCTACTGAGTCTTTTATCTCAGTTTATAGAATTAATCTGTTTTTCTTTAATTTTTGTTAATATCTTTTGGTGATAAGGTTGGCTTCTTTGTCCCTCGAGAGACAGAGTGACCCCTAATTTAGTTAACAAGTCCCTTCCATTAGAAAACTAGGCCAATCAGGCACAAACAGAAAGCAATGTAAACAACTGGCCATTGATGTTGCACAAAACGGGTCCCAGGAAAGTGTGCCCCTGTCTCTTTCCTGATACTCCCATTAAATATTTTTTTTTATGGTTGTTAAGTCTTCCAACCCCTTGGGTTAGGACTGACAAGGTTGCACCAGTGTCTATAAAAAATTCTATTACGTGGTCCACCACTTCAGTGACCACCTGAGGCTCAGAACTAGTTATGTAGATGGCATCTCTAGGCAGAGCCACTTTTGGCCTCCGGCCCCCTCAGTCTTCTGATTGTAAAACCATCAATGGCTGAGGGGTCCCCATTGCTTTCTGGCATCTGGGGCATTCCCCCTTCCAATGCCTTCGCTGTTTGCAAAGGGCACGTTGATCACAATCTTTCCTCCAGTGTCTCTTTTGTCCACATAGAGTACACTCGTTTTGCCTGGTGACCTGTGGGCTCAGTAGTCTGCCAGGACCGAATTGGCCCGGAAAGGCCGACCTTGCTTTTGGTGATTTTTGAGCAGACATTGCCACTGAAATCATTTGAGTCTTTTGTTTATCTCTCTGGGGGTGTTCAGCCTTTTCGGCCATATCCTTATTATTGAAAACCAAATAAGCCAATTGGTGTAAATCATTCATAGCAGTTTGAGGACTGGCAGTTGCTTTTTGAATTTTGAGCCTGATGTCTGGGACAAACTGAGCTATGAAACGTATAGCCAAAAGGGCCTGTCCTTCAGGGGAGGAGGGATCCATATTTGTGTACTTTTAAAAGCTTCCACTAATCTCTTTAAAAACTGCAGGATTTTCATCTGGTCCTGTTGGACTTTTTTCATGTTTTTATAATTGATGGGTTTCACTGTGAGCTTTTTCATATTCTTTATAAAACAACTAATCATATGGTCCCATCTATCCCTATTAATAAAATTTATCTGGTGATTCCATTGTGGATCTGCCTTGGGGACAGCATTGTTCCCCACCCGGTGTACTGCATGGCCCTCTTGGGCTTGGGCTGCCACTTGGTCAGCATGGACTCTGACTGCCAATATTACGTGCTGTTTTTTCTCAGGGGGACAACAGTGGGATAAGATCTGTAAATCCGCCAAGGTGAGATCTAAAGATCTCATCAATTGGGTAAACTCCTTTGTGAAAAGTTCCAGGTCCGCAGAAAAACTTCCCAACTTATCCTCTGCCAGACTTAGGTCTGACATTGAAAAAAACACATGAACTCTTATTGTTCCTTGATTTCTATCAGAAATTTTTCTTGGAGGCAGAACCATAGGGACAGTTGGTTGGTAACTTATGCCACTGTGGGTGCTAGCTAGGCTGAAAATGGGCCCCATGGGTAGCTTGGGATACAAAGGAGCTCCTGAATATAGTGGAGTCTCTCCTAACCCTTGGGTATGTTTCCCCCTGGGATAATAGTCTTGGCTGGAGAAATGGCTCCTGCCTGTGAGATAGCCCTTGTTGGAGCAGCCATTTCCATGGATACAGTGGCTTCCACTGGAGCAATAGTTAGCTGTCCAAAAGTTTTGTTCCCATGCCAAAATCCACCATGCAATTTAATCAAGATTTGTACTTACAACTTTAGATGTTATCCGTTCCAAAGTAGTCTCCCAATCAGGTGTTAATGCCCAAGAAACTGCCACAAAGGAATAGTACAGAAGGGGTCCCCAGTGCTGTTGACAATGAGCAAGAACTGGTCTGGCTGCAAATTGAAATAAAGGGTCAGCACTTGTAAGAGTCAGAGGGAGGGGAAGACTGACATTAGGGCTCAGGAAGTCCTCCACTGGCACTTCTAGTAATTAAGGGAAAAGTACCTTAAGTCTTGGAAGTTGATTCCCTTCAGTTTTCTTGGGCATTATGTACTTAAGAATACTTGGGGCTTCCCTGGTGGCACAGTGGTTGAGAGTCCGCCTGCCAATGCAGGGGACACAGGTTCGTGCCCCAGTCCGGGAAGATCTCACATGCCGCGGAGCTGCTAGGCCCGTGAGCCGTGGCCACTGAGCCTGCACGTCTGGACCCTGTGCTCCGCAATGGGAGAGGCCACAACAGTGAGAGGCCCGCATACCGCAAAAAAAAAAAAGAATACCTGATAAGAGGCCTTTTATCTAGGTTGGACACAGTCCTTTAAACGATTTTTGTCTAGTATGTATAATCCCCTGGTTATAGATTATGGGCATCTAATCTTCATCCAAAGATAGATTACAGTCATCAGCTTCAGAAAGAAGCTTAGAATGCCTTCTTAATAACTCAATTAAGCTTTACAATTATATAACATAGAACAAAGAGCTATTTGAAAAGTGAGTTTTAGACAGTAGGTATGGACCTCAAGTAGCAAAACTAAAATTTCATATCTATTGAAACATGATATTTTTTTCTAAAATCACCCTTGTTTTTACCAAATATAGCCAAATTCAGATTTATTTGTTTATAAAATGTCTGTTTAATTGATCACATAGACATGTATAATTTGTCTAATAAAGTTGGTGCCTTGATTACTAAAAATTATAGAAAGTATACCCCAAGTGAAAAAACACGTTTTTTAACCATTCTTCTTTCATTGTATGGCATCAGCTTTGCAGCCAAGGAAAGCTTTAACCCGTGAAATAAAAAATGGGGTTTGCCAGGGAGCCGGGAAGAGCCAAGTGGCCATCCTGGATTTCCCATAGCCCTGACTGTTTAATTTATAGCTACTGTTTACCCATTTTAATTTCTCTCATTTAGGGCAGGCTGTTGCCATGTTACAAGGACATCAGGATGGCAAAAGTCTGAAAATGGGAGGTTAATTTTCTTGCTGACAAATTTTACAAGAAATATAATATGAACTTACTGACTTTTAGTAAACTCAGGTACAATAGAGTATTATACTTAATGCTGATGACTCTAAAGACATGTCTGTATTAATTAACAAACAACAAACTTCAACTTTAATTCCAGCTATTAATTTAATATTAAATATTTCTCAAATCACATGAACCTGAAATCCATTTAGCTTAGCTTCTCTTATATTTAGAAATGTTTAATTTGTAAGCACTTACTATTTTTTTAAGCCAATGAAATTGAGCTCATAAACAAATTAACCTCAGCAATACTATCTAAAGACAAAAATACATAAGACATACACATATTCAGACAGAGATCTCATTGTTTCATTTTAAAACTTATTCATAAAACAGGAATTGCAATGCAAAACTTATCAGTTTATAAATAACAGTTGGTATAGTTAAGTTTATAGACTTGGGTTTTAACAGGGATAGACATAGAATGTAGAAGAAAAGTCTCAGAATTAAGAAGAGTATAGATTGCCAAATCCTGTCAGAAGCAACCCAACAGTAACATTTCTTCCTTTTCACATACCATTTCCCTTGTCACCTGCACCAGCAATAAGATCACTTCCATGTCTCTAAACATCCATACCTCTAGGCGCAACAGAGCTAAACTTGAATAATCCTTGTCCAGACCACAGAAAAGGGATTCACACTCGTCCATTATGCCCACTCTGGACACCAGCATAATTGGAAGTTCTTGCTCTGTACCAGGCACTGCTGTCGGCTCTAGGGCAGACCCCTGACCAATGCTGTGCTTCTGCCCACCTCGGGGGAAGAGGAGAAAGTACAGGACCTTCTCATGTGGAATAAATGAATGCTGGGGGAAATTTTGGAAACAATTTGTTGGCACATTTCATAATGTACCATGAGCAATTACATACATTTAAATTTTGTCATGCCAAGATAAAAATGCTAATGTAAGCATAAATAAATATAGCAAACTACAAATAAAACACAGCTGCACATATAGTATGGTCATACGTTAAATAATCATTTTAATTTCTAAGGTTTTAGTAAAATGTGGCATTAGCAAACAGAAATATCCTTTTCTTGTCTAAGCCTCTTCTTTTCTTCTACATCCTTTAACGATCTATTTCCGAGGCACATGCGATCTGACACTTCATTTGGGTTAGGACAGAAATCCAAATCTCGAAACCCCCTCAGTTGCGGGCTATAATAACTTAAGGTGGCAACTTTACAACCACACACAGGGCATGGAACTCGGGTCTCATTTCCAGCCACAGCCCAGCTGAGGGCAGCGTGGGGTGCAGAGGCGAGGCCGCTCTCCCTCACCCTTCTGCGCCTGCGCTCTGCAAAATGCCTGGTGACCGCTTCCCTTCACATGCCCTCTCCTCTGCCTCAGAGGTGAGCCTTGAGTATTGTGCAGGAAAGAGGGAGGCAAAAGGGTCTCACTTTGCCTTTTGAAAAAAAAAATGTCTTTCTTAACTGACTATTCCTCAAACAGATTTCTCCCTTACATTAGAAATGTATAAATTCTACTTTTTCCCCCCAAACTGTCATTTCTCCCCCATCACACTCATCATCCATAAAACATGATTCCAGCTTCTTAGAAACGCTAACACTTCAAATGACTATTTGATTTCTCCAACGAAAGTAAAAGAACTGCTGATATGTCATGTTTAATATTGATTTTTGCCTAATGTTTTGATATATTAGATTCTTTTACTTCTGTAACTTAAAACATTCAAGAAGTGCTTTTGAAATAAACACCTGGAAGATAATTTTTAAATGCTCAGCAAAGTATCTTTTTCAGAATGAGAAATGAACTGAGTTTTAATTTTAGTTCACATTGCAAATCAATTTTTTACTTTATTGTTAAGTAACAAACATTTTGTTTATTCAGCACTGTGCATGCCAGGATGTGAAAACTTCCTCATAAAATGTGAAATTCTTATATTTTCACCATGTGTCTTGTCTATGATTTATGCTCAGTTAATATTTAAAGTATATAGCAGAGTGTGCCCAAAGCAGAAAGAGTAGAAAAGTCCCATAGGATACTTGGAAACAGACAAAAAATATACCTCAGAACCTCAAGTCACTCCCTCACACCACAATGGTGGTCTCTCTAGGATGGAAGAGATGGGAGCTGTCCCTGAGATGGAGAAGGTACACATTATATTTTGGAACAGTAGCTGAGATGAGCCTGCGTTTCAAGGTCACGAGCCTATTTTAGCTTAAGTGCAGGCCTTATAATTTGCTCCAGGTATGAAATTGCCTTCTTATGATTCAAATTTTTAGCTACTAGTAACTAATTTATAAGTTGAGAGGGATAAATTTGAGGGATGCATTTGAAAATATTACTTATTAAAGCTGTTTTTCTTTGCCTGCTGTAAATTCCCTTTCCATTTACATGGAAGCAGAAGCAAACAAATTGCTTTTGTGATGCTCTTCCTATTTGTGTTTCTATGGAAATAGATTATTGATTAGGAAGGGGAAAGCTAAAGTCAAAAGCTTATTAAGCAGGCAGAGCATAACTGAGGGTGTTTTGTTGAGTAGTTGGCCAGATTTCATCCAATCCAAGGTAACATAATGTTAAGGTAGCCTAAGCTTACAGAAATGGACATTCATGTCCCCACTCTATCTCTCCCAGAGCTATTTGACCTCTCATATTTTCCTGACTACACCTTAACCAA
Source organism: Stenella coeruleoalba (assembly GCF_951394435.1). Classification (NCBI taxonomy): domain Eukaryota; kingdom Metazoa; phylum Chordata; class Mammalia; order Artiodactyla; family Delphinidae; genus Stenella; species Stenella coeruleoalba. The sequence continues at coordinate 116,519,215 of NC_137149.1, forward strand.
GGTCTGTCAAACACAAGAACCCCACAGCCTTTCCTTACAGACCCTCACTACTTGGCACAACAGCTCTCATTGGATCTTGATTTCTAATAACATTTCTCTTAATTAGTTCCCAAAATACGATGCTTGCCCTAAAGTATGTGTAAAGGAGCAAAAGAAACTTTTGGCATATTATTGAAAGAATAAAGACTAAAAAGCAAAAATAAAATGCAAAGCTTAATTTCAAATAATAATTTGGTATTAGATACTAATAGATAATAATTTGGTATTACTTTTGTTTTTACATCCCAATCATTTCTTAATAACCCACATTTGAATTAAAAATGTCAAATCTATACTGTCCATATTCTGTGAAGAACTGCTGTACAAAACTTATTAATAAAAACTTCCATTACATAAACCATGTCTGTCAGCGCTCTAAATACTTCCAAATACCTTGTCCTATTTGTAGAGGGCAAGCCTCCTCTCCTCTCCACATTCCTGCAGGGACTCAGAAGGAGGAAACTTCTAATTTCTGTGGCAGCGGCCATGTTCTCTTGCCACTCCAGCCTACTCTGAAAGGAAAGCACCTGAGTTGAAGTGAGTTACATTGTACAGGAGAACAGACTTAGAAAAGTAGACTACTATGACTACTATGATTAAATATTGACGTATGACTTTGTAAGACTCATTTCTTTATTTATCTTTGTGCACCCTAGCTATTCCTTGCTCTTAGCTTGGGCCTTTACAGCTGTAATATGCGTCTTTCCTTGTGGACTCTCTGTCTGCTTGTCCCCTCACTGCAATGGGTTTTTTTTTTTTTTAACATCTTTATTGGGGTATAATTGCTTTACAATGGTGTGTTAGTTTCTGCTTTATAACAAAGTGAATCAGTTATACATATACATATGTTCCCATATCTCTTCCCTCCCTCCCACGCTCCCTAACCCACCCCTCCAGGAGGTCACAAAGCACTGAGCTGATCTCCCTGTGCTATGCGGCTGCTTCCCACTAGCTATCTACCTTACATTTGGTAGTGTATATATGTCCATGCCTCTCTCTCGCTTTGTCACAGCTTACCCTTCCCCCTCCCCATATCCTCAAGTCCATTCTCTAGTAGGTCTGTGTCTTTATTCCTGTCTTACCCTTAGGTTCTTCATGACATTTTTTTTTCTTAAATTCCATATATATGTGTTAGCATACGGTATTTGTCTTTCTCTTTCTGACTTACTTCACTCTGTATGACAGACTCTAGGTCTATCCACCTCATTACAAATAGCTCAATTTCATTTCTTTTTATGGTTGAGTAATATTCCATTGTATATATGTGCCACATCTTCTTTATCCATTCGTCCGATGATGGGCACTTAGGTTGTTTCCATCTCCGGGCTATTGTAAATAGAACTGCAACTGCGACAGGTTTTGACGTGAGGGATGAGAGATGCCCGGAGCTCAGCCTGCCTGCTATCAACAACCCTACATGCCTAAGTTAACAAAAGGGTGAAGAGCCAGCTGTCATCAGTCACGGAATGTTTGGAAGGCTGTTCTTCGTTTTCTTCCTACGCTGTGGGATAATGAGTCTGTTTTGAAAATGAATCCATTTAAGTTCAAAAAATTTTATATTTTCTTCTATTTTCCCTCTCTCCTTTCAAATGTTTCACATTTTAGGAGAGTAAAACAAACTTTCTGCTCAACCAAATCCTGCCCATTGCTTTGGGCAAGCTGGTCTCCCCTTTCAGTGTTGTTTCCCCAAGTCCCCCCGCCCCATCAGCCTATCGCCCTCCACTCCAGCAGCACTTACTGACTACCTCTCCCCATTGGCACTTGATCACAGTAATAACAGTGATTTCTTCTGTGACCAGTTTTATTGAGGAGTCTCAATATCCTGCCTATCGGGGGATAGGCAGGAATTTTTTTTTTCAAAGAGCAGCTGTGCTCTGCCCACCCCCCAGCCTCCTGCCACATAGGAGACTGTTTCTTAAACTCTTCACTTTCTTTTTATTACTAACTATTGCATTTTAGTTACTAAGACTTAGTCCTGATCATTTTTAAACTTCAACCACATACCTGAATCAATCAGCCTCCAAAATCCCCTCCCCCTTCACCTCACCTTTGGAGGATTGAATTGGAGTAGAGAGGGGGAGGCGTAGAAATACTTGCTCTTATGAAAGAGCTCCTTTCTTTCTCACGTGTATTGCTCTGGTGTTGGGGAGAGGCGGGGGAAAAGCTATTTTCTCTCATGGTAAGTTTAATTCTTTGGATTGACTATTTTTTCGTTGTTAGTCATAAACAATCTTATGTTAATGGTGGTGGCTCTTGTTCTGTTGATAATCACACTGACCTGGATTATGGTTTCCAGGCCCACATGTATGAGTGGACGCCCCAGAAGATTTTGTGGACATGGTACTGAATCCCACAGAAACTGTTCCCATAGAATCAGTGGTCCCTTGCAAGATTCAGCTACATTTTCAAGCTGGCCCAACCAGACTCCCTATGCCCTATTCCTCCAGCATTTGAACCCACTGCCCCACACTGTGTTGGTCCCAGTGAACCTATATCTTGATCTCATGCATTCCTTATTATCCTAATTCTCAGGCTGTGGGAGGAGTTCCATAGTCCGTACTATTTGCGAAATTCGAGAGGGTAGTCTCTGCCTGACCACACTGCTCTTCCTGCAGTTCTGGGAGTCCGTGATCAAGTCAACAAGGCTGACAGCTAAGTGGACATCCAGTTGGATAATATAACATTGGGTAGTGAGAATAACGGCTCCCCAAAGATATTCACATCCTTATTCATGAACCTGTGAATATGGTACTTTACAAGGCAAAAGGGATTTAGCCCATGTGATTAATTTAAAGATTTTGAGATGAGAAGATTATCTTGGATTATCTGAAAAAGTCCAGTAAGATCACAAGGACCCTTATAAAATGGAGACAAGAGGGTCAAAGTCGTGAGAGGAGATGTGACAGATGATGACAGCAGAGCGGAGTTATGCACTTTGAGGCTGGAAGAAGGGGCCAGGGGCCAAAAAATGCAGATGGCCTCTACATTCTGGAGCAGGAAGGAAATGCATTCTCCTCTAGATTCTCCAGAAGGAATGTAGTTCTACTAACACCTTGCTTTTAGTCCCAAAGACCCATTTTGGACTTGTGATCTCCAGGAGTGTCAGATAATAAATAATTAGTTAAATAAAAACACATGTAATGTGTGTCATCTTAAGCCACAGAGCTTGTGGTCTCTGCTACAGCAGCGACAGGAAGCTAATACAGACATCAACAGCCCCTTCCTCTGGCATCCACAAAGTTTACAAGTCAATTTAAGATGTCTACCAACCAAGTACCCTCTTGTCCCAAGGGGTGGTGAGAGGGGCAGATAACTTCTCTTTAAGAACACTTCCCTCTTCACAAAAAAATGATCTCCGTTAATTCCCAGGTGACTTCTTATTTCTCGGTCTGAGCCTCCTTAACATCTGGTGCAGGACTGGCATCTTAGTCAAGATCTGGCTCTTTTCCAAGCTGAGCTTGGAAAGTTCATAACTTTGTTCTCAACAGGGCCCTACTTCTGCAGTATTCCGTTTTCATCTTGTTACCTCTGGGAGCAAGCAAGAAAAATCTCAACAGGTACCTCACAGCATCTTGTTACACTATTTCCACTTATTCCACAACTAAGCGTTGTTCAAAATGGTTAAGACACATCATCACATTTAACTGACACTAAAACCAGTGATGAGCTGGTAAATGGTCAACAACTGGAGAGGACAGGAGGGCTGGAAAGGGGCGAGGAGGGGTACTGATCTGTAGCGTTTGTCACTTTCCATGATATAAATATCCCATAATGGCCAATTTCAAGCTATGACATCAGTGAACATAGAGTTGGGAACAGATGTGTGGTAGCAGGCAATTTATAGGATTTCTATCCTAGTAATACAATAATAAAGTAAATAGCCTCAGGAGCATAAATAATAGTGAAATATAATCAAGTAATCAGGAAGTGGTGAGTAAATATATATACTTTTAATAATGTCTGTGTTTAACAACTAGATGAAAAAATTCTTGAAAATTCTGGAGCCCAGCTCCAATGTACCACTGAAAAAGGAAAAACCTGAATATCTTCCTTTATCCTTTTACAAAAGCACAACCATAATGTTTCTCAAATTCTGGTAGTTAGAAGTAGAAAAGCCAAAATTCAAACCCAGGTCCTCTGAATCAAATTGTTATCTCCTCTGCAGTTTGCTGCTACATTCTGAGTTGCAACTGTTATCAGTGTAGTTTCTGCACCAAGATGTCCTCTAAGGATTTTTAAGATAAAAAAGTCTCTAAAATACAATATTCTCTCTCCTCCTCTTGGAAATTCATGATTAACAGTAGCGTATTATGTGTTATGAAAATTCTTGATGCAAACAACCCTAGTTAACTTGAATTTAATTAACCCAATGTGTTTCCTACATATATCTGACCAGAAACCTCCCCTCATTCCTTCTTTATGGTATGTTACATTCCAATGGCACTCAGGAGATCCATTACATGGTATATATGTCAATTGCACATGTGTGTATTGTCTCCCCCAAGATTGTTAGAAGCTTATTGACCATCCTGAACTATTCTTGTACCCTCCTCACTATGTGAGGACTTACTACAGTAGACTACAAACTATTTTTAATTGAATCAAATTCAAACAAATTCCAGTCATGAACAATGGAAATACAACTACATCTCCCTGAGATGAGAATTTCTCCCTTGCAAAATACAGAGACACTTTACTAATATATTTTAATTCAAGCTCATAATTTTCCCTAACTATCATTATTAGCTCCACTTTATGGATACTGAACCAAGAAAGAAATTAAATCTTGCCTGATAAAGGATATTTTTCATATTGTAGATTCTTCAGGTATAATTTAAATCCGTCAAGCAATAGAGAAAAAATATTAGAACTCTCAAATGGGTAGAATATGTACTTAGCTACATTACCACAGCATTTACAGGGCCACTTTTCATATTAAGATTAGATTTTAAGAGCTTTGTCATTCTCCTTAACATTCCTACTGAGATGTCTATCTGACCTCCAGGGTTTCTGGCTGTTAAATCATATGTTTTCTAACAGAAACAGCAACAGAAATGAGCTACACTCCAGAGATTTATCGGAGAGGATAACCCCAAACTCACAGTCACTGAGTATTTCTCAGAAGTTTAGTTGAGAGAAATAATATTTAGGGAGGGTTTCCTAAAAGATATATAATAGAGTGCAACCCATTCCTTATTAACTACATCTTCCTCAGTAAGGTAAGATCTTATTGTCTTGTGTTACATTATATCATATTTATATATGAATAAATAATTTTATTTTGTTTGCCTAATAAAATAAAAGCTTCTACCCACGTTAACTGATGAATTCTAGGGGGGTCATGGGGATAAAAAATAGTCAAATCTGCCCATAACCAATTTGTGTATGTATCACAGTGGACTAAGTAAATATAAAGAGGCTCTCTGAACTTTTTTTATTTGTAAATAGGGGAATTGCTATCTCATTCTTTGAAACATTATGTGTCAAATTATTTCCCATTATTCCAGTTGTCTGTCTCATATTGTATGCTAGAAAGGTAAGTGTGATTGCAGAAAATATGTATAACAAGAGAATTGATCAACTTTTAATACTAAACTAGAAAATGTTTTATGTTGCTAAAACAATTAAAAAGAGCGTGTACAGAAGTGTTTGAAATAATGTATTTGACGAGTGACTGAAGGAAGATTTTAAAAGAAATGTTCACTTGTTCATTGTTTACACAAATATTTAATGACCCCTATAATACGTCAAACACTGTGACACCCAATTCCTGCAAAAACTTTTGCTTTTAATGGATTTCATTGCCTTCTATTATACTTCTTTCTTCTTTGTTTTTGTTTTGTAACCTTTCATCTGTCCTGTTGATTCATTTTTAATTTAAAAGTTTGCTTGTTACTTTTTGTTATTTTTAACTTTTTATTGAAGCATGTACATGTTCTATGTGTATTACAGAAAGGTACATATTTATGAATTTTCAAAAAGTAGACACATTCATCATGCCGGCACTCAGATCAAAAAATAGAATCTTACCAACACCCTCAAAGCCCACCTCATGCTCCTCCCATTCGCCATCCTTCCCCCCAAGGGTAACCATTTATACTCACCTCTACAAATATAGGTCACTTTGGCCTTTTTTAATGGTTTATATATAAGTGGAATCATAGTCCTTTGCTTTATTTGCTCAACATTCTATTTGAGAAACTCATCCAGTGGCATGCTAGTAGAGTTTTAACAACTGAATGATTTCAAGCTATCAGCTTGAAGTCACTGATCACAGAGTTGGGAAGTTTGCTGGCACCAGGCAACTTCAGCACAACACTGAACTGGTCCATATTGCTGCAAGTTCATTCTCATGATTACAATGCTCTGAATTTTACCATATTTAATTTTACATGCTAATGTATATTATCCTCAAAAAAGCTCAGATCTCACAAATCCATATGGGAAATGATTAGTCAGTTGGTTTTTGTCTTGTATTATTCTAGCTGTCTTATGTATAAATGGAGGCAGATCTGAAACATTTGGGAAGTTTATTTTCCAGGGCTTTATAAACCAAATCCAACTGTTCCATAATCACAGATCCCACTTCTCACTGGGTCTTACAAATGCATTCCCACATTAAACAATTATTTTAAAATTCAATTTTTTAAAAAGTGCCTTTGGAAGAACAATCTGAATTATAAGCTCTGACTCCCACCAATGTCTTTATATTGTGAGCTTTGTATACGCAGATTCATCTTTGCTAGGTCTAGAATTAAGTCTATACCATTTTTGAAGGGAAACATTTTATTTCTTACAAATTAGATGATTATTAGACACTACATAAACATGAATAAATAATTTTGCTTCTTTGGCAAAATTGTTTTGAAATATTTGTTTGTGATACTGCACAATGTTCTCTGTATAAAGACCTATTGGAGAAATTTCTTTCTGGATTGTACTAATTATATCTCTCTCTTTTTGCACGGACTGCCAGAATCTTTGGGACAAATCAGTGGTCCACTTCTAGCTAAGTAACAAGAACTTGCAGCATGCATTTTGTATTCATACTTCACTCCTGTCTCCATTATGTCTTCTCTATTCTGATTTTCCTCTGTCCCTCTCTTTTCCTTCAGGCAGTTATTTAATTTTTTGATTTTGGATTGTCAGCAAAGTTAAGCCACCTATATTAGTTATCTGCCATTATGCAGCAAATCACCCCAAAACTTAGTAGCTCAGAGCAAACAAACTATTTTCTTACAGTTCCTGTGGGTCAAGAATCTGGGACCTGCTGATGATTCTGGCTCAGTGTGCACGTGTCAACTAAGACTGCAAAGAGCTGAGATTCAGCTGGGGCTGGAGGTTCCACATCCAAACTCACTGTTGGCTGGAGGCCTCAGCTCCTCACCACATGGACATCTTCCTGGGCTGCTTACAAAATGGCAGTTGGATTTCCCCAGAGGAAGAGGAAGGGAGGGAGGAAACGCCTAAGACAGAAGTTCCAGTCTTTTATAACCCTGTCTTGGAAATGACATGTGATCTTCTATGTGTACTGTGCCAGATCAGTGTGAGAAAGAAGTACAGAGAGATATGAACATCAGGAAGCGGGTACCTCATCCTTTAAATATTCTCTGAAACAATGTAAACATACGAAAGTATCAAATATGGGGGTTGGAGGAGAGAGAAACTTTGGATAACTTTATTTTAAATGTAATTTTATGTTCCTTCATGATTTATCTTATGGACTAAAGGTCTTTAAGGCAACAGAGACATTATACATAGGTGAGGTGGGGGGGGTAATGAAAAGACTACCTTTTGGGGGCTTCCCTGGTGGCGCAGTGGTTGAGAGTCCGCCTGCCGATGCAGGGGACACAGGTTCGTGCCCCCGTCCGGGAGGATCCCACATGCCGCGGAGCGGATGGGCCTGTAAGCCGTGGCCGCTGAGCCTGTGCGTCCAGAGCCTGTGCTCCGCAACGGGAGAGGCCACAACAATGAGAGGCACGCGTACCGTAAAAAAAAAAAAAAGAATACCATTGAAAGTAATTTTGTTATTTTATACCAGAAAAAATTGTACTGTAAGTATGTATTAATTAGGGTGATTTTGGTTACAAGTATAAGAAAATTCAATCCAAATGGTCTTAAGGAAAAAAGTGGGGTGACTTATGTATACTGACCCATGTAACTGAACAGTTGTGGTGAGTGGTAGGGCACAATGCTGGCTTCAAGTACAGCTGGATACAGGTTCAATTTCTTCTCTCTCTCTCTCAGAGATTTCCCCACCTTAGCTACAAGGAAACCTGGGACAGTGGGTATCCAGCATTTTCATCTTCAGTAGTGGAGACAGACCTGCCTCATAACTGAGAGACTCCTCAACAACAAGGACAAGTCAGCATAAGCTGGTGTATAGGGGCTACCATAAATAATGCATTTGGAATGCCTCCCTTTTGCAGCACTGTTGGTTGGGTGATCAAACATCCACTTCCAACCGTTTTCTCTTGTGCTTCTCTCCACAATTGAGACTGGAAAAATTCATCTCTTTCCTAGTTTCTCATGTAGGCAATTGTGGCCAAAGATGTAGCTAATGAAGCATAGCTTCAGGTTTCTAGGAAAGAGAGGAGAGGGAGCTTCTGACCTTCAGCTCTTCTTCTATCTTGTCCACATGCATTGCTGACATTCCATCTGGAACTACAGATCCCATTTTGGCACCATGAGAAAGAAAAATGTGTGACTTAAGGGCAGCAGAAGTAAGAAGGGCAAAGCTACGTCCCTGGTGGTACTGATGAGTAGCTGAACCAATGTTACCAACAAACCAATCACCCTCAGACTTCTTGTTATGAGAGGCAAACGAAACCCTATTCAACTAAGCCATCTTTAAGGCAGAGTTAAGGTAACTTACAACCAAACAGGTACTACAACTAAAACAGGTGGAGTCCCCATGTAGAAACTGAAAAACCATCAAACTGACCCAAGGCAGCAGCACAAGGGTGAAGCACCCTGAGAGGTGGTTTCCCTGGGTTGTGAGCTTGTCCACCACCTCCATATCAGCCTTCAGCCCAAAGCTGCTGCCCAAAGAACAATAGCCCTTGTGACCCAGAAAAAAAAACAACGGGATCCACACCTAGCAGTCCTGGGGGCTGTGTCGGTGCTGGAAGTGCAGCGTCACTGAAAGCACTGTGTGTGACCTGTAAAAAGCTAAGAGATGGAGAGAGCTTGCAAAATGCCTTGGCAGTCACTCCAGGCTGATCTGGAAGGGAAGAGTGGATTAAGGATAAGTGATAGGATCAGCCTGTGATGTATCCTTTCAACAACTTGTCCCCAAACATATGCTCAGGCAAGTGTACCCCGGGGAGTACTTATTATAGGAAAGGAATAAAACAATCTGAAATGCTGGTGACTTGAAGAAGGGCTGGCTATCTAGATGCCATGGAGTAAAGCCGATCATGACTTAGCAAAGCAGTACCATTATAAAATTATGAAATTTTACCAAATTAAATACCATTTTGTTTACCAAAATGGTATTTAAAACCCTGATACGACCTTGCATCAAACAGAGCATTCACGGAGCACCAAGCAGTGGGCCTAATCTTAAAGAAAGATATAAGGGTTTGGAGGCAGATACAGGAAAAACAATAAAGATGACCAGGATTATAGAATATCTAAATTTTTTAAAGGGTAAAAGAGTTGTGTCTATGGTGCCTAGAGAAAAGAGGAAGGCCATGGTATGATTTTAACAATCATCTCTAAGTTTATGATGTGCAATTATAATAAAATCAGAATGATATTCAATCCTGCTTCTTTTCCTTGGGAGTCAGAACTTCATAACAGCATCACTTGTAGTGTAGGTCTGTTGTTGATTTGCTTCCTCAGGAAAACTATTCTCTCCTTCCTTGGGAAAGAGTGACTCACCAAGATGTAATGAAAGCTTCTCATCTCACCTACTGGAGAGTTTCTAAGAAATTGGTCCTGTGTTTCTAAGTAGTCCTGCTTTACTACAGAGAGAGGGTGACTGTGTTTTGTGTGCTTTGCACCCTTGAGGATAGAAATCTGAAGCGGAATAGTGTGAAAACATGAAGGGGCTGGAGGAGAGATTAGGAGATGGGAGCATACCTGATACCATCCCCAACCAATCTCACAGCAGATCCCAGGACTGGAATGCATGAGCCTGAAAGGGACACCCTGGAAAGGTCCAGAATCCCCACACAACTAAGTCTAGCACTGTGGTGGCATGGTGACAGTTCAGCAGAGCCCCACATTCCTGGAACTGACTACTTGCCCAAAACTCAGAATCCCTCCTGGCAAGCTGCTAACCATCAGGTGAGTGGGAATGGTGGTCATCAGGTTTGAGTCCTCACACAGCAAGAATTTAGCCTCCCCTTGAGGTCTTGTGCCCACCACACCCCAGGGCAATGGCCCTGAGGGACTTACCAGATGGGGTGGGAGCATCTCCCATATGTGTCTTTGAAGTTGGACTAGGACACTGAGACCTGGAAACAAGGGGAAGAGAACACCCCTGAGACAGAGTGAAAGAGGAACTCCTGTGTAAAGGTAACCTGTGAACTTAGGCTAAACATAAAGAAATTCCTGACACAGCACAAACACTAAAGTGCCTCACAAAGATGCAAATTACTGGTCTTGGAAAGTCTTTAAAACAGACTACAGGGGTTAGTTTAATTCTACCTTTAACAGATAAATATCCTAGATGGTTTCTCCTAGGTTTTTTCCCTCATAATTCCTTATTTAAACCAAAATAAAAAGTATTTATATTTTACTTCCTTCTGCAGTGGCTTATAGGAAAACTATAAGAATACAAAGAAACTATGGCAAAAGGAATAGTCAAGCAGCATTGTAAGATAAAGTTAAAACAATAAAAAAGTAAGGAAATAGACCAGTTGGCCTTTGTTCTGTTAGGAGAGTAGATTGTGCCAACAGATGTAGCTGGTCAGTTTGTGGTGGTAAGCTCATTGCAGTGGAGTGTGCCTGAGAAATTAGTGGACTTTGGCAAACGGTCTGCAGTACTCTTGAGAGCAATTCCTCACTGCCCACCTGTCACGGATTAAATACTCAGAACTACAGTGCTCCAAAAGAACATGACTTATCAAGATGTCTAGACACAGTTGTCCTGTTTGATGTAAGAACTAATAAATAAACCCAGACATTCCCAGGGCCTGACATGGCTGTCACTTCCCAGCACAGTCAACCCAGGCCATGAGTGGCCACCCAGTGTGGTCATAGTGCCCACCTTTTGGTTTATTGGTTCACCTGTTTTCCTCTCTGCTTGATCTTTTAGAGAGAGGCTCTGATCAACGGCCTGCCTTAAAACTCAGGCAAATTGAGCAAACAGTATTCTAGAATCCCGTTATTTTTTATTAATAAAGGGAATGAATGAACAATGAATCAGTAAGAAGAAACTGATTCTAGACTTGTTAATTTCTGAATGAATCCATCATAAAGGGCAGGAGAGAAGCAGGAATTGGGCTTGCCTGGGCTGGCGGTCAAGTGATAGTGAGTTGCCTTAGATCCTTCTAATCTTGTCTTTCCCCACACCCTGCTGCCTCAGCTCCCAGCAGGGAGCTGATCTCCAGGTGCTTCCTTATGCCTATTCTAAGGAACCCTACTCACAACATTCCTCCTGTTTGGAATGCTTCTCTCCTCCTTTGTAATCATCTCACCCCTGCCCTTTTCTTCAACTTATTCTTTCCACAAAATCTTTGTATCCAAAGCCACCCTGCTTAGTCTTTTTACTGAATTCTTAAAGCATTTATTCAGTTCCTCACAACTTAATACTTACTCAGCTATGGCCTTCAACTTTCCTTTAGTTCTTTCATTTATATAAGTCTTTTCCCCAAAGCATCATAAACTCAACAGGGTTAGATCCCCACAGCCAGACAATCCCAAGTGTTTTGATCAGGCCCAGCAGGCCCAGCACTTGGCTGTGAACTAGATAAGAAAATGATCAAGAATCTTTTCAGAGGAAATGCGCTTTGGAAACAAGGGCTGAAATGTGAAGTAATCGTCCTTCTTTCCTCCCCCAACCATCCCCTTCTCTTTACTGTTAATAGTAAATGCCTTATCCTTTTAATGCTAATGCTAGGTGGCCCAAATGGTAGCAAATCCTTCATCAGTGGTGAAATGCTGCTCCGCTGGGTGGCTCTGAACGTGCTGGGAATGAGGACAGTGGCCGAGGTTTTCATGCTGTTATTTTCCAAGCGCATCACCAGTCTTGCCTGTGTGCCTTCTACATCTGGACCCTGCATCACTGAGAAAAATGCTTTCCTTCAGCTGACTCATCTTCTTTGGTCAATGTCCCAATTCTTTTGCTGTGTGTTTCTAACAATTTCATAGTAGTGTGTCTTTCATATCTCAATCTTAAGCATGAGAAGTTCATTAGTTATTTGTCAGTATTCTCAGAGTGGGTGGCTTCTGAAAAAAAAAATTATTAAGGAGGTATGAAAGTTTGAGCCTTTTTTCAGTGAATATTAGCTCTGATTTAAAATAAAATCTGTTGGTAATTATTATTAGGTATATCATTTTGTCTTCAGAAAATGGATTTTTTTTTTAAATGGATGCTTTTTGATCCTTAAAGTTTAGTTTCAAAGTGTTGTATACTATGAAGCTTTTCAACCTTTGATTTTTTTTTCCCTTTGATTCTTGGTATATGTAAAGGTTTATATTAGCCCTACCATCCACTGCAAGAAACACAAATTTCTAAGGGATAATTTAGAAAGGAGAACTATTGATAACGTTTCTGCTCAAAAAGATCCTGTAAATATAAACCACACTTGTTTCACAGCTTCAGAAAACTGTGACACAGATGATTCACAGGCACCAAAGAGACATTTGGCTCCTGAGTCCTTACTGACTTTCAGCCATAAGATGGGAACTCCTTCAACTTCCTACAACTGTGGCTACAAGTATACCTGTATCTATAGCCAAACATTCCTCTTTCCTTCCTCTTATAATTAAAAAAAAGAAAAGCTGTCAGCCAACCAAAAGCCAGTCCTTCCTCACATATTCCAAATGTTATTTCTTCTTCCTTCCCAGACATCTCACTTTGGCCGCTGTATCTTCAACCTCTTCCGCATACCAATTGCTCCCCATCAATATACTGACATAATAAATTTGCTCTACTTAAAATAAAAACAACAATAAAAGCAGCCTCCTTCCCCTTTCACTCTCTTCATTCTTTCTCAAGACAGTCTCATCCACACAGTTGAAATACCTACAGCTTACAAGATTATAGCTCCAGCACAGCCTCTCTTCCCACCTTGACTATCCTATTGTCATGTCTGCTTGCACGTCCCACAAAATATCTCAAGCTTGTTCAAAATTGAACTTGTAATCTTTGTTCCACTATCATCCCTCCCATGTTCACTATCTCAGAAAATGATGCCACCTATTTATTCAAGTCAGAAGCCTGAAAAGTATTTTTGAGGCAGCCTTCTCTTTTCACCCTTCCACCTTCAGACACTCACCCACTGTTGTGCATTCTACCTTCTAAATACAGCTCCAATCAGTTCACTCTCTCCATCTCTACTGCTAAAAATGGAGCCCAAGCTACTGATATCGCCCGATCAGTATTTTTTCAACATATTGTGGAACAGATGTTGCGTGGAACTTCTTCGTGGCTTTGTCATTGGCAGCTGGGCCCCAAACACGAGGACTTCAACATGTAAAGTACTCCTTATGGTAGAAACAGTAACAAATAACTGAAGGCCAGAGAACCCCTCCAGTTATTAAGTGATAACTAAACTGATTCTGCTACACATAAACATTGCCCTCATCCTTTTAAGGAAAAGACTAGGGAAGCGGGAGAGAAGAGAATCATTCAATAGATGGTGAACCTCTAGGGAAGCAGCATGGCTTGTCCCTCCTCTCTCTACCAGAGAAGAGAAGAGGACTCCTTTTCCCCCACGCTCCAAAGTAAAGTAATGGTGGGTCCAAGAAAATCGCTCACATTGGGGAGGTCTGCAAGAAGTGGAGTGTGTAAGTCTTAGTTCAACAGCAGAAAAATAGAAAACAATCTAGCTAGTTTAATGAGGAAGAGTAGTTACAGGACAATAAGTTTATAGAATCATCATTAGGGCTGATGAAAGAATGCTAGGGGATGCCCAGGAAGCCACACTGTAGAGCCAGACTGCCAATGTACTGCTGCCCCTTCAATGAGCAAGAAGCTATGACTTGGAAGCCATGCTACAGCCGCCAATTCCATTAGCACACCACCTTCTCCATGACCCGTTTAAGCTAAAATGAGGTCTAAAACTCTCCCTTTTCCATGAGACTCCATTCTGAACTTAGTTGAATAGTACACAGAAGATGAGCATATTTATGTTTTTGTTTATATGTATATACACACACACACACACTTTCACACAGTATATATGTACATACACACATACATCAGGAGATATATATATATGTGTATATATATATATATATATATATATATATATATACACACACACACACACACACAGACAAACATATATGAACAAAGTTCTGAAAAGTTATACAGTCGTCCCTTGGTATCTACAGGGGACTGATTCCAGAACCCCTGACAGATAACAAAATCCGTGGATGCTCAAGTCCTAATACTATGGCTAGTATTTGTATATAACCTACACACATCCTCCTGTATACTTTAAATCATCTCTAGATAACTTATAATACCTAACACAATGTAAATGCTATGTAAATAGTTGTAAATACAATGTAAATTCTATGTATATAGTTGTCAGTGTGCAGCAAATTCAAGTTTTGCTTTTTGGAACTTTATGGAATTTTAAAAAATATTTTTGATCCATGGTTGGTTGAATCCACAGATGTGGAACCTGCAGATATGGAGGGCTGTCTGTACTTAATGATTGTATACCTGAGACTAATGTCAACGAGATGATAGAATAGGAGGCCCCTGACTCATATTGCCCAGCAGCAACCATCATTCAGCAGCCATCCACAGACAAAAGTGAACTCGTGGGAGTCTGGGGATCCAAGTAGGTAGCTGCAAAGTCCCAGTGGAGCCCAAGACTAGGGAGAGCCAATTTGAGAAGGCAGGTCCCTGCCCAGGTGGCAGGCTTGCCAACCATGGTCCCAACAACAGACTATCCCATAGTCCCACCTTCCTGTGAACTTGGCTATGGCCCTGTTTGACCTTCATCCCACCACCAGCACCATCTGCCCAGTGGCCCAGGAGAAGTTACACCCACCCATGCCTTGGGTAACAGGCCCGCCAACCTCAGTCCAACTGCAGCTCTTGAAACATCCCTGTAGCTTGACTTCAGGAGCCGTCCTGCCCAGCAAGAGGCCTGGTAAGAGACATGTCTGTCCATGCTCCCAGAGGCAGGACTGCAGACCTCAGTCCTGGCCGTGGACCCTGAAACAGTCCTATGACTCAGTTCCAGCCCCCCTCAGCTGCCATCTGAGGTCAGTCTTGCCTACACAGGAGCCCACCCAGTGGCCTGGTGGGTACCCTCCCGGGAACCTGGCTGGAGTCACACCTGTCTGCATAACCAGTAACAGGCCTGCCATGTACGGATCCAACCATGGACCTTGAAGCAGTCCCCTGTCCCAGCACCAGCCCTACCAACAAGGGTCCTAGAGGCAGAATCCACACATACCTGAGCAGCTGGTAACAGAACCCCCATCCACCAATGAACAGATAAAGAAGACATAATGCATAATGAAACATTATTCAGATGTAGAAAAAAAGGAAAGCCTGTCATTTGTGACAACATGATTAAATCTGGAGAACGTTTTGCTACGTGAAATAAGCCAGACACAGAAAAACAGATACTGCATGATCTCACTTATACATGGAATCTAAAATGTTGAATTCATAGAAGCAGACAGTAGAACGGTGGTTCCCAGGGGCTGGGGGATTAGGAAAATGGGTGATGTTTGTCAAAGCATCCAAACATTTACTTATAAGATTACTAAGT
This sequence comes from Stenella coeruleoalba, assembly GCF_951394435.1. Classification (NCBI taxonomy): domain Eukaryota; kingdom Metazoa; phylum Chordata; class Mammalia; order Artiodactyla; family Delphinidae; genus Stenella; species Stenella coeruleoalba. The sequence continues at coordinate 116,535,168 of NC_137149.1, forward strand.
TCTAGGGATCTAATGCAATCTCTTGGACAGTTTTAAATATACTGAAGACTAAGCACCATCTTTAGAGATTCTTTTGTACTTTGCCCTCACATAAGTATTTTTATCAGCTCTCAGGTGATCCTAATGTACAGCCAAGATTGAGAACCACTCTCCTAGAGGAAACAGATGTTTAACGGCATGCCCTATGACCAGCTGTGTCTGAAAAGCAATTTAGAGCTTGGTCACTTTCCTGAATCAGTATAGACTCCATGCCGAGGAAATCTGCTTTCAACAGTCAATCCATCTTCAAGGCAACAACTTGTGTTCTCCAAATAACTATCTAATTGAAAACAGCCACAAAATTGATGGAACTTGGTGGCATTCCAGTTCTACTGGAAATTACAGATGATAATAACATGGATAAATGCAGTCATACTTTTTTTAAATTCACTAAAAACTACAAAAACAATGAACAAAAACAAATTTCAGTTCCAGACTCTCTTGGCAGCCCAAGATCAGTTGTCACAAATCCTTTGCTATCATTTTAATGTATCTAACTAAGTGATTGGGTGTCATCCCCTGAATTTCATTTCTTTAATTACCTACCCCAAGTGTCAATAAACATTTTTGATCCCCATTCTAAAAATGAATTTTACATCTAAGAATAAAATTACTGTCATGAAAACTTATCCTTGGGATACTTTTAAAAGACAAAAGACCAGATGTGTGATGTAAAGGGAAACTTGGAAATAAAGAAAGTCTAAGGAGGCTACAAAAGCAATCTAGTCATTAATTAGGGACATTGTTAAATGAAGCCCCTCTTATGATATCCAGTTACATCATCTTACAATTTTAAAGGTATCAGTGTCATGCATCATAATGAACAGTGAGAAAAACTTCTAGTTTAATGTATTAATAATTTAATCAATTGTACTTACCTTATGAAATGATAAAGTTAATTTCTAGACAAGACTGACATTCAACTAGTACACATTGCACTTATGGCACCAGTAATCTGGTGGTATTGACTCTGAAGGATTTTTTTCTGTGTCACATCAGTCAAACATTTTTATTCAACATGGGATCAGCGTTATGCAGGAAAAACAGCACTCCACAAAATAAAACAAAGCAAAAATTGCTTTATATCTGTAGTGAGTTAAATGATGACCCCCAAAAGTCCATGTCCTCATCTCCAGAACCTGTGAATTTTACCTTATCTTGCAAAAGAATGAATGTTACTTTATATGGCAAGTGATGTGAATAAATTAAGGATCTGGAGAGGCTTATCCTGGATTAGCCAGATGGGCCCTAAATGTAATTACATGTATCCTTATAAGAGAGACAGTAGGAGTTTTGAGAGAGAAGACATGAACATAATGTGACCACAGAGGCAGAGAGACTGGAGTCATGTGGACACAGGACAAGGAATACCAGAAGCCACTAGAAGCTGGATGAGGCAAGGAATGGATTCTCACCTACAGCCTTCAGAGGGAGCACAGCCCTGCTAACACCTGGATTATCGAACCCTGTCACAGCAACTAGAGAAAACTAACACAGTAACATTTGCTAATTTGTGTGTCATAAATAATCCCATTGTGTCTGATTTTCAGCTACCAACATGTAGTCACTGATCAAAGTTGGGAAGGGATGCACACAGTTGGTCATCCTGAGCTGGTACAAGCCTCGTTTCACTATGCTGTTGGCCATGGATACAGATGCATTTTTTTCAATTCCCCTCTAATTTTTTACTTGCTTTCATTTCATTTCATTTCTTTCTGCCAGAGACAATGAAAGGAGGTATGCTGTGTACCCACTTATGTCAAAGTCACCCAGAAAAAGTCAATATAATCGACTACAATTTTACTATAATTAGTACATTAAAAGAAAGCTGGCATTTTCATAAAACTCAAACAAATGCACCCTACTGATGAATTTAAATGACATTATAATATAAAAAGTACAGTAAGCCCGCTACATACAAATGAGTTCCGTACTGAGAGCACGTTCGTAAGTCCAAGATTTTCGTAAGGCCAACAAAGTTAGCCTAGGTACCCAACTAACACAATTGGCTATATAGTACTGTACTGTAATAGGTTTATAAAATTTTTCACACAAATAATACATAAAACACAAACACAAAAAATAAAGAAAACGTTTTTAACTTTACAATACAGTACCTTGAAACGTACAGTAGTACAGTACACTAGCTGGCATACAGGGGCTGGCATCGAATGAACAGCCAAGAAGAGTTACTGGCTGGAGGAGGGAGAGGAGGTGGGAGATGGTAGAGCTGAAGGACTGTCAGCAATAGGAGACGGAGGGCAAGCTGCAATTTTACTCACACCTGATGTTGATAGAACACACATTCACATCTTTGAAAGTTTGCAACTTGAAGGTTCCTATGTAGGGAACTTACTGTATAAGCTACAAAGTCACATGCACTAAAATTTGCCTCCGCTTAGTAACAGGCTACTGTCAGTGAATCGCTGAGTTTGTTTTTCTACCTGCATGGAAAGTTCTTTTCTAGTAGTAAGTGCTCAACGAAAGCTAGTTAGAATTATTTTCCTATCCTCAACATCAATGGTGAGAATGATAATAGCAGAAGTAATAGTAAACAAGTGGCAATGGTAATAATAGTTATAGTAGTTTATTAAAGATGGGATAGACACTTTTATTCATTTGCTGAGATAAAGGAAAAAAGTAAAGTTGGAGATCAAAGACCCTTTACTGGGGGCTGTGTAACAGCAACTCTCACGTGTAGGGGATCCAGAGTTTGGAAGAAAGAGAAAGGAGAGGTGAGCAAAGAGCAATGTGGCAATGAAAGACTTGCAGAGGAAGAGAAGAGAGATTCTAACAATTACCCTGGGGCTTTGTGGAGACAAATGTCTAAGAGAACTTGGAGGAGGCTGAGCCACACTCTCTGCTGTGCCACTCCTCCAAGGAAAGGAGTGGCAAGAGGTCCCACTGTCACTAAACTAACCAAACTGATGATTTGGTGATGAGTGGACAGGCAGAAATAGCCTTCAAGGTAGTCAAGAATTATTTGGGTCATATACTGCTGCTTTCATTATTATCTGGGTTGGCAGAATTGATAAAGACTGGAGCAATTGTTTGGGAACCTTATCAATGAAAACAACTATAATTCTGGGTTAGCTGGTGTTCAAAGCCTCTGCTTCCACTCTTTTACCCAGAAGGCAGGCAGGTGGAAACAATATTTGCAGGGCAGTAAGCTGCTGGTGGATAATGATGGCCTCAATTGTATTTGAGCATGTTTCAAGAACACAAACCTTTCAGTGTTCATTCTGATTTGTACTTCCTCCCCAAAGTGCATCATGCCAATCAAGTAATGTAAATTTGACACTCAAGTTCAGAAATAAAATAGATAATGGTATATATCTAAAATAGATAATGCTAATAGGTGCTATATTCACCTCCCACTCTTTGGTCCCCAGTATAAGGGACTATTCTTAGACATGGTTCTACAAACTGATGCCAAAGTCAAGTTTATTTAAGACCGTAATTAGACTGTTCTCTGTAAAAGAATGGTAATAGGAAACATCATTCAGCATCTTTTTTGTGCATAAATACCATGCAGTTTTCACCTTCACTCTTATATCCATTCCCCATTTCTGCTATTAATACTGCCAGGCAAAGATTTCTATACAAGAACAAGTGGAAAATATTTTAGAAATAGAAATTCCTATAACCACCCCATATCTGTTACCAAACTGAACTTGGGTCCCCTCACCTGATGCACAGCAAAACCAACCTACTGACACCTGGTTGTGGTGAAAAAAAGTACAGCATTTATTACAGGTACCAAGCAAGGAGAATGGGCAGCTTGTGCTCAAAACACTGAAATCCCCCGTGGCTTTCAGGGAAGGATTTTTAAAGAAAGTGTGAGGGAGAGGGTACAGGGTACATGATCAGCTTGTGCACAATTCTCTGATTTGTTGATGGTGAGGTAACAGGGTGATGTTACAGGAATCTCAATCATCAACCTTATGGTTCCAACCAGCCTGAGGTCTACTTGCTGGTGGTCAGGATGCAGTTAACTTCCTCCACCTTGTGGGGGTTTTAGTATCTGCAAAACAGCTCAAGGGCATGGCTCAGGATATTATCTATGGCCCTTGAGGAGGAAATAAAAGTCCTTGACTTTGTTTTATGGCTGAACTATTATTATTTTGTCTTGTTTGACTGCTTTTCTTTGTTTCTGCATTTTCTCACTTCTCTGATTAAATTTGCTCTTTGGAACTTGGGGAAGGCCTAGGAGGCTAAAGGTTTTCTGCAAAGAAGAGGCGACGGATATGGCTTGGTGAGGGGGGAGGGTGTCTGTCCCTGGGAAGACTCTGCTAGTCCTCTCAGTTTCAGTACTACTGAATCAGCCTCAGGGAATAGTTTTTAAATTTTCCCAGGTGATTCTGAGCCTCACACAGATTTGGGAACCACATGTCACACACTGTGGAAACTTTCCCTCCAGGAGCACCTTCCAGGTGTCCACACAAGTATAATGGAGGACCATCAAGAGATTCCAGATCTCATTTAGATAGATCTTCTACTCTCAACACATACTGTACCCGTTCTTCTTCATCCTGCCTATGTCTGCTTTGCTTAGGGCTGCCTGAGACTTTATTATAATGATCTCACAACTGCCTGAACAGATTGTAGGGAGGAGGATGCAGGAACAACAGAACATACATCCACAAGGAGTATCAAAAACAAACAGAAGGGCTTCCCTGGTGGCGCAGTGGTTGAGAGTCCGCCTGCCGATGCAGGGGACACGGGTTTGTGCCCCGGTCAGGGAGGATCCCACGTGCCACAGAGTGGCTGGGCCTGTGAGCCATGGCCACTGAGCCTGTGTGTCCGGAGCCTGTGCTCCACAACAGGAGAGGCCACAACAGTGAGAGGCCCTCGTACCGAAAAAAAACAACAACAAACAAACAGAAAAATAGAAACATTTTTTATCACGTGGATCAGGTACTTTGCAAATATATTCTATTTAATTCTCACAACAATAAAGAGGTCACCTATTATCATCCACCTGATTAAATTCTGGGGCAAGAGATATTCAATACATCACAGAGTTAAACAGCTATTTGAGTTGTAAAACTAGAAAACAGACCCAGGCAGTCTGAATTCACATGCTTAACCACAAAGCTCTAGCTCCACAAAACAGGACATTTGGTGTTTGATGTGAGCTGGAGGAACAAAGAGAGTCACCATGTTTCCCATGAAGCATGCAGAAGCAGAAGGACTGGGGCTGGAGCATCTTCAAAAATCGTGGAAATGGGATGCAGGAGGGAGTATCAGACCCCCTAATGAGCCCCTCTTCCAAATCTCAGTCTGGCAAGTGGCAGTGCAGATCTGCTGCCATTTGTCAAGGACATTTTTTAAAAACCCTAGAATATAGAATGACCTCTGGTGCCGTAAGACTAATGTACAACAGGACGCTTCCAGTGTCTCTGTTTCCAGGGAATCACTGCAAGTGGATGGACCTGAGTAGCAATAAATACCAGCCAACTCTCAGCAGATGTGATTTCAGAGCCTTCTCTCTGAAGACACTGTGTGCCTGTGGAGAGCGCTCTGCTGCTTCTCTCGAGCCCTCTTACCACTGAATGGACAGTAAGCAACATAATAATTCATTACAAGCGATACCTGAGGAAGACACTCAAGTGATTCTTTAGGCTCCGTAGGAGGGAATGGATTTATCTAGGAAGATAAAGTGATTCTATTTGAAAAATGTGTGTCAGATCAGTCCTAATTAGGGATTGGGTAAAAATTCAACTGACCAAAAGACTTGTGAAAATATGACATTGAAGATGTGATGGTTTATTAAATTGAAATGCACTATATTTGTGCTGCCTTTTATGTGCTGTAACTCCTTTCCTTCTATGTTCAAACACTACTGTTAAAACAAATCTTGACTAGAATTTCTGTAGCCCTCGTGCCAGAAATACTTATCTCACAAAAGGCCTGGGTTATTCATGGACATCATGATTCTTTTTATTACCACTTCCATTCCAAAACACAGGAAAATTCCTTATTAAACATCACAGGACACAGATACCCTTTCCTTGGAACGCAAAGCACAGAGTAGCAGAGGAGAGCTTCATGGGAGGGGACGGAAAGGGGAAAACTTTCTGTAACTTTCCCCAATGAACTGCAATATCTGAGAGGCAGACAGGTGCACCACATTACCAGATGAAAATGGTAGTTAATCATCAATACACCTGATGCAAAATACTATTTTTGCCATTTTTACAGTGTCACAGTCCAGTTCACAGAGAATCATGCTCCACAGTCTCAATTAACAAGTAAAAAGCTTTTCTTACCAATACCTTTTATAATTCCAATACATAATTATGCTAAAAGTACCCCCTTTCCATCAAAAATGAGGAAGAGAAGAAACAAAAAGTTGAAAGGGAACAGAGTACCTTATCCTGCCACACAACAGAGTAAAGTAGCAGCAACCTATAGTCTCACAAGGTGTCACAGCCCTTCAATTGTTCAAGTATTACCAAATGTCCCTTGATGAGGAATTTTCTTCAAAACTGTATCCTCTGGACCCAAGTCCCTCACAACCAAAATGTCTGCTGCACTACCCTCTGCAGATCAGATCACCACTCAGCTTGCCGGGGTTTGGGTCCAGCCATTATTCTATGTTGACAGGACCAGGAATCTCCCACTCCCTCTGCTCTTTCAGTAATAACCTCTGCCCTTTCCAATAGGCATGATGAGGTCAGAAATGCCACCCTCTTTAGGACAACTTAGCTGTTTAAGGTTGAGCTGCACATGATTGACAGAAGCCCATGGAAGATGGGGTCTCCTTGACTGCTTGCTGAGGCTTTCCCCTGTCGTGGCTCTCCCCCCTGAGCCCCTGCAAAATGAGGATGAGCTGAAGAATCGTGGCCCAAGTTTCATTCCAGCTCAAGGGGCAAATTCCTAACCTCCAGCTGCTAGCTGGCAGCCCATGTATTCTTTGGTTTAAGCTCATTACCACAAGATAGGCATAACTAAATGACTTAGGGCTTCCTGACACCACCTCCAGGTGATGATTGGCTGCTGAGATGGAGGGTGTGTTGGGGGAAGGAAGCTGCCTTCAAACTTCAAAGGTTAGACCCTAGAATCTTTGTTTTATCTAAATAGAGCCAAGTTAATAACTAGTTCCAACAGGAATCCAGATGTCATTTCTTTTTATGATGAGCAATGGTTCATTATTTTAGCCAAAAATATTCTCTATAATAAACCAAATTATTTATTTAAACAAAATACTATACTAATAATAAGAATGTGGAGCAGTTGTTCCTCAAATTTCTATATTTCCAAAGGTTTATACTGTATCATTTCCTTGGAAAATAGTCATTCTCTTTAAAATGTACTCCCTCTCTCTTTGTTTCTCTATCCTTGAGGAAAAATAAGCTTGAATGCAATTAATCACAAGAATTTAGCAGGTCCCCAGTTTAGTTATAAATACTACCTTACCAAAATCACTGGCTGGGAAAACTGACAGCATTTTGAATGCATGTATCAAAGTTTATTTTGTTCTTGGCACCTTGTGTAGAATACACAAGAATGTATTCTAATAAGTCAAAACATAATATTAAAACTTAGTGCTTACATTTCCTTATTTTGCAAGCTGATAAAACAAAGCAAACTAAATTTAAGTCCTACTTTAGCACACTTTATATCATGAAGGCTTTTCCTGATTTCTTCTCCACCCTGGCAAAATACTCATGAGTATACGTTCAAACAAGTCTAATTAAATTGCTTGACCTTTATTTGCTTTTAAAGACAAAAAAGTATCTGGTTTTTTAGTACTTGACAGTCCTCCCTTCTGACTTCAATGCTCTTAGGTATATTTCTCAACAAAAAATACTTTTTATTCCACTTTCTCATCAGTTTTCCTGCTTTTCTTCAGGCTGTTACTTTTCTTGGTTCACACCAAGAATTTAATTGTTAGTAGAAGATGCACCAAAGGCTAGTTACAACAACTTTGCTGGTGAAGGCTAGCCAGTTCATCGCACCTTGCCTACTGGGAGGTTATGTAGACATATCTCAAAATCCGACTCATCTCTGATGCTTTCCTGACTTTTTTTTAATGAATCATGGCACACCATTTCTTCACCTATGCTCTCTTTCTTATGTAGTTGCATAACTGGACAAACTACCCCTACCCAAGCCTGGGAGACACAAATGGGGTTAATTAACATCAATAAATAGTCCTCAAAAGCAAAATATCAGGTTTCCTTTCACCACTCTAAAATGGTACTTATTAGTAGAGTGACCAACCTTCCCAGTTTGCCTGTAACTGTCCCGATGTTAGCACTGAAATGTCCTTGTTCTGATTAATCCTTCAGTCCAGGGCAACCTGCAACACAAAAGAATAGATGTTCTAAACTTGGTAACAATGTGACATGAGAAAATGTCTACTTAATAGTGTTTTCTTGGATCCATGACTTTGTCATAAGCTTGGAATAATCTAAAATCCATAACAAATTATCTATGCTTTATCTCCCAACACCAAATCTAACTTGTCTCATATAGAAAGTATTAGGCCTTATAAAAAGTACTTATATCTGCTTAAAAAGTGAATCCCCAAACCTGAAACACAGGGCTCTTAACTCTGGATTTGCCTCCACTTCAGAAAGCAAAGAGCTACTTGACTGTAATCACTTTTTGTGGATTATTACTCCATAATGGTAAATTCCTTGAAAAGTAGGGATCATTTTTCTTTCAATATGAAATATTTCAAACATACAGACAATAATAATCACCTGTGTACCCACAACTTATGTTTTTAAAATATTACATTAATGATATTAACATTTAATGATATATAACTACAACCTTTATTTCAGATCTTTTTAAAATACTTAATATTACAAATATGGTTATAGTTAGTCCACTTTCCTCATTTCGTTTCCCTCCTCTTTCTAAGAATAAGGACAGGTCTGAAGTCAATGTCTGCTTCTCTTGTATGTTTTAGATTTTTGCCACACATGCATACACTTGTCACAATAAGTGACATGTTCTCTTATGTCTTATACTTAATTGTACCCTCACGTCTTACTCATAGTAACTCTGAAAATTCTTTAGTCAAATTGAATTGAATTCACTACCTAAATCTATGAGAGGGAAAAACAATAAATTCCCTACTTTCAACAGGTCAAGCTAAAATTTAAATAGTCTAAGAATAAAATATTAAACTGAAATCAAGAAAATTACTTTCTAAATAGTCTTGCTTAGATGTTAGTCCCATATTCCTTCAAGTTACTCAGAAACAAAATGGTTTTGTACTATTTCCATAGAGTTTCCATTCTCTTATCATACTATAATCCTCACTTTCTCTAACTCCATAAAAATTCTGCCTACCTCCATATAAAGAGTAATTTACATATTTAAATTTTGATAAACATCTCCTCCTAAACAAAAATCACCATCATGAGTTCCACGTTAATATTAATACTTTCCAAAGTCAGAATATAATTCAATTAAAAAATGTATGCTCTTCTACTTATCATTGCTTTTTTCCAAAACCATATTATCTGTCAGCATTAGTGACACCTACCACCAAACTTTTGCCCAGGTTCTATAAATTTATCTAGTGAATGTAACAAATGAATGCACAACAAATAATCTGTAATGGGGGGAAAAAAGGAAAATGCTTTGTCTTAATTGATTGAGCACAACCTTGTCTAACACAATGATGATTTATGGTTCTGCCAATCCATTCTTATACCTTTCAGGGAAACTACAATAAAAGTTTCAAAGACCTTTTACAATTTGCACCCTAGCAAAAACCAGTTCACACTGTAAATGTTGCCTCATGACCTGGAGCTTCAAAATGTGGTCCATTGACCAGGAACATTGGTGTCACCTGGTACTTGTTAGAAAGGCAGAATCTGGGTCCCACCCCAGACCCCTCCTGGATCAGAATCTACATTTTGGTTTTTTTTTTTACATCTTTATTGGAGTATAATTGCTTTACAATGGTGTGTTAGTTTCTGCTTTATAACAAAGTGAATCAGTTATACATATACATATGTTCCCATATTTCTTCCCTCTTGCGTCTCCCTCCCTCCCACCCTCCCTATCCCACCCCTCTAGGTGGTCACAAAGCACCGAGCTGATCTACCTGTGCTATGCGGCTGCTTCCCACTAGCTATCTATCTTATGCTTGGTAGTGTATATATGTCCATGCCTCTCTCTCGCTTTGTTACAGCTTACCCTTCCCCCGCCCCATATCCTCAAGTCCATTCTCTAGTAGGTCTGTGTCTTTATTCCTATCTTACCCCTAGGTTCTTCATGACATTTTTGTTTCTTAAATTCCATATATATGTGTTAGCATACGGTATTTGTCTTTCTCTTTCTGACTTACTTCACTCTGGATGACAGACTCTAGGTCTATCCAGAATCTACATCTTAATCGTACAACCTAATATTGTAGCTTCTTGGTCCATGTGCGTGTAAGTTGTACCTCCATCCAAATTAGTTGAAGTGTCTTTTACAAAAGCAGATACAAAGCCTTGTGCTTGTGTGTGGCTGGTCTGTATAGTATGCCTAACAGCGTTTAACAAACAGTGGTGTTGCATTAAGAATCAAGTCAATAGTCAAATTTGATTTTGAAACAGACACTCCATGCTCTTCTCCCTCACATTATTTCAACAGCCACTTAAGATAAAATGAATGATGATAGAGTAATCACTATATGGAAAAATATTAATAATATTAATATTCTGTTTTCTATCTCAAATGGACCGATACTGTTTTTGTCCTAAAGGATATAAAATAGCAGGGAAATCATCTAAATATTTATCAATTATATTTGCTAGCTAGACTAGACAGTATGGTGGTTAAGAGCAAACTTACCAGCTGCATAAATTTTCTGTACTTCAGTTTCCTCCTATGTAAGGTAATACTTATGTCATAGGGTATAGATAAGTTAACATTTGTGAAGTCTGGTGTGCAGTAAGCCTTAGCCACTATTATTATTTTACACCAAATATTTAACTTTCAGAGAAAGATCTTTCCTAGTTCTCTCTAAAGAAAGTTTTTCTCTCACTTTTATGGCTCTTCTTCTTCTTCCACCCACCACCCATCTCACTTAATCTCCCATTTTTTTATTTACTTAAAGTGTGTCAAAACTGTGCTGTAGTTTTCTCCTGAGTTTCAGTTAATGCTTCTCTCCTGCACCTACAAACAGGAAAATATAAAATCTACCTATCCAGATATGGCATCTCTCCCTTACCAATGCCTCATCCCCCAACTGCCTCCCAATGTTTCCATCTGGATGCTAGCAATGGCTATAATTTTGGAGCTTTTATCTAGCAAGAATTAGCTCCTTTAATCCTTAAAGCTGTTCTGGAGTAATTGTTACTCACTCTTTTAACTGAGGGTCAGAGAGGTTAATGACTTAATTGAAAGTCATCACTTAACAGTAGAATCGAACTGGAAATAAAACACAAACCTACGCTCTTAACAGCACATTAGACTGTCTCAAAGCCATGAAAAATCATCACATTAGAAGTGAAAATTACCATCCCTGCCACCAGCTTCTCCACTGCCATTAGTATTATCACCATTTTCCTTAAGTTACTTCGCACGCTTTCTTTCTTACTTGCATTACATATTTCATCATATATTAAATACTGAAGTATTTTGACCTGCTATGCCTCCCAGACTCAGTGCTTGCCCTCCATCAGCACTCTGGGATGAGCCTCCCTCACTTATGACATGGATTCTGAAAGCAATGTCTGAACAGCTCCTTTTACCTCCAGTCTTCATGCAGCAAACCAGGCTTCCCCGGGCTGTGTATTATTTTAAATGTGACTAAAGAATATACACTACCTATTTTCCTATTTCGTCAAAGTCCATTAGTTAGTAGTATTACCACTCTGGTATCTTTTCATGCCTTATATTCCCAAGTTATTTGAAATTCCCCTACAGTGGAGGTGATTGGTCATTCAATAAAACCTCAGGAAGATGCAGACAGCACAAGGGAATGCAAGGGAATGACACCCAGGAAAGACCTTGGAATCCAAGGACCTCGGCCCAGATGCACATTTAGGTCTCCATTTGGATATCAACATGAAAACTGATCTCTCTTTACAGGAAAGAGGAAGTCAAAACAGATTCCAAAACCTCTACCTGCACAGATATTTGAAACTTCAGGAAGAGAAGAAGAAAAGGGCAATAACTCTTTGAATAAATAGAAAGATGGAGTCCTAGGTATCATCATTTGGGTTTCTCTAGAAGTGGAGCTTGAGACAAGAACTAAGCCTCAGGCATTTAGTTGGGGAGTGGCCTGAGGAAGTAGCGCTGAGGGAGTCGGGAGAGTGACAGAGAAGGAGGAAAAGCCAATATAAAGGTGTGTGATCAAGGTGTGCTGTGGCAAAGGGCTTGCTTCCACAAGACCTCAGAGAAGCACACAGAATGCTTCCCACATTCTCTACCTGAGGACAGGAGGCCAAGCATCTGTCCATTGGTGCTCACTCCCCATTGGCCCAGAGTTGCCCTGACTTCCCTACTATTCGAAGTCCCACTTGCAGGCAAGAGCTAACCTGCCTCCCTTAGTTTGGAGAAAGCTCTGAGGCAGAGGAACAGGAATCTTGACTAATTTGATTACATCAAACATGTTATAATATACCCATATCCCACATAAAATGGTACTGTGTGCCTTAAAATGGGAAAAGATTTTTATAATTTTGTTTTTTAAAGTACTATCTATTTTAATATTGCAATTTTTGTTTCATATTTTTAACTGATTTTCTTTCTAAGTCAAATATTTTTTAAGGTTTCAAATAATTTAACCAAATGGATAAAACAGCCCTGAAACCACCTCCAAAACTACTCAATAAGAACAAGTAGCTACAAGAACTCTACTCCAAACCCAATGCTTTAAACTGTTGTGGATAGATACTGAGAACTCAAATTCTCTGAAATAGGTATTACAAGCCCTAATGCCAGGCAGTAACCATTCCCAGTGCAAACAGGCGTGGAACAAGGACCGTGCAGCACAAAGAAGAAAATCATCAGAGAAATAGAAAACAAAAGCCGAATAGTATAGAGAACCGACCAGGAAAGAGAGATTCTTATCAATTTCACCTGGTAAAGACTTATCAATTTCCCAGTAAAATGAAAGTATAAATGAATATCAGAATCATAAAAGATTGATGTAATCATCATAGTCCATTCAGCCATCCCATTAACTGTTCAAAATTGTGACTCAAAAATGATTAATTTTCAAATTAATCTTCAGGCTTTCTTTATAAAATACAAATCAGGAGTCTTTCTGGGCATTGATGAAACTAATTGACAATTGTAAAGATGTGTTCTCCAGAGTAAATGAAGGCAAGCAACACTCTACAAAATACTGCCTTAGCAAAGCTCCTTTTGTCTGCTTCTATTTCTTAATATACTCAGACTGAGGACCTTACACTGTCTTTCCTCCATTCCCCAGTTCAGAGGCATCCTTGAGGGTGTTCTCACTCTCCACCATCCCCAATAGACCTTGAGAGAATCATTAACCATCTTTACATCAATGAATCCATCTTCCATGGTACACAACCAGGACCCTACTACACAGAATTGCCTGTGTGAAAAGAAACTCAGTTGCAAAAAACATGTCCGCAATCCAAAAATCTGTCCATGAGGTTTTCATTAAAGTTCATATTTAAAGGTACTCTTTATTTCATCTCTCTTGGGACTCTTAACCATTAGAGAGATAGCCTTTCATTCAAAACAATAAGTCTGTTAAAGTGGAAATTCTTTATAAAAATCACTGTATACATATAAATATACACTCACCAGTCTTTTGACATTAGGCCAAGCTTATTGTTTTCACACCAGTAACACATAGTCTACCATGTCAAGCTTCATTAAAAAAAAAAATAGTAGTGAAAACTTAAAGATGGAGATGAAACAATCTGAGGACAGAATACATTTTTTCAAAAATTTTTTCTCCTAAACGTATTGCAGTTTTTTTTTTCAGTGATATCTATTTGAATGCAGTTGAAGACTGGGAGATAACAGGGTCCTAAATTTTTGCCCAGGCCCAGTTCTCTTCTATTTCTGCCAATTCAGTATCATCTGCTTTCTCAAAACTCAGTCTAAAACTCACTTTCTCAAGTGTTTTCACAGACCTCTCCTTGCACCCTTTTGCTCTGAATTTCATTGGCCTGTGACTTTATATGTTCCTGCTTTCTGAGTGCATGCTTTGTTTTCTAGTCATCAGGTTCTGCAGGATAGTAATGTACATACACCACCAGGGTGTGGTATTTTTCAAACTGCTGGTCATGGTGCCCATTGTGAAGAATGATACTGATATAGTGGATCCAGCCAAGATTTTTTTTTAATTAAATAAAATAGGAAATACCAGAGTGCAAAACAAGTAGTAAGTATATAAATTATTTCATGGAACTTTTTTTATTGACATAGTTTCAGGTGTATAACATAATGATTCCATATCTATATATATTTCAAAATGATCACTATAAATCTAGTTAATATCCATCACCACATACAGATAAAAATTTTTGTTTCTCATGATGAGAATTTTTAATATCTACTCTTTTAGCTACTTTCACATATACAATACAGTGTTACTAACTATAGCCTTTTATAGAAATTTTTTATTTTTATACGTCTGTGTATGATTGTGTGAACTGGATCACAACATACAAAGTAATTCTTACTGTGGGTTACAGTTAGAAAAATTTAAAAGCCACTGATTTAAGCCAGTACTGCTCAAATAGTTATTAGCCAGCAAGTATTTGTTGGTAGCTTTAAAGAAAAATCATTACTCAATATAAAATTTTAATACCTTCATCAGAACGGTCTATAAAATATTAACATATGCAGAAATAGTTATCAATACTTATTTGTGCTAACCACTGCAGATACAAGAAAGAAAAACAGTTCTTCTCTTCAAGGAGCCTAAAAAGTAGTAGAGAAAACAAGTAAAGCAGAAATGTTAATTCAGTACATTAGGACATAAAATCAGAAAGCATGAGAGCACAAAGAAAGTATTCCTAACTCTGTCTCCCAGGAATGGGTTTTTCATTGCCCTAAACCTTTAGAAAATTCTGATCTCTAAAAGGGTCAGAATTTTAGCCAAGAGGATACCTCTGGAGAAAGGTATTCAGCCAACATTCTATGTGATTAGCATCATGTCAGGCTACACAGTGGAAACTCAGCTGGACTAACTAGATTTTCAACCAGGTTTTTAATTCTATTTTTTTGACAAGTAAAAGTTGTATATATATATTTAGGTGTAAACTTGATATTTTGATATATTTATACATTGTGAAATAATTATCACAAACTGATTAACAGATCTATCTCCTCACATGGTTACTATTTTCTTTCTTCTTTGCTTTTTCTGTGATGAGAACACTTAAGATCTACCCTCTTAAGAAATTTCAAGTACAGTCAGCCCTCCAAATCTGAGGGTTTCATATCTGTGACTCAACCAACTACAGATCAAAAATACTAAAAAAAAAAGAAACTAGAAATTTCCAAAATGCGAAACCTCAATTTGCTGTGCACCAGCAACTATTCACACAGTATTTACATTTTATTTACAACTATTTACATAGCATTTACATTGTATTAGTTATTATAAGTACTCTAGAGATGATTTAAAGTATCCAAGAGGAGGTGCCTAGGTTATACACAAATACAGTTGATCCTTGAACAATGAGGGGGTTAGGGGATACTGAATACCCCCACACATATACAGTCAAAAATCTGTGTATAACTTTATAATTGGTTCTCCATATCCATGATTCCAATCCACAGACTCAACCAACTGCAGATTACGTAGTACCATTGTACATATTTATTGAAAAAAATCCACACATATGTGGGCCTGCATAGTTCAGACCCATGTTGTCCAGAGGTCAGCTGTACTATGCCATTTTATAAAAGGGACTCGAGCATCCACAGATTTTGGTATCTGCTGGGGATCCTGAAACCAATTCCCCATGAATACCAAGGGATGACTATATACAATATAGTATTGTTAATCACAGTCATATTGATACATTAGAGCTCCAGAACTTATTCATCTTGCATAACTGAAACTTGGTACCCTTTGATCAACATCTCCCCACTTCCCCCTCCCTCCAGCCCCTGACAACCTCCATTCTAGTCTCTGCTTTTATGAGTTTGGCTATTTTAGATTCCACACATAAGTGAGATCATGCAGCATTTATCTTTCTGGGTCTGGCTTATTTCACTTAGCATAATGTTTTCCAGGTTCATCCAAGTTGTCTCAAATGTCAGGATTTCATTGTTTTTAAGGCTGAATAATATTCCATTCTGTATATGTATGCTTCCATTCATTCATGGACAGTTAGATTGTTTTCATATCTTGGCTATTGTGAATAATGCTGCAATAAACATGGGGGTACAGATATCTCTCCAAGTTCCTGATTTCATTTCCTTTTGGTATATAACTGGAAGTGAGATTGCTAGATCAGGTGGGAGTTTTAGTTATTTTTTGAAGATCTCCATACTGTTTTCCATAATAGTTTTACCAATTTACATTCTCACCAACAGTACACAGGATTTCCTATTTTCCACATTCTCACAAATACTTGTAATCTCTTGTCTTTTTGACAGTAGCCAGTCTAACAGATATGAGGTGATATTGTGGTTTTAATTTATGTTTCCCTGGTGATTAGTGATGTTGAGCACTTTTTCATATAACTGTTGGCCATTTGTATATCCCCTTTTGAAAATGTATATTCAAGTTCTTTGTCCATTTTTCAATCAGTTTATTTAGGGTGGTTTTGGGTTTTTTTTGGTTTTGGTTTTGTTTGTTGTTTTCTATTGAGTTGTATGAACTCCTTATATTTTTTGGATATTAACTTCTTTTCAGATATATGGTTTGCAAATATTTTCTTCCATTCCATAGGTTGCCTTTTCACTCTGTTGCTTGTTGATTGTTCCCTTTGCAGTGAAGAAGCTTATTAGTTTGATGCAATCCCATTTGTTTATTTTTGCTTTTGTTGTCATATTCAAAAAAATCATTGCCCAGACCAATGCCAAGATGTTTAAATTCTCCAGAGGGAGATGAACAAGAATCAATAAATATAATAAATAAGAAAAATATACCACATGTTGGAAATTAATAACAATGGAAAGAAAAAGGAAAGCTAAGTAAGAGTGATCAGGAGGGCCAGGAACTTTAAATAGCCTGGCCAAAGTAATCCTCATTGATTTGTAAACATTTGAGAAAACACTTGAAAAAGATGAAAAAAAAAAAAAAAGAGAGAGATGATATAGAGTTTTGATGTGTTAGCCAGAGACTAGTGGATAAATAATTTAGAAAAAGTATAAATTTCTCTTTTGAGAGTGTTATTGACATTTAAGTCTATCCTAAATGTAATATATCTAAGAAAAGAGAAAATAAATAAACTCTGGTATACATTATTCAAAATAATTTTGATTGCAAAAATTTTTTTTATAGATTTCTTTTTATTTTTTAATGATTGATCAGATGGAATAGAGAATTAAGCTTTAGAATCCCAGCTGGTGAGAACCCTGGAATATACAAAATACAGAAAGGTGGTTTTAGGATTTTGTGGTTGAAATTTGAACTCTTGTGATTTTTCTTGTATAAATTAAAATATTATTGATCCTGGTGACTCAACCCCAACCTCAGTCTCCTAGATAATACATGTTCATAATAGCATTTTAACTTGCTGAATCTTTGGATAGATGCTACTATGATCCTACTGAAATACTGTTTTACCAACTAATATTTTCAGGATGTTTTGAGACTAGCAAAATTTTGAGAGGATGAACCATAAATTTTAATGTTTAGTATTATATATTCTATAGTTCTTTGACGTAGTAAGACATTGATAAATATTTTGACTGAAATTTGCAAATATAGAGAGAAGCAAATATGCACATGTTTTTTGCTTTTTTATTTCATTTGAGAAAGTTGCAGATGCAGTTAGAAATTCTTATTTATATAGAGCTAATAATCATTACAGTGGTTTTTATATTGAACCAAAACTCCTTGTAAATTCTGTTGACCTAAGTATGCCCTCCATTGTGAAAAAAAGCAATAAGTGCAACTATTTTACATTTTATTGAGGGTGATCTATGAAAGCTTTACATATGTTATTTCATTAAATCACCTCATCTCATAATGATTCCCATTTACACACAGGGATGTTGAACGTCAGAAAGGAGGTAACTTTGCCAGGACTGCACAGCCACTTGGTGCTGGATATAAACTACTGTAAGTCCGAGTCCAACACTGGTGCCTCTGCTCCTCTCTCTAGGGTGGGTCTCTTCTTCCTGATTAAAGCCTCACAAATAGTTGAAATTGTGATTTTCTCTTCCCCAATTGGTCTATAACCTCTTCCCTTCACAGTTCCCACTACTTCCCATTTCGTTGCACACACTGTGGTTCCTTTAGTCTTATTGTCTCCTCCATACCTGACAAACTGTCCATGTCTGCTGAAATGGATTCCCATTGTAAAGGATTTTGAACTAAGTACACTTGACATATTGAATGAAGTCAAATAGTGAACATATTCATAGGTCAAGCCTCCAATCTATAAGACTTTAGTCTTTAGGATCCTCTTTACTTGGGAGATTTCTGAAAAGTCCCACATTACCATTGTTTGTCTTCCATCTCCAGCTTTCTCCCTGATGACAAAATCACCAGACAACACAGAGCAGGAGACTGGGTCCTCTCCCTTGTCATCTTCCAGACTCTTCAGTGTCTCATACTCTAGGTAAAGCTATGGCCAAAAATAAACCATTTTTTAAAATAACAATATAACATTAGAAATCAGTCTTTTGAAATCCCTCTTCTTCCTTTATTTTACTACCTAATACAGCAGTATCAGCATCATTTTTGCTTCCTCTGGCAACTGAAGAACCACTTTTACACCCCCTGAGTGGAGTGTAGACTGACTGCAGCATTACGAGTGTCTTCCCCAGGACATCGTGTGCTAGTTTGTCATCGCCTGCCTGAAAGGTACAAGGCATCCTTCCTGCCTTTCTCAGATTCTTCAATGTGTCAAGTGTACAAAATCGAAAGAATAACTTCATATTAAGTTAATATAGGAGAGATGGAAAACATGCTATGACAAAAATTCCTGTTGAATAAATTCTAACACCCATCTAAATACTTGTTCTCATACAATTAATCTCCCTATCTTAAAATTAAAATAAAGTTTTGTTCATTAAAATCCCACACAGAACATTGTAATGGTTTAAATACTGCAGCGTCTCATTTTATCCCATAAACCTTTACATTTGAATAGTTCTTTACAGATTATAAAGCACCTTTAGATCCATGTTATGTACTCTGAGAGCTAGAAGGGAATCTTAAAATTACTAAAACAATCCCATAATTTCCTTTGATTCTCACAGCAATTCTATGAAGTATTTATCCAAGTGTTACTCCCTCTTTATGGTTGAGACTGAGCCCAGAAACTTTTACATACTTTTCTAGATCTCAGAGTTAAAAAGTGGGACCTGACCTCCAAATCACAGCTCAGTGTTTCTTCTAAGATATCATGCTGTCACTCCACTAACTGACGCCTACTAAGGAATTTGTTATTTAGCTAAACGAATTTTCTAGAAAGCTAGAGCTTTATCCCATTAAGTGGTTAGGTATTCATTATCATTGTAAATAGTCATTATTATTTTCCTTAAACATTACACTTGTATATACCTGCAGAAAATAACTCTGTGCTCTCCTTTAAAGGAAGGCTTTGTTCTATCTTGTTCCAAAATCCAACAGCAAATGATTATAGGAATACAGCAACAAAATGTGATGGAAAATGGTGAAACTGAAAATTAAACTTTTTTTTTTAGATTTAGAAAGATTTGGATTAAAGACTCTTCTTTGGGTGAAGGAGGTCAAAAGTTACAAATTTCCACTTATAAAATAAATAAGTCCTGGGGATGTAATATACAGCATAGTGACTATGGTTAATAATCCTGGGACTTCCCTTGTGGTGCAGTGGTTTGGAATCCGCCTGCCAATGCAGGGGACATGGGTTCGAGCCCTGGTCCGGGAAGATCCCATGTGCCACGGAGCAGCTAAGCCTGTGTGCCACGGCTGCTGTGCCTGTGCTCTGGAGCCCGCGAGCCACAATGAGAAACCCGCACACCGCAATGAAGAGTAGCCCTCGTTTGCCACAACTAGAAAAAGCCTGCAAGCAGCAACAAAGACCCAACACAGCCAAAAATAAATGAATAAATAAATTTATTAAAAAAATAATAATCCTGTATACCAAAAAAGCATGCAGATGGCCAACAGGCACATGAAAAATTGTTCAACATTGCTAATTTCTAGAGAAATGCAAATCAAAACCACAATGAGGTATCTCCTCACTCCGATCAGAATGGTCATCATCAAAAAGTCTACAAATAATAAATATTGGAGAGGATGTGGAGGAAAAGGTACCCTCCTACACTGTTAATGGGAATGTAAATTGGTACAGCCACTATGGAGAACAGTATGGAGGTTCCACAAGATTCATCCTTCTTGGTTTCCTTTATCCTGCCCGTCCCTCTGTAAATATTTCCTTCATAAAAAATGTATTCAAAAATCCTAGCTAAGCGTGCTATCTGTTTCCTGTCAGGACTTGGATTGATTACACTGATCAATAAATACTGAGTATTTTTTTTTAACATTGCTGTATGATCCAGCAATCCCACTCCTGGGCATCTATCTGGAGAAAACTCTAACTTGAAAAGATAGATGCACTCCAATGTTCATAGCCGCAGTACTTACAATAGCCAAGACATGGAAGCAACTTAAATGCTCATAGAAAGATGAATGGATAAATAAGATGTGAGATATATATATATATAGTGGAATATTACTCAGCTATCAAAAAGAATGATATAGTGTCATGTGCAGCACCATGAATGGACCTAGAGACTGTCATATTAAGTGAAGTAAGTCAGATGGAAAGACAAATGTCACCTGATAATACTTATACGTGGAATCTTAAAAAATGATACAAATGACACAGACCAACATGCTGTACTCCTAGGGACCCCTTCAGAAGGTGATAGAATGAAAAGAGATTGACGACCAGGAGCCACTGAGAAATGAAGGCTCTCCCTCCTCTATTATGCTGATTAAGGAGCATAAGATTAGTGACCAAGACTAAGGAAATAAAATCACTTGGTTCTGCCCACAGCTACTCCTGGATCCCTCATTCCTAACAACTCCTCAGCACAGGGTGTTTCATACTCCAAAGTTGTACTCAAGTATAGTATTTGTTTAATAAATGTCAGTTCATTAGACTTTGGTTAATCATAAAGATAGATATTAAAATAGCTTTCTAAACCTAGATAAAATCTATCTCTAACAGAGGTTGGTATTGTGGGTGAAAGACATGATAACAACCTAAAAGAAGTATCTTTAAATTGAGGCACATAACTGTTCCACCCACCTTTCCTCCTTACTGCCAGCTGGAAAAATGACGTGATGCATGGAGCTCAAGCAGCCTCATTGGACCATGAAACGAGGGTCATGCTCAGGGAAGTGAAAAAAAAAGCTACAAAGAGGCTAGGTCCCTGCCAACTTTATGGAACTCTCATGTTTACTCTTTACTCCCCAAATTCCATACTTATGTGGAAGAAATGGACCTCATGTGTTTAAATCATTATTGAGTTGGGTGTTCTGCCTTTTGAGCTAAATCTAATCCAGAAAGTTATACCACACATGCTTCTTTTCACTTTCCAGATTCCAAAATGTTCTTTCTATAATCTTCTCTCCTGCTCTCCTTGTCCTTATATATTTACCAAAACAAAAGTACTGCTTTTTGATATTTTAATGAGCTTTCAGTGGAAAATGCCTATAAATATATGTGTCCAGTCTACCATCTTTAATAAAAAAACAAACAAACAAAAAACTATCTTGATTACTGATCAATGATACAAATTAAAAAACAGAAATAGACTCACAGACATAGAAAACAGACTTAAGGTTACCAAAGCAATTAGTGGTGGGGTGGGTGGGGAGACAAATTAGGATTTGGGATAGCATATACACACTATTATATATGAAATAAACAACAAGGACCTACTATATAGCACAGAGAATGATATTCAATATCTTGTAACAACATATAATCGAAAATAATCTGAAAAAGAATATATATATATATATATATATATATATATATATGACTGAATCACTGTGCTGTACATCTGAAACTAACACAATATTGTAAATCAAATATACTTCAATTAAAAGAACAAAATTAAATAAACCATAATGTTATAAAAGACCACAGATCCCTACAATATAAAAAAAATAATAATCTTGTGTAACATATTTGAAGGCTGCTAATAGAGTACACCTTAATATTTCTCATCTCAAGAAAAAAATTGTAACTGTGGTGACAGATACTGACTAGACTTATTATGGCAATCATTTCAAAATATATACAGATATTATATCATTGTGTTGTATACCTGAAATTAATATAATGTTTTATGTCAATTATACCTCAATAAAAATTTTAAGATAATAATCACTAAAAATAAGAAGACTGTTCTGTGGAATTATGACATAAAATCAAATGATAAGATCTGTATTTGTCATGTTTGTCAGTAAGTGCCCCCCTCAGGAAAACACAGTCTGGTTAAGAGCAGGGGCTATGTGCCACATGAAGCAGCTGACTGAGCTGGAAGAGCTTGGCCTTTAGGGGCTTATAGACCCATGTCAGTGACCTACCATCTGTATGTGTCTCACTTCTCTGTGTCTCACTTTCCTCCTCCGTAAATTTGTGATAATACCTACTTCACAGAATGTCTGACATACTTTCCATTGGCCTCAACTCTTTCTCTGTACTTCTGTGTCCCATTTCTCTGCTGACCTGTAAAGACCACATCAGCTTGGCTCCCAAGCCTGTATTCTGGACAAGGGGAATCACTGTCAGGAGATGGGAAGGAAGGAGGAGTGAGAATTCAGGGGAAGTCTCCCTCCTGCCCCCTGACTTTGCAGGGAACTTCCCTGACTACAGCTCAGGCTGAACAACCCTCCTCTGGCTCTGGGTCACCCAGGAATACTGTGCCTTCTGTGCCCCTTTATGTCAGGGGCTGATGACTTTTTACGGTGCTAGTCCCAGGATGAACCCACAAGATTCATCCTTCTTGGTTCCCTTTATCCTGCCCGCCCATCTGTAAATAGTACCTTCATAAAAAATGCCCTCAAAAATCCTAGGTAAGCGTGCCATCTGTTTCCTGTCAGGACTTGGGTTGATTACACTGATCAATAAATACTGAGTATTTTTTTAAAACATCTTTAGTGGAGTATAATTGCTTTACATTGCTGTATAACAAAGTGATTCAGATATATATATATATATATATATATACACACATATATCCCCATATCCCCTCCCTCTTGGGTCTCCCTCCCACCCTCCCTATCCCACAGCTCTAGGTGGACAAAAAGCACCAAGCTGATCTCCCTGTGCTACGCGGCTGCTTCCCACTAGCTATCTGTTTTATATTTGGTAGTGTACATATGTCCATGCCACTCGCTCACTTTGTCCCAGCTTACCCTTCCCCTTCCCTGTGTCCTCAAGTCCATTCTCTACGTCTGTTTCTTTATTCCTCTCCTGCACCTAGGTTTTTCAGAACCTTTTTTTTTTTTTAGATTCCATATATGTGTGTTAGCACACAGTGTTTGTTTTTCTCTTTCTGACTTACTCCACTCTGTATGACAAACGCTAGGTGCATCCACTTCACTACAAAAAACTAAATTTCATTCCTTTTCATGGCTGAGTAATATTCTATTGTATATATGTGCCACATCTTCTTTATCACTTCATCTGTTGATGAACACTTAGGTTGTTTCCATGTCCTGGCTATTGTAAATACAGCTGCAATGAACATTGTGGTACATGACTCTTTTTAAATTATGGTTTTCTCAGGGTATATGCTCAGCAGTGGGATTGCTGGGTCATACAGTAGTTCTATTTTTAGATTTTTAAGGAACCTCCATACTGTTCTCTATAGTGGCTATATCAACTAACATTCCCACCAACAGTGCAAGAAGGTTCCCTTTTCTCCACACCCTCTCCCACATTTATAGTTTGTAGATTTTTTGATCATGGTCATTCTGACCAGTGTGAGGTGATACCTCATTGTAGTTTTGATTTGCATTTCTCTAATGATTAACGATGTTGAGCAACCTTTCATGTGTTTGTTGGCAATCTGTATATCTTCTTTGGAGAAATCTCTATTTAGATCTGTGGCCCATTTTTGGATTGGGTTGTTTGTTTTTTTGATATTGAGCTGCATGAGCTGCTTGTATATTTTGGAGATTAATACTTTGTCAGTTGCTTCATTTGCAAATATATTCTCCCATTCTGACGGTTGTCTTTTTGTATTGTTTATGGTTTCCTTTGCAGTGCAAAAGCTTTTAAGCTTCATTAGGTCCCATTTGTTTATTTTTGTTTTTATTTCCATTTCTCTAGGAGGTGTGTCAAAAAGGATCTTGCTGTGATTATGTCATAGAGTGTTCTACGTTTTCCTTTAAGAGTTTGATAGTGTCTGGCCTTACATTTAGGTCTTTAATCCATTTTGAGTTTATTTTTGTTTATGGTGTTAGGGAGTGTTCTAACTTCATTCTTTTACTTGTAAATGTACAGTTTTCCTAGCACCACTTATTGAAGAGGCTGTCTTTTCTCCATTGTATATTCTTGCCTCCTTTATGAAAAATAAGGTGACCATATGTGTGTGGGTTTATCTCTGGGCTTTCTATCCTATTCCATTGATCTATATTTCTGTTTTTGTGCCAGTACCATACTGTCTTGATTACTGTTGCTTTATAGTAGAGTCTGAAGTCTGGGAGCTTGATTCCTCTGACTCCTTTGCTATTCAGGGTCTTTTGTGTTCCCATACAAATTGTGATTTTTTTTGCTCTAGTTCTGTGAAAAATGCCAGTGGAAGTTTGAGAGGGATTGCATTGAATCTGTAGATGGCTTTGGGTAGTATAGTCATTTTCACAATGTTGATTCTTCTAATCCAAGAACATGGTATATCTCTCCTTCTGTTTGTATCATCTTTAATTTCTTTCATTAGTATCTTATAATTTTCTGCATACAGGTCTTTTGTCTCCTTAGGTAGGTTTATTCCTAGGTATTTTATTCTTTTTGTTGCAAGGGTAAATAGCAGTGTTTCCTTAATTTCTCTGTCAGATTTTTCATCATTAGTGTATAGGAATTCAAGAGATATCTGTGCGTTAACTTTGTATCCTGCAACTTTACCAAATTCATTGATTAGCTCTAGTTTCTCATACAGTCTTTAGGATTCCCTATGTATAGTATCATGGCATCTGCAAACAGTGACACCTTTACTTCTTTTCTGATTTGGATTCCTTTTATTTCTTTTTCTTCTCTGATTTAGCCGTGGCTAAAACCTCCAAGGCTATGTTGAATAATAGTGGTGAGTAGACAACCTTGTCTTCTTCCTGATCTTAGTGGAAAGGCTTTCAATTTTTCACAATTAAGCATGAGGTTGGCTGTATGTTGAGGTAAGTTCTCTCTAAGCCTACTTTCTGGAGTGTTTTTATCATAAATAGGTGTTGTATTTTGTCGAAAGCTTTCTCTGCATCTATTGAGATGATCATATGGTTTTTATCCTTCAGTTTGTTAATATGGTGTATCACATTGATTGATTTGCATGTATTGAAGAATCCTTGCATTCCTGGGGAAAACCCTACTTGATCATGGTGTATGATCCTTTTAATGTGCTGTTGGATTCTGTTTGCTAGTATTTTGCTGAGGACTTTTGCATCTATGTTCATCAGTGATATTGGCCTGTAGTTTTCTTTTTTTGTGACATCTTTGTCTGGTTTTGGTATCAGGGTGATGGTGGCCTCATAGAATGAGTTTGGGAGTGTTCCTCCCTCTGCTATATTTTGGAAGAGTTTGAGAAGGATAGGTGTTAGCTCTTCTCTAAATGTTTGATAGAATTCGCCTGTGAAGCCATTTGGTCCTGGGCTTTCATTTGTTGGAAGATTTTTAATCACAGTCTCAGGTTCAGTGCTTGTGATTGGTATGTTTATATTTTCTGTTTCTTCCTGGTTCAGTTGTGGAAGGTTGTGCTTTTCTAAGAATTTGTCCATTTCTTCCAGATTGTCCATTTTATTGGCATGTTGTTGCTTGTAGTAGTTTCTCATGATCCTTTGTAATTCTGCGGTGTCAGTTGTTGCTTCTCCTTTTTCATTTCCAATTCTATTGATTTGAATCTTCTCTCTTTTTTTCTTGATGAGTCTGGCTAATGGTTTATCAATTTTGTTTATCTTCTCAAAGAACTAGCTTTTAGTTTTATTGATCTTTGCTATTGTTCCCTTCATTTCTTTTTCATTTATTTCTGATCTGAGCTTTATGATTTCTTTCCTTCTGCTAACTTTGGGGCATTTTTTGTTTTTCTTTATTTAATTGCTTTAGATGTAAGCTTAGATTGTTTATTTGAGATGTTTCTTGTTTCATGACGTAGGATTGTATTGCTATAAATTTCCCTCTTAAAACTGCTTTTGCTGCATCCCATAAGTTTTAGTTCATCATGTTTTCATTGTCATTTGTTTCTAGGTATTTTTTGATTTCCTCTTTGATTTCTTCCATGTTCCCTTGGTTATTATGTAGTGTATTGTTTAACCTCCATGTGTTTATATTTTTTACAGATTTTTTCCTGTAATTGATACCAAGTCTCATAGTGCTGTGGTCAGAAAAGATACTTGATATGATTTTATTTTTCTTAAATTTACCAAGGCTTGATTTGTGACCCGAGATATGATCTATCCTGGAGAATGTTCCATGAGCACTTGAGAAAAATGTGTATTCTGTTGTTTTTGGATGGAATGTCCTATAAATATCAATTAAGTCCATCTTGTTAAATGTATCATTTAAAGCTTGTGTTTCCTTATTTATATTCATTTTGGATGATCTGTCCATTGGTTAAAGTGGGGTGTTAAGGTCCCCTATGATTATGTTACTGTCGATTTCCCCTTTTATGCCTGTTAGCATTTGCCTTATGTATTGAGGTGCTCCTATGTTGGGTGCATAAATATTTACAATTGTTATATCTTCTTCTTGGACTGATCCCTTGATCATTTTATGTAGTGTCCTTCTTTGCCTCTTGTAAGAGTTTTTATTTTTAAGTCTATTTTGTCTGATATGAGAATTGCTACTCTAGCTTTCTTTTGATTTCCAGTTTCATGGACTATCTTGTTCTATTCCCTCACTTTCAGTCTGTATGTGTCCCTGGGTCTGAAGTGAGTCTCTTATATGCAGCATATATATGGGTCTTGTTTTTGTATCCATTCAGCCAGTCTATGTCTTTTGGTTGGAGCATTTAACCTGTTTACATTTAAGGTAATTATTGATATGTATGTTCCCTATTACCATTTTCTTAATTGTTTTGGGTTTTTTATTGTAGGTCTTTTCCTCCTCTTGTGTTTCCTGCCCAGAGAAGTTCCTTTATATTTGCTGTAAAGCTGGTTTGGTGGTGCTGAATTCTCTTAGCTTTTGCTTGTCTGTAAAGGTTTTAATTTCTCCCTCGAATCTGAATGAGATCCTTGCTGGGTAGAGTAACTTTAGTTGTAGGTATTTCCCTTTCATCACTTTAAATATGTCCTGCCACTCCCTTCTGGCTTGCAGAGTTTCTGCTGAAAGATCAGCTGTTAACCTTATTGGGATTCCCTTGTGTGTTATTTGTTGTTTTTCCCTTGCTGATTTTAATTTTTTTCTTTGTATTTATTTTTTGACAGTTTGATTAATATGTGTCTTGGTGTGTTTCTCCTTGGATTTATCCTGTATGGGACTCTCTGCACTTCCTGGACTTGATTGACTATTTCCTTTCCCATATTAGAGAAATTTTCAACTATAATCTCTTCAAATATTTTTTCAGTCCCTTTCTTTTTCTCTTCTTATTCTGGGCCCCCTATAATTCGAATGTTGGTGTGTTTAATGTTGTCCCAGAGGTCTCTGAGACTGTCCTCAATTCTTTTTATTCTTTTTTCTTTATTCTGCTCTGTGGTAATTATTTCCACTATTTTATCTTCCAGGTCACTTATCTGTTCTTCTGCTTCAGTTATTCTTCTATTGATTCCTTCTAGAGAATTTTTAATTTCATTTTTCTGTTGTTCTTTATTGTTTGCTCTTTAGTTCTTCTAGGTCCTTGTTAAATGTTTATTGTATTTTCTCCATTCCATTTCCATGATTTTGCATATCTTTAATAACAGTACTCTGAGTTCTTTTTCAGGTAGACTGCCTATTTCCTCTTCATTTGTTTGGTCTGGTGAGTTTTTACTTTGCTCCTTCATCTGTTGTATATTCGAAGATAATTGCTGTTTACTATATAGAATACTCAGTGTGGATGAACAGTGAAAACAGCCCACAGTGACTGGAGCAAGCCCCTCTGCTGTGGACCTCATCCCTACCCTGTGGACTAGGCTGGCAACCTCTACCTGTCCCTGGATCCCCGAGCCTTTTGCATAATGCTGAAGTGGGGTGAGCTGCAGGCAGTGAAGTCCCTTGACTCAAAGTAAAGACTTGGATGAGCACTGTGGGTATGGCAGCGGTGGAGAGGTTGGGCAGGCCCCTACAGGCTAGGTGGGGGAGCAGCAAAAGTGGAGGAAGCCAGGAGCTAGGGAGATGGTGTCTATTTTTGTTTTCTGAAAAGGGGCACACAAGGACCTGCAGGCAGTCAGGCAGCAGCTGAGGTGGGTCATGCGCTGACATCTTTCTCATCACCTGGCTTGGAGGCTTCCAGCAAAGGGTCCCTGGGACTCATCTCCTCCTCCTCCTTGGCCTC
The DNA here is from genome assembly GCF_951394435.1 of Stenella coeruleoalba. Lineage (NCBI taxonomy): Eukaryota > Metazoa > Chordata > Mammalia > Artiodactyla > Delphinidae > Stenella > Stenella coeruleoalba. The sequence continues at coordinate 116,563,971 of NC_137149.1, forward strand.
GTTGGACTTGGAGTTGGGGACCCAGAGGCTGGAGTTGATGCAATGATGCATGTGGTACTTCATGTTGGTGGGATCCATCTTGCTGACAGCATCTTGTAGAATCTGCACATCATTCACCTCAAAGCATTTCTGGAGTTCCTCAGGGAGGGACTCGTATACCTTGATGGGGTCCAGGCTGCTCGGCCAAGCTGCTGCTTGCACTCCTCCTCCTCGTACTCCTTCATGGCCTTGATGCGCAGCTTGGCCCGGCCCCACACGCAGTCTTTGAAGGCCTCCAACTCGTCATTGAAGCCCTCCATGTACTGACGGTCGGCAGTCTTGATCTTGGTGAAGAACTGCCAGAAGCAGGCACGAGGGTCCACCTTCAGGCTCTTGGCCAGCTCCAGGATGAATTGCATGACAATGGTCTGGTGGGCCACCTGCTCCATCAGTGCACATTTCTCCTCCACCTTTAGGTCAAAGCACCAAATAACCAGGTAGTTGGCGGTCTCCTCGCACACCAGGTGGACGTTGTCCAACAGGTACTTCTGGCTGTCATCCCAGCAGTGGAGCATGCTGAAGTGCTTGATCTGTTTCTCATACTTTTCCATGAAGGTTTTGTGTTTCTGCTCCCTCACCTCCTCCAACTCCACCTCCGCCTGCTCAGGCTTGGTATTGACCATGCTCTTGCTGAAGCCGTCCTTGCTGAGCGTGTCCACGTTCCAGGCCATGCTCTTCTCCTTCTTGCACATCTCCTCTAGCTTCTGCTCCCAGCTACGCTCCTCCTTGCGCAGCTGCTCTGCCTTAGCCTGCAACCGTTACAGCTGTCCTCGCCCTTGGCCACCTCCAGCCCCTTCAGCTTCCACTGGCACTCGGACACCTGTCTTCTCATTTTGCTTAACTTACTGTGTTTGGGGTCTCCTTTTTGCCGGCTGCAGGTTCGTAGTTCCCATTGCTTTTGGTGTCTGCCCCCAGTGGGTAAGGTTGATTCAATGGGTTGTGTAGGCTTCCTGGTGGAGGGGACCGGTGCCTGTGTTTTGGTGGATGAGGCTGGATCTTGTCTTTCTGGTGGGCAGGACCATGTCTGGTGGTGTATTTTGGGATGTCTGTGACCTTATGATTTTAGGCAGCCACTCTGCTAATGGGCGAGAATGTGTTCCTGTCTTGCTAGTTGTTTGGCATGGGATGTCCAGTATGGGAGCTTGCTGGTCATTGAGTGGAGCTGGGTCTTAGCATTGAGACGGAGATCTCTGGGAGACCTCTCGCCAATTGAAATTACATAGGGCCAGGTTGGCTCTGGTGGCTTAATGTCCTGAATTTGGCTCTCCCACCTCAGAAGTTCAGACCTGACACCCGGCCGGAGCACCAAGACCCTGTCAGCCACATGGCCATGGACATAGGGAGTTTCTTGCCTTTTGGGAAGTCTGAGGTCTTCTACCAGTGTTAAGTCGGTGTTCTGTAGGAGTTGTTCCACATGTAGATGTATCTTTGATGTATTTTTGGGGAGAAAGGTGATCTCCATGTCTCACTCCTCTGTCATTTTTTTCTTTCTTTTTTTTTTTTGTGGTACATGGGCCTCTCACTGTTGTGGCCTCTCCCATTGCAGAGCACAGGCTCCAGATGCGCAGGCTCAGCAGCCTTGGCTCACAGGCCTAGCCACTTCGCGGCACGTGGGATCCTCCCAGACCGGGGCACGAACCCGTGTCCCCTGCATCAGCAGGCGGACTCTCAACCACTGTGCCACCAGGGAAGCCCTCCTCTGTCTCTTGAAGGTCCTCCCCTGTCACCCTCAAACTCCACAGTCAGTGAGAAAAGCAATGAGCAATGAAGGGCTCAGTGTGGGTACTGCCAATACTGAGTATTATTATCATAAGTCCTAAACTTTTCATACCTTTTGTAGACACTATACATTTGGAAAACATGGTCATAAATGAAGAGCAGAGAATTCATGGAAGGTTCCTACAGAAAACAGGCACTGAGGATGTGAGGGCGATCTGACCATAACAGCTGTCTCTCCTTTAATGGCCAGGGGTGATTTGGCTGATCTGAATATATATACACATATATATTAGATAGCATGTAAGTTTTTTTGTTTCTTTTACCAGAGAAAGCAGTTTTAAAATGAAACCAAGAAACTGGTAAAAAAGATAATCAAAGGTGGCTCCTTTTTTATGTGCTTACTCTCCACGGCCTGCTTGTCCGTCCACCTGCAACCCCCGGCATGAGAATGCAAACAGACATTCCATTGAAGGGATTTCAAGGAAGGGAAGAAGTAACACACAGAATGTTATTGAGTATGTTTGTAGGGTGGGTGGGAGAGTTTCTGCTGTTAAAGAATTCTGCCTCTGGGGATTCCCTGGTGACGCAATGGTTGAGAGTCCGCCTGCTGATGCAGGGGACACGGGTTTGTGTCCCGGTCCGGGAAGATCCCACATGCCGCGGAGCGACTGGGCCTATGAGCCATGGCCGCTGAGCCTGCGCGTCCGGAGCCTGTGCTCCGCAACGGGAGAGGCCACAACAGTGAGAGGCCCGCGTACAACAGCAAAAAAAAAAAAAAAAAGAAAAAGAAAAAAGGAATTCTGCCCTTGGCCCTAGGCACTCTGCCTGTTTAGGTGCAGGTGGGAGCTTGCGCTCTCACTCTCATAGTTTCTGCCTCGCAAGGCTTCCTCTCTTCATTCCCTGACCTCCTTTCTCCTTGTTGCTCTCTCTTGTCTGCCACGAGGATTATAGGCATGGTCACCCAGTACCACCTGGAGCCATCAGTCTTTCAGTCAGGCAAAAGATTTTCCCGGAGTCAGATGATACAAAACTTACATGAAATCACATGTATCTACTTTGCTTTCCTATATGGAAAGCTTTTCCATTCATTAAAAATAAATTGTGGGAATGTAAATTGATACAATCACTATGGAGAACAGTATGGAGGTTCCTTAAAAATCTAAAAATAGAACTACCCAGCAATCCCCCTACTGGGCATATACCCTGAGAAAACCATAATTCAAAAAGAGTCATGTACCACAATGTTCATTGCAGCACTATTTACAATAGACAGGACATGGAAGCAACCTAAGTGTCCATCGACAGATGAATGGATAAAGAAGATGTGGCACATATATACAATGGAATATTACTCAGCCATAAAAAACAAACAAAATTAAGTTATTTGTAGTGAGGTGGATGGACCTAGAGTCTGTCATACAAAGTGAAGTAAGTCAGAAAAAGAAAAACAAATACCGCATGCTAACACATATATATGGAATATTAAAAAAATGGTATTGGTGAACCTAGTGGCAGGGCAGGAATAAAGACATAGACATAGAGAGTGGACTTGAGAACATGGGGAAGGGGGAAGGGTAAGCTGGGACGAAGTGAGAGAGTGCCATTGACATACATACACTACCAAATGTAAAATGGCTAGTAGAAAGCAGCCGCATAGCACAGGGAGATCAGCTCGGTGCTCTGTGACCACCTAGAGGGGTGGGATAGGGAGGGTGGGAGGGAGGGAGATGTAAGAGGGAAGAGATATGGCGACATATGTATATGTATAACTGATTCACTTTGTTACAAAGCAGAAACTAACACACCATTATTGTAAAGCAATTATACTCCAATAAAGGTGTTTAAAAAAAAAAGAAAATATATGGATCGTTCCCTCAGGACCTCAACTGGTAAACACTGTCTGCACATTTACATCACATTCTCATTTTACAGTAGATAATAAAAACAAAATTAGCTGTTTCCAGCCCTGCTCTGATCCTCTGTGAGAAATAGAAACTGTCAGAGATGAAACAGTAACACATAAGCAACCCTGGCATCTTTCAGTCCCTTATAGGAAATTCTGAGATATGGAAAGAAAACAACTGAAAAATCAATGGTCCAGTTCATATTTTAAATAACGAAGAAGGCTGAAGTAGACTCTTCCATATCATCACCCTATCGTATATAAACTACCCAGGCGTGTCCCCACACAAATATCTGACTAAATCTGCAAGGGGCAGTACCGTCTCCTCAAAGACTCCCACCCCTCGTTCCAGAAAGCCTAGATTTATACCAGAGGGAAAAATTTAATTAAAGGATTAAAATAAAAGTCATTAATGCCTGCTGAATTAAATGTGGACACCAGGTGCTATTGAAAGAAGAGCCCTTCTCTGTTATCTTTGCAGGATGCATTGTTAAGAGACATCTGGAGATGCTCGCAAATAAGGCATTGACCTCTTTGGGATGCAGCAGCATTCAGGTTAGTGACACGGATGAAGTGACCAAAAGATGTGAGGTCTGTGGTGTATTTCAATAGGAAGAAGGGAAAATATATCAGAAAACAAACCCATAAAGAGGCACTTAACACAGTCCCCAAGATATATGATCTGTTAACAGAAGAACAGACCTTTAAAAACTGTCCTAGAGATGGTTTGGAGTATTCTCAGCTGTGTTTTGGCAAATTATGTGTACAAAATTGCATAGGAAGTCATTAAAAAAAAATCATTCTTGGGTCCCACCCTCAGATACTGTGATGTAATTGGAATGGGGTATAGCCTGGACATTAGGATTTTTAAAAAGTTTCCCAAATGATTCTAATGTGCACTAAGGTTCAAGCACCAGTGGAAATCATTATATTAGACCATACAGGGTTTTGTTTCTATTCAACCAATATAGCATTTACCAACCCATTCTATAATTATATTTTCATTAAAAGCAAAAATTACAATCACGTATCAATTAAATATAGTGGAATGGGAACATGCAGTGTAGAAGACCTGGGCCCGCAGCTCTGCCAGTGTATTTACACAGGCTTAAAGCTCCCAGATTTGTCTGGATCTGGGCTTCATCAGCTACAATATGAAAAGAAGATTCACGACCAACAGATTTGTCCTCCTAGCACTGTGAAGTATTGTCTCATTTAAACTACACTCAGTTTTGTGACTGTTTACTGTTTATTACAGATGAGAAGACAAACTCAGAATTTTCCAGCTCACATAACTACTAAGTGTGAAAATGAGGGCTTGAAACCTGGCCTTGCTGCCCCCAGGTGGGACAGTCAGATTCATCCCACTAACATCTTGATGCTCTCAAGAGGCCCCAAGAGCCTTAAAATTCTGTAGGACTATCAGCTACAAATATGATCAACACTACCAGTTGCTCAAGGAATGTATCATACTGGGATAAAGGATAGAAAGCAGTGGCACATTTTATTGTGTTTCAAGAAGGATAAGTGTTAAACACTACCAAGTGGTAAACACTACCAAAAAAATTCTTCTTCTTAACGGGATTTAACCTCTCCCAAGGGCTTAAAAAATGCATGAAACCCAATTGCACAATGTGACTCAGCAAGAAAAGCCACCAAACAAATTAATAACAAAATCCAGGTCAAAAGAAATAAGAAGAGATAACAATCCTGAAAGATGCCTAAGATAAAAAGCTAGTGAGATCCACTAATGTGCAAAACTTAACTTCAATGAAAATTTTGTAATTTTATATTTTCTGAAATACTGATATAAAACTAATATAAGAGAAAAAATTTTCTTAGAGAAATTTAATTAATATAAGAGAACCTAATTAATTATAATTAATTAATTATATGTAATTAATATAAGAAAAATATATTAGAAAGATGACTAGAAAATAGAAGACCATGGGAATTATCTGAGCATCATAATAAACAGTTGTAATATTTTCATTATACATATTGGATAGATCATTTTTCTCAAAGGAAACACAAACCAAAATATTTGGTCTAAGATCTGAGTATAAAAGGTTTTTAACAAAGCAAAGTAAAAAATAGATATACTTTTCATGCTGAATCTCATTTTAAGTAACTACCAACATCATTAAACATTTCTGCCTAATAATAAATAGTCAATTCCTTGTGAATCTTGTAGGGAACTGGTGAAACTTATAGGAGGGTACAGAAAAATAAAGGGTACACTGGGAAATAATCATCAGATAAATGCATTACTTCCCTTATGTCTAATCTGTCTCACAGAAACTACTCAGACCTCTTCATGGCAATTCATTATTCATTCATTCACCTGACAAAAATTTATGGAGTGCCTAAAAAGCAATTCTGTTAAGTAAGCACTGAGGTTACAAGTGCAAACAATGACACTCATGCACCTCTCAGTCTGGTAAGGAGGAGGAACATTAATCACCCAAAAGAGTGAGCACATAATTACACACTGACGTAACTGCAGTGAAAGTCGGTAAGACAGTCCTAGGACAGCATATAACAAACCATCCTCATGTAATCTCTTGGGTCAAAGAAAGATAACTAAAGAGTGATGAGATCTCTTTGAAGAGAAACTCAGGTCTAAGTATACAATCCAGGAGGGAAAAAATCCTGGCAGAGGTAAGCAGCCAATGCAAAGGCCCTGAGGCAGGAGGAAACCTGGTGTGCTCCAGAGCAGGGAGCCAGGAAGAGATTAGGCAGAGGCCAGATTAGATGGGAACTTTGATCAGGCATTGGGACTTTTTTTTTTTTTTAAATGTTGAGCCTTCTTTTAATTAATTTATTTTTATTTTTTGCTGTGTTGGGTCTTCGTTTCTGTGCAAGGGCTTTCTCTAGTTGTGGCAAGCAGGGGCCACTCTTCATCGCGGTGCATGGGCCTCTCACTGCCGTGGCCTCTCGTTGCGGAGCACAGGCTCCAGACGCGCAGGCTCAGTAGTTGTGGCTCACGGGCCTAGTTGCTCCGCGGCATGTGGGATCTTCCCAGATCAGGGCTCGAACCCGTGTCCCCTGCATTAGCAGGCAGATTCTCAATCACTGCACCACCAGGGAAGCCCGGGCATTGGGACTTTTAAGAGCTTCCTGGGTTATTCTAATGCACAGCACATTTCTAGAACCAGTGAGAGCCAAACCATATTAGACCATACTTTTTTTCTTTTCAACCAAGTTAGCATGTATCAACTTAATCTATAACTTTATTTTTATAAACAAAAATCCCACAAATCACATGTTAATTAAGTGTAAGGGAATATATGGTCATTGGAACTTGGAGTCTAAAATCCTGGGCCCCTAGATGGTGGTAGGAGTAGAACAGTACAAGATCTGTGGTTTGTGAAGATTGCTGGCTTCAGTGTGGAGGATGACTTGGAGGGGCAAAGATGTGGAGCCCAGCTAGGAAGCAACAGTGTCAGTCTAAGGAAGGAGATGACGGTATAGGCATCGTTGCATCTTGCCTTTCTTATCTGTAAAACACAGGGTGTGGGACAGAACAATCCCTAAGGACCCTTTCAGCTTAAGAACAGACACAAAAGGAGATGCTGTGATTGGAGAAGGCTATCTTATAGTCCAGGACACATCTCCAAAACAGGAAATGACAGCTTGGGGTGCTCGGAAGGTAGACTTCCTCTCTATCATTCCCACCAGCATTAAATATGCTAAAACTAATTTTTTTAATGCCTTGACCCTATATCTTCCTCTATCTACTGACACTTTTTCTCAGCTCCCCATGACAGCAAACTGTATGAAATAGAGCCTCCACCGTAATTACAAGATGATGGACACCATATTAACTGGAGTTTGTAGAAAGAGTATATTTGGCTAGAAAAGAAAACATCCTTGGTTTAAAGCCTTAGTAAAGACAAAAATAAAAGTCTTAAGACTATTTTGGATTATAAATTTTGCCATTATCCAAAATTATATACATAGACATTTTATTCACAATAAATTCCTTATTTAACTCTGTTCTCCCTTCTTTATGCAACATCCACAATAGGGCTTTGCAAATAAGGAGTGTACAGAACAGATGTGCTCCACAAATGAATAAGCAGGACTATTTACAGATGTTTTTTTCCCCTTGGAGTGTCTCTTTCCCTTGGGAAATCTGGTTTTGATTTTATAATTTTTTTTTTTTTTTTTTTTTTTTTTTTTGCTATACGTGGGCCTCTCACTGTTGTGGCCTCTCCCGTTGCAGAGTACAGGCTCTGCACGCGCAGGCTCAGTGGTCATGGCTCACGGGTCTAGCTGCTCTGCGGCATGTGGGATCTTCCCGGACCGGGGCACGAACCCGTGTCCCCTGCATCGGCAGGCGGACTCTCAATCACTGCGCCACCAGGGAAGCCTGGTTTTGATTTTTTGAAGGATGTTATTACTCTGTGGACTGATCAGCAGCTGATCAATGTATATTTACTGCCACAAGACATGACTTGGGACATGGCTCTGATTCACTATTGAACACCTACTATGTGCAGACACTATTCTAGGCTCTGGGAAGTAAAGGAAGATTAAGTCTGACTTCACTGAGCTTGCATTCTAGTGAGGAAGAAAGACAACGATAAATAAATACAGAATTACATCAAATAACGTCAGATAGAAATAAGAGTCGGGGGGGTAAAAAAGTAAAATCTTATATGGTTTTAGGATTAACACTACTCCATTATGTATAACATTCACTTTAAAAGGCATTTCAGAGGCTGGAGAGATCAGTCAGGTCCGTGACAGCAGGAGAATTCCTCTAAGGAAAAGGCATGAAAGGATGGGATGCAAAAATAAAAAAGGTTAGGAAGGTCAAGAGATAGTGACCATCAGGGAGAACTGCTTTAAATGGGTTGGTCAGGGAGTTTCCTGGTGGTCCAGCGGTAAAGAATCCGCCTTCCAATGCAGGGCACATGGGTTTGATCCCTGGTCTGGGAACTGGGATCCCACATGCTGCAGAGCAACTAAGCCTGTGCGCCACAACTACTGAGCTTGCACACCACAACCAAGAGAGCCCACGTGCTGCAAACTACAGAGCCCACGTGCTCTGGAGCCCATGCGCCACAACAAAGAGCCCTTGCCACAATGAAAGACCCCACACGCCTCAACAGAGCCCCCACATTCCACAGATAAGACCCAAGGCAGACCCCCTAAAAAAGAAAATAAATAAATAGTTGGTGTGGTCAGTTCATCAAAGACCTGAGTGGGGTGAGGGGCCGGATCATGTGAGAATCTGGGGAGAAGAATTCAAGTCTCCGGCAACAGCAGGTACAAAGGCCCTCGTGGGTGCACCTTTGCACCTTCAAGAAATATCTTTGTGTTTACAGAGAATATTGACGGGGCCCGCAGGGATGGAGAATTTGAAAAGTTAGAGTGGTTATTAGAGATCAGACTAGTAAGGATATGCTTATAGCAAAATTTTCAATTTTAATTTAGAGGATTGAAAAGAAGATGAAGCTTTTCATTTCTTTAGAATCACAGTGGCTGCTGTTTGCAAAACAGGTTTTAGAGGCAACAAGGAGACTAATTAAGAGGCTATTAACAGTCTCCAGGCAAGAGACGATGGTGGTCCAGATGCTACTCATGGCAACATATATAACATTTTGTGCAGGATATATTGTAAAAGTAGAGTCAAAGTACTATCTGGATGTTGAGTGTGAGAGAAATAGAGGATTCAAGAAAGACTCCAATATTTATGAAACGAAAGCCTTATCAGGGACAGAGACAGGGATTCTGAGGTAGGTACATGGGTATAGAGTGACATATATGTCAACTTGGCTAGACCAAATAACCCAGATTTTTGTCAAACATCAGTCTAAATGTCACTGTGAAGGTATTTTTCAGATGAGGTTAAATTTAAATCAGTAGTTTTTGAAGAAAGCAGATGATAGATAGATAGATGATAGATAGATAGGTGATAGATGTAGAGTAAAAGAGAAAAAAAATGAAAATACTGAAAAGATCTGGAGATTGTGACAGAGATAAACCAGGAGAATAGTATGCTTCACATGAAGGGAGTGTTTCAAGAATAAAGGATATAAACACTGTGAAGCTCTCTAGAGAGGTGAAGACTATAGACTAACTGCTGGGTCTACCAGTGTGAAGGTCATCAGTTATCTTAACAAAAGCAGTTCACTGGAGTGGTACAGAATATGTGTTTTTGTCCCAAGTATTACTCTCATCTTTGCTTTGGTTGCAATTCCAAAACTCTATAGAGAATTGTAATGTTTAGTATGATATACTCTAAACTATATATTTTAATGTTTATTTAGGAGGCAAAGCTTTCAAATAAAATTTAAATTCCACAAGACAAGCCTTGATCACAGCCAGTAACCAGTTTCAAGTTGCCAGAATTCTGTAATAATTCTTCTCACAAGATGCTAAAAATTTACAAAGCACAGTCAAATTTTATTTTCCTATTGTCTCCTAATTTATTACCAAACAGTATTATCTCAACCATGAGAATAAGAAGAGAAATAAATATTTAAACTACAAGATAATTTTTCAGAAAGACTTGTCAGAATGACGTTTTAAAACTGTGTGAAGCAATTCAATTAAGGTTTTTGCCTATTTCAAGAAAGCACACTAGAAAACAAGCTATATGATTTATATGATTATATGACATATGACAAATATCTTTATCTTTATGGTTACTTATATTTTTTTAAAAGACTCTATAGGTGATTATCATAAACCTAGAATATTACCAGAGTTATTTGTATACTCTTAGCATAATTTTTGTACTGTATTTTTTAATATAGTTAAATAATGCATAACAACTTCAGCACCCTTTCAAATTTTTTTCTGTTTTTATTAGAATGATGCATGAAATAAAATGACCATGTTGTCAAACCACAAGAATACTTTTTTTCAGAAAAAACAGTCAAAATCAATATCCTTTTTCTTAAGGGTAAATGGAATATTAGAAAATCTTTATTCTGTGTTTTTTTAAATTTATAGTTGAAGATATGCAAAAAACATAATAAAGCATAATGCAAATATATAGTCTGTCATTTAAAATACAATAATGACACCAAAAGCAAAATTCATGAAAAAAATAATTAATAAGCTAGACTTTATTAAAATGTAAAACTTTTGCTTTGCAAGAGACTTAGAAGACAAGTTACAGGCTGGGCAAAAATATTTGCAAAATAAACATCTGTAAAAGAAATTATCCAAACTATACAAAGAACTCTTAAAACACAACAATAAGAAAACAAAAATTTCAATTAAAAATGGATAAAAGACCTTAATAGACACCTCACCAAAGAAGATATGCAGATAAACAAATAAGCATATGAAATGATGCTCCATATAATATGTTATCAGGGAAATGCAAATAATTATCATCAATATCTACTGATATGCATGCCTTTGGTTCTTATATCCACTTTTTTCATCACAAAAGTTATATATGTGCGACTACACAGAGGCAACTTTAATTTTTTTAAATTGACATATAATATTGTATTAGTTTTAGATGTACAACAAAATGATTTAATTTACATATATTTTGTGAAATGTTTTCCATAGTAATTTTACCTAACATCCATCAACACTCATAGTTACAAATTTTTTCCCTGTGATGAAAACTTTTAAGATCTATCTCCTAGCAACTTTAAAATACTCAGTACAGTGTTATGAACTATAGTCACCATGCTGTACATTACATCTCTAAGACTTATTTTTCTTATAACTGGAAGTTTGTACCATTTGACCACTTTCACCCACCTACCCAACCCCAATCCCCACCTCCAGCAACAACTAATCATCTGTTCTTTTTTGATTAGTTTGGTTTGTTTTTTGCATTGTTTTTTAGTTTAGATTTCACATATAAGCAAAATCATACAGTACTTGTCTTTCTCATCTGACTTATTTCACTTAGCATAATGCCCTCAAGGTCCATCCACGTTATCATAAATGGCAAGATTTCCTCCTTTTTTAATGCTAAATAATATTCAATTGTTTATACATATTTTATTCATCCATTCATCCTTTATTGGACACAAGTTATTTCCATGACTTGGCTTTTTAAATAATGCTGCAATGAACATGGGTATGCAGACATTTTTTCAAGATAGTGATTTTACTTCCTTCAGATAAATATCCAGCAGTGGAACGGCTGGATCATATAGTAGTTCTATTTTAATTTTTTGAGGAGGCTCCATGCTGTTTTCCATAGTGGCTGCACCAATTTACATTCCCACCAATAGTTCACAATGGTTACCTTTTCTCCACATCCTCACCAACATTTTTTACATCTTGTCTTTTCATGATAGCCATTCTAACAGGTGAGAGGTGACACCTTATTATGGTTTCGATTTTCATTTCCCTGATCATTAGTGATGTTAAATACCTTTTCATGCACCTGTTGGCCATTTGTATGTCTTCTTTGGAAAAATGTCTATTCAGATGCTCTGCCCATTTTTTAATCAGCCTGTTTTGTTTTGTTTTGTTTATACTACTGAATTGTGTGAGTTCTTTACATATTTTGGATATTAACCCCTTATCAAACATATGATTTGCAAATATTTTCTCCCATTTGGTAGGTGGCATTTTCATTTTGTTAATAGTTTTCTTTCTTATACAAAAGCTTTTAAGTTTAACTAGGTCCCACTTGTTTATTTTTATTTTTATTTCCATTACTCTAGGATATGGATCCTATGTTGAATAAAAGTGGTGAGAAGAACATCCTTCTCTTGTTTCTGATCTTAGAGGAAATGCTTTCACCTTTGAATATGATGTTAGCTGTGGGTTTGTCATATATGACCTTTATTATGTTGAGATAGATTCCCTATATGTCCACTTTCTGGAGTGTTTTTATCATAAATGGATGTTGAATTTTATCAAAAGCTTTTCCTGCATCTATTGAGATGATCATATGGGTTTTACTCCTCAACTTGTTAATATGGTGTACCACATTGATTGATTTGTGGATACTAAAAAATCCTTGCATCCCTGGGATAAATCCCACTTAAGCATGGTGTATGGTCATTTTAATGTATCACTGGATTTGATTTGTGACTGTTTTGCTGAGGATTTTTATGTCTATGTTCATTAGTGATATTTGGCTGTAATTTTCTATTTTGTGGATCTTTGTCTGGTTTTGGTATCAGGGTGATGGTGGCCTAATAGAACCAGTTTGAAAGTGCTCCTTTCTCTGCAATTTTTTCTTCTCTGTTTGGTAGATTTTACCTGTGAAGCCATCTGGTCCTGCACTTTTTTTTCTTGGGAGTTTTTTAATCACAGATTCAATTTCAGTACTGGTAATTGGTCTATTCAAATTTTCTATTACTTCCTGATTCAGTCTTGGAAGATTGTACCTTTCTAAGAATTTGATTGTTTTTTCTAGATTGTCCATTTTATTGGCATATAGTTGCTTGTAGCAATCTCTTATGGTCCCTTGTATTTCTGTGGTGTTCTTTGTAACTTCTTTTTCATTTCTAATTTTATTGATTTGGGACCTATCTCTTTTTTCTTGTTGAGTCTGGCTAAAAGTTTATCAATTTTGTTTATCTTTTCAAAGAATCAGCTTTTAGTTTCATTGATCTTTTCTGTTGTTTTCTTAGTCTCTATTTCATTTATTTCTGCTCTCATTTTTATGATATCTTTCCTTTTACTAACTTTGGATTCTGTTTGTTCTTCTTTCTCTAGTTGCTTTAGGTGTAAGGTTAGGTTGTTTATTTGAGACTTTTCTTTTCTGATGTAAGCTTGTATTGCTATAAACTTTCTTCTTAGAATTGCTTTTGCTGCATCCCATAGGTTTTGGATCATTGTATTTTCATTTTCATTTGTCTCTAGGTATTTTTTAATTTCCTCTTTGATTTCTTCAGTGATCCATTTGTTGTTTAGTAGCATATTGTTTAGCATCCTAGTGTTTGTGTTTTTTTGCAGTCTTTTTTTCTTGTAGTTGATTTTTAGCATTGTGGTCTGAAAAGATGCTTGATAGGATTGCAGTTTTTTGTTTTTTGGTTTTTTTTTTTTTTAGTTTGCCAAGGTTTGCTTTGTGGCCCAGAATGTGATCTATCCTGGAGAATGTTCCATGTGCACTTGATGTATTCAGCTGCTTTCAGATGGAATGCTCTATAAATATTGATTAAGTCCACTGGGTCTAATGTGTCATTTAAAACCTGTGTTTCGTTATTGATTTTCTGTCTGGATGATCTGTTCATTGATGTAAGTGGGGTATTAAAGTCCCCCATTATTATTGTGCTACTGTCAGTTTCTCCTTTTATGTCTTTTAACATTTGCCTTATATTTTGCAGTGCTCCTATGCTGGGTACATATATATTTACAATTGTTCTATCTTCTTCTTGGATTCATCCTTTGTGCCACTCCCTCTGGCCTGCAGAGTTTCTGCTAAAATGTCAGCTGATAAGCTTAGGGGGATTCCCATGTATGTTATTTGTTGCTTTGCCCTTGTTGCTTTTAATATTTTCTCTTTATCTTTAATTGTTGTCAGTTTGATTACTATGTGTCTCAGTGTGTTCCTCCTGGGGTTAATCCTGTGTGGGACTCTCTGTTCTTCCTGGACTTGGTTGACTGTTTCCTTTCCCATGTTAGGAAAGTTTTCAGCTATTGTTACTCAGCTAATGTTATCTCTTCAAGTATTTTCTCAGGCCCTTTGTCTCTCTCTTCTCTTCCAGGAACCCTATAATGTGAATGTTGGTGTGTTTGAGGTTGTCCCGGAGCTCTCTAAACTGCCCTCATTTCTTTTCATTATTTTTTCTTTATTCTCTTCTGTGACAGTGATTTCCACCATTCTCTTCCAGCTGACTTATCTGTTCTTCTGCCTCATTTATTCTATTATTGATTCTTCCTAGTGTATTTTTCATTTCAGTTACTGTATTCTTTAACTCTGGTTTCTTTATATTTTCTAACTCTTTGTTAAAAACTTCTTGTAACTTCTCACTCTGTGGATTCATTCTTTACCCGAGTTCTTGGATCATCTTCATGATCATTACTTTGAATTATTTCTCAGGTAGGTTGCCTATCTCCACTTCCGTTAGTTGTTCTTCTGGGGTTTTATCTTGTTCCTTTACCTGGAACGTATTCCTCTGCTGTCTCATTTTGTCTAAATTCTGGTGTTTGTGGACTCAGTTCCACAGGCTGCAGGATTATCGTTTTCTTGCATCTGTTGTCTGTCCCCTGGTGGGTAAGGCTGGTCTAGAGACTCATACAGGCTTCCTGGTGGGAGAGGCCGGTGCCTGCCTAATGGTGGGTGGATCTGTGTCTTGACCTTCTGGTGGGTAGAGCTGTGTTGAGAGTCATGTCTATAGGTGGCTGTGGGCTCAGGAAAGGCGGTCTGTCCAGCCTGTCTGTTGATGGGTAGGGCTGTGTTCCACCCTGTTGGTTGTTTGGCCTGAGTCCTGGAGCCTACAGGCTGTTGGATGTGGCCAGGTCTTGGTGCCAAAATGTCAGCCTCCAGGAGAGCTCATGCTAATGAATACTCCCTGATACTTCTGCCACCGGTGTCCTTGTCCCCGGAGTGAGCCACATCTGGCCCCTCCCCCTGATACCTTCCAAGGCCAATAGGTAGGTATGGCCCAGCCTCCTATGAAGTCACTGTTTTTGGTCTGGGTCCTGGTATGCATGAGTCCTTGTGTGTGTCTTCCAAGAGTGGAGTCTCTGTTTCCCTCAGTCCTGTGGAGCTCCTTTGATCAAGACCTGCTGGCTTTCAGAGCCAAATGCTCTGGGGGCTCCTCTTCCCAGTGCAGACTCCCAGGCTGGGAAGCCTGACAAGGGGCTCAGAACCCTCACTCCTGCGGAAGAACTTCTGTGATATAATTATTCTCCAGTTTGTGGCTTGCCCAACCAGGGAGTATGGGATTTGATTATATCACAAGTCTGCCCCTCCTGCCATCTTGTTTTGGTTTCTTCTTTATGTCTTTGAATATAGAATATCTTTTTTGGTAGGTTCCAATCTTTTTTATCAATGGTTATTCAGCAGTTAGTTGCGATTTTGGTGGGCTCATGAGAGGAGGTGAGTTTAAGGTCTTTCTACTCCACCATCTTGTCCAGGAAGCCCTCTTAAACTCTTGTTTCTGATGCTTGTTCAGCCTCTTTAAACTGTGTTTTGTTTTATTTTGTTTTCCCTTTAGTATGCCTTATAATTTTCTGTTGAAATGTAGACATGACATAATTGGTAAAAGGCCTTTAGTAACATAATAGTAAAGTGGGAGGGAAAGCGTCATATGGTCTTATAATTATGTCTCAGACTTTTGGTGAATCTGTGGCCCTGAATTGTGAATTTCACCATTGCTTGTCTGCTTTTCCCCCCTAAGGTGGAACTGGATGGCTAGAGGGAGCTGGATTTGGGTATTTCTTTTCCCCAGGTAAGTTGGTCTCTGCTAAAACCCTACCAGCTTTAGCTCTGATAAAATAGTTTCACCAGAAAGCAGGCCTTGTAAAGAAAAGCAAAATATTCTGGTATTTTCCTGAATAGTTCCTTTCCACTCTCCCTTCCAGAAACACCAGGAGATTTTTCTTCCAAATTTACTGTGAGAACCAGGTTGGACTCTTGGTCGTAGAAGTCACAAAAGTGTGGGAACGTTATGACTGTGTTCTCCTGGAGTTTTTAACTCTCAGACTTGTCCAAACTGAGCCTGCAGCAGCTTGGTAATTATAGTTCAATTTTTCCTACCCCAGCACTAGTTTCTGCAGAGGTTTTTGCTCATGTGTTTATGCTCCAATAAGTTGTGATTATCTGTCTGTCTCTCCAGGGACAGCAGTTTGCCCTGTGACCTCACTTTTCTTCTGGATCTAAGAAGAATTATTGATTTTTCAGTTTGTTCTGCTGAGGACAAACTGAACAATTAAGACAGAGTGGGATTTCTAAGCTCCTTACACATTGGACTAGAAACCAGAAGCCCTGTGCTACCTTTTAAACATAATATGTTGCTCTTCACTCATGAAATGTCAATAGTAAAACTCAACATTTGAAGGGTACCATGTGCCATGGAAATGTATGGTAATTATTGTTTAAAAGCAGATTGAGCTATCCTAATTTCAATACATTGGATATGTAGAAATCTTGGGCAATATTTTTTCATTAAAATATTAGTTCACACCTAACTTATTGAATTTTCCTTCATTTTGCAAAACAAGTTAACTGCAGGCAGTTTAATTGACCAGTAAAACAATTCTATCTGAATATCTCTATCTGGAATCAATGAATCATCCATCATTCTTAAAATGCATTGAAGCTTCCTCAAATTTAGAACTTTTATCTTCTTGTGCAATTAAACAATAACCACCCAAACCAAAGAATCACCACCCACAAGGGAGAACTGAAATTCAATGTTATAAAACTAAACTTAATAATCCAAAAGTGGACTGCCTAATCATAGTACCAATGAATTCTTAGCTGAATCCTGATAAATATAAAATTTTTTTCAAGAAAAACAGTCACTATTAAAAAATCCAATGAGTGAAATGAAAAGGAAATCTCACAATGTTTGTGAGATTTATGAACCAAAACTGATATTTTTCCCCCTAATTATTACAATTCCCCTGATTTCCTACAAGCTATTTTCTTAACTGCTTTTGTAATGTTAGCTGCTTCAAATTCATATGCACCATTTAAGAAGGGGAAAAAAGTAGTTAACTTGTTTTCTGTCTGCCTTATGAAGTTTCCATTCCCCTATCCTGAATCCTTGCTTTATGAGATAGGAATGGAATACTTATATCCCTTGCTCTCAAAATGAGTTCCTGCAACAAAACAGAGATGACTCAGTCTTCCAAGTGCTTGCTGAGCACCATAGGGGCAAGTTATCTATGAAGGTTTACAGGGTACAAGGATTTTGCTTATTGATTCAACCTTCCTACAAGTGTTTGGTGAGTATCACAGAGAACACACTGTTTGCTAAGGTTGACAGGGTAAGGGGGTTAGTGCCTCCTTCCAACAGTTTATTATATGCTATGCTTAGGTAGTCTGTCTTAGCAGCTGTATTTATGGTGCCGGGAGGCTATGGAGGTATTAGCAAAGAGCTTCAGAGGGGGTTAATTAACCTAAAAACATTTAAACTAAATATAATAGACCCCAAAATAGAATTTTACTTGGCAAATTTCTAACAGTCTTGCCATCTGACTGTTGGACCTTAAAAGAATCCTAACATAATGACAAATTCCTAGATCTAGAAATTAGGCTATATTTACCATCCAATGGCAAATGTGCTCAAAACAGTGACATCCTGGAAGTACTTTCAGTTTATTATCATAATTATGATCTTTTTGTTCTCACTTTAGGGCTAGAGATAAAAAAAGAGGAAAAGTAGGGTAGACCAGACTAAAAGAAAATAATTTAGTAGACTAGACTAAAAGAATAGAATTATAGAAATCATTAATAACATCATTTTGTAGAATGGCAGATCGTATCAGTTGACTTAGAGAACAAAAATCACCCTAACAGTGACTGAGATATCAGACAGGTCTCCTGACTCCTGGTCTATGCTCTGTCCTTTAAACCAGAACAAAAGCTGAACAGTGAATTTATAGAAGGAGATGACAAGTCACATCAGAATCTGAAACACTTGCAACAGTGGAGTGAAGCTGGTGACAGGGGTAAGCAACAAGAGCTGAGAGATTGCTAATAACAGGACCAGATGTGCCATTAGGAGAAAAAGGTATATTGCCCCCAAATCAAAGAGAGTGAGCTCTGAAAGGTTACCATTGCTTATGGAGATATAGTTCCCACTAAACAAAGTACAGAGAGTTAATGGGAAAGGTTAACACTAATGCAGGGGCCATTTGGGTCATTTCTTGTACCCTGAGACATGATGGGATGCTGTTACAGGTCATGTTTTCTAAAACAAAAAAATAATTCAATTTCAAAGAGAATTCAGCATATTGTCAACTTTTATCACACTGCCAGAGAAACAGTATGGATTTCAGTTTGCTTCTAGAATTATCTGTATCAGAATAATGAGGATACATTTGTTAAAACTGTAGATTCCTAGGCCTACAGAATCAGGATCTCTGAATTAGTTGATTCTGTGCAGCACCATAAAGTCTGAGAACCATTGAAAGAAAGCTCTTACCTCTTGCTTACCTCTAAATTCTGCCTTAACTGCTGTAATTCTTTTCTGAGTCACTGAACAGAAGTTTGAAATGCTGCAAAAATCTTCCTATGTTTTACTCTGAATAGTATTTAAAGTTTGCTTTCTAATTCTCAGAGCCTTGGATAATATTGTTTTTAAGTGTTTCAAATTTCTGCTTAAATTAGGATAATAATGGTGGAAAAGAAATGCTTTCAAGAGGTATCTAGGATGAGAGAGGTAATAGCCAAAGCTTACAAGATGCCAGGCATTATTTTTACTGTTTTAGATGTATTAATTCAATTCCAAAACAAATTTAAGATTTATTACCGCTGATAACATCATTTCCATTTTGGAGTTGTAGAAACTGATGCACGGAAGAGTTAAATAAATTTCCCAGCATAAAGAACTAGCAAATGGAAGAAGCAGGATTCAAGTCAAAACAGTTGAGTATAATCACCAGTGTTCTTAACCATCACCCTATTGGCTCCCTGTGGAAGTCAGTAAGATTTAGTGACTGGTTGTATTTGAACTGCAATGCCAAAGGTGACGCTTTGCTTCTGATAAGTTATACTCTTGATCCACATTCACTGAAATAGGAATAATTACTAACAAGTGCAATTGCAACATAGAATGTTTCATGCTGGTCTCAGCTTATCAATAAGCAATGTTGTGGCTGGACCAGATCTTGTGTTTCTTATTATAATTGTAAGACGCCCTTTAGAAACAATCATCAGAAAAACTTAAAAAAAAATAAAGACTTATTTCTAACAGGATCAGGAAATCACACAGCACATCTGGGGTCACACAGTGAGGAGGGCATGGGTAGAGTGAGAGAGAGCTTAAGAGCCTGGGGTTCTGTTTTTATTATGGTCAAGGGTGGGGCCAAGGAATTCAAGGACTCATTCTTTATTGGTGAATTTAAAACATAAGAGTGGGAATTTAAAGCTCTGGAAGATTAAAAAAAAAAAAAGTTGCCCAAATGTCAATTATCCAAATCAGTCAAAATCTCTAAAACAAAGAAACCTCAGTGAGGCGAGGTCCTGTGACCGGCAGCGTTTACTGCATTCCTGGGATAGATGGGAGCGATAGCCAGCTTTGAAATGGATGCCTAGCAATCAAAGCCTCAGTCAGTCATTTGCATTACAAAAAGGGGGGGAAAAACAACAACTGTCAGGTTTACACTACTGGTTCTACTGTAACAATTAACATTTTAGAAGAAATTGCTGATTTCCAGTACCAATCAAGATGGAATAAGCCTAGTATGGACTATCTCTCCTAACAGATTACAACCATACACTCTGAGAAAATACAAAAGCAACTACCTGAAAACTCTGAAAATGAAAAAGTAGAAGAACAACCAGGAAGAAAAAATCAAAACATGAATAATGCCCAGAAGCATATATTCTCATTTATCTCTAGGTTTTCACCCAAAAGTGGGCCAAGTCCCAGAACCGTGCAACAGGTATGAACAGTTGGAAACTCCAGGAAAAACACCCTCTCTCTAGCCAGAGAACCAGAAAAGAGGTCCTCTGCATGCTGATGGGTATGCAGAGATTCCCTCCTTTCTTTCTCTTTTTCTTTTTCTATCTCCTGGCCTTCCCTGAGGCCAGCCCCAGTCTCAAAATGGCAATGCTGTGGCAACAGTAGTACTGGCAGCCATGTAGTGGGCACCCAAAATCTTAAGGGAAAACCCTTCCCTCTAGCAAAAGGAATGGAGAACTGGACTCTTGTGTTTCTCACAGTGTTGGGAGGAGGGGAGGATTTCTTTCTTTTTTTATTTTCCTCTTCTTTCTTTATCCTAAGGGTAGTCGCCACCGCACAAACAGCGCAACTGCATGGGGAGCCAAAATTCTGAGAGTAAACCCAGATTCTGAGCCAGAAAACAGTTGCCCTAGGAAAGCATGGCTGAAACTACAGACAAAATTTTACTGATTGCTTTACTATGTAAGTTCCACTCCCCCTGTGGGTTTCAACTACCCTCTCTGATTTATTTGCTGATTATATTCCAGCAAAACCTGTATGGCAATAATTCTCACTCCTACACTCCCCAACAACTATAGGTAAATGGTTAGATGGGGGAATACAGCAGGGTCTTCTTCTGGGTGAGAACAGAGTCTCTGCAGTTTAGAAATTGGAGTTGGTCCCTTCCTCTTACATTGATGGGAAAAAGACAGGAAGAGCACCTTGAACTATATCCTCAACCTCAGAAAATAGTCTCCAGAGAACCACTTGTAAGGTTTGAAGTTGATAGCAGACTATAATGGACTTCTAAATACTTCAGTATGGACCATGTGATAATATATTTCCAGCAGTTGGTTAAAACTTTAAGTCTAGAGGTCGTTGCCCTAATCAAGAATGCACAGTCCAGAGTGGTCAACTAACATTATATCAAAAAGGTCCATACTCTAGAAATTGCTATTATAAGTACTTCTTTTATCCTGTACAAATCAACTATTGACACTTTGGCAATTATCATACTGAGTATCAGACATGGATCTTTACAACTGAAACGTACGGCTTTAGTGTTTAGAATATAAATCTTAGAAACTGGCTCTTATTGGTGAAACAGGCAAGCATTTATGACATGTGGGCTGACTAAAATACTTGAGATATGCTCCC
The DNA here is from genome assembly GCF_951394435.1 of Stenella coeruleoalba. Classification (NCBI taxonomy): domain Eukaryota; kingdom Metazoa; phylum Chordata; class Mammalia; order Artiodactyla; family Delphinidae; genus Stenella; species Stenella coeruleoalba. The sequence continues at coordinate 116,585,298 of NC_137149.1, forward strand.
CATCCTTAGATGAAGAAGTTATAAAAATCTACCTATCTTTCACCTTTAGAGATAAAACTTGAGTCTTGATTCCCTAATCTGTCCTTTGCCTAGTCATTGATAATGAGAGGATTTCTGAATGTCTGATATAAGAATAAAATAATCCCACTTCTGTAATGCTGTTGTGTCTGTTTCAAGTGAACCTTTCATTCAAGGTATGGTCAGAGCACCTAAGTGAATGAAGAGTTGGGACTTTATTGAGCCTATAGGATAAGTTGTAGGAAATATCGAAGGCATCATATGCTAATAAACTTTAGCTTAATACATCTCTGTATATGAGGCATAAATTTTCTTTTGTTATAATATAATAGAGAGATCATAGCCAACCCTCACCACTTTTTCTTTGGCAGCTACATTACATATTAACAAGAACCTAGTTATGGTAAGCGGCCAAATTATTTTAGGTCAATTCTCATAACTATGGGGATGTCCTCCTTCTCCACTGAGGTACTAAACAGCTTGTGATTCATGTTAAGTGCCAGAGCTGTGGATATTTAAGGATTATGGTACAGCATACCTAATACACAGAGAATATGTGGCTATACTGTGGCTCTGGAAGGGCACAAGAGGGGAGCCAGAAAGTTCCCACAATCCTTAGAGAGAAAAGCACAGAGGTTATTCTGGGGAGCAACCTCAGCAGGTTTCCCCTAAAGAGTTTTACCGCTTTGAGAAGATGCCTGCACCCAAAGAGGTGGGAGTGAAAACCACTGGTATAGACAGACATCATTTGATGTGTCACCCTGCCTTGGCCAGACCATGGGGAGGAGTAATCAATACGCACATCAAGACCACTCTGGCTACAGAAACCCCCACTGAACACCCCTATGCAACTATAACCATTATAGTAATAAAATGCTCTTGAAACACAGTACAGTGCTGCCAATACCAATCTTATACTAGTTACTGATTAAGCAAGTAACACCATTTTTCCAAGAAGCTCAAGGTTACTGAAACTGAGAGGAAGAAATCGTCAAAATACTCTTCTAGTCCATCAGTCTTCTCCTGGCTTCACTCACCTCCCATCAGGCCTTGACTCCAAACTCAGTCTTTAACCACTGCTCCCTATAGTGTCACATAATGTCATGCCCTTCCTCCTCAGCCATGACAATTTTCACCCAAAGCCACTCTCACCATCAGTTTTCTCTAGTTCCACTCCTAGGGCTACCCCACTGTTTACTGGGATGACGGAAATTGCAGCTTAATCTTACCTGAGTCCTTGCTGATATTCAGTTCTCAGATAATCTTAGGGTTGGAAAAACTTGAGGTGATACTCAGTTCAACGTTCCCATTTAAGACAGAATTGCCCTCTACAATATCCCTTAGAAATCCAATTTATGACTAAACTCACTTAGCAATAGGTCAATAATTTTCCCTGAAATAATTTCCCTAAAGTTTTACACAATGTCTATAAACTGATAAAAGTCAATCTCACTGAGTTTTCTATCAAATGATTTTGGTTCTGTCTTCTGTCAAAAGGAAAATGAATCTGCTCCCTAAGCTCTATATCATCCCCTCAATCATTTGAAGCCCATTCCGCTGTGTCTCCTAAATCTCCTCATCATAAAATAAGGTTACGGTTTCCTTTTATGACATGGTTTTTAGATCCTTCTCCATCATGGTTGTCTCTTAAATTATAGTGAGTGAGCACAAATTAGATTGGGGTGAGGTGGGGTGGAAGTAGTGAAGAGACAGATCATCTGGTGCCCAAGGAGAACATTATTAAGTTTGAGGAGGAGAACTGGTGGGGAACAGAACAATGGAAAAATAGGGCACTATCAGATGTCTACTTGACAATGGTTTCCAAAGTTTCCACTAAATTAATTGGTGCCTAGTTCCACAGACTACCCTGACCAGCTTTGTTCTACAAGGTCTTATCTAGAGGTACATCTCATTTAGTGCTTGCCACCTAACACACTAGATATTTGAATAAAGAAAATAGAGAAATTCTTGGGTTCTAAGAATTTCTACCTCATAGAGAGATATAAAGTTGCTAGATATTTTCATACTTTAGGAAAAACCTTAGGGTTTTTCTGAGAAAAAAATTAAAATATAAAACTTGAAATTTTAGTGTGCTTTGCAATTTTTGTCATTTCATCATTTTTGAAATGTGTCATCTATAATTTGCTCAGAAAAATCATTATATTTTAGTGTATTTAAAGGTAAAAACCCCAAAGAAAAAAAAATGATATAATTGTTAATTTTCTGTATTGTTAAGTGTGGTTTGTTTCTGTTTTGTTTTTGCATTACAGTCGTAGGGAAAAACAAAAACAAAATTCCTTGGCCAGCAGGAAGAATTTCACTCAGGCCTTTCAAAACCTCAGCCTCTTTCCAACCAAATCCTTCTCTCCCTCTATTCCCAAGAAATTTGTATTCCCATTTTAAAGCTACCCTGCTCACACCCCAGGCTTAGCTCCCCCAAATGAATTTCCTAGATACCCACCAAAGCTACTTTCTTCTGATCTTCAGGTCCTAGTTATGCCTGGGTACCTCTAGGAACTCACCAGCAACTTTCACTCAGCCACCTCTTTTCACATTCCTCCAAACTACTTTTGACTTTTGCTTCAAGGCCTATTGATTTACCTTTGATTTGAATTTTCAGGGATAATCTGTTTCTTCTGAAATCTAGTTGTGTCTCTTTAATTCATAAGTCCTAGAAATAATCCATTCTGTACAGATGCACAGAAATAGCAATATTACACTGGAAAGAAATTACCAACAATGGACAAATAAAACAGAAGCAGACTCATAAATACAGAGAATAAACTGGTGGTCACTGGAGGGCAGGGGGTACAGGGCTGGGCAAAATAGGTGAAGGGAATTAAGAGATACACACTTCTAGTTATAAGATAAATAATTCATGGGAATGTCATGTACAGCATAGGGAATATAGTCAATAATATTGTAATAACTTGGCACAGTGACAGATTACTAGACTTATCATGGTGATCAATTCATAATATATATAAATGTTGAATCACTATTTCATACACCTGAAACTGACATAACATTGTATGTAAATTATACTTCAATAAAAAAAGAAAAAGAAAAAGTCTATTTCTAAAGGGCCAGAAGACAGGGACTTCCCTGGAGGTCCAGTGGTTACGACTTCTCCTTCCAGTGCAGGGGGTGGGAGTTCCATCCCTGGTCGGGGAACTAAGATCCTACATGCCTCACGGCCAAAATACCAAAACATAAAACAGAAGCAATACTGTAACAAATTCAGTAAAGACTTTAAAAATAGTCCACATCAAAAAGAAAAAAAAAGGAATCATAAAAGAGCCGGAAAACAATCACCAACAGGCTATGGTAAACGCAACTATAGTATAGGTAACAACTTCTTTTCTTTCAAGATTGGTTTTAGCAATATAAAGACAAGACAACAGTAATATGGGAGCTGAAATGCAGGAATTGCACAGATTAAAATGTTTTAATAATAATAATTGACTTCTGCAGTACAGTGCTGAACCCAAGACTAATGGGCTTTCTCTGAATGATTTTGGAAATTGTGGAGTATTTTGAGCTTCCCTGAATTCTGTTCAGAGATTATGCTGACATTTTTTGGTGTGGCCAATATATTTCTTATCCGTCTATACTGTTTCATTAATTCAATTAGATGCTGACTCTTCAACTGGGAATTTGTTAAATTCTGAGGCATAGTAAGCTATCTATTCCTGGCTGGGAGCCAGGAATGATGGGAAAGCATTTCACAAAGAAACTGCTTGAATATAAATGTCCCAGGATAGTTCTTGAAATTATGGTTCTAAATGCACCCACCAGCTTTAGATCATACTAGGCAATGCCAAATTCTCAGAAAATGAAATCATCAAGATAGAATGGATATTGAATAAGTTAACCTAAAAAAAAAACTATTATAAATACAGAAGATAGAAGATTCACATCACATTTCCAGGAAAACCTACTCACATGCACTGTCAGAAAAGCAGAATCTGTGTAATTTACCCAGAAAAGTGGAGGAGCCAAGGCAGGGATCATTGACAGGAAAATTCAGCAAAAGAGAGAACTAAGAAAGCATGTGAACTTGAACAAGGCATATAAGCTCCCTGGGCCTCTGTCTCCTCATTATTGAAATAATAAGATGATTGGAATGAGTGAATCTGACTCCAAAATTAATTATAATTTTGACCAGAAGAATTACAAGAGGAATTGTCCATTGTCCCTTCCTTTTTTTCTTCTTTCCACAACATTGATTTTAAAAATCCTTGAAAGCATCTAGGTTTGTATTTAATAATTGCCCTCATCTATGCAAAAATTTTAAACTTTAAGTTTTTTGCACACTTACAATTTAAGTGGAAGAGATATATTTACAGCAATAAAAATAATGGGAATTAAATTATACACAATAGATGTTCAAAAAAGAAATGCAGTAATAGCATTTTTTTCTAATTCACGGAGGTTATGAAAATATTAAAAGTGCCCCACTTCATATGGGATTGTGGGTAATTCATACTTTTTCTTTATTCTGTTTTCTAAATTACCTTCAATGTCCATGTGTAGCTTCTATTATCAGAAAAAGAAAATGAGTTTGTTTATAAAGAAAGGGGAAGGGAAAATAACCTATTTTGTGTATCAACTATGAAGCATTCTTTTTTATATAGAATATATTAATTGAAATGCTTATCTGCATAAGTGTTCTGGTTCTTTCCCATTTTATGATATTTTCTATTTCTTAAAACAATTTTCTCAGTTTTAAGAAAAATCGAGGTAAATCGTGCTTAAATTTAGACTGAAATTAAGGATAGAAGGGAAACATTCAACCTGAAAATAATTTGGTACCTTAAGAGTTTAGTAAATATCACTAGTTATTTGACTTAGTTGGTGTAGGCAAGGAAGGAAGATTTGTCCAGAGCTAAGGGGTCTCTGCAACCATTTAGAGAGGGCCAAAGTGTCAAGGGCTTGAGGGGTGGGGCGGGGGTGTGTGAAGGACACACCTCATAGAACATGTCAGTCACAGCACCTGGGAGTCAAGGCATGAGCTTTGGAAGACTCTTCTTCAGACAAAGGCAGGGATAGGACAGCATGAAACATGGGGGCAAAGAAGAAGGATGGGAAAGCGAGGTCCCCTCCAAATGTGGGGCCTCTGGGTTCCTGAGGAGCTATCTTTTCTCCTGCCTGGAACCAAGAGTTGTCCCTTTCCCATCTCTGTGGCCCTCAGAATGCCTTGTGTAGAGTCAGAATAACTACTAGCTATTAACAACTACTGACTAACATTTATGAGCAATTGCAAAGTGCCAGACACTATTCTAAATGCCTTACACATATGAACTCATTGAATCCTCACAGCAGCAAATGTTTTTACAGATAAGGAAACCAATTCAGAGTGATCCAGGGACTTGCTCTAAGGGCCAGAGTGTTGGAAGAAGCATTCAGCCCAGGTAGTCAGACCCCAGAGCTGGCATTCTTCCCTGCTTCTCCACAAGTGGAAAAAGGAAGGAGGGAAGGAGGTGAAATATCTTATAATGAAGAGAGAGGTTTTTCCACGTATAGGGGGCAGTAAAGAAAATCAGCAAAATGTAGCCTAATAATCCACAGGGGCAGAGAGAAGACTCTGGCTTCTGGGTGTGGGTTCCTGTTGTCTTCGCCAGAAGCTGCTTCATCAGTTCCCAAGACCCCCAGCTAGAGAACGTCTGAAAGACAAGAAACTATTGATCAAGAAACTATTCAAGTAGGTTAGAGACATACATCTACCATGCGAGAGGAGACTGAAACTCCAGCGAGCAGTGCCAAAATCAACCCTTTCCAGAATGAAAAAACTTATTTCTCAGTACTTCTCAATCTAATTGAAATCCACCTCTATGGGATAGATTCACAGACAGCAGATAAACTATATTCTATAGTTGAGTACCCTCTCAGCACAAATAATACTTGGGCTGAATTCTCAGCTGCAAATATTCAAGTTAGACAAAAACAAGAGTAACAGAAAAGCACTGTTTTTACATATCTGAAATATATACCCCAACATCTCCACTTGGGAATAAGAATAGTTGTGTGTATATGTATTTTTAATATATTATTTGTACATATTACTGTGCCTGGTTGGAGATTGGGGTGGGGATTTTTATGAAAGAGATGTGTAAAGGGAGTGCTCGCCGGAGAAGCCTGAGGGAAGTGGAGGGGCTCAGCCAGCACGTGGCTAAGTATGGCTGGAGACAGCTCTTCCTTTTTTCCATATTTCTTGCCATAAGGTCTAAATTTAAATTTGGTTAACAAACAACTTTCATTTCAAGGTCCATTTCATTTTTATTTTCCTATGAAAAATAAATCATATGATGCCAGTAATGCAGACATACTACAGCTGTTTCTCTTTTCTGTATCAAATCTGAAAATAAACTTGAAAAGCTACACCTTACAACTCTGACATTTTCTGAAGTTTTTGTTCTAGTTAAGACTTAGTCTTTTTATACTTACAGAATAAATTCAGTTACTTCTGGTACATAGTAAACCCAAGCTCAAAGTGTTAGGTTCACAAACAGATATCCACTTTCCTAAATATGAAACGCAAGGAATGGGCTGCAGCCAATGTGAGAACATAGACCAATGTGCATCCTCTAGAATTTGAACCAGGAAAACACAACCAATGGTGTCCATCCCTAAAGTGACACAAGAGGTGGCTTAAAACAACAACATGACTGATGAAAATATTTAAACTCAAAATTGTTCAATTGTAATCATTTATTTCCTGCTGACTTCAATTTGGAAATGGAAATAGCACCACCCTTAATCTATCTCATGCTAGATTGAGATTATTTTGTTTGGCATCTGTACAAATTCAAAAGTAGGTATATTGTAATTTTCCCCTCCTATATGTAACTCAAATGGTTTTACCAAAAAAAAAAAAAAAAAAATCCTTTCTGGCTGGTCAAATAAAATAAGCTTGAATCACACCCCACTAGAGGAGATCATTCCTCTAGCTACTCCAAACATTGAGAGGGATGGAGTCATGGATTCAGATTAACCTCTGACTCTGAGCTTTAGCTTATGAATTGTTTTACTCTTATTCTGTACCATGTCAACCCAGATGTAAAACTGAAAACTCTTTCCTGTTTGCCACCAGAATCCACTTGCACAAGGTTTTAGTGTTAAAAGCATCGGCTGAAAGCTTTGGTGAGACAGGGAGGTTTACAACTGAAACTGTAAAGTCAGATCTTAAAATAATTCTTTTTCTCCCCAAAAGTTATATTTTGGTAAATTTTTGCTTTAGTGCATTAACCAAAAACAAGTTCCTTTCTGAGCCTTTGAACTACCTGTCATATTTGCAAGAGTGAGGATTTTGTTTCCGTGCAGCTTCTTCAACCCTGTGCAGCACACATTTTTGTGCATCTTCCTTTCTCTTTCTGGCAGCCTTACCTATGGTACCTGAGTCCAAACTGGCACTCTCATCCATAACGAGGAGTTCCTGAGATCTGGTGTACACAGAGGCACATACCCATAATTACATCCATTAAGATGTTCACAATAGCAATTAAGAATAAATGTCCAAAAAGAACTTACTAGTCCGTCTGATTGGCAAGTCCAGAGGCTGGATGAGCCTTGAAGTTGGTTTATACAGAGATGTCATAAGGACACAGCACCCTTCCTTCGCAGTCAGGGCCATCCCAAAGTGGCCTCACCTAAGCCCTAGGAATGCTACTGATGTTTCCTCACTTTACCAGTAGGACACAGAGCTTGAGTTCTACAACCTTTGAACAGAATTCCTCACATTTTCAGTGACTGAACCACCCCAAACTCACCCTTGTAGCTGGGAGCATGCCAGACACTGACTGGCTTTGTTGTAAATGACCAGAACTGTAGCCAGGAGGAGGGGATTGCCCTCTGGGTTTACACCAAGCCAGGCTGGAGACAGGGTCGACGCTAATGGGGGAGGATGTTAATGGATGTTGAGGAGACTCACAGCATCCACAACAAGAGTGAGGTCTCATCTGCGGGGACAGCAGCCCAACAGCACGCTCTGTGGGGACTGCCTACGAGAGACTTTTAAGTTTCAGCAGCTCTTGGAAAGTCAAAGAGGATAAGAGTGATGGTGGTCAGAAGATTTTAAGACAGAGAGGGGAAAAACAGATACCTGAGATACAGAGGCGGAATATGCTCAGGAAGAAAGCAGGATGCAACCTTGGAAACAAATCCTATGAACAGATAGACATGCAGACCCTGCCCCAGGAATCCCACTCTGTCAAGTCCTGTGTGGTGTAAGCCATAAATACCCCCAGCAGGTGGCAAACATGACTTAGTATGGAAGTTTCCCCACAAGTTATTCACTCTCTCACTTCCACTCTGCCTCACCATTTGGACATGATAAATACCCTCACTTCCTCACTTCGTCTTCAGGGGCTTCACAAAGCTATTGCGCTCATCCAAGCCAGCCACTGCTGCCTGCTCGGCCTTAAGAGAGCTTCACAGTCCTGTGACCTCTGCTTTATTCTTCATTCTTCCAGGCTCCTGCAGCCCTGAGGAGTACTCACCCCTGGGCTTTGTGAGTGGAATGCTAGACACTTACAAGCATGCAGAAAGCACATTTCTATATAATAAATCTAATAGTAGCCAAACATTTTTCCTAGCCTAGAATGTGCTCATTTCATCTTTGTTTCCATATTATAGACACATGTTCTGTGTCTGGCACTGTACTAGATAATTTTTAAATCTTAACAAATTGTAATAAATCCTCACAACCAAAGAGTGTTTAACAACCAGTTTACAGCTGGGAGACTCAGGCTCAAGTGAAATAACTTGTTTGAATCATTTACTACAGTGGCAGAGCCAAGTTTGTCTAATTCTCTCTCCACCAGATCACAGTAAAATACAGCCTTCTTCCTGAGAACGCTATACTTATATATAAAGAGGGCAAAGAGATGCAAAATACTTTATTATTTAGCTTAAGCTTTGGGTCCAAAATCCATTGTAGGAACTAGGATATTGGGCTGGACCACAGGAAAATTCCGTTTTTTGCCTTGGTTAGAGACTTGGGGATCCTTCTTCCCCTCAAACCCAGACTCAAATCTTGAATCTTAAAACTCAAAGAAAAAGAAAATCCACATCCCATAGGGCCAGGGATATTGGAGATGGAGACAAGGGGAAAGAGGGAGCAGATTACTCAATACTCAACTTATATTAAAGTGGACCAGGCCACCTGCCCTAGGTTTTTCAGGCTGATATGGTAGTAGTAAACTTGGCTACATGTGGGCAAAGTGAAAGTGAGAGCTGGCTAGGGCTGATTGAGCCCAGATTCTTAAGTCCAGACACACAGAAGAAAACACATCCATGCAACCCACCTAGGGGACACCAGCTCTAGGCAAAAAACAAAAAACGAAAAACCTTCCAGGATGTTCTAGCATTTGCATAACAAATCTGCTTTTGAGAGTGATTGCTCTTGCCCTAACTTCTCTCTAGAGGGTTATAAAAGGGGTATCAGGGTAGAGAAACTTTGAATTCCCTCTTCGCATAGGCATCACAGATGCTAATTATAAGTGGAAATGCCTTGTTGATAAATTTCATTATTTATTACGTGCAACAGAGAATAAAGTTGTAAGAAAAATTCCTTTAGTCAGGATGGGTTTAATATGATAAAGTGAGAATATTAACAAGTCATTGGAATACTCATTTCAGATACAAGAACACTTTTTCAGATAACCGTGCTGCACCTCCACAAACTGAAATCATCCCCATCCTTTGAGTCCTAGCATGTGAGTGATGGAGACCCCACTCACTGCTCCTGTGTCAAAGCCACCTCAGTGCCCTCAACAGAGGATGGCCATAGCCAAGGCTGCCTGTTGACTGAGAAAGGAAAAGAACAATTTGTGCAACAAAAGGAAAAAAGAAAAGAAAGAGAAAGAAAGAAAAGCCTTGAATACAGAGTAAAGCAGTTTTCTTTAAAAGGGCCTGGTCTGCTTGCTCAACTGACTAAGCTAGTTCCACATAAAAGCATAAAAGAACATTCATGAACTGAAGAACCTAAGCATAGTGAACTGAGTGGTTCACCACCAAGACCAGTAAGTTGACCTTATTATCTGCCTGCTGCATACATGCCATCAGTAACAAAGGATGGAGCCTTCATTTAAACTTTGAGTCTTTGGTCCTTTCACAATAGTCTTTTCAGGGTCTCAAAACTCTCGATACTTTTCCAGAAGTTCTTTATTACTCTGGACACTTACTCCTTCCCTCCCACTCAGAACAGGAAGATGAAATTGGAGTTAGAAATATTCACAGACCCCAGAGATAAATTTGTTTTTTGTTCGTTTTATTTTCCTTTAGCTAAAACCATGTTTTGTACTACAAATATTAAAGCCCTGCTCATGTGTATTCTAAACCTCCAGATAGTAGGACTCACTGCTCATATTTAGTTTCAAGTAGAGTTTGTGTTGGACCTTCTTTAAGCAACAGATCAGGTTCATTTGCAATTATCAAGATTCCTTTCAATTGTTCTTCTCTGGCAAGTTCAATGCGTTCCCCAAGAAAGGGTTTATATAACAATATCCAGGGACTTCCCTGCTGGTCCAGTGGTTAAGACTCTGTGCTTTCATTGCTGTGGGTGTGGGTTCGATCCATGGTCGGGGAACTAAGATCCCACAAGCCACTCAGCGTGACCAAAAAAACAACCCCAAAGAACAAAATCCACAAAGAATGAAAATAAAAGTTTCAAATCAGCCTCAAGTCAAATAATGACAAATAGACAATTGATAAAACTGGCTTTGATGGAGTTCTGCTGTATATTCTGACCTTCACAGAAATTAAACTTTTGTTTTTTTTCTCCTAATCTTCTGGTTGCCACCAAGTATGACGGCAACTTACTGTGCCCCAAACCAATACGTGGTATAAGGGCAACACTTTCTAAGTCCCAACTTCCTAATCCATAGTGAAAAAAAAGTTTAAACCTGCCCAATCTATCCCTCAGAAATTTTATGAAAATAAATGAGATTTTATGAAAGCACTTTGCCTTATCAAAGGAGGAAGGAGTGTGACATAAATACAAGAGTGTGATAACTGGTAGCAAAAAAAAATTAGTCCTGTGTTATTCCAATATAGATCATATTTCATACATTATAACAATATGGGCACTCATCAGGAATAAAATAACCTTCAATTAGATTGAAATAGAGACAGGTGTGTAATGCAATGCCTTCTGACTGAATGTCAACATGAAATAAGTCCCTAGGGGTTTAAAATTCTTAAAGAATAAGCACTACAGGGCTTCCCTGGTGGTGCAGTGGTTGACAGTCCGCCTGCCGATGCAGGGGACACGGGTTCATGCCCCGGTCCGGGAAGATCCCACATGCCACGGAGTGCCTGGGCCCGTGAGCCATGGCCGCTGAGCCTGCGCGTCCGGAGCCTGTGCTCCGCAACGGGAGAGGCCACAACAGTGAGAGGCCCGCATACCGCAAAAAAAAGAAGAATAAGCACTACAAAGATGAGCAGCCTCACTGGGATATAATTCAATCTCCACTTTTATTTCCAATTCCCCTTTCAACCCACACACCTATTGTCTGCTCTGCATATGTTATTGATATGCATCTACATCGTTATTATAATCAATAACAGAAAAAAATCAGTGCCCTTAGTCTTGCATAGCAACCCTTTTCATATCTTCTGTAGTGTCTGCAAATGAAATGAATCATAAGAAACCATACAGACCATAAGAGAATTTGGAGAACAAATCCCATTATATAAATATAATTTACATAAAAATGCAGATTCCTATGTGGAAAGCTGAAAGGCCTTTGCTAAACTCTTTCCCCCCATTAGAAATACATATTGAAGTAGAAAAAAATGTTCTCTATTTTTCCCTAAGCATATATTGCTACTAAAGATGATAAATCAAATGAAGGAGAAGCGACGGGCTTCTTCGAACACAGAATTGTAAGGTGAGTGGGCAGGCTGTACTTACTACAGAGTCCTTCCCATGTCATAGCCCACCTAGTCAGTTTCAATAAATGGCATGTGGATATTTGTAGGAAAACAAACAAACAAACAAGCAAAAAAAAAAAAAACCAGAAACTGAAACTTTTAAATAAGAAAGGGACTGGTCCAGTGACATCACATTGTTTACCCACGTTCTACTTCCAGTCAGTCATCATACATCATTTCAAGGAGTAGCTTTGTATCCATTGAAAGTACTTTCTCTTTCACTATCCCTCCAACCCTCTTGAGCTACAGGAACACAAAATGTTCTCATATGAATTATCACCTGGTTTGTTCTGTACTGTTCTGAAACCTTAATGTGTCCTAAAGAGATCTTTACATGGCACTGTTGAATTTGCCCAAAATTATTATATCTGTGCATGTCCCAATGTGGGTTCCCTGGGAAACAAACTCTGAGAAGGTTCACTGGGGAGGACTCTCAGCACCAAGGGGTGGTGAGGGGGAGGGAGGGCTGAGGACTGGGCAGAGGGAGGAGCGACCGCACTGCGCACACAAAAGCCTCAGGTGATCCCACTGGGAGCTCAGGGGCTAGGAGAGCCCCTCGGCAGAGCCTCGAATCCATTACATTCCTTCTCAGACAAGTCATTAGCCTCAAGCTGACTGAGGAGGTGCCTGAGGTGACTTTGGGCAAGGCTGCTCACCCCAGCTGAGGGCAGTGTTTAGGGAGAGGCTCAGCTGAGAGTGTTCAGCGCAGCCTCTCAGAGTGTTTCACTCCCCAAGGGGGAGGTGTGGCCCATGTACCAAGGCATCCCTTGCAGTGCAACAGACTCTACAGGCTTCACCAGCAAAGCAGCCAGTCGCAATATGCAGGGCGTTTGCACTTGGTGGGTGCCAAGATCACTGCTTATCCTCTCTATTACCACTTCCACAAACTTCTGACAAAGGCAAGGGTCATATTTTGTCAATTACTTATCAAGTGATGTTTTAAATATTGTCCATTCAGTGTGGTAATCTTGCTATGGCTGTCATGCCTGAGGTGTAACTAACACATACCAGTAAATTGTTTTTTGAATATTTACATTTTTATTACAATTTGAATTAAAATGCTAACCCAGGGTTTCTTAACAGCAACACTATTGACATGTTGGACCAGATTATTCTTTGCTGGGGTCAAACATGTTTAGCAGTATCCTCTGTCTCTACACACTAGAGGCCAGTAGCATTTTTCCCCACAGCTGTGACAGCCAAAATGTCTCCAGACATGGCCGGATGTCCCCTAGGGCCAAGTTGTCCACTGTTAAGAACAACTGAGTCAGCTTCTGATGCCCACATGCTCAGGGACAGCAGATGGGTTTGAGATGATCCAATGAGAACGTCCTCCTGCATTCTGCCACTGAGACACAGACTCCTCTTTGTGGAGAACTATATGCAAGATAGATGAATTTTTTTCTCTTCCACAGACAGTCACTGAGATGTGAAGTTTAAAATAAGCCCCTGCCAAATGACTTGCTCTGCAGTTGGGCTGTGTGGTCCCATTTGGTCTTTCCTGCCTCTCCCCTCCTCCATTGTTCGCCTCCTGTGTCCTCAGTCTCTGACCTGGGCGGGAGTGGACTTGAGAACTTGGGTGCCTGACGTTGTGCTTCTCGAAGCAGCAGCACAGCAAGCCCTCGTGGGGGCGCCACCCTCTCCAGAGAGGAAAGTGCTGTCTGGGAGGAAAGGGCTAAGTTAGCAAGGTTGGGAAAGACATTAGGAATCAAAAAGAGGGAAAATACATTGAGTTTGGCTCCGTTTTTTCAACATTTATTGAGAACTTATGTCCTCACGAACCAATCTGGATACTTGATGAAAATATAAGTAAGACGGAGCCTCTATGCTCTCGGTTTCAGGGCTTCCATCCAAGTGCTCACATTAATGGGACCCCAGGAGAGCCTCATCTGAGACATGTCACCATGTCAGATTCTGTCCTCAGCTCTGCAGATTCTGCCTTTCATGGTTGCCAGTACCCTGAGAGTGGGTGCATCTCTCCAGCTTGGACTTAGACAAATAAAGCTCATTAAAAGTCAGACAAGCTAAAACAGCCATGGATTTAGCTATGCCAATAAATATGGCTGTCAAAGAAAGCAGACACTTCAACCGGCTGGCACATTTAGGGAAACATCCCCGGAAGTCAATTTATAATCCAATGACTAGTAGATGTACCCAGGTCACAAACTTGGGTGTGCAAAATATAACTTTACACTCCTACAGCTCCCCTGAACCTCTGTTTGGTACCGTATTTTTCCAGTATGAGTCCTAAAATAGCTAAGTTGATTTGGAATTGCCAGTCTTAAGTACAAACTTGTTTTTAGGAATAGTCTCAGTGAAATTCAGTATTTTCCCTCTCTCGATTACACAGGGTGGACTTAACTCCAGGGCAAATGGTTGGTCCTTGACATCTGCTGAGATGTGGTCCCTTTCAGTCCCTGGATGGTGTCACTTCTCTTCCCTGGTGCGTGCTGGTTGACCACAGCTCCATGGGTGTCTGTCACAGAACTCTTTCTTGTTCTGAACCTGAAATCCCTGAATCCATCCCTCTCTCTGACACAGGCAAGGCCCGCTCATGCTTGCGGGCCTCTGTCAGGGGAGGCCGGTGGGCCCTCTCTCAGCCACACAGGAGGGTGCTTGCTGTGGGGCGGGGTTCTCTCTGAGGATGCCTCAGCCTGGTCTGCTACTCCTGGCAGCCCCGTATACACACCTCCACTCTCTTTCCGGGGTCCTAGTGGCACAGGAGCTCAGGGTGGGGCTAACCATCTCTCAGATCTCCAGGCAGAAAGCAGTACACAAGTTATTCTACTCCTGGGTTTCCCAAAGTTAACCTAGAGAGTTCTATCAAACACTGCCTCCACTCCCTCGCCTACCTACCCAGTCAAGCCCGAGTGTAGCAGCCCTTACAAAGGTCTGACTCTTGTTCCCTCTCCAATTCTGCCTTTCCCATCAGAGGCTCTTCTTGATTCACGCCTGGAAGGAGGATTATGCTCAGTCAGTAATTTTTTTTCTAATTATGTTTGTCCTATGCTGAGGCTTCAACTTTTAACACCTGAAAGCTAAGAAAACGTCATCTTTGTTTTCTTCTGTCAGCTCTGAGAAAATGCAAGCTTAGGTGTCAGAACCAAATGCAGACACTTAAAATAGCAAAATATATTATTAATAAATATATTTAAGCACATCTGTCTGTGAGAAATTGATACATCATCTCCATAACAAGGAGCAGTCTGCCTCAGGGACCAGAGAGGTTGAGGGCTGATTTAGGGAAGGGGAGCTGTTCCAAATATGTAAGAACCAGGAATGACCCATCAGATGAGGCCCCTGGTGGAGAGGAAGCCAGCCACATGGAACTGAGTGTCACAAGTCCTTGCTTAGGGCACACCCATTCCTGGAAAGGGGGTCCTGCCCACTGAACTCTGGACAATTTTTAAAAACAGATGAACAAAAATTGACAGCCTAATGGTTGACAACAAAGATATTTTAAATTCAATAAAAATAAAACAGAAACAGAAAAAACACTTTGTTCTGATGTGATGTTCTGAAACAACCAACTCTGAAAGCCATTTACTAAGAAAAGACAAGGTAAAAGTAATTATCTAAACGAAAGCAGTTGTATGGCATTTTACAATGAAACTCTCCATTTTCCCTTGTGTATTCATTACTCTTCCTAAGCAAAATATCAAACATTTGGTCCATGGGGAAATGTGTCCTTCACTAGCCTGGGTTCACAAATTGTGATTTCCCACCCTCCAAGTTGGGATAGAGCTGGAACAGTGAAGAGACGTTTTGAACCAACTCTGGTTTTTATCCTTTGAGTTCTGTAATGGTGAAGCGTTTTGTTCCCTGTGCCATTAAGAGGTTGGTTAGCTGATAGCGCTGTGCCCACAAGGACTAGTGGGGCCTTCTATTTTCAAGAATATTGAACAATAAGAAGATGTGGATGTTGAAAGGCCATTGCCTTTCAAGTTTGGTCATAATTAGAAATTATAGTGAGTGAATTTTCCCATGTTTAGACAAACCTCTGTAAAATAATTTTCATCAAGTAGTAAATATTAGAATAAACATTAAAAAAATCCTACCCATGTTTTTCAATTTAAAAAATAAATTTATTATTTTCAGTTATAAAATATATTTCACATAATTTAGAAAATCAATCTAGGACTGAATTTAGAAACTCAATCTAGCACAATGTAAAAGTTGAGAATTACGTTTTATTTAGCAGACTTTCTGAGGACTTCAAGCCCGGGAGGCAGGCTCGGGGATCACTCTGAGGGATGGCTCCCAAGAGGGAGGGGAGGAACCAGGATATGTAGTTTTTGCAACAAAGACCAGGAAAGTCAGAACGCCAAAAAAATTATTGTTAATTAAAGAAAACCAGATATCTCAATTAATGAATTCAGTGCTTTTCTATGTATGGGAAGATGCAAAAGTCTGGACTCATTAAAATCATTCCTTTGATATTCAGTTCAGCTAGTTAGGGCCAGTACCCTGTGCTCTTTCATCCTGAGTCTCCTCAGAATGCACTATTGGGGATGGCCGCAGTGTTTGACTGCTTGATGGCAGATATCCTGTTTCCATCCTGAGTTTCCTCAGGGCTCACCAGCGGGGATGATGGCTTGATGGCTGCAACATCTTTTGTTTACTGATATGGCAGGCAAGGTTTCTCATTCCCAAGTCCTTGAAGCACCTTCACCATGTTTGCCACTAGGGGGCATCACCAGGACATGGAGCAGATGGTCCAGTGCACAGTCATAGGCAAACGGCAGCAACAGGACAGCCACTGAATGAACAAAGCTTAACTTGAAAACTTTAATTGTAAAGGGAATAGGAGCTATAGGTCATTGTCCCAAAAGAGTAGTGTTTATTTGTTCTTAGGTTTGGTGCTTCCAAAACAGGCCTTCTGGGAGGGAAATAGAATGCTGTCGGAGTAACATCAGAATCTGGTCTTACCTCCTGGCTCATTTGCAGAAAGTTCAGAATGCAGTTAACTGACAGCTTTCAGCTGTAGCCCGGGATGGCAGCCCCCCAGAGAGCTCTGAGGGACTGTTCTGAAGACCGAAGGGAGGAATCAGGATACTTAGGAGATTTGCTGAGGAAAAAAAATGTAGTCGAACATCAAGGGATTACTGCCAATAACAAAAATCAGTCATTTCAAGTTAACTATTTTAGTGCTTTTCTCTGCATGGGAAGATACAAGAGCCTGGGCTTACTGAATCATTCCTTGCATATACATCTTAACTATCTAGGGCCAGTATCCAGTTTTTCCCCATCCTGAATCCCCTCAGGGTGCACCATCAGCGGTGCCTGCAGTGGCTGATGGCTTTACAGTGGCAGTATCCTTTGTTTATTGAAACAGTAGGCAGGCTGTGATATTTGTCCTCAATACTTTCAAATAAGCAGCAGACAATACAGGAGTCAGGAATCATCAAACCTTGTATTTATGTCCCATATTTAAATTAGATTAGGAAGATAAATATTCAGTTCTGGAGCTGGGAGGCCAGCCTGTGGTCCTGACTTATACCTGCAGATTAAGTGCTTCCCGGTGTGCATGAAGCAGGGCCGCCGAGGTACCTGGACCGGCAGGCCAAGTGTTGCAGGGGTTGGGTCTCCTGCACTGATTGACACTTCCCCTTGACTTCCTCCATCCCACAAGCTGGCCAACAAGCTTTAAGGAAACCCGCGATCAAATGAATCTTTGAGATGAGGATATGGTGAGGGGCATGACTCCTGGGCAGGGTGTGGGGAGGACTGGAGCAAAGTGAGGCCAGGCAGGGCATGACAAGGGTAAAAACAGCGTAAGAATTGGCCAGAGCCAACCGAGGCCGCTCCAGCAGGCAGCCCTGCTAGGTATCTGGATACTAGAAATGAGGGGGGGCGGGCAAGAGGTAAGGGCAGATGATGGGCCACAGAAACAGAGGGCTTCTACCTGCTGCAGCACTCAAGTTTCCCAAAGGTCACAGGCCCTGAGGAGGGAAATGGTGATACAGTATCCATTGAGGACTGGTTCCAAGATCCCGGTCCACACCAGAACAGGCGCCCTCTCGAGTCTGTTGTATAAAATGGAGTAACACAGTCGGCCCTCCTACCTGGGAGGCGGAACCGAGATGGGGCGGAACCGCGGCAAGTGGAGGTCTGACTGTATAAAGGACTTTGGGGGCAGACACACCCGGGTTCCAGTCCACGGCTTTAATTCACCAATTGAGTAACCTGGGAAATTTATGTGTCAGAGTCTCCGTTTCCTCCTGGAAATGGTAATACTTGCAAACTTCCAATACAGATACATACAATAGGCATGTAAATTGCTATCAATTAGTAAGCACTCAATAGATATTAGTTGTTCTCATTATTGTAGTTGTTCTCCTGTTTTCTTTTCCATCTTCTCTTTTGCACTCTCTAGCATTTAAAAGGAAGCCTCCCCTGTTTTGCCGTTTAAACCTTATTTCCTTCATGTCCCTAAGGGCTCTCAGTTCCAGCTTTAGACAGGAGATCCGTGACTTACAGACTCTGAGGGGTGCTTGAGGGTTAACTGAAGACAGAGCAAAAGAGGGGCCTCCTCTTGGGTTATGCAGAGGTAGTGGTCTCGTCATTTCCTGAAGCACAAAAAAAAAACAATCTAAAAATAGGAAAAACTTAAAAATGTTTTCACTGTAATCTTGGTACACTGTTATTCATACACTCACAGAACGCATAGACAAATTTACCAAATTTGGTCACAGTTAAAAAATGTCATTCATGAATATTTTAAAATATTATGGACAATGTATCCTAATATTGATGTATTTTTGAAATGAAATTCTGCTGCTTTTTGTGTCAACTAATTCATGGGTGATTAAGTTGTTCAAGTTTTCTAGTTTGCACACCAAGGGGCCATTAGAAATTAGCAAGTGAGTGAAATAATGAGCCTTGACTTTCTCAACTGTAATAATCTAAATGTAAGTGTTTCATTCTAGAACTAGCATGTCCTTTCATTTTATGAGTAATACATACAAATTAATTAATCCAAATCTGGATTTGGTATATAAATACCCAGGGAGAGATTTATGTATTGATATAAAAATGCAAATATTTGAAGTGAAAATGTGGAAAGTGGCCATCAGATAACTAAAGCCTTCAATGTGCTGACATCTGGTAGCTGTCTAGAAAATTTACAATCAAAACTGGACTAGAACATGAGAGAAGTAAAAGGAAAAGAACCTTTGGGAAAATGTATCACTAAACAGCACTAACACGGTATGACAGGTGTCTTGAGTAGAATTGACTGAGAGAATGCTAATGCCTTGAGAATGCAGTGTCTGGGGGGACTTGGACATCTTGGCCTCCTGAGGAATTCAGGTAGGTTATCACAACATGAATAAATCTTAGGTACATAAAGTGTAACAAGAAATAGCCATGAATTAACGGGCTGGTCATCCCCAGATCACTAAATTCCAGAGGCAAATGGAATGGGGTTTATACAACAGAAGAACAAGAGCAATCTGTTCTTATCACTTCACTAAGGATTTACAACAATAAGGGGACAGAAGGAATTCTGTAATTATTCCTTCACTCATTCATTCCTTTAATCAACATGCATTTTTAGAGCACATCTGATGTTCAGAGCATGACAGCGACCATCTAATATTTGCTTGACCTTTTTTGTCTCTAGTTTTATCCATCGTACCCCTCTTCCAGAAAGCAAATTCCATTTTGCTGAGTTACCTTTCCATCCAAATTCTTAGTGGCACAGCCAATCTCACCTCTGGGAATCTTTCCCTGGACAGAAAAGCACCAAATGTAAAGATATATGAACAAGAAAAATGGATTGCAGCCTTTTTTATAGGGGCAAAACCTGTAAACAAAAGGAATATTCATCAGTGGGAGAATGAATGAATATACTGTGGCTTATCTATGACATGAAAAAGTATGCAGCTTTTTTAAAGAATGATTTCAATCCATGCCAATGAACCTGAAGGAACTTCTACAACTTATTGTTGACTTACAAAAGCAATAGGGAGAGATGTATATATAATGAATTCTACTTTTGTAAAACAATGACTTAAAAATTTCCCTATAATGTGTGTTTATATATGATTATATGCCCTGGGAAAGGTATGGGGAGATGCACACTTGGCAGTTAAAAATGACAAGGTGGAGAGAGGACATAAAAAATAAAAGATTTAAGATGTCACATTCAAAAACAGCATGTTTCATATATCATTTAAGTAAAAATTTAAGCTATGTGTTATGTAGGTATAAAATGTTAATGGTAGTTATCTCAGGGTGGTGGAACTTTAATTTACATGGCTTTCATTTTCTTCCTTACACTGTAAATTTTTTTCAACTTTACAGTATTAAAAATCTGTTAATATTACAAAAAAAAATTTTTTTTAATTTTATAGTAAACCACCAGGCCACAGATTCCTTACACTAGACTCATAAAAAAAAAGTCCTGAATAGTGGGCTGCTTTCCATGTTTTATTTTTCTATTATTTTTATTGAAGTATAGTTGATTTACAATATTATATAAGTTACAGGTGTACATTATAGTAATTAATAATTTTTAAAGGTTATACTCCATTTACAGTTATTATAAAATATTGGCTATATTCCCCGTGTTGAACAATATATATTTGTAGCTTATTTTATACCTAATAGTTTATACTTCTTAACCCCCCACCCCTATATTGCCCCTCCCCTCTTCCCTCCCCCCACTGGTAACCACTAGTTTGTTCTCTATATCTGTGAGTCTGCTTCTTTTCTGTTTTATTCACTAGTTAGTTGTATTTTTTAAATTCCACATATAAGTGATATCATACAGTATTTGTCTTTCTCTCTCTGACTTATTTCATTTAGCATAATGCCCTCTAAGCCCATCCATATTGCTGCAAATGGCAAAATTTCATTCTTTTTTTATGGCTGAGTAATATTCCATTGTGTATATATGTACCACATCTTCTTTATCCATTTATCTGTTGATGGACACTTAGGTTGCTACCATATTTTATCAATCGTAAATAATACTGCTATGAGTATTGGGGTACATGTATCTTTTCTAATTAGTGTTTTTATGTTTTTCAAATATATACCTTTTGGATATATATGCTTCCCATATTTTCTTCCCACAGGAAGATGTGGGCCAATGATACTAATGTTGATGCTGATTTTCCACTGGCCATGTGACTACAATGTTACACTGCCTTCTGCACATCTTATTCAAGCTTCACCTTATCATTTGTTTGGACTTAATTTCGCTATGGAAACCAACATATTCATTAGAGCTTATGTGAATGTTATTCACAGAGACTGGAAAGAATCATGTAAATGTTTTCCCAGACATTGCTGCCCCTAAGTGATCATTCTGCCAAAAGCAGGCCTGATATCTACCTCTCCTACCCCTTACTAAGCTCATAACAGAACAATGTAATGATGACCTCCCTCTTATTGTTCTATAGATCTTGAGGACCTCAGCTAAGCATGCACATTCCAGTGGTCGTAAGTTAACCAGGACCTGGTTAGCTTTGCAGAGCAAGGTGGCAGAAAAGCTCCATTTATTTTGTTCTAACAGAGAGAACTAAATATAATGATAACAAAAGCTTTTTACTAATGTTAAAAAGGAATTTTAACTTTTCATAAGCATTATATAGGGCACAGTCAAGAGTTTAAAAGTTCACTCAGACACTTTATGCTGAGTATAAACCAAGTAAACCAAATAAGCTCCCAATGGGTGAGGCTCCTGGAGGTGGGATTTGTAATGCCAATGAATACCCAGCAGTGGCACCAGAAACAGAGAGGAGTTTATCCATCAAACATGATTGTCCCTCCTCCAAGAGCAAGCAGCACTGTAAAAGTCACAGGCCAATTGACCTCCAAGGAGGTCCAACCCATGATGATTTCTGAATTAATTAGGTATGTTGCTTTCTAGTTTTCTGCATACATCATCCCCTGAATTTAACACATTTGTTGAGTATTTAACTGTGTTCTAATTTTTTTTTTAGTAGATAAGAAAAGTGAAGCAGACAGATTTAAAAACTTATTTAAGCAAAACAGCTGACAAGGGCTTCCCTGGTGGCGCAGTGGTTGAGAGCCCTCCTGCTAATGCAGGGGACACGGGTTCAAGCCCTGGTCTGGGAAGATCCCACATGCCGCGGAGCAACTAGGCCCGTGAGCCACAACTACTGAGCCTGCGCGTCTGGAGCCTGTGCTCCGCAACACGAGAGGCCGCGATAGTGAGAGGCCTGCGCACCGCGATGAAGAGTGGCCCCCGCTCACTGCAACTAGAGAAAGCCCTCGCACAGAAACAAAGACCCAATGCAGCCAAAATAAATAAGTTAATTAATAATTTTTTAAAAATCTGACAAAATAAATTAAAATTTGTTGTCTGTGTGACCTTTCCAGAATGCAAGCTCCCTGAGGGCAGGAGCATTTTTTACTATTCATTTCTGTATCTCTAGTGCCTGGGACACTCGCCAGCACATGAGAGGCTTTCGGTAAATATCTGTTGGATGGATGAACGACTCCGTTCATTAGAGTATTGTCCTTTATATTCTATTAAAAAAATTGAAGGAAATTTATTGATATGGGGTGTCCAGAGCCTGCAGAAAGAAACACAGCATAGATTAAACCAATTACTTTTAATTCCAAATGCTTTAAATGCAAACATTCCCCATTGATTAGAAGACAGTGTTGTAAAAAATGTAATTACACATTCATTTTGATGAGTCCTTTCACCTGTTCTTCTTGTGCACATATCTTTATAATAATTCTCATAGTGGAAAACTGCAGGGAGTCCCATGGCAACAGGGCCTATGCTTTGCCAAGAAGAGACACATAGGTTCCCTCATTTTGTGATTTAATTTACCGATGAAGCAGGGAAGAGGAACTACAGGAAGAGATAAAAAGGAAAATCATTATCTCACTGAATCATCGATATTTTCTAGGTGGATGCATCCATGGAGTTAATAAACTTGTAGGCAGTTCTGATGTATTCACTGTCCTCCCTATCCTCTCTGCAAATATGGAGACACACCCTCAGCCCTAGCAACTCCCAGAGCCACCCACAACAGGAATGCATCACTGAGCACCCACATCATCCTTTGGCTTCTCTCTCTGAGCTTCCTGATTCCCTTCCTGTTTTCTGATTGCTGCTTCCCTGTCCATCTCTCTCCCTGCCCTCTCAATGCCATCACCCTACAAGGTTCCGTCACAGTTCTTGGCATCTGGGCACCCCAGCACAGTGGCCCCTTACCCCTTGCCACAGCATCAACACTTCCACTTTTGCAAATCTGGATCTCCAGCCCCAACTCTCTCAAGGGCCCAAGGCCAGCATTTCCAACTTTGTGCTTGTCATCTTCCAGAAGGGAAGGTACGTCACAGGTCAAACACTGCAGAAAGGTGGACAAAGGGAAGAACTGAGATAACACTTTGGGATCTAGGAGATCATTGATGATGTGCAGGAGAGCATTTCTGTAAAGCACTGAGAGAAGCCATATTAGGAAGCTGTGTATTGACCACCCAGCCAAAAACCACTTGCCTAACCTGTAATCTCTCCATATTTTGACATTACCCCTTTTATCCAACCTTTTTTTTCCTACTCCTCATTAACTCAGAATCTCAGTCACTCTCACACTTTCCTTCCTATCTTTATTACTAATATTACCTATGTTTCATCCATTTACAGAGGCTCAAGTTTCGCCCTCTCTGCTAGTGTCTCAGATCCTTCTGAATTACTGGGTTCAGTGGATCATACTGAACCACTGCACCTTCATATACCCTAGTC
Source organism: Stenella coeruleoalba (assembly GCF_951394435.1). Classification (NCBI taxonomy): domain Eukaryota; kingdom Metazoa; phylum Chordata; class Mammalia; order Artiodactyla; family Delphinidae; genus Stenella; species Stenella coeruleoalba. The sequence continues at coordinate 116,608,984 of NC_137149.1, forward strand.
TATTATCCTTTTCTTGTGACGTGAACCTAATTTAGTTTGACCATATGCACTTCTTAGGATAGACCATGTTTTTAGGTAATCCTACAAAGTTTTATTTGATATGGAGAGTTAGCTTCTCCCCCACAACCTCTCCACTGGGCTATAATAAAAGCAAGTCTCAGAACAAATTCTCTCATATAAATATAATTATTACACAAATATTCATTAGCAGGTAGGCAAACAAATGTTCATATAATCTGTTGGAAGCTCCATGAATTCCAGTTCTTTATGTTTTTACTGTTCTAATTACCTTCATACATTAAATGTCTAATCAAGGCAAAATGATAATATTTCAAGGCAGAATTCTGTTTCCTTTACAGTTGGCATCAGGAAACCAGAATCCTTTGACTTAATTGCTGGACCCAGAATAATTAAGGATTAAATCTTGAATGTCATGCCTGCTAGCCTTGCTCTTATATCCTGTTCATGCAAGGGTAGAAGGACAGAGCGTGTCTTTAGGTTATGCTAACCAATCTACACAATTTGAATACCTTTAATTTCACCAGTGAGAACCCATTTCTGACATTTAGCATGTTATTAAGCAAGATATCTGATGTCAACTGATTTTATTTGTTTAACACTTATACAGCATTTACTACGTGGCATATACTACTCTAAAAATGATATCCATATTAATTCATTTAATCCTCTTAGCAGACTATAACGCAGCCACTAGTATTATTCCCATTTTACAGATTCAGAAACTGAAGTGCAGGTAAGTTAAATTCCTGAGATTTTATAACTAGTAAATAAAAGAGCCAGGATTCCAATGGAGGCAGTCTGATTCCAGGGTTCACAGTCTCCACAAATCCTCTGCCCCTCTGGACAAAAGAAGCATTTATAGATGTTACCTCTGGAATATGGGCTTCCTGACTGGAAATGCTAGCTGATCCAGTGAATATACCAGGACGACTTGTGTTGTGGCTTAACCTGACTAATAATGACAGCCATAATGTCCCACTCTCTATATTGAAGTATTTTTAAGTGAATAGCTAATAAAATAGTTAACTTTATGCTTTATTAGTATGTCAGTGAAGAATGCTGTTTTTTACAAGAACCTATTTACTAATTATTTAGGTTTGTAGATCTTGTTTCTCCAGATCTACTGTTTATCCCTTGTGCTGGTAAGCATTCAGTGTACTTTGGAATGCATAGAATTATAGAATCTATATATAAAGGGAATTGGAGCTCAACCAGTCTAACTGCCCTTCCAAACTTTTCAATTCTCTGTCTACATCCTCACTGTCAGATGACTGTGTAGTATTTGCTTGAACAGTACCCATTTGGAGGATACTCACCCTCTTGGGGGCAGCCATCTAACTGATAGATTTTTCTGCCTGTAAGAAAGTTCTTCTTTTGTTAAGCAGGATATTTTCCCCCCAAACTTCCACTGAATTGGTCATGATTCTATGTGGCCATTAAGGGGTAGAACTTATGAAAACAAGACATGCCCCCTCACAAAATAGTACCAAAGATACAGTGTTTCCTGAGGTTACACACTGCCCTCATGAAGGACGTGGTCCCATGAGAAGAGTTCATTGTGGTGGGGTTAACAGACCAGCAAGTCCACGAATGTAGGACTAAGAGGAGAGAGGTCTGTGAGGACTGGTATGGTCAGGGAGGGTTTTGGCAGAGGCGGTACCAGAATGACCAAGTTCACAGTAGGCAAACAATGCATTTTGTTGATGGATGGATTGAGCTGGTTTTAGGCAACCTGGTATCTAAGCATGGTTCCTTTTATCATAATTCTTGATTTCTGCTTTTGACTGATCATGAATCAAGATGCAGCTGTGGAAGTATCCCAAAGGTGGCTAATTGCTAATTTCTTGCAGCTTGAGGCAGAAACACAAATCAACAACCCTTGCATGATTATTTTACACGTCTGAATCTGCCTCCAGAGAGCTGCTGATTCTGAATTGCAAGTTGCCGATGGTTAAGTGTTTCACATGGAGCAAGGCTGCTATGCATTCTGAGCAAAGTATGGATAACAACTTACAGATTTGTCCACATTGGAAAACCCCAGTCTTCATGTTGATGATAAGAATAACAGAAAGAGGATTAGGACCCAATATGGTGGAGTAGAAGGACGTGCTCTCACTCCCTCTTGCGAGAACACCAGAATCACAACTAGCTGCTGGACAATCATTGAAAGGAAGACACTGGAACTCACCAAAAAGATACCCCACATCCAAAGACAAAGGACAAGCCACAGTGAGATGGTAGGAGGGGCACAATCATAGTAAAATCAAATCCCATAATTGCTGGGTGAGTGACTCACAGACTGGAGACCACTTATACCACAGTAGTCCACCCACTGGAGTGAAGGTTCTGAGCCCCACGTCAGGTTCCCAACCTGGGGGTCCAGCAATGGGAGGAGGAATTCCTAGAGAATCAGACTTTGAAGGCTAATGGGAGTGGGATTTGATTGCAGGACTTAGACAGGACTGGGGGAAACAGAGACTACACTCTTGGAGGGCACACACAAAGTAGTTTGTGTATTGGGACCCAGGGGAAGGAGCAGTGACCCCAGGGGAAACTGAACCAGACCTACCTGCTAGTGTTGGAAGGTATCCTGCAGAGGCGGGTGGTGGCTGTGGTTAACCGTGGGGACAAAGACACTGACAGCAGAAGTTCTGGGAAGTACTCCTTGGCTTGAGCCCTCCCAGAGACAGAAATTAGCCCTACCAAAGGGTCCACGTAGGCTCCAGTGTTAGGTTGCCTCAAGCCAAACAACAAACAGGGAGGAAACACAGCCCCACCCATCAGCAGTCAAGTGGATTAAAGTTTTACTGAGCTCTACCCACCAGAGCAACAGTCAGCTCTACTCACCACAAGTCGCTCCCATCAGGAAACTTGCACAAGCCTCTTAGATAGCCTCATCCACCAGAGGGAAGACAGCAGAAGCAAGAAGAACTACAATCCTGCAGCCTGCAGAAAGATAGACAAGATGAAAAGGCAGAGGGCCATATACCAGATGAAGGAACAAGATAAAACCCCAGAAAAACAACTAAATGAAGTGGAGATAGGCAATCTTCCAGAAAAAGAATTCAGAATAATGATACTGAAGATGATCCAGGACCTCGGAAAAACAATGCAGGCAAAGATGGAGAAGATGCAAGAAATGTTTAACAAAGACCTAGAAGAATTAAAGAACAAACAAACAGAGATTAACAATACAATAACTGAAATGAAAACTACACTAGAAGGAATCAATAGCAGAATAACTGAGGCAGAAGAATGGATAAGTGACCGGGAAGACAAAATGGTGGAATTCACTGCTGTGGGACAGAATAAAGAAAAATGAATGAAAACAAATGAAGACAGCCTAAGAGACCTCTGGGAAAACATTGAATGCAACAACATTCACATTATAGGAGTTCCAGAAGGAGAAGAGAGAGAGAAGGGACCCAAGAAAATATTTGAAGAGATTATACTCAAAAACTTCCCTAACATGGGAAAGGAAATAGCCACCCAAGTCCAGGAAGTGCAGAGAGTCCCATAGAGGATAAACCCAAGGAGAAACACGCTGAGACACATAGTAATCGAACTGGCAAAAATTAAAGACAAAGAAAAATTATTGAAAGCAGCAAGGGAAAAATGACAAATAACATACAAGGGAACTCCCATAAGGTTAACAGCTGATTTCTCAGCAGAAACTGTACAAGCCAGAAGGGAGTGGCATGATATGCTTAAAGTGATGAAAGGAAAGAACCTACAACCAAGATTACTCTACCTTGCAATGATCTCATTCAGATTTGATGCAGAAATCAAAAGCTTTACAGACAATCAAAAGCTAGGAGGATTCAGCACCACCAAAACAGCTCTACAACAAATGCTAAAGGAACTTCTCTAAGCGGGAAACACAAGAGGAGAAAAGGACGTACAAAACCAAACCCAAAACAATTAAGAAAATGGTAATAGGAACATACATATCAATAATTACCTTAAACATGAATGGATTAAATGTTCCAACCAAAAGACACAGGCTTACTGAATGGATACAAAAACAAGACCCATCTATATGCTGTCTAAAAGAGACCCACTTCAGACCTAAGGACACATACAGACTGAAAGTGAGGGAATGGAAAAAGATATTCCATGCAAAAGGAAATTTTAAAAAAGCTGGAGTAGCAATACTCATATCAGATAAAACAGACTTTAAAATAAAGAATGTTACAAGAGACAAGGAAAGACACTACATAACAATCAAGGGATCAATCCAAGAAGAAGATATAACAATTATAAATATATATGCACCCAACATAGGAGCACACCAACACATAAGGCACCTGCTAACAGCTATAAAAGAGGAAATCGACAGTAACACAATAATAGTGAGGGACTTTAAAACCTCACTTACACCAAACGACAGATCATCCAAAATGAAAATAAATAAGGAAACAGAAGCTTTAAATGACACAGTAGACCAGATAGATTTAATTGATATTTATAGGATATTCCTACCAAAAACAGCAGATTACACTTTTTCTCAAGTGCACATGGAAAATTCTCCAGCATAGATCACATCTTGGGTCACAAATCAAGCCTCAGTAAAATTAAGAAAATTGAAATCAAATCAAGCATATTTTCTAACCGCAACACTATGAGATTAGAAATGAATTACAGGGAAAAAAACGTAAAAACCACAAACACATGGAGGCTAAACAATATGTTACTAAATAACCAAGATATCACTGAAGAAATCAAAGAGGAAAAATAAAATACCTAAAGACAAATTACAATGAAAACATGATGATCCAAATCCTATGGGATGCAGAAAAGCAGTACTAAGAGGGAAGTTTATAGCTATACAAGCCTACCTCAAGAAAAAAGAAAAATCTCAAATAAACAATCTAACCTTACACCTAAAGGAACTAGAGAAAGAAGAAGAAACAAAACCCAAAATTAGTAGAAGGAAAGAAATCATAAATATCAGAGCAGAAATAAATGAAATAGAGACAAAGAAAACAATAGCAAACATCAATAAAACTAAAAGCTGGTTCTTTGAGAAGATAAACAAAATTGATAAACCATTAGTCAGATTCATCAAGAAAAATAGAGAGAGGACTCAAGTCAATAAAATTAGAAATGAAAAAAGAGAAGTTACAACAGACACCGCAGAAATACAAAGCATCCTAAGAGACTACTACAAGCAACTCTATGCTAATAAAATGGACAACCTGGAAGAAACGGAGAAATTCTTAGAAAGGTATAACCTTCCTAGACTGAACCATGAAGAAACAGAAAATATGAAGAGACCAATTCCAAGTAATGAAATTGAAACTGTGATGAAAAATCTTCCAAGAAACAAAAGTCCAGGACCAGATGGCTTCACAGGTGAATTCTACCAAACATTTAGGAAAGAACTAACACCCATCCTTCTCAAACTCTTCCAAAAAACAGCAGAGAAAAGAACACCCCCAAACTCATTCTACGAGGCCACCATCACCCTGATACCTGAACCAGACAAAGATACTACAAAAAAAAAAGAAAATTACAGACCAATATCACTGATGAACATAGATGCAAAAATCCTCAGCAAAATACTAGCAAACAGAATCCAAGAACACATTAAAAGCATCATACACCATGATCAAGTGGGATTTATCCAAGGGATGCAAGGATTCTTCGATATACATAAATCAGTCAATACGATAAACCATATTAACAAATTGAAGAATAAAAACCATATGATCATCTCAATAGATGCAGAAAAAGTTTTGACAAAATTCAACAGCCATTCATGATAAAACTCTCCAGAAGGTGGGCAAACAGGGAACCTACCTCAACATAATAAAGGCCATGTACAACAAACGCACAGCAAACATCATTCTCAATAGTGAAAAACTGAAACCATTTCCTCTAAGATCAGGAGCAAGACAAGGATGTCCAGTCTCACCACTATTATTTCACATAGTTTTGGAAGTCCTAGCCACAGCAATCAGAGAAGAAAAAGAAATAAAAGGAATACAAATTGGAACAGAAGAAGTAAAACTGTCACTGTTTGCAGATGACATGCTTCCATAAATAGAGAATCCTAAAGATGTCACCAGAAAATTACTAGAGCTAATGAATGAATTTGGTAAAGTTGCAGGATACAAAATTAATGCACAGAAATCTCTTGCATTCCTATACACTAACGATGAATAATCTGAAAGAGAAATTAAGGAAACACTCCCATTTACCATTGCAACAAAGAGAATAAAATACCTAGGAATAAACCTACCTAGGGAGAGAACAACCTGTATGCAGAAAACTATAAGACACTGATGAAAGAAATTAAAGATGATAGCAACAGGTGGAGAGATATACCATGTTCTTGGATTGGAAGAATCAATATTGTAAAAATGACTATACTACCCAAAGCAATCTACAGATCCAATGCAATCCCTATCAAATTACCAATGGCATTTTTTACAGAACTAACACAAAAAATCTTAAAATTTGTATGTAGACACAAAAGACACCGAATAGCCAAAGCATTCTTGAGGGATAAAAATGGAGCTGGAGGAATCAGACTCCCTGACTTCAGACTATACTACAAAGCTACAGTAATCAAGACAATATGGTACTGGCACAAAAACAGAAACATAGATCAATGGAACAAAATAGAAAGCCCAGAGATAAACTCACACACCTATGGTCAACTAATCCATGACAAAGGAGGCAAGGATATACAATGGAGAAAGACAGTCTCTTCAGTAAGTGGTGCTGGGAAAACTGGACAGCTCCATGTAAAAGAATGAAATTAGAACACTGCCTAACATCATACACAAAAATAAATTGAAAATGGATTAGAGACCTAAATGTAAGACCGGGCACTATAAAACTCCTAGAGGAAAATATAGGAAGAACACTCTTTGACATAAATCACAGCAAGATCTTTTTTGACCCACCTCCTTGAGTAATGGAAATAAAAACAAAAATAAACAAATGGGACCTAATGAAACTTCAAAGCTTTTGCACAGCAAAGGAAACCATAAACAAGACGAAAAGACAACCCTCAGTATGGAAGAAAATATTTGCAAATGAATCAACGGACAAAGGATTAATCTCCAAAATATATAAACAGCTCATGCAGCTCAATATTAAAAAAAACAAACAACTTAATCTAAAAATGGGCAGAAGACCTAAATAGACATTTCTCCAACGAAGACATACAGATGGCCAAGAAGCACATGAAAACCTGCTCAACATCACTAATTGTTAGAGGAACGCAAATCAAAACTACAATGAGGTATCATCTCACACCAGTTAGAATGGGCATCATCAGAAAATCCACAAACAACAAATGCTGGATAGGGTGTGGAGAAAAGAGAACACTCTTGCACTTTGTGGGAATGTAAATTGATACAGCCATTATGGAGAACAGTATAGATGTTCCTTAAAGAACTAAAAATAGAATTATCATATGACCCAGCAATCCCACTACTGGGCATATACCCTGAGAAAACCATAATTCAAAAAGACACATGCACTCCAATGTTAATTGCAGCACTATTTACAATAGTGGAAGCAATCTTATGGAAGCAACCTTATGGAAGCAACCTTAATGCCCATCGAGAGAGGAATGAATAAAGAAGATGTGGTACATATATACAATGGAATATTATTCAGCCATAGAAAAGAACGAAATTGGGTCATTTGTAGAGATGTGGATGGATCTGGAGACTGTCATACAGAGTGAAGTAAGTCAGAAGGAGAAGAACAAATATCGTATATTAACGTATATATGTGGAACCTAGAAAAATGGTACAAATGAACCGGTTTGCAGGGCAAAATTGAGACACAGATGTAGAGAACAAACTTATGGACCCCAAGGGGGGAAAGCAGCGGGGGGTGGGTGGGGTGGTGTGATGAACTGGGTGATTGGGATTGACATGTACACACTGACATGTATAAAATTGATGACTAATAAGGACCTGCTGTATAAAAAAATAAATTAAATTAAAATTAAAAACAAAGAATAACGGAAAGAATATTACTAACAAGAATGCTTGAGCTGTACTTCACAATTGTAAATACTCAGTACTCTTAAGTCAGATTCATACAGCATTCTTTGTATGAATAAAGAAGTCATGATGCTTCTAAAATCAAACATTTGGCAAATACCAGATCTGATACCAGAGGTCAAATGTTCAGACATTCAGTTCAAACAGTAAATCTAGAACCAATAATGAACAAATACTGATATGTATACACCTATGATTTATGCATTTTGTTATGTAAAAATTGCATCCCAGTAAAAGTATGCTTTAGTAAGAGCCAGAAAGAGATGATTGAACCAGCAATAAAGTCGAGTAGTAAATGGAAAAAGAAATTAATCTATGGAGCATCTCCTATGAGTTCCACCCCTTGGTCATCCGGTTCTGTACATCATCTTACTTACTATCCTCCCCTGGAAGTCAGGGGGCTGCATTTACAGATACATAATCTAAGTTCCAGAGAGGTAATTTGACCTTCTTGGAGATCTAAGATACCAAAACAAATGTAGATAACTCCAAAAATCCATGTTCTATGTTATTATTTTTTTCCCAAAGTGTGCTAGGGATACTACTGGCAGTACATGAGATGACTTTCTGGTGTACATCTTCTATGTGTTAGTTTAATGTGAACTTGGGGGAATAAAACATTTAAAAGCATGATACAAAATGCCTTTAAAAATAAATTTATGGGGCTTCCCTGGTGGCGCAGTGGTTGAGAGTCTACCTGTCAATGCAGGGGACACGGGTTTGTGCCCCGGTCCAGGAAGATCCCACATGCTGCGGAGCGGCTAGGCCCGTGAGCCATGGCCGCTGAGCCTGCGGGTCCGGAGCCTGTGCTCTGCAATGGGAAAGGCCACAACAGTGAGAGGTCCGCATACCGCAATCAATAAATAAATAAATGTATGTGTTTAAAAGTTGCTCAATTTAAAGAAAAATATGAAATATTACAAACAGTAATACAATTGGCTTGTTACCACATGATGTCATGGCAAAAATTAAAACAGTAGAATGGAATGACTAAAACGTGAAAAAACTAGCGCAATATCATGTTGCATCCCCACAGGCAGCAATTAACTTGGTTAACAGCTTAAACTGAGCCCTGAACTGTTCTCCCTGAAATGTTCTCCATGTTCTCTACACATGCCAAAGAAAATACTCCAGAAGGGCTTGAATCAGAAGAGCAGAAATGGAATTTTAAGTGGTTTCTATTACATGGTACACTCCATGTAAATTTTTATGTATTCTCTCTGTTGGTGTATATGCACTGTCTCCTGTTAGGTCCCATTTGTCTCATGCTGGGTCTTTTAATCTGCCTGAATAAACAAGGTGGCCTTTGAAGAGCCAGCAAATTTGGAGCATGGGAGAAGAGAGAAAACCTATTCCATAGGCCATCCAGAAAATAACTAACAATTATAAATACAAAATTAATATTTTTATTGCTGCAACCCAGTCAAAAATATTCAATAGTAAACAGACCACTGTCCAATGCCCCACCTTTCAAAATATTTAGGAGAGTTAGATGAGAAAGAGCCAAAAAGCAATCCCAAGGGGGTTGGAGAGCCCAGGGTACTGAATTATTCACTTATTTAACAAATATTGATTGATAAATCATTGTGGCCAAAGACTTTCTTCTGGTGAGGATACAGTGATGGAGAAAAAAAGTACTTGATTCTTCCAGTAGTGTGCTGGTAAACATTTAAACTACCCGCTCTCCAGGAAGGGGAAAAAAACCTTAGTCTATAGCACTTGCCAATTTCTGTGGTGTAAATACATGCACGCTGGTTAACTTCAAGCTATCGATGTGCTGCCTCTGATAGTGGAGTTGGGAAAAGATGCCCACGACAGGTTCTTAGAGTAGGTTCCAGCACGCCACTGAGAGTCCTTCTCTACTTCAGAGAGAGAGAGAGACTAATAAAAAATCATACAAATAAATTTAAAATTGTAGCTGTGATAAATCTTCCTCAGAAGAGCTACATAGAGAGCCAGGAGTACCTATCACTGAGGAATTCGACCTAGTTATGGAGGTTGTGGAAGGCTTCTCTGAGTGAGTGAGACTTCAGTTGAACTATGAGATGAGAAGAAGTTAACTTACTGTAAAAGAGAGGGAAGGAGAATCTCCAGGCATTAAGTAACAGTAAAAATATAAACTCTATGGTAAGGGAGAGCCAGAGGTGAAAACAAGGGATAGAAAGAAGGCCAATATGATTGCAGTATAGAAAGCAATGGTGAGAAGGATGGAAAAGAAGGCTGGAGAGTATAAGAGGGCTTGAGATTGCAAGGTTTTATCCATCATGCTAGGAAATGCTTTGTCCTAAGAGAAATGGGTAGGCAATGAAGTTCGTATTGTTTGTTTGTTTTTGCTTATTTTGGTGTGTTTAGGAAGGATTATAAAATAATAGGAATTAACTTTTCAATGGATCATTCCAGCTGTAATAGAGAATGGATCAGAGGGTGGTCACTGTGGATGTAGGTAAAGCACTAAAGAGCCACCACAGGAGCCCAGGATAGAGATCCAAGGGGTTCAGTTTAGGGTGGTGGTGGTAGAGATGGAGAAAAGCAGAGTTTTGAGAGCTATTTGGGAGATAAAATCAAGAAGGCTTGATAAAGGATTGGATATAGACTGTAAAGGCAAGAGAAGTGTCAAGAATGACTTCTGAGAAGATATACAAAAATGTCCAATGATTTGTACTAAAAGATGTGAACATTAAAAGGTATCCACATTATTAATCATCAGGGAAAATGAAAATGAAAACCACAATGAAAGTCTATTCACAACCACTAACAATGGCTAAAATAAAAAGAGCAACAATACCAAATGTTGGTACAGATGTGAAACAACTGGACTGCTGGGGGGAATGTAAAAAGGTACAGCCACTTGGAGAACTATTTTCTAGTTTCTTATAAAGTTGAACACAAACCTACTATGACCTAGCAGTTACACTCTGTGCAGTAAGGGATTAATCTTGCCCAAAGACAGGTTTGGCTCTTTGCCCCCAACTCTGGGTGGTAATCTTTTAGCCTTTGGAATATCCTGTCTGGTAGGAGTGTCTTTGTTTGCCTTGAACCATGCCACATAGTGATTTATGTGTGGGGCAGTGTGATTTATGGGGGTTACACAGCTTGCCCTCTGGAGGGGCTGGAAACCAAAGTCACCATGTGAACAGTCATCTGTGTCTACATGGCCAACCACTAATAAAAAACCTGACACCAAGGATCAGGTGAGCTTTCCTGGTTGGAAATACCCTGTACATATTATCACACATTGATGCCTAAACACTGTCATTTGATTCCACTGAGAAAAAACAACTGGACGCTCACACCTGGTCTCTCCTGGACTCTGCTCTCTCAGTCTTTTCCCATTGCTAATTTTAATCTTTAAACCACAATAAACCATAACCATGCGCATAATAGTTTGCTGAGTTCTGTGTGTCCTTCTAGTGAATTATTGAACCTGAGGGTGGTCTTGGGGACCCCGAAACCTGCACATTCTTAGGTATTTACCCAAAAGAAATAAGAACATGTCCCTCCCAAAAGACTGCATAAGAATGTTCACAGAAGTCTTACTCATAATAACCCAAAACTGGAGACAATCTCAGTACCAGTCATAGGGAATGGATAAACAAATTATGATATATTCATGGAATGGAATACTGCTCAACAATAAAAATGAACAAATTGCTGATGAATATAGTAACACTCACTATAATGTGTTAAGAAAAAAATATGTTAAGCAAAAGAATCCAGACACAAAAGAGTGCATACTGTATGATTTCATTTATATGAAGTTAAAAAACGTAGGCAGAGTGAATCTATGGTGTCAGAAGTCAGAAACTCATTGGTTCTGGGGAATGGGTTGACTGGAAAAGAGCACAACAGACATTTCTAAGTGATGGAAATGTCCTCTATCTTGTTTTGGGTAATTGTTATATGGGTAAATAACTGCCAAAACTCATAAAACTGAACATATAATGGCTGTGTATTCTATACAATGTTAGTTATGTCTTAAATTTTAAAAATAAACCATAAGAAAGAATGACTGCTGGCTTTCTGATTTGAGTAACTTGGTGAAGGTTGGTGACATTCACTCTGATGGGAAACAATGGAAGCAATAACCAGGTTTGTAGAGAGCTGTGATTTGGTATTCATTGATTTACCAATACTTACTGAATATCAATTATATGCCAGGGTCATTTTTAGACACTCAGAATTCAATAAAATTTTATGTCAGGCTAACTGCAATAAAACAGAGAAAGTAATTAGAAGAGGTGCTATTTATTGACAGGGTGATAGGAAATGACATTGGGTAGAGTGAGCCACATGAAAATCTAGGGAAAGAACATGACACTGGGGTGTCTTTGAAACACCCATAGTTGATTTTACTTGGGTATTTGGCTTGAAGTTCAGAGGAGATATCATGGTAAGACATCCATTCACAAACATTTGTTATTTACTCAGTATGTTCTGAGAGCTGTGATAATAAGAACTGAAGGTACAGAGATAAGCAAAAAAACTCAGAGCTTAGGGGCCTAAAACAGAGCAGAAGATTCAAAAAGTCAACCTGAAGACAAATGCTAAGGACTGAGGTGTGTGCAAAGTTCTGGGCCAAAGCAGAATGGGAGTCTTCTGGATGTGAAGTCCACACACAGGTTTTAAAGCCTAATTAAAAACTGTCAAGTCAGGCAAAGAAGAAGAAAGGCATTTCATCATTTGCTCTTCATCCAAGTGCAAAGCTTTGCTCTAATGGCTTGGAATATATCAGTGACCAAAACTGATAAAAATCCAAATGCATACACTTCTTTGTTTGTTTGTTTTGTTTTGTTTATTTTTGGCTGCATTGGGTCTTCATTGCTGCACAGGGCTTTCTCTAGTTGCGGCGAGCAGGGGCTACTCTTCGTTGCGGTGCTCATGGGCTTCTCATTGCAGTGGCTTCTCTTGTTGCAGAGCACAGGTTGTAGGCATGTGGGCTTCAGTAGTTGTGGCACTCAGGCTCAGTAATTGTGGCACGCGGGCTCTAGAGTGCAGGCTCAGTAGTTGTGGCGCACGGGCTTAGTTGCTCCACTGCATGTGGGATCTTCCCAGACTAGAGCTCAAACCCATGTCCCCTGAATTAGCAGGTGGTTTCTTAACCACTGTGCCACCAGGGAAACCCTGCTTACAATTCTTGAATTTACATGCCGGTGGTGTTTCAGTAAAGGCAATGTGAGCATATGATCGCTGTTAAACACCTGATAGGATAGGTGATGGATGGATAGATTGTGCCAGAAATATCTTGGAAAGAAAGAAGAGAGGAGGAAATATAACAATAGCACAACATGTTGCAAAAAGGTTCAGGTAGAACCAAAGAGTGAAACTATGGCTACTGCCAAGACTGGCAACAGAAGTTCGCTGCCAGAGCTCTGACTGCAAGAGAGCTCCCGAGTGCTCTGGAGCCAGAACAGTGGCCTAGAGCAGAAACCCTGAGTGGATGACGCTTTGGGGCCCAAAGTTACTGAGGAGATCACAGTATAAACCACAGGCAGGTCCAGAAGTGAAGACTTGTCAGGATCCCTACAACCTGCAGATTAAACTCAAGCTCTAGGTGAGTTTGGGGACAAGAATGAAGCCCATGTCTAAAGACTTGAAATTTATAAATTCAAATACCACACGATTGCTAAGTGTTTGCTCCTACAGACTCCCATTGGAAAGGACGAATGTGCTGCCCTCCTAGTTCCTCACATGGAGACATTGTGCTCTGTCACGTCTCTACAAATGAGCCCCTGCTGATTGTTCGCTTATCATGGCCTGTCCACCTTTGTTTATCTGGCTACCTTCCCCTTCAATATTTTGGCTCAGATATTATTTCCTCTCAGAAGTCTTCCCTGACTCTTTTTCTTCTGCTAAGTGTACTCCTCGACACTCCTATTGTACCTTGTGACAGTATCTGTGCTCACCTGTGTTCTATGCCAAGAAACCCCCACCACAGGTCCAAGCTTCCCAGGGCTCTGATCCTCTAAGGACTCCTCAGGGTCAAGTGGAGATGCTTACCCAGAGCCCCACCCATCCCTTTCAGATTTTGCTTTAGGTTCCCTGGGCACAGAATTCTCTGTACAAATGGTCCAGAGCCGACTTCCAAGGCCTTGGGGTGTGCACCCTTAGGCTGAGAGGTAGCCAAAGGCCAGCTGTTAATGTCCACATGGATGCACTCTGCACATTTAGGCTAAGGTGTCCATACGCATGTTTGCAAGGCCCCCCACAGCGAGTGGTAACCAGGACTGGGAAGGGAAGGGGTTGGGTTATAGGTCAGGGACTGGCTTTCCTTCAATGCCATGTTTCTGTGTAGAACTCCAAGAAGCCATATTTCTAGATTCAAATCTGGTCATATAGGTATATTTATCAAGGGAGGAGGATAGCACATACCTTATTTGGCAATGCTCTGGTAGTTAGATTTACAAATTTCCAATCTTTAGACATGTGGAACATGGTCTCATTCTTCCCCTGGGCCCCACAAGTGTCACGAGTAGACCTGTCCGTGCACGCATCTATCAGAGTGCTGACCAACATTTACTCAACTGTTCTTGCTCACGAGTTTGTCTCCCCCACTAGGAGGTGAACTTCTAAAAGCTAGCTCTGTGCCTAATGAATAGCAGATGCCCAACAAATATTTATTTAGCTGAACAAAACTGAGAGGATGAAGACCAAGGACCAGTCAGAGTGACTGAGTCATCTTTTGGAGGGAGAAAGAAGACAAGTTTCAGGGTCAGCAGAGCTAGAGCTGGCTGTCCTCTGCCTGGGAGTCTCTCAGGAATACTTCACTCCCAGTAAAAAGGGGTAATAAGGGGCTTCCCTGGTGGCGCAGTGGTTGAGAGTCCGCCTGCCGATGCAGGGGACATGGGTTCGTGCCCTGGTCCGGGAAGATCCCACATGCCGTGGAGCAGCTGGGCCCGTGAGCCGTGGCCACTGAGCCTGCGCATCCAGAGCCTGTACTCCACAACGGCAGAGGCCACAACAGTGAGAGGCCCGCGTACCGCAAAAAAAAAAAAAAAAAAAAAAGGGGGTAATAAGTGTTAATAAGAAATAAGTCCTAAAGGCAGACAGAAGACAGTGTTGGCTTTATTTTTATCTATCATCTAAATTTTGGTATAAAAAAAGTATGGTAAGTAATAATGAAACAATCTTATAGCAACTATACAAAGCCTACAAGTTAAACTTTTTAACCTGAGAAATTAACAAATGAAACACAAAGATAATCTGATAATCAACTTTCTATACAGGCACCGATAAACTTGAGACATCTCCCCCTGCTAAATTTCTCTATCCAATACCTTTTGGCCAACATATATCTCCACCTCACACCAGCCTCCACCTCATGTTAACATCAAAGAGCCACAAAGTAGGGAGAAACAACAGGAGACCAAAGAGAGGTACAATAATATCTCACTCTTCGCTCCTCGTGTCCGCTCTCTGCTGGCCTGGCAATGAGAGGGAAGTTGGTGGGGAAGATATCCAGGTATTTGTATTCCTCAGAGTTCTCTAGGAAACAGACCCCAAAATTCCGTTTTATATATATAAGATGTATGATAGATAGATATTGATATTGCTATAGATATATGTATATAAAGAGAGAGATTTATTTTAAGGAATTGGCTCACTTGATTACAGTGGCTGACAAGTCTTCAGGGCAAGCGGGCAGCTGGAGAATCAGGAAGGCCAGTGGTATAGTTCCATTCCGAGGAATGGCAGGCTCAAGACCCAGGAAAAACCATTGTTTCAGTTTGAGTCTAAATGCCAGAAAAAGCTGATGTTCAAAGGCAGTTCAAAGGCAGTCAGGCACAAGGAATTCTCCCTTACTTGGGTGCAGGTCAGCATTTTGTTCTGTTCAGGCCTTCAGCTGATTGGATGAGGCCCACCCACATTAGAGAGGGCAACTTGCTTTACTTAGTCTACGAATGGAAATGTTAACCCCAACCTGAGATACCCTCATCCAGAATAATGTTTGACCAGATATCTGGCAACCTGTGGCCCAGTCAGGTTGACATGTAAAACTAACCATTACGGTATTCAACCAGGCATAGTTGTGATAAAGAAATTATAGCTGGTAATCAGTATTTTAGTTATCCTTGGTTTATTGACCTAATTAATTTTTTTCTCAACCCCCTTAGCATATAAAAACTAACACACCTAACACACTTGAGTCACTTTCACATATTAAGATTTACATTCATGTCCACCATAAAACATTTACCTGTTTCAATACAGAAGAACTAAATGCCATTAGAATAGATTTCATTTCTAAGAAAATAAAAGAGCATATGTCCCTTTTAGAAATAAAGTATCTGCAACCAATTTTTGGTTACTCTGCAAATCAACTGTGCCAGAGAATGACTAGTACCATTAAAAAGCAATCCACTCCCAGGTGAAGAATAGAAAGCGTACGTCCAAAGACTTGTACATGAATGTTCACAACAGCATTATTTATAACATCCAAAAGGTAAGAAAACTCAAATGTTCATCAACTGATTAATGGATAAGCCAAATGTAATACATTCACACAATGGAATATTATTCTGTTATAAAAAGAAATGAAGTTTTTACAAACGTTACATCGATAAACCTTGAAAACATGCTAGGTGAAAGAAGCCAGACACAGAAGGTCACATATGCTATATTATTTATATGAAATGTCCAGAATAGGCAAAAATATAAAGACAGAAAGTGGATTAGTGGTTGCCAGGGGCTGGAGGGAGGAAAGGGGACTGAGTGGTGATGGGTACAGGATTTCTTTTTGGTGTGATGAAATGTTCTAGAATTTAGATAGTGACGATGTATGCACAATTTGTTACACTAAAATCCCTGAATTGCACACCCCAAAAAGTGGCTTTTATCTCAATTAACCTGTTATTTTTTAAAAAATTATCTATCGCACTTGCCTTCCTTAGAAATTGAATGTATTTGAAAACTTGTAAACATAGAAATTATTTGGGGAGAGAAAAAAGATTCAGAATGTGAATCTCCTGCCTAAATTCCAATAAAATACTTCTGAGGTTGTTAATAAATACATGAATGGAATAGTATGGGGGATAGAATTTGTTTTATTTAATACTCTCATTCTTAAAGGAGACTCAAAGTCTAACAATACTCAAAGATTTGGGGGGTCACACTGACATGAATTCATTTCAGAAGAAAAAAAATAGCGGTTTGCCATAGAAAACATTGCACATAGAGCTGAGAGTGCCACACCTTTTGAACCACTTCTCCTGGGAAGCTGGAATGAGTGGAAAACTTATCTATCACCCCAGGGGCAGTGATTGTGCTCCATGAAAGAAGTAAATGGCACTGGGCACCTTATCAGAAAGTTTGTCCTTTCCAAAATTTCAGTCCAGTTTCTCAGATAGGACTATTGAACTGTGGAACAACCCTCCATTTGAAATAAAATATCTAATTTTTCGAGAACTGCCCATTATCCTCAGTTCTGGCCTGAACAGTGATGGAGACTGCAGAAACAGCATTTTTATCTGATCAGGTACAGGTGGTACCAGGCCATCTGTAGAAGGAAAATATATGCTTTTAAGTTCCTTTTAACTGTTAGTGCTTTGAAAAATCCCAGTTTACTCTGAAATAACCAAATCTATAGGTTTTCATGAAAATCATATGGCCTTTATTTCTCTCTCTAATAGAGAGGAGTGTGTGAAAGGCTTACACTACTGCACACCTCTACCATATTTGTACACGGGTCTTTGTCTTAATAATGCAATTAATGCTGAAAAAATAAAAGCAAGCACGTCACGTGAGTTCTTGCTTTGTGGGCATATCTTCATTTTTTTTCATTGCAAAACAATAAAAGCCCAGCGCTCTAAGAGAAACCCAATGAGTGTTGTAGTCCCATGTGTGCCAATAGCTACCTCTGTGACCTTGAGCAAGTCACTTACTCTTTGTAGGTCTCAGTTTCTTTCACCATAAAATAGTGGACATTAACCAGATGCTCTCTAGGTCCTTTTGACATTCACAATCCTGACTTTAATTCTGCATTTTGTCTCAGTGGATGAATGCACTGGTTCAAGCCATGTGGCCTTGTCCTGCAGGAGAGACATGTTTTTGTGCTGTTTCTAGGCACTGGTGTCTTTGTTTTCCTGTGTCCCTTTCAGAGTGTGTAGCAGCTCTGAGGCAGTTACAAGAAGTAGCAGATCCAAATGTAAGCTTTGCATGTTTTTTCATATGAAGAGCTTTCTCTTTCTTTTATTATTAGCAGCTTAGAGCCCTATGTGTTCTCCAGAATGAAGGCCTCAGAGTTGGCCTTTGCAAAAAGGGAGCAAGGGTGGATCCTGCTATTTGGCTTGGGATGGGGCTTCCTCTATGGAGGTGGCTGAAGTTTTAATGGAGCAATGTGAAGAATTGTTGTGGGTGAATCTGAAACCTCAAGAACCCAGATCTCTTGAATCACCCCCTAAGACTCCCTTTCCACCTCTGAATTTTCAGGCAAGTCTGAACTCTATAGTTCCAACTGTCCATTCGACGATTTCACTTAGGGATCCTTCAGAGCCCTCAAATTCAACACTTCTAAAACAGAACTTACTGGGACTTCCCTGGTGGCACAGTGGTTAAGAATGGGCCTGCCAATGCAAGGGACATGGTTCGATCCCTGGTCCGCGAAGATCCCACGTGCCATGGAGCAACTAAGCCCATGTGCCACAACTAAAGCCCACACTCCACAACAAGACAAGCCACCACAATGAGAAGCCCACACGGCCCCTGCTCGTCACAACTACAGAAAGCCTGCACGCAGCAACAAAGACCCAACACAGCCAAAAATTAAAAAAAAAAAAAAAAAAAAATGGAACTTACTTTCCTTCTCCACATCAAATTAGTTTTCCCATCTTCGACTTCAAGCTTTGCACATATCTTGAGCCTCTCCTCCCCTCTCCAGCCCCTCAATGCTCTATTATTTCTAACTGCACTGCACATCACCTGGACTATCACACACTTTTCTAACAGTCCACCCCCACAGTTCTTTTCTTCTTTCATCCTGCTGCCATAATCATCTTCCCAAAGCAAAATTTCGATCATGCCACTCACCTTCCACTGTCCCTCACAAACTATCAACATTCACAGTCCTTTGCAATCGTCAAGTTCCTCCACTGTTTGGCCTCAGTACACCCCTGAAACAGCCCACTCCTGAAACAGCTCACCTTCATTGCAAACACCTGAGGCTATAGCTCTTCTCACCTAGAATTTCCCTCTCCTCTGTCTCTGAAGGAACAAATTACAAATTACCTTTCCTGTTAGTCTCTTAGATTCCTTCTCCTTCCCACAGCTAAAAATGAAATCCCCTTCTCTGAAATCTCGTGGAACATTTCCATACTCATTTTGTGATGGGCACCATTTGTTCCCTTGGATTATTGTTATTGCTGTCATATTTTATCCTCAGGTCAAGATGAAGGCTGATTTTTGCTATTGTTTTCCCCCTCCTCTGCCTTACAACTTCCCTATGGGCAAAACACTGCCAAAAAGGAACTCAACATCACAAGCATATGACTGATCAGAGCCTTGATTAACTTTTAATAACATTGTACATTTATAAAATGAAATGTCAACCAAAACATCACTTGCTAAAACTGGGAAGGACTTGTCAATTTTTAAAATTGTAAATAGATGTCTTACCACTGAATTTTATTTTATTTGATTGATGTTAAGGTGACCTATTTGGTAAATGTAACACTGGTCTACAGAACCTGCAGCACAGCTGAATGTCAAATGTTTATTAGATGTTATGTTATCTTCTTCTGTTCCCTTAAATTAACTAGAATAGTCTTAAAAGTATGTTTTTGTTTTTTTTAACATCTTTATTGGAGTATAATTGCTTTACAATGGTGTGTTAGTTTCTGCTTTACAACAAAATGAATCAGTTATATATATACATATGTTCCAATATCTCTTCCCTCTTGCGTCTCCCTCCCTCCCACCCTCCCTATCCCACCCCTCCAGTTGATCACAAAGCACCGAGCTGATCTCCCTGTGCTATGCGGCTACTTCCCACTAGCTATCTACCTTACGTTTGGTAGTGTATATATGTCCATGCCTCTCTCTTGCTTTGTCACAGCTTACCCTTCCCCCTCCCCATATCCTCAACTCCATTCTCTAGTAGGTCTGTGTCTTTATTCCTGTCTTACCCCTAGGTTCTTCACGACATTTTTTTTCTTAAATTCCATATATATGTGTTAGCATACGGTATTTGTCTTTCTCTTTCTGACTTACTTCACTCTGTATGACAGACTCTAGGTCTATCCACCTCATTACAAATAGCTCAATTTCCTTTCTCTTTATGGCTGAGTAATATTCCATTGTATATATGTGCCACATCTTCTTTATCCATTCATCCGATGATGGACACTTAGGTTGTTTCCATCTCCGGGCTATTGTAAATAGAGCTGCAATGAACATTTTGGTACATGACTCTTTTTGAATTCTGGTTTTCTCAGGGTATATGCCCAGTAGTGGGATTGCTGGGTCATATAGTAGTTCTATTTGTAGTTTTTTAAGGAACCTCCATACTGTTCTCCACAGTGGCTGTATCAATTTACATTCCCACCAACAGTGCAAGAGGGATCCCTTTTCTCCACACCCTCTCCAGCATTTATTGTTTCTAGATTTTTTGATGATGGTCATTCTGACTGGTGTGAGATGATATCTCATTGTAGTTTTGATTTGCATTTCTCTAATGATTAGTGATGTTGAGCATTCTTTCATGTGTTTGTTGGCAGTCTGTATATCTTCTTTGGAGAAATTTCTATTTAGGTCTTCTGCCCATTTTTGGATTGGGTTGTTTGTTTTTTTGTTATTAAGCTGTATGAGCTGCTTATAAATTTAGGAGATTAATCCTTTGTCAGTTGCTTCATTTGCAAATATTTTCTCCCATTCTGAAGGCTGTCTTTTGGTCTTGTTTATGGTATCCTTTGCTGTGCAAAAGCTTTGAAGTTTCATTAGGTCCCATTTGTTTATTTTTGTTTTTATTTCCATTTGTCTAGGAGGTGGGTCAAAAAGGATCTTGCTGTGATTTATGTCATAGAGTGTCCTGCCTATGTTTTCCTCTAAGAGTTTGATAGTTTCTGGCCTTACATGTAGGTCTTTAATCCATTTTGAGCTTATTTTTGTGTATGGTGTTAGGGAGTGATCTAATCTCATACTTTTACATGTACCTGTCCAGTTTTCCCAGCACCACTTATTGAAGAGGCTGTCCTTTCTCCACTGTACATTCCTGCCTCCTTTATCAAAGATAAGGTGACCATATGTGTGTGGGTTTATCTCTGGGCTTTCTATCCTGTTCCATTGATCTATCTTTCTCTTTTTGTGCCAGTACCATACTGTCTTGATTACTGTAGCTTTGTAGTATAGTCTGAAGTCAGGGAGCCTGATTCCTCCAGCTTCATTTTTTGTTCTCAAGATTGCTTTGGCTATTAAAAGTATGTTTTAAACCAATGCTTCCAATAGCATTAAATTTGTGTAGATTTGATTTGATGATTTATAGCCTTCTGAAAAGAAAGGAATATAGTCTTCCCTTGGTATCCATGGGGGATTTGTTCCAGGACCCCTGCAGATATCACAAACTATAGATGCTCAAGATCCTTGTATAAAATGGTGTTGATTTGCATGTAACCTAAGCACGTCCTCCGGTATACTTTAAATCATCTCAGATTACTTATAATACCTAACACAATGTAAATGCTATGTAAATCATTATAAATACAATATAAATGCTATGTAAATAGTTGCTGGCATACAGCAAATTCAAGTTTTACTTTTTGGAACTTTCTGGAATTTTTTGCTGAATATTTTCTATCTACAGTTACTTGAATCAGTGGATGCAGAACTGGCAGATACAGAGGGCTAACAGTGGATCAGTAAAACACTACTTTGCCAGAAAAAAATCTATAAGATATTTTCCACACTAATCACCTGCTTTATAGATGAATGATCCATAGAGTGATTGCTTAAATATTTAATTATAAAAAATACAGAAAGGGAAAATAAGCCATTCAAAATATACTTTCTTATTCCCATATTTTCTCCTATCATATTTAAAAAAATATTTCTCATGTATGATAAGCCTACATAAAAATAAAATTAAAGCACATAATTTGGTTAATGAATACAATGCAGTAATGGTGAAATACTCTATTTGCATCATTATATGTATTACCCCAGAACCAATACTATTTTTTCCTATTTTTAATATGCTGAGATTATCCAATAAGTATTTACTGAAAACCCCATTATATGTCCTGTTCTGTTCTAGATAGCAGGGTATGGTAGAGAATAGTACACAGAAAATCACAGTTCTTATGAAGCTCACATTCTACTTGAGGGAAACAAAATAAGCAAGCAAATGAATAAAAAGAACAATTTCATCGTAACCAACACTATGGAGAAAATTAAGAAGGGTGATGGAAGGGCGAGTGATTGGCTGATAGTTATTATAAATAGGGAAGTCAAGGAGAAAGTCAGTCTAAAGTCAGACAAGAAGATCAACAAAGAAACACTCTGGGAGGAGAGCAATTCCAGATTGGGGGAACAGCAAATGCAAAAGTCTTCAGTCAGGTAAAACCTGGAGGGTTCAAGGACTGGGAAGGGAGTCAGTGTAGCTGGCACAGGGTGAGAAGGAGAATTAAGGAGATAGATTTTGAGGAGCATGGAGAGACAAGGTTATGCATGGCCCCATGTTGGTCAAAGTAATAAATTTCTGTTTTATTCTAATTAAAACCAGGGACCACTAAAAATTTTAAACAGAGTATATGTAATCTACATACTGTTTTAAAAGAGCACTTTGAATGTTGTATGGAGAGAGAATAGATTGAGGGAAAAGTAGGAATAGAAGCAATTAGGAAGTTATACTCAGATGCTGGCTTGGATTTGGGTAGAAATAATGGGCATGCTGAGGAGTGATCAGATTTGGAATATTTATGATTCTGTGTGTGGGATACATGTAGGGGGTTTGGGCCTAACAACGGAGTGAATGGTGGTGTCACTTACTGAGAAGCAGCAAATTTGAGGATGAGGAAAATCAAGAATTCCACTCTGAATGTTCTAAGTTTTAGTGCGCTATTAAATAGCTAAGTGGAGATATAGAGTAAGTAGGTGGATAAATGATCCTGGCACCCTGGAGATTATATGATTTGCAGTTCTTTTCCAAAAATTTGTACTACCTTCTTACAGATATTTGGCAAATACCCTCATTATTTTTTGTTAATATCCCGCCCAAAGGCACTAGTGGAACTTCGAGATAAACAAACAACTAGTTTCTTCCTCATACTTACTTCCTCACATAGATGTCCCAGGCTAACATTGAGAAGAAGAATGTTAATTTTGTTATTCCTGAAAAGGAAATTTCACTGATCATTAGTATCAGTGAATACCCAGAGTCTTTTAATTTACCTTAATTTACTCCTTCTTGCTTTTTATAACACTTCTCTCCTTCTCCAGAAAAGTATAAAAGAAGGTCTTAATATGATTTACATACTAAAGGTCAAAATAGCATTAGTCTTGTATCACCAGTACTTACTATAGGACTTAGAATATACTGAAAATTAAATAACTGTTGGTTGAATCAATGAATCAATGATATATTTATACTCACATGTATTTCAAAATTAATTTTCATCATCAAGTTTAATAATTTCTCAAGGATCTTGAGTCATTCCAACTAACATGTGAAGTCAAGCCACATATATACAAAAGAGGCTATCTAACTAGGTCAATAAGGCCAGAGACGGTGAGTTAGTTAAGTCAAGTTCATTGGGTAAAACCATATTTCCTACACATACATGGTCTATAGCTTAAGTGAACAAATACTGTTTTCTCTCACAAAAATGCTTTTCAATACGTAGTTGAAAATAGAGAATTCAAACTTAACTAAAAGATCAGGGATGGAAAGTGAGACTTGGAGATGATTAGAGGTTGATTGGAACATCAGATCTGGGCCTGTGATGCTCTTTGTGATGCCCTTGCTTCTTGTTCTAGACAAATGTGATCAGAATTCACCCACTCAATACTTCACAGAAAAAAGCAGTGCCAGAGAGTGGAGCACTGGTGACCAACAGGACTTGTTTACAGTTGTTCCAATTGACAGAGCAACTGAAAATGCATCTTCCTCTCTCCCTGATCGTCACTACAATGAGGAGAGGCAAATGTGAGAGATGAGTGCAAGTGTAGGTTGATCTGGGAGCAGAAAACAGAAATTGTCTCTGGAAAACAATTGATGAGAAGAAAGGACGATGATTCACTGAGATGGAGGCAGGGGACAGTAAGGACAGGGCCAGTGGGTTTTTGGCAAATGAAGGGATTTTGTTCTTTGGGGTAAATTTTTAGTTCGTATGCATTGTATTTTTTTTTGAACTTTTACTTCCAAGATGACATGCCAATAGCCCATGAACCTATTAAAGAAAGACTATTAGCCCTTTTTCACAAAGGTTTATAGAGAAAATATCCATTTTATTATGATATGATATAGAAGAAGTATACTTTTATAGTAAACGGTATGTAAAAATTCGCTGATCTTTTCCATATCCATCTAACAAGATAATAGCTAGCCATGGTTTTGCCTTCCAAAGAACCAGTGTCAAGAACATGCACATACCTTACAAGTTTTCTGATTAAATGGCTCATTAAGGCTGGCTCCAATTATATTTTATAGTCAAAGCGGAAGTAAAAAATATAGGGCTTGAAATATTCTTTTTCCATACTTAATAAAAATGCAAATACTGGGACCCCCAACATGGCAGACTCTGATTCACAAACTCTCTGGAAACTTCCAATGAAGCTGATTTGCCTTTAGACCACACTTTGAGAAATATTTGTTTTGACTTGTGAACTTGAAGTTTTAGGGATGTTAGAGATCATCCTGTAAAGTTATTTGGCTTGTTTTACACATGATAAAACTGAAGCACAAAATGTTTCAGTGCTTGCCAAAATCAGTCGGTTATTATCAACAAAGATCTCCTAACTCTAAGGCCAGAGTTCCCATGTGAAGCTCCTTCCTCCACAGGACCTGGAACACAATGGTGCAAAAATAAAATAGGAACTGTGTTTGATTGATATAGACTCCATAGGCTGCCAAATAGTATGAGGATGTAGTTTGAGAATTCCGTCACCATCCACAGATAGGCAGCAACCTTAAATGAGCAACCAAATGAATATTAAGTCTATAATGATTTACTCAGCCTTAATAAAAATAAATCCTTACCTTTGTATAGAACTATGTACTTCACAAAGGGCTTTCACATATTATCTGAGTCTCCCCCAAAACTTCACGAGACAAATTGAGACTGTCATTTCCATTATAGAGGCAAGGAAAATGAAGCTCAGAGAACTCAAGTATGATGGAATTACAGCTTGGACATATTTAATGTTCTAAGTTCAACAGGTACAATTCAGCCAAATGAGAAAGTACAGAAGTGTGGGCCATTAGCTTGCCAATATGCTCAGTGAGGATGTGCACCAGACTGAGCAGAAAACAGGACATGTTCCCTGCCCTCCCTCAGTCCCAGGCCCCTCCAGGCCTCTTGTGGAATGAGCAATACTCCTCACTGAATGGGAAGCTAATGTTTGTTTAAAGACAGGTATTTTTATACCTCGTTTTCACTACACACATATACAATTACTACCTCTGTTGTCTGCCCAAAGATGCAGCAGTCTGGTCCAAAAGGAAGTTGGTAGAAGACTCACTCAGAAATGGTGAGCTGATCTCTAGTTACATAGACAGAGCCTAGAGAGGTGGCCTTCTGGCAGAGTTATACACCATCCCCATCTGCTCACCCAACCACCCCACATCATGGCACAGAACATGGCCACATTCAGTCTAGACCATCAAGATCGGAGAGAGAGAATTTTTTAACTGAAAAACACTGAACTAGAGTCCAAAATGATTTTTTAAGGGATATTTTGACCATATGGAGTTTTTCTTTGTCCATTGATTTTATGACTTCCTTACTGACACTTAAGTAAAAATCAGTATGGCTGGTTGAATTTATATTTTCAGATTTAAAATCCAGATGTCAAGGCAACAAAATGAATGGCAAAAATATGGCTTTTATGAAAAATAGCTGCAGGGAGCCATTTAAATACGTCTTAGTATTCCCCACAGGAACACCTGGAAGAAGTACTTTACATGAGGTTATGCAAGAAACACTAGGAAGTGAGACTGATAAAGGAGGAAGCCAGTACAAGATGCATTCAGGAGCAGGTTACTGTTGTGGGAGACCTCTGGAAAATGGATAAAACCTACCTCAGAGTTGTCCCACCAGAGGGTGGGGAAGCTAGAATTCTTATCAACAAACTCCTGTTTGGCCATTGGTTAAAGTCTGTTCTCAAGGCATTTCTTTTCCTGCATGTCTTGCAAAGCCAAAGCTAAAGGAGTTCAGCACTGCTAAAACCAGCTTTATGAGAAATGTTAAAGGGACTTCTTTAAGCTGAAAAGAAAAGACACTAATTAGTAACAAGAAAAAATATGAAAGTATGAATCTCACTAAGTAAAGTCATATATCATAAAGGTAGTAGATTAATCACTTATAAAGCTAGTTTGAAGGTTAAAAGGCAAAAGTTGTGAAAAATACCATAACTACAATAATTTGTCAAGGTACACACAAAATATAAATATATAAAATGTGACATCAAAAACATAAAACATGAGGGGAGGAGTAAAAATGTAGAGTATTAGAAAGTGTTCAAATGTAAGTTGCTATCCACTTAAAATGGACTGTTTTATATATAGCCTGTTACATGTGAGCCTCATGGTAACAACAAGGCAGAAACTTGTAGTAATTACACAACAGAAAAAGAGAAAAGAATCTAAGCATAACATTAAAGAAAGTCATCAAATCACAAGGGAAGAGAGCAAGAGAAGAACAAAGGAACCAATAGGAACTATAAAACACTAGAAAATAATTAACAAAATGTCAATAAGTACATACCTATCAATAATGACTTTAAATGTAAAGGGACTAAATTCTCCAATTAAAAGAAATAGAGTGGCTGAGTAAATTTAAAAAAATAAAAATGACCCATCTACATGCTGCCTAGAAAAGACTCAATTTAGATATAAAGAAATACACAGACTGAAAGTAAAAGGGTAGAAAAATATGTTCCATGCAAATGGAAACCAAAAGAAAGCTGGGTAGCTCCACTTAGACAAAATAGACTTTAAAACAAAGACTGTAACAAAAGCAAAAAAAGAACATTACATAATAATAAAGGGATAAATCCAGCAAGAATATATAACAATTGTAAACATTATGCACCCAACATAACAGCACCTAAATATATAAAGCAAAATTAATAGACCTAAAGGGAGAAATTGACAGCAATATAATAATAGTATGGGACTTAAATACCTCACTTACATCAATGGATAGATCATCCACATGGAATATCAATAAGGAAACTTTGACCTTAAATGACACGTTATACCAGACAAACTTAACATATAGAGAACATCCATCCAAGCAGTGGAATACACACTCTTCTCAAGTGTCCATGGAAAAGTCTCCAAAATGGGTCATATGTTAGGCCACAAAACAAGTCTCAGTCAATTTAAGAAGAATGAAACCATATCAAGCATCTTTTCCAACCACAATGGTAGAAAACCAGAAATCAATTACAAGAAGAAAACTGGAAATATCACAAATATGTAAACATTAAACAACATGCTACTGAAAAACTAAGGGTTAAAAAAAATCAAAGGAGAAATCACAAAATGCCTAGAGACAAATGAAAATGTAGATACAACATACCAAAAATTAAAGGATACAGCAAAAGCAGTTCTAAGAGGGAAGTTCATAGTAATACAGGCCAACCTCAAGAATCAAGAAAAATACCAAATTAAATAAATTTAACTTTGCACCTAAAGGAACTAGAAAATAAAGAACAAATAAAGCCCAAAGCTAATAGAAAAAAGGAAATTAAAAATGTCAGAGCAGAAATAAATAAAAGAGGGACTAACAAGACAATAGAAAAGAATGAAAAAACTATTAGCTGCTCCTTTGAAAAGATACTCAAAATTGACAAACGTTTGGCTAGATTTATCAAGAAAAATAGAAAGACTATTCAAATAAATAAAATCAGAAATGAAAGAGAAGTTACAACTAATACCACAAAGTATCATAAGATACTACTATGAACAATTTATGCCAACAAATTGGATGACCTGGAAGAAATGGATAAATTCCCAGAAAAATACAACCTTCCAAGACTGACTGATGAAGAAATAGAAAATATGAATAGATGGATTACTAGTAAAGAGATTAAATCAGTAATAAAACCTCTCAGTAAACAAGAGTCCAAGACCAGATGGTTTCACTTGTGAATTCTACCAAACATTCAAAGATTTAATACCTCTCTCATACTCTTCCAAAATGTTAAAGAGGAGGGACTGCTTTCAAACTTATTATACCAGGCCAACATTACTCTGATATTAAAACCAGTCAAGGTCATCACAAATAGAAAATTACAAGCTGATACCCCTGATGAACATAGATGCAAAAAAATCTTAAACAAAATATTAGCAAATTGAATTGAACAATTCATTAAAAGGATCATACACCATGTTCAAGTGGGATTTATTCCACAGATGCAAGGATAGTTCAACATCTACAAATCAATCAATGTGATACACTACATTAACAAAATGAAGGATGAAAATCATATGATCATCTCAATAGGTGCAGGAAAAGCATTTAACAAAATTCAACATCCATGTATGATAAAAACTCTCAACAAAGTGGGTATACTGGCAATGTACCTCAACATAATAAAGGTCATGTATGCCAGCCCATAGCTAACAATATACTCAACAGTGAAAAGCTGAAAGCTTTTCTAAGATCAGAAACAAAACAAGAATGCCCACTTTTGCCACTTTTACTCAACATAGTACTGGAAATCCTAGCC
The DNA here is from genome assembly GCF_951394435.1 of Stenella coeruleoalba. NCBI lineage: Eukaryota > Metazoa > Chordata > Mammalia > Artiodactyla > Delphinidae > Stenella > Stenella coeruleoalba. Next base: position 116,637,915 of record NC_137149.1, read on the forward strand.
ACAGCAATCAGACAAGAAAAAGGAATAAAAAGCATTGAAATTGGGAGGAAAGAAGTAAAACTGTCACTATTTGTGGATGACATGATTTTATATATAGAAAACCCTAAAGACTCTACCAAAAATCTGTTAGAACTAATAAAGGATTCAGTAAAGTTGCAGGGTATAAAAGCAATATTCAAAATTTTGTTGTTTTTTATGCACTAACCATGAACTAACAGAAAAAGAAATTAAGAGAACAACCCCATTTACAGTTGCATTAGAAAGAATAAAATAACTACAAATAGGTTTAACCAAGAAGGTAAAATATCTGTACACTGAAAACTATAAGACATTGATGAAAGAAATTGAAGAAGACATTAATAAATGGAAAAATATACTATGCTCATGGATTGGAAAAATTATTATCATTACAATGTCCATATTATCCAAAGCAATGTACATATTCAATGCAATCCCTGCCGAAATTCCAACGGCATTTTTCACAGAAATAGAACAAACAACCCTAAAATTTATATGGAACCACAGAAGACCCTGAATACCTAAAGCAATCTTGAGAAAGAAGAACAAAGCTGGAGGCATCATGCTTCCTGATTTCAAACTATACTACAAAGCTCTAATAAATAAAACTGTATGATATTGGCATAAAACAGACACATCGATTATTAAAACAGAATAGAAAGCCCAGAAATAAATCCACAAATACATAGTCAATTAATTTACAAGAAAGGAGCCAAAAATATACAATGGGAAAAAACAGTCTCTTCAAAAAATGATGTTGGGAAAATTAGCCACACGCAAAAGAAAGAAATTAGACTAGTATGTTACACCATACACAAAAATTAACTCAAAATGGATTAAAAACTTGAGTGTAAGACCTGAAACAATAAAACTTCTAGAAGAAAACATAAGGATCAAGCTCCTTGACACTGGTCTCGGCAATGATTTTTTGGATCTTACTCCTAAAGCAAAAGTAAACATGTGGGACCACATCAAACTAAAAAGCTCTATGCAGCAGAGAAAACCATCAGAAAAATGAAAAGGCAACTTACCGAATGGAAGAAAATATTTGCATATCATATATTTGATAAGGGATTAATATTCAATTCAATAGTAAACAAACTGACAATCCTAATAAAAAATGTACAGAGGATCTGAATAGACATTTTTCCAAAGACATACATATGGCCAACAGGCACATGAACAGATGCTAACATCACTAATCATCAGGGAAATGCAAATCAAAACCACAATATCACCTCACACCTGTCAGAATGGCTATCCTCAAAAAGGCAACAAATAACAAGTGCTGGCAAAAGTGTGAAGAAAAAGGAACCCTCATGCTTTGCTGGTGGGAATGTAAATTAGTGAGCCACTACATAGAGGTGCCCCCCCCACAAAAAAAATAGAACTACCAAATGATCCAGGAATTCCACTTCTGGGAATTTAACCAGAAAATGAAAATGCTAAAGCTTGAAATGGTATATACACTCCTATGTTCACAGCAACATTTCTTATAATAGTGAAGATATGAAAACAGCCTAAGTGTACATCAATGGATAAAGAAGATGTGGTATATATACACAATGGAATACTACTCAGCCATAAAACAGAATAAAATCTTGCCTTTTGTGATGACATGGATGGACCTTGAGGGTATCGTGAGAAGTAAAATAAGTCAGACAGAGAAAGACCAATACCATATGATTTCTCTTATACATGGACTCTAAAAAAAACAAATGAAAAACCCAAATAAAACAAAACAAAACCCATAGAACAGAATGATGACTGCCAGAAGGGTGGGTGTTAGGGGTGAGCAAAACAGGTGAGCAAAATAGGTCAAGAGGTACAAACTTCCAGTTATAAAATAAATAAGTCATGTGGACGGAATGTACAGCATGGTGACTATAGTCAATAATATTGTATTTTAAAGTTTAAATGTTGCCAAGAGATTAAGTCTTAAAAGTTCTCATCACAAGAAAAAAATATGTAACTTTTATGATGATGAATGGTAGCTACATTTATGGTGGTGATTATTTTGCAGTGTATACAAATATTGAATCATTATGTTGTACATCAGAAACTAGCATAATTTTACATGTCAATTACACCTTAATAAAAAGAAAAAAAACCCCATCAAAACAAAAGTTTAAGGTTGTGTAACTTCAATGTATATCTTTCTGTACTCCTGCTTCAGTTGGTCTTTACTTTTACAAATTCCTTTTGGTAACCAGCTCACTGATGCACAAGAAAAGATGATTTTAAAATATATCACCCAGTATTTTCAGTTGCTTACAGTGAGACAGATAATCAGGGTGTCTCGTATGATTAACCTGGAAATTAAGGAAATATTCTATAGGTTCTTACTGCTTTATAGTGGAATTCAAATGTGTACCTCATTGGGATAATTCTATTCTGGATTTACCCAAATCAACCATCCCATTTATGCTGTGAGTAGTATTTGCCCAATGGCTTGGGCAAATTAGTTTTGAAATGCAAAGACTAATTCCAAAATGCTTTAAGAGCAAGGACCCTCTCTTACTCATCTTTTATATTCCCAGGCCAGAATGAATAGAAAGATAAGTGAATGAATGATTTACATTGACATTATAGCTACATATGTGTTAGGATGTAAGAATTCCTCTGAGAAAATATGGAAGCAACAGAAACCAGAGTTTTTTGTTTGTTTTTGCTATTCAGACTGTGAAATATATTGAGTAACTAAAGCTTGCTAAAAATGGAAATGTCTTCATCTATGCAGATACAGTTAACAAATTCCACAGAAAAGCCTTCCTATGAATTGCTGTACTTCAGTTTTCTGATTATCTACCTAAATAACTACAGAAAAAAAGTCTGTAAATAGTACTGCCAAACAGATACATATTGTCCTGGAGTTGTTAAAAATTAATGAATTATTAGGGGGACGTTCAAGATGGTGGAGGAGTAAGATGTGGAGATCACCTTCCTCCCCACAAATACATCAAAAATACATCTATGTATGGAACAGCTCCTACAGAACACATACTGAATGCTGGCAGAAGACCTCAGACTCCCCACAAGACAAGAAAATCCTCACATACTTGGAGAAAACAGAGCCAAAAGAATAGGGATGGGACCTGCACTTCTGGGAGGGAGCTGTGAAGGAGGAAAGGTTTCCACACACTAGGAAACTCTTTCAATGGCGGAAACGGGGGGGGTGGTGGGTGAGGGGGAAGCTTCAGAGCCGTGGAGGAGAGCGCAGCAACAGCAGTGCAGAGGGGAAAGCTGAGAGATTCCCGCACAGAGGATTGGTGCTGACCAGCACTCACCAGTCTGAGAGGCTTGTCTGCTCACCTGCTGGGATGGGTGGGGACTGGGAGCTGAGGCTCAGGCTTTAGAAGTCGGATCCCAGGGAGAGGACTGGGGTTGGCTGCATGAACACAGCCTAAATGGGGCTAGTGTGCCACAGCTAGCCGAGAGGGAGTCTGGGAAAATGTCTGGACCTGCCTAAGAGGCAAGAGACCATCATTTCAGGGTGCATGAGGAGAGGGCATTCCTTCCCTGTGTGCCCACAGAAAGCAGAGCACTGCCTAAGCAAGCTCCAGAGACAGGCACAAGCCATGGCTATCACCTCGGACACCAGAGACGGGCATGAAAAGCTAACACTGCTGTCACTACTACCAAGAATCCTGTGCGCAAGCACAGGTCACTACACCCACCGCACCCCCTGGGAGCCTGTGCTGCACGCCACTGCCAGGGTCCCAAGATCCAAGGAAAACTTCCCCGGGAGAACACACAGTGCACCTCAGGCTGTTGAAATGTCATGCCAGCGTCTGCCACTGCAGGCTTACCCCGCATTCCAATTATGACTACTGTACTCCTCCCTCTCCCCAGACTGAAAGCAAGAGAGCCCTGATCAGACACTGCTTTAACCTCCTCCTCTCTCAGCGGGGAACAGACACCTGAGGGCGACCTACATGCAGAGGCGGGGCCAAAACCAAAGATGAACCCCAGGAGCTGTGCGAATAAAGAAGAGAAAGGGAAATATCTCAGTGCAGCCTCAGGAATAGTGGATTAAATCCCCACAATCAACTTGATGAACCCTGCATCTGTGGAATACCTGAATACACAACGAATGTTCCCAAAATTGAGGCAGTGGACTTTGGGAGCAACTGTAGACTTGGGGTTTGCTGTCTGCAACTAATTTGTTTCTGATTTTTAAGTTTATCTTAGTTTAGTTTTTAGTGCTTGTTATCATTTGTGGATTTGTTTATTGGTCTTGTTGCTCTCTTCCTTTTTGATTTTATTATTTGTTCAATTAAAAATTTTTTTTCTTCATTTTCTTCTGAGCTGTGTGGCTGACAGGATCTTGGTGCTCCAGCGGGATGTCAGGCCTGAGCCTCCAAGGTGGGAGAGCTGAGTCCAGGACATTGGACCCCCAGAGACATCCTGGCCCACATAATATCAATTGGCGAAAATTCCCCAGAGATCTCCGTCTCAACACTAAGACCAAGCTCCACCCAATGGTCAGGTGCAGTGCTGGATGCCCCATGCCGAACTACTAGTCAGACAGGAACAAAGCCCCACCCACTAGCAGAGAGGCTGCCTAAAACCATACTAAGTTCACAGACACCCCAAAACACACCACTGGATGCGGCCCTGCCCACCAGAAAGACAAGATCCAGCCCAACCCACCAGAACACAGGCACCAGTCCGCTCCACCAGGAAGTTTACACAACCCACTGAACCAAACTTAGCCACTGTGGGCAGACACCAAAAACAACAGGAACTACAAACCTGCAGCCTGCAAAAAGGAAACCCCAAACACAGTAAGTTAAACAAAATGAAAAGACAGAGAAAATGCAGCAGATGAAGGAGCAAAGAAAAAACCCACCAGACTAAACAAATGAAGAGGAAATAGGCAGTCTACCTGAAAAAGAATTCAGAGTAGGCACCATACTACAGGGTACAGACTACTGGTCTGCTCGACTCTTATACTCTATATTTCTGGCCAATCCACATGTCTTCAACACAATTAATTTCACCAGCAAAAACTAATTTCTAACCTTCATTTTGCTAATCAACAAAGCAACTACTGTTGATTAGAGCTAAAAGTAGTTGAAGAGCTCACAGGAACTCTCTCCAGGGCCCTTTTGATTAAATGCCACAGCACCACCCCTATGGTGTATATTCCCTCCTCAGGCAACTCACCGCTGCCAATGTGGATTAAATCTAATTAATATACTCCTCCATACCACACCATCTCTGATGAAGGATTTAAAAAGTAAATTAACACTGACACAGCAGGCGGAAAACAGCAATAAATCCTTTAGTGAAATAGAGTAAATATTGGCAGGGCCTTTCTACCCCACATGGACATTTTGAGACACACGTGTCTCCACCTTGTTTTTGGCCATGCCCAAAGGCATAATCCTTGTCTTCATGGTTATGTCCAGGCCTCTGGCACATCTGTATTCCAGTTCCTGCAAGAGGAAAAGAACTTAGTCTGAGAAAAGTGACTAGTCTTTAAGTTGGAGAACAGATGTAAGTTGAATACATCACTACCCCTCATGTCTACCTGGTCCAGGGTTAGTCACATGGCCACACCTAATTGCAAGGAAGAATGGGAAATATTGTCTCTACCTAGATTGTCTCTACCAGGAAGAAAGAGGCAACTTGCAGTCGGCTATAGTCTTCCCCTCTGTCCACCCAAGTGTCCTACACACCATTCTACCTGCAATACAACACACCACCCTTCTCCCAAGGGAAAATACTCAAAATTCCATCCGTTTACTGCAGCCAGCTCAAAATTCAGGATGCCTGAGTGATGAGAAGCTTCTCCATCTTGTCCAGTGTGGCTCCTCAAGCCCAGAAAATGTATAACCTAGAAAGCAGGTTAGATATGTATCTACATACTTCCCAGTAGACACATAACACACAAATGAGGACCAAATACTAGCCTGAGCATATTACCTCCTTATAACACTTTGCTAACAGTGTCAAAGGGTCATAGGAAAGCAAATCTTCAAATTAAGCAGTTTGGGTGCTCTAGGTCTCTGAGATCACTGGGAGTGGCTTCCTGAGCTGAGGGAGTTGTCAGTAGCTTCTTGGAGGTTCCTGAGATCTACAGCTACCTACAGGTGAGCTCTCAAGCACTGACTGGTAAGATCAGCAATGGCAACTTCTCTGCTCTTCACGCCCTTAGTCGTTCCATTAGTTGTGGAAGCTTCTAATTTCCTGTATTAAAATGTTTTATTCTTGGAATTTTGACTTTTATTTTCCTAAGCAAACCCAAACTGTTATGCCATATTTCATCAAACCTAAGTCATCATCAAATATAAGACCTACCATCAACTTTTTCAACATACGAAAAGAAAGACTATTGCTAGGTAAACTATGGTATGTCATTGATTGTTAAAACATTCTGATTTCAGAGATATTTGAATGTTTAAATATGCCTTTTAGAATCATATGGAAAGAGTTAATCCATTTGGAATTGTTTTTTTTGTATGAGATGAAGTAGGATCAATTTTCATATTTTTCCACATGGATACAATTGTCTCAGCACGATCTATTACAAATAATATTACATTTCTTCTCCCCTGACCTGTAGTGCTGTCTCTTTCAAATATCAAGTACCCATACTTGTGTGGATATGATTCTGGGCTCCCTAGTCCATTCCAATGGCTTGTTTCTCTCCACACCAATACAAGATGCCTTAGTTACTATATTGTCAAAATAAGTTTTGATAGCGAGTGAGCAAATCTTCCCAGCTTGCTCTTCTTCAGGGTGAGCTTGGCCTTTTGTATACTGTATACAGTTTAGACTCAGCTTGCTAAGTCACACACAAAGCACTCTGGGGATTTCAATGGCATTGACTCTAAATGAATTGGCACAGATAGTGCTTAGTCTTCCAATTTGTGAATGTAGTGCATCTCTCTCCATTTTTGTAGCATCCTTTCAATAAAAATATTTTTAAGTTATTTAAATAATCTTAGAAGCCTGCCACATATTTTGGATTTATTCTAAAATGCTTCATATTTTTAACACTTTTGTGAATGGTATCTTTGTACAATTTAATTTATGTATGTTGTCTTTGCAAACTCTTGCAAGACTTTCTGTAAATAATGATAGTTGTGTTTCTTCCTTCTAATCCTTGTACCTTTAATTTCTTTTTCTCACCTTATTGAGCTCACTGAAACCTTGAGTAAAGTGTTGGGTGGAAGTGGTGATAGTGAACATGCTTGTCCTTTTCTTGATCATGAAGGGAAAGAACTCAACATCTCACCATTAAGTGTGATGTTAGCTATAGTTATTTTGGAAAATAAGAATTCTACCTTCTCTCTATTCTTAGTTTGCTAAGAGATAAATAGACCATTTTACCAAATGTTTTATTATGTGATGACAAATGTTCAAGGGCATTCCAACCTGCAATATCTTTCTCATCACAAGCCACTTACACAACACATAGTATGCAACACATCATCATTTTTTGTTATGACAGGACACCATCTCCAGGTACCTATTTCTGAATTTGTTAAACTATTCTAACAAAGATATCCCTGGACACATAGTTGAAATGAGATGGTTCCTTTCTTTCTTACATAGCAGTCTGTCTGTCTACTCTCACAGGGGTGCTCTGTTCTATGTCATCATTCACTTGAGATTCTTTTGAACACACTAAAGCTTTACTACCTAAGGAAGAGAAGAAGTGTAATAGTGTTTTGAGGAATTCCAACACAAAAATCACTGCTTAAAATGGCCATAAGTAATGTGACAGACTGTACTAAATATCCCTTCAAAGTCTATTCTTCCTTGTTCCCTCTTACATGTCTGCCCAGCTAAGGATGACAGTTCTGAACCTCCTTTGCAGCCAGGTGAGGCCACGTGACTCAGTGGGCCAGTGGGAAGAGAGGGAAAGGAAGGTGAAGAACTTCCAGGTATCTCCTTTTTATGGACAAGCTGCCTTTCCAGGACCTTGGCTCTTTATTCTTTCCTGCAAACTAGAAGGCAGATACACCAGCAATCCAGTTTTGAACCAGCAGATGAAGATGATGATTGAGAGTGGCAGGGCAACTGGCAGAAACTTGACCTATTCTTTTTTTTTTAAATCAAAATGTAGTTGATTTACAATGCTGTGTTAATTTCTGCTGTACAGCAAAGTGATTCAGTTATACATATATATACATTCTTTTTTATATTCTTTTCCATTATGGTTTATCCCAAGATATTGAATATAGCTCCCTGTGCTATATAGTAGGACCTTGTTGTTTATCCATCCTATATATAATAGTTTGCATCTTCTCACCCCAAACTTTCACTTCATCCCTCCCCCATCCTCCTTCCCCTTTGCAACCACAAGTCTGTTCTCTATGTCTGTGAGTCTGTTTCTGTTTCATAGATAAGTTCATTTGTGTCATATTTTAGATTCCACATACAAGTGATATCGTATCTACTCCCTTAGCATAAACACCTTTTGGAAAAGACATTTTATTATCAGTCAATAAAATAAGAGTTTAAAAATTAATTGTGAAATTTCCTATTTCAGTATCTCCATTAGAAGGTAATAAAGTGTTCAGCTGTCTAGGAAAAGATCGTTGGAAATAGATTTTTTAAAACTAAGCCAACTGTTCAAGCATTTTCTTGTTTTACATTCTCAACCACTAAATGCAAGACTAACAAACATTTATTGCAGGCCTATACTATTGCTTGTACTAGACATTGTAAGAGGTCCTAGGAAACAATAACCAGTAAGACAGACAGTGACTCCATAACAATAATGAATAAGACAGACACCGACACACATTTTTCCCTCTATGTCTCTCTCTACTTTCTCCCTTGTCTCTGAAATTTGGCTATGAATTCAGGTAACCATTAAAGAGTATATTTTAAAGTATTTGCTGATATAGGACAGAACTCAGCCTCAAACTAAATCAAATCCTCCAGCTAATTTCAAAAAGATATCACATAGTTATTGCTGCAGCACAAAGAAAAATTATCACTGTGGTAGTTTGTTCTGGTTCTACTATTCTGAAGAAACTCAAATATTAGAGAAGAATAAATTACACTGTAAAAAATCAGTTGTCTGCTGATCATTATTTTAAAGAGTAACTAATAATAAACTTTAATAACATTTGAAGTTCATAATCTAAGAAACAATATTGCCTAAAACTATGAAGCACTAATTATGTGTTAAGGACCTCACATATAAGTGATTCAATCCCCCCACAAAAACCTCTATGGGTAGATATTACTAATGTCCTCATTTTACAGATAAGAAAACAAAGACTCAGAGGGATTGAGTAACTTGCTCAGCTAATAAAATATTCAAGTGTCCTAGCCTAGATTTAGTATATCATCCTTCTTTGTAGTCACTGCTTGATCTCATTTGGCTTCCACATAACCTTAACTTCCCTTTGCCTCATTTTCTTATCTATTTAAAGTGTATGTCATAAGAGTGGACTGTCTGTATAAATAAGGGCTATCTTTTCTTTAGAATGAAGAAAGATGTATAAAAGTTAAATAGTCACTCAAATTCTATATCTTTATGTGATGTGAAGTCTTTAATGTTTAACTTATGTGTAATTTCCAGAATAACTGTATTTAAATGGCTTTACTATAAAATATAGTAATATTTTAGGAATTTATTCTATAATCCAATGTATATAATTATCAATGAGCCATAAATATTTTTCATGTTAAGAATCATGCAAAATAGAATTTGTCAGAATTCTTGGGTTTTTAGGGCACAGTCCTGTCTCAGTCTGCAAGTCATGAATGCAACTGTGGGTGAAGTCACATGTTTTATACCTCCCAACTACCATCATAAAAGACAATAATCAAACAGGCTAAAAGAAAGATTGAATTATCTTTCCCATACCTCTATAAAATTACATTAAATTGTTGTCATATGAATAGGCAATCAAAGATTATACTGTCAGAAATATAGGGAAAATGTCATACAGATATGTGTCAGATAGTAATAAACTATCAGATAGTAATAAACTATATTTTTATATTATAAAAATATAATTATTTTTCTGGATTTTGTGGATGATTAGGGTATTTATCATCTTTTTAAGTTTGTAACACTGTGATTTCTTTCTTCATTCCAAATAAATATTCTTTCTTATATAATTTTATGTTCTTTTTCTTATTAAGCATCCTACAAATTACATTAACTTCAGTCTTCATCATAAAACCTGGATTCTTCTATGTTTGAACTTTTTGTTTGATTGACATGACTGTGATGAGGATAATGCAATATGAATTACACAAAATAAAATAATGCCTTTTAAAGAACTTGGAACAGTAAAAATTACTGTAGTACTGAAAAAGTTTTGGTGTTTTACTGCTTTGACTATGACTCGTTTCCACCTAAATTTTCCACATGTGGTAGGAAGACTTCCATAAATGGGTTTTCCTTTCCAGCTCAAAATGGAATGTGGTTTCTTGGGTATAATATTCAGTTGTGGGGCATAAGTACTGAGTTATGTGACATCTCAGAAATTGGAGATAAGTTCCCTGCACTGAAGAAGTTTAGGAATTCCTGAGGAATTTCTTCAGATGCACAGTTATTCACTTGTTGAGCATCTACCATAAACCAGACAATATATTGTACAACAAGACGAGTTAGAAACAGAGTCAGTCTTCAAGGTAGTCTCAGTGATGGCATTAATCCACTGAGAAGGGATGCAATTTTTTAAAAATCCAAAAGTCATTTGGAAGCAGTGGAGTGGATATGTTGAACAAATTTGAATAGCATGTTGAGGCTGAAACAAGAAGTGACTAAAATAATGAGATTAATTTTTCTTGTATGTCCTTTTCAGATATGAATAAAACTTTAAAAATATTTGTTTACAATAATCACTCATGACTTTATTGTCACAGTTTTGACACTGTGCTTTGGAGACCTGCTTATATACACACCTTCAGTAAAAAGAATCAGTGCAGCTATATATTTACAAGTTAAATGTTTTGAAGAGTGAGAAGTTCACCAAAGCAGATTTTACTGAAAAACCACACCGTAAAGTCGATTTTTGAAATTGCATATGCACAAACATGGGCTGGCGAGAGCATGATTTTCTCTGAAGCCAAGCATCTGCTTGAATTAACATTAATTACCATTAGGTAACTAAAGCTTCACTCATATCTGTGAAAAACAGCTGTTGGTTTGCAATTTCAGACCAACTGTCAGGATTTCTTCTGCTTTCTTGAAGAAAAATTCAACTGAAGAAGATGTATGAAAGAAACACATGTTGATCAAATGTCAATTCAATGAAAATTTTTATGCCTACGGAAGCCCGATACCATCACTAAACTTATATGCGAACTTGAACCTCCTTAAATATCTATTCTTTTGCTTAGATTAACTTTAGTTTTACTTGTTATGGAAATCAGTTGAGTTTAATTCCTTCATCGCTTGTCTGTATTGGATTCATGGGTTTCTTTCCCATCTACATATCTAAGAAGAAAAGTCTCAGGATGACATATTCTGAAACTTAAGCAGCATAAACACGAAAGAAGGGTTCTGCCAAATGCTGCTTAGCGCCATCCTCACAGTTTCCCAAACTTCAAAACGTATACAGCAGGCTTTCTTTTCTTCTGAAGATGTCTCAAGGCCCATTCTGAACACTGAGAGCCTATTCCTATAACGTGGAGAATCTAGTATCAATCATTTTCATTCATAATGGCCCTTTTCACAGTGCTACATATTTAACAGAAAAGTTGTGCATATTACTTATTGTAAGTAGATATTTTTTCAAAATTTATTTGTATTTTACCTTGTCCCACGAAGGTTGAGAAAATTTACCAAAAATAGATTTATTACAATCTGATAAGATAAAAATAAAAATAGAAAATCAAGGCCAGGAGGAAAAGGCAGTCATGCAGACAGTAATAACTGGCCTGAAAAGTGTATGGTCGGGTTAGCCAGTGCTCCACGAAGCACTAAGAGGGACCCCGAGTCTGCTCTCCAGACTACCTGTTAATTACCCTCATTCTTCAGCCTGGGATTTGAGTCACTTTCCAGCTAAATTAACAAATCCCTCTTGAGCACTTTCTAGGCGTTAGGGGCTGTGCTCAGCAATGGAAGACGCACAGCTTTATAAGGTGATTCCTGTTTACAGTCCAGTGGAGAAGACTGGCGTGTTCACAGCTGGCTCCACACCACCAATAGGAAAAGTTCAGCAGTGAAACAAACATGCACACAATGAAAACAAGAGAGCAATCGATTCCACTTGGAATCAGGAAGGGCTTCTGAAGAAAGTGATACCTGACTTGAGCCTTAAGAGATAGAATTTATATTATACATTTATATCATGTGTTTAATATATAATATATATTTTTCTAGATAACATTTATTAATTAGATAACCTTTTAATAGCATGTGTTAAGGAATTGTGGATGGGGTGTGGAAACGGCAGACCTGTTCCCTGTACCCGTGAGGCCGTTGTTAAAGCTGAGCATTGGGCCTCTATTTTTAGCTGACAAAACCAAAGTGATAACAGGCATAATGACCCAGAGGTTGTACAGACCAAAAGATGAGCTGGAGGAGTTGAGGGATTCCTGGCGAGGTGGGAAGCGCACAGGGTTAGAGCCTGGGGGCCCGGGCCAAGCCGGGGAAGCAGAGGGGTGGGTCAGGGCAGCACGTGTCTGCAATGTCAATTATCTTCTCGGATGTCACTCTCCTCCCTATATAAAATGGCCCATCTGGGGAATTTTCTGGCAGTCCAGTGGTTAGGACTCTGCACTTTCACTGCCCAGGGCCTACGTTCAATCCCTGGTGGGGGAACTAAGATCCCACGTCACCATGGCTCCTCACCCACCCAAAAAAAGGCCATCAGTCACTTTCCCTTATCTCTTTTTCCTTCATAGCACTTACCAAGCACTACATTTGTATTGTTGTTAATGATCTCTCTCCCCAGCTAGAACATAAGCTGCAGGAGGGCAGAGATGTTTGCCATTTACCTATATCTAGAACACTGTAGAACAATACCCAGCACACATATAGTATCACTCTATAAGAATTTACTGAATTTATTAACTAATGAAAGCCAGTCCACAGAGAAGGTAAGGAATGAATTAGATATGAAAGTAAAGCATAGATGAGGGACCATGAGAACGAGAGATGGTACTTGATTTTGGATGGGCTCTTTACTGCTGGTTATAATCCCTCATGAGGCCAGATTGTATTATATGCCCTTGCATTCTGTGAGATGCATACACCTGTATTCTTCCAAAATAAATATCCTTTTTTTATATAAGCTTGTTTTCACAAATTTAATTGTCTTGTAAGCAAAGGAACCCTGTAAAAGACAATTGGGAAAATAGGTATAAGCCAGACAGTTACAGTGGAGTTTAGACCTGGGTGTACCATGGAAGCCGTGCAACAAGGATGATATAATCAGAGTGAGCTCTGGGATGATCATTACAGCATCATCATCAATCCAACATTCATTCAATTAACAGTTATTTAGAAACTTCAATATATTATTCTAAGTGTTGTACATAATTGGGTCCTTGTTCTCAAGGAAATAGACAACAAACAAATACAAGTGCTGATAATATATAGTGACAAACTTTGTCAGCGGGAGAAAGTCTTTAATACAAAGCTTGACTTGAAGGCTACTGCAACAGTCCAAACAAAAAAAAAATCATTCAGGCTCTAGGGAGTGTTTGTGGCAGGTGAGCAGGATAGAAATAAAGCAAGATACATTTGGAAATACAAAGGGAAGACTTTGTATCTGATGGGAGTAAGGGGATCAGTATTTTAAACCTCAGTGACCTAAAGAATGAAAGTAATTCCATGGTAATAAAGAAGTCTGGAAAAAGAGTACTGTAATTGGCTTAGGAAATAAGAGATCTGGTTAATTGGATTACAGGTATGTTGAATTTTAGATATGCACAGGATATCTAGAGGGAGATTATAAAGAAAAAGAATATCTAAATAATAATAATGATAATAAACATAAGTGGTTATACACTTAGGTTTGGGGAGAAAGGAAAGATCCTTATCAATTCACTTAATTTCACTGTAGCTCAGCTTCATTGCACCACTAACATTACAGGGTTTGAAGGAGGATTAAAGAAAATAGTATGTGTGAGAGTACTTGCCAAATCACATACAAGTAAAGCTTTCTAAGAAACGGCATCAAATGATGCAGGAAAGTCAAAGAAAGTGAGGATCTGGCAAAGGCCTCTGGGTGCTGCCATTAGCTGGTTGAGGACAGGGTGAAAAATAGAAAGTAAAAGTAACTTCTCTCTAGGTCAAAAGATAAAGCAAGATGACAACAACATGCCTTATTTATGTCCCTGAAAAATAAATATCTTAAAAGTCAGATTGAAAAAATTCTTCAAATGCTTAGTACCAAAAGTTATGTTTTTTCTCATTGAACTCAAACTCAAAAACATGACTGTTTTCACTTTTGTATCCCTAGCACATAGCACAGTGTCTCATACAAGAAAGGCTGTCAGTAAATTGAGGGAGTGGCAGTCCCCATTCTATTCATTCCTGAATATCTCACTTGTTCCTTTAGCTTTTACCTGTGACCTGGCAGCCTTTTCTAGCTTTGCACATAAACAAACTAAATAGAATAGGTGGACAGGTATGCTTTTAGATTACGTGGACCATCTAAGAACTGTATATGCAGTAAATATGGTCAGCTAAGATTTATTTAAGATAGCACACATTCTTTTAAAGTCCTTCTTTTTTTATTAAAAAATATGAGAATAGAATTATCATTCACCCAAGGAAAATAGAACAGGAATCAAGCAGACACATTTTCAACTTTTATTTTTAAAAAGAACTTACAATCTTTACTAAAGCCAGTTTGCTGTTATTACAGGTTTTAATTTTTTTTTTCCTCATAAACTGGAGGATGTTTCCCCCTGCAGGAAAATTCAGGTAAGTTCACAAACTGTTACAGAAAGATACATCTGGAACAGTCATTATTTTGGTTGGGAGAAAACGTAGACCCCACCTGAAAAGAGCTACTGAGAAAAGGCAGTTTGGAGGAAATAGCTACCGAAGCGCATTCTTTTGCATAAATTTTGACAAATGTGGGTGAGGAGGACGTGCTTATTTGTTTACTCCTGCCCATACACCTCAAACAAAAAGAAGCACAGAGTATAACATATCCCCGTTCTGTTCTGCCCTTAGAATAGCCGTGGATTCTCTGATTGTTACAGAGCAGGACTATCTAAGGAGATGGCTGAAAAGGTGAGGTAGCTTATGAGTGATTCATATGATGCCGTGATGATTTGAGGAACATTTTATGCCTGGGGTTATTCTCCCATATCAGAGTGAACCTGTTTATGTATTCAACTTTTAACATTTTATTTGTTCATCCACTGAGCTTTTTGTTTTATGAATAATGTGAGGTAGGATCTAATGATATTTCTTTTCCAAATTTTTAAGCATTTTTCCTAGATATATTTGACATTTCATCTACATTGACCTATGCAGGTTTCAATCTGACAGCTTACTCCTCCCCAAAAATTAAAATTTCAGATACTAAGTGATTAAGGTAACCAGCAACTTAGTAGAAATGGGTGCTCCATACTAAAGACAGCAAGAGATATACTCCCCATCCTGCCAGTGCAGGACATAGAAACCATTCTAGATATTTCAAGTGAAAAGGAATTTAATACAGGAAATCCTCTACATGCGTAATGCTGCCTCACAATGCATTTTTGTGTATATTATTTTTCTCCCTGGAAGACCGTGCCCTCTTCTCTGCGTAGAGAACAATTTTCCTTAGTTCACACAGCATATTATCCAGAATTATCTGTGTGGCACCCAAGATCATTAATCATTATGTACTATTTCAGTGATTGTATTGGAGAATTTAAAAGGCCAGAGAGCAGCAACTCAAGAGAAAATGGCATAAGATACCAGTTCAAAAGTCAAAGAGCCTTCAGTGGACAATTTGGTTTGCATTCCTCTCTCCAAAGTTGTCTGAATGTTGCCTTTTTTTTGAAGAACTATTTACTTCATTACTTTATTAGTAATAACAAATGACTTGCAATGTATCTCACAACTGATCATGACCAAACAGTATGCTCATCCTTAGAACTTTACATAAGATTTTGTAATTATTTTTTTTCAAAATAGTAAATGGACATTGTTACAAGCCTTTCAGTATGTTTGAGTTCTTAAACAAAATCCAGCAGTCTCTGCCTCCCTGTCTGCTTACATCAAGTATAGTTTTTTAAATTTTTTTCACCGTTGGTTTTCTTTAAGTCATTTTTTTGTCAATCTATTGCCTGTTGTGAGCCAAGCCCTTTCTGAATCCTGGAGAAGTGGCAAAAGGCAAGCCACCCTTTCCTTGAGGAGCCTATGAATGTTGCCTTTTAAGCATTACCTATTGTTGAAGAACATTCTGAAGAGCCCTTTTGTATTGTCCATGGTTACATAATCAGAGCTGAGGTGTTTTACCTTAACATTTGTGCTTTCCAGGATTTCATGACATCCCGATGTTTGTTTTATTTATTGAGGACTGAATATCGGTGTGTACACTTGTGGTCCTTAGTAATATCTCTGTTATCAAGTAATCTGGAAGCTTTGACCTAGAGGGGGCTTTCATATATTTGGTTGATCAGTACTGCCTAATTATATCAGCTCCAAGAGAAGAGGGACAATGTACAAGTAATTACTGTAAACCCAACACTAATTACAACAGGAAAAAGTAGGCATAAAATAAACAGCTGCTGAATGAATGAATATAAAGGGTCTACATATTGAATACATGAGATCCTCAAATTAGAGGTGAAAGGTGACTTGAGGCAGACTGCTCCAATCTTTCCTGAGAATGGCTTCTATTAGTTTGGAATGTCAGTATCATGGTATAAAAGGTGATTGTGAAAAATGTTTAAATGTGGAGAGACTCAGCTATATAAACATTTTTTAAACTTTATGTTAATCTGAAATACCTTATCACCTACACCTATGACATATTGGACAACAGAAGACCCATAAAGTTTCCTAAGATTCTGGACACCAGACTAACCTTGTGTTTTTACTACATGACCCTAGAATTCAGTTCCAGTAACATCTATCCAGATGCTTCTTAAAATTATCTGGCCACACCATGTCATATTTTATTTCTTTATATGTTTATCTCCCCTACAATATTGTGATTTCCTTCAGGTCAGGGACAATATTCATGTGCATCTTTCTAGAATTCAGCACACAGGATGTGTTCCATAAATGTTTGTTTAATTGAATATAAATAATTCTCTCTGGGTTATTATCCCTGGTGATCCTCTTTCCAGCTAGTCATGAGGCCTCTATATTACTGAAATAATGAAGCAACTGAAATTTGTGTTTTATCTGTAACAGCCTTTTTTGGCCTAAGGACTTGACACAGCTGGTGATTACCTGGCTTGGCTTTGACCTTGGTATAATTCTCTCCAACCTTATGTAACACCATGTCTTGGCTAAGCAGGAGCTGGGGCTGAAATGCTTACAGAAAGTGAATTCAGGTGTGGATATGACTCACTGGTTCACATAGGGGTCATTTCTTTCATCATCCTCAAAATGTAGCACATGTTATACTCTTATAATTTGTTTATTTCACCTACAGTAGATCCTGGAAATCACTCCATATCAGTTCATAGAATTTTTTCTTTCTTTATAATTGCATAGTACTCCATGGTGTGGAAGTGTCAATGTATTCAACCAATTTCTCATTATGACTATTTAAGTTGTTTGCCACATTTTGCGATTACAAATTGTGCTGCAATGAATAGAGTTGTACATATGTACTTTTATTTCCATTTGCCTGGTATACACTTACCATCCCTTTGTATTCTGCCTTTATAATTGCTTTGTTTTATGTCTATCTCTTATATAGATCATAGAGTTGAAACCTGTTTTGTGAGCCAATCTGAAGCAAACCCATTCACAACTACCTTATCATTTTATGATATAATTACTATGTGTATTAAGTTATATTTATTTTTTTCTCTACAGGTAGCTTTTCCTTCTTTTTTGATTCTTTTAATATCGTAGAAGGCTTGCATTTGTGCTCTGGCACAAATGCCAGTCACATTTTTTTATTGAAGTACAGCTGATGTACAATATTATATGTTACAGGTATATAATATAATGATTCACAATTTTTAAAGGTTATACTTCATTTATATATATTATAAAATATAGGCCATATTCCCTGTGTTGTGCAACATATCTTTGTAGCTTATTTTATACATACTAGTTTGTACCTCTTAATCCCCTACCCCTGTTTGGCACCTCCCCTCTTGCCTCTCCCCACTGGTACCCATTAGTTTGATCTCTATATCTGTGAGTCTGTTCTTTTTTGCTATATTCACTAGTTTGTTGTATTTTTTAGATTCCACATATAAATGATATCATACATTATTTGTCTTTCCCAGTCTGACTTATTTCACTTAGCATAATGCCCTCCAGTTGCATCCACGTTGTTGCAAATGGCAAAATTTCATTTTTTTAGAGCTGTGCATTTTATTGGTATATATATCCATATACACATTTTTTTTTACACATCCTTCTGTTGATGGACACTTAGGTTGCTTCCACAGCTTGTCTACTGTAAATAATGCTGCTATGAACATTGGGGTGCATATTTCTTTTCTAATTAGTGGGGTTTTTAATTGATATATACCCAGGAGTAGAATGGTTGTGTCATATAGTAGTTCTATTTTTAGTTTTTTGAGAAACTTGCATACTGTTTTCAACAATGGTGGCACCAACTTACATTCAACCAACAGTGTACAAGGATTCCCTTTTCACCACATCCTCGCTGACATTTGTCATTTGTGTTCTTTTTGATGATAGTCATTCTGACAGATGTGAGGTGATATCTCATTGTGGTTTTATTTGCATTTCCCTAATGATTAGCAATGTTGCGCATATTTTCAGTGCCTGTTTGCCATCTGCGTATTCTCTTTGGAGAAATATCTATTCAAGTCTTCTGACCATTTTTTGATTGGATTGTTTGTTTATTTGATGTCGAGTTGTATGAGCTGTTTCTATATTTTGGATATTAACTCCTTATTGGTTATATCATTTGCAAATATTTTCTGCCATTCAGTAGGTTGTCTTTTTGATTTGTCAATGGTTTCCTTTGCTATGCAAAAGCTTTTAAGCTTAGTTAGGTCTCATTTGTTTATTTTTACTTTTATTTCCTTTGCTTTAGGGGATAGATTCAAAAAAATATTGCTATGATTTATGTCAAAGAATATGCTGCCTGAGTTTTCTTCTAAGAGTTTTATGAAATCCTGTCTTACATTTCGGTCTTTAATCCATTTTGAGTTTATTTTTGTATATGATGTTAGAGAATGTTCTAATTGCATTCTTTGACATGTAGTTGTACAGTTTTCACAGCACCACTTACCGAAGAGACTGTCTTTTCTCCATTGTATATTCTTCCCTCCTTTGCCATAGATTAACTGACCTTTAGTGTGTGGGTATATTTTTGGCCACTCTATTCTGTTCCATTGATGTTGGTGTTGTTTTTGTGCCAGTACCATACTGTTTTGATTACTGTAGCTTTGTAATGTAGTCTGAAGTCAGGGAGCATGATTCCTCCAGTTCTGTTCTTCTTTCTCAAGATTGTTTTGGCTATTCAGGGTCTTTTGTGTTTCTATACAAATTTTAAAATTATTTGTTTTAGTTCTGTGAAAAATGCCATTGGTATTTTGACAGGTATTGCATTGAATCTGTAGATTGCCTTGGGTAGTATGGTTATTTTAACAATATTAATTCTTCCAGTCCAAGAATATGATCTATTTTTCCATCTGTTTGTGTGGTCTTCAATTTCTTTCATCAGTGTCTTATATTTTTCTGAATACAGATTTTTACCTCTTTAGGTAGGTCTATTTCTACATATTTTATTCTTTTTGATACAATGATAAATGGGATTGTTGCCTTAATTTTTTTTTCTGAAAATTTGTTGTTGTTGTATAGAAATTCATCTGATTTCTGCATATTAATTTTGCACCCTGCAACTTTACTAAATTGATTGATAAGCTCTAGTAGTTTTCTGGTGGCTCCTTTAGGATTTTCTATGTATAGTATTATGTCACCTGAAAACAATGACAGTTTTTCTTCTTCCTTCCCAATTTGGAGTCCATTTATTTATTTATTTATTTATCTATCTATCTATTTATTTTGTCTGATTGCTGTGGCTATCAGCAATACTATGCTGAATAAAAGTGGAAACAGTGGGCATCCTTATCTTATTCCTGATCTTAGAGTAAAGGCTTTCAGTTTTACACCGTTGAGTGTGATGTTAGCCGTGGGTTTGTCATATACGGCCTTTATTATGCTGAGTTATGTTTCCTCTATGCCCATTTTCTGGAGGGTTTTTTTTTTATCATAAATGGATGTTGAATTTTGTCAGATTTTTCTGCATCTGTTGAGATGATCATATAGTTTTTATTCTTTGATTTGTTAATTGACTGATTTGCAGATATTGAAAAATGCTTGCATCCCTGAGATAAATCACATTTGATCATTGTGTATGATCCTTTTAATGTATTGTTGAATTCGGTTTGCTAGTATTTTGTTGAGGATTTTTGTGTCTATGTTCATCAGTGATATTGGCTTGTAATGTTCTTTTTTGTGATATCTTTGTCTGCTTTTGATATCACAGTGATGGTGGCCTCATAGAATGAGTTCAGAAGGATTCCTTTATCTGCAGTTTTTTTGGAATAATTTGAGAAGTATATGCATTAACTCTTCTCTAAATGTTTGGTGGAATTCATCTGTGAAGCCATCTGGTCCTGGACTTTTGTTTGTTGGAAGTTGTTTAATCACAGATTCAATTTCAGTACTGGTAATTGGTCTGTTCATATTTTCTATTTCTTTCCAGTTCAGTCTTGGTAGATTGTACATTTCTAATAATTTGCCCTTTTTTTCTAGGTAGTCTATTTTATTGTTTGTAGTGGTCTCTTATGAGCTTTTCTATTTCTGTGGTGTTGGTTGTAACTTCTTTGTCATTTCTGATTTGGGCCCTCTCCTGTTTTCTTCTTTTGATGAGTCTGACTAAAGGTTTATTAATTCTGTTTATCTTTTCAAAGAACCAGCCTTCGATTTCATTGAACTTTTCTCTTTTTTTTTTGTAGTCTCTCTTTTACTTCTTCTCTGATCTTTATGATTTCTTACCTTCTACTAACTTCATGTTTTGTTTGTTCTTCTTTCTCTAGTTACTTTAGCTGTAAGGTTATGTTGTTTATTTAAGATTTTTCTTGTTTCCTGAGGTAAGATTGTATTGCTATAAATTTCCCTGTTAGAACTGCTTTTGTTGCATCCCATAGGTTTTGGTTTTTGAAAACTTTGTGGTAGTATTTATTAAAATTGAACATATACATACTCTATGACTCAGCAATTATTTTCCTAGATATATAGCCCACCCTCCCAAATACATATGTTCACCTAAAGGTATATACTGGAATGTTCATAACAGTGTCAGTAGTAATGGCTCCAAATTGGAAACACCCAGATGTTCATCAACAGTAGAAAGTAAGTTGTAGACCATTCATAAAGTGGAATCCCATACAGCTACAAAAAAGAAGGAAGTGTTGCTCCATATAACAACATGGATGAATCTCACAAATCTAATATTAAGTGAAAGGGGCAAGACACAAAGAATACAAATGAAATTATTCCATTTATGCATAGCTCAAGAACCGGTAAAACTACTGATGGGGTTAGAAGTCAGTTTCCTGGTTACCTTTGGGGAGGAAGAAGGGGGTGAGTGATTGGGAGGGCTGTGTTTGGGACTCTGATGATGTTCTATTTCTTGCCCTGCGTGCTGGTAACATGGTATATTCATTTTGTTATAATTCATTGAGCTATACATGTCTGATTTGTGCACCTTTCTGTATGTCTTATATTTTCATTGACTGAAAAACAAAGGAGCATCTGAACTAAAGTGTTAGAAATAGAGGCAAGTGTGGGTTTTTTTAGACCACTTTTGTGTTTTTTTCTTTCAGTGTTTCCTACTTTTGTGAATTTAATCATTAAATCCACTAAAAGATATGTTGAGAGTGAACATGTGCCAGGAACTATTTTAGATACTTCAGATAAATAGGGAACAAAATAGAAAAAAATGATGCTATCATGAAGCTCACATTTTCATGGGGACAGAAAGGCAGTTGAACAAACAAATAAATAAAATGTCAGGTGGTGATAACTGCTATGAAGAAATATTAGGGGTTAAGGGGATAGAGAATAAATCCCATAGGTTTTATTTAGATCATAGTGTTTTTGGCTTCATTTGTCTCTAGGTATTTTTTGATTTGCTCTTTGATTTCTTCAATGAGCCATTGGTTGTTTAGTAGCATATTGTTTAGCCTCCACATGTTTGTGTTTTTTGCAGGTTGTTTTTTTTTAATAGCTGATTTCTAGCCTCATGGTGTTGTGGTCAAGAAAGATGCTTGATATGATTTCAGTCTTCTTAAATTGACTGAGGCTTGTTTTGTGGCCCAGTATGTGATCTCACCTAGAGAATGTTCCATGTGCACTTGAAAAGAATGATTATTCTGCTGCTTTCAGATGGAATGCTCTACAAATATCAAGTCCATCTAGTCTAATGTGTCATTGAAGGTCAATGTTTCCTTATTAATTTTCTCTCTGGATGATCTGTTCATTGATTTAAGTGGGGTGTTAAATTCTCCTACTCTTATTGTGTTACTGTTGGTTTCTCCCCTTATATCTGTTAATATTTTATTTATGTATTTCAGTGCTCCTATGTTGGGTGCATATATATTTGCAATTGTTATATCTTCTTGGATTGACCCCTTGATCATTATGTAGTGTCCTTCTTTGTCTCTTGTAACAGTCTTCATTTTAAAGTCTGTTTTGTCTGATATAAGTATTGCTACTCCAGTTTTCTTTTGATTTTGATCAGGCCCTTTCTTTCTTTTGATCAGGCCTTTTCTCTCTCTCTGCTCCTGGGACCCCTATAATGTGAATATCAGTGAGCTTGATGTTGTCCCAGAGGTCTCTTAAACTGTTCTCATTCTTTTTCCTTTTTTTTCTGTCCAGCATCAGTGATTTCCACTACTCAGTCTTCCAGTTTGCTGATCCATTCCTCTATAATCATTTAGTCTACTGTTGATTCCTTCTTGTGTATTTTTCATTTCACTAATTGTATTCTTCATCTCTGTTTGGTTGTTCTTTATATTTTCTAATTCTTTGTTAAAAACTGCTAACTTCTTGCTCTGTGCATCCACTCTTCTCATGAGTCCTTTGATCATCTTTATGATCACTAAACTGAACTCTACTTAGGTAGATTGCCTATTTCCACTTCACTTAGTTCTTCTTCTAAGGTTTTATCTTGTTCCTTCACCTGGAACATATTCCTCTGTTGCCTTATTTTGCCTAAGTTGGTGTTTGTAGTTTTATGTATCTGGTAGGTTAGTTATGTTTCCCAACTCCAGAAAAGTGGTCTTCTGTAGGAGACATCCTATGCATCCCAGCAGCACACTCCCTCTTGTCACCGAAGCTATATGTTTTAGGAGTTTCCCTTATGAGGGCTAAGTGGGTTTTTCTGCTGTGGCAGGCTGACTATGTGGGCAGTCTTGTAGGCTTGACTGGTCCCTGGTCTGGTTGACTGCCAGACCCTGTTTTGTGCAGAAGCTGTCAGGTGCTTTTTGGTGGGGCTGGGTCACAAGTCAGCAGACTGCAGAACCCCAGGGGACCCCAGGATTAGTGCTGGACTACTGGCAGGCAGAACAGGATCATGGAGTCTGGCTCCAGGGCCTAGGAATCCCAGACCTGGTGTCAGATCACTGGTTGGTTGGGGGACCATTCCTGACACCATTGGGTACAGCATCCAGGGCGTCCTGAAGCTTGTGTTGGCCTGCTAGTGGGCAGGGCTGGGGCCCAGTTGGCCCCAGGGCAGGGTCTCACCTGCTGTGGGCTTTTGGTTTCCTTGTATCTGGTGTCTGCCCCCTGATGGGTGGAGCTAGGTCCTGGGCTCTCTGGCTGGTAGGGTCACGTCCAGAGGCAGCTGTGGCCTCATGTGGTCTTAAGACAGCCTGTATGCTGATGGGTGGGGCTGTGTCCTCACCCAGTTAGTTGCTTGGCCTGAGGTATCCCAGCACTGGTGCCTACAGGCCATTGGGTGGAGTTAATGAGCTACAGGGAGGATTCTGCAATGACACCCACCTGCACCATCATCCACACAGCAGAAGGAACTCCTGTGAATGGCTGCTGTCAATGTCTGTGTCCTTGGAGTAAGCTGCAGTCACCCCGACCTCTCTTGGAGACTCTCCAAGACCAGCAGGTAGGTCTGGCCCAGCCTCTTATCAAATTATTGCTTTTGACCTGGGTCCCAGAGCATGTGAGATTTTGTGTGTACCTTTAAGAGTGAAGTCTCTATTTCCTCCAGTCCTGCGGAACTCTTGAAATTAAGCCCCACTGGGCTTCAAAGCCAAATGTCTGAGGGTTCATCTACTCAGTGCTGGATCCCCAGTCTGGGAAGCCTGACGTGGGATCCAGAACTCTCACTCCTGTGGGAGAGCCTCTACAATATAATTGTTCTCTAGTTTTTGGGTCACCCACCCAGGGTTATGAGACTTGACTATATCACGAGTCCACCCTGCCTACTGGTCTCATTGTGGTTCCTTCTTTATGTCTTTAGTTGTAGAAGATCTTTTCTGTTAGGTTCTTGTCTTTTTCATCTATGGTTGTCCTGCAAATAGTTGTGATTTTGGTGTGCTTATGAGGGGAGTTGAGCTCAGGGAGTTGAGCTTCTATCTTGGCCAGTCCCTTGGTGGTAACCTTTTTACTTATATCTTTTATAAAGCTTTTTAGTCCCTGTTTTCTTATTTGACATTTTACAATCTGGTTTGTCAGTCATTAAAGGAATCCTCCTAGTGCTACCGACCAATTACAAAACAAAGAGCTTATTCCACCTTCATCTTTCCCTTCTCCCATTTTTAGTTGCATTATTTCTACTTTGTTATAACAACATTTATGTATATTCCCACCCTTAGCCCCACCTTTTAGTCTTAGATCTACAATTAGTGAAATGCTCACCATCATTTCTTTTCCTAAAGTTTCCCTAGTCATATCTTTGTTGAAAGATCACTCTTTAGTAAATTCCTCAAGAAGCCTCAGAAGGATATTTCACGAGTGCCTAAGGTGCTTTTGGTTTTGTTTTTTCTCACATTGCCAAATTCTTGTTTGAGGATATTTCAGTTTAGTATATTGTGTCATTGTTTTCTGCTATTTAGTGCTTTTTTTTTTCAGGAAATTTTCATCAGTTGAGATGTATTCTCATTACTGTCTTCTTTTTATAGTGGCTTTGTAAAGAAGTAGACTGATTTTGTCTACTCATTTCACCAGATAGGCTTGGCAATTTGGAATGGTTCATAAGGTTCCATGTTCAAAAATGTCCTCTGCTCTCAGTGTAGTAAAGTACAATTTTTTAAATGGATTTTTTTTTGTGGGTGATAGGGGTTGTATGCTCCCTTTTCTCTTGTGGTTCTCATTTGTCTTGAAGAATCCTGAATTTCACCTTTTGCATTTTTTCCCCTTCACTGTCCAGAATCCAAAGGGCATGTCCCAGTACCTTTTGACCTTCTTCTCCAAGAAGAGATTGCTCGTATATACCAGGACTTTTTCCCCACTATTTTCACAGTTGAGGTGGACTGTTAGCTTACATTAAGCTTTCTACTCCCACTTCCTTTTCTACAGTTTTCTAGACCCCTTAACACATCCCTTGTCCTCCACAAAGGTTTGCATCAAGAACTCAAAAAATAACTCTACTGGAAGAACAAAGCTGGAGGCATCAGGCTTCCTGATTTCAAACTATATTACAAAACTATAATGATCAAAACAATATGGCACTGGCATAAAATAGACATGTAGACCAACGGAACAGAATAGAGAGCCTGGAAATAAACTCACAAATATATGGACAATCAATTTACAACAGAAGAGCCAAGAATATACAATGCGGGAAGGACAGTCTCTTCAATAAGTGTTGTTGGGAAAACTGGAGAGCTACATGCAAAATAATAAAACTGGACCCTATCTTACACCATACAAAAAAATTAAATCAAAATGAATTAAAGACTTGAATGTAAGACCTGAAACTCTAAAACCTCTAGAAGGAATTATAGGCAGTAAGCTTCTTGATATCAGTCTTGGTGATGACTGTTTAAAAAGCAAAGGCAACAAAAGCAAAAATAAACAGTGGGATTACATCAAACTAAAAAGCATCTGCACAGCAAAGGAAATCATCAACAAACTGAAAAAGCAACCTACAAAATGGGAGAAAATATTTGCAAATCATATATCTGATAAGTGGTTAATATCCAAAATATATAAAGAACTCACATAACTCAACTGCAAAGAAACAATCCAATTAAAAATGGGCAAAATAGCCATTTTTCCCAAGGAACACATACATATTTTCAACAAGCACATGAAACGATGCTTAATATAACCAATCATCAGGGAAGCACAAATGAAAAGCACAATGAAGTATCACCTCATTCCTGTTAAAATGGCTATTATCAAAAAGACAAGAAATAACAAATGTTGGTAAGGATGTGGAGAAAAGGAAACACTTGTGCATTGCTGGTGGGAGTGTAGATTGATGCAGCCACTATGCAACACAGTATGGAGGTTCCTCAAAAAATTAAAAATAGCACTACCATATGATCCAGCAATTCCACTTCTGGGTATTTATCTGAAGGAAATAAAATCACTATCTGAAAAAGATATCTGCACCCTATGTTCACTGTAGCATTATTTAAAAAGCCAAGACAGAAAAATACCCTAAGTGTCCTATGATGGATGAATGGACAAGAAATGTGGTATATATATACGATGGAAAGTTATTCAGCCATGAAAAAGGAAAATTTGCCATTTGTGACCACATTGATGGACATTGAGGGCATTATGCTAAGTGAAGTAAGTTAAACAGAGAAAGACAAATACCATATGATCTCATGTGTGCAACCTAAGAGAAAAAACCAAAAAATCTGAACTCATAGGTACAGAGTGCAAATCCAAGGGGCTGGGAGTTGGCAAAATGGGTAAAGGGGGTAAACGAATACAAAATTCCAGCTATAAAATAAATAAGTCAGAGGAGTTAAGATGGTGGAGGAGTAGGAGGACGTGGAGGTCATCTCTCTCCACGGATGCATCAGGAGTACATCTATAGATGCAACAATTCTCACAGGACACTGGCTGAAAACTAGCAGAAGACCTTGGACACCAGAAAGGACTATAAACATCCCTGCATAACTGGGTAGGACAAAAAAAAAAAAAAAAGGGATAAGGAGGAGAGGAAGCAGGACAGGACCTGAACCCTGGTGTGGGGGAGCTGAAGCAGAGGAGAGATTCCCGAATTTGGGGAAAACCCCTCTCTGAAGGGGAAACACCCTCTCTGGGGACAGAAGGGAAGCATTTGAGGCTGTCGGAAGAGGGTTAAGTGGCCGATCTATCGCAGACGGGACAGAGTGAGAAATACACAGACGGTCCGTACTGCGGCTGTACATGCCCCAGACTGGGACGTGTGTTCACAGGTGTGCAGGGGGCTGGGAGCTGGAGTGTGGAGATTGGAGAACAGGCCCGGAGCAAGAACTGCTGTTGGCTGTGGGAAGATGGACTGAGGGGATGGGAGGGAGGAAACCTGCAGCAGGGGATGCCTACAGAGGAAGACCAGACAGCCGTGGAAGCAGGGCACTATTGCTGAGTCACATGCAGGGGGAGGAACCACTATTGTAGCCTCTCTTTCTCCACATGCCGGTGCCTGCTGACAGACAATACAAGAAGCCATCTCAGGGCAGGCTCTTGTGTGCTGGCTGACGAGCAATAAAAAAAAGCCCCCTCAGGGCTGGCGCTCACACGCTGGCTGCAGGGCAATTTAAAAAAACGCCCTCCCAGGTCCGGCCCTCACGCACCATATGTCAGGCACCAGAAAAGGCCCTCACTAAGGCCATATCTCTTGCACCCCTGGCCGCCAGATTCCCTGCGCATTTGGTGCCAGCAAGGTTGCTGCAATCCAAGCAGTCATACCACCTCTGCACCCAGTCCTCACTGAGGCAGACCCAAGAGCTCCAAGGCAGCCTCAGGACCAGACCCCTGTGGGTGGACCACATGCAGAGGTGGGGATAAAACCAAGCAGAACCCCAGGGATGGGGCGACTAAGGAAGGAGATCAAAAATCTTTCCAGAAGCTGTACAAGCTGCAGATTTAATCCTCACAATACCCTGCATCTATGGAATATCTGAGTAGACAATGTACTCATTTGTGTTCCCACAAATGAAAACAGTCTAGCTCTGGCAGCTGTGGACTTTGGGGGCAAACACATGCAGGAATTGGGCCAGATCAGAGTCTGAGTGGTCCCCACAATGGCCACAACAGGTCCAGAAACCAGCCCAGAGGCAGAGGAGGGGCTCTTGGGGAGGTGGAGGGGGGCTGTGGCTCATAGCATGTGCCAGGACACTTACAACTGAGACCCCAAGGGAAACATAATTATTACTATTAATTTTATTATGTTCTGATTCATTCTGTCATTCGTTCTGGCTTGTTTTTTTTTTTCTTTCGTTTGTTTGTAGTTGTTTTAGTCTTTTTTAAGTCTTTTGGGATCTTCGTGTTTTATAACAAATTTTTTATTTTTATTTTTTTATATCTTTCAATTTTTACTTTGCTTTTCTGTTGTTGTGTTCTTTTCCTTATTTTTTTCTTCTTTTTCTTTAATATATCTTTTTTTAATATATATTTCCATTTCTACTTTGCTCTTCTGTTGTCCTGTGTTTTTTCCCTTTTTATTTTATTTTACTATTATTCTTTTAAATCGTTTTTATTGGTTTGTTCTGTTTCCTTGCTTTATTCTTCAGTTGGCACACTGCTTTGGTTTTGTTTTTAGGTTTTGTATATTTGTTAGTTTTGATCCTAATTATTTGATATCATTTTTGAGTTCTTCAATTTGTCTTGTTGTTCTCTTGCTTTTTTATTTTGTTCTGTTTTTGTTTCTTTTGCATGTGTGTGTGTTTCCTTGTTTCTGTTTGTTTGATTTTGTTTTTACCATTTCTCTGGGGTTTTGTCTTTTATTTTTTTTAAAGTATTTTCTATTTTATTTTTTTATATTTCTCTTTCTACATTGCTTTTCTGTTATGTCTTCTTTCCCCTCTTTTTCTTTCTCTTTTTAAATCATTTTTGTTTGTTTTGTTTCTTTGCTTCATTCTTCAGTTGGCACTCTGCTTTGATTTTGTTTTTCGGTTTTGTGTTTCTGTCAGTTTTCTTTTTAATTGTTTGATTTTGTTCTGGGGTTCTTTGTCTGGTTGTTTTCTTGATTTTTATTTGGTTCCGTTTTTGTTTCTTCTGTGTGTGTGCGTGTTTCCTTGTTTCTGTTTTTGTTTGTTTGATTTTACTTTTTACCATTTTTCTGGGGTTTTGTTAGACTTTTTTTTTTTTTAATCCCCTTTACTGCTGGGATGAGCAACTCTTGGGGTCTTGGTTCCTTGACAGGAAATCGAGCCTGAGGCTCTGGGGTGGGAGCACCGAGTCCAAGATGCTAGACCACTAGAGAATTCCCGGCCCAAGGGAAGGTTAATCACTGAGAGCTCTCACAAAGGCCTCTTCCTGAATCCAAGACCTGACTCCACCCAACTGCCAGCCACTCCCAGTGCTGGACGCCTCACACCAAATGACAAACAAGATAGGAACACAAAACAACCCATCAGCACACAGACTACATAAAGTCATACTAAGCTCACAGACACCCCAAAACACACCACCTGAAATGGCCCTGCTCATCAGAGTGGAGACTGATGGAGTGGAGTGCAGAGTGGAGACTCAGCTCCACCCAACAGAACGCAGGCACCAGTCTCTCCCATCAGGAAGCCTATGCAATCCACTGGACAAACCTCACCACCGAGGGCAGAGAACAGAAGCAAGAGGAACTATGACCCCAATGCCTAGGGAAAGGAGACCTCAAATACTGTAAATTAGACAAAATGAGAAGACAGAGAAATATCTTGCAGGTAAAGGAGCAAGATAAAAAACACAAGACAAAATAAATGAAGAGGAAATAGGCAAACCACCTGCAAAAGAATTCAGAGTATTGATAGTAAAGATGATCCAAAATCTCAGAAATAGAATGGAGAAAATACAAGAAACGTTTAACAGGAACCAAGAAGAACTAAAGAGCAAACAAACAGTAATGAACAACACAATAACTGAAATTAAAAATACTCTAGAAGGAATCAATAGCAGAATAACTGAGGCAGAACAATGGATAAGAGAGCTGAAAGATAGAATGGTGGAAATAACTGCTTCAGAGCAGAATAAAGAAAAAAGAATGAGAAGAATGGAGGACAATATCAGAGACCTCTGTGAAAACATTAAGCACACTGACACTCGAATTATAGGCATCCCAGAAGGATAAGAAAAAAAGAAAGTGTCTGAGAAAATATTTGAAGAGATTATAGTTGAAAACTTCCCCTAACATGGGAAAGAAAATAGTCAATCAAGTCCAGGAAGCTCAAAGAGTCCCATACAGTATAAACCCAAGAAGAAACATGCAGAGACACGTATTTATCAAACTAACAAAAATTAAACACAAAGAAAAAATATTAAAAGCAAGAGAAAAGCAACAAATAACATACAAGGGAATCCCCACAAGGTTATAAACTGACCTTTCAACAGAAACTCTACAGGCCACAAGGGAGTGGCAAGATATACTTAAAGTGATGAAAGGGAAAAACCTACAACCATGATTACTCTATGAAAAAAGAAACTAGTTTACTCTCCAATAACTTCTGCTGGAAAAAACTTTAGTAGAAGAAATATATGCAACTATTTCATATTCTATTAATGAAAACCCTATACCCCATACAATGAGTTGATCAACAAAGTTAATGTCTGGTATTCTAAGAGGGAAGATTTTTGTCTCTACAAATTATGCAAACCATCATTAGAAACTGATTACAGATGTATACTGCTAAACTATTAAACAGTCCAAATAACCTGGATTCATTAATTATTCATAAAAAATGGAGGAAACGTCACTGGGTTCATGAAAATAGTATTTCTATTGGCCCCTGAAAAGGACTTTTGTTATGTTTCACAAAACTATTAATTTTCTTTCTGCAGTATCCTTTGCTTTGGTCCCAATGAAGACACTGAGCCTATGTATACCAAGTAGGGGAAATTGTTCTCAGAAGGTCAAAGCGGTTGTGAGAGATAATTTTTTTGTGCATACCAATAAACAAAAGTGAAACACGTGCATGTTAGAAGCATTGTATATTTAATGTCAAAGAATTTGAATTCAAGTACAAAAATTAACACATGATTTCAACATTAAAAACTGTAACACTTATTACTCAAAGAACTATACAGTGAATATCAAAAACACAAATGGAGCATAACTATAAAAACCTTAAATACATTAACAGCAAAATTATAATGTATTTCTACAACAAACAATTAACTAAAATATTTATAGTTATTTTCAAGGACCACAATGGTAGATTGCTTTTTCTTTAGTACTGCATAAAATCTGCATGTTAATCTTTTTGCCCTTCATTTCTTTCTACATAATAGTTAGATGCTTCTGTTTATATAATTGTTCTAATCGCTAATACAGATAGTGATCCTTGGTAATCAAATCTAGTGTAACCATTGTCTGCAAGTGCTTTAATACTTGAGAAACTCTATTTAGCAAAGTTACAATGAAAACTTCTGGGTTCTACTGACCACTCAGGAATCAGAAGTTATTTAAAATCCCAAAAGTTTAAAAAGAACAGCAGTTTGTTATAACTTTATCAAGAGAAATCACTAAGTAACTTTTTAAACTTAGCATTTTTAAAAGTTTTACAATGGTAGGTTATTCTGAATTGTGACTGATATTTACTATGTTGAAATAAATATATAATTATCATTTTAAAACCAAATGTACAAACCCGATTCTAAAATAAAACAGTATTTTAATTTGCATGTTTTACAAGGAAACTTTCATACTCCTATTTATAATATTTTCTTCAGAAGAATGAGGCTTGATTGGAGATATATAGCCGCTGTCCAACATGGCTGCCATTAGCAAGTGATACTGTTGGTGACAAGGGATAGCCTGGATAAGAATAAGGCCTTGAAGTGTAAGGAAGCAGGCTGGGAGGCCAAGAAGAGAGGGTAGCACTAACAGGGGAAAGACTATTTATTGAGCTGCGACGGAAATTGTAGTCTGTAAATAAATACATAACAATTATGCTTCACATCTTTATGGTTACAAATTTAATTCAAAGAGACAAAGCATTAAAACTATAATCACAGTTTAACATAATGTTCTAACATTCAAAATCCTGATAATCTTATATTGCTGGTAAAGACTGTTTCAGCATTCACTGCACTGCAAATCCTGATAGTTTCATCAGTCAGTATTACGTAAACTTTCACTGACACAATACTTCAGAGATCTTACTAGAATGCATTCTTGGATATCTATTAATTGTTTTGTGTCTTTATGATCACCGAAAAAGAGAACCTCTGATTTCTCTTGCTCTATCCACAAGGAAACTCCTTTTAAATTTGGTACTGACACTAAGGGATTGTCCAAGAAGAAAAGATATAAAACAGTGAATTCATATTTGCTTCTTTTTTGAAACTGTATTAGGTATCAAACCAGCAGACACATTTACCCCTGGACTGCAAAAATTGTCTAATATTTCATTATTTAAATACTAATGTAAACATTTATATAACCCCACAAACCAATTTAACATTAGAATCCTACTGGTACCATAAAACAGTAAAATGAATCATCTTTATAAAATAAACTTCAAGAAACCATTATCAACTTACAGTACAGAAAAATCCAAAAATTAAACCAAATTATTTCTTTAGAAACCAACATTTGAAATACTATTCCACAATAAACATTCATCTTATGTATGAATAATTTCCTGCTTCATTAGTTATAATGTTTATAGATGTGTGTGAGTACTAAAGACCAAATTTGCAAATCCTGTACTTTCCAAAAACTCAACTATGTTCTTTGGTGTAGAGTAAGCCAAGGGTGTGAAAATGACTATGAAGTGATTATTTATAAAAGGTATGGTGTTTCTAAGAACAGAAGAAATTAGGTCATCTAATGCACAGGTAAAGTTTTTTCTATATTTTCCTGGTGCTATAAATGAGGCCTAAAAATGAATATTAACTTAGTATTGTCATAGGACTTAATATTAAGCCAACAGGAACAAGATCAACTGCAGGAGAATAAGCTCAAGCAACATCAGAAAGGACCTAGTTAAGAAAAAAAAAAAAATCAGTTAAATATAGGTTTAATTTCTAGCACTGTAAAACTCTAATTAGAATAATTTTATAACCTTTTTATTTTTATTAATGGTACCATAAGATCAATACAAGCAGTTTGTTCCAAGAAAACATAAATACATTCAAGGCATACAGTTCAAAATATTTTCAGTATTTTGAAACTGGATAAGGAATGACTTTGACACCATTTGCTTTTCTAATATCCCAAAGTAGGATAACTCTAGGCATTAGAGAACTTTTTTTCTTCTCTTCAAGGATCCACTTTGCCTGAAGCGTTATGGCATTGAGTATAAACAAAAACCTTAGTGTTCCTGATAATTCAAATAATTGCTAAAAAAAAAAAGTTCTGATACTCTTCTTCTAAACGTTATCACACAAATACAATAAATTCCTTATTAAGCATGTATATATAACTAGCTCTTTCAAATTTTAACAGTGTGGTACAGACAACATGATTTAGAAGAACAGATCTTTAAATATTTACACTTCTGTATGTGGGGAAATGTAGGTTTCAGAGAAATCACTTTCACTTTGGGTTTATATTCATTCAAGATCTAATGCAGCCTACTCATGAAATGTGGATAAAAAAGAGATCTTCAGGAGATTTCACAAAGAAGATAGACAGACAACTGGCTACTAGCAGAGTGCTTATCAGGTCTGAAAATTTGTATTTCTGATATTCCCCTGATGTAAACCTTCAATTTACAAATACCCTAATGGACTGTTTTATTCTCACATTTTTAAGGAGACTAAATTAAAGTATAGAATTAAAAGTTCACTTTGATAACTTTATTCACAGAGGATAAATCAAGAAAAAAATTTCCCCCTAATACTACAAAGATTAGGAAACGAAAAACTTCAGATGTTTATAAGCATTTCAAAAATATTTTTTTTACAAGTTAAGAATCTAAATATATTCGGGAAAACATCTGGGTGATTAGAAAATATAATACATGTCAAACTTGAGACAATAACTGTGAGATAAACCTAGATGAACCATGCTTTCCCCTAACATACAACTTATATATCACAGACAATAAAAATCAGAAAACATCACTGATTCACAAATTAACAAATGAATTAAAATTCCTAACATATACTTACTTGCCCACCCCTGCTTTTTCTTCCCAATGAACATCCTTAGCTCTTCAATCCCACTGTTTCTGCCTCAGACTGGGATATTACTCCCCTTCCCCCCTCTTCTTAAGGGAACGATACAGAGCCAATTTCAGAATTTAAGTTTTACACTGAGAATTATTCAACTGTCTTAATTAACACTTTTTAAACTGAGGTACAATTTACATACAATAAAATGCATACATCCTATGTGTTCATTTCAATGAGTTCTGAAAACTGTATAAAGCTATGTAACCAACACCCAAAACAAGTTATAAAACATGTCCATCAATCTAGAAGTTCCCGTCATCCATTCCAGTCAAGAGCTCTTTGGAGGCAACCACTTTATGATTTCTATCATTATAGCTTAGTTTTGACTGTTCTTGGACTTCATATAAAATGTATTCTTAAAGTATTTTTTTATGTCTTCTCTCAACATAATTTCTAAGATTCATTCATATTGTATGTAGCAGTAGCTTCCTTTTTATTGTTCAGTAGTATTCCATTGAATGAATATACTACAATTTCTTTATCCACTCACACTCACCTGTTGATAAAGATTTGGGTTGTTTCTAAATTTTGACTATTACAGATAAAGCTGTTATGCACATTCTTATACAAGTCCTTTTGTGGATACATATTTTCATTTCTTTGGGGTAAATAACTAAGAGTAGAATTGCTGGGTGGTAGGTTAGAGATAGATACTGCCGAACAGTGCATTGTGATCATTTTTACACTCACGTCAATAAAATATGAGAGGTCCAGTTGCTCCAAACCCTCACCAACATTTGTTATTGCCAGTGTTTTTAATCATTGCTCTTCCAATGATATGAATGGTATCTCATTTTAGCTTTAATTTGGATTTCCCTTATGACTAATAACGTGTTCAGTGACCACTTGAACATCTTCTTTAGTAAAGTATCTGTTCAAGCCTTTTGATCATTCTTATTGGTTTTGCCTTTTTACCACTGAGATCAATAAAATTTTTGACTAATTAGATTCTTTAAATCAAAATATTAAATAGCAATAGGTTGAGTCCTCGGAAGTCTCTAATTCAAACCACCTCTTTCACTGAAGAATATTACAGACAAAAGATGGTTGATTAAGTGACTGTTCCATATTCCCACAGTTAAATGGAGAAAAAAACAAATTAAAAATTAGGCTTCCCAGTTCCTAGGAAAGTATTATTTCCACTTGATCAAGCATTTTACTCCGGCAATCTTCTCAAAACTGGGTTGAGAGAAAGCGTTTCAAAAGGTTGTTGTGCGTAGGGGGAGAGAAATAAAGTAGAGGGTGCTCTAAGCTACCTGGCTTCTGCTTGAGCCTGCCCACGCCCACACTTCCCACTTAAATTCACACAGCTCTGCATTCCCTTGCTTTATATGCTGAACTTTTATGTAACACTTCATTTGAAGAAAAGGCCCTTTTAACGCTTTAATATAATTATTAGAGATAACATTTTGATCAAATCCTCTAAAATTTCATATTTATATGTTGAATGGACACATTTTTACAGAATAACTTTGACCTATATTAAGACTAGTAAATAGGCTTAACCTTAAGTGCCAATTCGAATCAAGCAGTAATCGCTAAAAGGACCCTGGATTCCAAGGGATTCTGAAGCTGTGTCTGGAATGAGCAAGAAAGTGAGTAGTAACTGTAGCGCCACATCTGACATGGGCACAAGAGCAGAGCCTGGCAGCACATTCATCATCTGCTTGCCAGTCCCGCCTCTACAGCGATTATAATTTGGTCTCCTACCTTTCTCTGTCCAGCACAAGAGATGAATACCACCAATATGTTCCTCAGTGAAAACTAAGCAATAGATATATACTGATTTACTCTCTTCTTGTGTGTCCCTTTTTTGTTTCTAATTCTCTTACACCTCTTGACCGAACATCACAGATCCTCTAGCTGCTTTTGTTTCATATGAAGAGGGGGAAACCCTTAATAGAGACCTTAAAGTGAGTTCAGTTGAAACCATTTTCTCATACTAATCTTTTTCTTTTAGTTTGTTTCTGACCATATATTCTTTAAACTAATTTTCCATTAGAAAGTAAATTCTTCATAATTGGTTTTTTTCTTTTCCTTGTTAGCTCTGAGTTCTACCTTCACCACCCACCCCCTCTCTTTTTGATGCACCTTTTTAAAGTGTACAATTCAGTGGTTTTTAGTATATTCACAAAGTTGTGCAACCAAACTCCACTATCCAGAAATTTTCATCACCCTCAACAGAAACTCTGTACTTACTAGCAGTCGCCCCCCATTCCCTCTCCACCAGACCCAGCAACCACTAATTTTTCTGTTTCTATAGATTTGCCTATTCTGGATTTTTCATATAAGTGGAATCATATAATTTATGTGGTCTTTTTTAACTGGCTTCTTAGCATAATATTTTCAAGGTTCATCCGTGTAGTATGTATCAGAACTTCATTCCTTTTTATAACCACTGTCTGGAGATACTGCATTTTGTTTATCTATTCATTAGTCAATGGACATCCAGGTTGCTTCCACCTTTTGGCCATTAGGAATAATGCTGCTAAGGAATAATATGCACAAGAATTTGTGTGGACATATGTCTTCAATTCTCTTGAGTAAATAACTAGGAATGGAATTGCTGGGTCATATGGTAAACTCTACGTTTAACTTTCTGAGGTATTGCCAAATATTTTCCAAGGCAGCTGTACCATTTTAACACTTCCAACAGCAATGTATAAGGTTTGAAGCACCTGATATTTTAACCTATGAAATACATTTCCCACCTTAATACATATTTTAAGTATTTCTTTAGATTTCTATGAGATCTTTATAAAAATTTTGGAAAAAATTTCATTTTACCATTTTATTATTTCAATTTCTAACATTCCAAGAGTCATAACTATAACTCAATAACTTTCTTTTACTGAACCACTGAATTTCATCTGCAAAACAAGTTTTTGGTAACAGTATTTATTATACATATCCAGAATATAAAATACAGCTGGGTTCAAACACAGAGATTTACAAAAATCATCTGTATTAGAATATTATTAACATTTATCATTTATTATTTTGTACTTTCTCCCAGTACTGAAGACCAAGAGCTAACTATAAGGCAGAGGAAAGAATTTTCAGTATTGGTACTTATTAAGCAACTTATAACCTATGAAATATTTAAAAATCATTAACTATAAATTTTTAAGTGATACTTTTGGCTGGAATACACTAGTATTATCAAATTTACTGGCATTTTTACTTCATTTACTTTCCCTACTTCAATTTTTAAAAAGTATTTTTATTGTCTACTTAATTTTTCCTATCAGGTGACTGACAGCAAAGGGCAAAAAGTAGATGGGCAATGACCAACATTTTTTCTAAGACTAGGCCCACAGGGTAACTCAGGCCACTATTTCTGTTTTAAGATGATTTATAGGAGGGTTTGAGTATGATAATCTTAGCAACAGGTGGCTGGATAAGAAAATTATTGTCTATAACTGTTTCCTTATAAGGTTCTAGTTAATTAGTTCTCTGATTTTACTAGATGATTATATTTTTCAGATTCAATTTTGGGGGAAAAATCATCTATTTCTGTTTTCAACTAAATTAGTTTTTTAATTTACAATGTATTTTCCCATATAATTTTGAAAGAGTGATTTGGATTTTAAATTCTTACTCTGAAACTTCAATATTGTATAACAATCATAAACATATACTTTGTCAGATATCAGTACTTTTATTTTTAAGAAATTACAGCCATTTCATTCTAAATTATCTCTAAAGATTATAATTTAAACTTCAAAAACAGGGGTTTGAAATCCTAGAAAATGCAAACTAATGTCACTATAGTGACAGCAATCAGTTCAGTGGTTGCCTAGGAAAGAGAGTAGGAGGAATGGATTATAGTAGAGGTGATAGAAATGTTTATTTTCTTGATTTTGGTGTCATTTCACAGACTTATACATAAAGCAAAACTGACCAAAGTGTACACTTTAAATATGTGCATTTTATTGTATTTCAATTATACCTCAAAAAAGTTATAAAGAAATCCCAAGTGTTTCTCTAGGTTAGTTTAAATGTTTCTCAAACTACATCCCACACAATTCAAGTACCTTGTCAAAACAAGAATCCCTTAGGCCAAAAAACATTGGGAAAATTTTAGGAAAGATGGGTTTAACAGCTAAACAAATTGCTACTGCAATTATTCAGGATGCTAACATGCATTATGATTTCCAAGGGGAGTATACATAGTACATGGTTCTTCCCAAACTTGACCATAGAAACAGTTATTTCACTCAACAACTTGGCAAATCAGTTTGGGAAGAACTTTTAATAGGGATACTATATAATGGGAAAACATTAAAAACAAATCAGAAAAATTCTTAAAACACATTAAACACAGCAATTACAAACTCAAATGCCTTCAGAGTCCAAGATGTAACAAACAAAAGAAGAACTCAAAAAGGAACAGATATAAAACAAATGCTGTCCAGCTATTTGTACTGAAATGAAACCCAGCTGCTTTCCTTTCAAAAAACTGAAGAGACCAAACAAATCATATCAAGAGCTTCCAGTTTGCTACTTTTGTATTAAGAGATTGAATTAACATCAAATTCCTTTCCATGCTAGTTTCTATACCATTTTGGAAAAAGAGGAATAAAAGAGCAGCCTATGAGAGGGAAAATTATGATCCAAGCTATAGCAAACTAGGATTGTAACCTACTCAAGAACATATGGATTACTACCCAGGGAACTACAACATTCTTTTTGCCTCTACATGTAAAAAGGAGTTTGGATAGTAATAATCTTTACTCAAACTTATTATAAACTACCTTTAGCTTCCTACTAAAACTTATCCTTCTCAGTACCATGTTGGAAAAACTAAACAGTGAATCCTAATAAACATAACTTTTATTCTAAATTGTATCAATAATAATTTTGGTTTAGTAAGTTTGAAAAAACTAGAGTTCCATTTTCAAATAAGTTTGAGAAATTCTGGGTAATCTACTTTATAATACACTCATTCCAACTACATCCACCTTAATACTGTTTGCCATCCTGGTGGTTCACAATGTACACACTAGCATGTTAAAAGTTTTCAGAAGACCTGAAATATAGAAGTCAGTTTAACTCTTTAAAACTTTGCTTAATGCATCTATAATTAACAAAACTATAATAATTAAACATTTTCACAAGGTTTCACTGAAAAATTTTAACTATTTCTTCTTAAAACCATAAGAAGAATAATTTATAACTGGCTTTCTGGAAACTAAATATATCACTTAATATTCCTAAGAGACTTTTTCTTACCTGTTTATTTTCTCCAAATTCTTCTACATAAGTCCAGGCTGAAGAGACTGTGTTCCCTGTCTGTAAGCAGTGAAGACAGAAAAGAATTGAGTCTTTAGATTGATGTTACCCCTTATCTTGGAAGTGCATGGAATCCTTGATAACTTTAGGTTAAAAGTATTTGATCAGTAAATATGAAAATAAATTTAGAGGAAAAGAAAAAAGTGATAGTTATTTCTGAAGTTCTACAAAGATGAACAAAGAGAACAGTATTTTGATTTTGGAATGAAAATTATGAGTTAATACATTAACAGAAAAAACATATCTTTCTATACAAATTAAGTCCTTATTAGTTGGTTTCTCCAAGAAGTACTACTCTACCAATAAAATAAGAAAAGGATTTTAAAAACAACTGAGATTGCCCAATTTTTGATAAGCGGATAGCCAAAGAATCTAAGTGAATTTGAAAAATATCAATATCCTTTCTTTCCATCTTAAAAAGAAATAAATGGCCAAAATAATACCATAAAAAATATCTGGGTTATTAACAGCTAAACTTTAGAAGCCTAGTTTAGCCATATATAGTACAACTCTGGACATCCATCCATTTTGGTGGATCTCTCTTCATAGGAATGTATATCCAAAGCTATGCTAAGAAACTGCATTAGAGTATGAACAAATGAAAAATGTTTGATGATCCACATAAAACTATAGATTTTTAAATACCCATCTTGAAGGTAACTCAGCAGAAAAAACAGTCACAGTATTTTCTGAGTTTTACATAATGAAATAGGTAATTTAATCAACCCCCCACCCAGTGAGAACTATAACACCTAGACAATTATTAAAAGCAAAACTACCTAGATGAAAGCACTGAGAATGGCCAAGACTGAAGAATTGTGGGACTGTGATCTTAGACAAGAAACCCAAAGAGGTGCGCACGTCTTCTGGAGGTGTGTTTTGCCTAGGAGGATTGGCCAATTCTAAAGAATCTGAAAGGCAAGGGAAGATGGCAAGAGACAGACAAATTTCTGAGGACAAGAGGACAAAAACTGGAACTGAGGAGCTACTGATGAGGCAAGTCTGGAACCGTGAATAAAACTGAACCAGAAGTAGACCAACTTTAATGATGACTAAATTCAAATCTTCTCAATCCCTGCCTGGATTAAGACAATGTGGGATTGCCAGTCCTTTGGTCACCTTTCTGAAGCAAAAATAAATCCTCTCTGAATAAAGTTAACAGCACGTTCACTTTTTTCATATACAATATCTGGAATTCAATCGAAAAGAACCAATCAAATAAAGAGATACAATGTGACCTAAAAGCACAAGAAACAAAAGTCAACAGTAACAGATCTACAGGAAATGTAGATAAAGTTTTCAGAACTAGATATTAAAATAATTATGACTAATATACTCAAGGAAATAAAAAACAAACCTGAAAATTTTGGAGGGAAAGTGTAAATCATAAAAAAATGTCAAATGAAATTTTAGAACTGAGAAATAAATTCAAATAATGGTTTTATTATGCTAGACACAGATGAAAAAAAGAATTCATGAACCAAAAGATAGGTCTGAAGAAAATACAAAAAACTAAACATACAAAAGAATGGAAAAGAACAGAAAGAACATAGTAGATAAATGGGATACAGTAAAATGGTCTAAGAAATGTATAACTGGAAGAAATGTATAACTGGAAGAATAGAAAGGATAGACAAAATGGGACAAAAGCAATACATGAAAAGAGAATCACTTAGAACTTTCTAAAACAAGTGAAAAACACTGATCCACAGATTTTAGAAGTGGTGAAAGTGCCATTTAAGATAAAAACTAAGAAAGCTACACGTAAGTCTATCACAGTAACACTTGTGAAAATCACAAGAGAAAATATTAAAGTAGCTGGGGGGGTGGGGAGGTTTACAATAAAGGAGTAATAAGCAAATTATAGCTGACTTCTCAACAGAAACAACAGAAGCCAGAAGACAGTGAGTGGAATTAATAAGCTCAGAGAATTAAAGGAAAGTAACTGCTGATCTAGTAAAAAATACCCTTTCAAAAGGCAGGTGAATTAAAGACATATTCAGGCAAACAAAACTGAGGTAACCTGTCATAGGTATATTCATACCAAAGAAAACACAAATGAAATGTTCTTTGAGCAGAATAAAGAAATAATCATAGTTGACACATAGGAGGAAATAAAGAGCAAAGGAAATGATATATAAATGGTAAATGAATACTAATCTATATTAACACTATTATAATTTGGTAGGTGGGGAGTTAAAACATATAAGTTAAAGACATACAGAAATATCAAGACACTACACAAAACTGGAAGAGAAAATTTTAAAAGTTAAGAGTGTACTAAGGTCCTTGCATTGTCTGGAATGGAATAAAAGCAGTAATTAATATTAGATTTCAGTGAGTTAAGAATACATGTTGGAGACTACAGGGTAATAACTAAAAGGATAATAAAGACTCTATGACTAATACAGCTAAAAGAAGAAGAGAGA
Source organism: Stenella coeruleoalba (assembly GCF_951394435.1). NCBI lineage: Eukaryota > Metazoa > Chordata > Mammalia > Artiodactyla > Delphinidae > Stenella > Stenella coeruleoalba. The sequence goes on from NC_137149.1 coordinate 116,680,062, forward strand.
AAAGGGCAAATAAATAATCCATCAAAAGAAGGCAAGAAAGGAGAAAAGGGAAATAGAATAGGGACACAGAACAAGGAATAGAAAGCAAATGGCAAGACAACAGACTTAATTCTAAGCATTTCAATAAGTATATTCAGTTCAAGCTGAGCAAACTCAAAACACAGACTTTCAACAAAAACAAACTTCAGCGACAACAACAACAAAACCTAACCATATATTGGGCTCATCTTAAGACTAAGATTCAGGGAAAGTAAAAGTTAAAATATAGAAAAAAATACACATGCAACCCTAATCAAAAGAAAGCTTGTAAGGCTATGCTAATATCAGAAAACGTATTCTTTAAGGCAGGGATGCGTGATAGAGACAGAATGACACAGTATAATAATAAAAGGTACACTTCACCAGAAAAATATAACAATTCTAGATTTCTATGCACCTAATACACAACCTCAAAATATAAAAAGCAAAAACTGACAGAAACAAAAGGAGGAAAAGATAAATTTGTAGTCATAGTAGGTGATTTTCATGACCCTCTCATAGTAATAGAATAAGCAGGCCAAAAAAACATGAAAGATAAATAAATTTATACATATAATTAGTAAACTTGGCCTAATTTATGAGTTGAACTGTGTGCCCAAAAAAGAAACATTGAAGTCCTAACCCCTAGTACCTCAGAATGTGACCTTATTTGGAAATAGGGTAACTGCAAATGTAATTAGTTAAGATGAGGTCATACTGGAGTAGGGTGGACCCTTAATCTACTATGATTGATAACCTTATAGGAATAGAGAAACACAGAGAGGAGAATGCCACGTAAAGACACAGGGACACACAGGGAGAAAATAACCATATCCAACACAGGCAGAGATTGGAGTAATACATCTATAAGCCAATGAACTAAAGGACTACTGGCAAACACTGGAAGCTAAAAGTGGCAAGGAAATTCTCCCCTACCAGCTTCAGAGGGAACATGGCCCCAACAACACCTTGATTTCTGATTTCTAGCCTCCAGAACTGTTGGAGAATAAATTTCTGTTGCTGAAGCCATCCAGATTGTGGTACTTTGTCACAGCAACCCTAGCAAACTAATACACAGCAATTAACAACTGGAAACACATTCTTTTTAAGCAGGCATGAAATATTTACTTTAATTGGTCATTAAAAAACAAAAGACAAAGGACTGAAATGATACATAATATACTTTCCAATCATAGTAAAATAAAAACAATATAACTAAAAAACGTCATATGTTTAGAAATTTATACTCGTGAAAGGAAATCAAAATATTTTCAAAAAGATGATGATAAAAATAAAGTACATCAAAACATATGTGATGCAGCTATAACCACACTTAAAAGGTCAATTTGTAGCCTGGAAATGCATACAGTGTAATAAAAGAAAGGCTGAAAACTCTAAACTAAGATGGCTTCTTAAATGATATTCCACATATCCAAAAAATAAACAACACCAATCTTAAACAAACTCTCCCACAGAATGGTAAAAGAGAAAAAACTTCCTAATGTTTTTATGAGGAAAATTATGGGCCAATCTTATGAATGAACATAGATACAAAATCCTAAAGAAAGTATCAAAAATCAAATTCATCAATACATAAAAAGGATAATGTACCATGACCAAACTGGGTTTATTTCAGAAATGCAAGACTGATGTCACATTCAAACATCAATCAATGCAGTTCACCACATTAAAAGAATAATAGACAAAATGATATAGTTATCTAAATAGATACAGAAAAAATTCATCACCCATTTGTGATAAAATCTCTTAACAAACTAGGAAGGGACTTGAAGGGACTATTCTTACTGTGATACAGGGCTTCTATAATAAAAACCACAGCAAACATCATACCTTAATGGAGAAATATTGAAAGTATACAAGGATGCCTTCTATCATTATTTGTATTCAAGACTGGACAAGTGGTTCTAGCCAGTGCAATAAGGCAAGAGAAAAAAGAAAAGTATAAGGATAGAAAGGAAGGCAAAATTTCTCATTATTTGCAATTGACATGACTGTGTATACAGAAACATTTTAAATAATGTAGAGCCAAAACAAACCATTATACTCAAATGTTTTATTCAATACATAAAAAATAAATTGTGTTTATATAAACAGGAACAATCAGAAATAGAAAAGGCCCCTTTTACAACGGCATTGCAAAACATTAAATACCTAGGAATAAATCTAATAAAAAATGTAGGAGATATTTAAACAAATATTTATGTTTAGAGAAATTAAAGAAAGTCTAAATAAATGGATAGATCTATAATTTTCATGGATCAGAAGGCCCAATACTATGAAAATGTCATTTCTTCACAAATTGAGCCACAGGTTCAATTCAATTCCAATCAAATTCCCAGTAGGATTTTTTTGGTAAAAATTTATAATCTGATTCTAAAATTCATGTGGAAATATAAGGGCTGTGATGAGTCAAGATAATTATGGAGAAAAAAGTTGGGAAGATATTCTCTACCAAATATTAAGATTTTCATAATTAACACACTGTAATAAAATCAATCAGTGGAAGAGAATACAGAATGTATAGTAAGACATATATATATGTATGTGTATATAAATATGTGTATGTGTGTACACACACATACATACAATACATACTTCACAACCTCACTAAATTTGAAAGATAAAAAAAAAGTTTCCAGAAGATAATACAGGAGACTATTTTATCACTTCAAGGTAAGCAAAGATTTCTTAAGCAGGGTACAAACAGCACTAGCTTTAAAGACTGATAAATTGAACCACACTAAAATTAAGAACTTCTGTTATTTTCAAAGAGTATCATGAAGAGAGTAAAAGGTAAGCCACAAGTGGAAGAAGGTATCTGTTAAAGTATTATCGCCAACAAAGGGCTTGTATCTTAAGTAATAAAGAAAAAAAACAGATGACCCAGTACAATAAAGGGACAAGAGACTTAAATCAAGAGGCACTTCATCAAGAGGATATCTTAATGCCCTATAACCCTATTAAAAGATGCTCACTAATATTACTAAATAGTGATATAGAAGTTATAATCTCAACGAGACAGCAATATATACTAACCAGAATATTCAATATTAAAAGACTGATAATACCCAAGGTATTGACAGGGATATGTATGGAACAACTGAAACCCATGTGCTGCTAATAAAGTGTAAATTGGTATAATCACTTTGGAAAACTGTTTGGCATTATCTACTCAAGTTTTAAAACTATGACCTACCACTTTCACTCCTATGTATTCAACAGAAATACATGCAAGAACACCATGTACAAAAATCCTCACAGCATCATTCTCTCAAACAGCCCAAACTGAAAGCACTCAAATTTCTAACAGAAACAGCAAATAAATTCTATGATTTCGACTGAATCCTTACATTGATGAGAGTGAATGAACAGTACTGCTACATGCAACAACATGGGCCAATCTCATAAACATAATGTCAAAATAAGCCAGACAAAAGTTTACAAAATTTTGTACAAATTTCAACAACAGAAGTAGTCAGAAGACTGGTTTCCTTGGGAACAGAGAGAGTAATATCTGAGTGGGGGTACAAAGGAGGCTTCTAGGGTATTGATTGATATTTTATATCTTCACCTAGTGGTTACACTGATGTGGTCCCTCTGTGGCAATTCACAAAGTTTTCAGTTATGAATTGTGCACTTTTCTGTTTGTATGTAATGTAATAAATTATAAAAAGGAGGAATTAGCACATACACATGAGAAGCTGATCATTTATAATTATAAAAAATTAAACCACTTAATAAAGTTACTATCAATACAGAATAAGATATAAAAGAAAAATGATTCAAAGTAACTTTAAAAAACTATAATGGTGATTGATTTTCAGTAGAGATGCTAAATGGAATTACTATTAAATATGGAACAAGTCTTCCTTCCAAAATGCCTTCACAGGTTACCACCTGGACCTGGGGTTTTAAGAATTAGTTTTCTGTTAATCTTTAAGTTGAATGAAATCAAGTTCAACAGGAAAAAAATGCTGGGTTCAATTACTGATATAGGACAATTACATTTCTGTTAATAAATATACAGAAGAGATGGTGAAAACCTATCAGCAGAACCTCAGTTTAATATCAAACACAAGGTTACTACTGGTGCTTTAGTCCAGTTTAATTTGCCATTTATTAGTGTTGTTCCTTTAAAAAAAGACATATATTCCGATAAATTATTTTGAATGAGATTATTCAGTAATCAAGATACAGGAAGAGGCCAGGAAAAGAAAAGGTATATTGAAAGTCAAGAATAAGAATAGGATACATTAAACTTCAAAGGTCAGAGACAGGATCTTGTTTTCTGAAAACTGAAATCATTGGATATGTTATTTTACTCTTCTGCTATGTAGGAATAAGAGCCAAAAGAATGATAAACTATGTATAATTTCCACTAATTAGGATTCTAATTTTCATTATACTCATGAAGACACGACACTGTAGAACTATGACTTGTTCTGTAAAGATGTGATGAAAAGTTTTAAAAGTCACTTAAAACTAAATGTTACAAGTATATTCTGTATCTTTGAAGATTTTACTGGTTTCAGTTTGAAGAAGATTTCCATATACATTTTATAGTAAATGGTATGAAGATGAAAAGCTGTTTTTCAGACTCTCGGATGTGTCATACTGCTATTTCTTCTTCTGAAAATAGAAAATGACTAAATGCACAGGATTCCAGTATATTCCAAATAAGACTGCTATATCAGCATCCTGAATTTTCAGGGCTTTTCCTGCCTTTAGGAAACTAAACTGAAACAACTCCATCGCCTAGGTCTATACCTGTGTAGAAGAATGAAGAAATGCAATGCTAATATAAACTAAGTTTAGAAATAATACACAATAAGCTATTGCCAATTATTTTCCACTTGTGAAGTCCTAACAAATGGCACTAAATAGAACTGTAGATTACATAATGAACTTACAAAGCTATCATAATGTTCATTAAAATAATAATATTGTACGTAATACAATCCATTATATTCTACACTACATTTTGTTGACAGAGATAAAAACATGAAGTTTTTCTCAGATAATTTAAAAGCAACTACTACAACCATACTCTCCTGTTCTTCCAATATCCAAATTTCATTCATATATATACATACAGACACACACAATACATATCTATATATTCAATATAAAATAACCCACGACTCAGTCTATATTTCAAAGGTTTCACTATTTTAAAACACTTTATCAGTCTTCTAAAAATTATTTACTGTTCATTTCTACTTCAGTGAAATATACATATATATCATCCTGTTAAACACCATTCATAATCTGATTGTGTGTCTGCACCTACCAACTCTATATCTCAGAAATTTCTTTTTTAATCCTTTCTTCTTTCTGCTCAAAGCACTGCCAAACTTTATCTTTCCTCGGAATTTTATCTTTTAATCTTACAGAATGTAGATCACTTTCAATTATTTGAAAAGCACCACATGCTGAGTATTAAAGGAGGAGATAGTACTGACCTATAATAAATGAAGGACATAAAAACAACAATTTAAAAAAATATATGTACAAAGTCCCCTGGCTTTATAATCCTAATGGATCAAAACTTTATAATAGTAAATAAACAGTAATATAAAAATTACTAAACTGTTGAGTAATATTATAAAGAACAAATCATTCTCAGTTACAATGTCCAAGAAAAGCTTTGTATAACAGATAAAGCAGATAAAAGTAGAATAATATTCCAAGCAGAGTAAGCAGCACTAGGAAAAGCTTGGAAACACCAATGAGCATGGCAAGTTCAGATAATCAAAGCAAGAGGTATTATCTATGGTTAGGTAAGATGGGGCCAAACAACAGAGCATCCTGAACAGGAGAATGTGGAGTTCAGAGGACTTTATTACATTACAATGGCAAGCCACTGTAGGTTCCTGAGCAAGGAAATAATGATGAAAAAGAATAATCAGACCTAACTGGAGTGATAAATTATGTTGCTGAATTACAAAATGAGACGTTTGGAGTATAATCACAAAGCAAAATGAGAATACCAAGCAACAAGAGACCATGAAATAGACGTAGACAAACTTTGCCTATTTGAAATTCTGCCTAGCATCTAATGGAGGAAAAAAACACATATCTTCTGCCACCTTGACACATATACCATCAGCTGGCAATGCTTATCCTAGAGTAAACTTAAAAATCTCAAAGCTACAATGTAAACAAGCTATGTTCACAAGATCTTTGTAGCTCAGAATGATTCTTCCAGGATTCAGAAAGATGTCCTAGGTCCACACTACATGGAGTGGTCTGGTATATGGGTTTGTTGGACTAGTAGAAATAAAATTGTCTCTGAAAAGGAGATAAAGTATGAAACAAAAGCCCATTACACTATATTTTAAGTTTTAGAAGAATAACTTGCCAATAATATTCCATGAGTTCACAGCCTGTTATCAAAAGTTTAACATTAGACATTAGTTTTTCACTGGGATCATGTGAAGTTAACAAAGAACAGCAGTTAAGAGCACAGCCTCTTAGCCAACTGGGGGATCCTGGGCAAATTATTCAATCTACTGAAGCCTTGGTTTCTTCATTTGTTAGAAAAAAGAAAGTGAAGACATTAAAATAATATCTATAGTACCTCAAAGAATTGACAGAATAATGTAGTATCATGTAAAGGCATTAAGCACAGTACCTAACATACAGTAAGTGCTCAAAGAAGCTTAACTATTATTATTACTAATAAAATTCATTATTATAAATAATTGGAAAAATCTGTTGTCTTGGATTTGTTTTCTAAGTATTATTCTTCGATACTTATATAGCATATTTCAATATAAAAGGTACTGCTGTAGGCCCTTTACAATTTTAACTCACTTAATATATTTAATTACCCTATGAGATAAATACTGTTAACATTCAGATGAGGAAACTGAAGTACTGACAGGTTAAAGTAACTTTTCCAAGTAGGTAATGAAGCTGGGATGTGAATCCAGGAAATCTGGCTCTGAATGCCATGCTCTTTTATTCAATGTGGCCTGTATGCTATACTAAATTTAAAGTACTGAACTTCCTTTTGCTGTAATTCTTTCTAAAATGCAATGTACTATTTCCTGACCCTCTCATCTCAGATTAGGTCAGATCATGCAATTATGTTTTCTCATAACACCCCATACTTCTTTAGAGTGTTTATCAGAACATGTAACTGAATAACTGTCTCCTTCAATACAATGTAAACTCTATGAAGGCAGCAACCGTGTCTGATTCACTACAGTGATCCTCAGGACTTCATATAAAGCACAGTGTTCAATATATATTTGTTGCATGAACATATATATTAACAAGGATTAACCATCAGCCAGCTAATAAACTGCAAATGAAAATAATTAAGCCTACAGGACTGAATAATAACAAAAACTGAATAAAAACAAAACAATAATAACAAAAACATATGATAAGAATAAGGATTCTAAAACTTTCTTAAATCGAAGTGTGAAAAAGGGCAAATTTTTCAGAGGGCATCAAAATAGCAAGGCTAATACACTCCACGTGGTGTTAAAGTAGATAATTCTGAGTTAAAATAGTCTAGTAAAGAATCTTGCTTTGCCTCCATACATTTACTTAACACTGTAAACAGGTTTAAGAGGCGCAAACTACTAAGTATAAAACAAAGTGTAATGTACACTTAAAAAAAGTGTAATGTATAGTACAGGGAATATAGTAGCATTTTATATCAGTTTAGCATGGAGTATAATCTATAAAAATATCAAATTACTATGCTGTACACCTGAAACTAATATTGTAAGTCAACTATACTTCAATTACAAAATTAAAATTTTAAAATAAATGTTAAAAAAGTAAAGTTTTTTTTCCTTTTGTACAGAGCTTTTAGTAGTTTAAAAGCTTACATGGTTCTGCATTATATTCAATCATAATCTACCTCCTTGAAAATTTCCTCTATTAGACTTAATTCCAACCCCTGGAGCTTCATATTGAAGTCTCTCTTCTATGTGACAGCTCTTCAAGCTGTTGAAGACAGCAATCATATTCCACCGTAAATACTGCATTAATATTTACAGACTAAACAGATCTACATATTTCAGTTGTTCACTGTCCCAACTTCTTATTACAGAGTTTCTAAGTCTTCCTTAGTTGCCAATGTTTAATTAAATGCTGGTGCCCAAAAGCAAACAAAACATTCCAGATATAGGCTGAGCAGAATAAAATTATTTGGTCTGAATACTACATAACTTTCCAGTTTTGCCTTGAGTTACAGTTGACCCTTGAACAATGCAGAGGTTGGGTGCTGAGCCTCTGAGCAGTTGAAAATTCGCATATAACTTATAGTCAGCCCGCCACATCTGCAGATTCAACCAACCTTGGATCTCGTACTACTGAAAAAACTCCACATATAAGTAGACCAGCACAATTCAAACCCATATTGTTTCCAGGGTATGTATGTTAATCTGACAATCTCTAGAGTAGAATGACTCATTGTGGTTTTGACAAAATAATTCAGGTTTTTACTATTGGTTGGTTGGCTGACTTTCATTCTTTGTCACCTTATTTTTTTAATTATAAAAGTATGTTATACAAACAGAGGAATGTATAAAATATAGATGTACAGTCAACATAATTTTAAAAATAAAACATGCACTCACCACTCAGGTGTAGAAACAGAAGATTATCAATACCTTAGAAGTCTCTCTTATATCCTTTCCAACTTCTCCTTTTAGTCCTTAAAGTAATCATGATCCTAATTTTTAAGTGTTAACCATTCTCTTGCTTTCCTTTATAGTTTTGTCATATATTCCTTCATCCCTAAACAATATATTGTTTAGTTTTGCTTGGCTTTATTTTCCTACTCATAATTTCGCATTGCCTCAATTCCTTCAATGTAAGATTTGAATCTTTTCGTATTTTATTTATTTTTAATAAGCCACCTCATATCTTTCAGGGAGTGAAGCAGGGACTACAGTGGATAGCCCATCACATGTAAAAAAAAAAAAAAGAGAAAGGTAAGATTAATATTCTGCTTAGGTCAGCCTGCCCCATCGATATGAGACAATGCTATCTCTCCCCAAAAAGAAACTGAGCTGAGGGGAAGTTGAACATCTTTCAATCTTTCTCCTAACCTGGATTTTATAATAGGGCTTTAGAATGTATGTAAATTCCCTGAATTAATGAACTACATCTTTAAAGAGCATCCCAGGATAAATATAATTAAATAAATGAGGCAACATTTGAATTATTTAGTTTCAATTTATTCATACCTCATATGTAAACATAAATATTTGCTAGTTGACTATAGAAAATTTTCTTCTCATATAAAAACTTTAAAAATAGAACATCAGACTAAAAGAACTGAAAATAATCATTACTGCCTAAAAATTCAGATAAAATCTCAAGGCAATGAAATTTGCCTTATTTACCAATTTAAATCAAAGACTGGCTGATATCAGTCTACTTGCCAAAGCCTCAGACGACTGATGGAAAAAGGTTGTTCATCCTCCTTCCCAAGTCATGTTCAGTAACATGCCACTCCCTGCTTGTGGCATAAACCACAATAAATAAAAATAAATAAGCAAGTAAATAAAGTGCAAATATTTTTAAAAATCAGGAAAAGTGAGGTTTAAAAAGGACACTGGTGCATAAATGAGAAATAGATGATTGTAAAAAAGAGCAGATATCCTAGAGAGTCACAGATATCCTAAACGCATTTCAATACAAGCACTTAAAAATCTCAAGTCAGTAAATCATAGACTTAAAGAAATAAAGAGGGAAAAACAAACACAGCTATCTCATCATATTTGTAAATCCCCCTCAGAAGCCAAAAGAGTGCTTTCACAGGGTAAGTAATCCTATTTTTGCTCAGTATCTCCTCTTTCCCTCTAGTTCTTAAGAGAAAAGAAATTAACTTTCCAACGATTTGATATCTTCATTATTCCTACACTTGATATATCTAAATTTTACACCTAGGAATCCCTCAAGGAAACTTGATTTGTGATCTCTCAAAGAAATATATGTAGACACCTAATACACACAAGTGAGACATTTAAATGAGTAAACATTTCTCTGTTTGAATTATTTTGCTTTTGGTAAAAATTATAACTTTATAGTGCAGAATACAATTTTAAACCTGTTTTTCAAAGAATCATAATGGCTCACTTGGAACCTTTTAAATTCTGTGCCCCAAATTATCCAATACAGGTATCCCCCACTTTTCAAAAGTTCACTTTACACCATACATTAGTATCTGTTTTTGCTAACCAAAAGAAATCCAAAGAGGATTTTCCCTTCTATGAAAAAAGGCAAAAAGCAAAAATAGCGTTCAGGGTTTGTTTTGTAGCAATTTCGTTATAAAGGCAGCATGCAGCCTGAACACCCAGACTGGTATGGCCAAGATCCTTCCCCCAGAACTACATCAGTGCCTCAACATCAAGCCATCATAGCTTTGAACTGTGTCTGTGAGCGTTTGTGCTTTACCTTGATTTATTTTGTCCATCTGTTAGCAAGATGTGTCCTAAGGTAACTGCTTCTTCGCTTTATTGCCATTTCAGCCTACAAAATGTTTCACAGGAATGCTCTAACTTGGATAGTGGGGGGAAATTGCACTTTCACAAATCTGTAACTACATATTTGGTCACCTTTGGACCAAAAATTGACATAGCAGCAGAAGAAAAAGAAGCCATAGACACATATGGCACATCTGCTGTAAATCTGTTTACCCCCTAATCTGGCCAGTAAACAAGCAGACTGGAACATGTATGTTGAAACAAAGGTAACAAGAAAAAAATTAATTTCATGGGCTTGTAGTCTTACAACAATCCACCTATAAAACAGGATTACAAAAAAAAGCGTGAAGTATCTCTAGAAATAACATCCTTAGAAAATATAATGAAAGGAAATCAAATATGCAAAAGAAAAAGTGAAGGTCACCATAACTACTGTATAAAAGAAGCTGGAGTTGTACATCCTAGTTTACAATGTTTATTTATTCACGTTTATTCTTGATTAATCTGTGTATAAAAATCAAGCTATACTGTTTAAACATGTAAGAAATGAGGGAGTTCAGAATATACTCATCAAATTATCAGGCAATACAATTACAACAGACGTGTTTTCTAATGACTGCATTCCTATATGCTTTTTAACATAAAGTTATAAATACATTTATGGTAGAAATCATTATCAGGGTGGTATGTAGATTATATTTAGTAAAAGCAATGCAGGAAGGTATACAGCTAGCCAAATAGATCATTTTCTTAAAATGTCAATTATTATATATATATAAAAATCAATATACAGGCCATTTTTACAGCTCAAATGTCACTTGCTGTAAGAAATGGCCCACATGTAACTAATAGATCTTTAACCAAATATTACAAATTTAAGGGCAAGAAAATCCAAGTTGTTATTAACATTTTGGCAATTTAGAGATTCTAATTAGAGTTTTTTTTTTAATTTTGTTTGCTTTTGTTTTGAATCTCCAGAGGGACGTGCATTCCTCTTAGAGGTAACGCACTATCAGATCTTAGATAGAGGATGTATCCTTCTAGGATAGAGGATGAATTGCTCTAGGATAGATAATATATCTGAAATTAACTAATAAAAGTAGATACTTAACCATACTTAAGATTAACAATACTTAAGACTAATTTAATCTTAACCAAAAGGCCTGGAAGCAACTCACATTGAATAATCTTAAAATGGTTAAAAGCACAGATGATCACTTGAATAAATTCATCACAGTAAAACCGTTTTTCCAAAACATTTTCCATCTCCATTCACTAGTCCATTCATTCTATAGCACAAGCAATTACTGTCTACTAAATATTAAACAGGAAACAGAAATAAAAGCATGATAGTGCAACCTCTACATAGATTTTCACTATTCTAAACCCCTCCAAAATAAGTAAGCCTTAGAGGAGAGAAAAATCAATACAACATTGAAATTCCTTTTAAAGCCACACTGAAAAATATTTTAGGGGACATCATGCGGCAAAATTATGAATTGCTGCTGATATCTAAGAATGCACATGCAAAATTTATTGTGTGGCCTTTGATACAACAGGCGAAAATTTACAAACCATGATTTTTTTAAATATTAAATAAAAATGTCATACATTACATTTATAAATTAAATAGCTGTAGCTACTATTAAAGCTAGTGTATTAGAACAAATATTTTAGGAATGTATTAACCAAAGATACTAAGAAACTGTAGGACAGAGGATCAAGCATGACTAAATAAATGTATAAAGTAAATGAAATCACATGATCACATTCATCAGTTAATAACATAACTATGGAACAAATACTGGTCACATGATATGTTTTAATATATATCATTATTTTCCTAGATTTTCTGTTACAAAAAGAAAACTAATTTCCAAACTGTTAAGTAATTAGGTTGTTTTATAAAATCTTGGTTTTGATTATAATTAATTGACAAATTCAGGGAAAGAAATAAAAAGTAATTACCTGTCATCATGAAAATGAAACAGGTAACTGACTCTTTTTTTATCTAGTTGTTCTGCTATGAAGTGGACAAATATAAGCTTTGAATTATTATATATAAAGAAAGGAATATTAAACTGAGAAGAGTTAATTCCTACAAAAGTAGCTCTTGATTTTAAACTATTTTTAATTCAAATATCTATCTCAGTACACACACAAAAAAAACTCAAGTATTATTTTTGGTACTTCATAGAATTTTTGTCATATTTTAAACAAAACCATAATTTGGGGGATAAAAATGTCCTTAGAGGTCACCAATTAAAACCCTGATACTCTAGAGATGAAGGCACTGAGGTCCACAGAGTAAATGATTCATTGCCCATTTCAAGGTCACAATTTGTTGGCAGCTGAGACTACAGCTTCTTTTACTTTTACTTGACTACTCATTACTCTGTTAAGCTTCTCCTCTCACAGCAGCAACTCCGTAACAATTATGGTCTGTTAATACAAGTGTTAGTAAGATAAGAATTATGAGTAATACCAGATGATGATCTTTCAGGAAAAAAAACTGTAAGTTTCAAGAGGAATAGAAACACATTTTCATGAACACTGGGCCCTCTCAGAGGGTCAAAGAAACATAGTTGAGTTAATGGAATTTTCATCTCACCACTTGGTCATATGAAAACAAATCAGTGTATAAAATGCTGGTGCTCATCCTACATAACTAGGTGAATTTTAAAGCAAATTCAGCAAATTATTTTTGTTCTTTAAAATGTAAGTGTGAAATAGTATAAAAGTTAGATCTATAATTAAAACTGGAAAGAATAACTTTCTAAAAGTATTATTATTTTTCTTCTAATTATTTATAATAAAATTTCACTATAATATAACCATTATATTATACTTAGCTTAAGTGTCTTCTAAAATTATTTCTTAAATTTAAAAAAACTAGAGAAGGTTTCTCTTTGTTTCAAAGCAATTTATTGGCAAATTTTTTAAATCAAAATTTTATTTTTTCATTTCTGCCCATCAATCTGTAAATAATGATAGCTCATAAGAAAAAAGCACCAGTTATTTTTCAGATTAAAGCTTCTCAGAATAGTATACCTTCATCCTGCTGTGTCTTCTATTTCAGTAACTTTCAACCAACTTACAAGTGATAACAGAAATCAAAACCTAATCCCCTAATCTTTAAATGATATTAAAGAGATAGCAAACACAATGGCTATCATGCTTAGAATATATATATATATTAAATATTTTAGCACTCAATGATGAGAAAAAAATTAGTTTCTGATGATGTTTGTTATTACAAAGTCAAAATATGAGAAGCAATATGCAAGTCAGACACAAAATAAATACTGAAGAAAGTACAGAAGATATAAAAGATGAATATTCACATATAAAATGGTCCACACAAATCAGAATGGATTCATCTAAGAAAAAAATTACTTAGAGAAGAAGCAAGCACAGTCAACACAGTTGTACTAAAAAAAAAAAAAATCTTCAAAGTCTCAAAAAGCAGGACTGATAAAATTTCAGTTAACTAAAAGTCCACATCTTCTCAATTTCTAATTCTTAAAATCTCACTGAAATCACCAAAGCAAATGCTATACAGAAATGTTTGCCATTAAGTCACCATCACGCTGTTTTTCTAATAGGTGTTTGCTCATACTGTGCCCCTTTCTGCCCATAAACTCTCCTCAAGATTTACAACCAAGATCAGGTGGGAGGCGTCCCCTTCCTCTGTACTCCCCAAATAACCTGTGCTTAGCGTTTGTGTCTCTGCCTTCTTCAGCAGACTGTGACTCCTTAAGAGCCAAAACAATGTTTTATTTATCTTTAGCTCCAGATTACTTAGGAAAGTACAATTAACACATGAGAGGCATTCAAAACACATTTGTTCTTTAATTAAATTTTATCAGTCATGGGCAAAACAACAGTACAAAAGTCAGATGAAATTAAATCAATGGCACAAGCTCGTTTGTGACAGAGGTTCTTCACCTCTGTTTTAAAAGTTTTAGCTGGTCATTCAAGTAAACTACCACTTGCATCAGGATTACACAAACACAGAAATGAGACAAGAAATGCCTTGCCTACAGTTATTTGTTAATAAATTATTTAATAAAATGAATTATGAACACACACTGAGGCAACCTCACTCCTTCCACTAAATATTTTCCAAGACTTTCTTCTTCAAAACTAAGACTTTCCTTTATCTCCTTGATTTTGATCTCCTAGATGGTGAAGAATCCTCCAGGGGAAAGCAGTGGCAATATTAGAAGGCCCAGATTCAAAACAGAGGCAAAGTTTTAGCAAAAGCAGGATTATTCACACTGATAGTCTGATCCATTATTAAACAGATACAAAATTATGAGACAGAAAAGGCTTATTGAAAAAGATGTGATACTGAATGACCTAAGATGTTTCCATACAACAAATATTTAGTATAGAACCTATCACCTAGACTCCAAGTCTGTACTCTACCCATTAAACCCAGTAAGTATCCTATTTATTACAGCTTCCTAATATAACCAGGTGATAGATAATTTCTTACCCTGCTGGTTGGGTGCTGAGTTCCCAGTGAGGTTAGGGAGGTTATTCTCTGACATTTTGGAGATGGAGACAGTCTCTATCTTTGAAGTAAAGAAAGGTGTGTGTGTGGGGGGGTAATTTTGGCATTAGCCCCAGTTTTCAGCTTTTCTTAAAATATTTTGCTTAAAATAAAGCTCGCTATAAATGGAACCAAAAAAAAACCCAAAATATTTTAAAAATTTATTTTAAGGTACTATGCAATGAGAACATTTGGGATTCTAGTAAGAGCACTAAATGGTCACCAGAAGTACTCTGGCTTTAGTACTTATATAGATGCCTGCTCTCCCTTGGAAAAAACTCAACACCAATGATTGTCATTTAACTAAATAAAGTCTAATTTTTTTCTCTTTTATTTTTCAGACTTGAAAAATAGGCGTGGTAATGCCAAAACAATGTGGATAGTAAAAGCACATTCTTAAAGACCTCTGAAATAAAAATGTAAATGACTGTTTATATCACATATAATAGCAAAAGATCATTAAGGTAAGAATTGATAGTAATGCTCGAAATAGCATCAAAACTGAAAGGGTAATAGAAGAGTGTCAAAGCAAATTAAAAAAAAATACTATACCCAAAGAAAACATCTTAAAATAGCAGTTAAACTCACTATCTAGAAAATTAGATTCAAATTCTTCAAGAAAACAGAGGCAAAGGATGATCTAATGGAAGTGCATTTAAGGGACTCTAGGAACCAGCAGCAACCTCTCAAGATCTCAAAACAATCCAATGCTTGAAACATGCAGGATATGTCAGTAACAGAGTATCCCTTCCCCTCTAAAAACACATCACTACCACCAAATGATCTCAACCCTGAGCCATCCAGCAAAACCCTACAACCTTTATCTAAAGGAAACTGCACATAAAAAGGCATCAGCTCTTTAAAGCCCAGAGGATCCAATATTAACAAAAGGAAAAGGTAAGCCCGAACACTGCCAACAATATTCAATCTACTCTTAACCTGCCCTGTGGCAATATGTGACTTCCTGGCTGTCTATAGCTCCTGCCCCTACTTTAATGACCTCTGAAGATCTGATATTTGCTTTCTTATCAAAGATTCCTAGACCCCTGATCTCTGATTCTTCCACTTCCTTGAATTCTCTCTTTTCCTGCTTAGTTGCCTCTTAACTCAAGCTTCACTCATATTTCTAGTCAATCACAATAAGGATTTTGGTGGTACTGTCTGTAGACAAGGCCTCGAGCCTTGTGTTTACAAGCCCTAGTATTTAATTGAAATTTTTGGCTTATATTTGGATCTTAGCTTTTGCCTCTGATGATGAACTAAAGCTGAAAAAATATATAAAACACAAATTGTTCAATTTTTTGTTATAAGCAATTTTGATATAAAGTTTATAAAATCTGAAATAGAATGACTAAAGCAAACTGTCTGCGCCCTCTAAGAATTTCAATTCTTGAAGCTAACTGTATCCCTAATGAACATAATCAAGTTGGAAATGCTATAACTGAACAGGGGTTTTCTTTGGGAACTACAGGTGAATAGGAAGTTAACTATGGCCCTACGACTCAAGTAAAAAACATCTTAAAAGTCGAATTAAAAGCAGATGGGTAAGGGCTTCCCTGGTGGCGCAGTGGTTGAGAGTCCACCTGCTGATGCAGGGGACACGGGTTCGTGCCCCGGTCTCGGAGGATCCCACATGCTGCGGAGCGGCTGGGCCCGTGAGTCATGGCTGCTGAGCCTGCGTGTCCGGAGCCTGTGCTCCACAGCGGGAGAGGCCACAACAGTGAGAGGCCCGCGTACCGCAAAAAAAAAAAAAAAAAAAAAAAAAAAAAAAAAAAGCAGATGGGTAAACCATGTTTAAATAGAAAATCTGACAAACTAAAAACAGTTTTAAGAATCTTGAAATTTAAGTTAACTTTGTAAGGGAAATGAATGGATATAGAAATAAAATGTTTCAGCATTACCATGTTAAAACAGACGCAAGTATCTTGCTCAGCAACTAAATGCCTAATATTCCACTCCAAAAGAATAATTTAATCCAATTTGCTCTAAGAACTCTGTTAATCATTTGCTATCCACCTAATTTTATCTTTAACTCAGTTGTCTTTATTAAAAGAAAAATGAAAGTATTTCTATTTTGTAATTTAATAGAAATCATACCTAAGACTTTATTAACTTAGATGATTGTAAAGTTCCCAAATTCCAAACTAATAATTGAGGATACTGCTGAAAAGTTTCTTGTAGGGAACCCTCCCTTCAGGTCTAAAATTCTGACTCCACCTCCTAATCAGAATCTCCTAAAAATATTCATCGTAATACCATGGGAGTGGCCATGATGGATAAGCAAGTCTATACAGTGTATAAAAATTACTCTCCCTTTTGACAATGTTTTTCCTTTTCAATTTCCTTTTCTTACCAAATTTGAGAATATCAATTTTAAATAGATATAAGCTTCAGTAGTATGATTCTGCAACTATATATTAATTTAAGCTATGGCTTTGAAATTATAATCAAGAACAATTATAATCCTTAGTAGGAGACCTTTTCTTTCTATTGGACTTTTCAATAAGCCAATATTCTTCTAATAAATTTTATTTTAAGCATGAAGTAATAACCAACTGAAATCTACAGCTGCATTAAAAAATGAGACAAACTGGTGTAGGGGGAGGGGGGAGGGTAGAGGTTAACACAGTAACAAACAGGCAGTAGGAAAATACCAGAGTGATATTACATCTCCTCCTTCACAATGCCAAATATTTAGTTAGCATATGGCCCAAAGCTTGTCTTAATTATCCCTCAAATGCTTTAGAGAAACTTACTTTTTTTAAAGCATGAAATTAAAGAGAATGGTCATAAACATCTCTTAATGATGCTTTTTGTCTTTCATGAGTAATAATGACAGATTTCCAGATTGGTGAGCATAAGGTTGTGTCTACACATGACCCACCTGAAATGCCTCTGATTTTACCAACTCCCTATCCCTGCCCTCAAAAAAAGATTATTGTGTAGACTTCACCAAAGATGCAGTAACACTCTTATAAATTGGTTTAAGTAACAAATCTTGTAACTTATATAGAAATCATTTCAAATGAGGATTAGTCATTACACAAACAGTAAATTGATGAAACAGGATCATGAACTCTAAAGTAAATCAAAACTAAATGATCCCCCCCAAGTAATGTTTAAATAGCTAAATATAGGAAGTTTATACAAAAGAAAAGTCTCAACAAAATTTACCACGAATTCACAAAATTGAGGTAAAATTTATGTTAAATACTCACCACTAATGTTGAGTTCAAAAGAAATGAATTTATAAATAATCTATAATATTTCCTAATTTCATATTCTACAATATTGTTTAAAGTACTTTTAAACTTACCCAAATGAAGTAATGTAAACTGGGCTGCCAGTTCCTTTGCATCTTCCAGAGTAGTACAGAGTTTGTCTGGCATGAAGTAACTCTGGGATCCATTTGCAATAGCAGGAATAACGATTTTATATATCAAGAGTACCTTCCCATCTTGACTTGTTGTTGAATATAAATAATATTCTGGTGGTGCCCAATTATTTTTGTTGCAGTAATAATCCAAATGCATTACTGCAGAATTGAAATGACTGGATTTTAAAGAATACATACTAATTGGAGTAAGCTTTGTTCCAGGAAAAAGTGGGTAAGTGCATCTTTCAATTTCAGGGAGGCCTGGGCTATGCTGGCCATTGAGTCGAGCTGGAAGAGTTGGTGGCTTGCCTAGAATTTTGGGGTAGCTCTCTTCTTTGTTAGCAAACACAATCAGGTTTTCCGAATTGGGGCTAATCTGACCATTAAGATGCTGTCTCCAAGTGTTTTCTTTAATTACAGGTTTTGCCAGTGTTACCTCAATACGTGCTCCATCAATGCATTTTCCATTCATAACAGACATAGCAGCCACTGCATCTTCTCGGTTGAAAAAGTGAACAAAAGCATAATCTCTAAGTTTCTTTACTCGTTCAACTGCACCAGGTTTGAATTTACTGAATTCTACTTTAATTGTTTCCTCTGCAGTTGAGATCATTAAATTTCGTACATAGAGAACTTTAACTCTCTGCATGGTTTCCTCATCAACCTCTTTCTCTGGGTCAGCCCAATCTACCTGAATGGTATGGCCCCATAGTTGGAAGGTTCCTGTAAAAAAGAATAAATTAATTTGAAGACAATTAAAACAAAAGTCAAAATTAAGTAAATCTGTTTCTCCAAAGAAGCAGAAACTCAAATACATGTCGATATATGTAGTCAGCATTAGTTTCCTACTCACAAAATAGTTTTTACTAAGGCAAACCTAGCCAGAACTTACGGTGAAATTAATTTTAAGAGTCAAAAGAACAAAAACACTTCAAAGATGGACCTTTATTAGAAGAATTAGGTACTGTCCTTTGTATTTTTATCAAACAACAATGAACAGCTAAATTAAAATGTATACATTTAGTAAATCAGTAAATTATAACTAATGACTCATAAGATCAGCTTCATGTCTTTTGGAATCACTTGGTTTATTTTACTTCCTTAAACAATCTCCATTCCTCTTTAAGGGCACTACATATTTTCATAAATTGATCTATGAGGTACTGTCGTCTGTCCATATGTATAGTAAGGTTAACACAGAAAAATAACCTTTGAAAAAGGATAAGTTTACCTGGAATTAGTTTTCTCCTAGCCATAGCAGCAGCTCTGTGAGATTCATATTCAACAAATGCAAAACCGCGATTTTTGGTCTTATCAGTTGCGCTCGGGTAAACAATGACATCTACAACTCCTTCTGTAACTTTCTTCATTTCATCCAAGATTTCTTCCTTCTTCTTTTCCTTTGGAATAGCTCCAATAAATAATCTGCAATTATCCAAGCTTACACACACACCAATAAACTTCCCTGGTCGAATCTCATAATTATTAAGAATTCTGATGGCTAACTGGGCTTCTTCTTTTGTAGTATACATCACAAAAGCATAACCTCGATTTTCACCACTAAATTCCATCATAAGTCGAAATTCATATATCTTCCCAGCTCTTTCAAATACAGGAACTAACTCATCTTCATACATATCACGAGGTATTTTTCCTACAAAAACTTCACAGCCTCTAGGTGGAGGTGGACCTTCCCAACCTGAAAGACAAAAATAAATAAACAGACAAATAAATTCTAATAAGATATTTATGTTCACTATTCAGTAATTCATGCCACAAATTTACTGTGAGCCTTTTATATGCTATGCACTATTACAGGTGTTGGGGATACAACAGTGAACAAACTAGAAGCCCCCTTCCCTCATGAAGCTTATATTCAATAGAGAAAGGAGACAATGAGTAATAAGTGCTATGGAGAAAAATAAAGCCTGAATGAAATGAGGGAATGAGCCTTGAGAATATATCAGAAAAAAGAAAAGCAAGTGCTTTTTATATTAGTTATATTAGAACAACCAGAGCATGCAGGTCTATATAGGAAATGCATACTTGAGGGAGGAGTAAAATGGTAGCCATCAATGCAGTCAGAGGCCAAGATTTTCTTTTAAGTCTGACAGAAAGTTAATTGGAGGGTTTGAGCAAGGAAATTGTACTGGTATTGGTAGAAAGGCAAAACATTATATCCAATAACCTGTTTGCATCTAGTATAAACAGCACTCCTCTACTCACTACTCTCAAATTCCTCCCCAAATGACCTCCCCTTTCATAGCTAGAGTACCCTTTCCCGACTGACCTAATCCTGACTTCTTTCTCAACTGCTTCTTAAACCAAGTGGAGAGTTAAAAAATGTAAGGGAAAGACATGCATAACCATATAATCTACCTCTTTTCCCTCCCAACAGTAAAAATGATTGCTGACGTCTTAAAGCGGTTACAAGGAAAGAGTTATTGTTTGGGATACTTGTGGAGATATACCTGATGTAAATGACTACATTAAAGATTCAATTTTTTGAACATAAACAAATTCACACCTGGAGGTGGACCACCAAACTTCCTTTGCCCATTTTCTTGAACCATGTTGTATCCAGTCTTTTCCATCAAAGCAAGTAATGCTGCTTCATTCTGAGTACCAGTTCGGACTTTACTGCATCCATTTGTTCCATCTGTATTTTCTTCATTCATGGTTGCAGTTCCTAAAGCAAAGTTTAAAAGCAGTGTTTATGACATGGAGCACCAGGAGGAATCTATGAAGCATTTCTTTGAGTAGCAAAAAACCAAGGATAGTTGTGGCTGCTACATTTGGTTATCACTGTAGCCCTGCCCCCAAAGTTCTTCCCTACAGTGGAAGCTGGAAAACTCTTTTAATGTCTCTGATCAATTAAGCAGTACCTTTTTAAGGCCTAAGCTACAAAGAAAGGAAGTCAAAAGTGAAAAAGAGAAAGGCAACAACAAAAACAAAAGTGGGAAAACAGAAGTAACTGAAAGGGAGAGGAGAAAAAAGCAAGCAGAAGTAGTAACAAAGTATTCAGAAATTATAAATTGATAGAGCTAAAATTAGGTGACCTCCAAAAGTCCTTCCTTGTTTTAAAATATCTGAGTTTTTCTGAGTGATGAGGAATACAGCTACAAACACAACCATATCATACACATCACACCCAATCTTTTT
Organism: Stenella coeruleoalba; assembly: GCF_951394435.1. Lineage (NCBI taxonomy): Eukaryota > Metazoa > Chordata > Mammalia > Artiodactyla > Delphinidae > Stenella > Stenella coeruleoalba. The sequence goes on from NC_137149.1 coordinate 116,701,651, forward strand.
ACAGTCTTTAAATTTCTTTCCAAGCAATACTATTGCATCCAATGATGTAATTCTGAACATGGCAGGAGAGTAGCTCATGCACCCATACAGCTTCTACCTGCCATCTACCTCATTGCCTTAAATTTAGCAGCCCAGTGTTCTTTATTAAACTACTATTAAAGTAACAATAAACTACTACTTTATTAAACTACTATTAAAGTCATTTATCAAACTGCCTACTGAGTTTGCCTAACTAGCACTGAGAACGAGATTTTCATTTGGCATCCTGAATTCAACAGATCCAGAACTGAATGTCATTTTATCTTCCAAACGTGTTCCTTCCTGTTTTACCTGACTTCCATCAATTCATCCATCCAACCAATAAATGGCACCACAAGGAGTATGTATTACTCCTTCTCCAAACTGTCACAACCAGAAACTTGGGACTAAACCCTGAAGTCCTTCCTTTGACTCACAGCTATCAGTCACAAAGACCTGCATATTTTCCCTTCTAAATATTTTTTTTCTTTTCTTTTGAAGGAAAGAATTTTTATTTTTTATCACCACATCTAACAGTTCTCAATAACTCTGAAATAACTCTATTATGTGCAAAATAAAATTTTTTAAATCTGAAAAAAAAGAATGCTGTAAAAATAAAGAAATGAACACCGTGTAGAACCAACTGTAGACCTTGAATGTAACCCTACAATACCTATTTCTTACTTCTTTTGGCTGAATTTTTCCATGTAAATTCTACCATTTCGAAATAAATTGACCTCCCTTCCTTCAGCTCATGGAGCACGTAATTAATTTTTACTTTTCAAAAATGAAAAGCATTTGGTAAATGTACCAGAAAGAACTGGTTCTCATCGAGAGGCAACTGCCGTAGAGAGATTACAAGCATATACACACTACCAAATGTAAAATAGCTAGCTAGTGGGAAGCAGATGCGTAGCACAGGGAGATGAGCTTGGTGCTTTGTGTCCACCTAAATATTTCTTGAAATCAATCTTTTCCTGTCTATCCCCACAGCCTGTTCTCAATTATTTCTTACTTGAATTAGCATAGTCCTTCCTCATTACTCAGTAACCATAGGGGATTCCCACAGATACCAAAACCCACGTACGCTCAAGTCTCATAAAATAGCATAGTAGTTGCCTATAACCTATGCACCTCTTCCCACATACTTTAAATCATCTCTAGATTACTAGAACACCTAATAAAATGTAAATGGTATATGAACAGTTGTAAATGCAATGCAAATGATATATAAATAGTTGCCAGCATTCCTGGCAAATTCAAGTTTGGGGAACTTTCTGGAATTTCTTTTTTCAAATGTTTTCGATCAAAGATTGGTTGACTCTGCAGCTGTGGAACTGCGGATACGGAGGGCCAACTATGCTAGGTTCCTAACCATTGTTTCAGGTTTTAGCCTTGTCTCTTACAAACAAAATCTCCACAATGCTGTCAAGATGATATAAAATATGTATATGACTACTTTAAGCTTCTCTTACAAATCAGAGCTAAGGGAAAAAATGGGTAAACTTATTTTTAAAATCTTATAGTCAAGAAGGTCCTGCTAAAAAATAAACAAAAAGCCTCAAAGAAAAATATTACTAGATTATTTTTACTACCTAAGTATTAACTATTTTGAAGGCAAAAAATACCACAAAACTAAGATGGAAAATTACAAACAGGGAAAAATGATCTGCAACACAACATAATAAAAGGCTAATTTCCTTCAAATAAGAAGAGCAGCATGGTGTCATAATTGAGAGCAAATTCAGGTACCTAAACGACTGCTTAAATGTGAACCCTGGTTCCTCCCCTTTACTAGCTATGACTTTGGGCAAGTTTGGCCTCAGTTTGTCTCTAAAAGATAGATAGTAACAGTTTCTACTTCATAGAGTTATTGTCAGCATTAAGCATAAAGTGCTTAAAATAGTATTTTGCATATAAGCACTATAAATGTATTTACTATCTAATTAATAGAATATATAATTAATAGTAATTTCTAATAAAATAATACTGTTGTATAATAAATTAATAGAACAATAAAAAAACAAACTGCTGACCAGGGACTGCAAACTCTAATTCATTCATTTACTCAAGAAATGTTTATTAAGGACCAACTGTGTGCCACGCACTATTCCTTATGTCTGGGATACATCAGTAAGTAAAAGACCAAAATTCCTCCCTTGTATAGCTTATACTCCAGTAAGGAAAACAAATGATAATACAAGTAATATGTAAATAATATATGTTAAAAGATAACAGTAGGGGGGAAAAGAACAGAGATAGGGCACATGGGTGGCGAAGAGGTTTGCAGAAGACAGGGTGTAATTTTAAACAGATAAGCAGCATAGGCCTCCCTATAACACTGAGGAACCTAGCCATTGCAGTTATTTGGGAAGAACATTCAACACAAATGGAAAAACGAGGACAGAGGCCCAAGAGTAGAAGTATGCATGGCACATATAAGGTACAGCAAGGGGACCCGTATGGTAAAGCCAAGAGGAGAACAGTGGGAGATGAAGTCAGCAAGGTAACAAGCTGCCACATCACACAGACCTTGTAAGTCAGGTGCCGAAGGACTTCACGGTTTATTCTGAGTAAATAAGGAGCCACTGGAGATTTTGAGCACAAGGGTAATATGATCGTTCATTTTAAAAGGAACACCTGGGCTTCCCTGGTGGCGCAGTGGTTGAGAGTCCGCCTGCCGAAGCAGGGGATACAGGTTCGTGCCCCGGTCCGGGAAGATCCCACATGCTACAGGGCGGCTGGGCCCGTGAGCCATGCCCCTACCGGAGCCTGTGCTCCGCAACGGGAAAGGCCACAACAGTGAGAGGCCCGCGTACAGCAAAAAAAAAAAAAAGGAACACCTGGCTATTGTATTGTTCTACTAAGCAGAGAGAACTGCACAAAGTTGTACAGTGCTGAACAGAAGGTATCTTCCCGCCAAACTGAAGTATTCAAATACAGGTTGGACATGCTGGAGAAATTCAAACAAAGGGTGCATTGCTGGACCACGTGGCTTTTAATGTTCCTTCCAAAATTTAGTACAAAGAGAGTTCACGCATAGACCCTGCCTTAAAAGGACTTACAATCCAGGAAAGAGCAATATCAACATCATCATCCAGTTAGGTGTCTTCTTTGTTTTAAACCTGCATTTCAGAGAGCATTATCTCTACAAGAGATTCATAGTTCCTTGAAAACAAAATGTTGCAGGGTTTTAAAAAAAACTGGAAATTAATTCAATTAAAAAAACAATAATAAAAACTGTAGAGACCAAACGAAATACCTGCAGACTTTCTGTGGTTTAAACTCTGGGCTGCATAAGAGCAGAGATCCCACCTGCCTTGAACACTTTCCCTGTTACCCACCACAGTGCTTGGTATACAGTTGGTACTCAGTAATTATTTGTTGGATGAAGAATCTAACAGAAAATTCAAAAAAATCCTTAATATAACTTCATACACTTTGGGCAGGTGTGCATTAAATTGGAATGATTTTTTTGAGGAAAATTTGTTAATATTTATTAAAATCTAGGGCTTCCCTGGTGGCGCAGTGGTTGAGAGTCTGCCTGCCGATGCAGGGGACACTGGTTCGAGCCCCGGTCCGGGAAGATCCCACATGCCGCAGAGCGTGAGCCATAGCCGCTGAGCCTGCGCGTCTGGAGCCTGTGCTCCACAACGGGAGAGGCCACAACAGTGAGAGGCCCGCGTACCGCAAAAAAAAAAAAAAAAAAAAAATCTAAAATGTACATATACTCAGTAATTCAATTACTAAGAAATTAACCTACAGGTATAGTTGCACAAGTATATAAAGATATACGCACAAGCATGTTCACTGAAACATTGTATGCAAAATAAAAAGTCTAAAAACTATCTAGTTGTCTACCAATAGAGGAATGATTTAAAAATTATGGTATAACTACACAATGGAATGTTATGTAGTTATTAAAGAATGTCATAGATTTGTGTGTGCTGATATGGAAAAATATTCAAGAAATATCACATGAGAGTAAGTTGGAGAACAATACATTTTACTATATATCAACTGTGTGTTTTGTTTAAAGATATATATGTATACACTCACAGATGCTTGTGAATACAAAAATTAAGGCATACAATTTTGGAAAAATTTACAAGGAACTTTAACAGTAGTTATCATTGGTAAGTAGGAATGAGGAGTTAAGGGACCTTAATTTGTCACTTTTCTGTGAATATCAAGAGTATGCTACTTTTATTAAAAGCAGAAAGCCCTTTCAGGGATTTCCCACTCTTCCGTAAAGATAAAATCTAAACTCTTTTTTAGAAAAGTCATAAAGGTCCTTTCCTAACCTGGCCTACCTACCCCTCTCCAACTTCATTTCTTACTATATGTCAACAACACCACTTATCTAGTTGCAATTTCACAAATATGCCATGTTCTCATATATCAGCCTTTGCATAGGCTGCTCCCACAGTCCTTCCTCACTTTCTTTGCCTTTCCCACTCTTAATATTTTCCCAAAAAACCCTTGTCGACCCTCCCTTCTCAACGCTAAATTAGGTACTGTATTCCTTTGTACTGCTACCATCTCAGAGTGCTGGGCTGTCAATCCCTACCGCTCCTCCTCTCCAACCCCCGACAGAGTTTTAGAAGGGTCTAGTCTTTTATTTCCAGATTTCTACCACAATGTACATTCCCTGGCATATGTTTAATGCTCAATGAATGAGACAGGGAGAGACATTGTGGTTTAACTAAAAGTAATGGACCTGGGTTCTACTTCTCAGTCAACAGACCTTTGACCAATCACTTTACACTTTTACCTTTACTAATTTCTGAAATTCCATTTTATGCTTATTTCTGCATTCATTTATTTACCACATTATATACTCTGCATGATGACGGGCACTTTATACACATTATCTCATTTAGTACTTACCCTGTGAGGTAAGTTTTCTTTTCCATTTTAAAAATAAATAAACTAAGACTAAGAGAGACAAAAGTCATAGCACTTGTAGGGTAGATATGCAAATCAGAGACCCGTCTGCCTAAATACTGGACTCCTAAACCCCTACTTTATATTACCCTCGTTTTAGTTATTTAATAATCTGAGATCTCCAAAGAGTGATATAATTTGCCGGAGATCATATAACTTAAAAACTGCAATACCAGTACCGGAATCCAGACTTTTTTCAGAATAGTTTAAAAAAAAAGGTTAAAATAACTAATCAATTATTCATGCCTTCTTTGAAAAACTACAACACAATTAAAAAAAAAAAACCACAACACTGTACAAACTTAGAGGGAAAAAAAATCCATCAACAAAAACTTTTTGGAAAACCCCTAATAAAATAATTTCAAACTTATCAGAGACCTTAAAAATCATCTAATTCAACCACCCACCTGATGTTTACATCTTCTTTATAATATTGCTGCAGAGCAGTCATCCATCTTATTCTTGAATTCTTACAACAAACTCACTATCCACTAGAGCAATCTAAGTTTGGCTAACTCTTTAAGAAAGTTCTTCCTTTTAATGGATCATAATCTCTTTCCTTGTAACTTTCACCTATAGGTTCTGACTTTATTCTTCTGGTCAAACTGAACATATCTCTTTCATATAACTGCATTTGAAAAACGATTCTTCTCTTCTCCAGGTTAAACATTATCAGTTTCTTTAACCCAACATCTTCTAAGTTGATGTCCCTAAAATGATTATTCCAGGAGCTATTAACAGGTCTCAAAATTGTGTTCAATGCCTAAAAACATCTGAGAATCACTATACCTTCCTCTTAAGAGCATCACAAGGAAAACCAGTATATTTAAGCCCACAAAAAGTTTTAGTTAAACAAACCTTTCGGCTTTGTTTAACTCAGTGTTTTCCAAACATTTCAATATGATACCCTAATTTTCCTTAGTAACTCTATTAGCTTTCTACAGAGCCATTTGGAAAATGGGTGTATTAACTGCTTCTTGTATAGTTTCATGTTCCCTCACTATCCTCTTTTACCTTTAAAAGCATGATGGCCAAGACTGAAAAGTCCACCAGTACAGAGAAAGATTACGTGTTTTACACAGCTGCATGACACTCACAGTTCAAATTAAGCAAACTGTCAAAAAAACAAACAAAAACCAAAAAACCCAAATCTGTCCTAGCCTATATCAAGTAACTAGATTTTAGAGTCATACTGAATTTCATCTTCTTAGGTTTAACCAACCAGTTCTTCCCACCCTCCTCTCTAATCCAACTGGTGCTCCATACATGAAATGACCTAACTTATCCCCCTCTTCCAAGACACAACTTTTACATATGTGCAAGCTTAATTAAGAGCTATCTTTCCAAATATAATTAAAAAAAAACAACTTAAATCTGCCCTAGTCTAACCAGTGAATAGTAACAGAATTCAACAATGGCTTAAATAGTCAACATTCTGTCATCCTTGTAATAAAACAGAATATCCACCCATCAATATTATTTGGGTACTGATAATTCATTTTAAAAATGTATTTACACTTGAAGAACAGGTATATGTGATATCCTAAAGAACTTTTGTTTTAAATAATAAAGCTACATTGTAAAGGCCCATCTCCATAAAAGGTAAAAAGCTGTTCAGCTTTTCCTTAATTCCTCCTTCCATGTTCATTTCATCATGGCTAGTAACGTCTCCTTTCTCTTTATATAATTTTCAGATTCTTTTAATTTACTGGCCTCATATATTTACTAAATGGCAGAAGTAGGAAAGAAGTCTTATCAAGGGAAAAGTCTTAAGTCTGTATATTCAGCTAACTGTGTACCTTATACTATACTTCAGGAATATATTTTATTAATGTGACATCAAATCCCAATAAATAAATCAATGTATTATTAATAGATTCTTATAAAAGAGATGCTAGTCTTTGACAATCAAAATCATTAATGAGAGAAAGATTAGTTAACCAACCTTTTGTCTTTAAACACAATTTTTTTCTACTATCATTCCTTTAAAATCAAAAGCATTTTAAATGATATAACTACCTTTCTCTGTTTAAGATGGTTTTTATTTTAGGTTTTGCCATTATACCATCACTGAAGACTTTACAGTAAGAAAATATTATAATTGCAAGTGGACCCTAAACCACCTCCAATTTTATACATTGGAAAATCAAGAGTAAGTAAGGTAAGGAAATTTGCTTAAGGTCACAAAACTAGTAACTGAAAAGACCTGAGGCTCAAGCCCTCAGAGATTTATAAACTCTGGCTCTCTTCTATCATTTAGTCTAGAGGAACCTTAATGGAATAAACATCCCACAGGACATCATACTGGCCCAATACACTAAAGACATCACATTGATACAATGTAGAGAAAAGCAAAGTGTGACATTTCTATTTTTAAAACAGGCTGCAGGAAAAAGGATGAGGAAAAAAAGACTCTAGTTTAATATGCTACCTTACACATGAAATTTACTGCCTATAAACATAATAGATAAATACAGCTTCTGCTTCCATTTTATCCAAAGAAGTCTTGGACTTTTTTTTTTTTTTTTTTTTTACTGTAATGCATAGCCTGCTCTAAATGGCTGATTTCTTCAACTCACCCCACCTCTCCAATTACTTTATAGACATATATTTTGGGTTTATCCATGTCACTGAAGTTATATTTTTGAAGACATTATCTAAAGCCTCCAATAGGCCAGACTCCACATTAAAGACTCTTTTCACTAAAGAAATACTAGAAACGTATGTTATATTCAGTACACTTCAAGAAATCTCAATCAAAATATAAAAACTTGAAATTACAGAAGTATAAGATACACTGGAAAGTCACCAATCCTACCCTCTCTTTAAAAAGGAGTATGTTCTTAAAGTCTCCAAAACACAAGTAACATATACACATATCTAAGTCACAATTAAGAAAGTTTAAAAATATCTAACATGAAGACCATACTTAATTTAACCAAAATACACTTCTAAAAGAGACAGAATTCAGGAACCTCAACTACAGAATTATAAATCAAATCTAAAACAGGCATACAATATCTTTATATTCATTCCAAAATGTTCCAGAATCAATCTGAGAATTACCAAAATTTCAAGGAAGCATAGCAGTCCAATACATTATGACAAAGCTGACATACCAACTGAAGCCTCCAAGGCTCAGTTAGTCCTCTGCCACTTTCAGCTGTGTATTCACAGCCCTAAGTGTTTTACAAACTTTCTTCCTACCCTGCTGACCCAAGGAATCTGAGTAAAGGAAGGAGGGTCCTGAGCATGAGAATGGCATACATGGTTTATGCAAAAAAAAAAAAAAAAAAAAAGTAGGAAGGGTAGATTAAAAGTTGTTGTACTCTATAAACTCTAGCTTTCACAGATAAATATTTTTTCCTAAACTTTGGACTTTCAAAGATTCCTCTCCATCTCAGTTTCAAAAGTAGAAGAAAAACAAAAAATCCACTAAGCTATAAAGCAGGAGTCCGAGATAGTATAGCCAATCACAGGATAGATATTCAAGCAGCAATTTGAATCAAGCCTTTAGCTTGAAATGCTAACTATATCTTCATTAATATTAAACATCTTAATAAGTTAACAAAAATATAAAATTTCAAATTCCTACTCCCTTTCAAAATAGAAAATAATATTAATGAAAAAATAACAAGCACAATTTTAGCAAAATATAAATGAAAATTAATCATTCATCTAAAGGAACTTGTCAGTTGTGTTCAAACTATTTAAATGGAAACTTCATCTTCTGAATTACTGTAAAAATTTATGAAGTTGTGAAAATGAACATTTTATAAATTTTATTTGGATTTTTAAAAACTGAATGCAATAGTGAAAAAGTATTAATTTTAAAAATATCAAAATACATTTATAGAAAGCACATTAGATCTTTAAGGCATCCTTTAAATTACATGGCATTAAGTTTCTCATTTGTTCAGTTGTTACTGAGTGTGGTACATGGTTAGCAGGTCAATGGAGGTTTTTTAGCAACAACTCATTTTAGTGACAGACTGCACTACAGGAACATGGTTGGAAAAATGAGAAGGATTAGTCAAAAATGTATGGATGTGTAAGTCTAACATTAAAAGGGTATAAATGGATCAGTTCAATTCCATTACTTTTATGAAAGAATGAGAGCACATTTTTATTCCTAGAAGTTAAATAAATAAAGTATAAAAAGTTTTAGTACTAGGTGTCTCACAACCTCTAGGAGTACTGTGGAGGGCAGGTTTAAATTCAGAAAAAACTTAAAAATTGAACTACTTTAAAAAATAATTGTAACTAAAAATAAATTTTTAAAATAGTGCTTTGAATACAAAAGTGTAATATGCTCTTTGAACTTCGGATAAAGCTATCCACAATAGGACCAAAATTCTTGTACACTACTACAAAATTATGCATTACTATTGATTACATAAGGTTTTCTATAATCTGTCACCTGAAATCTGTTACAATTTGAACACAGAGATCATATTTTCTTCCCTCATTTTCTTGCTTCACCAACTCTCAGGTAATAAAATGAGAAACAACAACCAGCATTAATATGCAAATCTGGACAGATTTTACACCAAACCCTCCTTAAACTAGCATGTCTAAGTTTCCTAACAACAAAAATGACAAGTCTTAAAAATATAAGGCCTAATTTCTGTCCACAAATTGGGCATATTCTTGTTACTAATAATTTTTGCCTCATTATATATCTGGTAATGCTACATCTTATTTTTCAATAAAAGATACACTTTACATTTCACTTTATATTTCAAGTGTTGATATGTATTATAATCTTAGGTAATTATGTTCAAGTTGAACACTCCATCTTAAGTGAAAATTAGCAGTTGAAGCAGTGCTAATTACGGCACTGCTAATATTTAATAACTGCAGCACTAATACTAATCTTTATGTCTATAATGGCACATAATTGCAATCAAGCTATTCTTAAAATAGAATATTTTTAATGTGTACTCTGGAAAGGAATATATCATGAGAGCCCATGATGAACTTTAATTCTGAAAAGCTCCAAATGGAAGTTTGTCAAACTCCTCTACTATACACTGCAGTGACTCGTGAAAGGAAAATACCTTCTAATTATTTAACTAAGCAAAATTCTATCAACACGCGAATGTTATTTATATGTTAGTCTACTTATACATGCAACATATCCTGCTTCCTGGTTCTATGGCATGATCCTCAAACACAAAGTGGTACAGATGTGTAAAAGAAGGCAAGTCTTTAAAAGCACCTGCTGATGTTCCATGATATTGGCCTATATTAGAATCACCATATACGATAAAGGCTATAGAGTATTCATCAAGAATGTAAAGAGACAGCTGAAAGAAACGTCAACATTAGCTAAACTAAATTCACATATGAAGCAACGGTGCCCAAATAAACCAAGCAGCTTCACAAGTATCTCAGAATTCAAACCAATGCAAGGATGTAACCTCATGTCTCCTGACTCCAGGTTCAGCGGTCTTTCCGGTACCCCCCCAAAATATTTTTATTTAATTAGTAATTAAAACCATGTGGCGTTAGGAAACAAAGATGATACTGTGCGGGTATTCACGCGTGTGGTAGTCCACGGCTGCACGCCGCTTGTCGCGGGGGAGAGGGGTCACTATCACCCTCTATACCCGCAGCCCGCCACTGTCAACACCCGACACACGAGAGTGCCCTTGGGGAGGAACAGAAGAGAGTCCAAGGCTGAGAAGAAAGTTCGAGGCTCATCCCCGTTACAACTCGATGAAAAGAACGACGTAATTGCCAAATCTCACCCAGCAGTGGGACGCCCAGGGCGTCGTCCCAAAGCCTCCAGAGGGGACGCGCGGGTGCGACAACGGCTGCACGGCCGGGAGGTCAGGCGGGCGGCCTGGACCTGCGGCGATCGACAGAAGAGCGTTAGGAGAAGAACATGGAGGGAAGCGGATGGGAAGCGGCCGGAAGGCAGCGGGGGAGAGCGGAAATAAGGCGGAGAGAGGGCAGGGCGCCGCGGACGGAAGGAGCCGCAGAGGGGCCCCAACAGGACCGCGGGGCTGGGGGCGGACTGCCTGCGAGGCCACGCGGCGCAAGCAGCGACGGCGGGCCCAGTCTGCTCAAAAGATGCCCCTGGGGCGGGAAGCCACGCCGAGGGCACCTGCCCTTCCGCTGCTCGACGGGGCTGGGGCAACCCGCAAACACCGCCTCCCGCCGGGCTTGAGTAACCCGCAAACACCGCCTCCCGCCGGGCTTGGGTCCCCGCTGCTCAACTGCCGGGTCAGGGAGTCGGACAGGGCTTTCTGCAGCCAGGAGGCAGGGTCTCCAGTGTCCCTGCGGCCCCCATCCCTTCCTCACCCCTCGGGTCTTCAAATGTTCGTCCTAAATCCCTGGGACCAACGACCACAAACCGCCGCCACCGTTTCGGGGCCAGTCGCTCGGAGCGGTGGTCGCCACAGGGGGGAGGGGAGCCCACGTGGAGGAGCTCGCGGCGTCCTCGCGCCTAGCCTGGTCTCCCAGCTGGCGCAGCGCTCGGTGGCCTTGGCAGCCCACGCGGAATGACGCCTCGACCAATCAGTGACCAGCCCTGGGGAGGGGGGCGGGGGAGTGGGCGGGACTAAGGTTTAAATCCGAAGGTGGCTCTTGGAAGGGGAGAAAAAAACTTTTGGAGTGACAGACGCTTTAGCCAATTGGAGCGAGGAGAGCCAGTTGTCGGCGCAGTTGGGCAGAGACTGATACCAAAAAAGGGTCCTGCGTGTTTTGTTGAGGCGTTTAAAAACAAGGGCTGTAATTTGAACTTCCGTACTTCTCTTACTTGTGGGGGAATGTGGATGCATTGTAAAGGTTCTTTTTCTCAGCGTTTTCAAGTCTTAAACTGCTAGTCTGACCCAAGACGGTCATATATACTATGAACCTCTTTAAATAAGGACTTGGGGGTGGGGGTGGGGAGATACAAGCCTAAAAGAAGGATTTGCAATAGAGTAGACTTGTAAAGATTGAGTGGTTTAAGTGCGCAAGAGGTTGGGCTGAATCGGAGACTTAGTAGTAATAGGTCGGACTGTACAGCTATAATCAGTTGGGAGAGTGATTTGGCCGTGGCGGAGCTGAAGAACCAGGTTGTACTCGTGTAAAAGCAGCTTTCATGGATACGGTTGTGTCACATTCTGCACGCATAACCCTGAATTTTGCCTCCTTTAAAAATAGAGCTTGGGTTTATGTGGCAGACAACGAAAGAAAAAGATGACTTTAGGAACCAATTCCATAGATTCATGGAGTATTAGAACTGGAAAGAACCTAGATCATGTAGCTTCTCCTTTAACAAAGGAGGAACTTGATGCCCAGAATAATCCACTGAGTTAACACAGTAAACACAGGCCCCCCCTAATTCCCAACCTCGTGTTGCTTTCTTCTACACTAATTTGTGATTTCAATTTGTTGTCTCCATATATTCGAGGCACTAATGAATGTCTTAAATTTCCTTAGTTAACAAGTCGTGTGTGCGTATATATATATATATATATATATATATATATATATATACATATATATATATTAACATACTCCAACAGTAAGGAATGAGCAAGAACTTTGGAGTCATACAGATCTGGGCTCAAATCCCTATGTTACCATTTTGTGATTATGACACCCTGGAGAAAACTTCTCTGAGCCCTAGTTTAAAATGGGGTTCATGAGGTTTAAATGATGATGTTAATAGTGAGCACTTACTATGTGCCAGAAACAACTTTAAGGGATTTTCACATATTAGTTCATTTATTTTTCCCAGTAACTTTGGCAAACATGCTAGCCCCCTGTAGCCCCACGTTTCAGTTGAGGAAACTGGGACACACAGAGCTTAAGTAGTTTACTCAAGGTCATATAGCAAATAAGTAGCCCCAGTTTGTCTCTGAAACCTGCAGACAAAACCACTATGTTATACTGTCTCAAAGTGTGTCCAGAAACAAGTGGCATAATACCCAGTGCATACTAGAAGCTCAACAAATACTCTTCCCTAAACTCTCTGCCTTTCAGTCAATGAATACCAATCTCATTTATACAGGCTGCATGCATTCAAAGTACAGCAACCAGAAAACCTAGACTGATGGGATACACCTACTTAGCTTTTTTTTTTTTTTTTTTAAAACATGTCGGGCTTCCCTGGTGGCGCAGTGGTTGAGAGTCCGCCTGCCGATGCAGGGGACGCAGGTTCGTGCCCCGGTCCGGGAAGATCCCACATGCCGCGGAGCGGCTGGGCCCGTGACCCATGGCCGCTGAGCCTGGGCGTCCGGAGCCTGTGCTCCGCAACGGGAGAGGCCGCAACAGTGAGAGGCCCGCGTACCACAAAAAAAAAAAAAAAAACAAAAAAAAACATGTCATTTCTCCACTTCAGGAACTACAAGGATAATTGTTCCATCATATTGATTACTATTTGTGGCTGCTCTTTTTATTTCTCTGAAGAAAGACTCCTTACATTCTTAATTTTCATGCTGATGCCTCCCCAATTCCAATTAATTAATTCTAAATAACACATGTTTAAGGTTAAACTAACTAAAATTGTGTTAGACATATTAGTCTGAAAAGTTTAATCAATTTTTAAGGAGTTGCTGTAGGATCCTTAAAATGACACTAGGTGGAGATGTTATCTTGTGAGCTGCACAAGATGTTCTTGGAAGCAGACTGAAGGGTTGTTTTACATTTCCAGTTTTCTTTTTTCCTTTTTCTTCTACTCCAAGTGTAAAGGAAACCAAATAAAGAAAAGTTCCTCAATAGGCATTAGAGTCAGACCAAAGAACTTGCTTTAGATAAGACAGTGTTACTTGAAGACCCCTCTGCTGCTTATATTATATGTCGTTTTGGTCATATTCCTTCTAAATCTTTTATTATCCATAGCCTATAAATAGGTATATTTCTCAAATGCTATTAAAACTATATTCTTTACATGTAAAATTGAAGGAATGACGTTTAACTTTATTTCTCAAGGTTCCTAGAAAAGAGAAGCTAAAACACTTATACCAACTTGAATTATTTTTCAGGAATAGATCCCAAATTAGGGTTTATTAGAAGTTTATTTGCAAGTTTATGGGGAATGTGATCCAAATGAATGGAAGAAAGAAGATAAGCTATGTAGAGGTGATTTTGACTGAAAAGAAGCCAAAAGTTGAAAGATACTTATTGGTGAGGGAGAAAATAGAAGGGGAGCTCTGTAAATGCCAGAAAGATAAATAATACTGTGGAACATGGAAAGAAAAAGTTACCAATAAAAAACTGGAGGAGTATGCAAAATATAGTTGGATAAAGGATCTGGATACCATGTAAATGTGTTTTTCCCCATATTAAATGCAAGCTTTTTGGATTAAGTTATCTTCACATACCTTCTATAAAATACAAAACCCCAAAAGGGAAATAAAAGCAATGAGAAGTCCTTATAAATGTTTAAAATCCAGCTTGGTCCTAATAAAAGGAGTAAAAAGTGAACAGACTTGTGTAGCAGTCTGCTTTGTTTTCCATGTGATGGAGCTTCCTTCATCCATATCTGGCCGTGATGGCACAGATCCACCAAAAACATGGCAACTACTTGCATGTTTATAGAACTAATGAATATAGCTTGGGAGCTAGAGAACCTCCTTTAATTTGGTGACTCTCAAATCTAAATGATATCTCAAAACCCTTTCAGAAGTATAGGAGCTTTTTCCATACTTACATTAAATATGTTTAATTCAATTCACTGCCCTTTACTTTCTCACCCTGAGAGCAACAGCTTTCTGCCTGACAGATTAATTTGAATTTTTCATGACTCTGGGATGTGAATGCTAGTACCAAGATGATTATAAAGTAGAATAGCGCTTTTTCCAGTTTTGGTGATAGGTTACACCAAGCCATCTTTACATTCATTCAGTGTACCTCCCATGATTAGCAACCTAGCTTTCCAAGGCAGCAAATCTTTGGGATCTTCGTACATAGGTTAATGGTCTACACAGGGAGTAAACCCATAGCTAAGGCCTGGAGACACATAAACAACCTAATTGTTCATCAATGGGTGAATGGATAAAGAATATGTGGCATATATATATATATATATATATATATATATATATATAAAATGGAATATTACTCAACCATAAGAAAGAATAAAATCTTGCCATTTGTGACAACATGGTTGGAACCTGAAGGCATTATCCTAAGTGAATAAGTCACACAGAGAAAGACAAATATTGTATGATCTCACTTTTAAAAACTGCAATAAACCTCAGAATATGCAATGCTAGTAACTATGTGGAAGGAAGGAAGGAAGAAAGGGGAAATGGAAGAAAGAAGAAAAGAAAAAAGAAAAGAAAAGAAAAAAAGAAGCTTGCACGTACAGAGAACAGATTAGTGGTTCTCAGAGGCAGGAAGTGAGGAGAGGGCAAACGGGTGAAGGAGATCAAAAGGTACAAACTTCCAAATATAGAATAAATAAGTCATGTGGATGTAATATGTAATGTACAGCATGATGACTATAGTCAATAATACTGTACTGCATATTTGAAAGTTGCTAAGAGCAGATCTTAAAAGTGCTCATCACAAGGAAAAAGGTGTAACTATATATATTGGTAGATGTTAACTAGACTTATTGTGGTGATCATTTTGCATTATATACAAATATTGAATCATTATGTTGTACACTTGAAATTAACATAGTGTTATATCAATTATACCTCAATTTTAAAAATTAAAATAATTTAAAAAAAGAATGGAGAACCATTATGCTAGAATCACCAAATTAATTTGATGTAGCCTTCCTAGTACAGAAAAAAACTGCAGTAAACCTCAGAATATGGAATGCTAGTAACTCATCTTTCAGTAACATCATCTGTCAATAATGGTAGAGCTATGCTGATCATCTGGCCCTTGGTTTCCCATTTGCAATTAAAAAAATCCAGTCATCCAATTAATTTTTTAATCAACTACAATATTAGAAATAGTGTTAGGTAATGCAGAAAAAAAATATTTTCCCCCTCTGACCTAACTCATAACATGAGAAAACTGACACATGTAAAAAATAATTTTCTGATAGTGAAGATTAGAAACGTAAACACTTGGTTGGGGAGGGAGCATGATGAACTCTTTCCTGTGTTATCTCACTACTGTAGTTGCATGCTTCCTTGGATAACAAGGTACAATGGAACCAGAGCTGACTGACACCTTAAGAGTCATCTTGGGGGCTGGAGTGCCAGCCCCATGTCACAGAGCCAGTCAGCGGCAATACTGGATCCCCAACTCCTCACCTCTGACTTCCAATCTTATGTACTAGCTCTCACAGAAACTTTTAAATTTGACTTTAACTTCTATATATTTATCATGGCACTTTTTAAAAGTGCCATGA
Organism: Stenella coeruleoalba; assembly: GCF_951394435.1. Lineage (NCBI taxonomy): Eukaryota > Metazoa > Chordata > Mammalia > Artiodactyla > Delphinidae > Stenella > Stenella coeruleoalba. Next base: position 116,717,927 of record NC_137149.1, read on the forward strand.
TAAATATATTCAATGAAGAAAATTACTTTGGCTGAGGCCAGCTTGGCTCAGAGACATTAATACACCTGGCCATGAAGGATTCCTGAAGCAAAGCAGTACCTCAGGTATGACTTTTCTTTTATTGCACCCCATAGGTGGTGCCCTCCCGAGATGACTATAGCTCTGACTATCCAACTCTGTCACTTGTCACATCAGAGGAAGCAGAAGGAGACTCTTTCTTTGTGCCAAGAACATTTTGCATTTCCTTGTATGCAGGGAATACAGGGCCCATGGAATTCTAAGGGGAAAATAGAATGCCATTATAATCCACAATGCAGTCTGCATTTTTTTGTTGTTGTTTATTTGGGGTTTGGGGGGGTTTCTTTATTATTTATTTTTATTTATTTTTTATTTTATTTTTTTAGCTTTCTGGTAATTTTATTTTATTTTTAATTTTTATTAGAGTATAGTTGCTTTACAATGTTGTATTAGTTTCTACAGTACAGCAAAGTAAATCAGCTATATATATATGTACCTCTTTTTCTTCCATTTCCTTCCCATTTAGGTCACCACAGAGCATTGAGTAGAGTACCCTGTGTTATACAGTAGGTTCTCATTAGTTAATCTATTTTATACATAGTATCAGTAGTGTATATATGTCAATCCCAGTCTCCCAATTCATCCTACCCCTCCTTCACCCTTGATATTCATACCTTTGTACTCTGCATCTGGACCTCTATTTCTGCTTTGTAAATAAGATCATCTATACCAATTTTTCCAGATTCCACATATATGCGTTAAAATATGATATTTGTTTTTCTCTTTCAGACTAACTTCACTCTGTATGACAGTCTCTAGATCGATCATGTCTCTACAAATGACCCAATTTTGTTCCTTTTTATGTCTGACTAATATTCCATCGTATATATGTACCACATCTTCTTTATCCATTCCTCTGTTGATGGACATTTAGGTTGTTTCCATGTGCTGGCTGCTGTAAATAGTGCTGCAATGAATATTGCGGTGCATGTGTCTTTCTGAATTATGATTTTCTCTGGCTATATGCCCAGTAGTGGGATTGCTGGGTCCCATGGTACTTCTATTTTTAGTTTCTTAAGGAACCTCCATATTGTTCTCCATAGTGGCTGTATCAATTTATATTCCCACCAACAGTGCAAGAAGTTTCCCTTTTCTCCACACCCTCTCCAGCATTTATTGCTTGTAGATTTTTTGATGATGACCATTCTGACTGGTGAGGTAATACCCCACTGTGGTTTGATTTGCATTTCTCTAGTAATTAGTGATGTTGAGCAGCTTTTCCTATGTTTATTAGCCATCTGTATGTCTTCTTTGGAGAAATGTCTATTTAGATATTCTGCGCATTTTTTGATTGGGTTGTTTGTTTCTTTAATATTGAGCTTCATGAGCTGCTTGTAAATTTTGCAGATTAATCCTTTGTCAATTGCTTCATTTGCAAATATTTTCTCCCATTCTGAGGGTTGTCTTTTTGTCCTGTTTATGGTTTCCTTTGCTGTGCAAAAGCTTTTAAGTTTAATTCAGTCCCATTTGTTTATTTTTGTTTTTATTCTCACTACTCTAGGACATGGGTCAAAAAAGATCTTGCTGTGATTTATGTCAAAGAGTGTTCTGTCTATGTTTTCTTCTAACAGTTTTATAGTGTCTGGCCTTCCATTTAGGTCTTTAATCCATTTTGAGTTTATTTTTGTGTATGGTGTTAGAAAGTGTTCTAATTTCATTCTTTTACATGTAGCTGTCCAGTTTTCCCAGCACCACTTATTGAAGAGACTGCCTTTTCTCCATTGTATATTCTTACCTCCTTTATTGTAGATTAATTGCCATAAGTGTGCAAGTTTATTTCCGGGCTTTCTACCCTATTCCATTGATGTATGTGTCTGCTTTTGTGCCAGACCCATACTGTTTTGATTACTATAGCATTGTAGTATAGTCTGAAATCAGGGAGTGTGATACCGCCAGCACTGTTTTTCTTTCCCAAGATTATTTTGGCTATTCGGGTTTTTTGTGTTTCCATATGAATTTAAAAATTTTTTGTTCTAGTTCTGTGAAAAATGCCATTGGTAATTGGATAGGGATTGCACTGAATATGTAGATTGCCTTGGATAGTATAGTCATTTTAACAGTATTGATTCTTCCAATCCAAGAACATGGTATTTCTTTACATCTGTTTGTGTCATCCTCAATTTCTTTCATTAGCATCTTGTAGTTTTTGAATTACAGGTCTTTTGCCTCCTCAGGTAGGTTTATTTCTATGTATCTTATTCTTTTTGATATGATGGCAAATGGAATTGTTTCCATACAGACTGAAAGTGAGGGGATTCCCATTCCAAACAAATGGAAATCAAAAGAAAGCTGGAGTGGCAATACTTATATCAGACAAAAAAGACTTTAAAATAGAAACTGTTATAAGAGACAAAGCAGGACACTGCATAATAATCAAGGGATCAATACAAGAAGATATAACAATTGTAAATATATATGCACCCAACACAGGAGCACCTCAATATATAAGGCAACTTTGAACAGACATAAAAGGAGAAATTGACAGTAACACAAAAATAGTAGGGGCTTTAACACCTGATTACATCAATGGACAGATCATCCAGACAGAAAATTAGTAAGGAAACACAAGTTTTAAATGACAATAGACCAGATAGATTTAATTGATATTTATAGGACATTCCATCCAAAAACCGCAGATTACACTTTCTTCTCAAGTGCACACAAAACAGTCTCCGGTATAGATCACATCTTGGGTCACAAATCAAACCTTGGTAAATTTAAGAAAACTGAAATCATATCAAGCATCCTTTTTGACCACAACACTATGAGATTAGAAATAAATTACAGAGAAGAAGACATAAAAAACATGAACACATGGAGGCTAAACAATATGTTACTGAATAACCAAGAGATCACTGAAGAAATCAAAGAGGAAATCAAAAAACACCTAAAGACAAATTACAATGAAAACATGATGATCCAAAACCTATGGGATGTAGCAAAAGCAGTTCTAAGTGGGAAGTTTATAGCAATACAAGCCTACCTCAAGAAACAAGAAATATCTCAAATAATATCAAATAATATCTCAAATAAATCTAACCTTACACCTAAAGGAACTAGAGAAAGAAGAACAAACAAAACTCAAAGTTAGCAGAAGGAAAGAAATCATAGAGATCAGAGCAGAAATAAATGAAATAGAAACAAAGAAAACAGTAGCAAAGATCGATAAAACTAAAAGCTGGTTCTTTGAGAAGATAAACAAAATTGAATAACCATTAGCCAGACTCATCAAGAATAAAAGGGAGAAGACACAAATCAACAGAATTAGAAATGAAAAAGGAGAAGTAACAACTGACATGGCAGAAATACAAAGCATCCTAAGAGACTACTACAAAAAACTCTATGCCAATAAAATGGACAACCTGGAAGAAATGGACAAATTCTTAGAAAAGTGAAAACTTCCAAGACTGAACCACGAAGAAATAGAAAATATGAACAGAATAATCACAAGTAATGAAATTGAAACTGTGATTAAAAATCTTCCAACAAACAAAAGTCCAGGACCAGACGGCTTCACAGGTGAATTCTATCAAACATTTAGAGCAGAGCTAACACCCATTCTTCTCAAACTCTCCCAAAAAATTGCAGGGAAAGGGACACTCCCAAACTCATTAACGAGGCCAACATCACCCTGATACCAAAACCAGACAAAGATACTACAGAAAAAGAAAATTACAGACCAATATCACTGATGAATATAGATGCAAAAATCCTCAACAAAATACTAGCAAACAGAATCTAACAGCACATTAAAAGGATCATACACCATGATTAAGTAGGATTTTTCCCAGGGATACAAGGATTCTTCAATATACGCAAATCAATCAATATGATACACCACATTAACAAATTGAAGAATAAAAACCATATAATCATTTCAATAGATGCAGAAAAAGATTTTGACTAAAGTCAACACCCATTTATGATAAAAACTCTCCAGAAAGTGGGCATAGAGGGAACCTACCTCAACATTATAAAGGCCATATACAACAAACCCATAGCAAGCATCATTCTCAATGGTGAAACACTGAAAGCATTTCCTCTAAGATCAGGAACAAGACAAGGATGCCCACTCTCGCCACTGTGATTCAACATAATTTTGGAAGTCCTAGCCACGGCAATTAGAGAAGAGAAAGAAATAAAAAGAATTCAAATTGGAAAAGAAGAAGTAAAACTGTCATGTTTGCAGATGACATGATACTATACATAGAGAATCCTAAAGATGCCACCGGAAAACTACTAGTGCTAATCAATGAATTTGGTAAAGTTGCAGGATACAAAATTAATGCACAGAGATCTCTTGCATTCCTATACACTAACAATGAAAAATAAGAAAGAGAAATTAAGGAAACAATCCCATTCACCACTGCAGCAATAAGAATAAAATACCTAGGAATAAACCTACCTAGGGAGAGAAAGATCTGTATGCAGAAAACTACAAGACACTGATGAAAGAAATTAAAGATGATACCAACAGGTGGAGAGATATACCATGTTCTTGGATTGGAAGAATCAATATTGTAAAAATGACTATATTACCCAAAGCAATCTACAGATTCAATGCAATCCCTATCAAATTACCAATGGCATCTTTTACAGAACTAGAACAAAAAATCTTAAAATTTGTATGGAGACAAAAAAGACCCCAAATAGCCAAAGCAATCCTGAGGGAAAAAAATGGAGCTCAAGGAATCACAGTCCCTGACTTCAGACTATACTACAAAGCTACAGTAATCAAGACAATATGGTACTGGCAAAAACCAGAAATATAGATCAATGGAACTGGATAGAAAACCCAGAGATAAACCCATGCAACTATGGTCAACTAATCTATGACAAAGGGGGCAAGGATATACAATGGAATAAAGACAGTCTCTTCAGTAAGTGATGCTGGGAAAACTAGACAGCTACATGTAAAAGAATGGAATTAGGACACTCCCTAACACCATACACAAAAATAAACTCAAAATGGATTAAAGATCTAAATGTAAAACTGGACACTATAAAACTCTTATAGGAAAATGTAGGAAGAGCACTCTTTGACATAATTCACAGCAAGATTTTTTTTGACCCACCTCCTAGAGTAATGAAAATAAAAACAAAAATAAACAAATGGGACCTAATGAAACTTCAGAGCTTTTTGCACAGCAAAGGGAAATATAAACAAGATGAAATTCTCCCTCAGAATGGGAGAAAATATTTGTAAACGAATCAACAGACAAAGGATTAATCTCCAAAATATATAAACAGCTCATGCAGCTCAATATTAAAAAAAAAAACAATCAAAATATGGGCAGAAAACTTGTATAGACATTTCTTCAAAGAAGACATACAGATGGCCAACCAACGTATGAAAAGCTGCTCAATGTCATTAATTATTAGAGAAATGCAAACCAAAACTACAATGAGGTATCACCTCACACCAGTTAGAATGGGCATCATCAGAAAATCTACAAACAACAAATGCTGGTGAGGGTGTGGACAAAAAAGAATACTCTTGCACTGTTAGTGGGAATGTAAATTGATGAAGCCACTATGGAGAACAGTATGGAGGTTCCTTAAAAAACTAAAAATAGAATTACCACATGACCCAGCAATCCCACTACTGGGCATATACCCAGAGAAAGCCATAATTCAAAAAGACACATGCACCCCAATGTTCATTGCAGCACTATTTACAATCACCAGGTCATGGAAGCAACCTAAATGCCCACTGACAGACAAATGGATAAAGAAGATGTGGCACATATATACAATGGAATATTACTCAGCCTTAAAAGGGAACGAAATTGGGTCATTTGTAGATATGTGGATGGACCTTGAGAGTGTCATACAGAGTGAAATAAGTCAGAAAGAGAAAAACAAATATCATATATCAACACATATATGTGGAACCTAGACAAGTGGTATAAATGAATCAGTTTGCAAGGCAGGAATAGAGACACAGATGTAGAGAACAAACATATGGACACAAAGGGGGAAAAGTGGGTGGAGGGAGGTTGGTGGTGGGGTGAATTGGGAGATTGAAATTGACATATATATGCTAATATGTATAAAATAGGTAACTAATAAGAACCTGCTGTATAAAATAAAAATAAAATAAAATTCAAAAAAAACCACATTAGACAATATGGACTTAATTGATAGCTAAAGAGCATTCCTTCCAAAAGCAGCAGAATACACATTCTTTTCAAGTGCTCATGGAATATTCTGCAGGATAGATCACATGCTGGGCCACAAAGCAAGCCTCAGTGAGTTAAAGAAAATTGAAATCATATCAAGTGTCTTTTCCAACCACAGTGCTATAAGGCTACAAATCAAAAAGACAAAAACTGCAAAAAACACCAACACATGGAGGCTAAACAATATGCTACTAAACAACCAATGGATCACTGAAGAAATCAAATGAGAAATCAAAAAATATCTAGAGACAAATGAAAATGAAAACGCAACAATCCAAAACCTATGGGATGCAGCAAAAGCAGTTATAAGAGGGAAGTTTATAGTGATTCAAGCTCATCAGGAACAAGAAAAATCTCAAATAAACAACCTAGCCTTACAAAAGTGACTAGAAAAAGAAGAACAAACAAAACCCAAAGTTAGTAGAAGGAAAGAAATCATAAAGATCAGAGAAGAAATAAAATAGAGACTAAAAAAATCATAGAAAAGATCAATGAAACTAGAAGCTGGCTCTTTGAAAAGATAAATAAAATTGATAAACCTTTAGCCAGACTCATCAAAAAACCAGGGAGAGGGCCCAAATCAATAAAATCAGAAATGAAAAAGGAAGTTACAACAGACACCACTGAAATAGAAAGGATCATAAGAGACTACTACAAGTAAGTATATGCCAATAAAATGGACAACCTAGAAGAAATTAACAAATTCTTAGAAAGGTACAATTTCCCAAGACTGAACCAGGAAGAAATAGAAAATATGAACAGACCAATTACCAGTAACAAAATTGAATCAGTAAAAAAAAAAAAAAAAAAAAAACTCCCCAAAATAAAAGTCCAGGACCAGATGGCTTCACAAGTGAATTCTACCAAACATTTAGAGAAAAGTTAACACCTAACATTCTGTAACTATTCCAAAAAATTGCAGAGGACGGAACACTTCCAAACTCATTCTATGAGGCCACCATCACCCTGATACCAAAACCAGATATCACAATAAAGAAAAATTGCAGCCCAATATCATTGATGAACATAGATACAAAAATTCTCAACAAAATACTCACAAACCAAATTCAGCAATACATTAAAAAGATCACACACCACAATCAAGTGGGATTTATCCAAGGGATGCAAGCATTCTTCAGTATCTGCAAATCAATCAATATGATACACCACATTAACAAATTGAAGAATAAAAATCATATGATTATCTCAATAGATGCAGAAAAAGTTCTGATAAAACTTCACATCAAATTATGATTAAAAAAAAAAACTCTCTAGAAAGTGGGCAGAGAGGGGACATACCTCAGCAAAATAAAGCCCATATATGGCAAACCCACAGCTAACATCACTCTCAATGGTGAAAAGTTGAAAGCATTTCCTCTAAGATCAGGAACAAGACAAGGATGCCCACTCTTGCCACTTTCATTCAACATAGTTTTGGAAGTCCTAGCTACAGCAATCAGAGAAGAAAAAGAAATAAATGTTGTCCAAATTGAGAAGGAAGAAGTAAAACTGTCACTGTTTGCAGATGACATGATAGTATACATAGAAAATCCTACAGACACTACCAGAAAACTACTAGAGGTCATTAATGAATTCGCTAAAGTTGCAGGATACAAGATTAATACACAGAAATATGTTGCATTTCTATACACTAACAAAGAAATATCAGAAAATGAAATTAAGGAAATAGTTTGCGTTTTAAATTAAAGCATCAGATCTTTCTAGGCAATTATTATATCTGTTCTAATTTGCATTGATCCGCTTATATGTACAATCTCTAAGGCATCCCTGAAATCACTGACCTTTTATGTTTTGCCAGCTTTTAGTCATTCCATTCCAATTCTCATTCTTAATAAATGAGATACATTTCCATCTCAACCTGTGTCTTAGCACCACTGGAATCTTTTTCTGTAGGAATAATGTATTTAAATGGAAACTTGAAAGAAATACAACATGTAATTGAAACAACTACAATCTGTAATTCTGATTTTCATTCTGTCCTGTGAATATGGGGCAGGCTAACCAGACTGAATTAGAACCACTTCTCTGGTTAAGTCCAGTAGCCTCCTGTAACCCAGAGACAGGGCTTCAGTTCTATGAATAACTAGGAAATGGAGTAAGTCTGAAGTATGTGTTTAAGTTCTAGGAAGTGGGTGAGTAGTGTCTATGTCAATTAGTTGGAGGTGTAAAAGGAAAGAAGGGGAGTAGTCAGTAGAATGACTACAGGATGCAAAATCAGAATGACTGCTTTATGAACAAATATTAATAGCAGGAAATCTTATTAAAATTTTACACATTTGTTTTTCTTACTACTTATTTTTACTAGATGTGACAAATGGTTAAGTATATCTTATAGTGTATACTTGTAGAAAGCCTATTTTTATACACAGATACATATATTTTTATGTCTGCATATAAGATATTTTCATATATTTTATATGCAGAATAGTGTTCAAAAAAAAGCACTGGAATTATAAAAACCTATATGAAAATTTCAGCTCTTCTCTTTCCCAGTTGTACATAGGCTTGGTCAACTCATATAACTCATATAACCTCTCTGAGCTTTAGTTTTCACAGCTGTAAAATGGACATAATACCAAGTTTCTCACAGGTGTGTAGAATAACATGACATAGCAAGTGAAAACGCTAAGCCCTGTACTGGACACTTTGGGATTTGTGATTTTTTGGTATTATCTCTTGAATTGTTTGCCATGGTTTGTTTGTTGTTTATTATAATTTTAGAAATTTTGAATAGACATTTAAAGAGTACTTTCTCTTACATTATACTTTCTCACAACCCAGAATTGACTACTGGGTTAATTAAGATCTGATCATATTTACTTTAATCCTTTTTTATTAAAAAAATGTGTATATACATGCACACATATGATAAAATTAGAATCCCTCTGGCCATCAGTGCTAATCCCATTTACACCCTTTGCCCATTGGTTGATTTATTTATTCAACACACATTTACGGAGTGCCTACTATGTGCTAGGTACAGTGCTAGTTGCCAGGGTCAGTATTCATGATGAACCAAACTAAAAAAATCCTTCCCTTTACTTTACTCCAGCTACAGTGACTTTCAGCCTTCTTGACCATACCAGGCAAACTTCTGCATCACAGCTCTTATTCTGTCTATTCCATAACCCTGGAATGTGCTCCCTCCACAAAGCCAGGTAGATGGCTATTTTATCTTCTTTAGGGCTTTTTTGAAATTTCACTTTCTCAGTAAGACCTTCCAAGGCCCTATTGTGTGAATTATATCCTTCTTCCATATCATACATACAAACTATAGCTATCTCTGCTTTATTTTTCTCCATAGTGCTTCTCACCATCTAACACTGTATTTTATTATCTTGTTATTATCTGTTTCCCCTACTAAAATATGGCATCCAAGACTGCAGAGATTTTGGTCTGCTTTATTCATTGCTCTACCTTCAGTGCCTAGCACAGTGCCCTCAAAAATTATTTGTCCAACCAATGAATAAGAGATTAAAAATTAGAGCAGCTTATTTCCCTCTCAAAGTTTAATGATTGAAGTGACTTAATGAAAGAAAAGTGTAATTTATGTGATTTTCAAAATTGCTGATACATAAAAAGATATCATCCCCATCTTCCAGCTTCTATAGAAAAAGTAGAATACTTATTTTCGAAATATGCATGGAATAGCTTTCATAATGCCAAGGTTAGATAACTTATAACTAACATATTTTGAAACTGATGAAAATTACTCCAAAATTAGCTTTTGGACAATTTATGCTGCTCTGTTGATTTATCCCTTGATTTGAAATTATGGTGAATCAAATTTCTGCTGACCCCAGAGGAAATTTTACATCCAGCCTTCACTTTAGCCTCTAGAAATGTACTTAGCTGGCACAGTACAGCAGGAGTCTCCATCCACTACTGGTCTGAGGCCTGTTAGGAGCCGGGCCGCACAGCAGGAGGTGAGTGTCAGGCAAGCAAGGAAAGCTTCATCTGTCGCTGCCCATCACTCCTTATCGCTCGCCTTACCGCCTAAACCATTGCTTGCATCCCCCCCATCGCCTGCATTACCGCCTGAACCATCCCACCCACCCCCCACATCCATGGAAAAACTGTCTTCCACAAAACCAGTCTCTGGTGCCAAAAAGGTTGGGGACCGTTGCACAGGACTCCATCCTTTCACTAACCCCAGTGAAAGAATAATTCAAGGGCATAAGCAACATTGTTCAATAAAAATTGTCTAGCTCCTACTTATTTCTAAGTACTTTAGTAAATCTAAGAGTTGTATTTCAACACATTTTTTGAGGCAGAGTGATAAGATGGAAATGAAATGGGCTTTGGAATAAGACAGTTCAAATACTGGCAGCATAACTTTAGACACAAATTACTTAGGCTCTCAAAGTCTCCACTTTCACATCACTTACACTTACAACAATATTGTCTGTCTTGTATGTTGGTTGTCTAGATTAAATAAGATACTGTATCAGTCAGGGCAGACCAGGTTAGGCTGCAATAATAAACAGTCCCACAAATCTCAGCTTAAAATAACAAAGGTTTATTTTTCTCTTGAGCTACAGTAGCTGTGGGTCTGCTCCCATGCAGCCATTCCTCCTCCCTTTACTCAGGAGCACAGACTGACGGAGCACTGCCACCTGTCACATTGTAGGTGGCCATGGCAGAGGGACAGGAGAGCTCTGGGTGATCTCACATGGGCAATTACATGCTAAGTTCCAAATTGCCACATGTTCTTTCCAATCACAGTTCGTTAGCTGGGACTGGTCACATGGTGACACCAACAGAAGTGTCTAGGAGGTTGCCACCAACAAAGGGGTCTAGGAGGTACCATGCTACCGGCACCCAAAATGTGGGCACCTGCATGTTTACTAAGCAACATCAGTGATGACCACAGACATTCCATGTAAAGTGTCTAGCATAGCATCCACTTCACATTCGTCCCTTTCCTCTCTCCAGCCTACTCCCCATATGCGTTCTTGTTTATAAAATGGAAAGATCTATATCTCAGAAACATTATCCTTGAATTCCCAAACTGTGTTCAGTACAACACTTAAACCAGAAAATGCTCCATGAAAAAAAGTTATGTGGTAAAATTAATTTGAGAAACACCACATACTACATCTCTTTCAGAAATTCTCAGTGCACAGTAGCTTTATAAAAGTTCAGAGATGGGCTTCCCTGGTGGCGTAGTGGTTGAGAGTCCGCCTGCCGATGCAGGGGACACAGGTTCGTGCCCCGGTCCAGGAAGATCCCACATGCCGCGGAGCCGCTGGGCTTGTGAGCCATGGTCGCTGAGCCTGCGTGTCTGGAGCCTGTGCTCCGCAACAGGAGAGGCCACAACAGTGAGAGGCCCGCGTACCGCAAAAAAAAAAAAAAAAAAATGTTCAGAGATGTGGCAAAGATAACTGTTTAATTCTGTTTAACCCAAAGTTTAACAAACTTCTTTAATCACCCAACAAATTCATAGAATAGCTATTAATTACTTGTGGAACATCCACTGAATACTTCCTGGAAAATGTTGCTCCAATGAATTTAAGACTGCACTGAATTTCCAGCTGGCAACGAAAATGGTCTTAGCATTTAGAAACAAAATGTTTGCTACTCTGGAATGTTACTTACCCTGGAATTTATTACAGAGTGTCCTAGTATAGTTAATTGTTTTAAAATAGTTATCTATCAATATATAAGTAAAAGAATGTTAATTACTTTATTCAACAAATATTTCTTGAGAGTTTAATTCTACCAGCAGTACTGTTAAAACCAACACTACGATTCCCATTTATTGAACACCTCCTCTGTGCCAAGTTGATGTTAGATCCTAGAGATACCATATTGAACAAGGCAGACATGGTCCTTGCCTTGATGATGGTCATAGTTTAGACAGGGAATATCAATCAGTGCTGTTCTAAGACTTTGCATGTGTTAATTCATTTAATTCTCATAACAACCCTTAAAGCTGGCATGAGTACTGGCCTCATTTTACAGATGCAGAAAAGAGAGGTTGCACAGCTAGAAAAATATTTAACATTCCAGGCTTGATTAAATAAGTTGTAAAGCATCCATACCGTGGAGTACTTTGGAATCATTAAAAATTCTGTTACAGAAGATTATTCATGGCATGGGAAACACTCCTTACTATGATTTTAATGGCAAAAGGAGAGTCCTGTTTTTATTAAAAGTAAAATATTCTTACGTAATATTAACAAAAGGATTACAGATGATATTGTTTTTGCAACAGTGAATTTGTAATATAATTATTTTGTAAAAAGATAATACATTTTTTAAGAGAAAAAAAAATCCGATAACTTAACTTTTCTTTGGCGCTTGGACCGCAGCCATGAGAATGTCAGGCCTCAAAAGAGGCTCGCCTCCAGCGTCCTCTGCTCTGTCGAGAAGGCCTGGCTGGACTCTGAGAAGACTAATGAAATAGCCACTGCCGGCTCCCGTTGGCAGATCCAGAGCCGATCACAAGCCGCAAGCTTGTGACTGTCCTTTCCCGGGCTGGATGCCGGAAAAGGGCAGGCACACGGGTACAAGTAAGCAAAGGGCGTTCGAATGTCCAAGAAGGCAACCTGGACGAAGGGGATGAGAACTCTTTGCCCACTACTCAGAGAACACCGCGGGTCTAAGACGAGCGACCACCGCCTGCATCACAGCAGATACCTGCAAGCGAAGGAGAGCGTGTCCCAGAGAGGGCGGATTCTCACGGAACACATCAGAGCTGCAGACGGACAACGCCCGCAGGGAGCTCCTGGCTGACAGGGCCGAGAGCTCAGGGCGAACACGGGAAGCACGTCAGCGCCCTGGGGAGCTGCTCCCGGCCAAGGCCAAGCTCCTGGAGGCCGGCCAGGAGGCAGAGACCACGAAATAAAGCTTCCCCCCTTCCTCTCCTTGGCCTCAGCAATTGTGAAGACCAACCACTCAGTAAAACAAGTCTTCTCTGCCATTAAAAAAAAAAAAAAAAAAGATAGATAATAGTAATAAGCCAAAGAAACATGTGTTGTAGTTTTAACCAGGAATGTGTTACTTGGTTATGCACCAGTTATCTTGTCTGAACGCATCCGCATGGTATATGTAAGTGTAAAGTTTTTTTTAAAAAAAAATTTCGGGCTTCCCTGGTGGCACAGTGGTTGAGAGTCCGCCTGCCGATGCAGGGGACACGGGTTCGTGCCCCGGTCCGGGAAGATCCCACATGCCGCGGAGCGGCTGGGCCCGTGAGCCACGGCCGCTGAGCCTGCGCGTCTGGAGCCTGTGCTCCGCAACGGGAGAGGTCACAACAGTGAGAGGCCCGCGTACCCCAAAAACAAAAAACAAAAACCAAAACCCAACAACAACAAAAAATTTCGATACTGCTTACTGTGAAAACTGGAATCCCCATGGATGGGTCAGCTTCCTACCTAGAGGGTGTACACTGCCACCCAAGGTTGACGTGACGTTGGCCCGAGTGTTGTGTTGCACTCTTAGTAAAGATTTAACACTAGATTTCTCCTTACAGTAGAAACTTACCCCACTCCTTCAGATCAAAAGGAGGAAAGCTTTTGTCTTAATTTAAGAAAAATTCAAATGTTTTATATGTCCAGACTGATAATAAATATTTATTCTAAACAGAAAATTGAGCGATAAAATACTGACTGAAAGAATTGAGAACAGATTGAATAAATACATAAGAGTGATTTAGCTGAGCATATTTGCAAGTAAATGATGTGAGTAAATGGCTGCTTTGGAAATATTTGGGATCCTTACAATGTTGTCTCGAGTAATTTAAATATTCTCTCTTGTAATCTTGGTGCACTCCTAATTTTCTTAAATTGTTGTGGAATTAAGTCTCAACCTATCTCTGTCAGCCGTGTCACAGAATATAACTTATTAAGTTAATATTTTAGCAAATTACTTATGAATTAATGAGGTTTTAGATATATTAGTATATAATTTATAGCTAGTATATTATCTGTCTCTAATAGTGACAATGGAATAAGCCAAATGAGTGTGTGGCCAGTTGTTAACTCAACCTGTGTATGACAAAATTAAGAATAAAGGAAGTAGGGATTTAACACCATGAGAGAAGCTAAAAGATGAGGTTCTTTTATTTTTTCCCTTTCCCACCTCTATGATAGATTATTTTTCTGCTGATGTGAAAATTATATATTCTATATGCCTAACTTACGAAGACCTATACTTACCAACATTTGTATTTTCTCTCTAAGACAAGGACTTTAGAACTCTCTCAGCTCCCTCTTTCTTTCACCCGCTCCTGCAGCCAAACTACACACACATTCTTGGTTGCAATTACATGGAATTTTAGTTCCACATCACCATACACACACACATACATCACACACACACACACACATACACAGGCATATTATTCTTATAAATTACTTAATAAGTTCTTTACTCAGCTCTTATTTCCATATATCTCAGTGTGACTGCCTAAATTTATTTCCATTTTTCTTAGAATATTCCCTCCAATAGTCTTTTCAAAGTTGGCTTTTGGATACAAACCCTCTGAGCCTTGAATGCCTGACACCATCGTTCTTGCTCCATCGTATTTAAATAATAGTTTTGCTGGATACAGAGTTCTACTTTTCCAATTCTTTTACTTGTTTTACTTCAACACCTTGAAACATTACTTCATTATCTTCTTGCATCCAATGTTATTGTGGAGAAGTCTGAGGTCAATCAAATATTGTTCTTTTGAAGGTTTTCTATTTTTTCTTTCTGGAATCATTTATAATTTCTCTCACTCTTCGATATTAAGCTTTATCATAATGTGCCTAGCTATAGATTTTTTCTCACCCATTTTGTTTATTCCTCTGTGAGCTCCTTCAATCAGAGATGTTTCATCTTTCTTTAATTCTGGAATATTTGCAATCTTTTCTTCAAACATTACCTTAGGGCTTCCCTGGTGGCGCAGTGGTTGAGAGTCCGCCTGCCGATGCCGGGGACACGGGTTCGTGCCCCGGTCCAGGAAGATCCCACATGCCACAGAGCAGCTGGGCCCGTGAGCCATGGCCGCTGAGCCTACGTGTCCAGAGCCTGTGCTCTGCAACGGGAGAGGCCACAACAGTGAGAGGCCCACGTACCGCAAAAAAAAACACAAAAAACAAAACATTACCTTCTTTCCACTCAATTGTTTTTCTTTCCCAGGACTCCTACTAGTTGAATGATGACATGTGTGCTTCTCTCCTACATCTCCTACAAATGGTTCTTTTATATATCCTATATCTTAATGATGATAATAGCTTATTGTATATAGTATTGGCTAGGTACCAAAGACTCTTCTGTGCACTTTGCATATATTAGCTCATTTAATCCTCACTATAAATGTATAGAGTAGGTACTATTAATATATCCATTTTACAGGTGGTAAAATGGTTGCTGGGAGTTAAGTCGCTTAAGTTAAGTGACTTGCTTAAAGTCATTCAGCTGGTAAGTGGCAGAGCTAAGATTTGAGCCACACTTGTCACATGATTTCCCTTTATTTATTCCTGGTGTTGCTGGTGGAGTTCTTTGACCTGTTTTTTCAACTCCTTGTTAATTTATTGGTTGTTTCTATTCTGCTATTTATTTTAAATCATGTATTTCATACTCAGCTTTTTCTTCTTTATTTTCCTTTATAACTACTAATTCTTATTTCATGTTACCGCTAGCTTTCTTCTTTCTTAGAGAACATGTATTATGCTTATCTTAAATTTGTAATCTATTTCTTAATGAAATAAGATCAAACGTTATCCACTATATCTTGTTTAGTTGTTTTGTAGCTGTTGGGCTCCTCAGTTATCTAGCGTTCCCCGTAAGCTCACAGTCACATTCACAGTCTTCATTAGTAATATGAACTTGGGTTGGAGGGGAGAGCCCAGTCCCTGTATTGTACCCTTCCTGGTGAGTTTAAGGAGTTGAGAGCTGGGCATAGACCAGAGTCTCCTAATGTTTTGGTTATACACACCCAGTGCTCTCGGAGTGAAGGAGGAAGAAGGGATAACTCCAGGACCTGCTGTTATCTACTCTTCACCAACACCAGCACCATCCTGGTGTGACCCTCCCACTCACTGCCCTGGTGGTCCTGCCATTTTGCTGCCTCACAGTATCAAAGCAGAAGGTACTCTTCCACCCAATAGCATTTGAGGAAATGAAATGATATCAAACAAACTCTTCCCAAGACTTCAAGTATGCTGCATCTGGGTTACTGTTTTTTTTTTTCCCAAAACAGTTTCTGTCTTTCCAGGGTTTCTCACATTTTTATTTTTAGTTTTATAGATCCTCTCTTTTGCTATGATGACATTTCCAGGGTTTGGTTCTGGGAAAATGCCTGCAGCCAATACAAGTTAACCATCTTATGAGGAATCAGAAGGCCTGAATTAAGTCATCAATTAAAAACAGAAAAAGGAAAATAAATGTTCTCTATATAATAGAAATACTCAGATTCCGTTATGTCAATGAAGATTACCCTTCAAATTTATTTAATCAAATAAGTTTATTTTGTAATTTATTGTTCATGGTATATACCAGCCTATAGGAAGATCTCAAGGCTTCCTTCTTCATGGCTCCATCCCTTTTGAGGAAGTTTAATGATTAAAGTAAATGGTTTATAAATGGAGCTGAGCTCCTGTAGCCATTTCTGTTACTCTTTCTTTGAATTCTCTTTCCCCAGTTATGTAACTGGGATATCCTGGAGGACCAGGAAGTTGACATGGTGGGGTTCCAAGTGATAAAAGGCATGGAGCTGCCAGTTCTGGCCTGACTACTAGTGCAGGAATCCAGGATTTCAGCTAGAATGAGAGGAGTCATTCTACTCACCTACTTTAAACACAAGATAGGAGACTGGGGATAAAGTCTGGTTTGTAATAACGAGTGTGCAACTGTCTATGGTTACCTCTGTGTTAAGAAAGTCTTTGGAACTTTTAGCACAGGGGGATCAGCTTGGTGCTTTGTGACCACCTAGAGGGGTGGGATAGGGAGGGTGGGAGGGAGATGCAAGAGGGAGGAGATATGGGGATATATGTATATGTATAGCTGATTCACTTTGTTATAAAGCAGAAACACACCATTGTAAAGCAATTATACTCCAATAAAGATGTTAAAAAAATTGTAAAAATTTAAAAAAGAAAGTCTTTGGAACTTCATGTTCATTGCAACGGTCACAGCAGCTATAGTTGGCTGGCCGTGAATTTGGGCTTGTGATCCTAGCCCCAACAAACTGACCTGACAAACATAGGCAATATTAGGTTGCCATTTTGTTATTAATTTTGAAGACATTAGAAGCAGGATGTGGAAAATGACTAAATTTGAGGGAAATGATTCAGTTTTCCCCCTTTATTAAAAAATTCATAAGCAGCAAAAGCAAAAACAACAAAAGCAAAAAAAAAAAAAACCCACAAATGGGACTATATCAAACTAAAAAGCATCTGCACAGCAAAGGAAACCATCAACAAAATGAAAAGGCAACCTATTGAATGGGAGAAAATATCTGCAAATCATATATCTGATAAGGGGCTAATACCCAAAATATATGAAGAACTCATAAACTCAATAGCAAAGAAAAAAAAGTCCAATTTGCAGATGATCTGAATAGATATTTTTCCAAAGAAGACATACAGACGACCAACAGGTACATGAAAAGATGCTGAATGTCATTAGTCATCAGAGAAATGCAAATCAAAACCACGAGTGGGGAGTGGTCAAGGTGGCAGAGTTGGAAGACCCTGAGCTCACTTCCTCTATGAGCACACCAAATTTACAATTGTTTACAGAACAACTGTCTATGAAAAGACTGAAATCTATCAGAAAATATCTTCTTCTACAACTAAAGATATAAAGAAGGAACTGAGAGACAGGTAGAAGGGGCAGTGTTGTGATATAGTACCCCTGGGTGGGGCAGGGGGGCTACTGCAATTACAGTTTCAGAGGTTCTCCCGAAGGAGTGAGAGGTTCAAGCCCCATGTTGGGCTCCCCAGACCAGAAGTCCTCCATCGGGGAGACAAACCCCCCAGAGTATTTGGCCTTGAAGGCCAGCAGGGCTTACTTTTGGGAGACCCAGAGGACCGAGGGAAATAGAGACTCCACTCTTAAAGGGCGTACACAAAATCTCACATGCTCCAGGACCCACAGAAGAAGGTCAGACCCACCTGCTGATCTTGGAGAGCCTCCTGGAGAGGCAGGAGGCAACTGGAGCTCAGTCTGGGGACACAGACATTGGTGGTAGCCATTTTGGGGAGCTTGTTCTACCACATAGACACTGCTACTGGCAAGTGCCATTTTGGAATCCTCTATCTAGCTTACTAGCACCGGGACCCAGCCCCACCCACCAGCAAGCCAATACCAGTTCTAAGACACCTTAGGCCCCTCAACCAGCCACCTTAGGATCTGGCCCACTCACCAGCTGGTCAAAAACAAGCTTTGGGAAAACACAGACCCTACAGTGAGCTGTGTCAGAAACCTGTTCTGCCCACCAGCAGGCCAACAGCCAGGGCACTGCAACCAGAGATTTGGGGACCTGGCACCACTCATCAGTAAACCAGCACTAGCCTTAGGACCCCTTGCGCCTTGGATCCACCCACCAGTGGACTGACACAAGCTCTGGGAACCCTGGATCCTATATCCAGAGACCCCAGGACACAGCTCTGCCTGCCAGCGGTCCAGCACTAGTGCCAGGACCTGGCTTCAACCACCAGTGGGTGGGCACCAGACCCAGGATCCCCTGGGCCACAGGTCCACCCAACAGTGGGCAGACAAAAGCCCTTGGACCACTGCAACCTCACAGCCTGCCTTGTTAGGACCCAGCCAGTCAACCAATAGGCCTGCACCAGTTCCAGGACCCCCATGCCCTGGCCCTGCCCACCAATAGGCCAATATCAGCTCTGGGACACACTGAACCCATCAGCCAGCAGCCCTGGGATCTGGACTCATCTACCAGTGGGCTGACACCAGCTTCAGGATCCCCAGGGCACTGCAATCAGAGACCCCAAGACATGGCTCCACTCACCAGTGAGCCAGCACTAGCCACACGATCCCCTGGGTCCTGACTCTGCTTACCAGCAGGCCAATACTGTCTCTAAGACACATTAGACCTATAAGCCAGCTGCCCCAGGATACAGTCCCCCTCACAAGGAGGCCAACAGTAGATCTGGGACCCCCAGTCCCACAACCACCTACCCCAGAAGCTTGTTCCACCCACCAGTGGGCCTTCACTGGCCCTAAGAAACCCCAGGTCTACAGAGTCAGCCACTTCATGACCTGGCCTCACCAACCAGTGGCCAGCAGCCCCCACATAAAATAGGACCTGGCAACCAACTGGACCAGGGGCCAGCCACACGTTCCAGACTTCCCACAGCTATGAACCCACAACAACAGAAGGACCCATGAAGCCAACATAGAGGGAAACACTAGTGCATATAGCTCTGATGACCAGAGGGGAGTACACTGCTGGATACATAGGATGTCTTCTACAAAAGTACACTTCTCCAAGATTGGTAAACTTAACCAACCTACCAGATACATGGAAATAAAAACACCAACTTAGGCAAAATGAGGTGACAGAGGAGTATGCTCAAAACAAAGGTACAAGATAAAATCCCAGAAGAAGAGCTAAATGAAGTGGAGATAGGCAGTCTCCTGATACCTGATAGGGAGTTCAAGGTAATGATCATAAAGATGTTCAAAGAACTCAGGAGAAGGTTGGATGAATAGAGTGAGAAGTTAGAAGTTTTTAACAAAGAGTTTAAAAATATAAAGAAGAACCAAACTGAGATGAAGAATACAATAACTGAAACGAAAATACACTAGAAGGAGTCAACAATATATTAAATGATACAGAGAAACAGGTCAGTGATCTGGAAGACAGGGCAGTGGAAATCACTGAAGCTGAACAGAAAAAGAAAAAAGAATAAAAAGAAGTGAGGACAGTTTAAGAGATCTCTGGAACAACATCAAGCATACCAACATTTGCATCATAGTGGTCCTAGAAGGAGAAAAGAGAGAGAAAAGGGCAGAGACTATATTTGAATATATAATAGCTGAAAACGTCCCTAACATGGGAAAGGAAAAAGACCTCCAGGTCCAGGAAGAAAAGAGAATTCCAAACAAGATCAACCCAAAGAGAATAACACCAAGACACATTGTACTTAAGATGGCAATAATAATAATAATGATATAATAATAATAAAATAGAGAATACTAAAAGCAGCAAGGGAAAAGCAACAAGTTATGTACAAGGGAATTCCAGCAGGCTGTGAGCTGACTTTTCAGCAGAAATCTGCAGGAGAGAGGGAGTAGCATTATATATTTAAAATGATAAAAGGGAAACACTTACAACCAAGAATACTCTATCCAGCAAGGATTTCATTCAGATTTGATAGTGAGAACAAAAGTTCTACAGACAAGTCAAAGCAGAAAGAGTTCAGCACCACCAAACCAGCTTTACAAGAAAGATTAAAGACACGTCTCTAAGGAAAAGAAAAGGCACAACTTGAAACATGAAAATTACAAAAGGAAAAAAAATCATTAGTAAAGGCAAAATACAGTAAAGGTAGTAAGCCACACACAAAGAAAGTAGGAAGGTTAAGAGAGAAAAGTAGTAAAATCTTCTATATCTACAATAAGCAGATACACACAAAAAAAGATATAAGATATGATGTAAAAACAGTAAACATGGGGAGAGGAGAGTAAAAATGCAGAATGGTTAAAATGCATTTGAAATTAAAAGATCAGCAACTTAAAATAGTCATAGCTATATTTATAGATATAGAGCAATATATATAGATTGCTATATATAAACCTCATGGTATCCACAAACCAAAAATCTATAATTGATATAGACACAAAAAGATAAAGGAATGTAAACAATGCTAGAGACAGTCATTAAACCTCAAGGGAGGAGAATAAAAGAAGAAAGGAACAAAAAGAAACTACAAAACAACCCCAAAACAGTGAACAAAATGGCAATAAGTACATACCTATCAATATTTACTTTAAATGTAAATGGACAAAATGCTCCAACCAAATGAAACAGAGTAGCTGAATGGATACAAAAATAAGACACATATATGTGCTGCTTAGAGACTCACTTCAGATCTAAACACACACACAGACTTAAAGTGAGGGAATGGAAAAAGGTACTTCATGCAAAAGGAAATCAAAAGAAAGCTGTATGTCAGACAAAATAGACTTGAAAACAAAGGCTGTAACAAGAGACAAAGAAGGACATTATATAATGATCAAGGGATCAATCCAAGAAGAATATATATGCACCCAACATAGGAGCATCTAAATACATAAAGTAAATATTAAGAGAACTATAGGGAGAAGTTGACAGTAATACAATAATAGTAGGGGACCTTAACAGCCAACTTATATCAATGGACAGATCATCCAGATACAAAAATCAGTAAGGAAACACTGGCCTTAAATGACACATTTGAGCAGATAGACTTAATAGATAAATATAGAACATTCCATCTGAAAGCAGTGGAATACACATTTTTTCAAGTGCATATGGAACATTCTCCAGGAGATATCACATGCTAGGCCACAAAACAAGTCTCAATAAATTTTAAAAAACTGAAATCATATCAAGCATCTTTTCTTTTTTTTCTTAACATCTTTATTGCAGTATAATTGCTTTACAATGATATGTTAATTTCTGCTTTATAACAAAGTTAATCATTTATACATATACATATGTTCCCATATCTCTTCCCTCTTGCATCTCCCTCCCTCCCACCCTCCCTATCCCACCCTCTAGGTGGTCACAAAGCACAGAGCTGATCTCCCTGTGCTATGTGGCTGCTTCCCACTAGCTATCTACTTTATGTTTGGTAGTGAATATATGTCCATGCCACTCTCTCACTTTGTCACAGCTTACCCTTCCCACTCCCCATATCCTCAAGTCCATTCTCTAGGTCTGTGTCTTTATTCCCATCTTACCCCTAGGTTCTTCATGACTTTTTTTTTTTTTTTTTTTTAGATTCCATATATATGTGTTAGCATACGGTATTTGTTTTTCTCTTTCTGACTTACTTCTCTCTGTATGACAGACTCTAGGCCCATCCATCTCACTACAAATATCTCAATTTCATTTCTTTTTAAGGCTGAGTAATATTCAATTGTATATATGTGCCACATCTTCTTTATCCATTCATCTGCTGATGGACACTTACGTTGCTTCCATGTCCTGGCTAATGTAAATAGAGCTGCAATGAACATTTTGGTACATGACTCTTTTTGAATTATGGTTTTCTCAGGGTATATGCCCAGTAGTGGGATAGCTGGGTCGTATGGTAGTTCTATTTTTAGTTTTATAAGGAACCTTCATACTGTTCTCCATAGTGGCTGTATCAATTTACATTCCCACCAACAGTGCAAGAGGGATCCCTTTTCTCCACACCATCTCCAGCATTTATTATTTCTAGATTTTTTGATGATGGCCATTCTGACCAGTGTGAGATGATATCTCATTGTAGTTTTGATTTGCATTTCTCTAATTATTAATGATGTTGAGCATTTTTCATGTGTTTCTTGGCAATCTGTATATCTTCTTTGGATAAATGTCTGTTTGGATATTCTGCCCATTTTGGATTGGGTTGCTTGTTTTTTTGTTATTGAGCTGCAAGAGCTGCTTGTAAATCTTGGAGATTAATCCTTTGTCAGTTACTTCATTAGCAAATATTTTCTCCCATTCTGAGGGTTGTCTTTTGGTCTTGTTTATGGTTACCTTTTCTGTGAAAAAGCTTTGAAGTTTCATTAGGTCCCACTTGTTTATTTTTGTTTTTATTTCCATTTCTCTAGGAGGTGGGTCACAAAGGATCTTGCTGTGATTTATGTCATAGAGTGTTCTGCCTATGTTTACTTCTAAGAGTTTGATACTATCTGGCCGTACATTTAGGTCATGAATCCATTTTGAGCTTATTTTTGTGTATGGTGTTAGGGAGTGTTCCAATTTCATTATTTTACATGTAGCTGTCCAGTTTTCCCAGCACTACATATTGAAGAGGCTGTCTTTTCTCCACTGTATATTCTTGCCTCCTTTATCAAAGATAAGGTGACCATATGTGCGTGGGTTTATCTCTGGGCTTTCTATCCTGTTCCATTGATCTATCTTTCTGTTTTTGTGCCAGTACCATACTCTCTTGATTACTGTAGCTTTGTAGTATAGACTGAAGTCAGGGAGCCTGATTCCTCCAGCTCCATTTTTCATTCTCAAGATTGCTTTGGCTATTCAGGGTCTTTTGTGTTTTCATACAAATTGTGAAATTTTTTGTTCTAGTTCTGTGAAAAATGCCAGTGGTAGTTTGATAGGGATTGCACTGAATCTGTAGATTGCTTTGGGTAGTAGAGTCATTTTCACAATGTTGATTCTTCCAATCCAAGAACATGGTCTATCTCTCCATCTATTTGTATCATCTTTAATTTCTTTCATCAGTGTCTTATAATTTTCTGCATACAGGTCTTTTGTCTCCTCAGGTAGGTTTATTCCTAGATATTTTATTCTTTTTGTTGCAGTGGTAAATGGGAGTGTTTTCTTAATTTCACTTTCAGATTTTTCATCATTAGAGTATAGGAATGCCAGAGATTTCTGTGCATTAATTTTGTATCCTGCTACTTTACCAAATTCATTGATTAGCTCTAACAGTTTTTTAGCTCTAGTAGCTCTGGTAGCATCTTTAGGATTCTCTATGTATAGTATCATGTCACTTGCAAACAGTGAGAGCTTTACTTCTTTTCTGATTTGGATTCCTTTTATTTCTTTTTCTTCTCTGATTGCTGTGGCTAAAACTTCCAAAACAATGTTAAATAATAATGACGAGAGTAGGAAACCTTGTTTTGTTCCTGATCTTAGTGGAAATGGTTTCAGTTTTTCACCATTGAGGACGATGTTGGCTGTGGGTTTGTCATATATGGCCTTTATTATGTTGAGGAAAGTTCCCTCTATGCCTATTTTCTGCAGGATTTTTATCATAAATGGGTGTTGAATTTTGTTGAAAGCTTTCTCTGCACCTATTGAGATGATCATATGGTTTTCTCCTTCAATTTGTTAATGTGGTGTATCATGTTGATTGATTTGCATATCCTGAAGGATCCTTGCATTCCTGGAATAAACCCCACTTGATCATGGTGTATGATCCTTTTAATGTGCTGTTAGATTCTGTTTGCTAGTATTTTGTTGAGGATATTTGCATCTATGTTCATCAGTGATATTGGCCTGTAGTTTTCTTTCTTTGTGACATCTTTGTCTGGTTTTGGTATCAGGGTGATGGTGGACTCATAGAATGAACTTGGGAGTGTTCCTCCCTCTGCTATATTTTGAAAGAGTTTGAGAAGGATAGGTGTTAACTCTTCTCTAAATGTTTGATAGAATTCCTCTGTGAAGCCATCTGGTCCTGGGCTTTTGTTTATTAGAAGATTTTTAATCACAGTTTCAATTTCAGTGCTTGTGATTGGTCTGTTCGTATTTTCTATTTATTCCTGATTCAGTCTTGGCAGGTTGTGCATTTCTAAGAATTTGTCCATTTCTTCCAGGTTGTCCATTTTATTGGCATAGAGTTGCTTGCATAATCTCTCATGATCCTTTGTGTTTCTGCAGTGTCAGTTGTTACTTCTCCTTTTTCATTTCTAATTCTATTGATTTGAGTCTTCTCCCTTTTTTTCTTGATGAATCTGGCAAATGGTTTATCAATTTTGTTTATCTTCTCAAAGAACCAGCTTTTAGTTTTATTGATCTTTGCTATCATTTCCTTCATTTCTTTTTTAATTATTTCTGATCTGATCTTTATGATTTCTTTCCTTCTGCTAACTTTGGGTGTTTTTTTTGTTCTTCTTTCTCTAATTGCTTTAGGTGCAAGGTTAGGTTGTTTATTTGAGATGTTTCCTGTCTCTTAAGTTGGGATAGTATTGCTGTAAACTTCCCCCTTAGAACTGCTTTTGCTGCATCTCATAGGTTTTGGGTCATCGTGTCTCCATTGTCATGTGTTTCTAGGTATTTTTTGATTTCTTCAGTGATCACTTCGTTATTAAGTAATGTATTATTTAGCCTCCATGTGTTTGCATTTTTTACAGATCTTTTTCTGTAATTGATATCTGGTCTCATAACGTTGTGGTCAGAAAAGATACTTGATACAATTTCAATTTTCTTAAATTTACCAAGGCTTGATTTGTGACCCAAGATGTCATCTATCCTGAAGAATGTTCCATGAGTACTTCAGAAAAATATGTATTCTGTTGTTTTTGGATGGAGTGTCCTATAAATATCAATTAAGTCCATCTTGTTTAACGTTTAAAGCTTGTGTTTATCATTTAAAGCTTGTGTTTCCTTATTGATTTGCATTTTTGATGATCTGTCCATTGGTGAAAGTGGGGTGTTAAAGTCCCCTACTATGATTGTGTTACTGTCAATTTCCCCTTTTATGGCTGTTAGTATTTGCCTTATGTATTGAGGTGCTCCTATGTTGGGTGCATAAATATTTACAATTGTTATATCTTCTTCTTGGATTGATCCCTTGGTCATTATGTAGTGTCCTTCTTTGTCTCTTGTAATAATCTTTATTTTAAAGTCTATTTTGTCTGATATGAGAATTGCTACTCCAGGTTTATTTTGGTTTCCATTTGTGTGGAATAACTTTTTCCATCCCCTCACTTTCAGTCTGTATGTGTCCCTAGGTCTGAAGTGGGTCTCTTGTAGACAGCATATAAATGGGTCTTGTTTTTGTATCCATTCAGCCAGTTTGTGTTGTTTGGTGGGAGCATTTAGTCCATTTACATTTAAGGTAATTATCAATATGTATGTTCCTATTCCCATTTTCTTAATTGTTTTGGACTTGTTTTTGTAGGTCTTTTCCTTCTCTTGTGTTTCCTGCCTAGAGAAGTTCCTTTAGCATTTGTTGTAAAGCTGGTTTGGTGGTGTCAAATTCTTTTAGCTTTTGCTTGTCTATAAAGGTTTTAATTTCTCCATCAAATCTAAATGAGATCCTTACTGGGTAGAGTAATTGGTTGTAGGATTTACCCCTTCATCACTTTAAAAATGTCCTGCCAATCCCTTCTGGCTTGCAGAGTCTCTGCTGAAAGATCAGCTGTTAACCTTATGGGGATTCCCTTGGTGTGTTATTTGTTGTTTTTCCCTTGCTGCTTTTAATATGTTTTCTTTGTATTTAATTTTTGATAGTTTAATATGTGTCTTGGCGTGTTTCTCCTTGGATTTATCCTGTATGGGACTCTCTGTGCTTCCTAGACTTGATTAACTATTTCCATTCCCATATTAGGGAAGTTTTCAACTATAATCTCTTCAAATATTTTCTCAGTCCCTTTCTTTTTCTCTTCTTCTTCTGGAACCCCTATAATTCGAATGTTGGTGTGTTTAATGTTATCTCAGAGGTCTCTGAGACTGTCCTCAGTTCTTTTCATTTTTTTTTCTTTATTCTGCTCTGTAGTAGTTATTTCCACTATTTTATCTTCCACTTATCCATTCTTCTGCCTCAGTTATTCTGCTATTGATCCCTTCTAGAATATTTTTAATTTTATTTATTATATTATTCATCATTCCTTGTTTCCTCTTTAGTTCTTCTAGGTTCTTGTTAAATGTTTGTTGCACTTTCTCTATTCTATTTCCAAGATTTTGGATCATCTTTACTGTCATTATTCTGAATTCTTTTCCAGGTAGACTGCCTATTTCCTCTTCATTTGTTAGGGCTGGTGGGTTTTTACCTTGCTCCTTCATCTGCTGTGTGTTTTTCTGTCTTCTCATTTTGCTTACCTTACTGTGTTTGGGGTCTCCTTTTTGCAGGATGCATGTTTGTAGTTCCCGTTGTATTTGGTGCCTGTCCCCAGTGGCTAAGTTTGGTTCAGTGGGCTCTGTAGGCTTCCTGGTGGAGGGGACTAGTGCCTGTGTTCTGGTGGATGAGGCTGGATCTTGTCTTTCTGGTGGGCAGGTCCACATCTGGTCATGTGTTTTGGGGTGTCTGTGGCCTTCTTATGATTTTAGGCAGCCTCTTTGCTAATGGGTGGTGTTGTGTTCCTTTCTTGCTACTTGTTTGGCATAGGGTGTCCAGCACTGTAGGTTGCTGGTCGTTGAGTGAAGCTGGGTCTTGGAATTGAGATGGAGATCTCTGGGAGATTTTCACCATTTGATATTACATGGAGCTGGGAGGTCTCTTGTGGACCAGTGTCCTGAAGTTGGCTCTCCCACCTCAGAGGCACAGCACTGACTCCTGGCAGGAGCACCAAGAACCTTTCATCCACACAGATCAGAATAAAAGGGAGAAAAAATAGAAAGAAAGGAAGAAAGAAAGAGGATACAATAAAATAATATAAAGTAAGATAAAATAAAATAAAATAATTAAAATAAAAAATAATTATTAAGAATTTTTTTTTTAAAAAATGTAAAAAACAAACAAAAAAAATGGATGAACAGAACCCTAGGACAAATGTTGAAAGCAAAGCTATACAGACAAAATCTCACACAGAAGCATACACATACACACTCACAAAAAGAGGAAAAGGGGAAAAAATAATATACCTTGCTCTCAAAGTCCACCTTCTCAATTTGTGATGATTCTGTGTCTATTCAGGTATTCCACAGATGCAGGGTACATCAAGTTGATTGTGGAGATTTAGTCCACTGCTCCTGAGGCTCCTGGGAGGGATTTCCCTTTCTCTTTGTTCGCACAGCTCCTGGGGTTCAGCTTTGGATTTGGCCCCACCTCTGCGTGTAGGTCACCTGAGGGCGTCTCTTCTTCGCTCAGACAGGACGGGGTTAAAGGAGCAGCTGATTCAGAGACTCTGATTTACTTAGGCCAGGGGGAGGGAGGATGCGGGGCGAGCCTGTGGCGGCAGAGGCCTGCATGACCTTGCACCAGTCTGATGCGCACCGTGCGTTCTCCCCGGGAAGTTGTCCCTGGATCATGGGACTGTGGCACTGGCAGGCTGCACAGTCTCCCGGGAGGGGAGGTGTGGATAGTGACCTGTGCTTGCACACAGGCTTCTTGGTAGTGGCAGCAGCAGCCTTAGCATCTCGTGCCCTTCTCTGGGTTCCACGTTGATAGCCGTGGCTTACGCCTGTCTCTGGATTTCCTTTAAGTGTCACTCTTAATCCCCTCTCCTCATGCACCAGGAAACAAAGAGGGAAGTAAAAGTCTCTTGCCTCTTCAGCAGGTCCAGACTTTTTCCCGGACTCCCTCCCGGCTAACCGTGGTACACTAACCCCTTCAGGCTGTGTTCACCTGGCCAATACCAGTCCTCTCCCTGCGATCCAACTGAAACCCAAGCCTCAGCTCCCAGCCCCCACCAGCCCCGGCGGGTGAGCAGACAAGCCTCTTGGGCTGGTGAGTGACAGTTGGCATGGATCCTCTGTGTGGGAATCTCTCTGCTTTGCCCTCTACACCCCTGTTGCTGCGCTCTCTTTCGCGGCTCTGAAACTTCCCCCCGCCGCCACCTGCAGTCTCCGCCCACGAAGGGGCTTCCTAGTGTGTGGAAACCTTTCCTCCTTCACAGCTCCCTCCCACTGGTGCAGGTTCTGTCCCTGTTCTTTTGTCTCTGCTTTGTTTTTTTCTTTTGCCCTACCCAGGTACGTGGGGAGTTTCTTGCCTTTTAGGAGGTCTGAGGTCTTCTGCCAGCATTTAGTGGGTGTTGTATAGGAGCAGTTCCACGTGTTGATGTATTTCTGATGTATCTGTGGGGAGGAAGGTGATCTCCACGTCTTACTCTTCTGCCATCTTCCTCTCCCGGGCCCAAGCATCTTTTCTGACCAAACACTATGAGACTAGAAATCAACTACAAGGAAAAAAAAAAAAAACCTGCAAAAAACATAAATATGTGGAGGTTAAACAATATGCTACAAAACAATGGATCACTGAAGAAATCAAGAATAAATAAAAAAAATAATAATACCTGGAGACAAATGAAAAAAAAACACAATGATCTATAATCTATGGGATTCAGCAAAAGCAGTCCTAAGATGGAAGTTGTAGCAATAAAAGCCTACCTAGGTAAACAAGAAATATCTCAAAAAACGTAACCTTACTACCAAAGGAACTAGAAACAGAAGAACAAACAAAACGCAAAGTTAGTAGAGAGAGAGAAAAATCATAAAGATCAGAACATAAATAAATGAAATATAGACTAAAATAACAAACCAATAGAAAAGATTAATGAAACTAAAAGCTGGTTCTTTGAAAAGATAAACAAAATTGGTAAACCTTTAGCCAGACTCATCAAAAAAATAGGGAGAAAGCCCAAATCAATAAAATCAGAAATGATAAAGGAGAAGTTACGATAGACACCACAGAAATACAAAACATCATAAGAGATTACTTCAAACAACTATAACCAAAAAATGCTCTACCTAGAAGAAATGTACAAATTCCTAGAAATGTACAATCTCCCAAGATTGAACAAGGAAGAAATCGAAAATATAAACAGACCAGTTACCAGTAATGAATTTGCATTAGTAATAAAAAAAAAGAGCTCCCAGTAAACAGAAATGCAGGACAAGATGGCCTCACGGGTTAATCCTACTAAACGTTTAGAGAAGAGTTAACACGTATCTTTCTCAAGGTATCCAAAAAGTTGCAGAGGAAAGAACACTTCTGAACTCATTCTATGAGGCCACACTCACCCTGATACCAAAACCAGACAAAGATATCACAACGAAGAAAATTAAAGGCCAGTATCACTGATTAATATAGATGCAAAAGTCTACAACTAAATATTAGCAAACCAAATTCAACAATACATGAAAAGAATCATACACCATGATTAAATGGGCTTTATCCCAGGGATGCAAGGATGGTTCAATATCTGTAAATCAATCAATGTGATACACTATAGTAACAAATTGAAGAATAAAAATCATATAATCATCTCAATAGAATCAGAAAAACCTTTTGACAAAATTCAATACCCACTTATGATTTTTTAAAAAACCTGTCAACAACAACAACAACAAAAACCTGTCAACAAAGTGGATATAGAGGGGACATACCTCAACATATTAAAGGCTATATATGATAAGCCCACAGCTAACATTGTACTCAACATACTCAATGGTAAAAAACTGAAAGCATTTCCTCTAAGATCAGGAACAAAACAAGGATGCCCACTCTCACCACTTTTATTTAACACAGTATTGGAAGTCCTAGCCACAGAAATCAGAAAAGAAAAAGGAATAAAAAGAATCCAAATTGGGAAGAAAAAAATAAAACTGTCACTGTTTGCAGATGATATGATACTATACCTAGAAAATCCTCAAGATGCCACCAAAAAACTACTAGAGCTCCTTGGTGAATTCAATAAAGTTGCAGGATAAAAATTAATATACATAAATATATTGCATTTTATACACTAACAACAAACTATCAGAAAGAGGAATTAAGAAAACAATCCCATTTATCACCACATCAAAAAGAATAAAATACTATGAATAAATCTAACTAAGGAGGTAAAATACCTACACTCAGAAAACTATAAGACACTGATGAAAGAAAATGAAGATGACACAAACAGATGGAAAGACATACTGTATTCATGAAGTAGAAGACTTAATATTGTTAAAATGGCCATAATGCCCAAGGCAACATTTAGATCCAATCCCTATCCAAATACAAATGGCATTCTTCACAGAACTAGAACAAATAATTTTAAAATTTGTATGGAAACAAAAAAGACCCTGAATAGCCAAAACAATCTTGAGAAGAAAGAGCAAAGCTGGAGATATTACACTCTGATTTCAAACTACATTACAAAGCTATAGTAATCAAAAGAGTATGCGTCTGGCACAAAAACAGACACACAGATCAATGGAACAGAATAGAGAACCTAGAAATGAACCCATACATATATATAGCAATTAATCTATGACAAAGGAAGCAAGATTATACAATGGGGGAAAGACAGTCTCTTTAACAAATGATGATGGGAAAACTACACAGCTAAATGCAAAAGAATCAAACTGGACTACTCTCTCATACCATGCACAAAAATAAATTCAAAGTACATTGAAAACTTAAATGTAAGATCTGAAACCATAGAATTTCTAGAAGAAAACATAGGCAGTACACTCTTTAGCATCCATCTTCATAATATATTTTTGAATATGTCTCCTCTGGCAAGGGATACAAGAGCAAAAATAAACAAATGGATCTACATCAAACTAAAAAGCTTTTGCACAGCAAAGGAAACTATCAACAAAACAAAAAATTCACCTACTGAATGGAAGAAGATATTTGCAAATTGTGTATCTGATAATGGGTTAATATTCAAAATATACAACTCATATAATTTAATATCAATTAAAAAACCCAATTAAAAAATGGGCAGAAGACCTGAACAGACATTTTCCAAGGAAGACATACTGGTGGCTAGCAGGCACATGAAAAGGTGCTCAATATCACTAATCAACAGGGAAATACATATCAATGCCACCATGTAATACCAACTCACACCTGTCAGAATGGCTATTATCAAAAAGATAACAAATAACAACTGTTGACAAGGATGTGGAGAAAAGGGAACCCTTGTGCACTGTTGGTGGGAATGTAAATTGGTACAGCCACTATAGAAAACAGTATAGAGATTCCTCAAAAAAATAAAAATAGAACTACAAAATAGAACGTGATCCAACAATACCACTCCTGGGTAGAGATCGGAAGAAAACAAAAACACTAATTAGGAAAAATATATGCACCCTTATGTTCATTGCAATAGCCAAGATATGGAGGCAACATAAGTGCCCATCAGTAGATGAATGCATAAAGAAGATTGTGTGTGTGTGTGTGTGTGTGTGTGTGTGTGTGTGTGTAAAATGGAATGTTACTCAGCCATAAAAAAAGAATGAAATCTTGCCATTTATGACAACATGATGGATCTAGAGAGTATTATGCTAAGTGAAATAAGTCAGACAGAGAAGGAGAAATGTCATATGATTTCACTTATATGTGGAATCTAAAACAAAACAAAACAAAACAAATGAACAAATGTAATAGAAACAAAGTTATAGATACACAGAACAAACAGGTGTTTGCCAGAGGGTAGGAAAGTAGGGGGAGATACGAAATAGGTGTGGGAGATTAATAGGTACAAACTTCCATTTGCAAAATAAATGAGTCATGGATGTGAAATGTACAGTGTGGAGAATATAGTCAATAACTCTGTAATGTTTTTGTATGGTGACAGATTGTAACTAGACTTATCATAACTAGATTTATTGTGGAGATCAGTCTGTAAGGTATAGACATATTGAATCACTATATTGTGTAACAGGCACTATCATAGTGTTGTAGGTCAATTATATTTCAAAAACAAACAAGCTAACTCACAGAGAAAGAGATCAGACTTGTGGTTGCCAGAGGCATGGGTGGGGGTGAGGGTTGGTGGAGGGGGAAATGGATGAGGGCAGTCAAAAGGTACAAACTTCTAGTTGTAAGATAATTAAGTACTGGGGATATAATGTACAATATGATAAATATAATTAACTATGCTGTCTATTATATATGAAAACTGTTAAGAGAGTAAATCCTAAGAGTTCTCATCACAAGAAAAAGATTTTTATATGTTTTTAGTTTTGTACCTACACAAGATGAGAGGATTTATGAAATTTATTTTGATAATCACTTCATGATATATGTAAATCAAATCATTGTGCTGTATATCTTAAACTTACATATTACTATATGTCAATTATATCTCCATAAACTGGAATATTAAAAAAACACAATGAGATATCACCTCGTACTTGTTAGTATAGCTATTATCAAAAAGACAAGAAATTACAAGTGTTGGTGAGGATGTGGAGAAAAGGGAACCCTAGTGCACTGTTGGGGGGAATGTAATTTGGTGCAACCAGTATGGAAAACAGTATGGAGTTTCCTCAAAAAATGAAAAATAGAACTACTGTATGATCCAGCAATTCCACTTCTGGGTATTTATCCAAAGAAAACAAAAATACTGATTCAAAACTATATGTGCACCCCCATGTTCATTGCAGCATTGACCAAGATATGGAAACAAGCTAAGTGTCCATTGATGGATGAATAGAGAAAGAAATTGTGATACACACACACACACACACACACACACACACACACACACTCAGGAATATTATTCAGCCATAGAAAACATATGAAATCTTGCTATTTGTGACAACATGGATGGACTTTGAGGGTATTATGCTAAGTGAAATAAGTCAGACAGGGAAAGACAAATACCACATGACCTCTCTTATTTGTGCAATCTAAAAAAAAAAAAAAAAATGAAGTTTATAGATACACAGAACAGATTGTTGGTTGCCAGAGGTAGAAGGTGAGAGGCCAGAGAAATGGGTGGACTTGTATTTTTTTTTAGTTTAAATAAAATGAAGTTAAAAAAAATTTAATGTATACAGTTTGCAATAAGAAGCATGAATGGGACCACCAGAATAAGTGTAAGGTTCAGTGAGTGGCAACAGCCATGAACTTGACTGCTGGAATAAAGTCAAGATTCACTAAGTCAATACAAACAAGAAGATAAACGGTAGAATAAACTTAAAGTTCAGTGTGACAAAACAACCATTAATGTGGTCATTGGAATAAGGTTAAGGCTTAGAGTGTGTCAGCAATCTAAAATATTACTGGTGGCATAGATTAAGATTCAGTGTGACACAGCTCCCAAGAAGATGCCTGCTAGAGTGAGGCAACATGCAGGTGAGACTAAGCATGGTGCTGACTGCTGGAATAAGGTTAATGTTCGGTGTCCAATAATGCATGTGAGGATGACCATAAGTTTAAGTTTCAGTGCATGACAACAAGCATGATGATGAATGCTGAAATGAGACATTTACCAATGGCATTTTTCACAGAAATAGAACAAAAAAAATTACAATTGTATGGAAACACAAGAGACCACAAATAGCCAAAGCAATCTTGAGAAAGAAAAGCGGAGCTGGAGGAATCAGGCTCCCTGACTTCAGACTATACTAGAAAGCTACAGTAATCAAAACAGTATGGTACTGGCACAAAAACAGAAATATAGATCAATGGAACAGGATAGAAATGACATGTACACACTGTTATATGTAAAATGGATAACTAATAAGAACCTGCTATATAGCACAGGGAACTCTACTCAATACTCTGTAGTGGCTTATATGGGAAAAGAATCAAAATAGAAAAAAAAAGAGTGGATATATGTATATGTATAACTGATTCACTCTGCTGTACACCTGAAACTAACACAACATTGTAAATCAACTATACTCCAATAAAAGTTTTTAAAAATGAAGTAGATAAGTCAAGACTTAAAAAAAAAGTGACTGTTGCCATACCTGGGTGTGACAGGAACCCTTATTCTCTCAGGGAGGAATACACGCAGCTACATTGTTTTCAGTGGCTAATGTGTCCCATCTATGGCTGGAACCTAGGCTCCAGAGAAACAAATTAGTCACTAGGATAGAAGGTGGCATTCAAGGCGGGAAGGACAGGCCTGAAGTTCCTAGATGTAGTGGGGGTGGGGGGCCTTTCTCCCACCTATAAATTAAAAAAGAGAATAAAAACAGGGCTTCCCTTCTGTTACTTGCAGATATCCTCACTTCACGAGGATCCTGAGAGAAGCAGGCACTTAGCATTCACGGGGAAACAATAAATTGGGTCTGTTGTGTATATAGTACATTTAGAGAAGGAACGAAGCTCCCTGTGAGTGGGAGGCTGCAGAGTCCTTTGTGTACCATGAATGGTCCTGCTTCTCTCTGTACTCCTTTCTCACCGTGTTTTCAGCTGGCATCTCTTACATGCATCCTCTAGTGAAGTCCTTGCCCAAACATCAATTACTGTGTCATCAGATGGAGAAAGAAAGGTCCAAGCAAGGCCTGACTCTGGGAGGAAAGCCCTAGCGGGACCTCACAAGTCTATTCTTTGGAAATCTAGCAGTTACTAGGCTCCTCTGTACAGCAGAGACACCTTGACCTTCTGCCCAGTCTAGCTAGGGAGTTAGGAAAGGCAAATGGAAATACACTAAAATCCCAACAGTGGGTGTAATTCCAGGTATATGGATTTTTGGTGATTTTAAATTTCATTATATATTTTGAAGTCTCTAGATCTTCTACATGAGCACATATTACATCTATAGTTAAAAAAGTCATTTCAAAAAGAATAAAAATTAAGCACATCCAGACTTTCTGTATGTTATGCTTTTTTATCAAGTACTAGCAAAATTGTCTCCTACATAGATAATCCATGGAATTTAGGTCAGTGGCCTTGGCTCAAAGTTTCAATGATAATTCACTCTCTTTCCAATAACGATAATAACAGGAAGGAGGAAAACACAATCCAATAGTTTTGTAATGTGGAACACATTACCCCAATAATTTATAGCAAATTAACATTCCCACCAGTGAGGAACCATTCACTGAACAGAAGGCACTTGAATGGAAAGGGAGAGACTAGTCTAGGAGTCAATACCTTGGGAAAGATCCAAGGAGCCAGACTCCTCTGTAAATTCAGACAAGAGTCACCTCCCTTTTCCTTGAGGGTGGGAGAGGGGTTGGTTTTCCAATTTTGGAGATTGCCACAAAAAACCCTCAGAGAATAGGTTTAAAATAATATATTTAATAAAGTTTCACAGATGTTTTATCATCCAGTCAGAAACACAATGAAGCTGAAACATTTAACAGGAGAACTGACCAATCACAGCTAACATTTGTTTAGGCACTATGCTCAGAACTTTAAATAAATAAGCCTTAAAATAAATAAGCCTTATCTTATTTATTTTTCACTGCAACTTGATGAAAAAGTACTTTTTTTTTTTTTTTTTTTTTTTGCGGTACGCGGGCCTCTCACTGCTGTGGCCTCTCCTGTTGCGGAGCACAGGCTCCGGATGCGCAGGCTCAGCAGCCATGGCTCACGGGCCCAGCCACTCCGTGGCATGTGGGATCTTCCCGGACCGGGGCACGAACCCGTGTCCCCTGCATCGGCAGGCGGACTCTCAACCACTGCGCCACCAGGGAAGCCCCCACAGGGAAGCCCCCACAGGGAAGCCCCCAAAAGTACTATTTTTTTAATCCATTTTGCAGGGAAGAAAATTAACACTTGGAAAGCTTATATTGGGACTTCCCTGGTAGTACAGTGGTTAAGCATTCGCCTCCCAATGCAGGGGATGCAGGTTCCATCCCTGATTAGGGAACTAGATCCTACGTGCATGCCACACCTAAGAGTTTGTGTGCCACAACTAAGGAGCCCACTGGCTGCAACTAAGATCCAACACAACCAAAAATAAAGAAATAAAATAATTTTTTTTAAAAAAAGCTTAGGTTGTTTTGCTTTTTTAACTTCACTGTTGCTGACGTTTATAGATAAGACTTTAGCAATCACTTTCTCTTCAAGCATTGCCTTATAGTACTAATTACAGAATCTCTAGAACAAGTTCTCAGTAACAAATGCCAATACTCACAGAGAAAAAGGAAAAGACAATACCCTGGGTAAGCTGACAGTCTCCATGGGAGACAGGGAATACGGAAACACAGGTAAAGAGCTGGATTTTTTAATACCTTTTTAGAAACGTTGGATAATCAATGTCTTGAAATATGCAGGTGGATTATTTCCAAACTTCTTAGTGAGAACCCTGTGGATCATTAACAGGCATCATCCTTGACTTCTGAGCACCACAGTTCTAAATGAAAAATATAACTTTTCATTCATGGAACTGCCATTTTCAACAATATGATTATCATAGTTGTTAACTGCCATAATGTTGGAGGACATATAAATGCCCAGGAACTTGGACGTTTACTTTCTTCATAAAATGATATGTGTGATGAGATTGTCTACACACACACACAGACATACAGACACACACACAAATATAGGTATAGATAACTGAAGCGATATAGTGACCATTTAGATGCTTTGTGTTTAGAAATGGATTTACTCCTCATGAGGCTAGCAGCACTGAAGGACTGAGTAGGACTGCTGGACTGAGACTATCCTGGTAGCAAACTCTGGAGGGGATTCCAAAGGCAAAACAAGCACCACACTGAGAAATTACAGTGTCACTGCAAAGCCGCTAATCACTGTGTTGACGGGTAGTGCTATACTTAGGATGTTCAGAGCAGTAGAAAAAAATTTATCTTCCAAGTGTTTCTTAAAATTGTCCATAGTTAAGAAACATTTTCTCAGGTAGTTAAGGGAAAAAATTAGTAGAAGATTTTCTTACCCATTTATTTATTCTGTGGGTTCTGATGGACCATCGCCTACTGTTTTCATGGTCCTATACAAGTAAAGGTATAATGTGTACCATCCTTGTCTTTGGTTGGTCTAAGAAATAATTGTAAAACTACTAATGGACCTTAAAAACCATGATGGTGGTTCTCATATTTGATTGTGTTCAAGAATTATCTGAGAAAGTTGTTAAAAATGCAGTTTTTCCCATCTGCAGATTCAATGCAATCCCTATCAAATGACCAATGGCATTTTTTATGGAACTAGAACAAAAAATCTTAAAATTTGTACGGAGACACAAAAGACCCCGAATAGCCAAAGCAGTCTTGAGGGAGAAAAACGGAGCTGGAGGAATCAGACTCCCTGACTTCAGACTATACTATAAAGCTACAGTAATCAAGACAATATGGTACTGACACAAAAACAGAAATATAGATCAATGGAACAAAATAGAAAGCCCAGAGATAAACCCACGCACCTATGGTCAACTAATCTATGACAAAGGAGGCAAGGATATACAACGGAGAAAAGACAGCCTCTTCAATAAGTGGTGCTGGGAAAACTGGACAGCTACATGTAAAAGAATGAAATTGGAACACTCCCTAACACCATACACAAAAATAAGCTCAAAATGGATTAGAGACCTAAATGTAAGACTGGACACTATAAAACTCTTTAAAACTATAGTTATAAAACTATAAACTTTCCTCTTAGAGGAAAACATAGGAAGAACACTCTTTGACATAAATCACAGCAAGATCTTTTTTGACCCACCTCCTAGAGTAATGGAAATAAAAATGAAAATAAACAAATGGCACCTAATGAAACTTCACAGCTTTTGCACAGCAAAGGAAACTATAAACAAGATGAAAAGACAACCCTCAGAATGGGAGAAAATATCTGCAAATGAATCAACGGGCAAAGGATTAATCTCCAAAATATATAAACAGCTCATGCAGCTCAATATTAAAGAAACAAACAACTGAATCCAAAAATGGGCAGAAGACCTAAATAGACATTTCTCCAAAGAAGACATACAGATGGCCAAGAAGCACATGAAAAGCTGCTCAACCTTACTAATTATTAGAGAAATGCAAATCAAAACTACAATGGGGTATCACCTCATACCAGTTAGAATGGGCATCATCAGCAAACCTACAAACAACAAATGCTGGAGCGGGTGTGGAGAAAAGGGAGCCCTCTTGCACTGTTGATGGGAATGTAAACTGATACAGTCACTATGGAGAACAGTATGGAGGTTCCTTAAAAAGCTAAAAATAGAATTACCATATGATCCAGCAATCCCACTACTGGGCATATACCCAGAGAAAACCATAATTCAAAAAGACACACGCACCCCAGTGTTCATTGCAGCACTATTTAAAATAGCCAGGTCATGGAAACAACCTAAATGCCCATCGACAGACGAATGGATGAAGAAGTTGTGGTACATATATACAATGGAATATTACCCCGCCATAAAAAGGAATGAAACTGGGTCATTTGTTGAGACATGGATGGATCTAGGGACTGTCATACAGAGTGAAGTAAGTCAGAAAGAGAGAAACAAATATCATATATTAACGCATGTAAGTGGAACCTAGAAAAATGGTACAGATGAACCGGTTTGCAGGGCAGAAGTTGAGACACAGATGTAGAGAACAAACATATGGACACCAAGGGGGGTAAGCTGCGGGGGGTTGGGGATGGTGGTGTGCTGAATTGGGCGATTGGGATTGACATGTATATACTGATGTGTATAAAATTGATGACTAATAATAACCTGCTGTATTAAAAAATAAATAAAATTAAATTAAAAATTTAAAAAAAGGAAAACATAGGAGAAAATTTTTGAGATCTTAGGTTAGGCAAAGATTTTATAGAACATATATAAAAAGCAGAACCCCTAAAAACTGGGTAATTGAATTTAATTCCCTGCTCTTTGAAAGACACTGAAAAGAAAATAAAAAGACAAACCGCAAACCGGAAAGAAAATGTTTGTAAACACATATCTGATGGGAGACTGTATCAATAATACATAAAGAACTTAAACATACTCATTAAAATATTTGAACAGATGCATTACCAAAAAGAAATGATTTGGAGAGAAAACACATAGAAAAGTGCTTTCCATCAGTATTCATCAGAAAAATTCACATTAAAATCCCCATGAGATACTACTACACAGCTACTAGGAGAGCTAAAATTAAGCAACAACAACAAGAAAAATTGGCAATACCAAATGCTTGAGTGTGCAGAGCTGGATCCCTTCTACATTGTTGATGGGGTGCAATGGCACAGTCTCTTTGAATAATCTTAGATATTTACCCAATAGAAATGTAAAAAATACCCACACAGAGATTTGAACATTAATGTTTATAACAGCTTCATTCATTATAGCCACATACTGGAAACAATCGAACTATCCACCAATTTATAAAGAAATATACAAATTGGGACATATTCATCTAAAGAAATATGAGCTGAGCAATAAAATGGCGCGAACTACTGATGAACAACAGGATTAATTTCAGAAGTGTTTTGGTATGTGAAAAAAGCCAGGTAGTTTATAAAACATTCTAAAAAGGCAAAACTGTAAATACAGAGATCAGTAGCTGCCAGAGCCTGGGGGTGAGGGATTGACGGTAAAGGAACAGGAGTAAATTTTTTTTCTAATTAATTTCTATTGGAGTGTAGTTGATTTATAATGTTGTGTTAGTTTCTGCTGTACAGCAAAGTGAATCACTTATACATATACATATATCCACTCTTTTTTTGAAGGAGTTAATTTTTGAAGTTATAGAAAGGTTTTCTATCTCAATTGGGGTGTGATTATCCTTTATATTTGTCACAGCTTACCAAGCTTCACACTAAAGATGGATGAATTGTACTGTTTGTGAATCGAATTTCATTAAAACTGACTTAAAATTTTTTTTAAAATGCAGCTTTTCAAGAGATTTTGAATCAGCAGATTTAGCAAGTGGAATTAGGTCAGCTGCATAGAACAGAACATTCTCAATGGCCTAAGTGAAGTAGCAGCTTATTTCCTCTGGAGAAAGCCAGCCCAAATCTGATAAGGTGTTACCACAGGGACCCAAGGTTCTTTCTTCCTTCTTCACCACCTTGGGTACCTGGGCTCCGTCCACAAAGTCATCTGATGTTCCAGAATGGCTGCTGGCATTCTAGCCATTGTGTTCACTTTCAGGCTGGCAGAAGAGAAATAGGAAAAGAAAAAATGCACTGCTTAATTTGCAAGGTGCCTTCCTGGAATTCCTAGACAACAATTCTGCTTTCATTACATTGGTCAGAATACTGTCATGTGGAAAAGAAGGCCAGGAAATGTAGTATTCTAAGAGGTGTATTGCTAACCCCAACTAAATAAGGATCATGTTACTAAAGAGGAAAGAGACAATGGTGTTGTAACTAGTAATCTCTGCTACACTGCATGTGGGATGTTGCCCAGGAAGCTGCCACTTTGACAAGTTTCCCGGGTGATTCTGATGCAGGTGACCCCATGGAGTTCACATTAAGGAACAGTACTGTAGGAAATCAGAATAAGAGAAAATTATAATTGGCTGGTATTAAGGTTTAATAAGCAGTCCATTTGATGGAGGCAATCAAGGCTAATGAAATGTATATCTTGAAAAGAAAATTTATTTATTAAGAATGCTAGAAAATGAGGTGTGGGTATTAATAAAATACTTTAGTTGGCTAGGTATTGTCATATTATTATTAATCCATATATGGATTATTATTCCCAAATATTTAGGATAAACACTGAGCATGTGCACACACACACACACACACACACACACTCCTCCCCACACACAAATTGATCACAATTAGCTCTTCCCCTCAGTTGGAATCTTGAATGCTGTAAAACCCCATAGTTATTATCAATATGATTGCTATTACAACTGTACAGTTACCTTATTTCCTAGTTTCCAATTTGGGAAAAGGAGGTTCATTTACAATACAAGCTCTGGTTCCTACTCCTGGCGTCTGTGTTAAGGCCACGCTTCCATTTTCCCTCCCTCCTCCTTTCCCTGGCTGCTTCCAAACAAACCCTCCTGTTACCCAGCTTCTACATGAAAAGTTCTTCACTGCCCGTGGCCCTTTCTCTTCATAAAGTCCTTGCTTTAAAAGAGCCAGCACACCCAGTTGCTGTGAGCCAAGCCAGTGTGGCTGCTACTAGGATTTCCAAAAGGTCAGCAGCTGGGGCACATCATTCAAATGGGTGGACTGACTAAACGACCACTGGGCCTTGGGCCCTCCACTCCACCAGCATCAACGCACCCTGCGGCTGAGCCAGACCCCCTCTGGCCATGCTCCACAACGTGCGTCAGCTGGTGGGCCAAGCACCAGCCTTGTTTCTGATAGCTAAGTTGTGGTGCAGAAGCTGGAGGACGGGAGAATCCCTTTTAAAACATGAACGGAAGGTATTGATGTGTAGATCCCAAAGGAACTGTAAGCCTCCTAAAAATAC
The DNA here is from genome assembly GCF_951394435.1 of Stenella coeruleoalba. Taxonomy (NCBI): domain Eukaryota; kingdom Metazoa; phylum Chordata; class Mammalia; order Artiodactyla; family Delphinidae; genus Stenella; species Stenella coeruleoalba. Next base: position 116,759,839 of record NC_137149.1, read on the forward strand.
TGCTCAGAGTATGCAAGAGGTGATACTAATATACGGTCCCTTGGTTAACATTTATTAAGCATATCTATGTGCCAACCCACTGGGGGGCTCAACATACTTTAAAAGCTTCATGATAATCGTGAGAGTAAGTAATATGTTCCCTCACTTATACTTGAGAAGATTAAGCATGAGACTTTGCCAGAGTCTCCAGCTGGTCCAGAGCAAGACTCAAAGCTAGACATGTTCATTTTATCACAAAGGCTCCCCAGTGAAGACTGAATAGACTCATAGAGGAAAAGTGCAATTATGATAAGCAACAGCAAATCAATGTGATAATGTTTATGAAACAACAGAAAATTAGAGGATTAAACAAGAGTAACATTTCCAATATATATAAATAGATTTTATTCCTATTAAATCGAGGAATAAAATGATTTTGACAGTCTCCCATTAAATCAGATGGTAGGGGCTTCCCTGGTGGCACAATGGTTAAGAATCCACTTGTCAATGCAGGGGACACAGGTTCGAGCCCTGGTCCGGGAAGATCCCACATGCCATGGAGCAAATAAACCAGTGAGCCACAACTACTGAGCCCGTGAGCCACAACTACTGAGCCTGCTAGCCACAACTACTGACGCCCACGCACCTAGAGCCCGTGGTCTGCAACAAGAGAAGCCACCGCCATGAGAAGCCCACACACTGCAACGAAGAGTAGACCCCGCTGGCTGCAACTAGAGAAAGCCCACGTGCAACGTAGCCAAAAATAAATAAAACAAAAACAAAACAAAAAAACCAATGGGGCTTCCCTGGTGGCGCAGTGGTTGAGAGTCTGCCTGCCGATGCAGGGGACACGGGTTCGTGCCCTGGTCCGGGAAGATTCCACATGCCGCGGAGCGGCTGGGCCCGTGAGCCATGGCCACTGAGCCTGCGCGTCCGGAGCCTGTGCTCCACAACAGGAGAGGCCACAACAGTGAGAGGCCCGTGTACCGCTAAAAAAAAAAAAAAAACAAACAATGGTGGGCAAGAGGAAAACTTGCAAGACAAAACAGGTTGCTTTGCACTTCTGGCGGCCCGGCAGCCAGGTGGCCTGGGGGGATCACGCCCTGGAAACAAATTGGTGCATACCAAAACTTTTTTTGGTATTATTTATCTGGGCAACAGAAGAAATTTAGGAAGACCGAAAAGAGCATTTGCATCACAAACCGAGAGCCAAGTCCTAAGAATGAGGATTTTAAACCATGAGATGCGATGGTAGAGATAAGCAAAAGATTAAAAAGGACATTAACAAGGCAGAGTGATAAGTGCCACGTTTACGCATGTGGCTTACAAACCACAGCCTGAACAATGTCACCATCACTACTGTCCGGCAGGGGACGGAGAGAGACAGCACGGAGCCACCCTCGGCCGCCCTCTGGTGGTGAGAATCTCTGCGGCCTTGAGGACCACGTAGCCGCCAACCAGGCACAGTGCCTTCCTGGCACCAAGCGCTCTGTGTATACTTGTCGAAGGGTTGTTTAGATGGCTGTTTAGATGTTTGAATGTAAGTCTGCCGAGGAACTAGAAACGAGAGACCTTTCTTACTTTGGCTGCCTGGCAATAGAAAAAAAAAACAAAAAACAACCACCTGTGGGACAGTGAAATTGTACTTGTTCTTTAGAATTGATTGAACGCTGTCCTACACACTTAGAAACACTTTAAAAGAGCTTGTAGTTTAATTGGGGAGCGAGACAAGCCCGCTGTCAACAAGGCCAGTGCAAGGATCTCAAACCGCAGTGTGAGGTGTTTCAGGGTGGGCTCAGCCTTTGTGCTCGGTCCCAGCCCCCATTTTAGGGTCACAGATAAAGGGAGCTGCTAGGCCTGCATCCAGTGGTTCATCCCCACTCAGGAGGGTGCACTCCGGTGTGAGCTTCGTTTTTGTTTCCTCACAATGCTGCAAAAATTCTGTCGGGCACTTAACAGGCACTCCTGGGTCCACATGAAGCTGGGAGGCCTGTCCTTGTCAGAGACTTGTCAGGCCAACCCCCTGGCCTTTGGGCAGGGCCATCCTGAGCCCCTTGCCCCGCCTGCTCCCACCTCTGCCTTCTGTCCTATCTCCTAGGCTAATTTCCACTGTAGGGCCTTACACTTCAGACCCCACCGTCAGCTCCGTCTTGGTTTCTCAGTGGCCCCTGTCAACAGGGATTCCAGGGCTTGTTTCACAAGTGGTATAGAGACTAGAGGAAAAATGTTTAGAACTATATATAGGAGGATAATCAATCCTGTCTGTTCTCAGAAAATGGCCAAGACGGATTTCTGCTGAATCAAAAATATTGCATATATCACACATGTAAATAATATCCTTGGATCTGTAACCCAGGCCCCTTATTGTTTGTGATTCGACCACCTGCAATAGGCCTACAAGTTTTGTTTGAGGATTTGCATGGTTGCCTGTTGGTGGAGAGCCAGGATGGTCCACTTGTCATCTCCCCTGCGCCTCAGCTCTGCAGTGTTCACCCAGTTAAGTTCCAGGGCTGTGATTTGGATTGTTAATTTCATTGCCCAGAAGTGACTCCTCACATACCCAGAGGATAAGTCCCAAATACCAAGATGCCCAGCTTAGGGAGCTGCTGTGCATCTGTGTGTGTACCAAAAAGCAGATGGTAGACAGACACACCTATTATTATTGTGATGGGCTTTTGTTTCATCTTAATACCATCTTGGCATTTCTTCACAAAAGGAGGCTGCTTTGTAAACAGTTCACTGTGGAATATAGAGTGTTTCCTGGTGTCGCTCATACCTCCGTCAGAGGACGGCTGAGCTTGAATAGCATCTGGTGTAACTGGGTGCAATTTGCATGGATACCTTAACAAAACTAAAACCAGACATCAACTGTGTCAGCTAAACTTTCAGATTCCAGGGGCAGGGGCCAATCTACCTTTCTGTTTCACTTCCTTGGGTGAGGATTTAAAATCTTAAGAACTGTTACATCATATAGAACTAAAGTTCAATCTCTGTGGCCAGAAAGCACAGGTAAGGACTAGGAAAGTAAATAAACCCCTCCTCATGTCACGTGACCACCGGCTAGATGTAGCAGTATGATCTTGGAAAGAAATTGATGACTTCACCTGCTTGATTGCACACAAACAGGGCACTGTGAAATAATAGAGAATTTAGAGTAAAAATACCGTAGTTTGTGTCCTGATACTACATTTCTGACTATGGGCTCCTGAACATTTAACCTGCTTAGCCTCAGATTCCTTGACAGTTAAACAAGAATAACACCTTGGTGGTTAAAAACCACTCAATATTTTATTTATATATAAGTATTTATAGGCTCAATATTTATAGACTCAGTTTCTTCATTATAGGGTAATAATTATTAAATGAGTGAATGTATGTGAAAGCCCTTTGTAAAATAACAAATGCAAAAATGTCTTATTTTCTAAAGTCACTTTCAACTCAGATAGTTCCAATACTATGGTTGCAACATACCTGCTCCTTCAGAGTAGAAACTTTTATCTTCCACCTCTGAAGCCCCTCTGCCAAGTTCAGTGCCTAGGATATCATGGACACTCAATACATGTGAGCCACATGGAAGGAATGAAGCAGAATCTGAATCATTTGTTGTGGGAATGAGTTGGCTGCCTTCAGCAAGTACTTAGTATCCTAACCCTGAAAGTACAAATGTGGAGTGGTTGGTAAAATTACCAAATGTGGTTGGTAACCACAGGGCATGAGAGCTCCCCCTTCTGGTCTCCCAACTCTGTTTATTTAGGTTTCTGTTTATTAATTTTTTTCACAGATTCTGGGTTGCTAGGAGAGACCTCCCGGACCCCACCATGTCTACCTCATACCAGGCAAAAAATGTGGGCTTAGGAGCACATTCTAACGTGCCAACTTAGGAGCACGTCAGTAAAAGTTCCTTGAGCCTGCCTAGGGAAAGAGCTAAGCAAGGGTGGGGTGGCTGTGAGGGCGGGGGGAGCACATAAAAGTTGACCTTTTCTAGTTTTTTTCTAGTCTGCCTTGCTATCTAGGTGGGAAGATAACTTTAGGATCAAAGGGATAGCACTTGGTTCCAGAGTGGTCTTGAGAATGCGCACTAGCAAAGTAAAGAAATCTGACTGAACTACAGAAGGAGATGTAACAGTCCCTGCAGGGGCAGCAATGGGAAGCATAGGTGTAGCTGTTCACCTACAGAGGAGCTTGTCCCTCAAACAGATTGCTGTGGTGCTCTAAAACCACTTCCTTTCTTCTCTTCATTTTCAGATTTTCTCTCTTCTTGTCTTATGTCTTCAATTCCTTTATAGTTTTTAAAATAATTGTCACAAACGTTTTTGTCACTTTATTGTCACTTTCAATCCTCATCCAGGTGTTGGCCTGAAACAAATAGACTCCCAGATATTTCTCCAGCAAAGATGGGTTTATTTGGGATCAGCACAGAATTGCAATTTGAGGTCTGCAACCATGGTGAGCCATGTGAAAGTCCCCTACAAAAGTGGAGAAGAGGACTGTTTTATAGAGGGGAACGGAAGTTGGGAGAACTGTAGTAAACCAAGGGTCCATGGCTTTTCAGTGGCTGAGTCCTTCACGGGAAAGAAGAGGAGTCTTTCTTCCTATTGGGGTCTTTCTTCCTATTGGGGTCACCTATCTTCACAGGGCATGAGAGCTCCCCCTTCCTTCCTCCCAACTCTATTTAATTGAGGTTTCTGTTTATTAATTTTTTTATACAGGAAAAATTAGGTGTAGTATGAAATGAAAAGAATTTACCATTGTTTGAAATAATGCCATTTGCAGAAACATGGATGCAACTAGAGATTATCATACTAAGTGAAGTAAATCAGAAAGAGAAAGACAAATACCATATGATATCACTTACATATGCAATCTAAAATTTGACACAAATGAACCTATCTATGAAACAGAAACAGAATCACTGACGTAGAGAACAGACTGGTGGTTGCCAAGGGGGACCGGGTTGGGGGAGGGATGGAGTGGGAGGTTGGGGTTAGCAGATGTAAGCTATTATATATAGGATGGATAAACAACAAGGTCCTACTGTATAGCACAGGGAACTATATTCAATATCTTATAATAAACCATAATGGAAAAGAATATTAAAAAAAGAATGTATATATATGTATAACTGAATCACTTTGCTATACAGCAGAAATTAACACAACATTGTAAATCAACTATACTTCAATTAAAAAAACAAACAAACAAAAAAAACCCAAAACAAAACAAAAAACAAAAAGAATTTACTGTTGTTGAATTCCCTGGTAGTCATTTGTCTGTGACTTGCTAGAGGTGAAGTGGAGAAAGATTTGTGTGGAGAGGTGGGAGTTTGGAGGAGGTGTTAAGGGAGGCTGGAGCGGAAATCAATCTTGATGTCCCTCAAGTATGTAGCAATTGCTACCTCTTTGGTTTCCACCCAGCAGTGAGACACGTGGTCAGATCAGGTGTCTGGACTAATGTGGAGCTTAGGTTCTTCAGCCTGAGCAGATCCTTGGAGGCAGCTGCAGGCCCAGCCAGGCTTAGCCAACAAAAGCTGTTTATCTGATAAATCTTGGAAGTTCAACTCATTGTTTGACTCAGTATAAACAAGGAGACTTTCTCAAGAATGCTAACACATTCTTCTTCAAAGAATAGGTGACTCAGTCAAGTGCCAGATAAAACGGTCTCAAAATTCTTCATGTATTGGGGTCAACATAGGACAAAGGGATAAGAAATCATTATTTTGTACAATTTTTGTTGGACATGTTAGCCATTTGGATTTGTTTAATCTTCCATTATGATTTTTTTCATGAATATTTGTGGAGATTTAATTGTAGAGAATCTGAAGAACTTATGAGGTCATGCTGCTCAAAAGGTTTCCAGAAGCAGTTGAATCTGAGTCTTGTATTATGTCTTGATCTCTGCTCTATCATTCTGTGAAAGGGAGGAAATGGCAGTGGACTTCCCTCAACAGGTTGTTGGAATTAAGAACCCAAGACTAGAGTCCTGTGCAGTCTGTTTTATATTTCTACTCCTTCCCCATTCTCCTGACTCTCCTAGAATTTCTTTTATTTTTATTTTCATTTTTTTACTGAAATATAGTTGATTTACAAAGTTTCAGGTATACAACAAAGTGATCCAGTTATACATATATGTGTAAATATATATTCTTTTCAGATTCTTTTCCATCATAGGTTATTACAAGATATTGAATATAGTTCCCTATGCTATACAGTAGGTCCTTGTTGTTTTTCTATTTTATATATAGTAGTGTGTACCTGTTAACCCCAAATTCAAAATTTATCCCTCTCCCACCTTTCCCCTTTGGTGACCATAAGTTTGTTTTCTGTGTGTGAGTCTATTTCTGTTTTGTAAATAAGGTCATTTGTATCATTTTTTTAAGATTCCACATATAAGTGATATAATATTTGTCTTTCTCTGTCTAACTTCACTTAGAATAATAATCTCTAGATGACCCTGCTAGAATCTCTATCTGAATATGTGTTCTTTTCAAAGAAGCCAGTAGAAATGGGAACGTTCATTGATTTGACTGACCCTCTGATACTAATCTCTGTTCTGAAAGAAAAGTACTGTTCTGATGATATTACAAATAGGGTGTCTCTTAGAAAAGAATTAGGAAAATTAACATCTGATTTATGTTCTTAAATGAGGCGTAAAGCAGTTCATAGTATGTTTCATTCCAAGCAAGGCTGAAGTGAAAAAAGGCATGTCAGATATTATACTGTTCTCTGAGTCTTTGTGCTTTGTTTCCTTCCTTTCCCCACCAAACTACTACAAAAAGAAGCCCACGCTCCTTTCCCATTTACATTCCAACCTACAATCCGCCTTCTCCCCTAACCTTCCTAACACCCTGCATCTAGCGTTAGTGGGATGCTTACCAAACAAGGTCACTCTGTCTCCTTGTTTGTCAAGTCCAATGTGAACAGTCTTCAGCCCTTCTCTCTCTTCTCTATCTTGATGCTATTCATACACTTCCTTCTAAAGCTCACCCCTCCGTGGCTTCCTCACAGTCTCTTCTGGTCTGCTCTAAACTTTGTACCGTTATTCCTCAGTCTCCTTCTGGAAATGTTCTTGATCTTTCTTCCTCCCTCTTACTTGTTTGTGACTCTTAGTCTCCTATCATTACATTTTATTTTAATTCTTCATAGACACCCCAAAATGGTCTAATTCATAGCCTGGGCTACATTTACGACTGTTATAATTCCCAATACCTCTCTGTCTTGAGCGTGAGATTCCAATTTCCAGTTGTTTATATTTCCACCCATGGGGCCCGAGGCTACTCAAACTTTGTATATACCAAACCAGGCTCTTCCTACTTCTTCCAAGGCCCACTCCCCTAAATTAGCCAGTATGGCACAATACGACCAGTTATATTGATGGGTGCCCAATTGTTCCTGTTAGCCCTCAGATATGTTTCTTGACTTTCATAGCAGGCTGTCTCCCAGGCTCTCCTGTCAGCTGCTTTCTGGCTTTGTTGGCCAATGTAAGGCCCTCACAAGAGATTGGAGGCTGAGTGGAAGACAGAAACCAAGGTAACACACACACACACACACACACACACACACACACACACACACACACACACACATATACATGCACATCTTGCCAGACAATACTTAGCAAAGTTTGTGTTCTTGGTTGGACACCGTATGAAACACCCTCCCCCTTTTACACTCCTCGAATCATTCCTTTCTCTCCTCTCCATCCCCACTGCCACTGACTTACATCATCCAGTCTTCATCATTTCTCTCCTACATCTTGGTGACAGAATGGATGTCCTTTGAGTTACGTCTCCTCATGTAATCCATCCTCTATGTTGTTGCAGACTGAGCTCTCGAGGGTGATGATCAGGTACTACTCTCCCTCTAACCTGGCTGATAGCCATCTGCAAAGGAAAATCAGTTACAAGTAGCTCCTTAGAGTAGCTCCACCATGATTTGGAGCCCATGGTTGCGCAACTTGGCAACAACTGATTGGCCCAAGGATGTCACCTGATCTGAAGGTATCTGACCTAAAGGATATGAGAGTGTCCAGTGGCCCATGAGGCAGCCTGGCTCAAGAACTTTGTTCATTGGAAGCACCAATACTGCACCATGACTAGTCAGCCTAATTAGATCCTTTGGCAGTTTTCAGTGAGAGATAGAGACCTGGTAGAGTGAAGCAGAAGTGAAAGAAACAGTAAAGGATTTAAGGAAAGTCATGAAGCATCAGAAGCAATGACACACTGAGTGTTAGTAGCAGCAGGCAGGCAGCCATGGGAATAGCAGTTAAAAGCTCAATGGGAAGAAATGTCGGGGACAGAATCTAGAGTCAGGAAAAGGATGGCACCAGGGTCGCTGCTGGGACAGGGGAGCAGCTGTGAGCTGACTGGGGAGAAGGGAACCATCACCTGTTTGAGGAGATTCCTGTACTTCCCGCTTCTCCATCTACCTTAAATAAACCTCTGTCCATAAAATGTTTCTTTTCCTCACAGTCTGATTCCACCCCCATTCATCATGTGTTTCACAAAATTGCACGCTTATTAGATTCAGCCGAGGCACTTGGAAAGTTTAGGAAACATTTTCTCTGTACTCGGGACTTTAACAGTGTAAAGGCCCCCATGGTCTTGCCTCTTGTCTCCAGCATCGCCTGAGCAGAGGAAGTGAGTTCTTTGTAACCCTACTGGGCACCTTTTTCTCAAGGCAACAACATAAACACAGGTGATTGTTCTTAATGACTAGCAGCAATTCAGCGGCAGGAGGGGTCTCATGACTGTGCCTTTGTATTTACTGCTCCAGGTGCCTGCAATGGCCTGGAAAAGGAGTTCTCATTCACGTTAAATGTTTGTATTCTTTACAGCTCAGTTAAGGTGTCAGTGAAGCCTTCTCTGCCATCATCCCTCTCCTTTACTGACCGGTCTCATCTCTCTGTTCTTCTGACACCTCTACAAGCTTATCGTTTTGAAATCTATTGACTTGCCATTCTCTCTCCTTATACTGAGCAGCTACAGAACTAAGATTCTAACTAGTTCATTCTTGTGTGGCTCTGCTTGGAGTACATAGAAGGTCTGCAAGAAATTAATACATTCATTGGAGGAAAGCTTGTCCAGTTTATGGGAGGCCTCAGGGAACTGATGTGGTACAGTGGAAAGAAAGCTGGAGTCAAGGTTGGGATCTGGCTCTAATTATTTGCATAATCACAAAGTATCTCAACCTCTGTGCCTGATTTTCCACCTCTAAAATCTGGTTAGAGGTTTAAGCGTTCAGCCCAGTAACTTCTGTGGTCCTTGCAATGCTGTGAATGCATTTCAAGACTGGCCTGGGACTTGTTCCCGTTGATGCCTCATCCGCACCACACCCATGGCCAGTGTAAAGCTGCAGGCTGCCTCGGTAGCATTACACATCTGGTTATAGAGTTCATGCCCATGGCTCTGATTGTTGTTGTTGCTTGATTTTGTGGAATGGAGAAGGGATTTGTTATTTAATATTACACCGAACCCTTTTCTACATAATCAAGGTAGGCTTCAAGATGTAGATAACATAGATTATATCAACCCGAAGGCAGATCCACAAAAAATTTTAATTTCAAATATATAAAACTATGTTCAGTAAGGGAAGCTTTGAGAGGCAAAAACTTTCAGGGTACCATGTTCAAAAAAAGTGTTTTGTTATCTACTTTTACGTATTTCAAATTCAAAGATGAGAAGGGACAGTATGTAAAATTGATTTTATTGAACATGCATGTATACCAAATATAAAACTAGTTGAGCTGACAGATCTAGTTAGGTAAAGCTCTCTAAACAGATCCTATAAAACAGAATATTAGCAGTCATCATTTCTTATAGCCTTCTCATCTATAACAAAAGACTTTTGCCATTGGCATAACTTTGAGATTGCCAGAAAACATTTTTGATACTTGAAAGTAATAGTATGAAATATAAAATGGAAAAATATGAAATATATATTCTGAAAAAAATATTTTTTTAAAAAACAAATCTATACTTATTTGCTTGTTCTTGGTAAGAAACATAGAGCAGAACAAAGATCTGGAACATCCAATTTACACATGGTCACCACATTCATTTATTTTTCAGGAACCAACTTTCTGGCAGGAAAGAAGGATGCATGACTCCTCCCTGACACCCCACCAGGAGTTACTCATGAGTCAAATATAAGGATTTGGCTAAAGTCAGCTGACATTTCCTTGACATGTTTGCTCTCCGCCCTTACAATTACAGGCAATTACTTGAGAGATTGAGGACCATAACTAGTCTCCTAAGATCCCCTTGTTGTCTTGCCCCATGCCTCCATCTTCTGACATGCTTTTGGGAGTTACCTCTCTGAACCCCAAGTCTCCATTGCCCGTTCATAAAGTCCAAACTTGGTCTACACAAGACTTGCACCTTGGGCTTCCCTGGTGGCGCAGTGGTTGAGTCTGCCTGCCGATGCAGGGGACACGGGTTCGTGCCCCGGTCCGGGAAGATCCCACATGCTGCGGAGTGGCTGGGCCCATGAGCCATGGCCGCTGAGCCTGCGCGTCCAGAGCCTGTGCTCCGCAACGCGAGAGGCCACAACAGTGAGAGGCCCGCGTACCAAAAAAAAAAAGACTTGCACCACCTGATCACTCTCCCGGCATTTCTCCTCATCAGCCCTGCTCTGCTCTAGCCTCTGAACCACTTGCACTTGCCTGAATGCCCCATGCCGTTTCAGGCTTTCAGTCCCTGAATTAGAAAGTACCTCACTCTTCTGTGCCAGGCACGGTGGGGGCAGTTCTCGTGCATTTGCTCATGCTGTCCCCAGTGTGTAGAATGTCCTGCCCCAAATCTGTCCTTTTGGAAAATACTCCGATTTTCCAAGTCTCAATACAGTTCCTATAATTTTGACCTTATCAGTGAAAACGAACCACTTCTTTTTCTGTGCCTTCAATCAGCTCTATTGCAGAAAGTCTTAATACATCCTCCTGTGTATATGAGACCATCAGCTTTGAGGAGAAGGTCAATGTCTCATTCATCTTTTCATCCCCAACACCTGCAGAGCACCTGACACTTGCATTATTTCATTTTAGCCCTGGCTAGTCCTGTTCAGCCTTTAGCGAGGTACGGCAAAGAACAAAATAAGCCACCAAAAGCTGTATCAGACACTACTGGATTATCATTTCACAAGTTAGAACAGAAATTTGCAGGACCATAAGGATGAATCTTAACTAATGAAGCCCAGAGGAATTCACTAGAGACATTAATGGCTCAGGGTTTCTTCCATAACCACAATCAAGGATATATGCTTCTCTTTCTACCTTGTTAAGCAACTAATCAAACTGAGCACAACAAAACGAAAACTCTCCTTTTCTCCTAGTAGTTCAACAAATTCTAGGGAATATAAACCTTCCTTCTGCTTCCCTCTTCCCACAAGTATTGGAACGCATCAGTATGAGGAGATCCCCCTCTTACTATTTCTCTGCCTGATGCTGGTACTTCCTCCTTCACACAGATTTCTCTGACCCTTCAGGAAGACTTCATTTCTTCTACCCCTCATAGCACTCACAGCACTGTGTATACTCTAATACAGGTAGTTAACAAATAATAATAATTCTAGACCATGAAATTGTAATAGGTCAGTGTCTGGCACATAATGAGCGCACGAATGATGAACTGAGTCTTGCTTTAAGGATATGAGTCAAGACTAAATATGTTCATTCCAACCTTAAGTACTTCCCTTGGCTTTTAATGAGGGATCATGATCTTTGAACACAGATTTAACATCACACAGTGGTTTTTGCTACCTGCAATACCAAAGTCTGCAGAAGAAGATGTTAATTATTTATGAGGACACCATCTTTTTTAAATGAATTTATTTAAACAATCGCTACATGAGTAATATACAGTAAGTGAAAAACCACTAATACAATGGAGTTCTCATAGTGGTTGTTTTTATGTATACACACTTAAGATAACTTTAAGTGGTTGGAATAGGCCCATAGAACACTTTATTCTGTGGTGTTTGTCATTTCATTCTTCAATTATTCAAAACATTTAAATAATTAAAGTTAAATCATTATTAAACTCCAACTGAATTTGTTTTAGGTAAATTAGTGGTGATGTACTAAAATCTGCTGTTAAATTTGTTTTGATTTGAGTGACTAACCCCACCCTCCTCATACCTCTCATTATGTGACTCATTATTTTGTAATTCTTGACAGTTTATAAAGCAATTTTAATACTTGAAATGCAAGTCTAGCTTGTAGCTTACTTTTTAGAATTTGGTAATTTTGTAAAAGTACTTGCATGCTTGCTTTAACACTGCTACATCTCAACTCTGATATTAAAACAGCCTCTGTGTAATCAACTTACATGCCTGGTGGTACTAAGACACTTAAAAATGATTTCTAATCGTTATTTCCTTTGCTCCTACTTGTTTGGGTTTTATATATTGCTGAAGCATCATTCTTTTAAGGATGTAAACTATACTGACTTAGCAATGAAATGGAACAACTGAAACAAATCTCAGGGCTTTTACAAATCATACAGTGCATTAATAAGTGCTTTAAAATTAAACTATCCAATGACGACATACATGCAAGTTACACCACAGACGCAAGGGCATAAGAAAATGGATTGAACATGCTTTTACGTTCACTTCCACCAATGCTCTATACTAACTACACTGGTATGATAATAAAGCAATCAAGAACTAACTTAATTTGTCTCTCATCAGTCTGAGTGTATGTGGATATCTGTGTATTTAACTGGCACATATGCACCCCAACTATCCGAATTATTTCAATCCTATGTTCATTTTCCTCTCAGAGTGGTTTACAGTAACTACAGTGAAAAATAAAAGGAAAAAAAAAATGAATGCCAGGTTTCCTATTAAGTAAAGCCAAATCAAATCAAACTATAGCATTAGTAGCTATTTCTGCAGGAAAACACAGATTTCTATAGTTCTGGTCAGTTACTTTAGCATTAAACCTTACCTTTGTCAATATTGTTTCAAGTAATGAAGTTATTCTTGACCTATTGGAAATTATATATAATACGTGAAAAAATTGTGATTTTTAGGCCAATCATCAAACATGTTTTGAATAAGGGAAATTTTTTTTAGTTTAATATAATTTTTCAATGAAACAATATAAATTTACAATAAAGTTAGTGGTCTCATTCAGTAAATTTTCCAATCTTCTAATTCAGGTTTAACAGAGAAGAACAATGATTACAGGAGGGGAAAAAAAAAAAACCCACAAATAATCTCCTGCGGCCATCATCTTAGGGGCTGATTTTCTTGTAATGGAGAATTCTAGCACAAGCTGTCATGTTTCCAAGATTCACAGTGCTTTGAAATGGAACTGCCTGGGAAGATTCAGAAAGGCTTTGTTCTTGGGCTTACACGGTAAGCACTTTGTGTGATTCTTAATCACATTTTTATCCAGAACGCAGTATTACAGGTCACATTTTTCTCAACGATGCTTATACTGATTTGTGCTCTATAAATATAAACATATCTACACACAGAATACACACACTGAAACGAGGGTATGAAGTTAGCCAGCCATCCATAAGCAGAATGGAATAAAAATTGCAGGAAGGGTAGTATATGATGCCAAACCCAGACAGACTATAGATGCCAATCCCAAGACTGCCGAAGCAAGAACACTTCTCTGATCACGAATAATTATCTTCACATTCTCACAAAACTGGAAAATAAAATTTAAGAATATTAGAAAAGGTGGCTAAACCTAAGAAGAATCACATATACCGAATAGTAGAGCTCAACTTTCCCAGCTATTTTCTATCTACCAGAAGAATTAGAATTTTTCTCATGATCTTGGAAAGAATTTAAGACGTTAATAGTTCAGTTTCTTGATTCTACATCCCATAGTAGCTGAAATGATACTTTAGGCAACTAGATTAATACTGGCAGTTGCCTTTGTACATACACAACATTTATAGAAAACTACAGCGAATGTAACCACATAAAAGTTATTCAGGATTAAAGGTTAAAGACAACATTAAACTGCCTCTCAATAACAATAACACATTCTAAAGTAAAATGAGCAAACGATCTCTAATCTCAAGCAAATAGAATTTAGCCTATCATTATTGGTGAATTCAATTCCTACAACTCACTGTTCTAAAATTTGGTGATACTTTTGATGATAACATTCTGATAAGTCTCAAAATCTAAAGGCATAGAAAGTCTAATTTTGTTGTCATATCCCATTCCCTGCCAAAATATATGAAATTCATAATCAATTATGTGACACAAAATTGACTGCTAGAAATAAAGATAAATTAAACAGGATCCTTACCCCCCGAGGAATGCATTCTTCTAAGATGTATAATTTTTTCTCCCTAGAAAACTAATTTTTCTTAGAAGTAATGGCCTATGTCTGAGTCCTGGATCACCTTTTAATCATTTAACATGTCCAGACTACGCTCTTCTCCTCCATGGGAATACTGAGGTTGTTGTGAGGATCAGATGAGATTTTTTTGCAAGAGTACTTTGTATTTGTCTGCATGCTGTATAAATATAAGGTATTACAACGATTGTTATCACTGCTAGATCTGTTGACAATTATCTCTACTTCATCAGTGTCGGGGCAGAATTCAGCAATTAATTGCTCCATTTTGCTAAGAGTTTCCTACTCATACTGGTTTTAAGCTCCTTTTCTAGACGTGTCATTGTATATGCTTTTAGGGTCTCCTACAGTGGCATATTTACTGGAGAACTGGGTTTCCAAATTCTTCATGAAATGAATGCACAAGTCCAATATATTTTAACACACTACCTTCACTGCAAGCCTGTCTCTGTCTGTACTTTTATACAGTATCTCAACAAATATGAAATTTCCTGTTGGTTATCCAGATGTCATTCTTTTTATATGTCAAACATATGATTTGTCTCTTTTTACTAAACTAACAAGACATTGAGTAACAAATACACAATCTTAAAATGATGAGGATCACACTGAATGACGTTTTCAGGACAATGAGAAAAGCTGCTTGGCAAATAATGGGGAGATATACATTTAGGTAAATAAGAATATTGTCTTGATACAGTCATGCTTCTTTTATCTTTTTCCAATACTTTTTAATTAAGGCCAACATAGAATCATTGTGGACTCTCTTTCCCCCAAAAGAAGACTTGCACAAGGAGCATCTTGTGTCTAATGTCCTGTTCATGTTCATTTGGCCATCAGTCCAGGAAGTACCCCTGGTGTTGCTCCACAGTAGGAAATGTCCTCTAGGTTCTAGGTGTTAAGAAGCCTACAGGGGAACTTTTGAGCACTGAATCCCCGGAAATTAAAAGGGGTATGTGTATTCATTTTGGCAATGCAAAGCAATATCAGCAAAGAAAAAAAAGCATAAGGAATAGTAACAGTTACTAATTAAAGGGCTTTATAGTTTATGAAATACTGAAACTGTTAACAGTAATATAAAAGTTTAATTTTATGATTTCTAAACTTGTAAAGAGCATCACTACAAAGAAAAAAAAAAAGATTCTCTTCCAGTTCACCTTCACATTAGTTGCAGTGTTTTCCTGAGGGAAAGTGCTCTTGAGAGCTTTTATAAAAACAAATTTAAGTGAGAGACAACTTTGCAACTCTCATATTATACTGATAATAGTTATATATATGGAGAACTCAACCATCAGTCCCAGAATTGTCATTCCTTATGTTTCCAAAAAATAGAAACCAGTCCTCCTTCAGTACTAATGACCTACTTCTCTCAGGGCATGTTCAAAAACAGTCCTTAAAAATTGGAAAATTTGGGATGGGGATTTTTTTTTATTTCCCCCGGGAAATCTACTCTGTGGTCAAATTGTTAGACCATTCAAAGTGAAGACAAAAACTCAAGTTTCACAAGAGGCGCTATGCAGCAACAGCAATTAAAGCACTACTCTACGTCCATAAAATCTTACAGTTTCCAAAGAGGAAAAACTACTCCAACTAGTTATTTATGCTGATTAAACATTTTACTACCTTTAAAAAGCACTTGTACTGTGTTTTTTGTTTTTTTGGAGAAAGGTATAATACAGTGCTATATGTGTTCCATGAAAGGGTAACTCCTAATTATGGGAGGGAAATACTGTTTTTCCTTAGAGAAATGATTTGCTTGGGTCCTAAGTAAATCTGACGTGTTTCCTTTTGAACAGTTTTGGAGCCAGTGTTTGTAAATGTGGTGAAGTTTATTTCTAAACAGGCATGGACTGAAGCTGTGATTCTTGAATCACTGCAGAGTGCTCTAACTGTATTTTTATTTTGCTTAGAAAATAATCCCTAGATCGAGACTGTTGTGGCTTTATAAACAATATGTAAGGAGTTTTATACACAGATGTATACAAGCACTATACGTTCATGATCTGCGACAGGAGAGAAAGATTTTCACATATGGGTCAAAAAATTAAGATGTGGAGCAATAAAAAAAATTGGTTATATGGACTTAGATTCTTTTGGTACCCAAATATCTAAACATGAAGAGTATAATCTGAAGCTCATTACGTGATTGCCCAGGTTTTCATTGTGAAGGGTGCGCACTAACAAGACCTCGGCTTAAAATTTGATTTTTACAAGTTAAGAGGTTTCAAAAGGCAATAAAAATCCATTGCTTTTCCTTTGCGTTTGTAGCTAATTTAATCATGTTAAATTCTAACAGTTTTCCCCCCCTTTTTATAGTACCCATAAAATTACCTTCCAACATTTAATGGCTCTTCTTGAAAGCCAATTGTTTTGATCTCTGGGGAACCCAGAAACAATGTAACCCACCTGTGGGGCTAGTGTGTAAAGGATGCTTAACAATGGGGAAGTCTAGATGGGAATTAAAGCCAACACAGAAGGAATGCAGAATACCCAGGAAAAGACTTCTCTGAAGTTCAGCCACAGGAGTAAGGGATCTACCAGGGAGGTCTTCTGGTAGCAAAGGGAATTCACTCTCTGCAGCTTATAGATGGAGAAAACAGCATGCTTCCTTGTTTTAAAGGCACAACAATTTGTACTATACAGTGTTACGGGTTAAATATGAACTCTAGACACCTTCCTTCCAGCTGCAATTCTTGGGTAAAGTTGCAAGCACACGGCGACAGATTTTCTGTGACCCTCCCAGTCACCTGCCCATTGTCATTTCAACTACGCTGGATGGACACCCTGATGACGTCTGCAGCAATAACTGGGCAGCTCTCTGGCATCGCTGGCAGCGGTACTGCATTGCCACACTCTTTCACCGTGCATTTCGAGATATCCTGCAAGGCACATCGCCGTTTATTTATTTATTTGGCTTCCCTGACGAACACCAGAGGGTTCGTTACTAAGTCTAGAACTCAGTCCCTGCTCGCAGGGGAGAGGAAAGGTTAGGGATGGGAGGGGGCGTCCCCACCGAGCCCACCGGGGAGTCACACGTGGTACCTTGTCGGCCTGGGGGCTGATCGCGGTGCCGAACCTGCAGTAGGTGACGAAGTGCTCGCAGTTGTTCCACAGGAGGCTGTAGGGAGTCATGCCCAGCAGCTTCTCCGCCCTCCGCGCCACCTCTTCGTTGAGCAGCGCCTTCTTCTTGAGGGACCTATCCAGGTGATTGACCAGGATGTCGGCTCCGTAGGCGAAGTCCTCCACTGTGTCCACGCGTATGCTGGCCACCCTGCCAATGACGCCCAGGATGAGACGCTTGTTGGAGACCACCTTCTGCGTGAGCTCCTTGTCGTCAGTCAGGGCCAACAGGATGTCGGGCATCATATGGGCGACACGGTTGTCGCCCAGGTAGATGCCATAGTGTGTCAGGTGGGTCCGAGGCACCTCCAGCACGTCGCCGCGGAGAAAAGAGTTGATCTCATAGAAAGTGTTCCTTGCCTTGTCTTCACCCGGGGCGCCTGAACTGAAGAGCTTGAAGTTGGAGATAAGGAGCAGCTTCTCCAGCACTAGTGACACCGCCTCCAGCATTGGGTTCTTCATCCTGCAGGGAAAAGTGTGTCTTGGGGGGACCGTCGCCACTCGGGCACGGCCGGGCCGGGCAAGGTGAGCTGGCCGGACAGGGGCGCTGCGCCGCTGCTCACCCGCAGGCCAGCAGCCCAGTGCCACGGGGCACGCCGTCTGTGCAGGAGGCAGTGAGAGAAAAAAGGGAGGGGGAGAAGCCAGGAGATCGGCTTGGCCGCACCGCACTGGCGACTGAGGAGGATGAGGAGCTGGCGGCGGCTAGCCACGGAATCAGCGGGACCCGCCCCGCAAGCCCCAGGCCGGGAAGCGCACCTGGAGGCGGTGCCGGGAGCAGGGCCGCGCGCGGTGCACTCAGCTACGCCTTTTCTGTGGCCTTTTATCACCCTCGAGGGGGCGGGGCCGAACGCCGTCACAGACCCAGGAAGAGATCTGATTGGGCGCCGGCGGCAAACGCCGCTCTCTGCGGTGTAGCGCGGGACCGCAGGCTCTTTGGAAGGGGCGGGTCGCCTCTGGGCTTCTAAGTTCCGCCCTGCGACCCCTTCCACATGCAGGCTTCCTCTTGCGCTGGATACCTTAGCACTTACCGCCTTTAAGCGGCCGTTTTTGGAGAGTAGTGGCCGAGGCGTGACCGCACAAAAGATCTTGCACCTGTCTAGACTGGGGCGTGTTCTGGGCACTTTGGGTCGTTTTCGGTGGAAAGTGCCCTCGGGCGAGATTTCTGAGCAGAACCACCTCCCTCTAAAGGGTTCTCGGAGACCGCGGCTTACTAAAATATTTGCATATACTCTGGGAACTGTGCGCGCCTCGAAAGCGTGCAGACTCCTTCCTAAACTCCGTAGAGGCGTGGCCCCACACATCGCGCACCCTCCTTCCCTTTAAATGCCAGGAATGCCCCTAGCTTTCAGCTGGCGCGCGGGTGGGAAGCGACCGCGCGGGTGGGAAGCGACCCCGCGGATGATCGGAACCCGCGGCGCCTCCGCGCTCAGAGGCACCAGTGACCGTTGAGCGTACGGCTCCCAACGCTCAGCACGTAAAACGGCGAAGCGCCCAACGTCCTCCTGGAAAGCCAAATTCATGTCAAGTTTATTTCTCCTGCGTCAGGGTCACGTGGATCCAGCTTCGGTTCACCCACCGAAACTTTGCCGCTCTCTTAAAGCGCAGTCCCCCGGAGGTGACCAAGGAAGGAAGAGGTCCTGCCCCGCAGCGGGCCCCAGGCTTACCGGCGAGGCGGTACTGGGGAGCACTTAGACTAGGGAGCAGCGGTCTCGGCGTCCGCGCCAGGCTTGGCACGCGGTGTCCAGACCCAGCGCAGAGTTCCGTGCTAACGCATTAAGTAAATGCTTGAATTCCTCGGACAAAGGCCTCAATGGAGAGCCTCGAATTGTTCCACAAAGCCTCCCTGTGTGGGGCTAATAGGTCTCCTCAGCGAGCAGATTCTCCGCTCGCCTGGGGGGAGGGGCCTCCCGGCGGGTGATGGATGAAGGGACATTCATCTTACCTGGAAGATGAAGGGGACCATGGAGACCAGACGGGGAGGAGGCCGGCTCCCCATTATCCTCCGAGACCCGGCCTTCGCTCCCGCCCCCTATCTGACAGTCGTCCCGCTTGCTGGTGACTTTTGTTCATTTCACAAACGATTTCGAATCACATTATAGTCCTGGCAAAGAGAAGAAAACTCCATTTCCCACAAAAGAATCGAAAGAGGAAGGCGGGAGAGGCAGTGGATGAAGAAATTTTAAGACATCCATTTCCCCAGTCTTACCCCAAATTTTAAAGAAAAGTGCAATTAGTGGGTAGCTTAAACTAATCAAACTCCTCCGCACACAGGCGCTTGTTAGCGTCCGGCCAGCGCACCAGCTCTGTGGCTGGACGGGAGCTCTGGGCAGTCTCTAGATATTTTTAGAAGTCTGATCCAGACCTTGCTGTACACCGTAACTGCAGTTACGTCGGACTGCAGACGAAAGTTTCAGGCTTCACCTTCCAGCAAGAGACGTCCGACGCTTAGGCGCTGCACGCGCTGGTCTGGTCCAGTTCTGGGAAAGCACGGATACCGGGGCCTCCAGGGTCAAGAGCCAAACGGCCCGGGGAGATCAAAGGGGACTTGGTAATTAGCGATTTCCGTCCCTAGTGGTCACTAACCCGGCTTATAACGCTACGGCCGTCTGCACCCGGCGAATTTGCGGGAGACAAAAGCATGGAGAACTGCCTCAAGGCTCCACAGAGAACTCTTTTAAAGCAAAAAAAAATGTTAGGGAGAAATCACCTATAGACCCTCCTCAGTGGCCGCATCCCCACGGCGTTTTGTGAGAGGCAGGCAGCACCAAGCTGATTTGCATTTTTCTTTCTTTCCCGGTGGGGTTAATTTTGGGGAGTCACTTAAAGAAAAAAGGAGATGAGATTAATATGAGGCATGCATCCGAGTACCTTGCTCAAGATGTAGGCATTCTGCTGTCTTGGGAAATGAATGGTGGTGGGGAGTGCCCATAGTTTCTTTCTTGAAGAATATTTTGCCTGAATGTTATGCTGTTAAATAAATTAATTTTTCTCATTGAAACTGTCCTAAAGCTGCCCTCTTTGCTTGCCTGCGGGAAATTCGGCTTTGAGGAGCCCGAAGGAGACAGTGGAAGGTCTTCATTTGTCCATTTCTGAAGTCTCCTCAGTTTTATTAAGCTGGGAGGGGTTAGTGAGGATTAGGCTGCTTTTCAACTGGGAAAATGCAGCGTCAAAAGAGCTCTTGTTGGCTGAACTGGTTGCCCTCTCCTATTCAGCAATCGTTGAAAACTTCCCTTGCAACTACTCAACGTTCTCAGAGTTGCATATAAGTATGTCTGTGAGCGGTCACTTTTTGATGGCTCCCTAGAGGCACTCTTCATAAAAATATGTAAATACACTAATAGGCTCACATTCCTACTAATACTTTCCTGCCTGAATCAATTTGAGCCAAACTAAGGGAAGACAATTGCTATTAGAAGGAAAAGCCCAAGAGAAATCTAACATCATAACTTTCTCCTTCCTAAATCAGAAGGGGTCATTTATTCATAGCGGGGAGAATCTGGCTTGGTAGAGAGACCCCTAGTTCCTCAGTTGTACGACATTCAACAAGTTTCGATGTGCAAATGCCTTAAATGCACTCAACTGGGTTGCCGGGTCTGGCTGGGGGATTGTGAAAGAGCCGTGGCCGTCCTGGTCAACACGTGGACATCAATGCACTGTGGACTCTCTCCTCGACCACCCCTTCCTGCCATCCCACGGAAACTCGCAAGACAGCCACAGCATCTGCTCAGGCCCGGGTCCATGTCTCCCAGTGGTGAAGCCCAAGATTCCACTGGGTTTCTGCACAGAGGAGCCTGGAAACAGGGCTCACAGTGCCCACCTAACTTTCAGGCTTCACCTTCCTGCCATGGATCCCATTGAAGGTCCCAGGAGATAGAGCTCCTGTTTTCGGGGACGAGGGGTGGCGGAGTCCTGCAGAAGCCAGGTAGGCTAAGGGATTTCCTACCTAAAGACTTTTTACCGCTGGAGACCCTCTTCCTCAGAAGTCTTTGGAGTGGAGAATAGGATCACAGTATCATGTGCTTCCTATGTGCTAGGCACTGAACTAACAAGCATTTTCTCACTTAGTCCTCATAGCCCTATGAGGTGTCCTCTCCATTTTACACAGAAAGAAATTGAGGTTATAGCTCAGTTTCTGTCACCGTGTTAGTGTGGATCAGGACTGAACCACAGGTTCTTTGCTCCCAGGTCCACCACCACTGGGGAAGGTCTGACCTCCCATCACTTCATCCACCTGTCATCCATTCATTTACTGAGTGCCTGCCATATGCCTGGCACTGTGCCCAGTCCTGGAAACTCAGTGAAAAACTCAGCCCTAAACTTAGATTCCACAGCTTTTCTTTTTAATTTGGACTTCATTTCCCTGCTTCTCTAGTGCCACGGATTCCAATTTTTTTTTTTTTTTTTTTTTTTTTTTTTGCGGTACATGGGCCTCTCACCGCTGTGGCCTCTCCCATCGCGGAGCACAGGCTCCGGACACACAGGCTCAGTGGCCATGGCTCACGGGCCCACCCGCTCTGCAGCATGTGGGATCTTCCCGGACCGGGGCACGAACCCGTGTCCCCTGCATCGGCAGGCGGTCTGTCAACCACTGCGCCACCAGGGAAGCCCTTTTTAACATCTTTATTGGAGTATAATTGCTAGATTCCAATTTTTAACGTCAATTATTTTATTGCCATAGAGAAAGATCTGGTTACGCTGCTGGTTAATAGTATACCCTCACCAGGCAGGCCCCAGCACTGGAGTGGCCGGTAGTCCTATGCCCTCCTTAGAAACAGAAATAGGAGCGGGGTAGGTGTTGGGTATCTTGCCCAAGGACACAGAGTCAGAGCAGAACCTAAGTGCAGTGTCCCAGACTTCTTACCTCTTAGAACTTCTTTCTCCTAAACCTGATAAATCTGGCTTTCTAAACCTCCTGTTTTTGAACTATCATCCTTCAGGATTATTTTGTTGTTTTTCTTAGATTTTTTTAGATTATTACATCATGGACACATAAATAATGATGGTCTTAACACGTTATTCTTCTGAATTAGCTGCCCATCTACTTTCAGTTCCTTTACATACGCTTAGCTCTGGCCCCATGGACACAAACAGGCCTTAACTAGCTAACTCTAAGGAGACAGGGAGAATAAAAGCTTTTGTGAACTTCCCTCTGGAGGCAGAAGAAAAAGGGCAGACACCTTTTCACGGAGCCTCAGAACCCAGGGCTGCCTGGAGTGTTTTCTGGCAGAATTCCATTACCTCCTGGGAGGAAGATTCCCCAGCTTCCTTCCTGGCTAGCTAGCACCTTATTATGAGGGCCTCAATCCTGCCTAGAGTCTTTAGAAAGATTAAAGACAGCAGCTCCACCCAGACAGGATTTAGTTGTTTTGTTGTTGTTGTTTTGGAAACCATAAACTAAGAACACTAAGCACAACAAGTAATTGACAGTTGATGTTGTAGAGAATCACGCCCCCGTAGATGAACACAGCTTACTATGAAGTAATCACAGGTGGGGGAGGCTGCGATGTGTGGGGAAGGGGGCAGAAACCCCGAGCCTAAGGCCTGTGCCACCCTTTCCACCCGCGTGAACTCTGACAAGTCGTTTGCCACCCACAGGCCTCAATTTCATTGCTCTAAAATGGCAGTGATATTTAGGAGGACAGTTTTGAGGATTAAGCAGAACCACACATATTGCAGCATTGTATGAAGGTTCATACCGTGAAACCCCATCTCTAATATCATCTGTATTATTCACCAGTGAAGCAGAGTAAGGCAGAGGCGCTTTTCCCTTTCTGCCTGGACAGCATAGTCATCCAAGAATGCAGAGTAGACAAAGGACGTGCTTTTCCTCACAGACCCCTTCCGACGTCTCAGCACAGAGCCACAAGGGTGAGCGGAAAGTAGGCACATAAGTGTTTGGAGCTCTGCTCTCTTCACTGCTCACTGCCAAGGAAGTCCTCTATAATTCATAAAAACAAAGATAAAAACCCGCCATTTGTTCGAAAGTGCATCTCACAGGATGCAAAAAACCCCCAAAGGTCCATTTTAGAAATGGACATAATACCAAAGAATGACTAAAATATCTGAGATGTCCATGACACGTAGGGCACATTTCACTTTAAAATACAAATAATAAATGGCAAGCAATGTTACTTCCTAATAACTTGGAGCAGATAGCAACTATCTTATAAATTCATCTTTTTTTTCCTTTTGATTCTAATTTACCATTATGAGGTAATAGTAAATACGAATATTGGGGGACCCAGGTTTGTTAACAAAAGCAAATGTGACAATAACCTTTGGCTACATATTCAAAAGACAATTACCACACCACTGTACTCATATAGGAACTGTACAGAGAAATCAGGTACTGTTATGCTTCAAACAGGATAACACTGGCGATTACCAGTAATGCTAACTACCAGGAACGGTGATGAATGCCATGTTATTGTTTATATTTCAAAAATCCTTTCTAAATACATAGACACCCTAAGGGTAAAATGGCAGGTAACTGAATACAGAACTTCCTTAACATCAGTCTTAGCTTTTGCTACTCATATCTGATGGTTTGTGAGATCACTGAGACTTGTGAGGCCTCATCTGTGAAGTGTGCTGAGCTGGATTAGAATGAGATGCTCTCTAAACCTCTACAGTGTGAATGGTCCCTGGACCTATGAAAATCAAATTACTCCGGCCCTTCAGAGAGTCTTAGCTGTTGTCCTTGGTGAATTTTCACAGTGAGTAATTAACAGAAAAAGAAGATAAATCACTGTCTACTAATTAGAAAATCTAAATAGTGTTCACAATGACTGCTTTAAAAAGTGCAATGCCTCAACTGAATTAAAAAAAAAAATTAAAAAAGAAATCACTCATACTCCAGTGAAGCAGTAATTACACAAGGAGGAGAAAAGAGACTGAGCAGGGGTTTGGCAGCAGTTCATGCTGGAAATCAATGACTCTTTTGATAACATCTGTTCAATCGTACAGAAATTTTAAATAATGTAAACACACTGTTTCATCAATATTTTGTAGCAGTATATACCACTGATTGTTGAAATGAATGTCTTTAATTTCTAAAGTTAATTTGAAGGGAAGTGAGTGTACCGTTCTGGTATTTTTGTAATTACATTTACTCTTACCCACCCCATGCTAAAAGAAAATCCAATGCAGTTCAGCTAAA
Source organism: Stenella coeruleoalba (assembly GCF_951394435.1). Taxonomy (NCBI): domain Eukaryota; kingdom Metazoa; phylum Chordata; class Mammalia; order Artiodactyla; family Delphinidae; genus Stenella; species Stenella coeruleoalba. The sequence continues at coordinate 116,784,422 of NC_137149.1, forward strand.
GCTGATTCATACCTAAACAGCTCAAGCAGTTATAAAAAAGGGAAACTGGATTTTAAATTGTCTCATACTTCTTAACTGGCAGAACTCCAAGTGGGCAGCTCTCTCATGAAGAACCAGGCTGCCTGTGTCCTCCAGGGTAGGCACAAAACTTTGTGCTTGAATTAAGTTCACTTATTTTTACCCTGGTTACCCTCTAAAATGACTTGCCTTTATGTTGGATTACATAAAGTTACTTTCATTTTATTTACACCCAGACTTCACCTGTAAAGAATGTGAGCAGAATGGAAATTGGATCACACAGAATTAATACGGAAAATAAATTCAATAACTTTTTTCCTTAAAGATGAATTAAAAATCTTTGAAATTGTTTTCATCCACATAGGAGTTTAAATCAGAAATCACTGTAATTTTAATGTTCAACTGGTTTAACTTTCAAAAAGAATAAACCAGGATATGCGTCCTCTGGTCATAATTATTTCACATTTTAACACGTGTCTCGCACTTTCTCTTTTCCCATCTTCATTCTTTTACCTCTCTTATTTAATTCCTGAAGGGATGGTTCTGATATTTTTTTGTGGTATCCTCTAAGGGAACTATTCCCACTGGAGGACAGATGGCATCCAGAAAATCAGGGTCCTAAGTGTGTTCTGGAACCTGGGACTGCAGGCTCGCAACTAGCACAAAAGTGGGCTCAGAGCCCTTAGATCACTGGCCTCATCCTCTAGGGACTTGCCTCCCAAAGAAGAGTAAGTAACCAAACCAGCCAGGCAAGAACCTCCAGTGCCAGGCCGGACTCAGCAACAGGGAAGCCGCTGGAGCGGAACCCTGGCGCTGGGCCCAGAGGTTTAGCCAGACTTAGACACCCTCAGCATCAGTATTAGATTTCCTACACTCAGTCCTATATCACCAAGAATATTGTCACAACTTGCTTTGTGATTCTAAGTATATTGGTTAAACTTTTCATGCCCTGGTCCGCTCATGTACAGAAGCGGTGACTGGCGATGATGACTCTCCTGAAATTTCTGGAATTCAGTGTAGCAATAGCTCTAGACAGTCCTGCACACCTCACCACCAAGTCAAGTATAAGATGACAAATCTAAACTCTGTTTCCTCAGACTATGGTTCCTCCTGCATTTGTGTTTCCTTTTGTGGAAAGGGAGCAGATTTTCTTATATGTCTTTTATGGCTATACCATTTGCTTTTCAAGTAACAATTTCTGATTTTTGTCCTTTAAAAAAATAATAAAGTGAGGCCTCCAATGTAGAATATCTAGCAGAGGTTTATTCTTTTTTCAGAATTACAAATTAAGGAAGAATAACTACAGAAAGAGTGATTATTGATATTGTAAAAAAGATGTATTGCCAAGGAGCTATTTTAATAAATGTACTTGACCAAAAATGTGACTTTTTAAAACTCATTTCAGGGGCTTCCCTGGTGGCGCAGTGGTTGAGAATCCGCCTGCCAATGCAGAGGACACGTGATCTCGTTCCCTGGTCCGGGAAGATCCCACATGCCACAGAGCAACAAAGCCCATGTGCCACAACTACTGAGCCTGTGCTCTAGAGCCAGTGAACCACAACTACTGAGCACATGCGCCTACAGCCTGTGCTCCACAACGAGAGAAGCCACCGCAATGAGAAACCCACGCACTGCAACAAAGAGTAGTCCCCGCTCGCCGCAACTAGAGAAAGCCCGCGCGCAGCAACAAAGACCCAACACAGCCAAAAATAAATAAATAAAATAAATAAATAAATAAAATTCATTTCAGCAATATTATCTAGAAATGTATCATCCTTGATTAAAACAGTAGTCATAAATCTTCCAAGTTCATGGTGGGCATTCAATAAAAACTTCTACTTACAATTTTATCTTAACCATTGTATTTAAAATTTTAATTATAAGTTACTCATATTTGGATTAGTTAAGAATCTTAAATCCATTGGCTAGTATTTCAAAATTATTCCTGTGTTTAAGATTGTATTGTCTTGGGTAAAGGGTTATCTTTTTGAGTGACCTTAAAAGTCCCCTTGATTCTAAACTTCCACACTTCTTTGAGAAAAACAAAAGTAGTACATTTTAGTATTTTCCCGCTAGCCAAATGCCAAATTTATAAAGCAAGTCATAATGCTAATAAAATAGTAGCATAATTTACATTTTATTTAACTATTTTTAAATTACAGATTATATATCAAAAAATTATTTATATAAGTAAAATATTCCCAAATAGATTAGATGAAATGTGCTGAGTCATAATATCTGTGTATTCCTGAAGTCACATACATTTGTTCCTCCCAAATAAGTAAAAACCAAGGGGTAGGCTGAGTCAGCACACTACAAGTAGAAATGGTATGGGGCAGTTGTTAAGAATGTCTACTCTGTAGCCAAGTTGCCTGAGTTCAAATCCTGACTCTTTTACTTAGCTCTGTGACCTTGGGTAATTTACTTAACCGCTCTGGTCTCAGTTACCTGCTCTTTAAAATGAGTATGATGATAAATATGATGTCTACCTCCCAAGGTTGTTGTAAGGATTAAAGAATGAACATGCATATATTATTAATTTAAGAACAATACCTAGTTCTTATTCAAGAAATGATGGCTACATAATAGATTTCATTCTGGAACACATTTAGCAATCTGCGGATTATCCATAGCTCTCATGTACATTTGCAAGAGGCGGCAAAGATCCACACAGTAGTAAGAAATTCTGTGAATGGGGATGGGAGAATTCTAATCTCTAACCTACCTCCATAAGGATTTGTGGACTATTTCATCTCAGGTTCTATGTGGGCTCAGAAATACAACAGTGAATGAGGTGCTGTCTCTTCCCTAATGGAACATAGAACCTGGCCAGGAGGAGACAGGCCTAAATAAACTTACATAATTCAGTGTGATGTGCTGAAACGGAAGCATGTACTACAGGTTCTGGGAAATGGATGAAGGAGCAATTCATTCTAACTGGGGCAGGGAAAGTGGGAGCTGGGATAACGCCGAAGTTGTACCGTGAGGAGTTTGTTAGGCACACACAGTAGAGGTAAGTTAATGCCAAACGGCCAGGCAGGCTAAGGAAACATGAATAAAGGCAAGATGTTTTAAAAGTGTTTGGTAGGTTTTACCAAGAGCAATAATGCAGCTCAACCAGAATGTAAGGTGTATGCTTCTCTAAGAGCAGAGGCTAGAGCCCTACCCAGGAGGTTTGAGGGGGCCGTGGAGGCCCCCTAGACCACGCCAGGAGCTCAGACTTTATTCTGCAGGCAGTAGGGAGCTGTGAGAGGCTTTCAAAAAGGGGAAAGAGAAGGTCTGGGTTGGAGAGAGAAGGGAGAGAAGCTGGAATCAGAAGGCCATTTAGCAGTCCAGGGAAGAGAGCTAGAATAAGGGGAAGGAGATGGAGGGGCAGGGGAAAAGCTGAAAGGTATTTGTGGAGATAGACTGACAAGGTTTGGTGACCATGAGGTAGTGCTGCTGGCCAGAGTGCTCAGAGGAATACGGGGACCCGGGGGGACTCTGAAGGTTCTTGCTGGAGCAAGTAGACAAGAGTGAAACCCTTCACGGAGAGGAAGAAGGGAGAAGCAGGAATAGGTTTGTGGGAGGAAGAAAATGAGTTCAGCTTGGGGTCTGTTGTTTCCAGAGTCTACAGCTTTTCAAGTGGGGACGTTCATAGGCAGATAAATGGTGAAGCAAGATCTTTGGAGAAGAGTCTAGCCAAGAGAAAGAGCTATGGGAGTCGGAAGCATGCGGGTAGCAGGTGAAGTCTTTGGAGGAGGGGGAGCTGCCAGGGGAGGCACTCGGCATGGAGGAGGGGCGGCCAGGACAGAGCTCTGCAGAAAGGGAAGGGGCACTGAGGCATCGCCAAGGTGCCTGAAGCAGGAGGAGAGGCTGAAGAAAGGCGCGGAGGAGGGCGGGCTCAGAAGTGTCCAGGGCAGACAAGCTAGCAAGGGGGTCAAGGGGCCCTTGGATGAGGCAATAAGGAAGGCCCTAGTGCTGGGAAGGGGGCCAGACAGCTGCGGGTGGAGGCAGTAGGGTTAGGCAAGGGGGAGGGCCAGGCGAAAAACGGAGATGATTATTTCCAAAAATTCTGCAGTGAAGAAAAGGAAAAAAGGATCAAATGGAAGGTTTCTTGTTGTTTGTTTCTTTCTGTTTGTTTTAAGGGGGAACACATGAGGATATCTGTACATAAAAGGAAGGGAAATCAGGGGAGAGGAAAAATGTATAGCTGATGGAAGTCAGTCCCAGAGAAAGTGGGACTCTGTGGGACCAAAGCTCCAGGTAGGAGGAGACTTAGAGCTGGTGATGAGTAAGGATTGCTATTCCCCTGAGTCAGAAGAGCAGGAAGAAGATAAGAAACGGAGATTTGGAAACATCTGGAAGTGGAAGCAAAAAGACAACATTGCCCTCACCCACTCACTCTAGTTGGTGCTGTAGACTCTGAAGAAGAAAACTGCCAAACCCAACCTGCTGCCAAAGTCTGCATATATGCCTCAAGATTTGATGCAACAAGGGAACTCATGCCAGTTGATGGGTGTATAATAAGCTGACGCAGTGACAGCAGGCCACTTGCTTATGGCACAGATCTTAATGAAAAATGAGAGAGTTCTGAGTTCCATTCCTATTCAGAGCATTTGTTTACAGTAAATTTTACAAGCATGTTCCCAGGAACTTGATCTTTTTTCTCCCAATTTGTCAAGTAACACTAAGCTCTTCCTTAGTGATGTCAATCTCTAGTATTAAATTAGAGGTGTGGTGGGGTGCTGATGAGGGAATCCTAGTCATGATGGACACTAAGGAAAATCAGAATCATCAGGATAATTCATTAAAATTCTTACACACATTTTTATTATGTCAAATCGCTTCAAAATTATCACCAAACTATTTACTACAAAACAGAAAATATTTATAGTTAAGTTAAAAGTGTTTTGTCCCCTGGACTAAAATGCAAAAATAATTTTATGGCCAACCTTGAACTTAATTTGAGTTCAAAGTATTAGGTCACTATACTATTAACTTTCATCAAACTCTTTCCTACTGAGAAGGATAAAATATTCAAATATTTTCTATTTTCTCAAAATCAGTGTGAGGATACTACGAATGTGTTAAAATTGTATAAGTAATTGATAGACTGCTTCTTTGAACCTGAACTTAATCTGTACACTTATGCATGAAGATTATTTAGAATAGGTAATAAGATGTTTAAACAACAAGGAAGAGGAAGATACTCTTTAAACAAATCACAAGATTAGCCGAGCTTGGATTTGGGTATCAGAGAGAGATACGCTAAAAGTGAATATATTATTAAACAAATCACAGTTTATTAAGGTTTTAAAGTGTATGCTTTACAGAATAAAAGAACACCTTTATCAAATGCCTAGAGAATATATCTATCAGTCTTCTTGTCTGTCTCATATGTTAAATCTTTATTGTTTATAGTTCTGTGTTAAAAATCACCTACTCTCTTCTGCTTTCCAGTGACCACATTATTAATGCTGGTATTCAATCCACTCAAGTGGGTGTTTACTTATAATGCGTATTTTCTATATCCTTTTACCTTGGATTCAATTTTTCACTTGTACTAAGAAACAATAAGTTTCCCAATGCCAAAACTCTTTATCCATCTACTAATGACTTTAAATCAGGAACACATTTTATCTGAAAGTCCAGTACCATTTGTCCAAGTGCTTTGCCCTGTTGAACAAAACAAACAGAAATGTACTGAATGTTCAGAGGATTCTATTATAGTTATTAATTTTCATGTCACACATTTTTAAAAAGTGACCGCTATTTAAATGATTTGGATAAATAAGATTTTATTTGATAAAATGACAATTAAGAAATTTTAAAAACACATACTAAGGGAACACAGTTACAAATAAAATATATTACTTGGTAGATGAATTCTAGGTTAAGCACTAATGAAAAAAGTATGACAGTAGAACTACAGAGAAGCTGAACTGAGGATAATTTATGTAGTTCTGGCCTTTTAAAGTTTGGACTGAGTAAAATTATTTCTATGACTTCTTACGTATTTTAATTTGAGATATTGATTAAGTACATGATGTGGAAAGAAATATAAAAGAGATACAGAGGAGGATAAAGATCATTCAATTTTGAAAATTTCGTTTCAGGACAGTTCTACTGAGAATATTTTTCCTATTTTCGATGCCTCAGAATCACTTTAGGAGCTATTTACAAAGCAGGTTCCTGAGTCCCACATCAAGAGCTTCCAAGTGAGTAGGTCTGGTGTGGAGCTAGGAATCTTCATTCTAACAAGCACCCCAGGTGATTCTGAGGCAGGGAGTCCTCACACCTTGGGAATCATTGAAGCTTGTTTTTCTTCCTTACAATTCTTCCAAACCTTGGATCATTGCTGAGAGGTCATGGGGCCAGGTGAGGTTGACAGTGGAGTCCAAATGGTAAGGAACTCCCACACACATATGTGAGAACCTAAGAGATACGCCCACTAAAAAGGTATTGTAACAATACATTTATTAAAAATTACACAGCCACCACCAGTTGTCAATAATAAGTAAGAAGATCTATCCATAGCAAAGTTTCAAAATAATGGCAAAATTTAAGGCTAAGTGATACACTGGACTGAGTTAAAGTTACAGACTTTTGTTCCTTCCTGGGATGACCCAGGCATATTTGAACCCAAAGCCATAGTATCTGGCATCAGCTTATTCTGCACCATGGTTATAAGATAACAATTTTCTTTACCTCAAATAATGGCTCTTCTTAACCTGTAGAATAGTAAATACTCTTCAGTTTCAAGATTAAGTCATATATTAACTATTTTCTTAAACGTCGAGATATGCTAAGTTTTTTCTCTTGTTATATGGTCTTCAAATCCCCTAAAGTGACACTCACTAAAATGAAAACAATTAGGTTTCACTAAGAAGTTATCTAAAAAAACTTCACTCCTGTTTTATTCCTCATTCTGAACTGAGAGCTCTGTCGTATTAGTGTATATGTTTCATAGAATGTTGTTGATACAGGCTGGTGTCAACAACACATGGGAAAATACGCAAAAGAGAAAGCGCTCACTGTTTAGATGCTTACCTGTGAGTCAGTTCTCAGTGAGGCAGTGCCTCCACCACCAAGGCGATTTTTCAAAACAAAGTTTAATGCATATGTTCCTGGCAATTCATATCTATGGAGTTAAAAAAAGAAAAGATGAATTATAACAAATTTTACCAAATACAAGAACTGCTGAAGGAATTATCCACCTCCCAAGGAAACCCTACAAGTCAGCCTTTGGATAGCCGTGAAAAATTAAGGTTGGAGACTTAAATGTAAATATGAATGTAAACAGATATTTTACTCAAGAATGCAATGAGGCTATTCACCCAGGATATTTTCATTCAAAAAAGAAAAGCACTTGGTAAATGGGAAGAGAAAAGTTTTTTTCTTTTAACTTTTACCTAATTACAAACTTCTAGAACAGTTGCAAAAATATGAATTCCCTATATTTTTCACCCAGATTTTCCGAATCTTGCTTTATCCTTTCTTTTTCTTTCTTTCTGTGCACACACACACATACACACACACATTCATAAACAAATATGTACTATTTTTTTTCTGAATTGTTTGAGAATAAGCTGTAAGTATGATGCCCCTTTACCCCCAAATCCTTCAATGTGTTTCCTAAAAGTAAAGACATTCTCTTATATATATCACAGTATAATTATCAAAATCAGAAAATTAACATTGCTACAATTATCTAAACTACAGATTTATTCAGAATTTGCCAATTGCCCCAGTAAAGTCTGTTACAGTGAAATAAAGTTCTAAATCATACATTGCAGTCAACTCATGTTTGGTTGTCTTCTTTAATCTAGAACAGTTCCTCAGTCTCTTTCCTTCTCGACATTAACATTTCTAAGGAATACAGGCCTGCTATATCCACCAAACTGTATTTGATGTTTCCTCATGATTAGATTCAGGTTCTGCATTTATGGCAGGAATGCACAAGAGCGATGATGTTTCCCTTCTCATATCATGTGATGTTGATCTGTCCCATTATTAGTGAGAATGAAAAAAGAAGTGCCTGACATCTGGGATCTGAGGATGCCACCAGCTAGGCCTTGGTGTTGCTAGGAGCTGGGCTGGCACTCATAGCTGGGCCTTGGTGTTCTATCGCACATAAACTATTTCCTGAAATGTCAATATTAGCCAAGGCCACTCTGTGACATTGTGACAAGACCCTTCCATTATCATGCCTGCACACAGACAAAATAATAATATTGTCATCATTATACAAATGGCCAAACATCCCTCTATCCTAGCTGATATGTGCACCTGTGATTTCTTTATCAATTATAGCTCTAGTTTCAGTCTAGTCTTCCTTCCTCCTGTATAAGATTTAATGAGATACCCAAGACAGAATTACCCCCGCTTCCTGACAGCTTCCAATCCCCAGGCACTTTCTTAACCCTTCTCCCAAGGGTTGACTTAACAAGCCCACATCCTGAGTCCTTATTCACACCCTCAGGGTTTCCCACGCGTGCATTTGCCCTCACTGCTTGTTCAATTACAGGAGTGTTCCTGGCAGTCTTAAACTGCAAGGCACTGACACTAGTGATGATAACTTTGATCAAATGGTTAAAGGATGTCTGCCTGGTTTATCCATTGTAAGTAACTATTTTCCTTTTATAATTAACATGTATCTTATAGGGGGATAGTTTGAGACTATGTATATATCCTGGTAATAATATCCAACTTTCTTTCATAGTTTTTGCATCCACTTATGATTCTTGCCTGAATCAGTTATCACTAAGGTGTTTGCCTGTGATATTGTGATTTATAATGTTATCCAACTCAGGTTTGGCTCCTTGCCACTTGAGAGATGAGTGTCGGTTGGGAAGGAAAAGTTACTTTATTCAGGAAGCCAGCAAGCTGGGGAGAAGGTGGACGCATGTCCACCAACTCCAAAGATTCTACTTGAACGTGAAAGTTTTTAAAGGGAGAATCCTTTGGGGAAGAGGTCAGAGTTGTTATCTTCCACTGTGTGCAGACTTTCTTTGATTGGTTGGTGGTAACAGGACAGTGCTTCAGGAATCTTGTGCCCAGCCTGAAGTTACCATCCTCCATCTGGATGGGGGCCTTAGTTCCTACAGAAGAACTCAAAGATTTTGTTATGTATATTCCTTGAGGAGGAACCAGGACCCTGCCCCAAGGCTGCACTATTGTTTCCTGACTCTCCTCCTTTGTTTCTGCATCCCCTCCCTTCCCTGATAAGCAACTGTTTGAATCTGCCCTTTGGAACTCAGGGAAGGTCAAGGAGGTTGAATGAAGCCTATTTCCTACAAGCAAGAAACAGAAGACACAGAAAGGATTTGTACCTGGGAGAGCCCTACAGGATCCTGCTCTGTTTCAGTAAGAAATATATATTTGGTCTTCCTCCCCATTTCAGGCACAAAGTTTCTAAAACACTTGGAATTTCTTAAGAAGTGCTGAGAGGGATCAAGGTGTCTTTTGTTATGTTAATAAGGTGGCTTTTGGAATGTTCCTAGATCACCTAAGGATGGGGGTTGTTCACTAAAGGAAATAACCACATGATTAGAGAGTTGAAACTTTCAGTCCCATCTCCCTGACCTTCAGGAATTGGAGAGGGGTTGGTTGGACATGGAATCAACTGCCAAATGGCCAATGATTTAATCAACATGCCTATGTAATGAAGCCTCCTTAAAAACTCAAAAGGACAGGGTTCAAGAGAGCTTCCAGGTTGGTGAACACATGGAGATGTGGGGAGAATGGACACCTGGAAAGGGCAGGGAAGCTCTGTGACCCTTCCCCTCTGTATCTCTCCCATCTGGCTGTTCCCAAGTTGGATCCCTTTATAACAAATCAGTAATCTAGTGAGTAAATGGGTTTCCTGAGTTCTGTGAGCTGCTGTAACAAATTAATTGAACTCAGTGAGGGGGTTGTGGGAACCTTTGATTTATAGCCAGTTGGTCAGAAGCACAGGTGAAAATCTGGACTTGTGACTGGAGTCTGAAGGGGTGGGGGGGATAGTGTTGGAACTAAGTCAAACTGTAGGACACTCAGTTGTCCAGAGAATTGGTGGTGGTGTGGGAACACCCTCCCAAGTTGAAATTGGGTCCAGGAACCCAAAATATTGTCGAATAGTAATATTACTATTTTCATCATTCTTTCTACAGTAAGGAGTTAGATTTCTATCATAAGGAAAAGCTTTCCATTCTCCCCTACATACTAATGTTGTTTTCAACTTCATTGTATTTTTATTTTATTCAATGGATTACAATCCATAAACATTTAATTTATTTTGATGGTCAAATTATTGCAAGTTTGTCTTGTGGGAGCTCCTTCATAATGGCCCGGGTCTTCTTTTGCTTTGTCTCTGTCATTCTTTGAGCATTTCTCTACTTTCTGCCACCACAAGATGTTCCAAGCTCATCTTTTTCTTCCCCATCCCAGTCCTACAATCATCATTTCTCACAGCCCTTGTTCTACTTCTGGGTAGAATAATATTTAGAAATAAAAATTTGGACACTTGGTATGTTCATTGCTACTGGAGTGTCACTGCTTCTAGACTCTCTTGGCCCACAGAAAAAGGAAATAGCTGTATATACATACACATACATGTATACACAATATATGTATATACACACACGTACATAGGTACATGCACACATATGTTGTACTCTACATCGATTTCCTTTCTCTTTATATATTAAAAACCATGAGTTTATCCTGATACCTCCAATCTAATCCTGCAGAGGTCCTTCTAGAGTCAGACTGCATTTTAAGTACACTCGAGCATCATGAATAAGAGTACAGAGCATACCCTCAACAATGGCAGCTGTAATCAAGGAGGCATTTACAGGATAAGGATGCTATGGTCCTTATGGACATGAATGTCCAGTACTGTGTTTAGCAATCCCTCTGCCTAAAGCCCTGATGAGAGTCAAGTGATAGTTTCTTCCAGCTACTGCCCTACAGTTATTCGTTAGTCTTCCCAAGTCTCAGCAATGGTAATGGTGGACTTCATATCAGCAACGGGCTTCCATCAATCCTAAACTGATTTTTTCCCACTGTTTCATTGACAATTAGTTTGAAGAAGGCTTAGCCCATGGTAAAACTTGCATTTTAACATATACAAAATTCCTTCCAGTTTCTTTACTACAGTTTCAGCACCAGCACTAGCATACTGCTATCAGCCTTAGAATTGAAAACTGTTTACCAGGACAAAAAGTGGGTGGTAGAAAAAAAGAAGTCTACACATAAAGCATATCTTGTGTTAATCATGAGGCTGGTATCAGGATGAATTATTTTTCCTCTGAAATTTTTGCCTTCAAGCTTTTGATCATGGACTAAACCAGGTACCATGAAGTATATGCTGAAGTCAGAATATCTCAAGAGACAGTTCATGAGAGTGTTCCAGGGAAGATTTATTAATGACCACAAGACAAAGTAACATTGTATCTTCTGTCCAGTGTTCACTGCACTTACAGCATGGGGAAAATATATATGTACACACACCAGGTGGAATGTGGGCTTAATGAGGAGATTGAAAATTATATGAGAACTGTTATTAATCATACTTCCATAATTACTAAAATTATATTCTCAAAAAAGTCTGCTAGTGAATTTCATGTGATACAGAATTCTCCCCAGACTTTTTTCATTCATTTCTTGATTTACTGGACAAATATTTCTATGCAGGATATATCCTAGTCTTCCATAACAATCCAGGGCAGCGTGTGACAAGAGAATGACATAAGGTCCTTTACGAGCTCAAAGAAGGTTGAAATGTTGGCCAAAATTGATTCATATTATACAAAGCTGAATCACTTTAAGCACATCAGTGCTAGATCAGGGCAAAGCCCCAAATCCACATGTGCCACACAAGCCATCATGCTTTATAAGCATCAATGTCCAACTAATGCAAGAGAGGTACACCTGGTTACAGAGAGGGAAACTGTGAATGAGATCAACAATTTATCTGCAAAAACAAATAAACATACTTCAGATAACTAAGAATCAAGATACTAACCTTAATATTTTAAAACTGTAAAAATATTTTACCAGAGACTTGAAAAACATAAATTCCAGAATCTTGTTCAAACTAGCACCAAACTAAGCTCATGATACCCACATTATTAAATTTTGGATCACTTTAAACATATCAGTGCTAGATCAAGGCAAAGCCTCAAACCCACATGTATCGCACATCCTGTTACCTTGGAAGCGTCAATGTCCAACTCTGCAAAAAGAAATACTGCAAAGGAGAATGTCTGTCACCTGGCTGCAGAAGGGAGACTATGGGGGCACTCCTCTGGTGAGGTAAGGGGTTGGAGCACAGGGGTCAGGAGCACAGACTGGGGAACTAGACTGCCTGGGTTTGAATCCTGGCTCAACTACTGTGATCTTTGGTAAATTGTTTCATCACTGTACTTCCCACCCAGTATCATAAGAAGGTTGTGAGGAGGAATAAGTGAATTAATAAGCACTGAAAAAACCCTGAGTAGATCAGATAGACTTTCACTAAATAATTGATACCTGTCAATATGTGTTTATGAGGTCCTTCTACATGCAGGACATTGTGCTGGGGTTTACATGCTACTTCCTGCAAGGATCTTTAATACGGTCAATATAAAATTACCTGTTAAGCTTTAAAAAAACTGTGATTCAGAGACCAGTTTATTTGTCAACCAGCTTATGTCTTGTGTATTCACTTCCACTTACCTAATCAGTAGTAAGTTGGGAACACATACTGATGCTGTATGAAGTGCTGCTACTATTGAAATGGAGGAGGACCCTCTGGGGCCTCTGGGTACCAATCCTTTCCACGTTCCCATTTCCCATTTGTAGGAAATAGGTTTCATTCAGCCTCCTTGACCTTCCCTGAGTTCTAAAGGGCAGGTTCAAACAGTTGCTAATCAGGGAAGCGAGGGGATGCAAAGACAAAGGAGGAGCAGCTGAGAAACAACAGTGCAGCCCTGGGGCAGGGTCCTGGTTCCTCCACAAGGAATATACATAACAATATATTCCAGTTCTTCGGCAGAGGCTAAGGCCCCCACCCAGGTAGAGGATGGTGACTTCAGGCTGAGCACAAGATTCCGGGAGCACTGTCCTGTGTTCACACCAACCAATCAGAAGAAAGTCACATACCCTGCAGCCCTCACCCCAAAGTTTGCCTATTAAAAACTTCTCCCCAAAAACCACCTTGGAGTTCAGTGTTTTGGAGCACAAGCAACACATTCTCCTTGCTCGGCCCTGCAGTAAACCTTTCTCTGCTCCAAACGCCAATGTTTCCATTTGTTTGGCCTCACCGTGCATCAGGCACACAAACTTGGGTTTGCTAACACCCAAGTTTGTGGGTGTTAGCGACATCTCTTGGGTCACACCCAAGAGATGTGAGGTCAACTCCACCTTAGAGGGTCTTAAGTGGTAGTAGAGTAGATAGGACTTACACAGCAAATGATTACAAAAAGGTGGCATGTATCAAGTGATAGAAAATACATTTGTATGGGTAAAATACACAAATGAACAGTTATTATCAGGGTCATTCTTTTTCAATTCAGCATGATTGACTCAATTATTTTCTCTTGGATTGCTGTTTCAATTTCATATTGCTACTCAAGGCTTAATGTTTAAATGGGCCATTCCAGTTCCAAAAGTTCTATTTCTCTGTGAGTTTGTTTTGTTTTAAATTCCTAAAGAGTTTCAAAGTAACTTGAATGCTGGGTCCATATGTTAATTTTTTGTGTGTCCCTAGTTCATTTTGTACAGTACATTATATGTGGGTGCTAAATATATATATATATATATATTTAATTTAATAAATATATATGGAAACCCAAAAAAGGCTAATCACACACTAAAGTGTGAATTAGACAAGTCTCTTTTCAGTTTAAACAATGATGCTGAAAACTTGGTCTCTGTGTACCAGTGCCAAATTGTATTTTGGAGATAGAGTTTTGGGTGAAGTAGAAAAGAACAGCTTTACTGTTTTGCCAGGCAAAGGGGGACACAGTGGGCTAATGCCCTCAAAACTGTATGTCCCCACCTGGAGGGGTTTGGTGAGGAGTTTTATAGCAGTGGTTCAAGGGCGGGGTTGCTGATAAGGATCAGGGTGTGTGCAGGGCCTGCATTCCTTTAATCTGACCTCAGGTGGTCTCCTGATGAGTTTCTGTGAGACTCAAGGTTATCAAACTGTGACCTTCTCTCTGGAATGAAGAATGCTTCATCAAGTAGTTAACATCTTCCACTAGTTGGGGGTTTTATTCTGCAGAAGAGCTCAAAGATACTGTTATGTGTATCCCTTGAGGCAGAACCAGAATCCTGTCCCAAGGCTGCCCTATTGTTTCTTGACTGATCCTCCTTTGTTTCTACATCCCCACCCTTCCCTGATTAGCAACTGTTTGAACCTGCCCTTTGAAGCTCAGGTAAGGTCATGGAGGAGTCTATTCCCTACAAACAAGAATGGGGGCACACGGAAAGGCTTCCATGCCCAGGAGCCCCACAGGGTCCTGCTGGTTTCAATACTATATAGATTATTAAATTCAGTTTGTATTTCTACAACTGGAGGATGATGTAGACAACTGGTAGAAAAAATGAAGAGAGCAATAGAGTGAAGAAAGATTTATAGAATAGATTTTATAAAAAGCAAGGAAATTCATGTTATTTAGCCATGAGAAAATAATCTAATGAGTTAGTGTCACTCAGCAGGGTTTGCCTGCTGATCAGGTGATTTGCTGTAAAGTGCATCCAGAATTATTTAAGTTAGAGATCAGAAAAATGGAAAGCATTGCAAAGTAGTGCTACTTAAGCAGTGGTCTGTGGGCAGGCAGCCCCTGCATAGCCTGGAAGCTATTAGAATTGCATGTTCCAATCCTTGCCCCAGACCTACAGAATCAGGATGGGGGAGGGGCATGGGCAGGGCCAGCAATCTGTTTTAACAAGCCCCTAGACGATTCTGTGACACTGATGCGAGCTCAAGTCTCTTAAGGTCTTCACTAGGAAGGGTGTGTACTTTAAATACTCAGAGGGCTTTTATTCCCCTGGAGATTGCTAACCTGAAAGCAATCTGACCAACTGAGGGGTCTCTCGGGTCCCACACCTCCACCCCAGAGCTGTGCCTGTCACTGTGAGCGCTGCTCACCAAGCCCTTCAGACTTCTCTGCCTCCCCCGACCCAACCTCCCCAGCCCCCCAATGTGACACAAGCAAGCTCGCCAGCACCCAGCACTCACCCTGAAAGCTCACTGCCCAGGAAAGGGTTTGGGGAAAAGCGAATGTACTGAAAAAAATGTGATAGGAGGGAAAAATGGCAAGAAGATAAAGTGGTGACTCAAATAGAGAAATAGCTCAGAAAAATGTCAGAATAAGAAGTAAGTATGGGGCTCCCCTGGTGGTGCAGTGGTTAAGAATCCGCCTGCCAATGCAGGAGTCACGGGTTCGAGCCCTGGAACTGGAATATCCCACATGCCACGGGGCAACTAAGCCCATGTGCCACAACTACTGAGCCTGTGCTCTAGAGCCCGGGAGCCACAGCTACTGAGTCCGAGAGCCACCACTTCTGAGCCCGCGTGCCTAGAGCCTGTGCTCCACAACAAGAGAAGCCACCGCAATGAGAAGCCCACATACCGCAACAAAGAGGAGCCCCCACTCACTGCAACTAGAGAAAGCCCACGCGCAGCAACGAAGACCCAATGTGGCCAAAAATAAATATATAAAATAAATTTATATATAAAAAAAGAAAGAAGTATGAACATGAGAACATAGGAAGCAAGAGAGGAGATTCTACATCAAGTCAGGGTTGGTTTCAATAAGGGGGAAAAGGAGAAGGAGGTGGGGAATTTGTGAGAGAGTCGCTGCCAGGGTGACAGGAGTCAGCGTGTGGAAGCGCAGGTGCTCGGTGGACACTGTCAAGGGCTCGTCATGACCGTGACTGCGGCAAAGAGAAACAAGGTGGATGAGCAAGAGGTAAGAAACCACATGAGCTAACCGCGTTCCGGGGGGATAGAGGGCAGCCTGTTGTGAAGTACGGTGATGAACCAGATGACCTCTGCAGTCTTTCACAATTAACGGTCATTATAGGACTGGTATGTTATACAGCATGTACACACACACACACACACACATACACTTACTATAGTGTGTGTATATATAATTAGCTAGAAATACCTGTGGTACTTATTACTTTTTTTTTTTTGCAAATTGAATAGGTACTTCTATTGGCATGTCTAGGCCATTTGCTTCAAAAAATCCTCTTTAAGTTACATGAGGATAATTTTAAAAATAAATATTTATAGAGTAGCGTTGCTACTAACAAATTCTTTAAAATTTTTGTCTTAAAATGTATACTTTAAATTTGACAAAAGCTCATAAAAATAGAAAAATCCTCTGTTTTGGCTTGACCCAGCATACCTAAACACAATGGGGTGCCTTTGTAGTTACTTCCTTTAATGTGCTGAGCTTGGTTTCAGTATTCGTTAGAAATCAGACTTCCAGGTCAATTTCCTGTTAGTTTTGGCTAAATTATTACTGGTGAGTTATATGGAAAAATAGAATATATCAATTGATTCTAGGTACTTTCTGGAAAGTATTAAATATAAACACAAGAAAGAAAATATCTCTGCACAGAATTAGAATAGCAATAACAGATGATCAGACTGAATCTCAGAACACAGCAGTGAAAGTCAGCTCTCTCACTGACCGGTGTTAGTAATAATTGGCACCATATGGGTTTGCTCAAAGCAACTAGAAACAATTTACTTCTTCTTAGTGAAGTTACCAGATGGCCCCACAGAAAGTACACAGTATTTCTCCAATTTTATTTATACAAAAAATTAAAATCTTAAATTTAAATATATTGCAACTTTCACAATTTCATCATGATTGAGCACACCTAGGAAATGATGTTACACAAAGAAAATCCCAGCCCTTTAGAAATCAGTCTAAACATTAAGTTGTTCAAATATATTCAAAGAGATGTTTTTTGTGGTATGTCCAAATTACTCTACTATGGTGAGTTTATTAGGAAGAATGACCAATGAAGTCTTTTGTTCTCAGGAAAATTTCAGCACTGCATGTGTGTGTGTGTGTGTGTGTGTGTGTGTGTGTGTGTGTGTTTCTGTGTGGTGAGGGAGGTGGGTGGGTTGTGGTATTGCTGGCCAGAAGGTAAACCATGTGGTAGCCACATGCTTGCCTAGGTAACAAAATCAGAAATGGCTTTTCTAGCTCTACACATTTCCCAGAATTTGGTTCTTCAAAGTATAGATTCCAAGATTATCCAAATGCCAATAATGGCCATACTATTTTTAAATTATTGTATTCTGGACTAGTATTTAAATTCAACACCCCATGCTGTTGGTGCTCTTTAGCCCAACTGCCCACCTGATTAGGGAAAGTTGTTAATAAACACAAAGTTGGAATTACACAGGGTAATTATTTTTTCAATCCCTAGTGCAAATGGCTCTAATCTCAGGACCTCCTACAAATAAGAAAGGGGGCAGTGTGAGAGTGTGGGGATGAACCAGTAGAAACCTTATCAACATCCTTAGAGATCAATGAATATTGATGTGCTTAAATATTTAAGGTAAAGAGTGGGTGGGTTTAGGTGACTCCGACTTCAGGACACTGTGTTTTAGTAAACTGTCTCTTGCAGAAACCCCCATGTGGGCATAAAACTACACACACAAGATTAAACTTCATTTAATGCTGAATATTTAAGAAACTATTACATTCTTAGGGAATGTACTTTATTACAATACAGAATAGTCACTGAAACAAACTGAAGAACAATAGAATGTATAAGCCTTGCTTTTTCTGACAAAAATACCTCCATTATGATGCAAACTAATCTCCCTGGAGACAGAAGTGTTTTTCTTTAAAGGCAGAAACCTAAAAAATTTAGAAACATGAAAAATGTACATTTTCCTAAAATGCTTTTATTTTATTACATAACTATTCATAAATGATATTCACAATGTGTGTGGAAAAAACAGTTGAATGAATCTTTCCACCTACATAAAAATAAATCTTAAAAAGTAAACCTTTAGGAACTAAAACATCTTAACATATTCCTTATAATTCCCTTCCACAAATTAAAGTTTCTAACCTTTCCTCCAATAACTTTACTTTCCATTTCCAAAAATTCATTCCCCAAATGATACAATTTAATAATTCAAAGTATTTTAAAATACCCCCCAAAAAACTGTCAAAAGAGAAGTACGTTTAATAATTTCCTTCCTAAAGATATTTACTTATTGAAAAAGATATTTTCTCTTCACTACTAAATTGATAACTAAAAATCGATGAAAAAGTGATCACAAATACTTATAGGTCATCTACTATGTGCCTGGTGCCCAGAAGGAAAGAATGTAAGGACAGGGTACAGGAAGATCAAAACATACTCCCAATCCTTCAAGAAGGTGATGATCCAACAATCTTACTACAAGATGCACAGGCAAGTAAAACAAAGCAGAAAGCGATTAAACAGTAAAAGGTGCAGATTGCTTCTGTCTGGGAGGATTAAGGACCATTCACAGGGGGAGGATCATTTGGGCTAGGGTTTATAAGGATAGATATCTGTATTTGGCTGTGAGAAGATGGATGGAAAAGGGCAGGTTGTTAGAAACAGTGAGATCCAAGACACGGAGCTGGGAAAACCCCAGTTACACTTTGGGGAAGATAAAGTCCAGGCTCTGTAGTGTGGCAAAGAGGCCCTCCATGTCCTGACCAAGGCCCCCATCCTCAGCCTCATCTGTTTCTATATCCTACATGCAAATTCCGTCTCTACTCCCTGAGCTTGGAATGCCTTTCTCTCATTTCCTCCTCCTACCCAAGCCACCTCCTTTCTTCCATCTCAGCAAATTGACACTTATTTGTTCTTCAAGACTCAATCAAGTATCTCCCACTTTTGCTTCCATCTGCTCCCAAGCCCTTTACCCCCATACACACGAGGCTGGGATCAGTTGCCAATTTATCCTCTGGGCTCCCCTAGTCCCATGTGGCCCTCATCACTCAGTAACGGAACTGACTGTTCATTGTCTGTCTCCCTCCCTGGAGCTTGTTCACTGTTGTCTTCCCTGTCTTATCACAGTGCCTGACACACAGTAGGTACACAATAACCACTTACTGGTTATTGAATGAATGGCAGAAATGACCTAGGTTGACTGAAATGTAGGGTGAATGATAAAAGAAATAAACTAAAAAAGATAGATTAGAGAAAATCATAAAAAGCAAGAATGCTATGTGTGGTAGTCAGTGTTGTTTGCCAAATATTTCCAGTTTTACCCCCTTTCAGGCATATAATTGCACTTCCTGTCCCTCTTGTGTTGGGATGGGATCATGTGACTAGTTTTGGCCACTAAGTTAAGCAGAAATGACACGTGTCATTTCCTGGTCCAAGTATTTAATTGCCAGTACAAGACACTCCAGAGCGCTCTCTTCCCTCTGGCAAGAGTCCATCAGCAAGTCCCTGAGCCACTAAAGATGAGCAGTGTCTCCCTGCTGACATGTGATGGACACACAACATGAGGAAAAATGAACATTTGTTGTTTTAACCCACTGAGATTTGTGAACTGTTTGCTAACGCAGCATTGTCTAATTTATTCTGTCCATCGCACCATGCTACAGAATCGGATGTTTGGAAAGTTTATGAGGTAAATCACTGGGAACCATTAAGAATTACCGGGTTTTTTTTGGGGGGGGGGGCAGTGTTGGTGCAGTAAACAAGAGAATAATGTATCAGAGCTGGATTTCATGAAAACTAGTTTAACCATTCTTTTTAATAATAGATTTGGAAAAAAAAGATGAGCTGATGTCAAGGAAAGCAATTAGGATGCTATTTTGGTAGTTTGGATCTATATTTTCCATACTTACACTCTATGGAACTCTCCTTCAGGAGATGTAAATTGATGTAACATCAGAAAGATGCTTCCATGGTAAAATAAATCTGCAAAACTCTATAGAATAAATTATATTGCTTTTTAAAGATACAATATATTTTAGCCAATTAAAGGTTCAGAGAGGCTGCTAAGTAGAAGGGGGTTCTTAACTTATTCTGATCCCTCCTAAACTCATTTGCTCCTGTTGAACTAGTTATTTATGTGTTTGTTTATTTAGCATACCTTCTATCAACCCCTGACAGACTATTTGATAGCAGACTGGAAAATACTGTTCTAAGTGGAAGCACATACTAGCATGATGACAGTGAAAAAATGTATTAAAAAATTAAAAATAAATAAAATCTTTGAGGGAGACTTATCAGACTTGGTGACTCATTGGATTTGATGACCATAGAAGGATCAAAATGATTGAGGTTTTCACCTTGGCTTCCTAGGAAAATAGTAGTATCATTGACATTGGTAGGAAAGAAAATAGCAGAAGCTGGCTTGGAAGAAGAGGAGACAAATTCATTCAAAAAATATCTGTGTGGTACCTACAATGTGCCAAGCGCTGTGCTAGGCATTGGACCACAGATATGAAGTACATAATCTATTTTTTAAAAGAACTTTAAGTATTCACTCACTCATCAATTTCTTTACTATCAAATAACATTTTGAAAACACTAGATACTAGAGCAAAAATTAAATAAGAAACCATCCTTGTCTTCAAGGAGTCCTTAGGCTGGTAGTGGAGACAGTCACCTATAAAAATAATCACCAAACTTAAGGTGCTATAAAAGAAACACACTAGAATGTTTTAGATTTTATTTTGTTAAATTTAAGGAGTGGTAATGAACCATTGAATGGAATTATCTGTCAGGTAGCTGGCAGCCTAGCCTAGAGTTCAAGAGAGGGAGTTATGGTTAGTTATATGTGTAGGTTTCAGGATCCTTCACCTAGTTGAGAAGAAGGCTAAGGACAGTGAGTGCAGCCAACACCTGTATCCAGTGTATGGAAAAAGGATGAGGAAAAGGAGCCCTGAAGATGGAACAGCCAGAATCCTGCCCATGTACAGAGAGGGAAATACCAAAATGGAGCTCAGGAAAATGAAGATGCTCGCATGGTGTGGTTGGCCCTAGTCTTCTTGGGAACATCGAGAAGCAACTGAAGCAACGGGAGGAGGAATGATCTTTAGTCAGGGGGTTATCAAGGATGCAGTTTTTCAGAGAAATGCAAGGAATTTGAAGAGCGAGTGGTCTGGCAACTGACCATTTAAGTAACCTTCAAGAGAGCAGAACTGGGGAGTGGAAACCAGATTATGAGGGTTTTGGGAGCCAGTGGATGATGAAGAAATGAAATGGAATGTTAATTTGAGGGGGTAAATAGCAGGTTTAAGAGGTTTTGGTTTTGCTTTTATTTGACATTTGGGATAGGAAAACTTCAAGCACTTTTCTAAGGGGAAGAAGGGACTGGCAAGGCATTGAAGATGCAAGAGACAGAACTGGGATAGCATGGGGTGGGGTGGGACCAACACCTTGGGTGGAACTGTTGCTATCCTTGGAAAGATTTCTTTCTCTGAGAGGGCAGGCAGGAGAACAGGGTGGGTACAGATGGAGAATAGTAAGGGGAAGAGGGGGGGGATTTGACTAAGTTTTGTTGAATAATATGAAAAATCTGAGGAAACAAGAATGTGAAATTATGGCAGTAACTAAGTGGTTCTGAGAACAGAAAAATTTGGGACAGTTACTAGTGGACATGCGTCTGGGAGTCAACCAGAGATCTCTACAAGTATTGTCAACCATGGGTGTGCTGTGGGAATTCTATGTGAGGTAACTCTTGGTTTTGCAGGACTGTCTTGTGTGTTACAGAAAGTTTAGCATCACTGGCTCCTGTCCACTCAATGCCAGGATTGTTCACCTGTCATTGTGATAACTGAAAAAACTCCCATTAATTTCTTAATGCCCTGTGTTGAGAATCCCTTATCTGACATTAGGTGGCCTGACACTACAGGAGAATCAAATCACACTGGATACAGCCTTCCCCAGTAACACTTAGAAAACTAATATCAGAGTTCAGTAGTTTTTTTTTTTTTTTTAATGTGCTTGGAATTCTTTTTTTTTTTAGTTTTTAAATTTAAATTTCATTTTTTTAATTTTTGGCTGTGTTGGGTCTTCATTGCTGTGTGCGGGCTTTCTCTGTTTGCAGTGAGTGGGGGCTACTCTTCGTTGCGGTGCACGGGCTTCTCATCGTGGTGGCTTCTCTTGTTGCAGAGCACGGGCTCTAGGCGCGCGGGCTTCAGTAGTTGTGGCACACGGGCTCAGTAGTTGTGGCTCGCAGGCTCAGTAGTTGTGACTCACGGGCTCTAGACTGCAGGCTCAGTAGTTGTGGCACGTGGGTTTAGTTGCTGCGTGGCATGTGGGATCTTCCCGGACCAGGGCTCGAACCCTTGTTCTCTGCATTGGCAGGTGGATTCTTAACCACTGCGCCACCAGAGAAGCCCAGAGTTCGGTAGGTTTAAAAGCTTTGATAAGGAGACAGTAGCAGAGTTACTCCTAGATTTTTTTCCCCCATTGATTGAGGATATGTATGTCAGCCCTGACAAACTGCCATAGATCTGTTTCCAGTTAGAGCAATTGCTAAGCACACACAGCATTTTAGAGCCAAATACAGTTGCATGGGAGATTAATTATTGCCAATTCAGAAACATTTTTATAGACAACGTATGTCTAAGCCCTGATTCAAATCCTGGATTTAGAAGCCTGGCCCTTGGCCCCGGATGTTGGGGTGGGGAGCGATCACAGTAATAAAAGTCCCACAAAGGAGGCTTAAAGGAAATCCGAGGACTCAGCCTCGAAGAGGGCCCCTGCTGAGGCCTCCGGGCCGAACACTGCTATCCCACACAAACCCAGCTCAGGGCTTGGGGGTGAAAATATAGCTGCTGATTTGCCCCAACAAACATATCCTGGAAATAGACATAGTAGCAGAGCCACCTATGGAAGGCTTGACCTTGCCCAGACAGAGGAAAGGTCTAAGTTTAACAGAGCTCACTGAAACAACTTAGAGGAACTGATACTTAGTACTAGCTCAGGGCTAGACCTCAGCTTCTGCTTATCTGGCTGTCTTATGTTCCTTAAGAAATCCTTGGTAGGCCTCCTAACTCATCCGATCATGACCTCAGCCTTCCTGAGCCTGTCCTGTTTGGCTGACAATAAGTTTCAACCTGCGAACAGCTTCGCCCTGTTTTGACCCGGTCTACTGGGTCATGGTCCTCTACTGAGACTTGCCCCAGTGATTCTTCAATCCCAGCCCATTTCAAACTCTCTTCCCACTCAAAACACTGATGGTGACCTGTCTGGTTTTGGTTCTTGTCTGTCTTCCCAAAACTCTTGCATAAACTGCCTTCTAATTTTGTTTATCAAACTCCAGCAGCACTTTTCAGCCCCAAGAGCTAATGATCTGACATTTTCAGACATCTAATATAAGGCAGAGCACTTCATAAAACCCACCTAGAGTGTGAAGGAGTGCCAACTAGCTTTATTTTGGGGTGAAGCAGTGCCAAAAATAACGTAGAGCCTCCCTGTTGCTTTTAGTCAGGCCTAAAACACTAATGAACTAAAATAAAGAAGACTTGCAATGTTTTTAAGTAGGACCACATTCCAAAATCAAAGACTACAGAAAAGATTATTTATATGGAAGTAGTACCATCTATTATACTACCTTTAGCTTTGAATGTTCTAATCATTGATAATAGATGGCAAATAAATTCATCTTATTATTTCATCTAGTATTCATCTATTATATAGACTTCAATCCTCTAGTCTTAGATTCAACTAAGATATATGAATTTCTAAAAGTCAGCTATCAGAAAATGAAGTTAAATAATAATGAACTCATAATCTGATTAAAAGAAAAAACTGTATAGTTTATATTTTCATTGCAAATATTATCTTTAAAGAAAACAACATAATCATGTCAAACAATATATATAATTTAGAGTTTTAAAATGTATATACTATCCCATATTTTTAATATATTTCTATGTCTTTAAAAACTCTAATTTTAAAAAAGTTAGACTATTTACATTTCACTTAGATTGAGCAACCAAAAGAAATTTACATTTCTTTAATAAATATTCTCTGGCATATGATTCAATTATATTAAGATTCTGAAACTGAGGCAACATTTAAAGGGCCAATATACCATTTCCATCATGTTTTTCCCTAGCCCATGGCACACAGCTTTCTCCCATCTCCCAGGTTTAGTATTTGGACCACCCAGTTCAACATTTATCAAAGGGTCTCATGTCGACCTCTAGATGCTCCAAATCTTGTCAATTGAACAGGTGTAGAAAGCATGCCAATTTAGCAAGACCACCAATTCATTTTGAAGAATAAAGATCAAGTCTTCTGCTTTTTTGTTCTTCCCATAATGTGGGCAAAAGATAAAAGTCCTAGGATCAAAATAAAAGCTATTGATCTCCTAATTCAAAATCAACACCCTCACCTATTTATAAGTCCTAAATATAGATGTCGTAATTCAATCACTTAAGATGAGCCATATCTTATAACTGAATTCCCGTCAGGCAGTTCTTTATGCAGAATATGCTGGAAATAATCTTCCAAGGCTTGAGCGGTTAGAAATCTTTTTAAGTACGGGTAGTAGAGAGGGTGCCGTGTTGTGATGCCTATTGTATACAAAACAGCACATTCATAAGCACTTATGCTGAAGATCGATCAAGATGACTTGATAATTTGAAGTATCTTACTCTGATTCAGTGAGGATACTGTGTGTCAGGTGGGGATGGGAGAGATGGGGGGACTTGGTGGGAACACAGCATCAAATTGTTGCCATCAGAGTGAGTCTCCTGGCGGTGAATGTCATTCTCCCTGTTTTGGCAATGTCCAGAGTTTCTCTAATTTAGGGTTGCCAGATTTAGGTATGTCTAATTTAGGGTATGGGGCATACTTATACTAAAAATTATTCATTGTTTATCTGAAATGCAGATTTTACAAGACATTCCTTGTTTTATCTGTCAGCTATAATTATCTCAAGGGGTATTATGGAATTCTAAGAAAATTTATTTTCATTCCTTTACGTTTTGAAACTAAGCATATATCATATAAGGGGATGGAAGATAGATGCAAAATCAAATGAAGGATATTAACTTCAAAAGACTATGAGTTTTAGAGGTCAAGGACCTTGACTATCATGCTCACTGCTCTATTCCCACCCACAACTGATATTGGAGGGAATTTTTTTTTTTGAGTAAAAGTTAGCAGATATAAGTATCTCAATTTTTTTGCAGATGCAAACTCTTCTCTTTTATCATCAGGAATAAAAGGTTGGCTAATCCATTCCTTTTAGTCACCTCAACTCAAACAGCTCAAATAAACATAGCAGGTGTTGGGTAAAGCTGACACACACACACACTAACTGTGGCTATAACCCAGATTGCTTGCCTGGTATAGATGGAGTGTCAATGTAGTCACTGTTTATAGGACTGAAGACACAGGCACCTTTAAAAGGAACTTGTCGATGTGCCTTCTTTACTTTACTATTTAGAGAACATTAGGGAAAGGAAGATTTAAAGGGAACTCTTGACAAAAGGCCAACTCAAAGAAGAAATGCATTATAATACTATGAAATAGGACTGGATTTTCTGGCCAGGTGTGTTTAAAATATTTATTTTTGGTGAAAATGATTTATTATACTGAGAGCCATGAATTATTTTAAGCACACATTTTTGTTTTATTTATTTGTTATATCAGTAAGAAAATAGCTATATAGCATTGGACAACTTAATGTAACTTAACCAGTATAGTAAACAAAAACTTTAATTGTTTGAATCCAAATGAATACTTACTAAATGACTGAAATCAATTTTAGAGATGTAAAGACTAGTTTTTATAAGCAAAACATACCTATATTCACAGAGTTGCCTTTGTCCCCACTTCTTGTATAGGCCAGATCTTCTAAGCGATAAGTCAGTGAGCCACTTGGTAGATATGCCAATGGAAGAAAATTGAAGAGACATAAAAAATTAAGAGGTGGTCATATGGAATATGGCTGTTCCAATTTGGGTGTTATACAGAGCAGCTTATTTGGTCAAAATTAGATAATCTCTTTTTGGAGGAATCTTCTCTCAGTACTGTAGGTTGGATATATGTTCCTTTAGACTTCTAAGAAAGCTTAATATTTATGTGGCATAAATATGCTTTGCTTTAAAAAATCCAATTTTTATGTAAAGCCAATAATAAAATAAGAGTAGGTGCTGCAATGAACATTGGGGTGCATGTATCTTTTCAAATTATGGTTTTCTCCGGGTATATGCCCAGGAGTGGGATTGTTGGATCATATGGTAGCTCTAATTTTAGTTTTTTAAGGAACCTCCATACCGTCCTCCATAGTGGTTGTACCAATTTACATTCTCACCAACAGTGTAGGAGGGTTCCCTTTTCTCCATACCCTCTCCAGTACTTATTGTTTGTAGATTTTTTTATGATGGCCATTCTGACTGGTGTGAGGTAATACCTCACTGTAGTTTTGATTTGCATTGCTCTAATAATTAGTGATGTTGAGCATCTTTTCATGTGCTTTTTTGGCCATCTGTATGTCTTCTTTGGAGAAATATCTGTTTAGATCTTCCACCCATTTTTGGATTGGGTTGTTTGTTTTTTTGATATTGAGCTGCATGAGCTGTTTGTATATTTTGACCTGCTGTATAGCACGGGGAACTCTACTCAGTACTCTGTAGTGGCCTATATGGGAAAAGAATCTCAAAAAAAAAAGAGTGGATCTATGTATATGTATAACTGATTCACTTTGCTGTACACCTAAAACTAATACAACATTGTAAATCAACTATACTCCAATAAAAATTTTTTAAAAATCAGAAAAAATAATGAGAGTAGGTGATGATGTCAGTTGAGATATTCACAACATCCTAAATGAGTTGGACCTGCATAATTGCTAGAAAGTTAAATATCTACAGTGCCATTTAACAAATGGGAAGAAGAAATATTCAGATTTTTTCTTTTTATGATGTCAAGTAAAAATTGTCACTTGCCATCTGCCTCTACAAGGATTAGGTCACTAGCCACTGCAGTCGCTGACCTTCAACACACCCTGAAAGGAGTTCACAGTGGAGATCAGGAAGGAGACACTCTGTGCTTTGGAAAAAACTGGCAAATAGGCTTTCAGATAGTTGATATTTTCAGAAGACTGTATGAGCCCAATTTCTTGTATCTTCTCTTGAAGATACTACATCTTGAAAAAGCACTAAAATCATTAATGGAGACATCTGCTCCTCGTGACTCTGCAAAATGTGTGTGTAATTGCTCATAGCCCCTTCACTAAAATCATATATAACACCGACTTTCCCCCTACCTCTTCAGAGCACTTCCTCAGAGCTATTTGAGAGGCTGTCTCCTGGGCTGTAGTCCTCATTTTGCCCCAAATAAAACTTAACTCACAACCCTCATGTTCATTTTTTTTTTCTGTCAACAATAATGCTTTTGTGGGAAAATAACATTTTGTTTAGACACTAAATTCACAACTCATCTTCCTGGGAAAACAAAATTTTATAGATACTCTCTAAGGTTGAAGAGCATTTAATTTAATACAGGGAACTATGCAATAAATACCAGTTCACCAAGATAAAGATAAAAAATGTGCAATACCAATAAGACCTCCTTAAAATGAATTAATAAGAAAACTAGTCCAAAAAGCGGGAAAAAAAATCCTCAATTGTAAAATACCTTTAAAGCAAATTTCATAAGCATACAAAAATCAAATTTATGCCAAGAAGCACATGGACGATTACACTGTAAAAGCTTTGAATACATAGGTAGTCCTCACTTTGCACATTTCCAATATGCAAAAATTTCAGTTATCACAATTTCGTTGATTAACATTAGTCCCCCAACAGCATGGTTCTGATTTCAGTTACCAAGATATATCGACTGGATGTAATTGCAAGGTCATTATTCAGTTCATGCACACACAAAGTGTGTAGTTGTGTTGCTTCCCTGTCTGTCAGTGACAAACCCACACAACATTTTACAAAAATGGATCACTGGAAGAGAGACCTGGCCAAGAAAGATGAAGGTGTACCAAAAAAAGGATAAGTGATATCAGGGGAAGTAAAATTCAGATCAGTTGTAAAGGAATTACAGAAGGAAAAGCTGGCAGGAGGAATGCTGACACTGTCAACATTTGAAAGACTAGATGTGCAGCCAGAAGAAATGAGTGAAGGCAAACTTATCAACATAAAGGAAGAAAATGATTGTGATTGAAAGGATGAAGATGTCCCAGAAGAAATGATGCCTGCTGAAAGAAAATCTTCACCTTAAAGGAATTCTTAGAGATATTTCACAACAGTGAAAGCACAAGGGATAAAAAGTTGGAAGCTGATCCAAACGTGGGGAGAAGCATGACAAGTCAGAGTAGACTTGTGGATTTATTTTAGTTTCCTGAAACTGAGTCTCTAAAAGGCTGAGAGCCTTCCTAAGCTCTCCCTCTCTTTCTGATTCAAATGCTTCATGACTATTTCCCATAACCACGATTGCCTTTTATGTGCCCTTCCTACCTTCACTAGAGTGTTACCTCTCCCTCCTCGTAGGAGAGGATCATTTTTCTGAACGTTTGCCTCTCAGAATCCAGGCTAAAATCTAGCCTTCCATTTGTGCAGACCAATTCTTGGTTTATGCAACAATAACCTTTATATTTGCTTGGATCCTTTCATCCTGGAAGAGAGGAGAGATCAAGTGGAATTGTAGGCTCATCATCTTTCTCCCTGAAAAGTGGAGGCTGTTCCGTCTACTCAGTCTCTTTCATGAACTAAACCCCCAGCTCTGTCCTGCATGCTACTCCCAGGTCTCACCAGGCCCTGGCCTCAGGGAAACCACACTAGTACTTCTTGCCACAGTGTCCTACATACTTGCCATATCATCTTTATAGACCCCAAAACATACACTGGAAGAAAGAATAAGTAATGTAAAATGGAGAGAATAACTGCTTTGGCAGAAAATACCAGATAGCGAAAATGAACATACCTTTTAGGTCATCATCTATCTTGCGTAAGTTTGGTGGAGTCAATGTGTCCAGTGTAAAGGTGAGATCTTCCTGAAAGGTTTCAACATGTTCTCCATTAATGTAGATATCAACCTGAAAAAAAAATTTTTTTTAAGCCAGGAAATGGGGAAAATAGATATGAGTAAGAAAGTCTGCACTTATTTAGTTTAATTGGAATACGAATGGTTGGTTCTTTACTCCCTCCTTGGAAGTTCTGTTTTTGAAGCTTTTACAAACTGCACGGAGCTGACTGCGTTGTTGCTCCTCAGTGCAAACAGATAATGCATAACCTGCTTCCAACTTCTATTTTCTTCTGCTTCTGAGCAAGCATTCCTCTCTCAGGCATGCTTGCCTCTGCTTGCTGTTGGTGAGGACAGAGTAACAATGAACTCTAGCTGGTAGTCTGGGGCAAACTAAGATGAAGAAGCACTAACAAGTATGGACCTGTCACTGACACTGGAATCAAAGACTTTGTTTCTTGAGAATTAATGACTGATGGCTGCCTCACTGGTACAGCTCCCTGGGAAAGCATTTCCAGCTTCCTTACCCTGTCTTCCAAGAATTGAATCAGGTCTGAGGCATACCTTTTCTCAAGTGCCAGAGCCTCACAATGGAGCTTTCTGTGTCAAAAGCAACGTCAGCCTTATCTTTTTATCAGAGTAGGGTGAACCTGGCTCACGCACTAATGAACAGTCAACTCACATTTTGACAGGGAGTCTAGAGTAGCATGTCTTTTATATTGTTTTATATGGCTGCATTAATTTATATGATTATATGAGGGTGGAGCCGTAGCTGCTTGTTCTATGAGTCCTAACGCCTAGACAGTCAGTTCCTGCAACATACAAGCTCTCAGTAATTGTCATACTAAACTTAAGAATTTTGTTTGTTTCTCAAAGCTTCCCTTGCAGTTACTCTTGATCCTCTTCATCAGCAATCCCCAACCTTTTTGGTATCAGGGACTGGTTTCATGGAAGACAATTTTTCCATGGACGGGGTAGGGGGGACGGTTTTGGGATGATTCAAGCATATTACATTTATTGTGCACTTTATTTCTATTATTATTGCATTGTAATACATAATGAAATAATTATACAATTCACCATAATTCAGAATCAGTGGGACCCCTGAGCTTAATTTCACTTGCCACTCACTGACAGTGTTTTGATATGACTCTGCAAGCAATTGATTTATTATGGTCTCTGCGCAGTCAAACCTCTCTGCTAATGATTGCCTGTATTTGCAGCCACTCCCCAGTGCTAACATCACCATCTCAGCTCCACCTCAGATATCAGGCATTAAATTCTCATAAGG
The DNA here is from genome assembly GCF_951394435.1 of Stenella coeruleoalba. NCBI lineage: Eukaryota > Metazoa > Chordata > Mammalia > Artiodactyla > Delphinidae > Stenella > Stenella coeruleoalba. Next base: position 116,814,654 of record NC_137149.1, read on the forward strand.
AGTGCACAACCTAGATCCCTTGCATGCTCAGTTCACAGTAGGGTTCGAGCTCCTACAAGAATCTAATACCACCACTGATCTGATAGGAGGAGGAGCTCAGGCAGCAATGCGAGCGATGGGGAGTGGCTGTAAATACAGATGAAGCTTCCCTCACTTGCCCCCTGATCACCTCCTGCTGTGTGGCACGGTTCCTAACAGGCCACAGACCAGTACTTGTCCGTGGCCCAGGGGGTGGGAACCCTTGCTCTTCATGACCAATGCAAGTGTTGTGAGAACTGGAACCAAGTTGCACAGAGTAGGCAGGCAATAAACCAGTTGCAAGGGTTTTCTGTATATATTCCAGGATGATTTTTGTCTCCAAGATGTTCCATCTAAACAAATGGCATCTTCACTCTCCTCCCAGCCTGTCCAGCTGGCTTAACACTGCTGCTTAGTTTTTCCTGCTTAAGGTTACTAAGGCAAAAGCAACTGATTAACTGTGCCACTGTCATTTTAATATACAAACGGTTCACAGCTTGTTCATGCTTCTCACCATTGCAAGCTCTGGGCAAAACTGAGCTCTCTGGCAATAACTGATTTCACTCATTTTACAAGGTGATATGGCAAAAATGGACGCAGCCATACTGAATGCTATTACTAGTACTTCCCTACAGATTCTCATTCAGGATATGCTTCTTCCAAATGTTAAGAAATATACTGAAGCAGAGGCATTTGAATATTTACTCTGATAAATTATCTTTCAAATATTTCCAGATGGAGACCTTCATTAGTTGTGAATTACTTTATCATCCATTTCTCTATTGTTTATGACTTCACAGTGGCTGATGAGATTAAATTAGCAGTCTTGACTCTTCATTAACAGGTGAAGAGGAGGTTTTTTAAAATCAAATGATAAAAATGAGTTGTAAATCCCTTTTAAAAAGGTAGCTTTATACTCATGCCGTACATTAGCAGTCCTAGAAACTCCTTGTCAATTTGTTATGGCCCAAATTTCCAATATCTATATAAAAAATCTGCAGATGGCATTGATTGGTGATGCTACCCACTCATTTTTCATCATGGAACATTTCCATCATTCTCTATGATCAATGAGACTGGGTCATCTTGATGACAATCTAGTTTCACTGATATTACAGATAATTGAAAACTTGGCAGCTATATTGCCAAAAATCAGGTTGCTGTGAATCCCACCAAATGAATTCATCAATGTAAAATATTATATTGTGTTATTGTACTTTCTCAAACTCTAAGCAATTTGCTTTTCACAACAGAGGACAATTCAGGAAGATCACAGTTTAGGTGGATTATAAGGACAAGTCCAGAAATCCCTACACAGGATATATTTTCTATGGCCTTTGACAAAGATGAAGTAATTTCTAAGAAGCTTATTTTTGAGAAAAGTAATAGTCTCACATACTTCCATTTGGAGTTAAAGGAGAAAAATAGAAAAATAAAAGAAATTACTTTGAGAGATAGTGGCTTACAAATTTCCAGAATGAATGAAAAGAACAAATTATCTGGTACAAGAAACCCAATGAATCTCAAACAAGGTAAGAAGGAATGGATAGCTAGACACAACAGGGTGAAACTGTAGAATCTCAAAGAGAAAAAGGAAAGGCCAGGAAAAAGAAGCGGACTTAGCCCTGAAGGACCGCCAAACTGAGCTGAGTTTTCAGTGGCAATAGTGGAATATCAAGTGCTACCACATCCAGTCTACAAATATTCTCAGTAAAATTAACTTTCAAACATAGAGGATAAATAAGCTCATTTTTTAAGACTTTACCCTTTACCCCCACATATGCACAGCCTTCCCCACTATCAACATTATCCACCAGAGTGGTATATTTGTTACCAAGGGTGAACCTACATTGACAGCGTTATCACCCAAAGTCCATAGTGTACTTTAGGGTTCACTCTTGGTGTTGTATATTCTATGAGTTTGCACAAATGTATAATGATATGAATTTTTTTTTTTTTTTTGTGGCACGCGGGCCTCTCACTGTTGTGGTCTCTCCCATTGCGAAGCACAGGCTCCGGATGTGCAGGCTCAGCGGTCATGGCTCACGGGCCCAGCTGCTACGCGGCATGTGGGATATTCCCGGGCTGGGGCATGAACCCATGTCCCCTGCATCGGCAGGCGGACTCTCAACCACTGTGCCACCAGGGAAGCCCTGATATGTATTTATCATTACAGTATCATACAGAGTATTTTCACTGTCCTAAAAGTCCTATGCTTCACCTAGTCATTCTTCCCTCCTCCCTATCCCTGGCAACCACTGATCTTTTTACTGTCTCCATAGTTTTACCTTTTCCAGAATGTCATATAGTTGGAATCATACAGTATGCAACCTTTACAGATTGGCTCATATCATTTAGTAATATACATTTAAAATTCCACCATGTCTTTTCATGGCTTGATTAACAATAATATTCCATTGTCTGATATACCACAGTTTATCTATTTACCTACTGATGGATAATCTTGGTTGCTTCCAAGTCTTGGCAATTATGAATAAAGCTGCCATAAACATCTTTGTGCAGGATATTGTATGGACATAAGCTTTCAACTCGCTTGGGTAAAGGAACATGACTGTTGGACCATATGGTAAGAGTATGTTTGGTTTTGTAAGAAACTGCCAAACTGTCTTCCAAAGTAGCTGTACCATTTTGCATTCTTACCAGCAATGAATGAGAGTTCCCGTTGCTCCACATCCTCACTAGCATTCAGTATTGTCAGTGTTCTGGATTTTGGCCATTCTAATAGGTGTGAAGTGGTAACTCATTGTTTTAATTTGCATTTCCCTAGTGACATATGATGTTGAACACCTTTTCATATGCTTATTTGCTATTTGTTTATCTTCTTTGGTGAGGCATCTGTTAAGGTCTTTTGCTCATATTTTAAGTAGGTTATTTGTTTTCTTATTGTTGAGTTTTAATAGTTCTTTATACATTTTAGATAACAGTCCTTTATCAGATATGTCTTTTGCAAATATTTTCTCTCAGTCTGTGGCTTATCTTCTCATTCTCTTGACAGTGTCTTCAATGGAGCAAAATTTTTTAATTTTAAAGAAGTCCAGCTTATTGATTATTTCTTTCATGGACTGTGCCTTTGGTGTTGTATCTAAAAAGTCATTACCATACCCAAGGTATATAGGTTTTCTCCTGTTATCTTCTAGGAGTTGTATAGTTTTGCATTTTACATTTAGGCCTATGATACATTTTGCATTAATTTTTGTGAAAGGTGCAAGATCTTTGTCTAGGTTCATATTTTTGCATGTGGATGTCCAGTTGTCCCAGCACCAGTTGTTGAAAAGGTTATATTTTCTCCATTGAATTGCTTTTATCACCTTTGTCAAAGATTAGTCAACTGTATTTGTGTGAGTCTATTTCTGGCCTTTCTATTCTCTTCTATTGATCTGCCTATTCTTTCACCAATAGCACACTGTCTTGATTACTGTAGCTTTATAGTAAGCCTTGAAGTTGAATTCTCCAACTTTGTTCTTCTCTTTCAACATTGTCTTGGTTATTCTGGGTCCTCTCCACATAAACTTTAGAATCAGTTTGTCTATATCCACAAAATAACTTACTGGAATTTGGATTGGGACTGTGTAAAATCTATAGAGCAAGTTGGGAAGATCTGACATCTTGACAAGATTGAGTCTCCCTATCTGTGAACATGAAATATCTCTCCATTTATTTAGTTCTTTGATATCTTTCATCAGAGTTTTGAAGTTTTCCTCATACAGATCTTGAACATATTTTGTTAGATTTATACCTAAGTATTTCATATTTTTCTACATGCTAATGTAAATAATAATGTGGTTTTTCTTTCAAATTCCATTTTTTTAACTGCTGGTATATAGGAAAGTGACTGGCTTTTGCATATTAACCTTGTATCTTGCATCCTTGCTATAATTGCTTATTAGTTCCAGGAATTTTTTGTTGATTCTTTCAGATTTTCTACATAGAAAATTATCTCATCTGTGAACAAAGGCAATTTTCTTTCTTTCTTCCCAAACTGTATACCTTTTATTTCCTTTTCTTGTTTTATTGCATTAGCTAAGACTTTCAGTACAATACTGAAAAAGAGTGGTGAGAGAGGACAACCTTGTCTTTTTCTTGATCTTAGCAGGAAACCTTCATAAGTATGCTTTTTTAAAGACAAAAACTGAGATTGCCACCAACAGATCTGCACCAAGGAAATTTCCTTATTAAAAGTTTGTTTTGCCCCCTAAATGAAAAGATTGATTAATTTTGCTTTGGGGGCTTCCCTGGTGGCATAGTGGTTAAGAATCCTCCTACCAATGCAGGGGACACGGGTTTGAGCCCTGGTCTGGGAAGATCCCACATGCCATGGAGCAACTAAGCCCATGTGCCACAACTACTGAGCCTGCGCTCTAGAGTCCGCAAGCCACAGCTACTGAGCCCACGTGCCACAACTACTGAAGCTCATGCGCCTACAGCCTGTGCTCTGCAACAAGAGAAACCACTGCAATGAGAAGCCTGCACACCACAGTGAAGAGTAACCCCTGCTCACTGCAACTAGAGAAAACCCATGGGCAGCAATGAAGACCCAGCACAGCCAAAAATAAATAAATAAATAAAATGAATTTTTAAAAAATTTGCTTTGGTTTATGCATCTTTGTTTTGTTTTACTTATCTCACTCCCTTACTGAAACATGATGGTGGTAGTTGAAACAGTTTTTGCATTCTTGGTTGCTTGCTATTTTTTGTTTTTAAATTGCACTTTTTTCCAAAGAGTCAAGCAGTGGTAGAAGTAAAGGATAATCTTCTTTGCTAACAGTTCTCCAATTTCTCTTCTCTCCCCTTGTGTAGAACTATTTGGTCTATAAACCTTCTAATTATTTCAGCTGCACTAAGAACAGCTACCTTGAAGAGTCAAAAGCTGCCTCTCTGAACCTTTAAGATGAAAAAAAAAATCATTTGGTTTTTTTCAAATTACCTGACTGAGACCCTACATCTGATGAATCTACTCTGAATTTGGATTAAACTGTCCATGACCACATTCATGATTAATATAAAGTTTTTGCAGTAAGCTTCATTTCAGTAGATGCATTTCCAGATAAAACCTGATTCACATTTTGAAAGAACCTATTTTGTATGCACTGGAGTTTTAAAATGTAATTATGAGATGCAGATTTCCAATTATGAGTCCATGGTACAGTTTATAATTACACCGTAAATTTCCTTTTGTATGAATCCATATTTTCCTCATGTTTATATTTCCTAGAGCCACAATTTTCATGAAGAGAAAGAAACAGCTTTGTAAGACAGGAGGCTGGTTTCTCAGAGCTTTATAGTATAAGTACTTTATGTAACGACTCTTTGGGCCTTAATTCTAAGAAAATAAACAGGATTTAATATGAGCCAAGCAAAAAGCTTCTCCTTTGAATTATAATGCCTTCTTACATTCTTGGGTTCTTGGTTTTTAAGGTAGTGTCTAGTAGGTAACAAAAAGAAAGAAGAAAAAGGAGAGTTTCTTCCAACAGGTAGTCATGACCCCCAAATAAACTGGTTTGCCGGATTGCCATAAAGCTTACTAATGCAGAGCAAAAACAGAACCACATATTTTTCAAGATTGCATGTTTTAGTTTCTTTTCTACAGTTCTTAGTCAGAATGTGTATAAGTTCTCTGTAAGATGCAAATTAATTCCTTCATGTGATTGAGTACTTATAGTTAATAATTAATGTAACCATTTATTTTAAAAGTCTACCACACCCATTTCTAAAAAGGCCTGAGGCAGTTTACACATCAACACACAGTTCAAAGGCACACTATTATGTTTAAATACCCAATAAAATACACTCTAGAAAACATAAAGGAGTCGATGCTGTCAAGGACCAGTCATGTCCTGCCTTTTTGAATGGCTCCCCACCCCAGACGCTCTCTCCTCCCTGCACTCTTAAGTGAAGGCTGTTTGCTCTTGAACTTTCCACTTAACCACAGGGGCTGGCCAGCCTTCTCCAGCAGAATCAGCAGGACAATGACATGGGTAAATGTGTGGACTTTGTTGCCTCACTGCCTGGACTGGAATCATAGCTCGGTGTTTTGAGCAAGTTATTCAATGTCTCAGAGCCTCAGTTTTCTCATCTGCAAAATGGGGGATAATAATAGTACCCATCTCACAGGTGAGAATGTAATGAGTTTTGTAAAGTACTTGGAACAGAAACTGGCACACAGTAAGTGCTAAATGACTGTTAGTACTTGCCCATTCAACATTCCTCCAATCTCCTGCAAAAATCCTTCTTCCTTTGAAACTTGTGCCTCTCAAATGTACTGTCCTCCAGCCCTTCTTATTGTTCTTGCATCAGAGATTTTGGAACTCGGCTTATGATTTTTCTCTCCACCCCAAGTTTGCCATAATCCTGCTCTCCTTAATGTTCATGTGGACGGCCCTTCCAATACCTAGTACCTTGGCTTCAACTTCAATGACCTGCATCTCCACAGAGAGATGAACAACTCATCCCTTCTTCCGTATTATCACCTGGAGCTGCTCCACCTGTAATATCTTAAACCAGTTGGTTCAGCTTTCTCATCATAGGCTCCTACTATCCTCACTGTTTCAACTGTACCTGTGTATCCATGAGAATTGTGACTAAAGTCCTATTCTTCACTCCATGTATTAGAGTTTCTTTTGCTTTTACTTCCTTCTCCATCTCACTTTGGTTTAGCACTTCAATCTGTATCTTTAAACAATACCTCCAACTTCTTGCTACTCTTGCTCTTTTTTCCTTCTGCAATACTTACCCAAATGTGGATCAATCCAGTCTTCTTTGCTTCTAATACCACACTAAGTACATCACTCAACCCTGTGCACTGGAGCCACTAACTCATGATCTCTTGGGAGAGATGCTGACCTCTCCCAAGCCCTCAGCACACAGTCTGGCAGTCTCCTCCACACCCCTCTCTAGCCGTGCTTTTCTTTGCGGACTTCCTACCCCTACTCTCTAATCCGTCATATCCAGTCACCAAGTTCCATCTTAACCACATGCTAAATGTCTGTTGAATGTAACAGGCTCACTTCATTTCTTCTCTCCTTCTCATCATCTCTAACCATCTCTTTCCCCTGCAAAATATTCTTCCTGCTGCCAAAGTGCATCATGTTTTGTACATCCTTAATATCCTTCAGTAACTCCCCAGTGCTTGCATAACTTGACCCCAGGGCCTCTGTTCACCTCTCTAGACCCCTTTCCCGATTCTTCTGACCTGAACCTTACACACCCAATTACTTGTGCTTCCTCAATTGTGCCACATTCTCTCAGACCCCCAGTGCATCTCATATGCTACCTCCTTTGCAGGGAATGCCCTTTTCCCTCTTTTTCTACCTGGATAACTCCCACTGGTCTTTTAGGGTTCCATTCAAATGTCCCTTCTTGGCAGCTCTGGTGTAGAAACTTCCCTGACCCTTCCTCTTTCTGAGCAGGCTGGCTGAGTGTTTCTCTTTGTTCTATGTTCTCCTTTTCAAGTATTTACCATGTTCCTGGAGCTTGGCACCCAGTAACTGGTTAGTGAAGACAACCCATTTCCATAAAATAATGATAAAACTATAGTAGCATTTCATTTTATGTGCCCATTTGGAATAGAGATTTTTAAAACTGTGGTGGAGTTTGTTTTAACAGAGTCAGTATTGCAGAGTGACTGCCACTCCAGTTAGCTGGTTGGCAGCCATGCTCTCAAGTAACTGGCTAACCAAAACCAAGGACTTGATTGATAGTTACCACCTGCTGAGCAACCCTGGACACCCAACAACATATCAGGCACTTAAGCATGTCTTCTGGCTCCCCTCCTGACAGCAAGATGGCTTCAACACTCTGGGCATCACATCCCACACAGAAGCACTTAGCAGTCAGAGAAAGGTCTGTTTCTCTCTTGTATTTCTTTGTTAAAGAGGCAACAAAAGTCCTTTTCCAGAAGCCTGCCCCTGCCCCCACCGTCAGAATAGTTCCTTCCAATCGCACTGGACAAAACCAGATTCCAAACCCCTAAACTGGTCACAGGCACAGGGAACGGGGGCATTATTCTGGTTCCGACCAATCAGGATTTACCTGAGCCACCTGTGGGAATAGGACACGAAACAAAATTGGGGTCTGATTAAGGACGAGGAGAGAAATGGCTGTTGGGTAAGCAACTGGCAGTCTGCCAAAATGAACGTCATTGTTGAACAAGAGCTGGATTTCGTGTCAGGCTCAACAGTGTGAGTCCCATCTCTGCTATTTCCTACTTGTGTGACCTTGGGCAACTCTTTATCCTCCCCAAGACTCGGTCTCCTCATCTGTAAAATGGGGATTCCAAAACCTAACTTTTAGCATTATTGTGATTACACAACATATATAATGTTGCTGACCCACAATGGACATTCATTCAGCCATTTAAAAATCTTTTGTGGACACCTACAATGTGCCAGGCATTAAGCCCAGGTATAGTGGTGAATAAGATGGGTATGATCCCTCCCTTCATGTAATTTGCTAGTAATACATGTTAGTTTTTAAAATTTCCTAATTTTGCTGACTCAGTAATCTGTAAGCACTTTGATTACTTTGACGATCACTTTCTAAAGAAACTCAATGTTTTTAGGAGTACTTATGGCTTCTGAAATTTTATATTTAATGTGTGAAGGTTTATAAACATTTACTTTCTCTTGTTTGGTTTATTCTGTTTCAATAAAATTATCAGAGATATTTATATTTTTATGAATATATTGTCATTGTGAATGCTATCCTGATTCTTAGACTAAAGATGATTGGTAAAGTGCCATATTTAAAAAAATGAATAACTGAGACAATATCCAATATAATCTCAGAGCCCTGAGGAAAGACCCAGATGCAACAGCATGCAGTCTACCCATCTGAGCAATCATATACTTGGTCTATAGTTAAGACAGACCCAATTCATGGGGAGGGTTAATTTTCACTTAATAGGAACAATCAGGTAATTAGGGTGACCCATTCCCCAACTATACCCCTTAACAGCTTTTCTCTTTTTAGTCAAATAAACAAGATACAGTTGACCCTTGAACAATGTGGGGATTAGGGGTGCCAACCCTCCTCATGGTGGAAAATCTGCATACAGATTATAGTCAGCCCCCTGTATCTGCCAGGTCCTCATCTGCGGATTCAACCAACCGCGGATTGTGTAGTACTATAGTATTTACTACAGAAAAAAAATCCACATATAAGTGCATTTCAAGCTCCTGTTTTCAGGGTCAACGGTAATTAAGGAGACTTGCCAAGAATAACCTCTCCCCAAACCACCCATATCACATATGCTTGAAACTATAATTAAGATACTATTGAAGCAGATTAAGGCACCTCTCTTACCTTAACATTTTTGGGGGCATACAGGAAGAAAAATGGTTTTAGAACAGGAGATCTAAAGACAAAATACAAAAGAGGTGACAATAAACGTTAGGTTTACAAATCTGGGGCCCCAGAAAAGAGGGAGACCTCTGCTCACTTGTCACACTTGACTCACGTCTATCTAGTTTTCTATTGACATATACACTGATCTGTTTCTTGTTTGCATTTCCCTTTGATCCTACCAAGGAGCACTGATATGTCTTTATCAGAAAGTGTCTTTATATACACAAAAGCTAAATGGGTCATCAGACGTTAAATTTGTTTTTCTAGTACTACCTATGGATTTTCACCAGTGTATTCCTTCGTCCAGTCTAAGGATGAAGTGAGTACTAAGTGAGTACTTAAAAGAAGTATGGGTGGAGCTAGGGCATAGTTTCTAGGCATGGGCAGAGATAAATGGCCTTTTAGTGTGATGTAATATTTAAGCTTAACCTTAATCACAAATATAACAGTTGGAAGGAAATCTATTACTTATCCAGTGTGGACAGACAACAGTTAGAAGAAAACCCCACAAAAGTGATAAACAGGAACACAGAGATAGAGAAGGCATTGAATACATGTGGGCTGAATTAACTGAGAATTGAAACTAGAGACAAAGTATGTTATTATTAAATTTTATGGTGTGTAAAGATTAAGTTGATGGGACTAAATATTGTGGGATCCCTAGACATTTTAAACCTTTAATAGCAAAATACAATTCTTGTAGAGAAAAGTTCAAGGAACAAATATGTAAAGTTTGATGTCTTATCACAGAACAACGTCCATGTACTTACCACCAATGTTACCTGGTTCCCTCCTGCTTCTCCCAATCACTACCACCCCCAATAAAGGTACACACTGTCCTGACTTTTATGAAAATCACTTTCTTCCTTTTATTTATGGGTCTTCCACATAAGCATGCATCTTCAAACACTAGTTTTTTTGCCTGCTTTTTGAACTTTATATAAATGGAATTACAGTACATATTCATGTTCCTGACTTATTTCATTCAACATTGTGTCTATGACATTCACACATGATATTGAGTGTAGCTGTGATCTGTTCAGCTACATAAAATGCTATAAATTTTCATTACTGTCTAGTATTCATTGAAATAATATACCACAACTTATTTAACCATTCTATTCTTAGATGTCTTAAAAAGCCAAAGGAGCCTTAATATATTTTTCTAACTACTTAGACTTTCATTATGGTAAAGACTACCTTTTAATTTATGAAGTTGATTCATTTAAGGGAGAGAAACAATGAAAGTTTCTTAAATTCAGTGTGTTTCAGAAAAGGGGTAACTGGAGAGTGTTGATTCTGATCGAGCTGGCAGAGAGGGAAGATGCAGGGAGAACCAAGGTTTCTTTCCCCCTTATTCCCCATTGCAGAAGCACTTGAGGCCCTGCTCCAAACCAAATAGCTCTGTCTTCTGCCACTGAAGGAGGAGTGAGGAAACTGTGGCTCCATGGCAGAGTGACTGTGCTTGGTGAGACAGAAAGAGAATGTGTGTGTATACACGCACAAAAGGGCTTCAGTTCTGGCTGTTATTACATTAATTCTTGATATTGGTTTTGATGTATTTGCTGTGTTTTGGTCATAAAACCCAAAATGTTCTATTAATTACAGACTATTTTATTACAAAAAGTGTTGTGCTTTGTGTTGTACCGGGTTATTTTTCAGCAAATACTCAGCCCCTTCCATCTCTCCCTTGGAATGAAGTCTATTTTCCTATCTTTGGGCTTGGCCATGTGACATGCTTTGGCCACTGGGAAATCAGCAGGTGTGATACAAACAGCAGCTCTAAATATGCTTGAGTGGTGGACTCATGGTCTTGTGTTCCAGTGATTTGCCAGGACAAGAGCAAGCCCTGGGTGGCTTCTGCCCCTGGGCCCCAGAATGAAAAATTTGGAGCAAACCTGAACCCATCCATGCCAAAGCCTAACTAACCCACAACTTGAAGCAGAGCTGCCCAGCGCAGATAAGCCTATGTCAGCCCAGCTGAAGTTGACCATGTGCTCGAGAATAAGTGCTTATTATTGCAAGCCTCTGAGTGTGGAGTATTTTGCCATTATAGTGGTGAAGATTGTTTTATAGCTATAGGTGTAAAGGTCAGGTCATTATCACTCAGTAGTGCTCTTGGCTCCATTTATTTCACTCTGCATTTGCTCTATGAAACCAGAGATTCAAATTTCAAGATTTTTTTAGTGCAAATCCTAAATACCCAGGGGACTCCTGCCAAGTCCCTTTGGAATTTGAAGAAAAGGGCTGATAGGAGATGGAAATAAACATCCCTGGCATTAGTGGACATGAGCAAGGATCAGTAAGGAACTTCTTGCCATCGTTACACTTGGCAAAACGGCAGAAGAGATTACACCTGCATTCAGGTGAGCATGTATGTTGTTCTGAGCTGACTGAGAAAGGTGGAAGATGCCCTACTTTGGTGGGAGGTACACAGAGTTAGAGCATAGATAAGTTATGGTTTTTAGCAGCTAACTGTTGAGGTCAACAAAGCTATAACCTAGGAAAAGTGAAACTTTAGAGGTAAAAACTGCACATTCGTGGAGGAATGGTAAATTTCATACCCTGCTGTGAAAGTGTAAACTGGTCTAAACACTTCAGAGAACTTGGAGTAATTGGAGGTTACTTTGGAGAACAAGCATATATTAAATAAAGTTGAAGATGTTCATCTCTTAAGACCCAGTAATCTGGTGCTGGATGTGTCCCAGTGGGACTCAACAGGACTGGTGCCACACCTGCAGGGCATTTTTGTTTATAAGAGTGATGGGGAGCTTGTTGTCAGGTAGTGGATGGGAGCCAGGTATCCCATATGTCCTGCAAGCTGAAGGCTCATCCCATTCAAAAAAGAATTGTCCTGGGTCCTCCATGACTTTAGAAGGTCTACTAGAACATTCATGTAGATGAAAAACCTGTTTATCTAAGGGTAAAACAACTTGATTTTATTTATTTATTTATTTTTATTTTATATTGGCGTATTGTTGATTTATAATGTGTTAGTTTCAGGTGTACAGCAAAGCGATTGCTATACATATACATATATCTATTCTTTTTCAGATTCTTTTCCCATATAGGTTATTACAGAATATTGACTAGAGTTCCCTGTGCTATACAGTAGGACCTTGTTGCAGAAAATCCTTTTTTGGCTGTGTTTCTTTCATGGAGATATCTTCCCCTTCCGCCAAAAACCAAAATGTAATCAGAAATTTTTAACCTTCTCCTCAAATAGAAAATTTTAACCTGAACTATAGAGTAGAAAAAATGAACTAACTTTTCTTTCTGTCTGCCCATACACACCATCTAGTGGATTTATAACTTAATTGAAAACAGGAATGAGAAAAGAGCTATATGATCTAATAATTCAAGTTGTAGATGCTGGATAAAAAATATTGCTTTATAAAAACATGGCAAGGAGGGCTTTCCTGGTGGCGCAGTGGTTGAGAGTCCGCCTGTCGATGCAGGGGACACGGGTTCGTGCCCCAGTCCGGGAAGATCTCACATGCCGCGGAGTGGCTGGGCGCGTGAGCCATGACCGCTGAGCCTGCGCATCCGGAGCCTGTGCTCCACAATGGGAGAGGCCACAACAGTAAGAGGCCCATGCAATGCAAAAAAACAAAAACAAACAACAACAACAACAAAAACATGGCAAGGAGAATATTACAAAAAAATTAGGGTTTTGCATTTTAGAATATCCTGTCTGTATATTAAGTACATCTTTGAATGTTAGGTGGATATCTAGGTATTTGACACATTTGTAAAAGGTAAAGAAGGAATCAAACAACTATACTGTGGAGAATAACCATAGAGTTAAGTTACTCTGAAGAAAGAAGTTAATTAGGGCTTCCACGGTGGCGCAGTGGTTAAGAATCCGCCTGTCAATGCAGGGACATGGGTTCGAGTCCTGGTCTGGGAAGATCCCACATGCCGTGGAGCAAATAAGCCCATGAGCCACAGCTACTGAGCCCACATGCCACAGCTACTGAAGCCTGCACGCCTAGGGCCTGTGCTCCACAACAGGAGAAACCATCGCAATGAGAAGCCCATGCACCGCAACGAAGAGTAGACATTGCTCACCACAGCTAGAGAAAGCCCGCGTTCAGCAACGAAGACCCAACGCAGCCAAAAATAAATAAATAAATTTTTAAAAATTAAAAAAAAAGAAAGACGTTAATTAAACTTTCATTCATAACATAAAATTATTTTATACAAGCATGCAATATTTAGGTGCATTTCATATTATATAAAAAGTCCACAAGCATTCAGTATTTATGTGCATTTCACTGTACACTCTATACTCATAGCATTCTAATACCATCAGTTATAGGGCTTTAGAAATCAACTATTCTAATTTTCTTATTTTATAGACAAGAGAATTAAAGCCCACAGAAGTTAAGTGATTTGCTGAAGGCCATAGTTATGCAGGCGTAGGATCAGAACTCAGATCTCTTGAATCTCAACAATATGTGTTTTTCCACTACCCTAGATTGATAAAATAGAAAGTGCCTCACAGGACAGACACTAAAATCCGAACAAATAAATACAAAATTTCATCCTTCTATGAGAGAGACTAATAGGGAACCTAATTTAGATTGAAAAGTTTTCTCTGTGGAAGAAGGGAATAAACAAAGGAAAGAAGAATTTCAGGTAGCAGGAAGAATCTAAACAGAGGTGCACGTACATTCTCATTCCTGAAATTAAAAAAAGACATGGCATGTTAGAGGAACTGACAGCAGGGCTGGAGTGTGGGGACTCAGAGAAGTCCTCAAAAGGCTCCCTGGGGAAATGGACAGAGGCTGGCCCAAGAGTGGGGCATGGCGTCCTGGACTGGGTTTTATTCTAAATGCAAAGGAATCCACAGAAGGATGCTAAGCAGAAGGGCCATGTACCCAGTATTTTGACTCTTTTAAAGATGACTCTTTAAAAGAAATAGTTTTGCCTCTTGAATGTGTAAACTATATACAATATCAAGTTCAACAATAGGGTATTCATTAAAACTCACCTCTCTCATTCCTGTCTTACAACCACCCACTTCTCTGTCCCAGACCAAACAATATTACTTTATTTTCCTTTTTTTTTTTACAAAAATTGTAATTTACACATTGTTTTGCATTTTCCTTTATTTCCTTAACCATCTTGGAGCACTTTTCACATCAGCTCATTTAGAGCTGACCAAAATCTACATAGTATACTATTGCATGGATATACGAGTCTTTATTTTAAATCAATTTTCCATTGACAGACAATGTAAATTAGTTAGCTAGTGGGAAGCAGCAGCACAGTACAGAGAGATCAGCTCAGTGCTTTGAGACGACCTAGATGGGTGGAATAGGGAGGGTGGGAGGGAGGTTCAAGTGGGAGGGGATATGGGGATATATGTATACATATGGCTGATTCACTTTGCTGTACAACAGAAACTAACACAGTATTGTGAAGCAATTATACTCCAATAAAGATCTAGTAAAAAAAAAAAAGACATTTAGGAAATACACACACACACACACGTACATATACATATGTTGCACTGAATATGCATATACCATTTTGCCCTTCTGTAAGATACCTGAAGGATAAATTCCCAGAAATAGGGTCATAAAGACTTTATATACTTTTAATTTTGATAGATATTGCCAAGTTGTTCCCCAAAGTGAGTAAATTAATTTATACTCTCACCAGTGTATTGAGTGCCTGTTATCCTATACCTCTTGCCAACACAACATATGATCAGAAGTTTTGAAATTCACCAGTCTGTTAGGTGGAAAATGGCATCTCATTGTAGCTCGTATTTCTCTTATGATGAGAACAGATTGCACGTGGGAATGACTTGAAGCCGGCAAGAGTGAAGTCAGGGAGACCAGTGAGCAGCTACTACAATAAGCCAAGTGAGAAGTGGCTGGGGTGTAGCAGTGGAGATGGGGGGAGAGGAGAGCACCACATACTGTACAGGTAGAACTGGCAGGATTTGCCGATGCACAAGCAATGGTTGTAAGTGTCAACGGTGACTCTCGAGTGTGTGAAACATGGTGGGGGAGGGATTTGGAAGTGACAGGTGAGACTGAGGGAAGACGTGGAGCTCCTTTTAGGACAAACACGTGCTACATTAGAGCTGCCTGGGAGACATGCAAGCAGAGATGTCATGGAGGCATCTGATGTGCAGGTGTGAAGCTCGGTCCAGGCTGGGGAGGTACATTTAGCATGGTCCATACTTATAATAGACTACCTAGAGAAACTGGGGAAGGGTTTAAGATCATTCACGCTGAATCTGTGTGACCCTCAATTGACCTAAACATAAAATCTATAAAATCTATAAAAATATAAAAATATGAGTTCCTTAAGAAATCTTGGTTCAAGTACTCTCAAAAATGTAGGTGGAGTTAAGAATGGGAAGGATGCATCTTCTGAGTAAAGGAATATATATTTTTTGAAAAGTTCTTATTAAAAATAAGCCATATCCCCATTCTGACATTTTTCAGCCTTTCTTTATTTATTAACTCTTTTTTAAAAAAAATAAAAGGACTTTTGTAGCACATTTGGGAAACACAGAAAATCATAAAGAAGCAACATAATCCCATTAATCAGAGATAGTATCACAGATTTAGTTATCTGTATAATTCTATGGCATAGTCTTTAACATTATAATGTGAACATTTACATGCCAGCATTCTTAAAAATATTATTTAAAACTGTAACCTAATTGTCTCCATATAAAAGGACCTTTAATTATTTAAACACTATCATTGTGATTTATAATTAAAAGCAACTTTTTTCTAGATTGCACAGATGTGCTTTTCATTTTCATTTCTTTATTTTGTAGCAGAGTTCACATTTTGACATGCTTACTGGCTATGTGTATTAATGAGTTTTTCTCATTTTATTCACAGTTTTTGAAATCAGTGATTAATGTTGTGGAAGAATATCTACAAATAATACCTTGCTTTCCCTTAAAAGCACAGCTGGCTTTATAAGCCATCATTATCTATATTTGCTGTTTTTTCTCACTTTCATTAGGTACTTTGAAGTTTGAACTTTGATTTTTGTGAAGATTAGCACCAAAATATCAAAAAGCATATTTTCCTTTGCTTCAGATCAACTTACAGAGTAATGAAGCTCAGTTAATCTAAGTTAACTTTTATTCTCTTATCAATACCACCTAATGTTAATTTTTCTCTGTCCTAGAATAAATGGGCCTGTCCTAAATATACCGATCTAATTTGGACAACTTTATTTTCTGACGTTTCCATGCCCATTCTAATATTTTTGAGCAGAAATATAAAAAGATATGACCTCATACATATAAGGCTATGACTAAAGCACTGTTTATAGGATGAAAGGACTGGAAACAATTTAAGTGTCCATCATAAGGTACTGTCACAGTCATAGACAGAATATGTGACTGTGAAAAGGAATTGAGGAAATAAGGAGGAATGAAACTATAATCTCTTAGGTTAAAAAAGCAATGTTTAGTATGACTTGCACTCTATCTGTATGCGAAATGGAGGCATTGTATATAACACTATTGTTTGTATTTTTAACAAAGAGTTGTATATAAATGCCTGTCCACATATAGAGGGTTTACAAGAAGGTTTTGACCTTCCGGAGGGGAACTGGGACTGGGAGTTGAGGTGGGAAGCTGACTTAATTCTCATTCTATTTTCTGCTGTATTGTTGGAATTCTGTACCTTGTGCATTTTTGAAAAATGTAAAAGTAAACATAGAAATAAAATTACTCATCTCAGCCTATGCCAAGCATGCCGCCTCCCTCCTCTTTCACTCGCTGCCTTGTGGAAATGAGCACTGCCTTCTCTGCCCCTCGGGTCTGCACTCACGCCCTGACTGCATGGCCCTAGTCAGACTACACTTTTCTGAATTAATTCTTCACTAATTGATGCTTATGTCTTTTAGAAATGTTACAAGCTTCCTGGGAAAGCTTCTGCCTGAACTCTGTACTGCTGATAATCTTTGTCTATTCTGTCCAATAACAAATGACATTATTCTGACTTTTGTTATCACTCTTGCTTCCTATTCTCCCCCACTGTCATCCCAAGGTTTCCTTGCCCACAGAAAACTCCAAGTAACTATTATATAACATTTACAATAAACAGTAGCTTGAAGGAGATTTTTAAAAAGTTGAGACACTTTTAAGGAGAAGGAGTTTGATAGTGGTGTGCCCTTTGGAATACCACGAGACTAGAGTTTACGGATGATCTGTCCATGACAGACATCTGGTCCCTGGGAGTTCTCCTTGCTCTAACATGTTCTGTTGTAGGAGAGGAGGCAGCTAAAATAAATATTAGTGATGAATTTTCTACATACTATTGCTATTGGCATCTCATACATAAAGTTAATTTGGAGCAGAAGCTGTCTTATTACCAAACGACAGGAATCTGAAGCTTAGGTTTATGCACAAAACACAATAGTAATTTACATTCCCAGTATTAACTTCCAATCTTCGTTCTGTTGAGTTCCACTACATGTTCTTAATTATTCTATTTCCTCTAAATCCAGAAGATAAAACTTTTTCGGGAGGGGGGTGGATAATTCCCTCCAAACAAAAGAGGAGAATGTAGCCAACTGTTAAGCCAAGGACCTTTCTTAAAGCGTTTTCCAACACACTTATGAGATCAGTCATAATATTTATATATACTCAAGCACTTTGAAATCTCAAGCTGTTTTAACCAACTGTCATTTTGGTGTCAAACTCCGGTCATTTTAATGTGAAACAAAGGTCAACAGAGGGTTTTTCTTATTCTTTTCCTATTAGTGAGATGCTCTATAGTTACTGAACTCTGATTAAAACCCCCGCTGTAGTTCCCACTGCACACTGCTGTTATCCAGGTCACGTGGGGTTTTATGACTATTTACAAAAAAAATACAAAGAAATGGAGAAAAGTAAAACGATCAAATTAATATTTTAAGGTGTTATCAACAACCAAAAATACAGCCAACCCAGTATGGTCTATACAAGTTTGGCACTGATTATTAGGAAACATTTATATGTAAGAATGATATCCAGTAGGTGTATCATGCCAATTCAATTTTTTCTCTGTATATAAAATAAAATGGCACAAACTTAAGAGGTACAGACTTCCAGCTGCAAAACAAATGAGTCACGGGTGTAAAATGGACAGTGCAGGGAATATAGTCAATACCTATGTAACATCTTTGTTTGGTGATGGATAGTAACTAGACTTATCCTGGTGATCATTTTCAAATGTATAGAAATATCAAATCACTATGTTGTATAACAGGAACTAACATAGTGTTGTACTATGTTATACTTCAAAAACAAACAAACAAACTCATAGAAAAAGAGATCAGATTTGGGGTAACCAGAGTGGGCGGAGGAGGAATTGGATGAGGGCAGTCAAAAGGTACAAACTTCCAGTTATAAGATAAGTAAATACAGGGATGTCATATACAGCATGATAAATAGAATTAACACTGCTCTATGTTAAATATGAAAGTTGTTAAGAGAGTAAATGCTCAGGGAAAAAATTTTTTTTCTATTTCTTTAATTTTGTATCTGTATGAGATGATGGATGTTCATTAAGCTTATTGTGGTCATCATTTCATGATGCAGATAAGTCAAATAATTATGCTGTACACCTTAAACTTATACGGTGCGGTATGTCAATAATATCTCAAAAAACTAGAAGAAACTAAAAGGGAAACAATAAAAATAAGATGGCAAAGTCCTTTTTTCATTGCTCAGTCTAGCAACTACACTGTAAAGATCATTGTAAATTTTGCTAAACTGTTGGTCTTTAAAAATATATAATTTATTTCTAAAGCTTATTGTCTTGGTTTACTGTTTAACCCCCAAATTCATATGTCAATATCTACTTCTGGCTTTTTTCTAGACTTTTGATTCTCACCTTAAAAATGTTTTGCTAATCTGCATCAGGATAATGAATTATATGGAATTATTTTATTAGCCATCATATTAAAGAGTAAGGGCTTAGAATTATACATTCAAATCATGACAAAGGAGGAAAAGTATTTGAAGGTATCTATTTGGTTCCCTTTAAGTGAGGTTCTGAGTGATGCACTCTCCCAGCTAGTATTTTGCTGTCATTTGCACCTAGTTCATTCATCCATTCATTGAATATAAATGTATTGAGCATCTACTGTGAGCCTAGCACTACTGTTAGTGCTGGGGAGGTGATGGTGAATGGTAACAAACACTTGTGCTTTGAGAGCCTACATTTCAGAAGGGAGAGACAGACGGTAAAGACATGACAAATAAATAATGTAATTGCAGACCGTGGTAGGTTTTATGATAAAAAGAAGTGGGATAACAGGCTAGAGAGTGACAAGGGAGGTGCTACTTGAGGTGTGTTGATGAAGACAGCGTCTCTGGGGAGGTCCATCTGATACCTAACTCATGAGAAGACGTCAGGATAGAGCAAGATGAGCATGAAGCCTGAGATTGGCATGTTCACGGAGCAGAAAGAAGGCAGTTAGTGAGAGGTAGGAGGTGGGTCAGGGAGATGGGCAGGGTCCCACTGGTGAGGCTCCGCGGCCATGGAAGGAGTCTGTATTCTGCTCTAATGGTTGTGGGAAACCACCACATGAAGATCATTCTGGAGACTACGTAGAAACGAGGTGCAGGGTTGCAAAGATAGTGACTCTAGGAAGCCAGAAGGCTTTCGAAACAATCCAGCATGAGAGGACAGTGAGGAACTTCCCTGGTGGTCCAGTGGCTAAGACTCTGTGCTCCCAGTGCAGGGGACCCGGGTTGGATCCCTGGTCAGGGAACTAGATCTCACACGCATGCCTCAGCTAAGAGTTCTCATGCCACAACTAAAGATCCCACGTGCTGAAACTAAGACCCTGTGCAGCCAAATAAATAAATAAAATATTCTTTTTAAAAAAGAGAGAGGACAGTGATTTAGACTGGAGTTTAGCACAGGATATGGTAAGAAGTGCTTGACCTTGGAGGTAGCACTGAAAACCTATGGTAAAGAACCTTAATATTTCTTATACTTCAGCACTTTTCATTTCAAAGAAAACCAGTAATAGCTAACAAAAAGCATGCACATTGCTTTCTCCCAAATGTGTATAATCCTGTTTCTCTAAAAGCACCTTACTCATTGACACCATTTAATCACAGAATATTAGACTTGGAAGAGATCACAGAGTTACATAATCTAATTATCTGTTTTGCTCTAGCTTGAACAGGTTGGAATCAAAGAAAGCACAGGGAATATCACAAGTGGCCATTAATGCCTCCTGCTATAATTATAATATAAATACTAATATGCCAAAATAGCAAATCTTTTTTTTTTTTTTTTTTTTGCGGTACGCGGGCCTCTCACTGTTGTGGCCTCTCCCGTTGCGGAGCACAGGCTCCGGACGTGCAGGCTCAGCAGCCATGGCTCACGGGCCCAGCCGCTCCGCGGCATGTGGAATCTTCCCGGACCGGGGCACGAACCCGTGTCCCCTGCATCGGCAGGCGGACTCTCAACCACTGCGCCACCAGGGAAGCCCAGAAAATCATTTTTTATGTTCACAGAAAAATTCAGAATGAAGTAGATTTCATTACAAAAATTCTTTCCCTTGAGGCATAATTCTGTGAGCAGCCTAGATTTCTAATATAGCAATGGGCTGACCATAATGATATATTTTCCTTTAATTGTGTGTTTCTAGAGGATATCTTTAACTTAAAATAAAATTACCTTTTCACGACACCAATTTTAAATTCCTCAAATTTCTGAGACTTTTCTTAATAAGACCCCAAATAAGATCCTACAGCATAGCTTTAATCGTTAGAAAAATAGTTGTTGTGAATAAATAAACCTTATATATGGAAATGATATACTCGAATATAGAGTTAAGTGAAACATTAATACTGAAGGGTGTTTGCACTTACAACTGTGATTTAAAACAGTAAGTTTCTGAATATTTTATTTTAAAAACTTCATAATCTTCATCTCCTAGAGACAGTGAAAAATCTGTGTAAAATAGAAGAAATGATTTATTCAACAAATATTTATTGAATACCTATAGGGCCCAGGCATTGTTCTAAGTCATTGAGCATATGGCAGTGGTCAAGAAAGACACAAGTGCTCACTTGCATGCAACCTACATTCTGATGGTGGGAGAAACACCATAAAAAAGCAAGTAATTTGTAATTAATTCATCTGGGAGTGATAGTGTCATGGGGAAAAATAAAGCATGGGAAGTTGATGAGGAGTGTGGTAGAAGGGACTGCTATTTTATACATAAGAGAAAAAGATATTCAGAAAAAGAGCACTCCACGCAGGCAGAGGGGACAGCAAGTGCCAAGTGCAGGAGGAGGAATCATGTCTGGTGTATGGGAGGAATCACAAGAAGTGGTTGGAGTGGGATGAGGGGTGTGTGGTGGGTCCCAGGTCACAGAGTTAGGCAGGGGCCAAATTATGGGGGCCTCATGGACCACTGTAGAGACTTTGGCTTTTACTTTGAGTAGGGAAGCCACTGGAGAGTTCCAAAGAGAGGACCATCACGATCTGATTAAATATGCTCTAACAGGATTATTCTGGCTGCTGTTTTGATCATTGTGAGTATGTGTGTACGTGTACATAAGAACACATCTGTGCTGGGGATGGGGTACGCAGTGATGGAAGTAGCGAGTGCTGTTAAGACACTACTGCAAAAATCCAGGCAAGAGAAGGTGATGGCTTGGATCAGGATGGACAACGTGGAACTGGTAAGAAGTGGTTGGGTCCTGCCTATCTTAGATGATTCGGTCAATGAATCTGCCACTGGAACAGATGTGGCTTATGAAAGGGAGGAGTGAGGGGTGACTCCATGGTTTTGGGCCTGAGCAACTAGAAAGATGGAGTTGCCCTTTACTGAGGGGGGGAGACTGTGAGAGACAGGTTTTGTGTGAGCTCCAGGAGCTTAGTTTTTGACATGGTAGTTTGAAGGTACTCACTAGACATCCAAGAGGAAATGTTGAGAGGCAGTGAAGATATGAGTTTAGCAGCTGAAGGGAGGCTGGGGCAAGAAATATAAACTGAGAGGCATAAACTTTCAACAGCATTTAAAGCTGTGACATTAGAGACCATTTAGGGTATGGACTCTTAAAGGTTTTTGTGCCATGAACCCCTTTGAAAATCTGTTAAAACCCACAGTCTCCTTCCCTGAATGACATTTTAAATGCACAAAATAAATCTTAAATATATTTTGGTATATATAACTGGTGTAAAGAAAACCAATTATAATAAAGTATGCCATCAAAACATTTAAAAAGTTACACTGTGATAAAATATTTTTTTATTAATACACCAAATAATGAGATCTAACAGTAAGCAAAATAATTACAGTCACTTCAAAGAAGTCATGTGCATAAATATTTCAAGATATCTGTAACAGCTATAATGAGATGAAAATATCTGCAATAAGTCACGGATACAGCTGGTATTACCATGGTTTGGTTGCCTGTGTTCACAGTTGCAGGAAATGCAAAGTTCATTTAGAGGTTCATTAAAATAAAGAAATGTTTCCCTTTCAAGATCACAGAGACCAGGTCCGTGGACTCCAGGTTACCAATCCCTCACTTAGGGGTGAATGTAGCTAGAGGAGAAGGGAAGGCCAAAGTGTGTAACCTGGGATTCTCCAACATTAATAGGCAAGGAAAAAGGAGAAAGGCAAAGAAAATGGAAAAAACAAGATAAAATATGAAAATTAAAAGGAGACAATCTAAACCTCTAAATCAAGGAACTTGTTCCTGTTTAAATATCCTCAATCTTGCTCCTGCATTTGGCAGACAGCCTCAATGTACGCACTCTGTTTCTTTATCAAGTCTTTTATTTACATGTCCCTTTCCATGTGGTTTTAGAATTTCAGTTCCTAGATAAGGAGTTATGTTTGTATTATATTTAGGGAAACCCAGTGTTTCCTATAGTATCTTTCATCCCAGGGGACATAGTCACTAGTATTTTCAATTTTACATAGAGTAAATTGATTTTCTGTATGACATGCTTTTCTCTCAGTCACCGGGTTAGATTTTATCCGAAGCTCTAATACCCATAAAATAGCTACTTTATCCATTTGGACAAATATTAAGTCACATTTACCATCTAAACAATGAAAGTAGCAGTTTATAATATATACTCAAATGTAGACTTTAACTGGCTTGTTGAGGAGATAATGCTGATAACTTACGTGTTAAATGCTGATAACACACAATACTCGTCCACAGCCAAAAATGGAGGGTGGAAAGTTTGATCATTAAACTGGGAAATAAGAGGATACTGCTATAGCATGTTGGAAAGATATAACTGTAGGTTTTAGACATACACACATCTATAAGATACTACAAATTGTTGTGTGCATCTAAAATGAAAACCTGGAAAGATTGTGGAAAAGCCCTGACAAATGGCAACAAAATTTCAACATTAAGCCTATTACTGAAGGGCACTTCAAAATCTGTTAAAGTAATTTAAAAAATAGATATAGTTTTCAAATATTTTCCTCCAGACGATTCTTTGGGTTGAAAGACACTTTGAGGACAACTGGGAAATGTAAATGCATACTGACGATTAGACGATGAATTGATGTTAATTCCCTAGGGTGTAGCTATGCTGCTGTGGTTACATAGGAGGTTGTCTCAGTTACCAGGAGACGCATGCTGACCTGTTTAGGGCTGACTTGTCACACTGCCTACAACTTAAAGTTTCAGATGATTCAGGAAAAAAATGTGTGTGTGTGGGTGTGTGTGTATAGAGAGAGAGAGAGAAAAAGGACATAGAGAAACAAAGAAAGGAGACAGAACATGCAAGAAAGTGTTAATTAGTGAATGTTAGTGGATGACATCAAGATATTCATTCTACTAGTCTTCAAATTTTTTTATAGATGTGAAAACTATCAAGCTAATGAGCTGTGGAAAAAAATTCCACAGAAATGTATATACATTAATACAATTAATGTCCCACAACATTGGTATGTAAATCTATAATAGACATACCTAAAACAAGGAGGTAACAATTTATACAGCATAAATTTAAAAATTTAAAAAGAATAATAACATGAATTTCATATAAACTGAATTCAAAATAAAAATGATTAAATAGGGCAATCATTTTATTTGCATCAAAAGTGTGACACACAGGGAAGAATAACTTCCTGATGTCCCGTGGTCACTCACTGAGAAGTCACAGAGTCCCCTAGTCATGCCCTACCGATCCAGGGTCTCTAATCTCAACTGAACCTTAGTGTTGCTCAAAAATTATCAGTCCTCAATTTCTCCAAATCTCCAAAGAGGGCATTTTCTATTCTCACCATTCTCAAATGTTCCATTACTCTCTGAGCAGATGATCTCATTTCCAAGTTCAACGAAAATAGAAATACCAGATGGGAAGTCCTTCACCTGCATGCTCTATGGTAGACACTGCCATCTGGCTGATCTAACTGCCATTCCAAGTCCTGTGACTTCGGCTACCCGAGGATAGGAAAGCTTTCTCAGCCTCCCTTGTAGTGAGTTGTGGTCATGTGACACAGTGCGGGACAATGAGATGTAAGCAGAGGTCTCCTGGAGGCCTCTGGGAACACGTTCCTGATTAAGGGACCAAGTATAGCCAACACCATCCCTTCCCCCTTTTTCCTGCCTTGCTCACAGCCTGGGAGGAAAAGACGAACGAAGTGATGTCTACCCTCTCAGTGCTGACATGACTGACTGCAGAAGCCATGCCAGCAACTGCTTACCTGAGAGAAATATTGTCACAGGAGAAAAGTAAACCTCTGCTTGAGTGAGGCACTGTTAGTAGCTGGATTTTCTTCTATTTGCAACGGAAAGTATTCCTAACTGACACTGAAGCCATTCTTCCCTCCATTCCACAGTTAAAGAGAGACCCCTTATCCAGCACTATGGCTCCCACTTCTGCCTTCTCAGAAGCTCTCCTCTATGGACTGCACCCCCTCCCCTTCAGTATCTTCAACCTTTCTCTCTCCACTAATTATTGCACATCATCAATGTTTAACACACTCAAGTCTTGCCTGTATTAAATAAAAACTTTATTTATAAAATAAACTCTCTCTCAACCTCCCATCTTCCTCTAGCTTCTTCTACCTTATCTTTATCCCTCCTTTCACTAATATTCTTCTTAAAAGAGCTGTCCACGTCCACTATCTCCGAGTCCTTATTTCTTATTCATTCCTCAACTCGCTTCATCTGGAGTCAGCCCCAGCCACTTTACTGAAAGTGCTTTTGCCAAGGTCATCAGCAACATTCTTATTGCAAAATCCAATGGGAATTTGTTGGTTTTTATCTTCATTGACCTCTTTGTAACATTTGACACCATGAGCATTCTATTCTTTTTGAAATACTTTCTCTCCTGGAATTTTAAAAAATATTCTGTCTTAGCTTTTCTTCCTCCCTCTGGCAGATCCTTCTAAGCCTCTTTTGAAGGATCCTTTTTGACAAGTCCTTTGTATGTTGGTATGAAATGAGTATCTATATATTGCTGTCTCCTCAATCTGTATCTCTTCAGCAGCTCCCTACTAGAGACCCTGAAACATCCCACAGACTCCCCTAACCCTGCCTCTTCCCCCATGTTCTTTTTCTCCATGAGTGGTACCACCATCCACCTAGTGCTGCAAGCCAGATTCCAGAATGATCCTTGATGCCACCCTCTCCCTTGTTCCTCAAAACCAGTTAATCAGTAAGCCCTGTGAATTCAGCCTTGACCAGCCCATTCCTCTCAGTCCTGATAATCTTCTCCCAGGTTAGCCTCTCCTGTCATCAGTTTCCTAAACCTCTCTTTCAGCTGACCCCATCTCTGTGCTGTTGTTCAGGGGAACTTCTTTTAATTTCTCCCAAACTGCCACCCTCTCTTTTACTTCTGAGCTTTCATGCGTTTCCTCTGATCACAATTCTTTTCACAAGGCTAAGTACTAACCTTTCAATTCTCAGTTTAAGTTTCCACTGCTTTGGTACCTTAGGCTGGGCTGGGTGCTCCTGCTATGTGTTTGCATAACATCCTATACTCCCACTATCATGGCTTTTTTGTTTTCTTTTGCTCCGTGAGGACACATTTCATTTCTAATAACCCATTTCTCCAAATGGATTTCTCAGTTAGATTATAATGCTAAGATTTTAATTTTCTTGGCACTAAGACAACAATTCTCTATATGCCACTGGCATTCATTAATGGCTGTGGATTGAATCCTTGGAATATTAAGGATTCCCATTTAGTTTTAAAAGTCACTTAATCTACAATGAAAAAGGGACATACATTCTGAGATAAATAGTCATTAAAATGACTTTGGTAGTCATTAAAACAGTTATATTCCACTTATTAGGATTGATATATCTTACTTTTGTAAGCAAGGAGTGATCCTGTATTATCTCTGAAGTGTATAAATTAGTTATTGCCTATTGCAATAGAAATTCCAAGAAAAATAATTAAACAAAATATGTATAAACTACTAACTACATCTATATGGATTGTCCACAAGGAAAAGGACGTAAAATGCATTCAGTCAGTCCAATGTTGGTGAGACTGGAACTCTCATATACTGCTGGCAGGACAGTAAGATGATACAATCACTTTGGAAAACTCCTTAACTGTTTCTTAAAAATTAAACATACACCTATCACATATCCCAGCCAGTAAAAATGCATGAGGAGAAGTTGTAGAGTGACAGAAGTGTACTATATAACTTGATTGTGACAGTAATTTTATGACCCTATACATTTTTCAAAAGTCAGCAAATTGTATACTTATATTTGGTGACTTCATCTTATGTAAATTAATTAGATTCTATTGATTTTAAAAAAAAAAATTGCAAACATTTTGACTGGTAATTTGATGAACTAAAGTACTATTTTTAAGATACAATAATGTTATTTTGTTTATAAAAACTAAAAAATAATTTCCAGTAATTTACAGTTACATACTAAAATACAGATAGAATGTTTTAATGACTAACATTTGCTTAAAAATCATTCATAGACCAGACGTGTGTGGAGGTATTTAAGAAATAAAACTTACCATACATTGAGAATTACTGAAACAGGGTGACCAATATGTGGGATACACTATACTATTATCTCTACTTTTTGTAGCCTTTTGAGAATTGTTATTTTAGAAAGTAAAATAAAATAAATAAAAATGTAAAAATTTTTTTTAATGCATTCAAAAGCTTTTAATTAAATAAAATCTAATTAAGTCAATCTAATTTAATCATCAGAGAAACAGAGGTCAACAAGACTAAAGTAATTTAAAAATAAGACCCTTATGTAACAGTTTTACACATAGATTCAGAAATAACAATGTGACATTATTGAAACATCGGATTATTACCAGGATTTACTGCAATTAGTTTTTTCTACTTAATATGCATGTGCTTCAGATTACAAAACCAAGAAGTTCCTTTGTACGATGAACCAAAGGCTGACACATTGATCGGCTGAAACTTTTCACACATTTTTAACAATCTAATTGCCAACACAATATAACTTAATATACAAAATGCTATCTGCATCCCAGATCAATTTTAGGGTGAGCTACCTATTCCTTGATTCCAAGGAGAAAATGGATTTTTTTCAGGTTATACAAGCTATGTTCATAAAGTATATGACCAAAGGACCATATTATCTTATTTATTGCTAAACAAAATATATTTCAGAACAATAATGTAACTTTACAAAGAAGATGCTGTCTATATACCAACACAGTAAACATCCAAGAAAAAAGATCAGGCCAAAAATTCAAAAAAATAAATGTCAGCTTTACTAATGATGTTTCAAGACAAATATGATTTGGCTTAGGAATATGATTTGGGACAAAATGCCTGGCAAAAACTGTTAAATCCTTGCATCCCTTCAAGTTCCATATTCATCTGCTTTAGAATTTCAGATCTTTTCCTAAAACTATTATACTGTTTACAGTTAGGACTTCCATGACTCTATTTGCTTCTACCTCTATAATTAAATTGTAAGCTCCCTGAATGAAGGTGCTCAGTCGTAAACGGTGTTTGTGTCTCCCATTAAGCCCCACACAACATTGGGATTCACAAAAATAAAAGCCTGAAGACAGATGAATAAAGCACACATCACATATTGTGGCACACTAGATCTTAGAGTCTGCATTGGTCACAGATGGGGGTGGCTGACTGCTTCAAAACAATTCTCAGGTGGCCATGCCTGTGTGACACCCTTTCTCTGGTTAAAGACTTTATCCTCTGGCCACAGAGCGGGTACACAGACCAAGTTTGACTAATGAGAGTCCTTCTTCTGGACCTTAGAAATGGATTCTGGGAAAGAGGCATCCTTTTCCCCTATAATCTCAGAGTTTTTTGGACGTGAGCTTCAGAGCTGTCAGGGGCTGCCTCTCTATTTTCATGGAGAAGCTGGTTTCTACAGCCAACACACAGAAAGCAGAGACGGGAGACAGTGAGTGTTCGGATGGGCCAGGCACCCCTAAAGTCAGCTTTACCCCTGCCCTTCCCACAGTTAGGTTCACGTAAGGATTGCATCACTAGAAGACAGAATTCTAACTAGCACAGACACAGATGTGTATTACTGTAAGGACTCATGGAGTCCCAAATCCTTATGTTAGGTATTAGGAAAGGGATTAGAGAGGTTAAGTACCTCGCCTAAAGTCTGACAATGAATTCGTAAGAAAGCAGGAAACTCTGGAAGATTCTGCAGGTGGGCTCACCCTCACTCATTCTAACTCCAACATTTTTCAGTGCTCTTGCAGCTAGGGTGCAGGCACGTGGCCTAAGTTCTCGGCAAGCGGAGCCGTCTCGCTGGGACTTGAATGAGAAATATGAAGTGAGAGGCGATGGCTGCTCAGGGAGCTGGTGTCTTCTGGGAGCCTGGAGGTGGAGCTGTGTGGTGCTTCCGAGACAACAAAGGTGGACCCCCGCACACACCTCCTACCTGCCCGAGGCAGCAGTGGCTCCCTAGCACCACTCTGTGCGAGCCTGTGTTTTGATTGAGTAGCACACAAAATTGGTGCTTCCAAGGTTCTAGGAGCCACCTAATAACTTTCAATAAATTTCTTTCTGCTTAAACTACCTAGAGTTCTGCTTGAGACCAAGAACCTTGACCTACATAGAATCTGGTACCTGGAAATGGGGTGCTGCACCTAAAATGTGGAACTGAATTCTGAAGGAGGTAGAGCTTTGAGCAGATAAGGCACAGACACTGGGAGCAGAAAGCTGGCAACTCTTATTACGCAGTGATGCAAAATTTTGTCAAACTATCCCCTGCTGTACCTCAGAAAGTAGACTAGATGCTGTGAATATTCCATTAGGGAAAATAATAAGAAAAATTTGGCCTAAAATAAGGATATTGAATAAGAGTACCCAGAATTACTAAACTCCTTCCCAAATTCAGTATCACTTAGAAATTGTTTTTAGCTGCATCAGAAGCTAAAAAATCAGGGACTTAATCAAATCGGGGATTTTATTTTTCTGAAACCTGAAGATTCATGGACACTATAACGGGGAGTCAGTCTATGCACTTCATATCTTGAAAATGGCTATCCCAAATCATCAAGAAACAGTAAAATGATGAACAGTTTGCTAAGAAGAGACAGAAGTAGGTCACATCTATAGCAAGAGTTCATTGAGATCACTTCGTATTTTGCTCTTGTATGTTGCTTTGCAGCCTAAAATATACTTTCACATATTCCTCCTCTCTCCCCTCTCCTCCTCCTCTTTCTACCTCTTCTTCCTCTTTCTCTCTCTCTCCCTCCCTCTCTCCCTCTCTCTCTCAATTCCCTTTACTTCCCCCACTTCCCTTCTCCCTCTTTCTTTGAGAACCCTATAAGGTGTCTGGGCAGGCATTATTCATTATTCATTATTGTTCTCAAAGAAGAGAAGGAAATGGGGCTTTAAAAAGTTTTATAACTATTTTAACATTAAAAATCAAGTGGCAGAATCATTAATTAGAAGTGGAGCAGATCCAGTTTTGTGAGGCCTGTAGGTAATACAATTTGCAGAAACTTTGTTAATAAAAATAATACAAAATTAAAAATATAAAATCAGATATGAAAGTGAATGAGAAAAAAATCACAACAAATTATAAATTTTATAAAGCTTATAAATACCACTAATGGCACAGAATATAGCAAAAAGGATAATTTTTTATTAACTAACTCTCTAATATCTTCTCCAATATCTTTTCATACATGTCTATGTTGCATACTCTGATCATCTCTTCAAATTCAAATAATTTCTACATATAAATTTCTATGTAGGTAGTCAAAAACTTTTTCATTTTTTTATTCAGCACAGCAGATTGAAATGTATTCTTTATTATTAATAGGTTTGAAAAAAATATTCAGCTTCACAACTCTTTTATGTCCCGTAAGCTTAAGTTTGGGAAAGAAGTTTCTTTCATGACTGAGTCATAAGATTTCAGGACATTTCAATTCTCTTGTGCAAGATAATCTTGAATGCTTTATGATAACACTCAACCAGCTTGTAATTGATGGTTTATTTTGTGGGATATTATGAGTTTTATGCTATTTTATTGATGACGGTATTTGTTGTGAAATCGGTAAGAAAGTTAAATCTTTTTCTAGTGTGTTCATATGATTCATTACTCTTGATTAACTGGTTTCTATTTGAAATTTATCTCTCTCAATGAGTCACTGCTTTTGATGTGGTCTGAAAATTTGCTACCATTTCTTTCTTTTTCTTTTTTCTTTTTTTTGCGGTACGCAGGCCTCTCACTGTTGTGGCCTCTCCCGTTGCGGAGCACAGGCTCCGGAAGCGCAGGCTCAGCGGCCATGGCTCACGGGCCCAGCCGCTCTGCGGCATGTGGGATCTTCCCGGACCGGGGCACGAACCCGCGTCCCCTGCATCGGCAGGCGGACCCTCAACCACTGCGCCACCAGGGAAGCCCTACCATTTATTTCTTGATAGAAGAGTATCTATTGATCACATACAGAAAGATATTAAAAATAATTTCACTTTGGAGTGTTATTATAATTAGAGATGTTTCTGTCAATTATATTTCTGAGAGGGGAAAACCTCCAGTTTTGACGAGGTGACAATGAGAACTGAATTCTGCCTACGCACCTAGTGAATTTCACGTGCTTGATGAATTTTACGTACCTAATGACTGGAAGAATTTTCCACATATGGATTGGCTTATGATTACACACCTTTCAAACCTCTTTCTCCTCCACTACCCGTATATTTCTGGTGCTGGGGGCTAAAGACTATTCATACAGCAACTAACCTTCTGGCTCCACTGTCAGTATCATGAAATGAGATGAGTTTGTGTGGTTGGGCAGGACTCTGCCTGTGGGAGCACAGCCTACACCAAGAAGGCTGACAAGAGCAGACACAGAGCAGCCTGAGGGGCACAGAGAGGTTTGACAAAAGTGGAAAAGTGGATACAGATAAAACACTTTACTCTTGGAAAATTTACAAAAACATTTGCCTAGTTGAGCACAACAGTAGGGCGCTGGAAGGGGCCCTTGCAACCGAGGGGCCCTGGAGTTTAAGCTTCATTAGCTTGATGGTGAACATGCCTCTGCTTTTTCTATAATGTGGTTCTTGTTTTCATTTAACTTAATTCTTTTGCGGCTTTATAGAAATATAACTGACATACAACATTGTGTAAGTTTAAGGTGTATATACATGTATATATACATGTATATACGTGTATATCTTGCAAAATGTATATATGTATTTATAAATGTATTTATACATGTATATCTTGCAAAATGTTCACCACAATAAGGGTGAGTTAACAAATCCTTCGCCTCACATAATTACCATTTTCTTGTTGTTGTTATTAAAGTTCTACTCTCATAGCAACTTTCAAGTATACAATACAGCAGTGTCATCTCTAGTCACCGTGCTGTACATTAGATCCCCAGAACTTATTCAACTTAGAACTGAATCTTCTCACCCTTTGACTACCACCTCCCCATTTCCCTACCCCTAGGCCCTGACAACCACCATTTCTACTCTCTGTTTCCATGAGCTCAATGTTTTTGATTCCATGTATAAGTGAGATCATACAGTATCTGTCTTTCTCTATCTGACTTATTTGACTCAGGCTAATGCCTTTAAAGTCCATCCGTGTTGTCACATGTGTATATATCACATTTTCTTTATCCATTCATCTATTGATGAACACTGAAGTTGCTTCCATGTCTTGGCTATTGTACATAATGTTGAAATGAATATGAAGGTGCATATATCTTTTCAAGTTAGTGTTTTCATTTCCTTTGGATAAATACTCAGAATTGGGACTGCTGAGTCATATGGCACTGCCATTTTTAATTTTTCAAGGAAACCACATACTGTTTCCTTAGGGGCTGCACCAATTTATATTGGTGTACAAGGGTTCCTTTTCTCTACATCCTCACAAGCACTTGTTAGTGCTTGTCTTTTTGATAATAGCCATTATAACAGGTAACAGGTAATGTCTCATTGTGTTCCTGGTTTGCATTTCGCTGATGATTGATTAGTGATACTGAGCACCTTTTCATGTACTTGTTGAACATTTGTATGTTTTCTTTGGAAAAATGTCTATTCAAATCTTCTGCCCATTTTTAAATTGGATTGTTTGGATTTCTGCTATTGAGTTGTACAAGTTCCTTATATATTTTGAAAATTAACTCCTTATCAGATGTGTGCAAATATTTCCCCTCATTCTGTAGGATGCCTTCTCATTTTGTTGTTTCTTTTGCTGTGCAGAAGCTTTTTAGTTTAATGTAGTCCCACTTATTGATTTTTGCTTTGTTTTAATTTTAAAATATAAGTCTTGCTTTGCCAAAATTCAATTTTCCGCTCCACTTTAATCATTGGAGAGGAAGAGGAAAGAAGTGTCAATAGAAGTTTTCCCTATGACATTAATATTACTAGAAAATTTTCCTTCTCTTCTTGGGAGCCAAAGGAGGACACCTGCCCTCTCTCATTTTATCCACGTCATCTCTCTAAGCCTCAATATCTCCATATGTAAAATGTGGGAATTCAAGGCCTTTCAAAAGTTATGTCTGAATGAATGAATGAGTTCCTTGGATTAGAAAACTGAAGCCTCTTGAGAGGCCTGGTCCTGTGATCATGGAAGGTCCATTTCAGGTTTCAGGGAAAAGCTAGAGCACTATCGGAATGGGTCCTGTGTGCCTGGGGGTGGCGTGGCACATGGCATCATGAGACCTCGTTACAGGCACCAGGAAAGAAGAGACCATCCTGGAGAAGTGGATCCGAATGTGGGGGCTGGTAGCATGGGCACAGAAAACCCAAAGCGAACTTTACCATGTTGCTTTATCTGGGACTATCACCTAAATCTATCATTTGGCATACACATAATGGGAAAATACAGATAGCCACACAATGTCAGGAGGTTTCTAAAATTTTGATAACCTTGATATAAGTATTACAAGAAGAAATATATATTCAATGAATGTTTAAAGGTATTAAAATGCTCAAAGGCTAAAGGGGTATGAGTACAACACAGTCCATATAGCTTAGCACACATTGCCAAGTTCAGAAGGGCTAACCAATGAATATTATAATTGAGCTGGTGGTAAGAAAGCAAGGGATTCTTAGAGCTGTAACTGTAAAAATATGTACATTTACCCATTCCAGTCCCTGCTGGTGCAATTTCTCTTGAAAAAATTTTCACTGCTGCCTTCTGTTTGTGATGTACTGAAAGCCAAAGGACTACTTCTCAAGGACTCTATTAACAAAGAGTAGAAATTAACAAATGCATAGCTCAAAATAAGGCACAAATTTGTGTTTGCATAGCATGAAAGACTTTTTTCTGGACCATATAAATATCTCTAGTTTACATGATTACTATAAGGAGTTTACTATTATGTTTTCCTGATTATGCCATGCATATCCACAAAAATAAACATCCTATTAAAAATAGGGACTTCCCTGGTGGTCCACTGGTTAAGACTTAGCCTTCCAATGCAGGGGTTGCAGGTTCGATCCCTGGTCGGGGAGCTAAGATTGCACATGCCTTGCGACCAAAGCATAAAACAGAAGCAATATTATAACAAATTCAATAAAGACTTTTAAAATGGTCCACATCAAAAAAAAATCTTTAAAAAAATAGATAACTCTGAGTCTCCATAAATTAATAACAATTAATTTTATCTTAAGATTACAACTTGAGGACTTCCCTGGTGGCGCAGTGGTTAAGAATCTTCCTGACAATACAGGGGCACGGGTTCGAGCCCTTGGTCCAGGAAGATCCCACATGCCGCGAAGCAACTAAGCCCATGTGCCACAACTACTGAGCCTGCGCTCTAGAGCCCGTGAGCCACAACTACTGAGCCCAAGCACCACAACTACTGAAGGCCACGTGCCTAGAGCCCCTGCTCTGCAACAACAGAAGCCACCGCAATGAAAAGTAGCCCCTACACGCAGCAACTAGAGAAAGCCCGCACGCACCAATGAAGACCCAACGCAGCCAAAAAAAAAAAAACAAAAAAAAAAACAAAGAATACAACTTGACACATGGTAATAACAGCTTGGAAAGATTGCTAAAATTGCATTTGTAAAATTCCTTTTTTTTCATTTTTCCTCTATTATTTCATTGATACTGATTACTTTCTTTATATGACAGGTGATTTTAAATTGTATGTTTGTAACTGCTATAGCTCAGTTTCTCCTAAGAATATTTACAACATAGATGATCTATAGTCACTGGATAGTTTATTACAGAATGAATCAATTATCCTACTTTGAAACAGAATTATAGTTTATAAGTATGTAAATAAAAGTGCCTTATTTGAAAATTTTAAGAATTCAACAATCACCTTCTTTGAAAAGTGTGGTCATTTGGAAGGTCACTAAAAGGGAGTGGAAGTCTAAGACTAGTTCTGCCTCTTCTTCCAAAGACCTGCTTGTCTTTAATCAAGTCAGTTTACTTTTCCATAACATAATTTTCCTTTTTAGTAAAATGCAGATCATATCAGCTTCCTAACTACCGCATAGAGCTATTATGATGAAAATAAATGGCATCAGATGTGAAACATTGCTTCAAGTACAAATATGAGATATAATTATTTTAATAAGACCAGTAATTAAACTTCTACTTTTCCCATTACGTTTACTGTCAATCTCTCTGTCTAAAACCAACTTAATGACTCTATTTGACAATTTAATTATGTGACTAAATGTAGGTTCATGGGCACATCAAGAAAAATAGACATAGGCACTGTTTTCCAGCATCTTTTAATAAAGAGCAACTTCCAAACAACAAATTAAAAGTTGGCTTTCACAATAACCTTTCATTTTCAGTTCTACATTCAATAGCTCTTATTCAGTGAATTAAATATGATAATTAAGCCACCTGGAAACTAACAGAGCACACATTTCCATGAACAGTGAAATATCTACACTTTGACACCTGGTTCCTGTTTCTGGGTTTTATCAAGCTTCTAAAATTTCCTATATAACTCTAAATGGGCCCTAGTTTATATCCTGACCTTACCACACACTAGTCGTACAAAATAAAACACAGGAGTTTTTGGCATTTGCAGGGTTTTATAAAATGAAATGAATAACAGACTGCAAAAATTATGAAACCAAGAATTCCTTCTCTAAAAAGTGTTATTGAAATAAAATATTTAGTCAATATCTTGTTGGGCTTACTATTTCATACGGAAGAGAAAATTTCTAAATAGAAAAGAATCTCAAAATTTGAACAGATATTTGAGTTATTTAATATATCTAGGACTATGAATAACAATATTATTTTTCTCTTCTAAAATTTAATAAATTATCATTTTATGTTATTCAAGCCTTAATAATTCAGTCACAAAGGTCTTAGGTCTTTTTAATTCACTCCACACTAAAATAAAACTCTTGCTCTTGATGGTTAAAAGTGCAGATGCTAGAACTGGACTGTAGGGGGTGCAAATCTGGTCCTGTCCCTCAGTAGCTGTTTCATCACAGACAAATTATTCAACCTCTGTGTGCCTGAGTTTCCTCATTTATAAAATGGATGTATTAATACTAACAGATCTACCTGAAAACGTTGTGAGAGCTAAAGGCCAACACAAGTGAAGCACTCAGAACACTGCCTGACACTTAGCAACCGCTCAGTTAGTGTTGTTACTGTTACTATTGTCACTGCTGTTTCCCATACATTTTCCCATCTTTGATTAACACAAGTGAAAGCAATCACTATAAACCAGAATATCTACAAATACTCTGGGATAAATAACATGGTCAAACCATTGTGAATATGACTACTGGGGTTAAAAAGTCCTAAAAAGGGTTAACGATGTGAACAGAAAGTTTATATAAGACACATCTGTAATAATGCTGCTAGGAATAAACATATGAATACAGAAAAAACTACCTAGACAAGGTCAAATTAATTAACCATAATTTAATGACATTGATCATATTTCATTTTATTTAATTTAGCTATCCATATTTTTTAAAATAACCTCAACATATCTTGGATTAAATTAGATTAATGAAATTGATTTCTAATGGGTGGTTACAATAGATTTTGACATACTTTATATGTTGAATTTTTTTAATATAAACAAATACTTAATTCTAAATCACTGATCTGTTTTCTAGTCAAGAGTAGAAAATTTCCAGCAAGAATGGAAAAAAATACTTCTGTTTTTACTGCTAAAGAACAAACAACATATATTAAGAACAAGTTAGAAGTTAAAAATTTTAAATTCATAACTCTAAAAACTTTTGAAGAAAACCATATACCTGACACCCAAGAGCCTAAATATAACTCAGATATTAAAGGTGGAGCAAGAAAGGAAGGGAATGGAATTGGGGTAAGTTTTGCCATAGGCAAATAGAATATTCAAATAGAATAATAAGCTTGTTATAAAACTACAGATTTAAAAAAAAATACACGCTGTAAAATAGAAGTAACCCAAAATTCATTACCCATTAAACCTTAGCTAGGCTGGGCTTTACAGTAAATACTTTCATAGATAACTGAGTAAGAATACAGTAAGTCCCCTACATACAAACGAGTTCCATTCCCATTCTGAGAGCATGTCCGTATGTCCAATTTGTTTGTAAGTCCAACAAAGCTAGTCTAGGTACCCAACTAACACCATTGGCTATATAGGTTTATAATACTGTACTGTAATAGGTTTATAATACTTTTTACACAAATAATACATAGAAAACAAACACAAAAAATAAAGAAAACATTTTTAATCTTACAGTACAGTACCTTGAAAAGTACAGTAGTAACAGCGACCTCACCGCTGCTTTTACGCTTGCTTCCAGACATCCTAGGCTTGAAATAAAGATACTGTACTACTGTACACTATACAGTACTGTACAGTAAAGTACACAAAAGCACAACTACTATAGAGGATGCACACACATGACAATGTATGCCAGACACGTGAACTAACTTCTGTGATTGGACATGTGAACGCACATTAGCATCTTCCAAAGTTCGCAACTTGGAGGTTCACATGTAGGGGACTTATTGTATTTCAACCCACTAATATGCACTGGAATGAGAAATCTCTTCTACTTACTCCATTTAAATTTGCTTCAGCTTGTGCTCCGTATGTTTCCTCAAATCCTAAAATCTGAACACGAACCTCACTGTAATCTTCCAAGCCAGTTTCTTCAAACATGAGTCGAGTTCTCCAGCAAAGTAAATACGACTAAAAAATATTCATGAATTTATGGTAGATCAATTCCAACAATACCTTAATTTTGGTTAGTCATCCATTTTGGATGTCAATAACAATTACAGTGAAAGCGGGGCAATCTAGGGCATTTAAGGCCATCAGGCACTCTTGAATGTAGTTTTAGCTTCAAACCACAGCATTTGATGTTATAGCCTCAATGTCCTTACTTTCTAAACAGACTAAAATTGAAGATTTCTTCTTTGACCCAATAATTATATGTACAAGTACTTTTTATATTTCTAAGGGATTAGAGTTTTTGGTTTTGCTTAAAGTTTAATTATTAATTTGTTGTATCACATATGGTCAAAGAATGTGGTCTGTAAAATTTCTACTTTCTGATACAGATTATAATAATCGAGGATGCTTGGAAATAAGGTGCATACTTGTGGGAGAAAATATTCTATCTGTAGCTATTAATTCAACACTGTTATATTATGTTCTAATACTCTATGTTCTTTTTAATCAACTTGATAAATATTAAGATCTGTTGAAATCTTCCACAGCAATTGTAGTTCTCTACATTTCTCTTTAGGAATCTAATAGTTCTGACTTAAATATATTAATGCTATGTTATTTATGTACATGACAGTACATGACTACATTATCATTATTGTGTAGATACATTTTTATGCCATTTGAATCCTACTTTACTATTAATATCATCTCCCCCTACTTTTTTCCTTCTCATTCTCCTCCTCTTCCCTTTCTACCTTCTTGTCCTTCTTCTACTTGCTCCTTGCCTATTCTGATATTTCTAACCCTTGCATTGTTACTGCATCATAACACTTAGTTGGACTTTGATTTTAACCTAAGAGACTTCATCTTCTAATTGGGCGGTTTGTAGCATTTATGTTTATTTGCACAACTATGATTTTGAAATAACTTTTGAGATCTTGTCTTATGCTTTCTGTTTTAATGTTTGCTTTGTTTTCTGACATTTAGAATAGCATTCATTCATTCAACAGTATTTACTGAATACTGTGTGTCAGATATGTTTTCATTGCTTTCATTTTATTTAAGTGCCTAAGAAGGTACTCATCTTTCAAGTTTCTCTGTTCAAACATCACTTAATAAAGCCTTCCTTAATGCTAAATTTAAATTATGTTCCCTGGGAATTCCCTGGTGGTTCAGTGGTTAGGACTCAGCACTTTCACTGCTGTGGCCTAGGTTCAATCCCTGGTCGGGGAACTAAAGATCCCACAAGCCACAAGGCGCGGCCCTCCAAAAAATATGTTCCCTTATTATTCTTTTTCATAACACTCTTTAATATTTCTTCAAAGCGTTTTTCAATTCTTTATTTGCAAGTTATTAGTCTAACATCTATCCACATACGAAGCTCCATCAGGATAGCCACCTTGTCTGTCCTGCTCACAAAAATACACCCAGAACCCAGAGTGATTGCCATGTAGTAAGGAACTCAAATGTTAGTTGAAAGAGAGGATTCATTCATTAATTAATAATCTACGTAGTCGTAAAAATTCAAACTGTAGTTGTCTTTAATTTAAAAACACTTTGAGGGAATTCCCTGGAGGTTCAGTGGTTAGGACTCCGCGCTTTCACTGACGAGCCCAGGTTCGATCCCTGGTTGGGGAACTAAGATCCTGCAAGCTGAGCAGCCAAATAAATAAATAAATAAACAACACTGATTCTATATTGAGTGATGGGATTGTGCACTATTTTCATTCATTTTCCTGTTCATATTTTTTTGTACTTTTAAATGTTTTATGATCATTATTGTTGATAAAGAATAAAATGATTTGATAAGTCCTTCCCTATGAAAGAAGAAATTAGCACTAATTTGTCTATTCCTATCTCTCACCAGTACTTACTTTTTTTTTTTTTTCCAGTATGCGGGCCTCTCACTGTTGTGACCTCTCCCGTTGTGGAGCACAGGCTCCAGACACGCAGGCTCAGTGGCCATGGCTCCCTGGCCCAGCCGCTCCGCGGCATGTGGGATCTTCCCAGACCGGAGCACGAAGCCATGTCCCCTGTATCAGCAGGCGGACTCTCAACCACTGCGCCACCAGGGAAGCCCTGCCACCCTTTTTTGTTTATGCTAGTTTGAATTTAGTTTTTGTCTCTTGCAATCAAAAAAGTCCTAACTAGAACACTTGTAAGTTATTAATGAAAAATTAATTTTTAAAACTTTGGTTAACAATTTGCTTTTTTAAAACTGACACCTTATTTTTAGAAACAGCATCACTTTATAGCCTTCAGAGTCCTTGTTAAAGCAATAGGATAAAAGAAAAAAGCACATATGCCTAAATTTTATGTTTTCTGCCATGAACATACCATGTCGAAAAAGTAACATTATACTTACAGATACATGTTGTTTGTATTAATACTTCAGAACCTACCCTGCAGTCCTTCTCTATGATGCTCTATAAACATAGTACTACCATACATATCTGTATTTTCAGATAAATAATGATTACCCTAAATTGAAGAAATTCCCTTATTGTAAG
Organism: Stenella coeruleoalba; assembly: GCF_951394435.1. Taxonomy (NCBI): domain Eukaryota; kingdom Metazoa; phylum Chordata; class Mammalia; order Artiodactyla; family Delphinidae; genus Stenella; species Stenella coeruleoalba. The sequence goes on from NC_137149.1 coordinate 116,855,107, forward strand.
TGTAATCATAAGTTTTGGAATCTATATATACCAATTAATCTTAACCAACACCAAGAAACCAAAGATGGTCTGTGGGCTTATCCTCCCACCATGTTTTTTGCCTACTTTCTACAAGAAATTAATACTTTATCCCTAATTAAATTCCCTATGTATTGTACAGAGGCAAATTTATGCACTTCCTCCCTAACTGGGTAACAAAATAATACAACGAAAAGACCTTATAAGAGGAAGAAGAAGAGACCCCTTTGCTCCTTGAAACTGCACTGCTCCACCTTCAATACCTAAACAGTGGAGAGAGAAACAGCATCATTTATTTTAATATAAAACCTGTTCACAACATTTAAGGAGAAACTATTTGTAAAAATGAACTCAAAGATAAAAATATGGAGAATATTATAAATTCTTTTAAAATGAGTAACAGAACTTATTTTAAATTCCTCTCTGTTTAAATTGCATCACTGACAAGACCACAACAGGCCTTTTAAGCTTTTGAACACATCCTTGTGAAACGCAAAGTTCTTTATCTGCCTCGCCAATGATGCTGTCATTACTAAGTGAAGTGTCAGGAAAGTTGGGTTAATTACAGCTTAACACAGTTCATATTCTGATCTTATAAATGCAGTTGTGTGTTGTTTTATACATGTCTATGTCCATTAAGTATAATCTCCCTCTGAACTAAATGACATCTAAAACATTCCTCAGGATGAATAAATTATGGTCTGAGAATAAAGTGGGTGTTAATAAGAATTGATTCTAAGCAAGGAGATGCATATCAATGGATAAATGATATACATGCCTGCATTATTTGGTAAATGTAATATATGTATATATAGTTTTTTGCAAACAACAGAAAACTCAAGAGAAGCAAAAATTTTAAGTTACTATTTTCATATCACTGGGAGCATTCTGAGAGTTTTTCAATTCTAATTTATTTATTAATATTGTGCAATAAATACAAAGAAATAAACTCTTTAAATTCTCAAAACAAAGATTATAAAAGTATTATAGCTTTATCACACTTTTATCTTTAACATCTATTTGAGCAAAGAAAACATTTTGTTTCTAGGAGCACGAAATTGTCAACAATTCGTCCTTCAAAGGAGCAAGGATTTGAAAGTCTAGGAGACCTGGATTTAATTCCCAGTTTATCTGTCTCTTCTCAGGCAAGTTACTCAACCTCTCTGTCTCCCTTCCCTCTTGTAAAATGAGAGGATAACTACTTCGGAAGAGAGTTGTAAAGATTAAATACCTATAAGGAGCCTATCTCTCAACACAGCAGTAATAACACAATATTTGGTGCTCAGTTAATTTTCCCCTTCCTTTCCCAAGTGACCTTCAGAACCTATGTGCATTTTGAACGAATTCCTAGCTGCAAACTATTGAGGTAAAACATTATAGCCGATTCATATTCTAAAATCTGAAATGGATCTTTAAAAGCCCCTAGTATCTAAATAATTTGAAACAACCATATTTCAACAGGTCCAATAAAGTTTTCTTAGAATTTGTTTCACTTTATGACCCAATTAGCTTCGTATTTAAATACATATACAAGTACTGGTTTAAAATCAAGATGCTGGTCAAACAAAAATATAACAACCTCTGAATTCAGGCATATAATGGAACTAAACAGCCTGCAATACCATGAAGTCAGCAAAGTAAACACTGGAAAGAGATAGTAGGCCTTGTTGACTCTATTAAACATGTCAAAGTACTGCATCTAAAAATATTTGAAAAATCTGCCTATGTTCCATCTGTTGTATTTCTCAGAGGATAACTGAAAGTTCATGTAAAAGTTCATTGTAAGTTCAAATATGTCATATCAGGTCATTTACAGGGTAAAAGTTCACTGGGAGTTTATTAAAGACTGAAGTGGAAAAAGAATAAATATACTAATTGCAGCTATGGTATATTGCATTATGACCACTACATTTTTAAGCTTCATAAATAAAAATTATAAAATTTAAAAGACCATGTGCAATGAATAATGGCAACAACAATGATTACAAGGAAGGGTCCTAAGATAGCACCCTTGGGACTGTTCTTAGAGAAGCTGTAGATGAATTTTGGTTGCTCTGATATTAAAGTACAACAGTTGTCATATTTTACACTGTACTGAATAATTTGTTTACACTATTTAAATACAGTAATATAGAGATATAGAAAAAAGAGTGAAACATTAGAAATAATAAATGAATATCTGCTGAATAGAGATGATTTTTAATTTGCAATTGCTAAGAATGCTATTTGAGAACACCATAGGAAGCCAAGAAAAATATGTATGATTTGGAAGAAAGTTACTAAATCATTGAAAAAAATCTAAATCGAACAAATATTAATCAATATTATTGGAATTGCTGAAGCAAAAATTAAGATTTTCTTTTGAGTAAAACCTTCACATTTTCTGAGAATGTTTAGAAAATAATTTTCAAGGAAAATAACAGTGAATATGTGTACAAAATTTAGGACAACTTCTGGGTTCACAGAATAAAAACATTTTCTTTCTATAAAATACTGGCACACATTAGAGTTCAGTACAAGGTTCTAAAGGGATTGAGTAAGGGTGCAGCCCATTGGTTCCCAATTTCTCCTATCAAATGTGTGGCCTCAGCTTCACAATAGAACTTTAAATCTATAACTTGCTTCTTAAATTGAAAAGCACATTTGGTTCTCTCTATATGTCTATGTTTTCTTCATGATGTATTGTCAATTGGTTTTAATGGATCATAGCATTTATTCATTCATTCACTCAATAAGTATTAATTTAGTATTTATTATTTATTATACAAGATTAATTTAGTATTTATTATTTACAAGTATTTACATTTATTTACAAGATTGTAAATTTTGTAAATTTTGTAAATACAAGATTGTAAATCTTGTAAATTTACAAGATTAATTTAGTATTTATTATTTACAAGTATTTACATTTATTCATTCATTCACTCAATAAGTATTAATTTAGTATTTATTATTTACAAGATTATTTACAAGGATCATAGCATTTATTCATTCATTCACTCAATAAGTATTAATTTAGTATTTATTATTTACAAGATTATTATTACAAGATATTATTATGTACTAAGGATTATAAAAGGCACAAAAATTAACCAGACAAAAGTTTTGTTTTCGAGAAGGCTACAGTAGAAGACATATGAAATTTAAAAAATATATCAATAAGTAAATAACACAAAGTTGAAGTCATTCTGTGCCATGTGAGGGATGTAGGTAAATGATTTGGAAGTGGGTAGAAGACACTATTTCTAGTCAGCAAACTAATCTTGGAACTAATTGCTAGCTGAATATGTAATTAAGATGCTAATTTTTTGGTCAAATTGTTAAACATGAATTAAGAGCAAACTTTAAAAAAAATCTCTTAACCACCTCATCTCAACTACTTTCTAATATATGCCATTGATCACATCCCAGAATTGTCAAGTTATTTCCACATTTTGCTTAGAAAAATGGTATTGGATTTGGAAACAATTACTCTTTTATTTGTTAAAAACTTCTAGAAAGAGAAATAGAATGTAACATTTAAAAACAAAAACCTATTAGTAGTCACTGACCTGGAATTTCAGTAGTAGAGACTTGAGAAAAGTCACAAGTTACATCAGGTAAGAGGAAACGCTGCAGGTTGCCAATTTCATACACTAGCTGTTCAGCCACTGAACCGAAGGAGACTAACCACCCCATGCCAGGGGGCTTAGACAGGATGAACTGTCCATCAGGAAAAATTCCAGTACAGGAAATCCTATATTGTGCCTAGGTGAAAAACAGGGGAACTATGGTTTAGAGAAGTCAGGAAGAAAACATAAGGAAAAGAGACTACATTATACCAAACAATACTCTGATGAATATAATTATCCAAAACTCACTGTGCATTTTGCATATTCTATTTTTATATTTAATTTTATACCTTTCAAAATCACACAATGATTTATTAATGTGTGATAAGTACTGAATACAGATGATATCTGGGGTCCAAAGAGAGAGAAATCATATTGAGAAGAATGCAAGAAGATTTAGAGTAGAAATTCAGATACTGTTTTTCAAAAGGTTTGGAAATGGTGTCTAGGTCCTCTTGATGTGAGAGTGATGAGAACTCCAGCTGATGATATTCAAGGATAAGAAGTCAGGGACAGCGAGACTACAGAAGCTGTGATGGCTAAGGAGGGCTACACGTCATGAGATTCCTGCCCAGTTGGATTTCTCTGGTCCCTAGTGAGCCTCAGCCTGCTTACTCCACTGGTGGCCAGCTGGGTTTCCCCTCCCTCCACTTACTGCTTGTCATAAACCCAAGCAGGTGGGACATGGGTCTCAGTTTTCAAATAGGCTTTAATTTATAAAGTCAATCTTTTGTTCACTAAGAAATATAAGGCAGTTAAAAGATGATAAATAAAAAGGAGAAATCCAGGGTAATTTAGAGATACAGCCTGTAACCTTAGTTTGGTCCTAAAATGGTCATTTAGCAATGTTCAATATTGAACATGATCATTTTGAATAATAAGAAAAAGACTCCTTTTTAATTCTGGGAGAAAAGAACATTTCATTGTGGTAGACCATAATATAACTTTAAAAGTCAAAGTGACAAGGTCATAGATAAAAAAATAATGAAAGGGCTTCCCTGGTGGCGCAGTGGTTGAGAGTCCGCCTGCCGATGCAGGGGACACGAGTTCGTGCCCTGGTCTGGGAAGATGCCTCATGCTGTGGAGTGGCTAGGCCCATGAGCCATGGCCTCTGAGCCTGCACGTCCGGAGCCTGTGCTCCGCAATGGGAGAGACCACAACAGTGAGAGGCCCGTGTACTGCAAAAAATAATAATAATAATAATGAAAGCTGATGCATTTTATTTCAATATTTCTAAAATGTTTTGAAAGACAATAAAACAACATCTTTTTTTAAAAAAGATCTTTCAATGGCAAAACAAACCACCTTCTTAGATGGAAAGACATTAATAAAAATGTCATTTCTACCAAATTTATACACTCAAAAGAAATCCAACTGGAATCACCTTCTTTAGATAAAGGACTATTAAGTTTCATGTGGAAGAATAAACTTAACACGTGCCAGAGAACAGCAAAACACTTAACCGGTGAGGTTGTGAAGAAGGACTTTGTGCATCAGATATTAGAACGTTTTATCATGCACCAATATGTGAGTGTTTGTATATGCATTTATATCCACATATGATTATCTGAGGATTAATAAAAAGTATGAAAGAATGTATGTTAGGTCAGTAACGTGATTACATGGGCAGAAGTGGTACAAAGAACAAGAGAAAAGATTAGTGGGAAAATGGAGCCAAACAAAACATTTTAAAAAGCTACATTAGGGGGCTTCCCTGGTGGCGCAGTGGTTGAGAGTCCGCCTGCCGATGCATGGGACACGGGTTCGTGCCCCGGTCTGGGAAGATCCCACATGCTGCAGAGCGGCTAGGCCCGTGAGCCATGGCCGCTGAGCCTACACGTCCGGAGCCTGTGCTCCGCAACGGGAGAGGCCACAACAGTGAGAGGCCTGTGTACCGCAAAAAAAAAAAGAAAAAAAAAAAAGCTGCATTAGGAAAAAACATAAGAAAAACACTCTTTGACATAAACCATAGCAAGATCTTTATTGACCCACCTCCTAGAGTAATGGAAATAAAAACAAAAATAAACAAATGGGACCTAATGAAACTTCAAAGCTTTTGCACAGCACAGGAAACCATAAACAAGACGAAAAGACAGCCCTGAGAATGGGAGAAAATATTTGCAGATGAATCAATGGACAAAGGATTAATCTCCAAAATATATAAACAGCTCATGCAGCTCATTATTAATGAAACAAACAGCCCAATCTAAAAATGGGCAGAAGACCTAAATAGACATTTCTCCAAAGAAGAGATACAGATGGCCAAGAAGCACATGAAAAGCTGCTCAACATCATTAATTATTAGAGAAATGCAAATTGAAACTACAATGAGGCATCACCTCACACCAGTTAGAATGGGCATCATCAGAAAATCTACAAACAACAAATGATGGAGAGGGTGTGGAGAAAATGGAACCTTGTTGCACTGTTGGTGCGAATGTAAATTGATACAGCCACTATGGAGAACAGTACAGAGGTTCCTTTAAAAGCTAAAAATAGAATTACCATATGATCCAGCAATCCCACTATGGGTATATACCCAGAGAAAACCATAATTCAAAAAGGCACATGAACCCCAATGTTCACTGCAGTACTATTTACAATAGCCAGGTCATGGAAGCGACCTAAATGTCCATCGACAGATGAATGGATAAAGAAGTTGTGGTACATATATACAATGGAATATTACTCAGCCATAAAAAAAGAATGAAATTGGGTTATTTGTTGAGACATGGATGGATCTAGAGACTGTCATACAGAATGAAGTAAGTCAGAAAGAGAAAAACAAATATCGTATATTAACGCATGTATGTGGAACCTAGAAAAATGGTACAGAAGAACCAGTTTGCAGGGCAGAAGTTGAGACACAGATGTAGAGGACAAACGTATGGACACCAAGGGGTGAAAGCCATGTGGGGGGTGGGCATGGTGGTGTGATGAATTGGGCGATTGGGATTGACATGTATACACTGATGTGTATAAAATTGATGACTAATAAGAACCTGCTGTATAAAAAAAATAAATTAAATTAAATTAAAAAAACGAATACTAAACTTTCTTTGGGTTATTTGTATGAAAATATGTTAATATAAATGTTTCAGACATTACATGAAATTCCTAAAAATCTTATATGTTCTGGTATAATGTTATAAGTCATAACTTTAGTTACTATTTTAAAATGTATATCTCAGAAATAACTAAATTTCCTTGTCATTTGCATTATTATGAACTTTCATCAAATACTTAACTGTGGTCATTTTTAAGTCTTTTGTCATTTACAGACAGTTCTGGGTGTACTCTGATGCTTTTGCAAAAATGTTCCTATAAAAGTGTTTCATCTTCAAGGAATTCATGGAAAAGACTCTGACAAGCACAGGTTTCTGGTAACTGACTATACTGCTGAACTGAATGAATAAACATTTTCAGAACTCTAATGGAAAACTGATGAATTCATAAAAGTGTTAACAAAAGATCAAGATAAAAAAATTAATTACATGGCACTGAGTGAACTGAAAAAAAGTAAGTTATCAGTTTGTTACAGAATATAAATGAGCAAAATAAAGGACAAAACTTGAAAATGAAGTTTATTTTCTTTTTTATAATATCTGAGTCTAAAACGCTATGAAATATATTAAAATCTTAGCAAAGTTTAACCAAAAAAAATTATTTTTTGTTGTTTTGTTTAAAAAGAAACAAAAAACTATTATTAAGAATCAATTTCCCCTTTGTCCTTCATGATTATAAAAGGTCAAATAATTTTTTCTGTAAATAATAATTAACTTTGAATAATTTTATTAGAATTTGTATTTATAAAACTTAAAAAAAAAGCTGCATTAAAGCAAGCAGGTAGGATAAGACCACATTTACTCATTTATGATAAATACTGTGTGTGTATCTATCCATTTAGATCTATCTATCTATCTAGAGAGATGTAACATTTTTAACTGTTAGAGAAGGAAAGAAAGACAATTCCAAGGAAGAAGGAAAGATGAGAAAATGCCTGGGAAATGGCTGGCCATGGGCGGGGGCAGACCACGAGCTGAGCTGTCTTCCTCGACCACTTGACTTCTTACTCTTTGGCACTCTCTAATCATAGCTTCCCATCTTAGAAAGTATCTTCTTCCTCCCACTATCTCTGAATTTCCTGATAAGAATTTAAACTGTACTCTCCCCAGGACTCATCTTTGCCCTCCTCCTTGCCCTCCCTGGCTTCCCAGATTCTCCGTACCCTCCAAGCCACGCATCCCTCCCATGGTTTCAACACTGGACTCTCACTGAATGTCATGTAAATCTCTATGTCTTTTCCTCACATTCCCCCAAGCTACTTTCAATTGCTTATATGTCCCACAGTTATCAAAAACTAAATGCAATACTGCTTCCACCTCTATTACTACCATTACCATCACTGCTACTACTGCTTTACTAATGTTAGTACCAATATTATTACTATTTCCACTGGGTATCATTTATTAGTGTTTACTATGTGGCAGGATCTGGACTCATTCTTGCCAACAGCAACCCATTTATTGTAATCTATTTTTTATCTTTTTTTTTTTGGCTGCAGTGCACACCATGAAGGATCTTATTCTGAGCAGGGATCAAACCCCATGTCCCCTGCAGTGGAGCACAGAGTCTTAACCACTGGACTGCCAGGGAAGTCCTATATAATCTTTACAATGCTATGAGTAGGTATTATTATCTTTATTTTATACTTGAGGAATTCAACAAGACCCAGGACTACATCATCATAACTGAGACATGCAACACACATTCAGATAAAATAAAAGCATGCTTCTATTCTTGTGTTAATGTAATTTATCTTTTACTAGACTACAATATTTGATGAATACTGAGGTGCAAAACAATTTTATGGAACTCTTATTATATATATTATATATATTTTAGTGCTGTTCTAAGTGCTTTACATTTATTACTTTACTCACACCCCCTTTCATAATAACCTAATAAAAGTAGACATCACGATTGTCTTTATTCTGCAGGTGGGTGAATTGAGGCACATAAAGGCTGAGTAACTGGTTCCATCTCACAGAGCTAGTAGGTGGCAGAACCAGGATTCCAGGCAATAAATCTTTAGAGTTTATGCTCTTTAATTGGTATTCTGTGCTAGGTGATGCAATTCTGATGAAACCATAGGAATGCAAAGATCCATGCCCTCAAAGAGTTTACAATCTGTTGAATAGATAAAACCAAGATGATAAAATCTAGGAGGCCAGATTTCTGGCACTTCAATTCCTGTTTCACAGTTGGAAAGCTGTTTCACTGGCAACAAGAGGCATGGAGACTAATTAAAAGACTATAATAATAGTCTTTGGAATCTAGATAAGAAAACTGGCAAATCTGGATGAAATATGAAAGGAAGAAAATGAATGCTATTATGGGTTGAAAGTTGACCTTACTGGTGATTGGTGAGATAAGGGAGACCATGGAAGAGAACAAAGTTCACCAGAGTTCAGGCCAGTGGGAGAATGACTGTATCACTGTCAGAAATGCATAAGTCTTAAATAGAGGATGATAAGTTTGAGGTAAGAGTAAAATTGTAAACAAAATCAAACCTATCCAGATATTTCTATTGGAGTTGTGATGCAGGGCAACAGATGTAAACCTGGACATCATTTGCTGTCAAGTAAGGGTCAGAGCTGTGAAAGCAGATGATCATTCTGAGGGAGAGAATACAAAGCGTAAGAGCAAAGGGCTGAGGACCATTTCCCATCGGTGTTAAAACCCTCACATTTCTATTGTTTCCTACCAGCCTGGCATCAGATGACAGTCAAGGAGGAGGAGAAAGAAGAATTAGAAAGAAGAGTGTGCAGCACCGGCCTGGCTCTAGACAAGGCTCAGAGGAAGAGTGGAGACAAGAGTGAACAGAGCTACTGTCTAGATGGAGTGGGGTCTGGACTGTTGTCTAGAGACTCCTACTTGACACTGGAGGTAAAGACATATGCACTGTAAGCCTCACATTGGTGAGCTGGCTCATGTTGTAGGAGCTTCTTAGAGTTGGGACCAAGAGCCTTCTGGTACTAAGAACAAAGCCCTGGGTGGAATAGGGTGTTAGAAAAAGTGATTTACTAGCATATCCTGGTATTTCAAGATTCCACTATATTTAGTGTATTTAGTCCTTAAAGAGAGAGACTCTATTTCTAGATTAGGTGCTGTATTAGTTTCCTAAGGCAACCATAACAAAGTACCAAAAACTGGATGACTTAAAGAAACATTTATTATCTCAGTTCTGGAGACTGGAAGTTTGAAATCAAGTCAACAATCAGGGGTCTTCTCTCTCTGATGGCTCTAGGGGACAGTCTTTCCTTGTTCTTTCCTAGCCCCTGGTGGTTGTCAGCAATCTTTGGTGTTCCTTGGTTTGTAGACACATCACTCCAATCCTGTCTTCACATGGTGTTTTCCCTGTGTGTCTTCACATTGTCTTCCCTCTGTGTGTGTCTTTATGTCTAAATTTCTACTTTTTTATAAGTACAAAAGTCCTATTGGATTATGGCCTACCCTAATGATCTCATTTGATTTGGTTACTTCTGTAAAGACCTTATCTCCAAATAAGTTCACATTTTAAGGTACTGGAGATTAGAGCCTCAACATTATCTTTGGGGGACACAATTCAACACTAAGAGGTACAAACCTCAGCTTAATAATAAACTAAAGACCATAGTAATAGGAATATAAAAACATCATATATTATTGAGGGAAGTATGATTTTTAAGATGCCAAAAGGAATGCTCCTGAAACTTAGATCTGAATTCTTATTAGATAATTATGGCTAGCATATAAAATTTGTCTGTGTTTCACAATACAAATAAAAACGATACACAATACAAATAAAAAAGGCACAAATTTAAAAAAAGCAATAATTAAATATGGTTAAATAAACAGATAATAAAATTTCTAACATGTAGATGTTATATGCCATCCTATAACCTTTATAATATATGGATTTCTTCCTACCAGTCTGGCACCAAATGCCGATCTGTGAATATTCCACCAGTACTCTGAGTACCACATTCAATGAACTGGCCTGCAGGACTGCAAAGCAAACAAAAACTGGCATTAATATAATGAGCAAAATTTTCAATACTTTTCCAAATATAAAATAATAGGTTATAAATAAAGTTGGTTTTCAAGTAATTGTCATAAAAGTGGGAAAAAATGTGGTGATTTTACATGGGTGCCATTTTTTTGTTTGTTTGTTTCAATAAAGTAAGTTAAAATGTAGAAAGGCTATCTTAGAATAATACAGTAGAAAAGACACTGGTCTAAGAATCACAGAAACCAAGGCCAAATGATAGACTTTAAGCAAAATGGACCAATGTCTTACTGGTGTAGTTGTAAGAATTAACTGAGACAAAAATATGTGAAAGCACCATGAACCCTGAAAAGTGCTTCAAATTGTAAGTTATTATCAGATAAAATGTGACATTAAATTGTCATTATATTATAGAATAGGAGAGACAACATATAGAATATTACTATCATATTTGATATGTTAATGAACTAAAACATATCTATAAATACACTGTTAAAACTCACTCTCCAAAAATCTGGAAGATCTGAGAAAGCTGGGTTTTTTTTGAGTTGAGAGCTTTAATCAGCATGGTATAAAAAAATTATTTGGGTTTTACTTATTTGGCCTGTGTGAATCCTGGCTCCATCACTTAACTGTCTCTGTAACTTTGGGCAAGTTATACAATCCTGTTGTATATCAATTTCCTCATCTCTCAAATAGGGATAACAATATCTGCCTAATAAATGAATTGTAAAAATAAAATATTTTATGAAGTGCCTATCACATAGAATGTACTCAATAAACAATGGTTGTTTTGTTTCATAAAATTTCTTGTATCTTTGTATAAGACATTTCTTTAGCTTTAAAATTCTGCAGTATGGTCAGTTTAGGATGTATTTAGTATGACCTACCAGACACATATATTTTAATTTCTGTAAAGCTTAAGTTAATTTTATTGTTATATAGTCAAAAGAGTAAAATTGCTACTAATATTATTATTAGTTTTAACTTCCAGCTGCTAATTAATCAAAGTCATTGCTTTTCCAACCAAACTATGAGAAAAAGCAGAAAAACTAATTATTTTGTTTATAATACAAGAATTTATATATAAAATCTTTACATAAGTATGTGTTCAAGATAATTTATTCCCTACTTGATCTAAAGTATAATTCAAGATTACTGTAATAGATTCAAATACAAAATTATATGGAGAAACTAATAAAAACCTTTCACAAAGACTTGAAATAGAAATTTCACTCTGGACAAGACAGAATAAACTGGACCAAATTTACACTACTGCCTGAAACAACTAAAAAAAATGACAAAATATATGAAACAGTTTTCAAGACACTAGACATCAGGCAACAAAGAAAATGTAAAACAAAAAAGATTGGCCTATAATTGCATTTCCAGGCCATGTGTTGGGAGGGGGAACCCAGGTAGAGCCAAGCAGGTTCCCTGAGTCCCTGGAACTGAGAGACCAGGGAGGTCTAGGTGACTAGAGTTCCCAGGATAGATTACCATAGAGGAGAAAGCTGTACAGATAGACAACTCTAGAGAGCTGCGCAGGGTCCCTTTCGAGTATCTGGCAGAGAACCAGCAGCACATGGGTGTGAAGAAGCTTCCCTCATCTGGGAATAGTGCCTATTCTCACTAGCCAGACTGAAAAATCCCATAATTCATAGGAAAAATGGTAGAGCATTTATAAGGGCCTTGCCTCAATAGTGGGAAATAACCAGTCCTAGACTAAATGCTGCTCTGGTCCCATCTAACAAATACTAAAAGCAAGACCAAAAAGGATCAAATAATTCCAAAGTAACATCATATTTTGAGACAAAGCTCAAAAATATTTACAGGGATATGAAAATCCAGCAACAAACAAGATAAAATTCACAATGTCTGATGTCCAATCTAAAATTACCAGGCATGCAAAAAAGCAGGAAAATGCAACCCACATTGAGGGGAAAAAAAAATCTATCCATTGAAACAGATGCATATCAGACACAGATGTTAAAAACAGCAGACAAAGAGCATTACTCTAACTGTATTTCATGTGTTGAAAAGAAACATAAAAAAGTTCTCCAACAAAAACACAAAAGTTATCCAAATTTGAATTTTTAAAGAAGAAAACTACAAGACTGAGATGAAAAAATACTGATTTTAATAATGGCAAGTTAGACATTGCAGAAGAAAAGATTAGTTAACTTGAAGATGAAACTATAGAAACTATCCAATAGAAACTATCCAAAAGTTTCATAGAGAGATAAAAGAATTTTAAAAAATGAAGCTGTCAGAGAACTTTAAGTGACATAATATATGTGTAATTGGAGTCCCAGAGAAGGGAGAGGAACATAAAAAGTATTTGAAGAAATAAAGGCTAAAATGTTTTCAAATTTGATGAAAACTATAAATTCACAGATACAAGAAGATCACAAACATCAAACACAAGAAACATAATGAAAAGTCACATCTTAATAAAATTGCTTAAAACCAGTGATAAAGAGAAAATCTTAAAAGCAAACACATGTAGAGATGTAAAGATAAGAATGACAGCAGATTTCTCATCAGAAGCAATGTTGAGAATGCAATAGGGCATCAACTTTAAAGTACTGAAAGAAAAACAACCTGTCAGCCTAATATTCTATACCCAAGGAAAATATCTTTCAAGAACAAGGAAGACTTTTCTAGACATACAAAAGCTGAAAGAATTCATCACCAGCAGACCTGTATTATAACACTCTAAATATTAAAGTCCTTCAGGCAGAAGGAATGTTACTAGATAGAAATATTAATCCACACAAAAGACTGAAAAGCCTCAAAAATGTTAACTAGTTGGGTAAATATATAAGATTTCTTACTTATTCTTAGCACCTAAAGCACTTTAAAAGATTACAGTGCCAATAAAATATAAATAACAATAAATAAAAACATAATATTAAATAATAACAATGAATTGTTGAGTTTATAACATATATACAAGTAAAATGTATGAAAACAAAAGTACAAAAAATGGGAGAGGAGAAATAGAAGTATATGATTATAAAGTTCTTATACTACATGTGACATCACTGAAAGTAGACTGCTATGTTAAAGATGTGTATAACAAACACTAAAGCCACCACTAAAATAACAAAGAGTTAAAGCTAATAAGCCAATAATTGAAATAAAATGGAGTCATTAAAAAAAAATCTCAATCTCAAACAAGGTGGAAAAATAGGAAACAAGGAACAAAGAATTAGATAAGACAAACAGAAAACAAACACAAGCAAGATGACAGATTTAAACCTAACTATATCAATAGTACCATTAAAGCGAATGGTCTAAATAGCCTAATTAAAAGGCAGAGATTGTTAGATTACATTAAAAAAGCAATACTCGAAAGTTGGTGTGGCTACATTAGTATCAGACAGGATAGATTTCAGAGCAAAGACCACCACCAGGAATAAAAAACATCTCATTTTATAATTATAGAGGTCATTCATCAGAAGGAAATAATAATTAATTATGTAAATATAATTGTCATTAACAGCTCACTAGAGCAGTAACTGTGAAGGAGGGAAGGGAAGACCCCTAGGTGTGTTCAGAACGTTCAGAGATGGGAAGAAGCAGGGGTAAACAGTAGAGTATACTGTGTAAAAGTTTCCCAACCCCAAGACTTTATTGGTGTAGGAGAGAGAAGAAATGGACCACTGAGGAGCCCTAATTTAAGAAAATATAAAAACTTAGACACGGGCTTCCCTGGTGGCGCAGTGGTTGAGAGTCTGCCTGTCAATGCAGGGGACATGGGTTCGTGCCCCGGTCTGGGAAGATCCCACATGCCGCGAAGAGGCTAGGCCCATGAGCCATGGCCACTAAGCCTGCGCATCTGGAGCCTGTACTCCGCAACGGGAGAGGCCACAACAGTAAGAGGCCCACGCAACGCAAAAAAAAAGCTTAGACACAAAGCCAGAATATAAACCCAACTCTGCAAATTGGCTATTTCACCCTATTATGCCCATAAATTTATGGCACACACAAGCACACACACATAAATATACACTATGTTCAGTAATATGATTTGGGTTTTTTTAAAAATCACCTGTCAGTCTCTGTGGTTCAGGCTCTTTGGTTCTAGAACATGTATAATATTTGGGTTTTTAAATAAAAATCCTGCTTTGTCTTTTTTTTTTTTTAATGTAAACTAATTTTTAAAATGTCAAACTAAACCTAAATGTTTTTCACCAAAAACACAGTTCAGCAGAGAAAAAACTGCTCATTAACACGTCACAAATGACTAGAAATGTATTGGTGCCACCCTGTGGTCAACCTCACACCTTATAAATTTTTATACAAATGAAGAGGCTACATTTATTGGTTTTAGCTGTCTTCATTTTTTTAAAAAATCACAGGTTTTAACTTACAAATATTCCTCTGAATCCCTTAGTGTATCTGGGTGTCTCTGAAAACAAGTTTGATGTCTTTTGTATTGAGGACCCCCAATACCTGCCCACAGCACGTGCTCCATCAGTGATCACCCTAGTGAGCTGAACGTGTGTATAATTCATTAACATTTAAAACCAGGAGAATTTATTTTAAAGAAATAATTTTAAAAAGACACCAAGATTTAGCTACAAGTATATCCACTGTAGCTTATTTAAAATAGTAAAGACCCACATGCTGCGGAGCGGCTGGGCCCGTGAGCCATGGCCGCTGAGCCTGTGCGTCCGGACCCTGTGCTCCGCAACGGGAGAGGCCACAGCAGTGAGAGGCCCACATACCGCAAAAAAAAAAAAAAAAAAAAAAAAGGAGTAAATAAAAATTGGAAACAACATATATGTCCACTTATAAGTTGGTTAAATCATTTGAATCATATATCAGTAAAATATGCAGCCATTAAAAATGATGTTTTAAAAAACATTTGATATTATTCCTGGTCAAAGTACATTATTTAAAAAATCAGATTCTTAGCATTTATAGTATAATCTCATTCTTGTTTGAGATATATAAGTTAATATTTTCATGTTAATAGTCCACAGTGTTGTGGTTACCACAAGGAGACTTGACGGACATCCTCTTCCAGCTCCCACCAACTGAAGTTGGTTCACATGCAGAGACTGATGATGTGCCACACACACACACACACACACACACACACACACACACACAAAGAGTCTAAGAAAAGGTTTATTACTCACATAGAGAGGCTTTCTGGGGACAGTAAAGTCTCCTAAGCGGATCTAAAACTGGCTTGAGAGCGCAAGGAAAGGAGACTGGATTGTACTTTATTGCGATTCAGGGGGAGGGCTGGGGTGAGGTTCCCACGTGTGAGCTTTGTGTGTTTCAACTTGTCACTGGAACCAAAGGAGGGAGCAATGGTTCTTTCTCATCAGCTTACTCAAATGTAGGGTAGTACAGGAAGGGGGAATGGGGGTGCTCAACAGCTGTCAGCATCCACACATCAAAAATGGAGTCAGGCTTTTTACTACACATATATAATGATGGGTTTTAAATGAAATATATGTGTATATATCCATACATAGATGATAGGAAGAATACATACCAAAACGTTGACTGTAGCTATATGAAGTGGGATTATTATTGCATTTTACTTTCCTCTTTTGATCAACCATATTTTCAAAAATGAACCTGCATTACTTTTACAAAGAAACACACAAAATGTGTTGTCTGAAACAAAATATTAGATAAAAACCTAGAAATTTAAAAACAAGGTATTATCCTACCAAACACATTAAAAATCTTAAGAAAATGAAGATGCCCAGTGCTGGTAAAGATATGTTTAAGCAAACATAGTTATACTTCTGGTAGGAGTGAGTAAAAATTGGTACAAGACTTCTACAAAGTCAATTGGGAATACATTATAAGAACCTAGGAAATGTAAAATATTCATAACCTTTAACACACTAATTTGATTTCTTGAAGATAACCCAAGGAAATAATTCTATATACAGAAAAACAAATTCATTCATTTGTTCAAGCAAGTGTCTTGATAGCCTACCATGTATCAGGCCTTGAGGAAATGGACTGACCAACAGCCAGCCCCAGTCCCTCTACAACGCTTGGTGTGGAAGGATGAGAGAGATACAGTGTTGAGTGACAGCAGTTACATGCATGGGTCTAACACTCAGGAGACCTGGAGTCCTGGACCCCTCTGTCTCTTAGAGTTTCCACACATGGTGGTGCAAACTTAGGGTTTCCACACATGGTGGTGTTGGTTCACAGCCAACACTTGGGGCAGCCCTATGTAACTTCAAGTGAGGATTAAATGGGCTGCCACATGGTGTTCAATACAGAAAACCATTCCAAACATTTTAAAACTAGTTAATTCCCAACAATTAGCAGAATTTAACATAAACAAAAAATAAATAATGCAACTTTTCCTTTAAGAAAATAGCTATGCAGCCTTGTCTTACTTTAGACATGCCAGTAAAAGTATAGATTTACACAAGTAACACAGTACAAGTGACAAATGCGTTTCCTTTAAAAATAGCTGTTCCTGTCCATATTATTTTCTTGTATAAATAAATTTCTTACTATAAAAGTAATTCTTGGTCATCCAAGAAAATTTGGAAAATAAAAAAGAAGAGAAGAAGAAATTACTCATTAAGCCACTATCAACAACAGCAGCTAGTATAAATTCCTTCCTGATCCTGCCCTATGCACAGGAATTTAATGTCTATTTTTTCAACATATTTTAAGTCAGACTATTGGTATACTTTTATGATTATGGTTTACTATTTTCCTGAAGTTAAATCATATGTCTCTCCTATGTTTTATAATTGTTATAAACATAATAACTAATGATGGTATTATTTAATAGAGCAAAGTGTTTGCTTAAGCATTTCATTATTATTAGATATTTTAAGATGTTTGCAGGTTTTGTGCCTTATTATTATTTTTTAAAAATGTAATTTCGGTGCTGTGTCCAAAAACCTGGAACCACTTCTCTCTGACCTTGTACATCCCCTCTACTACCAAATCTTGCCAGTTCTCCATCCTAAGATATTCTTCAATCAATACACTTCTCTTGGTTCCTTCGCTTGCTGAGGCCATTGGCTCTCAACTGGCCTCCAGCAATAGCCTATTGTTCCTGTCTGTTGCCCAGCTCCTTCTCTCCATCCCACCACTAAGAACTTCTCAGCTCTCGCATCACTCCAGCACATGCCTTCAGGCCCTGGGATGTGCAGTGTCGTTTCTTCTACTTGGAACCTTCGTTTTTCCCCAGAACAAACTGTCTTCACCCTGAAGGTCTCAACTTAAATGTCACTTCCCTTGGAGGACCTTCCTCATCCCCACAGAACAGGTTAGGGTCTGCTATAAATTTCCTAGGCTCCTTAAACATTCCCTGCCATAATGTTCATCATATGTAGTAAAAACTAACATGTTTGTTGGGACCTTACAGACACTGAACTAAGGCTTTCACCTGCATTCTCTTATTTAATCCTCATAATAACCTATGTGGATATGAAGATTAAGAGGCAGAGGCCTGGCAGTTACCAAAATCACACAATTAGTAGGAGATAATGAAAAATACTGGCAGCCTCCTGAGTTTACATACTATACAATTTGATCAAAACATTAGCAAAACCAAGATTACAAAGAACAGTACTAATTGAGTGGGAGGAAGAAAAGAGAGGAAAAGAGAGTCAGTAAGAGCCAGGCCCTAAAGAAAGAAACTGATAGGAAAAGGCAGGGAAGGAAGTGACTGCTGGAGGAATAGCAGGGCCCAAATGTTCATGGATCTGAGGGTCAACGTGCGTGATCTGGCTCTAGAAGCAGCCTCCGGTGGGGGAGTGTAGACTTAAAACTAGAGAACTCAACTTCATAAGAGCAAAGTTAAGACCCCACTGGGTTGGGCCTGAATGGGTAAACAGGGCAATCCTAGAGGCCAGAAATATGGATCTTCCTTTCTACCTAAATAACACAATGACCATCATTCTCTCTCCATATGTAAGGAAAGAGGGCCCACTAGCCTTGAGAAACCCAATTTGACTTGAGAATATTTTATAACAAAGAACCTCAAGCCCCTAAAGAATTTAATGGAGGCACATCAAGAGTTGGGAATTTGACTGGGAAAGGATTACTCCACCTAATTTTAGGGGAAATTACTATAAAAATATTAACATAGGAGGAGGAGCTTCAAGATGGTGGAGGAGTAAGACGTGGAGATCACCTTCCTCCCCACAAATACATCAGAAATACATCTACACGTGGAACAACTCCTACAGAACACTACTGAACACTGGCAGAAGATCTCAGACCTCCCCAAAGGCAAGAAACTGCCCATGTACCTGCGTAGGGCAAAAGAAAGAAGAAAAAACAGAGACAAAAGAATAAGGACGGGACCTGCACCAGTGGGAGGGAGCTGTGAAGGAGGAAAGATTTCCACACACTAGGAAGGCCCTTCGCAGGTGGAGACTGTGGGTGGCGGAGGGGGTGAAGCTTCGGAGCCACGGAGGAAAGCGCAGCACCAGGGGCATAGAGGGCAAAGCAGAGAGATTCCCGCACAGAGGATCGGTGATGACCAGCACTCACCAGCCAGAGAGGCTTGTCTGCTCACCCACTGGGATGAGTGGCGGCTGGGAGCTGAGGCTCCAGCTTTGTAGATTGGATCCCAGGGAGAGGACTGGGGTTGGCTGCGTGAACACAGCCTGAACGGAGCTAGTGTGCCACAGCTAGCCTGGAGGGAGTCCGGGAAAAAGTCTGGAGCTGTGGAAAAGGCAAGAGACTTTTTCTTGCCTCTTTGTTCCCTGGTGCGTGAGGAGAGGGGATTAAGAGTGCCTTTTAAAGGAGCACCAGAGATGGGAGCAAGCCGCAGCTATCAGTGCGGTCCCCAGAGATGGGCATGAGACGCTAAGGCTGCTGCTGCCGCAACCAAGAAGCCTGTGTGCAAGCACAGGTCACTATCCACACCTCCCTTCCCGGGAGCCTGTGCAGGCTGCCACTACCAGGGTCCCGTGATCCAGGGACAACTTCCCTGGGAGAACACATGGCATGCATTATGTTGTTGCAATGTCACACTGGCCTCTGCTGCCACAGGCTCTCCCATGATTCCATACCCCTCCCTCCCCCTGGCCTGAGTGAGACAGAGCCCCCGAATCAGCTTCTCCTGTCCTGTCTGAGTGAAGAACAGATGCCCTCGTGCGACCTACACGCACAGGCAGGGCCAAATCCAAAGGTGAACCCCAGGGGCTATCTGAAAAAAGAAGAGAAAGGGAAATCTCTCCCAGCAGCCTCAGGAGCAGCGAATTAAATCTCCACAATCAACTTGATGTACCCTGTATCTGTGGAATACCTGAATAGACAACGAATCATCCCAAATTGAGGAGGTGGACTTTTGGAGCAATGTTATATATATTTTCCCCCCTTTTTCACTTTTTGTGATTGTGTATGTGTATGCTTCTGCGTGATTGTCTGTATAGCTTTGCTGTTACCATTTGTCCTAGGGTTCTGTTGGTCCATTTTTTGTTTTTGTTTTTAGTATAGTTTTTAGTGCTTGTTATCATTGGTGGATTTTTTTTTTATGGTTTGGTTGCTCTATTCTTTCTATTTCTTTCTGTCTTTTTTTATTACTTTAAAATTTCTTTTTAATAATTTTTTATTTTAACAACTTCATTTTATTTTATCTTCTTCTTTCTTTCTTTCTTTTTTTCTCCCTTTTAATCTGAGCTGTGTGGGTGACAAGTTCTTGGTGCTCCAACCAGGCATCAGGGCTGTGCCTCTGAGGTGGAAGAGCCAAGTTCAGGACACTGGTCCACAAGAGACCTCCCAGCTCCACGTAATATCAAATGGCAAAAACCTCCAAGAGATCTCCATCTCAACACAAACACCCAGCTCCACTCAATGACCAGCAAGCTACAGTGCTGGACACCCTTTGCCAAACAACTAGCAAGACAGGAACAAATCTCACCCATTAGAGAGAGACCACCTAAAATCATAATAAGGCCACAGACACCCCAAAGCACACCACCAGACATGGACCTGCCCATCAGAAAGACAAGATCCAGCCTCATCCACCAGAGCACAGGCACTAGTCCCCTCCACCAGAAAGCCTGAAAAAGCCACTGAACCAACCTTAGCCACTGGGGACAGACACCAAAAACAACGGGAACTACGAACCTGCAGCGTGCTAAAAGGAGACCCCAAACACAGTAAGTTAAGCAAAATGAGGAGACAGAGAAACACACAGCAGATGAAGGAGCAAGGTAAAAACCCACCAGACCTAACAAATGAAGAGGAAATAAGCAGTCTATCTGAAAAAGAATTCAGAATAATGATAGTAAAGATGATCCAAAATCTTGGAAATAGAATGGAGAAAATACAAGAAACGTTTAACAAGGACCTAGAATAACTAAAGAGTAAACAAACAGTGATGAACAACACAATAAATGAAATGAAAAATTCTCTAGAAAGTATCAATAGCAGAATAATTGAGGCAGAAGAATGGATAAGTGACCTGGAAGAAAAAATAGAGGAAATAACTACTGCAGAGCAGAATAAAAAAAAAAAAAAAAAAAGAATGAAAAGAATTGAGGACAGTCTCAGAGACGTCTGGGACAACATTAAATGCACCAACATTTGAGGTATAGGGGTCCCAGAAAAAGAAGAGAAAAAGAAAGGGACTGAGAAAATATTTTAAGAGATTATAGTTGAAAACTTCCCTAATATGGGAAAGGAAGTCGTTAATCAAGTCCAGGAAGCACAGAGAGTCCCATATAGGATAAATCCAAGGAGAAACACGCCAAGACACATATTATTCAAAATATCAAAAATTAAATACAAGAACAAATATTAAAAGCAGCAAGGTTAAAAAAAAAAATAACACACAAGGGAATCCCCATAAGGTTAACAGCTGATCTTTCAGCAGAGACTCTGCAAGCCAGAAGGGAGTGGCAGGACATATTCAAAGTGATGAAGGGGAAAACCCTACAACCAATTACTCTACGCAGCAAGGATCTCATTCAGATTTGACAGGGAAATTAAAACCTTAACAGACAAGCAAAAGCTAAGAGAATTCGGCACCACCAAAACAGCTTTACAACAAATGCTAAAGGAACTTCTCTAGGCAGGAAACACAAGAGAAGGGAAAGACCTACAATAACAAACCCAAAACAATTAAGAAAATGGGAATAGGAACATACATATCGATAATTACCTTAAATGTAAATGGATTAAATGCTCCAACCAAAACACATAGATTGGCTGAATGGATACAAAAAGAAGACCTGTATATAGGCTGTCTACAAGAGACCCACTTCAGACCTAGGGACTCATACAGACTGAAAGTGAGGGGATGGAAAAAGATATTCCATGCAAATGGAAATCAAAAGAAAGCTGGAGTAACAATTCTCATACCAGACAAAATAGACTTTAAAACAAAGACTATTACAAGAGAAAAAGAAGGACACTGCATAATGATCAAGGGATCAATCCAAGAAGAAGATATAACAATTGTAAATATTTATGCACCCAACATAGGAGCACCTCAGTACATAAGGCAAATAGTAACAGCCATAAAAGGGGACATTGACAGTAACACATTCATAGAAGGGGACTTTAACACCCCACTTTCACCAATGGACAGATCATCCAAAATGAAAATAAACAAGGATACATAAGCTTTAAATGATACATTAAACAAGATGGACTTAATTGATATTTATAGGACATTCAATCCAAAAACAACAGAATACACTTCCTTCTCGAGAGCTCATAGAACATTCTCCACAACAGATCATATCTGGGATCACAAATCAAGCCTTAGTAAATTTAAGAAAATGGAAATTGTATCAAGTGTCTTTTCTGACCACAACACTATGAGAATAGCTATCAATTACAGGAAAAAGTATGTAAAAAATACAAACACATGGAGGGTAAACAATACACTACTTACTAACCAAGATATCAGTGAAGAAGTCAAAGAGCAAATCAAACAATACCTAGAAACAAATCACAAGGAAAACACGATGACCCAAAACCTATGGGATGCAGCAAAAGCAGTTCTAAGAGGGAAGTTTATAGCAATACAATCCTACCTTACGAAAGAAGAAATATCTCAAATAAACAACCTAACTTACACTTAAAGCAATTAGAGAAAGGAGAACAAAAAACCTCCAAAGTTAGCAGAAGGAAAGAAATCATAAATATCAGATCAGAAATAAATGAAAAAGAAATGAAGGAAACAATAGCAAAGATCAATAAAGTCAAAAGTTTGTTCTTTGAGAAGATAAACAAAATTGATAAACCATTAGCCAGACTCATCAAGAAAAAAAAGGGACAAGAGTCAAATCAACATAATTAGAAATGCAAAAGGAGAAGTAAAAAATGAAACTGCAGAAATACAAAGGATCATGAGAGATTACTACAAACAACTCTATGCCAATAAAATGGACAACCTGGAAGAAATGGACAAATTCTTAGAAAAGCACAACCTTCCAAGACTGAACCAGGAAGAAATAGAAAATACGAACAGACCAATCACAAGTAATGAAATTGAAACTGTGATTAAAAATTTCCAGCAAACAAAAGCCGAGGACCAGATGGCTTCACAGGTGACTTCTATCAAACATTTAGAGAAGAGCTAACACCTATCCTTCTCAAACTCTTCCAAAATATAGCAGAGGGAGGAACACTTCCAAATTCATTTTATGAGGCCACCATCACCCTGATACCAAACCCAGACAAAGATGTCACAAAGAAAGAAAACTAGAGGCCAATATCACTAATGAACATAGATGAAAAAGTCCTCAACAAAATACTAGGAAACAGAATCCAACAGCACACTAAGAGGATCATACACCATGATGAAGTGGGGTTTATCCCAGGAATGCAGGGATTCTTCAATATATGCAAATCAATCAATGTGATACACCATATTAATAAATTGAAGAATACAAACCATACAATCATCTCAATAGATGCAGAGAAAACTTTCAACAAAATTCAACACCCATTTATGATAAAATCCCTCCAGAAAGTAGGCTAGAGCGAACTTACCTCAACATAATAAAGGCCATATATGACAAATCCAGAGCAAACATCATCCTCAATGGTGAAAAACTGAAACCATTTCCACTAAGATCAGGAACCAGACAAGGTTGCCCACTCTCACTACTATTATTCAACATAGTTTTGGAAGTTTTAGCCACAGCAATCAGAGAAGAAAAAGAAATAAAAGGAATCCAAATTGGAAAAGAAGAAGTAAACCTGTCACTGTTTGCAGATGACATGATACTATACATACAGAATCCTAAAGATGCCACCAGAAAACTACTAGAGCTAATCAATGAATTTGGTAAAGTAGCAGGATACAAAATTAACACACAGAAATCACTTACATTCCTATGCACTAATGATGAGAAATCTGAAAGTGCAATTAAACAAACACTCCCATTTACCACTACAACAAAAAGAATAAAATATCTAGGAATAAACCTACCTAAGGAGACAAAAGACCTGTATGCAGAAAATTCTAAGACACTGATGAAAGAAATTAAAGATGATACAAACAATGGAGAGATATACCAAGTTCTTGGATTGGAAGAATCAACTTTGTGAAAATGATTATACTACACAAAGCAATCTACAGATTCAATGCAATCCCTATCAAACTACCAGTGGCATTTTTTACAGAACTATAACAAAAAAATTCACAATTTGTATGGAAACACAAAAGACCCCAAATAGCCAAAGGAATCTTGAGAAAGAAAAACGGAACTGGAAGAATCAGGCTTCTGCACTTCAGACTATACTACAAAGCTACAGTAATCAAGACAGTATGGTACTGGCATAAAAGCAGAAGTATAGATCAATGGAGCAGGATAGAAAGCCCAGAGATAAACCCATGCACATATGGTCACCTTATGTTTCATAAAGGAGGTAAGAATATACAGTGGAGAAAAGACAGCCTCTTCAGTAAGTGGTGCTGGGTAAACTGGACAGCTACATGTAAAAGAATGAAATTGGAACATCATACAAAAAATAAACTCAAAATGGATTAAAGAACTAAATGGAAGGCCAGACACTATCAAACTCTTAGGGAAAAACATAGGCAGAACACTCTATGATATAAATCACAGAAGTATCCTTTTTGGCCCACCTCCTAGATAAATGGAAATAAAAACAAAAATAAACAAATGGGACCTAATGAAACTTAAAAGCTTTTGCACAGCAAAGGAAACCATAAATACGATGAAAAGACGGCCCTCAGAATGGGAGAAAATATTTGCAAATGAAGCAACTGACAAAGGATTAATCTCCAAAATTTACAAGGAGCCCATGCAGCTCAATATCAGAAAAACAAACAACCAAATCCAACAACGGGCAGAAGACATAAATAGACATTTCTCCAAAGAAGATATACAGATTGCCAACAAACACACGAAAGAATACTCAACATCATTAATCATTAGAGAAATGCAAATCAAAACTACAATGAGATATCATCTCACACCAGTCAGAATGGCCATCATCAAAAATTCTACAAACCATAAATTCTGGAGAGGGTGTGGAGAAAAGGGAACCTTCTTTCACTTTTGGTGGGAAAGTAAATTGATACAGCCACTATGGAGAACAGTATGGAGGTTTCTTAAAAATCTAAAAATAGAATTACCATATGACCCAGCAATCCCACTACTGCGCATATACCCTGAGAAAACCATAATTCAAAAAGAGTCATGTAGGGGCTTCCCTGGTTGTGCAGTGGTTGAGAATCTGCCTGCCGATGCAGGGGACACGGGTTAATGCCCCAGTCCAGGAAGATCCCACATGCCACGGAGCGGCTGGGCCCATGAGCCATGTCCACTAAGCCTGCATGCCCAGAGCCTGTGCTCCGCAACGGGAGAGGCCACAACAGTGAGAGGCCCACATACCGCAAAAAGAAAAAAGAGTCATGTACTACAATGTTCATTGCAGCTCTATTTACAATAGCCAGGACATGGAAGCAACCTAAGTATCCATCAACAGATGAATGGATAAAGAAGATGTGGCACATATATACAATGGAATATTAGCCATAAAAAGAAACGAAATTGAGTTATTTGTAGTGAGGTGGATGGACCTAGAGTCTGTCATACAGAGTGAGGTAAATCAGAAAAAGAAAAACAAATACCGTATGCTAACACATATATATGGAATCTAAAAAACAAACCAAAAAAATGGTCATGAAGAACCTAGGCGCAAGACGGGAATAAAGACACAGACCTACTAGAGAATGGACTTGAGGATATGGGGAGGGGGAAGGGTAAGCTGGCACAAAGTGAGAGAGTGGCATGCACATATATACCCTACCAAATGTAAAATAGATAGCTAGTGGGAAGCAGCTGCATAGCACAGGGAGATCAGCTCTGTGCTTTGTGACCACCTAGTGGGGTGGGATAGGGAGGGTGGCAGGAGGGAGATGCAAGAGGGAAGAGATATGGGGATATATGTATATGTATAATTGATTCACTTTGTTATAAAGCAGAAACTAACACACCATTGTAAAGCAATTATACTCCAATAAAGATGTTAAAAAAATAATAATAATTATGTGACATGATAGAGGTGGTAACCCTTGCTACAATGACAATCATATTATCATGTATAAATGTGTTAAATCAGTATGTTTTGCACCTTAAATTTACACAATGTTGTATGTCAAATACATTTCAATTTTAAAAAACCTGTATGGGTTTTTTGCTCTTAAAGGTATTGAATCTGTATTTTAAATTCAGTCTGCAAAATAAGGTCCAGGCACTTTTACCAGTGGTGGGAAAAACAAAATTAACTTAAGCAAAATAGTCCCCAAAGATGCAGAAGGGTCCTCAGTAAAGACTTTTCTAATTACCCTAAGATTCTAAAGAATTGCAAGGTATTGAATAGAAAACCTGGGGATATTGAATATAAAGGTGCAGAAGTTATTATAGCAACCACACATCTCAGTTTATAAACCAGCTTCACACGGTCATCTCTGAATAATTTGGTTAACAATAACAACAAAATATCTACCATTTTTTTTTTTTTTTTTCGGTACGCGGGTCTCTCACTGTTGTGGCCTCTCCCGTTGCGGAGCACAGGCTCCGGATGCGTAGGCTCAGCGGCCATGGCTCACGCGCCCAGCCGCTCCGCGGTATGTGGGATCTTCCCGGATCAGGGCACGAACCCGTGTCCCCTGCATCGGCAGGCGGACTCTCAACCACTGCGCCACCAGGGAAGCCCATGTCTACCATTTTTAATGGAACATTATCATTGTATAAAATTGGATTTGAAATTCACTGTGTGCCTTTTGCTACACTAGGTATTAACTTCAAATAGGAAAGAAATTTATTTACTTTGGATTGCTTTTAATGTTTTAAAGTTAACAAATTGGCAGCTGAAAACATATTTTGAAAAGGCCAAAGAAAATTAACTGTGTGTTAGTAAGTAAAACAAAGATGATTTGCTTCAGCTGATAAATGTGCTCTCCCCTTAAACTCACAGCATGAATGTGGGGTCCCAGCACCAAAGCACTGTTCACACACCTCCCTGTCAGAACCAAGTCGGCACCAAGATCCAGGGCCCTGCTTATTGGTCTTGCTCTTTGGGAAGTAGGACATCATTGTTTTTAATCCAGGTCAGATGAAAGCTTTTGACTAAAAGAAGCAAAATGGCCAACGTTATCATTTCATCCAATGACACAATATGTTTCAAGCAATTCCAGTCATAAAATGATGTGGGTAAAAACAGGACCTTGCTGTTTATCCATCCTATATGTAATAGTTTGCCTCTGCTAACCCCAAACTCCCAGTCCTTCCCTCCCCTTTGGCAACCACAAGTCTGTTCCTTGAGAAAGTCCTTTTGATACTCCTAAGAGTTCTTGCTGCTACCTGGGCACCCTGAGAGAAAGGCTTTTTAAATGATCATCACTTTGAAGCCATATGTATCCAGCTACACTCTGAAGGGAGGAAGGATTGACAAGAGAGGGAGGGAGAGAAATAAAGAACATAAGAGAAGGCCTTGGGTAACCAAGGTACACATTCATGCTTTTAATAGTGTCTGGAAATTTCTTCTCACTCTTTATATCTGTGATAGCTGATCCTTGCAGAGTCTCCTTCTATAAATATTTTGCAAAAAAATGTTTAAAATCTTTATTCATAGAAATCTTACTTTTTATTATACATGCTAAAACAATAAAAACATGTAATATGTAAGTAGAATCCTATACATTTCATTATTGAAATAAAGAAATTAATATGTATTGAGAAAGGTATTCTGTTTCAGGGACTTTTCATTCAATGTTTCATCTAGGCAGGTATTATAACCCCTCACTTGATAGATGAGAAACATGAACCAAAGAGAGGCTGAGGAAGCCAGAACCTTGCAGGCTCTGGACCTTGGGCAATCCCTGGCTTCTCCAAGTTGCCTCCTCTTTAAAGTAGGACACTGATAGTATCTGTCTCATAGGATTGGTATAAATAGACAGATAATCTCTTCTTGTTCTTACAAAGTGATTTACCAAATTTGAAAGGTTCTATAGGCAATTTATCTCCAGTAAAGAATCATGCTTCCTACAAAGTTAAGAATAAAAGTTACCAATACGTGTCCCTGAAAGATGTGAGTTTTGTTTTGGTATTTCCCCCCATAATCATGAGGTTCTGTGCTCAGGGACCCCTGACACAGGCATGTCTTCCCAGGCTGAGCACTGGAGAGAACATGGTTATAGGGGGATCTCTATAGCCCCCCCCCAACCGGTCTCAGGCTAGAGCTATGGAAACTATGACAAAGGACATAGAAATTGTGTGAACCCCCAGAGCACCAGCTGAAGCTGCTTAGCTATGGTCATTCATATGCAGTCGCGTTGCAGAGGCTCCAAAGCTGCCAAGGACACTTCCTGTTACTCTCAAGCCTGTGCGTGGCTCAGAGCGGCACCAAAGCCAAAAGGAACTCCATCACCAGAAGCTAAAGCTGAGACTGCTCCACGCTAAGTGGAATCTGGTGTTACACACGATGACATATATGTAATATAAAACATATATATATATAAAATACAGAACATATAAGAACATGTTATATATTATGAGAAGTATATTTTGTATTGTGTCAGTTACCATTACAACAGGGAATAGGTTTAGGCTATGAAAGGTCAAATGTTGTTATTCCTAAGGGGGGGACCTGCTTCTCAAGGTATTACTGTTTCCATATTTGTTCTCTATAAACACATTAAATAAGTTTAAATCTCCCGAGGAGTATCTTCCTTTCCATAAGAGAGAAACATGCCTACAGTTTAATTCTCTTGGATAAGATTTAGCATGCTCGTCATCACATTGGGATTATTAAAACAGAAGTCTGGGCTTCCCTGGTGGCGCAGTGGTTGAGAGTCCACCTGCCGATGCAGGGGACACGGGTTCGTGCCCCGGTCCAGGAAGATCCCACATGCCACGGAGCGGCTGGGCCCGTGAGCCATGGCCGCTGGGCCTGCGCGTCCGGAGCCTGTGCTCTGCAATGGGAGAGGCCACAACAATGAGAGGCCCACGTACCGCAAAATAAAAAAAAATAAAAAAATAAAAAACCAGAAGTCTGTCACATGTTAATGTTGCATCAGATTTAAAATATATCAATAGATAGTTATGGCAGGAAATTCACTCATAGCAGTTACTTTTCAAGTAGTGTAAAAATAAGAACCTGTTTTAGAAGAAGGACACAGATGAACTAACAATACACTATCTACACAGAAATAGGATGGCTCCCAAGGTTCTCTCCACAGCAATTTTCACAAATTGTAAATCTAACCCTGCAGATAGTACATTTAGCAGGCCTGGCTCTAAGAAGATAAGCTAATTATCAGATCTGTTCTGTTTACACTCCAAAAAATGAGTCAATTGGTTTTCTGTGGGTTCCTGACAGCTATTACCAATATTACAAATATCCAAAGACCCACAAAAAATATTTGCATTTCACAAGTGCGATTTTACATCTTTTGCATTTTACCAGGAACCAAGCTCAGATGGTACTAAGGAAAGAGTGCCATGCAAAACATGATGCTTGCCTGAAACATCCAGCTTTTCACACTGAAGTGTTAATAAAAGAATTTATTAATTTAATTTCCCTTCGATTGTGACA
Source organism: Stenella coeruleoalba (assembly GCF_951394435.1). Taxonomy (NCBI): domain Eukaryota; kingdom Metazoa; phylum Chordata; class Mammalia; order Artiodactyla; family Delphinidae; genus Stenella; species Stenella coeruleoalba. Next base: position 116,884,840 of record NC_137149.1, read on the forward strand.
CAGAATGTATCACTTGCAGCAAAATCCATCAGCTGTAATAAAATGATGGTAAGATTAGAGCGGTAGATAATGACTTATACCAAATAACTTTATGTGTTTTTTTTTTGTTTTGTTTTGTTTTTTTTTGCAGTACGCGGGTCTCTCACTGTTGTGGCCTCTCCCGTTGCGAAGCACAGGCTCGGGACACGCAGGCTCAGTGGCCATGGCTCACGGCCTAGCCGCTCCGCGGCATGTGGGATCTTCCTGGACCGGGGCACGAACCCGTGTCCCCTGCATCGGCAGGCGGACTCCCAACCACTGCGCCACCAGGGAAGCCCTAAATTTATGTTTTGTAAGAAGCACAATTTCAATTTAACCTTCATGTCCAAAGAAGGATCCAGAGTCATTTTAAACACTGCCTTCAATGAATCAATAAATCTTTCATACCACACATAAGTGGTTTAAACATAAATAATAGACATAAATGGATAACCAATCTAGGCAGCTTTTTTTTTTTTTTTTAGCGGTACGCAGGCCTCTCACTGCTGTGGCCTCTCCCGTTGTGGAGCACAGGCTCCAGACGCGCAGGCTCAGCGGCCATGGCTCACGGGCCCAGCCGCTCCGCGGCATGTGGGATCCTCCCGGACCGGGGCATGAACCCGTGTCTCCTGCATCGGCAGGCGGACTCTCAACCACTGCGCCACCAGGGAAGCCCTAGGCAGCTTTTATAGGCAGCTTTTATAGGCAGCTTTTATAAAGTAACAGATCAGAAAGAGATTTCTAGAGCTCAGTCCTGAGTTATACCAAAACCCAATAATTAGACCAAATTAAATTATGGTAATTGTTTACCACATGATATAACTTCTTGCTTAAGAGGTATCACATAAATGTCAGTAACCTCTCCCATGATGTCCTCTCCAGTGACAACTGCTATTTCCCAGTGACAACTGCTATTTCCCCTGCATCGGCAGGCGGACTCTCAACCACTGAGCAACCAGGGAAGCCCAGAAATGATTAGTTTTAATCTTTAAAATTCTCTGGATTTTCTAAATAATCCTCTAGAGAGGACTGATCCAATCAACTACCTTTCAGAAGCTCCAATCTTTAACTCCATGTCTGACAGTGATTTGCTAAGACAGACCATGTGGAGCACTAAAGCCTGAGAGGTGAACAAAATTCCAGAATTCTAAAGAAGACAGGACTCTAGTGATCACCTATTACACTAGTTCTTATCTTTCTAAGGTTCATTATCCTTTGTGGAATCTGATAAAAGTTATGGATCCTCTCCTTAGAGGGGAAAAACATTTTTCTGTTTATAATTTAAGGGGAATCTCAGATTCCTTGAAGCCCATCCTTGGAAATCAGATTAAGAAACCTTGACCTCACCCAATCACATCATTTGCAGATGAAGAAGGTAAGGTGAAGAGAGGCTAAGTGCCTTGTCCCAGGCCACAGCTTGTTAGTGACAGAGGCCGGATGAAACCCCGCTCTTCCCACTTATTGTACAACGGCTGCATCTGTGGAGTCAGACTCTCTATGGACTTTCGCGTGTGGGGAGAGGTGGGGTTAATGACAAGAGCCATCAGACAATATCTGCAGAGCTTTGGGTGTTCTGCTAACCCCTCCTATTAACTGTCCAGAGAATGAGGAAGTATATGCAGTTAGAATTCATACCCACTCATCCTCTAACAGAGGACAACATTCTTTCTCTGTTTTCACACTCCTCAACATATTCAGCTACTTCTGAACCGATCCCCAACCTCCTTCCCTCCTCCCTCCACCCACCAACACTTTCTTAAAACTCCCTCCTCCTTGAGCTCTGGTGACTGCGCTTCCAGGTTCTTCCCCTGTCTCTGCAAGGGCTCACCACCTCCGCCCCCCTCCTCTTCCCAGGGGTTCCCTAAAGCTCAGCCCTACCTTCCTTCATATCCATTCTCACCCTCTCACAGAAATCCTTCCCAATAAGGGCTTCAATTGCTACTTCCATCGAATGAAGCTCCTTCCTCCAAACCAGCTTCTGCTTCCACCCTCTCCTCTGAGGAGAGTGTCTTGGGCCTTATTTGTAGGGGAACATTGCTCTCTGCAACGTAGCAACAGCAGTATTAATTCTTGTGGATTAATAGACATTTTATTATTCCAGGATTAGACAATATAAATAACCAATACCTGGGATTCATGAGAAGTTTTGGTAAGTCTGACACCTTGCTTTGTTTTTGCCTTACTTTTTCTGGGTAACTAATTTTTTAAAACGGGATATAGCCCCTCCTGGTGGAAAATAATGATATTAAAAAACCAGACCCTCCTAACTGGGGTATTCTGAAGTGCATCAACAATAAAGCTAATGGGCATAACTACATCCAGACTATTAATTATTCAAAGCTCTTCCTCTTATGATCTTAAATAACAACATACTCCAAGGGATTTATCCTTCTTAAGCAGAGATACATTTTCAGTACTTAGAAAAGCAATATTCAGTAATGCCACCTCTGTACCCAACTGTAAGACTTTCTTTGTTAGCCCAATAAATCACAGCACTGTGATAATGAGGCCAGAGCCCTGGATTTGGTTCAAGTATGGTTGGCACCTTTTATGCGTCCTAAATCCACAAGTTTCACCCTGAGTCCAGCAAGTCATCTTAGTAAGATTTGAACTGAGCCACAGAAGACCCAGGGTGAGAGAGAGCAAACAACCACAATTCTAACCCTCTGACTAGACGTCAACCCAAATATGCTGGTGAGTTAACAGTGGCCATATTTTAAGTATTCTAATGGCAACTGCCTTCTTTCCTCAGAACTACATCAATGTGGCTAATAAAGCTCTTTTAATAAATGTTCATTGAGTTATTTATTTACTTTCAGTGACTATATCAGTCAAACAGTTATATATATATATATATATATATATAAAATTTATTTATTCATTTATTTATGGCTGCGTTGGGTCTTCATTTTTGTGCGTGGGCTTTTCTCCAGTTGTGGCTAGCAGGGGCCAATCTTCGTTGCGGTGCACGGGCTTCTCACTGTGGTGGCCCCTCCCGTTGTGGAGCACGGGATCTAGGAGAGTGGACCTTAGTAGTTGTGGGCCAGAGGCTCAGCAGTTGTGGCGCACAGGCCCAGTGGCTCTGCGGCATGCAGGATCCTCCTGGACCAGGGCTCAAACCCGTGTCCCCTGCACTGGCAGGCGGACTCTCAACCACTGCGCCACCAGAGAAGCCCCTATATATTTTTTATATATAAATCCTCTCATTCTTAAAAGTTGACATGGCACTGAAAACAGGAAATTAAGATGATTTAATGACAAACATTTTTCAGATTACCTTTTCGATGAACGTCCTTTATATATGGAGCCATGGCAGTTTGTACAAAATCAGGAACATAGCCCATGTCCTAAAATATAAAAATAAATGTGCTATGCACTATAAAATGTATGTAATCAACTCAAAGGCAACAGACTAATCAATCTTTTAATTACTTGCAAAGCTACATTAAATATTAGGTAATTGTAATATTTATGTTTACAATCAATCAATGAAAAGGTCTAACATTATGTTCAAAATAAATGGAACTTTCATCAGCACCGAAGTGATGAAATAAGGATAACTTTAAAAAGTAATCACTTCTCTTTTGTGATCTATCAGCAATTTTAATTCCAAAGTTACATTAAAATCTAAAATTTCCAACACTATACATGCCCTGAGCATTCATTATGAAAATCCAACACTAATTCTCAGTAGAAACCAATGAGTTCACATGTAATTGATAGATTATAGAAACAGATGCAAAAGACCAAAAAGGTAGATTAGGGTAAGAGTTACCAGGAGTGATGTAGTTATTAAAAAGTAACTCATTTTCAGTCAAACTATAGTTTAAAGCACAAACTAGATAATTAGTTATGTTACTATGGGTTCATTTTATAAAAATTAATTCTACCAAGTAAAAGCAGGTACTTACATAGACTAAATAACAAAGTTGTAGTAAGACTTTTACATATTCTTTAACAAGCTAAATCATGTGAATGTTTCTCTAGTCTGAATGGAATTTCTACTGGGATAATCCATGCCTCAGGCCAACATCTAGGCCCTACATATTAATATAAGAAAATTTAACCCACTGGAACTAATAGAACTAACAGAAATATTTCAAAGTTAAGACTAAGACATTTATCATGTTATATACGTGACAGCATAAAAAAATTTCCTTGCTAATAAAGCTTTTCATAAACATAATTTTAGTGGGTATATAAGCTTTCATTGCCTTGATCTCTCATCATTTATTTAATCACTTCCTTATTGTTGGGCACTTAGGTCTTTAGTTTTTTGTGTATGTTATATATAAGGCTGTACTATCCATCTTTGAGAGCAAAGCTCTTCCGCAGTTAGCTATATTTCCTTAAGACAATTCTGACAAACTGATGGTAAATAGCCAAATGACTTACATTTTTTTCCCAATAACAAGAAGACCTCACATTTTAAAGTCTTACAATAAGTCACATAAACATTATCTTGTATAATTAGCCATGTGTGGCTACATGGTCGTTAAAATGACCACAGTACTTAACTTACAGACGATTTTTCTTTTGTAGCAGTTAGCAGACACATCTCTGAGAGATAATCAAAAACAAATAATCCAGCTGCTCTCCGTATAGTAGCTGAGGAACTGGAAGTAAAGCACAAAGTGTAATTTACTTTTTAAAATTTAAGTTTAATAATAATTTAATCAAAATTGGAAAAAATGTGTAAGATCTCATTTGCTTTACATTTTCCAAATACAGAAGCTGTAGATATATACTTATGCTTTTGGGGGTTATGCCCTGGGAACCCTTTCTATCACAATGGGTTTTTGGTCATTGTACCTTACATCTAAGCACTGTCATTTTAGGGTGAAAATCCACATACTGAACCCTGCTGATTAAAGGAAAAGTAAATTATTGCAGGATAACAGAAAAGACAAGAAAACAGAAGCATATCTATAGCAGTGGTAGCAGATATTCCTATTCTCAATGTGTTCCAAAAATTATTTCCCTCAAATGGCAAGGATCTCTTGGTAAAAGAAATGATATATTTCTAATCCATCAGGTCTTAAATCTTTGCTATTCCAAGCTTATAATCAATTCAGGCAAAAATCAACACTGCCCCTCACGAAACTTGGTCTGATGCAAATACGAGAGGTCAAAGGGGAAATCTGCTCTGACCAAGCCTCTAGTTTTGCTCCTTCCATGGTTCTAAGATAATTGGCTGTCTTCAAGTTATTTCCTAATTAAAAACCTCAAAGGCAGTTCCCAAAATGCAAAACAAGAGGTATAAAAAGTCTAAAGAAAAATACTATCAAAAGATATTGTTTTCTCCTAAACAGTGGCATGTTTAAAGGGAGGAGCTTTGTCTTAATGTGGGGTCCTGAAATCTCCAGCACTGTACCCGATGGGCACTTAGCAAAAGTTGGTTGAATTAACGGCTGAATGAATAGAGAATATATTTCAAAACAGTTCTTCTTCTTAAAGGTTTCTTCACATCGTATCTCTCATTTTTCATAAGCAATTATGCATAACCAAGGGGTACTTAAACCTCTAATTTCTTATTAACTGCCATAGGATCCCTTTCTTCTGACCTGCTGAAATTCCCAGACCTACCGTAAAGATTCTATGTAAAAGTTTTTCACAGGGAAATATTTTCCACTACGTCAGAGACCTTGGCATAACAAAGCCTTATGTGAATACATAAAATAAGTGCAGTGTAGAAGTATTGCTTAATTACTGAGAAGTCATTTACACATTTTTCCCTATATAATGAAGCTACAGTATGCTATAAGACAGATGGATGGCTTTTACAATCATAAGAGTAAATTCAGACATGATGTGATATACGTACGAAAAACCCTTTAAAATATGAGGAGAAATTATTGAAAGACAAATTGTTCTATAATTAATTCTATGTTATTTCTCCAGGACATTTCAGCTCAGAAAGGTCAACAGAAACTACTTTGAGATGAGAAGCAGAACCATCTGATGAAACGTCCGTCAATCTCCAATTAAACTGTTCTACAGACTGCAAGCAACAGAATCTTTTCATTAGGGATTTCAGAGAATGATGACAAATCTCACTTTGGGATTTCAGGTCAAGATGTTTAGTAAAAGTGCAAAATTCAAACAAGGCATAACAAGTGGTTGTGTCTGCGATCGTGGGAATATTGTGGGAAGGGAGAAAAGCAAGACGAGAACAAATGGGTGGCACATAGATCAGACAAAGCCCGCTTTGTGGCTGACGATAATCACATGACCACCATAGGCTGCAGAGACAATGCAAACTCCAAGATAGAGATGGAAACCACATTGCAAATGAGTATCATGTATTTTTAAATGTTTCCTTGTTCAGATTCTTAAATCATCATATCTGCCAGTGAGTGTTTCAATAGTCCAGAAGCAAATGAAGTGGCTCACGAAAAATGCTTTCTTGAAAACAGTATCTGAATAAGTGAAAGACATAGTGGAAAATTTCAAGAAGGAGCAGGACTGGCTGTCAGTCTGCCTTCCCCACAGTGCACAGGAACATGTAAGGAGCCCAAGCCAAAAAGGGAAGGTGCAAGGATGCAGAAGCATCAGAGACCTAGCTAGATGCTGCTCTCCCAAGGGCTGCAAGGCGTCCTCACTGAAGTCACCCTCTGTGGAGATAGAGCTGAGGGTCGGAGTTGGATCTGACTTTGTCCCACTCTAACTGTGGGGCTGAGGGCTACTGAAGAATTAAATGAATGACATTGCTTGTACACTGTGTTAATTAGAACTCTTAAAAAAAGTAAATAGAGATGAGAATATAAAAATAATCATCTTAAATTATTTCTCTACGGTTTATACTTACATTTTAAACTGTTATTGTTGTTTGTTGAGAGCCCTGGGTTTTTGAAAGGTAAACAACATGTTGAATTTGGTATAAACCTGGAGGTAAAACAAGAGAGACCAATAGAAATGATCTTTGGTTCAGGAAATAGGTTGTATCCTGTTTTGTATTTCCAAGGCCCAGTACGTTGCTCAAGAAATATTTATTGTTAAGTAAATACTAAACTAAAACAATTCAAATTATGTCAATGTTCCAGAATTCTTGATGAATAAATATGAGACTCATAGATATTCCTAAAGAATAAATCGAGGTACAATAAATGACTGATATACTGTGTGTGAGAGGCACTGTACCAAGCAAGAATGAATAAAACCTAGTCCCATTCCTGTGAGTGCTTACCAGGCCGTCTTTACTTTATTGAAAAATAAAGGCATTTATTGGCCATATCCAATTTATTTTTAATTAATTAATTAATTAATTTTTTGTTGCATTGGGTCTTCGTTGCTGCGCGCGGCTTTCTCTAGTTGAGGCGAGTGGGGGCTACTCTTCGTTGTGGTGCGCAGGCTTCTCGTTGCGGTGGCTTCTCTTGCAGAGCACAGGCTCTATGCGCATGGGCTTCAGTAGTTGTGGCACACGGGTTCAGTAGTTGTGGCTCGTGGGCTCTAGAGCGCAGGCTTCAGTAGCTGTGGTGCACGGGCTTAGTTGCTCCGTGGCATGTGGGATCTTCCCAGATCAGGACTTGAACCCCTGTCTCCTGCATTGGCAGGCAGATTCATAACCACTGCACCACCAGGGAAGCCCCATACCCAATTTCTTAACTGAAGAAATCCCTTCTTCAAGTGTAATGTCCCAAGGTCAAGTACACCCATCTCTTCTCCAGGTCTAGGACAACTCTGTCCTGGTTGAACCCTCACACGTTGGGATCATCTCCCTCTCAACACCAGGTGGTGCACTCTGTTTGGGCCCCTAGGAAGCCTATCCTTGTTCAGGTGGGGCTGTCAGGGAGGTGGGGTGTGGATCTAGGGAAACCTTAGCAGGTACCTGGGTTCTTGAAGTCTTTCTGAACCTGCATGTACTATAGAAGATGTTGCACATCACACCTTAAAAGGCACATCACAACCTAAGTAGGACTGCTTGGGAATCCTCAAGAAGGTTTTGAAGCTGTCTCCATTTATGTAGCCCTCCTATAGACTATGATCCTTAAATCTCCACCCATAAGAATACAAAACTAGGCCTGGGTCTCAGCCCCTACCCCCCACAGCAGTGCCCTAGAAGCTTCTAAACTTAGAGTCTTAAGAATATGGCCTATGGGCCTATGTAATATATAAATATTACAAATCACTTTACAGACTCATTCATTCAATAAAGATGTATTGATAAATTTACCTGCTGCTTTGGACTGAATGTTTGTGTCCCCATCAAAATTCATATGCTAAAATCCTAATGCCCACTGGGATGGTATTAGGAGGTGGGGCCTTTGGGTGGTGTTTAGGTCATGAATGGGATGAATGCCTTTATAAAAGAGACCCTACAGTGCTCCCTAGCCTCTTCTGACATGTGAGAATACAGCAAGGAGCCTCTGACTTGGAAGAGAGGCCTCATCCAACCATGCTGGCTCCCTGGTCTCAGACTTCCAGCCTCCAGGAATCTGAGAAATAAACTTCTGTTGTTTGTAAGCTACCTGGTCTCTGGTATTTTGTTACAGTAGCCCAAAGAGACTAAGACATATATCAAGCACTGTTCTAGGCACTGGAGACACAGCAGTGATCAAAATTCTCTTTGGAGTTTACATTCTGGGAAGGGGGTGGGAAGAGGAAAAAAAAAATCCAACAGATATTTGGCAAGTGTGGTGGAGAAAGATAAGGCAAGGTAAGGGGTTCAGAGGTACCAAGAGGGATTGGGTAGAATTGTACCTATTGGATGTGCAGTGGTCAAGGGAAGGTGTGTTTTGTAAGATATTTGAGTGAGCAGAAGGAAGTGGAGCTAGCCATGAGTTGTCTGAGGAAAGAGTGTTCCAGATGGGGAGACTAATAAGGGCAAAGTCCCCAAGACAGGGATGTTCTTGGCCTATTGTAGTAATAGCTGGGAAGTCAACATGCCAGCAGTGTTTTTCTTTTTTTTTAAATTTATTTATTATTTATTTTTGGTTGCATTGGGTCTTTGTTGCTGAGCACGGGCTTTCTCTAGTTGCGGCGAGCGGGGGATACTCTTCATTGTGGTGCGCAGCCTTCTCATTGTGGTGGCTTCTCTTGTTATGGAGCATGGGCTCTAGGTGCGTGGGCTTCAGTAGTTGTGGCATGCGGGCTCAGTAGTTGTGGCTCGTGGACTCTAGAGAACAGGCTCAGTAGTTGTGGCGCATGGGCTTAGTTTGTGCATGGCATGGGGGATCTTCCCGGACCGGGGCACGAACCTGTGTCCCCTGCATCGGCAGGCGGACTCTCAACCACTGCGCCACCAGGGAAGCCCCTCACATAGTCTTTTAGGTCACTGTAAGGACTTTGGATTTTACTCTGAAGGAGATAAACCATTGGACAGTTTTCATCCGATGCAGGACATGACTAACTTGCATGATTGCTCTTGCAGCTGTGAGGAGAATAGATTGCAGAAGGGCAAGGGGAGACTAGGCAGGAGGCTATTGCTATAGTCCAATTAGAGGGACAGTGCTTTATACTAGAATGATGGTGAAAGACAAGTTTGACTGCAAAGGTCTTGGCCTGAGCATGGAGAGATAGGGTTGCCATTTATGGAGATGGACAAGACTGGGGGTGGCGGTGGGGATCAGATCTGGGGTTGAAGATCAGGAGTTCAGCTTTAAATATATTACTTCTGAGATGCCTTTTACAAAAGATGTCAAAAAGGCAGCAGGATACCTGAATACGGATTTTACAGGAGGACAAGTCCATGTTGGAGGCATAAATGTGGAGTCTATCAAACCTAAAGAGTAGGTGAGACAGAGGAGAGGCCTGGGACTCTCCACACTTTAACTTTTAGAAATGAAGAGGATCCAGTCAAAGAGACTGAGAAGGAGTGGGCAGGGAGGAAGGCAGAAATCTTCACAAAACTTCCAGAAGAAAGCATTTTAAGGAGAGAGTGATCGATTTGGTCCAATACCACTGATAGGTCAAGAAAGGTGAGGGCCAAGATTGACCATTGAATTTCGCACAGTCATTGGCCAATGGATGGAGGTTAGTAGTACTACTAGCTTCCCTGAAATGAGAAAAACAAGGTTCTGAGAGATTAACTAAATTGAACAACGAAGGTCACATAGCCAATTAGCAACAGAACTGGGCCCAGAAGAAAACACTGAACACAGGCTTTCAGAAGTTAGCCCTGTTTTTTGAATCCCAGACCAGGCTCTTCTACAGTAACCTATTATGATGCCATCCTTCCTGTGGTAACTGCCATGCATGAGGAGGGCTCTAAAAGAACACTAAGACCACAAACCAACAGGAATAAATGTCAGTAGAATTTTGGGCACAATGACAGTCAGACAACGGTTTGGCATTTCATGACAGAGACAATGGCCCTCAAATCAAATAGACAGACACTGTAACCAGGGCAGGCCCAGGTGTCAAACACACTTTGATGCAAAGAAATGCTGCATCTCCTCAAAATGAATTCTCTGTTCATTGTGTTTTGGTAGATGATTCCCATGTAAATAATTAGATGAATCAATACCCCCGGGCCTGATTACCATATGTTACTAATGCTACATATAATCAGGACTTGAATAGAGGTGAACAGATCCCCCATCCTCTTTCCTTTATTTGACTTAACAAGGTGCTCAAAAAGGGGGAGAGAGGGAAGATATATTTTCATTTTCAATTTAAAAAATTCAAACAAAATTTGTAGGGGGCCAAAGGCACAAGAAAGTCCTAAACCATTCAGGTATAAACAATCCCTTTCCCAACCCTCAAACTCACAACCCCCAACAGCCAAAGAGGCTGGATCGTTTAAGGAATCCACTCTGTTGCCAACGTCTGCTGAATGATTTTGCAGACTAGGAAGTGAAGATTTCTAAAGGGAAGAAGAGCAGGGGATGAATGAAAAAGAGCTGGATGAGGCTCAGAACAGGAAAGTCACTGAGGACGGGGTGGGGAGGGAGGGACTGACCATCACGGGGCGGGAAAGTGGGGAAGGCAGGCACTTCTCCAGGCCAGCGAGAGGCTGCACTAGGGTGCACCCGGCCGACCCTCCTCCAGAGCTGGGTGCGTGGTGAGGCTCTGGCCTGGCAGAGTCCAAGTGCCACTGCTCGGACTCGGGGCCCAGACCTGGGGTCTCTCTCCAGGGCCGCAGCTGACTCGGCACGCCTCCCTTCCCACCTCTCCTTCCGGGATCGTGGGCCGCTGCTCGGTTACCTGACGCTGCCGTGTGTCCCCAGAAGGCGGAGGCGCAGCTCAAGAGCACTGAGCAGAGCATGGCGCAGCCCTCCAGCCCCTACCGGCACCCCGCACCTGCCTCGGCCTGGGTGCCCAGTGTACAGGGCCCCATGCCTGAGGCAGCTGGCTGCGGGAGCCCAAGCCTGGGCGGGAGAGTCACCCTCAACAGGTGCAGCGCACAGGATCCCGCTCATGGCAGCGCGCTGGGAAGCCCAGATGCCTGAGCCCGTGCCCACGCCCTGCTCTGCCAACCCACGGGGTGACAGCGCCCGCACGCCCCTGCTGGCCTGGCCCCACCACACCCAGCTCGGCTCTGAGGCCCCACGTCAGGTACCCTTAGATCGTTTCCAACAACCACGACTGCAAAACGTTGTTAACGGTTGCTGGCTCAGCTCCTTCCCTCTGTTTTTGGAGTTTGTGCCAAAAACTTAAAGATTCTCCCTGCACTCCCCTTTCCCTTCCAAATTCTGAGTTTGAGAAGGAAAAATCCAACAATATAAAGATATGGGAGGCCCCAAATTCTCTTCCAAGGGGCTAGAGAACTATATGAAGGTCAGCTCTGTTTCTCCAGCCAGGACCATGAAGAACCTGTTTTGTTTTGTTTTGTTTTTGTATAGTTATAAATACCATCCAATCAAAGCCTGCTGGCACACAGGATGACTGTAAATGTTAATTCCTAGGTACTTAAAGGGATGCAAAAGAACTACGCACAGGGAGTTACAATCTAGTTAATTATTAGTGAACAAAGAAAGGGGAGCCAGTCTCCTTTTTTAAACTTAATATTTGAATCGTTTTGTTACCATTAATGCACTTATCTTTCTTTCAAGTCCCCTGGTGCTGGCTCTCTTCCTAGTTTGAATTTAGCAAAGCAAGAGTTCAAGTTAGAAGAAGTAAAATAAAAGGAAGGAAACAGAAACCAGGCCTCGCTTCTTTAGAGGATGATTAATAAATTTTATGGATTATCTGGGCAGTTATGTGACTAAAAATAAAATAGTTTACATTTATTGAGTTCTTACTGTTTACCAGAAACTGTTCTAAGAGTTTTATTTACTTTACAATAAAAATAAGCTCTTATGAGTTTGCTTTAAATATTTTACATTTATTCACGCATTAACTAAAACAACCCTATGAGATGAATACTGTAATCATTCCCATTTTACAGTTGAGACTGAAACATAGAGAAGGTCACACAGCTAGAAGTCATAAAGCTGGAATTTAAACACAGGTGGGACAGAAAGATAGACTAGATGAAAAGGCAGAGGGCTATGTACCAGATGAAGGAAAAAGATAGAACTCCAGAAAAATAACTAAATGAAGTGGAGACAGGCAACCTTCCAGAAAACGCATTCAGAATAATGATACTGAAGATGATCCAAGACCTCAGAAAAAGAATGGAAGCAAAGATAGAGAAGATGCAAGAAATGTTTAACAAAGACCTAGAAGAATTAAAGAACAAACACCTAGAAGAATTAAAGAACAAACAAACAGAGATGAACAATACAATAACTGAAATGAAGAATACACTAGAAGGAATCAATAGCAGAATAACTGAGGCAGAAGAACAGATAAGTGACCTGGAAGACAGAATGGTTGAATTCACTGCTGCAGAACAGAATAAAGAAAAAAGAATGAAAAGAAATGAAGACAGCCTAAGAGACCTCTGGGACAACATTAAACGCAATAACATTCACATTATAGGGGTACCAGAAGGAGAAGAGAGAGAGAAAGGACCCAAGAAAATATGTGAAGAGATTATAGTCAAAAACTTCCCTAACATGGGAAAGGAAATAGCCACCCAAGTCCAGGAAGTGCAGAGAGTCCCAAGCAGGATAAACCTAAGGAAAAACACACTGAGACACATAGTAGTCAAATTGACAAAAATTAAAGACAAAGAAAAATTATTGAGAGCAGCAAGGAAAAAATGACAAATAATATACAAGGGAAAAATGACAAATAACATACAAGGGAACACCCATAAGGTTAAAAGCTGATTTCTCAGCAGAAACTCTACAAGCCAGAAGGGAGTGGCATGATATACTTAAAGTGATGAAAGGGAAGAACGTACAACCAAGATTACTCTACCCGGCAAGGATCTCATTCAGATTCAATGGAGAAATCAAAAGCTTTACAGACAAGCAAAAGTGGAGAGAATTCAGCACCACCAAACCAGCTTTACAACAAATGCTAAAGGAACTTCTCTAAGTGGGAAACACAAGAGAAGAAAAGAACCTACAAAAACAAACCCATAACAATTAAGAAAATGGTAATAGGAACATACATATTGATAATTACCTTAAACATGAATGGATTAAATGCTCCAACCAAAAGACACAGGCTTGCTAAATAGATACAAAAACAAGACCCATCTATATGCTGTCTACAAGAGACCCACTTCAGACCTAGGGACACATACAGACTGAAAGTGAGGGGATGGAAAAAGATATTCCATGCAAATAGAAATCAAAAGAAAGCTGGAGTAGCAATATTCATATCAGATAAAATAGACTTTAAAAATAAAGAATGTTACAAGACACAAGGAAGGACACTACATAATGATCAAGGGATCAATCCAAAAAGAAGATATAGAAATATAGATATATATAGATATATGTACCCAACATAGGAGCACCTCAAAACATAAGGCAACTGCTAACAGCTATAAAAGAGGAAATCAACACTAACACAATAATAGTGGGGGACTGTAACACCTCACATACACCAATGGACAGATCATCCAAGCAGAAAATTAATAAGGAAATACAAGCTTTAAATGACACAACAGACGAGATAGATTTAATTGATTTTTATAGGACATTCCATCCAAAAACAGCAGATTACACTTTCTTCTCAAGTGTGTACAGAACATCCTCCAGGATAGATCACATCTTGGGTCACAAATCAAGCCTCAGTAACTTTAAGAAAATTGAAATCATATCAAGCATCTTTTCTGACCACAGTGCTATGAGATTAGAAATCAATTACAGGGAAAAAACTGTAAAAAACACAAACACATGGAGGCTAAACAATAAGTTACTAAATAACCAAGAGATCACTGAAGAAATCAAAGAGGAAATCAACAAATACCTAGAGAAAAATTACAATGAAAACATGATGATCCAAAACCTAAGGGATGCAGCAAAAGCAGTTCTAAGAGGGAAGTTTATAACAATACAAGCCTACCTCAAGATATAAGAAAAATCTCAAATAAACAATCTAACCTTACACCTAAAGGAACTAGACTAAGAAGAACAAACAAAACCCAAAGTTAGCAGAAGGAAAGAACGCATAAAGATCAGAGCAGAAATAAATGAAATAGAAACAAAGAAAACAATAGCAAAGATCAATAAAACTAAGAGCTGGTTCTTTGAGAAGATAAACAAAATTGATAAATCATTAGCCAGACTCATCAAGAAAAAAAGGGAGAGAACTCAGTCAACATAATTAGAAATGAAAATGGAGAAGTTACAATTGACACTGCAGAAATACAAAGCATCCTAAGAGACTACTACAAGCAACTCTATGCCAATAAAATAGGCAACCTGGAAGAAATGGACAAATTCTTAGAAAAGTATAACCTTCCAAGACTGAACCAGGAAGATATAGAAAATATGAACACAATAATCACAAGTAATGAAATTGAAACTGTGATTTAAAATCTTCCAACAAACATAAATCCCGGACCAGATGGCTTCACAGGTGAATTCTATCAAACATTTATAGAAAAGCTAACATCCATCCTTCTCAAACCATTCTCAAACCCTTCCAAAAAATTGCAAGGGAAGGAACACACCCAAACTCATTCTACGAGGTCACCATCACCCTGATAGCAAAACCAGACAAAGATACTACAGAAAAAGAAAATTACAGACCAATATCACTGATGAATATAGCTGCAAAAATCCTCAACAAAATACTAGCAAACAGAATCCAACAACACATTAAAAGGATCATACACCATGACCACGTGTGATTTATCCCAGGGATGCAAGGATTCTTCAATATATGCAAATCAATCAATGTGATAAACCATATTAACAAATTGAAGAATACAAACCATACAATCATCTCAATAGATGCAGAAAAAGCTTTTGACAAAATTAAACATCGATTTATGATAAAAAACTCTTCAGAAAGTAGGCATAGAGAGAACCTACCTCAACATAATAAAGGCCATATATGACAAACACACAGCAAACATCATTCTCAATGGTGAAAAACTGAAAGCATTTCCTCTAAGATCAGGAACAAGACAAGGATGTCCACTCTCACCACTATTATTCAGTTTTGGAAGTCCTAGCCATAGCAATCAGAGAAGAAAAAGAAATAAAAGGAATCCAAATTGGGAAAGAAGAAGCAAAACTGTCACTGTCTGCAGATGACATGATACTATACATAGAGCATACTAAAGATGCCACCAGAAAACTATGAGAGCTAATCAATGAATTTGGTAAAGTTGCAGGATACAAAATTAATGCTCAGAAATCTCTTTCATTCCTATACACTAATGATGGAAAATCTGAAAGATAAATTAAGGAGACAGTCCCATTTACCACTGCAACAAAAAGAATAAAATGCCTAGGAATAAACTTACCTAGGTAGACAAAAGACCTGTATGCAGAAAACTATAAGACACTGATGAAAGAAATTAAAGATGATACCAATAGATGGAGAGATATACCAAGTTCTTGGATTGGAAGAATCAACATTGTGAAAATGACTATGCTACACAAAGCAATCTACAGATTGAATGCAATCCCTATCAAATTACCAATGGCATTTTTTACAGAACTGGAACAAAAAATCTTAAAATTTGTATGGAGACACAAAAGACCCTGCATAGCCAAAGCAATCTTGAGGGAAAAAAATGGAGCTAGAGGAATCAGGCTCCCACACTCCAGACTATACTACAAAGCTACAGCAATCAAGACAATATGGTACTGGCACAAAACCAGAAATATAGATCAATGGAACGGGATAGAAAGCCCAGAGCTAAAACCATGCACCTATGGTCAACTAATCTATGATAAAGGAGGCAAGGATATACAATGGAGAAAAGACAGTCTCTTCAATAAGTAGTGCTGGGAAAACTGTATAGCTACATGTAAAAGAACGAAATTAGAACACTCCCAAACACCATACTCAAAAAAAAACTCAAAATGGATTAGAGACCTAAATGTAAGACTGAACACTATAAAACTCTTAGAGAAAACATAGGAATAACACTCTTTGCCATAAATCACAGCAAGATCTTTTTTGATCCACCTCCTAGAGTAATGGAAATAAAAACAAAAATAAACCAATGGGACCTAATGAAACTTAAAAGCTTTTGCAAAGCAAAAGAAACTACAAACAAGACGAAAAGACAACACTCAGAATGGGAGAAAATATTTGCAAATGAATCAACGGACAAAGGATTAATCTCCAAAATATATAAACAGCTCATGTAGCTCAATATTAAGAAAAACAAACAACCCAATCCAAAAATGGGCAGAAGACCTAAATAGACATTTCTCCAAAGAAGACATACAGATGGCCAAGAAGCACATGAAAACCTGCTCAACATCACTAATTATTAGAGAAATGCAAATCAAAACTACAATGAGATATCACCTCACACCAGTTAGAATGGGCATCATCAGAAAATCTACAAACAACAAATGCTGGAGAGGGTGCGGAGAAAAGGGAACCCTCTTGCACTGTTGGTGGGAATGTAAATTGATACAGCCACTATGGAGAACAGTATGGAGGTTCCTTAAAGAACTAAAAGTAGAATTACCATATGACCCAGCAATCCTACTACTGAGCATATAAGCAGAGAAAGCCATAATTCAAAAACACACATGCACTCCAATGTTCTTTGCAGCACTATTTGCAATAGCCAGGTCATGGAAGCAACCTAAATGCCCATCGACAGACAAATGAATAAAGAAGATATGGCACATATATACAATGGAAAATTACTCAGCCATAAAAAGGAACGAAATTGGGTCATTTGTAGAGACGTGGATGGATCTAGAGACTGTCATACAGAGTGAAGTAAGTCAGAAAGAGAAAAACAAATATCGTATATTAGCGCATATATATGGAACCTAGAAAAATGGTACAGATGAACCGGTTTGCAGGGCAGAAATAGAGACACAGATGTAGAGAACAAACGTATGGACACCAAGGGGGGAAAGTGGTAGGAGGGTGGTGGTAGTGTGATGAATTGGGAGATTGGGACTGACATATATACACTAATATGTATAAAATGGATAACTAGTAAGAACCTGCTGTATAAAAACATAAATAAAATAAAATTCAAAAATTTAAAATAAAACAACAAAAAAACAGAGGTTGTCTTCGCTCCAGTGTCAGTGCTCTCAGCTCTCATGTTACACTGCCTCACTTAATCCTCACAGCAAATCTACAAGGTGGGTACTGTTATTGTCTCCATCTTACAGGCAAAAATGTAGGCACAGGGAGGCTAAGGAACTGTCCAGTATCACAGAGCTGGTAAGTGGTTCAGGCAAGACTGGACTGGTATCCATCAGTCTGATCCTTATCTAACCACAGGAAGAGAGATGCTATTTTTGTACATTTAGCCATCCAGAGAGAGAAGGAATTGCCTGGAAAGCATGTGAAGCTTTCATAACCTTCAAATACTGAGCCCCTGGGCTTTAGATTCAGTCCCTCATGCTCTTTCTCAGGCTTCATGCTGAGCTGGACTTTCTCTCCTAGCAGCTCCATCATTCCTGCACTCCACTAGCAATGCTGAGAACACAGGTGCCCTTGCCTAAATGCAGACTTATACAGTCCTGCCATTGTACAGAGGGGACATCTCTTCCCTGAGGAACGCACAGCATACTTAAGCACCTACACACTGAGCTTTCATCCTCTTTGTGGCCAGGCCCCCAGGACACTTTGAGAAGGGACAGCCAGTACCACCAAGCCCTCTGGGCTCCTATTTGGGAAATACTGTTGTTTTCTGAAGGGGAACAAGACCGATCAAAGAGGAAGCACAGAGGATGTGTACGGCCATGACCATACAACAACTTGCTTTATGTCCGTTTATGAAGCTCATCTCTTTCCCCCTGCCCAGGCAAGGCCTATCCTGCCCAATATAGTGAGTTTGAGGGATACTGGGTCTGATCAAGGAAAAAGAAAGGACCAAAGGTTTGGGGCAACACTTTGATAGGTTTGCATGCAGGAGATGGGGAGGGGAGTCCCAAACAGCATGGGACCATCAGAGGCTCTGGCGGAACAGGGCAGCACCCAGAAGAGTAGGAGGGTAAGGGAACTCCCAGGGAGAGGGGGTGGGGGAGGTACTTACATATTTAGATGAGGGCGCTCAGCAGCCCCTCTGGGAGTCTCTGTGTCAGGGCTCTACCAAAGGGCAGCAGCAGAGCGAAGTCTCTAAGAGCTACGAAGTTTCTCTGGTCTGTGGTTCACGGATGCTGGATGCGGTTTCTTAGCGTATGCAAAGCAGGCCATTTCTAAACAGCTAAAAATCTGCTCATCTAGGCTGTGTTTAAAACAACCGAATTCATTGTAAATATGAAAATTTGGCTTTGGTGCCCACAGGCTTTTGAGTTCATGGATCCCAGCCTGTTGTCTTCACAAGTCAGGAGCCAATAAACAGGGGCCCTCTTTTGCTTATTTATGTAACATCTTAAGACCCAGTAGGAAGTGCAGCCAAACACACCCAGCACCCACCGCTCCACCAGGCCCAAACTGATGCACACCCAAATTCTGGATTCAGGGTTCTGACCTGAGAACCCACTTTGAATGCTGGTCATTGGCAGTGGCTGATGATTGATTCCCACCTCACCATCCCTTCATCAGCACAAAAGCAGAGAAATCTAACATTCAGACAATAAATAATATATATGCAAAAGGAATGTGTAGGAGGGTATTTTACCTGCAAGAATCTATGAGACAGTTTGAGCAGAGAGGTGTGCGTCCACCCAAGTGTGAGTGTTGTTGTCTAATTTCACCAGCAGGTGACGCTATTACATTACATATCAGAGAGGGTCTACCTTCCACCCTAGGGTCTGAAAAGAAAGCATGCTAAAATTCCTTATACTCTGGTCACTAGCTCTAGCCAAGCCCTACGTAATCATGGACATCTACCATAACACGTGTGATATTAAACCCATTCACTATGCAATCCAGCAGATTCCTCCAAGACCCTCAGGAAATTCAGTACACGTATTTAATTTTTGGAAAACAAAACAAAATCTATTTACTAGACAGTCTACATGCTCCTGACTCCATAGGACACGAAATAAATAAAATGACTACTCCACTACTCATTCTGTATTGTTGAACATATTATCTAACAGAGAAGGTTCTCTCTATATAATATTGTTTATTGTTTTTTAATTTGAAAGCATTCCAAGGCCCAGATAAATGGGTGAACTCAAGTCCGAGGGATTTCACTTTGGAGATCTGAAAGTCTTTGTATGTCTGTAGGATTGGGGCGTGCGGCAGGAACAGAGCCATTCTTTCCTTATCTGTCCTGTTAGCCTGAAATTCAGGTCCAAGTTCTGTTCTCAGGCCCTTTTATTTTCACACCATATTTTCTTCTGGGAAACTCATTGTCTACCATCGACTCAAAGTCCATTCTCATGCCCAAAGCTCTGTCTCCAGCATTTCTAAGCCATCACCTATTACAGGTCTTGCTACTGCTCAAACTTAAAATGTTGGAAATTGGGCCCATCTTCTCTCTCTCCTAAACCACTTCCTTCTTCTCATTTTCCTATTTCTGTTAATGGCCTCCCATCTCCTCTACCCCTCAGTTATTATCTTTGACCCTTTCCTCCCTTCCACATCCTCCTAATTCAGTCCTTCCCTAAGTCCTTTCTAGTCTATTTCTGTAAAGTGCTTGCATCTCTCCAAACTATTTCTTGAGGCCTTTGTACGTGCAAGGACTCCTGTGCTGTGTTAAGGCCTTGGACTTGGCGCCAGTCTACTTTTCGTTCTTTTGGCAGCATTGAAGCAAAACTCATAAAGCAGTACATATCAATAAATTGAATTACCAAAAATCGAATTTTAACTTAAATAGAAGGAACTGATGCAGTTTGGTTTTTTATTCTTTTTGTCACAATAAATGATTTCATGTGTCTTCAGAATAAAATATAACAAAGCGGAATTATGTGAGCTTTGAGATTGCTGAGTAGAAATTGGATCCCTTATGTAAAGCAGGTGTGATGACTCTGCAGCCCAGTGTAAGTCAGGGAATTCCTCTACTTTCCTGGACATAGTAATCATCTGGGGAATCTTGTTGATAAAATGCAAATTCCTAGGGTCCATACCCTGATACACCGATTCGGTAGATTTGGAAGGAAGCTGAGGAATCTGCATCTTTAAACAAAATACAACAGAAATCTAAGGAGCATTTTAAGGAAAAAGTCACGGAGAAGAAAATCCAAGTATTTAATATAGAAATAAAATATTGTCCTTACACCATTAAATTGCTTTATACAACTACTCTTAGTCACCTCATTTATGTTATTTGATCCCGTAATTCTCTCCCAAGAGCTGTTTCCTAAAATTCTATCTCTAGAAGCTCATATCTTTGGTTTCTAGTCTTATCTCAAGTTTAAATTTCAATCTTGGTAGAAGTAACACCTCAGCGTAGATCAATCCATTCATACCACATGAGTGTTTCAGACCCTGTTCTTGGAAAAGCAGGAAGTAGGCAAGACTCCTGAAAGGAGAAAGAAGGTGTCACAACATGCTCAAATAGGCTGGAGAGCTAACGTAATTTACTACATTAAGTAAATTATTTCAGGAATTTCCCAGGGTTTCCTCACAGCAGGCAGGGGTGTGGCAGTCTGAGGCTCATTGCAAATGGTAGTTGAGGAGTGGAATGGGCTCAGGAACCCAAAACCCTGCAAGCTTCCCAAATATAGGCCATGACCCCTCATATTAATGCTGGCCTGGGGCACAGGTGAGTGAGCTGGGCTAAAGCACGGGACCAGGCAGACAAGCCTAAGGGAAAGGGCAGGTGAAGGGCCTTTGGCTTTCCTTACCACACACACTAACCCAAGTCCTGTGTGCTCCAGACTTTCTTACGTTAGTGCAGGGGCCTAATGTAGCTTCCAAACACAGTGCTATTATAAACTCTTCTATTTCCCATCTTCTAGAATTTTATTTAACTTTTTAAGGTTTTGCTGTTTGGCTAGAACCCACTTGTTCCAGGCAAGTGGGAGTAGCTCAGAGGCCTGTGTGTAGCCTTCTCTCCTTACACTTCATAGAGAGGATCCAGAGAGGCAGTGACTGTCAGGTCCTGGAAGTTCTTCCTGGTTTTTGGCATCTGGGGACTTGTCCAGCCTATTTTATGGCCATCATTCAAACTTCTATTTGTTTTAAAGTGTTATATAGTTTTGCTTTTATTTTCCAAGAATTAAATACATGTGAGGTCCCCTTCAGTCACAAAGTCACAGTGAGTGTCTCTCTCCCCTCCTGATGCCACTCAAATGCAGACATAGAAGAATCCCCATGGTTCATCCATGGGCAGCTGCTCCCATTTTATAACTGACCCGCCCTGTGGTATCTGATTGTCTTGCTGCATCTGAGAAGAGATTTCGCTCCGAAACAGATATTTTCAAGGCCGGTGTACTTTGTCTTTTCTTTTCTTGACTGACCTTGTAAGTCCCTTAATGGTCATGTGCTCTGCCTCAAACTGCATTTTAATATTTTATTTTATTGTTCCAGTAATATTTAGTATTTAGTAATATTTTCATGAAATATATTTTATTTATTCAACAGATACTCATTGAGTGCACTGTTTGAAGGGCTGCAGATAACAGTGGATAAGAATCCTTGCCTTCATGGGGCTTACATAAAATTTATTTTAATTAATTAGTTATTACATGATTATAATAATATCTTAAAACTTTATGGGATTGTGATAACCTCAATCTGACTTAGAAGGTCCGGCTGATAAGTTATACTGGACATATTTTTGCAGAGAAGGTTAAATACAAGGCCAAGAAGTTTATATTTAATTGGGTAGGAGATAAGGAGTCCTTGGAGGCTTTTGATGAGGAAAATGGCATCATCAGAGGATCCCAGGCTTGACAGTAGTGAGTAGATGTGAGTAGATGGACTTCGTGGTGTTTTGGGGCTAACTTTCATAGGGTTCCTCTACTTTATTCTCACTCTGTCACTTACGTGGGCTTGTCAAATTTCTGACAACCCCAAATCAAAAAAATATGTACGTTGGCCCCAAACCAACCACCCTGCAGGGGACCTCCAAGTGGCAATGGTGAGCCAGCCATGCACTTGGCAACTCTCCCACCACAAAACCAGCAAAGTCACAGCACCCAGCAGAGTGCTTCCCCGATCACCAGACCTCAACTAGCACTGACTCCCTGAGGTCTTTTTTATTTTTGTTCAGTCTTTGTCACCGATTGACATTACATAATATGTTGTTTATCAGCTCCTTCTCTCCACTAGAGGGTAAACTTCTTGAGAGCAGGATTTTGTCTATTTTGTTTATTGTGTTGGACGAGGAGGGCCTGGTGTATAGTACATGCTCAATAAGCATTTGGTCTGAGATCCAGCAGAGGAGCATCATGGGAACGTGTTCAGTGACCCTTTAATCAAATTTTGGGGTGCATATTTGATTAAGCATCATTTCAGGAATTTTCCTAGGATGATGCTATACAGTCAGTGTGTCAGAGCCAGAGGCAGTTTGCCACATGAGGAGGACATGAGGAGCGGTGGAGAGAAGAGGCCTTCCACACCCATAATGCAATGATGCAGAATGAGATATCGATGAAATTAACCTAATATGGCATATTGGGTGAGATCCACAGCAAATGCTGAAATAATAATATTGGGTAGTTTTCTGACCTAGAGGGATGAATGATTAAGCAATTGGTTTCTTGGATCTTGGTTAATGGAATTTCCTCTGTGTTGTTTATAAAATATGAGACATAGTGTTCTGAATTTTGACTTATTTTGTTTCTTGATGGATAAGTTTGTCCTAGTTAGTCCTGTAGGCACAATAGTAATCAACCAAGAGTGTGGTTTACACTCTGGTCTTCCTTGCAAAACATTCAGTAAATATTTGGGCTTTTACAAATCGTATCTTTGTTTACTGATCAGAGGTCACTGCACCATCACTCAAGGTAAAACATACACAGCAATCTCTGCTTGAAGAAGGGTAGCAACACATGTCACCTTTCAGGGATGAAGCAACATCCTTCGGAAATGTCAATAAGAAGTTAGCCTTTATACACAGTGTATTCTTTGCGGACTTAACTTGGAACAGAAAGGATTATAGTACAATCACAGTAAGGTAGTAAACTAACCCAAGCAGTTACAATTTAAAACAAAGATACAAGTCTTACAAATGTTTATTTGCCCTCATTCAAGACAGAATGTTAAAGTAAATGTAGGCATTAAGTGAGATAAGATGAATCATTTTGTTGATCTGACAGCATTCTTATCTTCCCTCCTTCTTTGGGAATAGATAATTGTTTTTCTCCAAAGATAATTTGTTGGCCAAAAATGACCAGAGTTTCTCAGAGGAATGAAAATTAATAGTGAAAATTCTTTCATAGGGCAAGGGATCTCAAATTGCAAATTTCATGAAGACAGAAACAAACAAACACACCAGAAACTCAGTAATGGACCAACTTGGCACAGCAAACACTTAAATCTACCTTCTCCAATCCAATTAGTGTCAATCCAGGGCAGCCTCAGCACATTGCTTAATCTCCAGCCAGTATTAAAAATGGCTGATTCTTGGCCATTTTGGGCTCTGGATGTAATTCAGATTAGGATAATCCTTCTCTCTTAATGCACTCAGTTGCTTAATTTCATGCATAATTAATTAAATCCCATCCGTAGCACTTTTTGAACATCCCTGCCCTCAGCCAGATGCCTCCATGGACACATCCAACGAAAATTTCTTTGTAAAGTTAAGAAGCTCAAAACCCAACCTGTGACTGCTGCCCCACCCCCAGGGAGAACTCTATATTACGTGCCCCACGTTGTTCTTCTGTCTTTGATTTACATAGTGAAACCAAAAGCATATTGTTCACAGACTATCAAGAAAACATTTTCATTTTCACTTTCCCTGGGCTATTTTTATAAACAAAGCAAATATTCTAACAGACAACTTAGGTTGGACTGATTTTCAACAGTGTCAACAGGTCATTTCTTTCTGCCTATTTTGAGGAAATCCAATTCTGAAGAGTAATCCTATAAATTAGGTCTATAAATGGTTTCTTATTAGAAAAATAGACATATCATTGTCAGCATTGATTTGAGCTTCCTTGGACCACCCAACTGACGTATGTATCTTCCTTTAAGCTACTGAGAGAATTCAGTTCATCAACTCCTATTTACTTGAACCATGTGGTCAGCATTGAAAAACTGCTTCCATCTAAAACTGGGCTGAAAATACAAGCGTTATAAAATAAGTAAAATTCAGGTTTGAGAAAGACGGTAACAGCCAACCTTGTTTCTAATCCAGAGAAGAAGACAGATAGGCAGATTAGATAGATAAGATAGATGTAAATATATGTTCATACAATCACACACACCTGTGCATATGCATACACACATTATTTTTTTAAATCCATGAATTCCACTAGCAACCCATTCCATCAGTGAATAAGTTTGGTTCTCATAATAACATTTTGTATCTGTATATCACCTTAGATCAAGAAGTGTTTCATGATTCTATTTACAGTCATGGTTAAGAGTGCAGGCCCTGGACCCATGGGTTTGGAACCCCGTTCTGGCACAGTGACCTTGCATATATCATCATAACCTCCTAAAGACTCTCTTCTTTCATAAGATGCAGATAATCAGATCTACCTACAAGGTTTGTTGTGAGGATAAATGACAGAATATACAAAACAACATCAACTAAACTACAGCATGACGTGAAACATAAAGATGATGCTCAGAATCAGTGGTTCTTTCTATTAATCCTTTAGGTCTTTATCATCTGTTACAGGCCAGGAAGTCTTAAATTTAACTCTACATAATCCAATTCAAATTCAGCAAACAATTGGAGCAGAGGTGAACAAAACAGAAAAGGGGGCTCATAGGGTGCATGATCAATATACATGAAGACTGTTAGCAATATTTTGAAATATTTGAAAATTATATTTTCAAATCAGAGCACAAATAGTTGGCTAATAGGTGATTTGGAAAATTATTATTCCAGTAAACAAACTCATTGACCTCTGCATTAAATAAAATGATTATTTTGGCTTAAATATTACCTCTGCTATTTTCTCAGGAAACCAACTGGGGAGTAGAATAAATTTGATTTAAGAAATACTCTTCTTTCCTGGAATTCATTAATCATTTACAATTTATCAGAGAAAAAAATGTGTCCCAAACATGGATGAGAACAACTAGTTAAAATTTAACAAACCTAAGTGACTGAATGCAAGGCCAATGTAGGTCACTAAGTCACTGTTGGCAATTTTCTCTCAGAGAGCATCTTTTCTGATAGGATTCTGATTTAGGACTTGAAATTGTGGTAAAAAAACAAGTCTCTTCTATAAAATTCTGATAACACATATCAGATTCCAAGGCAAGTCAGCAAAAACCAGAATATACTGCACTTCTAAAACTGGATAAGATAGAATTTCCAATTTCCCAATTTAACTGTTTATTAACCTTGTGAGTATGAAGTTATATATATATTATATATATGTTAACATAAAAGGTAAACATAAAGTTATAAATTGTTACCTTACATTCAAGAAATCAATATTTTATGGTCTTCAACGAAAAGAACTACAATGACAACATGCTCTGCCCAACACACTTACTGGTACGACAGACACCTTTTCATATGGCGAGCAGACTGGTTCTATTATCATTTCATCTTTGATGGGTAGAATTAATTTAGATGGCATTTCCACCTAAATTAGACAACAAGATGCTCTCTCCTCTGGGGAGCATTACAGTATCAACCTGCAGTTAGTTGCAGATAGCTTCCCAATTATCCTAACACCATACTAATGCCATATATTGAATAATTTTTTCTATCATCACTGATATGCAATGCCAACTTGATTGTACTAAACACCAAAATAAATTTAGGCTTATATCTCAACAATATTTATCTATCTACCTATAGTATTATATTGTTTAAAAATTCAATAGCACATTGTTTAAAAAATTATGGATTTATAATATGCTTTAATATTTGAGAGATAGTTTTGCCCTCATTTTTCTTCTTCTTGTTTAGAATTTTCCAAGATAATTTTCTCTCTTTTTTCATTTGAACTTTAGAAAACATCTTATCTAGTTCTTAAAAAAGGAAGAAAGAAAGGAAGGAGAAGAAGAAAAAAATCTCATTTTTAGCTTTATTGCAATATCAATACAGTTCTAAATTATCGTGGAAATAATTGATACTTTTATTGATTCTTTTTATTTAGGCATAAAACATGAGTATTTTTCCAGTTCTTATTTTGTATCCTGATAGTGTTATTTGGAATTTTTAATAATATCAATCTTCCTGCTTATTTCTTGTTAAATTTTTCCTTAGATATTTTATCTAGTTGAGTCTGTGTGGTGGAAATTATAAGTGCAATTTTTTCTTCCATTACATATTTTAACTGGTTGTTGTTTCTGTAGACGATGGCTATATTGATTTCTAATTAGTAATTTTTATATACCCACCTTACCAATAGCTACCTTCTAACTGATTATTCATTTACCTTTACATAATTACCCTTTCTGAAGTCATTTATTTTTGCAATTTGGAAGTTTTAAGGGCTATTAGAAATGTAAACTTTATTTAAACTTTATTTATTTATTCCAGCCCAATTCAATTTAGTGTCATCAAATGATTATTGAGTGTTTAATATTGTTATGCTAGGGGCAATAGCCATAAAAATTAGTTTACAATCTAATGAGGTGGATGCAGCATGTGTATATACAATTCTAGGTTGCTATAAATGTTATGAAAGAGCTGGAGCTGGCCTCCAGAGCTTGGGTTTTGGTTTTGGAGGAAGCAGAAATCAAGACACAGCCAGAGATGCAGGAGTTTGTGTGAAGGTAATCTAGGCTGAGGGAGCAGCATGTAAAAAAAGAAACACATGTGAGACATAGGAAAATATGGTGCACGTTAGGGATATTATGTGATTCAATTTGGTTAGACTAGAGAGCGTTAGAAATAGAATCAAGAGAGAAAAAGTAACAGTGGTAGGAAGGGACATTTGTTATGTTTACATTCACTGTGATGGGATATAGAAAGTCATGGAAGGTTTTTGAGCAGGTGAATGTCATAATCAGAGCTCCATTTATAGGAAGATGAATCTGTCTGCAATATGACAACTGATTTGGAGCAGGAGGTAACTGAAGTGGAGGAAGGGAAATCAGTTAATAGGCAGCATAGACAAGCAGTCTAGACAAGAAATAAAAGGGTCTTCTCTAGGACATTGGCCATGGAAATAGAAAATAGCAATAAAACAGAAGTGACAGTGAAGGCTTCCCTGGTGGCGCAGTGGTTAAGAATCCACCTACCCAAATTCTATCAAACATTTAGAGAAGAGCTAACACCTATTCTTCTCAAACTCTTCCAAAATACAGCAGAGGGAGGAACACTCCCAAACTCATTCTATGAGGCCACCATCACCCTGATACCAAAACCAGACAAAGATGTCACAAAAAAGAAAACTATAGACCAATATGACTGATGTACATAGATGCAAAAATCCTCAAGAAAATACTAGCAAACAGAATCCAACAGCACATTAAAAGGAACATACACCATGATCAAGTGGGGTTTATCCCAGGAACACAAGGATTCTTCAGTATACACAAATCAATCAATGTGATAAACCATATTAACAAATTGAAGGAGAAAAACCATATGATCATCTCAATAGATGCAGAGAAAGGTTTCGACAAAATTCAATACCCATTTATGAAAAAACCCTTCAGAAAATAGGCACAGAGGGAACTTAACATACTAAAGGCTGTATATGACAAACACACAGCCAGCATAATTCTCAATGGTGAAAAACTGAAAGCATTTCCATGAAGAGCAGGAAAAAGACAAGGTTGCCTACTCTCACCTCTATTATTCAACATATTTTTGGAAGCTTTAGCCACAGCAATCAGAGAAGAAGAAGAAATAAA
This sequence comes from Stenella coeruleoalba, assembly GCF_951394435.1. Taxonomy (NCBI): domain Eukaryota; kingdom Metazoa; phylum Chordata; class Mammalia; order Artiodactyla; family Delphinidae; genus Stenella; species Stenella coeruleoalba. The sequence continues at coordinate 116,913,136 of NC_137149.1, forward strand.
AGAAATCCAAATTGGAAAAGAAGAAGTAAAACTCTTACTGCTTGCAGATGACATGATACTATACATAGAGAATCCCAAAGATGATACCAGAAAACTACTAGAGTTAATCAATGAATTTCATAAAGTAGCAGGGTATAAAATTAATGCACAGAAATATCTTGCACTCCTATACAATAACAGAGAAAGATCAGAAAGAGAAATTAAGGGAACAATCCCATTTACCGTTGCGACACAAAGAATAAAATACCTAGGAATAAAACTAACTTAAGCAGACAAAAGAACTGTATGCAGAAAACTATAGCCACTGATGAAAGAAATTAAAGATGATACAAACAGGGCTTCCCTGGTGGCACCGTGGTTGAGAGACCACCTGCCGATGCAGGGGACACGGGTTCGTGTCCTGGTCCGGGATTATCCCACATGCTGCGGAGCGGCTGGGCCTGTGAGCCATGTCCACTGAGCCTGCGCTCTGCAATGGGAGAGGCCGCAACAGTGAGAGACCCGCATACAGCAAAAAAAAAAAAAAAAAAAAGATGATACAAACAGATGGATAGATATGTTCTTGTTCTTGGATTGGAAGAATCAACATTGTGAAAATGACTATATTACCCAAAGCAATCTACAAATTCAATGCAAACCCTATCAAACTACCACTGGCATTTTTCACAGAACTAGAACAAAAAATTTCACAATCTGTATGGAAACACAAGACCCTGAATAGCCAAAACAATCTTGAGAAAGAAAAACAGAGCTGGAGGAATCAGGCTCCCACACTTCAGACTATACTACAAAGCTACAGTAATTAATACAGTATGGTACTGGTACAAAAACAGAAATATAAAACAATGGAACAGGATAGAAAGCCCAGACATAAACCCACACACATATGGTCCACCTTATCTTTGATAAAGGAGGCAAGAATATACAGTGGAGAAAAGACAGCCTCTTCAATAAGCAGTGCTGGGAAAACTGGACAGCTACATGAAAAAGAATGAAATTAGAACACTCCCTAACACCATACACAAAAATAAACTCAAAATGGATTAAAGACCTACATGTAAGGCCAGACACTATAAAACTCTTAGAGGAAAACATAGGCAGAAGACTCTATGACATACATCACAGCAAGATCCTTTTTGACCCACCTCCTAGATAAATGGAAATAAAAACAAAAATAAACAAATGGGACCTAATGAAACTTCAAAGCTTTTGCACAGCAAAGGAAACCATAAATAAGACTAAAAGACAGCCCTCAGAATGGGAGAAAATATTTGCAAACAAATCAACGGACAAAGGATTAATCTCCAAAATATACAAGCAGCTCATGCAGTTCAATATATATTAAAAAAAAAAACCTAATCCAAAAATGGGCAGAAGATCTAAGTAGACATTTCTCCAAAGAAGATATACAGGTTGCCAACAAACACATGAAAGGATGCTCAACATCACTAATCATTAGAGAAATGCAAATCAAAACTACAATCAGGTATCACCTCACTCTGGTCAGAATGGCCATCATCAAAAAATCTACAAACAGTAAATGCTGGAGAGGGTGTGGAGAAAAGGGAACCCTCTTGCACTGTTGGTGGGAATGTAAATTGATACAGCCACTATGGAGAGCAATATGGAGGTTCCTTAAAAAACTAAAACTAGAACTACCATATGACCCAGCAATCCCACTACTGGGCATATACCCTGAGAAAACCGTAATTCAAAAAGAGTCATGTACCACAATGTTCATTGCAGCTCTATTTACATCAGCCAGGACATGGAAGCAACCTAAGTGTCCATCAACAGATGAATGGATAAAGAAGATGTGGCACATATATACAATGGAATGTTACTCAGTCATAAAAAGAAATGAAATTGAGTTTCTTGTAGTGAGGTGGATGGATCTAGAGACTGTCATGCAGAGTAAAGTAAGTCAGAAAGATAAAACAAATACTGTATGCTAACACATATATATGGAATCTAAAAAAAAAAAAAAAAAAAAGGTTCTGAAGAACCTAGGGGCAGGACAGGAATAAAGACGCAAATGTAGAGAATGGACTTGAGGACACGGGGAGGGGTTAGGGTAAGCTGGGATGAAGTGAGAGAGTGGCATGGACGTATATATACACTACCAAATGTAAAATAGATAGCTAGTGGGAAGCAGCCACATAGTACATGGAGATCAGCTCGGTGATTTGTGTCCACCTAGAGGGGTGGGATAGGGAGGGTGGGAGGGAGACGCAAGAGGGAGGAGATATGGGGATATATGTTTATGTATAGCTGACTCACTTTGTTAAACAGCAGAAACTAACACACCATTGCAAAGCAATTACACTCCAATGAAGATGTTAAAAAAAAAAAAGAAAGAATCAGACTGCCAATGCAGGGGACACGGGTTTGAGCCCTGGTCCGGGAAGTCCCACATGCCGCAGAGCAGCTAAGCCCGTGTGCCACGACTACAGAGCCTGAGCTCTAGATCCCACAAGCTACAACTACTGAGCCCTCGTGCCACAACTACTGAAGCCCGTGCGCCTAGAGCCAGTGCTCTGCGACACTGCAGAGAGAAGCCACTGCAATGAGAAGACTGCACATCACAATGAAGAGTAGCCCCAGCTCATCACAACTAGAGAAATCCCGCGTGCAGTAATGAAGATCCAATGCAGCCAAAAATAAATAAATAAAATAAGTAAATTTATATAAAAAAAAGAAATGACAGTGAGAAAATAGTTTTAATAATAAGCTTCGACAACTGATGAGATGAATAAACAAGGAGGATGACTGTGAGGCTTTAATTGGCTGGTGGTTGGTGATGTGATTGGCAATGATTGGTAAGTCAGAGAGGGTAACTGTTAAGGAGGAAAGAAAAGGCAACAAATCTGGTTTTGATGTACTCATTTTGTTATAATAATTATTGATTATTTACTGAGTAGGAACATTTATCTTTGTTTCAAATCAAAACAAGTATTCCTTTGTAAAGATTTAGGATTAAACATTGAAGTATTAGTATTTCTTTCAATTTAGATGTATTTCTCCCACTAAATATTTAATCAAAATTTGCAGTAAGCTTGCTTTCAGAGAATGAAATGAGGGATATTAAAAATAGGGTTAATGATACTGCATAATTGTAAATTATCAATAGGAGATGATGATAAGCATGTTGTCCCAATATACAAGGAAGCTCTAGGGGCAGAATGAAAAGGACAGCTCCCACCTAATATTTCATTTTGTGCCCTTTCCTTCAGTTAAGCTCCCAGTCACATATATGGGACGTGGATTTTCCTAGCCCCTGCCTCCTGTAGCCAGGGTTTCCTCTGTGGTAACGAGATGAAGCCTCAGAGAAAACAAAGTAGGCTCCTGACTTGTTTCCCCTCTGTGGCAGGTGTGGTGCCCCACCAGCTGGTGCTTCCAGACAGAGGGAGGAGTTGAGCTCAAAAGCTCACTACACTGTCGGTGGGAATGTATTGATAAATTGGTGCAGTCACAGTGGAGAACAATATGGAGATTCCTTAAGAAACTAAAAATAGAGCTACCATATGATCCTGCAATCCCAATCCTGGGCATATATCTGGAGAAAACCATAATTTGAAAGGATGTATGCTTTCCATTGTTCATTGCAGCACTATTTAGAGTAGCTAAGACATGGAAGCAACCTAAGTGTCTATCAACAGATGAATGGATAAAGAAGTTGTGTGGTATACACACAATGGAATATTACTCAGCCATAAAAAAGAATGAAATAATGCCATTTGCAGCAACATAGGTGGACCTAGAGATAATCATACTAAGTGAAGTAAGTTAGACAGAGAAAGACAAATATCATATGGTATTACATTTGTGTGGAATCTAAAAAAATGGTACAAATGAACTTTTTTACAAAGCAGAAATAGACTCAAAGACATAGAAAACAAACTTATGGTTACCAAAGGGGATGGGGTGGGGGAAAGATAAATTAGGAGTTTGGGATTAACATATACACACTACTATGTGTAAAATAGATAACGAATAAGGAACTACTCTATACCATAGGGAGCTATATTCAATATCTTGTAATAACCTGTAATGAGAAAAGAATCTGAAAAAGTGTATATATATATATATATATATATATATATACACACATATATATATAACTGAATTACTTTGCTGTACACCTGAAACTAAGACAACATTGTAAATTAACTATACTGCAATTTAAAAAAAAGGTTAACAAAATAAATAAAATGAGGGGGGGCATGTATCCTTAGGCTACCATCTGGGAAAAAAAGCCCACTGCAAACTGAGAACCTATGAAAATAGTCAATAGATAGGTGAAGGGGGTCCAAAGTTACAGACTTCCAGCTATAAAATAAGTCCAGGGGATATAATGTACAGCATGGGGATTATAGTTAATAGTACAGTATTGCATATTTGAAAGTTGCTAAGAGGGTAGATCTTAAGAGTTCTCATCACAAGAAAAAAAAGTTTTTTGTAACTATGTGTGCTGACAGATGTTAACTAGACTTACTGTGGTGATCATTTCATAATATATACTAATATCAAATCATGTTGCACAGTTGAAGCTAATATAATGTTATATGTTAATTATATTTCAATTAAAATAAAAAAGAAAATGGCCAACACAGTGGGGCAGGAATACATTTCCAGTGTCATTCATTCCTGTCAAGAGTGACATGCTGAGACCTGGTGGAAGGCAAAGCCTCCACCTACCATAGGCACAGGTTAAAAGTAATGATCCTTCATCGCAGGTCTAAGAAAGGACTTGCGGTAATTTGGGGTATTTGGGTTATGGTACCAGGCTCTGTCTTAAGGTTGGGGCGGTTTGTTCTGGCCAAGGTCAGCTGTGTGTTTGTTCTCTCCGCCTGTACTGGAAGCTGTTGCAACACACAGCCTCCCCGGCCCCCTCCCTCCTCATCGCAACTAAGGCTAATGCTTCACTAGCCTTTGCAGAAGAGTTGGCTTCGCAGGAGGGTTGAGCTGGGCCAGAAAGGAGGAGCTTAGACCTGTGTGCAAAACCTGGGAACCTGACTAAACATTAGTCCGGGGCCAGGATGAGGGCAAAGAGACTGGAAAGACATCCCGCCCCCCTGGTAAGAAAGCCCCGTGATCACCTCCAGCCACTGGCGGTCCTGCCATCCTCGGAACTTAAATATAGGGACAATTGGAGCCGAAATGTCACAGTTCTGACCCTTCAGGCTTGGACCACCGGGCACCCCCGACACCATGAGTTGGTCCTCACACCCCCGGAGTTTAATCCTCTGCTTCTATACTCTTTCATTGCTCTCTTCAACATGCCTGGCAGTAAGTGTGCTGTTTACAAAACGTATTTGTTTTAAATGGAAAGCTTAAAAATAAGAAAATATACGATAAACTAGTGAAATGTCTGTATTTTTCTCCTCTAGTATATTGCTACCCGAGACAACTGCTGCATCTTAGATGAAAGATTTGTAAGTAGTTTTTATGTTTCTCGCTGTGTTTGCACTGGACGTGGGCAGAGAAATAAAAGAAATTCTCTCGCAAATATCATTTGGCAGTTTAGACTTTTTTTTTTAATGGAGTCTAGGTTTTACCTATTTTGATTAGTAGATCTTATGTAGCTTTTTATCAGGATTTTAAAGCACTCTATTATTGTATTTTCAGGGTAGTTATTGCCCAACTACCTGTGGAATTGCAGATTTCCTGTCTACTTACCAAACCAGTGTAGACAAGGATCTACAGAATTTGGAAGGCATCTTACGTCAGGTTGAGAACAAGACATCAGAAGCCAAAGAGTTGGTCAAAGCAATCCAGATCAGCTACCACTCTGATGGACCAGCAAAGCCAAGTGAGAATCTAACCACCACTGACTGAGAACTTCATCTGTGAAGTTCTTTTGCTGTTATTTCAGTGGTTCTGTTTGTTCACGTATTTTTATGTCTCTGATCCCATGTTACAGATGGGATAGAGAGTGCTACCAAGATTTCCAAGAAAATGTTGGAAGAAATTATGAAATACGAAACATTGATTTCAACACATGAATCAACAGTTCGGTAAGCATTTTTTGTTTCAATTTGCTCTCCAAGACTGAGCTAGTGTTTACTCAATATTCCAAGCTTCAGTAGAAGAAATCTTTTTATTTTTTTCTACTTGTATCTAATTGACATGATGCCTGACCATCTTGAACACAGTGGAGATAGAAGTATTTAGGCAATATGAGTTGTATTGGATTGTAATTGCTTTTTAATAATGATGTAGAAAAAAAAATCATGTGGGAGAAAGATGTTTTAGGTGTCTTCAAATGCTTTATGACCGTATTTACCAAAATGTTTCCCCTCACCCCCATTTGTCTTACAACATAAATTCAAACTGATGGGAATATGGGTGTTGAAAATAAAATTCTCTTTATAAGAATGTCAACAAATGTGTGGTGAGGAATTTGTAAGCAGAGACATAGGAAGGATCTTGGCTGCAAAAGTAAATTATACTGAAGGCAGAGCAGAAAAAAATGTGTTTTAAGAGATAAGTGTAACAAACATTGTAAAGCTACCTGTTGATCATGGAACCTGCAATTACGTATTCTCCTCCCTTCTCTTGAAAGTAAGATGTCTCTGTTAACAACTTCCCAGGGACTCGTAGACTTTCTGAACATAGGGTCTCAGATACAGTTTTAGTTTCTTCCTCAATTTTTTTCCTAAATTTTTCTCAAAGTAGTATAAGAAATTGAGATAAATGATGGCTGAGGAAAAGTGGCCCAGGAGGGATTTATCCTCTTTTTGATATCAGAGGGCTATTATTATTATTGTGATATTATTAGCATTATGATTTGCATTATTATTGCCCATCATTGAAGTTGAAGGAGACTACAGTGTAGAAATTTTCTAAGGCGCAGTAGAGAAAAACGTGGTCAAATAGTTTGTCTATCCTGAACCTCAAAGAAAGAGATGACAATCTATGTACTGTAGGTAGTTTTCTATCATTTCTGAATATGTACAAGCATCCCTGTGAGAAACAACAAAAGCAGGAGTTTTCACTTCCTCCAGGCTTTTGCTGAAGCTGTGTAAATAGAAACACTAAGAAGAAAGGGAAAATGTCCGTTATTTTATTTTAGGTAAGGTAGTGCCCCAGATACTTTTCCTATGTAAGTTATAAGATTGAAGTCCATAAACAGATCCTCAGTAAATCCACAAGTGAAAAGGAATAATGCTTCAGCACATGTGAATTTCAGAACAGGGCCTTTCTTTCCCTAAGAATATTATCCCAAGAATAATCACCAGAGGGTCTTCCTATTAATCAAGGTCATCACTTGTGTACCTCATTATCTGCTGCCCTTTATGCAAAAGATAAATTCAGAAAGGCCACTTAACAATGATACTCTTTATTGGCAAGGACCCTGTTATATTCTTTTCCAAAAAGCTTAGAATTTTAATTCACCTCAATTTATTTATTAACGTCATTTTACACTTTTTCCAAGAATGGAGTAATTTATCAGGAAATAATTCTTGAGAAAATAAGGTGGTATTTTTAAAAGAATATACAAAATTATTCCTCTAAAAGGAATACTCGGTTATCTTATTATTTTGCTTATAGATTTTTGCAGGAAATATATAATTCAAATAATCAAAAAATCATCAACCTGAAACAGAAAGTGGTCCAACTGGAAGCAAACTGTCAGGAACCTTGTCAAGATACAGTGAAAATACATGATACAACTGGGAAAGGTAAGTGAAAGTTTTATATTGGATTAAGTTCATCAAAGCAAATATAAAAAGTAAAGGAGATTGTATGTATTGGAATGTATACAAATACATTGGAAAATGTCTAGCTATTAAATCTAAACAGTCTGCTTAGACTTTTCTTGAGTAGCTAAAAAAAAAATACTTTAAAGGAATAATCACGTGAGAAGTAAGAAAATACTTCTCAGGAAGTGAATCGTTTACGACAAGTTAAAAATGTCATTTTCAAGGCTGGCACAGTCTTACCTGGATTTCAAACCACCACAAACATTTCTTCTTTTTCAGATTGTCAAGACATTGCCAATAAGGGGGCCAGAGAGAGTGGGCTTTACTTTATCAAACCTCTGAAAGCTAAGCAGCAGTTCTTAGTATACTGTGAAATTGATGGGTCTGGAAATGGATGGACTGTGTTTCAGAAGGTATTTTTTCCCACAACAAATGTATTTAATAGACACCTAATTGTTCTGCTATATGCCCGATACGTTTCCAAGCACCTTGTGAACATTAACTCAATTAACATTCACAACTTCCCTTTGCGGTAGTTTTTGCCTTCTTATCGCTATTTACAGAGGAGGAAACAGGCACAAGAGGCTGAGTATCAATAACTTGCCCAAAGTCACATAACTAATAAGTAACAGAGTAAGGATATAGTCTGGTTTCAGTCTGTGCTGTGACTCTCTACTATGCTGGCCCTGCTGTTGTAGATTCATGATGGCACATAATCACAATATCATAGTGACAAAGAACTTGAAGAGATCTCTCTTGACAGGTACATCAAGACCTAGGGCTGCCCATCACAAGAAGATGATGTCACCCAGAGGATACACTGAGGCTGTTCCAAGATCAGGACCCTCTATTGCCTTTGCCAGCTCCAGGCACCCACTGCAAATCCTCTTGCATTGTTTACCTTTGACCACTGTTACAACTAATCCTGCAGGGGGCACTCAGAGCCAGCGAGTGATGGGAGCTCTGGCTGGTAGACACAGATTGAGCAATAAGTTGATCTTTCTGCCATCAGTACAAGAATCAGCAATATCAAGCTGGTGTTCTGGAGTCTTCTAGAAGTCTTTTTAAAACTACTAGTTTTGGGCTTCCCTGGTGGCGCAGTGGTTGAGAGTCCGCCTGCCGATGCAGGGGACACGGGGTCGTGTCCCGGTCCGCGGAGGGGCTGGGCCCGTGAGCCATGGCCGCTGAACCTGTGCGTCCGGAGCCTGCGCAATGGGAGAGGCCACAACAGTGAGCGGCCCGCGTACGGCCAAAAAAAGCACAAACTACTAGTTCTGTAACTACTAGTAGTTATAGTAGTTAAAACTACTACTAGTAGTTTTAAAACTACTAGTTTATAATTTATCATGTGCCAGTCGCTCTTTTAAGTACTTTTACATTCTCTGGTGTAATCCCTGCAACAACCCTAAGAAGTAAGCGTCATTATTCCTACTTGATAGGTGAGAAAACAAGCAGCTAGCCCAGGGTCACTTAGTAAACGATGAAATCAGACCCTCCATATTTTGGACAAAATGTTTATAATTTTTTTGTGTGTGCACTGATAATCCACTCTCTCCTTTTGCCCATACAATTGTGTAATTAGAGGCTTGATGGCAGTGTGGATTTCAAGAAAAACTGGATTCAATATAAAGAAGGGTTTGGACATCTGTCTCCTACTGGAAACACAGAATTTTGGCTGGGAAATGAGAAGATTCATTTGATAAGCACACAGTCTACCATCCCATATGTATTAAGAGTGCAGTTGGAGGATTGGAATGGCAGAACCAGGTACTATTAGAAAAGACTTTTAACTTTTTGCCGTAGAGACATTCTGGAGTATGCACTTTCCAGCTCTCAACAGAACAGTGGGGAAGACAGTCTGACAGATGAGAAGAGCACATCCAACTATGTTCCCCAGAAGTCAGTTTGATTCTTGGGCAGTCCAAGTTGCTAGGTCCTATTTAGGCAGGATCTAAGTGTTCTGGTACAATCCACTTACCCTGGAACCATACAAAAGAATAGCTAGTATTTCCTGAGCATTTAATATGTGCCATAAATTGAACATGAAATTATAATTTAATCTAATCCAAATAACTGTTTCAAGAGGCAGGAACTACTATTAATCCCATTTTACAGATTAACATTTCCACGGTCGCATCGTTGGTATAGGGTAAAGGATGGATTTAAACTTAGATAGGTTAACTCTACAACCCATCCTCTTAGTGATTATCCTTGTTGAAGAGTGAATCTAGCTTCTTCAGATTTCCCAGCGCTTTAATGATCATTCAGTCAGTCAAATCCAGAGCTACTTTAAAATGAAACCAGCTGGATTCTTTGGTGAGCTAGAGCCGCCTGGGCACTTTGAGTGTTGTATGCCTAATTAAAATTAAAAACAATATCCAACCCTCTTGTTACGTCTATGGCATGATGAAATATAGTCTGTGCCCAAATACGTATTTTTACTTTTTAAAGTTTTTAACCAGAAAGTATAATACCATAGTCAGTAGACCTCCTATGAGAACATCTCCTATATCCCAAGTCCTAGAGATCAGGGAAGCTAAATGTTTTCTGGAAATCTCTGTTCATGCACCAAAGCCCATTCTTCCCTGAACTCCATAGAATTCTGGCCCTCATTCACAACTTTTTTTCCAGGGGAGAATCTCTCTCTGATCCTATAGCTCATGTTTTGTGGGCCATACAGGGAACTTCTTTTTTGTGATGCTTGAGGAAACCCTCCTTCTTGTCACTGCCACACTGCCTTGAGAAAGGAAAACCCCTTTAGGACTTCACACTTTAGATGGTATGAGTGGCTAATGGAACTGTAGCTCCTTCAAGTTTGCCACATTGTTTGTCACTCACTGTCAGATAATGAATGTGGTTTATGAGAACTGTGTGTACATGCTACATACTGAGATAAAAGTGGAAAATATGAAATTAGTCAGGTTCATCCACATATCTGGATTGGATATTAGGATCTTATAGGCAAAAAGCATTCAGATGGCTGAAATGTTTAGTCTTCCTGGGACTAGAAGCCTTCCTTGAAGTCTTCTAGACCCATCCTGAGTGGTGTGGGTTCCCACACCCATTTTCCCTTGCCAGATTTGCAGAAAATTTTATTCAATGAGCACATTTCAGATTAAGAAGCAAAGTTAAAAATTCCAAACAATTGTCCTATGAAAGAGAGAACTTCTGAGATGCCTTCTGAGGCTCAGGGTCTAAGGTCTCTATTCCCTTCTTTGTAGTACTGCAGACTATGCTACGTTCAGGGTGACAGGTGAAAATGACAAATACCGCATGACATATGCCTACTTTATTGGTGGAGATGCTGGAGATGCGTTTGATGGCTACGATTTTGGCGAGGATACTAGTGACAAGTTTTTCACATCCCACAATGGCATGCAGTTCAGTACCTGGGACAATGACAACGATAAGTTTGAAGGCAACTGCGCTGAACAGGATGGATCTGGTTGGTGGATGAACAAATGTCATGCTGGCCACCTCAATGGAATTTATTACCAAGGTATGCCTTTCTTCCTTAGATGCATGAATTTGTGCATAGTCTATATTTTTATAAAAGGTAATAAATAAATATAAGGAAATGAATAAAGATATTGAGAGCTTATTATATAGTTCTTTATTTTAAACCAGAATTGAATACTGCTAGCTTATACCTGAAATTGGTCCTTCAACAAGAAATCCAACTGCTGCAAACTATGCAGTGGTATTCATCGTGCCTCCATCAGAGTTGATACTTTGGCTTATGGTGTCTCCTCTAGGCTTACCATATATATGATCTGGATGGACTAACATTACCATGTTTATGCTTGTTAACACAGTAGCTTGGTTCAGCTTCCCATGAGCTATGTGTCAGATAGATCCAGTAAGCAGTGAGTAGGTGTCTGGAGGAATTAAGCAAAGAGCAGGGATGTATTGGTGAGGGCAGATGTCTATGAAAGCTTAAGAGGAGAAGAGTCCAGCCTGAGGAGTGTAGACACTTATTTTAGGACAAGGGGAGGGCAAGCTATAGTTTGCTCTAAGACTGGAGTAGTTCTGAGCACTGGTTTTACTTACTGACAAACTATTGTAACTACCCAACAGGTATGCATGGAGAAATCCTCATCCATTAAAATGAGCAATCTTCCCTCCTTAGGGCACTGTCCTAGCCAAGAGGTGACTTGGAATCCTCTTAAAAACTACTTAAACTTACCTTTTGGTTTTCACAATGTTTTCTTTTGAAACCTAACTTAGCTTTGCACCAACAAACCATGTAATTAGAAGAAGCTCTCAGGGAAGGTGCCTGACCCATATGGTCCAGAGTAGCCGTGTTGATAGCTTGTGGTACCCTCCAGTACTAGACTCTGACAATCCCTTACAAAATCACAGGAGATCTAGTGTCCAGGAACGAGGTGAAAGCACTTCAGCCTGGCCTCCACTTTATAATGGAGATGTAAAACAACATTCCAGAACTGAGCTCCTCGTATTTTCCAGTAAAATTGTGTTTTTCAGATGACCTGAGATCATCTGATGAGGAATTATGACCTGTTTTCAGAAAGGTGGTCCATCATAGCTGAATCCAGGATGGCTAAACTTAGGGAGAGAGACCAATTGGGGAAATTTGGGGCTCTAAGCCTGTTAGCAGTGAATACATTTAAAGTATGGATGTGACCAGAAAGCACAGCACAGCTGTAAGAGTTTGTTTAATAATAAGTTTATGTCAATTGTAAATGGAGATTTTAGGAGTCTTTAAGGATATTTTCAGCAAGTAGATAACACTATAAAATCTGATGTAAATGGCAATGGACTTCATAATAGACAGTTCTTTATAGACTTTCTGAGGGGAAGAGATTCAAGAGCAGTGATATGTGCATCTACAATTTGTTTTAGGTGGCACTTACTCAAAAACATCTACTACTAATGGTTATGATAATGGCATTATTTGGGCCACTTGGAAATCCCGGTGGTATTCAATGAAGAAAACCACCATGAAATTAATCCCATATAACAGAATCACCATTGGAGAAGGACAGCAACACCACCTTGGGGGAGCCAAACAGGTCGGACCAGAACATCATGTTGAAATAGAATATGACTAAGTCATTTTACCCTGAGGATTAGATGTTCATTTCTATTAACCCACAAAGTTTCAGAAACTTTTATGAAATTTTCTTCCCATTTTCTCTTACTGTATTTATTAATTTTAAGTCTTTTATTAAGAATAGTTAGACTTGAATGACAATTAAAACTCACTTTGGACTGTATTCCCAAATGACTGAATGCAGAATTATTTAAAATTTGTTTATTTAATGAGATAATAATATTTTAGCTTATTTCCTGAAGATGTAATAAAATCATTGTGATAGTTTGCATTTTAATGATCACACGTCATTGTGTGTTGGTGATTTTTAAAATTATTTCTTACATAGTTTAGTATATGCTAATATAATAGGAGCAAACTCTAGCATTTCAAATGACTAAGTATTTTTTCCATATTTATTACCCCTAAATCATTCATATTTAATTATTCTTTTTAAATGGAGATAATTATATCTTTTTAATATATTTTTTGTTTTGGTCATAGGCTGGAGACGTATAAAAGACCATTTCAAAAGTGATTTACTTATGAAATGACTCTATCTAAAAAGAAAAATATACTGTTTTTCCTATGGGACAATGGACTTGCAAAGCCTCACTTCATTTTAAGAGTATAAGAACCCATGCTGAAAACTCCACTAACAGTTTTATGCTGGTTGTAATTTATCTATACACCATTTCAATAAACATTTTGTTTCCTAAGACTAGATACATGGTACATTTTATTGACCATTAAAAGCCATCACTTTCCTTCAATTTAATATTTACAGTTGGACAATCATCAGTAGTTGCTCAGTGTTCACTTTATGCTAAACATTGTACCTGACTCTTGGGAAGTTATGAAGGAAATAGAAATCATGGCTTTTGCCTTCTAGGGGTTATAAGACAAATACAGAAAAATACAGTAACCCAAAATGACAAAATTTGATATAAAAACATAAACACATGTCACAATCACATAACTCAGGTTCATAGTACCCCAGTGCAGCTGGAGACATAAGGCTGTTTGGGGATTCTCCCAGTAAATCCTTTTAGCTCCGGGCTCCTGTGGCCATATGTGGGCACTTGGAGAGGATTATAACTCAGAACAGAGAGATCCAGGGAACAGTCTGCTCAGCCCCTCACTGCTGAATAAGTTGAGCAGAATGAAGCCATTATTGCAGTAGCCAGAGATCAGGAATCGCTAACTTTCTGTAAGGAATAGCTGCATTTACATTAGTTGGCATAAGGCTGAACATGAAAAGTAATTGACTTATTTTATGGGGTCATGGGGGGAGGTCTGGTTGTTCTGAAGTCCTGAGCATTGGCTTTGGATTCTCTTCCTTTTCACAATTTCTTTCCTAATTCTTTCGCTTCCTTGTTCTCATAAGTCCTGATTTTAAAAGCATCCTATTGAGGAGATAAAAACCAGTTAAGTAAACGTCTAGGTATACAGCCAAATACTTGTGAGGCTTTGGGAAAATAGGAACATTGATTCATTGTCTGTAGCACTCATTCATTCATGTATGCATGAGGCATCCATTCAACTAACATTTATTGACTTCCTTCATTGTACTAGCCCCTGTGCTGGGTATATAGCACATAGTAGCATCCTCCTTTCTCCCAGTACTGTTCTATTCCGTTCAGTTCTCAAGTTCCAAAAAACCAGCAATAAGTCTTCCTTATTCCTCCCTCCCCATATCCTCAAGCCTGTCAAATCCACCTCCTAAATATTTATTATATTCATTTCTTTCTCTATGCCAACTGCCACCGTTCTAGTTGGGATATATATCTCTTGCCAGGATAATGGCAAATGCCTCCTTCCTGTTTTCCATCTTGCTTCCAGCCTTACCTGTTCCCACCTCATCATGCTCCAAACCACTTCTAAATTCAGAATGCATATAGTCTACCCTTTGAGAATCTATAAAATCCTTTGGGTGAGCAATTTGGTCATAGACAGGACGAGTTATGTAAATATTCATAAGTTTAAATGCAATAATATCACTCTAGTGATTTATCCCAAGAAAATTATTTTTGAAAAAGAAAATAGCTCTTTATAGAAATATAGATAATATTTAAATATTAAATAAATATTTAATTACAGTGGGAAATTTAGAAAATATTTAACAGTGGAAAAATGCACAAGCAAGGTGGTTTATTAGTACAATGGAAGAGAATGCAATGATTACATAATAAGTATAGTATCTCTGTATGAGCATAGAGACATTTACTAAATAATATGTGAAATTTTAAGATGAAAAACAATTCTACAATAAGTATGTAAAAGTATATATGCATATACTTTTGAACAAAATGTAATCTTAACATGCATGCATTATTTGTATGTATTTGTTTTCCCCAATCGATTTATAAAATTTAATAAAAATACTAAACAAAATAAATATAAACAAGTCCAAAAGTTTCTTATTTTTCCCATGATCACTTTTCCAATGCTTCTTCTGAAATATCATTATGACATTCTTTCATAAACATTTTGGAGGCCCCTGTTTTTGAGTGTCCAGAGTACATATATGGTCTGCATGCTGGGTAATTCAGGATTGATTAGTGGGAAGGGGCTTCTAACTTTCTCCTTCTATACCTCTGCATTGTTTGATTTGTTATAATGAGTACGTTGTTAGTTTTGTAGTTAATTTAAAACCCAATTAGGTAGAGATAAAAAGGTGAATTTCAAATTTTTACTTCTTTAGTTATTAATATTCAATGGTGAACATTGAAGGGTTGTAGCTTAAGAAATGAAGCAAGATATGTACTTCCACACTCAATTGGATCATGTCTCCACAAATAAAATAGAAATGAAAGGATTATCTTGACAAATCAACTTTTAAAAATTTACTTTTAAGTGAAACAAAGAGTTTGGAGCCTCCTAGCGACAGATTACTTTGCGGCACAGCTCAAATCACAGATAACTAATACCCAACCCTTCCCTTCACTTCCTGGGCACGCAAAACTCAGGTCACTGCAAAATAGGACGGCTAAGTACAAAACAGATGTGCATGGTCACACACTTTGAAAAACCCACAGAAGGAAGTTTCCAAAAATAAGGGTACTGGTACAGATGCACCTATACTATGACTTCAGGTCATGAACTACAGGGCAGAGTTCTTTAATCAGCAGACAGGAACAGTCATTTATTGGACAACATCAAGATTTTTAAATATACCTCTGAAGTGCTATAGCTTTTTTTCAATTCTTTGTTATGTTTAGTAGTTTGGTTTTAAAGATCATGTTTCAGATTTGTGGGTAGGCTGAAAGTGAGTGGGAAGTGAAAACATGTAAGTATAGACAGCATATTTGAGAACTTACAAGGTCTAAAGTTCTTAACTCTGAAGAGTATAAACTAAGCCAAGTTATACATAGTAGGTATCTTTGTAGATATAAATTCAGGTGATTGGAGTGAAAAACAAAATACACATTTAACCCTGGGGAAAATTAATCTACTGAAGATTTCTCATCAGTTTGATGTAGCTCAAAAAGAATGGGGAAAAAAAGAGTTAAAGATAGTAAGATGGGTTAAAGTAGATGGAAAATACCAAGTTGATGATAAAGAGACCAAGATTGTGGGAAAAACTGTTTCATATACCTTTCCCGTGTGTGTGTGTGTGTGTGTGTGTGTGTGTGTGTGTGAGTGTGTGTCCCCCAGAGACAGAAGTTAAATTAGTCATACTTCTGGCACACCATTCACATCCATATGTGCTGGGCCACTCTGATTATTCCCTTTAATCCCTTAATAATCAACCATTGTAATAGATTTGATGCATGTTTATTTGTACATATTCTTATAAATCATGGGTTGTTTGTGCTATGTATTTTTAAATTATATAAATGGCATCGTGCTATACATCAGTATTTCTCAGAATGCTGATCCACAAATTTTTTGTTAGTCAGCATTATAAGTAAAAAAATTGAGAATTAACAGGTAGAAACATTTTTCCTATATTGTGTATGTGATGATTGTATTTATTCAAATGTAATTATATGTCTTTGGAATCTAATAATAAAAAAATTGGCCTATATTTTTTCTTTTTTACATTTTATTTTACTAGAAATTATTTTTATTGCATTTTATAAGCTAATAGGTCTGTGACTGATTAGAAATTTAATAAAACTGGTCGTTTAGAACAAACACTTTGAGAAACACTACTAAGGTCTTCATTGTATTTATTACTTTTTCCATTCAGCACCATTAAGATCTACCCACAATCTGAGTATTTTGTAACTTCCTGTGATCTCCTTTTGAACTGAAGACTTAAAAAGTGAATATAATTTGGTTCCAAAGCTTGTGCTTTTTAAAATTGTATTTTTAATTAACATCTAAGTTCATTTCATTATGGTCAAAGAACATAATTTTGATGATACTGATTCTTGAGAGACAGTTCAAAAATTACTTTGGGACATAGGAATTATCAGAGAATTAATTGGCTCCATAAAATGTACATAAATCATAACCACTCTCCAATAATGATCTGCATCCAATAAGAGTATTAATATATTTTTTTCCTTTAAGAAGGAAAATGAACTAAAGGTAGATAGTGATTGGCCTTGTAAACATGAGCTTTGGCCCAAATGGCCTTGTAGCCATGGCCCGTTATGAGCATCGATAATAGGTTTGACCACTGACTTGTAGAACACACCTTTGTTGCAGGTTTGAAAGCCTTTTGGGAAGGCTAGCTGGTGAAATTTCAAGCTCTTGTTCATCTCAGTTTCATTGGGAAATATTTGAAAGTCCAAATGGATAAATTCAGGTCATGACAGTTAATCAGATCTTCAACTGGCTCAAAACTGTCTTTTCCAAATCCCAAATCCAGTATTCTTGACCCTCTCTCCCATTTCCCAGATCTTCACCCAGGTTTGCTTCTGCTGTTAACTTAAAAGCATGAAGTAACCTGAGGTAGATGGGAATCCTTCCTAAATAAATCTGAATGTTGACTCTCCCTAAATAAACAGAGTAGGGCAGATTCCATTCTGTGATGAAAGTGGCCTCAGGGACAAATAGGTAAAGTGTGACTTTTAGAAAAAAAATCATCTAACATTTAAGAGACCTTGGACTGGAAATGTTTTCCTTCCTAAATCGCTCTTTTTATATCACAAAGCTGTGGGAAGGGTCAAATGAGATTACATGTGAAATTTCTCCAGAGACAAAAACAAAACTGAATTGTTTTTTGCTGTTAAGATTGGTATTGCTGCATGAGATTTGAATCTAATGTCAGTTAAGTTTGGAAACATCATTTTAAAACTTTAATTTTTTGGCTTTTATATTTTAATAAATTTTAAATTTCAGAATACATTTTAATTTGCAGAAAAGAAGATACAGAGAGTTCCCTACCCCTGTCACCCAGTTTCTCTAATGTTAACATCTGACATTACCATGGCTCATTTGTCAAAACTTAAGAAACCAACCCCAGTAGTCACTCTTTTCTAACTTCCATGCTTTATACAGATTTCATCAGTTTTTACACTAATGTCCTTTTTCTGTTCCAGGATCCCATCCAGGATACATTACATTTAGTTGTCATATTTCCTTAGTCAGCTTTGGTAAAAATTTCTTAGTCTTTCCCTGTTGTTCATGAACTTGACTGTTTAGAGTATATTCTGGTGGACTGGTCAAGTATGTGTAAAATGTCCCTCACTTTGGGTTTCTGCTCTGTTATGCTCAATAACTTTTTGTTGAATTTTATCTAAGCAAAATTTTACCAAAATGCCTTCTTTAAATTGCCTTGGTTTTACTATAGAATGGTCTGTTAAAAATAGGTTTCAAGAAGAATCACAGAGAATTAAATGGATCTTGATAATTAAATTACCCCATAATTTTCATATAATTCCTTGCTGTGGAAAGTCTAAATACCTCACAGATACTATTTCCCCAGATCTCAATGCATCCCTATTTAAATAAATACCAACTGATAGATCATGTTTGCTAACCTTTAATAGAAGAACCACAATGAAATCGGCAGTGTGCCAAATTAAATGGATTTAAGCTGTATGATGGTGGAATGGATTCATGTTGTTGATATTAATACATCACTTGATTATTCATCTGCATAATGGTTTTACATTTCAAAAAAGGATTTATACTTTAATACCCATTCAACAAAGAATTTGATAATTCCAGTAAAATTTAGTAAAGCACATAAGTAAAATTGATCTATCTTGAAAAATGAATTATTTAATTGATAATGCAGTTAAAAAACAAAGGAAGTAAAGCGGTGGCAAAAACTCAGGGACGTCACCTTCACCTCTCTTTCTCTCATACACACTCATCACACATACATACATACATCACACACACACATAAAGACTTAGTGGAAACTTGATTAAAAGTGCTTAAGTAGGGGCTTCCCTGGTGGCGCAGTGGTTGAGAGTCTGCCTGTCGATGCAGGGGACACGGGTTCGTGCCCAGGTCCGGAAAGATCCCACATGCTGCGGAGCTGCTGGGCCCGTGAGCCATGGCCGCTGAGCCTGCGCGTCCGGAGCCTGTGCTCCGCAACGGGAGAGGCCACAACAGTGAGAGGCCCGCGTACCGCAAAAAAAAAAAAAAAAATGCTTAAGTAAAAGACCATGAAAATCATGCATAAAAACAAAATAGAGGATGATCATTCTATTGTTGGAACATTACAGAATTTAATTCCAAAAATGTTAAAAAATTATTCAATTAAAAGGCTACTCGTCCTGGAACAGTTTAATTACAAGAAATAAAGTAGATTTCTTTCCTGAATAAAGAGATTAAAGAGAAATGCAGTGTGATAGAATCAGGAACCATCAAGAAAAACTCTTTTACTCCTTCCTCATTTTCATAAGTGTAGTTCAGAATTATTTCTGTGTATTTAAGGAAATTCCCAACTTCTTTCTACAGCTATAACTTCCAGGAAAACCATCTGCAGTCAGAGTACTGATGAGTTCTGAAAGTAAAAGTCCCATTAGTTCCTCTCAGATCAATCATCATACTATCCCATTCACCTTTCACAGTAAGCAGATTGGTTAAAAACAAATTTCTGTAATACTCTTGAAATGCAGGAGACAAGGAGAGAAAATAATATACACAAAGCTAAGGAGCCTTGCCAGTGTTTTCCAGTAAATCCTTTATAGATCTGTCACTGCTGTCCAAACTTGAGGCAGAGGCCCTGAAAGAGTAGTATACGTGCCAGAACCTCCTATATATTTATAATTCAGGCATTTCAAAATTTAGAAATTAATTCTGGTACTTTCCAGTTGTACACTTAATATTATTTTAACAAAATATTTCCTGTCAAGGTACCATTATCTTCTTGTTATTAGGAGAATAATAAATTTATAGATTCATACAGATTTTTATGCTAAAAGACTTACAATTAGTATTTTTTCAAAAGCATCTTTCATTGTTAGGCTTGAATTAAATCTGATAATTTAAGGAACATTTTACACAAAATGTGACAGAAAACAATGCAGAAACAATATTTCAGCCTCTACTCTGTGCTCTAAAAGTACTTTGAACTTACCTCATGGAATTTTGTTCATTGTTTTATATCAGATTAAACCATATGAAATTGCAGACATCCATCATTTTGATCTACAGAAATGGCAATTTTATATGGTTCAACTTCTTAGCTGCACATGTATTTATTTGCTCCCCAATTGTAAGCAACTTGAATGTACAAGTCTATACATTATTTGCCTTTGTATCTCAAGAACACGGCATGCAAGACTGACAAATAGTAGACATACAATAAATGTTTGTTATAGTCAAACGAATGAATAAGTGAACTGTCCTCAGAATTCAGTACATTTAAAATAAATTGGTAAAGAAAGGGATGTTCTTTTACTTTCCTGGGATGTAGCTCCCCAGAAGGACAGATACCCCATTCAAAAGAAAGCTGAGGATTGTTTTATTTTATTTTGTTTTGCATGTATTTTATTGTTTTTGGTTTGTTTTTTTTTTTTGCGGTATGTGGGCCTCTCACTGTTGTGGCCTCTCCCGTTGCGGAGCTCAGGCTCCGGGCGCGCAGGCTCAGCGGCCATGGCTCACGGGCCCAGCCGTTCCGCGGCATGTGGGATCCTCCCGGACCGGGGCACGAACCCGTGTCCCCTGCATCGGCAGGCGGACTCTCAACCACTGCGCCACCAGGGAAGCCCTATTTTGCTTGTATTTTAAAGTTATGCTTACACAGTGGCAAATATTTAAATGACTGGATCTGTATTTTACTCTCATGTATAAGTGTTGGTGTGCAGATACAGTTTAAAAGTGAAACCTAATTACAGCTATAGAATTTCTATTCTTTTTACATACATTATACATCATACAAATAAAATCTATTCCAGTGCTGCCTGATGTGATGGCATAACAAATATGTGAATCCCTGAGTTTAAATACTTATAATTTGTGAGAAATTATATTAATTTCAAAGGATA
This sequence comes from Stenella coeruleoalba, assembly GCF_951394435.1. Lineage (NCBI taxonomy): Eukaryota > Metazoa > Chordata > Mammalia > Artiodactyla > Delphinidae > Stenella > Stenella coeruleoalba. The sequence continues at coordinate 116,934,294 of NC_137149.1, forward strand.
AATGAATGAAACATTCCTCTCATTAGAGCTAAGGAAAATAGGATATAGTCATCTGTGGGAAAAATGCAATACACAGTGGTTTTGGTCTAAGAAACTGGAAATTTCTTAATTTTTTCCCACTTTTACACTTGTAAAGTTATCCTTATTGTCACATGCTTTTAAACAATGATACTCCTATATATTGTACAACACAGGAATATAGCCAATATTTTATAATAAGTGTAAATGAACTATAATCTTTAAAAATTGTGAATCACTATGTTGTATACCTGAAACTTATATAATATTGTTCATCAACTATACCTCAATAAAAAAATGATATTCCTTGCATTATTTGTTGCCTATTCACCTGCATGGCTTTCTGTCTAAACAAAACCTACTTCTCCATAGCTGATGATAAGGCTTGCTTGTGAGGTAAAGAGCCCAGCCTGGTGCTCATTCCTGCAGTGCCGGGCCCAAAGAGAGCCCCAAAGGTGCCTGGTTAGGGAATTGTGGCACTGGAGAGATAACATAGGAACTTTTTATTTAGGGACATTGGAACATTCTAGGAGCCATTTCTGGAGCTTGTAATGTGTATGTCGAACATGTTACATAGTGTCACATTTTATGTAATCCTCACAACACTTCAAGATAAATATTGTCATCTCTACACTGCAAGATAATTATTGTCATCTCCATCTTACAGACAAACAAGCTGGTTCAGAGAATTTTATTTGTCCATATCAGTCAGCTGGTATGCAGATCTCACTCTCTACAAAGCCCACTGTCCTTCCACCACACTGTGCTGCCACTGTTACAGCCTTCCATCACTCCAACAAATACTTACTGGTACTTACCCTATGCCTGGCATTGTACTAGACAGTGTGCCTCGGCTTCAGGAAACTTAGTGTGGAAGAGACAAAAAATAAACAAATAACTTTCCCATATATACTGTCCAGTAGTGATAAAGTAAAATGAGTGAAAACCAACTCAGGTTGGGTGGTCAAAGGAAACATTTCTGAAGAGGTGCTATCTGAGCAGAGCCCTGGATGAAGTAAGGGAGTGAGACACACAGATACTTGAAGGAGCCATGGAACAGCAAGGATGGTGCCACAGGTGGTACCTTGGAAAAGCCCAGACATGGCACCAGAGTGCTGGCATTCAGTCACACTGGTTTCTGTTAACTTACTTTCAATCAGATTATGTCCAGCCAAGTCAACTGAAACTCACCAGATTACTGTCTGGGAACTTCTTCCATATACCATGTTTACCCCTAAGAAAGGCACTTCTTGTGGGCAGAGGAAAACATCTGGGGAAGTCAGTCTCGGATCCTATACATTCCTGGCATTTTGCTAGTTCAACCACTGTGGACAAGTGTAACCCAGCTTTCCATGGAGTCATTGCCCTTCATAACCTGGATAAGACTCTAGGGTTCTCTCTGAGCCCTGAAGCTGCTTCAAAAAAGCCACATCAGAGGTGAGCTTGATCAGACAAAGATCCTTCCATGGAGCAAGCAGTGTAGGAGGGTGCTGCCTTGTACCAGGGCTCTCACCCATTTACAGCAAGCTTCACATGCCCGCAGAGCCTGAGACAGGGCTCAATTTCACAACAGTGGAACCCGCTCATGCTTTCTTGCTCAATGAAGCCCCACACCTTTTGGGGAGAATATAAAGACCATTAAAACATGTCAGTTCTCAAGTTTATGATCTAGTGGAAGAGATGGACAATGTTCCTGCAGTAATAAATGTCATGAGTGGTACATGGTCTAAGGAAATATGAAAGAACAAGAGATTGCTTTCAATTGGAGACATGAAATCAGGTACTATGTAAAGTGTCCAACAAAGTCCCCAGCACTTAGTAAACACTCGATAAATTTTGGCTGTTATACTATGATCAGGATTGGCTTCACATAGGAAGCAACATTTGAGACAAGGTAGGATTGGCAGTCATATTACAGGATGCCCAGTTAAATATGCATTTCAGATAAACAACAGCAACACATTTTTAGTATGAATACGTCTGAATATTGCATGGGACAAACTTACACTAAAATATATTTGCTGTTTATCTGACGTTCAAATTTAACTAGGCATCCTGGTTTTTTATTTGCTAAATCTGACAACTCTTAGACAAGAAAATTTGATATGGAGATGAAAATCGGGGAAAATAAATTAGCATGTCCAAAGGTACAGAAACTGGAAAGAAATAATAATTGTTATTGGAGAACATAAAGTGCCATGAAAATACTATTTCCTTCCAGTTTCTGTACCTTTGGATATGTGGCAATCTGAGGGCTTTACAAGGATTAACTCATTTATTCTTCATAAAAACATGTGTGATAGGTTATTACTATCCCCACTTTAAAAATGAGGAATCTGGGGTATAAAGAAGTAAAGTAATTTGTCCAAAAGCGGAGCTGGGAAATGGTGTAGCTGGAAGTATGAACCTAGAATGGTTGGCTCCAGGGGCTGCTTGTTTTAACCATTCTGGATAGAGGAAGCTTATCGAAGGCCTTCAGGATCAGCTCGTCACCACAGTCAGTCAAAAGTCAGATCAACCAACCATAATTCCTGCATAAAGTGAAATCTCAGTTGTTAGATCTCTGCTGGTGGGCTACAGCTAGCCTGCCTCCACCACCCTCTATATTCTTTCAAGTACTCGAGTAGAGATAGGTCCTCCCATGTTCCCCTTTGTATTCCCAAAGTCACCCTGTTCCTGGAATGTGGGATCTTCCACGAACTGGGCTACGTTTGCAACAGCTTATCTGAAGCAAACAAGCTTAGGGAATTGAGCAAGAACTTCTGGGACACCAACTTTACAGAAGGAGCAAGGGATGCAGGGTGCATGTTGACTGTGTCAACGGGACAAAGATAATGATTAATCAGACCTCCTGCAGACTTAAATGGGATGGAAACTCGGCGTGGAGGCTGTCCTCCTTTCTTTCAGCTGGAGTGCTCCTCTTGAGCCAGCCCCACGCACGGCAGAGATGGATTCTGTGAGGGTCCTCTTCCTGGTCCTGAGTGTGATGGGCGCAGTTCAGGTATGGCCTTCTTTATTTCCTCTTCTCTTTCTCTCTGGTGTTTATTCCACAAAGAGCTTGCAGGTCTGAGTCAGCCATGTGTACGTCCTCACACACTGTTAGCTTTATAAGCTGTAGCCAGTGGAGGCAAGTCCCTAGATGGGCTTGACACCTCAAGAATACAGGGTAATATCACCCTCAGAGGGAGACTTAGTGGGACCAAAGTGTAAAAATTCACAGGGGAATCTTCGACACCTATAGCTTGGTCTTACATTGGATTTTTTCAAAGAGAAGAAATTTTTGCCATCTTTGTTGCTGTAAAGCCTTGGGATTGCTAGTTAACAGAACAGATCATTCTTATGATAAGAGTTTTTAACCTAGTTATTATTTTATTGCTATTTGTCCATAATAAGCAGAACAGTGGTTTAATGTAGCTTTTCTGAAAGGTTGTTTTTGTGTTTCTTTAAGACAAATAAAAAGCAAATTAGTTATTTTTGAAAACATATTACATAGCAAAATTGGAAGAGATTAATTGATAGGCAATACGTTTTTTGGAGGCAATTGTATTCTTTTAAGATAATTACAAATATTGCAATAATTCCTAAAGTTTGACTCCAGAGACCTATGCAAAAGAAGAGAAACTTCATTCAACAAGATTTTTCAACTTCTATCTTATAAAAAAATGGTAAATATGTTCCAAAATCTCAGTTACTTCCAGACTGTGAATTATTCTGTTTTATTTCTTTTCCTTTATTGCTCATAAACCCTAATACCAGAGCAGAAGGAACTAAAGAGTGTTTCTAACATAATTTTCTCCCTTATACAAATAATAAGTAAACATTTTTATGGGAAACAAGACTAACATCATTTGTTAAGGTTATACTTTGCATAATGCATGTTTCATTTATTTCTCCCTTATTGGTATAAATATTTAATTTTTGCCTGTTTTTACACTTTTTCCAATGTATGTTTGAATTTATGATTTTATTTCTTAGATGAAAAGATTGTACTTGTTCACTTAAATAAGTTGTTCTTGATTGCTTGAGTTAATATTACTATTATTGGGGTATTTTTTTGAATGAGACAGAAAATGTTAACTAACTATAAGAATAAACTACTGAGATTGATAGTCATAAAAATCCTTGTAACTTGGTGGTACAAAATAAAAATAGCTAAAACCTAAAACCAAGATTGATTTCTTAGGATATAACATCTTGTTGGAAGAATATCTATATATCCTATTTCACTTGATCACAACAGAAATTTTTCTCTAAAATCTGTATTTCTAATTATAAGGTGTTCCAAAAAAAGTATCTTTCATGGACCTTTTTATATTTTTTTGCTCTCAGTGTTCTTTTTTTCATTTCAAATAAAAATAAATTATTATGTGAGTAACCCAAAAAAAGCATTTCTAAGTCTGAATTGGCTACATTTGTGTCCTTGTATATACTTGCTCAAATTATAGACCCATAAGGTCATTGTGGTAGATACTTGAAGGAGAGACAGACCTTAAGCTAAGATGGTGTAGGTTTTTTCCTACTAAAACAGGAGTTAGAGGAGAAAGAACTGAGTTTTTCCATTATTTTTCTATCTCCAGACATGAATGAAAATGTAAAGGCAGTTTTTAACTAAGCTTGTTGATTCAAATAATTTTCCTTTTATAATGGATCCTTTAAAGCTCCTAACATTTATTAAATGCTTGTTTAGTGTAGAACACAGTTGAGATTTGTACACTCAACTCCTTTAACCTCACAACTCCACGAAATAGGCATTAGGATTTTCATTCCAAATATAAGAAACCTGAAACTTGCAGAGCCCCTTGGATCCCTTGCTTGGGATTTACAGGCATGCCAGCATCTCCTCCTTATCTGCTTAAAGACCTCTCTTTTGTGTGTTTATGAATCCTTAAAGGCGGCAGATCCCAGTGAAGGTGAATTTCTCGCTGAAGGAGGAGGTGTGCGTGGCCCAAGGCTCGTGGAAAAACAGCAGTCTGCCTGCAAAGAGTCGGACTGGCCCTTCTGCTCTGATGAAGACTGGGTGAGCCGTGGGCACAGGGAGTGGAGCAGGACGGTCCTTTGCTGTGCTGCTGGCAGCTCACACAGGCTGACACTTTAGGTCACAAAAAACTTGTCCAGTGGGAAATAATCTAATAGCTCCTTACATATCAAATTAAAGAAGACAGATGGAAAGGAACTTAGTCCTGAGAGCACTGTTTATATTACCTCTGAGACTCTGGGTCATTGGTGGGATTAACAGATTGGATTTTAGTTGTACGTTCAGGCAAATACTAGGAACCTGAGTATTACGACCTCTGGGTTTCATGGGTTCTAATTTATGGTTAAGTGGACCCCCATTCCAGAATTTCTTTAAGATCTCTGACTAGCCCTCTTAAACTACGTTTAGGTCAAGAGATGATCTGAAGAGACTGGGGAGGGGAGCAGTGGGGGCTCATAGAAACCTTGAAATTTATACTGGATCAGAGGGATAGACTCTTTTATTAATTTTATTTTTTAAAATTTTATTTTAAAGTATAGTTGATTTACAATGTGTTAATTTCTAGTGTATAGCAAAGTGACTCAGTTATATATATATATATATATATATATATATATATATATATATATATATATATTATATATATATATATATTCTTTTTCATATCCTTTTCCATTACGGTTTATCCCAGGATATTGAATGTAGTTCCCTGGGCTATACAGTAGGACCCTGCTGTTTATCCATCCTACATATACTAGTTTGCATCTGCTAATCCCAAACTCCCAATCCTCCCCCCGACCCTCCCTCCTGCTTGGCACCCATATGTCTGTTTCCAAGAGATAGACTCTTAATGTAATTTTTCCTCTTCATTCCAGAACTACAAATGCCCTTCTGGCTGCAGGATGAAAGGATTGATTGATGAAGTCAATCAAGATTTTACAAACAGAATAAATAAACTAAAAAATTCACTATTTGATTATCAGAAGAACAATAAGGACTCTAACACATTGACCAGGAACATAATCGATATTTTGAGAGGGGATTTTGCCAATTCTAAGAGTAAGTATTACAGTTAGTGCTTTGACTTTATAGCACACAACCAAAACAACAAAAATCAGAAGTAGATATGATGTCTCCTTATTACAACTGTGATTTTATTCCAAAGTACTTTATGCAGAAAAATATACCTTTATGATATCCCGGAATTTTAAGGAAGGGGCTTGTTTTTGTTATTTATATCATGTAAAGGAGATTGGTTTAGAATTGCTTTAAGGTCACAAAGTAAGTCAGCATTTTGGACCAAAGACTAGAATTTAAGTGTGTTCTTTTTTAAGAGTATACATGGAAAATAAGATGAGCCCAAACTTTTGAGTAGATACTTCTGTTTCTGTCTAACAAAGGAGGAAACTGAGAGGTCAGGGAACTTTCTCAAAGGCCAAAGGCACAAAGCTATCATGTGGTGGGGCTGGGAGTGCAACCCACAGACTCCACCTAGCTTATTATGAAGTGTTTTGCTTTGTTTTGTTTTGTTTAATTTAAAATATAGAGCCATGTTGTCTCTTTCTCATAGGTCTAGGACTAAGTTTCATTAGGACTAGGAAACTCTGGACTCACTCTGGACATGGGCAGTGAGTTTAGTAAGGCCTCAGCTCCTGAAACCTTGCCTTGACTCTTCATATCCTTGGGAGGCACATGGCTAATTTAAAGTTGATGGTGCAAGAGCAACTGGCAAGTGCATGATCTTGTTGACCTAAAAAAAGCTTAGGAACAATTTCAAATCTATAACTGTGAAGAAAACCTTTTCAGTAAGAAAATCCAAGAATATATTCACGTCCCTTGATTAAGGATATAATGAAATAATTGGAATGTAATCAAACTGATTATTTTATCTCAATTATGCCTTTAAAATTTCAGAGTTCTTGTCTTCTGCATTTATTTGGATTACTAATAAGGCATCTTAAGTGATATCCATGGATGACTGAAGGATATTGTCCAAATATCAAACGCCTAATAGATTTAGAAATCCCAAATTAAATGTCCAAACTATTATAGAAGTAAAATGGGGAATATCCATAAGCAAATTTCCTTCTTTTGCTGGCTATTACAAGCAAATCACTCAGCAGCTACTTCAGTACCCATATTTGCTATTTCAGACAATGAAAATACATTTAGCCAAGTGTCAGAAGATCTGAGAAGCAGAATTGAGATCCTGAAGCGCAAAGTTATAGAACAAGTACAGCATATCCACCTTCTGCAGAAAAATGTCAGGGATCAGCTGATAGATATGAAACGGCTGGAGGTGAGTAATTATGTGGCTCTGACCCCAGATTTCTTTGTTTTTGAATAGCAGGGAAAGGAAGGCAATAGTCATTCATTAAATGCCTACTCTATGTAAAGCAATGTGTTATAGCCATCATCTACCTACAAAGTAAGTATTATTTTCCCCACTCTACAGATGAAGAAAAAAATCTCAGTGCTAGTAAGTAAAATTTCCAAGGGCACGTAAAATGGTAAAGTTCAAAAGCAAAAACTCAGTCCTTGCGTCTTATTCCAGCCCCTGCTTGTCCCTGACATCACTGTGTCTCTGAGTCTTCAGCCTCAGTCTCACAGAGGATCACATCATCAGTGTCTCCTTTCAGAGGGAATAGCACTTTGCTCTTGATCTATTCTAAGATAAATCCAGATGCTCCTATTGCTTATCCTGACCAGCCTTAGAATACCCAACCTCTCTTTCACTGAGGATACTACATAAATGAAGTATTGGTTGGTAGGTCTCCAAGTCAAAGAAATGAAACCAGTTTCCAAAAATTAAATTAACCACTAAGAACTCAATAGACCTAGTTTATTATAGCTACCTTTTTTCTTTATCTTCCCCTCCCCCTCTAGGTGGACATTGATATTAAGATCCGATCTTGCAAAGGGTCATGCAGTAGGGCTTTAGAACATAAAGTAGATCTGGAGGACTATAAAGATCAGCAGAAGAAACTTGAACAGGTTACTGCCATAGACTTACTTCCCTCTAGAGACAGTCAATATTTACCACTGATAAAAATGAGGCCAGTTCCAGGCCTGATTCCCAGAGAGTTCAAGAGCCAGCTTCAGGAGGCCCCTCCAGAGTGGAAGGCACTGCTGGAAACGCAGCAGATGAAAATGGAGTTAGAGAGGTTTGGTGGAGATGGGCAAGCCAGAGGAGACTCTGCATCTCATGGAACAGGATCAGCATCAGAAAGCCCCAGGAGGCCTGCAACTAGTAGTATTGGAAATGTGAACCCTGGGATCTATGGACCTGGAGGTTCTGGCACGTGGAACACTGGCCATCCTGATCCCGGAAGCGCTGGCACTTGGAACATTGGACGCCCTGAGCCCGGAAGTGCTGGCACGTGGAACACTGGCCATCCTGATCCTGGAAGTGCTGGCACTTGGAACACTGGACGCCCTGAGCCTGGAGGTGTTGGCACTTGGAGCTCTGGAAGTTCTGTGTCTACAAGTTTTAGGACAGATAGCTCAGGGCATGGGAGCATCAGGCCTTCCAACCCAGACTGGGGCACATTTGAAGAGATGTCAGGAAATGTAAGTCCAGGGACAAAGAAAGAGCTTCACACAGGTAAACTGGTCACTACTAAAGGAGATAAAGAGCTTCTGATTGGTAGTGAGAAGACCTCTGGTTACACAGCCACCACTCGTCGTTCATGCTCTAAAATCGTCACAAGGACTATTACACATGCCGATGGTCGCACAGAAACGACCAAAGAAGTGGTAAACTCCGATGATGGCTCTGACTGTACTGACACAGATTTAGACTTGCAGTTGTCTGGCAGGGGTAACCTAGATGATTTCTTTCATAGGCACAATGATGGTTTTTTCTCCTCTACGTTTAAAGAGCTTGACAGTAAGATCCATTCTGGGGGCGCAGGCTTAGGGGATATCAGCTCTCACCACCTCGGCCTACCTGAGGTCTCGTCCAGTAGTAAAACTTCAAGTCATGGCAGAGAGTTTGCAAGCAGTAGCATGACTATCAACAGAGGAGGCTCCACGTTTGAAAGCAAGGGCTATAAAATGGCAGATGAGGCTGGAAGTGAAGAGGATCTTGGCTTCAAAGGAGCACATGCCACCAAGAGAGGCCATGCTAAAACTCGCCCTGCCAGAGGTATCCGCACTTCTCCTTTGGGGAAGCCTTCCGTGACCTTCTAGACTAAGTTCATTACTCCTACAATATGTCTCCCATAGCACCTTTTACTTCTTTCTTAGCCCTCTATCATGCTTTATTGAAATTACAGGTTTTTGCTTATTTTTTTGTGCTAGACTGTAAGTTCCATGGGGGCAGGGACTTTGTCTATCATGTTCATCTCTGTATTCCCAAATGCCTAGCAGTGTGGAGTCAGCACTCAATAAATACATGTTAAATGAATGAATGAATGAATCCCTCTGGAACTCAATTTAAAATTTGTTTAACCAAATTCTTTTACCATTCAAAATGTGTGCCATTGGAAATTGTCACTCAACTGATTAATCATATTTTTAGTGTGTGTCTCAGTTGACATTGAGATCAGGTTAGAAACAAGTGATATTAGTATTAAATGATGCTTAGATATCTTTGCTGGTTACTTGCCATTAATCAGGATGTGCAAGTGAAGTTCCAAATTCATTGAGAAAAATCCCCCTTGCAATGTGTATGTATAAATGCTACTTACTTGCATAAGTTCCATCCCAGTGTAAGCACATCCTTTCTCTATAAAGGGAAGGAAGGAAGGAAGGAAGGAAGGAAGGAAGGAAGGAAGGAAGGAAGGAAGGAAGGAAGGAAGGAAGGGAGGGAGGGAAAGAAAGCCAGTATCTGCCTTCATTTAATCTGGGCCATTTAACTTTGTAAAGTTAAATGAGAGTAAGTTCTTCCAACCAGCTTAATTTTTTTTTTTAGACTGTTATGATGCCCTCCAAACACATCCTTCAGGTGCCCAAAGTGGCATTTTCAATATCAAGCTACCGGGATCCAGTAAGATTTTTTCTGTTTATTGTGATCAAGAGACCGGTTTGGGAGGATGGCTTTTGATCCAGCAAAGAATGGATGGCTCACTGAATTTTAACCGGACCTGGCAAGACTACAAGAAAGGTTTCGGCAGCCTAAATGACAAGGGAGAAGGAGAATTCTGGCTAGGCAACGAATACCTCCACTTACTAACCCTGAGAGGCTCCATCCTTCGGGTTGAACTAGAAGACTGGGCTGGGAAAGGGGCTTATGCAGAATATCACTGGAGGGTAGGCTCTGAGGCAGAAGGCTATGCCCTGCAGGTCTCCTCCTACGAGGGCACGGCAGGTGATGCTCTGATTGAGGGTTCTGTAGAGGAAGGGACAGAGTACACTTCTCATGCTGGCATGCGCTTCAGCACCTTCGACAGGGATGCAGACAAGTGGGAAGACAATTGTGCCGAAGTCTACGGAGGAGGCTGGTGGTACAACAACTGCCAAGCAGCCAATCTCAATGGCATCTACTACCCCGGGGGCTCCTATGACCCCAGGGACAACAGTCCCTATGAGATTGAGAACGGAGTGGTCTGGGTCCCCTTCAGAGGTGCGGATTATTCCCTCAGGGCTGTTCGCATGAAAATCCGGCCTTTTGGGACACAATAGGCTGAAGGAGTGGCAGTGAGAGCACTCTGTTTTTGTGTTTAGTGAAGAGGAGAAAATATTAAGGAGACGATAGGAGTCGAGATTCTTTACAGCCTACTAAAAATTCTCGGGTGCTATTTTATTATTCTTTGTACTGTAGCTAAATGTAACTGAGACATATTAGTGCTTTAAAAAATAAAGATATATGAACTTTAAAGCTTTAAAATAGCTCTGTGGGTTTTAAAATTTTTATTAAAATGCACCAAGGGACATTCGGTACATCAGGAAGGGGGTGTTGAGTGGAAGGTCCTCTCTGCAACACTTAAGGGTGGAGTTCTGAGAACGTCTCCATTTCCCACACCACCCAAAGTCATCGGGTCATTGTAAAGTAGAAAAGTAATTTCATCCATTCTACCTGAATGGTTTTAAGCCAATATCTTAAGTTGCGAATCATTGAACTGAACACTGGCTGGACTTTGTATAGGAATTTACATGTTACTAAGTACATTCATCTCTTCTGTTGGCAAGCAAATCCAGCAAGGCAGGAGAAGCATTCTTTCCTAACAGAAATAGAGATCTATCTACTTCTTAAGTCTTCCAATGAAGACCATAATGCACATAGAATTTTTTCCCTAGAGTCTAACCAATTTCTTTCAGAAAAATACACGAAAAAAAAGCATTTAAAATCTTTTAAATATTTACAAGTAGTCCAAAAACATTGAACTTACACATTAATAAAAAATCCCCACAGCATTCATTTGACTTCATTTTTCACCAATCATAAAGTATATCCTGTGATGTAATACCTGTTATTAAAGTAAGACATTCACTTGAAACCATCTCACTAAATATGATCTATGCCATATCCATAAATTCAACATGTTTACATTGGTCAGTATTTTATATGATCTAAAAATAGATCATCTTTGATCTTGGTGAACTTAGCTCCTGGCCCCAATTTTTAACTCACATTTTCTTCTAGTGAGAACCACTTGCCACTTACCCTTGGAAATGTATGAAAATATTCCAAGCATATTGGGATCCCAGTACATTGCCCTCACTTGCACAGTTTCTATCCTAATGTAAATGCATCCTTTCTCCTAGGAAGGAAACAAGGGGAAGGAGGGAAGGAAGGAAGGAAGGAACGAAGGAAGGAAGGAAGAGAGGGAGAAGAAGAAGGAGGTAGGGAGGAGGGGAGAGAAGAAGGAAAGACACCAGGGCTCTTGTCCAGTGCCTGGGGAGCAGAAAAAAGGTGAGTAAAAGAACTTGCAAATGAGTCACATATGAAGCCCCAGTATCCTTGCATTTCCTTATGTGCTGTTGAAAACCCTTCATACAAATAAGTGACGTCACCTACAACTTTGTATAACTGGATATGAACTTCTTCAAAATTAAAAGGATTTTCATTCATTTCAGACATTAGAGTGCCATAGTATTTCTCGGCCTACCACCTTTACACCCACACATCTGCCTCCACAGAATTGGAGTTGGAAGTATTTTATTTTCCGGAATATCACACTATTAGGGACAGAATTGGGTCCCAAAATGAAATCAACTTTGATTGTGAAGGGCCATTCATTTCTCATTTATTTTGAAGGCTTTGAGTTTATTAGCAAAGAATAAGCAACCTCTTAACTTAATAAACAATAGCCAATATTAGCAGAATCATGATAATTGGAGATACAGTTTAGTTGTGAGAAGAGACACCAAACATCTCTTTTTCCACTTTATCTTATCTTTAACCTATTGCCCTATTTCCCTAATTCCTGAAATTAAATACTAATTCAGCCTCTCTGACTCTCATTCACTTAGAAGCCCACTTTAACTTAGCTTTCACTCGGTTACCACTCTCTTGACATTGCTCTCTTAAAAGTCAACAGGAATTTTGGAGTTCTAAATTTAAGGTCCTATATTCAAGTCCCTTCTGCCTGATTTTTTTCAAACATCTGCCACTATTGTCTCCATCTACCTCTTCAAGCTATATTTCTCTCGTGCTTTCTAGTATGCCCTGCCCTTCTGTTTCACCTTTCTCAGTCTTTGCAACTGGCAATTCCTTCTCAGATCATTCCTTAAATGTAGGAGTTTCTCACTGCAATAACATTAGTACTCATTTTTATTAGTTGGGATTAAGTTTGACACAAGTGGCTTAAATAAGATGGAAAACTCTACAAGAATATGTTCCCATGGTCTTTAGGAAGCCTGCATCATAATAAATAACTTCCATCCTCAAGTTTACATCATGTCCCAAACATTCTGTCCTGCGCAATCTGGAAGAGGAGAGACAGAAGAGAAAGGAGTGCCTTGCCTCTTTTAAGAAACTTTCTAGGACATTCCATAGAGCACATCCTCTATGTCCCATAAGTCACACAGGCCAAGCTGCTGAAGAAGTCAAGACACCTTGCCTGTTCTCTTAGACACAAGATTAAAATTAGGAGGAGACGGAGGATAGAGGTTGAGGGAAGCAATTAGCAGTCCATCTTTTCTCACTCTGCAAGTGAGTATATTTTCTCCTTGGATGATTTGACAATCACTACAGATCCAATTACCATCAATAGGCTGATGATAACAATCTAAAACTTCAGCCCTGACCTTCAGATCCATATTTTCAACTCATACTGAACACATCCAGTTAGATATTTCTCATTAATCTAAGATTAACTAATTACCTTCCCATCAAAACCTATTGTATCTCTCTATTTCTTATCCTAGTCAGGGGCCTCATTAGCTCTCCTATTTCCTAATCTAGAAAACTTGGGCTCCTTCTCAGCTTCTATTCTTCCTTTAAATCAACTATTTGATCTACTCCCAAACCATCTCCTACTCTAAAATTGGCCATTCTTACAACACTGTTATGTTCTTATGTTATCTTGTGTTAATCTTTTCTCATTTGAGCTGTTTAACAGTCTCTTAACCTCTCACTTTACTACCATTCTTTACTTTTTTATTGAAGTACAGTCAATTTACACAATGCTGTGTTAGTACCAGGTGTACAGCAAAGTGATTGAGATAGATATATATGCGTATATATATATATTCCTTTTCATATTCTTTTCCATCATCGGTTATAGAAGACATTGAATATAGTTCCTTGTGCTATACAATAGGACCTTGTAGTTTATCTATTTTATACAGAGTAGTGTGTATATGTTAATCCCAAACTCCTAATTTATCTCTTCCCCCTCATCCTCTTTGGTAATCATAACTTTGTTTTCTATGTCTGTCTATTTCTGTTTTGTAAATAAGTTCATTTGTATCATTTTTTTAGATTCCACATATAAGCAATAACATATAATATTTGTCTTTCTCCATCTCACTTGCTTCATTTAGTATGTTAATCTCTAGGTCCACCCATGTTGCTGCAAATGGCATTATTTAATTATTTTTTTATGGCTGAGTAATATTCCATTGTATATATATATATATATATATATATATATATATATATATACCACATCTTCTTTATCTATTCATCTGTTGATGGACATTTAGGTTGCTTCCATGTCTTGGCTATTGTAAATAGTGCTATTATGAACACTGGGGTGCATGTATCTTTTTGAGTTAGTTTCCTCTAGATATATGCCCAGGAGTGGGATTGCTAGGTCATATGGTAACACTATATTTAGTTTTTTAAGGAACCTCCATACTGTTCTCCATAACAGTTGCACCAATTTACATTCCCACCAACAGTGTGGGAGGGTTCCCTTTTCTCCACACTCTCTCCAGTATTTATTATTTTTAGACTTTTTAATAATGGCCATTCTGACTGGTGTGAGGTGATATCTCATTGTAGTTTTGATTTGCATTTCTCTGGTAATTAGCGATATAGAACATCTTTTCATGTGCCTATTGGCCATTTGTATGTCTTCTTTGGAGAAATGTCTGTTTAGGTTTTCTGCCCATTTTTTTGGATTGGATTGTTTGTTATTTTGATATTAAGCTGTATGAGCTGTTTATATATTTTGGAAGTTAATCTCTTGTTGATAGCATAGCTTGCAAATATTTTCTCCCAATCTGTACGTTGTCTTTCACCACCATTCTTTTGCTCATTCCTCCTCTACAAATTACCTTAAAAAATAGATCCAAACAGGTCTTTCTCCTGCTTAAGGACTTATCACAAGGTTGGGTTAAAAGGTTTTATTTTTGCATACAAGCTGTTTCGCAAATTGATCTCCTTAGGTCTCTACAATCATTCACTTTACACTTCAATTACATTGAATTTCTCACTGGTATTGGGATACCAGCTCCTTTAAAGATTCTGTGTCTTTCCCTATGCTTCCTAGAAGCCTCCCCTTCATCGCTTAAAATACAGCTCAGCAATGTTCCTTCTGTCACCCTTTCCTTAATGCCTACTACAGAACATAGGACCAGGAATTGTTCTCTGAACCCTCATAGTTTTTGTGCACATCTCAAAAATAACACAGTCCATCTATAACTCTGCCATATTTGTTTATGTTATTATGGCACCAGATTGTGGATTCCTTTAAGCCAGTGCTCATTTCTAGTGTCTCCTGCCATGAACAAGAATGACTCAACGAGCTAAGCTGGTAGGAACCAAAATGGCAGAGTAGAAGGACATGCTCTCACTCCCTCTTGTGAGAACACCAGAATCACAACTAGCTGCTAGAAAATCATCGACACGAAAACACTGGAACTCACCAAAAAAATACCCCACATCCAAAGACAAAGGAGAAGCCACAGTGAGATGGTAGGAGGGGTGCAATCACAGTAAAATCGAATCCCATAACTCCTGGGTGGGTGGCTCACAGACTGGAGAACACTTATACCACAGAAATCCACCCACTGGGGTGAAGGTTCTGAGCCCCATGTCAGGCTTCACAACCTGGGGGTCCAGCAATGGAAGGAGGAATTCCTAGAGAATCACACATTGAAGCCTAGTGGGATTTGATTGCAGGACTTTGACAGAACTGGGGAAAACAGAGACTGCACTCTTGGAGGGCACACACAAAGTTGTGTGTTTATCAGGATCCAGGGGAAAGAGCAGTGACCCCAGGGGAGACTGAACCAGACCTACCTACTAGTGTTGGAGGGTCTCCTGCAGAAGCGGGGGTAGCTGTAGCTCACCATGTGGACAAGGACACAGGCAGCAGAAGTTCTGGGAAGTACTCCTTGGCGTGAGCCTTCCCAGAGTCCGTCATTAGCCCCACCAAAGAGCCCAGGTAGGCTCTGGTGTTGGGTTGTCTCAGGCCAAACAACCAACAGGGAGGGAACCCAGCCCCACCTATCAGTAGTCAAGTGAATTAAAGTTTTACTGAGCTCTGGCCACCAAAGCAACAGTCAGCTCTATCCTCCACCAGTCCCTCTCATCAGGAAACTTGCACAAGCCTCTTAGATAGCCTCATCCACCAGGGGGCAGACAGCAGAAGCAAGAAGAACTACAGTCCTGCAGTCTGTGAAACAAAAACCACATTCACAGAGAGATAGAAAAGATGAAAAGGCAGAGGGCTATGTACCAGATGAAGGAACTAGATAAAACCCCAGAAAAACAACTAAATGAAGTGGAGATAGGCAACCCTCCAGAAAAAGGAATTCAGAATAATGATAGTGAAGATGTTCCAAAACCTCAGAAAAGAATGGAGGCAAAGATTGAGAAGATGCAAGAAATGTTTAACAAAGACCTAGGAGAATTAAAAAACAAACAAACGGAGATGAACAATAAAATAACTGAAATGAAAAATACACTAGAAGGAATCAATAACAGAATAACTCAAGGAGAACGGATAAGTGACCTGGAAGACAGAATGGTGGAATTCACTGCTGGGGAACAGAATAAAGAAGAAACAATGAAAAGAAATGAAGACAGCCTAAGAGACCTTTGGGACAACATTAAATGCAACAACATTCACATTGTAGGGGTCCCAGAAGGAGAAGAGAGAGAGAGAGGAAATATTTGAAGAGATTATAGTTGAAAACTTCCCTAACATGGGAAAGGAAATACCCACCCAAGTCCAAGAAGCACAGGGAGTCCCACAGAGGATAAACCAAAGGAGAAACATGCCGAGACACATAGTAATCAAATTGGCAAAAATTAAAGACAAAGAACAATTATTGAAAGCAGCAAGGGAAAAGTGACAAATAACATACAAGGGAACTCCCATAAGGTTAACAGCTGATTTCTCAGCACAAAGTCTACAAGCCACAAGGGAGTGGCATGATATACCTAAAGTGATTAAAGGGAAGAACCTACAATTAATATTACTCTACCCTGCAAGGATCTCATTTAGATTCAATGGAGAAATCAAAAGCTTTACAGACAAGCAAAAGCTAAGAGAATTCAGCACCACCAAACCAGCTTTACAACAAATGCTAAAGGAACTTCTTTAAGTGGGAAAAACAAGAGAAGAAAAGGACCTACAAAAACAAACCCAAAACAATTAAGAAAACAGTCAGAGAAACACACATATCAAAAATTACCTTAAACACAAATGGATTAAATGCTCCAACCAAAAGACACAGCTTTGATGAATGGATACAAAAACAGATCTATATGCTGTCTACAAGAGACCCACTTCACACCTAGGGAAACATACAGACTGAAAGTGAGGGGATGGAAAAAGATATTCCATACAAATGGAAATCAAAAGAAAGCTGGAGTAGCAATATTCATATCAGATAAAATAGATTTTAAAATAAAGAATGTTACAAGACACAAGGAAGGACACTACATAATGATCAAGGGATCAATCCAAGAAGAAGATATAACAATTATAAATATATATGCACCCAACATAGGAGCACCTCAATACATAAGGCAACTGCTAACAGATATAAAAGAGGAAACCAACAGTAACACAATAATAGTGGGGGACTTTAAAATCTCACTTACACTAATGGACAGATCATCAAAGAGGAAATCAAAAAATACCTAGAGACAAATGACAATGAAAAAACGACAATCCAAAATCTATGGGATGCAGAAAAGCAGTTCTAAGAGGGAAGTTTATAGCTATACAAGCCTACCTCAAGAAACAGAAAAAACTGCAAATAAGCAATCTAACCTTACACCTAAAGGAACTACAGAAAGAAAAAGAAACAAAACCCAAAATTAGCAGAAGGAAAGGTCATAAATTCAGAGCAGAAATAAAATGAAATAGAAACAAAGGAAACAATAGCAAAGATCAATAAAACTAAGAGCTGGTTCTTTGAGAAGATAAACAAAATTGATAAACCATTAGCCAGACTCATCAAGAAAAAGAGAGAAAGGACTCAAAGCAATAAAATTAGAAATGAAAAAGGAGCAGTTACAACAGACACCCCAGAAATACAAAGTATCCTAAGAGACTACTAAAGGCAACTTTATGCAAATAAAATGTACAAGCTGGAAGAAATGGACAAATTCGTAGAAACGTATAACCTTCCAATACTGAACCAGGAAGAAAGAGAAAATGTGAAGAGACCAATCACAAGTAATGAAATTGAAACTGTGATGGAAAATCTTCCAAAAAACAAAATTCCAGGACCAGATGGCTTCACAGGTGAATTCTATCAAACATTTAGAGAAGACCTAACACCCATCCTTCTCAACTCTTCCAAAAAATTGCAGAGGAAGGAATAATCCCAAACTCATTCTATGAGGCCACCATCACCCTGATACCAAAACCAGACAAAGATATTACAGAAAAAGAAAATTATAGACCAATATCACTGATGAATATAGCTGCAAAAATCCTCAACAAAGTACTAGCAAACAGAATCCAACAACACTTCAAAAGGATCATACACTATGATCAAGTGGGATTTATCCCAGGGATGCAAGGATTCTTCAATATACACAAATCAATCAATGTGATACACCATATTAACAAATTGAAGAATAAAAACCATATGATCATCTCAATAGATGCAGAAAAGGCTTTTGACATAATTCAACACCCATTTATGATAAAAACTCTCCAGAAACTGGACATAGAGGGAACCTACCTCAACATAATAAAGGCCATATATGACAAACCCACAGCAAAAATCATTCTCAATGGTGAAAAACTGAAAGCATCTTCTGTAAGATCAGGAACAACACAAGGTTGTCCACTCCGACTACTATTATTCAACAGAGTTCTGGAAATCATAGCCATGGCAATCAGAGAAGAAAAAGTAATAAAAGGAATATAAATTAGAAAAGAAGAAGTAAAACTGTCACTGTTTGCAAATGACATGTTACTATACATAGAGAATCCTAAAACTGCCACCAGAAAAATACTAGAGCTAATCAATGAATTTGGTAAAGTTGCAGGATACAAAATTAATGGGCAGAAATCTCTTGCATTCCTATACACTAATGATGAAATATCTGAAAGAGAAATTAAGGAAACAATGCTATTTACTATTGCAACAAAAAGAATAAAATACCTAGGAATAAACCTACCTAGGGAGACAAAAGACCTGTATGTAGAAAACTATAAGACACTGATGAAAGAAATTAAAGATGATACCAAAAGATGGAGCAATATACCATGTTCTTGGATTGGAAGAATCAATATTGTGAAAATGACTATAATACCCAAAGCAGTCTACAGATTCAATGCAATCGTTATCAAATTACCAATGGCCTTTTTTATGGGACTAGAACAAAACATTTTAAAATTTGCATGGAGACACAAATGACCCTGAATAGCCAAAGCAGTCTTGAGGGAAAAAAATGGAGCTGGAAGAATCAGACTCCCTGACTTCAAACTATACTACAAAGCTACAGTAATCAGGACAATATGGTACTGGCACAAAAACAGAAATATAGATCAATGGAACAGGACACAAAGCCCAGAGATAAACCCATACACCTATAGTCAACTAATCTATGACAAAGGAGGCAAGGATATACAATGGAGAAAAGACAGTCTCTTCAATAAGTTGTGAGGGGAAAACTGGACAGCTACATGTAAAAGAATGAAATTAGAACACTCCCTAACACCATAAATAAAAATAAACTCAAAATGGGTTCAAGACCTAAATGTAAGACCGGACACTATAAAACTATTAGAGGAAAACATAGGAAGAACACTCTATGACATAAATCACAGCAAGATCTTTTTTGATCCACCTCCTACAGTAACAGAAATTAAAACAAAAAACAAAACAAAACAAAACAAAAAAAAAAACAAATGGGACCTAATGAAACTTCAAAGCTTTTGCACAGCAAAAGAAACCATAAACAAGATGAAAAGATAACCGTCACAATGGGAGAAAATATTTGCAAACTATCAACGGACAAAGGATTAATCTCCAAAATATATAAACAGCTCATGCAGCTCAATATTAAAGAAACAAAAATCCAATCCAAAAATGGGCAGAAGATCTAAATAGACATTTCTCCAAAGAAGACATACAGAAGGCCAAGAAGCACATGAAAAGCTGCTCAACATCACTAATTATTAGAGAAATGCAAATCAAAACTACAATGAGGTATCTTCTCACACCAGTTAGAATGGGCATCATCAGAAAACCTAAAAACAACAAATGCTGGAGAGGGAATGGAGAAAAGGGAACCCTCTTGCACTATTGGTTGGCGTGTAAATTGATACAGGCACTATAGAGAACAGTATGGAGGTTCCTTAAAAAACTAAAAATAGGATTACCATATGATCCAGCAATCCCACCACTGGGCATATACCCAGAGAAAACCATATTTCAAAAAGACACATGCACCCCAATGTTCATTGCAGCACTATTTGCAATAGCCAGGTCATGGAAGCAACCTAAATGCCCATTGACAGACGAATGGATGAAGAAGTGTACATATATACAATAGAATATTACTCAGCCATAGAAAGGAACAAAATTGTGTCATTTGTTGAGACGTGGATGGATCTAGAGACTGTCATACAGGGTGAAGTAAGTCAGAAAGAGAAAAACAAATATCGTATATTAACACATGTATGTGGAACCTAGAAAATGGTACAGATGAACCAGTTTGCAGGGCAGAAGTTGAGACACAGATGTAGAGAACAAACGTATGGACACCAAGGGTGGAAAGCTGCAGGAGAGTGGGGATGGTGGTGTGATGAATTGGGCGATTGGGATTGACATATATACACTGATGTGTATAAAATTGATGACTAATAAGAATCTGCTGTATAAAAAAATAAAATAAAATTCAAAAAAGGGGCTTCCCTGGTGGCGCAGTGTTTGAGAGTCCGTCTGCTGATGCAGGGGACGCGGGTTCGTGACCGAGTCTGGGAAGATCCCATGTGCCGCGGAGCGGCTAAGCCCGTGAGCCATGGCCGCTGAGCCTGTGCGTCCGGAGCCTGTGCTCCGAAACGGGAGAGGCCACAAGAGTGAGAGGCCCACGTGCAGGGAAAAAAAAAAAAAAAATTCAAAAAAGAAAAAAAATGTCTCACCTACTCCATGATTGCACAGATGCTTTTTTTTTTTAAACAACTTTTGTGGAGTATAATTGCTTTCCAATGATGTGTTAGTTTCTGCTTTATAACAAAGTGAATCAGTTATACATATACATATGTTCCCATATCGCTTCCCTCTTGCATCTACCTCCCTCCCACCCTCCCTAGCCCACCACTCTGAGCACTGAGCTGATCTCCTGTGCTATGTGGATGCTTCCCACTAGCTATCTATTTTACGTTTGGAAGGGTATATATGTCCATGCCGCTCTCTGCCTTTGTCACAGCTTACCTTTCCCTCTCCACATCCTCAGGTCCATTCTCTAGTAGGTCTGTGTCTTTATTCCCTTCTTGCCCCTAGGTTCCTCAGGAGCAAGTTTTTTTTTTTTTTAGAGTCCATATATATGTGTTAGCATACGGTATTTTTTTTTTCTCTTTCTGACTTACTTCACTCTATATGACAGACTCTAGGTCCATCCACCTCACTACAAATAACTCAATTTCATTTCTTTTTATAGCTCAGTAATATACCATTGAAGATATGTGCTACATCTTCTTTATCCATTCATGTGTTGATGGACGCTTAGGTTGCTTCCATGTTCTGGCTATTGTAAATAGAGCTTCAATGAACATTTTGGTACATGACTCTTTTTGAATTATGGTTTTCTCAGGGTATATGCCCAGTAGGGGGGTTGCTGGGTCATATGGTCGTTCTATTTTTAGATTTTTAAGGAACCTCCATACTGTTCTTCATAGTGGCTGTATCAATTTACATTCCCACCAACAGTGCAAGAGGGTGCCCTTTTCTCCACACCCTCTGCAACATTTATTGTTTGTAGATTTTTTGATGATGGACATTCTGACCAGTGTGAGATGATATCTCATTGTAGTTTTGATTTGCATTTCTCTAATGATTAATGATGTTGACCATTCTTTCATGTGTTTGTTGGCAATCTGTATATCTTCTTTGGAGAAATGTCTATTTAGGTCTTCTGCCCATTTTTGGATTGGGTTTTTTTTTTGATATATAGCTGCATGAGTTGCTTGTATGTTTTGGAGATTAATCCTTTGTCAGTTGCTTCATTTGCAAATATTTTCTCCCATTCTGAGGGTTGTCTTTTGGTCTTGTTTATGGTTTCCTTTGTTCTGCAAAAGATTTTAAGTTTCATTAGTTGCCATTTGTTTATTTTTTTCCCCATTTCTCTAGGAGGTGGGTCAAAAAGGATCTTACTGTGATTTATGTCATAGAGTGTTCTGCCTATGTTTTCCTCTAAGAGTTTTATACTATCTGGCCTTACATTTAGGTCTTTAATTCGTTTTGAGTTTATTTTCGTGTATGGTATTAGGGAGTGTTCTAATTTCATTCTTTTACATGTACCTGTCAAGTTTTCCCAGCACCACTTATTGAAGAGGCTGTCTTTTCCCCACTGTATATTCTTGCCTCCTTTATCAAAGATAAGGTGACCATAGGTGCGTGGGTTTATCTCTTGTCTTTCTATCCTGTTCCATTGATCTATATTTCTGTTTTTGTGCCAGTACCATACTGTCTTGATTACTGTAGCTTTGTACTGTAGCTTTGTAGTATAGTCTGAAGTCAGGGAGCCTGACTCCTCCAGATCTTTTTCCTTTCTCAAGATTGCTTTGGGTATTCAGGGTCTTTTGTTTTTCCATATAAATTGTGAAATTTCTTGTTGTAGTTTTGTGAAAAAATGCCAGTGGTAGTTTGATAGGGATTGCATTGAATCTGTAGATTGCTTTGTGTAGTATAGTCATTTTAACAATGTTGATTCTTCAAATCCAAGAACATGGTATATCTCTCCATCTATTTGTATTATCTTTAATTGTTTTCATCAGTGTCTTATAATTTTCTGCATACATATATTTTTTCTCCTTATGTAGGTTTATTCCTAGATATTGTATTCTATTTATTGCAATGGTAAATGGGAGTGTTTTCTTAATTTCACTTTCAGATAATTCATCATTAGTTTATAGGAACACTATAGATTTCTGTGCATTAATTTTTTGTCCCACTACTTTATCAAATTCATTGAGTAGCTCTAGTAGTTTTTTAGCTCTAGTAGTTCTGGTAGCATCTTTAGGATTCTCTATGTATAGTATCATGTCATATGCAAAGTGACAGCTTTACTTCTTCTTTTTGGGTTTGAATTCCTTTTATTTCTTTTTCTTCTCTGATTGCTGTGGCTAAAACTTCCAAAACTATGTTGAATAATAGTGGTGAGAGTGGACAGCCTTGTCTTGTTCCTGATCTTAGTGGAAATGGTTTCAGTTTTTCACCATTGAGGACAATGTTGGCTGTGATTTTGCCATATATGACCTTTATTATGTTGAGGAAAGTTCCCTGTATGCCTACTTTCTGAAGGGTTTTTATCATAAATGGGTGTTGAGTTTTATCAAAAGCTTTCTCTGATCTATTGAGATGATCATATGGTTTTTCTCCTGTAGTTTGTTAATATGGTGTATCACATTGATTGATTGGCATATATTGAAGATTCCTTGCATTCCTGGGGTAAACCCCACTTGATCATGGTGTATGATCCATTTAATGTGCTGTTGGATTCTGTTTGCTAGTATTTTGTTGAGGATTTTTGCATCTACGTTCATCAGTGATATTGGCCTGTAGTTTTCTTTCTTTGTGACATCTTTGTCAGGTTTTGGTATCAGGGTGATGGTGGCCTCGTAGAATGAGTTTTGGAGTGTTCCTCCCTCTGCTATATTTTGGAAGAGTTTCAGAAGGATAGGTGTTATCTCTTCTCTAAATGTTTGATAGAATTCACCTGTGAAGCCATCTGGTCCTGGGCTTTTATTTGTTTGAAGATTTTTAATCACAGTTTCCATTTCAGTGCTTGTGATTGGTCTGTTCATATTTTCTATTTCTTCCTGGTTTAGTCTCGGAAGGTTGTGCATTTCTAAGAATTTGTCCATTTCTTCCAGGTTGTCCATTTTATTGGCATAGTGTTGCTTGTAATAATCTCTCATGATCCTTTGTATTTCTGCAATGTCAGTTGTTACTTCTCCTTTTTCATTTTTAATTCTATTGATTTGCATCTTCTCCCTCTTTCTCTTGATGAGTCTGGCTAATGGTTTATCAATTTTGTTTATCTTCTTAAAGAACCTGCTTTTAGTTTTATTGATCTTGCTATTATTTCCGTCATTTCTTTTTCATTTATTTCTGATATGATCTTTATGATTTCTTTCCTTCTGCTGACTCTGGGGTTTTTTTGTTCTTCTTTCTCTAATTGCTTTAGGTGTAAGGTTAGGTTGTTTCTTTGAGGTGTTTTTTACGATAGGGTTGTATTGCTATAAACTTCCCTCTTAGAACTGCTTTTGCTGCTTCCCATAGGTTTGGGGTCTTTGTGTTTTCATTGTCATTTGTTTCTAGGTATTTTTTGTTTTCCTCTTTGATTTCTTCAGTGATCTCTTGGTTATTTAGTAGTGTGTTGCTTAGCCTCTATGTGTTTGTATTTCTTACAGATATTTTCCTGTAATTGATATCTAGTCTCATAGCATTGTGGTCAGAAAGCGTACTTGATACGATTTCAATTTTCTTAAATTTACCAAGGCTTGATTTGTGACCCAAGATATGATCTATCCTGGAGAATGTTCCATGAACACTTGGGAATAATGTGTATTCTGTTGTTTTTGGATGGAATGTCCTATAAATATCAATTAAGTCCATCTTGTTTAAAGTATCATTTAAAGCTTGTGTGTCCTTATTCATTTTCATTTTGGATGATCTGTTCATTGGTGAATGTGGGGTGTTAAAGTGCCCTACTATGATTGTGTTACTGTCGATTTCTCCTTTTGTGGCTGTTAGTATTTGCCTTATAATTTGAGGTGCTCCTATGTTGTTATATCTTCTTCTTGGATTGAAGAAGATGTTTACAATTGTTATATCTTCTTCTTGGATTGATCCCTTGATCATTATGTAGTGTCCTTCCTTGTCTCTTCTATTAGTCTTTGTTTTAAAGTCTATTTTGTCTGATATGAGAATTGTTAATCCAGCTTTCTTTTGGTTTCCATTTGCATGGAATATCTTTTTCCATCCACTCACTTTCAGTATGTATGTCTCCCTAGGTCTGAAGTGGGTCTTTTGTAGACAGCATATAGATGGGTCTTGTTTTTGTGTCCATTCTGCAAGCCTGTGTCTTTTGGTTGGAGCATTTATTCCATTCACGTTTAAGTTAAGTATCGATATGTATGTTCCTATGACCACTTTCTTATTTATTTTGGATTTGTTTTTGTAAGTCCTTTTCTTCTCTTGTGTTTCCCACTTAGAGAAGTTATTTAGCATTTGTTGTAGATCTCGTTTGGTGGTGCTGACTTCTCTTAGCTTTTGCTTGTCTGTAAAGCTTTTGATTTCTTCATCGAATCTGAATGAGATCCTTGCTGGGTAGAGTAATCTTGGTTGTAGGTTTTTCTCCTTCAACACTTTAAATATGTCCTGCCACTCCATTCTGGCTTGCAGAGTTTCTGCTGATAGATCAGCTATTAACCTTATGGGGATTTCCTCATGTGTTATTTGTTGTTTTTCCCTTGTTGCTTTTAATATTTTTTCTTTGTATTTAATTTTTGATACTTTGATTAATATGTGTTGGCATGTTCCTCCTTGGATTTATCCTGTATGGGACTCTCTGTTCTTCCTGGACTTGATTAACGATTTCCTTTCCCATATTAGAGAA
This sequence comes from Stenella coeruleoalba, assembly GCF_951394435.1. Classification (NCBI taxonomy): domain Eukaryota; kingdom Metazoa; phylum Chordata; class Mammalia; order Artiodactyla; family Delphinidae; genus Stenella; species Stenella coeruleoalba. Next base: position 116,959,940 of record NC_137149.1, read on the forward strand.
GTTTTCAACTATAATCTCTTCAAATATTTTCTCAGTCCTTTTCTTTTTCTCTTCTTCTTCTGGGACCCTGATACCTCGAATGTTCCTGTGTTTAATGTTGTCTCAGAGGTCTCTGAGACTGTCCTCAATTCTTTTAATTCTTTTTTCTTTATTCTGCTCTGCAGTAGTTATTTCCATTATTTTATCTTCCAGGTCACTTATCCGTTCTTCTGCCTCAATTATTCTGCTATTGATCCCTTCTAGAGAATTTTTAATTTCATTTATTGTGTTGTTCATCACTGTTTGTTTGCTCTTTATTTCTTCTAGGTCGTGGTTAAACGTTTCTTGTATTTTCTCTATTCTATTTCCAAGATTTTGGATCATCTTTACTATCATTATTCTGAATTCTTTTTCAGGTAGACTGCCTATTTCCTCTTTGTTTGTTAGGTCTGGTGGAGTTTTTCCTTGCTGCTTCATCTGCTGTGTGTTCTTCTGTCTCCTCATTTTGCTTAACTTACTGTGTTTGCAGTCTCCTTTTCTCTGGCTGCAGGTTCACAGTTCCCGTTGTTTTTGCTGTCTGTCCCCAGTGGCTAAGGTTGGTTCAGTGGGTTGTGTAGGCTTCCTGGTGGAGGAGACTAGTGCCTGTGTTCTCATGGATGAGGATGGACCTTTTCTTTCTGGTGGGCAGGTGCACATCTGGTGGTGTGTTTTGGGGTGTCTGTGGCCTTCTTATGATGTTAGGCAGCCTCTCTGCTAATGGATGGGGTTGTGTTCCTGTCTTGCTAGCTGTTTGGCATAGGGCATCCAGCACTGTAGCTTGCTGGTCGTTGAGTGAATCTGGGTCTTGGCATAGAGGTGGGGATATCTGGGAGATTTTCACCATTTGATATTATGTGGAGCTGGGAGATCTCTTGTGGACTTGTGTCCTGAACTTGGCTCTCCCACCTCAGAGGCACAGCCCTGACCCCTGGCTGGAGCACCAAGAGTGTTTCATCCACATGCTTCAGAATAAAAGAGAGAAAAAAAAGAAAAAAAGAAGATAAAATAAAATAAAGTTATTAAAATAAAAAATAATAATTAAGAAAGAAATTTTCTTAAAGTAATAAAAAAAAAAGAAAGGAAAAAATGGACAGATGGAACCCTAGGACAAATGGTAAAAGCAAAGCTATACAGGCAAAATCACACACAGAAGCATACACCTACACACTCACAAGAAGAGAAAAAGGCAAAAAAAATTATATAGCGTTGCTCCCAAAGTCCACCTCCTCAATTTGGGATGATTCGTTGTCTATTCAGGTATTCCACAGATGCAGGGTACATCAAGTTGATTGTGGAGATTTAATCTGCTGTTCCTGAGGTTGCTGGGAGAGATTTCCCTTTATTTTCTTTGTTCCTACAGCTCCGGGGGTTCAGCTTTGGATTTGGCCCCTCCTTTGCATGTAGGTCGCCTGAGGGCGTCTGTTCTTAGCTCAGACAAGACAGGGTTAAAGGAGAAGCTGATTCGGGGGCTCTGGCTCACTCAGCCCCGTGGGGAGGGGGGGATTACGGATGCAGCGCCTGTGACGGCAGCAGCCGGCGTGACGTTGCACCAGCCTGAGGCGTGCTGTGTGTTCTCCCGGGGAAGTTGTCCCTGGATCACGGGACCCTGGCAGTGGCAGGCTGAACAGGCTCCCGGGAGGGGAGGCACAGACGGGTTTTTAAAGTTTCTTTAAATAGTTTTATTGTTTTTTTTCTTTTACATTTAAATATTTCATTAACCTAGAATTCATTTTAATATGTTATGAAGAAGGTCAACTTTTGTTTTCTAGCCAGTTATGCTGAGGTCATTTATTAAACCATTCTTTGCCAGGGTAAATGAAATGCCAACTTTATTAAAAGTCTTTTTGGATCTATATACAGACTCTCTCCAGTGCTTACACTGCCTTGGTCATCTTTAAAGTATAGCTTTTGGATGAAGTATTCTCCCTCTTACCCTTCACTTTTTTTCTTTCTGTCTAGAAATATTCTAATTTCAATTTTTTCTTCTTTTGTTTGTTCTAGGGGCTATTTAGAAAAGCCTTTCTTAGTTTCCAATTAGTTACTTTTTTAAGGGGTTCGGGTGAGTTATCTTTTTTTTTCTATAACCCTGACCTGATGTGGAATTGGTGAGTCATCTTTTACTTATTAATTTCCAAGTATTTCATCAACTATTTAATTTAACCAATTTTTTCATTCTGTTTTAGAATTAAGATATTCTTTGTGGACAAGTACATGATGAATTTTTGTGATTGTTTCATAGGCAAAGAGAATTATATTTTTACATTTATAGATTACAAAATTTTATGTTACCAAGTTTGTTGATAATATTTAAATATTCTGTACCTTTTTTATTTTATATAATTGATGTATCATATTTTAAAATATGTGCATGTATGCATGAACATATATTTATATACACATACATGTTTTTTTAAAAATTATTATTTATTTATTTATTTATGGATGTGTTGGATCTTTGTTTCTGTGCAAGGGCTTTCTCTAGTTGTGGCGAGCGGGGGCCACTCTTCATCGCGGTGTGCAGGCATCTCACTGTTGCAGCCGCTCTTGTTGCAGAGCACAGACTCCAGACGCGCAGGCTCAGTAGTTGTGGCTCACGGGCCTAGTTGCTCCATGGCATGTGGGATCTTCCCAGACCAGGGTTCGAACCCATGTCCCCTGCATTAGCAGGCAGATTCTCAACCACTGCGCCACATACATGCTTTTATGTGTGTTCCGTGTGGATATAGTAAGGTCTCACTCAGTGTTTTGTGTATGTGTTTTTTCTTTTCCTGTTCTAGAAATTTTGTTTTGTGTGATTGGCTCTTTTATTATCTAGTGCATGAAAGTTTATGACTATTATATCTTCTCCATGGATTATACTTTTTAGTCATTATATAATGTGCCTCTTTTACTTGTTTCATCCTTTTAGAATTGAATTTCCCCTTGTTAAATATTAGTATTACCATTACTCTTAGTTTGTATTTTATTGCATTTACCTAGATATCTTTACAAGCCATTTTATTTTTAACATTATCACTTTATTCAAAAAGCTTTCCTAAAATAATAAATACATTTTAAAACAATTTTAAGTTAATTTTTTAAATTTTATTATTGTTTCCTCTTTCTTTAATTTTTTGCATGTTGTTCCTTTATTTCCAAACTTTCTCTATCACTCAATGTAGAAGATTTTATTACAGTTGATGAATTTTTTAAAAACAGTTCTATTTTACATTGACTTTTTAAATTATTTTGTTTCCTCTTTCCTTAACTTCTGCTACTTACTCGTGGTGTTACTGCTCCTCCCACCACCCACCCACCCAAACCCCCTCTTAATCTGCAAGTTCTGTTTAGATTACCCATTTCAAAATAACCCCTAGTTGAATGAATGAATCAATAAATTAATAAAATAGATATGAACCTGAAAGTTTTGCCAGGAAAGTACATGGTTTTTAAATATGTCTGCTACAGAGGAAAATGCTGAATTAGGGAGTTTGTTCCTGAGTAAGAAATGTAAAAAATATTCAGCTGTATCTTAATTTTATACCCAGATAGATCCATCTTCATCTGTTAGCCTGTAGCCACCTTGATGCTCTCTTTAGCATGCAGTGGTGCATGAGAAACCTCTTGATTACTCTTTCCTTAAGTGCAGAGACTGTATTGTTTTCCCTACTACGTCACTCAAGGTATGGCACAAAGTAATGACCCAATAAAATATTTGTGAATTAAGAAATTTAAGGGTTAAAAGGAACTTTAAAGGTCTTCCATTTCAAGCTCCTACTGAATGCATAAATCCCTTCTGTATCTATTGATGTCATATTTCATTTTTATTAAAAGAAATTATTTACATTTTGATTCATGTATTCTATTTACATATTTATTTTTAGTGTCTGGAAACCTTTTAGAATAAAGTATTACATTTCCAGAAAATATTATAAGAATATTTTTAATTGATAATTACTAGAGTTCCTTTAATGAAGGTGAGGACATGCTATAAATTGATTTTTTGATGAGAAAATAGTAGCTTAGGGAGGTTAAATAATGTGATGATAAGAAACATATCTGGGGATGAAGCTCACAACAGTGTTCTTACAGGCTCTAACCACTTCAGTTGCCCACATAATTTATTCTAAGTTCTAGGATAATGATACCGTAGTTTATAGATAAACATGAGCGTATTGCAAATAGCATTTAATTTTAATTACTTTTCCAGTAGTATTACTGATCTAATTATACTGTCATGTGTTCCCCTTATAAACGACAAAATACATTTCCAAGTTAGGCAACACTAGGGGTGCAGCTGGTGAATCAAAACAAGAGCCATCCATCCAAGTTCATTATTTATTTCAAATCATGTCTAGAAAAGCCTGAAAGAAAATGATACCATATTAATATAAGTACATGCAGGATGCAAAAATCATAAGCTAAGTATTTGTTATACTTGAACAAAGTAATACCATTTTTGCTGAAACAACTTGAGAAGTAGCAACATTTAGATTTTGGTGAATATTATACAAATTGCTTGTAGCTAATGAAATTTACATAGAAAGCATTCTGGAGCTATCATATTTATTTATTTATGCATTTATTAATTCACCTATATCTTCTTTTTAATTGACTCTCAGATACTTTATAAATCTCATTTATGAAGAAAAATCTATAATTAATTGAGGCTGGGGGTGCCAGGGCCTTAAACATCATAGAAGGGAGTAAGTAGTATGGTGAGGAATTTGCACCCAGGGAAGAGATTCATATTCTCATATGAGAGTTAGACATTTTGTCTTCCATTTCCACTTGTAAAAGCAACACTTCAAAACCACAGAGGCAAGGAAATTTAAGGTAACCTGCCAGGATTGAGCTGAGAAATGTTTAGCTATTAAACAGTGGTCTGCCTCTTCATCAGCTCATTGCTGAAGGTGGCTCTGTTGATTGCAACAGAGCACTCTGGAAAATATTTGCTAAATCCACCTTTGGCTCTATCTGCAATAGATCTATGACCTCAGGGTCATATGCCTACATAGGCTGTTGCAAAACTGCATTAAAAGTATCTCCTTTTAAAAAAAAAAAAAAAAGTATCTCCTTTTGAGAGATAAAGCAAATGTAACAAACAGTTGGTGAATCTAGGTGAAATGCATAGAGGTATTCATTAAACTATTCTTACAATTTCTTTGTAAGACTGAAACTTTTCAAACAAAAAGTTGTTGGGGAAATAAGTATAATTCAGTCAAAAGACAAAACCAAAAAACATATCACCTGTTGGTCACATCTTGGTTGGGAGGAGAGAAAGGGGTACAATGGTTAATATTCATACCAGTTAAGACTATTTGCATAAGCATATGACTCTCCCAGTGTAATCACCTAGGAAATAAAATAGTTGAGTAAATAGTGAGTAATATCATGCTCCTGATTGCTATCCTACATACATAATGAATGGTTAAGAATTCATATAAAAGATGATTCTCCTAATAGAAAATTGGGGCTAGGACCTGAAAGGAAACTCTCAAAACAAGATACACAAATGATCATTAAACATTTTAAAATCCCTTAGTTCCACCAGTAATTAAAGATATGAAAATTAAAGCAATTGTCAATATTTTAATCATAACTTTCAGCATTCATGAAGGAGAAGAAAAATAAAAATACAAACACCTCTAATTCTGTGTGTTACATGTAAATCAATGCAATCTTTATGGAGAGTTATTTGGTAATATATTTATTTTAAAAACTTTTAGAATGCCAGAATCCTTTATTTCCTCTAGAAATTCTGCTTCTAGGAATTTATTCTAGAAAGAAATAGATAAAAACCTATATTATAGATAATACAGATTATGTATATATGCAAAAAAGTTATGCATAAGGATGCTAATTGCAGTATTGTCTTTATTAGGACTAGGTCAGAAAAATCTAAATGTCTAATGAGAAACACTTGCTTAAAAAAGAGTATGGGCTTCCCTGGTGGTGCAGTGGTTGAGAGTCCACCTGCCAATGCAGGGGACACGGGTTTGTGCCCCGGTCCGGGAAGATCCCACATGCCGCGGAGCGGCTAGGCCTGTGAGCCATGGCCGCTGAGCCTGCGCGTCCGGAGCCTGTGCTCCGCAACGGGAGAGGCCACAACAGTGAGAGGCCCGCAAACCGCCCCCATGCAAAAAAAAAAAAAAAGGAGTACATGGCACACAATGGAATATTATATGGTCATTAAAAATCATATAGAAAATAACACTATAGAAGAATATTAAGTAACATGGAAAATTTTCTGTGCCACAATGTGAAATATTCAAGTTCTAAAATGCACACAAGATAAAAAGAAAAACATCTACCAAGATATTAGCTGCTTCCCTCTTAGTGCTGAAATTATAAATTGTTCTACATTTCTCTGTATTTCCCAAAACGTCTACACATAATATGTACTACTTTCGTTATTTAAAACCACAATTAATGTTAAAATAAACAGAAGTTATTCCATTTGCTAGGTTTAGGCATAATTATGCACCAACACATTGTGACTTGGTGCAGAGCTGAGTGACAGTGGGAGCATCAAGCAGGGAGCATCAGATCACATGGCACAGTGGGGAATGCATGGTGTTCAGATCACAGCTTCAGCTCTATGTACAAATGGTAGGTAGCATCTTTCATTTGTTTCTACACCTCAGAAAAACTAAAAGTCCAACTAAAGAATCAGCTGAGACTGACAGATACCAGAAAAGAAATAGTGGTTCTAGCTGCTAAATCCAAGTTGAGCCTTAAAGATAGTCAGTGGTCACAGTATGAAGTCACAGTAATTTCAAAGATGACCTCTTGCTCTAAATATTGCCTCACAGTCACCGCTTGCGTGGGAAGAGTGCTAGATAAGAAAGATGGGAGTCTCAGGTGAATGCAAATGTAGCCTGAATCACTCGTTCCGAAATCCAGCTGGTGATCAGAATTTCTTGGGGACATTTATTAAAAATATATATTCTTAGGATCTTCCCATGTAGAGGCTCTGATGTAATAAACCTGGGTTGACTCCAGGAGCTCTCTTTTCTAAATAAGCTCTGCAGGTTTAGATGATTGCTGTGTGTAATGGTTGAACAGAAATGTCAGTTCAACTACTGTGGCTCGTGGTATGCTAGATAATCTACGTTTTTGCCCCATGTGTTTTCACCTTAAAAAACAAGGCTTCAGTTAACATTGGTTACTTGTTTTCCTTGGTTCCTAAATGCAGAGGAATGGGAAGTTTACATCCCAAGTGCATATATCCTTTATAGTTTGTTCCATACGTTCAGTCTTAATTGTATAATAAATATATTATAGTTCTCATGCCATAGTGTGGGATTATTAATTTTCAACTCATCTTTTTATTATCTTCATAAAAGTCATGAGTTAACCTTTTTAGGTACTGTTTTATATATTCTAACTAGGGGACACTACCTTTTGATTGTATTTGAAATTGTGAAGCTTGAATGGGCAAAATCAGATAGGTAACATTTCTTACCAACTGATACCTTAAGAAGGCTTACTTCCTTCTAGATAGATATTACATATTACCCAGGTGTGGTCTCTGTGTTTCTGCTACTTGTACATTAACTAAGAAATTGACCATCGGATTATCTACTTTAGTGGGTTTTAATCTGTGGTTTTACTTTAAACTCTAGGATTCTCTTAGTCCTCTCTGAGTATATAAGGGGGTTGAGCAAAGATCTGAGGGATATTGCCCTTAAATTGGGCCCCTGCCACCTCCTCATCCTTTATTTCGTGGGCTTTTGATACACTCAGGCTTGCTGCAAAATTTCTAATTTCCAGTATCTTGCATATTGAGTTTCTATGTGTGCCTTTATTGGAAAATGGGTTTTACCTAAAAAAGGGCTATCCAAGATCTTGATAATCATTGGGTTTAGTCATAGAATATTTATAAATTTATGAAAATCTGATTTTCTGACATGCAGATGATTCTGGAATCAAAGATGAGTAAGAGCTCATTATCAAAGAAGGAGAAAGATGTGTAGAACAGACAAATTGCATTTAAAGCGAAGCTTGAAATGGACAGCAATTTTGTCAGATGGTGTTGGAGGAAAGATGTTGTTTACAATGGGAGCACAATATAAAAGGGCCTGACCTTTCCGGGAATGGTGAAAAATTCACTGTGACAAAAGTGCAGATGTATAGTGAAGGGGGACAGGGGCAGGAGACAGTGCTGGGACGAAGTAACAAGCCATTTTCACTCCCAGCTAAGAAATCTGGATTTTAACACTTAGATAACAACGAGCTAACATTAAGCAGGAAAGTAAATTGGTCAGAATTTTCTGTTTTTAGGATGGTATATGTGATGGCAGAGTCACAGACAAATTGAATATAGGTGGGACAGAACCTACGGCAGGGAAACCAGGTAAAAGTTGAAGTTGGCTATGATGAGGAATTAAGGGAGTGATGGTATTTCCATGATAGAAAAGAATAACCTTTGGTTAGATGCAAAGGTTAAGAAGATGAGCATCAGGACAATGTTTCCATGAAAATCAGTGGCAATGATGCTACAAGAGGGAAGGAGGACTAAGGGTCAGATGGTTGCACAGGGCAGATGGAGAATACAGAGTAAAAGAAAGTTGAGTTGATATACTCATTTGCTGAGAAGTAGAAAGAAGAGATATTCACTTCTACTTCAGTTCTGGTGTGACCATGTGAAAAACAAAAACCCAGTTGAGGCCAATAGGCCGAATTTCCAGAGGCAACAGGCAAATGCTGCTTCCTCCCTTGCTGTTTCCCTCAAAAAACAAATGGTGAAGACTTGACCGTGACTGTCCTCTTGGGATCTCTGATCCGCAAGTCTAGTTCCCTGCAGAGCAGTGGATTTTCATGGTGCAGAGGGAGATGCTGAAACTTCAGGGGTTCACTGCCACTTCATTAGCCACTTGAGGTTGTGAATGCTTCTCTTTTCTCACAAATTCAAAGCCTAATTCAGTGGCCGTGTGGAGTACAAAATAAGAAAACATTAATTTATTGTAACAGAAACCAGTTTAATGAATAAATCTTTTTGAGTTTTCTGTGACAGATCTTACATAAATAAAGAGAGGTTTAAAAGTGGACTTTTAAACACAGGTTTTTAGCTCACCTCACAGTTTTCCCACAAGGATAGAACATTTATCTTCCTAATTTGAAACTTTTCACAATCCACTGAAATTATGAACACTGACTATCCACAGTCATCCTTTTAGTTACATCTTGGCATGCAATAGAAATGATGACTATGAAAGAAAATCATGTGCTGTTTTAAATGTCATTTGCCTAAATAATGTTTCCAAAAAGTCACACTTACTACATTTTGATAGCTTTAGAGGGATATAAGGTATGAAAAAAAATTCTGATGACATGATATATAAAAATGTTGTCACATGGGGAAGAATAATAATCTATGTGTGGAGGACTAGTGCTCTGGGAAGTAGGGCCTGATCTTCATGGACATCTTCTTCATCGAGTACCAGGACCCCTGCCAGTTCATCCACACCACTCCATCGTCTGTGCCGTGCTTTGCCATGTCCCAGGTATAAGGGCCACCCCAGTAGTATCTGCCATTTGGATTGGCCGCATGACATCTATTATACCACCATCCACCACCATCCTCTTTAGAACACTGCTTTCTGGGATCTGTAGTTTTCCTGAAAGGAAATTTGTTTGGGGTTATTAGAACTGCAGTGCCTTCAAGTTAATTCTTTGCAAAGTACGCACAGAGAAGTGCTGGGTGCAATATTCCTTCCCTCTGGTTCTATATGTAAAGTCACAATTACACAGCAAAGGTCTTCTCTGCCCTATAGGAAGAAAGGGAGAGAACTGGGCCTATGTGGCAAATTAATCTATATTTGTTACTTTATCCTGAAATGATAGCTTTCAGATCCCTTAGTGTTACAGATCCCTGGAAAACAAAATGGAGGTTTTGATATACACAGTCCAATTTAGAGACAGGGAAATCTGTCTAAGTACGCACTACTTTGTAACTGTGCTCAAATTCCAGTTGTATCTTTTATGGTTATGTGATTTTGTGTAAATTACTTAATCTCTCTAATTTTCATTTGTAAAATGAGGATAGTAATGGCAACGTTATAGCTGGAGTGCTTTAGAGTGACCCAGAAAGAGCTTAGCACAGTGGCTGGCACACAGGAAGTACCCAAGAAATGAGAGTCACTAATCACATTAGTGATCATTAATGACTCCAAGCAGCTATGTTAGCAGCGGTGCTAAAAGCAGGAGGGAAGAACCAGCACGTACCAGCCATCGTTGTCTCTGTCGTATGTGCTGAAGAACATGCTGTTGTGGATGGTCATAGTCCGGTTTTCTCCCACCAGCTGAGAAGCTCCTTCTATGAGGGCATTGCCAGCTGTGCCCTTGTAGTTGCTCACTGAGAGTTGATATTTGTTGGCCTCATTCTGTACAGTGAATCCTTCATAGAGTGCTGTCACCTTATCTCCTTTCCAGTCCTCCATTTCAATAAAAAGCTTTGTGGGTCCCAACCTGGTAAGCTGACTAATTTTGTCATTTCCAAGCCAATACTCACCTAAAGGAAAAATAAAATAAAATCTCACCAAAAATAAAACCTTTAAAAAAAAAACTGGCTTTTCCCCCTCATCATTAGCTTTTATACTCTTTTTGTAAATTCTTCTTAACCTCCTAAAACTCCTAAAAACAGACTACCAACACTATGTTTTTTAAATGGAGAAAAATAATCTAAAAAAGAATGATTTATTTTGTACTCCTAGCTTTTACCTGGTACACCACAGTATTTTTTCCCATCTGCATTGGTTGCAATATTTCCAAATCCTTCCTTATATGGATTCCATTTCCTGCCAAAGTCAACACTACCATCTTGACGGTTCTGAATTACTGTCCATCCTTTGGTTGAAAGAAACAAAATAACACACATTACCACTAACAAATAATGTCACTTTGAGGGCAATGTCTGAATTCCTTGCCCATTTAATTCATGCCCATTGATATTTAGTGCTCCAAAATAGATATAATAAGGAAATAGATGTGAGAGGAAAACGCGCAAAATCTTTGGAAACTGCAAGTGCCTTATCTTACCCCAAATTGTGAATCAGAGATATTCTAAAACATCAGATTGAATTCCAAATCAAATGGCTCATTGTTAGCTACGTTAAAGCTAGGTTTTATTTCCTGGCATTAAAATAATTTCAGCATAATAGGTCAAAAGCTATCAAACGCTTACCTCCTCTTTCTGTTTTCATATCACAGTATACTCTATATGGTTTGGTAGAACTGTCAGGCTGAATGAGATACATTTCAGATGTTTCACCTCCATTCCTGATAATTTCCTCACATTCTGCAACCATAAGATAACATTATATTTAGGAATTACAACATCATTACCTTGTCTTTAGTCACTAATTTTGTAAGATAACTGATTACATAGATACTAAGGAACATTTTATTTTAGACATTTGAGAATATGTTGTAGAAACTGAATCTTCCTTTTACTAAAAATCGAACTCAGTTTCAAGGAATTCTATCTGCCAAGGGGGTGAAAAAGCTCTTCTCTACCTTTTGTGTCCTGTGATATCCATAAACTTCCAGAACTCACGTGATGGAGAAATCTTTACATGTATGTATCCATGATTTCAGCATCTTTTCAAGAAAGCATGTACATTACACCCATGGAGCTACCACCATAATTACACTGCTTCCTACTCATCAAAAACTGGCAAATGTATTAGGCATGCTAGGGATATCTTCATGATGTGCTAAGATGTCATTAGGATCTGTTGGGAAATCCACTGGACTTCTTTTAGTTCTCTTATTTTTAGAGAGTGTGAGTTCTTCTGGAACCTACTAGAAATATGTGTCTTAACTAGCTACCTCTGCCAGACACCACAGGAATATTGCAAGTGACAGTACACGGGCTGCGGCAGTATTCCATCTGAGTTGAGACATCCGATTCTAAATTTTGTATTTTGCTTCTCAGATTTTCCAGAACTGAACGGAGCACACGAAGTTTAGTTGGAATATTACTGTTCACAGTCTCATCTATATATAACTGGTGCTTTTCCAGCTGTGAGGAGTACTCATTTATTACATTTTCATTATCTGGAAAAATGAAATTATGTAGGAATGGTTAGCATTTTCTCTCGATAAAAAAACTAAATGTATTCAACCACACAATTGTGATTCTGATTTTCTGAGAATGAACTTATAGACCCCGAATGAACATCGGGCAGTCATGATAGGTAGTTGTACTTAGGGGAAATTATTTTCCCCATGGCATACACAAATTAACATATAGTCTAGCTACTATAATAGTAATTTACCTTAGATTAAGCTAAAAATTATGGCTAATAATAAATACAATAAGTTGTTTATTACTTTGGTGAGGAAAAGAGGAGAAAGCAGGACTTAGGCTTTCCATCTCAGAAGTTCAACATCTTATGGAGTAGATACACTGATTTATTTATTCATCTTACTTAAGTACAGCAGAGACTTGAAATACACAAGAGAAATGCCATGATTCCTTTGAAAAATGTCCAAACTTGGGTTTGCTACTCCCTGAAACACCTATGCCATGCTGGCTCACTAGCTGATTCCTAACCACCAAGACAATAGCACTCAAAGTTCACATCTCAGGATTCAAAGGGTAAGATCATTATCTTCAATTCAATTGAGTATATCCTGGACACAGTTATATTCAAAACCTCAAATGTTAAATCTATAAATGCTAAATTTTTACTCTGTGAATATACTGTCTTCGGAGTCACAAGTTTTTTTTATAGACTAAAAATAAGGACTCACAGTGAAAATTTTCATAGAGAATCATCCTTGCTGATGCCAGACTGGGAATAAGAGCTGCATAGTGCTTGTTAGACAAGTTGCAGGTGAAGATGCCTAAGTGAGGACCTTGGGGTAATCAGGCTCATACTGAACTACTCGGACTCATCTAGAAACATGGATCTTCTCAGAATTGTGCATTCCCATGGCACTCTGACAGTTTCAATTTTATAACAGAATCAAACAGGAAACACAAGAACATCTACCTTTTACTTGCTTCTGCCTCTCTTTCCAAATGTTTCTTAGCACAGTTATATACTGAAAGGTGGAAGAAGCGGTCTGGGAAACAGACTCTATATTAGTCATTAACTCTTCTACATTCTTTCTGGTTAGTCTTTCCTCTTTTACCAAAGTATCTTGCAACTGACATCCTGTAGGACACAACACGCCCTGCAAACAAAGAAAATAGCCAACATTAGATGAAGGATTGGGGTTATGGATATTTGTGAAAATAGCACATAGTGAAAATTCAATGATATCATTCACCAATATAAAAACTTGCAATTTGATTTTCTTTCTGTGAGACCAGAAATTCTAGGTTCATCATTATATTCCTCTGAAGATTAAAAATAATCTTTACCACAGAACAAAGGTAATTAGGCTATGAAAATGTTACCATCTGAACAGACAAAGTGGGCAAAGCACAAAGGAGATGATGTTTCATGATGTTTCATGTGTCCTAATTTGTAATCTTGGGCCCAGACCAAAGAAAATTAGAAAGGCACCCTTAGCTCAGGGCCCAATAAGTTTATGTTTTGTATTTACATCCAAAAGAAACAAACAAAATAAAAATGATGGTAATGTGGGTCAACACAACATCAGGAAGACATGATGAATACAGGCCTTCTTCGCATGGCAGGCCCACCCACCAGGTCTGGGTCAGCGTGCAGGCAGCCGTCAGCATCAGGGGGTTTTCTCTCCACTTTCTTCTGGCGGTTAGCTGTTTTGGCTGGACGAGCCTTATAGCCATCTCCGCTGATGGGAGGGGGGACGGGTCTCAGGCTGGGAGGCTCTTCCCTCTTCTTGTCATAGGGTCGATGACCACGGGCATCCAAATGAAACTTCAGGGAACCAGGCAGAAATAAAATGTAGAGTGTTATAGGAGATTTTAGATGCAGCTATTCCAACACCCTCATTCTATAACTTAGGTTATCAAATGACTGAGGATTTGCTTAAGATCCATCAACTAGCTAGTTGTTGTTCGTAAATCAATAGGTTCCTTAGGTCTCTTCAGTAACAGTAGAAAGAAAAACAGTGCAAAAAGCTATTGTGCCTGGGGTAGTTTTTAAAAAGAGACTTTAAAAAATGTTGCATTAGATAATGAAAGGTAATGACCTCAGATTCCTGAAACCTATAAGTTGGAAGACACAAAATAGTAAGAAATCTATACCGTCAGGAGGAATAAATGTTCTCAAGGCACTGGATTACTAAATTCCTGTAATTATTGTTAATTATTTTTTTACTTTCAATTTTTATGAATTGATGATTAATTTGGCTAACTCCTATATAATAATATTTAAGAGGTAATACAGATTTATTAAAAGCGAAATTTACTTAGGATTTATTTGTAATAAGACAACCATTGGCTCTAACACGTTTGAAGAGGAATAAGGCATTCTGGAGCCAGACTGCTTGGTTTCAAGTCTTGACCCCCACCACTTACTAGCTATAAAGATCTTCGGCAAGTTACTTCATCTGTAAAATAGGGATGATAAAAGTATCTGCCGTATAAGATGATTGTTAGGATTAAATGACTTATTGCATATGACACCCTTAGAAGAATACCTGGCACATATTGAGTTATTATTATTATTTTTATTGCAATCACACATAACAGATACTACAGTGTAAGTGGCTTTTCCACTACTAACTTCAACCTTAACTTCTATCAACAAAATTGTTAAATCATTCTCATGAAATTTTCTACTTGATTTCCTTTATCAAATACCATGATTTTCTCATATTTAAAATAATTCTCAAGGTATGTGCATTGCAATTAAAATTATTTACTAATTGAAAAAATATTACATTAAAAGATAGTGAAGTGGAAAATATGCAATGCAATACAAAAGTGCTGGCTTAGATTAACTATATTATCATCATATGACCTTTGTCAGTACTTTCACCTTTTGGCACTTAATTACAAATTAACAAATGACTAGACTTGCTGCAGAGACTAAGCTCTCTAGCTATTTTGTGGGCCTAGAAGTCATCGAATGACTGTTTGGAATTTCACTGTCATTTATTCAGTAAGTTAGAATAATATTTAACATTTAGTGGTAGAACGCTAGGCTTTAAACCCAGGCAAGTTGGATCAAGATTCCCCTGCTTAACTGCTGAAATTAAACTATAGTATATGTTATGTGTGACTGCAAGAAAAATAATAATGTATGAAGATTTGTAGGAAATATACATATTTTGTGTCAAAGACATGGTCCCAGCCAGACAGGAATTTTGTGAAATGTGATTCATCTGTTTACTACAGATCAAATTATAACAGAAGAAAAATATTTCCTTTTTATTTTAGAATATAATTAAAGAGGTAGTGTTGGTGATCTAGCTTTACTAGAGAAAAGTAAATGAAAAAGGTTAAACATCTTAAAAGAAATTATATGAAGTTTATGAAGACCACTTATTGAAATAACTGAAACTAGAAAATCCAATTGGAAGGCTAAACTAGTAAACTGTCTCTGTGTAGATTAGTTGGTGAGCAGGAGTGTAAAAGTGCTTAGCCAAGTACTTTGTAAAAGTTTACTCTTACACATTCTTTACATTTTTCTTACCTAATTCAATTAACCAAATAACTATCTTTTTATATGTATAGTTTGATAATTAAAACACTTAGGTTCCCTTCAAATTCAACAAGTGATCCAAAATGAATCACTTCATTTATGTATTACTGTGTACTTTTATTTCTAGTATGGTGATACTATGCTATACACAAGAAATTTGATCCGGAGTTATCTGATAATAAAATTTTAATTCTTTAAATATTCATTTCTCTAAATGTATTTTTGTATTTTTGACATCTTCAAACCAGTAGGAGTAAATCAGCAAAGATAGTTCTTGAGGAAAAACTGTTCTACAAATGAATAAATTAAATGGAGTGATATATTTGATAACCACTCATAATAACAATAAATAAATTTCTCATTTGAAAAAAACAATTTTTAATCTTCTATTACCATACTTGCTCTATTCTGCTTTTAGATTTAGTTTACAATTTTCATTCATAAATAGCCTGTAATTTCAGGAGCTTTATATTACCCTCCTTCACCAAAGAGCCATCTAGCTACTACAGCTTTTTTCTTTTAAAATGCTGCTCTTCTATTATTTTATAGTCTGGGAAATTTTCAGATATTTGTTCTCAAATTGTAATAACATATTGCTAGAACGCAATGGAAATGATAGTACTCAGGATAGCAACAATCGGAAAAACACATCTTAAATTAGCTCTGACATCTTCTTCCTGGGAAAATAAAGGTGATAAACCAGAAAATGAGAAATTATTATTTTGTTTTTATATAAGAAATACTATGCAACATTCTTTAAATAGAATAGGCCTTAGAGATTAACAATTCAATTTCATAATTAAAATCAACGTTAATTTCATTATAATAAATATTCACATATGATTATGTTTTGGTTATATTTTATATTAATAATATTAGTAAGAATACAATAATATTTAAAAGTCACCTCATCGTAGTCATCAATAGCTTGGCCCTTAATTATAAAAACACACAATAGTAGCAGTAGTAGATGTTTCATGGTTTTAAATTTTTGGAAGTTCCAAGAAACCATCCTTTGCTATAGACTTAACTGAGAGATTTTCAATCCTATATATACCTGAATCCTCTGTTAGCTATGCCTTTCCAAGTGATTACCTTCCTTAGTTAACGTTTAATTTTTTGGTTCACTTGTTGGCTGAACCATTTTATCCCTTAAGCAACATGTTCCCAGCAAGACTTATTTACTTGTCATACAACTGTTCCCTGTTGGCCGAGTTTAGTAACACTGAAGTTCCTTAATTCATTTAATTGGACAATATGATGGGAAATTGGGACATTCCTAAAAGAGCTGTGTATCACATTTCCTGTAAATTAAAGTGGATGCTACACAGGCTCCCAAAGAATGTGTGAGGAAAAAAATATTTTTAATCCAAGCACAAAAAAATTCAACCTACTTACAAGGCACCCACTAACATTGTGAACTCACTAGAGGTTTACCATAAGTGTTGTTTTGGGGTAATCCTGCAATTCAGGTTTTAAAAAGGCCATTAAACTCAAGAATAATATTACCATGTGTTCATTTTATCTTTCAGACATTAATCAGAATAACAAAATTATCGATAATATTCATGCCTTATGCTATGATAGACTAACATGAAAAAGAAAATGTAGTCTTTTTCTGCTCTGACCACTTTCCATATTTTGTTCTTTACTAATATGTTAAAATGTTTAAATAATTCTAAACATTATTAAAATAATTAGTAGATTACAGATTCCTAAATCAAAATCATTATTATGGTGATTGGATACATATTTAACATTTTATTTTTATATTATATTTTATATTATTAATATTTATAAAAACAATGTTATTTTAACATTAGTGAAGCCTTCATATATCTATTTCAAATAGAAGCTCAGATACCATTTCCTTTTATAATTTCCTATAAGCTAACAAATGCATCTTTGTTGTCTTTTCATTGTTTTTTGCAATCAGGATTAACAACTCTTACAAAAATCAAAAGCAAAACCAAAGCCAAAACAAAAATCCCAGCAAGTGTGCTCTTTACAGCATTTTCCTGGGTTTTTTTGGTATGCAAATTGAAACATCTGTTGTTAAATTTTTTAAGTGATTTTCTTAAAAAGATAGCAGGTTATCCAGGTTTGGATCAGGAGAATATGTTTTAAACAATGCTTTGAAGCAGTCTCTTGATAATGGTATCAAACACACTAAATTTCTTTCTTCTCTGGGTAACATAAGTTGCATTCCCAAATCCTTTTAACTCAGATTTATAGAAGCAAAGTGTTGAGTTTAAATTAAGTAAAATAGTTGATTGGATTTTTCCTAATTTATCTCATTCATTAGTACTGGGTAAATACTATACATTATGATTAGCTTAGTTTTAGTTTTTCTTATAAGAATACATACTATGACTGAGAAAGCATATATGTGTGTATGCATGTGTCAATTAAAAGAAGATGCAATAATATTTCCCGTCAAAATGTAACTGAGGAAAAGTTTATTTTAATCATCTGGGCAGGGTTTTATTTTAATGATGTCAGGTTCTTGATGATTTAAAAAGACAGACAATGTTAAGACAACTAAAAATTTTTTTTCTTTTGAGGTAACATTATATTATCTTCATTTTCAAGCACTGACATTACATCAACTAGCAATAGAACCATTATTTAATTCCCAGAAGTTTGTTAATTTTTTGTTTCTTCTAGCATATTATAGTAACTTATACAACATTAACGTGAAAGTTCCCTTGTAAGTCTAACTGTTTTTCTACTCTGACAGGCATTCTTGCCATCATCAACAGGAAGGTGGAAGGAAATCACTAGAATTTATATTCCATGACACCAGACACTAAACATTCATTCCACAAATAGTTCTTGAGGGCCTCCTATGTGACAGGCAGTGTGCTAGAAGCTGGGGATACATTGGTGAATAAAACAGACCATAGTAGGCATTTGATAAAAAATCGTAGAATGAATGGGTGAACAAGCCTTCATTGAAACAGGCTTCAGATTCCAAGCTCTGATAATCATTTATCTGCTTTAAGTTTTACAGATGATGAAACAGAGACTCAGAGAGGTTAAGTAAAGTACTCAAGGCATACAAGTAGTAAGTACTGGTAGCAGGACTTGACCCATGTCTGTCTGACCAGACAGTTCATGCTCTGTGCCTGTTAGACCATATTGCCCAACAAAATGCAAACATGATAAAGAATTAACCTGTACCTTTTTGGTTTGCTGTTGTCGTTGTTTTGGTCAGCTCTTTTTCTTGAGACTACAGTGTCTCAGACAGGCACTCCCATCCTTAGCCTTTATTTTCACTTACATTTTCACTGTAATATGTGGGTGTGGGCTGGATATTCATGTCTGTGTGAGAGGCATGGTTGATGCAGTGAATAATAACTATGAGTTTCTTTAATTCTACTTCTTGCTAGATTTTTTATAGAGCTATACTAACATTTTAAAATGCCTAATATTACAAAGTAAATTACCATGTTTTCAAAGAGAAGAAATGCATTTACAGAGATTCTGCTCTCTAAAATACTTAAATTTTTAAAAATGTTGTTGTCATTGGTGGAGGAGAAAGGGAGTACTATTTGTTCAGTTATGTTTTTAGATCAATAGTGCAGGGTTCTTCGAATTAGCTGATCCTCTTATGTAAGTCAAGGGCAGTAAATCAGTGACAGAAAAAAACAGAAATTATCTGTCCTGCCCAGCAGCTCTCTGGCAAGAAGGGCAGACTTGCCAGCACTGATTGTCAAGCATTTGTTGTTGATACTTTTACAATTCAAGTCAGGTCCAGTTATAGCACACAAGTCAATTTGTGTTCATCCAATATTTATAGAACACTTACTTTGTGCTAGAGGCCAAGGATACTTTGGTCGCCAAGATAGACAAAAGCCCTGTCCTCATGAAGCTTTGTGTCTAGAGGGGAAGACAGAAAATAAAAACTACTTATCTGTGCTGAACCTAAGACCCTGTGCTGAACCAGGGAAGGTGAGGCTTTGGGAACAGTAACTTAGGGACCCTAACCTCCTTCCAGGGGAAAAATGACTTGAAAGGAAAAGGCTTTTGGACTTGAAACTTGTGGTTTGAATGACTGTGTGGTTTATATCAGACACCGGCCACATGACAGGTACTTGACAAATATCTGTTGAACTAGTTTGTGAACATAGAATGAGTGAATGATTGAATAAATAAAATGAAATACTGATTCTCTTTGTCTAAGAAGGCATAGGTTTTGAGAACCATATTAAATCATTGTTAGTCTCTGTATGTTTTTTTTGTCTTACCCTGAACCACAGTATGAGAACCACTATCCAAGGGGAAATTAATACTGAAGAGTTGGAAGCCAGCTTGGATCAGAGCTTGATGGGCAAGCCTGAGACTAATGTGACAGTGACAGCCATAACTGGTTAGCATCTGCAATGGGAAAGCACATTGCAGGGAAGAAGGGTAGGGCTAGCTCTGTCTCTTATGGAAAGTCTCCTTCTATTGACTTGGTAGATATCAGTTTGCTTTTCTTACGGAAGCTGATACCACGGCAATAAGGAGAAAAATAGGACATTTTCTCCTTCAACCCAATGCCAATCACAGGAGCTAGAGAAAAGACAGAGATGCTCTTTTGCTTCTGTCACATTAGACTCAAAACCACAAAGGGTGTGACCAACACCAGTTGGAGTGCTGCTCCCTTCTCTTGGAATGACCCCTAAAATGCAGGAGTGGGGCTCCAGCAGTCCTGTTAGTATTGTGATACCCTGACCCTCTAGCCACAGGTGACTGAGTAGGGGCAGATCCCTTACCCAAGCTAGCCCTATCAGCTTCTCTCCCCCAGTTTTATGTTTGCAAAGGAAATAAGCAAAGGAAATAATTAGGTTGATTGGCCTGAGGTCATATTCATGGCAGCATTCTAGAGAGAAAGCCTACCAACTTCAGCAGCAGGAGCCACCAAAACTTCCAAACTTGATCATCTGATTCTTCTGCGAAATCTGAGACACCTGATTGTCCTTTTAAATAGTACCCCCATTATTTTTTGGTAAGTTAATGCAGGGGAGTACTATTTAAAAGGTAAGTTAGGGCTTCCCTGGTGGTGCAGTGGTTAAGAATCCTCCTGCCAATGCAGGGAACACGGGTTTGAGCCCTGGTCCGGGAAGATCCCACATGCCGCAGACCAACTAAGCCTGTGTGCCACAACTACTGAGCCTGAGCTCTAGACCCCGTGAACCACAACTCCTGAAGCCCGGGCGCCTAGAGCCCATGCTCTGCAACAAGAGAAGCCACCGCAATGAGAAGCCCGCGCACCACAACGAAGAGTAGCCCCCGCTCGTCGCAACTAGGGAAAGCCCGCGCACAGCAACAAGAGTCATGTACCACAATGTTCATTGCAGCTCTATTTACAATAGCCAGGATATGGAAGCAACCTAAGTGTCCATCAACACTTGAATGGATAAAGAAGACTTGGTACATATATACAATGGAATATTACTCAGCCATAAAAGGAAACGAAATTGAGTTATTTGTAGTGAGGTGGATGGGCCTAGAGACTGTTATACAGCGTGAAGTAAGTCAGAAAGAGAAAAATAAACACCGTATGCTAACACATATATATATGGAATCTAAAAAAAAAGGTTCTGAAGAACCTAGGGGCAGGACAGGAATAAAGAGGCAGACGTAGAGAATGGACTTGAGGACACAGGGAGGGGGAAGGGTAAGCTGGGACGAAGGGTAAGTGAGAGAGTGGCATGGACTTATATATACTAATAAATGTAAGATAGCTAGTGGGAAGCAGCCGCATAGCACAGGGAGATCAGCTCGGTGCTTTGTGACCACCTAGAGGGGTGGGAGGGAGATGCAGGAGGGAGGAGATATGGGGATATATGTATAGCTGATTCACTTTGTTATAAAGCAGAAACTAACACACCATTGTAAAGCAATTATACCCCAATAAAGATGTTAAAACAAAACAAAAAACAAACAAAAACAACAACAAAACAAAGACCCAACGCAGACAAAAATCAATTAATTAATTAAAAAAAAAAACTCTAAAAGGTAAGTTAATTAGTGGCTGAGATAGCTTCTGGGGTTTGCTGAACTATTTCAAAGGGAAAGTTAAGATCAAATGTTTGGGAATCAAACTGAGTTTTTAAAAAAAGCATAAATCACACATCGGAAACAGAAGCTGTATTTTCACACAATGCAATAAAGCACTTAAAGTGATTAAGTATATAGTACCAGTAGTAAAACTCTGTAGAAAATAAAAACGTTTTATTTGGAGTATTTTATAACATTCATTTAAAAAATCTTTCACTATTTAATAAAAATGTCTTAAATTAAATTAATAGTATTTTCTGTAAAATATGCCCAAGATTAGATTAATGACATAACAGATATTTATAATTTTGAGTCTTCTGATCCAAGAATAAGGTATGCATTTTCATTGATTCAAATTTTCTTCTTTATGTCCCTTAAGCTTTTTTCATATGACTTGCATACTTTTCATTTATTGTTATGAGATTTTCCCCCATTATATATTTTAACTGCATACATAAAAGCTATTGATTTTTGAAAGAGAATATAGAGATGTCCTATATTGGTGAGTAAAAAAAAAAATTAGCTTAACTAATGAAGGGAAACTTTCCTTAAGATTTGTACTATTGGTTTCACCCAAACAGACTTAATAATATATATTAATAAAGTATTCACCATGTGTGCTTTTGGGAACAAACCTCCTACACTTATGAAGAGCAGCAGTGACCCCTACTGCTCAAATAAGGCAGCTCTAGGTGTCAGCCAGGACAGGGATTCTTTTTTTTTTTTTCTTTTCTTTTTTTTTTATTGGAGTATAGTCGATTCACAATGTTGTGTTAGTTTCAGGTGTACAACAAAGTGAATATGTTATAAATATACATATAACCACTCTTTTTAAGATTCTTTTCCCATATAGGCCATTACAGAGTATTGAGTAGAGTTCCCTGTACTATACAGTAGGCCCTTATTAGTTATCTATTTTATATATAGTAGCGTGTATATGTCAATCCCAATCTTCCAATTTATCCCTCCCCCTTCCCTGGTAACCATAAATTTATTTTCTACATCTGTAACTCTATTTCTGTTTTGTAGATAAGTTCATCTGTATCTTTTTCAGATTCCATATATAAGCGATATCATACGATATTTGTATTTCTCTGTCTTACTTCACTCAATATGACAATCTATGTTGCTGCAAATGGCATTATTTTGTTTTTTATGGCTGAGTAATATTCCACTGTATACATGTACCACATCTTTATCTATATTGCCATAGATATATTAGAACCTTGCTTATCTTTCTATAATTTTATTGCCCTTTGCTGGTCATGTTCTTTTGTATAGTTATTTCTATCTATAGGTAAGGTATACTCTGATTTATTTTCCCAAGTACATATTTTATAATTATGGCATTTCCTTGCAAGGCCTACCATCAGTGGCCACTGCTATAGAAAATCAATTCGTAAGGCCAAATTTACACTCAAATTCAGAGATGACTGTATTTTCAAATAGAAGGATGGTCTTAATTTTTGTAATGAATTAAAAATTAATTCCTAAATGAGATGATCAATTCACATTGCTATACTTTTGATAGATTTTTCTCCCTCTCAAAGTATACACAACATGCTCTGGTGACAAGATCTGTGGAAACTGACTATGGTTAAAGAACAAGCAGAGTCAGTAAAATGCTTGTCTATTCAAGTTTGCAAATGTCCAGTTCCATCAATTTTCCTTCTTATGTGGAAAAATAGGCACGACTGATCACAAACTGCAGATTTTACCTGGGTATAAAACAAAATGCCAATCCTTTGGCACCAGTCTGTATACACACAAAAATGGCTAAAGTCTTCAGTTGTGTTTTTCTTCCACCAGCTTTGACAAACTGTACCCTGGCATTGTTGAAGCCACATTCATCATCAGACAACGAGGAAATGGCCAAGAGTTATGCCATTGTTGGGATATTGAAAAAAAAAAAAAAAACTATGCTGGCTGAAAATAAATTTGAGATTTTGCCATATGCTGTTAAAGCCAAAATCTTTTGCAAAATTTCTCAAATTGAAACCATTCCGCAATATTCACTCAACAAGTGTTTCATGGACAGTGTAAGTGGAATTGTTTTTTAGGCACCAAGACTACAAAGATTTCTAAATGCTTCCAGCCAAATTGAGCCAAGTAGCGGAATCAGGCGACAAAAATCACGGAGGCGACCCCCGAAGAAGGCAAGGAGGGGGTCTCCGGGGGGGGGGGTCTCCGCGCTCTCCGGACCTTCCCTAGAACTGACTGCTGAGGTTGTCTGAAAAAAAAGTATTAAGATTCCAGAGAACAGAGTGCAAACAACCACAGCCCTAAACCAAAATATTTAAGGCTGAGAGTAAGGCAGAAAACGATATTATCTCAAGATTTCTGCAGAAGCGAGTAAAACCTTTACTCCCGCGATTCCGGCAGCTTCCGCCCCGCAGTCTCGAAGCTCCGCCCCACAGGCGGCCCCCGAGGAGAAAGGCCCGCCCTTTGGCCCCAGACTGCCTGCAGCCCACCAGCGCGCGTGCGCAGAGTCTTACGTCACATCCGGCGCCAGGACGCCCGATTCAGGAAGGGGCCGAGTAGTTGTGGCGGCGGTTTCTGTCCAGTTGGTTGGAGTTTCATCCTTGCTGGAGCGAGTGGGTAGACCGCGGCGTCATGGTCGAGGTAAAGTGACACTTGGGTGCCCAGGGGCCATCTGTTCTGGATTATTTTTCTTTGGCGGCGGGCGTGAGGGATCGAGGGTGCTGGGAGTCAGGGGAGAGTAGCGGCTGCGAGGGGAGGCTGTTTGGCCGAGGCCGGGTAGTCTCTTAAGGTTTTTAGGGAGGCAGAGAAGCCGGATGAGAGCACAAGTTGGAGGTTCTGTCTGGGCGGGAAGCCTGAGATAATTCCTCCAGTTTTCATTTGGCCCTTGGGCGCTTGAGCTGGGCACTGTCCTCTGAGGCGGAGTTTCTGTCGATGTTCGACCATTGGTACTCGCTGCCTGCTGGGTCGAGTCGGTGATTCTGTGTCTTACAAAACTGGCGGTCTTCTCTGGTCTTCATTTTTTGTCTTACTAAAGCTCTTCCCCGGGAAAACCTGCCATTCTTGAATTTTTGCATTTTCCGCTAGCTTGAACAACTATTAGCAAGCCTTGTTCGTTTTATCTCAAAATTCTTGACTCTTGTCCAGGCCCACTGCCATCACCTGAATTCAGACCACATCATCTTCCACCAACGCTGATGCATTAGCTCTTTGGTGGTCTCCTTGCTTCTGTTTCTGTCACCCTTCCCCCACCCCCAGTAAATTGATCAGTTTAAAACGTAGGATGTTCGAGCTTTTCTTGCTTAAGACCCTTTAGTGGGCCTATGTATCTAGAGCAAAAATGCAGACCGTTGCAATGGTATAAAAAAAACTTATCTGGATCTTGTCTATCCTTACAACCTCGTCTTGCATCATCAACCCACCCTTTCACCAAACATACACAGCTGTACTGCAGGTTCTGGCATTATTTCGGTTACCAAACGCCTTTGTATTTACATGGGCTTTTCTCTCTGCTTGGATTGTTCTTACCTCTATTTTGTGCAAGGCTAACTCCCTCTCTGCTTAACTGCCACCTCAGAGAGATCTTTCATTACCACCCTAAGGTCTTCCTCTGTCCTCGGTCTCAGCCCCCTGCTTGTTTCCTTCATAGCACTTATTAAAATGTGGAGTTACTTTGTTTGTTTTTATTTGCCTGTTTCCTCTTGAGCACAGGGACCGTGGCTGCCTTTCATCATTCTGTTGTTAGTTTCTAGCACAATACCTGCCACTCAATTAGTAGGAGTTCAGTAAATATTTATTGAGTAAATGACTAATCTCAGGCATCACTCAGCTGGTATACCTGGGGCTCTGGCCCAAGAGGAGCTTCTTCCTCTTCTCTGAACTTGACTCCTATAGCTTGCTACAGATAGCTGTGGTGAGTGGTACAAAGCTTTTTACATATTTAAACATGTAAAGTGTATAACTAATTTCACTTTAATTTAGGTTATGGTATATATAATTTGTAGCTAGATATGTAATTATACTCTTTTGTTCTAGGAGGTACAGAAACATTCTGTGCACACACTTGTGTTCAGGTCATTGAAGAGAACCCATGACATGTTTGTGGCTGATAATGGAAAACCTGTGCCTTTGGATGAAGAGAGGTAGGGATAGTTCCTTTTCAATTGCTAGAATATTTCAACTTATAATATTGGGGGAAGAGAGCAGGGAGAGGGGAAGGTTTAAAGATTAGTAAGTAATACTAACTCATAGGATATCTATTCAGTAATGAGTGGTGTTTGGGCATAATTTAAGCTGAGTTAACTTTATTTTTTTTGGCCTTATCTTTTACAGTAAAAGTCCCATTAATTAATAGCATTTTACAAATACCCAGTAATTAGGAGAGTCCCTTTTAGGCGTTATATTTTATAATCAATCACTTTGTATGTGCTTTCAGCTTCCTGCTGCTCTCAGAGCCTTGCTGAGCTGAAATTGTACCTGGCCAGTACCTCTACTCCCATCTTTTCTCGTTAGTATGATGAAGATTTTTGAGTGGTGGCATATTTTTGGTTCTACATCTCCAGCTCCAGTCTGGGATTGCATTATGTGCAGTGTTCCTTCTTTGTCCTTTACCCTTCTTTAAAAATCTACCTAATTCCTCAAACAAGCATTTATATTTAATTTACCAAGTGGACTATCCTTAAAAGTAGCATAATAAGTGCATTTGTTTCTAAAATGCTGAGTTAAGTACTTGGATTAGTTTGAACTAATCTTTCTAGGTATATCCAGGAAAGGTTACTATAGAAGCTTTTACTGTATTTTTATATTTAGACATTTGAAGGAAAGTATACTGACTTTGAGGTTTTTTTTAAAGGATATATTAGTTTCTATATATTTTTAAATGAGTTAGACCTTTGATAAATCAACATGAAAGTTTTTATATAATTGGTTAACAAACTAAACTATTACTTAATGGATGCTATGTGGTAGATTGTGAACAAAAGTGTGGAAATGCACTTGGAAATTTTTTAAAATATTGTTTAACTTTAAAATCTTAATAGTAACTTTTTCTACATGATTAGGCAAACTTAAGCTACTTAAATACTTGTTTTCTGGATATCTGTGAATATATTTACATTGGTGAATATATTTAAAGTACTCAAAGATACATTTTTATGTTTATAATTTTTAAATAGTCACAAACGAAAAATGGCAATCAAGCTGCGTAATGAGTATGGTCCTGTGTTGCATATGCCTACTTCAAAAGAAAATCTTAAAGAGAAAGGCCCTCAGAATGCATCAGATTCATATGGACACAAACAATATCCTGCCAATCAAGGTGAGTATGGCATTGTCAGAAATGTCAGGATTTATATGTGAATTTTAAAAATAGAAAAATGAAATGTCTTATTAGTGCTTCTTCTGGAAGGACTTATTAGAGCCATACCCTATTTAACAGCTTGATTTCCTCATTGGAGTAGTGAGTGAGATTATTGGTTGGTGGATTTTTCCCTTATAGGAAATTAAAACAGTGGTATAATGATGGCAGAAATTCTTAGGATATGGAGATAGTCATAGTGGAGACTAAAGGAAAAATTCCTAACCTGTGGGGAATTTTTCTTTCATCTATCTGTTTTGGCTATAATTCAGAAAGATGATATTAAGTACTAAAATTGTAGTGAATAAAGATAATCCAAGATTCCACAGGAAAACCATTTGTTTGGAAGATAAACCTGAGTGGATTATTACTTGATAAGATGACCTCTCTACACACCATTGCTATATAGCAAATGTACAAGCTTTCTTGACACCACATCAGCAAATGATCAGAGAACTACCTGTGAACATGGTCTTCAGAAGGCAAAGCAAAAATGATCAACTTACCTTATTTCTGAGGCTTGGGCTTAGTTGGGAAAATTTGAGATATCCAGTTGATAATTTAATATTATTTAATTCATTAAAAGACGTGATACTTGTATATAAGATAATTTTGCCACAGATGAATTTTCTCTCTCTCTCTCTCCCTTTTTTTAATAGGACAAGAAGTTGAATATTTGGTGACAGGTACACATCCATATCCACCAGGACCTGGTAAGTAGCTGTTATATTTGAAAATGTCTTATTGTCACTTATATTTCCATGACTGAGCCAATAATATGATTCCCATTGCCTGTAAAATATAAGATAAGCTCAATAACCAAGCATCCAGGCATAGCTGTTTAGATGATAATTAACTAAGTTTCACATGCATTCATTCAGCAAACATTCTTAACCACTTATTTTTTTTTAGGCACTGTGCTAAGAATTCAAAGACAATAAGACTGCTCCAGGCTAAGACAAGCTTATTACCTGGAAGTTTAGTCGGACACATAAATATCACAAAGCTTATAAAAGTGTTAGAAGTGTTAGTATAGAAGCAGGTATGATAGAAACATATCCTGGGTGTGTTGTATGTGAAGAGGAATTAGCACACAAATGGAGTGGCCAGTATAACAGGGTGGAGGACAAAAAGCTTAGTATATCCAGGTTCTAGTAATTTTAGAGGACGGAATTCACCATATTCAAGTATAGATGAATTGGTGCTTCTTGTTGTAGAAATTTACATTTACCCTTCGAAACATTCTGTTAGTATTTGGGGAACTGCTTAATTTTTATATTTGAAGGTAATATCCCAAGATAATAGAAATTTAACTTTACTATCTTGGGCTATGTTAATATTAAGCTGTTTTGATTAAATATATGAGACAAATTTGAGATATATGTTGTTGGGCAATATTTATTGTAAAAGAATTAGAAACAAAAGACCTACAAAATGTAACAAAAATTTTTGTAATATCACCACCTAGAGATAATCACCATTACCTTTTTGTTATGTTTTCCTCCACTATTTTATTGTAAATGCATGTAAATGGAAGCAAAGATAGATACTAAAAGGAGTTGATTTTTTTTTATTTCAACAGGGGTTGCTTTAACAGCGGACACTAAGATCCAAAGAATGCCAAGTGAATCAGCTGCACAGTCCTTAGCTGTGGCATTACCTACTTCTCAAGCCAGGTAGGAGATACTATGCTTCTAAATAACAAAGATTTTGAAAGCATGGTTTACTGTTCACATTTTTTCTCATTTTTAAATTTGTTTCTTTGTAGTTACGTATTGTATGACATTTTCCTTTACCAGTGCTTACAAAAACTTAAAATATAGAGTCAGTCCTGCAGAACACCTGACTGGAGACATTAAGTACTTAGAATATGGTGTTTCTTTTGCCTCAGGGTTGATGCAAACCGTAGTGCACCTGCTGGAGGTGAATACCGACACCCTGGGGCTTCTGACCGGTCACAGCCTGCAGGGGCGGTAAGTTGTCTGTGTCAAATCACATCACACTGTAGGTTTCTAACTTTAACATGTTGCCTATTTCCATTTATTCCAAGATTCTTACCTTAAATATTAATAAATGAACATTTAAAGTTCTGTTAATTCTGTGTCTACTTGCACGTTGGACATAACATTTATTTTGATGAAGATAATGTGATGATGCTCTTTATTACCCACTATTAAAAATGCAAGCATGGTTATTCTGAAGCTTCTATTAGTACGTGTTAGATACGAAAGTGTTTTTTTATTAAACTCTCATTTGGTTTGTACGGTTAGAGTTGAGTGCTATTAGTTGAGTGCTATTATTTCTGTGTATGTGTATCTGCATTTTCTTCTGCGTTTTTTTCCTGTGTATATAAATGTGTATCTTTTACAATCTTACAATCTTTACAGTCTTACAAATGAGCATTTAGAAATATATTATTTGTTTGTAAGTAAATGGCAGCTACTGTTGTTATTGGTGAAAGTAGTTATAGAAAGAATAACTGAAAACATGCAGTTTGCTTTATTATGCTGTTACTTGAAGTGAGTGCAGTCTTTACTTCCTCAGTTTATTATGCAGTTGCTTTGTGAAGTGAATGAATTTGTAGTCCTCCTACCAGGGTCTTTAGCCTCCATTCACAGCATCTGCCCCGGCTTTCTGCCTCCTTAGGATATAACATAGGCTTCTTGAGGGCAGTAACTTTACAAACTTTTTTTGGACGGGTGGATGCTATCAGTATATGGTTATATCAGCTAGTATACCCTTTAAGATAGTAGTGAAATACTTTTGTGGGAGATAAATAGAAGGAACTTTCGGTTTCTCCTTTGTAGTATGAAATCAATAATGTTAAAATATGACAAAAGCAACGGTATTAATCCACATATATTTACTTAAATAATAATGGGAACTTACATTTAGCATTTACTACTCTGTTACAGTCTTCATAATAACTGTACGAGATAGTTGCTGTTATTTCCATTTTACTAATGAGGCACAGAGGTTACATAATTTATACCCAGGGTCATTAGCTAGTAACGGACAGAGTTGGGTTTTGAACCCGTGCACAGTGATATGTGCTCTCAATGTTAAGGTTCTGCCTCTCTGAGATTTTTTAATTGTTTTTTAAAGTTAAAATTAACATACGGAAAATATAGTTCTGATTGGAAGTCTTAGACTCATTTTCTAGGTATGCAGATATTTTTCAGATATCTTTTTTTCTTTACTTAAGGAAAAAAACTTTCATAAATCCCTTTGACTTTCCATTTTTGAATTGATAACATGAAACATTAGGTAAGATATCTTTAATAATTAATCTATTCCATATCTAGGTTGTTATGGACAGTGGCAATGCCAAGAACTCCGCACTGATGGCTAAAAAAGCCCCTACAATGCCGAAACCTCAGTGGCACCCACCGTGGAAACTCTACAGAGTGAGTGAATCTGTATATTATTCCACTACATGAAACATGATCACTGCTTTCCAGTTAAACAAGAGCCGAGGAATGGAATAAGGAGGAAACAGAGTGAATATGAGAGCTGGTAGAGTGATCTGAGGTGGGGTGGAGGGAGGGGCTTAGACAGTATCTTAAAAGATACTTTGGGAAGGAGACTTCATTAAATGGAAGCTATACTTGTATATTGTATAAGATACAGTATACAATATTGATAGAGGCTACTAAATGGAGAGCAGACAAAATAAATTTAGGAAAGTGTTCGAGGTGTTCTATGCGAAGGCCAAAGAGAAAATCCATACATCAGGACATTTCTGTGGCCCTACCAGTTATCTTTTTAATTATAGTAAATTGGAATGATTCAAAATGTACCAAATCTAAAATAAAATGTAAATAGTAGGAAACGTACAGCTAGACAAATTATCATACCTTAGAATAGACTCCCTTTTGGTGTATAGATCTAACAAATCTTAATATATATATGAATTTGGGTAACCACTACCGCAATTTGGATAATAGAAGTTCCATTGATTCAAAAACACCCCTGTGCTGTTTTCTTATAATCATATCCTTTCTCACCCCTGCCAACCATTCATCTTTTTTCGATCACTGTAGTTGTACTTTTCAGTTGTATCATATTTAACATAAGTGTGATGAGTTGAAATTGAATAAACTTTAGCTTCTGTGTAGTGAGCCTGCTCATTCTACCTTTTTAAATACAGGTGATCAGTGGGCATCTTGGCTGGGTTCGATGTATTGCTGTGGAACCTGGAAACCAGTGGTTTGTTACTGGATCTGCTGACAGAACTATAAAGGTAATAAAGAAGGAAGAAAAATGTAAACATGATTTTGTGTTTGCCGTGTAATTTTAATGTTTTATTTCCTCTGGTGGGAATTGCTGTTCTAGTTCTCTGATTTCTTAGACCCGAGTGTGGAGTAAAATTTATTATCTATACCAGTTAAAAGTCCCAAATAGGGCTTCCCTGGTGGTGCATTGGTTAAGAATCCACCTGCCAATGCAGGGGACATCAGTTCAAGCCCTGGTCCGGGAAGATCCCACATGCTGTGGAGCAACTAAGTCTCTGTGCCACAACTACTGAGCCTGCGCTCTAGAGCCCACGAGCCACAACTACTGAGTCCGTGTGCCTAGAGCCCATGCTCTGCAACAAGAGAAGCCACCGCAGCGAGAAGCCCGTGCACCACAATGAAGAGTAGCGCCTGCTCACCACAACTAGAGAAAACCAGCGTGCAGCAATGAAGATTCAATGCAGCCAAAAATAAATAAAATAAATAAATTAAAAAAAAAGTCTCAAATAAATATCTGTTTGAAAAGTGGTATTTAAGCAACAGTTTTTTTTCCAAACAGTACATGCTGACTGTTTACAACTAATTTCTTCATATTTTTTTCTCCTTCTGGTTACAAAATTAAAGCATGCTTATCTATAAAAAATGTGGAAAATGTAAAGGAGTATAAAAGAATATAGACCCAGGGCTTCCCTGGTGGCGCAGTGATTAAGAGTCCGCCTGCCATTGCAGGGGACCTGGGTTCGAGCCCTGGTCTGGGAAGATCCCACATGCCACAGAGCAACTAAGACCCCGCGCTACAACAAAGAGTAGCTCCCACTCGCTGCAACTAGAGAAAGCCTGCGTGCAGCAATGAAGACCCAACGCAGCCAAAAAGAAAGAAAAAAAAGAAAAAGAATATAGACCCATGCATAATCCTACCACTGTCATATTTGAATTTTCTTTTTAACATTTATTTCTGTGTATCTGCATTTTCTTCTGCGTTTTTTTCCTGTGTATATAAATGTGTATCTTTTAAAAATCATGTTTGATATGTAATTTTGTTCCCAGCTTTTTTTCAGTTAATATTGTGTCAAACGCATATTCCTGTCAAAAACTGAACATCTTTTTTTAAAAATTTATTTTAAGTATAGTTGATTTACAATATGTTAATTGCTACTGTACAGCAAAGTGATTCAGTTATGCATATATATACATTCTTTCTCATATTCTTTTCCATTATGGTTTATCACAGGTATTGAATATAGTTCCCTGTGCTATACAGTAGGCCCTTGTTACATATTCATTCTATGTATTATGGTTTGCATCTGCTAATCCCAAACTCCTGTCTTTTCCTCTCCTGAACATGTTTTTAAATGGCTCCATAGTATTATGTCATTTAGATATTCTATAATCTATTTTCCTTCTGTTAGGCATTAAAGTTATTTTAGTTTCCTGATTTTTCACTAACATAAGTAATGCTGTAGTTAATATGTGCCTAAAGCTTTTTCTGTATTTTAAAGTGTTTTGTTATGATAGTTTCCCAGAAAAAAGTATTAAAGGTCAGGCATTCTTGAAGTTGACACCCAAAGTTAAAAATTATTTTCCAAAATGGGTGAATTGATACTTGCAGCATGTGAGAGGATCCTTTTCAGCACATTGCTTGTGTTTTTTAAAAAATATTTACTATTGTGATAAGCAGAAGTGAATATCTAATCTTTCAAAAACTGTGTATAAAATTTATAGTGATGTTGAAGTTTTTGATACCTTTATTTGCTACTTTTAGGTTTTTTTTTTTAAGTTGATGCCATCCTTGACTAATTTAATACCTCAGTATTCATACTTTTACTATCAGTGATATCCTTTATATATTAAGAATATTAACTTTTTGTCATCTGTGCAAATATTTTCCCAGTTTGATCATGCCCTTTAATTCTCTTTTCCCTGATTTTATTTTTGTTGATGGGGTCATTTTACAAACTTTTATATATTTTTATCTTTCACTTTTTGAAGACAGTTTTAACATCAAGATTCTAAAAATTTGCTTTGGAATAATAAAGAAGAAAAATTAAATATTTTTTGATTGCAGATCTGGGACTTGGCTAGTGGCAAGTTAAAACTGTCATTAACTGGGCACATCAGTACGGTGCGTGGTGTGATAGTGAGCACGAGGAGCCCGTACCTGTTCTCCTGTGGAGAAGACAAACAAGTCAAATGCTGGGATCTTGAGTATAATAAGGTAAGCATGAAGTTAAGGATTGGAGACATTATGGGCCCCTGTTTATCTTCCTAATTGTAGAGATTTTAACTTTCTTTCTTATTTTTTAGGTTATAAGGCACTATCATGGACATCTGAGTGCAGTGTATGGTTTAGATCTGCACCCAACAATCGATGTGCTGGTGACCTGTAGCCGAGACTCAACTGCACGGGTAAATGGAATAGAGCTGATCTGTACATATATTGCATCTTACAGTATGCTTATTTGGTCCTAAAGTCATGTATTTTTTGATAGAGTATTTAAAGATAGTTGCCTTGACCCATCAATGCCCTACCTAGTCTTCATCTTCTGAGTTCTGTGGCCCCACTATGTCTATAATTGGGAGGCCCCGCCCCTGATATGCGACCTCTCACATGCCAGTCTATCACCACAGCTGTGGTCCATTAGCTGTTTCATTCAGTAGCCCCATTATACCCATTCTAGTCAGTAGGTCCCCTGATCTTGTAGCTTTTTTCCCCACTGGCTGCCTCCTATATACATTCCCCAGCCAGCTTACAGGTGATTATTTCATTTACTCACTTTCTTCATTATATTCAAGGCAGGCACACAAAGTTGTCGAGTAGATTCCCAGGCTTGCATTGATCTAGTTACCTGCCTGAGATATGAATACCTGTTCTCTTTGATGGTATGTCTGTTGTGTTTTGATAGATTTGGGATGTGAGAACTAAAGCCAGTGTACACACGTTATCTGGACATACTAATGCGGTGGCTACAGTGAGGTGTCAAGCTGCGGAACCACAAATTATTACTGGTACGATCGATACTTTTCAAGTTTACAGTATATTCATATCAGAGTGCATTATGATTATATACTTTTCATATTTACTATGACTCTTGCTTTGTGTTGTATATACAGTGTTTCTGTGTGCACTTGAAATTTTTTGTGGTAACATTTCATCCCATTGTTTTTATCTCATACTTTTTACATATCATAGAATCTTTGTATCAGGTAATGTCTGACTAGAAAATAGTGCTATTAGATACAACTAAGCATTGTTTTATAGTATCAGAATTACCGGTCTAGGAAATTAAAGTTAGAAGACAAAATACTCTCAGACTTTTAGAGCTGGTTTGAGTCTTGTTTTGCTTAAAATATGGTTAATATCATTGAATCTTCAAGACTAGAAAATAATTCCTTCCCGTGTGTTTCATTAACTAAATGATTATTAGAGTTTTTTCCTTCCTCTCCACTAGGGGATGACATCATGTATTTGTTTTATTTGTTATTCACATTTGTTCTAGTTACTCAGATGACAGTGCAACAAGCGTTTATTACATTCTTTTAAGAATTAAACTTAAAATCAACCAAATATTTTGGAACTATAGAAAACAATTAGCCAAGGGTTAATATGACTTTTATTTCATATATATATGTCTGTGGAGGAATGCTTCCAATTTTATTATATTTAACTTTCACATTCTTTTTTTCTGATTTGTGTGTATCTTGGGGATGTGTGTGTATTCTCCTTACAGGAAGCCATGACACTACAATACGATTATGGGATTTGGTGGCTGGAAAAACAAGAGTCACATTAACAAATCACAAAAAATCAGTCAGGGCTGTGGTTTTACATCCAAGACAGTAAGTATGTTTTCCTAAGTAGCTTCTCTTCTTTCTTCAGTTCTTAGTATAATACAGAAATACCAATATGAATACTACTTTGGTAGTCATTTAGCCACTGTCATTTTTTCACCTGTGCCACATATGAACATGCATTTCTTTTATTTTCCTTGCGTAGTATTTTGCTTCATGGCCTCTATAAGACAAGGAAAGCTTTCTGCATGGTGAAAATGATGTCAAATGAGATAACACGAATAAATCATGGTTAAAAGTTGCATGTCATAATCGAAGCTAATAGTAGCTATATTTAATGTTTTAGACATAAATATTATTAGGCACTGAGCTATACATAGAATAGTTAATTCTTAAGGAGGAAGTTAATATGATCGGAAAAAATAGTAGTAATCATGAACATTATAGTCAGAGTATCCCAAGAGATGGAGCATAATATCACAACCTGTTGTCTATGAAACTATATCACCTGGCACTTTCTGGTCACAAGTCATATCTTGCCTCTCCTCCTCTCTTTCCCACTCTCCCTTACCTTTATTTTCACTCTTGTCCTTCCTCCCTTTCCCTGTCTTCCTCATTCCCTTTATTCCTCCCCCTCCCTTTCTCTCTTCCTCTTGCCTCTATTTCTTTCATTTTCTCCCTTTCTTCTTGTTCTGTCTCTCTCTCCTCTCTCTCTGGCTTTCTCTCTTGCTTTCTTGAAAATAGTTACATCACCCCTTGCCCTTTATGTGAGTTTAGGGGTTTGTATGTTTATTGCTTTAGCTTAGTGTAGAGCATCGGGGAAATGAGAGGAAAATAAAACTTCAACCTAGGACTTAACGTACATTTAAAATAATTTAAAAATCTGATTTAACTTGGAACAAATACCTTGATATTTTTATCTCTTGGTATGATGATAATATTTTGCTAAAACTGCATAGATCCTGACTACACATGCAAAATACAACCATAATCAGATTTTATAAAATCCACCATTGTATTTAACTTGGTTTACTTTATCATTAATTCTTTATCTCATTTCAGTTACACATTTGCGTCTGGTTCTCCAGATAACATAAAACAGTGGAAATTCCCCGATGGAAGTTTCATTCAAAATCTTTCTGGTCACAATGCTATTATTAATACACTGACAGTAAATTCTGATGGAGTGCTTGTATCTGGAGGTAAAATAAGATTTTTATGATAAATATGTTTTAGTCTGTCATTTTTTTCTTTTAGTGAGTAAAATTTCTAAGTCATCACACCTAAGTATTATAGCAGAACTTGCCTGTTCTAACGTTTGTTTGAATGTTCACGTGTGTTCATGCATATTCATAATGCACGTAGCATATTTCATAGTTTAGCTCTCTTTAAGTTACCACATTGATAAATCTAAGTTAGGGGTTTATGCCAGAAATCGCCTAAAGTTTGGTTGTGTGTTCTGGAGTTGAATGTGGTTTTGTGGTGCTTTTTGAGATCTATAATAAATTCTGAATTAAGTACAAATGAAAGTAGACAAACTGATATTAAGAGGAGCTTGAGTGCCTGCATCTTATATATCTTTGTAGTAGTGACTGCAGTTACTACTATGGTGCTTAATAAACATTTGTCAAGCTGAACTGTTGAGAGGACACCAGGTTTAACTATATCTTTCCCTTTAAGCTGACAATGGCACTATGCATCTTTGGGACTGGAGAACTGGCTACAATTTCCAGAGAGTTCATGCAGCAGTGCAGCCTGGGTCTTTGGACAGTGAGTCAGGAATATTTGCTTGTGCTTTTGATCAGTCTGAAAGTCGGTTATTAACAGCTGAAGCTGATAAAACCATTAAAGTGTACAGAGAGGATGATACAGCGGTAAGATTTCTGTTTCATATACATTGTAAAGTATAATAAAATCAGCCATGCGAATTTTGCAAGCGTTTTCTCATTTTAAAGTTACTGAAATTATCAGAAGGGAAAGTAATCTTCATAATATTAAAGTATTTGTCATCTTGAATAGTGTCTGCTCATAGGTTTCTTTATTGGTTTCATTGATGACAGCAAATCAATAGTTTTGATTTTATCTCAACGTTCCTTATTAGAGTTATTGGGAAAATCTTACACTAAGAATCACAGCAAATAAGTTGATTACTATGCAAATTAATTCTAGAATCATAAGCTTTGGTGTTATTAGAATGTCTAAATAGCAATTTTATTTAAAATGAAAAACCGTAAACTGAATTTGTAGCAAATGCATTCATCCTTTATTAGATTCAGATAATGCCAAAAGTTTGTCACTTATCTTAAAATTGTTAAAGAACTGCTAAATACATAATGCCAAGTAATATAATTTTGAATAAGTGCCGTATTTTTGTTAGAAAGGAACCTATTAAATATGAAGCAGGCCAGAAATACTTTGTTTTAACTTACTTACTTTTCTATTTTTAGACAGAAGAAACTCATCCAGTCAGCTGGAAGCCAGAAATTATCAAGAGAAAGAGATTTTAATGTGGCGTTGTCTTCATGGTGGTTCCAGTTTTGTTTGTTTTTTTTTTAGCTTGGTGTTGATGGGCATATCCAGTCATTTGTGCTCTGGCTAGGAATATAAAGCAAAAACTCACATGCTTGAATCATTGCTTTTTCATATTTTACAATGAACTGTCCTCTCCCCATGTTTTTATTTCTAAAATAAACAGTTTGAGATCCTAGGAGGTAAGATGCAGATATCAAGCATATGTGGGTTTGTTGAACATAACTATCCTAAAGATAGAATGATTTATCACTTTTATTAAAACACACTTTTTTTTTTTTAACTTACAGAACTGCTTACTGTAGTAGGACATGTTTTGAGGGGAGCAGTCTTTCTTTTTAATCCTTTAAAAACTGGTGTCTGTGACTGATAATTTGGGATTAAAGGATTTGAAGCGTTAACTTCTGTATGTTTATTCCACATACAGTTTTTGAGTGCATGTTCTGTAAAGTTCTGCACTAGATACTGTTCAGGAAGTAGACAGATGAGATGTGTCTGTCTTTTCAGACAGGGGTCCCCAACCCCTGGGCCACGGACCAGTACAGGTCCGTGGCCTGTTAGGAACCAGGCTGCACAGCAGGAGGTGAGCGGCGGGCAAGCGAGTGAAGCTTCATGTGTATTTACAGCCACTCCCTGTCACTGGCATTACTGCCTGAGCTCCACCTCCTGTCAGATCAGCGGCGGCATTAGATTCTCATAGGAGTGCGAACTCTACCGTGAACTGCGCGTACAAGGGATCTAGGTTGCGCGCTATGAGAATCTAATGCCTGATGATCTGAGGTGGAGCTGAGGGGGAGATGCTAGTACTGGGGAGTGGCTGCAAATACAGTTTATCATTAGCAGAGAGGTTTGACTGCACAGAGACCATAATAAATCAACTGCTTGCAGACTTGTATCAAAACCCTATCAGTGAGTGTCAAGTGAAAACAGGCTCAGGGTTCCCACTGATTCTGCATTATGGTGACTTGTATAATTATTATATATTACAATGTAGTAATAATAGAAATAAAGTACACAATAAATGTAATGCGCTTGAATCATCCCAAAACTATCCTTCTGACCCCATCCCCAGTCCGTGGAAAAATTGTCTTCCTTGAAACTGGTCCCTGGTGCCAAAAATGTTGGAGACCGCTGCTTTAAGACTTCCACTTTAGTAGCTTATTACAGAAATGCTGTTATAGAGGTACCAGCGAAAAGCCAGGACAACACAGAGGAAAAGCCCATTTATTTTCCCTGAGGAGGATTATGGAAGACTTCTTAAGAGTCAGCGGTGTTTGAGCTGAGCCTTGAAAGAGGTCAGAGAAGAAAAAGGGTACTCTAAGATGAGGTGTGAAGTGACAGGCCAGACATGTGAGAGGTGTGTGTCCCAGGAGTACAGAGTTGTCTACTGCAGTTGAATGAGAACAGCTGGTGGTGGCAGGGAAAGCTTATGTTTTGAGTTTCAATTGTATTCCACAAGCAGTAGGTTACCAATATAGGTATCAAACCCTGGAGAAATAACTGGAGGTACCAATGGACGTATTTGAAGCTATAGCAAGGGCTGCAGTCTCTTGTGAAGACTTCATAGAAAAGTGTTACTTAGGTTTCTGATGCCTGTGCCTCTTTCTAGCATATACCGAGTTTTACAAACCCTGTCCTTAGGATCCTGATTCCCTATCAGGCAAGAAAATTTGTCACACTTCACTTTCTACAGTTAGAAAACAAAATTACAGGAACAATCAGTTTAAAATTTGTTTCAAATTAAGAAATTATACCATAATTTTGAATAAGCATTTCCAAATATACATAAACCATCTTGCATGCTGTAGGTGGGAGTGTAGTTGTTAACAACCTTTGGGAGGGTAGTTTTCCAGAGTATATTGAAGATGCTTGGAATCTTTGGCTAACTCCTGATTAGAAATGAAATTACTAGGAAACTGCCTAATGGGAATAATCTGACAACTGTACACAGCATACTTATTTCACCTTTGTCTTTAACTAAAACTAGCCCATATGTCCTAACAATAAGGGACTGGTATAATAGATTATGGTATCTTCATGCAGTTTCCATTAAGAGTAAGAAATATCTCTGGAATAATAAGATGTCCAAATTTTACCCTTATATATAAAAGGAAGCTGTGCAAGCTTTTTTTTTTTTGGTAGAGTAACTTGTTAATGCTCTAAAAAATACTGGAGAAGTAACACCACATTGTTATCAGTGGCTCTGTGAGAGTGGGATTATGGGAGAACTTTCATGATTGGCTTTATATATTTCTATAATGTTTTAATTTTCTATAAGCATGTATTTTGTAAACTTAAATAAAGAAGAAAACCCCACTAGACTTGCATCCCTGGGAGATTCTAATATGCCTTCTAAAAGAAGAAAAATCATAGAGGTGAATAGTATCCCAAAGCCCAGTCCAAAGGCCAAGGAGAAATTACTAGCACAGGGTGGTGAGAATGATAGCTCCTGTTATCCTGCGTAGCAGAACTTCAACTATTTTGTTTGTTAGACACAAGTATCAAATTCTGAAGAGCATGAAAAAATCCATTTCCCTGCTTCATGCTGTCCTGTATTATGGTGTTCTTGAATCCTCTTGCAAAAAGTTCATCCACCATGTATGGTCATGAACCCCATGAAATTTTAAGCAGAATTTCATGCATGTGCCTTTTTTAAATTTACTTGGCAGAACCCCAACCTAAATTTCTTACTCTGCCTATGCCTTGAGTACACTCAAGCTGTAAAATGATGTTAGAGAAAGACAGCTGTGCTAACTGGACTCATTTCTGGCTTATGAGCACACACCTCAGTTAAGCCATCAGCAGTGACCACACACATTTCCACAGTTACGCCTTCTGCCTCCTGTTAACAAAGGATGAACTACCCACCTAAGAACAACTTTGCTGAGTATGTGTACAATTGTAGCCTTATACTCTCGCTTACTCAAGAACTTTGCTTCCACAACCCCCCCCTTTCTTTTCTGCACCATAAATTCCTTCCCTTTTTGCCAAATGATTCTCATCAACAAATATGTTGTATTTAAATAAGTATTTAATATATGTTTTTAAATATGACTGTCTTTAAAAAAAATCGCTAAACGTAATGTTCCCTTCTAGATATGCACCATTTCTCTGTTTCCTTTTATAACCTTCTAACCTCATCTCTGACTCCTCACTTCCCTTTCTCTTAACTGACTAATCCAAAAGTAATGAAAACAAATGTGTTAAGTCATAAAAAGAGAAGAAACTTTAAAAAATAGTATAAAGTTGATAAATAGTGAAATAAAAATGATGTAGTTAGTATATAAAGCTAAATGTTAAATTTTGGGTGCAAAAATAAAGTAAATAAAAACCAATTAAGGGGCTTCCCTGGTGGCACAGTAGTTGGGAGTCCGCCTGCCGATGCAGGGGACACGGGTTCGTGCCCCGGTCCGGGAAGATCCCAGGTGCCGCGGAGCGGCTGGGCCCGTGAACCATGGCCTGCGCGTCCGGAGCCTGTGCTTAGCAACGGGAGAGGCCACAACAGTGAGAGGCCTGCGTACCGCCAAAAAACCCAAAACAAAACAAAACAAAAAAAACAAGAAACAGAAGAATGATAGATATCCTAATAAAAATTATAAAGGGGAGAGGGTAGACAATTATGTCCAAATCCATGTCATTATATTTAAACAGTCAAATAAAATGGTTAAGTTTTCTTAAATTTATTTTTATAAATTCCTATGACTGCAGAACATGCAAAAAACCCTACATAGATTACCATAGAAGAAATAGAATTGTCAACTACCAAAACCACCTGCATATATCATAAATCTCATGGAGATTCAGAATGAAATTCTAATGACAATGCACTTTAATTTTTTCTAGGACCTAGATAAAGAAGGAAAGCTTTCATGTTTTAAAATGTAAGTATAACAAAGATACCCAAATTCCATAAAGCACAAAGGAAATTATGACTTTGTTTATGAATATTGATGCAAAAATCATTAGTAAAGTCTAATAAAAAAATTAAGCTTCACATATCTAAGTGGAAGTTATTCTGACAGTGCAAGGAAGGTTTCATTAGAAAAATTTCTTATTGGGAAACAAATTAATGAAATTCACCACATTGTTTTATATAAGGAGAAAAATCATGAGCGTCTTCATAGAAGATAGAGGCATTTCAGTATTTAAAATCCATTCTTCATTAAATAAAAAACTTACTAAACATAGGAACAGGTGGATACTTTTAAAACTTGATGAAGTATAACTACCTCAGTTGTTAATTGGGAAACACTAGAAGCATTCCTATTAGCATCAGAAACAAGACAAGGATGTCCACCATCACTACTTTTAACTTTTTTTTAAAATAACTTTCCACTACATTTAGATTCAAGTAAGAAATTGAAGTATAATAATTGGGAAGTAGGAAATAAACTTACTAGCAGATGAGTCAATTATGTATCTGGAAAAAGAATTATCTGAAAACTGGTTAAATGTCAGACAACATTTTATTGTAAATAATTCAGATAAACAAGATTATCAACCAATATATGCAGAAAAGTCATTTGACAGAATTCAAGAAAAATACCAGCCCTGAGAGAAAGAATGGGGAGATATGTCAAAATTTCTTAAAGAGTAATTATTAGGAAGTATTTAATATACTAAATTATTCTTTGTGGTGGAACATAGAGGCAGGCACAGGAATAATAAAGGGATATCTGCACTCATTTTTTAATTCAGTATGTTTCTGGGAGTTTTAACAGGATAAGAAAAGAAAAGTCAAATTATAATGATTTGTAGGTAAGGCATATAAAGGAAGCAGATAGAAAATCTGTTAAAACGTGAAAATGCCTTATAAGATGATTCCATACAAGATGAATATGGGACCTGAAAATTAGTATTTCTTGACAACAGCAGTGAGCTAGCTGTTTCATATTGTCTACAAAATAACCACTTTCACACTATGAACAAAACCTATAAAATATTTAAGAGTAGCTTTAATAGGAAATGTGGAAACTCTATGTAAAGGAACAAAAAACTGTAAAACTCGATTGAAGGTTTTTAAATGGAAATGCACACCTTGACCGTGGAAGAAAAGACACTTTTAACTATGCTGTTTCCATGAAAATTAACACATAAATTTAATATGATCCCAATCAAACTTTCAATGAGTTTTGTTGGAAGAACTTGACAAATTGATGGTCAAGTTTATGTTGTAAATAAAAGATATCAAACATTTAAGAAACTTTCAAAAGATCAGAATCACGAGAGGTAGGGGCACCAGGTATAGAAAACATATAGTTATGTCAGATTTGTTTATTAATGCAGGAATAAAAATTCAAGTCAAGAGAACCAAATAGATAGCCCAGAAACAGATATAGTTATATATGGAAATTTAGTAGGGCTCTGATATCGAAAAATCCCAGTATTTTATTAAAATTTAAAAAGCTGGGCACTAGTCTAAGATTTATTTATACTTATCTAAATGTAAAGTTTATTAATATAAATTCTATGACATGTATGTCGAAGGACATTTAAGAAACTAAACATTGATACCTTCTGAAATGGAATAGGGTCTTGGGTAGATGATACACTCTTTTTAAGGCATACAATATGATGATTTTATTTTATTTTATACATATTTTATACATATACATAGTGAAGTAACTACCTCAGTCAGGTACTTCACGTATCATCTCCTCACATAGTTACCTTTTTTGTTTATGATATAAGGTAAAGAACCAATTTCATTCTTTTCATGTGGATACCTAATTTTCCCAGCATCATTTATTCAAGACACTGTCTTTCCCTATGGTGTATTTTTGGCACCCTTGTTGAAAATAGTTGACTGTACATATTTTGGTTTATTTCTGGGCTCTATTTTCTTCCATTGGTCTCTGTGTCTGTTTTTATGCCAATACCATATAATTTTCACTAATACAGATCTGTAACATGATTTGAAATGAGGAAGTGTGAGCCCTCTAACTCTGTTCTACTTTTTCAAGGTTACTTTGGCTATTTGGGGTCTTTTGTGGTTCCATATGAGTTTTAGAATTGTTTTTTCTATTTCTGTGAAAAGCGCCATTGGACTTTTGATAGGGATTGCACTGAATCTGTATATCACTTTTGGTAGTATGGATATTTTAACAATATTAATTCTTCTGATCCTTGAACATGATATATCTTTCCATTTGTTTTTGTCTTCTTCAATTTATTTCATCCATGTTTTATAGTTTTCAGTGTACAGATCTTTCATCTCCTTG
Source organism: Stenella coeruleoalba (assembly GCF_951394435.1). NCBI lineage: Eukaryota > Metazoa > Chordata > Mammalia > Artiodactyla > Delphinidae > Stenella > Stenella coeruleoalba. The sequence continues at coordinate 117,003,684 of NC_137149.1, forward strand.
GTTAAATGCATTCCTAATATTTTATTTTATTCTTTTTGATGCTAGATGATACACTCTTTTAATGTACATTCTTTGGTATACAGAGCATCTTCCCATGAATAGAGGATTGGTTAACATATTTTTCAGTATCAAATAAATAACATGCCTTTTTTTAAAAGAATGTAGTAGACATTAATGTTGATGTAGAAAGATAGCCACAGAATATTGGGGAAAATGTGAGGAACACAATATATAGCATGATCTTAATAAAACATAGGTATTGATATAAATCTAGAATGACATCCATTAAACCCTTAGCAGGAGTATAAAGTAGAAACTAAGGTAAATCTTTTACCTTCCATTTCATTGGATGTAACTACTACTTCCAGTCAAAATAGAAAATATCAACCAGGTAATCACATCCATTAGTTATTTCCTCACTCATACATAACTGTTCCACATCCAGACACATTCATGGAGAGTCTTTCCACATGTGTCTTTATCTCCCAGCTCTCGAAGAGAGCTCGAAGTTCATTCAATAAAAATTAGTTTAGTAGTAACTTCTGGTGCGTGGAGATGGTGGCATAGGGACTACTATGCTGCCATTAAAAAAAATGAAGTAGATTTAAACATGCTGATATAAGAAAAATGGCCAAAATAGAAAAAAAACACAGGAATCTATTAAATAAATATAAAGGTGGTTGATTGAATATACATCTACTTTTGCTTCTTCCCAAAACCTCATTAAAATGACAGTAGAATTGTTTTTGTTTGTTTTAGTCATAAAACTGCAAGGATAGGAATAAGCAAAGGGAAAAAACAGGAATAAAATTTTGGAAATCAGAAGGCATGTAGACAAGTGGTAACCAATACACTGGAGAAAGCTGAATCTTAAGTTGTCAATGAGGGAAGCTAAAAAAGGAAACCTACTTCCTTCATGCAGCAGAATCAATCCTCAAAGACTCAGAAATGGACAGTATCGAACCAGAAACTAGGGTAAAGGAAGACAATTACACAAAATGCTGAGGCCTCGTCATTAGAGTTGACAGGTAAAATAGAAGACACCCAGATAAGCATGAATTTCAAATAAACAATAACTTTTCAGTATAAGAGTGTTCCAAATATATGGGATATATCTATAATAAAAAAGCATTCATTGCTTACCTTAATTTCAGGTTTAGTTGTCTGTCTTTTATTTGCTAAATCGGGCAACCTTACTTGGAATGGACACCCCCTCCCCCCCAGGAATGCTTCTCTACAAAGGAAGGAGAGAGGTGTAGAGAGAATAAACACTGGCTCCTCCCATCTCCCTGCCCTGTGAGTTCCTAACAGTGTGTTCTATTAGCAGAATCTAACTGGAAGCCAGATGGCAAAAAAGCCTAGGAAATGTTGGGTTTTTTGGCCCCTAGTCACAGTTACAGAGCAAAGGATAGAATGAAGGGTCTGGGGATAACAGACTGTAAGTAAATAACCAGCAACCTCTTATATGAATGATGTAGAAATTTAGCTTAAGATACCTATAAATACGAAGGTGCATCTTGGTTAATTTCTTTCTATCCATGCTTTTGGTTGCCTACTTTGGCGCTCAGACATTTTCACTGCTTCTTTTGGGAGTGGGCAAAAAATAGCAATCATAAGTGAATGTGAGGTGTCATAAAACAAGTAACACACTGGAGGTCCACTTGGAAATGCCATAGGAATGTGAAAGAAGGACTGTTCATTCTGATCAGGGGCCCTTTACAGAATGAGTGGCATTCGAATGGGACTTCATTTGCATGATGAAAGAGGAAGAAAGGGAAAGACATTCCCAGATGGACAATGAGATCAAAACCAGAAGTGAGGAAGTGTGCAGTGTAATCTGAGAATAGCCTATGTTGGGTGCAGCTGAGTAAAGATGATGTGTGGATGCGGGATGGGGATTGAGTCTGGTCCTGTGGGAAGAGCACCTTGTTGGAGGAGGGCCTTGAATACTCAGTTAAGAACTTGGTTTTTATTCTGCCATATAATGCATAAGGAATGGGAAATCATTCAAAGACACTGAAACCAAAGAAAAAGTTAGATGTGAACCAAGTGTATTTGAGGCCAGATTAATGGATGAGATTTCTCAGGAAGCAAGAATAGAGAAGTGGGTCTCAACCTTGTAGAACCCATGGCCCTTATTGATAAACAGATGAATACTCACAGATGCCTACCCTGGGGGATCTTTATGACACTTACTCTAATCCACTGCTTTCTTCTGCTTACCCCAGCCAAACCCAATTTTGTCAACCTTTCTTCTAGTATTTTGAAAAAAATAATAAACTTTTCTCTCCTAAATCAAAATATATATAATCCAAAAATGTTTTGCTTGTCAAATTATATTAATGCCACACTCATAAGCTATTGAAGTAAATTGTTATAGTTATTTCATGAACAATTTGGCAATGCGCAGTATATTTCATTGCAATTTGATGTGCCTATTTTTTCTATTCTTGTGTGTATGTATGTGTGTTTGTGTGTGTATATATACACACCATATATATATATATATATATATATATATATATATATATATATATATATATAGGCTTTATTGGTACACCTGTATTTAGGCAGAATGTTATGGACTGAATGAGTACCCCAAAATTCATATGTCAAAATTCTAACCCCCTCTAATTCTATCAGGATGTGATAGTTTTCGGAGATGGGGCCTTTGGGAGGTGATTGGGTTCTGAGGGTGGAGCCCTTATGAAAAGGATTAGTGTCCTTGTAAAGAGACCTCTGAGAACTTTCTGGTGAGAACACAGCAAGAAGATGGCCATCTATGAACCAACAACTAAGCAGGCCGTCACCATACACTGTGTCTTGATCTTGGATTTCCTACCCTCCAGAACTCATTTCCTATGAGAAATAAATGTTGTTTAAGTCACCAGTTCTATAGTATTTTTGTTACAGTGGCCCGAACTGAAACTGACATGATTTCTATAAATGGCATCACACTATACCTATTGAGGTATGCTTTGTTTTCTTAACCAATGTACTTAAGGATCTTCCCCCACCCTGTATTTGTACATTACTTCATTGTTTTTAATGATCTTGTATTCTATAGTGTGAGCATGTCATTATTCATTTAAATATTACACTACTTGAAGAAATATATTTTTTTCTTTTTTAATTGGTTACTACAAGCTGTCCTGGAATTCATATCATTGATCTTTTGTACATAATGACGTATTTCTATAAGATAATAGCTAGCGATAAAATTCCTGGGTCATATATATAGATCCCCCCATTTTCATGTAGACAGCCTAATGACAGTGAAGTCTTCTACAACTTATGCTGCATTTGTATCTTAAATTCTTTGAATCCAGTTATTCCTTCTCTTTAGTTTGTAAATGAGTTAAGGTGCAACAGTGTAAATTTCTCCCCCTCCATAAAAGGAGATTATGTGGGACATCCTTAATATCTAACAATAGGAGAATCTGTTGGAAAAACCTAAATGTCCAACAATTTGAGGACACTTGAAACGTTTCAGGAAACAGAAGGGTTTATTTTAGAGTTATCTTTTCTTTAAAATATCAAAAATTTTTAATACTATTCTGCTTGTTTGACAATATTTTTGATTGATAATTTTAAAATACTGATCATGCTTGATGAAATGTAGGATTGGAAAAAGTTAATATGGGTCTTCTTTTGCTGAATTACCCTTTTTAAAACAGCATCATTGGGATGTAATTCATATACCATACAATACCTCTACTTAAAATATACAATACAGTGGTTTTTAGCTATTCACAGAGTTGTGCAATCATCACCACAATCAATTTTAAAACATTTTAATCATGATGTAGCAGGTGTCAGCACTTCATTTATTTTTACTGTTGAATACTATTACATTGTACAGATACACACTTTTCCATCCATCAGTTAATAGACATTTGGGTGAAAAAACTTCTCTATTTTCAGAAACCTTAAAAAATATTTGCTCAAGGATAGCTAACATGTTTAGAGGAAAGATCATAAGTTATTTTAGAATTCTTAAATTTCCAGTTGTTGTACATTTGAGCCATTCCAACATTTCTGTATTACAAATGGTACAAAGCAGGGATGTTTACCTAACATAAGTTAGAAATTAGGAAACAAAATGGTAAAAGAAATATATGACTTCCAGAAAATGGGCAAATGCGTGAAGTTACATGCAAGGGATATTATGGTATATCAAAATAGCCATTCAAGAAATACAAATAACTAGGAAATATTTGCATTTATTAAAATAAACCCTCTTTCAGCATTTTATTACAGGTAATACCTTTATAAGCAGCATGGGGATGAATTTTACCTTTGTAAAAAGAAATTATCTGAATGTCTGTGTCTTTTAAACAATAATGACAGTAGAAGCAAACACTCATAAAACACTTGCATATAGCCTGGAATTAGTCCAAGTGATTTTATATATATTAACTCATAATCCTTAAGACCACAGTCAGCTATGTAATTTGTGGGGCCCAGCGCAAAGTGAAAATGCAGATCCTGCTGTTTACAAAACAGGAAGAAAGTGCCATTAATAATAGATACTAAAATATAAAGCTTTTTTCTTTCTTATAATTTGTTTTTAAAATTTGCTACTTAATGTCATTCTAAGTAAAAAATAAAAATTTAAATTATTAAGATAAATTTTAGCTTTCACCTTTATATTGTACTATGCCCATTTTAAATGCAAATATGAGCATTTAACTCATGTGACAAATCTCCAAAATTACGCTTTGTATTTCATAACTCATATGTGCATAGATATTTTGTTCTTACCAAACAGTGGAAACTCTGAACAAACCTAACTCAATTGTTTTTCTTCCATTTCTTAATACATGCACATCTTACCAACATTCTGTCTTTGGCTTATTGATGAGTAGGGAAGGCCTGAAAGGAAAAGGAACCGTGAGTTGCCCAACCTGTCCCTTTCCTTCTGTGCTTTACCATTTTCAGCATAACTGGTTGCCTAATATGAGAAGCAACATGAATAAAAAAGGCTATGAGAGGACTCCTTGGTCATCTATGTTTGTTTGTTTTTAACATCTTGATTGGAGTGTAATTGCTTTACAATGGTGTGTTAGTTTCTGTTGTATACAAAGTGAATCAGCTATACATATACATATATCCCCATAACTCTTCCTTCTTGCATCTCCCTCCCTCCAACCCTGCCTATCCCACCCCTCTAGGTGGTCACAAAGCACTGTGCTATGCGGCTGCTTCCCACTAACTATCGGTTTACATTTGGTAGTGTATATATGTCTATGCCACTCTCTCACTTTGTCCCAGCTTACCCTTCCCCCTCCCCATGTCCTCAAGTCCATTCTCTAGTAGGTCTGTGTCTTTATTCCTGTCCTGCCCCTAGGTTCTTCATGACCATTTTTTTTTAGATTCCATATATATGTGTTAGCATACGGTATTTGTTTTTCTCTTTCTGACTTACTTCACTCTGTATGACAGACTCTAGGTCCATCCACCTCACTACAAATAACTCAATTTCATTTCTTTTTATGGTTGGGTAATATTCCATTGTATGTATGTGCCACATTTTCTTTATCCATTCATCTGTCGATGGACACTTAGGTTGCTTTCATGTCCTGGCTATTGTAAATAGAGCTTCAATGAACAATGTTGTGGTACATGACTCTTTTTGAATTATGGTTTTCTTAAGGTATATGCCCAGTAGTGGGATTGCTGGATCGTATGGTAGTTCTATTTTTAGTTTTTTAAGGAACCTCCATATTGTTCTCCATAGTGGCTGTATCAATTTATCTTCCCACTAACAGTGCAACAGGGTTCCCTTTCCTCCACACCCTCTCCAGCATATATTGTTTGTAGATTTTTTGATGATGGCCATTCTGACTGGTATGAGGTGATACCTCATTGTAGTTTTGATTTGCATTTCTCTAAAGATTAGTGATGTTGAACATCCTTTCATGTGTTTGTTGGCAATCTGTATATCTTCTTTGGAGAAATGTCTATTTAGGTCTTCTGTCCATTTTTGGATTGGGTTTGTTTGTTTGTTTGTTTGTTTTTGATATTGAGCTGCATGAGCTGCTTGTAAATTTTGGAGATTAATCTTTTGTCAGTTGCTTCGTTTGCAAATATTTTCCCCCATTCGGAAGATTGTCTTTTCATCTTGTTTATGGTTTCCTTTGCTGTGCAAAAGCTTTTAAGTTTTATTAGGTACCATTTGTTTATTTTTGCTTTTATATCCATTTCTCTAGGAGGTAGGTCAAAAAGGATCTTGCTGTGATTTATGTCATAGAGTGTTCTACCTATGTTTTCCTTGAAGAGTTTTATACTGTCTGGCCTTACATTTAGGTCTTTAATCCATTTTGAGTTTATTTTTGTGTATGGTGTTAGGGAGAGTTCTAATTTTATTCTTTTACATGTAGCTGTCCAGTTTTCCCAGCACAACTTAATGAAGAGGCTGTCTTTTCTCCATTGTATATTCTTGCCTCCTTTATCAAAAATAATGTGACCATAGGTATGTGGGTTTATCTCTGGGCTTTCTATCCTGTTCCATTGATCTATATTTCTGTTTTTGTGCCAGTACCATACTGTCTTGATTACTGTAGCTTTGTAGTATAGTCTGAAGTGCAGGAGCCTGATTCCTCCAGCTCCGTTTTTCTTTCTCAAGATTGCTTTGGCTATTCGGGGTCTTTTGTGTTTCCATACAGATTGTGAAATTTTTTGTTCTAGATCTGTGAAAAATGCCAGTGGTAGTTTGATAGGGATTGCATTGAATCTGTAGATTGCTTTGGGTAGTATAGTCATTTTCACAATGTTGATTCTTCCAATCCAAGTACATGGTATATCTCTCTATCTGTTTGTGTCATCTTTAATTTCTTTCATCAGTGTCTTATAGTTTTCTGCATACAGGTCTTTTGTCTCCTTAGGTAGGTTTATTCCTAGGTATTTTATTCTTTTTGTTGCACTGGTAAATGGGAGTGTTTCCTTAATTTCACTTCCATATTTTTCATCATTAGTGTATAGGAATGCAAGATTTCTTGCATTAATTTTGTATCCTGCTACTTTACCAAATTCATTGATTAGCTCTAGTAGTTTTCTGGTAGCATCTTTAGGATTCTCTATGTATAGTATCGTGTCATTTGCAAACAGTGACAGCTTTACTTCTTTTCCGATTTGGATTCCTTTTATTTCTTTTTCATCTCTGATTGCTGTGGCTAAAACTTCCAAAACAATGTTGACTAATAGTGGTGAAAGTGGGCAACCTTGTCTTTTTCCTGATCTTAGTGGAAATGGTTTCAGTTTTTCACCATTGAGGACGATGTTGGCTGTGGGTTTGTCATATATGGCCTTTATTATGTTGAGTTAAGTTCCCTCTATGCCTATTTTCTGGAGAGTTTTTATCATAAATGGGTGTTGAATTTTGTCAAAAGATTATTCTGCATCTATTGAGATGATCATATGATTTTTATTCTTCAATTTGTTAATATGGTGTATCACATTGATTGATTTGCTTATATTGAAGAATCCTGCATTCCTGGGGTAAACCCCATTTGATCATGGTGTATGATCCTTTTAATGTGCTGTTGGATTCTGTTTGTTAGTATTTTGTTGAGGATTTTTGCATCTATGTTCATCAGTGATATTGGCCTGTAGTTTTCTTTCTTTGTGACATGTTTGTCTGGTTTTGGTGTCAGGGTCATGGTGGGCTCGTCATCTATGTTTCTTAAAATACCATTGCCTTCATTTTGTGTTTGGAGAATGTTATGGTTTGAATGATATTTCTTTTTTTTTTTTTTGCGGTATGTGGGCCTCTCACTGTTGTGGCCTCTCCCGTTGAGGAGCACAGGCTCCGGACGCGCAGGCTCAGCAGCCATGGCTCACGGGCCCAGCCGCTCCGCGGCCTGTGGGATCTTCCCGGACCGGGGCACGAACCCGTGTCCCCTGCATCGGCAGGTGGACTCTCAACCACTGCGCCACCAGGGAAGCCCTGAATAATATTTCTGTGTTCTTATCATGCCTCACCCAAATGGGCCTCACCTAGGCACCCTGGGGTTATGGGCTCTCTAGGAGTGGATGAATAGAAAAGGCTTCTGGAGCATTCTTTTTGTCACATGCTTTAGGAGTTACTACCAGACACCCCAATATTCAGCATTATGGAATTAGCTGGGGCCTCCTGAAACTGTTTTGGAAAATGTTAAGATTCAGATTTGGGTATTTTCATTTACTTGCCAGGAGCAAAACTGCTTGAAGCCTTTTAAAATTTTCATAAATTTTGGCAGAAAATGCATTTTAAGAAATCCATAACATGATGCAGTATGAAAACTGTTTCCTCCTGAAGGTCTGGATTTAAAGGTGGAGGGAGATAAATTAGAGATGAAAGTGAATGGATGAGGAGTGTGGACAACAAAAGACAAATCTTAGCTCCAGAATTCTCTACCAAACTTTCCTTTCCAATGGCTTGGAAGCTGTTTTAGCAAAGGAATGTCTTGGAAGGTACCAACGCATGTCCACACAGATTCCACTAAGGATATCATTGCTTTGTTGAATCAATAGTATTCTTGTTGTTGTCCATCTCAGAATTTTTCATAGTGAAACAGGCTTTCTAGTACATTTATCAACAAGCGTTCTTTGACAACTTATTCTATTACAGTGAAGGCTGATGGCACTGGGGCTATAATAGTGACCAAGAATTTTTGTCTCTATTTTCTCACAAAAACCACTGGATCCATAATAACTCTTCCATAGTTGGATGCATGCTTACCATCTAATGGAAGGCCAAGATTTCTTCTCTCAACTTTGCTCTTACTTTTTTTTTTTTCAGGCCCATGTGTAGAAATGTTAAATGCTGAGCAAATTTTTCTTTAATACGTTTAAACTTCTGCTGTGTGCAATTTGTTCCCATATGTGAACTGATCTCTTTCATTTTAGAAGCTACAGAAAAAAATTCCATGCACACACTTGCATTCACATCCTTGAAAACCACCTTGGAGCTTTCCACAGAGTTTGATGAAGTAGGGCATGCAGGGTTCCTTTGTAAATTCTATGAAATTTATAATACAAATCTGTTTTGAAAAAGTATATTGGCACTTGGTTAGTAATTATATTAATGCATCAAAATAGAAATATTGATACTTAAGAGTCATACCTTGTAGTTTAATTTGGTAAAAATTGAAGTTTACTGAATCCCTCTGTCTTATGATGTGGGAATGGGTGTGCTTTCTACCTGATTTTAAATTGTGACCCTCCCATTTTTATTTATTTATTAGATAAATTTGACACATAACATTGTGTACATTTCAGGTGTGTACACTGTGTTACTTTGATACATTTATATATTGTAATATAATTACTATCGTAATGATATTCATCACATTACATACTTATAGTACAATATTATTGTCTATGTTCAATAAACAGTAAATTAAATTTCTATGCCTATTTTAGTACTCATTGCTGGTTTGTATGCTTAAACACCATCAGTTTTATCCCCCCAGCCCCCTTCCCTGGTAACCACCAGTTTACTCTCTGGTTTTGTTTTTTTTTAACAAGTTTGATTTTTTTAGATTCCACAGATAAGTAAGCTTATACAGTACTGTCTCTCTCTGTCTGACTTATCTCGATTAGCATAACGTGCTCAAGGTCAATCCATGTTGTTGTAAGTGGCAGAGTTTCTTCCTTTCTCACTGCTGAGTAATATTCCATTGTGTATATATACCACATCTTTTTTATCCATTCATTTGTTGACGGGCATTTGGGTCGTGTCCATATCTTGGCTATTGTGAACAGTACTGCCATAAACGTGGGGGTTCATATATCTCATTGAAGCAACTGGAAATTTCTGAAACTGGAATAGAAATGGCCCACCACTCAGAAAAGCAGTATTTGGTTGGTCTCTCTGACATCATTTTAAAATAATGCTTATGAATTTCTTTAAAATTTTCAGACATTTCAGTTTTTCCACTGTCAGCACCATCCTGATGATTGTGTGAGGAAGATGAGAAGGCAGTGGTTCAGAGCACAGCCCACAGAGCACCCACCTGGTTTGATGCTTGACCCTGCCAAGGTTAACTGTGCAACATACCATGGGCAAGTTACTAAACTTTTCTGTTTCTCAGTTTCCTAACTGATAAAAGAGAGGTGATAATAGTACGTTCCCATAGAGTTACTGTGCCTATTAAATAGTCAAGTGGTCATAACAGGGCCAGGCAAATAGTAAACACTCTATAAGTATTAATTATTAATTCCCTGGATACAGTGATATCCATGATTCTTAGTCACTGCTGCTTACGTCCTTTATAATTGCCTAAAAAATGTTGCAGGTTCTTCACTCCAACTTCTCGCTGGAGCTGGTAAATTAGTTCTGGATGCCAGGACATTGATCTCTCCCAAGGCCATTGGCAAAGCAGCTCTTTTTGCTTAGACACAAATCAAGATGTCCCTGTACAACACCATCCACAGTCTTGGAAGAGGTGCCTGGGCTACTTACAGGCTTCCCAACAAAATGTGTTTCAGAGTCTTTCCACACCACATGCTTTTCTTCTTCCACAGAGTGTGTATATATTTTACATATGTGTATATATGTATATATATATATTTATACTGTATAGATTAGCACATTTTTTATGCCATTCACAGAAATTTATTCTTCCATTAAATAAGACTATAGCAATTTGAATTGTCTATTTAGTGCTGCAATTCCATCCAAGATTTATGTTAATTAAGATTTTTTCTTACATCAAAAATAAGACTCCTACAAAAGGAAAAAAATCACTCGGGAAAAAAATTTAAAGCTTTCCAAAAAAGTACATTTCACTTACATTTGGAAATGAGAAAGGTAGCTGTTATTCCTTTACCCTGATAGATGCCACAGAATGTGCTAATCTACACATATAGACATATGTGTGTATATATATATACACACACATATGTAAAATACATAAATATATAATACACTTGAAATCTTTGACTTTGCTAATTGCTGTTTAATTATTTAAAGATATTAATGGAAACTTATTTACTTGGTTATTTATGATGAAACAAGGTTGAATTTCCCCACTATACAGCCTCTTACACAGGTATGTACCTCTACATTCGATTCTAACCAATTCCCTTTCAAAGACCCTGTTTTTTGTTTGTTTGTTTGTTTGTTTGTTTTTGAGGGGAAAGGCATATAATAGAGACTGTGAGTTAATATCCAGTATCCATTCTCTTCTCTTTCTTTGTAAGAGAACCCTTATTTTTTGTGGGGGGAAGGGATAATTCATCACATCTCAGACTTTCTTGCAACTATGTGCAGTCACAGGGGAAAGTCCTAGCCAGTGAGATTTAATAAGAAATGTGTGGGACTTCCAGAAAGGATGATTAAAAGTTGTTGACTCAGTTGGGAGGGGTGGATTTTTCACCGTTTCTCCATCAGAAATGCAATGTGATAGTTGCAACTCCAGCCACCATCTAGGAATAAGAGGTGACCTTGAAGATGGTAGCCAGAGCTAGGATAATGCAGCAGAAGAAGCCTGAGGTTTTTATGACCACAGGCAGCTATATCAGCCCTGGACTGCTTACCTCTAGACTTCTATTATATGATAGAGAAATAAACTTCTATCTTCCTTAAGCTACTGTTTTCCGAGGTCTGTACTTATTAACAATGGCATATAAGAAAGGAAGAGTTCCATTGATAAGTCTCCTGGTAAACAAAGAAAAATATAAATGCCACCTGCCATTGTTCCCTGCCCTCGTCCCATGCCCAGCACAGGGTGGAAGTCACTTGTGGACAAAATCAACTTTCTCAGGATAACCAGTTTATGAATTCCCCTGGTCCTTGCATGCACTGCAGAGTTTCCATTCTTCCAGTCCTGGGGCAGCCTGGGGAGTGGAACTGGGCATCTGGGAATTCTCCTCGCACAAAGGGTGTAAAGCCTGCAGAGGCCTGTCTGTGGGCGGGGTGCGCACCGGGCAGTGAATGCTCATTCCGCCAGCTCCTGCCCGTCCCGCAGGATCCTCATCTCCCTCGTCCTTCCATCAAAACCCAGGCAGTGAATAGAGATCTAACTTCTCTGGGATTAACTGCTTTACCTTAAATAAGGAGATAAATTGAATAAACCACAACATTCTTCTGGTTTGGTCACACTAGCCTATAAAAATGTGATCTTTGCTATCTCTTGAAATAAAATATGCATACTACTTTATTAAAGGCAGAAAAACATATATAGGTGAAAATATCCAAAGCAAAGCCTGACACCAGCTTTACTTTTTAAAAAATTCCCAGCCAACCTTATAGAATCATCAGCAAAACTTTCACACTCTTCTCAGAACAAAGTGAAAAACATTTAAAAAACCTTTCTAACACTCTAATGAGACTTCTTTTCTTCAAAGGTTTTTCTCTCCTCATGTCCTTTGCTGTAACTTTCTCTGTATCCTGAACGTCCTTGGTCTTCCCAGGACCTGGTAGATAAACCCCTCCTTAAACTCCCTTCTTCTTTTTTTTTATTTAACATCTTTATTGGAGTATAATTGCTTCACAATGGTGTGTTAGTTTCTGCTTTATAACAAAGTGAATCCCTTCTTTTGCTTTCAAGTCCTGGTTCTCATTCATTTCCTCCTCAAGTTGCTCTTTTTCAAGTAACAAATTTTAAATATGCTGGTTGCTTATTTTTATGTGATAGGTAAAAATGTAATATATATGATTTATGATTGTAAAGTAAGTAAATGGGAGAAAGACTTGGGAATCAAATCTTGTAACTTCTGTTCTTGTATTGAAATCAGTATCAGCTGGAGACACCTGACACTGTTTTCAGTCTCCAGAGCCTTTACCTCACACTAGACTTGCTTTAACTCACATGGATCAGGATCCTACTGAGGTGCTCCAGGTTTTGTTCCCCTGGGGATATTTAGGACGGTGCCTTATTTTTGTTTTCAAAAGCCAGGGCCTCCTGTCTCTAACATCCTGTATTTCCCCACAAATTTTCATTTTTTCTAATTTCTTTTAATTGTGATAAAATACACAATAAACATAAAGTTTACCATCTTAATCACCTTTAAGTATACACATCAATAGTATTAAGTACACTCACATTTTTGTGTAACCAATTTCCAGGACTCATTTTATCTTGCAAAATTGAAACTCTGTACCCATTAACCAATGACTCCTCTTTTCTTTTCTCCCCAAGCCCCCAGCAGCCACCCTTCTAAATTCTGTCTCTATGAATTTGGCTACTCTAGATACCGGATACAAGTGGAATTATGCAGTGTTTGGCTTTTTGTAACCGGGTTATTTCACTTAGCATTATACCCTCAAGTTTCATCCATGTTGTAGCATGTGTTAGAGGTTCCTCCCTCTTTAAGGCTGAACAATATGCCATGTATTGTCAAAAACCCAAAAATAGCAAAATTAAGCCACCCGATCAATAAAATAGTATTTCGTAAGAGTTTATTGTGCATGTAAAACAGTTCACAGACTGGGTGTTCTCAAACCAAGAGTGGAATGAAGCTCTGAGATATATTGTTACAGACAGCTTATATATAGCGAAAATGCAGAGGCTGTTTATTCTTTACAATGATTGGTTATAGCATTAGAGTTTTCCTGGTGATAGGGGACTCGTTAAAACTCATTACCTCGGGCTTCCCTGGTGGCGCAGTGGTTGGGAGTCCGCCTGCCATTGCAGGGGACGAGGGTTTGTGCCCTGGTCCGGGAGGATCCCACATGCCGCGGAGTGGCTGGGCCCGTGAGCCATGGTCGCTGAGCCTGCGCGTCCGGAGCCTGTGCTCCGCAATGGGAGAGGCCACAGCAGTGGGAGGCCCGCGTACCACCAAAAAAAAAAAGAAAAAAAGTCGTTACCTCATGTCAATTTTGGGGAACAGCTTAAGTTTTGATTATGATGTTCAGTGACAATTACAAGAAGCAGCCCAAGTAAAGCTCATTTTAAAGAATAAGCTACATTGTTTCACTTAAGTGTTTTAAATGGTTTTGTCTGCTCAGGGAATTTTCAAATTTGGTCATTTTGTATTTGACCTCAACAGTGTGTGTAATACCACATTTTGTTTAGCCATTGATCTGTCAATGGACATTTGGACATTTGGGTTGTTTCTACCTTTTGGCTGTTGTGAACACTGCTGCTATGAACATAGGTGTGCAAATATCTTGTCGAGATCCTTGTTTCATTTCTTTTGGGTATATACCTAGAAGCTGAATTGTTGGGTAATATGGTAATTTTATTTTTGCTTTTTTGAGGAACTGCCATACTATTTTCCCTGGTGACTGTACCATTTTATATTCCTACCAGCAGTGCACCAGGATTGCAATTTCTCCACAGCCTTGCCAATACTTATTTTCTGTTTTTATTTTTATTTTTATAGTAGCTGTCCTAGTGTGTGTGAGGTGGTATCTCATTATGGTTTTAATTTGTGTTTCCCTAATTATTAATGCTGTCGAGCATTTTTTCATGTGCTTGTTGGCTATTTGTATATCTTCTTCAGAGAGATGTCTATTCAAGTTCTTTGTCCTTTTTTTTTTTGCAGTACGTGGGCCTCTCACTGTTGTGGCCTCTCCCGTTGCGAAGCACAGGCTCCGGACGCGCAGGCTCAGCGGCCATGGCTCACGGGCCCAGCCTCTCAGCGGCATGTGGGATCCTCCCGGACTGGGGCACGAACCTGTGTCCCCTGCATCGGCAGGAGGACTCTCAACCACTGCGCCACCAGGGAAGCCCTGTAGTAAATTTTGAAATTAGGAAGTGTGAGACATTTTTCTTTTTAAATAAATTTATTTATTTATTTGTTTTTGGCTGCATTGGGTCTTTGTTGCTGCGCATGGGTTTTCTCTAGTTGTGGCAAGCAGGGGCTACTCTTCGTTGTGGTGTGCGGGTTTCTTATTGTGGGGGCTTCTCTTGTTGCAGAGCATGGGCTCTAGGCACGCAAGCTTCAGTAGCTGCGGCACGTGGGCTCAGTAGTTGTGGGTCGTGGGCTCTAGAGTGCAGGCTCAGTGGTTGTGGCACATGGGCTTAGTTGCTCTGTGGCATATGGGATCTTCCTGGACCAGGGATCAAACCCATGTCCCCTGCACTGGCAGGCAGATTCTTTTTTTTTTTTTTTTTTTTTTTTGTGGTACACGGGCCTCTCACTGTTGTGGCCTCTCCCGTGTGGAGCACAGGCTCCGGACACGCAGGCTCAGCGGCCATGGCTCACGGGCCCAGCCGCTCCGCGGCATGTGGGATCTTCCCGGACCGGGGCACGAACCCATGTCCCCTGCATCGGCAGGCGGACTCTCAACCACTGCGCCACCAGGGAAGCCCCAGGCAGATTCTTAACCACTGCACCACCAGGGAAGTCCCATCTGCACTATTTTCAATTCCAGAGAAAAAGGAATTTTATGATGACACCTGGCAATAATAGGTTCACTGTAAATGTGAATTCCCTCCCTTGTTTCCTTCAGTAATAGACTTTTAACAACCCCCAAGGAATTTTGCATTGTCCATTTGGCCTTTGATTTTTTTTTTCTTTTTTTCAGGACTGAGAATCTGAACCCCTCTGACAAGCCAACTTTTTAAATAAACAATATGAGAAAGTCTAATTATTTTTTAGGACTTTGATAATCTGTTTTTTTAAAGGGTCATCCATTCACCTGTTTTGTTCACTTAGAACACACATCATAATTTTCAGTCATTTTGAAATAATGGAAACCCTGCCCAACACTTTAAAGTGAAAAGCTTAACTTTAATAGATTTTGAGGGGCATCATAGCAACCACTCCATTGTGAAATTTATCAATTTCTCAGAGAGAATTTCCACTAAATCCATGAAAGAGACACTTCAATTTTATTTTCTTAACATTTTTTCTACATAGTTCCAATAAATGGATCTTCTTAGGTAACCTCACTCTTGAGACTTCATTTAATGACCATTAAAAACATATCTGATGTTATCCTACTCAGGTGATCTCCTTTAGCGGCACTAGATTCTGTCAGACCAAAGATAGATTGATAGATAGATAGATAAAGGGAATATTTTTATACTATATAATCAGCCAAAAACTTAATTCAAAAATAGAATATATGTGTGTGCTTTTCAGTTTTATTTCTGTATATGCAAAAATATAAGGCAAAACCTTCTTGATCCTAAAGAAATATTGACAAAAACTGAGGTTTAGAAAGTACATTCATACTTACTAATCTTGGTTTTCCTGGGTGATATGAATGGGAGAAGATTTATTTGGTTGTGCTTTCAGATATTAGTTGTTTCCAAATTGATGACTTAAAAATATCCTGAATGCAAATCAAAATAGAAATTTCTCTCAAGTGTGTGGACAAGTCAAGCATGAAACAGGAAGAACTGAATGCACATTCTGCAAGTAGGATTCAGAATTGAACAGGCTATTAAAATTAAATAGTGTTAACAATGCAGCTCTGAATAACCAGGGAATAATGCCTGCATAGAAAATTTCTGTGTGTGAGAAAGACTTCTTCCTTTTTTGCTATCTTGAAAAGTAATATCAAATTGTTATGTGCATTCATCTATAGGGATTTATAATTCATGCACTGTTTATAGGACAGTCATTTAGTGTTTGCCTAGGTAGCTGTGTGGACTGTGTATAAGGACATGCATATGTATAAGCAGAGAATTATTTTAAGTAGTACTATGATAATTTAATGATAGGGAGAGGATTTCCACAATCTAGCAGCCTTACTAGTTTCTTGCTTAATGTGTTCTAGTGAATTAAGCATTTAGAAGTCAATATTTATGATAGCCTTTTTTTTTTTTTCCTGGCAAAATGACCATTAACACAATTTATAGAAAATACTTTTTCTTTTAAAATATTTACGTATTCAATAAAGGTTTGTTGATTTCACCACACTAAGTATTCTTTGATTTTTGTTTTTCTGTTTTGTTTTGTTTTGTTTTTACATAGCCACTCCAGCTTTCTTTGATTACTGTTAGCATGGTATGTCATTTTCTATCCTTTTACTTTTATTTGTATGCTTATATTTAAAGTGGCTTCCTTTTAGGCAGCATATAGTTGGGTCTTGCTCTTTTATTGAATCTAACAATCTCTGCCTTTTATTTGAACTAGTCATTTTCTTTAAAAAAATACATTTACTTAAAATAAAAAAAAAAGTTCATCCATTTCTCCCATCCCCACCCTGCCTCTTGCAACCACCAGTCAGTTCTCTGTATCTCTTTGTATCTAATAGTTTTGTTTTGTTTTTTTAATTTAGTTTTAAAATTTTATTGAAGTATAGTTGATTTATAATGTTGTGTTAATTTCTGTTGTGCAGAAAAGTGACTCAGTTATACATATATATATATATATTCTTTTCCATTATGGTTTATCACAGGATAATGAATATAGTTCCCTGTGCTAAACCTTGTAGGACCTTGTTGTTTATCCATCCTATATACACTAGTTTGTATCTGCTAATCCCAAACTCCCAATCCTTCCCTTCCGCACCCCTCTTCCTTGATAACCACAAGTCTGTTCTCTATGTCTGTGAGTCTGATTCTGTTTCATTGATATGTTCATTTGTGTTGTATTTTAGATTCCACATATAAGTGATATCATATGGCATTTATCTTTCTCTTTCTGACTTACTTCGCTTAGTATGATAATCTCTAGGTCCATCCATGTTGCTGCAAATGACATTATTTCATTCTTTTTATGGTTGAGTAATATTCCATTGTATATATATACCACATCTTTATCCATTCATCTGTTGATGGACACTTAGGTAGTTTCCAAATCTTGGCTATTGTAAACAGTGCTGCTACGAACATAAGGGTGCATGTATCTTTTCGATTTATAGTTTTGTCCAGGTATATGCCCAGGAGTGAGATTGCTGGATCATATGGCAACTCTATTTTTAGTTTTTTGAGGAACCTCCATACTATTTTCCATAATGGCTGCACCAATTTACATTCCCACCAACAGTGTAAGAGGGTTACCTTTTTCCCACACCCTCTCCAACATTTATTATTTATAGATTTTTTTTTAGATTCTATATATAAAAGAGATTATACTGTATTTCTCTTTCTCTGTTTGACTTATTTAATTCAGCATAAAGGCCTTGAGGTCAATCAGTGTTTTTGCAAATGGCAAGGTTCGATTTTTTTATGGCTGAGTAATATTACATTATATATATATTATATATATATAAAATATATATCTACCATAATTATATATATACACATTATATACATATAACACAATTTATCCATTCATTAATCAATGGACACTTAGGTTGCTTCCATATCTTGGCTATCGTAAATCATGCTGCAATGAACATAGGGGTGCAGATATCTTTTCAAGTTGGTGTTTTCATTTTCTTTAGGTAAATACCCAGAAGTTGAATTGCTGAATCATATGGTAGTTTTATCTTTAATTTTTTTGAGGAAACTGCATACCGTTTTCCATAAGGCTTGCACCAATTTACATTTCCACCAGCAATGCACAAGGGTTCCCTTTTCTCCAGATCCTCACCAACACTTGTTATTTCTTGTCTTTTTGATAATAGCCTTTCTTAAAAGTGTGAGGAGATATCTCATTGCTGTTTTGATTTGCATCTCCCTGATGATTAATGATGTTGAGCATCTTTTCATGTATCTGTTGACCACCTATATGTCTTCTCTGACAAAAATGTTTATTCAGACCTTCTGTCCATTTTTTAATTGGATTTTTTTTGCTATTGAGTTGTATGAGTTCTTTATATATTTTTGATATTAACGCCTTATCAGATATATGATTTGCAATTATTTTCTCCCATTTGTAGGTTGCCTTTTAATTTTTTTCATGGTTTCCTTTGCTGTGCAAAAACTTTTTAGTTTGATGTGGTCCCACTTATTTATTTGCATTTATTTTGCTTTTGTTTTTGGTGTCAGATTAAAAAAATCATCATCAAGACCTATGTCAGGAAGCTTACCACCTATATTTTCTTCTAGGAGTTTTATGGTTTCAGGTCTTACAGGAAAGTCTTTAATCTGTTTTGAGATAATTTTTGTGTGTGGTGTAAAACTGTGGTCCAGTTTCATTCTTTGCATGTGGCTGTCCAATTTTCCTGACAACATTTATTAAAGAGACTGTCCTTTCCACTCTGTATATTCTTGGCTCCTTTGTCATAAATTAGTTGACCATATATGTGTGAGTTTATTTCTGGGCTCTCTATTCTGGTCCACTGATATGTGTCCGTTTTTATGCTGATACCACACTGTTTTAATTACTATAGCTTTGTAATATAGTTTGAAATCAGGGCGTGTGATGCCTCCAGCTTGGTTCTTCTTCTCAAGATTGCTTTGGCTATTTGGTGCTTCATGTGGTTCCATGCAAATTTTAAGACTGTTCTATATCTATGAAAAATACCGTTGGAATTTTGATAGGGATTGTATTGAATCTGTATATTGCTTTGAGTAGTATAAACACTTTAACAGTATCAGTTCTTCCAATCCATTAGCATGGAATAGCTTTCCATTTATTTGTGTCTTCTTCAATTTGTTTCATCAGTGTCTTATAGTTTTCAGTTTACAGGTCTTTCACCTCCTTGGTTAAATTTCTTCTAGGTTTTTTTTTTTTTTTTTTTCCTGATGCAATTGTAAATGGGATTGTTTTCATAATTTGTCTTTCTGATAGTTCATTATTAGTATATAGAAATGCAACAGATTTTGCGTATTGATTTTGTATCCTGCAAATTTACTGAATTCATTTATTAGTTGTAACAAGTTTTTTGATGGAGTCTTTAGGGTTTTCTAAAATATATTTTGTCATCTGCAAATAGTGACAGCTTTACTTCTTCCTTTCCAATTTGAATTTCTTTATCTTCTTTTTCTTGCCTAATTGTTCTGGCTATGACTTTCAATACTACATTGAATAAAAGTGGCCAGAGTAGACTAGACATTCTTGTCTTATCCTTGATCTTAGAGGAAAAGCTTTCAGATTTTGTACTCAACACCATTGAGTATGATGTTACCTATGGGCTTGTCATATATGGCCTTTATATTGTTAAGGTACATTCTCCTTATACCTGCTTTGTTCAGAGTTTTTATCATAAATGGATGTTGAATTTTATCAAATGCTTTTTACACATCTTAATGAGATAATCATAGAATTTTATTCTTCATTATGTTAATATGATATATCATATTGGCTGAGCTATGGATGTTGAACTATCCTTGGATCCCTGAAATCCTACTTAGTCATGGTGTATGAGACTTTTAATGTATTATTAAATTCAATTTGCTAATAATTTGTTGAGGATTTTTGCATCTATGTTCATCAAGGATATTGACCTGTCATTTTAAACTTTTTTGTGGCATCCTTGTCTGATTTTGGTATCAGGGTAATGCTGGCCTCTTAAAATGCATTTGGAAAAGTTCCCCATCTTTTATTTTTTGAGAGCGTATGGGAAGGATTGGTATTAATTCTTCTTTGAATGTTTGGTAGAATTCACCAGTGAAGCCACCTGATCTGGGACTTTTGTTTGTTGGGAGGTTTTTGACTACTGGTTTTTAATCTCCTTGCTAGTAATGGGTCTCTATTCAGATTTTCTATATCATCATGATTGGGAAGTTGGATGTTTCTAGGAATTTATCCATTTCTTCTAGGTCGCTCAATTTGTTGATGTATAATTGTTCATAGAGTCTCTTATGATCCTTTGTATTTCTGTGTTATTAGTTCTAACATCTCAAAGTATTCTTTATGATATTTTAATTTAAAGTATAATCTACATTATTTTAAGTTTTATTCTTTGAGTTATTCTTTGAGTTGTTTTAACATAACTTTGGCTTTTTGTCCCTTTCTGTTTATTTTTTCTCCATTTTTAACTTAGTTTTAAAGATTGTTATTTCTTAAACACTAAATCCTATTTTTTTTAACCTTTGGCTTTCTGGAGGGATTTGGGTTGTTGTTGGGTTTTGGTACAATGTTGATGGTGACAACAAGGAAGTCTGGGCACAGGGTGACCATGGTAGAAAGTGCTCACACCTTGGAGATGGAAGATGTTGAAACTCATCAACTTCCCTGTATGGTTCTACTCCTTTGGCTTCTTTTACCCCCAACTCCTTCAGTGTCTGTTCTCCAAATATTTTTAGCCAGTGTGATTTAAGAATTCCACAGTAGGCTTTTCAAGGCAAATTTATCTTATTTGTTCACACAGCACATTTGGATTCGTATCACCTTAGGCAGTCCCCAGTTTATAACTCCCAGATGGCAAGTATATATTTACTAAGTTATGTGCCAATTTTGTGCCATGTGTTTGCTGCAAATTGGCTGTTAGGAACTCAGAATGCATTTTTCCAAAAAACATCACAATTCTCGTATGTAGGTTCCTAGGTCAGTCACTTAACAACTGTTTAATTAATCGTCCTCCCTTCTTTTATTAAACCAAAGTCCTGGTGCACTGAATTCATTTCTGTATACATTTACAACAATCTCAAGTAATTAAATTCTTATTTAGTTTAGTTTTAAGCCACTCCTTCTAGAGTTCAGTGAGATAACTAAAGGGAGAAGGATTCAGAGATGGCAAAACCAGGGCAGAATGTCAACTTCTCTTGGGGCAAACAGGAGAAGAACTGGGGAAGAAGCCCAGCTTGAGCGACTGAGGAATGCAGAGGCAGAGATGGGCACAAACAACTGCTGAGTGTAAATTCCAGAAATCTGTTGATCAGTTTCAATGAGAGAACAGACACAGAGACCAATGCCTTTTAGCATGCATTTTACTTCTAATAAAGTGAAATAAATTTATGAGCATCTCCCTAAAATGGCCTAGGTGGGAGATCCTCAAAAGATTCCAGAGGGCAAGGGATGTCGATTGGACACTAATAGTTATGACTAATGGCTTTAGCTCTCAGTCTTGATGACCTCAAACCAGTTTTTCCTTCATATCTTAAATTTCTCCATCTCCCATTTCTTTACTGCCACAGGGATTGCAGGCATCCAGGTACTGAACTGGAGAATTGAATGTGAAAGCAATGAAAAAAATAGCAGAGTAATGTTCCAATGTCCTTAATTAAAAGAGAAGAGCTTAAAGCTATGTTAAAAACAAATCAGTGTGTTGTTTTGAATGCTGGTGTTTAAGGAAAAGCAAGTCTAATTAGAGGATGAAGAGATTCCAAATGGGACTTGTGGCTACTTTCAAGGGTTTTAAAAGTTGGTGGCATTGATTCCTTTTGAACCCATTTCCTTTCAGTGTTTCTACATAAGTCTGGACCAATGCCTTTTCCCCCACAAGCTTTCAGCTTGGCTCACAAATGGAACTAATATGTAGAAATGGAAGAAAAGAAAGATTCCTGAGATAGACTGACAGGAAGTGGGAAAAGGAAGAGAAAGAAGGAAGATCAAAGAGGATATTGGGGGGGAAGATTTCTCAGGGCAGAACTGAGAGGGTTAAGGGAGAGAGATGTGAGTAAGAGATAGAAGAAGGATCAAGAGCAAGTGTGGAGAGGTGGGCAGAGAGAAAGAGAGGGAGAGAGGGAGAGAGCATTGCAGAATTTGGCTTCTTTTCACAGGTGCCAAATAGAAACTTAGAGACAGAGTTTTGGATGAAGTAGAAAAGAATAGCTTCCAGTGCTTTGGCAGGCAAAGGGGTCCACAGTGGACTAATGCCCTCAAGACTGCATGTCCTGCCCTGGAGGGGGTAGTGAGGAGTCATATAGTGCTCAAGGAGCAGGGTGTGACCAGCTCATGGACATTCCTCCGATTGGTCGGTGGTGAGGTAATGAGGGGTCAGCATTATCAACCTTCTGGTAGTCTGGGGTCTGAGTGCTTGTGGGCAGCATACAGTTAACTTCTTCCACCTGGTGGAGGTTTCAGTATCTGCAAAACAGCTCAAAGGACATGGCTCAGAAAATTATCTATAGCCCTTGAGGAAGAACTAAAGGTCCTTTAGTTCTTCCAACTAAAGGTCCAAACTAAAGTATTATTTTGTCTTGCTTGTCTGTCTTCCTTTCTTTCTGCATTTTCTCACTTCTCTGATTAAATTTATTCTTTGGTGAAAGTTTTTCTACAGAAAAAAGGCAGGCAGAGGACATGTGTAGGGGGTCTATTCTGGGAAGGCCTTACAGGGTCCTGCTCAGTTACAAGAGGAGGAAGACGGGGGCAGGTGGAGATTCTGTGTTCATCTCATGGTAGCAATCTCTCATTAGATGGTGCAGAGGACTTCTGATCTCAGAGCTCTTTAAGCTGCGGCCAGAGTGGTGCTGTGGGCCTGGATGTGCTTGTTTTAAGTCAGAGAAACCTGAAATCGGAATGCATTCAGACTCCTGTTCTTAACATGGTTCTGAAGGCACATTAGATTCACCCTGGGAGCTTTAAAGCTGCCTGGACCTGCCTCACCTCCCAGAGACAGTACCGATTGGCCAGGGGAGAGGCCTGGGTGTTTATAAAAGCTCCGGGAAGTTCTAAGGCACAACCAGGTTGAGAACCTCAGGGTAGGTCCAGAGACCTTGGGGCAGCACGCAAGTGGTTCCTTGTGTTTCTGGGATGCTGTCATTAAGCTAGTGTCACCTTTCGCAGTGTGACTGTGTCAAAGTGCTTGTTTTTACTAATTCCTTCAAAGAAGAGGCCCTCCAGGGTGCTCACCAGGGCTGACACTTTCTAAGGAATTCGGGCTCCTCAAAAGCCATAGTTAACCTGGAAAAACACGGCATCCAATAGAACTATCAAATAGCTCTTTCAACTACATGATTTGTACATTATAAAATATTTCTTTGTAAAATAAATGTTCCTATTCCCTGTTTGGGGAATTCTCCTGCTGCTTAGATACACAAAAAGGCAAGGAAACTCCACAGATTCTATCAATTAACATTGTCAAATTTCTTTGAGCAATACTCAGAGAATTCTGTTAGTGAAAAAAAATTACTGCAACTGGATTTTTAAAGCTAGAGCCAAGCAATCTGAAAGAAAAGACCTTTACTAGCTAAGTTATTATCATCATTACTCTTATTAGTTAATAGCTATTTTTTAATGGAACACCTATTATATGGCAGACATTGAATTAGGTGAGTTATATAGGAAATCTTATTTCATTCACACAACTCTGTTTTCAGGATTCACATGTTATTGAGAGTGATTACAAAAGTCAACCCAAACATTGAAGAGTTTTGTTCACAACCCCCAAGAAATCGCTGTGGAACAGTGAAATCTTTGTCTGGAAGTTAGAAGCCTGGAAGAACCTATTCATTTCTCAAAGTTGCATTTTCTTTGTTTATTAAATGATGTGTTCAGATGGATTGATTTTATAAATTTATGAAAATCATGGTAAGAAGAAGTAGTTGGATAAAACTATGAGCCATTGAGTGCAATACTAATATATTTTTGGTAGATGGTGCTTTTCAGTTTCCATTTCCATTATAAATGTTATTACTTTTGATTCTCACTCACAGCTCCCTTGTGAGGTGAGCAAGATGGATATCACCTCACCATCCCTGGGAGGAAGCCTGGGAATGTTACTCTTTCTTAATAAATTCTACAGAAAAAGCAGTCAGTTTTTGTTTTCTCTCTTGCAGTGCGAAGCAGTGGGAAAAGTAAATGAAAGTTCCTATGATTGCTAAAACAAATACACAAAGAAATGTAAAAGCTTGACTTTTTCACTACACATTCAAACATTTTACAAATCTTCATTTTACTAAAGAAGAAAATCATGTGAATTTTTCCTCTCTAAAATACTCTACTTGAAAAGGCAATTCAGTCTCCTAGCAACCAACATTTCTCCAAATGAGAAAAATGTCTGGAGGAAGGGAGAAATTACAATTACACACAATGAATGGAATAGAATTCTCATGAGTCTGGAAGAGAATCATAAAGGGTATCTTAGCCCATTTCCATCCTCTCAGTGTCAGCTTCTGGAATCCTCAGAGGCTCCAAACAGGGTCACCACCAAAGTCAAATGCAGTGGCCTACCTTATGCCTATGCCTGGTGCTGGGGCCCCTTTCTTTCCCACCCCCTTGGAACTTTGTCCTTTCTAAAGGAGCAGCATTTTTATAACCAAGGTCTGGAAATCCTCTGGGGCAACGCAGTTCATAATCAGTAGACTCATATGGCTATTTAATTTTAAGTTTTAATGAACTTAAATAAAATAAAACTAAAAGACATTTCCTCATTCACACAAGTCACATTTCAAGTGCTCAAACAGTCTCATGAAATAATGGCTACCATATTGGACAGCTCGGACTTGGAAGATTTCCATTACCGCAGAGTTGAGTGCTGCACCCCCCTCCCCTCCCCCGCTGCTCTGCAGAGGGATTCGGACGGAGAAACTTCAGTCAGGCAGGCTTGACTCGATGAAGAGCTTCAATATTATCTCCCTGAGTTTTACCTCCGTCTTGAAATTTCTCTCACCATATTTCTACATTAGATACTTATTTTTCCTGTAGTCCTCTCCAATTGGAAGAATCATTTTAATAACTAGTTATGTTATGAATGTGACTCAGGGTTACAGAGGGGAAGAACGTGAGAGGACAAGTATCTTTTTGCAGTCAAGCAATTGATGTTTCCTACAGATTTAAATCTAAAGGTTCACAGCAGCAGTAGGAACAGCAGGTCACAAGCAACAAAATTCTCCCTCAAGATAACTCAGTACAGGATAGTCTCAGCGCCTGATTATTTTGGTTCTTATTTCTGGATCTCCGTGTTTGGCTGGCACAGAAGGTAATGCTGGCATTCATGCTTGGATTGAACAAGGATTTCAAGACAGGTTGAGATTCTCTCCTGGATTTCCTCATCTCTTTTTCTGTTTCCTCCTTGTGCACTGCCATAATCCGCTGTCTCGGTGTCCTATCCAGTGAAACAGCTTACTGCCTTGGAAGAGAAGAGGAAGCAGAGATCCTGTGCTCGCATGCGTCTGCACGGACACTCCAGGGCATGGGACGGCAGGACTAGTCAGTGAAACATCTGTCCCAGGCACCACCAGCACAAATACCCCAACTGGACCTCCACTCCCCCATGGCTCTGCTGGACCTCCGTCCACAATGGACACTCTCCTTCTGGACAACACTGTCCATTTTGGATGGAGGGGCTTCCGCTCCTGCTGAAATGGATAACTTGGCCAAACCCATGTGTCACTAGTCAAAAAACTTCTCACGCTGACGTTTTTAATCCTAATTCCACAGCTTTCATAGGGTAAGCCCACATTTATAAAAATATATCCTATGCCACCATAAAGTAATTCTAGGCTGATATTTCCTTTTCCGTACAACTGAAAATTCTTTCTTCGAAAAATATTCTTTTCATGCACATATACATCTCCAGAAGTCTTTTAACCTGAAAAAGTAGATGTCAGCTTGAGAGGTGAAGTAGAAGAAGCCAGAGCAAGAAATCTCTGACACTTTGATTTAGCCTATATAAATTAAAGTGTGGGTTGTTGGGAAATGGCCAAATGGAAGGGCTCTGTGAGCTTCTGTTCCCATAAGACGTCGGACAGGACGTGACTGAACAGTGATGCCAGGGGACGGTGTTTACTGACACACTCGGCAGGTGGTCAGCACCCTGTTTCTGGCCACAGAGAATCAATTTTAGGTTAGAATCCAAGCAAGAATTGATCCATAGCAGTGGTAGTGGAGGTTTAAAACACTCCTCCTTCCACATGGCTGCAATGTGTGGAGAAGAGACCAGGGCAGAGAAAAACTAGATGCATAGACCCCATCGAGAGACTAAACCGTTGTTAAGTTGGTGTTGCTGTTTCCTTAGTAACTAGAGCTGGCAGCCAACCAACCAGAGCAGAGTAAAGGGAAGGAGGAAAAACCACCTTCTTAGAAATCAGTGAATAAATAGCAATAAATGAGAAGAATCATAAACAGTCACAGACTGAGTTTGGCCACTTTATTTTCATGCAAGTTGGTGTCGTCCTCAAGCCCGTATTTCTGCCTGGTAGTAGGAAAAACCTTCCTTGTAGTAGGAAAAACTCAAAACCATTTTGTTGAGTTTTGTCAACTCAACAAAATTCAGTCACTTCTGGTTTGAAATACAGTCGGGCCAGGAATTAAATGAATTTTTCTGGGCCCTCCCCCTTCACACACACACCTCTCTCCCGAGCTGGAGCTCTGGGACGCAGCTGCTTGTCTCTCCTGTGGCTCAGGTTGTCACATGGTCCCCTGGGAGGCTGTCTTCTCCTGGAGCTCCATACAGGAGCTCTGGGCCCGCCCCTGTGCTTTTGGATCCCTACACACGTGAGGGGTTTCAGCACTGCCTCTTTCTGGGGTTGAGATGCTGATGACAAGGTGCAGGTTCAGGGAGGGGGCCCTGGAGAGGCCATTCTCTTGGTGTCTACCTGCCTTTGCTCTCTCTCATCTTCTCCATTCCTGGCCCTCCCATCCAGCAAGGGTTGCTGTCTCTTCCCGGTGTGGAGGGAGACTGAGTACATCGTTGTGTGTTCTTCCTCTTGGTGTGATTTACAGCATGGACTTGACGCCCAAATGCTCCACTCTCTGGGCCTTTGGAAACACAAATCCTTGTCTCTCTTAACAAAGCCAGACTTCTGCAAGTGAATGCCTTGCTTCCTCGTTTGCTATTTCTGTTATAGATTTACGAAAATTAATTTAGCATTTTAATTGAGGTCTTGTTCTAGGTCTCACCCAATGTCCTCCTGGAAACAATGAATGCCATTGATTCATTGGGTGGAGAGCCCAGGGGTAACTCAACTAGAAGCCACGAGGAATCACAGAATGAAAACATCAGTTCCTAGGCCAAATAAGATGCTGTTATGATGACGATCGTGATAACTATCATGTGTTAAGCTCTTGATATTTGCCAGGCCGTGTTCTGAGACCTTTCTTTCCCTGTCTCCTGTAATCCTTGGATCTATTCCGTGAAGTAGACACTGTTCCCATCCCACGTTACTGGTGAAGAAGCTGAGTCTCAGGGAGCTTGGGAAACCTGACTGGAACTGTCTAGTCTGGAACTAGAGGAGAAAGGGTGTGAACCCCCATGATCTGAGTCTGGGGCCCTTGTTCAGAACCTCCACACGCTTCTTCCCTGCTGGGTATCCTGAACATCCCCCAAACTATGGGAGAACAAAATGAATTATTAAAGCACTTTCTCCATGTGGTGTTAACTATGTACTCTTTCATACTTTGAAAGAAAAGATAACTCCCAATATAAAACTGTGTTAGAACACTCAAAAAGGAAAAGCTACTCAATTGATTTTCTGAGTTACATTACCCTAATACGAGAAAAACCAATGAAGATAGTCTAAAAATGAAACAATTAATGTGAGATAACAGAAAATATGCATTCGGGTCTCTGCCCCCAGTCCCTGGCACAGAGCTCCTAAAATCCTTGTAAATTCCTAAGTGATGAGAGCGCTAGGAGCGTCTTTTGCTCTAATGCGGCGACTCTGGGTGGGCTCCTGGATGGCGGCTTGTCACAGACAGACCAAGCCGTGATTAAATGCTTGGAACTTTCAGCCCCATCCCCACCCCCCAACTTCTCCAGGGAGGGGAGAGGGACTGGAAATGGAGTTAATGATCCATTTTTGCCTATGTGATAAAGCTTCCATAAAAATTTCAAAGTATAGGCTTCTGAGAGCTTCCAGGTGGGTGAAGAGATCCACATACCAGGAGGGTGACACAGCCCAAATCCATAGTGACAGAAGCTCCTACTTTTGGGATCCTCCCAGACATCTTCACCTGGCCCTTCATCTGTATCCTTTATCATGTCCTTTAATCAACTGATAAACATAAATCACAGTTTTCCTAAGTTCTGTGAGCCACTCTAGCAAATAAATTGAACCCAAGGAGGGGATCCTGGGAACCTCTGATCAGTAGCCTAAGCACAGGTGTCAACTTGGCCTTGTGATCAGTGTTTGAAGTGGGGTGGGGGCAGCCTTGTGGAACTGAATCCTTGACTGGTGGGGTCTGACGCTCTCTCCATGTAGAGTGTGTCAGAATTGAGTTAAATTCTAGGACACCTAGCTGGTGTCACAGAGAATTGCTTGATGGTGGGGGAAATCCCCACGTTTGGTACTCAGAAGTGAAGTGTTCTGTGTGAGTAGTAAAAAAGACACACAAGAGAAATGTAAGTTTTCCCAATACAATAACGATAATGGTCTAGAGGCCACATATGACTTGCATATCTGTGCCCACCTGAGGCAGGTATACTGCTAAAGATATCTATATTACTAAGAGGGGCACACATTACTAGCTTCACTTACTCCCTACTGTCTTACACTTGACTGGTTCACATATCAATATTATTTGCTGATTCCTGAAGATATTTGAGTTAACACTAGTGTCACTTATGATTGTACATATGTAATCAGAAATACAATCTATTAGATTCTTTTCATTTGTGGATACAACTCTTGAAGTTTGTAAACTGTCACTCTTTTAAATTTGGTTAACTACGGGTTTTGAATTCTGTTCATGAGAAGATGGACATGGGGCCACCAGAGAGTTAGCCTGTCAATCACCAGCACTTACATCTCCCAATTGTGTTCTCTAATTATGAAGGTAGACTCTTCTACATATTAGGGGTGAAATCATGAACTGTCAGGATAGCCATAAATGTGGAGAGTCATAAATGACTTGGTATGTGCTAGCAAGTATAAGACAATCATCTACCACAGCCAAGTAAGGCTTCATCTAGAATGTATTAAGGGGCAGAGCTATTAGAAATCAACACATTGAAAGCAACAAGAACTGGCCCCAAGAGTGAAGAAAATATGTTAACATAAAAAAAAGAAAGCCTAGAAAATTCAGTCTCCGGATGTTTTGTGTACTAAGAAACTGCTCCGTATACCTAAGCAGGCCCTGAGGGCACTGGGGAACTGAAGAATCAGTGATGTTCCTAACTGCATCACAGATTCGTTACAGAAAGTTTAGGTTCAGCAGATTTAAAAGGCAAGAGGCAAGTAATTCATTAAAAATATATATACTAAAAATATATTAAAAATCGTAAAGGGTATTTCTGTGTGAAATGGGGCCGACTATAATTGTCTGGAATTTATCCCACCCCTTGGCAATATTTGGTTGGATAAATCATTAATGCGCATATCACAGTTTTGCAAAAGAATTTACAAAATAAGACAAGGCGTCTTCCTACCCATATGGTCTTTGCAAACTGTCTGCCTGTGGAAGATTTGTAAATGTGAGAATGAATGTGCAAAAAAGAATCCTAGGTGTAGGAATGAAAGGCCTTTCCTGCACTTATAGAGAGAGAACTGTACCCAACACACAGGGTAACTACCAAAGAGCCCTTGGCTGGTGCTATGAGCATAACTAGAGTGCCTGTGCATGACCAATAGCATTTCCCAAGGGACAGGGGCTGGATTTTCTATGGGCGAACTAGAAATATTTGAGCTAAACAAATCTATTAAACTATGGTTGTGTGTATGTTGAGGGCAGGGAAAGGAGACCTGGGGTGCATTATTATACTCTGCTAAAATCAGAAAGCTGGAATTGTCAAATCTGCTGCACAGATTCCAGACAGTATCTCCCTATGTGCCCACATACAGTAAAGAGATTCTTTCAGGGAATACTTTCCCATTAATAGGCAGGAAATGAAAACCCTGAAATCTGAATAATGTTAATTAGCTGCTGACAACATATCAGATGAAGAACTATCTCCACCATATCTGGTCTACTGTTTGTGTCTGATGGAGGATATTGGAGGTGACAGGTTTTCAGCAGAAACATGGAAATTAAGGAAGGCAAAGGATGGCCAGTGGGTCTTGGTCCTATTTACTTTGAAAGGCTGTTTGGGAGTTTTTTCAATATCCATGTTATGTGAATTTCAATATTTAATGCTGAAGTTAGTGTTAGAAAGACTATCTTATATATATATAAAAGTAGTTAGTTACATGGTTTACCACTCAAGGGTCTTGAGTGTTTGCCATTTTATCCCAGGGTTGTATGGAAACTGTGCTGGGAATTTCATCTGCATGATAGATGGCTGAATGTGAAAAATTGGCAGTTCAGATGAACATCTTGTGATCCTAAGACTGGAAATTGTAAAACTACTAGAACTTAACATAGGGAAAAAGTTTCTTGATGTTGGTTTGGGTGATGGTTTTGGATTTGACACCAAAAGAACAGGCAACAAAAGCAAAAATGGACAAGTGGGCAAAGGACATTTTTTAAAAGGAGTTATACAAATGGCCTACAGGTACATGAAGAGGTGCTCAACATCGTTAATCATCAGGGAAATTCAAATCAAAACCACAGTGAGCTATCACCTCACACCTTTAAAATGGCTAGTATCAAAATGTCAAAAGATAACAAGTGTTGTTGAGAATGTGGAAAAAAGGGATACCTTGTACACTGTTGGTGGATGTAAATTGGTACAGCCCCTATGGAAAACAGTATGGAGGTTTCTCAAAATATTCAAAATAGAACTGCCATATGATCTAGTAATCTCACTTCTGGCTATATTTCCAAAGGAAATGTAAATCAGCATCTCAAAGAGATATCTGCACTCTTTGCTCACTGCAGTGTTATTCACAGCAGTCGAGATACGGAAACAACCTAAGTGTCGGTGGATGAATGGATAAAGAAGATGTGGTAGAGATAGAGATACAGAGATATACACACACAAACACTCAATGGAATACTATTTTGGTTTAAAAAAGAAGGAAATTCAGCCATGTGCAGCAACATGGATGAACTCAGAGGCCATTATGCTAAGTGAAAAAGCCACAGAAAGAAAATACTGAATGATCTCATCTATATGAACAATCTAAAATAGTCAAACTCATAGAAGTAGAGAGCAGAATGGTGGTTGCCACAGCTGGGAGAAGGTGGAAATGGTGAGCTGTCGGTCAAGAGGTACAAAGTTTCAGCTATGCAAATGAGTAAATTCCGCAGATCTAATGTACAGCAATGTGACTACAGGTAACAATAGTGTATTGGATGCTGAAATTTGCTAAGAGGGTAGATCTTAATTATTCTTACCACATCAGAAAAGAAAAGAAGAAAAAGAAAGAAAATGGTAACTATGTGAGGTGATGGATATGTTAATTAACTTGATCGTGGTAAGTATTTCACAACGTATATGTAGATCAAAATATCAAGTTGTACACTTTCATCTGTCAATTATACTTCAGTGAAGATGGGAAAAAAACATTTTATGATGAAAATTGAAAACCCATCAGGGCACACAGGCTCTCCCAGCTCTCTCTTGCAGGTGCCTTGGCCCCCTCACACCCCTCTCCCATTATCTGGACAGAGCATTGCTGACCTTCTGGAACGAGGCTGGCCTCGCTTCTTGGCTTTACAGTCTGCTACTTGTTTGTTTCCTCTGATGGTTTATTTTGACTTTAACTCTACCAGGCAACAGATATTTGTGTTTTGTCCAGGGCTCAGCAGTCATGAAAATCTCTATTGTACCCAAATCGGGGGTATTTTGTTAAGAATAGATCACCCCATGTTCCTTGTGCCAGCCGGAATTTTACATGTGTACAAGTAAGTCAAAAGTAGCACAGACAACTTAGCCAAATAGATCCAATGGGTGTGGGGCTTGAAGAGACTGAGAGGGAGAGAAGGGCCTGGGTTTCCTCTGAGATTGGCCTCAAGCCTGGGCAAAGTCTTCGCTGTGGCCAAGGGAGTCCCTTCATCTTGAAAACTTAATTTTTTTTAAATGGTAAAGATCCTTGCAGGAGACTAAGAAGGATAATTGAGTTTCAGAGACAATGTTAAATTGTTTCAAACATTTAAAACCAGTGGAGCTACTGACAGGATCACTGCCATTTCTTCCTTCTGCATATACTTTTCTTTTTCGCTTATTGCTGTGAGTGTGAATTAAGTCATTGTCAGGCTGCCCACCCTACTTTCCATGAATTGTTCCCTGTCCTGAAAACTGCTTCGTATTCTCAACAACTCAAAAGCCAAAAACATCTTCTAGAATCAATGATTTTTAAATTCACATCTTTGGCTACCGTTGCCCCACCTTTTCTATTTGCATATTTTATCATAATAATAATGGAGGGAGGAGAAGGCCATTTAAAAAAGGAACAGGAAGAGAGCAACTAAGCCAGCAGTGATCCAAGAGTTTGCTCTCTGGTCAGTCAGCTAATTGTTTCCCTGATGAATCCACTCAGACTTACTTTTCAATGTTGATTTATTTATAGGGCACGAACTGGTAATTAGTTATTGACTGTGGGAAGAACAAATTATTTATAAAGCATTTGTTCTATGATGTCACATGATGCAGATGAGTTTTAGCATGACCGATGACCTTTCAAAACAGCTTAGTTTATACCTTTGCACAAAAGTCCCTGGTGGCTACAGTGCTGCTTATGATTAATCCAGTTCTAAGTCATTTGAAAACAATCACCCTGATAACAGATTTTCTTAAAAATAAGCTGTTGTATGTGGTGAAACAATGGCTGAGAAATAGAATTAAAGAAAGAAATGAGAAGATTTTGACAAAGAATTTTTTTCAAAGCGGTAACAAGTAAGAGTTTGTGAATTTCTAAATGTTCCATTTACTCTCTGCCCAGCCATGCCTACTGTCTCCTTGCAGTGACCTTGAACCTATTTTTGATATGCCTTTGGATACATCACTTCATCTCTCTGCACGTCCATTACTATTTTTTCTCAGCCCCACCTTAAAAGTAGCATATTTCCACGTGCTGCTGGTGCTTGGGTCAAGATTAAGGAATATGTGAAAGTTTCAAGATGGACTTAAAATTTCAAAATAAAATGAGTGGTTTCAAAAATATTAGAAAAAAATTTGCCTCCACTTTTGAAGTTGTCACCATATCTGCTGTCCATGTAAGTCATTCATTTATTCTTTCAATCAGTAGTTCTTTAGGACTTTTTATGTGCCCTGTTTTGTGTTTATCTTGGCAAACAGTCAATACATTGCTGCCCTCGTAGAGCTAACAGCCGTGGCCTGGAGCTCATGTGAGCTTCTTAAAAGACTTTAAAAATGTTCTCTGGACCAATAAGACACGTGAGCCTGCAAAAGGTACTTAAATAAATGTGTCCTTCAATAATCTGGTTGAGGGAAATCAATAGGATTCTACAAAAGAGAGTAATTAATGGTAGAGACACTGAATGTAGAGTTTTGTAATTTGGAGTTTCTCCTGGTGATCAAGTGGCTGTTAATTTTAAGGGAAAGGGGAATAGTGAGAGGATCTCTCCAGTTCTCAGCTCCTCCTACTGATGGAAAAATGTATGAAGGGAGGATCACTTTGCTTTCCACCATCCTCTTTGATCACAAGATGGCAGTGTTTCTGAGCTTTGCTAATGTAGTAACGACTTAAAATGGAATTGGGCAGAACTGCTATAGGGAAATCAGAATTAAATGATGTGGAAGAAACTTAGCATGTGAAATAAAACCAACGAGCAAAGAAAAATGACCTGATTGTCCAGAAATTTGCATTTCTGGAGGGTGAGCTTGTGCCTAGGTCTTGAATATATTTGAATGTTTACAATTCAGTGAACTTTTCTAGAACTTACAAAACATAAGAGCTTGTAGACACCTTGGGAGGAAAAGAAGCTGATGAAGCTGGGGAATAAGCTGCGGTGAGATAATGAAGGGCACTGTCTACTGGACTAAGGAGTTTTTTTGTTTGTTTGTTTTTATCATCTTTATTGGAGTATAATTGCTTTACAATGGTGTGTTAGTTTCTGCTTTATAACAAAGTGAATCAGTTATACATATACATATGTTCCCATATCTCTTCCCTCTTGCAACTCCCTCCCTCCCACCCTCCCTATCCCACCCCTCTAGGTGGTCACAAAGCACCAAGCTGATCTCCCTGTGCTATGCGGCTGCTTCCCACTAGCTATCTATTTTACAGTTGGTAATGTATATATGTCCATGCCACTCTCTCACTTTGTCACAGCTTACCCTTCCCCCTCCCCATATCCTCAGGTCCATTCTCTAGTAAGTCTGTGTCTTTATTCCCATCTTGCCCCTGGGTTCTTCATGACCTTTTTTTTTTCTTAGATTCCATATATATGTGTTAGCATATATTTGTTTTTCTCTTTCTGACTTACTTCACTCTGTATGACAGACTCTAGGTCCATCCACCTCACTGCAAATAGCTCAATTTCGTTTCTTCTTATGGCTGAGTAATACTCCATTGTATATATGTGCCACATCTTCTTTATCCATTCATCTGATGATGGACACTTAGGTTGCTTCCATGTCCTGGCTATTGTAAATAGAGCTGCAATGAACATTTTGGTACATGACTCTTTTTGAATTATGGTTTTCTCAGGGTATATGCCTAGTAGTGGGATTGCTGGGTCGTATGGTAGTTCTATTTTTAGTTTCTTAAGGAACCTCCATACTGTTCTCCATAGTGGCTGTATCAATTTACATTCCCACCAACAGTGCAAGAGAGTACCCTTTTCTCCACACCCTCTCCAGCATTTATTGTTTGTAGATTTTTTGGTGATGGCCATTCTGACCGGTGTGAGGTGATATCTAATTGTAGTTTTGATTTGCATTTCTCTAATGATTAATGATGTTGAGCATTCTTTCATGTGTTTGTTGGCAATCTGTATATCTTCTTTGGAGAAATGTGGACTAAGGAGTTTTGATTCTGGTCCTCACTGGGGAGCCACTGGTGGGTCTTTTATATATATATATATATATTTTTTTTTTCTTCTTTTTTTGGCTGCATATGGGTTTTTGTTGCTGCGTGCAGGCTTTCTCTAGTTCCAGCAAGCTGGGGCTACTCTTCGTTGCGGTATGTGGGCTTAGTGGTGGCTTCTGTTGTTGCAATGCATGGGCTCTAGGTGCACAGGCTTCAGTAGTTGTGGCACACAGGCTCAGTAGTTGTGGTGCACGGGCTTAGTTGCTCTGTAGCATGTGGGATCTTCCCAGACCAGGGCTCGAACCCATGTCCCCTGAATTGGCAGGCAGATTCTTAACCACTGCGCCACCAGGGAAGTCCCACTGGTGGGTCTTTAAACAAAGGGAGCGACAGGTATAATCAGATTGTGCTTTGGAAAGATAGCTATAGCAGTATTTTATAGGTTGAGAATGGAGAGGAAGGAGCATGTTTAGATACTAGGGGCTGTCTAGCTAGTCAAGAAGCAGAGCCAATGGTTTAAACAAGACTTAATTGTCTAGATTAAAACAATGTCAGAGAGATGGAAAGAGATTTGAACGGTAATTAGAAGTATAGTCAATAGGACTCAGATTGCTTTGGGCTTTGAGAGAGTCCTAAATTAGGTGACTGGGTAGATAGTCACATTATTATAACTAAATGAATTATATCAGAGAGAGAAAATAAGTTTAGGGGAGAAAATAGTTTATTGGGATTGGGGGTGCCTGGTGCCTATAAAGTATCAGCTGGAAAAGACTAGTCATCGGATAAGAATGAGAAATTAGCACTTGAAGGAGAAAGAAAGCATTTCATAGTTCGGGTCTAGATAGAAAGCTGGGAGTGGGCAAGTGCAGGGGTATCAGTGGTGGAGGACAGTTTATTTCCTAAATAATAATCACCATGGTAATAACAATATTCTCTGTATGGCGACTAATATTTTCTTACAACAATTGCTTTCATGCAAATTGTGTCTAAGGGCAACTCGATTAAAATGTCCTATCGTAGTGTTCCGGAAACATGTAATCCAAGGAAAAGAGATGTCTTTTCGGTACAAAGGTGGTTTTAAGGCAAGTCGTCTTGTCCTCTCCCTCTACTTCCATCCTGACATTAACCTTTACATCCTCCTGAAGTTTAAACCCATTTCTGGACAAGAAAGTGTGAAGGGAAGAAAGCCAGGGAAAGTGGTTGTCAACCATGCCTGTGCACCAGAATTACCTGCAGCTCTTTGAAAACAATACTCAGTGCTTGGTGGTGACCTAATGGAAAGGAAATCCAAAAAAGAGGGGGTATATGTATACGTATAGCTGATTCACTTTTCTGTACGGTAGTAACTAACACAACATTGTAAAGCAATGATATTCCAATAAAAATTAATTAAAAAAGAAAAAAATAATGCACATGCTTGGGTCCTGTCCACGGAGATTTTGATTCAGCAGGTCAAGAGAAAGAAAACCAGGAGAGTAAAGTTTTGTGTAAGCCACAGGAGACACATTTAAAGGAGGGACTTGTCAGCCTTGTCTAATGCGGCAGAGAGGCCAAAAAAGATATGTATTAGAAATGCCCTAAATATAGTTGCTGGAGACCCACTGGAGCCCTTGTGGGAGCATTGCCATTGTGGTGTGAGTGGGCCAGAGCATTTGCTGAAGTGAATGGTGGGGGGGCGGGTGTTCTTATGACTCAAGGAATGTAATTTGTCGATTGAAGCGTTTATTGAACAGCTGTGGAGACCCAACTGAGGTTGGAACCTATAGATTTGAAATGGTGCCAACCTGCATTAATTCAATACTGTTGTGGGACTTGGGGACAGAGAAGTAAATAAAATACACAAGAATCTGACATTTTAGAGTAGGGGCAGACCAGATGGTAAACAGGTAACTAAATAAAGCGATGAAGTCTCTTAGCCACATTGGATCTGCATGAAAGTGAAGCTGCCCTCTGAGTCCCACTAGACTTTGGTTTGCACCTTATTGCAGCATTATTTATCTTGTAATGTAATTATTTTTTTAGTTGTCTGTTTCCCTGACTAGATTGTAAGTTCTTCTAGATTAGGGAACTTTGTCTACCAGATTTTTCCTTGAATGCTTAATATGTATTCTTAATAGGTCTGAACGGCTTCTTTCTGGAATACCAGCTGGAAAAATTCGGCTCTCATTTCCCCTTATGAGAGTCCAATACACCCCAGTAATCTGCTTGTGTAGGGAGCAGATGACTGGATCCCCGCAAAGGCCAGGCAACTTGTTTGTCCCTACAACAGAAGAGTGATGTTAGATAAACCCTCAAAAATAAAGAGAGAATTGAATGATTTAAACTGTTCATCTTTATGTTGGTTTAAAGATGGCTGGAAGAAACCAAAAGGTGATCAGCAGTGGATTTAATATATTTAGAATCCTGCAGGAAGTGAAGGAAAGCAATTTTTACACAAACTTGAAGAGAAAGAGGTTAATATAATTTAAGATGTGGTAATTTATTCATCCAATAATATAGAAGATAATTATGTATTTTTCCACCCTGAGACATTATTCTTATTGTTTTAAGCCTCTGTCTGCAAGCTTAGCCCACAAGAGGAAACTTATTTTCATTTAGATGCTTTACCTTGGGAACAGCTCTGTAGTTTGACATCCAGGCTTTCTGGAATTAATAGAGAGATTTCAGATTTTCTTTTTATTCAATTACTCTTTTCAAATGTCTTTTGATTTCAAAAAGTACTCATCATAATTTTTTAAAAAGTTATGTCTAAAGAAAAAACTATAAAATTTAACTACTTTTTTGTATTTATCTTTAACTGCAATCAAATAGTACAAGGGATGGGCATAACACTTCCTAAAATTGACTAGGTAGGGACCTCTAAGATCTTAGGAGTCCAAATTATGGGGTTGGAAAATTCTGGAATTTTCAGTTCTAAAGGAAGCAGCATGAGCTCTGCCTCTCTCTCTTTATCTTTATTATTATTTTTTTGAATCAAATTAGCTGGAGACACTCATTTACGTTATAGTTTATTGATTTGCTGTATTTGGAGGCCAAAGTCATTTTGATATATGGCAATTTAAAATAATTGCTCTTCTCGAAATAGAAAGGAAATTAGCTGGGCAGGTGGATGAGCCTATTTAGGCAATATGTCTGCCTGTGTCAGTTTGCCGCCCCCAGCACCACCGGCTGGAGTCCACATCAGGGACACAGACCCATGAGATCATCCCAGCGAGCTATAGATCTTGGGTAAGTTAACTGGTCCGATTTTGCTTAGTAATGAGGAGAGGGTCTCTGGAAAATGGGAAATTGCAATCTGTCACCTCTCAGCAAACCAATGAGTGATTGCTCTTGTTTTGCATCTCTGTAGGGTTAGCACAGTTTATTAACTATTCCTCAGCCCTGAGAGTTTAGTGTCATTCCTATCTTATAGGCAAGAACCTGAGAAGTGTGTTGTGAAGCATAATTGTTGAAAACAAAGTGATGGTGAACAGTGTCTGGGAGTCTTAGGACACTAGCCTTACCCACTGTGAGCAGATATACGGATGGGGACCAGAGGGGATTTTCAAGGAGATGCTGGCTAGAATCCAAGGTCGGAAGTTAAAATGCTGGCAGGAAGTGGCTCAAAATACTTTATCTCTTAGGACTAACTCTGGTTCCCCAATTCCTGAAATCAAAATTCACAAATACCAATGCTGATGTTGCACAAATGTGGCAATACTTTCAGTAATTCCTGATTTTGATTAGGAATTAATCACTGATGAACAAGAAATGCCAGAATTATCTCAGATAAACCATTTATTTATTAAAGAAACTTGCTGGAGGGAAGGTTCCAAGTTGTCAGTTATTGATTCATTCTTCTGAAAAAAGAGACTTTGGATAAAATAATCTTCCTCTCAGGGAAAAACTAGGAAATCATGAAGTTGGAAAAGACATTAAAGGTAGTCAACTCCAAACTGTCATTTCATTTGAAGTTACTAGGTGATAATGAAAACACTCTTAGTACTAATTCGGCAGAAAATAACTACTTTGGTGATAAATAGTATTACTGAAGATGCGTTTTTAAACTGCAGGTCATGACCACTTAGTGGGTGCAGACCAGCGTTAAAAAAAAAAAAAAAGAAAAATAATAGTACAAATTAGGAAATATCAGAGCACATGTCACATTGTATGGGGAAGTAGGTGTCATGGAACTATTGTTCCAGCTACCTTATCTGTGCGTGTGTAGCGGCTTATGATATAAAATGTATTTCTTAGAGGGCGTCAGAAAAGTTTGAAATCTACCAGTGCATTTGCATTTGAGAATGAAAGATGAAAGGAAAGAGATTCCTTGCTTGTGTCTTAGCAGGTTTCCTACCTCTTGGGCCAGTAACTCCCCCGCTGAGTCGATTTCATGGACCATTATAGAACTTAGATTGTTTCCACACTCAGGATTTATTTCTCTCCACAATATAACCAGAACCCCATTTTCCGGCTGTTGGGCCAAACACTTTGCTTTAAAAGTAAACTTTGTGTTCTTAACCCCCTTCCCAAAGACTCTGTTCTCTACCTCAGATAAATTGTGGCTATCTCTCAACTGTACCCCAAATGTTCATCTAGTTAAGGTTTTAACAATCGTGACTAGATTTTATTTGCACAGTATTCTTTTAACCTTTTAAACATGAGTGTCTTTTTGTTGTAGATATTTTTCTAAAACATTTTATACAAGGATAAAACTTCTAATAATGTATTTCAATCAAAGGAAAAAACTGATCCTGACATTGTGAGAAACACATTCTCTGAAATGAATCCGCCCACATTTCCAGCTGGAACTAATCTGTGGAGATACTGGTGGCTGGAAGTGAAACCAATGTTGTGATAACTCCACCTTCTTTGTAATGGGAACTTAAATGTTTGAGAAACAACAGAGGCACTGGAAACAAAGGTACTCGCTACAGAGAAGGCAGGAAGGAGGACAAAGTGGCCTTGGCATGATCCAGGGATGTATTAATTTCTTATTGCTGCTGTAACAAATTACCACACACTTCGCAGCCTAAAACAACACAAATGTATTATTTTACAGTCTGGGAGTTTAGAAGTCCGACGCAGGTCTCAATGGGCTAAAATCAAGGTGTTGGCAGGGCTGTGGTCCTCGGTGCTCAGATGAGAATCCCTTTCCTTGCCTTTTCCAGCTTCTAGAGGCCGCCTGAATTCTTTCTCTCACAGCCCCTTCGCACTGACCTCTGCTTCCATTGTCCCATCTCCTTCCCAGACTCTAACCCTCTCATTTCCTTTTCTCACTCATACCATTCAGACAATCTCCCATCTCAAACTCTGTAATTTAATCGCGCCTGCAAAATCCCTTTTGTCATGTAAAATTCTGGGGATTAGGGTATGGACATCTTCTTGGAGGCGGGGGATCCTCTTACCTACCGCAGGGGACTCGGGATGCCTGTCTATAGTGGCAGGGGAAAGTGAGATTCCGAATCTGAATAATCCTTCAGATTACCTGGATCTGTGACTATGGCTTTGCTGCTGGTGACATGCTTGCCGTGGAAGGGCTGTTACGGGAATGCTTCACTCTGGGCACCTGCGAAGTTCAAGGACTGGCAGCTGTGGCCACTCTGCAGCCTCATACAGCTCTGCCTTTTCCCTCATGGGCTGCATTGCACACCTGCTCACAAATGAGCAACTGCCTGTCTGATTGCTTCCAAGCTTTTAACATTCATCTGTGCCCCATGAAGGTCTTTCTCATTTGGGTTTTTAAACATCTCGTCTAAACTGCATTTTTTCTGCCTGTTACATTTAAGCTTCCCCATTATGCCTGGATTGGAGATGAAGGATTAAAAGAAGGAAAGAACAGTGAATAAAACTCACAGGTGAAGCAGGTGAATAAAAACACATGAGAAGAGAGGCTGAAGGCCTTCAAAGGAGATCTTGAAGATAAAGCACACAGCAAAAACTCTGAAGCTGGGTTTATAATAAAGGGTTAGAGATAAAAGCCCATGAAGGCAGAGGGGAAAACAATATACATTTGGAGAGACAGGAAGTGGTCTTTCCAGAGAAGCTCCTGCAAAGGCAGTGGTGTCCCTGCTGTAGGAGCACTGAAGTTCAGC
Source organism: Stenella coeruleoalba (assembly GCF_951394435.1). NCBI lineage: Eukaryota > Metazoa > Chordata > Mammalia > Artiodactyla > Delphinidae > Stenella > Stenella coeruleoalba. The sequence goes on from NC_137149.1 coordinate 117,045,172, forward strand.
TGATGGCTAAAACACTCAGGGTGTAGTGGTCAGAATGGAGATCACTGACCGTGGGATTCAGGCCTGCTTTCCTGCAGGACTATGGTTTATTAATTGAATGTATCTGTCAAGCCAAGAGCTTCTGGAATTTCATTCCTCTGTGTTTCTCTCTTTTTTTTGCACTGGATACAAATAGTTATGGGAAATAAGAAATCAGCAAGAGGCAGAAAAATGTTGAGGGGCACCTGAACATTATGAAGCAGTTTCTACCACAGCCCCTCCAGGGATGGCAATCCTGTTTTCTGGGGAACTCACTGGGTAGGAGAGACTCTCCCAGGACCTCAGGGTTCTAGAGCCCTCAAACTCCAAGTCTGTGGCTTCTCAAAGCATAGGCTCTCTCCTTAGGATTTGCTTGGACTGCAATTTAAAAAGTCCTTAAAAGTATTAAGCACTGATTCACTCCTTATAAATTATAGTACTGTAAGAAACTCTATATGCCTAGAAGTGGAAAAATTCAATGATTATTTAATTTGTGTAAATATGTGCCTAATTTTCAGGTTTGTTTCAGGACTGATAGTAGTATTTTTATTATGAATTGCTGAAAAATTTTTGGAAAATGTAATGAAAATGTTGCCTTAGACACAAAAGATGTTTATGTCAAAAAAAAGATGGACATATGTGGAAAATATAAATAGTAATGTTAGAGATAAGTTATTTCCTTAATTCACATGTGTTCAGAAAGGCCTGGAACATTCCTATTGTGATTATGCTACTGTGTTGTTGATCATACTAACGAATAAGGTTGACATTCAATTTTGCATTTCTCTTTGCAGACACACACTGCTAAATCTAAAGAGAGCAAAACCCTCAGATCCTGTGTGATCCAGGCAAACTTAATCAACCAGCAGTGCTGCCAGATCCACATATGTTCCATGAGAAAAATAACCGAGATATTGACATGGCCAAAATCTGTGGCACAAGTTTTCTTACCAAATGTCTGTGTATTGAGGGAGTTTCTCATAGATAATATCTGTACCCAGTTCATCCCCATCTGTGGGTGCTAATTGTGAACCATCTTGAAACCAGCAGGACCTATTTATTTCCAAAATAACTGTGTCTTGATCAAATAGGATTCATGTGTGCCTGTCGGACTGCGGAGACACACTGGGCCGGATGTGGCTCTTTTCCCTGACTGCCTTGATTCAATGGGATCCAGGCGTTTTCCAACTGAACAGCTGTGGCTTGGGGAGAATCCAGGTGTTTTTCTCACTGAATATTTGTGGGATTGGCAGGGCTCTGGGTATTTCCTTTGCTTTCTTTTGCCTGGAATTATTATGACATACATTATGTATATGTATTTCAGTGAACTTTGCTTTGTCTCAGGAAACAGATCAGGTTCCTTTACTTCACACAAAGAGCAATTACACCTAGAAAAATATGGGCAGGATTAAATACTATTTATCTTTCTCTTCACTAGCTATATCCTTCATGCTGTCTTAAACAAATACATGCATATTATAAAAATTCCTTTGAGTGAAAGCTAATCAATTACCTTTCCACACTGAATAATTATCTACTTACAAGGTGTTGCTTTATTGGAATGGGGGTGTCAAACCTGTTCAGACATCTACTTGTTAACAACCTGTTGGACTTGGCTTTGATTGCTGATTGAAAAAGTAAGTCAGCCTCCCTAGATTTGGCAATGCATAGACCCTGTTAGAAAATGGTGTGTGGTTTTGGTTTCCACATCTTATACAGTATATAGGGAAATTGGAAAGAGTTCAGAGAACAGAAACAAAATGATTAAAGGGTTGGGGAAATAAGAAGCTAGGATCATTTCATCTAAAGAAAGGCTTTCAGGGAAAGCAAGATGGGGTGTGTGTGTGTGCATGTGTGTGCCAAAGACAGAGTCAGAAAAGCCAAATCTTAAAGCCTATGTGTTTGAGCAGATTTGATTGGCCTTTGTAGGCCATCTGGAGCCTGGCGAAGGGAGTGGGGAGAAGTTGGTCTGCCTTACCAATTACTGGGAAGGAGAATAAGCAATTTATGAGCGAGAGGGGGACTTGGGGGAAATCGGGCAAGAATTACTTTAGCTAGGGGTTCTGTCTCAGACCTACTTATACTATAATCTTCAAATGTAGAGAGAACTTTAGCATATAATTCCAGCTTCTACAGATTTGAAAAATAGGATTTGATATATCTAAATCTACTTAATGATAAGCTGTGTTATACTTCCCTTCAACTGCATGATGAAATGTTGCTATAAAGAAATTATTGACCAGTTTTTCTTCCTCTTCCTGAAGAATCAGAGGAAATAACAATATATTGATACCAAAAACAGAGACTAATACTCTATAAAATTAAATCATATTCTGTTGGGTTTAGAAAATAGAATGGGTGCATACAGAATCAGTTCTCAACACCAAAAAAGAGGGAAAGGACTATCACCTATCTCTCTGGGATGGCTTAGGTCCTAAGGTAGGAAGGTGTGCCTGATTACCTATCATGTGATTACCTATCTGGACAAGATCCCCATCATGTCCAGGATCATAATTTTAAACCTTTAAGAACACAAAATATATGCAGATACGAAATACAGACTATGATATTAGACACTAAATCATTTCCTCTTATAAAGCTCTGTATCAGTCAGAGCTCTCCAGAGAAACAGAACCAAGAGACATACAGTAATTGGCTTAAAGGATTGTGAGGGCTGGCAAGTTCAAAACTGGTAGGGCAGGCCAGCAGGCTGGAAGCTCAGGCAGGATTTCTAAGTTACAGTCTTGAGGCAGAATTCCTGGAAAACCTTAGATTTTGCTCATAAGACTCTCAACTGACTGGGTGAGGGCCACCATATCATCAAGAGTAATCTCCTTCACTTAAAGTCCACTCCTTAGAGATCTTAATCACAACTACAGAATATCTTCACAGCAACATTTAGACTAGTGTTTGACCAAACTAGGCACCATAGCCTAGCCAAGTTGACATATAAAATTTAACCACCACAAGCTTCAAACACTCTTTAGTTCATCCTTTTAGACAGATGACATATGAACCAAGGATGGCAAGTGTAGTCTCTGCAGTCATACTGTCCTTCCTGACCTCAGAGGGTCCTCCCCTTGGGGGAGAGGAAGGGAAGAAACCCTCCATGTCCCACACAATCCTCCTCACTTGCCTTTAAGTACCATTTCTAAATAGTTCGTTTCTTTCTGTTGGGTTCCAAGTAGCCACTTAATTGTGGCTTTTCTCCTGTGCCATCCCACCATTCAGCCAAGCATGCTGTCCAAAGTTCTTCTTTCTGTAGTTCTCCCAGGTCTTTCCAAAACTCTTACTATCTCACTGTATGGATTTCAATGAGAATTCAGAAGCAAGACAATCTGCTTTAAGCAGAGAATCACAGAGATGATAAATGACCAGTGAAGAGCTCAGAAGACCATGGACACCATGTATACCACCACTTATACCTATGTGACTTTGATGAAGTTACTTGTGGTGCCCTGAATCTCAGTTTTTTCATCTGTAAGATGGGGGTAATAATTATAATTCCTTTCCTGAAGGGTTAATGTAAGATGCTTTGAGCCCTTAGTATCTATTTAGACCATTTAACTGTTGCAAAGTGAAGGATTACCTACAGTCTGGGAGAAAATGTTTTTGACGATGGACTTCCGGTACTACTTAAACCAAGTAACACCAGGGGAAGATCTGCTCTGAACCTTTCTGCTCATGATAGTTTCTGTTCATGAATGTAGAAATTTTATTTCTTCCCTCTCTACACACTCAAGGGGGCTATGAAGTCAGAGTTTGATATTACTGATAATCCCCAAACACTTCACCCCTAAAATATTTAATCACACAAATAACAGGGGGCAAGAGAAATAATATTTACTGGATACTTTCTGTGTATTAATCCATGTACATTGTCTCATTTGAGGCTCATAACATCCCTGTAAGTTATATATTATAATCCTCAATTTGCAGAAGGGGAAACCGAGGCTTAATGAGGTTGAAATAACTTGCCCAAAATTATAGAGCAGAACTGGGGTTGCCCAGCTTCAAAACCCAAATTCTTGCCAGTTACATCCTGCTGCTTTTCTCAAGGGGGCAGATCTGGACCTATTTCTTGCAGGCTGTTAGCTCCTGTGCTATCTAAATTTTTTTTTTTGCATATTTGAGAAATGCTCTTATTTCTTTCACTCAACTAAATTGAATTCTTAATTCTAGAAGGCTGCTCAGGACATTCAAAGAAGGACATTGTGAAATGGGCAGGAGACCTTGAGCTGCACATACTGAAAGAGAAAGCCTAAAAGTGGATAGGAAAATAGATGTTTCAAGTTCCTGATTTTCCACTTGTTTCTAAACTAAACCACTATTTACAATGAATGTGTCGGTGAAAGATGTGGAAAAACTAGCTGCTTTTCCTTTATTTTTAGACTCAGGTAAATATTTGATAGCAGTACGGTTTGCAAAATAAATTGAAGAAGTTCAAAAATCAGTTCAAAAAACTCCATAGAATGTTCCAAATGAGTAAATTGAGAAGATACAACTCATCACAATAAAAGATCTCATGCTAGTTAATTCTGAGCTCTGGCCTCAAACTCCTCCTTCAACAGATTATCCTTCCATCTACTCTTCAGTTCAACCAACCACCCATTCAGTCATCTATCCCATAGCTATTTAGTGAATAAAGGCTCACTATGTGGTAGGTACTCCTCTAGGTTCTGGGATAAAGCAGTGCTTAAAGTGCATGAATAGGGTTGAGATCACAATAATCTAATAAACAAATGAATAAAACAAGCTAATTTCAGGTGCTGATAGGTGCTGTGAATGAAATCAAATATGAGGATACAGAGTTTAAGGTGGAGAAGCTACTTGAGGTAGGTAGGGTGGTCAAGGAAGGTCTCGAAACAGTTGGTATTTGAGTTGAGGCCTGAATGAGAAACAGCCAACTCTTCACAAAGCAGAAGAAAGAACTCCCAGGCACAGAAAATTTCTCACAATTCAAATGTACTGTCTTAGTCTGTTCAGGCTGCTGTAACAAAGTGCTACAGACTGGGGGCTTATAATCAACAGACTCGTATTTCTCACAGTTCTGGAGGCTGGAAGTCTGAGATCAGGGGTGCCGGCACGGTCAAGTTCTGTTGCAGGCCCTCTTCCTGTTTGTGGACTGTTGGCTTTTTCTACCTTCACATGGTGAAGAGCAGAGCGCTGCAGGATCTCTCCTCACTCATATAAAGGCACTAATCCCATGACCTCATGTAATCTAATCACCCCAAAGACCTGGCCTCCTAAAGCCAGGGGCAGGGTAGGATTTCAACATACGAATTTTGAGGGAGATACATTCAGTCCACAACAGGCACTAAGATCAGAAAGAAGGCAGGAAAGCTGGATGTGCAGCAATGAGGTCCGAAAGGTGGATAGGGCCATATTAGGTAGAGTCCTGCACTATTTGAAGAAGTCTGAATTATATCCAAGTATAATGGAAATATACTGACAGGTTCTAAGCAGGGGGGTGACATGATTTGAGTTAGTTTTAAAATATCAATCTGGATGCTTGCTTGATAATTACTTACAAAGGCGCAAGGGTGGAGGCAGGGGCCTAGCTAGGGTGAGACTGCAAAGGCTGAGGAGAAAGGAGACCCTAAAGACTGGTAACAAATCTCCTCAGTGGTGAGGAGATTCATTGGTGAAGGGACGCTGAATTTATTTCAGTAACGTCTCCATTTACGTGCAATGTGTTTGCTGTAAAATACATTGTTTTATTATTATTTTATCAGACATGGAGATGATGGTGTGGTTGTAGGTTAGCAGTTATATATGTTAAAAAGGCATCTTGCTGTTGCTGTAAGGAACCTCTAGGCAGGGCTTTCGGTCCTCCCGAAAGAGGAGCAACAGTATCAAGGAAATTAATTCTTCCCTCTGGCGTAAAAGCAAAATTGCAGAAACCATTTGCTAAACTTGGCCAGCCATCCTTAAGAGGGCAGAGAGCCCCTCCTCAGGCATTTCTTATTAGAGGCAATTTATCAGTTTTTACCTATTATGACAGATAAATGAAGAGAAACCCCCGACTATGGGAATTTATTGGCGTTCTTCTTGTGCTCAGACACAAGCTATTTTGAAAGTGGTATCAATAGTTGCCCTGACAGCAAACTGCCCTGCTCAGCGGCGATGGTGGAGCGCGGGGAGGTGATGGTCCTCAGCCACCCCGTCTTTCTGCCCATAAATCAGCATCGTAAACCATTCTGGAAGTGTCGTGATGGCGCTGAATGCATAAAAAGTGTTCGCAAGCCGAATCTATTGTCGTCATTCCTGGTAGCAGAGGGGACTGACAAGCCGCTCTCACATCGCCGAGTGGTAGCGCGGCATAATAAAGCGTGGTTTGCACCATGTGTGTCACAGATTTCTCGGGGTTTCTCGAGGGTTTTTCCAATTTCCGCCTCCCCCTGCCTTTGCAGTCATCCTGGCCCCAGCTGTGCATCGGTCTTTGACTCCATCTGTCCTTCCGCTGGGGACGAGTCTCTCTCACCACATGGAGAACACAAGTTTGGCTCCCCAGTGTGATGATAACCCCCACCCTCTCTGCTCAGCCGGAGCCCAGCGTCAGGCCGGCTGCAGGGCCCGTCGAGGAGATGGAGGGGGGGAGAGCGTGGAAAGGCTGCCGCCTCACCTTCCCCCACCCCTCACCACTTTGCACGCGCAGCCCCGGCGGACGCCTCGCCTGCGCGACCTTCACCCGCCCCACAGTCCAAATCTCCGGGTCCTTTCTCGTTTGCCTCCCTCTGGTCCGTCCCCAGCCCAGCCACGAACGGGCCCCACTGCAGCGGCGCCTCGCAGGTGGGAGTTTGCCTGGGTGTGCGCCGCGTCACAACGCGGGAGGAGAGCGGAGGGGGCTGGGGCGGAGGGGAGCCTCGCGGTCCCCGGCGCCCCGAGACGCGGCGGGTGCGGCCGCCCCCGGAGCCGCTGACTACACCGCAGCCCAAGCCGCGGCTCCCTCCTCCCTTCCTTCCTCCCTCCCTCCCTCCCGCACCGGCCCCGCGCGCCCTTGCTCCCGGCCTCCCGCCCTTACTCCACCCCCTTCCCCGGCCCGACCCCCAGCCTCTCCTTCTGTGTGCGCTTTAAATAATTTCATTCTATTTGGCAAAAGAATAATGCACCTGACTTTACCAGGGCGAAACAACCAGCCGAGAAGAACAAGGAACAGATGTAAAAAGAATAAAAGGAGAGAGGAAAAGAGATGAGACTCGTTTAAAGAAATCCAGGGGCTGAAGAGGTGGCTGCAGCAGCAGAGGCAGCTAGAGCTTCCCTCCCTGTCTGCGCGAGCTGCGGGCGGAGGACGTTTTCACCAGTTGCAGATGTAACCTCGGGAACTCCTGTGTCTGTTGGTTTTGTTTGCCAAACAAAGTCTTTTCTTCTTTGGTTCAGACACTGAAGAGGCTCCTGGATTTTTCTGCCATCGCGCCACAACCTGGCAGTTACCCGGGAGCCTTCCCAAGGAGCTGGAGAAATGAGCCCTTCTGGGCGGAGGATGGGCGAAGGGCGTCAGCAGCTCGGGGCTCCGGCCGGGAAGCGCCTCCTGCTCCCCGGGAGCAGAGGGTCACCCAGCGGGCTGCCGGGCGGCGGCGGCGGCGCCAGGGCGCAGCGCTTCCTGCTCGGGCTCTTCGTGCACGCATGGCTGTGGGCGGCCTCGGGCTCGTCTGCCCAGGTGTTCAACCTCAGCCTTTCCGTGGACGAGGGCCTTCCTCCAGACACTTTAGTCGGCGACATCCGCGCGGGGCTGCCGGCAACGCAGCAGCAGCAGGAGGGGGGTGGCTTCTTTCTGTCTGAGGATTCGGATGACTCCCCGTTGCTGGACGACTTCCACGTGCATCCGGACACAGGCATCATCCGCACGGCTCGGCGCCTGGACCGAGAGCGGCGGGACCACTACAGCTTCGTGGCCGCCACGCTGCTGGGCGCGGTGGTGCAGGTGGAGATCCGCGTCAACGACGTGAACGACCACTCGCCCCGCTTTCCCCGCGACTCCCTGCACCTCGACGTCTCCGAGCTCAGCCCGCCAGGTACAGCCTTCCGCCTGCCAGGCGCCCAAGACCCAGACGCTGGGCTGTTCAGCATACAGGGCTACACCCTGGTGCAACCGTCCGATCTTTCTGAGGACCCCGCAGGACCATTCTTCCAGTTGCGCTACGGGGCTCCGGTGTCACCAAAGTCGCCGCCGTCCTCGTCGCCCCTTGAGCCCCTAGACCTGGTGCTGCTGCGGCGCTTGGACCGAGAGGCGGTGGCAGCACACGAGCTGCAGATCGAGGCGTGGGACGGCGGTCGCCCGCGGCGCACGGGCAGCCTGCGGGTGGACCTGCGCGTGCTGGATGAGAACGACAACCCACCCGTATTTGAGCAGAGCGAGTACCGCGCCACCGTGCGCGAGGACGCACTGCCAGGCGCCGAGGTCTGTCGTGTGAGCGCTACCGACCGTGACCTGGGGCCCAATGGCCACGTGCGCTACAGAATCCGCCCTCGGCAGGCGCCCGGGACGGGTGGCAGTGGCGGGACACTGGGCGACGCGGCCTATTTCGCGGTGGAGGAGATGAGCGGGGTGGTGCGGGTGCAGAGGCCGCTGGACTGCGAGACTCAAGCCTGGCACCAGCTGGTGGTGGAGGCCCGCGACGGAGGTGCCGAGCCCGAGGTTGCCACCGTGCGCGTGTCCATCGCGGTGCTGGACGTGAATGACAACTGGCCCGCCATTCATCTACTCTTCCTTACCGAAGGAGGCGCCGCGCGCGTCTCTGAGGGCGCTCGAGTAGGCGACTATGTGGCTCGGGTCTCCGTGTCCGACGCGGACGGTGACCCAGAGAAGGCAGAGGAGGCCGTCGGGGAACTCGGTATGGGCCTCGGGGGCGGGAGCATCTCGCTGGCCTTGGAGGGCGGTGAGGGAGCCTTTGCGCTGCGGTCCGGAGGCTCCTCAGGGGTATTCTTTCTTTGCGTCGAGGGGCCCCTAGACAGGGAGAGCAGAGACCTGTATGATTTGCGACTGGTGGCCACGGATGCGGGAACCCCGCCGCTGAGCACGGAGGAGACGCTGCTGCTCCGGATCTCTGACCTCAATGACCAGCCGCCTCTCTTCAGCCAGGAGCATTACCGGGCCTCAGTGTCCGAGGCCGCGGCCCCCGGCACCGCGGTAGTGTGCGTCAGCGCCTCCGATGAGGATGAGCCGGGCACAGACCACGCCCGGCTGCGCTACGCGCTGGTCCCTCTCCCAGCGCGCTGCAACCCGGAGGCTCTGAGGGCCACCGCTGAGTGTGGACCATCCTTCAGCATCGATCCTGAAATTGGTGTGATTAGCACCACCCGGAGTCTGGACCGAGAAGTCCAGGAGGCCGTAGAGCTGAGAGTGGTGGCCCAAGACCTCGGAGAGCCCCCGCTCTCTGCCACCTGCCTTGTGAGCATCACTGTGGGTGACGTGAATGACAACGAGCCCATCTTCCTGAAGCAGGTGTACAACGCCACCCTTCTGGAGCATGCCCCAGTCGGACACTGCTTTCTGCAGGTGAGTGCATCAGGCCTATCGGGAGGCCTGGGAAGGGATGGAGAGGTTGTGAGTAAGTACAAGGAAGGAGAATTGTGATGTGGGTAGTTATACCCAAGCTGAGAAGGCAGGGGACATGGGCTCTGGTTCCTCCTCTGCAGGGAGATGAATGGGTGCCCTCTGGTCACCTAACTTTTCTGAATGGTCTCTAAGGTCTTTTCTACCTCACACGATATTTGGATCCTGATTTTGCTTATGGAATGCTGATTTCCTTCAGTCTGTATATGAGCACCCAGATAGGTTTGGGAGGAACAACCCTTTCTCGGTTTTACTTTTTAACAGTGTGCAAATGGCAATGTCGCATATATTTGAGGATCATTATGTGGCCACCTGGGGAAGTGAGGTGGCCCTCACACATTGGTTTTTCAAGTAAACAAGTGTATGCCTTTAAACACTGAGACTGTTTTGAGTAACTATTTCCAGAGACTTCTTACACATTGTCCTACCTTCTCTGGAAGTTTACGAGAGGTAGTGGAGGACATAAGTCATTTTTACCAGCTGCGGGCTGACCTCCTCCAGTGATGCCTTCTGGATTCAGGAGTAGCGGGGCTCAATCATCCTTTATAAAATGGATGATATCCTTTATAGACAGATCTCAGAATGTTGTGATGTGCACCCTTCTAGCAGTACTCCTTATGGCTTCCAATTTCCTAGTATTTATCTGATGTGAGATAACAAACTAGATTTCCAAGACTGGTTTATTTACTCCAAGATAATTTGAATAAATAAATAGAGCCTGAGAGGCTAACTAGTGAGTGAAGCTCTAAAACTCCATTTAGCTCTCAAGCTGGGTTGTTTTAAGACCTCTATGGCTTATTTCTTTGTTCTCTGGTGTGGAGGTGGTGCGGGCAGGGTGAGGCTTTAGCCTTGATAAGTCATGTCTCAATATCCTTTAGATAAGTAAGATGCCACTGTATTTTAAAAATGAGTTACCTGACTTCTTCTCTCTTTTTTAATCCTTTTGCTCTGTGGGTAATAATAATCTCCATTCCTTTCTCTGTCATGACTGACGACTCATTGAGTTGCTAGGTTATTAAAAGAAGGCTTGAAAATCAATTAATGCTTGCTGCTGAAACAGATCCACAAATGCCGATGAATAACATAATGGAAGTTTATTTACATCTCAAGCAGAGTCTGATACGATGCAGGTTGATTGGTCCTTCTCCATCCAAGGTAGGGCCAGGGCTGGGAGTGACTTAGATCAGGTCCACCAATGTCCCATTGGTCAGAGCTTAGCCACGTGGCCTCAGGTGTACTGCAAAGGTGGCTGAGAAATGGAGAGGAGCACATGCTGCCAGTGGGCACCAATTTTGTGTCTCCCATGGATGTTGAAAACTGAAGTCATAATAGATGAGAGGTTGGATTAGATAATTTCCAAAATTTCTTCCATCTGGAAGACCTTAAGGATCTTGGTGTGAAACAGTACAACTGGACTCTATTTAAAGGAAAATAAGCAGCGTAAATTAATTATGATTCCTTTGATTAGAACCTGTCTTTTTAGAGTTGTTTCTAAAATTGTGAGATGATTCTGCCATGAGGTGTGAGTTTATCCCATTATTATGACTTGGTATGTGGCAGATCCATTATGGTGAGCTGAACTTGCCTCAAGTGCAAGACTGCATCTTCAATCGCAAAAAACCTTTCAGGTTGCCAAGTATTGTTATAGGTAGTATTAAAGGGTGCTGATTAGAATTTCTGGAAATTCCAGCAATCTAGCCACTCAAGATTGCAGACACATTCTTATACACTGGGCTCTCCGACCTCACCATAGCAGCTTTGTGAGCTTTCTGTGCTGCATCAGCTCTCTCGCTGACTCTGTCCCCTAAGTCTCACCCAGAGTGTCTTCCATCTGCTCGCGATCTCTTTACTCTTAATCTTTCTTTATACCACTTTGTAAAAACAAACCTCCCCCACTCCCTTTGGATCTCATAGCCTCTTCTTTCTTCCAGGGCTTTGTTTAATTACATTATATCAGTTCTTACAGTTGAACGTTTCTGTTGCCCTTTACCCATTTTCTCCCTTTAGACCTCATCTCTGCTCAATTCTCCTTCGTCAGAACCATAAAAATCCCAAATGAGAAATGACAGGGAAAAAAAAAAGTTCTTTCCTGGATTCCTGTAAAGGAATACCATGTCACCTAATAAAACAAAGCCTGAGACTTCTAGGTGTCTTGGTGGTTACTCCACAACACTAATCCCTGGGCTTATTCCACTCTTATTATGCTCCTACTGTGACCCCAGGGCAGCCACCCTCCCATCCCCCAGTGCTGGCTGAACGCTTCCATGTTCTCAGACCCAAATTGGAACTTTCCAAAGACCTTAAATGTGGGGCTGAACAAAGGGATTTAATACAGAGGACAAGAACTGGTAGCAGCCTGAGATGGTTGACCTCTAGACCCAAAGGGTTTTAACAACCTTGTGGGCGCTTGTCTGGATTTCTTAGTTCCTTGCTCCCCACTGCCCCCCAGGTGGAGAGCCCCTTCTTGACAGCCTGCCCCTCGGGAACTCCCTTCAGCACCTCTTGATGTTTTCGTGGTCAAGGCAGTTGCTCCTGTGTTTGCCTCTGAGTTCTAGTGTCTGGCCTGAAAGGCTCTCTTTTTCTTCAGATTACTATCAAAGAGACTAACCTCAGTCTCTCTTGGCAGTGAGACTGCCACTCTCTGCCCCACGCCAAATCCAACCATGTGAACTACACTGACAGCCTTTATCTTGTTGTTGTTGTTGTTTTTATAAATTTATTTTTATTTGTTTATTTTTGGCTGCGTTGGGTCTTCATTGTGGTGCGTGGGCTTCTCCTTGCAGTGGCTTCTCTTGTGGAGCATGGGCTCTAGGTGCGTGGGCTTCAGTAGTTGTGGCACGCAGTCTTCAGTAGTTGTGGCACACGGGTTCAGTAGTTGTGGCACATGGGCTTAGTTGCTCCGTGGCATGTGGGATCTTCCCGGATCGGGGCTCGAATCCGTGTCCCCTGCATTGGCAGGGGAATTCTTATCCACTGTGCCACTTTATCTTGTGACCAGATCTTCAAACAATGTAACTGCAGCCTTCATACCTGAATTACACACGTTCCATAACAAGGTTATTCTCTTGTACCCCCCCAAATATCAGTACTGTGTTCATTCACTAATTCATTTGCTTAATTAGACAACAACGTTCATTGAATAAACAACATTCCATGAACAGTATTTATGGGGTACGTATTACATTCCAGGAACTCGTGCTGGTGCTGGGGAGGCAGCAGTGAGGCCAGGTCCCTGTGCCAGACAAGTGTAGAGTCCCAAGTCCTCCGTCCCATCTCCTTCCCTCCTCCATGTGAAGGCATATGCCCCACCCCCACTTGCTGATCACCCCTTCCCGCCCTGTTCTGATCTCCCCCACCACTATGCTAAATTCTGCCTCTCCAAAGGCAGCTGTGTTCTTTTATTTCAGATCCGCTGGGCTTTCTTAGTTTAACCTGACTCATTCTCTAAAGCATTTTGGGCTGCTGCCCACTTCCTCTTTCTTGAATGCATCATCTTCACTGCCTTCTGTCTCACTGCATCCTCTCTGTCTCTGTCTTGCCAATTTCTCCTTGTGTCCCCTACTCAGTGTGATAGAGGCGTTTCCAAAGGTTTTTTCTTCCTCTCACTTCGATCTTTTCTATACTTTCTACTTAAGTATTTCCAGAACTGCAACTTTTTTTTTTTTTTTAACATCTCCAGGGTCGACCTCCTTTACTAACTGCAGATTAACATTTCTCTACCTGGTACGTATCTCTGCCTGGAAGTATTTTTGACATCTCAAATTCTGACATTTTTTAAATCGAAGTCATTTATCTTCTACTCTTTTTCTTTTTCCCCCCAACCTTCATTAATCAGCTCCTTTTTGAAACTTTCTATATTTTGTTAATGGATCCCTTCTATAGATGTATTTATGCATTTGGTGTGTGTCTGTCTGTGATTTTGCTATTTGTTGGAGTGGTTGTGTGTTTCATTGCTGAGAGTGACAAGGGTGCAAAACAAGGTCATGGCTCATATAAATTAATTGTGTAAAAAGCAGGCCTTGGGATCCCACACACGGGCTGTGAGAGAGAGTACCTGCTGTGCTCGTGTGTTTGCTCTCCTGGTCTGACTTTGAGAAGCCTGACTAGGAGGGGTGCCTGGGCATTAAACATAATATCGACCATCTGGGAAGATGTGGGAGATGGGAAGGCCTGATGCCAACTGTGCTCCGTGGCCTGAGAAGGACTAACCTATATCTTGTTTCTGATTCATTACATCTTTTGCGGTTACTTCCTTTTATGAATCCCCATCCTTTAGGAAAGTCTTTCTAAATGTGTGAACTTTGTCTCAACTGTACTGTGGAGGTAAAAATGGAAAACCCAAAACACCTCTTGGGGTGGTGTGATTTAAGGGAAGGGTTATTAAGTAGCTTTCGTCAAAGTGTCCAGGGCTGGCAGTCCCTCTCCTGAAGTCTGGGTGGTGATGATGGCAAGGGATGCCGAGGTAGGCTGTCCTAGTGCCAACCTTGAATTAAGGAAGATGTTTCCTAACACCTTCATGTCATCTTTGATTCCTCCCCAAATTGGACCACACTAGTTACCAAGGCCTTCATTTGTCCCTTCATTTATACCCATTGTTGCCACCCTCGTTCTGTCCACATTGTTCCTTGTCTTCTGTTGCCTGTTCTTGACACCAGAGAGATTTGGGGCATATCTCAAATGCCACCTCCTCCCACTAAATGTTCCCTTGTTCTGTCTAGCTCTTTTCTTAATGTTCTTTATGGTGTTACAGCTGTTTACTTGTATTAGTAAGACGATGGATTGTGATTGCCTTGTGCTGTTACAATTTAATGGTATTTGAGTCCCTGTAATTCCTGGTGTTCTCAATCTCATATACTGGAAGATCAACACTTTTGTTAAATTGTATTGAAGAGCATAATGAAAAAAAATTTACTAGCCAGTGGTAGAGCTAGTAAAGGATTTTACTTTCTATTTTATTTTTTTTACATTTCATTTGTATGTATATTAAATTTATTGTAAAGTTTCTTTCCTCCATATATTTTATCATTGATCTTTTGGAATTTTATGGTCTGAATTGCATTGTTTATCCCTTATGTTATTACAGACATACTCTTACTGCTTACCTTACATACAAGCTTATGTACTTACCTAGTGTGTGCCAGCTTTGATGGTCATAGAATTGCATTACCATATATGATTGTCTCATTCTGGCTCTTTTGAATGGACCTGACCTGTCTGTACACACACACTGAAAGCATGTGAGATTTCCACAGCGGTCATTTGCATCTGTCTCCAGGATGAGTCTAGCTTACCTGCCAACTGTCATCTTCCCTGATTATCCGACTCCTGCTGGCCTTCCATTGTAGTTCCCAGCATGTGTTGGTATGTGCTTCTGGCTTTGCTTTGATGACCTGTTTTAGGTACTTGAGATTGGCTGTAGAATTCTCTCAGACTTCCTTTTGGTAGCCTTCCTCTCCCTGTCCCCGACCCAGCTGCTACCCAAGGCCAATCAGCTGGCTTTACTTCCTTTCCCCTTTTCCTGCTTGAGAAAGATGATCAGATAATTTGTTTGGCTATGTAATAGGAGGGGTATAGCCTGGAATCTGTGGGATACATTTCTAGCTACAGTCAATGTATAACTTCCAAGTACTTTGTCTAGTTCTTGGTTCTAGAACTAAAGATGATTGACATTACATGGTAGAGAGTTCTTAGCTTTGAAGACTAAAATTAAGCTAAAATATAGCCAGACTATGGGATCAGTGTGCCTGGGTTTGAATCTCAGCTCCACTACTTGTCATCTTGGGCACTGTGCCTCAGTTTCCTCATCTGGAAAATATGGATAACAATGGTATCAGCTTGATATAAAGTTTTTTTGTGTGTGATGAATTAGTACATGTAGGCTCAAAGCAATGCTTGACTCATAGTAAGTCCTGAATGCATGCTATATATTATTAAATGCTAGTAAATAAGACTTCTAGAAATGATGAAGACTATTTTGCCTGACATAGTGAATGCTGAGGACTAAGTAAAAATGACATTTCAAATAAAATTCTTGGGACTTCCCTGGTGGTCCAGTGGTAAAGAATCCGCTTTACAGTGCAGGGGACGCATGTTTGATGCCTGGTCAGGGAACTAAGATCCCACATGCCACGGGGCAACTAAGCCCACACGCCACAGCTACTGAGGTTGTGTGCCTCAGCTAGAGCCTGTGTGCTGCAAACTACAGAGCCCACGTGCTCTGGAACCCATGCGCCACAACTACAGAGCCCATGCGCTCAGGAACCTGTGCGCCACAACTAGAGAGAAGCCCGCACGCTGCAACGAAAGATCCCTCATGCCACAACTAAGACCTGACGTAGCCAAAAATAAATAATAAGTAAATCTTAAAAAAAAAATTCTCTTGCACAAAAAGCAGAAAAAATTTAAATTGTGTATTCAGTTTTTAGTTAGATGTATGTGTCTGGCAATGAAGGGAGAAACCTATTTTGCTTACGTTGGAAGCTTGTAACATCTCCTTATGGGTTTATGGAATCCCATGTGTCTTCAAGCAAGGTTCAAATGACCTCTCAATAGCTATCCTCCACCCCTACCCCACCCCCTACGCTGCCACAGACAAAAACACTGTGAAAGTCATAGAGGGGAGGCAGTGTGATGTAAGTTGTGGCAAAGGCCTTGGTGTGATGGGTCATGAGTCCTCATGGGCTCCCTTTCATCTGTGCAGGGCATGATTCTGGTCTACAGAGTAACTTAGTATGTTTTTTTTTTATTGAGTTATAATTAACATACAATATGATATAGTTTGAGGTGTTCAACATAGTGATTCAATACTCTTATACATTATGAAATGATCACCACAGTAAGTCCAGTTACCATCCATCACCATACAAAGTTGTTGCAGTTATCAACTATATTTCCTGCACATTACATCCCCAAGACTTATTTATTTTATAAGTGGAAGCTTGTACCTCTTACTCCCTTCACGTCTTTCACCAGTCCCCATACCCCACTCCCCTCTGGCAACCACCAGTTTGTCCTCTGTACCTATGTCAGTTTCTGTTTTGTTTGCTTTGTTTTTTAGATTACACATACAAGTGAAATCACATGGTATTTGTCTTTCTTTTTCTTACTTATTTCACTTAACATAATACCCTCTGCATCTGTCCATGTTGCCATAGATTTCATTCTTTTGTATGGCAGAGTAATATTCCATTGTATATATGTGTGTATATATATCCCATCTTTTTTACCCATTCATCTGTTGATGGACACCTAGTTTGTTTCCATATCTTGGCTATTGTAAATAGTGCTGCAATGAACATAGAAGTACATGTATCTTTTCGAATTAGTGTTTTCATTTTCTTTGGGTAAATACCCAGAAGTGGAATTGCTGGGTCATATGGTAGCTCTATTTTTAGTTTTCTGAGGGGCCTCCATACTGTTTTCTGTAGTAGCTATACCAGTTTACAGTCCCATCAACAGTGCACGAGGGTTCCCTTTTCTCCACATCTTGTCTTTTTGAAATAGCCATTCTGACAGGTATGAGGTGATCGCACTGTGATTTTAATTTGTATTTTCCTGATTATTAGTGATGTTGAGCACATTTTTGTGTGCCTGTTGGCCACCTGTATGTCTTCTTTGGAAAAATATCTATTCAGGTCCTCTGCCCATATTTGACTGGGTTATTTTTTAGCTATTGAGCTGTATGAGTTCTTTATATATTTTGGATATCAACCCCTTATCAGATACATTGTTTGCAGATATCCTATTCAATAGATCATGTTTTAGTTTTGTCCGTGGTTTCTTTCACTGTGCAAAAGCTTTTTAGTTTGATGTAGTCCCATTTGTTTATTTTTGCTTTTGTTGCCCTTTCTGGATGAGACATATGCCAAAAAATATCTCTAAGACTGATGTCAAAGAAGTTACTACCTATGTTTTCTTTTAGGATTTTTATGGTTTCAAGTCTTACATTTAAGTCTTTAAAACCATTTTGAGTTAATTTTTGTATACGGTATAAGAAAGTGGTCCAGTTCCATTATTTTACATGTGGCTGTCCAGTTTTCCCAACACTGTTCAATTATTGAAGAAACTATCTTTTCCCCATTGTATTCTTACCCCCTTGACCATATGAGCATGGGTTTATTTCTGGGCTCTCTCTTCTGTTCCATTGTTCTCTGTGTTTGTTTTGGTATCAGTGCCATAGTGTTTTGATTACTGTAGCTTTGTAGTATAGTTTCAAGTCTGGGAGTGTGATACCTCCAGCTTTGTTCTTCTTTCTCAAGATTGCTTTGGTATTTGGGGCCTTTTGTGGTTCCATACAAATTTTAGGATTATTTGTTCTTGTTCTGTGAAAAATGCCATTGATATTTTGATAGGAATTGCATTGAATTTGCAGATTATTTTGGGTAGTATGGATATTTTAATGATACTGATCTTTCCAATCCATGAGCATGGTGTATCTTTCCATATGTTTGTGTCATCTTCAGTTTCTTTCATCAGTGTCTTATAGTTTCCAGAATGCAGGTTTTTCACCTCCTTGGTTAAATTTATTCTTAGGTATTTTATTCTTTTTGATGCAATTGTTAATGGGGTTGTTTTCTTAATTTCTCTTTCTGATAGTTCTCTTTCTCTTTCTCTTTCATTATTAGTGGGCAGAAATGCAACAGATTTCTATTCTATATCCTGCATCTTTACTGAATTCATTTTTAGTTCTAATAGTTTTTTGGTGGAGCCTTTTGGGTTTTCTATTTATTGTATCATGTCATCTGCAAATAGTGACAGTTTTACTTCTTCCTTTCCAATTTGGATGCCTTTTATTTCTCTTTCTTACCACATTGCTGTGGCTAAGACTTCCAGTACTGTGTGGAATGAAGTGGCAAGAGTGGGCATCCTTGTCTCAGTTCTGGTCTTAGAGGAGAAGCTTTCAGATGTTTACCATTGAGTGTGGTGTTAGCTGTGGGCTCGTTGTACATGGCCTACATTTTTACTGCCTACACCACCACATTGGATGATTTTGATGTCATATCTTATATCTTTTAAATTTTGTGTATCCCTTAACTACTTATTGTAGTTATAGTTGATTTGTACTATTTTTGTCTTTTAACCTTCATACTAGCACTTAAGTGCCTCATCTACTGCAATTACTATACTTGCCTTTACCAGTGAGATTTTTTTTTATATATGTATGTTTTGTCATTTCTAGTTGTGGCCTTAAAGAAGACTCTAGCATTTCTTGTAAGGCAGTTTAGTGGTGATGAACTCCTTTAATTTTTGCCTTTTGGGAGACTTTGTAATCCCTCTTTCAATTCTGAATGAAAACCTTGACAGATAGCATATTCTAAATTGTAAGTTTTTTTCTCTTTTAGCACTTTAAATATATCCTGCCACTCCCTTCTGGCCTGTAAAGTTTCTGCTGAAAAATCAGCTGATAGTCTTACAAGGTTTCCCTTGTATGTGATTAGTTGTTTTTCTCTTGCTGTCTTTAAGATTCTCACTTTTACTTTAACTTTTGCCACTTTAATTATGTCTTGGTGGGGATCTCTTTAGGTTCATCTTCTTTGGGACTCTGTGCTTCCTGTACCTGGATGTCTGTTTCCTTCCCCAAGTTAGGGAAGTTTTCAGTCATTGTTTCTTCAAATAAGTTTTCTGTCACTTTCTCTCTTTCTTCTCCTTCTGGGATATCTATAATGTGAATGTTAGTATACTTGATGTTGTCCCTGAAGTCCCTTAAATTATCATCATTAAAAAAAATTCTTTCTTCCTTTTGCTGTTTTGATTGGGTGATTTCCACTATTCTTTATTCCAGATTGCTTATCCATTCTTCTGTGTCATCTAATCTGCTGTTAATTGTGGTCTTCTTCTCTGATTGGTTTTTCTTATATTTCATTAATCTTTGTTGAAATTCTCATTGAATTCCTCCATTTTCCTCCCAAATTCAGTGAGCATCCTTATGATCATTTCTTTGAACTCTTTATCAGGTAAATTATTTATCACTGTTTCATTAGGGTTTTTTTTTTTTTCCCTAAGGTTTTATTTTGTTCTTTTGTTTGGAACACATTCTTCTGTATCCTCATTTTGCTTGACTTTTGGTGTTTGTTTCTAAAAAGTAGAGAAAACAGCTCTCCCTCCCAGTCTTGAAGGAGTGGTCTTCTGTGGGAATGCCCCTGTGTGGACTGCCCGCAGGTCAGGGGCAGTCCTTGGAATGCACAACACCAGGGCCACCTTAGCAGGACAGCTGGAGCAGGAGCAGGCGTGGGTCTGGGGAAGTCCTTGGTGGACTAAAACAATGCTCTACCAGCACCCCTGATCTTGCAGAGGGCTCCAGCAGTTCTCCACCTGTTTGGCAGGAGTTCTAAAGTTAGTAGATGGATTTCTTTGCTGTATAGTAAATGTGCCCTTTAAACAGCTGTTTTTTCACTATATCCCAGGGTGGGTGAATCAGTGCTTGGACCCCTCAGTAATATCCCTTCCTATCTTAGGTTGCTGCCTCATGGGTGGAGTTCCCATGGATACTGTGTCTCTATCTCTCCTACCCATTTCTATGTGGTCCTTCTATGTAGAGAGGCTGTTCAGTCAGCCCTCAGGTCTTCTTCAGGAGGAGTTGCTCTGTATGTAGGCATAGATTTGATGTGTCTGTGGGAAGAGATTAGCTCAGGGTCATCCTAGCCACCTTGGTCCTCTTCCTATCTTAGTGTCTTTTGTTCTGTGTATCAGTTATTACTCTATGGAGTCTTTTATTAAGACAGCCTGAAAAAAGACAGCACTGGAGTTTGAGTACAAAACCTTGGTTTCAGTTCTGACTTCACCATTTACTATCCCTGTTAACTTTCCTGGCCCTAGTTCCTCACTCATAAAATGTTGTATATTAGTTAGAGTTCTCCAAAAAAATAGAACCAGTAGGAAATATAAAATGAAGAATTGATTCATGGGATTATAGAGGCCAAGAAATCCCATGATCTGCTGGCTGCAAGCTGGAGACTCAAGAAAGCTGGTGGTATAATTCGGTCCAAGTCTGAAGGCTTGAGAGCCAGAACTGATGGTGTGAGTCCCAGTCAGAGGACAGGAGAAGACTGATGTCCCAGCTCAGCAGTCAGACAGAAAGAGCAAATTCATCCTTTCTCCTCTTTTTTGTTCTGTTGAGGCCTTCAGTGGATTGGATGATATGCACACACATTGGGGAGGACATTCTACTTTTCTCAGTCCAGCAATTCAAATGTTAATCTCAGCCAGAAACACCCCCACAGACATACCTAGAAATAACATTTAATCAGATATCTGGACATCATGAGGCCCAGTCATGTTGACCATCACACACTGTAATTCATTTTGAGAGCATGTTATCATAAGGATTTGAGGTAATCTACACTATGTGGTAGAAAGTAGTTGGTGTAGTAAGAATTAAGGGAACTTGGAGGTGGGAGGGTTTATGTGGTGGATCAGGATGGAGGTTTCACTAGATATGGACCTTCCAGGGAGTCCTGTGTTGTGATATGTAGGTTTTTATTTACAACTTGTCATGGATACATTCCAGGATAGCTGCAAAAAAAATTTTTTTTTTGCATAAAAATGTGTAATGCATTCCTAGGCGTGATCACCTCTAAAAGAGAATCATTTAGGATGGCCTTCTGAAAGTTGTGATCAGTAAGATTTCCTTCCTCTGAGAATTCAAATCTGACGATATATTAATTTTATTTACAACTAAACACCAGACTTCTATTAATGAGCCCTTTGTCTTCTAAATTATAAAGTAAAAGTGAGCAACCTTAGAAATAATTTATATTTTCATAGTCCATTAGGGAAACTATGCTAAGTCATTTTTACAAATGCCAGGTTATTGCTTAAAGTTTTACTGAATTAAAATCTTCATTTAAAAAGAATGTGTTGTTTGTGGTGCAGACAGATCAAATGAATATGGCAACGAATAAAAATTTTAATTAAAACTCTAGGATACATAATCCATGTGGCGATAGTATGAACTAGAATAATCATGGTGTGTCTGGTCCTGTAGTGAAGTAGTGGGTGGAGTTTTGAAGGCACAGGAGACAGCCCTGAAGGACTCGCAGTGTTTGCCTAGAGTTTGGCCTTTGCTATGGAGGCAACAGAGAGAGGTGGGGAGTTTTTAAATAGAGATCAACCTGTGTAAAGTAAGGTTTTAGGAAGATTTGTCTTGAATCAGTGGGAGGAAGAAAGCAGCGAAACTAGGTAGGAGACTCCTGAGACTCTTGTAATAATACATATTCAGTTACGAGGGCCTGAACTAGGGAAATAGTAGTGAAGTGTAGTAGAAAGGCTGACCTTAGACGCATTATAAAGGAAATGCTACAACTTGAATAAGGGATGAGGGGAGAAGTAAAAGATGATCCCACATTTTCAGTCTGGGTTAGTGGGAGGAATAGGAAAAGCTGGTGGTAAGAGTTTTGGGGAAAAGATGCTTGCTTAGTTGAGTGTTTGATATGTTGGGCATGAATTAATGGCCAGTAGTCTGGGAAAAGATATCTTGAAAGCTTTTTAGATATTCAGAGCTACAGTAGAGGAAAGAGCAGAAGGTTGAAGATGGAAACTTGGAAGTTATTCATTTGGAGGTGATAATTAAAGCTGTGGAAGTGAAAGTGAGGATAATGAGAGAAGAGTCAATGGCTAAGGATGCTGGTGGGACAAGGGTCATGCCACTCATATGGTGTTGGAGGTTAGGTATCTGTGATCATAGTGCTGTTTGCTTATTTTCTGGAACCCCATGGACTGGCGGAGACTCTAGAGAGATGGTTGGCATCCTGCCCCATTTTCTAAGCTCCTTTGAAACGCTTCTGAAATACTCAGCATCCCTCTCCACACTCCCAGGCAGTAAGGCACACATTATCTGGCTCTGCTCTTCGCTC
Source organism: Stenella coeruleoalba (assembly GCF_951394435.1). Lineage (NCBI taxonomy): Eukaryota > Metazoa > Chordata > Mammalia > Artiodactyla > Delphinidae > Stenella > Stenella coeruleoalba. The sequence continues at coordinate 117,067,597 of NC_137149.1, forward strand.
TTCCCACTTCTCCTTATTTCCTACAGACCTAGTCAGTCCGCCATATGCTTTGAGGGTATTGACAGCCTTTTAGCCAGTTTTGTCTCCACTGTAGCTCTTGCTATTCAGGCACACTGGTTTTACATTTTCCCAATTGGCATGGTTTTATGTCTTTTGTTTTTGTTTTTTTTGTTTTTGTTTTTTTGCAGTACGCGGGCCTCTCACTGTTGTGGCCTCTCCCGTTGCGGAGCACAGGCTCCGGACGCGCAGGCTCAGCGGCCATGGCTCACGGGCCCAGCCGCTCCACGGCATGTGGGATCTTCCCAGACTGGGGCACGAACCCGTGTCCCTTGCATGGGCAGGCGGACTCTCAACCACTGCGCCACCAGGGAAGCCCTGGTTTTATGTCTTTTCAAAATATTTTTTATTTTTTATTGGCGTATAATTGCTTTACAATGTTGTGTTAGTTTCTGCGATACAATGAAGTGAATCAGCTATATGTATACATATATCCCCTCTCTCTTGGACCTCCCTCCACCCCAATCCCACCCACCTAGGTCATCACAGAGCACAGAGCTGAGCTCCCTATGCTGTACAGCAGGTTCCCACTAGCTATCTATTTTACACACGGTAGTATATTTATGTCAAACCTAATCTCCAAATTCATCCCACCCTTCCCTTCTTCCCCTGTGTCCACACGTCCATTCTCTATGTCTGCGTTTCTATTCCTTCCCTGCAGATAAGTTCATCTGTACCATGTTTTTAGATTCCACATATATGCGTTAATATATGATATTTGTTTTTCTCTTTCTGACCTACTTCACTCTGTATGACAGACTCTAGGTCCATCTGCATCTCTACAAATGACCCAATTTCATTTCTTTTTAAGGCTGAGTAACGTTGCATTGTATATATGTACCACATCTTCTTTATCCATTCATCTGTTGATGGATATTTAAGTTGTTTCCATGACCTGGCTATTGTAAATAGTGCTGCAGTGAACATTGTAGTACATGACTCTTTTTGAATTATGGTTTTCTCAGAGTATATACCCAGTAGTGGGATTGCTGGGTCATATGGTAGCTCTATTTTAAGTTTTCTAAGGAACCTCTGTTCTCCACAGTGGCTGTATCAATTCACATTCCCACCAACAGTGCAAGAGGGTTCCCTTTTCTCCACATCCTCTCCAGCATTTATTGTTTGTAGATTTTTTGATGATGGCCCTTCTGACCAGTGTGAGGTGATACCTTATTGTAGGTTTGATTTGGATTTCTCTAATAATTAGTGATGTTGACCATCTTTTCATGGGCCTTTTGGCCATCTATATGTCTTCTTTGGTGAAATGCCTGTTTAGGTCTTCTGCCCATTTTTGGATTGGGTTGTTTGTTTTTTTGATATTGAGCTGCATGAGCTGTTTGTATATTTTGGAGATTAATCCTTTGTCAGTTGCTTTGTTTGCAAATATTTTCTCCCATTCTGTGGCTTGTCTTTTCCATCTTGTTTATGGTTTCCTTTGTTGTGCAAAAGCTTTTAAGTTTAATCAGGTCCCATTTGCTTATTTTTATTTTCATTACTCTAGGAGGTGGGTCATAAAAGATCTTGCTGTGATTTATGTTAGAGTGTTTTTCCTATGTTTTCCTCTAAGAGTTTCATAGTGTCTGGTCTTTAATTTAGGTCTTTAATCCATTTTGAGTTTATTTTTGTGTATGGTGTTAGAGAGTGTTCTAATTTCATTCTTTAACATGTAGTTGTCCAGTTTTCCCAACACCATTTATTGAAGAGGCTGTCTTTTCTCCACTGTATATTCTTGCCTCCTTTGTCATAGACTAGGTGACCATATGCAAGTGGGTTTATCTCTGGGCTTTCTGTCCTGTCCTATTGAGCTATATTTCTACTTTTGTGCCAGTACCATACTATGTTGATTACTGTAGCTTTGTAATATAGTCTGAAGTTGGGGAGCCCAATTCCCTTAGCTCCGTTTTTCCTTCTCAAGATTGCTTTGGCAATTTGGGGTCATTTGTGTTTCCATACAAACCATAAAAATTTTTTGTTCTAATTCTGTGAAAAATACCATTGGTATTTGATAGAGATTGCACTGAACCTGTAGATTGCTTTGGGTGGTATAGTCATGTTCACAATATTGATTCTTCCAATCCAGGAACATGGTTTATCTCTCCATCCATTTGTGTCATCTTTGATTTCTTTCATCAGTGTTTTCTGAGTACAGGCCTTTTGCCTCCTTAGGTAGGTTTATTCCTAGGTATTTTATTCTTTTTATCGTGATGATAAATGGGATTGTTTCCTTAATTTCTCTTTCTGATCTTTCATTGTTATTGTATAGGAGTGCAAGAGATTTCTGTGCATTAATTTTGTATCTTGCAACCTTACCAAATTCATTGATTAGTTCTAGTAGTTTTCTGGTGGCATCTTTAGGATTTTCTATGTATAGTATCATGTCATCTGCAAAGAGTGACAGTTTTACTTCTTTTCCAATTTGTATTCCTTTTATTTCTTTTTCTTCTCTTATTGCTGTGGCTAGGACTTCCAATACTATGTTGAGTAATAGTGGTGAGAATGGACATCCTTGTCCTGTTCCTGATCTTAGAGGAAATGCTTTCAGTTTTTCACCATTGAGAATAATGTTTGCTGTGGGTTTGTCGTTTATGGCCTTTGAATTTTGGCAAAAGCTTTTTTTGCATCTATTGAGATGATCATATGGTTTTTATTCTTTAGTTTGTTAATATGGTGTATTACGTTGATTGATTTGCATATATTGAAGAATCCTTGCATCCTTGGGATAAATCCCACTTGATCATGGTATATGATCTTTTTAATGGGTTGTTGGTATCTGTTTGCTAGTATTTTGTTGAGGATTTTTGCGTCTGTGTTCATCAGTGATATTGGTTTGTAATTTTCTTTTTTTGTGATATCTTTGTCTGGTTTTGGTATCAGGGTGATGGTGGCCTCGCAGAATGAGTTTGGGAGTGTTCCTCCCTCTGCAATTTTTTGGAAGAGTTTGAGAAGGATGGGAGTAAACTCTTCTCTAAATGTTTGATAGAATTCACCTGTGAAGCCATCTGGTCCTGGCCTTTTGTTTGTTGGAAGATTTTTAATTAGTTTCAATTTCATTACTTGTGATTGTTCTGTTTATATTTTCTAATTCTTCCTGGTTCAGTCTTGGGAAGTTGTACCATTCCAAGAATTTGTCCATTTCTTTTATTATTACTTCTATTCCAGGAACCCTGTCCCACAGCTCTTATTTGGAACTGCTCCACCTTTTAAATCTCAGCTTATGTCCCATAAGCTAGTCTCTGATTAGAACTTCCTAGGCTTTTAGCTTTCTCAGTCTTTAATTTGATATGCATTTACTTTTTGAAACTAGATGTTTTTCTAGGCTCCTTTTCTTCCTTATAAACCAGTCCTCTCCTTGCTTTAGTTCCTTTGCTGTCCAGCTGGGACTCCTGGGTGCACAAAATTAACCCTTGCTCTTCCACACCTGTACACGTATTACTGATGGCGGAACAATCTAGCTTACATGCCCCTCCACCCCCCAAGACTTGGACTGTAGGGCACAGCTGGAGGAATTCCAAATGGGGATTGGCTCTAAGTATATGGTATCAGCTGGGCCCTCAACACTGTCGGGCAATTTTGTGGTATTCACCTTAGCATCTCTCCCACCACTTTACTCTCTTTAAGCATCATGTTTTGATCCCTTTACTCTGCCTTCTACTCAGTAGAGTCCAGAGGCAAAATCTTGCCTCCCACCGTCAGACTTTTCTGTATCTGTGCCATCCAGTCCCCAAGGATTAAGTGATTCTCCTCTGTCCAAATCAAACTTATTCATTCAGGTTCTGTATTTTACCTCTCCCATCTTTTCTGACACAGCTTCTCAATTACCCCCTTTCTCTTCTGTCTTTTACCCCCGCCTCTATACTTTTCTCTTTAGCATGTAATATGCCTCTCCCATTGCTTGCAGTATTTACAAGTCAAGTCTGTGGGCATCTTGCCCCTGTTTGCTCAACTTCCTTCCTCAGTGCCCTGTAATGACTGAGGCTGCTACCTGTTCGCCCATGTCTACCCAGCCCTGGGCATCTGTTAAGAGCCCTTTCCCACCTGAAGAAAGGTTCTGGAAATCTGCTGTTGTCTTGTTCAGAGTCTGGTATCCCTCGATGATGGATTAAGGACCTCTTTAGCAAAAGTGGCTTCCTTCAGCATCTATTACTATCAAAAAGTTGTGAATAAAATGTAGCTGCTAAAGGATAAGAAAGGACATGAAGGATTTATTATTGCCCATTTCTTAATATTATATCCTGTAGCTGATGGAAGCCATTAACTACCATCTTTCATATGAAAAGAAAGTGTTGAATCAGTTAACGTAGGGTATTGTATTGAACAGACAAAAATGTCTTAATCTTGATTATTGTTTAATCTTGCAACTTTTACCTTTTGACTCTATGACCTTTGGGCATACTAGCCCTGCCCTATGTATGCAGTGGGACACTGTGTCTTTCTTTCTTAGCAATTACGTTTTGAATTTCCTTTTAAAAAGCCCGTGCTGTTAACTTCATTTCAGGGTTTACCATTTTCCCATAAAAATGCAGATCTCAGATTGCCCACTGATGAAGTGTATGGAAGCTCTTTAATAGAGAAGATGGAAGTGGTTTACCGGTGCTCATGATTTCCAGGTGTCCTTGATTTGCGCAGAGGATGAGTGATCTAGTGGATGAAAGCTTGTCCTATCGGGCCAGATGGAAGAGGGTTTACATTTCAGCTCTGTCATTTAGTAACTTGGGCTTGAGCAAGTTCCCAAATCTTTGTAAGCCTCAATTTTCTCATCTATAAAATGGGGATGATAATAGGATCGACCTCGTGGAGCTATTGTGGAGATTCAATGAGATGATACCAACCAGGGCAGAGAGCAATGCCCGCCGCATGTAAACTCCCAGGACAGTTTATTATTATGTGTATCTTCACTTGAGTTTTGATTAAACTGAGGAGCCAAGGGAGAGTGAAAGAAAGAAGTGTCGGTTTCTTGTTTTAAAAACCTCAGTGACTAGTCATGTTAAATGGATAGAAATATGATTCTGTACCTCAAATGGCGCTCTAGGAAAGCTCACTGTCTTAGGTACTTTGTAGACCTTCAGTCCCACATTTAGTCTGCTTCTCACCATGGACAGCCATGGGAGCCATCTCGGCCTTGAGGATACCTTGATCTTCTTGGTTGAAAGTAAAGATTAGAGTAGCCTGATCTCTGACATTCTTCCACAGTTCATTTCTGATCATACTTGCCAGGCCTGTGGCTCCCATGACCCTGGGCATGTTTCTGGCCTTCCAAGGTCAAGAGTGTTTCCTAAAAAGAGACACCAGCAGGCTTTGTCTTATTGTACTTGTCTCTTGAGATGTAAGTTATCCTAGTGAAAGAGGAAAACACTGACATCCTAGGATGTGGCTGACTTGTGTCTTCGTTTTCTTATTGATTATCCTGAGAACTTCTCATTCTCACGCAGTAAGTGGAAGTTGGGCAAAGGGAAAAAAAAAGATGCTTTGAATTTTCCTTTAATTTAAGTCAAGAGGAATAATATAATTCACAGTACCCTTTAACAAACATTTATTGTTAGGCATTGAGTGGTTTTGAATAATTTTATTTATTCAGAATAATTACAGAAAACAGATACGATGACAGAAAAAAAAAGACATCAATTAAAATTTATTTGGATATCTCCTTTAAGAAAGCTGAGCAAAACAAATCATTCCTTAGAAGTTCTTTTGCATATCAAAATAGGAAACTTAGAGTTTAAATTCAGTCATCCCTTGGTATTTGTGGAGTATTTGTTCTAGGACCACCCGCAGATACAAAAATCCTCAGATGCTCAAGTCCCTCAAATAAAATGGTGCAGTACAGTATTATTATAATTGGAATATTAAGGTAAAACTTTTTTTCAGTTGTATTTTTGTGTGTTGTGTGTACACTCTATATATTGAGATCTTTCATATAATCAGTAAGTTATTTGTTTATGCTCACTCATAGAAATTTAACCTATGTTTTCTATTCTAAAGGATGGTAATAATTTTTAATTATTGAATTTTTTGGATAATATTGTTGGTTTACTTCATACTAAATCTTCAGACAAGAAATACTACCCACTTGATGCTTTTAAGGAATGTGTTGTGGCAAAAAGCAAGGAAGACTTGTAGTGCAGTGTGTGTTCACAAGGATAGCAAAGGGGAAAGAACAGAACAGAACCTGAGGCAATTTCTCATCTCATCTACGTTTGATTACTGACAGTTAATTCAGAAATTCTGTTCAGAACAAGAGATTGTCCTCTATCTCTTTTGTTCAGAGTATTCTGAATGTTCTTTTGTTCTTCATTTAAATTAACTGTGTAGAAATAGCCAGTGTTATGGATATATTTTCAAGAGATTAAATATTATTTCTAGGCTCACCATAAATGGACTTATATACTATTTGATTTTCAACAGTTGTGTAGTTAGACACTTCTCATGTTGTATACTTCTCTTGATTTCTACATTTGGAAACACAGAGGAAGTTATTGTTTACATAGAGATTGACTTGTCTAGTTTTTAAGAATGTCGATTACAAAAGAACCCAGTCATGAGGTAAAGAGCCATGTAAGCTTATGCACTGTTTACTTTCCTTTGAAGTATGGATTATTTTAAGTACTGAACTGTTAAAAATAATACAAAGGCTGTTCTGTTACATTATGCATAAACAAGAGCACAATATTTCAGTGCTGGCAGATACTTTATTTCCTGGACTCATCTTACAAGAACTTTTATGTGGTATTTTTCTTGTGTAGAATCTAATCGTTATGCTTATGTCTGTTCCACTTCCATTGTCTGTCAGTGTCCAGCACAAAGAAGAGAGGTGACAGGAAGGGCAGTTTATTAATTAAGTTTGATACTTACAAACTAATTAATGTACTCTAGGTAATTTGCTTACTTGAATTAAAAATTTAAGTTCTATGTATTTTATAACATATTTCTAATATCACAAAATGAATTTAATAAGTTCATCTTTTGAGTTTTGAATCTTAGTATATTTTAAAAGAAAGACAGTTTTTTTGGAACATGGTAATATTCAGTTTTGCCATGTACACTGAGAAGTGCAATTGTGCTCTTATCTAAATTCATAACATTTTAAGGCTATTTTGCTACTATATCTCTAAATGCACTTTAACATATGAAGTACAGTTACCACTTTTGTCTGTCATTTGTGAAGATAACTTTTCCATTTTTTTAAAAGGATAAAGTTAAGCTTCTTCCATATTTAAAGAGAGATCTTTCTAGAAGCTGCTTTTTCTTTATTTTTAAATATACTTTTTTCTACCTCATTCTTTATTTTCTCTTTTCCTGAGTTTTCAAATACACATATATTAGAACTTTTGATCTGAGGTCCTAAGGCTCTGTTTATTTTTCTTTTCAATAATTTTCTTCTTGTTCTTCAGACCAGATGGTTTCTATTGCTTTATTTTCAAGTTCACCGTTTTATTCCTCATCTCTGTTCTGCTGTTAAACACATCCAACAGTTTTTTTTAAATTTCGGGTATTGTATTTTTCATTGTAGAATTTCCATTTTGTTTTATTTTATAGTTTCTGTTTCTCTGCCGAAATCCCCTATCTTTTCATTTATTACAAGAGTGTCTTCCTTTTCCTCATATAGTTATAAAGTCTTTGTGAATTTCAACATCCAGATCATCCTGGAGTTGGTCTCTTTTTTTTCTCTTGAAAATAGATCATATCTTCCTAGTTACTCATATGTTGAATAATTTTGCATTATATTCTGGACATTGTGTACATTATGGTGTGGAGACTCTGGATTCTGTTGTGCTCTTCTTAATAGTGTTGATATTTTTGTTTTAGCAGGCAATTAACTTGGTGGGACTCAAACTGAAGAATCTGATTTTGGGGGCACCAGTGCAAATCTCAGTTCATTTCAGTTCAGTTTTCTTAACTGGGTTTTTGCAATATGCCCATACATGTATAGCTCATGGGTCAATCAGAGATTTGGGCAGAGTTTACACAGAATTTGGGGCTTGCTCAGAGGCTTTCTCCTATCTGGGATTTTCCTTCTACTTTGTAATGACTGTGGTTGCCCTGACCTCTGTCCTAAGTTTCTTCAATCCAGGAAGACTGTGTGCTCCTAATGGGGCTTTAGCCTCCCTGAATGATGCCTTGACTGACACCTGTGTTTAGGTAATAGGCTAAAAAAATAGAATAAATTAAACTTAAAAAATGGAAAACCCCCTCCACGTCAGTCCATTCTTCAATTTTTTGACCCCTTGTGAAAATCTTACTGTTTTTATTCAGTCCCAAGAGGCTTCAGATTTTTTTTCCTGTTTTATTCAAAGTTTATAGTTGTTACATGAAGGAGGGTAGGTTTTTTGTGAGAGTGTACTCAGCTGTACCAGAAGCAAAACTCTTGCTTTTTCCTTAAACTCAAATTTATATCAATTTCAACGAGATTCAGATGATTAAGACTTAATAGTAAGAGCCCTTTGAATACAGAGCCTGTAGAATTTTACTTTATTTATAATATATTAGATTATTGTTGAATGGGGAAACTAATGTGTACAGCTACAAATGTTTACTGATTCAGAATTTCATAGATTAATTAATATTACTAGTAATGAAAGTTAACAGTTTAAAATTATTTAAGTATGTTTTAGTTTCACTCATGCTCAATAAATAATTTTATGTATTTATAATTCTAGAATCTTAATTGAACAAATGATAATCCTTCATGAAAAAGTAAAAATAGAAATCAACTCTATGGGCAAGACAGGAATAAAAACGTGGACATAGAGAATGGACTTGAGGACACAGGGAGGGGGAAGGGTAAGCCGGGACGAAGTGAGAGAGTGGAATGGACTTATAAATACTACCAAATGTAAAATAGATAGCCAGTGGGAAGCAGCCACATAGCACAGGGAGATCAGCTTGGTGCTTTGTGACCACCTAGAGGGATGGGATAGGGAGGGTGGGAGGGAGACGCAGGAGGGAGGAGATATGAGGATATGATTCACTTTGTTGTAAAATAGAAACTAACACACCATTCTAAAGCAATTATACTCATAAAGATGTTTAAAAAAAAAGGAAAAAGAGGAAAAAAAAAAAAAGGCCGGTTAAAACCCCAGGAACTTGGATGCCCCGACCCCTGCCATTTCCTGACCTGTCTGAGAGATCCCAGGCATTCCCCATCGCTCTCGGCAGCACTGCCTGAAAACTGTGTTGAATATTTAACAGATATTAGAGATATATGCATAGTTTTTCCTGAATGATCTGGTCAGTTCCACAGCCTTTCATTATAAATAAAATCAAACAAAAATGTATCATTTATCCAACATGCATCTTCCTTCCAGATAAAACTAAACATGAAAAATGTATATGTATTAAATTCAAGTTTGGGGGAAACGTTGGAAATGAAAATGTGATAGCTTTTTTAATTAAAAATACTATAAAAGTAAAAAAAAAAAAGAAATCAACTTCATGAATTTGCTGACAATATTTCCCACCATATTTGGGTTTGGCTGAGACATGTAGGAAAAGTAATTCAATGTGACCTATCTGAGGAAAACCAGTCCTTAACAAGTCCTGTCCAAATGTGAGGAACAAGCTAGGATTGTTAAAAATCATTAAGACTGACTTTTAATAGACCAAAGAAACTTTTGTCTAAGTAGAAATTAATTTTGCTGAACCCAAATATCTCACAATTATCTTTTACTAAGTGCTTTGTTCTCTGATCACGTATCAGATAGAACCTACCATTTCCTTTGGTAGTTACTTTCTTTCAAAAGCACCTGTAACACAGACTTGATTATATTACTCATGCATTCATTGTAAGGTCAAATTCAAAGTCCTTGCCTAATCCATTCTTCCCGCCTTTCTATCCTTGTTCCGGGGAACTCTCCCCAACCCCTTCATACTTCACGAAGGATCTTTCTCTCCTCAGGCATTTGCTGTGTGTTAGGGACTGAATGTTTGTGTCCCCAAGATCCATATGTTGAAGTTGGAAGTGGTGGGGCCTTTGGGAGGTCTTGGTTTAGATGAGGTTGTAAGGGTGGGGCCCTGCGATGGGGTTAGTGTCTTTATAAGAAGAAGAGACCAGAACTTGCTCTCTCCACCATGTCAGGCCGTCTGCACACCAACAGGTTTCTCAACAGAACCCGACCATGCTGGCATCCTCATCTCGGACTTACAGCATCCAGAACTGTGAGGGTAAATTTCTGTTTTTTAAGCCAGCCAGTCTGTGTACTTTATTATGGCAGCCAGAGCTGACTTTGCTAGAAAATAAATGTAGTTATTTTTTTCCTTGAAATGTGCTGTCTGTGTCATCTCTACCATTGGTTCCCCTTCCTCCAGCTTCTCTTACTTGATTTTTAAAAAGTATCATGTCCTTAGGGAGACCTCTTTAACCATCTAAGCTTCCCATTTCACCTCTGTTAATCAAGTCCCATCTTATAAACACCCATAGATTGTACACATTATGCAATAAACCTTTTCTGTAGCATGCCTCACACAGGTAACCTGTGCAGTATCTGCTTCCCTGCTCATTGTAGGTTTGAAAGATGATGGCAGAGGCCTTATCTGTGTTGCTTACTGCTAAGTGCTTACGAAAATGCATTGTACCTGTAAGAGTAGGATTTGTTCAATGATAAGATGGAGCGACCTGCATGGTCCTCACTTAAATGAGTGTTGACTCCTTCAGGAATGGGGCATCTCCTACAGCATCCTTACTGCTTTCTGAAAAGTGCTGCTGCCATTGAAACATCTACTAATAAACATTATAATACGGCAAGACAGTTCATATCCTCTTTATGTTGCAATTTAGTGCCAGACAGTTCTCATTTCACGTAAAGAAACATGATCTCTATCAGTGCCTCTTTTTAGACTCTGCCAGAATATGAAGTTATGAATTTTGCATATTAACAGAGATATTGCTAGAGTCCTTTTTTGTTTCTTAAACATCTCACGTTAACGATCGGCTATTAGTCCTTCAACCTGTCTTTAAAAGGCATGTATAACTCTCATTGTTATCCAAAGAAATTGGGTAGCCGATTTGAGAATATAACAGTATGTTAACTGTTTTGGTTTATTCTATCTATTCTCTACCTTGAATAATAAGTCAAACAAGACAGTTCAAAACTTAAAAAAGAGAGCAATTTTACTAAGTGCATTTCCTCTTTTTTTGGAGGTGTGCCAGTGTTTTAAAGCACTTGTCCAATCTTTAAAGCAGACTATGAGCTGACATTCATAGTTATGTGCTCAGTGGGAGATGGCAAGTAGAAAGAGCACGGATAGATCTGGATCTGTTTGGCTCTGCATGTTGTAAGCTGTGTTCTTTGAACCTCATTTTATTCATCTAGAAAACGGGATATGTGCTTTGAAGCGTTAGTTTGAGAATCAAAGGTAACATAGTTCAAACCTTAGCATGTAGTAAACACTTAAAAAGTCACAACTATTTCTTATAAATGGAGACAGAAATTCAGTCAGACATTTTTCTTAAGACTGGTTCTTACTGAACTGGGTGATATTTCTTCACAGAGCAATGAAGGAAATATTTACCACAAAAAGGGAAATAGAATTTGAGTCTTCTGTCAGCAGGATTAATTTTCCTTATTTACATTGATTTTTCTAGGATTTACTAATCTTGTCCTAACAAATAATAAGATTGAGCATGGCCATAAATGATACACCCTAATCCTGAAAAAAATTAATTTAAGATATAGCTGGATAAAATGCAAAAAAGTGTGGCTAATTTTCTCTTTTAAGATTTCAGCTTATCAATTATATGAATCTACCCTTAACTTCATATCGCTCTCCAAGGGCTGATTTATAGCTTTGATGATCAGAACTCCACAGTGTCAGACATTGATATATAAGGTCCAGAGCTACTCTGAAATATTAAGACTTCAGTTTAAATTGAAGTTTTTTTCCTTTTTGATTTTGTTGAGTTTGATATGTTAAACTTAGAAGTATATGAGTTTACAGAAAGGATTAAGTACATTCATTCCTTTGATATTTATAAAGAATACAAAAACGGTTTCATTCCTTTGCTGAAAAATAACTAATATGGAAATTATGATAATGTGATAGTGATTTTTAAAAGTATTAGCATATTAATTTTAATATAATTAGAACATCAGAAATAATATAAACTGTAACCTATTACTTTTAACCTCATTGTTCTACTGATTTATAGCTTAGGGAAAGCTGAAAAAATACTATATTAATATGAAAATGAATTACTTTTTAAACAAATGTATTAAAAATTTTTTTTATTTTTATTTTTAATTTTTTTTGGCCACACTGCCTGCAGGATCTCAGTTCCCTGATCAGGGATTGAACCTGGGCCATGACAGTGAAAGCCTGGAATCCTAACCACTAGACCACCAGAGAACTCCCATGAATTCATTTCTTAATGAAAGATTTCCTACAGAAGAAAACATGCTCATAATAATAGTTCATAATAAGCATTTATTGAATACTTACTATATACGGGCACTGTTTTGGGAGATTTGGGTGATTTAACTTGTTTCATTCTCACAACACCTTCATGGAAAGCACTACTGTTGTCTCCGTCTTGTGGATGAGAATACTTAGCAGTGGAGAAGCTAAGTATCTCGTCCAAAGTTCCCTGGTTAGTGAGTGGAGAGGGGTCCAGCTGCCTGGGCACAGATGCTGAGAGGGAAACTTGAATGGAGGAAGATTCCTGGGGAGTGCTCTGGGGAAGGGAGTTGGGGAAGCAGGATGAGAAGGCGAATTGTGGTGCAGATGCAGAGTTGACCTCAGCCTCCCTCTGGGGAGCGATGGCCTGGAGGAGCCCTTCACATCTCTCCTGAGTTGAGGCTTGGGGCTGCCTGTGAGGCAGGGTCATGTCCCTGGGAGAGGCAGCTCCCTTTGGCTAAGGGCAGTTCCTGGGTAGAGACTCTGCAGTGGTGCTCCCAGCAGCTGGAGGAATGGGTGCATGCCTGTGTGCTCAACAGTTAACACCTGCTTGGTTAAGATCATGGCGGATTGACATGCTGACAACAGTCTCATTTGCCTTTAAGAACAGGACAGAGCTCGTGTCTAGGATGCTTTTATTGGTGTGATTTAGGAAAAAAGTAATTAGTACCAAGATTGCTATCATACTATCCTGTGATCAAAAATGTTAGACTTGGAAGGGATCTCAGTACAGAGCATTACAATCATTGTCAAGGGGATAAAACATAGAAGAGAAAAGGGCCTTTTAAAACTGTGGATTATTTACATGTGTGTGACACTGTTGACAACCAGCCAGAGAGTAGCTTTGTGGTTTCTTATCCTGAAGCTTCTCTGTCATGTTAATTAGTAACTCTCTGCAGGTCAAACCACCTTCTTTGCCCAAAGCTGTGCTTTAAATAGCAAGTTGTTTTTGCTAGAGACTCACAGGACATGACATTCAATGTTTGTCATGGAATCCTTAATGGTATCACTGCTAAAATAAGAACATGATTACATTTTTCAGTCTAAAAGCTCCAGCAGTGTTCAAATCACCTATTGAAATGTGCATCACCTTCAAAATCTGGGCTGCGAGCATTTCTAGTCTCTGCTTCTGCTTGTGTTTTTTTCCTATACCTTTTGTGAAGATTTGGCATAGATTTGCATTAATAAGAATTCCTCTTCCAGGGAAAAGTTCAATCTCAGACTCTAAAGCATTCTGTAAAGTTTAGAGAATGGAAAAGGCACAGAACAAATGCTGTGCACGTGACCATAACAAGGCTTCAGTTCTGGCGACGGCAGAGATGTTTGCTCCCTCAGAGAGCCGTCCTCTTAGGATTCTGCAGATGTGTCTCCGAAGGGTCAGTGGATCTTAAATTTGACCCAGGATTTATTAACTGAAAAGTAAATATCTTCTGTGATTGAGGACAGCCAGTAAGGTACTAAGATAAATCATTTCTAATTCAATTAGAAACCTAACTCTTTTTACAGCTGACCTTGAAAATAAAGGAAAGCATAGTCTGATCGAAAGTGGAAGACTTTCACACCACTTATCCTCATGCTATTATATGAAAAGGGCATTATCAGGAACACATTTTTTAAAATATAATTTATTTCAGATCTGTGCTGGAATAAATAAAACACACGCACCTTAACAGATTCAAAAAATAGGAAGTAAACTTTGTATGAGTAAATTTAACATATTGTGTAGATTGTGGAATCATTCTGATACAAAACTGGGCTGTCAGAGACACTGCAGAGTTGAGACATTTTTAATGTGTAACCTTAAGTAAGTCAGTGTGTCCTGAAGCCACATGGCAATGGTTATAAAATCCACCCAGCACATATATACACACACACACACACATACGTACATACATACATACATTCTGGGCCAATAAATAGAAACCATTTGTAGGCTTCTTCTCTTCAACCACTGTGAAAGGGCTGGAAGAAAGTAAAGTTTTTTCTTTCCAGTTTTAATGAGATATAATTGACATACACTACTATATAAATTGAAGGTGTACAGCATAGTGATTGACTTACATACATCATGAAGTGATTACCTCAATAAGCTTAGTGAGCATCCATCAACTCATATAGATACAAAATTAAAGAAATAGAAAAGATGTTTCCCTTATGAAGAGAGCTCTTAGGGTTTCCTCTCCTAACACCTTCATATATAACACACAGCCGTGGTAATTAGGTGAATCATGTTGTACATCACACCCCTAGCACTTATTTATCTTGTAACTGAAAGCTTGTACCTTTGGATTCCCTTAATCCAGTTCACCCCTACCACTACCCCCACCTCTGGTAACCACAAATCTGATCTCTTTTTCTATGAATTTGTTTGTTTGTTTATTTTTGAAGTATAATTGACCTACAACACTATGTTAATTTCTGGTACATAATAAGGTAGTGATTTGATGTTTCTATACATTTCAAAATGATCACCGTGATGGTCATGTTATCCCAGAAAGTAAATTTTGATGTTAGATTTCTTCTATTGCACAGCTGCAGAAACCCAGTGATCCAGTAGATTCTATTCCAGGTTACTTCTCTTGATTTCTAGGTGTGATTGCCCAAATCCAAAATCTCTATGTAATTCCGTCTATACTGGAACGACCTTTGGTTAACTTTGCCCAAGTATTGTGGTGAAAAGTGCAGTGATAAAGTCTCCTTTTAGAATCTG
Organism: Stenella coeruleoalba; assembly: GCF_951394435.1. NCBI lineage: Eukaryota > Metazoa > Chordata > Mammalia > Artiodactyla > Delphinidae > Stenella > Stenella coeruleoalba. Next base: position 117,082,751 of record NC_137149.1, read on the forward strand.
TGAAATAGCCTTGGGTTTAGTGATGTTAATAGTGATGCTTTGTTATTTTTTTTTGGGGTGGAGGAGAATACTTTGAAAAACATAAGTTTTAATTTATATTTAAATATATAAAATTTATAACTTATAAATCTAACCTAAATCCAGGTGATAGTGAAACTTTTAGAACTTTTCTAATATGAGTTTTCTTGAGATAAATAGTTAATAAGATGAGTGACTACATATACAGTGGCATCAAAATTTTGGGCCTTAACTATCATTGGTTGAAAAGTGTGTATAAGCCGTTGGTGTCTAAAAATCTTATGTGAGGTAGAATCAGAGTTAGCTGACAGATCTTACTTGATATTAGCCAAAGAAGTTTAGCTATTGTTGTATATTAAGAAATGCCTTCCTTTCTCTCTCTTCTTCCAACCTGCCTTCCCTCTGTTCTCCCTTTTTGTCCTTCTTTTACTCTTTCTCAGTCACTCATTCATTTTCATTCACTCATTCATTAGCCACCCACTGTGTTCCAAGCCCTGTTCTAGGCACTGAAGATACCAGATACAGTAGTGAACAATTTCAGGAGTTGGTTTCTTGTGGCAGAAGACAGAAGATGAAAATAATTTAAAAAAATAGCAGACTATACTGAGTGATGTAAAGAATATAAAGCATAATGTTGGGCTATAGAGTGGCTGAAGGCAACATGGTGCTCCTTCAGTGAGAGTAGAAAGGGAAGGCTCCGAGGGAGCTGAGACCTGAGTGATGAGAAGGAGGCAGCTGTGCTACTGCTACCCAGGGGAACAGCACTGAAGGCAGAAAGGAGCAGTAAGTACAAAGGCTCTGAGCAGGTAGGAGCTTATTATGGTCAGGAGACAGAAGGAAGAGCAGTGTGGTTGGAGCTCCATGATCAAGGGAAAGAGTGGGAGGAGAGATAGGCAGGGGCCGAGTCACATGGGGTGTTGTAGACCATGGTAAGGAGTTTAGATTTATTTTGATTAAATGGAAGGGTATTGGAGAGTTTTAAGCAGGGGCATGATGTGAAGCCTCCTGAGTATGTCTTTAAAAGATGTTGGTGAGATTGTCATTCTCTAGATCACAGAATGTCCCGTTATTGAGTATACAGTTCAGAAACTCCTTTCAGGTCTCACTATTGGCTAAACAGTTAAAAACGTTTTTAACCTTATCTCTGATTCACGTACCAATACAATGTCTCCATTCGATTTAACTTGTAGGAAGTTCAGAGCTAATTTGCAGCTTTCTTCTAGAATTCATACAATATTTTATAGTATACATTTTTTTCTTTTTTAAAATTTTATTTAAATAATATATTGATAATGTCCAGAAGTAAAAACAATATAGAAATTTATATATTGAAAAGGTTTTCTCCCATTTCTGCATCTGCCCAATTCACCATTCATCTTCGACCCCTGTAGACAACCTCCTGTGTTAGTTTCTTGTGAGTCTTTCTAGTGTTTCTTTATGCAGATACAAGCACATTTAAATATATATTCTTACTTCCCTTCCCCTTTCCCTTCACCAAGGGCTCTGTGTGTGTGTGTGTGTGTGTGTGTGTGTGTGTGTGTGTATTCTTCTACATATTGCTTTCTTTTCCTAAAGTTGAGTCTGGAGATTTTCCCAGTTTAGCACACAGAGAGCTTTCCCACTCCATTTTAGAGTGGGCAGGCTTTTGTCTGACTCACAGTGCTGTACGCCATTTAACCAGTCTTCATTGATGGACTCTTGGGTTCTTATCTTTCGGTCTTACAAACAGTGCTGCAGTGAATAAACTTTTTCATATATCACTCTATATTTGTGAGATATAACTGTAAGATAAATTCTCCCAAGTGGGAAGCCTGTATCGAAGTGTACTGTTCATAATATATAATTTTGGTAGGTATTCGTATTTTGCTAGTATTGGCAAATTTTCCTCTGTAGAAGTTGTGCCTTTTTGCAACTCCACTAATAGTATATGGTAAGTTATGGTACTTTTAATGACTGTCTTTACTGTTTCCTTATCATTTACCTACATTTTTTCTTAGCCTCAGCTCCCTAATTTATATATTTTGATCTCTCTATGTTGTATATATTTTTGTAGGCCACTTGTAGGTAGCTTTCAATTATTGGTTGAAGGAGGCATTGAATAAACAGGTAAATTTTACACACTTTAATTATTGCTTCTAACACCGATGTTATGATTATTCTTTTACATTTCTACCCACTCACCCACTAGACTGAATGGCTTCACAATACCATGGTCTATATTTTATTAGTCTTAGGAGAGAAATGGCTGACAGATAATAGGCAATAGGTATTTGCTATCTTAATGAATAAAGTATAGTATTATTATTCCTAAGCCTGGTAAAGTAATACCTGGTATGCAGAGAAGGAATCAGTGAATAATTTAATGAAAGAGTTAATGACTATAGGATTTTTCTTTTTAAGAGAATCCATTGTATCAATGGCAATAAAGCAATATTATTATGGAATGGACTAATTTATTTTTTTCAACTCAATGCTATTATAACGTAAATTAAAATGATATTCCATCAGTACATGACCTTAGAGCAAATGAAATCCTATACTATATGGCAGATGAGAATTGAAACATTCATAAGGAAATTGTCTAGTGAATAAATTGGAAGGTTAATATAGAGAATTGGCCTGGCAAAAGAATGATTCTGAGAGAGAATATTCTGCATTAGGGAGCTTTAGATGACATCAATGGTCTAAGAAAATTCTGGAAGACTTTTAAAATAAAATGCTTAAACTTTTGTATGTGTAACAATATATGATTATACTTTATGCATCCAATAATCTTGCTAGACATTCTAGTCTTGATTGTTTTATGATTTGTATCTAAATGAGCTGAAGAAACATGCTAAAACATTTAAAATGTGGTATTATTGTTCATGAAACATGGATGTGCAATAAAAATCTCTTGTCATTGGGTAAGAATGTCAGGCTGGAGTACTGCTCACAGTTACTAATCCTTGTATATGAAACAACTAATCAGAGAAGACTGTGGACACCAAATAGGAGAGCAGGTAGATGAGGTTTTGCTCTCAGAGTAATGATGACCAGACATTCAAACACACTTTACCTAGTCAGACTAATTTAAAAGTGTACCTGCCAGATATTACAAATCACAGTGACAAAATGTGCCTGTATCCTTAAAATATTTTCAGCTTATTCAATAATCTTAGCATGAACATATGACAGAATGATTTCATCAGACCTCGGAGATTATGATATTGAATATCACTCTGTAAGCATTCATAAGGCATATAAAGATATACCCTATTTTAAACAAGTCTAATTTATGAAAATCCATTTATTTTACAAAAATATTGTTTGCTTTATAAATATTTCTTCAAAATTACCTTTAAGTATCACTTGAGCATGTATTTGAATCATAATTCAACCTATAAATATCTATTTTCATTAAACACTTTTTCAGAAACATGTAAATATTCTAAGTACTATTCTTGGAATTAATTACAAGAACAGTAAATAATAATCTTCTGACATTTCTTCTTTTTGTTTTTTTTGAGATTTTTTTTTTGATGTGGACCATTTTAAAAGTCTTTATTGAATTTTTACAATATTGCTTCTGTTTTATGTTTTGGTTTTTTGCCGTGAGGCATGTGGGATCTTAGGTCCCCAATCAGGGATCAAAACCACACCCCCTGCACTGGAAGGTGAAGTCTTAACCACTGGACCACTGGGGAAGATCTTTTGACATTTCTGAAAACTCCATAAAAGTGTTTGAAAAGTTGGCTGGGGCTTCCCTGGTGGCGTAGTGGTTGAGAGTCTGCCTGCCGATGCAGGGGACACGGGTTCGTGCCCCGGTCCGGGAAGATTCCACATGCCGCGGAGTGGCTGGGCCCGTGAGCCATGGCCGCTGAGCCTGCGCGTCCGGAGCCTGTGCTCCGCAACGGGAGAAGCCACAACAGTGAGAGGCCCACGTACCGCAAAAAAAAAAAAAAAGAAAAAAAATGTTGGCTGATACTTCTCTTGAATATTTTCATTATTTTAGCAATTTTTTTTTGTTTGTTTTGCGGTACGTGGGCCTCTCACTGTTGTGGCTTCTCCCGTTGCGGAGCACAGGCTCCGGACGCGCAGGCTCAGCGGCCATGGCTCACGGGCCCAGCCACTCCGCGGCATGTGGAATCTTCCCGGACCGGGGCACGAACCCGTGTCCCCTGCATCGGCAGGCAGACTCTCAACCACTACGCCACCAGGGAAGCCTTATTTTAGCAATTTTAAGAGACAAGCTGCCATGTTCAAATGACTACAATGGCTACAGAATATATATACATATTTTTAGAATTAAAATAATTTGAAATGTAGTTTTAATAAAAGTCAAATGCTGAGGCGTGCCTTATAGGAGCTATCATACAGTGTCATCTCATGCCTCGCTCAAGTTAAGCATATGAGTTTATAGCATAAACTCCACCCACAGTATCAGGCAGCTCGGCAACTAGCACACATATGGCACGTGAAACCCATGTTGCTTTTTATTCTTTACCGATATACTCCATAAGCATACAAATAGATTTGACATTTATGATCAAGTTTCAGTCTTCTCTTCTTAAAAAACAGACACAGTACTACATTAGTTAGAATGATTTCTGGATATAACTGGAACTTCCTTTTGCTGTGGATTTTCTTCAAATTTTGTTAAACCAGCAATCTCATGTAATCTTCATAGATGTTACACTGAACACTTAGAAAACTTTTCTTTCTGTATCAGACACTGACAGGGTTTTTGTGTACAATGTTTAACACCTGTGAATATGGGAAAGAGAGATGGTTAAGTTCTCAACAAAGTCAAGAACCTTGTTGGTGAAGTATTACTTATATGCCAGTAAAGGAAGTTGTAGTAAAAAAGGAATTACAGTGAAATCTAGCTGCATTTTAAATTGCCTTTTGTATAAAAGTATAAATACACTACCTATATTCTTTGAGCTAAAAAAGTAAAATCTTGGATCAATATCTTAAACATTAGCTCTGGCATTAATTCACTTGTTTGATTAATAAACCTTTTGAGTATAAACAGTTTGGTTTCTTAAGTTGGCAAAGAATAGTTCAGTTTTTAGAACTATGACACTGACCTAAGTAACATGCTTCACTTTGATGAAATGCACTTAGCTTTAGACTAGTTCAGTCTTCCTGTAGGTCCTGCTGGGTGTGCCATGAATGTAAGGTCCTGACTGCTCTCTACCTGGATTATTTCTCAAGCTTGTGTTTTCAGCAAGCGACTTTGTGGCACGAGGTAGTGTCTCCATTCAGGACAAACTGCTGGCCCTAAAATGATGGGTTCTTCAAACTCAGGGCTCCTCTCCTGAAAAGCCACCTACTGCCTGTGTAGGCATCATCCGGCCCTCTGCCTCACCATTAGTGACTGGGTTTGAGGAGCTATCTGAATGTGCTGACATTAGGACTATCGCTTTTTCTCTTAAGTCTTTCACCTCTGGTTCTGGAGTCCTGTGTCTTGTTTCTTCTTGGAGCCTCTAGGCTGAGTGATTGTAACAATCACCTTGTTGTTTCTCTCAACTCAAGGGTCAGTTTTGCCCTGAAAGAGTTGTTTCCTATGTTTTCTTCAGTTTTCCAGTTGTTTATGACAAAATGTTAAGTCCACTCCTAGTTACACCATCATGCCTGGAAGTTGAAATCTAGGACTTAATTCTTTTGGTTTAGATTTATCTATTAAAATCCATCATCTTTTCTTTTTGTTCTCCATGAACAAAACAAATATATAACTTTTATTCATAACAGCACTATTCACAATAGGCAAGACATGGAAACAACCTAAATGTCTATTGGCAGATGAATGGGTAAAGAAGATGTGGTAGATGGGGGTAATGGCAGACTACGGGAGGGCTCATGCCAAGGAGTACTTCCCAGAACTTCTGTTGCCAGTGTTCTTGTCCATGCAGTGAGGAACGGCCGCACCCCACCTTTGCAGGAGACCCTCCAACACTAGCAGCCATGTGACTGACAGGGTCTTGGTGCTCCGGCTGAGTGTCAGTCCTGTGCCTCTGAGGTGGGAGAGCTGAGTACAGGACACTGGTCCACAAGAGACCTCCCGGCCCCATGTCATATCAAATGGTGAAAGCTCTCGCAGAGATCTCCATCTCAATGCTAAGACCCTGCTCCACTCAACGTCCAGCAAGCTACAGTGCTGGACACCCTAGGCCAAATGACTAACAAGACAGGAACACAACCCCACCCATTAGCAGAGAGGCTGTCTAAAATCATAATAAGGCCACAGACACCCCAAAACACACCTCCGGATGCGGTCCTGCCCACGAGAAAGACAAGATCCAGCCTCATCCATCAGAACACAAACACTAGCCCCCTCCACCAGGAAGCCTACACAACTCACTGAATCAAACTTTCCCACTGGGGGCAGACACCAGAAACAATGGGAACTATGAACCTGCAGCCTGCGAAAAGGAGAGCCCAAACATAGTAAGTAAAGCAAAATGAGAAGACAGAGAAACACACAGCAGATGAAGGAGCAAGGTAAAAACCCACCAGACCAAACAAATGAAGAGGAAATAGGCAGTGTACCTGAAAAAGAATTCAGAAGAATGATAGTAAAGATGATCCAAAATCTTGGAAATAGAATGGAGAAAATACAAGAAACATTTAACCAGGACCTAGAAGAACTAAAGAGCAAACAAACAATGATGAACAACACAATAAATGAAATTAAAAATTCTCTAGAAGTAAGCAATAGAAGAATAACTGAGGCAGAAGAATGGATAAGTGACCTCGAAGATAAAATAGTGGAAATAACTACTGCAGAGCAGAATAAAGAAAAAAGAATGAAAAAAATTGAGAACAGTCTTAGAGACCTCTGGGACAACATTAAACACACCAACATTCGAATTATAGGGGTTCCAGAAGAAGAACAGAAAAAGTAAGGGACTGAGAAAATATTTGAAGAGATTATAGTTGAAAGCTTCCCTAACATGGGAAAGGAAGTAGTCAATCAAGTCCAGGAAGCACAAAGAGTCCCATACAGGATAAATCCAAGGAGAAACATGCCAAGACACATATTAATCAAACTGTCAAAAATTAAATACAAAGAAAAAAATATTAAAAGTAGCAAGGGAAAAACAACAAATAACATATAAGGGAATCCCCATAAGGTTAACAGCTGATCTTTCAGCGGAAACTCTGCAAGCCAGAAGGGAGTGGCAGGATATATTTAAAGTGATGAAAGGGAAAAACCTACAACCAAGATTGCTCTACCCAGCAAGGATCTCATTCAGATTTGATGGAGAAATTAAAACCTTTAAAGGCAAGCAAAAGCTAAGAGAAATCAGCACCACCAAACCAGCTTTGCAACAAATGCTATAGGAACTTCTCTAGGCGGAAACACAAGAGAAGGAAAAGACCTACAATAACAAATGCAAAACAATTAAGAAAATGGTAATAGAAACATACATATCGATAATTACCTTAAATGTAAATGGATTAAATACTTTAGCCAAAAGACGTAGACTGGCTGAGTGCATACAAAAAGAAGACCCATATATATGCTGTCTAAAAGAGACCCACTTCAGACCTAGAGACACATACAGACTGAAAATGAGGGAATGGAAAAAGATATTCCATGCAAATGGAAATCAAAAGAAAGCTGGAGTAGCAATTCTCATATCAGAAAAAATAGACTTTAAAATAAAGACTATTACAAGAGACAAAGAAGGACACTACATAATGATCAAGGGATCAATCCAGGAAGAAGATATAACAGTTGTAAATATTTATGCACCAAACATAGGAGCACCTCAATACATAAGGCAAATGCTAACAGCCATAAAAGGGGAAATCGACACAATCATTATAGGGGACTTTAACACCCCACTTCACCAATGGACAGATCATCTAAAATGAAAATAAATAACAAAACACAAGCTTTAAATGATACATTAAACAAGATGGACATAATTGATATTTATAGGACATTCTATCCAAAAACAACAGAATACACTTTCTTCTCAAGTGCCCATGGAACATTGCCCAGGATAGATAACATCTTGGGTCACAAATCAAGCCTTGGTAAATTTAAGAAAATTGAAATCATATAAAGTAACTTTTCCAACCACAATGCTATGAGACTAGATATCAATTATAGGGAAAAAATCTGTAAAAAATACAAACACATAGAGGCTAAACAATACACTTCTTAATAACCAAGATATCACTGAAGAAGTCAAAGAAGAAATCAAAAAATACCTAGAAACAAATGACAAAGGAAACACGATGACCCAAAACCTATGGAATGCAGCATAAGCAGTTCTAAGAGGGAAGTTTATAGCAATACAATCCTACCTCAGGAAACAAGAAATATCTCAAATAAACAATCTAACCTTACTCCTAAAGCAATTAGAGAAAGAAGAACAGAAAGACCCCAAAGTTAGCAGAAGGAAAGAAATCGTAAAGACAAGATCAGAAATAAGTGAAGAAAAAATGAAGGAAATAATAGCAAAGATCAATAAAACTAAAAGCTGGTTCCTTGAGAAGATAAACAAAATTGACAAACCATTAGCCAGACTCATCAAGAAAAAAAGGGAGAAGACTCAAATCAATAGAATTTGAAATGAAAAAGCAGAAGTAACAACTGACACTGCAGAAATACAAAGCATCATGAGAGATTATTACAAACAACTATATGCCAATAAAATGGACAACCTGGAAGAAATGGACAAATTCTTAGAAAAACACAACCTTCCAAGACTGAACCAAGAAGAAATAGAACATATGAACAGACCAATCACAAGCAATGAAATTAAAACTGGGATTAAAAATCTTCCAACAAACAAAAGCCCAGGACAAGATGGATTCACAGGCAAATTCTATCAAACATTTAGAGAAGAGTTAACACCTATCCTTCTCAAACTCTTCCAAAATATAGCAGAGGGAGGAACACTCCCAAACTCATTCTACAAGGCCACCATCACCCTGATACCAAAACCAGACAAAGATGTCACAAAGAAAGAAAACTACAGGCCAATATCACTGATGAACATAGATGCAAAAATCCTCCATAAAATACTAAGAAATAGAATCCAACAGCACATTAAAAGGATCATACATCATGATCAAGTGGGATTTATCCCAGGAATGCAGCGATTCTTCAATACACGCAAATCAATCAATGTGATACACCATATTAACAAATTGAAGGATAAAAAACATATGATCATCTCAATAGATGCAGAAAAAACTTTTGACAAAATTCAACACCAATTTATGATAAAAACCCTACCGAAAGTAGGGATAGAGAGAACTTACCTCAACATAATAAAAACCATATATGACAAACCCACAGCAAACATCATTCTCAATGGTGAAAAACTGAAAGCATTTCCTCTAAGATCAGGAAAGGGACAAGGATGTCCACTCTCACCTCTATTATTCAACAGAGTTTTGGAAGTCCTAGCCACGGCAATCAGAGAAGAAAAAGAAATAAAAGGAATACAAATTGGAAAAGAAGAAGTAGAAGTGTCACTGTTTTCAGACGACATAATACTATACATAGAGAATCCTAAAGACTCTACCAGAAAACTATTAGAGCTAATCAATGAATTTGGTAAAGTAGCAGGGTACAAAATTAATGCACAGAAATCTCATGCATTCCTATACACTAATGATGAAATATCTGAAAGAGAAATTAAGGAAACACTCCCATTTACCACTGCAACAAAAAGAATAAAATACCTAGGAATAAACCTACCTAAGGAGACAAAAGACCTGTATGTAGAAAACTATAAGACACTGATAAAAAAAAATTAAAGATGATACAAACAGATGGAGAGATATACCATGTTCTTGGATTGGAAGAATCAACATTGTGAAAATGACTATACTACCCAAAGCAATCTACAGACTCAATGAAATCCCTATCAAACTACCACTGGCATTTTTCACAGAACTAGAAAAAGAAATTTCACAATTTGTGTGGAAACACAAAAGATCCCGAATAGCAAAAGCAATCTTGAGAAAGAAAAACGGAGCTGGAGGAATCAGGCTCCTGCACTTCAGATTATACTACAAAGCTACAGTAATCAAGGCATTATGGTACTGGCACAAAAACAGAAATATAGATCAATGGAACAGGGTAGAAAGCCCAGAGATAAACCCACACACCTATCATCACCTTATTTTTGATAAAGGAGGCAAGAATATACAATGGAGCAGGCTCTTCATTAAGTGGTGCTGAGAAAACTGGACAGCTACATGTAAAAGAATGAAATTAAAACACTCCCTAACACCATACACAAAAATAAACTCAAAATGGGTTAAAGACCTAAATGTAAGGCCAGACAGTATAAAACTCTTAGAGGAAAACATAGGCAGACATAAATCACAGCAAGATCCTTTTTGACCCACATCCTAGAGAAATGGAAACAAAAACAAAAATAAACAAATCATACCTAATGAAACTTCAAAGCTTTTGCACAGCAAAGGAAACCATAAACAAGATGAAAAGACAACCCTCAGAACTGGAGAAAATATTTGCAAACTAAGCAACTGACAAAGGATTAATCTCTAAAATTTACAAGCAGCTCATGCAGCTCAATATCAAGAAAACAAACAACCCAATTCAAAAATGGTCAGAAGACCTAAATAAACCATCCTCCAAAGAAGATATACAGATTGCCAACAAACACATGAAAGAATGCTCAACATCACTAATCATTAGAGAAATGCAAATCAACATTACAATGAGGTATTACCTCATACCAGTCAGAATAGCCATCATCAGAAAAATCTACAAACAAAAAATGCTGGAGAGGGTATGGAGAAAAGGGAACCCTCCTGCACTGTTGGTGGGAATGTAAATTGATACAGCCACTATGGAGAACAGTATGGAGATCCCTTAAAAAACTAAAAATAGAACTACCACACGACCCAGCAATCCCACTACTGGGCATATACCCTGAGAAAACCATAATCCAAAAGAGCCATGTACCAAAATGTTCATTGCAGCTCTATTTACAATAGGCTGGACGTGGAAGCAACCTAAGTGTCCATCGACACATGAAGGGATAAGGACGATGTGGCACTATATACAATGGAATATTACTCAGCCATAAAAACAAACAAAATTGAGTTATTGGTAGTGAGGTGGATGGACCTAGAGTTTGTTATACAGAGTGAAGTAAGTGAGAAAGAGAAAAACAAATACTGTGTGCTAACACATATATATGGAATCCGAAAGAAAAAAAACTGATTCTGAAGAACCTAGGGGCAGGACAGGAATAAAGACACAGGCGTAGAGAATGGGCTTGAGGACACAGGGAAGGGGAAGTGGAAGCTGGGACAAAGTGAGAGAGTATCACTGACATATATGCACTACCAAATGTAAAATAGATAGCTAGTAGGAAGCAGCTGCATAGCACAGGGAGATCAGCTTGGTGCTTTGTGACCACCTAGAGGGGTTGGATAAGGAGGGTGGGAGGGTGATGCAAGAGGGAGGGGATATGGGAAGATATGTATACATATAGCTGATTCACTTTGTTATACAGCAGAAACTAACATAGCATTGTAAAGCAATTATACTCTAATAGAGATGTCTAAAAAAAAAAGATGTGGTATATGTGCACAACGGAATATTACTCAGTCATAAAAAAGAATGAAATAATGCCATTTGCAGCAACATGGATGCAACTAGAGATTATCATACTAAGTGAAGTGTGTCAGAAAGAGAGTGACAAATACTATATGATACCACTTATACATGGAATCTAAAATAATACACAAATAAACATATCTATGAAACAGAAACAATCACGGACATAGAGAACAGACTGCTGGTTGCCAAGGGGGAGAGAGTTGCAGGAGGGATGGAGTAGGAGGTTGGGGTTAGCAGATGTAAGCTTTTATATATAGAATGGATAAACAACAAGGTCCTACTGTATAGCAGAGAGGACTATACTCAATATCCTATAATAAACCATAATGGAAAAGAATATAAAAAAAAAGAATGTGTATATACATACATATCTATATATATATATATATGTAACTGAATCACTTTGCTGCACAGCAGAAGTTAACACAACATTGTAAAGCAACTATATTTCAATAAAATAAGGATGAAAAAGAACAAAAGAAACAAATATACAACTTTAAAGACTGACAGCTGATCTCCAGTATCTGAAGCTTTGTAGTTCTATTGTATTTTTGTCTTATCTCTGGTTACCTTTGATTATATGTGGATATTGTATTTGTAGAACTGTTTGTAAAAATAGTTTGAGGCTAGGGTGAGGAGGCAACCAGGCCTTAAGATGGGGGGCCCCATCCTTGCATAATCTTCTTTGTTGAGTGTGGGTTGTACTTAATAACTCCACTCTTACTAATAGAAAATGGCAGAAGTAATGGTATGTCACTTTCCAGATTAGGTTATAAGAGCCTGTGACTTCCATGTTGGTCTCCCTCTCTTGCTCTTGGCTCCTGGCTCTGGGAGAAGCCACCTTGTGGGCAGCTCTGTAAAGAGGCCCACCAGGTGACAAGCTGAAACCTCCTTCAAACAGCCACGTGACTGAACTTGGAAGTGGTCCCTGCAGACCCAGTCAAAGCTTGGGTGACCGCAGCACCATCCGACCCTGTGAACGAAGCTTGTTGGAATCCTGAGCTAGCACCACTGAGCTAAGCTGCTCCTGGATCCCTGACCCACAGAAACTGTCAGATGAGAAGTATTTATTGTTTTAAGCCACTAAGTTTGGAATAATTTTTTTATGCAGTAATCGATAACTAATAAAGATGATGATCTCTTTAAATAATGAGGATTTCTATTTGCTTCTGCAAGTTGCCTGGGGGTGCTAGCCCCCTAGGATACCTCCAGAGATTAGTAGCCCAGAATCACCTGTTTCCAGTCTCAGGCACTGAGATGATTCAAAGCTGAGTTGCAGCCCCTTGGAGGGCCTACCTGTGGTTCACCCTGAGTGACAGGGTGTTCTTCTTTAAGGGACAGCCCAAAGTCGGGCACTTAGGAGGGCTCTCCCAACCCTGTATAGGCCTGGATCCCAGTGTCTGTGACCCAAGCACTAGGAAGCTTGCAGGTCCCGCTCAGCCACCAGCCTCCCAGCTCTCCCCTCTGGAATTGGTATAGTTCCCTGGGAAGAAGTTTCTCTAAACTTGGGGTGTATTAACCTGGACTTCCTTCCCTGCCATCCTCTCAGTAAATCTTGACTGTATCGTGAGTTCTTTGATGCCTTCAATTGGTTATTTCTTTAAATATTTTGTTCCATTTTTTTAGTCATCCTATGAGGGGACTGGACTGAATTACTGAGTCTACATTATTGGAAGTAGAAGTCAAACTTCATTTCTCTATCTGAGAAGTTAAAAATCAAGGAAGTTTCTTGTTGCACATACATCTTAAGTCACCAAGCATATTCAGCTGTAGGTTTCAGTATGATAGTTTACTGAATTCTCTAAGAATTTTGTGCTGTACTTTCCATCTAATACTCTGGAGGGTACTTTTCTGGTGGCCAACCTGATTTAGCTTGCTTGCCAATTTTACATGGTGACCTTGCTGTTTTCCAGTCCACATGGATGGGCGGTAAGGGTTAACTCTGACGTTAATTCATTTTACTCTGGCAGGCAAGGGTTGTATTTTGATGTCACTTGGGTAATAGAGAGTGAAACAGCGTATTTTCTACTATGATATTCTATCTGTTTGAATATTTGTTATTCTCCACACAGTTAATCTTGATGGTTTTTATTTTTACATATGCTTTCTAGTAAAGAAGTAAATAACCTTGGGTGAGTTAAGTACCAACTCCAAATCACATGGAGTACATATGTCTCTGAAAAATGCTATGATAGGGGAATTAATAGTTGGGAATCTTTAGCTCTTATTTTGGTGGAAAAGCCTATGTAATTTTTAAAAGTAGATCTATACATGCTGATTTGGAAAAAAAGCCAAGATGCATTTTTACTGAAAAAAAGTAGCTGTATACCCCAGGTTCCTGTGTGTGTGTGTGCGTGTGCGTGTGCGTGTGTGTGTGTACATGTAAATGTATACAAAATGTTTAAAAGGATACAGAAGAAATGAAGAAGATTGAATATTTGGTATGGGAGGAACGCTTACTTTTCCCTTGTACATCTTTGAATTGTTTGACTTTTTCTCATTTCACATGTCATTTTCCCAATTAATTAATTAGTTAATTTAAACCCTGAGTGGACACATATTAGTAGCACAATCTCATGTTAGTTGTAAAGAATGGTATACAATGATTTCCTTTTATCATCCTGTTTTATTATTTCTCTTTCTCATGGTCTCAACTAGATATTCAGTTTACACATTTAATTGTTTTAAGTTATGAATAGTATGCATACTAAGTCTCATATTTTTTCCTTCATCCAAACGTATAATGCTTTTTGGTTATATATATTAGAGTTGTTAAATCTCCCTAAGTCACACTTCAGACCTGAACAGTTGTCAATTAGTATATACAAAATCCAGAATCAGAAATTTTGGAAGGAATCTCAATTCTACCACTTAATAGTTGTTAAAACCTTGTACAAGAAATTTAACCAACATTCCCGCTTATCTTTCCCTCCACCCACGCATGCTCACAGAGTCAGTATTAACAACTGTTTTCCAGACAGTTTTCTGTCTGAGAACATGAATAACGATAACATCTTTCTCACTTACCTTGTAGGTTTGTGATGAGGAACAAAAGATAATATGCACGAGAGCTTTTGCAAGCTGTACAACAATATGCAAATGTAAGGTTGATTATTTGTAGTCCTTTGCTGCATTGTAAAGTGTCAAAGATAGACCACTGTATTAGATGTCCAATTTTCCATATTTTGAAAAAGGAAAAGATGTTGAAGGAATCAGATAGTATCTGTGAGGCCAAAAATCTGAAGAAAACTGTTAAGTATATCATTTGTAACTCAAGAAAAAGAGCAGCAGAAAATATTTTATGTTAAGGGGATAAACCTTCTGGATAATAAAGTGTGTTGGTTGTGCTTAAGGGAAGGGAGTGGAGGCCTCTCGTTTTTTAGAGGGTGAGGGATGCTCTGCCAGGCGGCTTCTGTCCCTTTCCTTCCTCTGGATTTTAAAAGCGTGACCTACCTCTTGTGCTTTTGATTAGTTTAACATCAAGTGCAGGGCATTGAATATCAGTTCCTGACCTCAGGGAGAACTTTCTGGGAAGCTGTAGAAATTACACAAGTATGGGAAAATGTTCCTCTGGTAAACTTCCGCTCCTCACCTATCCCTTGGACAATCCACTAAAAATTTCCAGGTTCTTGGTATGTTTCTCTAAATGATAAATACAGTTACTTAAGGATCTATCAGCTATGACCAGATGGTAACAATCTTAAGAGCACAAGGGAAAAAGGCAATGTTTTTAGCTCTTCTTACTATATACAGACTTAAACCAGAATATTGATAGTGTACTTTGTTTATAAAAATATTTTCTATTTAATTACCTACTATATTCTGAGTTATGATGTACCATTACACCATGTCACGGTCTTTTCCATTTTATGTATCTCTCTCTCTCTCTCTCTCTCTCTCTCTCTCTCGGAAAATATACCCAGTAGGATAAAGAAATAAATGTTAGCTTTTAAAGGTGGGTAAATATGAAGTTCCTATTGAAATATACTAAATACTGTTATATCTTGAGGTATAAAGTAGAATTATTTGTTTTCATGGTTCTAGAAATATATTTTTTCTTAAAACTATATCCATCAGCTTTATTTAATTAGGCCCTGAGCAGCTATGCATTGGATATATAACAAAGTGATACTGAAAATGAAGAGAAAATGGTACTTGACAGAAGAAAAGAATAAAAGTGTCTTTAATGGAAAACTCTAGATTCTTAGATGATAAGGTCTAAAATTCTATTTGAATTTCATCTCAGTCAGTTTGGGCTGCTATGACAAGTGCCACAGACTGGGTGGCTTAAACAACAGACATTTATTTCTCATGGTTCAGGAGGTTAGAGGTCCAACAGCAGGGTGCCAGCATGGTCAGGCTCTGATGAGAACCCTCTTCCTGGCCTGCAGACGGCTGCCTTCTTGCTGTGCCCTCACGTGATGGAGAGAAGAGAGCTGTCTTGTCTCTTTCTCTTTTTATAAGGGCACTAATCCCCTTTCTTATAGAAAGGGCCTCACTCTCATGACTGATCTAACCTAATTACCTCCCCAATGCCCCACCCTCAAATACCATCACACCAGGGGTTAGGGCTTCAAACATGAATTCTGGGGCCATACAAACATTCAGACCATTGCAAACTTTAGCCATGCTACTCCTTGGTGTGGGCCTGAGACTTGGATTGGAAAGCCTCTGGCTTGAGCCCCCTTCAGGGCTTAATAAGGCTGGTGAAAAGAGTTTTCTAAGAATCTGATGTGTGTTAGAACCTCATGCTTCATATGTTATTCCTCTGCTCACTGAATTACTTTTCCTTTTTCCCTTTTAAATAATTTTAGTTTTTCTTGGTCTGGAAGCTCGATTAGGAAACACTGACACAGAGTAATTCAATTATAACTTTTAGTTGAAAGCTGAGGTTAAATATAGGGTTTGTACATGTGATGTGGATATTTTAGGCTGATAGTTTATTACTATTATTATTATTTTAATCAGATAACCTGTAAGTCGGCAACTTTTTTCCATTGTATTCCTTTCCTGTTAGCATGAACCTGTAGCTGGCAATAAAACAATACCTAACATTTATTGTGTTCTTACTGTGTGCTAGGTAATGCCATGCATTTTATATGGAATATCTGATTTAATCTTCACAGCAATCCCATGAGGTAGGTCCTGTAATTAAGCCATTTTATAGATGTGGAAACTGAGGTTTATAGCAGTAAAGTAATGTGTCTGAGGTCAAACAGATCATAAATGGTAGAGTCAGGATACCTGTATTGGGGATACTATAGAGGTTTACAACTCTCTCAGGTACAAACCTCCCTTAGGAAGGAGTTCCACTTCACATGGTAAAATTTTATATCAGCATTGAGTAAATCATTCAACAAGATGTATGTCTAAGAAGGGTGGTGTGTGGTTGGAGGTCATCAAAATAACACTTAGTGTCAGTACTTTTTTTTTCCCCTTCAAGCATCTCTAATTAAACCATGGGAGACTTTTGTAAATTAAATCAATATAATTAATGTCAGAATAGATGGGGAAACTGTAGCTCAGATTTATAGATAAGCCTTTGTGTCTGCAGAAATGTATTAGTGGTCCATGTGCAACAGTGGTATTGCCCAATTTTTCATAACAATATTGCTTAATATGAAAAGACAAGCCCCAGTCAACTACCAGTTCAACAGGTGTAAAATTTGTGGTCTGGAAGGTCCTACTAAGTACCAGGTTAGTACCTGCTGAGTTAATTAGGTTCATTTAGGTCCTGGAGATTGTACTTTAACATCTGGTTTGTGTTTTGTAAGTTGGAAACAGTAGGCATGGTGTGTATGTGTGTGTGGGTGTGTGTATGTGTGTGAGGGTATGGGTGTTAGTTGCTAAGACCACTGCTAGAGACACCACTGGAGGCTGAGAAACACCTTGGGTTTCACCCCTTCTTTGGCCCCCCAGTCTCCTGCCATGTCCCTTTATGCAGCTCTAACAAGAAGCCAGTTGTCCAGGGAATCTGTGAGACTCACAGCAGAGCAGGGCCGGGCGCGGGCATGGGTGGGGTGCAGACACACATGTGCTGTGCACACACTGCATTTGTGTAGGTAGTATTGGCACCCTGTGCCTTTGTTCTCCCTTTTGTGATAGGACAAGAGAACGAACACCTGATTTAGGAAATATTTTATGGTCCTTTAAAGTCTCATTTGTTTGCTTCTTTATGAAACATGAAATTCTTCTTTAAAATGGTGAAATCTTTGAAGGGAGGAGTCTTATCTCCTGGGCATCTGCTTCAATTCTACCCTTCCCTTGCAGGAAATCCAAACAAAGATTTCCCAAACGGGGCTTCCCTGGTGGTGCAGTGGTTGACAGTCCGCCTGCCAATGCAGGGGACTCGGGTTCGTGCTCCGGTCCGAGAGGATCCCGCATGCCGCGGAGCGGCTGGGCCCATGGGCCGTGGCCGCTGGGCCTGCGCGTCCGTAGCTTGTGCTCCGCAACGGGGGATGCCGCGGCAGTGAGAGGCCCACGTACCGCAAAAAAACCCCAAACAAACAAACAAAAAAATGATTTCCCAAACGGACTCTGCTGAGGGGATTCCATTTTGTGATGAGAAAGTGCTTCATAGGAAGCATCACCCCTGACAAACCTTATTGTGAAATAGTGTCATGTTGATGGGAGCTGCTGCACTGATGTAGCTTCTTTCCACACACGGTAGATAGGAATTCTTCATGATTTTTCATAGTCTAGCCTCCATTAGCTAACTGCAGAGATATTTTCTTCTTAGAAATCTCTCATATGGTATATTATATATATAACATATTATATATATAAATTTTAATAGATACTATATATATAATTTTTTTTTGCAATTTTGGAAACAGTTTATCATTATAGTATTTTCTGTTGTTGAGTTTCCATTTGGCCTTTTTTGGGGAAAAGATTTAGTAACTCACAGTACTATAATAATGGTGTTTAAATTGTTTTGTAGGGATTGGATTTGCTTCGTGTGCATCTATGGAGTATTTGTGTGTGCATCTGAGAGACTGCAACCTTAGGGGACAGTTTTTGGACTGATAACACACCCAGTACAAAGAACTTTAGAATCAGTGAGCATTGTAATTTATCAACATTTTTGAACAGAGGAGTAAGTTTGTTTTATTTTCTTTAGATTTTTCAGGATATATATATATACACACACACATATTCATATATTATATGTAGATATTTTGATTGTAACATGGAGGATCATTTAACAAATATCTAAATACAAATTTCTAGATTTTATTAGTATGGTATGTGCAAGAGTTGGCATTTTATCTCAGAATTGAGCTCACCAACACCTAGAACATCATGAGCCCTGACCTGGACAGGCAACCATCACCTTTTGAACTTCAAAACAACACAGCATTTTGTAATGGGAAACACTGTGATGCACTTATATTATAAATAATAAAAATTGGCTCTTCTAGGTGAAATTAAGGCTTAGAGGAGGAGAAGTATCCCAGAGCTGTTTTCCAGTTTGTCTTTCAGAAGTTTGGAACTTCTACATACTACGTTTATGAACCATTCTATAATGAAAATTACAATCCTTTGGAAATATGGGTCTGATTTGCTGTTTAAACAGTTAGCAAATTTTATTTAAAATTTTAGCAAATTACTCTTTCTGTTTGGGCAAACGAAATTTGTTCTAAAATGAAATATGCAATTTTTAAGTGATTAGTGCTATCCTAATTCTTTACAGTTACCCACCCCCTTCTGTGTTATGTATTTTTCTTTTCTTTTAACTCTTTTATTTTAACTCATTTGAATGAGATAAATAAAACTGTAGTTTTCATAAAATAATTCATCTGAACACACATTTGTTTCTGGGCATGACTGAGGATTTATGTGGGGAAAAACACTTACTAAAAAAAGTTAAACATAAAAGCACAGGGCAGGGATTTCCCTGGCCATCCAGTAGTTAAGACTTCGCCTTCCATTGTCGGGGGTGTGGGTTGGAACTCTGGTCAGGGAGCTAAGATCCCACATGCCTTGTGGCCAAAAAACCAAAACATAAAACAGAAGCAATATTGTAACAAATTCAATAAAGACTTTAAAAAATAAATAAATAAATAAAATTAAAAAAAAAAAACAAGCCACAGGGCATACTGATGTAATTGCAATAATAGAATTATGCTGGTGTTATTATGTTTTTGCATCTGGTATCAATAGACTGATTTTCCAGATCAGTAGTTCTTAAGGTGTGGTCCCTAGACCTGTAGCATCAGCATCAATGAATTTGTTAGAACTGTAAATTCTTGGGTCCCATCCCAGACCTACTGAAACAGAAACCTTCAGTAGGAGGTGAAGGGAGAGCAGCCTGCGTTTTAACAAGCTCACCAGGTGATTCTGTGGACCTTAGAATAATTACTGTAAGTTAGTGTCACTTTCCACTTCAGATCACTCTATTATAAAGGCAGGTGTAAGATCTGGCACAGATACTCTAAAAAACAAAATCAATGCTACTGATGTTGGTTGTTTCATTTGTAAAAGTCCTTTCTTGTCGAGAAAAATTTGCCTGGTTTTTTTTTTTTTTTTTTTGGTGGTACGTGGGCCTCTCACTGTTGTGGCCTCTCCCGTTGCGGAGCAACAGGCTCTGGACGCGCAGGCTCAGCGGCCATGGCTTACAGGCCCAGCCGCTCCATGGCACGTAGGATCTTCCCGGACCAGGGCACGAACCCGTGTCCCCTGCATCAGCAGGCGGCCTCTCAACCACTGCGCCACCAGGGAAGCCCTGCATGACTGTTTTTGGGATAAGGCAGTGGCAGTTCTAAAGGCAGGGATGTGTACACTGTTCTTAACTTTTGTCACTGGAGCACCCCGGGCCATAGTGATGGGAGGTGGAGGAAGCAGGTACGGGGATTTGATTTAAAGTGGACTTGCTTTCATTTGGGTTGTGTTAGTAGGATAAATGAATGTAATAGACATGAAGATGATTTGCAACTTGGAAAGCTCAGTATAAATGGACTTCTGCATTTGCTGAGTCAGCATTTCAGGGCTGTAGGTGCTGGGGAGTCAGCAGTGAGGAAAATACAAGTCCATGTCCTCCTGGAACTCATTCTCGGGAGGTACAGTTATATCTAAGTCTGTATATGTTATAAATGAAGCTGTAAATGTGTCCTCACAAGCAAGCTGAGGTTAATTAGTAGAAAAACTTACAGTTCAAAATAGGCCCATGTAGTGATGACAATTTACCTACTTATAGCTCATTTAGGTGGTAATTTCAAACACATCTAATCTGAAAGTAAGAAAACAGGCCTCTGAGAACCCAAAATAGATGTCAACAGGCCCATTTGCTAACACTCATACTCTTTCCCTCTAGCTCTGACTCAAAGTTCATTTTACAGAAGCCTTATTTGACTCAATTTTTTTCTCTGCTCTATCTAAATCCATAAGATCTTTTCATTACTTACTGCCTTTTATCATGCTTTTTTTCTTTTGTGCCTGTAATGCCCCTACTTTCTCTTTTTTTTTTTTTTTTGCTTAAGAAAATCGCATATATTCTTCAAAATCCAGCTCAAGTTGTGCTCCTGGGACCCCTTGGTTCCCAGTTTCTCAGGCTGAGCTAGTTTCTCCATCTCCTGTGCCTCTGGCCAGCTAGTCTGGTCTGCAGTAGAGTCTGGAGTCTTGTTATTGAATTTCTCCCTCTCTGCACTCATCTTCTCCATGAGACTGTGGATTCCTGGAGGATGGGGAACACATCTCATGGAACTTGTGTCATCAGCACCCACCAGACTACTGCTGACAAATACAAGGGGCTCTGGAAATGTTTGCTTCATTAATGAATTTAATGTGGGAGTCTGGTTTCTGATTCCCACAGCCCTGCAGAAAGAGCAAATTAAAAGAGAGTTTCCTGATGTAGATGTAATAGTGAGGAGGGACTTGATAAAACAACAAAGGACAGAACTCAACCTATTTTTTTTTTTAAAAAAGAGCGTAGAAGTGCAGCAATCTGGACAACAAAGACTAATTACTTTATAATTCAGAGAATTAATGTTCAATTTAAAGGAAAGACTAAAATGTATTCACATATTTAAGATTTACAGAAGTGGTTGCCTAAAAATGGAAACCATCCAGATTTCGAATATGATTGTACGTAGCGACATTTATCATAGGGATCTATCTAGTATTATAGTTTTCATTAGTTTTAGTTAGCTTTCTCTTCCAGGAGAAAATATTACACCTTATAGTTCAGCTAGAGAAAACGTACTTTCTTAGGCTTTAGAGAGACACATATGCATATATTTTTCCTCATTTATGTTACTTTTAGCCTTTTTAATCCTCTAATATGGTAATCTTTTGTGGCTAAGAAACAAAAGATTGACCACATTACAGGATTAAGAAAGTAGCCATTGAGCAGCCATTAATGCTCCTGTGACATACAGTGATAAGAGGAAGGAAAGCCAGTGTGAGGCGTAGCCAAGCTGTGCGGTAGACATCTTCTTTGGGGTCTAGCCCCCAGTCGGCCACATAGTAAATGTGGTCTCGCCTAAGTCACTAAAATCCCATCAGCAGACGTTTCTTTATCTGCAAAGTGGAGCCAGTACAAACCTACAGCCCACGACTGTTTTGACAATTAAGTGAAATGATGTGTGTGAAAAGCATCTAAAAAGCAAGGATCACTTACAGAGATGGTGGGAACGTATATCACAAAATATCTTATATGTTAAAAGACAGGATCCAAGCCATTGCCGAAAGTCTTTAATTTTTCCATTCCCCTCTCTTCCTTCCTACAATATTTCCCATGACAATTTAGGAAGTCAGATGATTCTTTGTTTATATTAAATGGCCCAAATCCAATGGTTCTCAGGAGCTGGCCTGGACCTTTCTCCAGTAAGTTTGTTCCTGAGATTAAATGGTTGGTAAATTAATCATAAATTGCAAGGAGGAAATCAGATGTGATTCAATGAGCATCATCAAGAGAAAGTAGGTCTAGGCCTGGTAAATTTAACAGTGACTGGGATTCTGAAGGCTTACAAAGAGTGTTTACTACACTGGGCTTCTGACATTCTTATAGACAAATTGAATGTTTATCTTACATCTCTCTTAGTTGAAATTTTTGTCTTCACACAGTTCTTTAGCAGCTGCCTCCCATTAACATTTTTGGAGACAAAGCATGCAGTAACACATTTTGACAAGGAGCAGTTAGAAAGCCATGGTTCGGCAGAAAAGCTGAAGTCAGCTATATTTCACTTATCAAATCAATGAGGCTTTGCCTTTAATCCCTTCAGCTCCAGGTCACAGGGTTAGCTTGGCAGGACAATTTTAACCGGAGCTCAGATTATTTTCTTCATGAAAAACAAGTGTATTATGAGCTGGTATCACTCGGTAATAACACCTTAGAGGACACAAATGATCCTCACATTTATCAAAAAGAAAAATACTCAGAAGAGAATGGAACACCTGGATTTGGGGACTGGTTGAAGGAAAAAGCCTGAAGCCTGAAATTGCTGTTTTAGGGAGGTGAGGGTGGCCTGAAAGGAACATTGATGTGAATGACGAGGCAAGAGCCTGGTTCCGATCTAGAAGCGGCAGTGAGATGGAGAGAGGTGTCTCAGAGAACTCTGAAAGACTGAAACTGAGTCGGGGGCTGTCACGGGTAGCTTTACCTGCTTTGCAGTTTTGTCTGGTTGTTGTGTCCATGGTGCTATAGAAACAAAATAAATAAATGTCTGATGATAATTAACATAACTCAAATTACAAATATGATACTTACCTAGTTCATATGTAGAACTTGATTACATTTAAGCCTTGATTTGTGGTTATTAGCTAGATTGCTGACTTATTTCTCTGATCAAAATCATGTCCTTTGGAAGACCTAAGCATGTTATGGTGAGTACATCAGTAGCCTGGAAAGTATGTGTATACGTATATCAATGCTGTTTGAACCATGAGAATATATAGAATTATTGTACTGTATGAACACAATTATAGTTTCTACTTAATATTTCATGCTCATCAATTACACTTGTCATATCAGTTTAATCTCAGTGTATGAAAGCTAAGCAGTGTATTAGTATTTGCTACATGAATTCTTTTCTAAATAAGCAGTTGCTTAGCATTCATGAAGTTTAAAGCTCTGTGTATCTACAATAACAGTATTCCCTTCTTATAAAACCAGATAAAAACCAACACAAAATAGCATTGCTGGTAATTAAACCAGTTCAGGTGCTCTGAGAAGCAGGATCTATGGTGGAGTTGGACAGCCAATAGATTCACTGGGAGACAAGCCTCTAAAGGATATGGGCACGGGAGCAGGTGCAGGTGGGAAGAGACTCCTACTGGTGTGGAGGACTGATAGTTGTGAAGGGAGAGAGGGAAGGAAGCAGGGTTGGATGGAAAGAGGCTCAGACTGAATAAGCTCTGAAAGAGTCTTGGCCAGACCATCGGGGTGCCCCAAAGCAAAGGCTGCCCAGGGTTCCCCACTGGGCAGGAACGGCCCCTCCCAGTCATTGGCTGGGAGCAGCTTGAGGAGAGTGTGACCTTGACCAGGGTCCGAGGTGGATCCTGAGGGTCCAGGAGCTGGAGGCCATGAGGTGACTACGCTCCTCACGGCAGGTTCTCTTTCCAGGGAGGCCTGAGAAGCCCACTCCCATGGCTGCCGCAGTCATGCAATGTTCTAAACAATCTCACTAAACATTGATCTTTAAAATTGACTTTCTAAATATTTATTCATGTAAATATTATTACTGATAATTGCAGATTGTTAAAAATACACTGGAGTCAGGTGAAATTTGGAATAACCAACATGAAATTGCATTTTCTCTGTAAAACTAGGGGCTAATCTTATTTTGTTTGAAGATTTACAATATGTGAAAATATTAGATTGCTTAAACTTTTGACCAATTAGGTTGAACGTTTTTTCCTGTGTTTTTCTATTTAGTCTTCTGTTCTTGTTGCCAATTTTTCTTGCAAGATGCCAGCATTGTTCATATTGATCGGAAAGAGTTCTTTTTATGAGTTTCAACCTTTGTGTTTGTTCTCTCTTTCTCTTTAGTATGTCCTTTGCCTTTTCATTTTATTTGCAATATTTGTTTAATGTATAGAAGTTTAAAGTTTTTTTTGTTTTTTGTTTTTTTGTTTTTGATGTGTGTGGTTAGATCTTTCTCTCTTTTCCTTTGTGACTTGGATCCTCCATCCCTGGATGAAAAACAACTGGTTAAGTACTTGGAATAAAATCAAGTTGGAGTCTCAAAATTAAACCACATGTCAAAATTAATTCCAGCTGGAATAAAGAATTAACTGTGAAAGGAGCCATACGATTCTGTTTGCTGTAAAAGGGATTTGTTGGTCCCCATCACTGTGTAGTTTGTTGCTGCTTAAGGTAATCCTTACATCTCATGGTGGGAGGACGATTTGAAGTGTGCAGGTCCTTCTTTGACTAGGTCCCAATGCCTGACCTGAGGGTCTGCCAGCCATAAGAGCATCTCCAGCTCCTGTTGTGCGATCCTGGGTTTGTGCTGAACGAAATTGTTTCTGGAACCTTTGAAGCAGTCTCTAGCCCTTCTTTTGCTAGAAAAGGTAGACAAACCTTTGTGATTTCCAAAATATAACCCTCTTGAGGTTATCTTTGACTCCCCCTCCCCCTTTTTACATCTTGGACACTGCACAGCCCCTAGGCATGTTCCCTTACGAGGCAGTGCACTGAAGCCTCAGTCCCGTAAGAACCCTGTTAAATACAAAGACGGTTCTTCCTGGAGTTCTGGCTTGATGCAGACTTCTCAGGTTTGATTCCCCACCTTTGCCTGCAAGGGCTGCAATTGTGGCTGCATCCAAGGAGCCTGCTTCTGTCTCCTTGCTTTTACTGCCCTCTAGCACCGGGCCTGGGCTTCACCTAACAGCTCACTGTGAGATAAGCAATCATCGTGCTTGTTGTGGTTAGCCCCCTGTCTGTTTGAACTATTGCCTAAGGGATTTTTAGAATACCTAGTCTTCCATACTGCTTGAAGTGGGAGTGCTTACCCAGGTCCTTTCAGATGATTGTAAAACTGTTATCCTGGGGATGATGCTTTTAGGATCAGCAAATAAAAGGATCTCCAGCTGCCTAGATCCATCCTACTCATATTTGTAATAAGTGATAAATACTGTTTCTTTTTCTTGTAACAATTTTTCCTGGCACACTCATGTAGATCCTGTTTAGTTTCAAAAACGATTCAGGGTTATTTGGATGAATTTAGATTTTTCCCTTTTGAGATACATGAAATGAAACCCAACTTCTGATTCTTTGAGCTTCTTTAGTAGAGCTAGTTTAAGTTCTTGACAAGTTAATATTTGTTAGAAATTTGGTTCTGCTTTCTATTAAATATGTAAACAACAAATATTTGTATTCTTTCTCTTCTGCATAGTGATTATGCTGAATTATAGTATCAGGCTATATAACAAGTGATATGTATCAACATGAGCACAAAAGCTGTGATGACAATTGGCTTGATAGATTTTGTGTTTGTGTTGTACGTGTGTGTCACAAGTACTAGATCACTGCGTTAGTACTGTGGCCACGTTGTTCTTGAGCCCTTTGAGCACTGACAGGAAAGGCTGGGGAAAGAGGCTGATTGGTGTCTATGTAACAGGTCATCCTGTCCACTTGATTATTAAAATCTTTCTCTGCTGAGATAACCCTTTGATGAGCATTCACGTGGACACAAATATCTTTTAAGTTTTTAGGCACATACCTCTTCCCTCCTCCTTACCAGTTTTCTCATCATATTCCTTCCAAGTTCCTGACCATCCAGTCAGACCATTGGCTACAGCCCATGAAGCAGTATGAACTCGTATCTCTGGCCGTTTCTCCTTCCAAGCAAAAGGAACAACTAGAGGCGCTACTTGCCGTTCTGTCCACTGGCAGGATTTCCCTTCACCACTTAGGTGTCCCAGAAAGGGGCTGTAGGGCTGCAGTCGTCCACTCTTGTGTGGTGCCCGCATATCATGTAGAACTGTCTGTGAAAGAGCCTTGGGTTTTCTCTTTCCCAGTCAGAGGATTGAATGGAATAGCCCATGAGGTCACAGGTGTGGGCTGGGAGAGAGGAGGTGACAAAGCAGGAGTGGGGTGGGGGCCATGGGTATTTGGGACATTTCAAGGCTGGTTTGATCCTGTATATACCACTTCCGTTTGATGATGGGTGCTGCTGTGCACGCCCTACTTTATGGTGTGGAGGCTCAGACAACACCCAGTTCATGATGGGAAGCTCAGATCCCATGGGAACTTGGTGGCCCATGGTCAAATGTCTGGTGTCTGTTAAGGCCCAGCAGCAACCAAGAGCTGTTTCTCAAGAGGAGAGTAGTTATCTAGATGATGGCAGAGCTTTGCTCCAACATCCTGAGGATCTGTGCTGGGAGTCACCTGTAGGGGACCTTCCAAAGGCTGCCAATAGTCTCTGTATTTGCCACTTACACTTCAGGCAGCCTTGGATCTGCTGGGTCATGTGGCCCAAGTGACAGGGCAGCTTGCACAGCAGTCTGGACCTGTTGCAGAGCCCTCTCTTGTCTGGACCCCACTCAAAACTAGCAGCTTTTTGAGTCACTTGGTGAATGGAGTAGCACAGCCAAATGAGGAATATGCTGCCTCCAAAATTCAAAGGGGTCTGCTAGACATTGTGACTCTTTTTCAGTTGCAGGAGGGGCAGATTCAACAACTAATCCTTCATTTTAGAGGAGATGTCTTGACATTCCCCATGCTCCTGGACTCCTAGAAATTTCACTGAAGAGGAGGACTCCTGAATTTTTGTTTGGTGTCTGTTCCATGCTCTAACACACAAGTGTCTTACCATTAAGTCTAGAGTAGTTGCTAGTACCAGGAGCTTTCTATGGAATATTTAGAAGAGTGCCCAGGCATAGTAAGTACAGAATAACTGTTATTTTGTCATTATTACCAGTGATTGGTGAAGAAAGCTTGTTGAGAGTATGTTTCATTCAAAGAAGCACAGTCTGAGCAGGAATTCCAATCTACCTAGAACTCTCTCCAGTATTTAAGAGAATCCATGTACAGAGTCCAAGGCAAATGTCAGTGAGGATCCTAGTCCCCTCCCTATTCTTTGGCACCCTGTAACTTTGGGAGACTGGAACTTTCCTACACCAAAAGAACTTTTGCTTTCATCTGTGCTACTCTCCCCTCCTCACTGTCTTTCTCTTTGGATTCCCAGCAACCTCCGTACTGTTCCCCCAGGATGACCTCCTCCCAATAGGTCATGCTTCTTCTGTCTTCAGCTTATGAGGAATATAGATATTCTCTAACCATTTTCTTCTGGAATATCCATTTGCATTGATTTTGCAGTTTCTGTGCTCAGAGAAGATAAAAGGGAAAGCCAAGCTTGTCATGCTCTTGTGTTTGCGGGGGCTGGGAGGAGAGGCTGGGACACTAATGGTAATGATTTTTGTATAGTTACAAATGCCATAAAGAGACTAATAAAAATATAACACTGATGATCACAAAAGCAAAGACAAATTGCTGTAAGGAGAATATTCAATATTGCCATTTGTTTAATACAAGTTAAAGTCTGAAAATTCCACTTATTATTATTATTTTAACAATATAAAAATCCTTGCTTATACACATTTTCATCTATTTACTTGTGGATTAAAGGTGTGAGAAGAAATAAAGTTAATTTAAAAAAAAGATTTTATTTATGCATTTTTTTACTTTTTTATTACCTGTGGAATGGAGATAGGGAATAAATAAGATGAATTTAGAAGAAGGTAATTCAATTTAAAAACATGAATAGTGACACTTAAATAATGATATTAATGATTTTTTTTTCAGTTTTTGAGATGTTTAAATGACAAATTATATCATGCATATATGTGCAAAATCCCATCCCCTTCTCCAACCAGGGTGTGCCAGGACAGGGGGAAATAGAAAGGCAGAGGTGCCATTTTTTATTTTTATTTTTAGAGATGCCATTTTTTAAACCTACTTTTTATTTTTGATGTTACTTCACCAAAACTGGGGTATCAGTGGGAGTGTCTCATGCATGAGTGCAGTGATGAGGACATATAAACATGATTCCTTCCTCGAGGAGTTTAGGTCCAGTGAGGAGTTGCATATTGACCGGCCAGTCACATGGGTGGAAGTTAAATTTATGTTTCAATGAGCACTACAGGGAATGTTCTATGGCAATACCTGAGGATGGCGAGGACAGGCAAGTCTTGCCTGGGAAAGTGCTGTTTATGGAGCTGAAATCCGCAGGTTGGGCAGAAATGTATTAGGCAGAAGAGTTGGAAAGCCTGGCTGAGCTGGAAGGAACAGGACAGAGGAGAGGCCTCTGGGGCCAGAGAGAGAAAGCTGGGGGCCATGTAAGGACTTCTGACCTTGTTATATAAAGCCACCAAAATGTTTTAAGCAAAGGGTCCTTTGGAGGGAGGAGGCAAGACTGAGGGCAGGGAGAGAAGTTGGCAAGAGTTTCCTGAAACTGCATCTTGTTAAGAACAAAATGTAGTTTGAAGTTCAGCAGGGAAAATCCAGATCTGTTCCAAAATAGATTTCCAAAACAACAAGAGCCCCTAAAGATATGAAGTTTTAATAATTTGTAGCTGAAATTTTTATTGAGACTATCGTCGATGTACTTGTCGTGAGGAATAATACAGGGAGATCTATGTGGCATTTACTCAGTTTCCCCCAATGGTAACGTTTTGCAAAACTGTAATATAATATCACAACCAGGATATTGACATTGAAAGCATCCATTTATTTAGATTTCTTTCATTGTACTTGTGTTCACTGTGTGTATGTTTAGTCCGGTGGGAATTTGTCACGTGTTCCACATGTGTAGGTTTGCATATCCACCACCACAGCCAAAAAATTTTGGATGAAAGAAAAGTTAACCCTCTAATTTGGAATAGTTGATAACCAATTATATGTGAAGTGGTCAAAGAGAAACTATAGCCAATTTATTTGACTTCTTTTCATTAGCCAGTATTGCCCTTTACTTTTGAAATCTGGTCGTTTCCCAGTGTCTTTTGAGAGGCCGCAGCATGGGCCCCATGGCGTGGCTGCAGGATGGCCAAGTGGAGATGCATCCTCTGGAGCTGCACCGCCTGGGCTCAGGTCCCAGCCCTGTCCCCTGTGCTCTGTGTGGCTTCAGGCAGGCTACTTGGCCTCTCTCTGACTCAGTTTCCTCATTCATAAAACGGAGGTGACAACAGGGCCTACTTCCAAGGTTGTTCTGAGGATTAAATAGCACATTGTGTAAGTTACTATCATCTGTCAGTGAAAATTCCAGAAGCACATTCTGGCACTTAGCTTCACTCTGTGCAAAGCAAGACATTCTCTTGACAGAAGGTCTGTGGTAACTGTTGTATGTGTTTAAGCTTTGGTGTGAATCTGAGTGTGTAGCTCTACATTTGTCTCCCAGGGATGTATTGGCCCTGATAAAATATTTCAGTTTCAGAGCTGTGATGAAAGCTTTAAAGATAAACTCTTTAACTTTTGAATGTAAACTATTATGGATTAGAATTTTAGATCATTTCTATTTCCTGAGAAATCTTAGTGATTTATTAAGAGCTGATACCACCTGTCTGATATAGGAGAGTTAGACTGATTTTTGGAAAAAAGGTGGTGTTCTTCCTGACAGGAAAATGGAGATGAGATTGTAGAAACAATTATTTAAGAAATGTTTGTATCCTCTATGAATTTAGTAAAGAATCTCTTTTCCTGATTTTACCGAGAGATTTTGAGTCCTCTTTGAGGGAGAGATGATGCTTTTTTTTTTTTTTCATTTAGGATTCTTTGGTCAGGTTTTTTGTTCTCCTTGTGGGACATGGACAGGTTCAGACAGAAGGGCAGGTGGCCTGTGCTTTTGTTGTAGGAGGTGGTGTGCTTACAACAACCAGCTTTTTGAGGCCATCCTAGGGCATCCAGGGAGGAACATGAAGAATGAATTATATGTATTAAAAAATACAACCTGTTTTCCTTTCTTACTTGTGAAAGTGACATGGGACATTGCCTCCTAACCCAAATACCCTGGAGAAATGGAGTTCCTGTTTACATGGGGTAGATTTTCTCAGGCAAGAAGACAAGAGAGATTCATACATTCATTCAGCAGATATTTATTTATTGAAGCACCGCTAGGTTCCAGACACTATTCTAAGCCCTGGAGATAACAATGGGCCCAAGTCCCCTCCTTCAGGGAGCCATTCTACTGGGTGAGAAAGATAATAAAGAACCAAGTAATGAGTGATATGTAGTGACAAACGCTGAGAGCAGAGTTAAAGCAGGATGAGAAGGCGGAGAGACAGGTGTTGCCCTTTCAGATGAGGTGGTCAGGGGAGGCCTCTCTGAGGAGGTGACACTGACCAGAGACCTGAGTGGAGGGAAGAGCCAGTTGCCGTGGCCGTCTCTGTGGGACCAGTCATCCTGGCAGAAGAGACCTCAAGTGCAAAGACCCCGAGGTAGGAGAGTGCTTGCTGTGTCTGTGGCAGGATTAGGAGCTGAATGAGGATTGAAAAGTAAGCGTGGATGAGTTTGGAGAGATGGTCAAGGGCCAGCTGAGGGAAGGCTTCATAGGCCATGGGAAGGAGTTTACATTTTACCCTGAGTGTAAACCACAGTGAGTGGAGGCTTTTGAGACCAGCAAAGTAATATGATCTGATTTATCTTTTAAAAGGATCCCCAGGCATTGTGTGGATGATGCTCTGGTGGTGGTGGTAGTGGTGATAAGGCAAGATCCCCAGCACAGAGAGCTCTTAGGAGGCTGTTGCAATAATGCAGGCGAGAGATGGTGGTGGCTCAGCCATGTGGAGAGAATTCAGATTCAGAATCTATGCTGATTGTAGGGAAGACAAGATTTGCTGATGGATTGGATGTGGGCAGTGCCAGGAAAGCACTCTCTAAGGATTTTGGCCTGAGTAATTGGGTGAATAAAGGTGCAGGTGCTAAATTATGGGACCTGAGAGTAGTAGGTTTAGGGGAAGAAGTAAGGAGTTGACTCGGGTGCATGTCAAGTTTGAGATACCTACAAAACATCAAAGTGAGATGACAACAAGGCACTTGGAACACTTTTCTGAGGTTCAGAGATTGGAGCCGGAGATGTGCATTTGAGGGTCATCAAAACTATTAGTCTAGACACATCATCAGTGTATTGAATGTGGTAGAGGAGAAGTGTGTGCTCTAAGCCCTGGGATAGCCTATCCAGAGAAGGAGAAGTAAGCAAGGAGCCTGAGAAGGAAGAGCTGGAGAGGGAGGATGGAAACCAGGAGAGTGCTGTGTCCTGGAAGCAAGCAGAATGAAATGTTTCAAGAAGGAAGAAGTGATAAATGTTGTCAAATGGGACCTGGATAAAGATGAAGGCTAAGCATTGGCCACAAGCAGTGAGCAGCTCATTGGTGATCTTGATGAGCAGTTTTAATGGAGTAGAATATAAAGAGAAGAGACGACTAACTACATACAACTCATCCAGGGAATTTTGCTGTGCTGCAGAACAGGGGGGATGGTGGGGTAGATGCACGGGAATGTGGTTTCACTGGAGATATTGATTGATTGATTGATTGAGAACTAACAGCGTGTTTGTATGCTGAAGGAATTATCTGGATAAAAGGGACAATCAGTGATGCCTGTTGCGTGGGGTAGTTGCAGGAGCAGAGCCCTGGAGTAGGGGAGGGAGGTTGGGACCCAGAACTCAGCAGGAAATGCATAGAAGTGTGGGCATGTGTGCAGAGGGGTTGGGGGTTTGGAGTGGGAGGATAGAGAAGTTCTTATTTTCTCAGAGAAATAAGGGAAATAAGAATGAAGGTCATTAGCAGGGTGCCGGTCGTGGAGGGGATGAGGCCATTTAAAGAGAGTAGATCTCCAGTGGGTCTCCTCGAATGGGAATGTCCACGTGGCAGACAGATGTTGGATGCCAGGCAGCTCTGATGCCACTAAGGTGGTAGTAATACATTTTAAGGGAGATGAACCAGTGTAATTGTGATTGTTTTTAGTCATTTTGTTCTATAGAGACATCTATAGTAAGTGGAATTGGATTTAACCAACTTTGGAGCAGTGAAATTAAGGGATTGGGCAAGCAAGGTGTTTTTAACAGTGGGCCATGGAATCTAAGTGCTGTGAGGAGGGAAGTGAGGGCGCAGGGAGGAGGTGGTGGCTGTTGGAGGTGGTTGGAGTGGGTATACTGGAGTGGGTGGGCTGGAGGGAGGGGGGTGGTGGTCAGGACAGGGGTAGTTGAAGCTGAGATGTTTGTAGGCGGTGTGGTCATCAGCAGTCACAGTGACAGGATGACCAGAGACCTGAATACTGAGGAGCACTGGAAGACAGCATCTTTGGATGTGAGGAGGGTGTGGACTCTGGCATCTGGGTTTTGGAAGAGTAATTTATGTGAAATTTCCAAACTCAATCAGACTAGTGATCAAGAGAAAGAACCATAGCAAAAGGTTCTAGAAATAAGGGGGGAGTATTTCTGGATATAGTGGATAACTGTAATAAGCTTGTGTAATAAGCTTGCGTATCTGGAGACATGGCCTCAAAATGACCTCGGGTTTTAAGAGGGAGGAAGGATAAACAGCCTGGGAGCAGCAGAGGGGATATGTGTCTCACCCCCAGCCTGCTGGCACTAGGACTGTGGGAGAAAAACAGCTGTCACTCAAGAGGGTGGGAGGATAGAGAAGTTCTTATTTTCTCAGAGAAATAAGGGGAATAAGAATGAGGCCTAGGTAAGCGTGCATGTCCTGGTATGAAAGGCATACAGTTTTCACCAGGGTGAAGGGAACATTCAGAGAAGATGGTGAGAGCACAAGGGGATTTTAGGTTTGGGGGATCCAGGAAGGGCATGTCTGAGTCAGTTAGGGGATGCTCAGAGCCCTGTGGGGGAAGGGAGTCTAGGAGTTGAGGCTCTGCCTTCTTATGGGGACTGAGGTCAGCATGGGAAGCATGATAATGAGATCTGCCTGAAGGTCGCTTAGAGGAGACAGATGATCAGATAATTCTAGCATCCTCCATGGGACCCGCCATTTATGCTGTGTCACAGGGCACCATGAGGTAGAAGGATAAATAGTGGTCTCAACCAGAACACATAGAATTCTGTGTACCTGCCCCCCAAATTCTGTTACTGGCAATAATGAGTCTGAGATCACCCAGATGAAGAGAATAAAAATGTTTGGAGTATTGAATGAGTATGCTGTATTTGATGGAGAAGTAAGGACTCCACCCGTCTGGATTAGCAGTAAGTAAAATTTGCTCACCCATTAACCCAATGGTTATTAATCATCAGGTGTGGAGAATGAGGAGCAAGACTCCTTCCCTCCCAATAATATAACTCATGAGAATGTCACCCAGACACAACCCGCTGTGGCCCTTACTTATGTCTTGTCCTCTCCCCAACTCTTAAAACAAGAACTTGTTGGCCATACAAGGGTATTTATGTTTGTTAGTAAATAAAGAACTATTTTTTATAAAGTAAAAATGCTTTATAAATAAACAGTGAGACTCTCAAGTAGAAAACAACGGCCTGATAAAGAATAACGTAATTCTTTCAGTACAAATTTAAAAATTTGTAAGCAAATCAAGTTGTGTTAACTCTGATAAGTGTATTTATAGTTTTTTTTTTTAATTTGGAAAAGGGGTGTTCTGCTACAAAGGACCTTAAAAGTGAAAGTAAGAAAGAACTTCTCTGAAAATCTTTTATGCATGTGATACTATTTGCTAGCAAATACAGAGAGCTTTACCATTTTTTCAGTTTTATTTTATGACATATATTTAGTACTTTGTGTGGTTTTAAAAATGAACTTTAGGGACTTCCCTGGTGGTGCAGTGGTTAGGAATACTCCTGCCAATGCAGGGGACATGGGTTCAATCCCTGGTCTGGGAAGCTCCCACATGCTGTGGAGTAACTAAGCCCAAGCCCGTGTGCTACAACTACTGAAGCCTTCATGCCTAGAGCCTGTGCTCTACAACAAGAGAAGCCACAGCGATGAGAAGCCCACACACTGCAATGAAGAGTAGCCCCCACTTGCCACAAGTAGAGAAAGCCCGTGTGCAGCAATGAAGACCCTACACAGCCAAAAATAAATAAATAAAAATTTTTAAAAATGAACTTTATATGTATTAAGTAACCTGGGAAAAATACAGAAAAATGTTCATCAATTTATGAACTATTATAATCTCTGCTTCTAAGACAGCTGATTCAGAGTCTTATCTTTTGGGGTCTCAGAACATCAACAGGTTACTACTACTGTTAATGCAGAAATCTTCTGAACATACCATGTTACATATTGAAGAACTCTTGGCTAAAGTTCTAAACTATGATCAAACCAATTTCCATCCAGCTTTTAAGTCATCGATGTTTTCCATTCTATTTTAGCACATGATTCCAAAAAAGACTTAGCATTTTTTCTTTTTAAAAGCACCCAAATATCAAACGACTGTCAGTGCTGCAATGCCTCTTCATTTTTGCTCTTGCCAGCAAGAGTGTGAGTCATTTTTCTAAAATGCTGGAAAAGTTCAAAGAGACTTCATAGTAACTTTCAAACTGGTGATATATATGTGTGTGCCTTTTGCCCATTATAACTCCAGGCATCCCATGTTTTTTTGCTAATGACATATGGAGTCATAAACATGTGAAAGACATTATTTGATGAAAGAGAGAAAGTCTGAATTATGTGGCAAGAACAGGGTTCAATTGTGATTTTTTTAAAATGTCTCTATTTTTTCTTTATACTGTGTTCTTTGGTTTTATAACTTCTTGGCCTGTAAGAATAAGGAGGATAAAACCTAACTGTTTGTGGGCAACTAATGGAATGATTTGTGATTTCTGTGTCTCAGAATACAAATATGTTTAAACATTCACAGAATTTCATCTAGTCTCTAAATCTTTAACTGGGGTGATAATTGGTTTTGCCCCAAAAGGCAAAAATTGATTTGGGGGGAGTAAAAAAAAATGACAATTCTTTTGACCTTTCAAAGGGTCACTGTACATAAATAGAGATACAGAATATCTGTATATTTCATGAAGAGAAGGATTAGAAAAAATTGCAAAAAAAAGAGCTCCTTAGAGGGACGATACTTTAAAAAAGGGTTGAGGTGAAAGACTTTCACTCAGAAAACTGTAAAACACTGATGAAAGAAATCAAAGATGACATAATAAACAGATGGAGAAATATACCATGTTCTTGGATTGGAAGAATCAATATTGTGAAAATGACTATACTACCCAAAGTAATCTACAGATTTAATGCAATGCCTATTAAACTACCAATGTCATTCTTCACAGAATTAGAACAGAAATTTTTACAATTCGTATGGAAACACAAAAGACCCTGAATAGCCAAAGCAATCTTGATAAAGAAAAACAGAGCTAGAGGAATCAGGCTCCCTGACTTCAAACTATACTATAAAGCTACAGTAATCAAGACAGTATGGTACTGACACAAAAACAGAAATATAGATCAATGGTACAGGATAGAAAGCCCAGAGATAAACCCACGCACACATGGTCACGTAATTTATGACAAAGGAGGCAAGAACATACAATGGAGAAAAGACAGCCTCTTCAATAAATAGTGCTGGGAAACCTGGACAGCTACATGTAAAAGAATGAAATTAGAACTCTCCCTAACACCATACACAAAAATAAACTCAAAATGGATTAAAGACCTAAATGTAAGCCTGGACACTATAAAACTCTTAGAGGAAAACAGGAAAAATACTCTTTGACATAAACCACAGCAAGATCTTTTTTGACCCACCTCCTACAGTAGGGAAAATAAAGACAAAAATAAACAAATGGGACCTAATGAAACTTAAAAGCTTTTGCACAGCAAAGGAAACCATAAACAAGACAAAAAGACAACCCTCAGAATGGGAGAAAATATTTGCAAATGAAACAGCAGACAAAGGATTAATCTACAAAAGATACAAACAACTCATGGAGCTCAATATCAAAAAAACAAACAATTCAGTTAAAAAATGGGCAGAAGATCTAAATAGGCATTTCACCAAAGAAGACATACAGATGGCCAAGAGGGCCATGAAAAGATGGTCAACATCACTAATTATTAGAGAAAAGCAAATCAAAACTGCAATGAGGTATCACCTCACACTGGTCAAAATGGCCATTATCAAAAAATCTACAGGGCTTCCTTGGTGGCGCAGTGGTTGAAAGTCCACCTGCTGATGCAGGGGACACGGGTTCGTGCCCCGGTCCGGGAAGATCCCACATGCCACAGAGCAGCTGGGCCTGTGAGCCATGGCCGCTCAGCCTGCACGTCTGGAGCCTGTGCTCCGCAACGTGAGAGGCCACAACAGTGAGAGACCCGCGTACCGCAAAAAAAAAAAAAAAAAAAAAAAAAAAAAAAAATCTACAAACAATAAATGCTGGAAAGGGTATGGTGAAAAAGGAACCCTCCTGCACTGTTGGTGGGAGTGTAAATTGTTACAGCCACTATGGAGAACAGTATGGAGGTTCCTTAAAAAACTGAAAATAGGACTCCCATATGACCCAGCAATCCCACTACTGGGCATATACCCTGAGGAAACCATAATTCAAAAAGGCATATGTACCCCAATGTTCATTGCAGCACTATTTACAATAGTCAGGACATGGAACCAAACTAAGTGTCCATTGACAGGCGAATGGATAAAGAAGATGTGGCACATATATACAATGAAATATTACTCAGCCATAAAAAGAAATGAAATTGAGTTATTTGTAGTGAGGTGGATGGACCTAGAGTCTGTCAAACAGAGTGAAATAAGTCAGAAAGAGAAACACAAATACCATATGCTAACACATATATATGGAATTTTAAAAAATGGTACAGGTGAACCTAGTGGCAGGGCAGGAATAAAGACGTAGAGATAGAGAATGGACTTGAGGACATGGCAGGAGGGAAGGGGAAACTGGGGTGAAGTGAGAGTAGCATCGATACATATACACTACTGAATGTAAAATAGTTAGCTAGTGGGAAGCAGCAGCATAGCTCTGGGACATCAGCTTGGAGCTTTGAGATGACCTAGAGAGGTGGGATAGGGAGGGTGGGACCTAGA
The DNA here is from genome assembly GCF_951394435.1 of Stenella coeruleoalba. Classification (NCBI taxonomy): domain Eukaryota; kingdom Metazoa; phylum Chordata; class Mammalia; order Artiodactyla; family Delphinidae; genus Stenella; species Stenella coeruleoalba. Next base: position 117,120,340 of record NC_137149.1, read on the forward strand.
GAGGTGGGGTAGGGAGGGTGGGAGGGAGGCTCAAGAGGGAAGGGATATGGTGATATATGTATGTATATAGCTGATTCACTTTGTTGTAACAGAAACTAACAGTATTGTGAAGCAATTATACTCCAGTGAAGGTCTATTAAGAAAAAAAAAAGGTTGCGAAACACTGATTTAGTCTTTGGAGATAGAAGCTCAGTACCAAGATAAAATGAGGACCACGGACATGATAATATAGGTAGATTTTGAAAATAAATTCCAATTGCATATTTTCCAAGTATAATTTCGTTTGTTTGCTAACCATCTATCTTACACTGAGTTTTCAGTACATCAGCCTCTTAGAAAGTCACACTGGCTAGTTATATGCCAGGGTTCTGAGCGGAGTGTTGTCTGGCTCAGCTTTGTTTTACCCTAGTCCTTTCCTCCAGCAGCTGACTGTCTTTGGGGGGAAATGAGATAAGGAAAGTAAAGCACTTGGCATGAACGCAAGCGTAGACAGCTGTGGGATCACAAAGGAAGAAATAGTTAACTTTGCCGGAAGGTAGTTAGGAAACAATTGATTAAAGAAATTACTTTAGACCAAGGAGTTTATGAACTTGGATGGGAAACAATTATGTCTTTATTTTTCAATTAACTCCATATGAAATTTACTGTTTCCTTCCACTATGATGTGGCAAACCACAGTAGAATTAGCAGTATCTGGACTTTTTCACCAAAAGATGTAGATATTTTCATAGCACATTATAGTTGTTGCCACTATCTTGAAATATTGTTTATGGTCATAACTACTTTGAAATTACAGTAGTTACTAGACCCACCTCTAGGTTTTGTTATTTAACATGTTAATAAATTACCTTATTTTGTAAATCTCATATTTAACTGTATAAAAATTGAAAACTTCTATTTAACAAGGGCACCACAAAATTAAAAGGAAAATATATAACACAAGAGATGCATATTCATAACAAAAATAGAGCTCCTACAGAAGATTCATGGGATTAAGGAGAAAATTCATGGCTTATCAAAGAAGTGTTATGATAAGACAGGTTCTAGAAGAAGATATTGATATAGCCAATTCAAATATAAAAATATCTCTCAGGTCCTCAGGGAAATATGAATTTAAAAAACAATTATTTAACAATACTTTGGCAAGTTGCCAAAAACTAAGGGTGAAGGTGTAAAGTATAATAGGTGTAGGAAAATGAACGCTTTCATAATGTTGGTGCAAAGTGGTAAATTCTTTTTTCAGGACAATTTGATAGTAGCTTTTAGTTTTTTAAAATGCGTTTATTACTGTGGACCCAGAAATGTCATCTTCAGAAATTTCTCCTATAAAAATACTGGCATATATGCACATAAATATATGTACAAGAATGTTTGGCAAAGAAGTGTTTTCATTGTGAAAAACTAGAAGTGACTTAAAGGTCCATTAGTGGGGAAATTAACTGACTGCATTGTCAAATTCATATAATGATCTATCAATAATATGCAACTCTGGATAGGTATAGCTATATCTACTGACATGGAAACTCTTCTAAGACATATTGCTGTAGGAAAAGTCACAGGGAAAATATGTAGTATAATCTTGTTTATTTAGAACATAAAAAAGCCAAAAACTCAACAAAGTCGAGAGCATGGAAAATTGTCTTGACGCATACAAGCCCAAGTCTTCATAGATATTTCTGCTGATGGGAGGAGTCAGGGTTGGCAGGATGAATGATGAAGGAGTTTGATGTTACTCTTCTGTGACATTGACCTTTTTATTCATGTACTACTGCATAATTAACTAAAAGGAAGAAAATTCTAGAAAATTACTACATTTACAATGACAACAAACATAGAGATGACTTAGGAATAAACCCACCAGGAACTGTGCAGGACTTGTGGAAAGAGAGCTATTAAATTTTATTGAGATATATAAAAGAAAGCCCAAATAAATGGAGGATGTACCGTATTCTTGACTTGGATGATTCAATATATGTGTATAGATTTTAGTGTAAATCTAGTCAAAACCCATGGGAAATTAAACTTGACAAAATGATCCTAAAGTTCTTCTGCAAGAATACGAATCATAGGCAAGAATAGCTTAGGAAATCTTGAAAAGAATAATGAACATGTGCCTGGGCAGCCAGATATTAAAGAGAATTCTAAAATTTAAGTGATGGAAATAATGAGTACTTGGCCCATGATTAGACAAGAGGACCCATTTAACGGAATGGAAAGCCAGAAATTAGTTGGCTGTCCACTACAATCTCTTGGTCATTGATTGGCATTTATCTACTGGAGACTCACAGTTAGCCTGCCAAGCCATTTATGATTACCCACAATGGGCCATAGCCAGCCTTGACTGGTATCTGCCCTTCCTACCACAATTTGTACCAATTCAGTGTTTGGTACTCTATTACATATGGCAGGCAAAGGATGACCATTTCATTGGGTTTACCTGCCAAGGTGATTTTAGGGGCAAATGTCTTGTTACTGTAGTCTCCTTGAGGAGGGTGCTGTGGGTGCCTGCCTGGGCACATATTGGTGTAGAGAGGGACTGAGGAGGGTCATTTTTGAAATAAAATTTGAACCTCTGCTGTATAACATTTAAGATAAAGGATTTGGGGTTTTTAATTTATTATTTTTTTATTGAAGTATAGTTGATTTATATTATATTAGCTTCAGGTGTACAACATAGTCATTCAATATTATTATAGATTATACTCCATTTAAAGTTATTACAGAGTAGTTTGTGTCTCTTAATTGCATTCCACTACCTCATCCCTCCTCCCTTCCCTCTCTCCACAGGTAGCCACTAGTTTGCTCTCTTCATCTGTGAGCCTACGTCTTTTCTGTTATATACATTCATTTGTTTTCTTTTTTAGATTCCACGTGTAAGTGATAACACAGAATACTTGTCTTTCTCTATCTGACTTATTTCACTAAGGATAATACTCTCTAGTTCCATCCACATTGTTTCAAATAACAGAATTTCATTATTTTTTATGGCTGAGTAGTATTCTGTTGTGTGTATGTATATATATATATATATATATATATATATATATATACCATGTCTTTATTCACTTATCTATTGATGGACACTTGGGTTGCTTCCATATCTTGGCTATTTAAATAACACTGCAATGAACATTGAGGTGCATATATCTTTTCAAATTAGTGTTCTAGTTTTCTTCAGGTAAATACCCAGAAGTGGAATTGCTGGATCATAAGGTAGTTCTATTTCCAGTTTTTTTGAGGAACCCTCATATTGTTTTCCATAGTGGCTGCACCAATTGACATTCCCACCAACAGTGTTTGAGGGTTTCTCTTTTTCTACATCCTCGTCAACACTTGTTATTTGTTGTCTTTTTGATAATAGCCTTTCTGACAGATGTGAGGTGATAGCTCATTGTGGTTTTTATTTTCATTTCCCCGATGATTAGTGATGTTGAGCATCTTTTCACGTGGCTGTTGGCCACCTGTGTCTCTTCTTTGGCGAAATGTCTATTCAGGTCCTCTGTCCATTTTTTTAATCAGATTGTTTGTTTTTTGCTATTTACTTGTATGAGTTCTTTACATATTTTGGATATTAACCCCTTATTAGACATATCATTTGCAAATATCCTCTCCCATTCAGTAGGTTGCCTTTTTGTTTTGTTGATGGCTTCCTTTGCTGTGCAAAGTCTTCTTAGTTTGATGTAGTGCCTTTTGTTTATTTTTGCTTTTGTTTCCCTTACCTGAGGAGACAGCTTCAAAAACATATTGCTAAGACAAATGTCAAAGAGCATACTGCCTATGTTTCCTTCTAAAAGTTTTATGGTTTCAGGTTTTACATTTAAGTCATAAATGCATTTAGAGTTCACTTTTGCACGTGGTATTAGAAAATGGTCTAGTATCATTCTTTTACTTGTAGCTGTCCAGTTTTCCTAATGCCATTTAAAGAGACTGTCTTTTCCCCATTACCTATTCTCTTATAAATACACCAGTCATTGGATTTAGGGCCCACCTAATTCAACACGACCTCATCGTAACTTGGTTCCATCTGCAAAAACCCTATTTCCAATAAGGTCTTATTCACAGGTATCAGAGGTTGGGACTTGAACATATCTTTTGGGGAGACACATTCAAACCACTATAGGAAGGAATCAGTTACTGGAGCCAGGGGAGAGAGAGAGAGAGATGGGGGTGGATAGCTCTGTAGAGGCCTCCCTTCAGAAGCTGATGACCCTATGAAGATGGAGCCAGGGAATAGATGCCCCGCTCTCACTTTCTCCCTCTCATCTCCTACTCTGCCTCCTATTGGCTAAGCTCACTGGGAGTCCAGAGAGCAAGGGAGCCTCAGGATGTGATCCGTACAACGAGAGACTTGAAAGCACAGAGCAAGGTGGACAAATGTAGAGACAGGATTGGGGGCATAAGTGTTGGATTGATTGAAGCCCTCCCACTCCTTTTTTATCCCATCACTCCCCCTATTGTCCTAAAAGTTTTATTCTCCACACCTATTCTTTTAGTGGCCACCTTCCTTTTATAAACGCAAATGATGGCCGGTGAAATATTAAATATAGGTAACCAAAAATATATATCCATGCTCAAAAGAACAGCTTCTTCTCTGTGGAACAAATGAAGATGGTAATTGAAGCCAAAGCCCTAGGGTTGTTGGGCATTGGTTCTGGGATGGTCTGGAAGCAGGAAGTAGTGGCTAGGAGCTCAGCTTCTGCAGATAAAGAGGACTGTTGATCTAGGCAGCCTGGGGACTCAGAGCCAGGTGGCCAAAAAGGGAGCCAGGCTTCCTGTGGGCTTTGAAGTTGGGAATATGATATCTCAGTGTCCCCATGGGATAGGAGCCTTGAAATGCCATTACAATCCTGGAAGAGATTCAGCTGATCAATGTTACTGTCTGCATAGAGAAATTCAGGAAAATATGTCAACTAATTATTAGATGACCTCTCTGAACTGTACAAGATTGACATAAAAACTCAGAAGCATTCGTATATACCAGTAAGAAACAATGAGAAATTGTAAGAGAAGATAACTAACCTTTTAACAAAATATATCTAATAAAATATGTTCAAGAAAATTTCTGAGAAAAGTTCAAATTGGTATTGAGTGATACAAGTTGAACAAGTACCACTTAGGATATAGTCAAAATGCAGCTTTAATTTTGTCTCTTATCTTCCCCTTAAAAGAGGAAGAGGAGATTGTCCCCACACCTGAATTGCAGCTTGCACTATCGTTTCTGGTGACTCTTGGGTAACCAGGTCTCATGGTCCCTTTAAGTTGCACACACAGTCTTATTTCAGTAAATAGAACACCCGGTCTCCCATCATAGACAAAACTCAAAATGTAATTTAGTGTTAAATCTCTCCATGCACTCTAGCTGAGGTCTGTTCACTCTTTCTTTTTCAATATTGTAAAGATGTTAATGCTCCCCTAAATTGACCTGTAGATTCTTTGCAATCCCAATATAAGTCCCAGTGGGGCTTTTCGGTGGAATTTGACAAGCTGATTCTAAAGTGCATATAAACATGAAGAGCACCAAGAATGAAGAGGCACTTTTGCAGAACAAGGTCAGGGGCCTTGAGCTACCAGGAAAGAAGACATAATTAGAGCATAATAATTAAGATAGCATATCTCTGGTATAGGAATGGACAAATCAATTCATGGAGCCCAGAAACAGATTCACACGTATGACACTTACTTATTTCACCAGTGGCACTGCAGAGCCACAGGGCAAGGTGGTCTTTTTTCATTAAATGGTTCTGGGACAATTGGAAATTTATAGAGAAAAAATGAAATTGAATCCCCCAAAAGCAGTTGTACTAGATAATGCTGAAATTGAATCCCTAAAAGTAGTTGTTTGTGTTGATACAAGGATGCATACATTTTTGAAGCCTATTGATAGATGCTACAGCACACAGCTCATCCTTAGAGTTAAAAGATCCATAATTCAGACTGTAGCTGCGAGAACAGGTCCAAGAATTGTATAGCATCCTCTGCTCCTCGGAAGAGACCATTGGACTATATAGTTAACTCCTTATCCTGGGAGATTAGTTCTCAGTTGTCCTCAGGAAGGAAACTGTCATTACTGAAAGTGGGGTCTAGTTGCTCGCCACTCAAAAGCCAATAGTTGAGAGGCAAGGGTGGTGGAAAGGAAATTTTGCTTTATTTTGGAGGCCGGCAACGAGGGGAGAGGGCAGACTCATGTCCACAAGCCGACTCCCTCACCGACAGTGGGCAAGAGCTTTTAAAGGGGGAGTTTTGAGGTGTATAGTTGGAAGGAGGGTGCTACAAGTAGAAACAGCACAATGAACTCTGACAGTCACCTTGAAATTGGTCATGCAGTGGTCTGATCAGTGTCATCTTGATTGCTTTAAGTACAGTTAATCTTCAGTTCCAGGGTTGGTTTGTTCTCATTTCTTTGAGGCCAGTTCTTGGAATTGTGGAGCTTATGTCATGGCTACATTCTGGTCATCATGTAGTTAACTTCTTCCACCTGGTGAGGATTTCAGTCTCTACAAGACAGCTGGAAGGATGTGGCTCAGAATATTACCTACAGTCCTTGAGGAGGAACTAAAGGTCCTTGACTTTGCTTAATGACTAAACTATTATTATTTTGTCCTCTTTGACTGCTTTCCTTTGCTTCTGCATTCTCTCACTTCTCTGACTAAATTTATTCTTTGACTAAAGTTTTTCCACAGGCAAAAGGCAGGTGGAGGACATGGGGGGAAGGACTATAGGGTCCTGCTCCATTTCTCTATGAGGTCACATCTTACTTTTATTCTTCCTGGAATCTCCAAGTATCTGATCAGAACCCCTAGGGGACATTGAAACAGACTTCCCTGGGGAGTGCTTTTGAATTTCTGACACTGCCCAGGCTTAAAACAAATGTCCTTTTCTCCTTTTCATATTTAATTTTAGCCTGTCGTGAGTTCTTAGGTGAACCTTGAAAACTTTTCAGGGCCTTAGGGTATGGTCTAATATTTCAGTGGCATAAACGTGGCTAGTTTAAAAAAAGAGCATTTCATAAATTGACATAACAGGCCTTAGGCTCCCATTTGTGCCCTTTACATGCATGCCAGGCCATCCTCTCCTGCTTATGGAGCATTTTTGTGTATGCCTCCTGCCTCTTAGTTAGAGTCCAAAGTGCTAAAGACAGGGATCATGGCTTATTCGAGGGGCACCTACACTGTTATTGTTATCAAATTATCGTAATCATGGCTGACATTTATGCTTCTATGTGCCAAGCCCTATGATAGGTACTTTGTATCATCAAATGTATTCCCAAGACACCACCATTATGTGGGTAACTGTTAGAATCCCTATTTTGCAGTGGTAGACGTTGAGGCACAGGATGTAAAGTGATATGCTGGAGATCGCACAGCCAGTCAGGAGCAGAGCTAGGGGACAACCCCATGGGAATCCTATTCTAAAGTCTTGGCTACTCACTACGGGATAAAGTTTTTTATTATATGCAGCAGAAACTGATTAAGAGAAGTTTTGAAGTTCTATGGCAACAGAAACTGACCCTGGCTCACTTAAGTAGATGAAAATTCTTGGAAGCATATTGGATAGTTCAACAAATTGATCCAAAGTCTAGGAAACAATAGCGTAGGACAGTGGGCAGAAACCCAGACAAGCTGGGTCACGTTGCAGAAGTGGTCTGAGAATCTGCTGCTCTGGGTGCCGTGCCAAGGCTGCATTTTAAACTGTCCCCTCGTTCTTGCTTCACTAGCTCAAAAGTTTGTTTTCTTGTGAAAACTTCCATTTAGCCAAGTCTCAGACACCTGTGTGTGTTCCATCTGCCAAGGGTGAGGAGAGGGAGCATGTGGCCTCCTTTGGCTTCTGCAGTGCGAGGTAGAACTTGGCTTCCCATCCAAACCCACAAGCTGAAGGCTTCCCCGCGGGGGGAAGGGGGCTTAGATGTTGTGCAGCCAAAAAATGATGAACAGTCATGACAGCCCTCCTGTCTGCTAGAGCATATTCATCCTGTGGTGCCAGTCCTGCACACCCAGAGGGGCCCACTGGGCACTAGCGTGCCATGCCTGGTTCTGTGCCATTGCCAGATTGTGCCCGCATGTTTCTAAGATTTCTCTAAGAGTTTCCTGAATGTTTAGAATCATAATTAGATGTCCTGCTAGAACCTCATACTTTAATTGCATTCATTTGCTTTTCTTTTCAAACTTGCGTGGTTCTCTAAACATCAGCAGCATTGTCCTTTTACCCAGTTCTCTCTTTCCCATTCCTTTGGACCCCAACACCAGATATTTACCAAACCTTAACACATCTGTATTTTCTAATGTCTGGAATTGTCCCTCTCTTTTTGTTTTCACGCTTCTTATATGTTTGTACCTTTATACCTAACTGGATTTCATATCTCCAGTCTTCCCTCTTCCAATCTGCTACTGAATTAAGTTCCTCTGAAGTACAGCTCAGGCCATATTGCTCTCTTGCTCCCTACTCTTCATGGTTCCTGAACTTGAGTTCAGAGCATCATGTGATATGGCCCCAGACCACATCCCCAACCTAGCTCCCCACTTACCACCTTCATCCACACTCCCTCAGCCAATCTGGGCGTGAATATTCTAGAATATTCTGTCTGTTGCCTGCTTACAATGTGTAGGATGATTGATTGGCTTCAACTATATATTTTATCACAAAATTCCTATGTGATAGGTTTTATTCTTTCCATTTTACAGAGCCTTTCCCTAGGTCGCTCTGTAGTAAGTGATGGAGCTGAGCTTCAAGCCGAGTCTTTCCAGCTCCGAGGCCATTGTTCTTTCCAGGACAGTCTCCAACTCTTTGCACTTGCGTTTTCAGTTCTGTGTGGAATCCCCTTTCCCTTTATTTCTATGTGACTGAAATTTCTCCATCTTTCACGACAACTCAGATGCCACCTTCTCAGTGAAACATTCTTGAATCACTGTAGCTCTGAGTAACCACTGGTTCCCCATGGGTTTTATCTCTTTTATAGGTCAACACTTTGCATTATGGTCCTTCATATACAGGTAATGTGAGGGGTCATATGTGACTTCCTGCTTCTTCCCTTACATTGTCAGGTATTAGCACTGATGAACAGAATGCTTCCTGATCCAAAGAACACAAAATGTAAAAACAGTGGTCTTAAAGGATCTGTGTTATCAGTAGTCACCAAGTAAGGACACCTGTTCTCTGTTAGCTATTCACAACTACCTTTCACTGTCTGCCACCAAGAAGTAATTAAAGTTGAAGTATATTTAGACGAGATAAGATAATATAGAATTTCTCTCCCTTGTTGCTGTAGGAGGAGTTGGATGGCCAACTGGGGTTGGGGTTGGGAGTGGGTAGGCAGGTCTGGGGCCCCAGGAAGAGTCTGGCATGTGATTTTGATCTAGGCAGGCTGCACATTGATCCTGAGGAAAACAGAGGCCACGAGGTCAACCAAGGAAGGAAACTGAAACACAAGGCATCGTTGGGGATCAAAGGAAGGGCCAGGGATCCCCCTGCCCCTGCCTGGGCCCCAAGGTGTTCCAGTCCAGGGGAGCAGGTGGGGTATCGGTGGCAGAATGTCTCACTAGTTGAGTGGAGTGGGATACTGAACCCCTCCTTATTTTTTCCCCAAGGCCAGAATGGCTCCCAGAGAGTGGGTGGGTACAGGGGAGAAGCAATTAGGCATGCTTGGCTGGGGTGAGTGGCCTGTGGTGTGTGGGCTGAGAAGCTGACGACAGGATTACTTTTATTTTATTTTTTAACATCTTTATTGGAGTATAATTGCTTTACAATGGTGTGTTAGTTTCTGCTTTATAACACAGTGAATCAGTTATACATATACATATGTTCCCATATCTCTTCCCTCTTGCGTCTCCCTCCCTCCCACCCTCCCTATCCCACCACTCTAGGTGGTCACAAAACACTGAGCTGATCTCCCTGTGCTATGCTGCTGCTTCCCACTAGCTATATCTATTTTACGTTTGCTGGTGTATATATGTCCAGGCCACTCTCTCACTTTGTCACAGCTTACCCTTCGCCCCCTGTTTAACAATTGGTTATGGTTCACTGAAGCCCTGTGGCCTTGGGAGTTAGCTCACAGCTCTGTTTTGCCTTAGTTAAGTGGAGCCTGATGAAGCAGAAATGCATTTTCTATCATATGATGTAGAGACCTGGTGGATGGAAATTCAGTTCCTGCTAAGTGTTAAAATGCTAAGTTCTCCAAATTAACTATCATGTCAGTTTCAGAGTTCCAATTTTAATGATTAAGGGGACCTGCTAATTGGTATTTGGCTTCTAAATAGAGGAGGGATTTTGTATTCCTACTAGATGGTTTTCAGCAACATTCACAAGTGATGTCGGTCGATTAAACTATTCTATCTGGAAGAAATGTAGCTTTTATTTAGCTTAGGAATTTTGAACAGGGAAGCATCCTCCAAAGTCCACCTGAGGGACCGCAAGAGCTGGGACTGCTGTTTCCAAGTATTTGCATGTTGTGGATGGACCACAAAGCTGCTTATCCCCCTGATGGCACTAGAGCTTGCAAAAAGTCTTTAGCCCTCTCATTCAAGGACTTTGGGATGACTTTGGTGGTCAGTCTCCTTACTGAAATGATAGACCCTAGCAGGCCCTGTTGCACAGCACAGTGAATAATTGCTGTCACCTGTTACTTGGTCATGAGTCCCTGAGTCCAGAGATCCTGTTTATCTCCCACTGTCAAGATATGCTTATCAGGAATCTGCTTTGCGCCGTGAGGTCTTCTCTCCTGCTTGGAAAAGTTGTTAATTAAAATGGAAATAGAGCTGTCGAAAGTGAATTATTGAGTTCCATGGTTATCTTTGGACTCTCTACCTATCCTAGATGTCATTATCACAGGGGAGGGAGGGGTCCTACTGTGGGCATCCTCCAGAGACCATTCACTACCTGGCAGAGGAGGAGGTGGTATTTGCAGATAACGCAATCCTGAATCTTAAATAGGACAGGCTTGAAGGAAAATTACCTTCCTGGTTTCCGTGAGGCATCTGATTTGAGGTAAAGCCTCAGGCACGCAGGCGTAACGAATTTACTAAGAGTTCATAAGATTTCTGACAAGTTGCAGCTTTTAAAACCCTTAGTGCCAGTGTACATATATTTCTTCACAATGTGCAGTTGGGCTGTTTATCCTGAAATCCAAGTGATTTTAGTTTGATTTAGTAATTCAATTTAATGCCTGCATGATTCATTTTCTCAAAAGAAAATTCATTTTAGTTGTTTAGATCTGTAGCTTGCTTTCATCTTCATTTTCTGTTCTTATATGTTTTTTTGTTCTATCCACTGTAAATTTTCATTTTTCCACAGCCTGTATTTTCTTGTTTTCTTTAGCTCCTTATGATCAGTGTGTAAAGACTAGTGAAGCTTTTCATTTTCTTTTTCAGATATTATACACATTTGCTTCATATGTTCACAGGTTCTTTTCTTGGTTCAGTTGTACTATTGTTTACATTTGCTCAGTGACTTACTTCTACTTATGCCCTGAATTGTAGTTATTCAGGATCCAATTTACTTCTTTCTTCTTCTTGAATGCTTTGATTCTCAAAGCTCCTTGCTTTTACTTGCTGTTGCAGCCCTATCTACTATTGCTTGTAAAAGAAGCCTTTTTTTTTCTTTTCCATTGTAGCTTATTAGAAGATATTGAATATAGCTCCCTGTGTTATACAGTAAATCCTTGTTTATCTATTTTATATATAGTAGTGTGTATCTGTTAATCCCAAACTCCTAATTTATCCTTCCCTCCCTTCCCCTTTGGTAACCATAAGTTTGTTTTCTATGTCTGTGAGTCTGTTTCTGTTTTGTAAATAAGTTCATTTGCACTATCTTTAATTTTTATTTATTTTCAAAAAAAATTTAAAATTGAGTTATAGTTGCTTTACAATATTGTGTTAGTTTCTGCTGTACAGCAAAGTGAATCACTATACGTATACATATATCCTCTCTTTTTTGATTTCCTTCCCATTTAGGTCACCACAGAGCACTGAGGAGAGTTCCCTGTGCTATATATACCAGGTTCTCATTAGTTATCTATTTTATACAAAGTAGTGTGTATATGTCAATCCCAATCTCCCAGTTCATCCCACCCCACCCTCTCCTTGGTGTCCACATGTTTGTTCTCTATGTCTGTGTCTCTATTTCTGCTTTGCAAATAGGTTCATCTGTACCATTTTTCTAGATTCCACATACATGTGTTAATATATGATATTTGTTTTTCTCTTTCTGACTTACTTCACTCTGTATGACAGACTCTATGTCCACCCACATCTCTACAAATGACCCAATTTCATTCCTTTTTAAGGATGAGTAATATTCCATTGTATATATGTACCACAACTTCTTCATCCATTCATCTGTCGATGGACATTTAAGTTGCGTCCATGTCCTGGCTATTGTAAATAGTGCTGCAATGAAAATTGGGGTACATGTGTCTTTTTGAATTATGGTTTTCTCAGAGTATATGCCCAATACCGGGATTGCTGGGTCATATGGTAATACCATTTTTAGTTTTTTAAGGAACCTCCATACTGTTCTCTATAGTGACTGTATCAATTTACATTCCCATCATCAGTGCAAGAGGGTTTGCTTTTCTCCACACCCTCTCCAGCACTTATTGTTTGTAGATTTTTTGATGATGACCATTCTGACCGGTATGAGATGATACCTGACTGTAGTTTTGATTTGCATTTCTGTAATAACTAGTGATGTTGACCATCTTTTCATGTGCCTCTTGGCCATCTGTACGTCTTCTTTGGAGAAATGTCTGTTTAGATCTCCTGCCCATTTTTGGATTGGGTTGTTTGTCTTTTTGATATAGAGAGAGCTCCATTAGCTCTTTGTATATTTTGGAGATTAATCCCTTGTCAGTTGCTTCGTTTGAAAATATTTTCTCCCATTCTGAGGGTTATCATTTCGTCTTGTTTATGGTTTCCTTTGTTATGCAAAAGGCTTTAAGTTTAATTGGGTCCCATTTGTTTATTTTTACTTTTATTTTCATTACTCTAGGAGGTGGGTCAAAAAAGAAAATATCTTGCTGTGATTTATGTCAAAGAGTGTTCTTCCTATGTTTTCCTCTAAGAGTTTTATAGTGTCCGGGCTTACATTTAGGTCTTTAATCCATTTTGAGTTTATTTTTGTGTATGGTGTTAGGGAGTGTTCTAATTTCATTCTTTTACATGTAGCTGTCCAGTTTTCCCAGCAGTGCTTATTGAAGAGACTGTCTTTTCTCCATTGTATATTCTATTTCCTTTGTCATAGATTAGGTGACTGTAGGTGCATGGGTTTATCTCCGGGCTTTCTATCCTATTCTATTGATCTATATTTCTGTTTTTGCACCAGTACCATACTGTCTTCATTACTGTAGCTTTGTAGTATAGTCTGAAATCAGGGAGCCTGTTTCCTCCAGCTCCGTTTTTCTTTCTCAAGATTGCTTTGGCTATTCAGGGTCTTTTGTGTTTCCATACAAATTGTAAATTTTTTTTTTCTAATTCTGTGAAAAAAGCCATTGGTAATTTGATAGGGATTGCATTGAATCTGTAGATCACTTTGGGTAGTATAGTCATTTTCACAATATTGATTCTTCCAATACAAGATCATGATATATCTCTCCATCTGTTTTCATCCTCTTTGATTTCTTTCATTAGTATCTTATAGTTTCTATGTACAGATCTTTTGCCTCCTTAGGTAGGTTTATTCCTAGATATTCTATTCTTTTTGTTGCAATGGTAAATGAGATTATTTCCTTAATTTCTCTTTCTGATCTTTTGTTGTTTTTGTATGGGAATACAAGAGATTTCTGTGCATTAATTTTGTATCCTGCAACTTTACCATATTCATTGATTAGTTCTTGTAGTTTTCTGGTGTCATCTTTAGGACTTTCTATGTATAGTATCATGTCATCTGCAAAGAGTGACAGTTTTACTTCTTCTTTTCCAATTTGGATTCGTTTTATTTCTTTTTCTTCTCTGATTGTCGTGGCTAGGACTTCCAAAACTATGTTGAACAATAGTGGTGAGAGTGGACATCCTTGTCTTCTTCCTGATTTTAGAGGAAATGCTTTCAGTTTTTCACCACTGAAAATGACATTTGCTGTGGGTTTTGTTGTATCTGGCCTTTATCATGTTGAGGTAGGTTCCCTCTATGCCCACTTTCTGGAGAGTCTTTATAATAAAAGGGTGTTGAATTTTGTCAGAAGATTTTTCTGCATCTATTGAGATGATCATATGGTTTTTATTCTTCAGTTTGTTAATACGGTGTATCACATTGATTGATTTGCATATATTGAAGAATCCTTGCAACCCTGGGATAAATCCCACTTGATCATGGTGTATGATACTTTTAATGTGTTGTTGGATTTCGTTTGCTAGTATTTTGTTGAGGATTTTTGTGTCTATATTCATCAGTGATATTGGTCTGTAATTTTCTTTTCTTGTAGTATCTTTGTCTGGTTTTAGTATCAGGGTGATGGTGGCCTCATAGAATGAGCTTGGGAGTGTTCTTCCCTCTGCAATTTTTTAGAAGATTTTGAAAAGGGTGGGTGTTAGCTCTTATGTAAATGTTTGATAGAATTCACCTGTGAAGCCATCTGGTCCTGGAATTTTGTTTGTTGGAAAATTTAAAATCACGATTTCAATTTTATTACTTGTGATTGGTCTGTTTATATTTTCTATTTCTTCCTGGCTCAGTCTTGGAAGGTTATACCTTTCTAAGAATTTGTCCATTTTTTCCAGTTTGCCCATTTTTTCCACATAGAGTTGCTTGTAGTAATCTCTTATGATGCTTTGTATTTCTGCAGTGTCCATTGTAGCTTCTCCTTTTTCATTTCTAATTTTATTGATTTGAGTCCTCTCCATCTTTTTCACGATGAGTCTGGCTAAAGGTTTATCAATTTTGTTTATCTTCTCAGAGAACCAGATTTTAGTTTTATTGATCTTTGCTATTGTTTTCTTTGTTTCTATTTCATTTATTTCTGCTCTGATCATTATGATTTCTTTCCTTCTGCTAACTTTGGGTTTTGTTTGTTCTTCTTTCTGTAGTTCCTTTAGGTGTAAGGTGAGATTGTTTATTTGAGATTTTTCTTGTTTCTTGAGGTAGGATTTTATTGCTATAAATTTCCCTCTTAGAACTGCTTTTGCTGCATCCCATAGGTTTTGGATCGTCATGTTTCCATTGTCATTTGTCTCTAGGTATTTTTTGATTTCCTCTTCGATTTCTTCAGTGATTTCTTGGTTATTTAGTAGCGTACTGTTTAGCCTTCATGTGTTTGTGTTCTTTACAGTTATTTTTTCCTGTAATTGATTTCTAATCTCATAGCATTGTGGTCAGAAAAGAAGTTTGATATGATTTCAATTTTCTTAAATTTACTAGGCTTCATTTGTGACCCAAGGTGTGATCTATCCTGAAGAATGTTCCATGTGCATTTGGGAAGAAAGTCTATTCTGCTGCTTTCAGATGGAATGTCCTATAAATATCAATTAAGTCTATCTGGTCTATTGTGTCATTTAAAGCTTGTGTTTCCTTGTTTATTTTCTGTCTGGATGATCTGTCCATTGGTGTAAGTAGGGTGTTAACGTCTCCCACTATTATTGTGTTACTGTTGATTTCCCCTTTAATGGCTGTTAGCAGTTGCCTTATGTATTGAGGTGCTCCTATATTGGGTGCATAAATATTTATAATTGTTATGTTTTCTTCTTGGATTGATCCCTTGATCATTATGTGGTATCCTTCCTTGTCTCTTGTGACAGACTCTTTATTTTAGAGTCTATTTTATCTGATATGAGTATTGCTACTCCAGCTTTCTTTTGATTTCCATTTGCATGGAATATCTTTTTCCATCCCCTCACCTTCAGTTTGTAGGTGTCCCTAGGTCTGAAGTGGGTCTCTTGTAGGCATTATATATACAGGTCTTATTTTTGTATCCTTGCAGCCAGTCTATGTCTTTTGGTTGGAGCATTTAATCCATTCACATTTAAGGTAATTATCGATATGTATGTTCCTATTCCCATTTTCTTTATTGCTTTGGGTTTGTTTTTGTAGGTCTTTTTCTTCTCTTGTGTTTCTTGCCTAGAGAACTTCCTTTAGCATTTGTTGTAAAGCTGGTCTGGTGGTGCTGAACTCTCTTAGCCTTTGCTTGCCTGTAAAGCTTTTGATTTCTCCATTGGATCTGAATTAGAGCCTTGCTGGGTAGAGTATTCTTGGTTGTAGGTTTTTCCCTTTCATCACTTTAATGTATCTTGTCACTGCCTTCTGGCCTGCAGCTTTTCTGCTGCAAAAGCTGCTGATAACCTTATGGAGATTCCCCTGTATGTTATTTTTTTGCTTTTCCCTTGCTGCTTTTAATATTTTTTCTTTGAACTTCATTTTTGTTAGTTTGATTAATATGTGACTTGACATGTTTCTCCTTGGGTTTATCCTGTATGGGACTCTCTGGGCTTCCTGGACTTGGGTGGCTATTTCCTTTCCCATGTTAAGGAAGTTTTCGACTATAATCTCTTCAAATATTTTCTTAGGCCCTTTCTCTTTCTCTTCTTCTTCTGAGACCCGTATAATTCAAATGTTGGTGCATTTAATGTTGTCCCAGAAGTCTCTTAGACTGTCCTCATTTCTTTTCATTCTTTTTTTTTTATTCTGCTCCTTGGCAGTTATTTCCACCATTCTCTCTTCTTCTTTCTTCTGCCTCAATTATTCTGGTGTTGATTCCTTCTGGTGTATTTTAAATTTCAGTTATTGTGCTGTTCATCACTGTTTGTTTGTTCTTTAGCTCTTCTAGGTCTTTGTTAAACAATTCTTGTATTTTCTCAATACATGCCTCCATTCTTTTTTTGAGATTTTGGATCATCTTTACCTTGCTTTTTAACCTTGCTTGTTCATCTGTAACATATTTTTTTGTTGTCTCTTTTTTTTTAATGGGTGGTGCTGTGTTCCTTTCTTACTGGTTGTTTGGCCTGAAGTGTCCAGCACTGGAGTTTGCAGGCAGTTGGGTGGAACTGGGTTTTGGTGCTGAGATGAGGATCTCTGGGAGAGCTCACACCAATTAATATTCCCTGGGCCCTGAAGTTCTCTGTTAGTCCAGTGGCTTGGACTTAGTGCTCCCACCACAGGAGCTCAGGCCTGATCCCTGGCTTGGGAACAAAGATCTCACAATACATGCAACACAGCAAAAAAAAAAGCCACAACAAAAAAGAGCAGAACAATAACAAGGAATAAAAAATAAAATAAAATTAGAAAAATGAAAACTATATTAGAAAAAATAAAACAAAAAAATATCAAACAGAACCACAGCAGCAAAAAAATAAAATAAAATAATAAAATAAATAAAAAATAAAATTAAAAGATTAGAATAAAAAAATAAGCAAAAAGAAAATAAAAAATTCCCTGGTACCTCTGCTATCAGTGTTCTTACCCCCATGGTGAGCTACAGCCTATTCCTGCCTCCCAAAAGGCCCTCCAAGACCTCTATGTAGGTCTCTGGGCCTGTTGTGTCAGCCCCATCTTTGCCATCTCACCCGCATCTGCTCCTGAAAGTGGTCCAGAGCACACATACCTGTGCAGGCCAGCTGGGGCACAGGCGTCCACAGGCATGCCTGCAGGGGCTAGCGCAGTTGGAGGAGGCCTTGGAGGGGGTGGCACTCATCCCTCCTTAACCCTCATGGCCAGAGGAAGCCCTGTCAGGAGCAGCACTTGGACTGCAAGGACCCACACGGCCAGAGGATGCTTTGGTGGAGGTGGGGCTCAGGGCCAGGACCCACGCTGTCAGAGGGGTCCCTGGGATGGAGGAACACTCAGGCCTGGGACCTGCACAGCCAGAGGGGGCCCTGGGGGGTATCTCAGGCCTGGGACCCATGCAGCTGGAGGGGGTTTTGGGTGGGGGCCCAGGCCCAGAACCTGCATGGCTGGAGGGGACCCTGGGGGCCCAGGCCTGGGAACCCAGCATGCTCACTGGAGCCCATGCAGGTGGGGGAGACACTGGTTGCATTCCCCTCTGATCCCCAGATCCTCTGAAGGTTCCTCTCTGTCCCTGCCAATACCCTCTCGTGAGTGGGCCCCTCTGAGTGTGGGAACCTCTCTTCTCCCCAGCCCCCCTTCAGGGGTGCTTGTCCCATCCTGCCTCCACCCTTTCCCCACCTCCTTCCCTCCCATATCCTACCTGGTTTTGTGGGGATTCCTCCCATCCCTTTAGGTATCTTAGGTCCCCCACCAGTGCCCAGTGTGTATTTTAGAATCCACATATAAGTGATATCATATAATATTGGTTTTTCTCCGTCTGACTTACTTCACTTAGTATGATAATCTCTAGGTCCATCCATATTGCTGCAAATGGCCTTATTTCATTCTTTTTTATGGCTGAATAATATTCCATTGTATGTACCACACATTCTTTATCCATTTGTCTGTTGATGGACACTAAGGTTGCTTCCATGTCTTGGCTGTTATAAATAATGCTGCTATGAACATTGGGGTGTAGTATCTTTTCAAATTTGAACTTTCATCTTTTCCAGATATATGCCCAGGAGTGGGATTCATGGATTACATGGCAACTCTATTTTTAGTTTTTTAAGGACCCTCCATACTGTTCTCCATAGTGACTGCACCAACTTAACATTCCCACCAACAGTGTAGGAAGGTTCCCTTTTCTAAAGGAGCCTTTTTATAGTTGGATGCCATTTACTCATTTATTGATTCAACAAGAATTTATTAACCTCCTACTATGTGCTTCTACAGTACAATAATTTGTCAACGATGATTTGAACATATTTTTATAAGGCCATCAAGCTTGAAGAAGATAAAGTGCGATGCTTTTAGACTTTGCTGCCGAAAGTGTGGTCCCTGGAGTGGTAACATTGGCATCACCTAGGAATTTGTTAGAAATGCAGAGGCTCAGGCCCTGCCCATGATGTACTGAACCAGAATCTGCATTGAAACAGTATCCTCAGGTGATTTGCATACATCTTAAAGTTCAAGAAGAGTGTGCATTGGTGTATAAAAATGTTAAGGATGCATTAGTACATTTTAATTATTTGCAAATTATTGATAACATGTACAAATACAGATTACAGACTGAGTTTTATTATCTCAGTGATGAAAAGAAGCTCTCCTTCAAAATCAGAGAGACATATTGCAGGGGCTTCGAGCCAAGCTCACTTTTTTGATTTGTTGGTAGTTTGACAAATCATTTTTGAAAGATCTCTCTGTATGATATAGGCAGGAAGAGACATAGATCCTGGTTTCAGGGAACCTACATTTTAGCAGGAGAGACAACCAATTACTCAATTATAAAAATTATTTTGGAGACATAAAAGGAATGAAGTTCTGATACATGCTACAGCATCGATGAACCTTGAAACCATTGTGCTTAGTGAAAGAAACCAGTCATAGAAAACCACATTTTATATGATTCCATTCATATGAAAAGTTCAGAATAGGGAAAGTCTATAGAGACAGAAAGTAATTTAGTGTTAGCTTAGGGCTAGAGTAAAGGTATTTGGGAGGGGGGCCAGGGATGGATGGGGCAGTGATAGATAAAGGGTATGTTTCTTTTGGAGATGACGAAAATGTTCGATAATTGGCTGTGGCGATGGTTGTCCATATCTATGAATATACTAAAAACCATTGAATTCTACCCTTTAAATGTGTGAAATTTATGGTGTGTGAATTTTATGTTATGTGAATTATAATGATTAGAATGTTAACGATTATTTTGGGGAGGACCAAGAGAAAGAGTATTGGATGCTATGAGTGTGTATAGTGAGGGCTTTAGGCCTGGACACTAAAGTCTTCTTTGATTGGGTGTCCCTTCAGCGGAGCTTTGAGGAATGAGTGGAAATCACCTGGGCAAGGGCAGGGGGATTCAGAGCATTCCAGGTAGAGGGAACAGCATTGCCTGGGGACTATGGTAGGAAGACTCCACAACAAATGAAGACCTGAAAGCCTAGTGTGATGGAGCACAGGGGCCAAGGGGAGGAGAGTGTCATGGGTGAGGCTGGTGAGATGGTGGGGCCCAGGTCATGAGGGGTCTTCAGGATGTAAAGGTCTTTACGCTAAGACAATAGAAAATTACTGAAAAGCTTTAATAATGAACAGGTGTGATTTTTTTTTTTTTTTGATCGCTCTGAATTTCGGGTGGAGAATGGATTGGGTAGGGACCAAGAATGGAAATGGAAGACCTTTGTAGATTATTGTATAGTCCAGCGTTTGGACGAATGTGGTCACAGTGGAGGAGAATCATGGATGTTTCAGGATATGTTTTGAATGTAGAGTCAACACTTACTGATGGAGTGGGACTGGGTAAAGAAAAGGCTGAATCAAGGATGACTCTTGGGTTTCTGACTTGTACATCTCCATCAGTTCAGTGTTGGACATGTTTAGTTTGAGGGAACTGTGGTCATGCACATGGAGATGCTGAAGAGTTGTATTTAGAGGACTAGGACTCAAATGAGTGTTCTGGGCAGATGATGAAATTGAAGCGTTGTTAGCATGTGGGTGGTAGTTAAAGTCATGGGTGAAGATGAAATGGCTTCAATAGAGAACATAGCATGAAAAGAGACTGAAGACCAAACCTCTAAGGAATGCCAGTACCGAAAGGTTGCATGGAAGAGGATGAGTCAGCTTAGCAGACTGAGAGGGGTATTTAGAGAAGTAGGAGGGAAACCAAAAGTATGGGTCTGTGAAATAAGAAGAGAATGTATCATGAAGTAAGGAGTAGGAGCTCTGTTGAATGATGCTCAGAGGTTACATATAATGATGATGGAAATGTTTATTGGCTTTAGCAAACAAGGAGGCTCTTTGTGACTTTATCAAGAGCCTTTTCAATGGAGTGATGGGGCGGTAAACCAGATCGGAGCAGATTAAGGAGGGAGTGAGAAGTGAGGAAGTAGAAAGAGTGTGGAAACTCATTTGAACTGTTTAGCTGCAACAGGGTGGAGGGAGAAAGGGCTGTGGCTGTAAGGGAAAAAAATGGGTTCAAGTCAGCATTTTAAAGGACTTAAGCATATTTAAACACTGATGAGAAGGGTCTAGTAAAAAGGGGAAATTTTTATAGGGAAAGAAGTGATGCTTTAATGATGTATTTTGATGCTTAATCAGATATTTCATATTCTGTAAATATTTACTGAGCTTTCACTTTGTGCCAGGCATTATACTGGAACTAGGGTTATAGCAAAGACAAGGAGTTTCTGCCCATTGGTTACTTCCCATGACGCCTCCTAGTGGCTAAAGTTCCTTAAGACCAGGTTCTTAGTCTTCACTCTGCTTTACCAGTATCTAGATAATGCCTATCATACAAAAGATGTCAATAAATTTTGCTGAAATGTGTTATTAAACCCACTTTCAGTAGGTGTGATTTGGGGGTGATTGTTTCAATAATGGTGGCATATGTATTATACTTAGTAGTAATTACCAGTGATAGGCAATGATAAGGATTAGGTTTAGTAAGTACCTTCCACTCACTAATGCCAAAAGAATTTCCCTCCATAGCTACCAACCCCCTAGAATCTCCCACAAGCCACTCCTTTTTGTCCCTCTCCTCCCCTCTCCATCTAGTCTCCCCATTCCATTGAGTCTACCTGTACCTATGGTAGATGTCAAGTCCATCGTATTCACTCAGCCCCCATGGCCATTGTTTTAAACCTTCACTATTTCTCACCTGTGTTGATCTAACAGTCACCTAACCCACCTGACTTACCCTCTTCCAAGTCATCATCCTACACTGTTCCCAGAGAGTGTTCTTAAGGCAAGTGGGTGTGACTCTCGGGTGAAAAGGCTTCAGGATACATTTCAACCCTTTGTCATGTCCTCCTTGCCTGCATCTATCCAGCCTCACCCCCAGCTTCCCCTACACCCCACATTCACTCATAGCAAAATACCTGTCCACTTACACTGTCTTCTCTGGCTTTGTTTATTTGTTTTTGTTCTAGTTCTAAGACTTGGTTCAAGCATCACTGCACTTCCTCTCCTGGAAACCCCTCTACATGTTCAGACTGAGTCGGTTGCTTCCTTTCCTCTCTGCTCCTATAGCGCCGTGTCCATACTTCCTAATGTATCCTGCTCTCTTTAGTATAATTGCTGTTTCTCAATTTCCCACACAGTGTAGAATTTGCTTGAGTTCCTCATAAATTTTGACTGAACAGTTCAATATTCAAGTAGATGAAAAATCTACTTATAATCACCTAAGTCTAGAACCTTACTCTTTCCTATGTAAACACAAAATCATTTGTGCACTGATTTAATATGCTCTGAATTACCCAAGAATACAACTACCATGTAACTTGAGGGAAGGTGATACTTTGTTGTCTCTGTAACTGTACCGTTTTGCAAAATACATCACTGATGCCAGCATTGCCTGCTAAATCACGCCACCAATTCAGGAGGCCTGTGTCAGTCTGCATTTGTAGCTGGCCTGTGCACGCTGACTTTGTGTGGGTGTGTGTGCACATGAATATGCACTGATTTAGCCCTTATTTTAAAATGTCAAATATGAAGCATTCAGGTGCAACATTTATGCTGATTCTCTGTGTGTATATCTTTTTGTAGCCCTTATTTCAAATTATAAAATATATACAAAGGCATATTGAATGATGTCTTGTTTCTCATAATTCCATACTTGCTCATTAGGTGGTGGAGGAGGGATAGATTAAGAATTTGGGAGTAACATATACACACTACTATATATGAAATAGATAATCAACAAGGACCTACTGTATAGCACAGGGAACTCTACTCAATATCCTGTAATAGCTTATATGGAAAAAGAATCTGAAAAATTATATATATATATACACATATATATATACATATATATGTATAACTGAATTACTTTGCTGTACACCTGAAACCAACACAACATTGTAAATCAACTATACTTCAATAAAAAATTTGTGCACATATTTCCCTCATTATGTGTCCTTGTATAGTCATACCTGAATCATTATATATTGAAATATGTGCTATTTTATTATAAATTACTTTCCTTTTATTTTTTCCTTTATATCACAGATAGGAGATTTATATTGATTTTACAAAAGATAGAAAGGGTATGTATTACAAAATGTTTACTATAAAAGGAGGGCATGGATCTAAAAGGGGAAGAACATCGGTATTTAGTGTCCAAACACATAGGGTCTTATTTTGTTACATCGACTTTTCTAAAATAGACACATTAATAAAATACTTTTTAAACATCTGTGATATATTTTTTCTTGTTTTAGCTTCAGGGGTATGATAATCATTGTTTTGTAAATGGTGAAAGAGGGAAAGGGAGGATCAGTGAATGCATGAAAGGCACTCACCCACTCGGGGAGCCCTGAAAGGGGCTTCAGCTGATTGAAAAGTTGTGTCCTGTCCTTTGTCGGTCCCTGGTCTGGGCACTGAGGCATCTGGGTCATACATACACCAGGACCATCTGCTTGACTTCGGGCAAGATCTTAGAGGTGTCTGAGCCTCATTTTCTACAAATCTAAAATAAAAGGGATAGAATTGATTATTTTGATGTTTTTCATATTTATTCCAATAACTGTGTCCCAGGATGAATACTATGAAACACAGATGCATTTAAAACTATCCTGTTTACTAGGAAGAATTTTACTACCAGAAAATTTGAAAGTATAATATGAAGTTGACCACGAGAAAGGCAAACTCCCAAATCAAGAATGGTCAGGTGCTTTTCCTATTAACAGTTGTTCACTTTTTCTGCCAACCACTGGGGTTTGCTGGCTGAAATGGTTAGGGAAAATATTGCAAAAGAAAAGATTAAAATTGAGAAAATTCTTTTTATTAACTTATTTTGTTTTCTGAAAGTTGGGAAACAGCACGTGGTTCTGTCTTGGTAGTGGGAGATAGAAAGAGAACTGAAAGTCTGATTATTAAGGTTGTTTTTACTATTCAGAGTTTTTTTTGGTGCAGGTCCTCCTAGTCTAGGACATTATTTTTCTTTAGGCCGTGGTAGAGTTGTTAGATATAGCGAATAAAAATACAGGACACCCAGTTAAATTCGAATTTCAGCTAAACAACAATTTTTAAAAGTATAAGTATGTTCCAAATATTGTGTGGAGCAATGTGACTTCTAAAATGTTAATGTTAGCAGTCTGCTAATGTTTGAGGGTTTTTCTTGTCTGAGGTCCAAAAAATATCACAAAGTTCCAGCCTTGAAAGAAGCTCACAGGGGCCACAGTTGCTATGAGGGAGTTAAGTCCAGCAACCATTGGTAAGAACAGAGTGCTTTGGCTTGACTGTAAAGAGTTACCTAGTTTAGCTAAGAAAGTCTGAGAAGGGCTACTCATTTTGAACATCAAACTGTCAGAAATCTGCTTACAGTTACACCAGGGAGTCCACAGTGTAAATGGGAAGGAATGACTCTTGAGTCCCCACCCCGCTGACGAGCCACGCACTCCGGACTGTCATGAGGGTCTGAAGGTGGTGGCTTCCGACAGAGGCCGCCCAGGCAAGCGGGTAAATATGGTAATAAACCTGCCCCCGGGGGCTGGACGGGCAGTGCAGAAGGGATGGACAGACAGAGTCCGGGTGGACAGGGAAGGAGTGTGTTGGTTTTGGCCCTGGAGTGTAAAAAACATCTGGGAAATAAAATGAATGAAGCTGACTGCAAATGTGAACCTTTGCCAAGATTGTGTAAGAAGGTGCAGCGAGGAACTGGAGCAGATACTGCCTTCCCTCTTCTCGGCCTCCAGCTTTGAGATTTAAAAAACAGCAGAGAAAGCACAGTGTTACACATGGGAACACTGGCGAGATTTATAAACGTTTATTAAGTTGGATTTTCCTCAGTTCCCCTGTGTGGTAAGTTGGTTGCTCTGGAAGTGGGTGGAGCTACCGTGTGATCTGAGAGCGTGGGACACGCAGAGCCTTCAATCGGCGTGTGTCGAGGTGTCAGAGACGTCGCCTCTAGAGCTGGGAACAAGGAGGAATTCGAGGATCAGATGGCAGGAACGGGGAGCAATAGTAAGAGGACTCAGTGTGAGGACAAAATCGGAAGGGAGACTATTTCCTCATGCGTGGGGAACAGCACCAGAGGCCTGAAGGAAAAGAGAAGATGCCGGGTGAACACAGCCTCCCTGGCCAGTCAGCTGCTCACAACCACGTGCGGAGCTGGGAGGGCAGCCCTGACCCTCTGGCTTCTTACCCAGAGGGAAATAGAAAACCCGGCAGCGGGCAGTGACACTGCCTCCTCCCGGTGGTCACAGTCCTCCGTGTTGGCAGGGTGGACCCTCCTTCTAGGCTCCAGGTCTCCAGATCCCTTCTCCTCCTGTGTCCTGTGGGTGTTCCCCAAACCCCACGGAGCTAGTCCTGTCTTAGTGAGCACCCGCTTCCTGCTTGTCCTTCTGCTTGCATCTCATTTCTGCAGAATCAACCTTCCAACTTTTTTGATTGAATATACCTGTGAATAAAAATTGTCACGTACTCGTCTCCAACATACATTTATTTCCTTATAGACTATATATAAGAATTATGTATATATATATATTTAATTATGTATATAATTATGTAAAAATATATGGAATTATAAACAAATCTATATAATACCAGAAATATATATATAATTATATAAATATTTATAAATAAATTATAAAACATTTAAATTGATAAATAACAATTTTACTTATAATTTATAAATAAATACATAAAATATAAAATATATATAAGATAAAATGTTTAAATATCAAAATAAAAAATGGAAGAGGTCAAAAAACTATTAAAATAAATGTATGTTTTTTTCCCACAATTCCATCTGTCCTCTTGGCCAAATCTTGGAGTGCATCTGTGTGGTTGGAGACCCCTGCTGGACAGGAGTGCACCTGAGCCTGAATCTGATCTGGTCTCATAGTCACAGCCTCCCTCACAGCCTCCCTCAGCTCCTGACTGGCTCCCCTTTCTGTAGTGCTGGGCCTGGAGCTCAGTGCCCAATATACAGGGTCCGACTGACTTGAGAATCTTTAGCTAAAAGCACTGACTTTCTGGCTTGCCCTCAGTACAGGAGTAAGTGATAAATACCCGAGTAATCTCATACTGCCTCTGCTTGCTTCTCTGAGTAAGGAGGGATTCTGGCACGTGCCCGAATCAAGGGTAGATCTGGGAGGGAGAATGCTTCCAAGTGATAATGTGGTGACACCCCCAGAGGTCAGGAACCCTTGGGAAGTGGGAGAGGCTGAGTCTCTGAGAAACCTGAGGATATTGAAAATGAGGAGGAAGTTAGGAAGTTCTGTTACAAATGGGTCATGGGCTGCAATCAAACGTATATGCAATGAAATCTATGCATAGATCAGAACAACTTATGAAATGTGTCATCAGTATTTAAGAGAAAAGATTAGAGATAAATCCTGCTAAGTGATAGAAATACCCTCAAATTAATAGCAAATTCCTGAAAATACTGTTTATCTTTATGCTTAGTTTCCTCATCTACTAATCTGCAGATAATATGGCTTCATTAGGACCTCACGATTCTCACTAGGATAATTCACAATGATAATTCAGGCATTTAGTGAAAGAAAATAGCCATTTGTTAGGCAACTGAACAGCTGTTAAAGCTTGTTGGAGACAAAGCACAGGGGACAAGCATTTTGCCACACCCACATGAGCTCATGTGGGAACTGTGGACCCAACCTCACTCTATTGGCAGCTGTTGGGAAAGGGCTCCCACTGCGGAACTGCTGCCTTCCCAATGGCGTGACCACTGTGGCAGGTTCAGATCTTTCTAAACCATCCCCTTTTGTCCATCCACTCTTGCTTTTCCCCATCATCCACCATATCTCATTTAGGAAAGAGGTGAGTGGGGTCTCACTTCCCTTCATTTCTCTATCTTGAATACCTAAATTAATTTTTAGGCATTTATGTAAGAAAAGGCCTATCCCCCTTCTTGGTAAGTATTAATGTCCTAGTACTTTCAAAGCACAGTTTTAGGCAGGAAATGGAGAGGTTGTGTTTGGATGGCAGTCCAATGACAGTAGGTGATAAATTTTTGTTTTGAGTAGGGAAACAAGTGTACAGTGATGTCAGAGATACTTCTTGAATTACTGCCTAATTTTTTGGCAGGTATCATGTTTCCCTTGGCAAGAAAAGGTTGTTTAGAGATGCCTTTTTGTCTTCATTCTGTATTACACTCTCTGGGATTTTTTTGCTTTGCTTCTGCTAATGTTAGAAGCTCAACTTCAGGAAAATAATGTACAGGGTTTGTAGTGAGGTGGATGGACCTAGAGTCTGTCATACAGAGTGAAGTAAGTCAGGAAGAGAAAAAACAAATACCATATGCTAACACATATATATGGAATCTAAGAAAAAAAAAAGAAAAAGGTCATGAAGAACCTAGGGGCAAGATGGGAATAAAGACACAGACCTACTAGAGAAAGGACTTGAGGATATGGGGAGGGGGAAGGGTAAGCTGTGACAGTGAGAGAGTGGCATGGACACATATACACTACCAAACGTAAAATAGATAGCTAGTGGGAAGCAGCTGCATAGCACAGGGAGATCAGCTGGGTGCTTTGTGACCACCTAGAGGGGTGGGATAGGGAGGGTGGGAGGGAGGGAGATGCAAGAGGGAAGAGATATGGGAACATATGTATATGTGTAATTGATTTACTTTGTTATAAAGCAGAAACTAACACCATTGTAAAGCAATTATACTCCAATAAAGATGTTAAAAAAATGTACAGGGTTAAGCATTTTGTATTTTTATTGGGTTTAAAGAAATGCTGTATTCAGGCTGAGTTAACACTTTGTTCTAAACTTTGAAAAAATGATTTAATAACTGACAGTGCTTTGGAATCATCTCTTAAACACATAGCAATGTTACTCTGAATTGGAATATATATATAGTTTATTTATTCAACGAATATTCATTGACTGCCTCCTTTCTGTCTGGCACTGTTCTAGAAGCTGAGGGTAATAATGGTGAACAAGACATTGGAGCTTATTCTTATTTTTTCGGTGGGGGAAAGAGTACAAAACTCAGTAAATAAACAAATTAATAAGATTACTTCAGATATTAAGTGTGGAAAAGAAAATAAAGCAGAGGTATTTATCAGGGTCTCAGCAAGAAACAGAGGTGTACTTAAATTATAACTGAGAAAAGTTTAATAAAAGTTCTATTTATAAAGATATGGGCAGGAGATGAGTAAGGAAACCTTGGAAATTAATATGGTGCTTTAAGGCTGGAAACAGAGGCAAACCCTGAATTGGAGGACCCAGTTTCCTGAAGGATGGAGAGGACCAGGTGGAGAGGGCCGCTGTACAGAGGCTCTGACTTTCAGTGCGGGCCTCAGCCAGCCCTTGGGTCTCTGTGGGGATGGAACTGAGGAAGTAAGTTGTCCACCGCATGGGCTCCCCACTGGCCTAACCCACTGGACGTCACGTGGTGAGGGAGCTGGAGGATGTAGTCCATACAAGTCAGCCTTCCAGGGAACAGAGCAGGGGGAAAAACGTGGACAGTGTGGGTCTCGAGGAGCATGGAAGACATCCAGAGCCAGAGGGAAATGGAACATTATATACAATGGTTGGTGATCTCAGATGTCATATTGATTCTGCCTTGAAGGCACTTACAGTTTATTTGAAGTGATCCAAAATAAGTTTATGAAAACATAACTAGCAACATAAAACTGGTTATCGGTAATAAAAGTCTAGTACACTCTAACACTTATATTTGAGAACAGGAAGGGATTGCTTCTGGAAGATGCAATTGGAAGATGAAACACTGCATGGAGTGAGGGTAATTGCATTTGAGCTTAAGGAATGAGTAGAGTGTTCATTGTTGGGAAAGAAGAAGTGAACATTCCAGGACTATAAAACATCATGGGTCAAAGTGCAGAGATAGGACATGTTTTAGGAACAATTTGGCTAAAGTGATTGGATGATGCTACAATCCTTTTAGACTCATAGATTTGTATTTAAAATAAACCTACTTCCTTCCCAACTTCCACTCAGTGTAGAAATCGCATTGGTAGGTACTAGCTTGCTGCCATTCTCCCTCCCTCTCTTCCTTTCCCTTCCCCCTTCCTCCTTACCTATGTGCCTTTTGACAAGCATTTATTGAGCATCTACAGTTTATACACAGTTGTAATAAGGCCCTGTATTGTAGAAGACCGTGTTCCTACTCAGGGAGCTCAGTTTCAATTTTATCATTCCAGATGGTTCCAGTTATTCAACAGGATCCTAATAGTAATAGCTAACACGTATTGAACATTTTTTTATATTCCAGACACTGTCCTTATTTCAGAGGACTTGGTTTGTCTTATGAAGAATGCATTAAAGATTTAGGAGAAGGGGCTATTGAAATGATCTTCCACATTTTGGCCCTACAAAGGTGTGTTGGACTGTTTTAAAAGAAGCATCCCGGGGCTTCCCTGGTGGCGCAGTGGTTGAGAGTCCGCCTGCCGATGCAGGGGACACAGGTTCGTGCCCTGGTCCGGGAAGATCCCACATGCTGCGGAGCGGCTAGGCGCGTGAGCCATGGCTGCTGAGCCTGCGCTTCCGGAGCCTGTGCTCCACAACGGGAGAGGCCACAACAGTGAGAGGCCCGCATACCGCAAAAATAAATAAACAAACAAATAAATAAATAAATAAAAGAAGCATCCATTTGCTGAAATATTAAATTGACTGACAACCTAGTGCGTATCAAGTGTGCCTAAGATTTTAAATTTAACTAGTGTTAGAGGAAGCTCTTTTCATTGACAGACACATACAGATTGAATTTGGACCCCAAGTGAGTTCCTTCCTCTCCGTGGCAGCATTGCCCCTGCTTCCCCCTTTCTGGGATTCCAGATCTCAATTCACAGGCAGCCAGGCAGGTGGAAACTTCATGCAATGACTCGAGGGCAGGGAGCTGCAAGAGGCAGCAGGCCTGGGGAGGGGAGCACCCCCAGTCTCCGCTCCAGGGCAGGCTGAGGTCTAAGGAGGGTGGAGCATGGTTTCTTTCCAGCGGAGGGAAGGGAGCTGACTTCCTTCTCTGTACTCAGAGAGATGTTCCTTTAGAGGCTTGCTGTGGTTTCTTTTCACTTCCAATGTTGACAAGACAGAATTAATTTGGAAAAAGAGAGCTCCATGATTCATAATGAGCTATTTTGTGCTTTTAAAAACAACTCTTTAGAAACTGAATTTTCCTTATAACTCTTAAGTCTTCTATTTTTTTTTTTTTTTCGGTACGCGGGCCTCTCACTGTTGTGGCCTCTCTCATTGTGGAGCACAGGCTCCGGACGCGCAGGCTCAACGGCCATGGCTCATGGGCCCAGCTGCTCCGTGGCATGTGGGATCTTCCCGGATCGGGGCACGAACCCGTGTCCCCTGCATCGGCAGGCGGACTCTCAACCACTGCACCACCAGGGAAGCCCAAGTCTTCTATTTATAACCTTAGGCTCGTTTAAAGAAGTGAAGTAGTGTACGAAAATGGTGATGGCCCATATTAGGAAAGGCCAGTATATTGCATTTTCCCTGCCCAACATATATGAATTATAGATTGGTCTCCTATGGAAGTTTATCCTCAAGAAACCTAGATAGAATTTTAGTGCTAGTCTTATTAAATTTGTTCATTAAACATAGCTCAGTCACCATAGTAATATTTAAACTGGAGTAATCACTGGGTTGCAAATGAGATATTATTATTTTATTTATTTATTTATTTATTTATTTATTTATTTATTTATTTATTTGTTAGAACAACTCAGCAAAATAAAATTCCAGTTTATTGTTGGACAACATTGTTTCACACATACATCAAACAGGCCAAAAAAAAAAAAAAAACAAAACAAAAACAAAAAACCCCAGCAACTTCATAGAAAAAAATGGAAAAAAAAGAAACCTTTTATCTTTGGCCTTTTTAACCATCTCATACAAATCAACTACTTATGGTACATATAAGTATATACACAAAAAATGTTACGGGAATGCTCGGAATAAGATTGTTTTTTTGTTGGTGTTTTTGTTTTTCTTACAAGTTTTTTTTTTTCTCCTTTGAGATTATAATGAACATGGTCACACCACAAGTAAAGTCAGAAGTAGGACAGAGAACGCTCCGAAGGCTGGTTTGGTCATCTGAGATCATTAAAAATGGCTTGACCCCCTAACAATATGTACAAAAATATAAAATGTAAATAAAAAATACAAATTTTCCTTTTTAAAGTACTTTAAGAAAAAAAGCAGAGCCTTGGAAGTTTTGGTTCCTTTTTCCTCCCCTGTTGCAAATTCGCACTGTGGTTTTGGTTGGGTGGTGGAGAGCGCGTGTCATCTGCGGGTGGCGCTGCCCGCACTGGGCGGGCGGGACTCTCTACTTGAAGGTGACCGCGTTTAGATTCTGAGACAGGAAGTGGAGAGTGACTAGGTCAGGGTGGCCTTTTAAGTTTAACTTTTCCTTTTTTGCTGTCTAGTCATGCTCATCGGTCTTCCGCTTCTTGGTGTCAACATCGTCATCCTCATCATCTTCAGCTGCCCGCTTGCCTGTAGCTGCCTCAGTGTCATCATCTTCATCTCCATCCTCTTCCTCACCATCGCCTTCCTCTGCCTCCTCCCCCCTTCCTCCTCTTCTTCATCTACCTCAGTGTCGGCCTCCTGCTCTCCATTTGCCTCGTTAGCATTTCCATGAGCAGGCGCCTATCTCCCATTCTCTGCCTCCTCCACAACTTCCTTCTTCTCTTTTAAGTCCTTGGTGGTGATTTCGGAGCTGGTGTCCACGGCCGCGTCTGACAATGATGGGGCACGCCGGTCATCCGACGCAGCGGATTCAGAAGAAAGCAGGAGTTCAACGACTCTGGCAATCAAGATGCCGGAGTCCGCGGCGGAGGCGGCTGCGGCGCGTGGGGAGCCGGACAAGGGAACAATGCAAAGATGGCTTTTCAGAGCAGCCAGTCCAAGTGAGATATTATTAATGTGGTTTTAAAGAATGTATTTCACACATTAAAGGAGTGTTTTAAATCTGCATTTTTACCGCTAAAATCCTGCAATCTAGGTATTTGAGAAGTTACTCTTAAGGTTATATGAGTGTTAACTTTCTCATCTTTCAACTTGCTCGCCAAGATTAATTCCAGATCAAATCCATATGGAGTGAGAGATACTGTTGAACAGACCCCAGAGGTCCTGCCTGTGACACGGGTGGTCTTAGGGAGAGAGATGGACTGTACTGGAAGAGCAGCAGGCAGGGTCTAGAAACTAGCTTTTGGAAGGAGATGGGGGAGTGAGGGGGTCCGGAGGAAGGAGAAAATGCAGGATGTGGTCATGGGGATGCTTGGAGACAGGCTTTTGCCCTGTACCAGCAACAGGAAGTTGTTCTTCTAGGGCCACTCTTGTGGAGCTTGCAATTAGGCAGCCTTTGCAAGCACTGGTACAGCCAGCTTTCTTCCAGACCCCAGAGAAAGGAAGCATGTACAAAAGACCAAGGGAGAGAGACTCAGTTTGTGCAGAGGATCTCACGGACGTAGACAGGGACTGTCCGTGTCTGTGCTCTTAGCCTCTGACCAAAGCTAGCAGGACCTCTCTGCTGGGGTAGACTGTGTTTCTGCTTTAAAACAATGCATGTGGAAGGACAGAGCACTCCTGAGACTTTTTTTTCTTCCAGTTTTATTGAGATATAATTGACGCACAGCACTGTATAAGCTTGAGGTGTACAGCATCTTGATCTGATTTACATACATCATGAAGTGATTATCACAGTAAATTTAGTGAACATCCATCATCTCACATACGTATAAAATTAAAGTAATAGAAAAAAAAATTTTTTTCTTGCAATGAGAACTCAGGATTTGTTCTCTTAACAACTTTTACATATAGCATTCAACAGTGGTAATTATACTTATTATGTTGTACATCCCTAGTACTGATGTATCTTATAACTGGAAGTTTGTACTTTTTGACTGCCTTCATCCAGTTCTCCTCCCCACTGGACTTTTTTTAGCTGCTTAACAGGAAAGAGAGAAAGGTTTTCTGTGTGTATTCAGTTTGGAGTGTCTGCTTGCACTAGGTCCATACTAGAGGCATTCGTAGTTCACTTACTGCATAACCTGTGCTTCTCCACACACCTGCGAGGCCTGAGTTTTTGCTCTTGGTGAAGCAGATTGGGGTTGACAATAAAAAAAAAAAAAGGAGGAAAACTCAGTAGCCTTCTTGAATCAGATTAACAGAGACCAGATATGAGATCCTTTTTGAACCAGAAATTAAGGTAGATATGACTCACCCTCCTAAAGTCAGATCTGTAATAAGTGAGAAAGTTCCCATAGTGGAGAAGAAGGTAAAGAACTCTCGATTCCAAGCAAAAGCCCCTCAGGCCCAGAATTTGGGCATTTTAGTGTGTATCCTGTCCTCCCCTTATTGTCATAAAGGGGACTTCAGTGACCACTTGTTCTCTGGCTCATCCCAGACCCCAGTATGTGTTGGACAGTCTCAGAACTGCCTAGGACTGTGGAGTGGGCACCTCCACTCTTCTGGGAGAGTTTGGTGTCAAGCTGCATTCACGAGGGAAAGGACTAGGTGGACCTGGCATCTTTCTTCTCTTGTGAGAGATGCAGACCCTAGAGGAGAGGAAGATTGGAATCTGATGCTGACTGTTCCTTTCCAAGACAGCCACTGATCCCTCAGCTCCAGAGGGTGTTAGGAGAAACTTCGGCATGTGCAGTCATATGCAGTTGGGAAACTGGTGATGGTGCCCAAACACAAGAGCAAAAGGAAAAAGGAAGGTGAGATCTCTCCGGAAAGTCAGAAGAGATTCACTGGGGCTTCCCTGGTGGCACAGTGGTTGAGAATCTGCCTGCCAATGCAGGGGACACGGGTTTGAGCCCTGGTCTGGGAAGATCTCACATGCCGTGGAGCAACCAAGCCCGTGAGCCACAACTACGGAGCCTGCGCGTCTGGAACCTGTGCTCCACAACAAGAGAGGCCGCGATAGTGAGAGGCCCGCGCACCGCGATGAAGAGTGGCCCCAGCTTGCCGCCACTAGAGAAAGCCCTCATACAGAAACAAAGACCCAACACAGCCAAAAATATATAAATAAATAAATAATTATTAAAGAAAACATTTCTACTGAATATCTTTAAAAAAAAAAAGAATAAAAAAAAAAAAGAAGAGATTCACTGGCCACAAGTAAGTGTAACACAGAACCCCTCAGAGAGAAGACAATGTAGCTGACTAGTCAGGGCTCCAAAAAGTCTTCTTGGAGCAAGATGTAATGAGACGAAGGCATTTAGTCATTAACATTCCTGGGCCGGGCTGGTTCTCACAACAAAAACACTGAGGGCTATCATTTGCACTTCCGACCACAACAGAGTAATCCTCCTACCATAAACAGCTACGGAGCAGACAGAATAGATGAGGCAGCTGTTTGCAGGTGTTAGACAACAGTCTGAGCAGAGAAGCACAGGACAGGAGCCCTTGTTTGCCCCGGCTTTTGGGTTCAGGGATCTTTCCTGACTGTGGAGAAGTGAGGGGGAACCTGAGAAAGCAGTGGTCTTGCTGAGCTGAGAGGCAGTAATTGCGGTTTGGCGCTGCTGAACTTTGTGGATAGAGGGGCTGGAGAAGAGGAAGCTGCTCAGAGGGGTTCCCAAAATCT
Source organism: Stenella coeruleoalba (assembly GCF_951394435.1). Taxonomy (NCBI): domain Eukaryota; kingdom Metazoa; phylum Chordata; class Mammalia; order Artiodactyla; family Delphinidae; genus Stenella; species Stenella coeruleoalba. The sequence continues at coordinate 117,154,835 of NC_137149.1, forward strand.
GTGTGGGTGTTTATCTGAGGTCTGTGGCCCAGGCCTGGGCTGTGCACATACACCTCCTGTGAGGTGTAACCGGGGAGAGGAAAGCCCACGACGAGAAACCTGAGTTTGCCCAGTGCCAGGAGATGCTGGAGGGAGTTCCACCGCAGAGGTGGGGAAACCCCACTGAACAACGTGGGCATTCACTTGAGATCACAGAGAGTCCACATCCTAGGAATAAGAACCGTTCCCTCAAGAAAGGGCCGTACCCTAAGAACAAATGCCAACTCTTTAAAGGAAGACAACATAATTCAGGCTCTTTACAATGTGTCATATACAATTCCCAGTGTACAATATAATAAAACTTGCCAAACACCTGAAAGCCCAGAAAATATGACCCAGAAAAATGGACCCAAGATGACCCAGAGGTTAGATTTAGCAGATAAAGACTAAAGAATCTATTATAAATATGTTTAAGGACTTAAAGGAAGGGTTGGTCTTAATGATGGAACATGTGAGAATGTCAGCAAAAAAAAAAAAAAATAGAAGCTATAAACATGATCTACATGGAAACTCTAGAAGTGAAAAACAGTATCTGAAACAATATCTTAAATAAAAAGTTCATTCTGATGAATAGAAAGAAAAAATATTTTAAAAAAATGAACAGAGCCTAGTGACCTCTGGGACAAAATAATCTATCATACACATAATTGGAGTTCCTGAAGGAGAAGGGAGTGAATGGGCCAACCAAAAATATATATATTTGAAGACATAGGGCTAAAAAATCCCCAGTTTTGGAGACAAACATCATTGTGCATATCTAAGGATATCAGCAAATCCCAAGCAGGGTAAACAAAAAGAGATACACACTTAGGTATATCATTATCAAACTGCCAGAAACTAAAGATAAGTAGAAAGTTATGAAAGTGGCCAGAGGAGCCCTGGGGCGGGGTGGGGGGGAACGACAGGTAAACTCTACAGATAATAAGCATAAGAAAGCTGGTGTGGCTTTGTCTTTTCAGATGAAGTAAACAAAAACTGTCACAGATCAAGGAGGACATTTCATGATGATAAAAGGACAGTTAAGCATAAAGATATAATCATCATAAATGTGCATGTATCTAGTAACAGAGTTTCAAAATACCTGAGGCAAAAATCTGACAGACCTAAAGGAAGAAATAGTAAAATAGGTAAGTCAGAGATTTTAACAGCCCTTCTTAGTAATTGATGGACCAAGCAGAAAAAAAAAAAAAAAAGAGCACATAGATTTAAACAACTCTCCTCCACTGGACATAGCTAGCATTTATAGACCCTTTATCTAGCAATTGCAGAACGTACATTGTTTTCAAGTACACTTGGAGTGTTTAACATCATAGATTGAATACTGGGTCATAAGTAAATCTCAACACAGTTAGAAGATTGAAAGCACAGAGACTATATGTTCTCTGACCACAGTGAAATTAAGTTAGAAATCAGGGACTTCCCTGGTGGTCCAGTGGTAAAGAACCTGCCTTACAATGCAGGGGACGTGGGTTTGATCCCTGGTCAGGGAACTAAGATCCCACATGCCGCTAGGGAACTAAGATCCCACATGCCGCTAGGCAACTAAGCCTGTGCGACAAAACTACTGAACCTGCGCACCTCAACTAGAGAGCCCACGTGCCTCAAACTACAGAGCCCATGCACTCTGGAGCCTACGCGCCACAACTAGAGAAGAGAAAACCCACATGCCACAACTAGAGAGAAGCCCGTGTGCTGCAACAAAAGATCCCACATGCCTCAACGAAGATCCTGTATGCTGCAGCTAAGACCCAACCCAGCCAAAAATAAATTAAATAAATAAATAACAAATAAATCTTAAAAAAAGAGAAATCAATAACAAAAGCATTTCTAGGAAAAAAAAACCCCAAATATTTGAAATTAAGTAACACTCTTCTAAATAATCCATAAATCAATGAAGAAATTGAAAAAGAATAGAAAATATTTTGAACTGAATGATGATAAAAATACAACATTAAGGGCTTCCCTGGTGGCGCAGTGGTTGAGAGTCCACCTGCTGATGCAGGAGACACAGGTTCGTGCCCCGGTCGGGGAAGATCCCACATGACGTGGAGCGGCTGGGCCCGTGAGCCACGGCTGCTGAGCCTGTGCGTCCGGAGCCTGTGCTCTGCAACGGGAGAAGGCCACAACAGTGAGAGGCCCGCGTACAGCAAAAAGAAAAATAAATAAATAAAAATTTAAAAAAATAAAAAAAATACAACATTAATATTTGTGGGTTGCAGTTAAAGCAGTTATTAGAGGGAAATGTTTCCATAACTATTAAAGAAGAAAGGTATAAGATAGAGCAAAGTGGTACATAGAAGAAGGGAGTTACAATATAAAGAGAAAAGCAGAATTTCGTAAAGTAGAACATAAATATTAGAGAAAATTACCAAATGAAAAATTGAAAAGATTAATAAAAATTATGCCCTAGCAAGAGTAATCAAGCAAAAAAGAATTATCATAATAGGAATGAAAATAAGGATATTATTGCAGATCCTACAAATGTTAAAAAGATACTATGCAAAACTTCATGTCCATAAATTCAATAACCTCTATGAAATGGACAAATAACCAACTTTACAAAACTATCACAAAAAGAATGAACAACCTCCGTAGCTCTATATCTAATTAAGAAATAGAATTTATAATAACTATCCACCCCTTTTCCTCAAAATAAAAGTCTCCAGGCTCAGATGGTATTATGGGTGAATTCTGTCAGACATTTGAGAAAGAATTAATACCAATCTCACATAAACCCAAAAAACAGAGAGTGAGGGAATGTTTTCCAACTCATGTTGTGAGCCCACGATAATTCTGATATTAAAACCTGATCAAGACATTATCAATAAATGAAATTACAACCAGTATCTTCCATAAACATAGACACAAAAATCTTCAACAGTATATTAGAGAAATCCAATGATGTATGAAAAGGATAACAAAGCCAAGTGGGGCTTATCCCAGGAATACAGGTTGTTCAACATTTGAAAATCTATGCAATTAGCCACATTAACAGAAAAAAATGAAAAATTTATTATCTCAGTAAACACAGAAAACATGTTTGACAAAATTCAGCACTTATTCAAGGTTAAAAAAAACTGCTGTCAACAAACTGGAAATGGGACTTGATAAAGGGCATAATGAGAAAGTTACAGCTAACTTCATACGGAATGATGAGAGACAGTGATTTCCCCCTAAGATCACAAAAGAGGCAAAAATGCTTATTCTCACCACGTCTATTTGATACTGTGCTATAAAGGTCCTTACCAGAATAATGAGGCAAGAAAAATAAATTAAAAAAGATTGGACAGGATGAGGTAAAAAGTCTTATTCATAGATGTTTATGTAGAAGACCCTAAGAAATCTATAAAAGTTTACTAGTAAGTGATTTTAGCAAAATCTTAGGATATAAGGTAAATATACAAAAAGCAATTATTTTTCTACATATTTGCAATAAAGAGTAGTAAATGAAATTTTTAAAAATATAATTTTTAAATCATATCAAAAAGAAGATACTTAGGAATAAATTTAATAAAAGATGTGTAGGACCTGTACAGTGAAACCTACAAAACTTTGCTGAGAGAAAATAAAGATGATATAAATAAACAGAAAGACATATAATGTTCATAGACTGGTATACGTAATACTTTTAAGGTAAAACTTCTTCTCAAATTGATCTATAGCTTTATCCTAGTCCCAATCAACATTCCAACAGACTTATTTGATAATAGTTGCCAGTTGATTCTAAAATCTGTATTGTAATACAAAGGATCTGGAATACCCATACATTTTTCAAAAAAAAGTTGAGAGACTTACCCTAACTTATTCAAGACTTTGTATAAAGCTATGGTAATCAAGAGAGTGTTGTACTGGCATAAAGACAGGCAAATTGGTGGAACAGAATTGGAGGCCAGGGCTTCCCTGGTGGCGCAGTGGTTGAGAGTCCGCCTACCGATACAGGGGACGCGGGTTCGTGCCCCGGTCTAGGAGGGTCCCACATTGCCGTGGAGCGGCTGGGCCCGTGAGCCATGGCCACTGAGCCTGCGCATCCGGAGCCTATGCTCCGCAACGGGAGAGGCTGCAACAGTGAGAAGCCCGCGTAAAAAAATTGGAGTCCAAGAAGAGATCTTCACTGTTGATTTTTGACAAAGATACCAGGGCAATTCAATGGTTAAAAGAAAGTATTTCCAATAAATAATTGTGAAGTGATTGGATGTCTGTATAGACAAAAAGTTGACCATATTCTCATACCATACACAAAACTAATTTGAAGTTGCTCGTAGACCGAAATGTAAAAGCTAAAACTTTCAAACTTCTAGGAGAAAACACAGGATAATGTCTTTGCACTCGTGAGGTAGGAAGAGATGTCTCAGGACAAGAAAAGCCCAAACCATAAAGAAAAAAAAAAAATGGTAAAACTGAACTTCATAAAAATTAAAAAGTTATGCTCATCAAAAGACACCATTAAGAAAATGAAAAAGTAAGCTACATATTGGGAGAATATATTTGCCAAATTGCTATAATCAATAATAAAATATCAAAATCAATAAAATGGGCAAAATACCTGAACAGACACTTCACAAAAAAAGATGTATTTACGTTCAATAAATCCATGGAAAAATATTCAACGTCATTGATCCTCAAGGAAATGAAGATTTCACAACCACTAGAATAGATAAAATTAAAAAGACTTCATCAGTGTTGACAAGGATGTGGGGCAGCTGGAAGTCTCACGTGTTGCTGGGAAAATACTTTGGGGGAAAGTGTTTGGTAGTTTCTTAATGAAGTTAAACATACACTTATCCATGACCCCGCAATTCCATGCCTAGATTTTTACCCAAGAAAAGTGGGTAAAAAGCCACGTACAAGGATGTTCATAGCAGCTTCTTTCACAGTAGCCCCAAACTGGAAACAACACACATGTTTATGGGAATGAATTGTGCTATGTGGATTTAATATAACACTACTCAGCAGTATAAAAGAATGATCTGTTGAAACATGAAACACTATGGATGAATTTCAAAACCCCTATGTTTGAGTCAAAGAAACTAGACACAAAATAGCACATATATTATTGATATTTTATTTATGTGAAGTCAATGAGCTAATAAAATTAGTCTGTGGCAATAGAAATTAGAATGGTTGTTGTTTATGGGGTGGAGAGTAACTGGGTGAAGGAATGAGGAAACTTTCTGGGGTGACAAATATTCTGTATTTTGAATCATGTGTTGGTTATGCAGATACACACACATATGTGTATATATATATATATATATATATATATATATATATATATACCATGAAATACTATGTATACTAATATATATGCAGTATGTACATATATATTAGTCAAAACTCATCTAACTATACCTTAAGATTGACACATATCTCAATATAACTTTTACTATAACTTTAAAAAATGAAGGAAAAAAGCTTAAGGTAAGGGCATGGACGCCATTTCATTTTCTGGAGATGGATGTAGTCGGCAGCTCACAAGTTGGGAGCAAGCTGGGGTCTGGGCAGAGAATGACGGTGGCTGCAGGTAGAGGAAGAGGCAAATGAGAGCACAACAGAGCTGGGAGAGAGGGAGGGATATCGTAGCTATCCTGAGTATAAAACTTGGGGGAAGGCAAAGCTGTCCAAGAAGGGTGTTTAGGGAATTCTGTCTGTTGGAAGCAGTGTGAAGACTGGTCATCCCTTTAAGAAGACCTGAAGAGCTCTGTTATTCTTGGCTTTCAGAATAGATTGGTGTTCTTTTGAAAGTGTGACCATACTGAAACTAAGGGTTTCAGGTGGCATGCCCAAGCGATTTCAACTCTCTTGTTTAACTACCATACAACACAACACCCCCATGGCATGGGGAGTGGGTACTGAGGGGTGTAGTGTAAATCTCTGATTTCCTGGGTAAAAGGGCCTTTGAAGGAGGTTCTGCAGTGAGCCTTCTGTCATCAAATGGTAAGGGATAGTCCTGAGAGCCTAGTCACTGTAAAGGGAAATTTTACCTCTGCTTTATAAATGAAAATCCTGGTGCTTTCTTCTTGGTTGCTTGTACAGGCTGAAGCACCCTGTGCTGTGGATTTATAGTCTCTTGCAGCTTGTTCACAGCAGTTTGGAATTCCCTCTCTATTCCTTTGTTTCCAGGGGGACCCCTAGGTTCCCCTGACTGTTGTGAAACAGCTCAGAGCTTCGAAAACCTCAGGAGAACATTCTGGGCACAGCTGGAATTTAGTCTGTTTACTGCTCAACCACTAAAGACCTATATTAGTTATGGATTCAACTTTGGTATATGAATCCCTTTGCCACCAACCCCCTCTGCTGGCCTTGAATTTGCATCTTACACTCAACCCGTTTCCCCATCTAGTGCGATTTTTTTTATTTTCTTGGAAAATAAAGAACTCCAAATGAAAACAAAATGTTCATTTATGAGTAGGCACTCCACAAGACAGTTATTATTGTCCCCAGTTCTCGTTTTCTGCCCGCCTTCCTGTCCTTATCCATCACAACACTGTGACTCAGTAGTTCTCAACCCCACTCCCCAATACGTCATTGTACAGCCATGAGACACGTCTCAAATGATGGGCTTTCCCCCCTAAATGCAGAGAGCTTAAAAAATATATTTCCATAAAGTATTTCTAACTATTAACAGATTTGTTTACTAGTTTTTCATGTTTCTTGGCAGATTTTAATGTTAAAATCTTGCATGCCATCTGCTTTGAGGGAAGGATTAAGAGCAAGGGGAAGGGTGGGAAGGTAGAAGCTGAATTATTCTTAACAGCTCTGGGAATGATACCATATTTTAAAATCAATCCAGAATGGAAAATGGAAATTGCTTTCAGGCATGACGATCCAGCATTTACAGCTCAGTTTCTGTTTCCAGTTCTCCCAGAACACAGATATCATGAAATCTTTCATGAAACTCCAGATCTCCTCTTAAGATGATGTTTTGGAGGCATGGAAAAAAAGCCACAAACACTGAGGGCTTTTGCTGATAAAGGGTAAAATAAGTCTGTTTCCTATTCCCCCTCAACTAGTGAGAAGGAGGTCGGAGTGGGAGTGAGGTCCTAAGAATTTGATCAGGTTAAAGGAAAAAGTCTTTCTAAAGCCTCTGTCGATGTGCTGCTCTGAGGTATGCACACCTATAATGAAAGACTCTGTTAAGTAGGATACCTTAGTGAGTTGAGTTTTTGAGGATGCAAAGCTAGACTTAGGCCTTAGCTTTGAGTAGGAATGGAGAATTGAATGTCTTCATCTAGTAACTTTACAGGCATACGTTTATTGCTTTTTGCAGATATTGCATTTTTTATGAATTAAAGGTTTGTGGCAGCCCTGTGTCAAGCAAGTCTATCAATGCCTTTTTTCCACAGCATTTGCTTATTTTGTGTCTCTGTGTCACATTTTGGTAATTCTCACAATATTTCAGACCTTTTCATTATTATTATATTTCATTACAGTGATCCGTTATCCACTGATAATCTTTGTTGTTATTATTGCAAAAAGATTATGACTCAGTGAAGGCTCAGATGATGGTTAGCATTTTTCAGCAATAAAGTATTTTTAAATTAAGGTATGTACATTTTATATGCCTAACGCTGTTGCACACTTAAAGACTATAGTATATTGTAAACCTAACTTTTATATGCACTGGGAAACCAAAAAATTTGTGTGACTCACTTTATTGTGATATTCAGTTTATTGCCATGATCTGGAATTGAACCCCAGTATCTCCGAGGTTCTGAAACGTGCCTGTATATGACTTTAGTGATTGGGGCTGGCAGTCAGTTTGAGGGGAAGGATCCTACTTGGGAGCTTACTGGAATGAGAATGACTAAGAGTGACATTATCCTGGGGATAGCCTGATAAGGATAGACATCGAGTAACATTTATTTTCCACAGAAATAGACTCACAGGCATAGAAAACAAACTTATGTTTACCAAATGGGATAGCGAGGTGGGGCGGGGGAAGGGCAGAGAGATAAATTAGGAGTTTGAGATTAACATATACACACTACTATATATAAAATAGATAAACAACAAGGACCTACTGTATAGCACAGGGAACTATATTCAATATCTTGTAATAACCTATAATGGAAAAGAATCTGAAAAAGAATATATATATATGTATAACTGAATCACTTTGCTGTACACTTGAAACTAACACAACATTGTAAATTAACTAAACCTGAATAAAAAATAATATTTATTTTCCAAAAATTATTCAAGAACTTTGGAAGTTATCCTATATCATAAGCACATTATCTGAGACATGCCTCATTGCTGAGCCCTGCAATGATGTATTGCGGCGTAGTTGTTGAGAACTACCTCAGTGTGACATTGGAAGGGCTGGAGTTGTGATGGGTAAGAACAGGAAGGTGGGCAGGAAAATGAGAACTGGGAATAATAATTTTTTTTGAGTGCTTATTACGTGTCAGGCATTGGGCACTTTCTGTACATTATTTCATTGAATCTTCACCCTGGGAAGTGGCTGTTATTCCCACTTAACACAATCAGTAAATGATGAATCCAGCATTCAAAATCCTATTTAGTGCCCCTAATCTTATAGGGCATGGAGAAAATGTACCATATGTAATTCCTTATTTAAATGAAATTAAAATCAAATCAATACATATCCATTGATCATAATATAAGTCTTTGTAAGGACATAGATTTTGAATTATTCAGCCTTAAAATGGGAGATCCTGCCATTCATGACAACATGGATAAACCTGGAGGACGTTATTCTAAGTGAAATTAGCCAAACATGGAAAGAAAAATACTGCATGACCTCACCTGTATGTAGAATCTAAAAGAGTTGAATACAAAATGTAAAACAGTGGGTTATCAGCAGCGGGGAGGTAAGGGAAATGGGGAGATGTTGGTCAAAGGGTAGAAAGTTTCAGTTATGTGGAATGAATAAGTTCTACAGATCTAACGTACAACATGATGATCATAGTTCATAATACTGAATTGTATAGTGGACATTTTCTAAGAGAGTAGATATTTGGTGCTCTCACCACACCACCCCCCCACACACACACACCCACACACACAGGTAACAAATAAGGAGATGGGTATGTTAATTACTTAACTATGTTAATCATTTCACTAGATGTATGTATATCAAAACATCATATTGCACACCTTAAATAGATACAATTTTAATTCAAAAAATTAAATTTTAAAAAAGGATAGAAGGTAAACATATAGCAGATGGGACTTCTCTTCCCAAAGCAAAAACAAAACCCAAAGCATCTCTACTTCTACACCCATCCTCACCTCCTTTTCAGGCTTGGTCCTTGGTCTACTCAGCAACACTTTTTAAAAAAATATCTTCAGTCTCTCCTCTTGCATCCCTTCTACATAGTTCTACTTTATCCAGCTGAAAGATGAGCAGATATTCTGAGATAATGTGCCAGGTTTTCATTCTTCATTTTCTTGTGAATGAGAGAAGGGAAAATGCCTCCCAGCCTGACCCCCCATCTCCTCATTTTAAGATGCTGTTGCTGTGAAAGCAGGACTACAGAATTCATCGGCAGAGGTGAAATCCAAGTCTCAGGAAATGCAGTTTTTAAAAGGAAATCTCGGGCTTCCCTGGTGGCGCAGTGGTTGAGAGTCCGCCTGCCGATGCAGGGGACACAGGTTCGTGTCCCGGTCCGGGAAGATCCCACATGCCGCGGAGCGCCTGGGCCCGTGAACCATGGCCGCTGGGCCTGCACGTCCGGAGCCTGTGCTTCGCAACGAGAGAGGTCACAACAGTGAGAGGCCCGCGTACCGCAAAACAAAACAAAACAAAACAAAAAAACATAAAAGGAAACCTTTTGTAAGAAGTAAACGCGTTGCCTATCCTTGAGAGTGTTAATTGTGAAGTGGGTAAAACTCAGACTGTATGGCCCAGTCGGGCTCAAAGAGCAGGGGAAAGCCTGGCCACCAAGAAGGGACAGTTGTCTAGAAAAGCAGAGGACATAGCACCATGGGATTAAAGGGTGTCACAGTTTTGTGAAAAAGCAAGTCATATTTGGTAAGGAGCCTAAGAAGTGTAAGTGAACTTCTTACATGATATGTGATGCAATCTTTTATTTAAGTAGAGCTCATGTCCTAAGTTGGGCCGTTTTCAGGAGTACAAAGGAGCTTTCTTCTTGAATGCCGACTAGGTTTCCTAGACTTAGACAGCCCTGATTTCAAATTTCTGGCTTAATTTACGAAAGAGGTTGAGAACAGAAATAGAGAAGATAACCAGTTATTAAGTCCTAACCCAAATTATATGTGTGGTGAAATAGGATTTGACAAATACGTAAGATACTTTTGCCTAATAAATGTTCAGTCAGATAACTGTTTATGTCCCCTCCCTATTCCAGCTTTTAGGGACTCTCCAATGTCATTAGAATAAAGGACACATTTGCTTGCATGTCCTGCTTCATGGTACAATGTCCTTGTCTACTCTTGGCTTATACAACCTGCCTCTGAGCCTCCTCCATCCACGATGGCCTGGGTTAGACAGTCATGTCTCTTATTTTTTTGCTCAGACTGTTAATTTCACCAAAGAAACCTTCCTCTTTTCTTAGGCTCCCCAGTTCCTTCCAATTCCTTGAGATCCTGTTTAAAGAAGTGATGGCAGGAAGGTTTAAGACATACAAATAAATCAAATAAGGAATGGTCAGTATTATAAGAATGAAATTCTATGGGAATTCAGGGGAAGGAAAGAGTACTTCAGCTTAGTACATCAGGGAAGAGGTAGCAAGTCATTGAAATTGTCGGAAGACAGAAAAGCAGGGAGAGACACACAATTCGCACACATGTGCACACACTCAGGCATCAGCCGGGGACGGGATATGGGCCAGGCAGTCATGGTCTTCTCAGATCTGGACTCAGAATGCCAATTGTTAACCCCCAGCCCAGACTGCCTTCAGCTGTCACCGCTAGACTGCCCTGTGTGACTGTGACTGTGCCTGTGTGTGCACCTGCAGGGGAGCTGCATGGAGCGGCCGTGCTGCCCGGGGGCAGGTGTGGACAGCAATTCTTGGTGGGTGTAGCAATTGCATTTGGGCCTTTGCGTTCAAATAAACGAACGAATTCTGAGTAGGATTTGATCATACTGAAGTGAAGGGAGGGAAGGAATTCCAAGCAGAGAGAACACCATGAAACACCATGTGTGAAATGGGGGACTGTATTTTGACAGGAACACAGACACTAAGAGTGAAACAAGAGAAAATAATTTGTAAAAGCGGGTTAGGGACACTGGAAACTTTGAATGCAACTGTTGGCATTGGGAACTCATTCCCTTCCTGAGTTCAGAGCCAATTAAGAGATCTCAGGAGTCAGTAGTGATGGGATCATAATCTCATCACTATTACCTTTAAAGCTGATTAGAGAATGTTCTTTTAGACCAGTGGCCAGCTGGGTTTGTTAATTAGAATTACCAAACAGGAATGGGAATCACTGGGTAACTCAAGGCCTCTTGAAGGAGAAGGCCTCTTACTATATGGCAGACAGCAGGGACTATTCAATTGCTTATTTCCTCCCTCCCTCCCTCCCTCCCTCCCTCCCTCCCTTCTGTCCTTCCCTCACTATTTCCTTCCTTCCCTCCCTCCCTCCCTCCTTCCTTTCTTTTCTTCTTTTCTTCCTTCCCTTTTTCCATATTTATTAAGTACCTATAATGGGCCAGATATTCTTCTACATGCTGAGGATAAAGTATTGAACAGGACAGACACAGAATTTATATTTGAGAAAGAGTTCAAGTTAAGGCTGACCGAATCTGAAAAGAAAATCCCAGAGAGGCCTCAGCTGGTTATGCTCAATTTCTTCTCCCAAACTCAAGATGCATTATAACCACAAAATGACAAATGTTTACCTCACTCAATTTTCTAACCTATAAAATGGTATTAAGAATTCTTCCCTTGAATAACTCCTTAATTTTTTAAGTCAAATGAAAACATATTGAAAATGTTAGCGTACTATTAACACACAAAGAAACGTTTAGTTAATAAACTGTAGTGTTTTCTCCATATGCTCTTTCTTCTCCTTCCTTAGCAACTCTTATTACCTTAATTTCTCTTTATCTTCTTATTTATTCTTTCACTTCCCTTCTTAACTTGGCTGCTTTTCTCCACTAAGGATGTTTGAGTTCTTTCCAAGAAAACCCTTCCTTGAGTTACTTTATGTAAAAGTCCTATAGCTAATCTGCATTGGAAAGAAAATTTGCTTGTGCTTTGGAAATGCTTTAAGTCATCATTTAAATTTGATAAGCTTGATGAATTGGGAGATTGAGATTGACATACGTACACTAATATGTATGAAATGGATAACTACTAAGAACCTGCTGTATAAAAAATATAAATAAAGTAAAAATTAAAAAAAAAAGAATTTGATAAGCTTCTGAGTGTACAAATAGAACATGGTCAATGAGCAGAAACTTTCCGTTAGAACAGGGAGCTTCATTGAGTGCTTGGCTGCACCAAACACCCTGCTGGTCAGTGGGAAATAACAGAGAACAAGATGGAAATGGTCCCTCTCCGTGAAGAGCTTTTGTTCCGTGGGGGAGGACAGACCACAAGGGTGATCAATGATGGGGCAGTCCAGGGGGCTATGAGGATAGATGCGAAGACTATTTGAGGAAGTGCTATTTAAGGACTTTAGCTGGGTCCCTTAGATGGCATTCTGAGGACCAAGAATATTTAGCTGACATAGTATAGAACAGTGTATGGGCATGTGCACCACAAGTGCACACATCTGTGGGTGTATATTGATTAAGTTAATGTATTTTGTACTCCACCTAATTAAAAATGTAATATGAAGCTGCTAATAAAACTACACAAAATTCACAAAGATGAAAATAAAATTAAGGAAATCAGGGAAAAAGATAAGGGAAGCGGCACAGTAAGATTAAGCTAGGAAGGATTTAGCACATGGAAATAGAGTCTGCAGGATCATGCACATGTGTTAAGGCTGGAACTATTCCTGTAGTGACAGGATTCATGTAGATACGTTCCTCCTGTTCAGAAGAAGAAGCATTTACTTTCCTGTAACTAAAGACTTGGGGAATCTTTCTCCTGTAGTTCTTTACAGAGGGAACACAGAAATGTAATAGGAAATCCCCTAAACCGTGTGCTTAACGATAATACACCGTTCTGTAAATGTGTTTGTATTGGGAGCAGGGAGGCAAAGTAGCGCAGCCCGTGCTTCCATTACGTGTACCTGCACTACCTTCTTTTTCCTCCAGGAAAGCAAAGCTGCTAAGGCGTCTAAGTTTCCAAACCTTAACATTTGCCAGCTGTGGTTATGATGCTTTTCCCAGTATGAAATCAGCAAGTTGGAGTCTGTAATGGAACTCACAGCCTTAAGTTTATAGTGTGGATTTCCCCACTTTGCCTTCCCACTATTTGTCTTTTCATTAGGATTTTTCAAACCCATGGGTCCCCCTTGAGTTTAGGGTGTACGTGTTTGTGTTTATATCTGAAAGTACACCCTTCAGATATAAAAGACCTCTGTGCATAAATTTAGGGTACCCCTTTGTTTTACAAAACATATACAGGAGAGGTACAACTACAAGATAAAAGTCACATGATTCTAAGTGATGATTAGAAGATGAGATGCTTAAACGTGGATCCTTTTTTTTTCCACATCTTTATTGGAGTATAATTGCTTTACAATGCTATGTTACTTTCTGCTGTACAGCAAAGTGAATCACCTATATATATGTACATATATCCCCATATCCCCTCCCTCCTGAGCCTCCCTCCCACCCTCACTATCCCACAAAGCACCGAGCTGATCTCCCTGTGCTATGCAGCAGCTTCCCACTAGCCATCCATTTTACAATTGGTAGTGTATATATGTCAACGCTACTCTCTTACTTCATCCCAGCTAAATGTGGGTCCTTTAAAAAAAAACCAGCAACCAATTCCCCTTTCTAGACTTTTCAGACTTTCAGGGTGTCCTGTATGGGTGGAGTGGGGCAAAGGTGAACCTTAAAAATCATACAACATAGAAGCTTCATATATATGTGTGTACAAACACACACACACACACATGTGGAGTAAAGCAGGCTCAATAGAAAACACTGTTTACAGAAACACATCATTTAAAAAGTGAATGTTTGCCATGATTGCATTCCAAGAGAGAATATCTTTTACAAGTTTGCGGCGTATATTCTTCAGATTTTTATTTCCTCTGGAAATAGTAACATTGCTGTAACTCAGCACAATGGTCTTCTATCTTGAATTAAGAAACTGGTCAAAAGGAAATGAGCCTTACCTTTCAGTGGGCCAGGCAGTACCACGTGGCCCATCATCTTCATCTCCTGCTGCTCACATTGAAGGAGTGCAGGTGATGGCAGGGAAAGTCGTATCTGATTTTCTTCCTCTGGATGGAGCCCCCAAACATGTATGGTCTCATTTGTATTTTAGATTCTTGAGTGCAGTGCAGCCCATGATGGAGTTGACAGGGTTGGGAAGTCAGGCATGGTACTCCCAGCCTCACTGCCCCTCTGCCATGCTCTGGCTCGGGCTTTCATTCCCATTTGCGTGTGGCCTCTCTCTTGAAGAAGTATTCCTTTGCCCTAGTCCAGCAGTCTTTTTAACTCTTCCTCTCTTCCCTCAGCACCTTATCTCCTCTTGAAAACTCAGCCCCAGTAATTCTCTGATCCTTCCCTTTTGCTTCCGGAGTGGAAGAGGTTGATTTAGTCCTGAAGTAGAGGTGAGGAAGACTTGGACAGCTGTGGAATATCCAAGGAATATTAAGACATCTTTCATAATGGACGGGAGTCCCTCCCTAGCCGACCCACCATAGTGCACAAAAAGAGCCCTTGTCCCTCCAGGAGAACCATAAAAGCCCTTCTCTTCCCTTCGCCTGTGACACCCTAGACTCAGAAGCAACAGGACCATTGTACCACATATGTTATTTTTTTAAATTCAAAAGTGGGATCTTACTGTACCTATAAAATTTTACAACTTTTATTCTTAACAATATATCCTGGTTATTTTTCTATGTGTGTACACATGGATCTGTTTTATTCTTTTTAACAAACGCATACGATTCCACTGTGTAGCTCTAAAATTAACCAATTCCATTGTGATGGACCTTTGTATTGTTTGCAATTTTTTTCTGGAAAATGATTATATCTTCAACGTTCACTGGACATGATCAACATTTTTTACCTTTCCCAACTGAAAGGCAAAAATAATATAAAACAATCACAAAAAAGATTAGATCAAAGCTTTTATGATTATTTTTGAAGTCAACGGTTTTTATGAATGTTTTTACGTATGTTTTTACATATGTTTCCTGGCCTGCACTTACCTCACTTGATCTCTCAGCATCATTCCATAACTTCTACTTCTAAACTAAGGAGCACAGTTAGTCTGCAACTATTTTGCTAGGCCTTTTTTTCTCACAGTTAGGAGACAGAGTAGAACGTTTACTCCTAGGTTTTTGACTTGAGCCACAGGGTGTATGGAGATGCCATCTAATTGGAAAAGAGAAGAGAGAAATGGGGAGAGAAGTGACTTGGAGCAGTGGGTGGGAAGAAGTGGAAAGTTTTATTTTGTGTATGTTGAATGTGAGATGCTCATGAACCAGTGGGCAAGTCATGGAGATTCTTTCATAGGTGAATCTGAGCACAAGGAGGGTTTGAAGTTGAGGTTATCCTAACATAGGAAGTATTTAAAACCGTGTAACTGATGAGCTCACCAAAGCAGGAAATCCAGAGAGAGAAGAGGATATGTTTACTCAGCAGTTTGAAAGCACTGATGACTGTGCATATGAGGCAGATATGAAAGTAAATCCCATTGTGAAATCCTAGAGGTAGGAGGAAATTAAAAAATTAGGTATATCAGCTTTTGTAATCCCCGTTTCCTCTGCCAAGTTTCATGTAAAGCTCATATTGGTTAAATAATTTATGCCTGAGCTTCAGGGAAATAACACCTTGGAGGAAATATTTAGCTAAGATCCCCTCATGAATTTGTTTGTTATTTAGGGATTTATGGTATTAGACATTGTGACTGTCTCTGATAATCATACAGCATTTGTAATACAAGTTCATTTTTCGATATACAAAATGTTTCTGATTGTGTAATTCTTTTTGTTTCCAGATACCTGTAAGAATACCATGAAAGCATACAATTAAAGATTGATTTTCTTGAAACACATTTTTTTTTCATTTTATCATACTTTGGTGATGAAGAGTAATGTAAAATACTTGAAAATGACAGTTATGTTGAATAATTAAAGAAGTTATACCGTGATATTGTTTGTGAAAATGATACAGAGGACAATAGTAAATGTTAGATAATAAGAAGAACCAGCACCAAGAGAATGTTACTCTTGTTACTAACAATGTTAATGCTAATAATAAACAATTCAAAAGAGACCTTGAAGCTCAAGAAACTCACACAGTTAGAACTTGTGATACTAGAAGTCATAACTGTTTTCAGGTGTATCTGGAAGTAAAAGATGATGTAGGTATATTTTGGGCTACTTCGTGTGCGCGCGTGTGTGTGTCTGTGTGTGCGTGTGTGTGTGTGTGTGTGAATTATTATGAAGTGAGTTGATTTTTCTTTTATTTTTGAATTTTATTTATTTTTTTAAAAAGCAGGTTCTTATTTGTCATCAATTTTATACACATCAGTGTATACACTGATTGTCAATCCCAATCGCTCAATTCAGCACACCACCATCCCCACCCCATTGCAGTTTTCCCCCCTTGGTGTCCATACGTTTGTTCTCTACATCTGTATCTCAACTTCTGCCCTGCAGACTGGTTCATCTGTACCATTTTTCTAGGTTCCACATACATGCGTTAATATATATTTGTTTTTCTCTTTCTGACTTACTTCACTCTGTATGACAGTCTCTACATCCATCCACGTCTCAACAAATGACCCAATTTCGTTCCTTTTTATGGCTGAGTAATATTCCATTGTATATATGTACCACAACTTCTTTATCCATTCCTCTGTCGATGGGCATTTAGGTTGCTTCCATGACCTGGCTATTGTAAATAGTGTTGCAATGAATATTGGGGTGCATGTGTCTTTTTGAATTATGGTTTTCTCTGGATATATGCCCAGTAGTGGGATTGCTGGGTCATATGGTAATTCTATTTTTAGTTCTTTAAGGAACCTCCATACTGTTCTCCATAATGGCTGTATCAATTTACATTCCCACCAACAGTGCAAGAGGGTTCCCTTTTCTCCACACCCTCTCCAGCATTTGTTGTTTGTAGATTCTCTGATGATGCCCATTCTAACTGGTGTGAAGTGATACCTCACTGGAGTTTTGATTTGCATTTCTCTAATAATTAGTGATGTTGAGCAGCTTTTCATGTGCTTCTTGGCCATCTGTATGTCTTCTTTGGAAAAATGTCTATTTAGGTCTTCTGCCCACTTTTGGATTGGGTTGTTTGTTTGTTTTTTAATATTGAGCTGCATGAGCTGTTTATGTATTTTGGAGATTAATCCTTTGTCTGTTGATTCGTTTGCAAATATTTTCTCACATTCTGAGGGTTGTCTTTTCATCTTGTTTATGGTTTCCTTTGCTCTGCAAAAGCTTTTAAGTTTCATTAGATCCCATTTATTTATTTTTGTTTTTATTTCCATTACTCTAGGAGGTGGATCAAAAAAGATCTTGCTGTGATTTATGTCAAAGAGTGTTCTTCCTATGTTTTCCTCTAAGAGTTTTATAGTGTCCAGTCATACATTTAGGTCTCAAATCCATTTTGAGTTTATTTTTGTGTATGGTGTTAGGGAGTGTTCTAATTTCATTCTTTTACATGTAGCTGTCCAGTTTTCCCAGCACCACTTATTGAAGAGACTGTCTTTTCTCCATTGTATATCCTTGCCTCCTTTGTCATAGATTAGTTGACCATAGGTGTGTGGGTTTATCTCTTGGATTTTTTTCTTGTTCCATTGATCTATGTTTCTGTTTTTGTGCCAGTACCATATTGTCTTGATTACTGCAGGTTTATAGTATAGTCCAAAGTCAGGGAGTCTGATTCCTCCAGCTCTGTTTTTTTCCCTCAAGACTGCTTTGGCTATTCAGGGTCTTTTTTGTCTCCATAAAAATTTTAAGATTTTTTGTTCTAGTTCCGTAAAAAATGCCATTGCTAATTTGATAGGGATTGCATTGAATCTGTAGATTGCTTTGGGTAGTATAGTCATTTTCAAAATACTGATTCTTCCAATCCAAAAACATGGTATATTTCTCCATCTGCTGGTATCATCTTTAATTTCTTTCATCAATGTCTTATAGTTTTCTGCATACAGGTCTTTTGTCTCCCTAGGTAGGTTTATTCCTAGATATTTTATTCTTTTTGTTGCAATGGCAAATGGGAGTATTTCTTTAATTTCTCTTTCAGATTTTTCATCATTAGTGTATAGGAATGCAAGATATTTCTGTCCATTAATTTTGTATCCTGCAACTTTACCAAATTCATTGATTCACTCTAGTAGTGGTCTGTTGGCATCTTTAGGTTTCTCTATGTATAGTATTATGTCATCTGCAAACAGTGACACTTCTACTTCTTCTTTTCCAATTTGTATTCCTTTTATTTCTTTTTCTTCTCTGATTGCCATGGCTAGGACTTCCAAAACTCTGATGAATAATAGAGGTGAGAGTGGACATCCTTGTCCCGTTCCTGATCTTAGAGGAAATGCTCTCAGTTTTTCACCATTGAGAATGATGTTTGCTGTGGGTTTGTCATATATGGCCTTTATTATGTTGAGGTCGGTTCCCTCTATGCCCACTTTCTGGAGAGTTTTTTTTATCATAAATAGGTGTTGGATTTTGTCAAAAGCTTTTTCTGCATCTATTGAGATGATCATATGGTTTTTATTCTTCAGTTTGTTAATATGGTTTATCACATTGATTTATTTGCATATATTGGAGAATCCTTGCATCCCTGGGATAAATCCCACTTGATCATGGGATTTGATCCTTTTAATATGTTGTTGGATTCTGTTTGCTAGTATTTTGTTGAGGATTTTTGCATCTATATTCATCAGTGATATTGGTCTGTAATTTTCTTTTCTTGTAATATCTTTGTCTGGTTTTGGTATCAGGGTGATGGTGGCCTCATAGAATGAGTTTGGGAGTGTTCCTTCCTCTGCAATTTTTTGGAAGAATTTAAGAAGGATGTGTGGTAGCTCTTCTCTAAATATTTGATAGAATTCACCTGTGAAGCCATCTGGTTCTGGACTTTTGTTTGTTGGAAAATTTTTCATCACAGTTTCAATTTCATACTTGTGATTGGTCTGTTCATGTTTTCTATTTCTTCTTGATTCAGTCTTGGAAGGTTTTACATTTCTAAGAATTTTTCCATTTCTTCCAGGTTGTCCATTTTATTGGCGTATAGTTGCTTGTAGTAGTCTCTTAGGATGCTTTGTATTTCTGTGATGTCTGTTGTAACTTCTCCTTTTTCATTTCTAATTTTATTAAGTCCTCTCCCTCTTTTTCTTGATGAGTCTGGCTAATGGTTTATCAATTTTGTTTGTCTTCTCAAAGAACCAGGCTTTAGTTTTATTGATCTTTGCTATTGTTTTCTTTGTTTCTGTTTCATTTATTTCTGCTCTGATCTTTAAGATTTCTTTCCTTCTGTTAACTTTAGGTTTTGTTTGTTCTTCTTTCTCTAGTTCCTTTAGGTGTAGGGTTAGATTGTTTACTTGAGATTTTTCTTGTTTCTTGAGGTAGGCTTGTATAGCTATAAACTTCCCTCTTAGAACTGCTGTTGCTTCACCCCGTAAGTTTTGGATCATCGTGTTTTCATTGTCATTTGTCTCTAGGTATTTTTTGATTTCCTCTTTGATTTCTTTAGTGATCTCTTGGTTATTTAGTAACATACAGATTAGCCTCCATGTGCTTGTGTGTTTTATGCTTCTTTCCCTGTAATTGATTTCTAATCTCATAGCATTGTGGTCAGAAAAGATGCTTCATATATTTTCAATTTTCTTAATTTACTGAGGCTTGATTTGTGACCCAAGATGTGATCTATCCTGGAGATTGTTCTGTGTGCACTTGAGAAGAAAGTGTAATCTGCTGGTTTTGGCTGGAATGTCCTATAAATATCAATTAAATCTATCTGGTCTATTGTGTCATTTAAAGCTTCTATTTCCTTATTTATTTTCATTTTGGATGATCTCTCCATTGGTGTAAGTGAGGTGTTAACATCCCCCACTATTATTGTGTTACTGTCGATTTCTTCTTTCATAGCTGTTAGCAGTTGCCTTATGTATTGTGGTGCTCCTATGTTGGATGCATATATAGTTATAATTGTTATATCTTCTTCTTGCATTGATCCCTTGATCATTATGTAGTGTCCTTCCTTGTCTCTTGTAACATTCTTTATTTTAAAGTCTATTTTATCTGATATAAGTATTACTACTCCAGCTTTCTTTTGATTTCCATTTGTATGGAATATCTTTCTCCATCCCCTCACTTTCAGTCTGTATGTGTCCCTAGGTCTGAAGTGGGTCTTTTGTAGACAGCATATATATGGGTCTTGTTTTTGTTTCCATTCAGCAAGCCTGTGTCTTTTGACTGGAGCTTTTAATCCATTCACGTTTAAGGTCATTATCGTTATGTATGTTTCTATGACCATTTTCTTAATTGTTTTGTGTTTGTTTTTGTAGGTCCTTTTCTTCTCTTGTGTTTCCCACTTAGAGAAGTTCCTTTAGCATTTGTTGTAGAGCTGGTTTGGTGGTGCTGAATTCTCTTAGCTTTTGCTTGTCTGTAAAGCTTTTGATTTCTCCATCGAATCTGAATGAGATCCTTGCCAGGTAGAGTAATCTTGGTTGTAGCTTCTTCTCTTTTATCACTTTAAGTCTATCATGCTACTCCCTTGTGGCTTGTAGAGTTCCTACTGAGAAAACAGCTGTTAACCTTATGGGAGTTCCCTTGTATGTTATTTGCCGTTTTTCCCTTGCTGCTTTCAATAATTGTTCTTTGTCTTTAATTTTCGCCAATTTGATTACTATGTGTCATGGCATGTTTCTTCTTTGGTTTTTCCTGTATGGGCATCGCTCTGCTTCCTGGACTTTGGTGGCTATTTCCTTTCCCATGTTAGGGAAGTTTTTGACTATAATCTCTTCAAAGATTTTCTTGGGTCCTTTCTCTCTCTCTCTTCTTCTTCTGGGACCCATATAATATGAATGTTGTTGTGTTTAATGTCCCAGAAGTCTCCTAGGCTGTCTTCATTTCTTTTCATTCTTTTTTCTTTAGTCTGTTCTGCAGCACTGAATTTCACCATTCTGTCTTCCAGGTCACTTATCCATTCTTCTGCCTCAGTTATCTGCTATTGATTCTTTCTAGTGTAGTTTTCATTTCAGTTATTGTATTGTTCATCTCTGTTTCTTTGTTCTTTAATTCTTCTAGGTCTTTGTTAAACATTTCTTGCATCTTCTTGATCTTTGCCTCCATTCTTTTTCCATGGTCCTGGATCATCTTCACTATCATTATTCTGAATTCTTTTTCTGGAAGGTTGCCTATCTCCACTTCATTTAGCTGTTTTTCTGTGGTTTTTTCTTGTTCCTTCATCTGGTACATAGCCCTCTGCCTTTTCATCTTGTCTATCTTTCTGTGAATATGGTTTTTGTTCCACAGGCTGCAGGATTGTAGTTCTTCTTTCTTCTGCTGTCTGCCCTCTCATGGATGAGGCTATCTAAGAGGCTTGTGCAAGTTTACTGATGGGAGGGACTGGTCGTGGGTAGAGCTGACTCTTGCTCTGGTGGGCAGAGCTCAGTAAAACTTTAATCCACTTGACTACTGATGGGTGGGGCTGTGTTCCCTCCCTGTTGGTTGTTTGGTTTGTGGCAACCCTACACTGGAGCCTACCTGGGCTCTTTGTTGGGGCTAATGACAGACTGGAAGGGTTCACGCTAAGGAGTACTTCCCAGAACTTCTGCTGCCAGTGTCCTTGTCCCCATGGTGAGCCACAGCCACCCCCGCCTCTGCAGGATACCCTCCAACATTAGCAGGTAGGTCTGGTTCAGTCTCCCCTGGGGTCACTGCTCCTTCCCCTGGTTCCCGATGTGCACACCACCTTGTGTGTGCCCTCCAGGAGTGGAGTCTCTGTTTCCTCCAGTCCTGTTGAAGTCCTGCAATCAAATCCCACTAGCTTTCAGAGTCTGATTCTCTAGGAATTCCCCCTCCCATTGCTGGACCCCCAGGTTTGGAAACCTGATGTGGGGCTCAGAACCTTCACTCCAGTGGGTGGACTTCTGTGGTATAAGTGTTCTCCAGTCTGTGAGTCACCCACCCAGCAGTTACGGGATTTGATTTTACTGTGATTGTGCCCCACCTACCGTCTCATTTTGGATTCTCCTTTGTCCTCGGATGTGGGGTATCCTTTTTGGTGAGTTCCAGTGTCTTCCTGCCAATGATTGTCCAGCAGCTAGTTGTGATTCTGGTGTTCTCACAAGAGTGAGTCGAAGTGAGTTGATTTTTGAATGTTAGTATTGAGTCAACCACTTACTTAACATTGCTACCAGTATTTCTATCTGTTCTTTTGCCACAAGATTATTAAGAATATCAAATACCTAAATCAGATCACTGAAATTAGTTAATAAGTCAAAAGCAAGTAGGATTTTGAGCCTACCAATCAGGGGATCAGCTACTGGCAACCTAATTTTTATGCCATAAATATCAGTTAATTGTTCTTTTAAGGATGAGTGTTGGAAGATTTGACCTCATGAAAACAGTGTTATTGGTAGAAAAGAGCTCTGGGAGGAGCACTTCCGTGTGCTGTGGGACTGGGTGACTCTATTCCTCTCACTTTTTTTTGATTCCTTTAGCACCAGTACATTGGAGGGTTTGGGGTTTTTAATTTTGCTAGATTTGAGTGACTGTGTGTGTGTGTTTACAGTTAAGTTTAAAAGGAGCTTCACAAAAGAAGATAATGTTTTTAGTTTTAGTTTTTCCAATGACAAGCATTATAAAGGCATAATATAAAAATTTAACTGAGCGAAAGCATTGGCTGGGCCCTGAAATAAAATAAAATCATTTGGTTCTTCTTCTTCCTCTGCTGCTGCTGCTTCTCCTTCTGTTTTATAATTTAGCTTTACTGTAGGGATACAACATAGAGGCAGCAATGAATGGAGAGTAAACTTGCGAATAAAAGCAGCTCAAACACAGGATCTCAAATGAGCCCCTGATACACTTTAGACTGAAGTCACTTCAAAGCTACTCTCTTGGGCCTGAAGCACTGACCATTTTTCTAAGAGAAGATTTCTCCCTATGATTTAGATTGCAGATTGACAAACTATGGCAGATGGACCAGATCTGGTCTGTTGCCTGTTTTTGTAGCACCTGTGAGCTAAGAACATTTTTATATTTTTAAATGATTGAAAAAAAAGAGAAATACTATTTTGTGATAAGTGAAAATGTTATGAAAATCAAATTTGGTGTTTATAAATAAAACTTTTATTGGAACAAAGCCATTCATTTACATGTTGTCTGTGGCTCTTTCATGCTAAAATGGCAAAGTTGAGTGGTTGTAAAAGAGCCTTATGGGCTGCAAAGCCTGAAATATTTATTATCTGTCCCTTTACAGAAGAAGTTTGCAGACGCCTGCTTCAGCAATCAGTAATAACCTAGGCCTTGTAACTCTTATACATCTGCGCTTAGTGGGTCTTCAAGAATGAAGTACTAGAGGATGCACTCTCAAAAAGCTGTATAAATGGATGGCAAATACCTATAAATACAATTCTTTTTAGGTTTTGTATTTTTGATGCTCAACTTCTTTTTCATAATATTGTTTCAATAAAACTATCTCTATGAAAATGTGGACAAAAAAATTGTCTCTTAGCTATTTCAATTAAATTTCTCTTAGCAAATTTCAATTACAGTGTTATCAACTGTAGTCACCATGTTTTATATTGGATCCTCAGACCTTATTCATCTTATAGCTGAAATTTTGTACCCTTTTACCAGCTTCTCCCTCTTTCTCCCGCCCCAGGCAAACATTTGTCTACTATCCGTATCTATGAGTTTGACTCTTTTTTTAAAGATCTACCTATAAGTGATACCATGCAGTATTTGTCTTTGTCTGACTTATCTCACTTAGCATAATGCCCTTAAGGTCCATCCATGTTGTGGCATATGACAGGATTTTCTTCTTTCTCACGGCTGAATAATGTCCCATTGTGTGTAAACATATCAGATCTTCTTTATCCATTCATTCATTGATGGAGATTTAAGTTGTTTCTATATCTTGGTTATTGTAAATAACTCTGCAGTCAACATGGAATGCAGATATCTCTTTGAGATACTGATTATATTTCCTTTGGATATAAACTCAGTAGTGGGACTACTGGATCATATTGTAGGTCTGTTTTTAATTTTTTGAGAAACCTCCATACTGTTTTCCATAGTGACTGCACCAACTTACATTCCCACCAACAGTGCATGAACATTCCCTTTTCCCCATATCCTTGCCACCACTTGTTATTTCTTTTCTTTCTGATGATAAGCCCTTCTAACAGGTGTAAGGTATTGTCTGATTGTGGTTTTGATATGCATTTCCTGATGATTAGTGTTGTTGAGCATCTTCTCATGTACCTTTGGCCACATGTATGTCTTCTTGGGAAAAATATCTATTCAGATCCTCTGCCTATTTTTTATTAGATTTTTTTCCATTGAGTTATATGAGTTATTTTTAATATATATGTTGGATATTAACCCCTATCAGATATATAATTTGCAATTTTTTCAATCCATAGGTTTTCTTTTTATTTTGTTGATGGTTTCCTTTGCTATGCAGAAGCTTTTTTGTTTGATGTAGTCCTACTTGCTATTTTTGCAAGTTGTCTTTGCTTTTGGTGTCAAATCTAAAAAATAATTATAAGACCAGTGTTAAGGAGGTGACCCACTATGTTTTTTTTTAATTTTTTTTAAATTTTATTTATTTTTTGGCTGCATTGGGTCTTCATTGTGGTGTGTGGGCTTTCTCTAGTTGCAGCGAGCAGGGGCTACTCATCATTGCTGTGCACAGGCTTCTCATTGCAGTGGCTTCTCTTGTTGTGGAGCACAGGCTCTAGGCATGTGGGCTTCAGTAGTTGCAGCATGCGGGCTCAGTATTGTGGCTTGTGGGCTCCAGAGTGCAGGCTCCATAGTTGTGGCACACAGTCTTATTTGTTCCACGGCATGTGGAATCTTCCCAGACAAGGGATTGAACCTGTGTCTCCTGCATTGGCAAGCAGATTCTTAACCACTGTGCCACCAGAGAAGTCCCCCCACTATGTTTATTTCTTGGAGTTTTATGGCTTCAGGTCTTACATTCAAGTCTTTAATCCATTTTGAGTATGATATTAATTTTTTTGTATAATATAAGATAGTAGTCCAGTTTCATTCTTTTGCATGTGGCTGTCCAGTTTTCCCAACACTGTTTATTGATGAGACTGTCCTTTCCTCATTGTATATGCCTGGCTCCTTTGTTGTAAATGAATTGACCATATATGAGTGAGTTTCTTTCTGGGCTCTCTATCCTGTTCCATTAATCTATGTGTCTGTTTTTATGCCAGTACCATGCTGTTTTGATTACTATAGCTTCATAATATAATTTGAAATCAGGAAATGAGATGCCTTCAGCTTTGGTCTTCTTTCTCAAGATTGCTTTGGCTATTTGGGGTCTTTTGTGGTTCTGCACAAGTTTTAGCGTTGTTTGTTCTATATTTGTGAAAAATGCCATTGGAATTTCAATAGGGGTTACATTGAACCTATAGATAGCTTTGGTAGAATGGACATTTTAACAATGTTAATTCTTCCAATCCATGGGCACAGAATATATTTCTATTTTTTTCCTTAGGTTTCTTTCATCATTGTCTCATTGTTTTCAATATAAAGTTTTTCACCTCCTTAGTTAAATATATTGCTAGGTATTTTATTCTTCTTGATGCAATTGTAAATGGGATTTTCTTAAAAATTATTTTTCTGATAGTTCATTATTAGTGTTTAGAAATGCAGCAGAGTTTTGTATAACGATTTTGTATCTTGCAACTTCACTGAATTCATTTATTAGTTCTAACACTTTTTTTCTTAAGGTTTTTGGATGTTCTGTATATAATATAATGTCCTCTGAAAATGAAGACAGTTTTACTTCTTACTTTCTGATTTGGATGATTTTATTTATTTTTCTTACTTAATTGCTGTGGCTAGGACTTTCATTACTATGTTGAATAAAAGTGATGAGAATGGAAAACCTTGTCTTGTTCCTGATTTTAGATGAAAAGCTTTCAGCTTTTCACCATTCAGTATGATGTTAGCTGTAATATATGGTCTTGTCATATATGTCAGCTTGTCATATATGGCCTTTATTATATTGAGATATGTTCCTTCTATGCCTAATTTTTTGGGAGTTCTTATCATGAATGGATGTTGAATTTTGTGTCAAATGCTTTTCCTGCATCTATTCAGATGATCACATGATTTTTATCCTTCATTTTGTTAATGTAGAATATAACATTGATTGATGTGTGGATGTTGAACCACACTTGATCATAGTGCATAATCTTCTTAATGTATTATTGAATTTGGTTTGCTAATGGTTTGTTGAGGATTTTTGCATCTATATTCATCAGGGATGTTGGCCTGTAATGTTCTTTTCTTCTAGTGTCCTTATCTGCTTTTCGTATCAAGGTAATGCTGGCCTTGTAAAATGAGTTTGGAAGTGTTCCCTCCTCTGGTTTATTTCCTTTTAATTTTTATTCTATATATTGGATTTTTTTCATAAATGGGATATTTTATATATAATTTTTACTTGCCTTTTTTCTTTTTTACTTAATATATGTCTTTATGTATAGACACAGTTTCCATGAATACACTGAATTCTACTTTATGGATGAATTTATAATTTATTTAATAATTCTTTAATTGTGGGAATTTCAGTTTTAGAATAAATAATGCTACATTATATGTCTTTTATACAAATATTTGTCTACATATAGTCCTAGAAATATACTAACTGCGTTAAGGTATATTTTTAAGTTTGGGAGAATGCTTACCATATGTATATGGTAAAAACAAAGTTACTTTACAGATAGGCTTTAAAAATGAGAGCATACTTCAATAAGTGTTACTGGGAAAAGAGGACAGCTACATGTAAAAGAATGAAATTAGAACACTCCCTAACACCATACACAACAATAAACACAAAATGGATTAAAAACCTAAAAGTAAGGCCAGACACTATCAAACTCGTAGAGGAAAACATAGGCAGAACACTCTATGACATAAATCACAGCAAGATCCTTTTTGACCCACCTCCTAGAAAAATGAAAATAAAACCAAAACCTAATGAAACTTAAAAGCTTTTGCACAGCAAAGGAAACCATAAACAAGATGAAAAGACACCCTCAGAATGGGAGAAAATATCTGCAAATGAAGCAACTGACAAAGGATTAACCTCCAAACTTTATAAGCAGTTCATGCAGCTCAATATCAAAAAAACAAGCAACCCAATCCAGAAATGGGCAGAAGATCTAAATAGACATTTCTCCAAAGAAGATATACAGACTGCCAACAAACACATGACAGAATGCTCAACATCATTAATCATTAGAGAAATGCAAATCAAAACTACAATGAGATATCATCTCACACCAGTCAGAATGGCCATCATCAAAAAATCTACAAACAATAAATGCTGGAGAGGGTGTGGAGAAAAGGGCACCCTCTTGCACTGTTGGTGGGAATGTAAATTGATACAGCCACTGTGGAGAAGAGTATGGAGGTTCCTTAAGAAACTAAAAATAGAACTACCATATGACCCAGCAATCCCACTGCTGGGCATATACCCTGAGAAAACCATAATTCAAAAACAGTCATGTACCAAAATGTTCATTGCAGCTCTATTTACAATAGGCAGGACATGAAAGCAACCTAAGTGCCCATCATCAGATGAATGGATAAAAAAGATGTGGCACATATATACAATGGAATATTACTCAGCCTTAAAAGGAAATGAAATTGAGATATTTGTATGAGGTGGATGGACCTAGAGTCTGTCATACAGAGTGAAGTAAGTAAGAAAGAGAAAAACAAATACTGTATGCTAACACATATATATGGAATCTAAAAAGAAAAACCAAAAAAAGGTCATGAAGAACCTAGGGGCAAGATGGGAATAAAGACACAGACCTACTAAAGAATGGACTTGAGGATACGGGGAGGGGGATCTGTAAGCTGTGACAAAGTGAGAGAGTGGCATGGACACATATACACTACCAAACGTCAAATAGATAGCTAGTGGGAAGCAGCCGCATAGCACAGGGAGATCAGCTTGGTGTTTTCTGACCACCTAGAGGGGTGGGATAGGGAGTGTGGGAGGGAGGGAGATGCAAGAAGGGAGAGATATGGGGATATATGTATATGTATAACTGATTCACTTTGTTATAAAGCAGAAACTAACACACCATTGTAAAGGAATTATACTCCAATAAAGACGTTTAAAAAAAAGAGCATATTTATTTCATGTTTGCCACACTTAATATATTTTAATGATTGCCAATTTGCTGTTAATTTAATAGTTGCCAATTATTTTAATGGTCACCAATTTTAATAATTGCCAGTACTTGAAACATATTATTTTATTTTTCACCTATTTCACTACTAGTGATGTTGAAAATCTTACACACATTTATTATTCTGTGAATTGTTTGTTTATGTCCTTTGTCTAAATTTTTAGTAATGAGACATCAGTATTTTTATTTTAAAAATTTATTTCCATATTAACTATTTTTTTACATTTCTTACAGGTGTCATAACCAATTTGCATTGAAATTTTTTTGTGTGTGGTATTTTTGACATAGTGGAGTTTTAAACGGTTATGTAGTCATTGTATTGACTTCTCCCTTTGTGATTTCTGTCCATCTGTTTTAGTTTTGTAATTCTTTTTTGCTTTGAAATTTCTTTCCAATGTAAGAATCAGCCAAGAATTCCCCTATATATTCATTGTGCTTTAAATGATTTCATTATTTACATTTAACATATCTGTGTAGAATTTATTTTGGTGTGAGGTTAATAGCAAACTTGATTTTTTTCCCCATGTACTTTGCCAATTTTTCTAGCAACTTTTGTGGATAAACCCACATTCCTCAGTGGTTTATGATGCTTTCTTTGTAATATATAAAAAAATAAAATAAGTTTGCCAAGATCTTTTTCAGGTCTTACTTTTGTGTTCTACTGAACTGCCTGCTAATTCTCTTTTTTTTTTGAGATCACACTTTTTTAATTTAACACTTTGTAATAACTCATAAAACAAGTTACCACCCCACCCCTACCCACTGGTCTCTTTTCACAACATTTCCTTTGGCTGTTTTTTTGGGGAGGAGGTGGTGAGAAGGGCAATAAGTAGTAGGATTAATCCCATTCCTCAGTTAAGGCAATAAAAAAATTATCAGAAAAGTAACTTTTTTAAATTGTAACTTGAGAGTATATGTTCAGTTTATTCATCTAACAGCTCTATTGACTTCTCTGAAAATACATTTAAAAAAATGAAAATAAAATACAGTTCTGTTTCCAATTTCTGAATAGTTCCACATGCCTGAGGATAGTTTTCTTCTTTTGCAAGTTTTAGCATTTTGGATTTTATTCTATGATGATATAGATTGATTAATGGATTGTGTTTTAGGAATAAAAAATATTCCTCAGTGAGTGTTTGATGGGTGTTATGAAATATCTTGGTCTTTTATTGTTGTTGTTGTTGTTTAATTTTTATTTCATAATCATAAACTTAACTCTGCAGTCCAGCAAGACTTGGAGGGGGACAAGGAAAATATGGAACCCAAAGAAGTGCCATGAGAACACAGAGATTATAAGAGGATGCATGCAGACAGGGATGATGGGTGCTCTCCTGAGCTGCAGAAGGAATGGTGTGGTGGTTAAGATAAAATGCAAGTCAAATTTATTAGAGTTGTCCACAGTGGGCAAGAGTGATGTTTTCTCTGGTCTTGCCATTCCTAGCCCCATAACATTCCATAGCTTCCACAATATTCATGCCCTCTTTCACCTTGCCAGGGACCACATGCTTGCCACTCTGTCTTGGCAGTGCAGATGAAAAACTTGGAACCATTAATGTTGGGTACAGCATTGCTATGGATAAGATACCGGGGTCCCTATGCTTCAGGATAATATTGTCATCATCAAATTTCTCCCTTAGATGAACTTGCTACCAGTGCTATAATGGCATGTGAAGTTACCACCCTGGAACATGAACCCTGGAATAATTCTTTGAAAGCAGGAGACCTTATAACAAATTCCTTCTCACCAGTGCTCAGAACAAAAGTTTTCTGCTTGTCCTTGAGAATTTGTTTGGAAACAACTTAAAGGAGACGTGGCCCAAGAGCTTGCTGGCAGTGGCCATGTCAAAGAGCGTGGTGGGGGTGACCATGGCTGGGCAGCACCATGAAGCTCCAGGAGGGTGGCCCTGGTATCTGTAAAGCTATCTTGTTCTTATACTTATGCAATTTTTCTAAAGTCAAAATAGATTAGATTAGTTATAAAAGCTATTTCTAAAACATGCTTGCATTTTATGTACAATATTAGATTCGTTCATTCCTGCAACAAAGTTTTAGAACATCTTCATCTTGAGCCAGGTACTACTGTTGTGGGTGCTGGAGATGTAGCAGGGAGCAAGAGTGATGTAATTCCAGTGGGGAAGACAAATATTACATAAGCAAATACATAAAAACATATAATGAAGTATAGAGATCAGTGCTCTGAAGAGAAGCAAAGCAAGGACAGAGGATAGCAGAGGTGAGGGTGACACTCTAGTGTAAGGTGATCAGGAAAGGCCTCTGGGGGGATTAGATGGTGCTTGCAGAGACTTGAAAGAAGTGAGGGAGTAAGTTATACAAGCTGGTGGATTCATCAAGGAGATCAGTGTATCCAGAGGGAAGTGAGTGAGTCAGAGAGAAGTGGGAGGTGAGGTCAAATGAAAGAGCTGGATTCTATGAATATGAGAAGCCACTGGAAGATTCTGAGCAGGAGAGTGACATGATTTGGTGTCGTTTCAGTAGTATCTCTTTGGCTGCCAAAACAATAAGTGAATGGTGGTGCCATTCACTAAAAACACTGGGAGGACAGCAGATTTTGGAGCGGTGGGAATTAAGAATTCTGTTTGATCATAGTACATTGGAAGTGCCTATTAGTCACTTGAGAGGAGGTGTAATTGGATGATGCATGAATCTGGGGTGCAAGTCCAAGTATTGGGGGAATATATGTTGGTTTAATGCCCTGGGGCTGGGTCAGATCACTCAGGGTATGTATTAGTTTCCTAGGACTTCTATAACAAATAACCATGAACTTCGTGGCTATAAACAACAGAAATTGTTGTTGCTCATAGTTCTGGAGGTTAGAAGTACAAAATCTAGCAGGGCTTTGGCCCCTCTTGGGGCTCTAAGGGAAAATCCGTTCTTTGTTTTTTCCAGATTCTTCTACCTGTGAAGTGCTCCTTGACTTGTAGCTGCATCACTCCAGTCTCTGCCTACAAGGCCACATTGCTTCCTCCTCTTCTATCTGTGGGATATCTCTGACTCTTTCTTGTAAGGACACTTGTCACTGGATTAAGGGTTCATCTGGGTAATCCAAGATAAACCCCTCTCAAAATCCTTAATCACATCTTTGGCAATATAAGGTAATATTCACTCTTTTGTAAAATAAAGTAAAATCCACAGTTTCCAGGGATTAGAAAGCAGACAAGTCTTTTTGGGGACCACCTTTCAGCCTGGTACAAGCAATGACTGTGGATTGAAAAGCAAAGTGGCCCTAAGACTGAGCTCCAGGGCACTGCAGTATTCAGAGGTCAGAAAGAGAACACAGAGGCAGTAAAGAAAACTGAAGGGGGTCAGTGAGGTATAGGAGGAGAAAGAGAGTCACAGTGTGGTGTCTGATGAAGAAGTGCTTCAGTGAGAAGGAGATGATTCACTGTGTGGTGAACAGCTGAGTGGTGTAGAAAATAAGGGCCCAGCCTTGATTGTTAGACTTGGTCGCTGGTTGAACTTGCCAAAACTGTATTCAGAGAGTGGCATACTTGATTCCATGTGGTCCCCAATCCTGAATCCAGCTTCCACTGAAATATTATAATCCTGTTTTAGCTGTAGGATCCATGGTTGGCCAAGCACTTCAATGTAAGAAGTTATTTTGTGATTCCTTTTTCTCCTTTTTTTCTATTTCAAGTTCTGTGTGTAAGTATGTTGTGTCAATAACCTTGTTTCTTCAAACTGGTTTATGCTCATGGTAGAAATTTTGGAAATTACAGTAAGAACACATTAAAGTGAATTATTTAATTTTAAATTTTAAGTGCAGCCACTTTTTTTTTTCCCTAGGACTTTTTTTGTTTATCACTCATTTTTTTGATTGGGCTCTGAGGCTTTTGTACAGACATCAATGAATTAAGTGTGATATGATTGCCCAGCAACAGGTAAAGGACAGTGTTGCTAACAATATATTACCCTATCTATGACTCTGGGTTGAGTTTTGGGTTTCAGGGTGCCAGTGTGATTGGCTGGGAAGGTGCCCAGTTGTTGAAGAGGATATCTTCCGAAGTAGAGGGAGGCTATGCTGGTGATGGGAAGGGAAATAGATCCAATCTGTTTGTGAAATATGAAAACATGTTTTCAAGAGCCAGTGTTCTCAATTTGTCCCTGCCTCCGTGACACATTCATATGGAAAAATCCTTAACCAGATGTTAAAATGAAGGAAGTGGTAAAAATTCTTTAAATTTCAGGAAGCTAATAATGGAATCAGGGAGATATCAATATTTTATTAATTTCTTGCATCTTTATAATGTCTGCATTAAATTTGTGAAAGATCAAACTAAGGGAGAACAGTTCTGAGAATAAGTTTAAAGTAAAAATTATCAAATTCCTCTCAGTCAAAAGCAGGTAAATTGAGACTGAGAGGAGGAATACAAGGATGGCATTGAGGGTGCTGTAGTGTGGCTCTTTGAGTGGATTCAAGGATAAGATCCTCCCAAGATCTCCTCTAGATCCCCAGTTTAGCACCATAAGATAGTGATAATAGACTCTGACCAGATGCTTCTTTCTTTGATTTAAGCTGCTATCTCCAAAGAAAGGGCCCACTGAGCTTATTTACTTACTAATCAGGATTTTCTCTTGAAGATTTGGCAAAGCCATTTCCATTTTCTATTATTTCAAATTATCTAAGTTTTATGTGTAAGTCAATGGAAATTGGAAAATGTAGACCTCTTAAAAATGCCAAATTATATGTAGACATTCAAAACCAATTATTAGTGGGTGGAAAATGCTGTTCTGGTATATTAGGCCAATAGTTTTAGGGAGCTGAGTAAAAACAAGGAGGAATACATTTTAACTTCATGATTCTGAAACTCAGGATCTGAACTGCTAACATAAATTGAGATCAGTACTCTTATCCTACTTTTGACTCCATACATTTTGCTTTGCCAAAAGTCCAGATGACAACAAAGGTCTTGAAAGTGGAAATAAGGAAACTTGTTTTATATAAGCCACATTATTTGTTAATATGTGCTATTACAGGCTGAGAATGAATTTTTAGAATTTAAACGTCATTGTATTTATCTTCCAATCAAGCCAAAGTTATTGAGAATACCATATGGTTTTAGAAGATATATTTGGTGTCTTTGGGAACGTGAGGCTACTAAATAATTAACAGCTGACAGAATGGAGTAGACCAAATGTACTTGGAATTTAGCTCTTTGTAGTGAGGAAGTTTGTGGATTTCCTGGTTCAGCCCATCTGATAAGAAGAGTAACTCACAAACATGTTAGCTGGTTGCACAGGATGAATAATTTTGCCCATGAATATGCGATAGATGAGAGTGAAGATAAATTTTAAAGACTGTGTCATCAGCTGAAAAAAATTAAAGAGGGAAATAATATTGCCAGTTGTTAAGCATTTCATCAGGTGCAGGGGTTCTCAACGTCAGTGCTATTGATATTTGGGGTCAGATAATTCTTTGTTGTGGAGTCTGTTCTCTGCATGGTTTAGCAGCATCTCTGGCTTCAACTCACTAGATGCCAGTAGCACCCTTTCCCCAGTGTGACAAGCAAAACTGTCTCCAAACAGTGCCAAATGTCTTCATGGGGGCAAACTTGCCCCTGATTGAGATAGGCTACACAGATAACCCCCAAAGTCAAATTCTAGTTATATGTTCAAGATATAGTAGAACGAAGGGGCGGGCTTCTTGAGAACTTGTGCTTGTTGAACATGTTATTGGGATGGGGTTTCATTTGGGCAGCATAATAATTAAGGTTTAGCTTCTGCATATACATTGTATTGATGAAAAGTAGATATTTTTTCAATCTAGGTTTAATTGAGAACAGTAGGTATTGTAGGTGATTGATTGTCTTCTATTTCACCTCCCTCCAAAAAGCCTGACAGAAATATGTAGGACTGCCAAAATGAAATCTGTAGTAGGATAACACTGGGGAGGCTTCTCAGGGTATGACTTTCCACTTACTTAAATTTCACTACATAGAGAGGCCACTGGTGACTTACATAATCTTATATGTGTGTCTTCCTATAGAGATGAAGTGGCACTTGTGGTAGAGACTGTATTCACCAAATGCCTATGAGATCCTTGACTTTTCCCAGTCTCCTTCTGAGTTAGGTTGGGGCCATGTAACTAGCTCTGGCCAGTGAAATGTAAGCTGAACCTAACTTCTGGGCTGAGGAAGCTAAAAACCAGAGTGCCTCTTCCACTCTCTCCTTCTCCCCTATCGTAGTGGCTTTGGGGGCCTATGAACCAAACAAGAGCTGCTCCTTTCTTTCATTGTCTCTGTACTCATTTTATGGAACGTCTGTTAGCTGGACATTGAACTCTCTGAATTGATCTGCTTAATTCTTTTATTTTCAGTGGCCATCACTCTTTATTTTTCTACTGTTTGGAACTCAGTTGGAATTTGGCCATGGGGAATAGAAGGTTCAGCTAAGACTCAAGAGCACAGGCATCACTGTCAATTGCCTTTTTTCATGTTAATGATATTCTGGTGAGAAAGCCACATGCATATGAGGTAAACAGTTACTTGGAATGATGTTACACCTGATCTAGCAACTTCTTCCCTGAAGGAAGGTCAGGGGATTTCGGGAGTGTTTTTTCAGTAAATAAAGGATGAAATGACGAAATGACAAGTGGTGACACAGGAGGCAGGATAGCATGATCATTAGGAGTGTGTAGTCTGCTGTTCAACTGCCTGGATTTGAATCGTAGTTTTGACCCTTTTTAGCTATGTGATCTTTGGCAAGTTACTTTAGCTCCCTGAGCCTGACTTTTCTCATCTGTAAAATGGAATTCATTATAGGTTATAAGTATGTAATATATGTTTAGCAATTAGAACAGTACCTGTTCTGTAGCATATAGTTCTTTTACTTTTTTTTCTTTCTCCTTCCTCCTCTACCTCCTCTTCTTTCTCCTCCTTCTCCTTCTTCTTCTTCTTTTGGTCGATCTTCCCTTAAGGTGCTTCTTTTATTGTAAGTTCTATTTAGATGTTTGCTGTTACTATTAATTAGGTTGCAAATCAAAAGAATTATACCAAGCCTATGAGCTCAAGAATATGTTGAGTTTTATAAATAGCCTGTTGTATTTCTCACTATATACTCCCATAGTTAGTGTAAATCAGTTAAGTGTTTTCATAATTCCACTTGCTTCGTCTTTCCTACCAGGCATATGACAACCGCTAACATAAATGGTATTTATGGTCAAAGAGAAAGGTGCCCTTTCCACTGTGCAGTTACAGCTCCATGTAAGTGCACCTGTTGGCAAGCAGAGCACTGGCTGGATTTCACCCCCATGCAGCCGCTGGGCAGGGCGCCTCTGTGTAGTGTTCAGTCTGCATGACTGTTGGGACTCTGATGGGAGCATTACCCCTGGAAGGAAATCTGGCTTGGGAAGTTCAAATCTCATGCTCCAGGGTGAATTCTGTCAGTTGGGTTGGATTACTAGTAATTGTGCCTGATTTCCTTGTCCTTCCCTTGTTGCTCTGAAAAGGTGAGGGCGAGCATTGAGCCCATCACCTGAAGGGCTTGGGTATGAGTGGGAATCCACAGGTATGTTATCAAGTGGTTAGTATATGGATTTAAATCCTTGAGATTGGATGAAATCACTTAGGTGTAGTGAGTGGAATAAGAAGGCAAATGGACCAAGGAACTCACACTTTCAGAGATCATGTGAAAGTATAGGAATAGAAAAGGAGACTGAAAAGGAGACCTCACAAAGGGAGGAGGACAGTGAGGGTGAGTTGTCACAGAAGGTAAGAGAAGAGAAAGAGAAAACCAAAGCCTACACTTTGTGAATAGCTATGCGGGCTACTTGGCTGTGCACATCAGGATAGTGATTCATGATCCATTGAAAGGTGATGCTAGCATTTCTCTTTCCTCACTGATCAACCTCCTGTCTCACAGGTAAAAGCCTCTGATGCAGATGCAGGACTCTATGGCTTTGTTGAATATTCTCTTTATGCTGGATTCCAAAGCTATGAAGCACCTCAAGCATTCCAGATAGACCCACATGATGGGCAAATCTGTGTTTCTCAAGATATCGACAGGGAAAGGGATCCAGCCACCTACGATCTCTTGGTGAAAGCTAAGGATGGGGTAAGTCTTTATGTATGAAATTTTAAACATACTCAAAAGTGAACCACTGTGTGTATATTAGAGAATACCAAGGATTATCAATCAACAACTGGCCAATCTTGTTTCATAAATCACTACCTCTTTCCTTTGCTGGAGTGTTTGGAAGCAAATACCAGACATTATATCATTTCATCTGCAAATAATTCAATAATATCTCTAACAGATAATGACTTTTTTTTTAAAACACAACTATAGTAAATTAACAGTAATTCTGTAATAATATCTAATATCCATTCCATTTAAAATTTACTGGATTACCTAAAAATGTCTTGAAATAGTTGGCATGTTTAAATCAAGATCCAAATAAGTCCACGAATGGATTTGATTGCTGTATTCCTTAAATTTCAATCTGTAACAGTTAGTCCCCCACTCATCCCCCTTACCTTTTCTCCTACAATATTTATTTTTGGAAAAAAATCAGATCAATTGTCTTGTAAGTTTTCCATATTCTAAATGTGGCTGATTACATCCTTAGGATTCACTTAATGTGTTCTTTTATTGTAGTTCCTATAAACTGGCATTTTGAGCCAGAGACTGATTAGTTTTGGCTTTATATAGGTGGTGCTCTGTGCTTCTTATTACATCAGCAGACACATAACATTATTTCATTAAGGGTTGCAGTAGGGTGATTTTTGAATTCTGTCTTTCCTTTTGCATTTATTATCTGAAATACTTCAATTAAGAAGAATGTTCTCAAGGGCTTCCCTGGTGGCGCTGTGGTTGAGAGTCCGCCTGCCGATGCAGGGGACACAGGTTTGTGCCCTGGTCTGGGAAGATCCCACATGCCGTGGAGTGGCTGGGCCCGTGAGCCATGGCCGCTGAGCCTGTGCGTCCGGAGCCTGTGCTCTCCAACGGGAGAGGCCACAACAGTGAGAGGCCCGTGTACCGCAAAAAAAAAAAAAAAAAAAGAAGAATGTTCTCTCATCAACTATTTGATTACACTGAAATATAATTCGTACAGGAAAGGCAGTATAATGCTTGATTCTTTCACTTTATCAGTTTTTATAATAATGAGTTGGTGCGTTTACCATCTCCAAACATTACTGATGATTTTTTTCCTAGTTTGGTTATAAATTCTTGTATTTTTTGTATATTTGTTATGTTTTGTACGTTACTGACCTTATCTTTTCTGATGTTCATATTAATTGAACCATCTTGGATCAGTGGGGGCACCTTCAATTTGGCTTTTATGTCTTTTTTGAGTAAACTTTTAAACTAACGTATAAAGTACATGCAGAAGATTGCACAAATCATAAGTGTACAGCTCAATGGATTTTTGAAGAATGAAAACATACATAGAAGCAGATGAAGAAACATTACCAGTACCCTGGAAACCCCTCTCTCAGCCCCTTACTGTGACCATCCTTCCCACCCTTTAAGGATAATCATTATTGACTTCTAATACCAAATATTATTTGCCTATTTTTAAGCTTTCAGTGAATGGATTCATACAGTATGTGTTTTTATTGTTTCTTTTACAGGGCATTATTTGTGAGCATCATTCTTGCTGTTGCGTGTAGCAATAGTTCATTCATTCTCATTGGTTTATATTATTCTTTTATGTGAATTTACAATAATTTTTAATCTGTTTTGTAATTGATGGAATCCATTTTAGGCTATGACAAATAGTATTTCTATTAACTGTGTTATACATGTAATTTATTGAAAAAATATAAGCATTTATATTGGGTATATATTTGGGAATGGAATTGCTATGTCATAAGAAAATCAAACAATTTTCAAAATAATTGTACCAGTTTATACTCCCACCAATTTCAGTTGTTGTACATCCTCCCCAACATTTGGTGTTTAATGTTTTTTTACTTATAGCAGTTCTGTACCTGCGAAGTAGCGTATCACATTAGAGTTTTACTTTGCATTTCTTTGATGACTGATGAATTGAGCACTTTTTCATATATTTATTGGCTATTTGTATAACTTGTTTTGTGAAGTGTCTAATTCTTTACCCATTTTCTATTGTACTATTGGCTTCTCTTTGTTATTGATTTGTATGAATTCTTTACACTTTTGGAATGGAAGCCCTTTGTTGGATATATTTATGCATCTATCTTGTCCAGTTCTGTGGCTTACCTTTTCACTCCCTTAGTGGAGTCTTTTGAGGAACAGAAATTCTTAATTCTAATTAAACTCAGTTTATCCATTTGTTTCCCTTTACATCTAATACTGTTTCTGTCCTTTTAAGAAGTATTTGTTTACCTTGGGGACATGAAGGTATTCTCTTGTTTTTTTCTTCCAAAAATTTTATTGCTTTACTTTTTACACTTATTATTTCAATCTAGTGGGAGGAACATTTATTTTTTCACAATATGGATATTCAGTTGACTCAGCACCATTTACTGAAATGATCACTCTTCCCTCACTGAGCTGTAGTGTCACCTTTGTCATGAATCACTTGACTGTATATGTGTGTGTCTATTTCTGGACACCCTATTTCTGACCTCTTTGTCTACCTTTGTACTAACTCCATATTCTCTTAATTACTTTAGCTTTATAATAGGTCATGATATCATGTATTTGTTTAGTTTTGTCCTTCATTTTCAAGATTGCCTTGGTTGTTCCTGACCATTTACATTTCCAAGTACATTTTAGAAACAGCTTATTCAACTTTTATTACATTACAGCAAAGGCAGTCTTCTTTATGCACTGTTCTACACATTTTTTTCACTTAGTCTATTTTGGAGACTTTCCTTATTTCTTTTCTTATCTGCCTACTACTTACTTGTGTAGATTGGTACTGCTAACACCTTTCTGGTCTAATCTTTCTCTTTTGAAATTAGTGGGAGAATTTACCTAAGACACGAATTGATGGGAAAAGATGAATCTAAATATATTTATTACAAGTAATCACATAGAGACAAACATGAAAATAAAGTCATTTAACTCAATAAAATTACCATGATGTATTTGCTTAGATTTAACAACCCCTCTCTATGTGGTTTCAGGAATTTTTGCTTCAATGTAAGAAAAGAAGTAGGAAACAAAAGCAAGAGTAAACAGAGGAGTTTAGGTTAATTCAAGTCTATATGATTATTTAAAACTCAATATATGCATACACAAACATTTATCCAAGGCTTCAGAAATATATTCTTAATAGACTTTGAGACAATTTTAAAAGGAGTCCATAACCAGTTTAAATCCAATACTGCAGTAGTTGAACATCTGTTTCTAATTAGTTGGTTTTTTTGGATGATTTTATAAAAGTGTATGTAGAAATTATCTTAATAGAAATAAGATTACTTTATGCCAGAAATTTTTTACTGCCAAAAAGTAGTGCATTAATTAGGAGCATTGGCAGTGGAATGAAAAATCAACCTACATATTTAATTTAAACCTCCTTGCTTATTTCTTTCTGTTTCCATATTGAACCTACTCTACACACTTACTCTATGAAGAATACCTTCTTTCCCTCTCAGCTCTCCAGTCTCTATTGCAAATTCAAGTTCATCTTTAATCACACCATCCCTCCATAAAGCTTTCCAAGATTGAACAAAGGAGATGCTTTTCTTTCTCCAGTTAAAAGGTATTTTATTTTCAGGATAACTGAGAAAGTGTTTATAGACAGTGTAGCAGCTTTTGCTAGTTTTTAGAAATCAAAGAAGAGACAATCTTCAGGTCGATGATTGCTATGGTCTGAATGTTTGTGTACCCCTCAGATTCATATGTTGAAATCCTAAAGCCCAAGGTGGTAATATTAGGAGGTGAGGCCTTTGGAAGGTGGTTAGGTCATGAAGGTGGAGCCCTCAGGAATGGAATGAGTGCCCTTAGGAAAGAAGTCCCAGAGATCTCCTTAACCTCTTCTGCTGTCTGAGGACACAGCAAGAAGTTGTGGCCTTCACCAGAACCCAGCCATACTGACACCCTGATCACATACTTCTAGCCACCAGAACTGTAAGAAACAAATTTCTGTTGTTTATAAGCCATCCCGCTATGGTATTTTGTTATAGACGATGATGTGCGTGAATATTCTGTACAGTGTTTATATGTTTAGAATATTCTTCTGTAAAAACTCCTTGTTTTGTAGATGGAAAACACTCAACAAAGTACAACATATTCCAGTTTTGTTAGAATAGAAACATCCTTCCTGTGGGTACTTCATATTCAAGGTCTCATCCTCCTGTTGAGGTGATATCTTAGGCCCAGCTCCTTTAGACATGGGAACTGGTCTGCACCCTTCCTGGTTTTAATATAGATTTTATTATTATTCAGATATGAGTAAGGAGACAACTGCCATTGAAAAAACAGTTTGTTATACTCACAGATCCCAAGAGGAGGAGCATGCCACATTCTGGGAGGGAGTGTACATGGTGTGTGCACAACGGGAAGCACTGGGTTTGTCAGGAGGCAGAGGGGGAGAGGGAAACTCTGGGTAGGGGCCTTTATTGTGGTTTCCAAGGGAAGGAATGGGAGAGGCAGAATAAGCAAGCTTAAGACTGGCTAGATAGAATAATTTCAGTGGCCTGGGGCACAAAGCCTGTCTCTATTTATCTGGTACCTGGCTGTGGGGTGATTAGGGCAGATGAATAGTGGCCCAGAGTGTGAAAGCCAGTAAAGGAGGTGGTTGGGAGTGTTGGTTTACATTGGAAAAGCATTCTCGCCTGACCCCCTGGCAGTCCCTCCAGGACAAGCAAGGCCCCAGATGTCAAAGCATCAGGATACAGAAAAGGAAGATGCAGCCAATGCGCTGCCCTGGTGCAGAGTCTTTCCAGAGAGGATGGCAAAGGGCTGACCTGAACCCTGGTACGCATCAGACTACACAAAAGAAAATCTTTGCAGCCACCTTGTTTCACTCCAATTTCTTGGAAATAACACTCAGTCGTATTCAGGGAATTCACTACTCAGTTTAACTTCTGGTCCAGAGTAGCATCTTAAATCATCAAAGCAAGTTTGGGTCATGGTATGGGCTACTCTCAGCACTTTCTTCTCCTTTGTGTCAGGCCCCGGCGTCCCAAGAAAACTTCACTCAGTACTGCTCAGTCCTGGGTAGAGTCCACATACTGTTGGTCAGGCGCCACCAATGTGCACCTACCTCCTCTTCACCCTCCTCCCCACTTTCCTCTTTGGTCATCATCTTCCTCATCTTTCTCTCTTCCTTCTGAGTCTTTTAACTCATCTCCATCATTCTCCAAGTTTACCTCCTGCAGATGCTCTTTGTTTTTGGATCCATCTCACCAAAGTCTTCCATTCTTCCATCTTGTAGAAATCAAGGCAGTACAAGTCATTGGGGATGAACTGGCAGTCACCTGCTTCAAACAAGCCCCATAAACGTAGAGCAGCCTGTGCTTTTGGACCAATATGATTTTGGAATGAGGACCTGGCTCCATCAGAGGCCACTGGCTTTGTCTGAACCCTCTTCCTCCTTCCTGTTGCCTGTGGTGGAGGGCTCTTGTTCAATGGTGATCATGGTCCCATCTTCAACATCCGCCACTTTAACCCCCTCCAGGGGCTCCTGGATGCCGGCTTTCCCACATCCCCGCTTGTTATCACCTTTGGGTTTCACTTTTTTTTAGTCTCACTTACGTTTTCTCTTCTCTGACCCAGGTGTCATAGAAGTACAGTTAATCAAAATCATTGCCCTTCAGGCTCTCTTCCAATTCCTCGTCACAGACACCCCCAAGGAACAGTGTCTGATGATTCAGAACCACACCTGCCTAAACGCCAGCTCTTGGAGTGAGCTCTATTCCCCAAGGGGTACTCTGAGTCCACACCCATTTTCCTTTTCTTCCTTCCTCAGACTTTAGTTGGAGTTTATTTAAATGTAGGGTGTGTTTGTCCGCCTTTGTTGAACTTTTCCAGTAGCCTCCACAGATGAATATGGTCCTCTGGGGAGTGACGGATCTTTGGCAGCCCAGCCTGGGGGTGGCCCCATCCCTCATCGTGACAGCTTACTCCATGTGAATGTGCCCAGATTAAAGGCATACATGTCATTGTCCTGGATGTAATCCCTTGTACTGTTGTGGAAACCACCAAGAAGAATTAGCTGTGTTTTCCAGGCTACCACCTGATACCTGCTTTGACCTAAAGGACCTCCTGATGATTTGATTTGCTCCCAGGTCTTGGGTGCCAAATTCAGGACCCAAAGGTTTGTGTAGTGATAGGATCAATTCATCTTTCTCAGAATGAGCAGAGAATGACACATTCAACATCGGTGAGTGGGGGATCACAGTGTTTCTATTGTCTGAGTCTTTTTTAGCATCTAGCATTTAGAAATGGGCTATCAGAGCCTCAGGGTCTCCTCCTTCCCCAGCACTTGGACAACTTCTTCTCCATGCTGGTGGCTGTCTTCTCCTTCTTGCCCATCATGAAGGTTCCCAGTGGCGGGGGCTCCAGAAGGGAGCTGCACACTCAGTCAGCCTGGAGGCAGGTTCTCTTGGGGGCAGACCTGGTGATGCATTTTTAAAGATAAATTTTAGAAGAGTCTTTCCCCGCCCCCAAACCATAGGGTTTTAACAGCTTCCTAATCTTCACCTTGTTCGGACCTGAAACTACCTCCAGTGTCCCTAGTGTTTGCGTCAGAATGTATAAGAGCAAGCAACTTGTGTGCGTGTGTGTGTGTTATCCAGTGTGAAGGGTTTATTCTGTTATCAGCGTAATCTTTGTAAATTTCTTCTGTGATGAACTGTGCATTTCTACAGGGTGAAGTCTTCATCTGTCATCATTACTCTATGCAATATTTACTCACAGCACATGTTCCTAATCAAAAAGGTTGGTAAAGATGAAGATATCAAGGTTGATAACGACTTGGTAGGCTGTCTCCTAGAAGCAATCCAGCTCCAATTTGAAAAAATTAATGAACTCAGGCAAGATATTTTAGGTCCAAGATGTTGGATTCTAGGCCATAATGAATTTAATTAAAACGATGAACTGCATCTTGACAAAGGCCTTTAACTGTACAAAATTACCTTGACAATCTATGGTTTTTCCTCTGATCCTTTCTGTTTCTAATATATGTCCTGAAAGCTCTTTGGAAGAAAATTGCTGAGAACCCATTTGCTGCTGGTTGCTAAGAGATATTTATCTATCAATAGAAGAATTCTTATTAAAATACCTAGATGTTCTGGGCTTCTTCTCTATTTATCCTTGTGATGACTGTCAATATTTTTTTAAACTCAATCATTTCTATTCTACCTGTATTACTTCTGAAATAGACTATTTTTGCTACTGCAATTGCTGCTATTTACCTCATACATAGAAGTCATGAGGATGCTATAAAATTACATGATGAAAATAAATAATTGGATTACACTGCAAGTCAAGTGATTTTTCACAATAATTGAATTATTCCATGCTTATATCTAACTCCTATTTCCTTTTACTATTCATTTTCTGCAAATGAATGTTTCTTTTTTGGTGTGTGTGTTTATTAACATTCTATCTCTATTTTTTGTGACATCCTGAACTCTGTAGCTGAAATATGTGTTTGAGATAAAGCTATTTCAACTCTTATCTCACCACTCCAGGCTTAGGGGAGGGTTGTTTCAGACTAGTAACGTAGAAAGTAGATTGACACCATTATATATATTCATGATAAATGTTGACTATTGAAGTTATGCTGCAGAGTTTGTGTATAATGCAAATAAATCTCTGGAAGCAAACTTGCTAAGTAAAAGGGCAGACTAATTTTTTCCTTTCCCCCCAGCTTTATTGAGGTGTAATTAAAATTGTATAAATAGGTGTAGAGCATGTTGTTTTGATTATATGTACACATAGTGAAATGATTATCACAATTAAGATAATTAACGTATCCATCATCAAACATAGTGAGTGGTGAGAACACTTAAGATCTACTCTCAGCAAAATTCAAGTATACAGTAGAGTATTATTAACTATAATCATCATGCTGTACATTAGGTCTCCGGAACTTATTTACTCTACATAACTGAAACTTAGGGCATGCTCATTTTAATTTTAATAGATTATGTTATCTCATTTTCCAAAAAGAATTCAAGAGCTTATTCTTATATTTCATTGATCACAACCCTGCTACCCCAGTTTCAGGAATAAACCATTGCCCAGTTGCCCACATTTTCTAGCTAAATTGTCTTAACCATATCTCAAAATGCTTGTCTGCCATTCTTTAATACACTACCAGGATTAATTCCCAGATGTCTTAAATGTCACTTTGCCTCATTCTTACCTCTAGAAGTTTAAGCCTCCCAGCCATCCATCATCTGTATTCTCATCCCCATCCTGCTCTGTTCATCCTTTAATTTGGA
This sequence comes from Stenella coeruleoalba, assembly GCF_951394435.1. Classification (NCBI taxonomy): domain Eukaryota; kingdom Metazoa; phylum Chordata; class Mammalia; order Artiodactyla; family Delphinidae; genus Stenella; species Stenella coeruleoalba. The sequence continues at coordinate 117,199,698 of NC_137149.1, forward strand.
CCAATCTCCTACCCACCCTCCCATACTCTTCTACCACACCCTCTGGAACTCCTGGTCCATCATGTAGCACATTCTCTTGCACACTCAGCCTGGTGTCTGACTGCTTCTTCATCTTCTTGCCCTGATCAAAACAGGCTTCCCCTGAGGATACCGATTCCTCTTTGCTCTCTCGTGCAGCAGTCCATATTCCACTAATCACAAGCTGGGAGCGAGGTGCTGAGGTGGGTGCCCTCCTGTTGCCCACTGCAGCATCCAAATCATTTTTACTCCTTTCTCCAGGACCAACTCCTTTTGAAGTTCATATTGTCAGACTACACCATGGACAATCTTTGTTGCTGCTGTCATATTCTAAACCTTGTTGTCACCAAGGACCTTTACATCTTACTCAGTCTTCCTCTCCATTACTGTTCCCTCCTGGAAACTTCACTGTCTGTTTTTCGGACCACCCAACACCCTGAGCCTCTCAATTCCTTGTCTTTCTGATTTCCAACCTCTGAAATCTTGATGTCCAGCATGCTGTATTCTGATAAGCATTCTCATCTTTCTCTCCACTTACATAGCACCTCCACTCCCATAGAGTGATCTCCTGTTAAGAACACTAGTTTATTGACCCATCTTTGAAGTCATTCAGCTGCAAACTCCCTTTAGTTCCATTGCTCCACAGAACTTTCCAGATAAAACCCCAGCCCTATCTAAACCCGACTCTGCCTTTTCTGTACTCGCCTAAACAGCTGAATGTGCCTGGAGAAAAATAATATACTTGCTTGAGAGAGAAGTCCTTATCTTCCTGCCAGCTATTGGCTCACATCCTTTGCCCTCTTTCCTGTTAGTAGAGTAGAGATGTCCCTGTTTGTGTTGAAAGCAAATCCCTCTGCTGTTCAGGCTCCCCCCATTCCAGCCTTCTTAAGGATCTCACTTCTGTAATGATTTTGTCACATTCGATTGAATGTCTCCCGTAAGCCTACAGGGCATAATACTAGTGTCCTGGGGAGGGGGAAGGGTAAGCTGGAACGAAGTGAGAGAGTGGCATGGACGTATATATACACTACCAAATGTAAAATAGATAGCTAGTGGGAAGCAGCTGCATAGCACAGGGAGATCAGCTTGGTGCTTTATGTTCCCCTAGAGGAGTGGGATAGGGAGGGTGGGAGGGAGATGCAAGAGGGAGGAGATATGGGGATATATGTATATGTATAGCTGATTCACTTTGTTATACAGCAGAAACTAACACACAATTGTAAAGCAATTATACTCCAATAAAGATGTTAAAAAAAATAATAGTAGTGTCCATCTTTTGAAAAAAAACCTCCTTTTGATTGCAGGTACCTTTTGAGAAAACCGTTTTCTTCCTCTTCTATCTTTCACTGCAAATCTACTTAAAATAGTTGTCTCTGTTTCCTCATTTTTCAGTCTTTCTTTGATCCATTCTTCCCATCCCACCTGTCTAGTAAAACTGCTTTTAGTAACATGATTTACATTGTGACACATCCTGGGGTTCTTTCTTTATTTTCATTTTATTCGGCTTCTCAAGCAACTTGAAATTGTTCTTTGGACACTGCTTCTCTTGGCTTTGGTGACACCACAGTTCACTGATTTTTTTTCCTTAACAAACTGGACTCTCAGTTCCCTTCACCTTTGCTTGTTGAATTATGAACTATAGACTTGAATGCATTGGCAAAAGTAAGCACAGCCCAGAAAAAGCTAAGAAACGTGAAGGATAGATATTAATATTCTATTCAGGAGTCCCAGAGGCAAAAACAGAGAGCATGGGAAGCAGACAATGGCCAAAATAGACAAAACAACAGGTATTTTTCCATATCCAGTGTTGGTCCTAGACAACCTCCTGCCTTCAATATTGTATGCTTTCAAGTCTGGTGATTTCCCCCAATACTCCTAACTTCCACAGCACTTCTTGAGAGGATTGGGATTCAGGTTATGGTTAAGAGTCTCTTACCATAATTTTAAAACCTAAATGATTAAAATTATATCAAAGTGAACCACAACTTATTTGTGGAAAGAGAAAGGATAAGACAAAGTTAAGAAATATTCATATAAAGAATTTATGAGGTGTATTAATTACCTATTGCTGTGTAACAAATTATTCCCACATTTAGCAGCTTAAAATAATATGCATTTAATATCTCATGCAGTTCTAAGGGCCAGGAACCTGGAAGCAGCTTACTGGGTGGTTCTGGTCAGGGTCTCTCAGAGGTTGCATGATCAGGACAGTCTTGAGGAGCTGGACAGAAGTTTAGTTTCAGAGGATTGGGAAGTGAACACTTGATGGAATGGAGAAGCTTAGATTAGCTTTCACCACACTGTGCTCTGTGGGATACTTGCCTCCTGAGATGTTCCTTCCACTGAGGGTTCTGTGATAAATAAGACTGGAAAACAGCTCAGAAATCACCCCACCTGATAGAAATGTGCCTCGGGAAGGTTCTGTGACAAGTCCTGAGGCCGAGAACCCATTTGACTTGGTTAACCCACCGTTTCCTTTTTGACTAAGGAACCTCTTTATTTGTTTATTTTTATGATGCACCTTTTTTTGCTACCTCAGGTATCTTTTTCTAAAACTTAGATTTGATCATGTCCCTTCATTCATGACAGCAATAGTGTCCCAAGTGGGGGTTTAGGAGGAAAACATTACAACTTAGAATTTCATCCTTTTAAAACTTTTGTGGTATTTTTAATATATATAATATTTAGTATAATAAATGAATATATAATTTATTAGTAAATATATAGGTATTCAGGGTGTACACACCACACTTTTTACTGAGAGAGTCTACAGGTGTGCAGAACAAAGTCTATCTTCCTTAGCATTTAGATGAGGCTCCATGAATCTGACCATCAAGGCTTTTCTTTAGATTTTTCCCACCCTCTACTTCGCCCTCCAAGCCATGTCAGTGTGCTTACCTCTCCTACAACATGACAGAGACTTTTTAAAAAAATCTTTATATTTTCTAGGATGTTATTTTTACCTGAAATATCTGTTTTTTAAATCCTATTTTTTTTTAATTTTTAAGAATTTATTTGAGCAAAAATTGATTCAAATGAGGCCGCATTCAACCAGAAGTAGTCAGGAGTGCCCCATGGACAGGAGCAGGGGAAGGATTTTTATAAATAAGATGCAGAAGCAAAGCAAGGAAATGATTGGATTGGCTGTAGCTGAAGCACTCAGATTCTAGTCCTGTTCCTTGTCTTCGAGGTTTTGTTATCTACCTATAAATGGGACTGGATCCTGAATTCTTCTAGTTTCCAAATATCTGGCTATGACTCTCCAAACCACATTTCCAATTTTCTCCTACTCTTCTGATTTGGAATCACTATAACAAAGACTGCCCTAGAAACTCACTGGGAGGGACTGTACCAGGTCCTCCTCAGTCCCCTGACGGCAGCCATGCCTCAGGGCCCACGTCTTCCGATTAAAAAGGGCTCCTCCAGATTCAGACCTGCACACCGCTGGAGCTCTAAAAGCCTATTTGTTTGTGAGGACCCATCTCAAGGATCTCTTCAGCGCTGAGGCTGCCCTCCATTCAATGCTCACAGCACATCCGCATCTGAGTAATAAAGATCCACAATCTTTTATGTGTAGTTCTGAAAGCTCTCAAGATGGAGAGTTTTGAAAACTCATTTGGTGAGAAATCTGACTTGAACCGACATGAGACTATTCATGTTTTTTTTTTTTTAATCCCTCTAAATAAATCTGACTTGAACCGACATGAGACTATTCATGTTTTTTTTTAATCCCTCTAAATGTGTCTATTCATCCATTTTGCTGCAGAATATTAAGTGATTAAGGGCTGCCACTCCAGACGTCATTAGGTATAGACACTATATTTCTTATATAAAACTTAAAAAATTCAGGATTCCAAGACAAATCTATCTGGTCCCAAGTATTTAGGATAAGGAGGCTGTAAAATCTTATAATTGATGGTGATTAGCCATAATAAATCCTTTCATACATATTATATCACTGCTTCCAACAACAGGTCTGCAAGGTGAACAGGCGGCCTGCTTTACAGAAGAGGCAGCTCAACCTCGGGCTCCCTGACGTTCTCGAGACTGTGGTCCCAGAGGCCGGCAGAACCAGATGTCAGATCCAGATCTCCTGGCTCCAGATTGTCCCTCTGTGCCACAAACCCCATTGTATAGTGTTTGTCTCATAAACGTTAAGTCCTTTGTAAGCAGGACTTAATCTGAGATGGAGTCCGTGGTTGGCATTGCCCATAGCATAGTCTTTAAACAAGTCCTTTGTGAAGGGTAGAATTTATACCATAGCAATAATTTAAAGGTCTAATTTAAAAGAAGTCACAGGGGCTTTGGGGACAGATTAATCTCTGTTCCAGTTGCAGATCTGCTATTTATAGTCTCACTTACTTTGGACAAGTCACATAGGCTCTCTGTGCTTTGGTTTTCCAGTTGTAAAAGTGGGGGAAACCATAAAAATCTTTAGAAAGGGAAATTATAACAATCGAAGGTGAAAATACACGTGAAGCACACTTAACATTCATTCACAAATGGTTATTATAAGAGGAAAGTGCCCTCATTGATACATTTAACAGATAAAAATTGGATTCATAAAAAGGAAGACTGAATCTATGTATAATACTGTTCCTGCAAAAAGATTCACTAATCTGTGACAACAAGCTCTTCACTTTGTCCATTTAATATTTTGCTTGTTTTTGGTGACATGGACTGATTGAGGGTCTTCATGGATAGCCCAGGAATGAACATCTTTGTTCTTAAAGGTCTTAAGGTGGAGTGATCTTCATTTCTTCACATGTTCCCCACTCTCTCATTTCTTCTCTTACCTGTTTTCTCAGCACCCCCGCCCCCCACACCCCAAACCTAAATGACTTCTTGAACTTGTGGAGAAATTTAAAAGAAAGAGGAAAGTAAGGATAAAAGGAAAGCAAACCTGAGAAGGAATACAGTTTGGAGAATCAGCAGGCACAGCCTTTCCCGTCTGCTAGGAGTCAGCTTGCAGCCCCCTCGCTCCGCTCCACTCCACCTGAGGACCCACAGGTTACTTAGCTTTACTAAAGACACAGTGCCAGTCTGCATTTTAAGGATACAGACTGGATGGAACTGCCACTGTTTTTATTTTTACTGTGTTAATTTAGAACTGGCATAGGCCTGGCACTTTATTCAGCTTAGAACATGGAAAATCACACTATTTTTTAGTCTTTCTCAATTCTGTTTTAGTCCCCAGTGTCTCGGGTACATGGGCCCTCAGCGCATGAGAGGCATTTCTGGATTCGAGGTTAACTTCATCCCAAACAATACGAAATGATGCTCTCTCTCTTGCCCTTCATCACCCTCAGCTCGTGCTCCCTCCAGAGCCCACAGCAGCGTGCTCTCTTTGTCCTGTGCCAAATCTTCTTCTTCACTGCCTTTGGGTTTCCTCTTTGCTCAGTGCATCCTGCCACAGTTGGGGAGGGGGAATGTGGGGAGACAGAGAGAGAGGGGGAGGGAGGATAAGTAAGTGAGAAAACTCAGGCTGTTGTGACTTACCAAGGATTTTTGTCCAAGATGATAGTATCAAAGTGTACCAGATAGTAATAGAAAATGGTGCTTTAAGTAGGAACATATGCTTTACTTTAGAAAAGTAAAACTTGCAGAGGATTATCTTCTATTGTGCTCTCTCTCCTGCTCCTTATTTTTAGATGGAGGAAACGCACGCAAAAAGTCAGTATGGGATCCACTTCTCACTGTTTTATACACTATATTTCTTATCTAATACATGGAAAATTAAGAACCCCAAAACAAATCTGGCCCCAAGTCTGTAGGAAAAGTACCTTCACTGCTACCTTCTGCTCTGGCCTTGATGATTTTCTGGCTTCCTAGCTGTGGTCCCAGCAGGACCAGATGTCAGATCCAGATCTCCTGGCTTCCCCAGGAGGAGGAGGGTTCAAGGAGGGTTTAAGGAGGGAAGAAGGTCTCCCTCCTTCCAACCTTGCTGCCCTTCAGGGCAATCAATCTACTCCTCTGCTCAAAGCCCTCAAATGGGTCAGAGCCACGGTCCTCTCAGAGGCCCACAGAGCCCTCTGTGAACTGTCCCTGCCCGTTTGATATCACCCTACTGGTTTCCTTGCTGTTCCCTGAACAGGCCTGGGATGTACTGCACTCCTGTCTCAGGGCCTTTGCACTTGCTCTTTCCTCTGTTACAATTTTCCTCCAAATAACTGAAGTCTAGCTCCCTCATATGGGTCAGTCTTTTCTTGCACCCCCCTCCAATACTCCCTTACCCTTTCTCCTTAGCAGTTAAAGATTATCTGTGGGATGAAAGTGGTTCTTTTTTTTCACTCTTTGGACATCAGGGAAACTTTCCTTGAATATCTTTGGCCTCCACTCTGAAATTATTGCCTCTTAGGAGCTTTAAGTGGTAATCTCATTCCTATTTAAGAATCAGCATTGGAGTATAGATACCATGAACTCATAGCTCAAGGTTAAAAGTAAAATGAATATATATTTAAAGTGAATATATATATATATATATATATATATATATATATATATATAATTTGTTGTTTCAAAAGTCTATTCTAGGATCCTTCTCAGTTATTCTGCATCCCAGTGTTCAGGTGAGACCCATTTGTAACCACTTCTCATCCATCCAACAGGGTGGACTCAGCGCCCAAGCTTTTGTTCGTGTGGAACTGGAGGATGTGAATGATAATGAACCCGTGTTTAACCCGTCAACCTATGTGACGAGCATTAGCGGCCAGACCCAGCCAGGCACTGAGATCATCAATGTTCTTGCCTCAGACCGGGATTCCGGGATGTATGGAACAGTGGCTTATGAGCTTGTCCTCGGAGACCTGTCATTCCTTTTCACCATCGACTCCACCACAGGTATGTGAGCTTGGAATAAACAGCTTCTGCATAAGAGCCAGAAAGTTAGCTGAATTGGTTTTCCCTTGGTAGGGGTGTTGCAGGACTCACTTCACCTTCCATAAGGCAGCAAGGCATGCTGAAAAGAGCCGGGCTTTGTAGGTTAGGACTGGATCTGATTCCCAGCTTTGCCACCTCTTGGTCTTATGACCTTCATTGGCCTCAGTCATCATTTCAACATACAAATACATCCTACTAGTGTAAAGAGCATTGTACGGACATCCAAAGAAATCCCTTTCTGGTTCTAGGTCTGGCATTCCCTTAATCTCTTTGGGTCTTAGTTTCCTTGTTTTTGAAATGATACCTAAAGCTCCTTTTAGTTCTCTAATATGGTAATTGTGTATCTGCCAAAAAAGTCCAATGGGCAAACAATCTTTCAGAAATAATCAATATTTAAGAGGTTACTTCCTATTCCTATTAGTTTGTTGTTAACAAAAAAAAAGTTTGAAATACTTGGTTACAATATTTGGTTACAATATTTGGTATTTTATAACCAACATTTGGTGATAAAATTTCAAGTGTATAATATTACATTATAATCCTATGGAGATATTACAGGTATTTTGCCCAAAAATGAGGCTGCAAAGAAAAAGAAAAAATTTTTTTCCTTTTGCTTTCTTACTTTTACAAAATATTTTATTTTATTTATTGTAGTAAGAACATTTAACCTGAGATCTGCCCTTTGACACATATTTCAGTGTACAGTACATTATCGGTGACAAGAGGTACAATGTTGTACAGCAGATCTAGGGTTTATTATTCATCTTGCTTAACTGAAACTTTATGCTCATTGACTAACAACTTGCCATTTCTCCCTCATCGCTGGCTGCTGGCAACCAGCTTTCAACTCTTGCATCTTATGAACTTGCCTATTTTAGATCTTTCATATGAGTGAAATATGTAGTATCTGTCCTTCTGTGGCCGGCTTAGTTCACTTAACATCATGTCCTCCAGGTTCATCCATATTGTCCGGTGTTGCAGAAAGTCCTTCTTTTTGTCAAAGCTGAAAAATGTTCCATTGTAGGTATATGCCACATCTTCTTTTTACATCCATCTGTTGATAGACATTTAGGTTTTTTCCACAACCTGGTAATTGTGAATAGTGCTTCATTGAGAATGAGAGTGCAGAGATCTCCTCAAGATTATATTTCTTCTTAAAACACCTGCTCTGAGCATGGTTAGAATGTGTTTCTGTTGTGATGATGATGATGTCAGGTGCTACACTAGGCAGTTCTGTACGTTGTCTCACTGGATCTGTACAACATCCTCTGCAACGACAATGTTCATTAGCAACAAACAATAATTTACACAGGGAATCCGATCTACCGAGTTAGTTTGCCCTCTCAACGAGCCCCATTAGGTAAAGAGTCATTGCTTCTTACCTGGTAAGTGTACTTCACCTGGTATGTATGACTGGCTGGGGGATTAGTCGTTTACAATGGCAGTCTTTACAAGGCAAAACTTTCCTTGGTCAAAATAATCCACTGATGTGTGGCCCTTTTAACATTTCAGAGATCAGAAGAAAATACATTTTTAGGAAATTAGTCTACTTATCTTGGCTTTTTCAAAATTCATCTAAACTGAGGACCTTAGCATTTAAATGGTCAGGCCCTCCAGGGTACTAGCATTGCCAAAAATATATAGGTCAGCCAGTAATCAGGGCACAGGATCTAAAAGCATTTAGCAGATTGTTTTTAAAAGACATCAACACACTCATCCTCAAGTTTCCCCTGGATGATCTTGAAGAATGAGCTATACTGTATTGTGTTTTTAGGAGATATTTCTGTTGCTGTGCTGGCTTCAGTCAGCCACAGGCTTCCAGTTCTGGCACGGGCATTAGACAAATGCCATTGTCAATCAGGGAGAACACTTTAAGTAGGTTATTATCTAGGGAAGTATGGTATTTTTTTTAAAGCAAAGACCAACTTCATAAGGGAAGTAACCTTGGGTTATTATTGTTGGCAATTTCGATGTTGCTGCATTTAGGGTGAAAACATTCTCAGTCTTACAGTGCTGAGAATGTGGTTGCACCTAATCACAACTCATGAGAAAGTCATAAGAGCTGGTAATGCTTTACTTTAACCTTTAGAAGAGAATGAAACAGTATCATGATTAACTATGGGAAAAAGTTGCCTAGTGAACATTAGTCTCCAATTTGAACAGTTGAGTTGTTCATCTGTTGGTTGACTACAACTATGGACACAATTTCTATTTTGTACATAATAGTTAGGCCTCTAGGCCATGCCATAAAAGTCAGTTTAACTGTTGATGTTCTCAAAGAATAGAACAAGGAGCTGTATTGAAATATGGTTTTCCTCTTCTGGATCTGTGTCTTTGTTGAACCTATAAAAGGCTGGGCTTTCTTGCTTTCACTATAAAGGCCTGTGTCTACAGAGCCTGTCAGTGTAAACATAGTCTCAAGAAATTGCCTCTGTCAATAAATATATGTGGAATAAATGAATAAATGACCTTTAGAAATAATTGGAAAGTGATTTAAATCCTTATTGCATCCTCTTAAGAAATTGCAAGGCAGTATCATTGATAACCCAGAGCAAACCTTCATTTAAAATCCTCTTTCCCTATTGCAGCATGGCGGGAACATTAGGGCCTACCCCCACTTTCCCCAGAATTCTCCCAAATTCCCTCTCCAGTGTAACTGTGCCAGCTCTTTTCTAGGTATACAAGTATACAAACTAAATACACACACACACACACACACACACACACACACACACACATGCATATAGTTGTACATAGTTATATAGTAGAGGAGAAGATTGAGAATTGATAGCCAATTTATACATTATCACTTCTTGAAATACTCTAAAATTCTCTCTTAGAGACATTCATTCATTTTCTCATTGGTTCCTTCGTGCTTTCATTTTGAGGCTTCCTATATTAGACATGCTATTTTATAAGCTTACATACTTTGTGTTATAGCCTCAAGTGTTCATGAAGACGAGATTTTCCATTGATCTGTTTGTGCCACAACCAAGACTCGTGCATTAAAAATAGAGCTTTTGGACTTACTGTGTTCATCTGGGAAGAAAAACGTTTTGGAGAAAACTGGAGGGTGTGTGGCGATGTCCTAGTTGTTTTCTCTTGTGGGTTTATCTTCCTGTTCTGTTTCTGGCTTTCTAAGTGTGTTGTTGGTTCAAAGAACATTTTTGTATAACAGGTTTCGGCACCAGGAGAGAGAGATCGACTTAAGCCTTCGTTTCTGTTATTCTCAGTTAGTGGGTTCTTTTGATGTGGGCACGAGGCAGACCACACTGTTTTGAGTTTTAAAAGGAGGAAACACAAGAAGCTTATTTATTAATAGCTCTTTTTCCTGTATTTTTCATCCCATTTTTTGAACTACAGGTTGATTTTTTTCTACATTGTGTGAAGTAGTCTCTTTAGTAAATAAAAGGAGCAATTTTTAGCTTTTGTGGTGTCCTATATATTTAGCAATTTTACTCTGCAACAAACATTACTTCTAATTCAAATTATTTTAAGGTGACAGGTTTCAAGCATTTGTGTGGGTCATTTATTATTGCCCAGTCATCTCTTTTGCTAGGGCTACCTGTGGTTAAATTTTTGTGATTTATCTCATGTTAATGATATACAGAAAAGTCAAAAGTTCTGAAAAGAAAGGCAGAAAATGGAAGCAAGTTCATTGTTTCCACAGATATGAACCAAGCAGTGCTATCGGTGTTTGGGATACATCAGTGTATAAGACAGACAAAAATTCCTGCTTGCTCTCATATATCTGACAATAGACCTTACGTTGCCTCACTTACTACCTGTCCTGGGTTTAGTTGTGGTGCACATAAAAGCCAGGTTGAATACCACGGAAAAACAAGGAATTAAAAGGGCAACTGAATGAGTTAAACCAGCCCTGCCTCTGGGTTTAGTTGTAATCTCTTGTTTGTTCAGAGTGTGTGGATTTTAACAGGGATTGTAAGTAATGTAGCACAAAGTCTGTTTTTATCTCAAGGGCAGATTCTTTTCTAATGTTAGTTTTACACTCAGTATTCATACCTTGTAATGATTCTCATATTCTTCATGATTGTCACTTTCCTACATTCAGAGCATTCTGATATATAGTTAACAAATTAATACCACACCTTATTTCATATGGGATGTGAACTTGCTCATGCCCCCAAAAAGTGACTTTCTTTCATTTGCAAGACAGAGACTAAAATTAATCATGAGCACCTAATCAGTGTATGTCACTTTCATGGGAAACAAAAGCACGTTAGAGGGTTTTCTCATTAGTTTTTCCAGTATAAGATCACAGACTCTTGGAGATGGAAGGGACCTTACAGATCAGCTCCCTCATTTAGTGGAGGAAGAAATTGAGGCAGAAAGGGATTTAGTGACTTCCCTAAAGGTACACAGTTGGTAAATGGCATAATAGGACTTGAACCCCATCTTAGACCTGTGATCTGTCCCTATACTGTTCCATCTCAGACAATACTTTTTGACATCCTTTCCATATATTGCCTATTTGAGCCTTACATCAACATATGACATAAGCAAGGCAGATGTTTTTATGCCCATTGTAAATTAAGAGACTGAAAACCCTAAGAGACTTAGTGATTTGCTCAAGGAGTTAGTAGTACTCCTGACACTTTTACTTCTCGAATTTCCATTTCAAAGCTCTTTCCATGGGACTTCCCTGGTGGCACAACAGTTAAGAATCTGCCTGCCAATTCAGGGGACACAGGTTCAAGCCCTGGTCAGGGAAGATCCCACATGCCGAGGAGCAGCTAAGCCCGTTTGCCACAACTACTGAGCCCACGTGCCACAACTACTGAGCCCATGTGCCACAACTACTAAAGCCCATGTGCCTAGAGCCCGTGCTCCACAAGAGAAACCACCGCTATGAGAAGCCCTCACACCGCAACAAAGAGTGGCCCCATCTTGCTGCAACTAGAGAAAGCCCATGCGCAGCAACAAAGACCCAACACAGCCAAAACTAAATAATAAATAAATTTATATATAAAAAAAACTCTTCCCATGATTATGGTTTTTAAAAAAAAAAACTAAAGACAAAGCTAAGATAAATGTAAGTTCCATTGATTCAACTAAATAAGATAGAAATGATCTCTCATTGTGACTTCTTATATAAGCCTATTTGAGATAATAATTATTCTGTTGATTTATTTACTCTTTTCAGTTGAATAAATAGAATTCAGTGGAATCGTCCAAAATAGGTACATTTTTCTTAAGAACTGTTTTAGTTGTCAGTATGAGATAGACAAATTCAAAATATTCATCCTACTCCTTTCAGCCAATGCAGCTTAGTTACCCAGATTTGTGTGGAAAATAAAGAGTACAATATCATCTATTTGGTGAATAAGCTTCTATATTCTCACAAAAGGAATATAGGAAGGACACCATAAATATCAATAATCAATAAGAAATTGATATTGATATCCCATAGTTTTTGGTCTGTCTCTGTTTTTGAGAAAATTACAGACTCCATGTTTGGTGAAGGCCATGATTTTGTGCTTATTTTTGTTCCTTTTTAAAAAAAATTTTTTTGGGTTGTGTTGGGTCTTTGTTGCTGTGCTCAGGCTTTCTTTAGTTGCAGCAAGCATGGGCTACTCTTCATTGTGGTGCGTGGACTTCTCATTGTGGTGGCTTCTCTTGTTGAGGAACACGGTCTCTAGGCATGCGGGCTTCAGTAGTTGTAGCACGCAGGCTCAGTAGTTGTGGCTCGAGGGCTCTAGAGCGCAGGTTCAGTAGGTAGTTGTGGTGCATGGGCTTAGTTGCTCCACAGCATGTGGGATCTTCCCAGACCAAGGATCGAACCCGTGTCCCCTGCATTGGCACGTGGATTCTTAACCACTGCACCACCAGGGAAGTCCCTTATTTTTGTTTTTAACTATCCCATAGCTTTCACTTTTAGTAATGACCTATAGGTTATTTTCTAACTACAAAGTACTACTTTGGTGAAGAGTATCCCATCTTTTCTAGGAAGCTTGATTCTAAAAGTATTGCTTAATTAGTAGAAGAACATGCTTTTATTTGTATATCAGATTTAAGAGAAGACCTTTGTCTTTAAGTTCTTTTATTAGTCTATCAATTAAAAAAATTCATCCCAGCAATTTCCTCTATTTAAATAAGTGACAAGATAAATAGCATAGACAAATACTATTGCACATTATAAATAGTATGTATAACTCTAAGCACTACAGTAACTAAAACTTAAAATAAGTAGTGCTCTGTAAGTGAATCAACATCTATTTTTTAAAGTTAAAATTGATCCCCTGAACTGGTGGTTAATGATAATTTGCAAGTGTCATGAAAAAAATGAGAGCCAAATAATCACTGTACTTTAAAGTCTTAAAATATAATGTCATAAGTCTTAAGCTGGCTAATATACAGGTAAAGAGAGCTATTGATTTTACTTACTGTTTTATTATTTATTTTATATATATATAATATGTAATATATATATATTTTTACAGCTACATTTTCTGGTTCATCAGCTTTTAGTAGACAGCTTAGTCTATTTAAGAATGTTGAATTCAAGTAAGTGAGTTTTCTAGCTCCCCTTTATACTTGAATGTTTTTAGAAGTGAATGTTTTGAAATATTCTGCATATAGAAGGGCACACTTAATCTTAATACTCTCCTCTTCTAAGTGGTGACTGTTCATTCAAAGAAACTTACTAGCTTCTTACTGGTCTCTAGTAGAAACTGTTTCACTGCACAAAGTTGGCTTTGCAAGCCAAAAAAGTAGTCCTTGGCTCAGAAGAAGCCTAGTAAAATTCATACATATAGGCATGAGATGGAACTTGTTCAACTATAGAAAGACAGATTTGGTTATCTCACCTCCCTGCCTAAAATCTTTCGATGACTTTCCATGGCTCTTTGGCCGGAGACCAAATCCTTGTTATGGTCTCCCAGGCCCTTCATGACCTGCCCTCCTTTCCCCTGTGGCCTGAGCTCCAGTAGTTCTCTTTAATCTTTGTGCTCATTCCTTTTTTTTCCGGTACGCGGGCCTCTCACTGTGGTGGCCTCTCCCGTTGCGGAGCACAGGCTCCGGACGCGCAGGCTCAGCGGCCATGGCTCACGGGCCCAGCCGCTCCGTGGCAAGTGGTATCTTCCCGGACCGGGGCACGAGCCCGTGTCCCCTGCATCGGCAGGCGGACTCTCAACCACTGCGCCACCAGGGAAGCCCTGTGCTCATTCTTTACACCAACTATTTCTTCCCCTTCTCTTCCTCCTCCTCTTTCTTCCTCCTTCTCCTCCTTTCCCTGAGCCCACCATGCTTCCCTTCATAGGCACGTCATGCATTTTCCCTTCTGCACAGAACATTTGATGGCTCTCGATCCTCTTCTCTTCCCACACTCACATATTCACCTAGATAATGTCCTAACTCATCCTTCAGAGCTCAGGTTATAGGTCACTTTTTCATGGAGGTGTTTTCTGACGATTCCCTCCCCAAGCACATTAGATCAGGTCCCAGTTTATATTCTAGCACAGCTTCTCTTTATATTATAATTACATATTTTTTGATTATATGATTAATGTCTGTGCCCTGCAGACACGGTCTATTTTGCTCCCTACCGCCTTTCCAGTTACTAGCACATTTCCTGGAATGTAGATGGTACACAATAAATGGTCGTTGATAGAAAAAAGGAAAGAATGAGATGGAGCTGTTGTCACGAGAAAGCTTGCAGTCCAGCTGAGTCGACGATAATAGCGCATATAATATACAGAGAAGAGATCCGTGGGTGCCGGAGCTGGGGGTGGAGTGGGGCAGGTGACGTGGGTGAAGGGGGTTAAAAGGTACAAACTTCCAGTTATAAGATAATAAATCCTGGGGATTTATGTACAGCATGGTGACTGTAGTTAACAATATTATATTGTATATTTGAAAGTTGCTAACAGAGTAGATCATAAAAGTTCTCATCACAAGGAAAAAATTTATAAATATGTGTGGTGATGTATGTTAACTAAATTTATTCTCATAATCAGTTCACAATACATACATATATCAAATTATCATGTTGTACATCTAAAACTAATACAATAGTATATAGTCAATTATATCTCAATAATAAATAAATTAAAAAATCATATTATGAAATTACAATAATTTTTAAAGTTTAATACTGGAAAAGAAATAGATACTCAGTCCAGACCAGAGTACAGAAAACTATGGAAACATATGTGGAAATATAGGAAAAAAAATATAGAAGAAGGCCAGACTCAAAAATTACATTCCGAAGGTCAAGTATTGAGAGTACGGCCACACACTGTAGTATAGGTATTTGACCAAAAGAAGCCCAGCTGTCTGGCTCCTAAGAATCTTCAACAGATGGCATTCCATACTTAAATTATTTTATCTTCAGGCTTACATTAAGCAAGCTCTTTCTTTTGATGTATCAAACTGAATGCCAATTACCAGGTTATAGTGAAAAACCGTAACTGTCACAGGAACTGAATTCTTAAGGCTTCGTGTCCAGCTTGCCTTCTCCGCTCAGGTACACTATGGAGAAAGCCAAATCAGTCTGGGAAAGTTTACAGAGAAACGTTGATTTTTAAAGAAGGGAATGAGATAAAGTTAATGTTTAGTGGTACCAGATTAAAATAGCCGGATGGATCTTCTCCGTAATAAAGATGCTCTTGCCAGTAGAACAGAACTGTGAAGGCCTGCTGACTCACAGTGCTCTGCGTTACTCTGCCGTTCACTGGGAGGGAAGTACCTGAAGGCTGTTCCCACTTCTCTTTTACAGCCTGGGCCTGAATTTGTGTGCCTAACATTTACCTCTCTTTTACCTACTTTTTCTGGACTCGTCGTCAACCCTCTGGGTTACAACATTTAAAAGATACATTTCAGATACAATCAAGTGTGTAAGCCATAGACTCCCACTGTCTCATGTCTCATTAAGGTGACTTTGCAGTTGTCTTCCCTGAAACAGAAATTCTAAGAGTAAACTCCACGTATTGATGACATGAGGACCACAGGGAGAGCAGACCTTCAGAAAAGAACTTGGGAGAATCTGGAGTAGTCGGGGAACTTGAGCTGAACCTCACAGGAGGGCTCAGATTTGGATATGCAAGTGGGGGAAGAACGATAGTGATTCAGGAGAAGTGAAGAATATAAATGATGTGGAGAGGGAGATTAGTAAGCATTTGTAACAAGAAATGAAAATGGAAGTTAGGGCTGAGTTACTAAGATATATACCAGAGGGATCCTGTGCAGGATTATTTACAAAGGAGGGAACTGAAAAGCAGTTTGATTTTTCTACTGAACTTTACCCACCTTGTCAGAAGTATAAAGGTTTCTAAATTGGAGATAAAAGGGTTGATAATTTGGAGAGAGCTGCTGTGGATTTGTGGGTTACCCCCAGGTGGGGTGCCTGCACTTCACCAGTCAGAGAACTGAGTATTAACCCCTGCGGTTCGGGGCTAACAGACTCAAGTTTGTCTCTCACCTGAAAAATCTAGAGCAGGAATGATGGACGGTGGAAGAAAGGAGGGCTTTCTAGGGTGAAGATAAGCCGTTCCTGGAGTTTGTGGGGCCCGTGGTCCTCTGGGGTGGAGACAGCTGGTGTGGAGCTGTTTTAGGTCCTGCCCACTAAGGCCAGAGGGAGAGGTCTGAGCGTTGTTAGCTTTTCAGGAGGCAAGGAAGCAGTAAGTGAACAGTCTGAAGAGGGATATGGTTACGTCTGTTAAGGTAGCCTCAGATTAGAAGATGGAAGGTTTCTCCAAAAAAGCCACAAAAACACTAGTGATAGAAGGTGGTTTCTAAACAACTGCCCAGGCGGAAGAGCACTGATGCTACATCACTGCGATGGTGCCTGTCCAGTGAGAATGTTCCCAATCTTCTCCCATCCCCTCCTTTCCCCCCAGGTGCACCGAGATGGTTCAGCAACTCATATTAGCAATATGAGGAAGAGAGAGAGAAGCAGCCAGCGACTTCTGACTTACAGCATGTGCTCCACCTGACCTTTATTTATTTATTTTTTTTGCCTTAAATTATACCTATTTATTTATTTATTTTTAATTTTATTGGAGTAGAGTTGCTTTACAATCATGTGTTAGTTTCAGGTGTACAGCATAGTGATTCAGTCATACATACATATATTCATTCTTTTTCAGATTCTTTTCCCCACCTGAACTTTAACTCAAGTTTACACTTTGATTCTTCTAAAGACATTTATATTCTAGTTATTAAATTGAGACTGTTTTGTGACTTAAGGTCACAGAAAGAACTTTAATTGGTTGCTAGTGATTGTGGAGGTGGTAGGAGATTCCTGAATTTTCACGTAGGGGCAGGAGAAGAACAGGTGGCCATACAAAATAAATCAAAATAGGTAAAAAGAAATTTCACATCATCCTATACTGTGAATATAGGCTACAAACTAGTGTGAAGTTTGGCTTATGTTTAAGAATTCTCAAAGGAGATTTTTACCCCTCTGTTCTGCACCAGGTTTCAAGTCATAAAATTTCACTGGGGAGGCAGGGGTTTATTTCTAGCTCCCTCTTACACTGAAAGTTTTGTGGATCTAATTTTATTGGTGGAAGTCCTGCAAGACTCTCCCTCTCCAACCTGCTCCCATCCCCAAGGGCCCTGGTCTTGTCTTCTGCCCCCAGAGTTCCACAAAATCATTAAAAGAAAAGTTCAAGGACACTAGGGTTTGGTAAATACACTGAAGGCCAAAGCCAAATTAAGTATGCTGCATATGCTCTGGGTTCCTGACATCACTTAATTTTTTAACTTCTTTACTGTCAGTTTTTAAAATGTATTTAAGAGGTTATGTTTTTATTTTTTTGCAGCACTTGCTTTCAAGGGGAGGGTTGGTCATTGTATTTAGTATCAGAAAACAGTTGTTCCCTTTAGTAATTCTTTCAGTGATAGTTTGTGAGAAGTAAATTATCTAACTGTCTTGGTCTTATTTTATGCTTGTGATAGTTAATTTTATATGTCAACTTGGCTAGGCTATGGTACCTAATTTTTGGTCAAACACCAGTCTAGATATTGCTGTAAAGGTGTTTTTTAGATATGATTAACATGTAACTCAGTAGTATTTGGGCAAAGCAAATAATCTTCCATAATGTGAGTGGGTCTTCTCTGATCAGTTGAAGGTCTTAAGAGAAAAGACTGATGTCCTCCCAGGAAGAAGTAATTCTACCTCTAGACTGCTTTCCAACTCAAGACTGTAACATTGACTCCTGTAGAAATTTCTAACCTTCCAGCCAGCCCTACAAATTCCAGACTGACCGACCCCCACATGAGCCAATTCCTCAAAATAAATCTCTCTCTCTCTTCTCTCTTTCCCTGTCTCTCCCTCTCTCTTTCCTTATGTCTCTCCCCCTCTTTCCCTGTCTATCTTCTCTCCCCCCATCTCTATCTCTCTCTCTATCTATCTATTTCAACTATTCATTTTTGCTTCTCTGGAGACCCCTGACTGATCCAACTTTCTTCCTGTAAAATAGTTTACCTGAGGCTTCCCTGGTGGCTCAGTGGTTAAGAGCCACCAGTGCAGGTGACACAGTTTCGAGCCCTAGTCCGGGAAGATCCCACATGCCGCGGAGCAACTAAGCCCGTGCGCCACAACTACAGAGCTCGCGCAGCTAGAGCCCGTGCGCTGCAACAAAAGAAGACACCACAATGAGAAGCTTACACACTGTAATTAAGAGTAACCTCCGCTCACTGCAACTAGAGAAAGCCCGTGTCCAGCAACAAAGACCCCGTGCGGCCAAAAATAAATAAATACATTAAAAAAAATAGCTTATCTGAGTAGAAAATTCTAGGTAGGCAGTTGTTTTCTTCTGTAACTTTCACAATATTACTTCGTTAACTTCTGACCTGTTGTTGCCATTGAGAAGTCTGTTGTCAAAGAATTGTTCCTTTATATGTTCTCAGTTTTTCTTCTCTTGTTGCTGCTATAAGATTTTATCTTTGTCTCTCTTTATTCAGAAATGTCACTGATGTATCTAATTATCAACTTCTCATTTTCCTGTATATGAGAATCATTCCCCTCAGAAGTACCACCATCAGCCACACTGGTCTTGCAGTCCCCCTTGGGTGGTAAGCACCACCCTCACTGTGCCTTCTCAAAGGTGATCTGAGGGTAGATTTCTAGGTTTTGAACATGAACAATTTACTGTTAGATAAATATTGCCAAAAGTGCCTTTTGGACAGTGTACATCCATACCACACCCTTTATTAACCCTGCATAATATCACTTAAAAGTTTTAGCAAACATTAGAGGTGAAAACAAGAGGTAATTATTTTTATTTTGCATTTGTTATTTTTAATGAGTTTGAGCATTATCATATTTATTCATACTTTATTCTTTCTTATCTGAGTTATCTGCCCTTATCCACTGCTACCCTAACTTTTGGCTTACCTGTATTTTTTCATCTTAGTTACAGAACTCTTCAGTTATTATGTATACTAAATTGTTGTTTATATATTTTCAAAATGTTATTTTTTGATTTTATTTATAAACCATGGAGTAAACTAATGAATAAGTGAATGAATGACAAGAAAGACAAAAACCATTAAAGTACAATGTAGTAAATGTATGATAGGCACATGTACTCAGGCCACTGTGGGATCCTGGAAGAGTGGTCTCTGAAAGAGAGTGGAAGGTAAGAGAAGGTCATCTGCGCCAGGTGAAAGTTGAGCTGTGCTTTAAAACATGAGTAGAAATCATTGTCAGAGAAGATGAAGTTATTCCAGGAAGGGGATGCAGCAATCCAAAGGGAAGAGCAAGATCTATTCTGGAAATTAGAAGGAGTTGACTGTGCCAAGAGCAAAATGTCCTGTACAGAGAGAATGGTGAGATGCGGCCACAGAGATGCAAAAGCGCTAATTGTGTGGCTTGGTTATTACGATAAAGCATTTGAACTTCCCCTGAAAACTGGGGGAAGCACTGATAGGCCGAGATTTGGATTTTAAGAAGACTATCCTAATACAAGTATGAAGAATGGTTTAGAAGGAGTCAGTCTGAAGGCAGGAAGACCAGCTTATGGTCTAGTTGAGGCAGGCATTAATCTTTTCATTGTCATAATCATCAAGAGTGGAAAATAAAACTCTTAAAAAAGTCTCAATAATTAAAATTGAGTTAACTCTAGAAGACTCTGTGCCCAGGGAGTGGGGGGTTATTGGGGTAGAGAGACTTTTCAGTTTCTTCTGTAGACAGACACTTTTGCATCATTTGAGTTTTATTTTTTAATCAAGCCAAGACTTTAATAAGAAGAATTCTGAAGCTAATCAATAACGGAAGGGAAAGACCTGACTTAGAAATTAGTGTGATGAGTATTGAGTGCTTTGGTGGACCAGCAAATCAGTGTGAACCCCGATTTTAACACGGCTGCTAAAAGTGGGTGTGATAATACTTGGTTACATTAGTACTTTATAAGTATTCCAGTAAAGAATGTTTATACTCTTCTTTGTTATAGTCAGATTGTTATCTGGAACCATGTGTTCCTGGATCAACTTGGAGAATGTTCAGGAGAAAGGAACTGCAAGAGAAATGACATAAAATCATGTCAGATAAGAAAATGGGGATGCTGTGCCTGGAGCAGGTCTGATGACATATTTGGCTTTGGTTATTGATGATGTGTTTGCCAAGGAGAAATAAGACAGATTCACTAAATTTCTAATGGAAATAGGAACAAGGAATTGGAGTTATAAGAGGGAAGATTTGATTTAAAAAAAGAAATAAATCAAATGGGTGTCACCTTTTTTATGCCTAGAAAACTGATAATTCTGATGTTTTTGCAAGCTTCTCATAAACCGGCAAAACTGCAGTAGTCCTTCATTTAACTAATACTTACGGCCAATTGTGTTGTGATAGATTCCATACAGTTCAGCCACATTTATTTGTTTGTAAATTCATTTAAAAGTTTGTCTGTTTTTCTTTTTTGTTAACTACAACTAACATTTTCATTTCTAAGTTGGTTATCTATTTTCATGTTTTCACACTAACACACCAATGGGTGGTGTTAGCCATATTAAATGATTGGTTTTCTCAGCATTACTGGATCTCTCCCCAACTTATCCATTAAGACCTTCTCCTCTCACAAACACTCTGTGTATAAGCCTAACTTATCCCCATGGTTTTAACATTTTTGAAGTTTTCCTACCCACAGCCATTGATATTATACCCTCTCATCAATAACAAAAAAAATGGAGTTCCTTGAAAAAAAGTGCTGCATTCCATGTTCTTGTTCAGGACAAATGGCAAATACCCCAGAAGATAAAACTTTAATTTCATCTGTAGATTTAGGGTCCTGGTGCCTGGGTAGATTGTGATCACCCAACAACCCTGCATTAGCTTAGACTACATTGGATTACGGGGTATACTCTGCTAGTCCATCATCCTGGCTGCTGATATGGTAGGAAGGCCTAACAAAGGCAACAGTTTTTGTTTTTCTGGTGAACTGATATACTTCCAAGATGTCTAATATTTAAGCTCTGGAAATATTGCTTACTTGACAGAATTTGGACCATCATTTTGCAAATATGCTCAAGTTCTTTGATTGGAAAGTAGATGTATCAAGGTTCTCCAGAGAAATGGAACCAACAGGAGATATATAAATATAAAGACATATAAAGATAAATATAAAGAGATTTATTGTAAGGAATTAGTCCTGTGATTATGGAGATTAACAGGCCCCAAGATCTGCAGGTGAGTTGGCAAACTCAGGATCCAGAGAACCAATGGTGTAGCTCGAGGTTGAAGGCTGGCAGTCTCAAGACTCAGGAGGAGCCAGGATGTTTCAGTTCAATTCCAAAGGAAGGGAAAAAACCAATGTCCCAAGTCTAACAGAGTCCGGCAGGAGGACTCTCTTACTTGGAGGAGGACCAGCCCTTTTGTTCTAGTCAGACCTTCAACTGATTGGATGAGGCCCACCCACAGCAGGGAGGCCAATATGCTTGACTCAGTCTATCCATTTGGGTTAATCTCACCCAAAAACACCCTCACAGAAACATGCAACATAATGTTTCACTGAATATTTGGGCACGCCATGGTCCAGTCAAGTGGACACATAAAATTAACCATCACAGTAGCATGAACAGATCAGGTGTTACTATGGCTCATCAGTATTTATTGCATGTTATCTGGTTTTTAATTCTCTCCTTCCCCTACCCAGGGATTATTTACCTAACATCAACTCTTAGTCATTTGGAATCCACCACACTTTTGCTGATGGTCTGTGCTCGAGATGGTGGTGGGCTCACATCTGTCACTAATGCTGAAGTCACCATACACATTCTTCAGACAACTCTGGCACCCACTGAATTTGAAAGGCCTAAGTATACTTTCTCAGTTTATGAAGATGTGCCTGAAGACAGTCCTGTGGGGACAGTGAAAGCAAAAGAGTCCTTGAGTAAGTACCTCTTATGCTGCATTGAAATCCATTACTGGAACATTTTCTATATTTTCTTAGGTTGTACAGTCTTGAATAAATCTTTCCTTTTCTCCATGCAAGAATTGAGACCATACAATCTATGGCTTGCTCTTTCAACATTATTTTTATCCTACTTTGTTTTTCTTATCACAAAAGTAACAGGTACTTTTAACCCATTCTTCAAAGCGTGCGTGCACACACACACACACACACACTTCCAAAAATTTTTTAATGAAAATACATCCAACTATCTTTGTTGTTCTACAATGACCATTTTTCCTCACTTTGTATATTGTGGACAGTTTTCCAAGTAACTGGACATCATTCCATCTCATTAAAATTAAAAGTTGCATAGTATTTATTTAAACATTTCCCTTTTGCTATCAATTTGAATGATTTACAATCATTTTTGCTAGTCCAAATAATACTCAAGCAAATATCCTTATATGACTTGTACAAATTTCTCTGCAAGAAAAATTCTTAGAAGTGAATTACTTGTCCAAAGATCTTGTCATGCTCCGTAACCCTAACCCATCTTCTCTCCTTTCCTTAAATTTTAGGGAGGGTATTTGCCTTTTATTGATAGATATCATAGAGAAACACCAGTGTAAACTTGACTTTGCTTCCTCAAATATATAAAACAGACTGTAAAACAGGCATCCACGTTATTTTCTGAATACCTTTCCCTTTTACTTAATACAAGAAGAGGTAAGGAAGATGGTGAAACCCGTGGCTTGCGCATTGTCCATTGGACATTACTTTTGTCCACTAATACATCTGAAACCATGTGTCCACTTATCAACAGGCTTTGGAGAGCCGAGGAAGATGTGAGACATTGCATTGTATTCTCTGTGGATATGATATACATTAATGCTTTCAGTTCTGTTTCCAGTAGGTACATTCTTTTGGCATAAAGTGATTGCTTTCTCTTTTCATTTTGTTCTTTTTTTTTTTTTTTTTTCCTTTTCAGATTCCTCAGAGCCAATTCTTTATAGGATCTCCTCTGGTGATCTGGACGGAAAGTTCTTTATTCACCCATGGCTGGGCACCATTCGAACCCAGAAGCCTCTGGATCACGAAACACAGCCCGTGGTTGTGCTCACCATCCAGGCACAGCTCGGCAGCTCCCCCACCTGCAGCAGCACAGAGGTCAACATAACTGTCATCGATGTCAATGACAACCGCCCAGTGTTTCACAAAGCCTCCGATGGGGTTACGATATCCCAGAGCACAATGACTGGCACAGCCTTGTACCACGCCCGTGCAACAGACAAAGACAGCGGGCCCAACGGGGTCATCCGCTATGCCATTGCCAGTCAGAGCCCGAGCATCTTTTCCGTTGACTCGGGGCTTGGTGTGGTGTACCTCAACGAGAGCCTGGCAGGAGCTGGGCCCCAGGAGTGCACTCTGACCCTCATGGCCCAGGATCTCGGCGTTCCTCCTCAGGCATCCCTGTTAGTGCTGACGGTCATTATTGAAAAACAAGAGCAAAGCCCGTCTTTAACTTTTGAGCATTTGGTCTATCAAGCGGAAGTTAGTGAGTCCCTCTCACTGATGACCCCGGTCCTGAAAATCCAGGCCTGCCAGCTTGGCCCACAGCACACACCCCCGCAGCTCCTGTACTCGTTGGAGTCCGGCCCAGACTCGGCTGCGTTTGGCATCCATCCTTACACGGGTTGGATTTATTTGCGGCGACAGCTCGACTATGAATCCACACAAACATATAATTTTAGAGTGTTTGCCTGGATCCCGGAGGACAGAATGTCACAAAATGTGAGCACTTCAGTAATTGTTCATGTCCTGGATGAGAATGACAATTCCCCCACCTTCTTGCATGATGTCTTGTTTCTGAAAGTCAAGGAGAGTCCTGTTCCCCAAGGGGTAATAGGCAAAATTACAGCAATTGACAGAGACTCGGGGAAGAATGGACAGCTGTCATATTTCCTTTTGTCTGATGGAAAATTCTTCAAGATGAATCCCAATACAGGTAGCATTTTGTAGCTTGCACTTATTCCTTTAAAATTGGAATTGACAAAACTCAAATCTTTTAGCAAACATATAGTTAAAATTACAGTTTTTAGTAAATATCTTACTTGATTATAGTATTGTGATTTTTAAAGTGAAGTCAAAATTGAACAGAATTTTCCCTTAAATGATTCGTATTTCTCTTGCCTCACACCCACATACTGTCCGTATATGGTTCTTATTTTGAATTAGAGGTACACTCAGAAATGGACTAAATTCTTGTGTAAAGTCTAATTCCACCCCCCCCCCCCGCCCAACCACTCTTTTTCATTTGTAGATGTCTTTAAAATTTTTCAAATAATATTTTATAAAGTATAAATGTCATCAGTGAAAAACTAGAGAATAATCCACTTTTTAAGATTTTAAGTTAAGATTTCAAAGTCACTCTTTTGATATATTTCTCCATTCTCATTTTGATGAGGGAAACACAGGGAAAGGGCAAATATTTACACTGAGGTTTTTTTCATGTCTTAATTAGTTAGGTTAAATATACAAATGTTATTATATTGTATACATTTACAAAGTCTTTAATTCCTGCAAATACCTACAAATGAACTATGTTTATACTGCAACCATGTAGTTGGAGAAACTGAAACTCGAGTAGCTCAAGTAACATGCCCAAGGTCACGGAGCTAGAAAGAAGTGAGAAGGTCACCACTTTGTACAATTCCAGGAGGCACCATTCATATTGTGGCCTTTGTACGTGGTGCCCCTTGCTCTATAGTGGGACAGAATTTGAATTCAATTCTGATTACCTTCAAAGTACCTATCGTGTGGATTAGGAAAAGGTGCCCCTTCCTCCAGCAGATGGAGCTTTACACCAGGTCACAAGGCCTGCTGAGATTGCAAGCTGGATCTCGGCTCCCATTCAGTCCTGAGCTGGGCCCCGCAGCAAGGCACAGACTGCACTGGCTGCACAGGATGGTCCGGCTTGCTCTTTACTTCCACGTGTTAGATAGTTCTCTAGGTTTTCTACTGCACTCAGTAATTTATTTTTTTCGAAAGAAGTTGAAATATACATTCGGTTCCCCCATGATCTTCTCTTTCCCACAGTTAGTCCAGATTCAGACCAGGTGTCCATTCCTAGAATTGCTGTACGGCTAGAAGCAAGAAGCTTCACCTTGGGACTCAGTTTCCTTACCTTGAAAAAATGAGACAATTGCTGCCATGCTCTGTGTCCCGCTCTGGGGGTGTGTGTGTGGGGGGGTGGTGGTGAAGAGTTAAAGTGTTATGAAGGGGCTTGGAAGGCTACATACTCGTAAGCTGTTCCTGTTCACTGGGGCTGGGGACAGTGGGGCAGCGCAGGGGCTGACGACATCCTCCAGTGCGTGGCATGCATGCGCAGCACGCAGGCACGCCCTCCACATCCGGGGCTCTGAGCAGCCTCAGGTAGTGACCCGAAACCTCACTCCCACGGAAC
Source organism: Stenella coeruleoalba (assembly GCF_951394435.1). Classification (NCBI taxonomy): domain Eukaryota; kingdom Metazoa; phylum Chordata; class Mammalia; order Artiodactyla; family Delphinidae; genus Stenella; species Stenella coeruleoalba. Next base: position 117,225,414 of record NC_137149.1, read on the forward strand.
CCTATGTGGAACCCCACGCCCAGCCCCAGCTGAGCCTCCTAGTCTTTTCGAACAGCTGCTACATGTCAGTCAGAGTTGGTGCGGCAAATAAAAATCTGTTTGCCATTCAGGATTTAGGGTTTTCCTAGAAGAATTGCATTTTGGAACTTTAAAGATGAAGCTGTGGTCTTTGTCATTTTTGTTAGAATCACACTTATAGTAAACACTTTATAAATATAGTTGATATAGTAATTGGATATGGTAAACACTGCATTATACCTTCACCAATTCAGCAACTTATCCAAATATGAACTTTTTGTTGTTGTTCCTGATTTCACTTTTTGTTTTGTTCTACACACTGTCAGTTGTTCTACACATTTCATTTGGAGGAAGAGGGCAAAAAGATCTTGGTAATGGCAATGTTAGGTAGTAGTTGCTTCTCGATTACTTTATCACAAATAGATATTTTCATAAATAGTGAGGATATTAACGTCTGTTGAAACTCTGCAGTGGGAGATGGGCTACCAGAGATGGCCCTTGGCGGTAGGTAGAGGCAGTTACAATTTTATGCCGGAGTCTGTGGATGAAACACGAGGCTAGTCGCCTAGAAAACAGTTTTGAGCAAGAATATGTAAAATATAGCTTGTAAAGCATGAAGAGTTATTTGGGAAGTCACTGTCCTCACTATACAAATATTTTGTGAGATAAAAATAAATAACTCTATACATAAAAGACAAACCATCACCTAGGAATGTATTTGATTTTCATGAAGGTACCTTGCCATTATCTTAAGTAATGATAACAACTCCCACGTTTGTAATAATTTACAGCTTACAGAGTCCTTTTAAATTTATGATTGCGTTAATGTTTGATAGCCCTAGGAGGTAGGGTCAGAGAGGTCCTTCTGTGCCTGAGGTGAAGAAACGGGCGCCCAAACCAGACCTTGTGATGTCAGAGCTGAGGTGCTTTCTGTATATTCAGTATGAAGGGAGACGTGCTGTAACTTTAAATCTTCTAAATTATTATTAAATTACCACAGAGTATTTTATCATTTGTTGTTATGAATTCATTCTTTAGTTCGAATGGTTGATGGTAGATAATTTGAAATACAAAGAATGACAAATTGAAGATGGCAGAAGAAACTTCAGAAAATTCTTTCAACAGCAGAGCTAGATTACTAAAGCATGTGGTCTTGGAAGTTGTGCTTTTAGAGCTTTATATCTGATTTTCCTTTCTGGGAATTGGTCTGAGATTTAATTGGTGGTTCATAAAGCCACAATTCTAGTACAAGCGTCAGCCTCTTTCATCCTGCTCTGTGCTCCTCAGGCGAACTTATCAGCTGGGTGGCCTTGGATCATGAGCAACGGGTGCACCATCAGGTGACTGTCTTAGTGACCGACCACGGCTCCCATCCTCGAAACGCCACCGCGCTGGTGTATGTCTCAGTTACTGACATCAACGATAACAGGCCATATTTCCCACAGTGCCTCCCTGGGAAGGAATTACACATCAAGGTATGTGGAGCCAAGTAGCCGTGCAACGTTTGTAGTATTCTTAGTTACTTGTTTTGAGCACCATCTTGTGGTAAAAAGCATGAATTTATCCAGTCAGTCTTGTGTGGAAATGCATACATTTCTAGAGTTAGAATTGTCCACATGTCAAAAAAAAAAAAAAACACAATTAAAACAAGAAAAGAAAATGCTTATATGTGCTAATTGGGATCACACATTCAGTGGTTTTATGATAATGTAGTTCTGTCTGTTGTATGCAAACGTCATGGTACTTCATTATCAGTATTGCTCAGACATGGCTTGTTTTTTTTCAGTAATTTGCATGCCTTTCTTTGTCTACAGCTCCTTGTGGGCAATTGAAACACATCTCTAAGATGGTTACTTGAAGATAGGAGAACAATCTGTAGCTCTAAAGTGGAGGGACGTGCAGCCAGAGATTGTAGCATTTGATCTTTGCAGGCACATGCGGAAACTTCTCATTATATTTACATGATCTTATCTTTTTCATTTCCATGTTTTTGTATGTTTTATAATGTACATAATAAGTTAGCATATTAGTTCATGTACATAATTAATAAATGTATCTTGGAGGAACTCATACTTTTTTTAAATGAAAGGGTTATATGAATAAAACGTTGAGAAGCTATTGCTCTGCAACAATTGGGCGTTCAAATTGAGATCAGGTATGCATATTGAAAACCTCGAAATAGGTATTGAGGAAGTTAATAACTTTAACTTTATCTTCCAAAATCATATTTAAAGAAAATTCTACCAATGCAGAACATTATGATACTATCCTTATGATTTTTATTAATATATCATTTTATGTATCATGGCTTAATTAGGCAGTAAGACCCTAAACTTGGAGCTCAATTCCACATGTACATTTCAGAATTTCAGGAAAGTTTCTGTTAATTAATAAGGTATGTTTCCTGAAATAATGGCTTATGTTTATGTTTAGCATATTTTGGATCTTTTAAAAGAAAGGGATGAATAAGAAAGTGCCAGAATTCTTAAAAAGCATCAAAAATCTAAGATTTTTTTAGTCAATTTTATTTCTTTTCTCAAAATTAGATTAAATGCTGCAGATAATTTGTTCAAATTGAGCAAAACATTTAAATTTGTAATGTGGATTTTTTTCATGGTTTTACACCCATATAACTTTTATATGGTAGACATTTGCATTTTGTGTGGATTTAAAAGTAGTTTTAAAAAATAATGCTTAGTAGTAATGTGTTCTGTAACTTAAAGATTCATTGATATTTCTTTTTTAAATTTCACTGACTAATTTGTAAGTCATTTGTCTTAATGACAGGTTCTGGAAGGTCAACCAGTAAATATGTTGGTTACAACTGTGTTTGCAAAGGATCTTGATGAAGGAAACAATGCAGAAGTTATATATTCAGTATCTTCAGGTAAAAGTTACTATATATGAAGGATTAAGAGTTTTTAGAATTTCCTCTTTTGTCTACCAACCATCTGCCTCCTTCTGGGAAAATAGTTAACACCGAAAATAGCACCATATTGCAAACAAAATACATTTGTTATTTTCTAGAATCACCTTTAAAAAAAAAATAAAGTTTAATGGGGGCTTCGGTCGGATCCCAGGGAGAGGACTGGGGTTGGCTGCGTGAACACAGCCTGAAGGGGGATAGTGCGCCACAGCTAGCCGGGAGGAAGTCCGGGAAAAAGTCTGGAGCTGCCGAAGAGGCAAGAGACTTTCTTACCTCTGTGTTTCCTGGTGCGTGACGAGAGGGGATTAAGAGCGCCGCTTAAAGGAGCTCCAGAGACGGGCGCGAGCCGCGGCTATCAGCGCGGCACCCAGAGATGGACACGAGACGCTAAGGCTGCTGCTGCCGCCACCAAGAAGCGTGTGCGAGCACAGGTCACTATCCACACCTCCCCTGCTGGGAGCCTGTGCAGCCCGCCAATGCAGGGTCCCATGATCCAGGGAAAACTTCCCTGGGAGAACACACGGTGTGCCTCAAGCTGGTGAAACGTCACGCCGGCCTCTGCTGCCGCAGGCTCACCCTGCATCCGCACCCCTCCCTCACCCCCGTCCTGAGTGAGCCAGAGCCCCCAAATCAGCGGCTACTTTAACCCTGTCCTGTCTGAGCGAAGAACAGACGCCCTCAGGCGACCTACACGCAGAGGAGGGTCCAAATCCACAGCTGAACCCCGGGAGCTGTGCGAACAAAGAAGAGAAAGGGAAATCTCTCCCAGCAGCCTCAGAAACAGCGGATTAAATCTCCACAATCAACTTGATGTACCCTGCATCTGTGGAATACCTGAGTAGACAAGGAATCATCCCAAGTTCAGGATGTGGACTTTGGGAGCAACTATATATATATATATATATATATATATTTTTTTTTTTTTTTCTTTCCTTTTTCTCTTTTTGTGAGTATGCATGTGTATGCTTCTGAGTGTGATTTTGTCTGTATACCTTTGTTTTTACCATTTGTCCTAGGGTTCTGTCTACTTTTTTTTTTTTAATTAAAAAAGTTTTTTTTCTTCATAATTTTTTTTATTTTAATAACGTTATTTCATTTTATTTTACTTTAATTTATATTCTTTTATTTTATCTTCTTCTTTCTTTCTTTTTGTTCTCCGTGTTATTCTGAGCCCTGTGGAGGACAGGCTCTTGGTGCTCCAGCCAGGTGTCAGGGCTGTGCCACTGAAGTGGGAGAGCCAATTCAGGAGACTGGTCCACAAGAGACCTCCCAGCTCCAAGTAATATCAAACAGCGAAAATCTCCCATAAATCTTCATCTCAATGTCAAGACCCAGCTCCAATCAATGACCAGCAAGCTAGAGTACAGGACACCCTATGCCAAACAACTAGCAAGACAGGAACACAACCCCATCCATTACCACAGAGGCTGCCTAAAATCATAATAGGCCACAGACACCCCAAAACACACCACGAGACGTGGATCTGCCCACCAGAAAGACAAGATCCATGCTCACCCACCAGAACACGGGCACTAGTCCCCTCCACCAGGAAGCCTACATAACCCACTGAACCAACCCTAGCCACTGGGGAAAGACACCAAAAACAATTGAAACTATGAACCTGCAGCCTGCAAAAAGGAGACCCCAAAAACAGTAAGTTAAGCAAAATGAGAAGACAGAGAAACACACAGCAGATGAAGGAACAAGGCATAAACCCACCAGACTTAACAAATGAAGAGGAAATAGGCAGTCTACCTGAAAAATAATTCAGAATATTGATAGTAAAGATGATCCAAAATCTTGGAAATAGAATGGAGAAAATACAAGAAACATTAACAAGGACCTAGAAGAACTAAAGAGCAAACAAAGAGTGATGAACAACACAATAAATGAAATTAAAACTTCTCTAGAAGGGATCAATAGCAGAATAACTGAGGCAGAAGAACGAATAAGTGACCTGGAAGATAAAATAGTGGAAATAAGTAGTGCAGAGAAGAATAAAGATAAAAGAATGAAAAGAATTGAGGACTGTCTCAGAGACCTCTGGGACAACATTAAACACACCAACATTCAAATTATACGGGTCCCAAAAGAAGAAGAGAAAAAGAAAGGGACTGAGAAAATATTTGAAGAGACTGTAGTTGAAAACTTCCCTAATATGGGAAAGGAAATCGTTAATCAAGTCCAGGAAGCACAGAGAGTCCCATACAGGATAAATCCAAGGAGAAACACACCAAGACACATATTAATCAAACTGTCAAAAATTAAATACAAAGAACAAATATTAAAACCAGCAAGGGAAAAACAACAAATAACACATAAGGTGATCCCCATACAGTTAGCAGCTGATCTTTCAGCATAAACTCTGCAGGCCAGAAGGGAGTGGCAAGACAAATTTAAAGTGATGAAGTAGAAAAACCTACAACCAAGATTACTCTACCCAGCAAGGATCTCATTCAGATTTGATGGAGAAATTAAAAGCTTTAGAGACAAGCAAAAGCTAAAAGAGTTCAGCACCACCAAACCAGCTTTACAACAAATGCTAAAGGAACTTCTCTAGGCAGGAAACACAAGAGAAGGAAAAGACCTACAATAACAAACCCAAAATAATTAAGAAAATGGTCATAGGAACATACATATCAATAATTACCTTAAATGTAAATGGATTAAATGCTCCAGCCAAAAGAGATAGACTGGCTGAAAGGATACAAAAACAAGACCCATATATATGCTGTCTACAAGAGACCCACTTCAGTCCTAGGGATACATACAGACTGAAAGTGAGGGAATGGAAAAAGATATTCCATCCAAATGGAAATCGAAAGAAAACTGGAGTAGCAATTCTCATATCACACAAAATAGACATTAAAACAAAGACTATTACAAGAGAAAAAGAAGGACACTACATAATGATCAAGGGATCAATCCAAGAAGAAGATATAACAATTGTAAATTTTTATGCACCTAAAACAGGAGCACCTCAATACATAAGGCAAATACTAACAGCCATAAAAGTGGAAATCCACAGTAACGCAATCATAGTAGGGGACTTTAACACCCCACTTTCACCAATGAACAGATCATCCAAAATGAAAATAAATAAGGACACACAAGCTTTAAATGATACATTAAACAAGATGGACTTAATTGATATTTGTAGGACATTCCATCCAAAAACAACAGAATACACTTTCTTCTCAAGTGCTTATGGAACATTCTCCAAGATAGATCATATCTTGGGTCACAAATCAAGCCTTGGTAAATTTAAGAAAGTTGAAATTGTATCAAATATCTTTACTGACCACAGTGCTATGAGACTAGATATCAATTACAGGAAAAAACTGTAAGAAATACAAACACATTTGAGGCTAAACAACACACTAGTTAATAACCAAGAGATCACTGAAGAAAGCAAAGAGGAAATCAAAAAATACCTAGAAACAAATGACAGTGAAAACACAACGACCCAAAACCTGTGGGATGCAGCAAAAACAGTTCTAAAAGGGAAGTTTATAGCAATACAATCCTACCTTAAGAAACAAGAAATATCTCAAATAAAAAACCTAACCTTACACCTAAAGTAATTAGAGAAAGAAGAACAAAAAAACCCCAAAATTAACAGAAGGAAAGAAATCATAAAGATCAGATCAGAAATAAATGAGAAAGAAATGAAGGAAACAATAGCAAAGATAAATAAAACTATAAGCCGGTTCTTTGAGAAGATAAACAAAATTGATAAACCATTAGCCAGACTTATCAAGAAAAAAAGGGAGAAGACTCAAATCTATAGAATTAGAAATGAAAAAGGAGAAGTAACAACTGACACTGCAGAAATACAAAGCATCATGAGAGATTACTACAAGCAACTCTATGCCAATAAAATGGACAACCTGGAAGAAATGGACAAATTCTTAGAAATGCACAACCTTCCGAGACTGAACCAGGAAGAAATAGAAAATGTGAACAGACCAATCCCAAGCAGTGAAATTGAAACTGTGATTAAAAATCTTCCAACAAACAAAAGTCCAGGACCAGATGGCTTCACAGGTGAATTCTATCAAACATTTAGAGAAGAGCTAGCACCTATTCTTCTCAAACTCTTCCAAAATATAGCTGAGGGAGGAACACTTCCAAACTCATTCTACTAGGCCACCAACACCCTGATACCAAAAGCAGACAAAGATGTCACAAAGAAGGAAAACTGCAGGCCAACATCACTGATGAACATAGATGCAAAAATCCTCAACAAAATACTAGTAAACAGAATCCAACAGCACATTAAAAGAATCATACACTATGATCAAGTGGGGTTTATCTGAGGAATGCAAGGATTCTTCAAAATACGCAATCAATGTTATATACCATATTAACATATTGAAGGAGAAAAACCATATGATCATCTCAATAGATGCAGAGAAAGCTTTCGACAAAATTCAACATCCATTTATGATAAAAACCCTCCAGAAAGTAGGCATAGAGGGAACTTACCTCAACATAATAAAGGCCACATATGACAAACCCACAGCCAACATCATGCTCAATGGTGAAAAACTGAAACCATTTCCACTAAGATCAGGAAAAAGACAAGGTTGCCCACTCTCACCAATATTATTCAACATAGTTTTGGAAGTTTTAGCCACTGCAATCAGAGGAGAAAAAGAAATAAAAGGAATGTAAATTGGAAAAGAAGAAGTAAAGCTGTCACTGGTTGCAGATGACATGATACTATACATAGAGAATCCTAAAGATGCTACTAGAAAACTCCTAGAGCTAATCAATGAATTTGGTAAAGTAGCAGGATACAAAATTAATGCACAGAAATCTCTTGCACTCCTATACAATAACAGTGAAAGATTAGAAAGAGAAATTAAGGAAACAATCCCATTTACCATCGTGGGAGAAAGAATAAAATACCTAGGAATAAACGTAATTTAAGGAGACAAGAGACCTGTATGCAGAAAATTGTATGACAGTGATGAAAAAAATTAAAGATGATACAATGGAGAGATATACCATATTCTTGGATTGGAAGAATTAACATTGTGAAAATGACTATACTGCCCAAAGCAATCTACAGATTCAATGCAATGCCTATCAAACTACCACTGGCATTTTTCACAGCACTAGAACAAAAAATTTCACAATTTGTATGGAAACACAAAAGAACCTGAATAGCCAAAGCAATCTTGAGAAAGAAAAACGGAGCTGGAGAAATCAGGCTCCTGAACTTCAGACTATATTACAAAGCTACAGTAATCAAGACAGTATGATACTGGCACAAAAACAGAAATATGGATCAATGGAACAGGACAGAAAGTCCAGAGATAAACCTATGCACATAAGGTCACCTTATATTTGATAAAGGAAGCAAGAATATACAGTGGAGAAAAGACGGCCTCTTCAATAAATGGTGCTGGGAAAACTGTACAGCTACATGTAAAAGAATGAAATTGAACACTCCTTAACACCATACACAAAAATAAACTCAAAATACATTAAAGACCTAAATATAAGGCCAGACACCATCAAACTCTTAGAGGAAAACATAGGAAGAACTCTCTATGACATAAATCACAGGAAGATCCTTTTTGACCCATCTCCTAGAGAAATGGAAATAAAAATAAACAAATGGGACCTAATGAAACTTCAAAGCTTTTGCACAGCAAAGGAAATCATAAACAAGACAAAAAGACAACCTTCAGAAAGGGAGAAAATATTTGCAAATGAAGCAACCGAGAAAGGATTAATCTTCAAAATTTACAAGCAGCTCATGCAGCTGAATATCAAAAGAACAAACAACCCAATACAAAAATGGGCAGAAGACCTAAATAGACATTTTTCCAAAGAAGATATACAGACTGCCAACAAACACATGAAAGAATTCTCAACATCATTAATCATTAGAGAAATACAAATCAAAACCACAATGAGATATCATCTCACACCGGTCAGACTGGCAATCATCAAAAAATCTAGAAACAATAAATGCTGGAAAGGGTGTGGAGAAAAGGGAACCGTCTTGCACTGTTGGTGGGAATGTAAATTGATACGTCACTATGGAGAACAATATGGAGGTTCCTTAAAAAACTAAAAATAGAACTACCATATGACCCAGCAATCCCACTGCTGCGCAGAAAACCATAATTCAAAAAGAGTCATGTACAAAAATATTCATTGCAGCATTATTTACAATAGCCAGGACATGGAAGCAACCTAAGTGTCCATCAACAGATGAGTGGATATAGAAGATATGGCACATATATACAATGGAATATTACTCAGCCTTAAAAAGGAATGAAACTGAGTTATTTGTAGTGAGGTGGATGGGCCTAGAGTCTGTCATACAGAGTGAAGTCAGAAAGAGAAAAACAAATACCGTATGCTAACACATATCTATGGAATCTCAAAAAAAAGCAAAAAAATTGGTCAGGAGAACCTAGGGGTAAGATGTGAATAAAGATGCAGACATAGTAGAGAATGGACTTGAGGATATGGGGAAGGGGAGGGTAAGCTGGGACAAAGTGAGAGAGTGGCATGGACATATATACTCTACCAAACGTAAAATAGATAGCTAGTGGGAAGCAGCAGCATAGCACAGGGAGTTCAGCTTGGTGCTTTGTGGCCACCTAGAGGGGTGGGATAGGGAGGTTGGGAGGGAGTGAGATGCAAGAGAGTAGAGTTATGGGAACATATGTATATATATAACTGATTCACTTTGTTATAAAGCAGAAACTAGCACACCATTGTGAAGCAATTATACTCCAATAAAGATGTTAAAAAAATAAAATAAAATAAAATTTTAATGTAAAATCATATTATTTTTTCTATGTCCTAATTAGAAATCAACCAGCCATCCACTTTAAATGAATAATTTTCAGTAATCTGAAATGCAAATCAACTTTTACTGACAGGAAAATACTAGTTAATGGACAAAAATTGGTATTGAGTATAAAGACATATGATTATGAACACCAAGCATCTGTGAATCTCTATGAAAATTAAATATTCTTAAGGTCAAAGTAAATCATATTTAGAAAATGCAGAGTGAAGTAAGTCAGAAAGAGAAAAACAAATATTGTATGTCAACGCATATATGCGGAATCTAGAAAAATGGTACAGATGTACCTCTTTGCAAGGCAGAAATAGAGACACAGACATAGAGAACAAACGTATGAACACCAAGGGGGGAAAGGGGAGCTGGGATGAATTGGGAGATTGGGATTGACATATATACACTAACTAATATGTATAAAATAGGTAACTAATGAGAACCTCCTGTATAGCATGGAATACCTGCTGTATAGCAGGGAACTCTACTTCACTGTACAGTAGAAACTAACATATCATTGTAAAACAACTATACCCCAATTAAAAAAAAATAGGATTAATAAAAAAATGCCACATACGTACACACATGTACGTGTATGTGGGAATTTTACTGAGACAGGCTTATGTTTATGTTTTTCCTTGAGAATGCACAGGCCTCAGATTGGTTCCAGTGATTAACTTTAGTTGGCATTGTGTTTTTATACCATTTTAAAAGAAATTTGTTGCTTTGTCATGTTTGACACAAACATAGGGAAGCAAGGGACAACATTGCCGTTACCTGCAGATAATTTAATTGTCTTCATGGAAAACCCCAAATATGCTACAGGCAAGTCACTAGAATCAATAACATAAAAAATTTCTGGGAACAATGTCAACATACAAAAATCACTAGCATTTTGAGAACTAAGCAAGATTTCAAAGGTTTCATTCACTGTAACGAAGAAAATCATTGGGTGTGGGGTCCAGTTTACTGTGAAGATCATGAAGTTTAGGCTTCAAGGTTCTTCACTAGCACGGGCTTCTCTGAGGTGGGAATATTGTCCTATTTTCTTTAAAGAAGGACCATCAAATTATGTGTTTCCCCCCTCTCTCAAATCAGAATCATCTGACTAGAAGCATAAGGAGGAAAATTTCAATAAAAGATACTTAAGACCTTTATGTAGAAAATTACAAAATAGATGAAAGACCTAAAGTAGAAAGAAATGAAAAGGCAAATCATGTTCATGCTTGGGAAGATGACATAGTGGGTTGTGCAGTAACAATGAGTCTGCTGAATACACACACACACAGGTTAATAGATTAAGCAATAATCCTGCTATGATACTGTTATTTGGAAAGGAACAAAACCATGCTATATATTACTCATGAATGTATGGACTAGAAAGATACACCCCCACTTTAGAACAGAGTCTGTCTATAGGGAAGAAGGGAATGAGATTTGGAGGTACACACAGGTCCTCTGCTATACTTATATTCTGTCATTTCTTTAAAAAATTTGAAGAAATATTGCGGCTTTACCAATCTGGAAATGTTTACATGGATGGTCATATATTTCTGAATGTTTGAAATGTTGATTTTTTTAAAAATTAGCTTCTGAAATGATACTTGGGGCATCACAATATAAAAATGTGGTGATATCTGTTATGTTACTCACACCTTTGCTTTAAATTTATCCAATTACAAAATAGAGGCAACTACAAAATATAAGATAAAATAACAAGATAAAAATCAATATGAGAACAAAGATATATATATCACATTCATGAACGTTTTCATTCTCCTATGTAAATGGATCAAAGCATAGAAATCACAACCAGTAGATGTGACATAATTTCCTGCTCTATACTCTGACTTTCTTAAGAGCAGGTGTTCTTTTTTATTTGCCGTTATTTCCCCTATAACTGGTAAAGTGTCTGTTACATGATAGTGACTTACTGACAGTAGAATAAAAGAGTGAAAGAGAGCCACTAGCCTAGACATTGTCTGAAGTTCTTTGGGTTGTTTAAAGTATTTAGATTCTGTCAAAGAACAGAAATCTGTTATTTAACAAACCAAATAAAAAACCCCCTGCCATGATCAATTTGAATTAGAAGTATCAGTACAAACTTATGACATATTTTAGTGTGTGCATGTGTGTATTCTGTGACCACTGAAAAAGGCCTAGAAACAATAACTGACCCAGAAGCAATGAGCAGGATACAACCTCCCAATACTGTATTCCATGGAATGAACCAGGAGTCCTTGGAGAAATGACTGACTCCAGGTCTTGAACAGGAAATCTTCAAGATGAGTCTGTAACATTTTGTCACCCCAGATACAAGGAGGCTGTTAAAGATGACTAGGATCATATCAAAGACTCAGGAACCTCCTTTAAGAGGATCCTAAGGTTCAAAGATGGAACAATTTGAACACCAATAGGGATAATATTGGGAATAGATTGAAACTCTTATAATATGTTTAAATTTATGCTTAATGACTCTTCAAACAGAAACTAAACAAACCTTTAATTATCATAGTTGAAGCACTGAAGGATGTTAGTAAACCAATCCATTATTTTGAAGACTGTTAAATAAAAATTTACCATCAAACATTTATTCTGACTTTTCGTATAATGAACTGTCCCACTGGGTTACCAATAAGTACATAAGAAGAAGTTGATCTTTAGTAATATATTCCAGCTAATAAACAAAGAAGAGATCATAGACTCAATGTTATAGTTTGCAACATTTATTGAATCATTAGTGGATCCAGGCTGTGCACCAAAGGGGGCCCACATCACAAAAAGAGACAATCAGACATGTGCTTCTGAAGGAAAACACAAAACAGCATTTACGAAGTAGTCTTCTCCCTGAATCTGATTAATTCTCTAGATGTACCTTCCAATTTAAGGAGAACATAGAGGACAGAAAAACATATTAAGCTACACATTGGAGATAAGCAACAGGCAAATCTAGACCACTGGAAGCTTCAGGATACATGATCCAGTTCTTCAGCAAATGAGTTGCAAGAACAAAATAAAGAGATGAATGGCAGGAATGCATAGATTGAAGAGATATGCAAATACAGATTTTATGTTGAGCCTAATTTGACTAAAAAAAATAAGATATTTATGAGACAACTGGAAATTTAAAAGTTAACTAGATATTTGATAATATTTAGGAATTATTACTAATTTTTAAAACTATAATATGGTACTGTGATCGTATTAAATTTTTCCTTATCTTTTAGAGATGCATGTTGAAAAACATACAGAAGAAATGATATGATTTCTGAACTTTGCTTCAAAAGAAGATGGTGAAGGGAAATATGTGAATGGGGAATAAGATTAGCCATGAGTTGGGCTTCCCTGGTAGCACAGTGGTTGAGAGTCTGCCTGCCGATGCAGGGGACACGGGTTCGTGCCCCGGTCCTGGAAGATCCCACATGCCATGGAGCGGATGGGCCCATGAGCCATGGCCGCTGAGCCTGCGCTTCCAGAGCCTGTGCTCCGCAACGGGAGAGACCACAACAGTGAGAGGCCCGTGTACTGCAAAAAAAAAAAAAAAAGATTAGCCATGAGTTGATAAATATTATTATTATTTTCCAAATGTTTTTTTAAATAAGATATTGAATATAGTTCCCTGTGTTACACAGTAGGACCTTGTTGTTTATCCATTCTATATATAATAGTTTGCATCTGCTAATCCCAAACAGCCAATACAACCTTCCCCCACCTCTCCTCCCCCTTGGCAACCACAAGTCTGTTTGCTATGTCTGTGAGTCTGTTTCTGTCTCATAGATAAGTTCATTTGTGTCATATTTTGGATTCCTACATATAAGTGATATCATATGGCATTTGTCTTTCTCTGTCTGACTTATTTCACTTAGTATGATAATCTCCAGGTCCATCCATGTTGCTGCAAATAGCATGATTTCATTCTTTTTTATGGCTGAGTAGTATTCCATTGTATATATGTATCACATCTTCTTTATCCATTTACATGTTAATGGACATTTAGGTTGCTTCCATGTCTTGGCTATTGTAAATAGTGCTGCTATGAACACAGGGGTGCATGTATCTTTTTGAATTAAAGTTTTGTCAGGATATATACACAGGAATGGGATTGCTGGATCATATGGCACATGAGTTGATAAATATTGAAGCTAGATGATAGGTACATGAAAGTTCATGATATCACTGTCTACTTTTTTATATGTAAAAATTTCTATAATAATTTTTTTAATCTGTTATGTTTCTTGTCTGTATTTTTAGTATTATCCTTATGCTCATATTCACACAGAGCTTAAGGTAAATAAAATTTCCAAATGATCACATGTATATTTGGATTAATTAATTCTCTGTATTCTGCATTGTCAACTAACATTAACTTCTTAATTTTGTGTGTGTTTGTGTGTAGAGGGTAGTACTGATCACTTCAAGATTGATGCCAACAGTGGTGAAATAAGAACAACCAGAGTACTTTCCCATGATTATGGACCTTCTTACAGGATGACTGTAATTGCCAGAGACCAGGGGGTGCCTCCTCTTCAAGGACAGGCAGTTATTAACATTCAGGTAATAGCTCACATCACACAAAGTGTGGAAAGATGCTCTGAGGGCTTTTTTTATTTTATATACAAATGTAGAGTGAAGATACATTAAATAAACGAATACTCTTTTTAGAGAGCATTGCAGATGTATGTGTGCATTATATTAAGTGATGTTATTATCACTTGAGAAATGATTAGGTTTAAATATTTTTTTAGTTTAACTTTGTACAGTTACTGACAAGATACTTACCTCCATCACTATGTGTATGTTTATCCTGCTTTGTTTATAAAGAACAAAAAGTATCTTTTCTTTTACTTTTTCCTAATTGCAAGGACCTGGTAAATTTGCAGGAGAAACGTGTGTAAATAAATGGCCAATATAAATTGCTTAGTTTTTGTAATTATATTTAAAATTAGGAAAGGCACTTGAGATTTGTATTTTAAGACTTTCCTTTAGTCGTAATGAGCAAACAAGCTGTAGGAAGTCTCCATAGTAGGAAAAAATTACATCAACCCATCAGAAGCAAAATGACTGTTTACAGGAAGATTTTTTTGTTCAAGCACGTGATAATCAGTAATATTAATATAGGTATGTATACTAATCAAGAATATATGTCCCCAAGAGTTCTGTTTCCAAATTATATTCTTTATTGATTAAGGATATGTGGGTTAGGAGAAACTTCTGTCATAATATCTCAAGACTCTGGTTTCAGATAAACAAAGGCATATGATACTTAAATGTATGCAGATGTTGTCATTAAGGAAATATGAGTTTCTAGGACTTAGAGTAGCTTGGAGAACTAGCTCTCGTACACTGTCTTTGAAGAACCATAAGACTACAGTTCACGTAAACAACAGCGTAGCCTCACCAAACTATCATTGCATCCATTGCAGCAAACGGGAGTGGAAAGTCCTATACTTTCTTATCTCCTAGCTATTATGCAGTTTTCAGTCTTCAGAGGCATACTGGAATTGTATAAGGTAAGAAGAGACATTTTCTCACCAATTAACATATGCATATTGCACAACTGGAAGGAATTAGCTTCCAAAAGAATAGCAGCACCTGTGAAGTCTTTTTAAAAACCCCAAATTAACAACTCCTTTTTATTCTTATTTCAGGTGATACCACTATCCAAAGGGAGAGCTCTCATTTCTCAGAATATTAAACACTTAGTTATACCAGAAAACTCGAAGCCTGCAAAAATAATGAGCTTGATAAAGTCACCTGATCACCTTCAACAACATCATAGTGGAAAGTTACATTTTAGTATCGCTGCAGATGACAAGGATGGTCACTTTGAAGTCGACAGCTCGACAGGAGACTTGTTCCTCTTTAAGGAACTGGATTATGAAATGACGTCCCATTATCTTTTCAGGGTGGTAACTAAAGACCACAGCAGAAACCCTCCCGTGAATAGCACAGTCTTCCTTAGTGTTGCTGTGGAAGATCAGAATGACCATTCCCCATCTTTCCGGGAGGAGTTCATTGTGATCAGCGTGGAAGAGAATGCCCCTGTCGGGACTCTAGTGCACGTTTTTAATGCCAAAGATGGCGACGGCAGTTTTTTGAACAGTAGAGTACAATACTTCATTGAAGCCCACCACCCTGGAGTGAATCCATTTCTCATCCACCCCTCATTTGGCACTTTGGTCACTGCTTCCCCCCTTGACAGAGAGAGAGTTCCGACTGTTGTCCTGACAGTAACTGCATCCGATCAGGCTGTGAATGTGACAGACCGGCGACTGAGATCGCTGATGGCGAAGGTAGTGATTTTGGATATAAATGACCACAGCCCCACTTTTACATCTTTCCCCATCGCCCTTGTCAAAGAGGATGCCGCGGTGGGCTCCTTGGTGCACCACATAACTGCTCAAGATCCAGACGCAGGAAGGAATGGAAGAGTAACATTCAGCATCCTCTCAGGAAATGAAGATATGGCCTTTATGCTAGATGAGTCATCAGGTACTGTCCTTGTCACTGTCAGTTAAAGCCTGTGATCACTTGCTTACATTTATCTTTTTCATTTTCCTCTGTTATAAAATCATAGTTCTCAAGATGCATATGCTTTAAGGAAATTTGACTTGATTTACTGTTTAACTTATATAGATGATAGGCACAGAGGTCATATTCAGAGAACAAAGAGTAATTGGCCTGTTTGTTAACATTGACCTGCTTTGTAGCTAGCTCACATTTCCTGGGATGAATATACAGTAGCCAACTTCTTTACCCCCATTGTGTGTTTTCATAGGGTAGGAGATGGTACCAAGAGTGAATCAAGGTAGAACATGAGTCAACATTGTTCAAAGACTTTAGTATGGAAACTTATCTCTAAGCTCATACAAACATACACTTGTAAATAGTTGGAAATCATGTATTTTTAAATGGTTGTATTGATATTGACATTAAGACCCTTACTTTTCACAACTGAAACATTTTATTTTTGGCAGAAGCATTTGTTCACTGTCAAGTACTCTTTGGAAATGGCACTCACTGTCACTTCCCTTGTCTTGCTGTTACCATATTGTCAGATAACATCTTCTAAAATTTTTGATGTAGTTTGATGGACAATTATACATTCAAAGTGTCATTCTTGTTATATTGGAAATGAAATTCCCTCAACCTGATTTTCAGAAGATATTGAAGTGATGGACTACCATCTCATTCTCTAAAAAATAAAATCATTTCTGCATGAGCCTTAGAAAAAAATCTCAGATGTATACCATTTGGCCCAACTGTTAGTAAGAGCATTATTTGGAATGGGACTGAATGTGTAGAATTTGGAAGTCATGATTATAGTCTGGCTATATACTGTTGGAAAATTTCATCAAAATATTTATTAAATCCTGTGCATATGGTTCCGTTCTGAGACCTGCATGGACACCACCTAAAAGCCCAACTGACAGAGAGATAGTCCAGACCCAGTTGCTGATTTCTGTTAGAGCTGGGGTCTCCAAGGATCTATTTAAACGATATTTAAAATGCTTTCCAAAATGGCTAAAGAAGGTCTATTTCAGATTGTTAAAGAGGGTGGATAAAATTAGAATTGTGTCTCAGTAATATAGATATCCTGAATCTTAAACTATTGCGGTGGCTGTTTCAGTTGAGATATTTTTTTCAAAGACATAAAATGCTAATTGCTGAAGGCACTCATATGAAATAGGCTATTTTCCTCTCACAAAGCTCATATTTTTTATCAAGAAGACAAAGTGATATTTTCAATGGCTTTTGGCTATGAAGTGTAAAATGATAAGCAATTATGGAGAAACCATTTTATATATAAAATCTGAATCAGTAAGCCTCTTTAATTATTTGAAGAAAAGTTCTTATAGGAGGAGCACGTGTTAGAGGAGCAAACAGCAATCCTAAAAGAAAAAAATGTGACAATTGGAGTTATGTAACAAATATATGTGTGCAAGTTGCTTATATGAGTTACGTGCTTAAATGGCAGTTGGATGGAGACATTGTATTCGTGAAGTTTATTGTCCGAGTTATAGTCTTTACTATTTTTTGTTAATAAAAAAAGACAGTTAAATTAGATTAGTATAAAGAGACTATAACTCTTTCACAAAAACTAAATCTCTTAAAGGATGTAGCCATACTTTTTGTAACTTGGTAACTTTTACACATGAAGTGTCCTTTGACACGAAGAGGGATACTGTTAGAACCTAGATATTTTTAAAAATGAAGGTGGAGGGACTTCCCTGGTGGTACAGTGGTTAAGACTCCGTGCTCCCAATGAAACCAGGTTTGATCCCTGGTCAGGGAGCTAGATTCCACATGCATGCTGAAACTGAGTTCGCGTGCCGCAGCTAAGGAGCCCATGTGCAGCAACTAAGACCTGGCGCAACCAAATAAATAAATATTAAAAAAAAATGAAGGTAGATATTGGGTAGATAAATATTCTTGATGTAATCATCTTAGTAGATAATGGTGTGTTATGGATTATTTCTGAATTCTCATTCATCCTTATAATTTAAATTAGAATGACTTTTCGAATTAAAAATGTTCTCTTTTATTCCAGATAATATATAAATTTAAAGTTGGTTTAATAATATTTATTCTTTAACAGAGAAAGCTTCTGAATTTTTAGCAACTTAGATGAGTTAGAAAAAAGTATAGTAAGCATGACTTCTCCAAAGAATATTACCTATTGCTTTTCTCTTCTTTCAAAACAGGTTTACTAACTACTACTTCGCCTTTGGATTATGAGTTAAAAAGTCAGTACATTCTGACCCTTCTGGCACTGGATGGTGGCACACCAACACTTTCTTCATCCCAGACTTTGACAATTACTGTTCTTGATGTAAACGATGAGGCCCCAGTATTTAAACAGCACCTATATGAAGCTTCAGTTAAAGAAAATCAAAATCCAGGGGAGTTTGTCACAAGAGTTGAAGCTGTGGACAGAGATTCAGGTAACTCAAAAATATGGGAACTAAGTAATCGACGTTAAAAGCAAAAATTGACATTTACCAAAAACCTGAAAACAGTTGCTAGTTATTTCAAACTTCTAGAATTTCTTTAATTAGCATACACAGAAAAAAAAATTGAATGCATAGTGTGTACTTTTTATAGTATTTGCTTGTATTGATTTTTATTATTACTTATAGTAGAGTGATACATATCTAATTAATATACAATTTATTGATTTGATTTTGATAATAAACAGAAGTATAGACAAAGGATCACACTTTTTTCAGACTGTAATAGCTAGATACATGGAGTACCAGAAGGTAAATCGTTCTTTATTTTCTCTATATGTAGCATAATGGAAGAGATAGGATGCTGGTGTCAGACTGCCTGGCTTTGAATCCTAGAACCACCACTTAAGCTGTGTAACCTTTTTTTTTTTTTTTCCGGTACGCGGGCCTCTCACTGCTGTGGCCTCTCCCGTTGCGGAGCACAGGCTCCGGACGCGCAGGCTCAGTGGCCATGGCTCACGGGCCCAGCCGCTCCGCGGCATGTGGGATCTTCCCGGACCGGGGCACAAACCCATGTCCCCTGCATCGGCAGGCAGACTCTCAACCACTGCGCCACCAGGGAAGCCCTAAGCTGTGTAACCTTTAATAAGCTATATACTAGCTCTCTCTGATCCTCTGTTTGCTTATCTGTAAAATGGGGATTATGATACAGCCTAATTCATAATTCTGTTATGGATATGAATGAGTTATTACCTACAAAGAGCTGAGACCAGTATCTGGCACAATAAACAGTCAATAAATGTTAACTTCCATCATTACTGTATTACTGTTGTGTTATTAATATCAACCACTGTGTTCAGACAAATGACTTTGAAGTAAACAGTTACTATGGCTAGGAATTTATAAATGTCTTAGAATTGCTTTTCAATATCACTATGACTTTTTTGGCCATGTAAGCTTCAGTAACTTTAATAATATCCTTTTTTAATTTTAAACAAAAAATTATAAAAATTATAGTGAAGTAGTTGCCATTAACAGCATATGCTGAATTTTCCCATCTGAATTAATACAAATAGTTTAATAAGCCAGTCTTTTTAAATTCACATTTGTATATAGCAAGTGGCAATACATAATCAATATAATATTTTGTTCTTTTCTTGCAAGAATTGTAACAGATGTTTCTATGGAAATAATAGTATGAAAACTAGCATTTTCCTCCTAAATTGTTTATCAAAGTGGTAAAAGATACATTTTCTTGAACTTTTAAATTATATACTGTTTAGATGCTTTGCACTTTGGGGAAGCATCATCTTTTAATGAAATGCATTTTATGTGATGCGATGAAGACTTTCAATGGCCAACACAATTTTCTCTTTTGACCAGAGCGGGGCAGTGTGATCAAAGAGTTTTGCTTACTGTGCTCACCAAGAGGGCTGGAGTGTGCTAACAATTGCTTGTCCCAACTCCGCTTAAAGAAGTTAGCACATTTCTGGCAGTGTGGTTTTCAGTTGATAGAAACAATGGAGAACATACATAAGCTTTGTGTTTCCAATATACCCAGTTTAGTAAAGTTCTCTGAGAGGATTCTCTGGTGTAAATTGAGTAATGCAGAGCTCCGGGCAACACAGAAACCACTTCCCAAAGTACACAGACATATGCTGAACCCATCACTGACGTGTGATTTAGCAAGCATTTAAAGTCTGTAAAATGTTTCCTCCCTTTGACTTTATTTTATTAATTTTATTTTTTAAAATGGACTCTACTTAAAGGATTTATTTGCTTTAATATTTGAAGGCAAAAAGAATTTCTCTCAAAATTTTTCATATGTCAACTAAAGATGATTACCATAAATACGCTTTCCAATTTTTACTGTCAAATTGCCAAGCGTTAGTGTAATTTTCTTTTGGAATGAATGGTCTGCAACCTGTTACTTATAATTGAATTGAAAGTTCATTATTCTGGAGATTATGGTTTGCCAGGGAATTTAGATGCAAAATTGCTGGTTTTCTGGCTTTGGCTTTATGGGTGTTTGAGATACACATTAGCATTTCCTGAGTCTCACGCACCTTCACAAGTTTTGTAGAAAATTTTGGTTTACTGGAAATCTCAGTGTTTTTAATGAAGCCAGATCTGTTAAGCCAGTGGTTATGCAAATGCATGTGAATTTGGGTGTATGCATGTGTTTCTGAACATATTTTTCCTAAATCTTTTTTTTTTTTTTTTTTTGCTTATTGGGTTAAGACAATGAAAAAGGATTATGTACAAGAATTAAATGATGTAGTCAAGATTTTAACATAACTGGCATCATATTGGAATTTATGAATGGTTTACTTTATAGTCTGTATTTTTAAAAATATTATAGCATTACTTAATACTAGAAAGGTTAACATACGTTTTCTAGCATTCTACAATGTAGTTTTTAAAAATGTAAGCCTAACAGCATTGTTTGGCATTCAAAACCCATAGGAATTTGAGCACTGAATGTTTATGATGTATGACTCACACTGGTTCTAACGGGAGTTTTTTCTTGTATTAAAAGGGAAAAAACAACTACCACTTTTTAACTAAGATATTAAAACTGCTGCAGCATTTGGTGCCAACAACAAGAGCTCCATTGTTAGTGGGAAAAGATCTATCCCTAGGGGTACCTCTCCCCCAGTCCTGGGAGGAAAGGGTGCCCCAGCAGGGAAGATGACTCAGTTCTGGTGATGCATTGGCTCATTCATGGTGAATACAAAATAATTCAACAGCACATCACCATACAAAAATGTTGAATTCTATAGTGAAATCTTATTCTCTATCCCATAAAAAATGTATTCTGTATCTGGATTTATCTTGAACAAACTCTACATCTGGTTTCCCAGAAACTGTCTCATGCTGGATGCATAACCCCACCCAACAGCCTGCTCTCGGAGCAAAGGAGAAACACTACCATGACAGTATTTCATCTATTTCATTGAATCTAAGACACTATTAATTGTAAGAAGCATCTAACTTCAGATATATTAAAATTTGGGGAAAAAAATGTGTCTTAGAATTAATGAAAAAATTAAACAGAAAAAAAGGACTACTCACCCAGAGACAATCACTATTAAAACTTTGAAATATAATCCTATTTCATTTAATACATGGTGTTTTGATTATATGATTGTCTAATTTTCTGCCTGCCTTTTAAGCTGTGAACTCATGGATTCAGAACATATTTTACTTGCTTTTATTCCAGGTCTCTAAGATAATGCAAGCTATGACATAGGAGTTTAGTAAATTTTTTTGACTATATGATTTGAGAAACCGGAACATCTGTGAAATAGGCTGCTACAAGCTGCCTTCACTCTTCAGAACTCATTTATTTGTTTATTTCTCCATTCAATCAGCAAGGTACAATCCTGTTTTTCCTTTAGGAATGTTTGAGTTGTGTAGGCATTGTACAGTTGAGAAATTACATGAAAAAATATTTTCATAAAAAGTAAATCTGAAAACAACACTCCCTTGGTCAGAATTCTTAATTAATTCCTCATGGTTTTGAGGATGAAGTTCTCTTCTCTTTTAGCTTAACAACTAGGCACTTTAATAAGTGACTGTAGCTTTCCTCTCTATTCTCAACTCCTATCACTCGCCTGCCTTTACGGTAGGACAGGGTTATGCAAACTTTTCTCTGTAAAGGGCAAGACAGTGAATGTTTTAGGTTTTGCAGGCTATACAGTCTCTACTACTTAATTCTGATGTTGGAGCAAGACAACAGCAATAGATAATACATAAAGAATTGAGCATGGCTGGGTTTCAGCAGAACTTCACAAAATCAGGGGGGGTAGGCTGTATTTGTCCAGTGGGTTTGCCAACCACTGGTCTGACAGATTTATCTAATTAAGACATCTAAATTTCTTACAATTTTCTGATCATCAGATCCAATTATGATGTCATCACGGTAGTAGATCAGTGTGATGATCTACTGGATGCTGAGATGATCTTTATCTCTGCTGAGTAGATGATGGCTGGTAGTGGAAGAGTTTACATAAAGATGTACCATTGTTCCTGCTGGATGAAAGCAGATCACTTGTGATAGTCCTTACAAATTGGTATAGAGTGTTGGTTCTCATTTCAGTTACTGTGTTCTTCAACTGTTTGGTTGTTCTTTATATTTCTAACTCTTTGTTTAAAACTTCTTATAACTTCTTGCTCTGTGCATCCATTCATTTCCCAAGTTCTTAGATCATCTTTACAGTCATTACTCTGAACTCTTTCTCAGGTAGATTGCCTATCTTCATGTTGCTTAGTTATTCTTCTGGGGTTTTATCTTAGTCCTTCATCTGGAACATATTCCTTTGTTGTCTCATTTTGTCTAAATTTTTTTGTATTTTTATATATGTTTTGTTTCTCAACCTTGGAGAAATGGCCCTCTGTAGGGGATGTCCTATATGTCTCAGCAGTACAGTCTCCTTTCATGACCTAAGGGCCAGAGACCAGCTGGTACCAGGGTAGGTTCTGACCTGTGTTTGTGGACTCGGTTCTGCAGGCTTGCTTGCTTCTGGCAAGAAAACTGCCCTCCCCCCTCGTGGATGAGGCTGGTCTAGAGGCTTGTGCAGGCTTCCTAGTGGGAGGGGCCAGTGCCTATGTAATAGGGAAGAACCTTTTGTATTCTATTGCAAGTTAATCACTAAAGGGATGTTGCCCAAAAGCTTAAATTATACATAATGACCCAATTCTCAGAACCTTGCCTCCCAGGTAATGAACATTAAGCTAAAATACCTTTGTTTAGCTCACAGGAAATATCCTGACCAGGTCCACCAGTGAATGACTGCAGGGAGGAAGAAATTAACACATCCCCTCTGGAGGCTGATGGGAACCAGGAAGTGTTTGACTTTACTCCCTCCCCTTTTAGTGTAAAAGAAGCCTGAATTCTACCTCAGGCAAGATGGTTCTTTGGGGCACAAGCCCTCCATCTTCTCAGTTTTCTGGCTTTCCAAATAAAGTCATTACTCCTTACCCCAACAATTTGTCTCTCAATTACTGGCCTGTTGTGCGACTAGCGGTATGAACTTAGACTTGGTAACACTTGTCCACTGGTGGGTGGAGTTGGGTCTTGTCCCTCTGGTGGTCAGGAGTGTCAAGGAGTATGTCTAGAGGCAGCTGTGGGCTCAGGAAGTCTTTAGGCAGTGTGTTTGCTGATGGGCAGAGCTGTGTTCCCACCCTGTTGGTTGTTTGGCCTAAGGCATCCCAGCACTGGATCCTGCAGGCTACTGGGTGAGGTCAGGTCTTGGTGCCAAAATGTCGGCCTCCAGGAGAGCTCATGCTGATGAATACTCCCTGGTACATGCACCACCAGTGTCCCTGTCCTCAGAGTGAACCACAACTGCCCACCCTCCCTCCATCTCCCTCCATCCAGGAGACCCTTCAAGATCAGCAAGTAGGTCTGACCCAGGGTCCTATGAAGTCACTGCTTTTGCAGTCCTCCAAGAGTAGAGTCTCTGTTTCCCCCAGTCCTGTGGAGTTCCTGCAATCAAGAACTGCTGGCCTTCAAAGCCAAATGCTCTGGGGGTTCAATCCTCTATATTCCAGATCTCCAGGCTGGGGAGCCTGATATGGGCCTCAGAACTCTCACTCCTGTGGGAGAACTTCTGCAATATAATTGTTCTCCAGTTTGTTGGTTGCCTACCTGAGGGGTATGGAATTTGATTATATCATGAATCCTCCCCTCCTACCATCTCACTGTGGTTTCTTCTTTATGTCTTTGTATGCAGAATGTCTTTTTTTTATAGGTTCCAGTCTTTTATCTATGGTTGTTCAGAGTTAGTTGTGATTTTGGTGTGCTCATGAGAGGAGGTGAGCTCAAGGTTCTTCTACTCTGCCATCTTGTCCAGAAAGTTCGAGAATGTTGGTACTCAAAAGGTGGTCCCCGGGACCAGTGGCACCACCGTCCACAGCCTACACAGAGGGCAACTACCAGAGGGCATTTAAAGGATGCTGGTGTCCCTCTAAACAATGGCTTTCCCAGGGTCTTTATGAAGGGAGAATACTCTGAACTGTTGGTAAATGTAGTTAGAGGAGGGTGGTGGGCATGTCATGATAAATGGTAAATTTACCATTGGTAAATCCATCCTAATGTTCTTCTCCATTTCCTTAAGCTTTTTGATTCCTTTCTGTATAGTATGCAAGGGAAGATCTGGCATCTCAATCTCAATGATGATAGACCACTATTGAATGCAGCCAATCAAAAGAAACTGTCAAGGGAAATAACTAAAAGAGCTAGCACATTAAATTCAGAATCTCTGGTAGGAACACCACATCAATAAATCCAGCTGAAACCAAAGTACTATTTTATCTTCCTGGGTTTCACATCCTTAGAATTGATTTCCACACATTTTCCACAGATTTATTCAATATAAGTTAGAAAAATCTTGCTATTATTTTAAAATTATAAGCTGTCTCTAATTGAGTCGTATTTGCATGTAACTGCCTGCAGTATGTTGAGATCTGACTCTGGTTGTAGGTCTTCTCGTGAATAGGTATCCCCTTGCAAGAAATTACCTGTTATATATCTGCTGCTCAATTTGGTTCTGATCTTCAGAGAGATTAATTTGGGGGCTTCCTTAGAAGTTTTTCGGTTTTTTGACTATGACTTGAGCTGCGACTTTAAAGACTCAGCTTATAATTTTCTTTCTGTAAGTTCCCATTGCATTCAGAGACAGCCAGTTCACATCATACTCCTTTTACTATCCCATGGCCAAAGTTAGCCCCACTTGGTCCTCTAAGGAATAGAAATCCTTTAATAGTCAGTTCATCACAATCAAACACAGGTGATAATTTAAATGATCATGGTACCGTTGCAAATGAGAAATGACTAGTGTTCCATTTCCTGTGGGCAGGGAACCCAGCACTGCCTTTAAGGCCAAAGGCATAACCAAATCAATCTCAGAATCCCTAATACCTGGGATCCAATCCTGGTGCCAAGTACCGTATCAATCAGGTGCAGTCAGGAAAACCAGCTATTACAATACAAGTGTTGGAAGGCTGAATAAACAGAAAGGAAATCCTGAAGTAATCCAGAAAAAAATAATGGTAGGAAGCAGCTACCACCCCTAATCCCTGGAAACAAGGAGAATAGGTCCAGATTATCAGAATCTAGGAAAAAAATGAGAGGAGGGGCCTTGCAGAGCCTGGTCTGGGAGTGCCAAAATAGACAGAAAGTTGTGAGCAGTTTCTGCACTAGAAGAAATGGCGTTGCTGACAGGGAAAATAAGAAAACAGGAAGAAGAAGTCCCATCTGCTCTCCTCTGACCTCAGTCTCCCTCGAGGGTCCCTTTGTGGCAGACCCTAAGAGGGGCTCAGCTGGCAAAGGAGATTCTGCACAGCTGTGATGTGCAGATTCCCTAGCCCCAGCATCGCAGGCGGAATGGGGAAGAACGGATTCAGAGCTGAGTCACAACAGTTTAATAACTAGTACACCATATAAAGAACAGAGGGAGGAGCTGGCAGAGGGAACAGCAACTACAAAGGCCCCAACAGAAAGACACTTAGCATGTTCAGAGAGCAGAAGTGAAGCCCGTGGGCCAGGAATATAGTGCAGGAGCAAGTATATGAGAAGAGCTTGAGTCCACATCACATGAGACTTTGTAGACTGCGGTATGGAGTTTGGTTTCTATTTTGAGTGCATTCAAACACTTTCTTCCCTCTTACTTGTTAAATCCTATTTATCTTTAGGGTCTAAGCTTATACAGAAAGCAACACATACTCACTCAGTTATGTCTTACCATGTGGAATTGTAATTGTCTGCTTACTTCTCTGCATCCAGTGCTACACTATAAGCACTGTGAGAGCAAAGAATGTGTCTTCTTGCCAGCAGTTATATCCTTAGCACCTGGCATGGTATCTTGGCACCCGCTATCACTCTCTCTATATGTTTATTGAATAAGATAATAAATGAACAAACTATCTACCTGTAATAAGTCTTCCCTGATCCCCTTCCTCAGTGATTTCACGTATTCCCCCACACCATCTCCCTCACTAGAGGGGAACTCTGAGGACCAAGATAATTACTCATTATTCAATGGTATCTTTCCAGTGCCTGGCACTTGGTAAATGTGCACTGCATAAATAAACACATAAGTGAATGAATCAATCAACCAAATAACTGGCGCTCAATACATATGCGTCATCTGCATATAGGTGGAAACTGAAGCCAGTGAAGTGGGAAAGAGGTGGAATGAATTCCTTCCTCCCCCCTTCCCCCTCCCCTTCTCTCCCTGCCTTCCTCTCTCTCTCTTTGTTCCTTCCTTTCTGTGTTTTTTAACATCAGTCAGCAATACCTGAAGCCAAGAGAAAACAAGTCAACTAAACATGGTCAGTAGATCTTACAACCAGAAGCTTATTGGTGACTGTAGAAAGAATAACTAGATACGGCAATGATTTCAAGCTAGCTGCAGAGAATTTTAAAAAGATGCTTGGCTATAAAGAGGAGGAAAAAAGTCTTGTTTCTTACAGCTAAAATATAATTTAAGGAAAAATTATAAATGGGAAAGATTAGAACTGACAGGAAAATTTCAAGAGGGTATTTGAAGAATTACTTTTGCCATTGAGACACAAAGCAGGAGGTAGAGTTGAATACAGATGCAGAAAGTTGAGGGAGTTTTTCCCAATACCTCCATTTTCCCTAGGAAATAGGAAGGGAAATGATTTGTGAGAGTGAACCAGGGGGTGGTCGGGTAGAAGAAATGAATAGGAGAGGGGTGACCAAGGAGATCTGGAAAGATTGCCAGATGACAGTAACATTTCAGTGGCCTCCATCTATGCTTTTGTGAAGTTTTCTCCAGCCCCAGTTATCTGCTGGATATTCCAGGAGGACAGAGAGGTGGCTGGAATGAATCTGGACTGAGATTTTGCTGGCCTTCTTTGGTAAAAAGCCACAGTACCTGAGGAAATTTGCAAGGTTGCCAAAGTGTTAATTCATGGGGCTGCACTGAAGAGGAAAAGAAATGAACTGAAGAGGGGTATCCTAGAGTAGGAGAAAGCAAGAAGTCATAAGGCTGTAGGTCTTGAGGTCTAAGAACAGATATAGGTATGTGTACACACACACACACACACACACACACACACACACACACACACACACACACATCCTTTGGTGTGTTGTAAGTGTATCACTGAATATCTTCAGATCCAGATTTCCAATTTTCTTAGTAAGGTGATGGAATTAGACTCAATAATCTCTATTTTACTTTTATTTTCTTGGTTCTCAAGTTTGATGATGTTGTGTTTAATCTGGAGGATTATAAGTGTGTGAGGAGGAAGAAGCAAGGCACTAATTGAATTCTAAAAGAGCCATAGTATAATACTTTAAATTTAGCTCACATTATTTAAGTTGTGAAAGGTGCGAAGTTTGGAGTGTGAAATCATATATGTGCAAACTACAGTTATAAATAAAGATCTCATTTATCCTTAATAATATACTAGGAGGATTGAAGGTGAGTAGATTGTTACCTTAAGGATCAAAGCTATATAGAATAATAGAAATGATAATATCTGAAAGTTTCTAAAACATCAGGGGAGTATTGGATACAAACGTAAAGCACATTAGAGAATAAGTAGACCAATAGGAGGAAGGGAAACTGAAAAGATTTGAGTTTATGTTTAAGCATGTGAAGACATTTTCTAGATTTGACAAGTGTTAGGAGTTTAAACTGTATAATGTATAATATGTGTAATATATAATATGTATAATATGTAATAACATATTATAAATGAGTGGATTATTGAAAAATTAAGGGTCCAAAAATTAAAAAAGCTGTTCTCCATGAAAGCTTCCTGCAGGTAGGGGCCATACCTGTTGGATTCACCACTCTCTCTTTGGCAAACAGCACTGTGCTTGGCACCTAGTTATGCTCACCAAATATTTGAGGAACAAAGAAATTAGATCTAAGTTGGTATAGTCCCCATTTTCATAATGTAGGATGAGATAGGAATAACAAATTTTATCAATCTGGAATTTTTAAAAATTCTGTCTTGACCAAAGAAGAGATTAAGGTCATTATGAGATCAAAGTAATCACTATGTGTATTAAATAATCATTAATGTAATAATATGCCTAATGACAGAATAAATTTTCTGGTGACCTCTGATTATACCATATCAAATACTTTGATCCTGCCTTATTAGACTTTTTTCTCAAGGTTATTAAAATGCCTGCAGATAATCCCAAATATCCTTTCTCTTTCAAGTGACATAGTAAGAAGTCATGTATATTTATTCTTGTATAAAACTGGCATTATATTCCACTTTTTCCAGTACTCAGTTCTATATTGTATCTACTAGATCACAGCAGATGAAAATTTAATTTTTAAGACAGGCAAGATGGAAATGTGTAATTGGAGTTTTTTGTTAAGTCCAAAGAAGAGTGTTTCATCATTTATTAAATTGTAAATCATATATGCTAAGTACTATGTCTGTACCTAGATACTCGTCAGTGAAGAAAAGAACATAGGAAAATGATTGAAAAGAACTGGTGTGAAGTGCAAATAAGCTGCAATGTCATGGGATAAACTCGTTCAAGTTAATGGTATGAGAGATCTTCATACCCAGTGATGGAAATGATGTGACACTTTTCTCTGAAGGGAAATGAAACTGCAGAAATATAGGAAGAATTATTTTCAAAATGCATAATAATGTGGTACCACATTTCTCACTCCAGATAACAGACTGAATGCTAAGTAGAAAACAAAAAGAACCAAAAATACACACGTGAGCAATTCTACATGCTCACCTACTGTGCTGGAGAATGAACAGAGTAACATAACTGGGCACAAGCATTTTTGTTTGTTTGTTTGTGTTTATTTATTTTAAAATCTTTTCTAGAGTATAATTGCTTTACAATGGTGTGTTACTTTCTGCTTTATAACAAAGTGAATCATTTATACATACACATATATCCCCATATCTCTTCCCTCTTGCGTCTCCCTCTCTCCCACCCTCCCTATACCACCCCTCTAGGTGGTCACAAAGCACCGAGCTGATCTCCCTGTGCTATGCGGCTGCTTCCCACTAGCTATCTATTTTACATTTGGTAGTGTATATATGTCCATGCCACTGTCTCACTTTGTCCCAGCTTACCCATCCCCCTCTCCATATCTTCAAGTCCATTCTCTAGTAGGTCTGTGTCTTTATTCCCATCTTGCCCCTAGATTCTTCATGAACATTTTTTTTCTAAGATTCCATAGATATGTGTTAGCATACGGTATTTGTTTTTCTCTTTCTGACTTACTTCACTCTGTATGATAGACTCTAGGTCCATCCATCTCACTACAAATAACTCAATTTCGTTTCTTTCTATGGCTGAATAATATTCCATTGTATATATGTGCCATATCTTCTATATCCACTCATCTGTTGATGGACACTTAGGTTGCTTCCATGTCTTGGCTATTGTAAATAGAGCTGCAAAGAACATTGTGGTACATGACTCTTTCTGAATTATGGTTTTCTCAGAGTATATGTCCAGTAGTGGGATTGCTGGGTCGTATGGTAGTTCTATTTAAAAAATTTTAAGGAACCTCCATACTGTTCTCCATAGTGGCTGTATCAATTTACATTCCCACCAACAGTGCAAGAGGGTTCCCTTTTCTCCACACCCTTTCCAGCATTTATTGTTTGTAGATTTTTTTGATGATGACCATTCTAACCGGTGTGAGGTGATATCTCGTAGTTTTGATTTGCATTTCTCTAAAGATTAGTGATGTTGAGCATCCTTTCATGTGTTTGTTGGCAATCTGTATATCTTCTCTGGAGAAATGCCTATTTAGGTCTTCTGCCCATTTTTGGATTGGGTTGTTTTTTTTTCTTTTTGATATTGAGCTGCATGAACTGCTTGTAAATTTTGAAGATAAATCCTTTCTCAGTTGCTTCATTTGCAAATATTTTCTCCCATTATGAGGGTTGTCTTTTCATCTTGTTTATGATTTCCTTTGCAGAGCAAAAGCTGTTAAGTTTCATTAGGCCCCATTTGTTTATTTTTGTTTTTATTTCCATTTCTCTAGGAGGTAGGTCAAAAAGGATCTTGCTGTGATTTATGTCATGGAGTGTTCTGCCTATGTTTTCCTCTAAGAGTTTAATAGTGTCTGACCTTGCATTTAGTACTTTAATTCATTTTGAGTTTATTGTTGTGTATGGTGTTAGGGAGTGTTCTAATTTCATTCTTTTACATGTAGCTGTCTAGTTTTCCCAGCACCATTTATTGAAGACGCTGTCTTTTCTCCACTGTATATTCTTGCCTCCTTTATCAAAGATAAGGTGACCATATGTGCATGGGTTTATCTCTGGGATTTCTATCCTGTTCCATTGATCTATATTTCTGTTTCTGTGCCAGTGCCATACTGTCTTGATTACTGTAGCTTTGTAGTATAGTCTGAAGTTTGGGAGCCTGATTTCTCCAGCTCCATTTTTCTTTCTGAAGATTGCTTTGGCTATTCGCGGTCTTTTGTGTTTCCATACAAATTCTGAGATTTTTTGTTCTAGTTCTAGAACAATGCCAGTGGTAGTTTGATAGGGATTGCATTGAACCTGTAGATTGCTTTAGGTAGTAGAGCCATGTTCACAATGTTGATTCTTCCAATCCAAGAACATGGTATATCTCTCCATCTGTTTTTATCATGTTTAATTTCTTTCATCAGTGTCTTATAATTTTCTGCATACAGGTCTTTTTTCTACTTAGGTAGGTTTATTACTAGATAATTCATTCTTTTTGTTGCAATTGTAAATGGGAGTGTTTTCTTAATTTCACTTTCAGATTTTTCATCATTAGTGTATAGGAATGCAAGAGATTTCTGTGCAGTAATTTTGTATCCTGCTACTTTACCAAATTCATTGATTAGCTCTAGTAGTTTTCTGGTAGCATCTTTAGGATTCTTTATGTGTAGTATCATGTCATCTGCAAACAGTGAGAGTTTTACTTCTTCTTTTCAGATTTGGATTCCTTTTATTTCTTTTTCTTCTCTGAATGCTGTGGCAAAACTTCCAAAACTATGTTGAATAATAGTGGTGAGAGTGGGCAACCTTGTCTTTTTTCTGATCTTAGTGGAAATGGTTTCAGTTTTTCACCATTGAGGACGATGTTGGCTGTGGGTTGTCATATGTGGCCTTTATTATGTTGAGGTAAGTTCCCTCTATGCCTACTTTCTGGAGAGTTTTAATCATAAATGGGTGTTGAATTTTGTCGAAAGATTTCTCTGCATCTATTGAGATAATCGTATGGTTTTTCTCCTTCAATTTGTTAATATGGTGTTTCACATTGATTGATTTGTGCACATTGAAGAATCCTTGCATTCCTGTTATAAATCCCACTTGATCATAGTGTATGATCCTTTTAATGTCCTTCTTGGATTCTGTTTCCCAGTATTTTGTTGAGGATATTTGCCTCTATGTTCATTAGTGATATTGGGCTGTAGTTTTCTTTCTTTGTGACATCTTTGTCTGCTTTTGGTATCAGGGTGATAGTGGCCTCATAGAATATATGTTTGAGAGTATTCCTCACTCTGCTATATTTTGGAAGAGTTTGAGAAGGATAGGTGTTATCTCTTCTGTAAATGTTTGATAGAAGTCACCTGTGAAGCCATCTGGTCCTGAGCTTTTTCTTGATGGAAGATTTTTAATCACAGTTTCAATTTCACTGCTTGTGAGTGGTCTGTTCATATTTTCTATTTCTTCCTGGTTCATTCTCAGAAGGTTGTGCCTTTCTAACAATTTGCCCATTTCTTCCAGGTTTTCGAGTTTATTGGCATATAGTTGCTTGTAGTAATCTCTCATGATGCTTTGTATTTCTGCAGTGTCAGTTGTTACTTCTTTTTCATTTGTAATTCTTTTGATTTGAATCTTCTCTCTTTTTTTCATGATGAGTTTGGCTACTGGTTTATCAATTTTGTTTATCTTCTTAAAGAGCCAGCTTTTAGTTTTATTGATCTTTGCTATTTTTTCCTTCCTTTCTTTTTCATTTATTTCTGACCTGATCTTTATGATTTCTTTCCTTCTGCTAACTTTGAGGGTTTTTTGTTCTTCTTTCTCTAATTGTTCTAGGTGTAAGGTTAGGTTGTTTGTTTGACATGTTTCTTATCTTTTAAGGTAGGATGCTATTGCTATAAACTTCCCTCTTAGAACTGCTTTTGCTGCATCCCATAGGTTTTGGATTGTCGTGTTTTCATTGTCATTTGTTTCTAGGTATTTTTTTATTTCCTCTTTGATTTCTTCAGTGATCACTTCGTTATTAAGTAGTGTATTGTTTAGCCTCCATGTGTTTGTATTTTTTACAGATCTTTTCCTGTAATTGTTATCTATTCTCATAGTGTTGTGGTCAGAAAAGAGACTTGATATTACTTCCATTTTCTTAAATTTACCAGGGCTTGATTTGTGACCCAAGATATGATCTATCCTGGAGAGTGTTCTATGAAGCACTTGAGAAGAAAGTGTATTCTGTTGTTTTTGGATGGATAGTCCTATAAATATTAATTAAGTCTATCTTGTTTAATGTATCATTTAAAGCTTGTGTGTCCTTATTTATTTTCATGTTGGATGATCGGTCCATTGGTGAGAGTGGGGTGCTAAAGTCCGCTACTATGATTGTCGTACTGTTGATTTCCCCTTTTATGGCTATTAGTATTTGCCTTATGTATTGAGGTGCTCCTGTGTTGGGTGCATAAATATTTACAATTGTGATAAGTTGTAAATTTATAACATTTCTTCTTCTTGGATTTCTTCTTCTTGGATTGATCCCTTGATCATTATGTAGTGTCCTTCATTGTCTCTTGTAATAATTTTTGTTTTAAAGTCTTTTTTGTCTGATATGAGAATTGCTACTCCAGCTTTCTTTTGATTTCCATTTGCATGGAATATCTTTTTCCATCCCCCACTTTCAGTCTGTATGTGTCTGAAGTGGGTCTCTTGTAGACAGCATATATATGGGTCTTGTTTTTGTATCCTTTCAGCCAGTCTATGTCTTTTGGTTGGAGCACTTAAGCTTTTACATTTAAGGTAATTATTGATATGTATGTTCCTATGACCATTTTCTTAATTATTTTGGGTTTGTTATTGTAGGTCTTTTCCTTCTGTTGTGTTTCCTGCCTAGAGAAGTTCCTTTAGCATTTGTTGTAAAGCTGGTCTGGTGGTGCTGAACTCTCTTAGCTTTTGCTTGTCTGTAAAGCTTTTAATTTCTCCATCAAATCTGAATGAGATCCTTGCTGGGTAGAGTAATCTTGGTTGTGTTTTTCTCCCCTTCATCACTTGAAATGTGTCCTGCCACTCCATTCTGTCTTGGAGAGTTTCTGCTGAAAGTTCAGCTGTTAACCTTATGGGAATTCCCTTATATGTTATTTGTTGTTTTTCCCTTGCTGCTTTTAATATTTTTTCTTTGTATTTATTTTTTGATAGCTTGATAAATATGTATCTTGGCGTGTTTCTCCTTGGATTTATCCTGTATGAGACTCTCTGTGCTTCTTGGACTTGATTAACTATATCCTTTCCCATATTAGGGAAGTTTTTAACTATAATCCCTTCAAATATTTTCTCAGTCCCTTTCCTTTACTCTTCTTCTTCTGGGGCCCCTATAATTCAAATGTTTGTGTGTTTAATGTTGTCCCAGAAGTCTCTGAGACTGTCCTCAATTCTTTTCATTGTTTTTTCTTTATTCTGCTCTGCACTAGTTATTTCCACTATTTTATCTTCCAGGTCACTTATCCGTTCTTCTGCCTCAGTTATTCTGCTATTGATCCCTTCTAGAGAATTTTTAATTTCATTTATTGTGTTGTTCATCACTGGTTGTTTGCTCTTTAGTTCTTCTAGGTCCTTGTTAAACACTTCTTGTATTTTCTCCATTCTATTTCCAAGATTTTGGATCATCTTTACTATCATTATTCTGAATTATTTTTTAGGTAGACTGCCTATTTCCTCTTCATTTGTTAGGTCTGTGGGTTTTTACATTGCTCCTTCATCTGCTGTGTGTTTCTCTGTCTTCTCATTTTTCTTAACTTACTGTGTTTGTGGTCTCCTTTTCACAGGCTGCATGTTTGTAGTTTCCATTGTTTTTGATGTCTGCCCCCAGTGGGTAAGATTGTGTAGGCTTCCTGGTGGAGGGGACTAGTACCCGTGTTCTTGTGGATGAGGCTGGATCTTGTCTTCTGTTGGGCAGGTCCATGTCTGGTTGTGTGTTTTGGGGTGTCTGTGACCTTCTTGTGATGTTAGGCAGCCTCTCTACTAATGGGTGGGGTTGTGTTCCTGTGTTGGTAGTTGTTTGGCATAGGGTGTCCAGCACTGGAGTTTGCTGGTCGTTGACTGGAGCTGGGTCTTGGCATTGAGATGGAGATCTCCGGGAGATTTTCACCATTTCATATTACATGGAACTGGGAGGTCTTTTGTGGACCAATGTCCTGAACTTGGCTCTCCCATCTTAGAGGCACAGCCCTGACCCCTGGCTGGAGCACCAAGAGCCTGTCATACACACGGCTCAGAATAAAAGGGAGAAAAAAAAGTAAGAAAGAAAGAAAGAAGGAGATAAAATAAAATGGAATAAAGTTATTAAAATAAAAAGTAGTTTTTAAATTTTTTTTTAAAGTAATAAAAGAAAAAGCAAGAAGACAGCAACCAAAAGACAAATCCACGAATGATACCAAATGCTAAAAACTATACTAAAACAAAAACAAAAACGGACACACAGAACCCTACGACAAATGGTAAAAGCAAAGCTATACAGACAAAATCACACTCAGAAGCATACACATACACACTGACAAAGAAAGAAAAAGGGAAAAAGATATATATATATCGTTGCTCCCAAAGTCCACTTCCTCAATTTGGGATGACTTGTTGTCTATTCAGATATTCCACAGATGCAGGGTACATCAAGATGATTGTGCAGATTTAATCCGCTGCTCCTGAGGCTGCTGGGAGAAATTTCCCTTTCTCTTCTTTGTTCGCTCAGCTCCTGGGGTTCAGCTTTGGATTTGACACTGCCTCTGCGTGGTCACCGGAGGGTATCTGTTCTTCGCTCAGACAGGATGGGGTTAAAGGAGCAGCTGCTTCGGGGGCTCGGGCTCACTCAGGGTTGGGGAAGGGAGGGGTACGGATGCGGGGCGAGCCTGCGGCAGCAGAGGCCAACGTGACGTTGCACTAGCCTGAGGCACACCGTGTGTTCTCTCGGGGAAGTTTTCCCTGGATCATGGGACCCTGCATTGGCGGGCTGCACAGGATCCCAGGAGGGGAGGTGTGGAGAGTGACCTGTGCTTGCACACAGGCTTCTTGGTGGCGGCAGCAGCAGCCTTAGCGTCTCATGCCCGTCTCTGGGGTCCGCGCTGATAGCCGCAGCTCGCGCCCGTCTCTGGAGCTCCTTTAAGCGGCGCTCTTATTCCCCTCGCCTCGCGCACCAGGAAACACAGAGGCAAGAAAATGTCTCTTGCCTCTTCGGCAGCTCCAGACTTTTTCCCGGACTCCCTCCCGGCTAGCTGTGATGCACTAGCCCCTTTCAGGCTGTGTTCACGCAGCCAACCCCAGCCCTCTCCCTGGGATCCGACCTCCGAAGCCCGATCCTCAGCTCCCAGCCCCCACCCGTCCCGGCGGGTGAGCAGAGAAGCCTCTCGGGCTGGTGAGTGCCGGTCGGCACCGATCCTCTGTGCGGGAATCTCTCCGCTTTACCCTCTGCACCCCTGTTGCTGCGCTCTCCTCCATGGCTCCGAAGCTTCCCGCCTCCGTCACCCATAGTCTCTGCCTGCAAAGGGGCTTCCTAGTGTATGGAAACCTTTCCTCCTTCACAGCTCCCTCCCTATTGCAGTTCCCGTTCCTATTCTTTTGTGTCTGTTTTTTTCTTTTGCCCTACCCAGGTACGTGGGGAGTCACTTGCCTTTTGGGAGGTCTGAGGTCTTCCGCCTGCATTCAGTAGGTGTTCTGTAGGAGTTGTTCCACATGTAGATGTATTTCTGATGTATTTGTGGGGAGGAGGGTGATCTCCACATCTTACTCTTCCTCTATCTTGAAGCTCTTTGGGCACAAGCTTTTAAACAGAGGGTCCACCTACAGAAATTGCCATTTGCCCTGCACGCTTATAATGATGCCATTAAATCACAATTAGGTGTTAGCAGGAGTAATTAGGAATATGTTATAGGGTTGCACACTCATAAGAAATTTTTTATGGGAGGGAGAAAAAATCTTAAGCATTCACTGTGGGAAGGATTTTTGAAAATCCAGCATTTCAGCCAGGAGACTTTTATTTAGCAAGACCAGCCAAAAGAGTTGTTGTAAATTTTTGTTTTTGTTTCTGACCTTAATTTGAAGGTTACGTGTCTTGCCTTTTTTAATCTATGGCCTAACATGTTCATAGGAAAAAGGAGAAGAGACAGATGGATTCCAAGGGGATAATGGCTGAGTTTTTCCTCTATATTTTCCTTTAGGAATCAATTCCAAGCTTCAGTTTGAAATCATGCCAGGTGCTTTATTCGGGTTGTTCGAGATAAATCCTGACACTGGGGAGGTGGTGACAACCACCACACTTGACAGAGAAGTTCAGGAAGTCCTCACCCTTCGAGGTAAGGGATCCCTTGACTGTGCTAAACAAGCAAAAACAGGCAGCAGGCCATTGAGAGGGGAAATTTTACATTTCAGTAGGTTGTCTTTAAATAAAATATTATTGACCCAGTGCTAGCCGGTTAATTTGGTCTGTTGCTGTCTGGTTAGGTATGAATTAATGGCCACCATCTGTGCCGTCTTTTGTTCCTTGTCAGTACTTGTACGTGATGGGGGAGCCCCTGCTCTGTCTGGGACTACAACAATTCTCTGCACAGTGGGAGATGAAAACGATCACGCACCGGAGATTATTGTCCCCAGGCATGACATTGAGGTTCTGGAAAACCAAGAGCCGGGGCTTGTCTACACTGTTTTGGCCTCTGATATGGATGCTGGCAATAATGGAGCTGTCAGGTATCACATAATTGGTAAGTATTATCTTTATTTAAATACCCCCCTCCCCAGGATACCAACTCGGTTGACACACACTTCATGGAGTGCATTCAGCATTTGGTATCTAGCACAGTGTTTACAGAACTCACACCTGCTAAGAACTGATTGGTGCCCTGGGTCTCCTCTACTCCTCCCCACAGCCACCCTGATCCAGTGCCCTCCAAACTCCTCAAAAATCTACCCTTGACAACTCTCGCTGTTAGTAATCCACTAATATTAGTGCATGTACAGATGGAACAGATAGCTTTTGTTTTCTATTTTCACTTTTTCTCTATTTTCACTTCTCTCGTATGATCACTTATTTTTATTATTTTGAACAGTCAAGATTTTCTTTCAGGCCTAGAGGACATGAGTAGAAAAACAATTCCCAGATCTGCAGACCAATGAAACACTTCAGATCTACAACAATACCCCAGAGATCAAAGTCTTTAGGAACTTCTACATTACCAATTGTGGTTAAGGACCAGGGTTTGTGTTTTTTGAAATTTCCAATCTGATATAACTGATACTTTTGTAAAATCCAATAAATATAAATTACTGGGAGAAAAAATCAGAGGCATACAAAATGCAAGCCCCAGTTTTTAAAAACTATTACTGTATTATGAAGACATAAGATTATTCTCTCATGTTGCTATAAAATTTTCTAAATACTTACTCTTAATTTCTTTGTATTTATCTTGTTGAGGACCAGCTACAAGCAATCCCCAAACAGCACCTGTCACCTCTCACAGCGTCAAGGACATTCTTTTTGACCATTCACTTCCCTTTCCCAAATGGTCAACAGTTCCTCTCTACTGGCTTTTCCCATCAGTATTTCCAGTATTTCCCATCTTGAAAAGCATAGATGTCTCCCTTCACTCACTGTCTCTTTTCCTTCACAATCAAACTTCTTGAAAATTGTTGTCTACACTCTGGTTTCTGTGTCTTTACTTTCATTTCTTAGCCTGCTGTAAAATGTGTTCCACTGAAGTCACTCCAGCGAAACTACCCTTTCCAGAGACATAAAAGATCCCGTTGTTGCCAAATGCGTTGGATCTTTCTTAGTTCTTAATTTTTTTTTTTTTTTTTTGCGGTGCATGGGCCTCTCACTGTTGTGGCCTCTCCCGTTGTGGAGCACAGGCTCCGGATGCGCAGGCTCAGTGGCCATGGCTCACAGGCCTAGCCGCTCTGTGGCATGTGGGATCTTCCCAGACCGGGGCACGAACCCGTGTCCCCTGCATCAGCAGGCGGACTCTCAACCACTGCGCCACCAGGGAAGCCCTCAGTTCTTAATTTAATTGTATTGCTTTGTGTCTTTGTGCACCATGCCCTGGACACTTGGTCTCACCTTGACTTCAGAAAGCCACTTACTTTCTTTTGGTCCTTCATCTGTCTTTCTAGACAAGTCTTCCCAATGTCCTTGTTCTTCTGGTGGTTCTCTGACTTGTTAGAGTTTTCTGGATCTTTTTGGCATATCTTTTTCTTTTCTCATAGACACACTCTTTCTGGTCATTTCATCCAGTTCCTGTTTTCAGCTACCACTGGACCTCAATATCTCCCTATCTTGACTGTACCCTAGATCTAAGTCCCATTAAAGGACATTTTAAAAATTGAAGTAGAGTAGACTTACAGTTGCAGATGTTCAACATAATAATTCAATGTTTTTATAGATTATGCTCCATACAAAGTTATTATAAAATATTGAGTATTCCCAGTGCTGTGCATTACATCCTTGTAACTTATTTTATACCTAGTAGTTTGTACCCATGATTCCCCTTCACCCACTTTGCCCCTCTCCATGACTCCCAATACTATGTTAAATAGAAGTGATGAGAGTGGGAATGCTTGTCTTATTCCTGATCTTAGAAGAAAAGTTTTCAGCTTTTCAATGTTGAGTTTGATGTCAGCTGTGGGCTTGTCATGTATGGCCTTTATAATGTTGAGGTATGTTTCATCTTTACCAACTTTGATGAGAGATTTTTATCATAAATGGATGTTGAGTTCTGGAAAATGCTTTTTCTATGTCAAATGAGATGATCATATGGCTTTTATCCTCCCCTTTTTCAATGTGGTGTAACACCTTGATTGATTTGCAGATATTAAACCATCCTTGCATCCCTGGAATAAATTTCAATTGATCATGATTAAAAATCCTTTATATGTATTGTTGAATTTAGTTTGCTAATATTTTTGTTGAGGGTTTTGCATTATGTTCATCAGGAATATTGGCCTGATAATTTATTTTTGTAGTGTCTTTGGTTTTGATATTAGGGCTTCATAGAATGAGTTTGGAAGTGTTCCCTTCTCTTCAATTTTTGGTATAGTTTGGGAAAGATAGGTATTAACTTTTCCTTAACTGTTTGATAGAAACCCTCAAATTCTGGTGTGGTCCTACTCTGATTTGTTAGGAGTTTTTTTGTTTTTTTTTTGTTTTTGCATTACGCGGGCCTCTCACTGCTGTGGCCTCTCCCATTGTGGAGCACAGGCTCCAGACGTGCAGGCTTAGCAGCCATGGCTCACGGGTCCAGCTGCTCCGCGGCATGTGGGATCCTCCTGGACCAGGGCACGAACCCATATCCCCTGCATCAGCAGGCAGACACTCAACCACTGCACCACCAGGGAAGCCCCTGTTGGGAGTTTTTTGATTATTGATTCAATTTCATTACTTTGGTCTTGGAAGTGTGTATGTTTCTAGGCATTCTTCCATTTCTTCTAAGTTGTCCAATTTGCTGCTGTATACCTGTCAATAGTATTCTCTTATGATTGTATCTCTGTGATATCAGTGGTAATTTCTCCTCTTCCATTTCTAATTTTATTTACTTAGACTTTCTCTTCTTTTCTTGATGAGTCTGGCTAACAGTTTTATCAATTTTGTTTATCTTTAAAAAAAACAGCTCTTAGTTTCACTGAGCTTTTCTTTTCTTTCTTTTTTTTTTTTTTGGTCTCTATTTTATTTACTTCTGCTCTCATCTTTATTATTTCCTTCCTTCTGTGGACTTTGTACTTCTTTTTCTAGTTCCTTTAGATGGAAAGTTAGGTTGTTTATTTAAGATTTTTCTCGTTTCTTGAGTTAGACTTGAATTACTATAAACTTCCCTCTTAGAACTGCTTCTGCTGTGTCCCATAGATTTTGGAAAGTTGTGTTTTTCTCTTCATTCATCTCAAGGTATTTTTTTTATTTCCTCTTTGATTTCTTTGTTGACCCATTGGTTTTTTAGTAGTATGTTGTTTAGTCTCCACATGTTTGTATGTTTTCCAGTTTCCTTCCTGTAATTGATTTCTAGTTTCATACCACTGTGGTCAGAAAAGATGCATACTTGATATGATTTCAATCTTCTTAAATGTATTGAAGATTTTTTTTTGTGGCCTAGCATGTGATCTGTCCTGGAGAATGTTTTATGTGCACTTGAAAAGAATGTGTTTTCTGCTGTTTTTAATGGAATGTTTTGTAGATATCTATTAACTCCTTCTGATCTACTGTGTCATTTGATGTGTCCCTTATTGATTTTCTTTCTGGATGATCTGTTCATTTATGTAAATGGGGTATTAAAGTTCTCTACTGTTATTGTATTTCTGTCAGTTTCTCCCTTTATGTGTGTTAATATTTGCTTTATATAATTAGGTGCTCTTGTACTAGGTGCATTTATGTTTATGAATGATATATCTTCTTCTTGGATTGACCCATTTATATGATGCCCGTCTTTGTTATTAACTTTATTTTAAAGTCTATTTTTTCTGATATGCATATTGTTATCCCAGCTTTCTTTTCATTTCCATTTGCATAGAGTATCTTTTTCCATCTTTTTACTTTCAAGTGAATATGTCTTTAGATCTAAAGTGAGTCTCTTGTAGGCAGCATATAGATGGGTTTGTTTTCTTATCCATTCAGCCACCCTATGTCCTGTGATTGGAGCATTATATCTGTATACATAAAGTAATTACTCACAGATATGTACTTACTGCCATATTGTTACTTGTTTTCTGGTTGTTTTTATAGTTCTTCTCTGTTCTTTTCTTGTTCCTTTAGTCTATTCCCTCACAGTTTAACTATTCTCTTTAGTTTTATGTTTGGGTTCTTTTCTCTTTGTTTTTTGTATATCCATTGGAGATTTTTGATTTGTGGTTACTATGAGGTCCATATATATCAATTACATATAGTTGTTTTAAACTGATAGTGTTTAAGTTCAAACACATCCTAAAAGCTTTACATTTTTCACTCCACTCCCAACATGCTTTATGTTTTGGTGTCATATTTTACATCTTTATTTATATCCCTTCAGTGTTTATCATAGTTATTGTTGATTTTATAATTTTTATCTTTTAACCTTTGTACTAGCTTATTTAAATGGTTGATTCACTGCCTTTACTATATATTTATATTTATCAGTGAAATATTTCTCTTCACATATTTTTAAAAATTTTCTTTTTATAGCCTTTTCTTTTTCACTTAAAGAAGACACTTTAACATTTCTTGTAAAGCCAATTTAGTGGCAACAACCTCTTTTAGTTTTTGCTTGTCTGGGAAACTCTTTATCTCTCCTTCAATTCTGAATGATAACCTTGTTGGATAGAGTGTTCTTGGTTGTAGGGTCTTTCCTTTCAGCACTTTAGATATGTCATGCTACTCCCTCTGGCTTGCAAGATTTCTGCTAAAAAGTCAGCTAATATTTATCATAGTTCCCTTGTATGTGACTCTGTTTTTCTCTTCCTGTCTTTAAAATTCTGTCATTCACTCTTTAACTTTTTCCATTTTAATTATGAAATGACTTAGTGTGAGTCTCTTTGGGTTCATATTGTTTAGGCATCTCTGTGATTCTTGGACCTGGATACATTTCCTTTTCAGGTTAGTGATGTTTTCAGCTATAATTACATCAAATATGCTTTCTACCGCTTTTTTCTCTCTCTTCCTCTCTGACCCCTATAACATGAATGTTAGTATGCTTGATATTGTTCTAGAGGTCCCTTAAATAATACTTATTAAACTTTTTTTCTTTTTGCTGCTCTGATAGGGTGATTTCCACTATTCTGTCTTCTAGGTCATTTATGTGTTCCTCCGTATCACCTAATTTGCTGTTAATTCCTTCTAGTGTATTTCTCCTTTCAGTTATTGTATTCTTCAGTTCTAATTGGCTCTTTTTTATATTTTCTAGTTCTTTGTTGAAGTTCTCACTGTATTCGTCTATTCTTTTCCTAAGTTTGGTGAACATTTTTATGACTATTGCTTTGAACCCTTTATCAGGTAAATTACTTATCTCTGTTTCATTAGGCTTCCCTTCTCCCCATCCCAGTGTTTTATATTGCTCTTTGTTTTGGAACATGTGCTTGTGTCTTCTCATTTTGTTTGACTCTCTATGACTTTCTTCTCATTTTGTTTGTTTGTCTCTATGAAATTAGGGAAAACATACCCTTCTTGGTCTTGAAATCATGTCTTTGTGTTGAAGCAGTTGGGACATCCCTATGCAGTCTGCCTATGTCCAGTGGCTTTGGTGGTAGAGCTGGATCTAAAGTGATCATGGGACATGTCTTCTTTTGGGATGTGCTAGCTGTCACTGCCCTGTCAGGGGGTGGGGACATGGTCTGAGTGGCTGGGGCCACAATCCTGAGTGAGGGTAGTGTCTCCTTGGTGCTATAGAGGTTTCTGCCTTGGCCAGGGCTGGAACTAGGACTCAGAGGGCTGGAATAGGAGGCTGGTGCAAGCCCTGGCTTCTCCCAAGGTGCACTGATGGTTTCTGCCTTGTTAAGGAGTGGGGCTGGAGCGGGAGAGGCTGAGGTAAGAGCCTGTCTCAGACAGGGGTAAGGTGCACTGGAGCAGTCATAACAGGCTGGCCAGAGCACCAGGCATGTTTCAGTCTGCTGTCTCTGTGCTGGGACTGGGAACAAACAAGTGAGTGTCCACACTCTTCAAGAGCAGAGTCTCAGTTTCCTAC
Organism: Stenella coeruleoalba; assembly: GCF_951394435.1. Taxonomy (NCBI): domain Eukaryota; kingdom Metazoa; phylum Chordata; class Mammalia; order Artiodactyla; family Delphinidae; genus Stenella; species Stenella coeruleoalba. The sequence goes on from NC_137149.1 coordinate 117,269,019, forward strand.
AGGCTTCCATTAAGCCCCACTGGTTTTCAAACCACCTAAAGGGGCTTCTATTCCAAGTGCTGAACCCAAGGGCTGGTATGCCCAATGTGGGGCTGAAACCCCTACCCCTGAGGGAGGGTCCCTGAGCCTCTGAAATCCTTCTCCTCTTCTGGGTCACACACCAGGGGTGTGGGTCCTGACTAGATTTCTTCTCCTCCCCTCCTACCAGACTCCACATGGTTCTTTCTTTGTAATCTTGGTTGTAGAAGAGCCATTCTGCTAATCTTCAGGTCAGTCTCAGAGAGAGTTTCTTTTTATGTAGTTTTGATGTCTTCCTGAGAGGAGGTGAGCTCAGACTCTTCCCACTCCACCATCTTGATCCTACCTCCTAATAAATTTTTATTTTCCACTCTCTCTCTCCTTTTCACAGTGAGAAAGCAGAATCAGGATCAGTGCCTTTGACAAGAAATAGCATTTTTGTTCACACTTTATGTCCTGTGATGGACTGTGGACTTTGCTCTGTGTCATCCTCACTCCAGAACTCCCCATCAAAGGACATATTTGTATGACTCTCATACCAAACCAAACCAAAAAGATGTTAAAATTAGTTCAAGGAGAAATGTAAGAACCACACACATACACACACAGAGCAAAAATAAGGAATTCTGAAATGCAGAAGAGGTCTATCCATAGGATAGTAATCAATGCCATTCCACTAGACACAGTTAATTATCATGTACTTACAAAAGTACTTACAAAAGTGCTAGGATGTAATAATCAGGAAATAAATATTTGTTGAATGAATATATATATTCATGGCAAAGGGCTGCTACTTTTTGAATTCAAATATATTTTGAATTGTTTTCTTTACTAGATGGAAATACTGATGAGTATTTTGCTATTAATGAAACATCAGGAGAACTCTCAATCACTCGTGCTTTGGACCGGGAGCAAGTCAGCAACTTCACCCTAGTCATCCTGTGCTCCGATCTGGGGGATCCACCTCGGAGCTCCATGGTGCAGCTGCAAGTCAGAGTTCTGGACGACAATGACCACAGTCCTTCCTTCTCCAGGCTCCATTACCAGGCCTCTGTGAGAGAGGATGCTCAAGTGGGAACCGTGGTTCTTGTGCTCTCTGCCGTGGACAAGGATGAAGGCCTGAATGGGCAAACTGAGTATTCTCTAGCGGAGGAGGCTTCCGGGGCATTCACCATTGATCCCATAGCGGGCACATTGAGAACCAGCCACATCCTTGACCGAGAAGCCAGAGCTGAGCATACATTTAAGGCTGTGGCCAGAGATTGTGGTGTCCAGGGCTCAAGAAGCACCATGGTGATCATAAAAATACATGTCACTGATGTTAACGACAATGATCCAGTTTGGGAACAGAACCCCTTTGATATTTTTCTTTCCCCCCAGTCACCTACTAACCAGATGACTGCCATCCTGAGAGCCAGTGACCCAGACTTGGGGCCCAATGGAACTGTCATATTTAGTTTTGCAGAGCCCCAGTCAGTGTTTTCTATTAATGAATACACAGGAGAAATTCAACTTCAGCAAAACCCAGCTTCAGAATATTTTCCTATCTGGCTGCAGTTAAAAGTTGTTGACCAAGGGTTCCCAGCTAGGACAACCAATGGTCTCTTGGTCATTCACATGGAAGGAGAAGATGTAAGGATTTCCTTCAGCCAGCATGTGTATAATGGGATTGTGCCTGAAAATTGTGAGGCAGGTGAGTGTCAAGTGTTTTGTACATTGTCCCAGTTTTGGTAAAATGCTTAAAACTAAGGATTATAGATCGAGCACTATCACAGTTCAGTTATGAATTTTTGAGTCCAGCCAATTCTTGATATGCCAACTTTCATTCAAAATTTGTCATTAGAAAAATATACTCAAATACAGTAAAACATGCACACACACTCTCCTTTAAAGACAGCAAAAGGTAGTAAAAATACTGAAAGATAAATTATTCAAGGCTCATAAAGTTTAACTTAAATTTAAAATCTCAAATAAAAACCCTTTTATTTAAATGTTTATGAATTCTGAACAACTGTACATTTCCTAAAGTACTTTCCTAGAAGTACAATGAAAGGTGAAGTATGTTGTGGTTCAGTGACTGTCACTGTGTGTCCTTGGGCAGCTGGATGTCTCTGCCTCAGTTTCCTAATCTGCAAATTAAGGATAAGTTTGGTGCCTACCTCATTAGGGTATAAGACTGAATAAGCCAGTTCATATAAAGCACTTAAAACAGTATCTGACTCAGAATCAACATGTAATATATGGGAACTGCTGTTATTATTATTATTATACTTCATTTTATATTATACCTCATTTTGATACAGTCAGCATTGCTTTCAAACAGTGCAGTAATATCTGATCTTCAAAGAATTTGGCACAGATTATACTACTCAGAACAGGCTTCAGTGAATGGTAACTATTTTTCCTCATAATGCTAAAATATTTTTCAGTTATTTCCCTACTCAAATGTATGCCATAATGGGAAACATAAAAAAATTAGTTTAAATGATCTTTCTAGCCCAAAGCAAAAAAACACATTTGTATATAGTTGTGGATTGAAAGAAATCCAATCTAGGTAATTATATCTAACTAGAGAGTTGAGAAATAAATCTTCTGAACGTTTCAGCCAGCCAGAGGGCAAAGCACATGGACTCCAGGGCTTGGGAGAGAACGAGTTTGCCTGCGACAGTCTGATTTGTGCTGTTTGCTTTCTCCAGTCATTTTTTGTTTTTGTTTTGTCATTTTGGGTTCAGTTTCACTTTATCCGTACCTACAACAACCACTATTTAAAAGGCAACCTTCATTTTTCTGAAATTGATCTATACATTTCATAGTGAAAATATTTTGTTACACGTTATATTCTTTATGAAAAGAGAATATTCAATTTAATATCAAATGTCAAATTAGGGTTCTTCTCAGTTGCAGATTATTAACCTTTGATCTTCTTTTGAATTATGGTTATCTCATGGGCTGCTTATTTGGAAGGACTCTTATTGATTCTAAACATAATTAAGGGTAAATTGCAATTACCTTCATTAAATGAAATAATAGCGACTTCCAAAATAACTAGAAATGTCCACCCATATACTTGGGTGTGATGAGATTTCTGCATAAGAGTTAAATGTTAAATAACATGAGATACTCCTTAGAGCTCTGTTTCTGTACCTCTGGAGAGGTATACATCCCACCCCCAGAGCAAAGCCTGATAGAAAGGAAAGGTGACATTTTCTAAATAATACAGCACAAAATATATGAATCAATCTTGAAATTGATCTGATAAAATCATAGAATTTTTGGGCTTCCCTGGTGGCGCAGTGGTTGGGAGTCCGCCTGCCGATGCAGGGGACACGGGTTCGTGCCCCGGTCCGGGAAGATCCCACATGCCGCGGAGCGGCTGGGCCCGTGAGCCATGGCCGCTGAGCCTGCGCGTCCAGAGGGCCTGTGCTCCGCAACGGGAGAGGCCACAACAGCGAGAGGCCCGCGAACCGAAAAATAAAAAAATCATAGAATTTTTGAGCCCAGCTTTTGTCTGCAATGAACATAGAAACATTTTTTTTTTCCTAAATACCCTTGACACATGACCTTTCAGTCTCTACTTGAATATTTCAGTGACTGAAAGTTTAGGACAGTGGTTCTTGAACTTGTGTGTGAAACAGGCACTTTGTGACGATCCCTGAAGTTTCTGCTTCGGTAGGTCTGGGGTCCAGGAACTGCCGTTTTTAACAAACTCTGCAGGTGATTTGATTGCATGACAATGTTGGAAAACCCTTTCATGTGAAAAGTCATTCCTGCATTGAACCCAGATCTGCCTCCTTTATGTCTGTCCATAAATCTTAGTCCTGCCCTCTGGAGCACTCCACTGATCTACCCAGTCACTCTTCAGATATTTTATTTGCTCCTTCAACAAAATTTTTATTGCATATTTTGTGCCAGGTCCTCTTCTACTGGGATATGTTAGTGAACTAAAAGACATAGATGCTTGTCCTTGTGAGGCTTACATTCTAGCAGGGGTAAAGAGACAATATCAATGAACGTAATAAATAACTAAAATGTAGTGTATGTTAGACGGTGTTAAGAGCTATGGTATAAAGAAGCAGAGCAAGGGGTGCTGGGGGAGGGCACGAATGCAATTTTAGATAGCAGGTTAGGGAAGGCATCATTGAGCAAGTGACATTTAGGCAAAGACTTAAAGAGAGGAGGTAGCCATTTGTATATTTGGGGGAAGAGCATTTCCGGAAAAAAAAGGAGAAATCCAGTGGGAACCCACCTGGTTTGCTCAAAGAACAGTAAAGAGGACTATGTGACTGAAGCAGAGTAAGCAAAGTGAAGAATGGTAAAAAATGAAGGTCAGAAGCGAATGGACCAGGCAGGGCCTTGTAGATCACTGGGGGGGTCTTTGGTTTTTACTCAAAATAGTTTTCCCGTCTCTAGTTCTTCACTTATTCTTTACATAATGAGATCTCCAACCATGGCTAATGAACATTCTCATCCAATATAAATTCTGCAGAGTAGTAGGCATTAAATAAATTATCACTCAAAAGAATTGGCACAGGACTCATCATTGTGTCACACTTTTTCACATTAGTAAATGAAATTTCTAAAAATTGAGTAATGTACCTGGCCATTTCCTAATTAAGATATCCTTTCTCGGGCTTCCCTGGTGGCGCAGTGGTTGAGAGTCCACCTGCCGATGCAGGGGACACAGGTTCGTGCCACAGTCCGGGAAGATCCCACATGCCGCGGAGCGGCTGTGCCCGTGAGCCATGGCCGCTGAGCCTGCGCGTCCGGAGCCTGTTGCTCCACAACGGGAGAGTCCACAACAGTGACAGGCCTGCGTAACGCAAAAAACAAACAAACAAACAAACAAACAAAAAGATATCCTTTCTCAAGTCACCCACGATTAATTTGTTTGCAGGATTAAACCTAAATAAAAGTCAATATCTAAAGCACACCAAAGAAAATATTTCGGTATGACATTAAGTTATGGGTTAGTAAGTATAATAATATTTGTGGTTGAATTCAGAAATGATTTAATAATAACCCTAATAAAAACTGCTGTGGAAGGGGAAATTATTCACCTGTTTTCATCTTTGCAGTGCGCCATTCATTTCTGTGTCCGAGACTCACTCTGTCTGTAGCGGTTGCCTTTATGGGAAGGAAACTACCCCTACTTTGGTCTGTTTCTCATCACTCAACCTTCCGTCTACCCCCAGCCGTAACAGTTGCGAGTAATCAATGTGGCGAAGAGTAACCTGGTCTGAGATAAAAATAAAACTAGGGCAGAAGACAGTGAAGACTAAATTACTTTCTTACCTCTGAAGATGGGCCTCCTGTTTCAGTTCATTCAGAAAAACTAATGAATACATGGGCAGAAGCCTCTATTCTGCTATTGCATCATTGTGTTTTCTTTGACCTCTGATTAGAGTTGTCCTTCTTAGTCCTCTTGTATTTAGAATTACTGAACTAAATTTGATGGCTACCTTTTTAATAGAACTTAACACTCTTAAAATTTGTTTATTAAATCTTACACATAAGCAAGGTTAATACCTGGCAGTAATACAGCATATGGTACCCATAAACATCCATGTACTTTTCAAGACATCAGAAGCAATGGGTTGGGACCTTGCTTTGAAGAGTAGCTATGACGTGTGACGGGCATGGAGGCTAAGGGGAGAGTAGCCTAAAAGCTGCAGCATATGACAGGAAGGAGAACTAGAGGAGGAAAGGATGGTGGTTAAGAAGGCTGTTGAATCTGATTAGATGCAGCTAACCTACACCAGGGTCGGCAGGATTCCCTAGGCCCCAGTGAACAACGACAACAAAGTGCGTAATGTACTGATTGACATATGCCCCAAATATTTCAAGCTGGCCAAAGCTTTGCCTGGAGCATGAATTTCATACATATTGCCAGATCATATCATGGACACCAGAAGGTGATTTTTTTAAAATTTGGATTCCAGTGGTTTTAAGAGATTGTAAACCCATTGATCAGTGTTAGAATGGCCTTGATATACATTATTTAATAGCATTTTATAACTTCCAGAATTATTTCTGTCCCAAATACATCTGCAATTTTAATCTTTATTTTCAAAGGAAACATATGTGCCTATTGGAAGCTCACATCATCTGTGGCTCACTCAAGCATCCCATCCGGCAGGCACCGCCTGACATCCCGAGTGAATTATGTTCTGTATCTTCATAAATCCTATTACCCTAAACTGCTTTTAACATTTAGATTTTTTTTAAGAAAATAAAACGTTAAAATAAATAACTCTAATGTATTTATATTTGTTTAACTTTTCTTTCTTGGAAAGCCCACAAGTTTGAGTTTTGATTGACATTATTTTCATCTATTAACAACATTAAACTTAACACTTCAATTGTTTAAAACAGTACATAGTTCAAAAATAGATTTATATATATATATATATACATACGTATATATAATTTTTTATAGTTTATAGCATTTTAGAAGAAACCCTTCAGTAGGTAAGGTCTCTTTAAGTCATGAAATGTTCATTTATTCACAGAAAGAGTCATTTCAGAAGGTGCCAGTTGCCTGTAAGGGAGAGGCTGGCCATACAGCAAGGTGACAAGAAAAGCTGAAGCCCAAATGATTCCCCGCTCTTTACCCTTAACACTTGCTGTTCCTTTTTTACCCACATGAGACGAAATATAACCATTCTGAATCTTTTTGAAGTGAAATATAAACCACTTGGTTGTCTGTGACATTCCAATCCATTAAACCATTTAAATGAACCTTCTAGAAGCCAGCTTTTATTTCTTCTTTTCCACTTCCAGAGCTTTGGTTATACCAATGAGGGTGAATCAGCAACCGTAGTCCCCAATGTGGACTTTTCACAACTTCATGCATTTTTAATAATTACTAGAGAGGAAACATTGAAATTATGAATTGCCTGATTAAAAATGGAATAGTCAGACATTAAAAGACTTGAGATAAAATGAAAACATGATGATGATACAGGAGTGCATTCTAACTAGTAAAATATATTTACTATTGTCTCATAAACAAATTAGATCTTGATATTTTGGAGGAAAACTTTTCTTCTGACCCTTTGGCAATTGATCCAGAATTCTGGCTCCTACTGTCGGTAATGTGGGGTGCATGTACGTGGAGTATGGACATTGCGATAGGACTGAATGTAGCTGAGTGAGTCTCTACTGCTCTTCTGCCCAGGATGGGCAAGTTCTCTTTCTCCTTCTAGAGAGTGGAAATAATAACAACTGACTCACAGAGAAACCGTAAGGATCAAGTGAAGTCATGTGAGGGTACTAGTCACAGTTTTCATTGTTATTGTTACCTTCTTTCTGTCCCAAATCCTTGATTGAATTCTATAAAGTTAGCTGGCTATACATTCGCACCAGAGCAACCAGTTGTTACTTAGCAGTTATTTAACAGCAATGAAATATTTGCAGTTTCTAAATCCCTACCACTCCTTTCTGTTCCACCTGGTCCCCAAACCAGGTAAGAACTGTACTTTCCAAGGTGACAGAGTTCCCATAATTTTGGAAGTGCTGTCTCTATGTCATTCACGGCTTTGGAACAGGGCCCAACGTATAACTTATGATAATGAAAAGAGGGAAGCAAATAGTATCTATCATTCCTATTCCATTCTTTAAGGCCAGTCCCCTGTTTGGAATGAAATTCACTGGAATCAGTGCCATCTAACTAGCCATTGTCAAACAGTGTCAAATTCCATCACCTTACCTATGATTCTAAGATAGCTCTGGAGGAGACAGAAGGAGAAAGGCCTTACAAGGTCAAGTCCTCTCAAAAGAAGGTAAACATCTCACAAGGAATTTTTCAGTTTTGTAAATTAACCCCAGTCCCACATCTGAGCCTCAGCCACCTGGCTCAAGGCCTCATCTTAACAAACCAGGGAGTTCTTCCCCTGAGGTTAGGGGTTACTAACTGTTAGGAAGGAGACTGATACATAAGCGAGAGTGCATTTCCTTTATTTACAGAAGAACTATGATTGCCATGCGGATTATAGTAGTCATGTCAGGATGACCAGCTCTCTCTGTAGGAAAAAGGACACAGGAACCCAAACTGTACTCAGAAGGTTGCTTGTTAATCCTAAATAGTTCAAGCAGGATGTGATTCAAGTGTTGAATGTCATCAGCCTGTGTTACCCTTTCTTCAGAAAGAACTCATGCAGCACTGCCAAGTAGAATTTTGTGATGCCTTCATGACTGTCTGGTCTTCCGTTGCTCATTAACTTGCTTTTTATTTTTTACTTTAAATTTTCTTATTTTATATTGGAGTAGAGTTGATTTACAATGTTGTGTTAGTTTCAGGTGTACAGCAAAGTGATTCAGTTATACCTATACATATATCTATTCTTTTTCAAATTCTTTTCTCATTTAGGTTATTACAGAATATTGAGCAGAGTTCCCTGTGCTATACAGTAGGTCCTTGTTGGTTATCTATTTTAAATATAGTAGTTTGTATATGTTAAACCCAAACTCTTAATTTATCTCCCTCCCCACCTTTTCCCTTTGGTAACCATAAGTTTGTTTTCTAAGTCTGTGAGTCTGTTTTGTTAAATAAGTTCATTTGTGTCATTTTTGCTCATTGACTTCTTTTTGGCCACACATATCTTCTTCTGGTGTGTTAACACCTCCATCAAGCCTTCTTCCATGGGAACGATTTTATTTTTTCAGGTGATTTTGCATAACTCTCTTCTGAACCATTATATTTTGTTTAGCGATGTAACAGGGTTAATGTTTTTTAACAACTACTTTTTAAAGACTGTTTAGGTACACAGTAAAATTGAGGGGAAGATAACAGAGATTTCTCATGTACCCCTTGCCCCAATACATGCATTCCTTCCCTCATTACCAGCATCCTTCCCAGAGTGGCACACTTGTTAAAATCAGTGAACCTACACTGATACATCATAATGACCCAAAGTCTATAGTTTACATTAGGGTTCAACCTTTTTGTTTTACATTCTATGGGTTTGGACAAATGTATAATGACATGTATCCACCATTATAGTATCATACAGAGTAGTTTCACTGCCCTAAAAAAAAACATGCTCTGTCTGTTCATCCTTTCCCCCATACCTCCAGCTGCAAACCCAGACAACCACTGATCTTGTTATTGTGTCCATAATGTTGCCTTTTGCAGAATGTCACATAGTTGAAATCATACAGTATGTAGCCTATTAAAATTAGCTTCTTTTACTTAGTAATATGCACATAAGTTTCTTCCATGTCTTTTCACTGCTTGATAGCTCATTTCTTTTCAGCACCGAATAATATTCCATTGTCTAGATATTGCAGTTTATTTATCTATTCATCTACTGAAGGACATCTTGGTAGCTTCCAAGTTTTGGCAATTACGAATAAAATTGCTACGGAAACCAATGTACAGGTTTTTGTATAGACATAAATTTCCCACTCCTTTGGGTAAATTCCAAGGAGTTTGATTCCTGGGTCTTATGGTTAGAGTATGTCTAGTTTTGTGAGAAAATGCCAAACTGTCTTCCAAAGTGGCTGTACCATTTTGATTTCCCACAGCAATGAATGAGAGTTCCTGTTGCTCCACATCCTTGCCAGCATATTGTGCTTTCAGTGTTGTATATTTTGGCCATTCTAATAGATGTGTGGTTGTATCTCATTTTAATTTGCATTTCCCTGATGACATATGATGGGGAGCATCTTTTCATATGCTTACTTTCCATCTGTATATCTCCTTTGTTGAGTGTCTTTTAAGGTCTTTTGTCCATTTTTAATCAGGTTGTTTGTTTTCTTATTGTTGACTTTTAAGAGTTCTTTGTATATTCTGGATAGCAGGCTTTTATCAGATATGTCTTTTGCAAATATTTTCTCCCAGAATATTTCTTGTCTTTTAATTCTCTTGGCATTGTCTTTTGCAGAGCAGAAAATTTTAATTTTAATAAAGACCAACATATTAATTCTATTTTTCAGGGATCCTGCCTTTAGTGTGGTATCTAAAAAGTTATCCCCAAACCCAGAGTCACCTAGGTTTCCTCCAGTGTCTAGGAGTTTTTTATTTTAACATTTTGAATTTAGGTCTGTAACCCATGTTGAGTTAATTTTTTAAAGGGTGGAAGGTCTGTGTACAGATTCTTTTTGTTTTTGGCATGTGGAAGCCTAGTTGTTCTACCACCATTTATTGAAAAGACTCTCCATTGTATTGCCTTTGCTCTTTTGTCAAAGATCAATTGACTGTATTTACATGGGTCTCTATTCACTTCTATTGGTCTATTTGTCTATTCTTTCACTAATACCACACTGTCTTGATTACTGTAGCTTTATAGTCTTAAAGCTGAGTAGTGTCATTCATCCAACTCTGTTCTTGTCCTGAGGGTTAATATTTTTTAACTATATTTGTATTGCCTGTCTGTGGATAAGACCTTCCACCTATTCTGCAAGAGACATCCACTTGTTTTGGATACATTAGGTTACAGCAAAAATGCAAAAAGAGAATATTCTGCCTCTGACAAGCAAAATAAGTGGTCCTTAGAATAAACAAAGATGGCTCCTGAAGAAATCTGCCACATGGAAGGAAAGGAAAGACCATTCCATCTATTTGCTGGGGAATGCAGGAAGGCCAATGAGAAAAGATGTAGGAAACAAGTGGTCAGCCACAAGCATCCCGGCCCCCCTTCCCCAAAGCTGTCATCCTGGAGGGAGCCAGTGAGACAGCCTAGGAAAAGCTAAAAGCAGAGGACACTTTGGAACTCTGGGAGGACACTGCCTCACGGGGTAGCTTTTTCCTAACATGAGTTAGTAGGAGCAGACTAAAATGGGCAATATGTTTAGGTAAAAAAAAGGTACAAGTGAGTGTTCCATTCCTGTTTGGCTCTTGCAAGGCCTAGAAGACCCGCCCATAGTCCCAGCATTCCCACTGTGGACACAGATTAATTCATAGTACAGGCCAGCTGACTGCCATGAGGACCACGGCTGCAAGTGATGGGATGAGCCCCTCCCCAAATCTGTTGGGTAGACAGCTGAAACGCAGGGTTACATAACATGCCAGTATCAAAAAACTACAACATCAAAAACAGCTGCAGTGGGGCCAGGCTAGCAGGGTAGAGTTCTGAGCCTGTACATGTTGACATGAAAGATGAGATTCACTGCTTGGAGACAAATTCTAAAAGCCAGTGGACAGCACACAAAGATCCCACCTCATCACTGCCAGTCTCCCCCCAGCAGTGTCATCTTACAGAGCAGCAGCAATGCAACAGGGAGGGAGCCTCAAAGACTGAGCATGCATCCCAAAGCTGCTAAGTTACCTGAAAGTACTGTTTCAAGGGAACAGACTGAGATGACATTAATAGCATGTTAAGACGGCCATTTTTCTCTGTTGTCCATTAGGGTGGGGCTCCTAAAGACTATTAGACCCATCATAAGAAATATAGAAATTATTGTTTCTTTGCATATCTAAGTTGTACTGTGTAAAACTGAACTCTGCTTCATTCATTTTAAGTTCTTAAAGAGCACTTTTATCTCTGTTCTTGAGGATGCCAGATACATGGTGACTGTATACACAATGTTGTGTGCTCAGTACTCATTTTTTTAAAGGTATAGGAAACGGGTTGTCATCCTTGTAAAGACCTTTGAACATCTCTTTCATCTCTTCTCTTACAAGATAGTTTTGATGACCAAATAAGCACTTTGTAATCTCCAAAACATTTTACTTCCTTGTTACCAACAGTTATAAGTGTAAGACATGGAGATGAAAGTACAGCCTGGAGTAGCTGGGAGAAGCTCCCCACTATGAACAGAACCAGAAAAGAGCTTGCTTCTAGTAGGTGTTCACCAAATTCTTATTGAACTCATTTCACCATTTAACAGTTATACTTCTAAGAAAACAAAATGGATATGCTCAAATGAGAATAAAACCGGGCCAAAGAAAAAAAAAAGATGAGGAAGACACTTAGTTCTGGGCAGGGGAAGTGGTCCACACAAAGGCGTGGGGACTCAGGAGCATGTGGCGAGTTTACCATCCGGTGCAGCAAATCATCTGGAACAGCTAGACAGAGGCTCTCATGAGATTTCCAATGATGAGCTGGACCAGAGAGACACTGATGGCCTTTCAATTATCAAAAGAGTGACAAAAGAAACTTTCATATTGTAGAAAACTCACTTTGGAGGCCTTGTGAAGAAGAGTGCCTTGGGAAAGAGAGATGACTTAGAAGGGTACTGTGGTAATCCACATGGTGAATGACCAGGGCCCAAGTAAAACTGCGGTGGTGGCGGAAGACAAGAGGGAATGTGGTCTCTGTGTTTCCAAGACAGCCGCGGTGGGACTTCTTGATTATTTAGACCCAGGGTTCTCAACCCTGGCTGCATGTAGATACACCTGGGGAGCTTTTAAAAATTACTGATACCTGGACATCAACTCCCCCAACCCCCAAACCAATTAAATGAGAACCTTTGAAGATAGAACAGACATTGTGAATTGGTAGAAGCTCCCATGTAATTATGTGTGCAAGTCAGGGGTAAAGGTAGATAGAGAGAGGGCTGAGAAGAAATCCAAAGTAATGCCAATATTTTACAGGAGTTGGAGATGCAGTGCATCTACAGAAGAGATTGAGATGGAGAGGCCGAGGCACTGCTGACCATTCCTGGGAGGACGGTGTTAGAGAAACAGGAAGGTGGCACATTCCAGAAGCAGGGAGTGGTTAACCATATCTAATTTGCAGCTGAGGTTTGGGAAGATAAGGACTGAAAAGTGGCTGTTAGCTCAATCGGAGGCCTGTCCCCAGAGCAGAAGTGAATGAGGTGGTGGGGCTACCACCCACTGGGAGTGGGGCTACGGCGCTCACAGAACCTTTCCACGGTGGAGCTGGGAAGAGTGTTACCTGAGATGGTCTGAGGATACCATCTTGGCATAGGGAAGTAAGAACATGGTAGAAAGGAAGGCATGTCTGAAAAGTAAGTCGGTGCATCAAATATAAAGGATAAGAGAATGACACAATTAGCAAAATGGAGGGCTGGAAGAGTTCAGGAAGGAAATTGTGAGGAGTAGGTTTGAAACTCTGTTGAAATTGTTCAGGATGTGGCAAAGAATAAAGACCAGTAGCCGAGACCTCCTAAGTGAACAAGAGTCGGCCGTGGCTGTTTATAGGAATCGTGTGCAGCCAAACAGACTTCAGCAGCTTTGGAGAGGATTGTGAACCTTGGAGAGCACCAAGTTGCTAGAACTTAATATTTTTAGAAACCAGAGTATAGAGGAGTGCAGAGTGAAGTGGAGATGGGGAATTCAGCCATTTTTGACAAGGCTGGTCCATGAAGGGACAGAAAGGAATGTTGGAATAGCTTTAAGAACCCTGAAGATCAGAGGGCTATTTTATTTTGTTTTTGAAAGCTGAAAGAGTTTTAGACATTGGTGATTTACTGCACTTTAAAGTCTACAAAGAATTTTCATTTACATGTAAGTCAGAAACAACAAAGCACTTAGAAATATCAGAATCTCCATTCATTGCTTTCATTGCTTTTTGGTCTCAGTCAGTACCTGTCATTTGTGGAGGCTGACCCCACTTTTAGATTATTTTGAGGCAGCAGTTCTGTCTCCCTGAAGGGCTGCTGTGACAATCAAATGGACTCGTTAAAATTAACCTCATAAAAGGCATTTCTTATAATCTAAGTGAAACAGTTTTAAGATTTTGGGAGCCACATTTTATTTGTTTCTTGAAATAATTGGAAATGTGCTATCTCATAACCAAAGTTGATCACTCATATAAAAAATTGTGTAACCTTTCTTTCTGGACATGTGCAGGCTCTGAATTCTGGCTGACTTTCGGGTTCCAGGAGCTGAATGGAGAATAAGGATGGGTCTTAAAAGTGCAGGGAATATTAAGTCTGATTATCAACCTGGGGATGCAGCCTAGACAGGGAATGGCTGGAAAATGAGGGGAGATCAGCAGCGGCCGGTCCACAGGCAAGATCTGGAGTCTGACCCAACATCGAAGCAACAGTGAAAATTCTCAAGCTCATGTTTTGAATCTTCATGTTTTAGTTTTCTGTAAATTACAAAATTGGAGAGGAAGTAGGGGCCTCCAGGAATCATTTTAGCACTGCGTTTCTCAAGGTTGTTATGAGTGCATTTTTAAATGATTAAATGAAGCAATTTACAGATAATCACTCCTTTTGAAAAAGTTGCCCACTAAAATCTGTAATCCCATTAAAAATGTATATTTCAGACTGTTTACTTCTCATTGCATGTATTAATTCTATATTGGTTTTCTTCCTCATGTGTCTTTTTCTAAAGTACATGAAAAGTCAAGAAGCACTTTTTATGACTTCCTCTATTATTTCCTTAGGTGTTCACAAAAGCAAATATGTTCAAGATTGCATGCCTTTTACATTTTAAAACATAGTTTTCATCTGTTCACAAATTTTGGAAAATTACTCATTTTGAGCATTTTCTGTGCTTTGTCTCATCACAGGGGTAGATTATTATTATTATTATTATTTCCTTAGGTGTTCACAAAAGCAAATGTGTTCAAGATTGCATGCCTTTTACATTTTAAAACATAGTTTTCATCTGTTTACAAATTTTGGAAAATTACTCATTTTGAGCATTTTCCATGCTTTGTCTCATCACAGAGGTAGAATTTTTGGAAAGCCCTATGTTCAGTCATTTTTTGATGATGAGAAGGTGGGAAGGGAAAAAAGTCAACTCTTCTTTTTATTTTTTTTGGCTGTGGTAAGAAACACATAAAATTTACCATTTTTAAGTGCACAGTACAGTAGTGTTAACAGTATGTATATCATTGTGCAGTGGATTTCTCCAACTTTTTCATCTTTCAAAACTGAAACTCTACACTCATGAACAACTCTTTCCTCTCCCTCCACTCCAAGCAAGCACCATTCTACTTTTTGCTTCTAAGGTTTTGACTATTTTAGATACTTTATATAAGTGGAGACATGCAGTATTTGTCTTTTTGTGGCTGGCTAATTCACATAATGTCCATCAATGTTGTGCCATAAGACAGGATTTCCTTCTTTTTTAAGGTTGAGTACTATACCATTGTATGTTTATACCACATTTCTTTATCCATTTATCCACTTAAAGACATTTAGGTTGTTTCTACCTCTTGGTTCTTGTAAATAATGTTACAATGAACATGGATGTGCAGATAAGTCTTTAAGATCCTGTTTTCAGTTCTTTGGATATATACCCAGAAGTAGAAGTGCTCGATCATATGGTCGTTCTAATTTTAATTTTTAGAGGATCATCCACACTGTGTTCCGTAGCGGCTATACCATTTTACATTCCCACCAACAGTGTACAAGGGTTCCAGTTTCTCCTTACCTTTATTGACACTTGTTATTTTCTTTTTTGTTTTGTTTTTTTTGATAGCAGGCATCCTAACTGGTGTGAGGTGACATCTCACTGTGGTTTTGATTTGTATTTCCTTGGTGATTAGTGATGTTGAGCATCTTTTCATGTACCAGTGGGCCATTTGTATATCTTCTTTGAAAAAATGTCTATACAAGCCCTTTGTTCATTTTTCAATTGGTTTTGTTTTTTGTTGAGTTGTAGGAGTTCCTTATATATTTTGGAGATTAACCCCTTATCAGCTATATAATTTGCAAATATTTTCTCCCACTACATAGATTGCCTTTTCACTCTGTTGATTGTTTCCTTTCCTGCATGGAAGCTTTTTATTTTGATGTAGTCCTATTCATCTATTTTTGCTTTTGTTGCCTGTACTTTTGCTCTCATATCCAAGAAATTATTGTCAAATCCAATGTCATGAAGTTTTACCCCTATGTTTTCTTCTAGGAGATTTAAATTCATTTTTAGTTAATTTTTTAATTATGGTGTAAGATATTCAAATACATTTATTTTGCAGTTATCTAGTTTTATTAACACCATTTGTTAAATAGACTATCCTTTCCCTATTGTGTAGCCTTGGCATCCTTGTCAAAGATCATTTGAAAATATATGTGAAAGTTTATTTGTGGCATCTCTATTCTGTTCCATTGGTCTGTATATCTCTCTGTATGTCAGTACCATACTGTTTTGATTACTGTAGCTTTGTAATATGTTTTGAACTCAGAAATGTGAGGTCTCCAGCTTTGCTTTTCTTTCTCAAGATTGTTTTGGCTATCCAGAGTACTTTCAGATTTCATATGAATTTTAAGTTTTTTTTTCTATCTCTGCAAAAAATGCCGTTGGGATTTTGATAGGAATTACGTTGATTCTGTAGACTGTTTTGAGTAGTATGGACATTTTAACAATATTAAGTCTTCTACTCCATGAACACAGAATGTATTTCCATGTATTTGGGTTGTCTTTCATTACTTTTAACAATGTTTTGTACTTTTTAGTGTATAAGATTTTCACCTCCTTGGGTAAGTTTATTCCTAATTACCTTTTGATGCTATTAATTGGAATAGTTTCCCTAATTTCTTTTTTTCGATTATACATGGTTAGTGCATAGAAATGCAACTGACTTTTTATGGAATGGATAAGGTTTTCTACATATAAGATCATGTCATCATGTCATGAGAACAGAGGTAATTTTACTTCTTTTTTGATTTGGATGCCTTTAATTTCAAAACCTAATTTCCCTGAATAGGATTTCCAGTACTATATCACATAGAAGTGGCAAGAGTGGACATCATTGCCTTGTTCCTGAGCTTAGTAGAGAAGCTTTCTGTTTTTCACCATTGAGCAAGATGTTTGTTACCTGTGGTTTTTTTTAATATATGGCCTTTATTATTTTGTGGTAATTTCCTTATAATATTTCTAGTTTATTGTGTGTGTTTATCATGAGAGATTGTTGAATTTTGCTAAATACTTTTTCTGCATGTATTGTGATTTCTTATTCTTTGTTCTATTAATGTGGTGTATCACAGTGATTGATTTTCATATGTTGAACAATGATTGCATCCCAGGGATGAATCTCAATTGGTTATGGCACCTGATCATTTTAATATGCTGTTTAATTCAGTTTGTTAATACTTTGTTGAGGATCTTTGTATCTATATTCACCAGGGCTATTGGTGTGTAGTTTTCTTTTCTTGCAGTGTCTCAGTCTGGTTTTGGTATCAGAGTAATGCTGGCCTCATAAAATAAGTTTGGAAGTGTTCTCTTTAATTTTTTTGGAAGAGTTTGAGAAGAACTGGTGTTAATTCTTCTTTATTTATTTGGTAGAATTCACCAGTGAAGCCATCTGTTCCTCTTTATTGGGAGGTTTTTGATTACTGATTCAATCTCCTAACTAGTTACAGATCTGTTCAGATTTTTTCTTTCTTCATGATTTGATTTTGGTAAGGTGTATTTTCTATAAATGTATCCATTTCTTCTAGGTTGTCTAATTTTTTGGTGTATAATTGTTCATAGTAGTCTCTTATGATACTTTTTATTTCTATGGCATCAGTTGTAATGTGTCCCCTTTCACATTTCTGATTTTTCTTATTTGAGGCTTCTCACTTCTTTTTTCTTTTCTAGCTAAGGAATTGTCAATTTTACTGATCTTTTTCAAAAAAAACCAGTTTTATTGATTTTTAATTGTTTTTATACTATTTTATTTATTTCTATTCTAATCTTTATTTTTTTTATTCCTTCCTTTCTTTTCAGTTTGTTCCTCTTTTTCTAGATCCTTGAGGTATAAAGCTATGTTGTTGATTTGCAATCTTTCTTCTTTTTTGATGTAGGCAGTTACTGCTATAAAATTCCCTCTTTGTACTGCTTTTGCTACATCTCATGTTTTGATATGTTGTGTTTTTGTTTCATTTGTCTCTCAAGATATTATCTAATTTTCCTTTAGATTTCTTCCTTGACCTGTTAGTTGTTAAAGAGCATGTTCTTTAATTTCCATGTATTTGTAAATTTTCTAGTTTTTCTTTGTTGTTTATTTCTAGTTTCATTCCATCATAGTCAGAAAAGATAGTTGGTATAATCTTCTTAAATTTGTCCAGATTCTGTGGCCTAACATGTGATATGCCCTGGAGAATGTTCCATGTGCTCTTGAGGATACACTTGGGAATGTTTAATACACATGAGAATGTGTATTCTGCTATTGTTGGGTTAAGTCTTCTGTGTATGTCTCTTAGGTCCAGTTAGTCTATAATGTTCTTCAAGCCCTCTGCTTCCTTATTGATCTTTTGTTTGGTTGATATATCCATTATTGAAAGTGGGGAATTGAAATATCCTACTATTATTGTGTTACTATCTATTTCTCCCTTCAATTCTGTCAGTGTTTGCTTCATATGTTCAGGTGCTCTACAGTTAGGTGCACATATACTTATAATTGCTACATCTTCTTGATGAATAGACCTTTTTTTAATATAATGTCCTTCTTTGTCCCATGGCAGTCTTTGACTTAAACTCTATTTGGTTTGATATAAGTACAGCCATCCCTGTCGTCTTTGGGGTACCATTTGCATGGAATATCTTTCTCCATCCTTTTACTTTCAGCCTATGGGTGTCCTTATACCTAAAATGAGTACCTTCTAGACAGTATGTAGTTGGAGTTTGTGGGTTATTTTTAATCCATTCAGCCACTGTGTTTTTTAATTGGGGACTTTTAATTGATTTATGTTTAAAGTAATTATGATTGGGGGGGACTTAGTATTGACATTTTAAAATTGTTTTCTGTATGTTTTGTAGTTATTTTGTCCCTCTTTTGTTCTCTTGCTGCCTTCCTTTGTATTTCACTGATATTTTGAACTGTCAAGCTTTGAGTTCCTTCTTATTTCCTTTTGTGTTTCTTCTATAGGTGTTTTCTTTGTGGTTACCATGGGGATTACATAAAACATCTTCTAGTTTTAGCAATCCACTTTAAACTGATAATAACTTAACTTTAATCCCATACAAAAACTCTTCTCCTTTACTTCCCCCTCCCACTTTATTATATCAATTTCACAAGTTATATCTTTTTATATATTGGTCCATTGACATAGTTTTATACTTAAAGTTATATTTAGTGCTTTTATCTTTTAAATTTTATACCAGAATTAAAAGTGATTTATGTACCACCATTACAGTGTTACAAGATTTGGTAGTTGTCTGTAGATTTACCTTAACCAAAGAACTTTGTATTTTTGTATGCTTTCACGTTGCTATCTAGACTCCTTTTATTTCAACTTGAAGGACTTCCTCTAGCATTTCTTCTGAGGCAGATCTAGTGGTGATGAATTCTCTGAGCTTTTGTTTATTGGAGGTCTTTATTTCTTCTTCATTTTTGAAGGACAGTTTTGTTAGATATAATATTCTTGTTAACAATTTTTTCTTTCAGCACTTTGAATAAATCATCCCACTCCCTTTTGGCCTGGAGTTTTCATAAAGACTTTTTGGACCATCTACTCTTGTTGTTAGACTATATGTCTATGGGGGACTAGATCTAAGGTTTTCTGTTCAGTCATCTTGCTGACGTGACTCCCACTTTTTTTTTTTAAATGATTGAAATACGTTCAAGTGTTTCAGTGGCTGGACATTTAAGATATAATAGATATTTCAAAAGTCATCCAGATGTTTAAAAATATCTTTCTCAAGTCAGTCATCTATAAGAAAATGCTTGCATTGCTTAGAAATAACAAAAGTAAAACTCTAGAATTATTTACTCAGGACAACTCTAAATAAAAGTTCTCATAATTATTTTACCTAAATATATCCACAAATATTGATTTTTGTACTCCCACTGCATTTATTGTTATATAATTCTGCCTTTAAATGTTGCTGTAGGTGGTGGTAGTGTTTTAACTGTATTTTTGTAAAGAAGAAAAGAACAAGAACATTAAATGTGTTATACTTTTCTTATTCAATGTTAGACTTAAAATGAAATTCATAAAAGCCTGAAAATGTAAAAGGTAAATGCTTCTATATGTTTCACTTACCTCATGGAAATTGAAGGTACAGTATTCTTTTTTTTTTAAACATCTTTATTGGAGTATAATTGCTTTACAACGGTATGTTAGTTTCTGCTTAATCAACTATACATATACATATATCCCCATATCTCCTCCCTCTTGCATCTCCATCCCACTCTCCCTATCCCACCCCTCTCGGTGGACACGAAGCACTGATCTGATCTCCCTGTGCTATGCGACTGTTTCCCACTAGCTATCTATTTACATTTGGCAGTATGCATAAGTCCATGCCACTCTCTCACTTCACCCAGCTTCCCCTTCCCCGTGTCTGCAAGTCCATTATCCACATCTGCGTCTTTATTCCTGTCCTGCCCCTAAGTTCTTCAGAACCATTTTTTTTTTCATTTTTTAGATACCATATATATGTGTTAGCATATGGTATTTGTTTTTCTCTTTCTGACTTACTTCACTCTGTATGACAGACTCTAGGTCTATTCACCTCATTGCAGATAACTCAATTTCATTTCTTTTTATGGCTGAGTAATATTCCATTGTATATATGTGCCACATCTTCTTTATCCATTCATCTGTTGATGGACACTTAGGTTGCTTCCATGTCCTGGCTACTGTAAATAGGGCTGCAATGAACATTGTGGTACATGATGCTTTTTTTTTTTTTTTTATTGCAGTATGCGGGCCTCTCACTGTTGTGGCCTCTCCCGTTGCGGAGCACAGGCTCCAGACGTGCAGGCTCAGTGGCCATGGCTCACAGACCCAGTCACTGCATGACCTGTGGGATCCTCCCAGACCGGGGCATGAACACACATCCCCTGCATCGGCAGGCAGACTCTCAACCACTGCGCCACCAGGGAAGCCCACATGACTCTTTTTGAGTTATGGTTTTCTCAGGGTATATGCCCGGTAGTGGGATTGCTGGGTCGTATGGTAGCTCTATTTTTAGTCTTTTAAGTAAACTTCATACTGTTCTCCATAGTGGCTATATCAATTTACATTCCCACCAACAGTGCAAGAAGATTCCATTTTCTCCACACCCTCTCCAGCATTTATTGTTTCTAGATTTTTTGATGATGGCCATTCTGACTGGCGTGAGGTGATATGTCATTGTAGTTTTGATTTGCATTTCTCTAATGATTAGTGATGTTGAGCATTCTTTCACGTTTTTGTTGGCAATCTGTGTATCTTCTTTGGAGAAATGTCTATTTAGGTCTTCTGCCCATTTTTGGATTGGGTTGTTTGTCTGTTTGATATTGAGCTTCATGAGCTGCTTGTAAATTTTGGAGATTAATCCTTTCTCAGTTACTTCATTTGCAAATATTTTCTCCCATTATGAGGGTTGTCTTTTCATCTTGTTTATGGTTTGCTTTGCTGTGCAAAAGCTTTTAAGTCTCTTTAGGTCCCATATGTTTATTTTTGTTTATTTCCATTTCTCTAGGAAGAGGGTCAAAAAGGATCTTGCTGTGATTTATGTTATAGAGTACTCAGCCTATGTTTTCCTCTAAGAGTTTTATAGTGTTTGGCCTTATGTTTAGGTCTTTAATCCTTTTTGAGTTTATTTTTCTGTATGGTGTCAGGGAGTATTCTAATTTCATTCTTTTACATGTAGCTGTCCAATTTTCCCACCACTAATTATTGAGGAGGCTGTCTTTTCTCCATTGTATATTCTTTCTCCCTTTATCAAATATAAGGTGACCTTATGTGCGTGGGTTTATCTCTGGGCTTTCTATCCTGTTCCATTGATCTATATTTCTGTTTCTGTGCCAGTACCATACTGTCTTGACTACTGTAGATTTGTAGTATAGTCTGAAGTGTGGAAACCTGATTTCTCCAGCTCCATTTTTGTTTCTCAAGATTGCTTTGGCTATTTGGGGTCTTTCCATACAAATTGTTTCCATACAAATTGTGAGATTTTTTGTTCTAGTTCTGTGAAAAATGCCAGTGGTAGTTTGATAGGTATTGCATTGAATCTGTAGATTGCTTTGGGTAGTAGAGTCATTTTCACAATGTTGATTTTTCCAATCCAAGAACATGGTATATCTCTCCATCTGTTTGTATCATCTTTAATTTCTTTCATCAGTGTCTTGTAGTTTTCTGCATACAGTTCTTTTGTCTCCTTAGGTAGGTTTAGTCCTAGGTATTTTATTCTTTGTGTTGCAATGGTAAATGTGAGTGTTTCCTTAATTTCTCTTTCAGATTTTTCATCATTAGTGTATAGGAATGCAAGAGATTTCTGTGCATTAATTTTGCATCCTGCTACTTTACCAAATTCATTGATTAGCTCTAGTAGTTTTCTGGTAGCATCTTTAGGATTCTCTATATATAGTATCATGTCATCTGCAAACAGTGACAGTTTTACTTCTTCTATTCTGAGTTGGATTCCTTTTATTTCTTTTTCTTCTCTGATTTCTGTGGCTAAAACTTTCCTAACTATGTTGAATAACAGTGGTGAGAGTGGACCACCTTGTCTTGTTCCTGATCTTCGTGGAAATGGTTTCAGTTTTTCACCATTGAGGACGATGTTGGCTGTGGGTTTGCCATATATGGCCTTTATTATGTTGAAGTAAGTTCCCTCTATGCCTACTTTCCGGAGGGTTTTTATCATAAATGGGTGTTGAATTTTGTCAAAAGGTTTTTCTGCATCTATTGAGATGATCATGTTTTTTTTTCCCTCAGTTTTTTAATATGGTGTATCACATTCATTGATTTGCATATATTGAAGAATCCTTGCACTCTTGAGATAAACCCCACTTGATCATGGTGTATGATCCTTTTAATGTGATGTTTGATTCTGTTTGCTAGTATTTTGTTGAAGATTTTTCATCTATGTTCATCAGTGGTATTGGCCTGTAGTTTTCTTTCTTTGTGACATCTTTGTCTGGTTTTGGTATCAGGGTGATGGTGGCCTCGTAGAATGAGTTTTAGAGTGTTTTTCCCTCTGCTGTATTTTGGAAGAGTTTGAGAAGGATAGGTGTTAGCTCTTCTCTAAATGTTTGATAGGATTTACCTGTGAAGCCGTCTGGTCCTGGGCTTTTGTTTGTTGGAAGGTTCAGTATTGGTTTTTATGTTTTACCATTTTTACCTTGATGTGAAATGAGCAGTAATTGTAAGTTTTATCCAGATTCCCAGAGACAGACTTTTACTTAAAATGTGTACAATAAGGCAAGACCTAGAACAATTCCAGACCCTTTAGTTATTTCCTATTTTCTCAGGCAATCTCATATTTAATCTTTGCTGACTTCAGCATCTAATTTGTAGTATTTTCATTGAATGATATTTTTTTGTGTGCTACTGTTCCATTTGATATTATGAACATTTTAGTTGCAATAAAAATAGGATTTTTCCTTTCATGAGAGAGGCCATATATGATTCTTATTTGCAATTCTGTACTCATCTTTGTTCTTTTACATGCAAGCAATCTCCATGTTCTCTTTTGTGATTGGGCATGTAATAAGCCTTCTAACCCATGAATAAAGGCCATCAGCAAGACCGTACATCTTGCCGTTGTGGCTGTTTCTCTTCTTACTGCCATTGTTAAGAATATGTGACAAGGCAGTTGAAACAAAATTTCCTGTGTTTAAAAAATAAGTTGTATCAGGAAGCACAGAATTGTGATGTAGCACTGAAGATAAAATGTACTGCAGTACTGTGAAGGCATATTCCTACCAAAAATGTAAGACATCTTTATATTAACAAGGTCTCCTGAAATGTAACAAAATAAGCATCAGATTATAATGCAGTTTGAGAGTTCTCAACATATGTAGTAACTTGACTAAAAAGGATTGATTAAAATCCTTTATTTTGTGACTGAATGACTTCATAACTTGTTTGAAAAGAATAATCATTTGGAAACTCTGATAAATGATTTTTAAACTTTGTCACAGTTTATCTTAAACATAATGTATTTTTTTGTTTTGTTTTGTTTTGTTTTTTGCGGTACGTGGGCCCCTCACCGCTGTGGCCTCTCCCGTTGCGGAGCACAGGCCCCGGACGCACAGGCCCAGCATCCATGGCCCACGGGGCCAGCCGCTCCATGACATGTGGGATCCTCCCAGACCGGGGCACGAACCGGTGTCCCCTGCATCGGCAGGCAGACTCTCAACCACTGCGCTACCAGGAAAGCTCAAAACATAATGTTTTAAAACAGAGTAACACATCCAGTTTTGGTTTTCGTGTCCTTTCTCCATTATGGATATTGTTTTATGCCTTTTTCACTGAATTTTCAGTTTTGTGGACAATATCACATATGTGTTTCCTTTAATATTTATAGTGATCGTTTCACTTTTCTTTGAGTGTTAAGTGTTGAAAAGGTTCCTGGGGTAAATATTGTCTGTTCCAAGGCCTTTTCTTTCTTCTTTTCTTTTTAGTGAAAACCTTTTACCTATCCGGGAAAAAAATATGTCAATTTGACTTCATTTAGGGATTGTCTCTACTATGGACTGTATCAGGATGGGTTTCAAGCTTGTTCCTAGGCCCTCCACAGTAGGATTCAATGAGGAAACCCAGTAGAGATCTTGAATAGGTGCTATTTTTTTCAACTACTGCAAATCCTACTATCAGAAGTGGTGTTCTTGCATTGAATAATTAAAAAAATAATAGTTGCTGTTGTTTTAGAACAGTCCTGAAGGCAGAGAAGCATTTTTCTAATCTCCCAGCCTGTAACACTTCAGTGATCACCTCTTTTCCTTACTTCCTCTCTCTGTCTCCTCTATTCCCTCCCATCTTTCTATACTTATTAAGCACCTACTTAATAGGTGTACAAAGGAACAATATTTTTCTTCCAGTTTTATTGAGCTATAATTAACATACAATACTGTATAAGTTTAAGGTGTACAGCATCATGATTTGACTTAGATACATTATGAAATGATTAGTACAATAAGTTTAGTGAACATCCATTATCTCATATAGATATAAAACTAAAGAAATAGAAAAAAAATTTTCTCCTTGTGATGAGAGCTCTTAGCATTTACTCTCCTAACAACTTTTATATGTAACATAGAGCAGTGTTAATTCTATTTAATCTGCTGTACATCACATTCCTAGTATTTATTTATCCTGTAACTGGAAGTTTGTACCTGTTGACCACCTTCATCCAATTCCCCTACCCACCATGACCCTGCCTCTGGTAACCACAAGTTTGATCTTTTTTATGTGTGTTTGTTTGTTTGTTTTTGAAGTATAATTGACCTATGACAGTATGTTAGTTCCTGGTACATGACACAGCAATTAGATATATCTGTACATTTCAAAATTATCACCATTATAATTCTGGTTGTCATCTGTTACCATACAAAGATATTACATAATTATTGATTCTATTCCCCACACTGTACATTTCAAAATCATGACTCATTTATTTTGTATCTGAAATTTGTACCTTGTAATCTCCCTCACCTATTTCTCTCCTCCCTTCTGGCAACCATCTCTTTGTTCTTTGTATGTATCTATGATTCAGTTTCTGTTTGGTTATGTTTGTTCATTTGTTTTATTTTTTAGATTCCACATGTAAGTGAAATCCTATAGTATTTGTCTGTCTCTGCCTGACTTATTTCCATCCATATTGTCACAACAGGCAAGATTTCCTTTTTTTTAAGGCTGAGCAATATTCTATTGCACATATATACCACATCTTCTCTATCCATTCATCTATTGATGAACACTTGAAAATGATGTGTATTCTGCTGCTTTGGTGTGGAATGTTCTATACATATCTATTAAGTCTACCTGGTCTAATGTGTTGCTTAAGGCTGGTATATCCTTATTGATTTTCTGTCTGGATGGTCTCTCTATTGAGGTAAATGGGGTGTTAAAAGTCTGCTACTATTATTGTATTACTGTCAATTACTCCTTTTATGTCTGTTAATATTTTCTTTACATATTTAGGTGCTCGTATTTTAGGTGCATATATATTTACAATTGTTATATCTTCTTGGAATAATAATTTTATCATTCTGTAATGTCCCTCTTTGTCTCTTATTACTGTCTTTTTTTTAAAGCCTATTTTGTCTGATATAAAGTACTGCTACCCTGGCTTTCATTTCATTTTCATTTGCATGTAATACTTTTTTCCATCCCCTTACTTTCAATCTATGTGTGTCTTTAGATTGAAGCGGGTCTCTTGTAGGCAGAATATATTTGGGTCTTATTTTTATATTCATTCAGCCACTCTATGTCTTTGATTGGAGCATTTAGTCCATTTACATTTAAAGTAATTATTGATAGGTATGTCTTATTGCCATTTTGTTAATTGTTTAGGGGGTGTTTTTGTAGTTCTTTCTGTTCCTTTTTTCTTTTTGCTCTCTGCCCTTGTGATGACTGTCTTAGTGTTATATTTGGATTCCTTTCTCTGTTTTGTGTTGTGTCTGTTATAGATTTTTGGTTTGTGGTTTATATATAGCTATGTATATAAATCACACATATATATGTGTGTGTGTGTGTGTGTGTGTGTATATATATATATATATATATATATATATATATATAATTATTTTAAGTTGCTGATCTCTTAGTTTGAATACATTTTAACAACCCTACATTTTGACTCCAGAGCATTTACTATTTTTGACATATTTTACATCTTTTTGTTTTGTGTATCCCTTAACTACTTATTGTGGATGTAGATGATTTGACTACTTTTGTCTTTTAGCCTCCATTCTAGCTTTATAAGGGGTTGATCTACTACCTTTACTTATATTTGCCTTTACCAGTGAAATTTTTCCTTTTGTAACTTTCATATTTCTAGCTGTGGCCTTTCCTTTTTTGCTTAGAGAAGTGCCTTTACCATATCTTAGAAAGTTGGATTCCTGTTGCTGAACTCTTTTAGCTTTTGCTCATCTGTAAAACTTTTGATCTTTCCTTCACATCTGAATGAGACTGTTGCTGAGTGGAGTGTTCTTGGTTGTAAGTCTTTCTCTTTCATCATTTAAACTATATCATGCCACTCCCTTCTGGCCTACAGAGCTTCTGCTGAAAAGTCAGCTGATAGCCATATGGGATTCCATGGTATGTAACTTATTGCTTTTCCCTTGCTGCTTTTAATATACTCTCTTTATCTTTAATTTTTGACATTTTAATCACAATGTGTCTTAGTGTCATCTCTTTAGTGTTGATCCTGTTTGGGACTCTCTGTGCTTCCTGGACCTGGAGGTGTGTTTCCTTTCCCAGGTTAGGGACGTCTTCAGTTTTTTTGTCTTCAAATATGTCCTTTCTTTCTCTTTTCTTTTGGGACCCCTAAAATGTGAATGTTAATATTGATGTTGTCCCAGAGGTCTCTTAAACTATCTTCATTTTTTATCCCTTTTTTTTTTTTTTTTTTAGTTCAACTTGAGGGATTTCTGATACTTTGTCTTCCAGGTCAGTGATCCATTCCTCTGTATCATCTAATCTACTGTTGATTTATTCCAGTGAATTTTTAATTTCATTTACTGTATTCATCTCTTTTTGGTTCTTTTTTAAATTTTCAAACTGTTAAACTTCTGTGTTCATCCATTTTTCTCCCAAATTCTTTGAGCATCTTTATGATTATTATCTTGAACTCTTTATCAGGTAGATTGCTTATCCCTACTTCACTTCATTGTTTTTCTGGGGTTTTATCTTGTTTCTTCATTTGAAACATATAAAGCAGCAAATATTTGATACACACAACAACATGTTTGATTCTCAAAAATGTGTGCTAAGGCAAAGAAGACAGTTATTGTATGATTTGCAAGTACATGAAACTTTAGAGGCAAAACTAATCTAGATTTATAAAAATATATAGAATACAAATATATAGAAAAGCTCTTCTGCTCTCATGGAATTTAGTTCAATTTTAGCAGAGAGGTAAGATCAGTCTTCAGGTGTGTTCTGAACAAGTTCATGAGTGACAAATAAGTACCACCATCTAAGAGCTAGAAGGTCTGGTAACAAAAAAGGAGAAATTCATCTTCTCTATCAGAAATGGTAAATGGCCAGACACAGGACTGTAGTCAAGCCACAGCAATATTTTGTTCAACCGAGGTGGTGGCTTATTTTTCTCCCTAAATTAAATATTTTCTGACATTTGGGAATTGGGGGATTTCACATGAAAATAAATATCAATTTTTGACCTTCTCTTGAAAAGACCAGAATCCCCAGTATCCTGAAACCTGCTTTCCCTGCTGGCAGTAATAAGTTAAAGCTGAGTGCCTTAGTCGCATCAGGCAGTCTCTGGCCTCCTCCACCCATCTAGCTCCTATATATGTCCATGTTTCTTGCTTTTACCAAAAAGCATCTGAGCTAATGAGCCCTGATATGTACTCATCTCTGACACCTGTTTCCTTATCAAATGTTTCCTTTCACTTTTCCTCTGGTGCTTTGCTGACACCATCTTATATCAGGCCCCCAGTGATACATACTCACCAGTCAGAGAGCCTCCTACAGAATCCACCTCATTCTCATCTCTCCCACTCAGTGCAACATGCTTTTGCCAGTAGGCAGCATCCTATAGGTCAGGATGAAAGTTAAGAGGAGAGGCAGGGTCATTGCCAGAGTGGGAGTCTAAAGTAGATGCCATAAGTTATAGGCCTAAGACAAGAGGGTCAGGATGAGTAAAGAATTATCAGAAGTGGTGGGTGAATAGAGAACAAGAAGGCAAAGTACAAAGATGAACTAAAAAGGGGATTGGAAATGGCCAATAAGCACATGAAAAGATGCTCAACGTCATCAGACATTAGGGAGGTTAAAATTAAATCCACCGTGAGACACCACTACACACCCACTAGGATGACCAAAATTAAAAAGACTGACAATACCAGTGGATGTAGAGCAACTGGAATTCCTGTATGTTGCTAGCAGGAATGTAAAGTAGTACAACCACAGTAAAAAAACAAGATCTTACTGTATAGCACAGGGAAATATATTCAATATCCTGTGATAAACCATAATGGAAAAGAATATGAAAAATATTATGTATATATATGTATAAGTTAATCATTTTGCTGTACACCAGAAACTAACACAACATTATAAATCAACTATACATCAATAATAAATAAATAAATAAAATGGAACAACCACTTTGGAAAATAGTTTGGCAGTTAACAGTGTATGCAGGTTAAACATACACTTACTGTAGGTGTTTACCCCTCAGGAATGAAGACATGTGGCCATCAAGCCCTTTTACATAAATGTTGATAGCAGCTTTATTCATAAGCCCCATACTGAAAACAACCCAAATGCCCATATGTAAGTAATGGATAAACAAATGTAGACTGTCCAAGGGTCTGAGAGAACTTTTTGAAGTGATAGAAATATTCTACATCTTGATTGTGATGGTGGCTACACAGGTGTGTATAGTTGTTACAGGTGTGTATAGTCATATATAGACATGTGTAGTATATAGAACTATATACTTAAACTATGTGTATATTATTGTAAGTAAGTTTTACCATAATAAAGTTGATTAAATAAAAATACTTAAAAATAAAACAGGACAGGCAGTCATAGGAGGGAGACAAATGGACAACCAAGACAGGAAGCAAAGCAGAGGTGAGCAGCAAAGGGCATAAGATATTATAAACAAAGACGACAAGGTGTTAACTTGGGGCCCAGATGGATTCTTGAAAATCCTCCCAGTGAAACTGCAGTTCTAATCATACCAATTGTCTTATTATCTCTGTCAGTCCTTGCTAATTCTTCTCTTATGCTGGTAATCAGTCTGTTTCCTAGAAACTGACATGACTTCCTTCTTTCTTCTCTAATTCCTACCCCTAAATCAATTTCTGTTTTTCCCTTGAAGTTATCTCTTTACTGCCCCTGCCCTAGCTTAACAATTCTTGAATGAATCTGTATCATGCAGTTAAGACCTTGGTTACTTTCTAGTTGGGTTGCTTTTACCTACAAGGCTACTGTAAACTGGTTAAAGGAAGATTTCTTATATTTATACCCTTGTTACCTCCTTTCCCACATCCCATGCAATGTTCAGGGAAATGTGTCAGCATATGTCTTTAATTTGTCCCCTTCTTTTCATCCCCCCCACCACTATCCTAGGTTGTTGTCTCTTGCATGGTCTATTGCAGTATTTCTTTTCCTTTCTTACAGCTCCTTGTTGTCCAGACAGCAGTGAGATTGATGCCTTTTAAACGTAAATCAGATGATTTTACTTATTTCCTTTAAATGCTTCTATATCTTCCCATTGCACTTAGAGTAAAATCTAGTCCCTCCCACCTCGACACTGTCTTCACCATCCACATTTCACCTACGCACTGTGCCTCACCAAACCAAGCCCTCTCCCAGCCCAGGGCTTCTGTGCTGCTCTTCTTTCTCCTAGAATCCTTTTCTTCCCACTCTTTCTATGGCTTCTCATGCTTCAAAGTTCAACTGGAATGTCATTCCTCTGAGGCCTCTGCAAAGGGGTATCCACCTCCCTGCAGAAAAAGTATTTTATATCACATAACCTTGTTTATTTCTTATCAGGGAACTTAACATATCTGAAATCTACCTTGATTATGTATTTCTTTAATGGCTTATTGTTCATCTCCTTCCATCAGTTAATAACCATCAAGAAGACAGAGATCTTTTCTACCTTGCTTGTTGCTATATCCCCAGCACCTAGCATGGGGCTTGGCTTTTTGAAGACACTCAATAAATAATCATTGACTGAATGACAAGTGAAAATATAATAGGCAAATAATAACCACTCGGTGTTTGCTCTTGTTTTTCCTGAATTTTCTTTTCCTAAAGCTCTTTTATTTTAACCTAATTTTTACAGGTACTTCTATTGTGACTATAAAAGCTTTTGCTACTGACTCAGTTCGGGACAACATTAAATATTCAATTTTTAGTGGAAATGAAGATGGAGTTTTTTCCTTGTGCTCCAACTCAGGTAATCCTTCTCTACCTTCTAATAGCTTTATTATCTGCTCCACTTAATGTTACTAATAAGACATACTTCTGCAAAGAAAACTCAAAATTTGAAAGGTAGAAATTAGAGGTAAATAATTTAAAAGGTAAACAACAAAGAGTTTTTTATTCTGGCTGATGAGAAATCAAGAACTATTTGTTTATATGTATTCCTTTAGAAGTCTATTCACATTTCCAAATTAAACAGTACCTATCCTACCCTACTTGTTATTTGATGATAACATGGTTTCTATTTATGATTTACCTATCCATTTGGGAGAATTGGAGATGTAGTAGGGAGATCAGTGAGAATGGGTTTGAATTGAAAATAAGCACACATGTGTAGCCTTAGGAAATTTTCATCAGAGATTCTTCTGATTTGCCACTTAATGTCAACAGTACAACAAAAAAGGATGGCTGGAAAGGTTTCTATGTGGTGGTAAAGAAATTTACCTATCCATTTGGGAGAGTTACCTATCCATTTGGGAGAATTGGAGATGTAGTAGGGAGATCAGTGAGAATGGGTTTGAATTGAAAATAAACACACATGTGTAGCCTTAGGAAATTTTCATCAGAGATTCTTCTGATTTGCCACTTAATGTCAACAGTACAACAAAAAAGGATGGCTGGAAAGGTTTCTATGTGGTGGTAAAGAAATTACTTCCAAATACAGCATGTATTAAATTTAGCTTTAATAAGACCATTATTGTGCTTTAAATGAATACCAATTGATTATTTGGAACATACTTTTTTTTAACTAACAACTATGTAGTGGATATGTATCTACTGCTTCGTTGTCAACCTCAAGAAGAATGTTTTTAATAATTTCTATATTACCATACAACTGCCTTATTTAATCCATACTTTGTGCACATGGGAAGAATTGAGAGGGGTCATTTCTTAAGCAAAAGCCTTCTCATCCAGGGTAGCGTTACGACTTTTTGGTCCATGCAGCCTTTGCTCAGCAACCTCTCTAAGGTAGCCTGCAAGAAGTCTTCATCTCTTCACCCTATCATTTGGTTAAGGGGTGATGCTGGAAGCCTGTTGGCAAGAAGGCCATTTGCAAACACAACCAAGCTTTAAGTTTCTAGCAGTCGGGTGTCTGAGGGTTCTGGGAAAGGAGCTGAGATTAGAACATTGAGGAAGAAGGTGAATATCAGAGTATGCACATTTTCCCAGGTCACCCAAATCCTTCCGCCATCACACACTTAACATGGCCCAGGTTTGGCCTTATTTTCTATAGTCTCTCATTAAAATACAGATAAAATATGCCTAGGGTTAGTTCAAAGAAGTCATCCACAGGAAACTCTTTATTTTTTAATTAAGAAGTCATTTATTTAAGTTGAAATGTATTTCAAAATTTTATTGTGAAATAGCTACAAGATGGTATGTTGAGGTATACAACTGTTTAATGGACAGTAGTAAAATAAAAGCCCATGTCTTTGCCACCCATCTCCAGACATGAGACATGGCTAGAAACTCAGGAAGCCCCTGTGTGTCCTTTCCCTCTCACATCTGTCTTATTTCACCCCAGAGGTCATTGGCAAATCAATAATCTGAATTTGGTATTGATCCCTGCCTTTTCTTCATTATAATTTTCCCACCCCATTTGAATCCCTAAAAAATGCGTTATTTAGTTTTACTTTGATTTAAACATCATAATAGAATTATGTTGAATGAACTCCTCTATGGCTTGATTTTTTGCTCAACATTTTTACTATGATGTGTAGTGCATAAGCCATTATGAACACATTAAGGAAGAATAGCAAAGAATGATATGTACCTGCTGCCAAGGCTATAAAATAGAATACCACCATTATCACCTATGCTCCCTTTGGGCCCTTTTGTGATTGCACCTTTTCTCTCCACTGCTCCAGGCTGATTAATGCCAAGACTTCAAGGATAATCATCTCCTTGTGACTTACAGTAAATGTATTCCTACAAATAGGAATATAGTAAAAGCATTGATTTTGCTTTGAAATTTACATAAATGGATTCATACTCTATGTATTCTATTGATATTGTTTTTTAAATTCAAAGTTAGAATCATCCATGTTAATGTGTGTAGCTGGGTTCTTTAATTTTCATTGCTTTACGGTATTCTATTGTAAGTCTATATCACAACTTATTTAGCCATGTGCTGTTGATGGACAGCAAGGTTTCTCTGTCTGGGGATATAATGAACAATCTTGCATGTGTCTTCTGGTGCACATGTAAGGAGTTCTGTAGGCCCTAGAGTGTAGGATGGGCATGTATCTCAGAGGGTGCCTATGTTCAGCTATACAGATAGTGCCAAATTGTGTTATGAAGTGGTTCATCCGACTTTATATTCCACCAGCATTGAATGAGAACTGTCACAGTTGTCCATGTCCTACTTTCTATTGCCAATCTGGTGGGTGTGAAATGTTATCCCACTGTGGTTGTAACTTACATTTCCCTTAGTACGAATATATTTGAGCATTTTTTCATAGTTTATTGACTATTTCTGTTTTCTTCTATGTGAAATGCATATTGATATCTTTTGCCTATTTTTCTGCTAAGTTTTTTGTGTTTTACTTGTTGAAGTGTAAGGATTTTTAATATATTTTTATTAGTGTTTATCCTTTGTTTTTTGTTACAATTTTTTTTTAATAATTTGTGACTTGTCCTTCACTCTCATTAAGGCACGTTCTGAGTTTAACGTTAGAATGAATCAGTCTTATTTTATGATTTGCCTTTTTTGTAGGCTGTTTAAGAAATTCTTCCCCACCATGAGATCATGAAGATATTCTCACATTGTCTTTTAAAATTTTTATAGTTTTCCTGTGTTTCACATTTATATCTTTAGTGCATCTAGGATTGATTTTTGTGTTTTATGTGAGTTAGAGATAGCTTTTCTTTTTTTTTTTTCCTTTCTTCTCCTCTCCTCTCCTCTTCTCTCCTTTCCTTTTCCTTTCTTGTTTTTCAATCAGGACTCCCAGTTATTCCAATGGCCTTATTACCATGTGATCTACAGTACCAGCATGGTCGTACATCATGCTTCCTGACTCTATTGGACTCTCGACTCTTTTCCATTCTTCTCTTTGTCTATCCACACATTGACACCACACTGTCTTAATTACATTTGCTTTATAAATCATCATATCAAGGAAGCAGCAACCCCACAATATTTACCCCATCTTCAGATTCTTCCTCATGAGTATATTAGCTGTTATTGTCTATCTGGCTCTAATATAAAGCATTGTATCCACTTGTTAAGTTTTACACACACACACACACACACACACACACACACACACACACACACGCCTATTGGGATTGTTTTTCCATGGAAAGGATATTTATTCATGAATTTTGGGATTATATACAGCTGTTCACACCTTCATGCATGTAACCCATATAACTATGGCATACACATTTGATTTCAGGTGGAACCTTACCCTAATTAACAACAACAACAACAACAAATCTCAAAAAAAAATCATATAGCTCCAATCTAGAATTTAAGTAACTTAATCATCAGGCCAAAGTGTCCGTCTTTTAAATCTCACAAAGTCCTGCATAGCTATGCATTGTAGGTAATAATCATCTATGAAAACTTTTCTTGATTGACTTTTAAAAAAATTATTGTAAGAACATTTAACATGAGATCTACTCTCTTGATACATTTTAAGTGCACAAAACTGTATGTTAACCATAGGCATGGCTCTGTGCAGCAGAGCTCTAGAACCTGCTCATCTTGAATGAGGCTTCATTTCCCACTAACCAGCAACTTCCTGTTTCCCGTGCCCCTACCCCTGGCAACCACCATTCTACTCTCTGCTTCTGAATTTGACTACTTTAGATACCTCACATAAGGGGAATCAAGTAATATTTCTTTTTTCTGTGATTGGCATATTTCACTAAACATATGTCCTCAAGGTTCACCCAGGTCATATATGGCAGGATGTTCTTTGTTAAGGCTGAATAATCTGTCATTGTAGGTATACACCACATTCTCTTTATCCATTCATCCACCAATGGACATTTAGGTTGTTGGAATTTCTACTGGAATTATATTAATTCTAAATACCAGTTTGGGGAAAATGTGTATCTTTACAGTATTATCTTCGAATCCAGGAATAATATGGAAAATCACACCAATTACTTGTTAATAATTTAATAAAATTACTGTTTCTTTAATAATTGTAATAAAGTTTTTTTCTATAGC
Source organism: Stenella coeruleoalba (assembly GCF_951394435.1). NCBI lineage: Eukaryota > Metazoa > Chordata > Mammalia > Artiodactyla > Delphinidae > Stenella > Stenella coeruleoalba. Next base: position 117,303,907 of record NC_137149.1, read on the forward strand.
ATATTTCTTGCTAGATTTAGCCTAAATATTTTATACTTCTTGCTGAGGTAAATGAAAATAATGCTTTTTCTATTTTTTTTTAAAGATTTTTTTGATAGGGACCATTTTTAAAGTCTTTATTGAATTTGTTACTATATTGCTTCTGTTTTATGTTTTGGTTTTTTGGCTGTGAGGCATGTGGGATCTTAGTTCCCCGACCAGGGGTCGAAGCTGCACCCCCTACACTGGAAGGTGAAGTCTTAACCACTGGACTGCCATGGAAGTCCCCAAAAATGTTTTTTCTGACAGTGTTGGTGTGTACACTTGAAATTAGCTTTTATATTTTAATTTTGTATCTAGCAAACTTATAAACTCTTATTGATTCTGATATTTTTCTGAACATTCAACGTATACAATCATCTGGGAATGACCATTTTTCTCTGTTTGTTGGAAGTTATATAGTTTTTTCTTTCTTTTAATGGTTAGCCTAGGTATTTTTGTTTTGTTTTGTTTTGTTTTTTTGCGGTACGTGGGCCTCTCACTGTTGTGGCCTCTCCCGTTGCGGAGCACAGGCTCCGGATGCTCAGGCCCAGCGGCCATGGCTCATGGGCCCAGCAGCTCCACGGCATGTGGGATCTTCCCAGACCGGGGCACGAACCTGTGTCCCCTGCATTGGCAGGCAGACTCTCAACCACTGCGCCACCAGGGAAGCCCTAGCCTAGCTATTTTGACATCTACAATTAAAGCCTAACATTAATCAATATCGTGCTCCTAAATAATATACGAGACTTAGAATTCTTTATCTTCTAATATCCCTTTTCCAATTTATAAGATTTTTTGACCACAATTTTAGTTCTTTCAGATTAAGCATTATTAATATTTTAAAATTTACCTGCTTCTTTTCTACTCTCTTTGCTAACTGTTCTTTCTTCCATCTCAGACTTTCCTCTGGAATCATTTTACTTCTACCTAAAGTACATCCTTTTGTGAGAGTCTGTTGCAGTAAACTCTCTCCCATTTTAGTTGTCTAAAAAAGTCTTTAATATTTGTTTTTAAGAGATATTTTTGCTGGGTTTAGAATTCCAGGTTCATAGTTATTTTCTCTTATCATATTTAAGATATTACCCTACTGTCTTCTGGTTTCCACTTGTTGCATTAAGAAGTCAGCTGTTGATCTAAATACCACTTATTTGTACCTTTCTTTGGAACTCCAGTTAGACAAATATTGGGGTCATATCGCTCTCTCCTACATCTTTTTCAAATTTTTCATCTCTGTGTGCCTCTTTTCTTCAGCTTAAGGAACTATACTTTTCATTTCCAGAGGTTATCTTGGGTTCTTTTTCAACTCTTTTTGGTGTTTTAAAAAAATAACCTTTTGTTCCTTGCTAATGCTTCCAACCTTCTTTTTTATATATTTAAATATTTAATAATTACATATTTTGTGTCCAATAATTTCTGCATCTTAAGTCTTTGAAGATTTATTCTGCTATCTATGGATTTGCAGGCTGTCATTCATGGTGCCTTGCTTCTCTGTGATTTTTGTGCTTGTTAACTGTAAGCTACTCCATTGTCCTGGAAACTTTTTCTTTGAGGATTCTTTGAAGCCTGAGTTGAATTTTTTCCCTAAAGGGAAGATGTGTTTTTGATTCTGCAAATCACCTAGACACTCATCAAGCAAAGCTGATGTAATGGCTTACATAATTTTGGGGAATTTAAATATATATATATATATATATATATATATATATATATGATAGTATAGCTACCATAAATTCAGGTTTAAGCTAATGAATTCTCAGCAGAGACTTTTTCTCTCTTTCATCTGACATCAAGGTCAAGAAAAGCAAGTTTCTGTGCATTCATTTTTAATTTTTTTTTTTGATATTAACCACTAATTTGGAACATATGTAGCCTTTAGGTTTACAGCTTTATTTTGGTTTTCCTATTGGATCTTTCACCTTTTGTGGGTTCAGGCTTCTTCCCTTGTTTTCCACACCCTGTGCAGTTATCAGAAGTGAATCTCAAGGAAGAGGTTATGTTAAAAACCCTTAGAACAAAAACAAGCTTTTAGTGCTTGCTTGCCTCCCTGAATGACTGTTTTCATTTATTTTTTTTTTCCTCTGAGGATTCCTTACTACTGTAGCAACTCAGTAATGCATTTCAACAAACACACACACACACTCACAATTTATCAAGCATTTTAGTTGTTTTTATGATGAGGATTGTTCCAGTCTGTAGTTTACCATACTTTTGTCAAGAAACATTTCTAAGAATCTTTAATTATGATATTAAATTCATCTTTCCTGACACATAGTCATTAAATTTGTGTCTAAAGGCATCTAACACAGGTTTTATCAATGTATATTTTTTAAAACATAAGCCAGTTAAAATAGAAAACTGGTATGTATGACAAATCAGTAAACTTGATCTCTAATGTTGCAGTGTAAACAGGGTAAAATGCGAGAAAACCATTTTATTAGTTATTGGTTTAGTAAGTTATGATTAGATGGCTCTCTGATGAGAACTGTGTTTTCTGTCCAGTTGTGCCCGAGTGTGCCCTGTTCCATAGTCACAAACCACAGGTTTACTTTTGCATCTAAACTTCTTGTCACTATAACTTAAAAACATCTACTACTCACTGTTTAAACCAGAAGGAATTTTGGAGCTTGACTATTTTACTAACATTGTCTATGTAAATAACAGATGGTGGTTTTCATTCCATTATTTGGTAGATTAACATAAAACAAAATGATCAAACTTTCAGTGTTTCAAGGACGTAGCTTTAGAGCAGAGAGTTTAAAAGCTTTTGGATAACATAAATGTTTATCACGTTCTGCTTTGGGCATATACATATATGTGCGCACAGTTTGTAATTGACTGAAGTAACTCACTTATGCTATCAAACATTGAGTATTTGAAGAATCTAAATCTCATTTTGATGTGTACTTAAAACTTGGACAAAAGCTGTACAAGTTCATATATCAGAAGGAAAATATTACTACAATTTTCTTCTCAAGTTATTAAATAACTGGCATGCTAACATATAAGAATGAACAAAAAGTTGGTATTTGTGAGCCTGTTAGTCTGAGGAAAGCATGGACTTCTGCCCATATATTAGACAGAGCCCAGTAGTACTTTCATCTCACTGGTGACAGTAAATCCTCGATGTCTCTGAGAAAAATATACATAGATCATCCAAGGCAAATTGTGGATCTAGTAGGTGTGCCAGCCTTGAATCATCTCACAGACTGGTTATTGTCTTTTCTATTTGCACAACTTTCACAGCATGTGCCAATTATTATGTCAAAAATAAAAACCAAGCAAGGAAAGCATTAGAACTGCAGATGCATTCCAAGTGCAAAATTCCAATTATCAAAGCCTAAACACAAGCCTTTTATTAGAAAATCCACTTTGATCTGCACTGTAATTGGCACACTTTCTACCAAGTGACACTGGCAATTTAGTGTTGTGTTTCACTTTATTTTTCTTTACTAATAGTAACAGAACATGGTAGCAAGCTGAATGCCCTGTTTGGTGGAGACAGAGCTCCAGATGAGAGCTTTGGGTCCACCTAGACTGGGGCTTCTCTGCTCAGCTCTTGTTCCACAGAGACTTCTAAAAACCATATTCTTTCATTAGCAGCTCATCAGCATGCATTTTAATGATTCTTCAGCTGCCAATCCTTAAATCTACTCTAAATTTGCTAAGAGGGGTTTTAGTAACATCTGACCATGGTTTGTAAAAGTAATTTGGTTTTCTGAATTGACAACTAAATCTGATGACAATAAATGAATGTGAATTTATGAAGTTTTAAATTTGGCAGTATAGTGAGTTCTTCATATAGTATATAAATATTTATTTTTTCTTAATAACAGAAGCAATAAAATCCCCCCAAAACACTCAATGCCAAAGTTAGACTTATTAGAACAGGATATGATTACTATTAGCATCCAGGTAGGTACATGATAGCCTGAAGTTTCCTTGGCCTACGTTGGTTCTCTAGGGGGACTGGTTCAGATAGAGCAATCAGAACTGTGGCTTCCAGGTCATATTTCCAGAAACTGTACAGGTTCTTTCACCAGAAGAGCAAATTTTAATAGTCCATAGCTATTAAATGTTCTCCTTCTACATTCAGAGCTTACACAGATATTAAATCTGTATCTGCTGATGGAGGGCGTGAGAGACACATGCACTGTGTCACTCTCCCAGCAACCCTATGGAGCCATTATGCATATCCCCGTTTTACAGAAGATGAGACTCAGCTCGACAGAAGCTGAGTCACTTACTACAGGTCACAAGCTTAGTAGTGGGGGAGCTAGGTGCTTTACCTAAATGAAGCAGCCAGGGCTAGGGTTTAGGCTTGGTTTCAGGTTTCTCAAACTCCAAATCAGTACGCACTTCAGCAGACTCCACTCGACGGAATTTCTGACATTGAGAGCTAAGTAAATCATGACAGTGGAATAATAATAACAATCAATTCAGTAAGAAATTTAATTGCAAAAGGGAAGAAACAAAACAGAGTAGAAACTAGAGAAGGGAATTCTATCAGGGGAGGAATTTTCTTAGTCTGGGGAAAAACCTGTGTAGGGCATAAACCTCAAGGCTCAGTTTCCCTCACCTGGTTCTACTTGTTACCTGGGGGTGTAACAAATATTACTGGGTGCTTCCATGTGCCAGAACCTGAGCTAGGGATTTGGGAGATGGTGATGTAAGAGATAACCATCCTCACCTTGTGAATCTTCTAAACCAAGAGGAATAACTCGGCAGAACTAGGTGAGCAAAGACCTTGCAGGCACTTTTGGAGAGTCTGTTGGGGGCAGACGTGGTGATGGTACAGGGCTGGGTGGTCTGGAAAGAACCCTGAGGATGTACAGAAGTGGGGACAATTCCAGGTGGATGGAAAAGCCTGCAGGACAACTCTGAAGTGAGCGTTTGAGGAACAGAACATGTATGAGTCTTACAGCCAGAGCAGACAGAGCAAAGGGGAGAAAGAGAAGAGTGAGATTTCTCAGGTGGGAGAGGCTGGAGCAGGTGGTCCTGGGGAGGCTAAAAATGCTGAACTTCATCTTAATTGCTGTGGAAGCCAATCAAGGGTTTTATGCAGGACAGTCACAGTGTTGTTTTTTATTATTTAGTTCAGAATGGGAACTGGTTGAGTGGGGAGGCCAATTAAGTAAACTAACACAGGGGACAAGGTGGGAAATGCTGGTGGCTTGGAGGAGGGCAGCAGCAGGGAAATGGAGAGGGTGGATTCAGGAGATGTTTGAAAGGTGGACTTTGCAGACATGGGCTAAATATGGAGACAGAAAGATGACTTAAGAGAAAGCGCCCAGATTTCAGATACTCATGGCTTCTTTCCCTCCTGCATGTCTGAACCGTGTAAATGTCTGCCTGTTCTCACCTTTTTTCACAATGACCCCGGGCACTAGGAAGGGGGGCCCAGCCAGTGGGAGGAGTTGAGGGACAGGTAAGCGTGTGAGCATATGGGTCAAAGGTGATTTGAGACTTTTTAAATAAAATAATTTTCTGGGCTTCCCTGGTGGCACAGTGGTTGAGAGTCCGCCTGCCGATGCAGGAGACACGGGTTCGTGCCCTGGTCCGGGAAGATCCCACATGCCGCGGAGCGGCTGGGCCTGTGAGCCATGGCCACTGAGCCTGTGCATCCGGAGCCTGTGCTCCGCAACGGGAGAGGCCACAACAGTGAGGAGCCCGTGTACCGAAAAATAAAAAATAAAATAAAATAAAATAAAATAATTTTCCTTTTTTTTTCTCTCTCTCTGGAAATAAAACTAGGAGAACTCACTGTGCAAGAACCCAAGTTTCTGGATTTTGAAGTCAGAAATGAAGTTCAGCTCATCGTTTTAGCTGAAAGTAGGGAGCATAGAGCCTACAGCAAAGTAGCAGTCTTCATCCAAGATGTGAACGATCATCCACCATGCTTTGGGCAAAGCATTTACCAAGTATCAGTGTCTGAGGGCCAGTTCTACGATGCTCACATCATACAGGTAACAGAAATGTGTTGTGTGTGGGGGAGTGTGAATTAAATTTTAAATCTTTCCTTGGCATATACAATATTTGATGCAGTGGATGGAACTTTAGGTTGAAGGAAGTCTGGAGTTTCTGAGCTCACTCTCCTTCCCCCATCCATTTCGTGCTCGGTTAGACCCACCTGCTTTCTCTAGGGCCCCCGTAGAACACTAGCAGGGAATCTAGAGGGGCACAAAAAGCAGCTCACCTTACACATGTGTACAATTCAGTGGGGAAGTCAGAAGACTAAGTATACAATTTAAATGCAAATCACTAATGTTATAATAGAAGTGTATGTTGAATGTCATGAGACAAAAGAGGAGGCACAGACTGTTCCTGGAGGAGAGTGTCAGTCTTCATGAAGAATGAGGTTTGCACTCAGTCTTAAAGGGTAAGCAGGCATTTGCCAGGTGGAGCTGCAGCCAGATGAGCATGGCGGCAGCACAGACACATGGAAGGGGCCCCTGGTTTGGGTTTGCAGGTGTCTCATGTGAAAGTCATAGATCTGCTGTTTCAAGCCCAGCCCTATCTTGGGACAAAGCCCCATGCTCTGAAAAAAGAGGGTCTGTTCACATGGCAGTCTTCTTGTTCAGGCTCCAAACCCACCCATCCTTGATAGACTCTACCTGCTTCGGGGACTGGTGCCCATTTTCACCTTTCCCTTCAAGGTTGAACCGATGTTTTGAATTCAAGAACCTGGACATTACAACACCTACAGGCTCTTGGGAATCTGCACAGGAAATGGGTATAAACCCCCATCCTGACAGTCAGCAGCCTAGTGGGACATTCCCTTTGGCCTCTGTAACCCCACTCCCATGACCCAGCACCACATGACTTTCTCTCTGTGGTAGATGGAGGCAGGGATCCAGGTGATCCCCTAGGTTACTGTGCAGCTACCTTCACCTGAACATATAGAGACACTTTCCTTTGATTCCTGCCCAGTTCAGATGCACACGTTCGCCTCTGACGGTGCAAACAAGACCAGTAGAGGCTCAGCTGTCTTGGAGTTTTAGCTCTGTGCTCCCCACATGGTCCAGGATTCCCGAGATTTCCTACATTATTTCTGCCCATTTATTTTGTATGATTGGAACTTAATTGCTCCAGGTTCCAGCCTGTTCCAGAAGTGCTGCACCTTTACTCTAGCCATGACAGAGATGCTTGAGAGGAAGGTGAGGAGGTAAAGGCGTTCTCTTGTTCAGCCCCCGCACCCCCAGTGATGCCTGTTCAGCGGGGATCATGGATGCCTCCAGCGCCACTGTGGGACCTGCTTGGTCACAGAGGACTCCTCCCTGGGGCGCTGGTGCATCATGCTTTGTCGCACATGCTAACCTGGACAGAGATAGACCACTCATGTGGAATATGTGAAGGTGAGGGTCCCATTAAAGCCCATGTACACGCGACAGGGAGAGAGCCTGACTTGCCAGTGGTTCGGGTGATAAAACCTTCGAGAAGGCCCAGTCAGAGACGGATACAAGGAACTTTGTTCTTCGTATTTTTAGATCATTTAGTTTCCAGGAAACTAGAACTGCCATTTGCCTGTATCCTGTTCAGATAGACAGGAATGTAGAAGGCTCTGGAGTTCTTGCTTTTTGCTACCACACTGCCTACACACCCTCCTTTTGGTTGCAGCCCCACAAACTCCCTTTAGGAACTGACCCTCCTCTGCCAGGTGCAGTCTTGATGGGACTGTCAGTCAAAGTGGTGACCTCCCCCCCACCCCACCCTGACACAAGGTGCTGTCAACTGCCTCGGTCCCATAGAGACTTTCTCTCCCTGGAATTTGAATCTTGGGTGGTAGGACACCAGACAGAGACATAGTAGGGGTGATTTGTCTTGATGGCAACAGCTCAAAGAAGCTGTGCCTTAGAGCTGTTCAGGTTCTTGTGCTTCACCTGGGCGCTGTCTTTCTGCTATGTTTCTTTCCTGATGAAGTTGGCCATAGTGGATTTGTGTTGCTGGCATCCAAAAACCCCAACTGATACGCCTCCTGGGAGGCCTACTCTCTGTAACTCATGCCTAGGGGACATGATGGACTTTATTCTGATGGTATGCAGATAAGTTTCTCTTCCTTGTGATCTCGAAGGGAGCTGTCTGTTGCTGCCTTTCTGTACCAAATAGCTGGTGTGTGCCCTCTGATGAGGTCCTGATGAGGTTCTGGATCCCCTGACAACTCTGGCAGCAGTGTGAAGGATAGATTGAAAAGGAAGGGAGTTACAAGCAAAAACCCACCAGGATATCAGTACAGTCACCCAGGAGAGAGATGACAGGGAATGGGAGCTCAGGCCAAGGCTGAGGGGCCTAGAAGATAAAAATAAATAGAAAGAGGGACTTCCCTGGTAGTCCAGTGGCTAAGACTTCATGCTCCCAATGCAGGGGGCCTGGGTTCGACCCCTGGTCAGGGAACTAGATCCCGCATGCCACAACTAAGAGATTGCATGCCACAATTAAAGATCCCGCATGCCACAACTAAAAGATCCTGCATGCCGCAACTAAGACCCAGCACAGGCAAATACATAAATAAATAAATATTTTTAAAAATAAATAGAAATTAATTTGTCAGCTTGTTCTTAAACAAGATCTTGAATCCACTGATAGAATTAGTTTGTGATTAAAATGTAAAGCAGACGAAATAATATATCTCCATGGAGAGTGATGCAGAACTTTTGTTTTATCTTCAACGCTAGTACTTGGACAACTCATCAAATAAATCACCAGGACCTAACTTTGTTAGCACTAAATCTAGGTTTTGTTTCATTTAGCGCAAAGCATGCAATACTCCTACTGAAAATTACTTGGAAATCCTTTCAATTAATCTTCAGAATAGTCTTCTCACCCATTATTCACTTTAATATAAATGTAAGCTTCAGCCATGGCTAATATTCCTTTGGTCATTGTCTTTAAAGTGTGTTTGACCATGTGATTCTTTCATAATGCATTTCTCTGAATAACAGGCTTAACCCATTCTGCAGATTCAATCCTTACCTAACGGAGGAGTTTCTTCCTCACAGGTTTTTGCCACAGACCAGGACAGTGGGACAAACGGCCTCATCGAGTATTCTATTCTCTCCAGCAACCAAGTACAAGCGTTCCAGATGGACACACTGAGCGGTGTGCTAACAGCAAGTGCAGTTCTGGATTATGAGTACACCAGAGCCTACAGGTTTGTCCAAGACTCAGATCCGTTTGACCAGCTATTCTGCTTTGTTGCCCCACAGTGCTTACCCTGCAGGCCTCTTTGAGTAAAAGCACACCCGTAAAGTTGGACGACTTCGGGAAGAAAACCTAAGAAACTGTGAACCTTGTTTGTCTCTGGGGAAGTGGTCACTTGGGAAGCCTGGGGTCAAAGAGATGCTTGACTTCCTCACCATGCATTTCAGTCTGCCTTGTATTTGTATGTTCTTCCGAAAGACCATGCCCAGACAGTGTTTCTTTTAATCCTCACGGTCACCTCCAGAGAAGTTCAGTGAGGCCTTTTCTCACTCACTAATGAGACAAGGGACATGCAGTGTCTCACTCAGGGTTACAGAACCATTTAACCATGAATCATGGTCTCACTGCCAGGTGTTCTAATGCCAAATCACACTGTTTCCACCCTACAAGCTACAGAGCAGACCTTCTATTGAGGGAAAAAACAGGAATACAAGATACCTGAGTGTCAATATTCTCCTAGGCCAGACTACTTACATGTTATATGAAGAAAGTGCAGTGTGTTCCTGTGGTTGAGTAGCAAGAGCCAATTAAAATGGGATCTGTTGCTGGGTGGACTGGATTAATTTAACTCTGAAAAACTTCCCAACTCTAAACGCTTGATTGTTTAGTTCTTTTTGTTTAATATATTTCAAAATATTACTTCAAAGGTATTTTAAAAGTTTAGTTTAAGACCTTACTCTGTGTTAACTAGTATAATTTTTTCAGGATTATTTTAGTGTAATCAATTGTCATGATACTTACTATATAAATATATTAAAATCAATTGTATAAATATGTTATAACCTATTCCTGCTACATTGTATCTATAGTAATTTTAAGTGTAAAGCTTTTTTTTTTCTCTCCATAGATGACTGCAGGTAAATCTCAGCCTAGTTGCCACCTGAGTGATTACAAATTCAGAGATTCTTGAAGGTCTGCTATGTTCCAGGAACTAAGCATTTCCTGATTGCAATGACTTTCTGTTACAATGTTCTTATTCAATGGAGCATAATTAACAATTAAATTTAATTCCTTTCAGCATTTTCCTATTTGAGTCACACTTTCAACGTTCCCATTTCCAACATTTAAATTGGTCCCAATATTTAAAAGCTCCCCTCTCCAATTCCTCATGAATTTAAGCTGGGAGAAGCAGGAACTGAGAGAAGATGAAATCTGCACACACTGCCACAGAGAGACTCAGAGGCAATCACACTCATGCTCACACACACACACACACAGTCTCCACTGTCACCGAGGCAAGGGAACATTTTGAACCCCCTGCCTCTCCGGGTTTTCCCCCTTCCCTCCCCCCTTGTGGCTTCTCTGCCTTTTTAGTGCTTTTCCTGATATTTAAGGCAGTGAGAAAAATAGGAGGATTTTCCCCAGCCTGCTATACCTTTAGTGAATGTTTTGGAAAAGATGTCATTTAGCATTTAACTTTTGTTTTTAACTTTTGAATTTCGCTATTTTGTCTGACACAGGAAGATATTCCCAATTCTAGCCCTCTCTTTTACAGTATAAAATGAGGAGGAGGAAGATATTGTCAGTTGTGATTCTACTCAATATAAATGCATTAAATAATTTTTAGTTCTCATATTAAGCCACATATAGGAAAACTCAGTGGACAGACTATGAAAAATTAGTTCTTTAGTTCTGTCTGACTGATATTTCTGAATTTTATAAACTATTTACCAAGCATGAGACTAGGGATATAAAGACACATGAAACAGTTCTTGTTTTCAGGGAACTCGAAAACTGAGTGCCCTGATAACCCATGGCAGGAAGCATAGTAATAATCACAATACGTGCCATTTATGGAGCACCTGTTTTACCGGTTGAATTCTCATAACAGACTTAAGATCTACAGAGTGAGGAAACTGAAATTCAGAGATGTAAAGTCTTTTGCCAGGAATAGGCAGCCAGTAAATGTAGAACTGAGATTCTTGCCTGTGTGAATGGTCATAGTAGGGCTTCTTACTGTATCATGTGAATGAATCTTTAGAGTATATACCTGTATGTTTACAAAAACAAAACAGAAAAAACACTTTAGAAACTTAAAATAGTAATATAAAATAAGTTCCAACTCACAGTTGTGAAATAACACATGTCTAGTTGTGAGCATGCAGAGATGGGATTTGAATCACTGTTCTCCACTGCTTGAGTTATAATTGATGGGGTGAGATTTATCCCTGCTTAAGTTGGTAATCGATATTCATGTAAGTCTTATAAAACTTTAGGGCCAAGATTTAGTTAGTCTTTTCAGGGACTTTAAATAAAAATGAGAAACAAAAAAGCCCTAGGCAAATTTAAATGTTTAAAAATTCACTTTCTGTAGCATAAATATTCAAGGTCAAAGAGCAGTTATTGCCAGGAGCAATGCTAAATTCATACACTCCATTGAACACTCATTATGACTGTGAGAGAAAAAATAAAAAGCAATTATATATACAAGGTAGGAAATGGGCTGAAATGTTAATTGTCTTTTCCAAAATACATGACTCATAAGCAGCAGGGCTGGGATTGGAACCTCAGTCTGTTGAGTCCCCATGGAAAATGGAATAAAGGCTTTCCAGGCAAGAAGCATGAGGAAGGACATGGACATGTGAAAGTGTTTGGTATATTTGGAAATAACAAGTGGTACAGTGCACCTGAGAAGCACTTGAGTGTGGGATTATAAAAAAGAGGCTGGGGGTGTGGAGGAATAGGAGGAAGATAGTCAAAATGTACAAACTTCCAATAAGATAAGTACTGGGGATGTAATGTACAACATGATGACTATGGCTAACACTGCTGTAAGATATACAGGAAAGTTGTTAAGACAGTAGGTTCTTAGGGTTCCCCAACACAAGGGGAAATGTAGTTTTCATGGTTTTTTTTTTTTTGCATCTATGTGAAATGATGGATGTTAACTAAACTTATTGTGGTAATTATTTCACAATATATGTAAGTCAAATTATGCTGTACACCTTAAACTTATACAGTGCTATGTATCAATTATATCTGAATAAAACTGGGGGAAAAATCTCAGTCAGTGATGTGAAAAACGAAACAAAGCAACAACAAAAAAAGAGTCTGGTAGGTCACAGGCACATTTTTGAGAAATTTATATGCCATATACTGGAAATTGTACTCTATTCTGTAGGCTATATAAAAGTGTAAGCAGTTGAGTGCATGCTAAGATCTTTATTTTTAAGGACATCTGGTAATGGTTGTCTTGCAAGACAGAGAACCAGCATCAGACAGACCAGTTAAGCTAGACAACAGCTGACAAAGATCTATTATGTGGATGAAGCTGTGAGGATGGGAGGAGAGGACATACTTACTAGTTGACTCAGATACGGAGTCCATAGGAACATGGTGATCAGTTGAATTTATTCAACAAGGAAAGAGATAGAAAATGCTTCTGAAGTTTCCACATAGGAAAGGCGGGAAGAATAGATTGGGATTGGGATTTTTTTTCTGGGCATTTTGAGTTTGAAGGGCCAGTGCAAGAGCAAAAGTAAAAATACTCCTTTGGCAATTAAAAATAATGATCTGGAACTCAGGAAAGAGATCTTCATTCAGGATTTAGACTTGGGCTTCATCCAGGGAAAAATGTGTAAAATGGAATTACCTAGGACGCTATGTGAAATGAGAATTTGGGGGATTATCACCACTTGGGGGCCAGACAGAGCAAAAGCAGCCAGCAAGATAGATTCAGGGACTACAAACATCAGAACAGAACCTGGAAAAGGGGGTTTTGTGGAAACCAAGAGGAAAGGTTGACTGTACGAAAGAATAAGCTTTCAGAATTTGTTTGGATTAGAATCTGCAAAAGTACTCCTTAATGTAAAAAGTTTGCAAGGAATATACTTCTCCCAAATTGTTTCCTAACAAGATAAAGTACACACTGTTGTATTTGCAGGTTAATTAATATAAAACAGTGAAGTTAACTTAAAACTCCAGTTAACAGATTGATTTTCTTTTTTTTTAAATAAGAGAAAGAGGGACATTTTATGATAAAAGAACTAATACAGGCAGTGTACAGTAGCCATAAACTTTTACATACCAATCAACAGTAGAGCCAAATACATAGAACAATATCATATTTTTTTGTTTTGCTGCGATGATATTTTCTTTTTAACATCTTTATTGGAGTATAATTGCTTTACATTGTTGTGTTAGTTTCTGCTGTATAACAAAGTGAATCAGCTATACCCATACATATATCCCCATGTCTTCTCCCTCTTGTGTCTCCCTCCCACCCTTCCTGTCCCACCCCTCTGGTCACAAAGCACCGAGCTGATCTCCCAGTGCCCTGCGGATGATTCCCACTAGCTATTTTACATTTGGGACTGTATATATGTCAATATCATTCTCTCACTTTGTCCCAGCTTGCCCTTCCCCCTCCCTGTGTCCTCAAGTCCATTCTCTACATCTACATCTTTATCCTTGTCCTGTCCCTAGGTTCTTCAGAACCTTTTTTTTTTTTTTTAGATTCCATATACATGTGTTAGTATACGGTATTTGTCTTTCTCTTTCTGACTTACTTCACTATGTATGACAGACTCTAGGTCCATCCACCTCACTACAAATAACTCAATTTCCTTTCTTTTTAATGGCTGAGTAATATTCCACTGTATATATGTGCCACATCTTCTTTATCCACTCATCTGTCGACAGACACTTAAGTTATTTCCATGTCCTGGCAACTGTAAATAGTGCTTCAATGAACATTGTGATATATGACTCTTTTTGAATTATGGTTTTCTCAGGTATATGCCCAGTAGTGGGATTGCTGGGTTGTATGGTAGTTCTATTTTTACATTCTTAAGGAACTGCCATACTGTTCTCCATAGTGGCTGTATCACTTTACATTCCCACCAACAGTGCAAGAGTGTTCCCTTTTCTCCACACACTCTCCAGCATTTATGGTTTGTAGATTTTTGATGATGGCTATTCTGAAAGGTGTGAGGTGATACATCATTGTAGTTTTGATTTTCATTTCTCTAATGATTAGTGATGTTGAGCATCCTTTCATGTATTTGTTGGAAATCTGTATATCTTCTTTGGAGAAATGTCTGTTTAGGTCTTCTGCCCATATTTGGATTGGGTTGTTTGTTTTGTGATATTGAATTGCAAGAGCTGCTTGTATATTTTGGAGGTTAATCCTTTGTCAGTTGCCTCATTTGCAAATATTTTCTCCCATTCTGAGGGTTGTCTTTTCGTCTTGTTTATGGTTTCCTTTTATGTGCAAAAGCTTTTAAGTTTCATTAGGTCCCATTTGTTTATTTTTGTTTTTATTTCCATTTCTCTAGGAGGTGGGTCTTGCTGTGGTTTATGTCATAGAGTGTTCTGCCTATGTTTTCCTCTAAGAATTTAATAGTGTCTGGCCTCACATTTAGGTCTTTAATCCATTTTGAGTTTATTTTTGTGTATGGTGTCAGGGAGTGTTCTAATTTCATTCTTTTACATGTAGCTATCCAGTTTTCCCAGCACCACTAAATGAAGAGGCTGTCTTTTCTCCATTGTATATTCTTGCCTCCTTTATCAAAAATAAGGTGACCATATGTGCATGGGTTTATCTCTGGGCTTTCTATCCTGTTTCATTGATCTATATTTCTGTTTTTGTGCCAGTACCATACTGTCTTGATTACTGTAGCTTTGCAGTATAGTCTGAAGTCAGGGAGCCTGATTCCTCCAGCTCCACTATTCTTTCTAAAGATTGCTTTGGATATTTGGAGTCTTTTGTGTTTCCATAAAAATTGTGAACTTTTTAGTTCTAGTTCTATGAAAAATGCCACTGGTAATTTGATAGGTATTGCATTGAATCTGTAGATTGCTTTGGATAGTACAGTCATTTTCACAATGCTGATTCTTCCAATCCAAGAACATGGTATATCTCTCCATCTGTTTTTATCATGTTTAATTTCCTTCATCAGTGTCTTATAGTTTTCTGCATACATGTCTTTTGTCTCCTTAGGTAGGTTTATTCCTAGGTATTTTATTCTTTTTGTTGCAATGGTAAATGTGAGTGTTTCCTTAATTTCTCTTTCGGGTTTTTCATCATTAGTGTATAGGAATGCAAGAGATTTCTGTGCATTAATTTTGTATCCTGCAACTTTACTAAATTCATTGATTAGCTCTAGTAGTTTTCTGGTAGCATCTTTAGGATTCTCTATGTATAGTATCATGTATGTGCAATCAGTGACAGCTTTGCTTCTTCTTTTCTGATTTGGATTCCATTTATTTCTTTTTCTTCTCTGATTGCTGTGGCTAAAATTTCCAAACCTATTTTGAATAATAGTGGTGAGAGTGGGCAATCTTGTCTTTGTCCTGATCTTAGAGGAAAAGATTTCAGTTTTATACCATTGAGAACGATGTTTGCTGTGGGTTTGTCATACATGGCCTTTATTACATTGAATTAGGTTCCCTCTGTGCCTGCTTTCTGGAGAGTGTCTATCATAAGTGGGTGTTGGATTATGTCAAAAGCTTTTTCTGTATCTATTGAGATTATCATATAGGTTGTTTTTAAAATATCTTTATTGGAGTATAATTGCTTTACATTGTTGTGCTAGTTTCAGCTGTATAACAAAGTGAATCAGCTATACATATACATACATCCCCATATCTCCTCCCCCTTGTGTCTCCCTCCAATCCTCCCTATCCCACGCCTCTAGGTGGTCACAAAGCACAGAGCTGATCACCCTGTGCTATGCAGCTGCTTCCCACTAGCTATCTATTTTACATTTGGTAGTGTATATATGTCCATGTCACTCTCCCACTTCGTCCCGGCTTCCCCTTCCCCTTCCCTGTGTCCTCAAGTCCATTCTCTACGTCTGTGTCATTATGCCTGTCCTGCCCCGAGGTTCTTCAGAACCATTTTTTTCCTGATTCCATATATATATATCATATGGGTTTTATCTTTCAATTTGTTAGTATGGTGTATCACATTGATTTGTGTGTATTGAAGAATCTGTGATAAACCTCACTTAATCATGGTGTGTGATCATTTTAATGTGCTGTTGGATTCTGTTTGCTAGTATTTTGTTGAGGATTTTTGCATCTATGTTCATCAGTGGTATTGGCCTGTAGTTATCTTTCTTTGTGACATCTTTGTCTGGTTTTGGTATCAGGGTGATGGTGGCCTTGTAGAATGAGTTTGGGAGTGTTCCTCCCTCTGCTATATTTTGGAAGAGTTTGAGAAGGATAGGTGTTAGCTCTTCTCTAAATGTTTGGTAGAATTTGCCTGTCAAGCCATCTGGTCCTGGACTTTTGTTTGCTGGAAGATTTTTAATCACAGTTTCAATTTCAGTGCTTGTGATTGGTCTCTTTATATTTTCTATTTCTTCCTTGTTCAGTCTCAGAAGACTGTGCTTTTCTAAGAATTTGTCCATTTCTTCCAGGTTGTCCATTTTATTGGCATAGAGTTCCTTGTAGCAATCTCTCATGATCCTTTGTATTTCTGCAGGTCAGTAGTTTCTTCTCCTTTTCATTTCTACTTCTATTGATTTGACTCTTGTCCCTGTTTATCATTTTGTTTATCTTCTCAAAGAACCAGCTTTTACTTTTATTGATCTTTGCTATTTTTTCCTTCATTTCTTTTTCATTTATTTCTGATCTGATATTTCTGATTTCTTTCCTTCTGCTAACTTTGGGGTTTTTTTGTTCTTCTTTCTCTAATTGCTTTAGGTGTAAAGTTAGGTTGCTTATTTGAGTTTTTTCTTGTTTCTTGAGGTAGGATTACATTGCTATAAACTTTCCTCTTAGATTGCTTTTGCTGCATCTCATAGGTTTTGGGTCATCGTGTTTTCATTGTCATTTGCTTCTAGGTGTTTCTTTTATTTATTTATTTTTTTTGCGGTACACGGGCCTCTCACTGTTGTGGCCTCTCCCGTTTGTGGAGCACAGGCTCTGGATGTGCAGGCTCAGTGGCCATGGCTCACAGGCCCAGCCGCTCCGTGACATGTGGGATCTTCCCGGACTGGGGCACAAACCCGTGTCCCCTGCATCGGCAGGTGGACTCTCAACCACTGCGCCACCAGGGAAGTCCTGTTTCTAGGTGTTTCTTGATTCCCTCTTTGATGTCTTCACTGATCTCTTGGTTATTTAGTAGTGTATCATTTAGCCTCCATGTGTTTGTATTTTTTGAGGTTTTTTTCCTGTAATTGATATCTGGTCTCATAGTGTTGTGGTCAGAAAAGATACTTGATACAATTTTAATTTTCTTAAATTTACCCAGGCTTGATTTGTGGCCCAAGATACGTGCTGTCCTGGAGTATGTTCCATGAGCACTTGAGAAGAAAGTGTATTCTGTTGTTTTTGGATGGAGTGCCCTATAAATATCAATTAAGTCCATCTTGTTAAATGTGTCATTTAAAGCTTGTGTTTCCTTATTTATTTTCATTTTGAATGATCTGTCCATTGGTGAGAGTGGGGTGCTAAAGTCCCGTACAATTGTGTTACTGTCGATTTCCCCTTTTATGGCTGTTCGCATTTGCCTTATGTATTGAGGTGCTCCTATGTTGGGTGCATATATATTTACAATTGTTTTATCTTCTTCTGGGATCGATCCCTTGATCATTATGTAGTGCCTTTCTTTGCTTCCTGTAATAAGTTTATTTTAATGTCTATTTTGTCTGATATGAGAGTTGCTACTCCAGCTTTCTTTTCATTTCCATTACATGGAATATCTTATTCCATCCCCTCATTTTCAGTCTGTATGTGTCCCTAGGTTAGAAATCGGTCTCTTTTAATTTTATTTATTTATTTATTTATGGCTGTGTTGGGTCTTCATTTCTGTGTGAGGGCTTTCTCTAGTTGCGGCAAGTGGGGGCCACTCTTCATCGTGGTGTGCAGGCCTCTTACTATCGCGGCCTCTCTTTTTGCGGAGCACAGGCTCCAGATGCGCAGGCTCAGTAATTGCGGCTCACAGGCCTAGTTGCTCTGCGGCATGTGAGTCTTCCCAGACCAGGGCTCAAACCCGTGTCCCCTGCATTGACAGGCAGACTCTCAACCACTGTGCCACCAGGGAAGCCCAGAAGTGGGCCTCTTTTAGACAACATATATACGGGTCTTGTTTTGTATCCATTCTGCCAGTCTATGTCTTCTGGTTGGAGCATTTAATCCATTTACATTTAAGGTAATTATCGATATGTATGTTCCTATTACCATTTTCTTAATTGTTTGGGGTTTGTTATTGTAGGTCTTTTCCTTCTGTTGTGTTTCCTGCCTGGAGAAGTTCCTTTAGCATTTGTTTTAAAATGGTTTGGTGGTGCTGATTTCTTTTCACTTTTGCTTGTCTGTAAAGGTTTTAATTTGTCTATTGAATCTGAATGAAGTCCTTTCTGGGTAGAATAATCTTGGCTGTAGATTTTTCCCGTTCATCACTTTAAATATGTCCTGCCACTCCCTTCTGGCTCCCAGAGTTTCTGTTGAAAGATCAGCTGTTAACCTTATGGGGATTCTCTTGTATGTTATTTGTTGCTTTTCCCTTGCTGCTTTCAATATTTTTTTCTTTGTATTTAATTTTTGATAGTTTGATTAATATGTGTCTTGGCATCTTTTTCCTTGGATTTATCCTGTATGGGATTCCCTGTGCTTCCTGGACTTGATTGACTATTTCATTTCTCATATTAGGGAAGTTTTCAACTATAATCTCTTCAAATATTTTCTCAGTCCCTTTCTTTTTCTCTTGTTCTTCTGGTTCCCCTATAATTCAAATGTTGGTGTGTCTCTGAGGGTGTCCTCTATTCTTTTTTCTTTATTCTGCTCTGTGGTAGTTATTTCCACTATTTTATCTTCCAGGTCACTTATCCGTTCTTCTGCCTCAGTTATTCTGCTATTGATTCCTTCTAGAGAATTTTAAATTTCATTTATTGTTTGCTCTTTAGTTCTATGTCCGTGTTAAACATTTCTTGTATTTTTTCCATTCTATTTCCAAGATTTTGGATCACCTTTACTTTCATTTCTATGAATTCTTTTTCAGGTAGACTGCCTATTTCTTCTTCGTTTGTTTGGTCTGGTGAGTTTTTACTTTGCTCCTGCATCTGCTGTGTATTTCTCTGTCTTTTCATTTTGCTTAACTTACTGTGTTTGTGGTCTCCTTTTTGCAGGCTGCAGGTTCATAGTTCACGTTGTTTTTGGTGTCTGCCCCCAGTCGGTAAGGTTGGTTCAGTGAGTTGTGTAGGCTTCCTGGTGGAGGTGACTTGTGTCCATGTTCTGGTGGATGAGTCTGGATCTTGTCTTTCTGTTGGGCAGGACCATGGCTGGTGGTGTGTTTTGGGGTGTCTGTGACCTTATTATGATTTTAGGCAGCCTCTCTGCTAATGGGTGTGGCTGTGTTCCTGTCTTACTAGTTGTTTGGCATAGGGTGTCCAGCACTGAAGCTTGCTGATCCGGTCTTAGCGTTGAGACGGAGGTCTCTAGGAGACCTCTCGCCAATTGATATTACGTGGGGCTGGGAGGTCTTTGGTGGCCCAATGTCCTGAACTCGGCTCTCCCACCTCCAAGGCTCGGGTCTGACTCCCGGCCAGAGCATAAAGACCCAGTCAGTCACACAGCTCGAAGAACAGGGAGGGAAAAAAGTAATAAAATAAAATGAAATAAAGTTATTAAAACAAAAAATAAAAGAATATGTTATTAAAATAAAAACTAATAAAAAAGAAGAGAGCACCCAAACCAATAAATAAATCCACCAATGATAACAAGTGCTAAAAATTATATAAGATAAGCATAAAAATCAGAAACTAGTCAGTTGCATATAGCAAACCCCAAGTCTACAATTGCTCCCAAAGTCCACCACTTCAATTTTGGGCTGATCCGTTGTCTATTCATGTATTCCACAGATGCAGGGTACATCAAGTTGATTGTGGAGATTTAATCTGCTGCTCCTGAGGCTGCTAGGAGAAATTTCCCTTTCTCTTCCTTGTTCGCACAGCTACTGGGGTTCAGCTTTGGATTTGGCTCTGCCTCTGCATGTAGGTCGCCCTCTGGCATCTGTTCTTAGCCCAGACAGGAGGTGGTTAAAGGAGAGACTGATTAGCAGGCTCTGGCTACTCAGGCTGGCAGGAGGGAGGGGTATGGAATGCAGGGTGAGCCTGGGGTGGCAGAGGCCAGCATGATTTTGCAACAGCCTGAGGCATGCTGTGTGTTCTCCCAGGGAAATTGTCCCTAGATTATGGGACCCTGGCACTGGTGGGCTGCACAGGCTACCAGGAGGGGAGGTGTGGATAGCAACCTGTGCTCGCACACAGGATTTTTGGTTGGCTGCAGCAGCAGCCGCCTTAGCGTTTCATGCCTGTTTCTGGTGTCTGTGCTGATAGCCACGGCTTGTGCCCACCTCTGGAGTTCATTTAAGCAGTGCTCTGCCTTCTGTGGGCAGACAGGGTAGGAATCCCGTCTCCTGGCACACCTTGAAACAATGGTCTCTTGACTCTTAGGCACTTCCAAACTTTTTACTGGACTCCCTCCTTGTGAACTGTGGCACACTAGCTCCATTCAGGCTGTGTTCATTCAGCCAACCCCAGTCCTCTCCATGGGATCTGAGCTCCGAAGCCTGAGCCTCAGTTCCCAGCCCCAACCCACACCAGCGGGTGAGCAGACAATCCTCTCAGGCTGGTGAGTGCTGGTTGGCACCCATCCTCTGTGCGGGAATCTCTCTGCTTTGCCCTCCATACCCCTTTTGCTGTGCTCACCTCTGTGGCTCCGAAGCTTCCCTGCCACCACCCCGCCATCTCCACCAGTGAAGGGGCTTCCTAGTGTGTGGAAACATTTCCTCCTTCACAGCTCCCTCCCAGAGGTGCAGGTCCCCTCCTTATTCTTTTGTCTCTGTTTTTTCTTTTTTCTTTTGCCCTCTCCACGTACGTGGGGAGTTTCTTGACTTTTGGGAGGTCTGAGGTCTTCTGCCAGCATTCAGTAGGTATTCTGTAGGAGTTGTTCCACATGTAGATGTATTTCTGATGTATTTGTGGGGAGGAAGGTGATCTCCATGTCTTACTCTTCCACCATCTTGAAGGTCTCTCAGGCTTAATATTTTTACCTTCTTACATCCAATTCTGTCTTTGTATTCATAGCACTATTCATTTAATCAATAATCAGTGTTTACATAAAATGAGTATATAGGTGTTTACTTCAGAGCCAGGTCATACTGTATAATTATATTTCCTTCCTTAACCTCCCCCTTATCCCCAGCATTAATGATTATCTTTGGGTTTTGCTCACCTGATGTGCTATATCCATGTACTTAATTCCTTGTAAATATTCCATTAGCTCTGTCAGACATGCCCACTTATCTTTCTCCACTGATATGCCTCTCATATCAAATATTCTGTGAAGTCCTCTGTTCCTTGGAGACCTCGGTCCTACTGCTTTCTGCCCTCCTGATCTAGCTGGACAGTGTGGCTCCCTAAGCCCGCTGCAAAGCTGGACCCCATGACTTGTGACTTTGTTTTACTGTTCTCCAACATTGGGCCTATGATTTTCAGATCCCGTGTCTTTCTCTTACTTTTTTCTTCCAGTAGTTTTGTAGGAAAAGGTGCCAAGGAAGTAAATTCTCTGAGTTCTTGCACATCTGAAAATGCCTTTATTCTACTCTCACATGTGATTTATGCAATAGATAATATAGAAGTTGAACATTTCTTTTAGATTTTTAAAGGCATTTTTCTGTTATATTTTAAAACTCAGTTTTGTTATGGAGAAATCTGATGCCATTCTAATTCTGTGTTTGGTATATGATTTGTTTTTTCCATCCTCTGTGGAAATTTTCAGGTTATTTTCTTTATCTACAATGTTTGGACATTTTGTCATTATGTACTTTGGTGTGGGTCTTTCCTTGTGCTGAGTACTTGGTGTGCTCTTTTAATGAGGATAAATGTTTCTATTGTTTGTATTATTTCACTGATAATTATCTCCCTTTTGTTTATTGTTTTGTTTTATTTGTTTACTTTGCCCTGCCTCTTTTTCCTGGATCCTATTCAGTCAAGAGTTAGACTGCCAGGATTGATCCTTTGTCAGTGATGTTTTATTCCCTACTTTCCATTTCTTGTTGTGTGTGTGGTTTTTTGTTGTTGTTGTTTTATTTTTCTTGGAGATTTTCTTAATTATAGCCTTCTAAACTTTCTTTTTCACTTTTTGGTTTGAAATTTTTTGAATATTTTGTATTTTTTATTTCCAAAATCTCTTCCTTAATCTTTGAGCTTTTCCATAGCATCTTGTTCTTGTTTTATGCATTATCTCTATTATTGTCTCCAAGGACGTTAATTAGAATTGTTTTAACATTGTCTTTTTCTCTGTCAAGATCTCTGCATCCTTTGGGTTTATTTCTTCCCTTTGTCTATTTTCCACTCTCTTTTTCATGTGGGAGACTTTCTGTAAGTAACTAACAATCCTTGGTCCTAGGTGAGGCAATAGCAAAGTCAGATTCTCTGGGTGGATCTCATTGACCAGCACACTTGGCTTTCAGATGAACCAGAGAAGAACCTGACTACTTTGCAGGATGACATACAAATAACTGTATATAGAGAGAGTTTTTTTCCCTTTGGGAGGGGATTTCATTTCTTCAGAGACAGTCCCTCGATATTACTTACTCTTAGTATGAACATCAGACATTGTTTTGCCTGGGAGTGAAGAGCAATGGGCAAGGGGACTTGATTGTTCTGGATTTTGAGTTTAAAAGAATCTTTAAGCTATTTTTAGCTCGATATCTCACCCTGCCCTTTGCCATGTTTTGAGCTTCTCCTTGGTTATATGAGGGCAAATCTGTTTCTCACTCATCCTTATCTCTTTACAAATGCAGAATGCATTTTAATCTATGGTTTTCTCTGGCCCACTTATCTGTAACCACTTCTCAATCTGCTTGCATTTTCCAGAAATTAGTTTAAATTTCTCCCCCACTCCACTCACTAATATCGTCTCACATTTTATTTTTTAGCCTTATCAACATATACCTTATTTTAAATTCTTTTGCCATCATTACAGCAGAATGTCTAGAGGAAGAGGAAATAAAATGTGTGTAGATATAACCAGAAGTCATAGCTCTTCCTTTCAAAGGTGTTATGATTTTGGCTGATATTTTTATTTCTCTTGGAATTTCAGTAGGAACACTTAATTCTGGGTATACTTTTAATATATTGTTGAGAGAGAGTTTTGAAAAAGTCCTCTACCACCATCTTAAATATTAAGGCAATCAGAAAAGATTCTGCCTGGTCAAAGTCTCATTTAAACTTTAACATAGTAAGAAATAGCTTTCCATCAGTGGTAGAGTAGGAGAACTATGCTCTGAACTAGAATGGGACTGTCTTTATCTGGTCAGCTTCATTTATTGTCTCTGCTGATACACTAATCAGGGCAGCAGTTCTGGAACATGGAACCAGTTGGACCAGCTAAGAGTTTTACAAAACCTGCCAGGGAGCCATCACAGAAAACTTGAGGTCCCTTAGAAGTTATGTGTAGAATTTCAGTGGATCTACCTTCATAATTTTTCATTTGTTCTTCAAACCATTGACTTGTCCTTTTGTTTTGAAACAGAATCATATTTCTCTCTATATCAAAGAATCTTGCTTTTTTAACCTGACATAGGCATTACATGGAACCCCTGAAGTTATAGTACTGTGAAAATAAGAGTGGTTAAGGCTACAGTGGAAGAATCAACAGAGCCATACTTTGATGTCTTGGCTGAGACTTTAGTATGACATTGGGGAGGGGCAGGCAGCAGGGGCAGAGAACATGATGAGTTGATTATTTTTAGTAAAATTTTTCCATGTGTACCTGACTTACATTCATGCTAACAAAATTAACTTTCTACATGGAATTATTCCTATGCTCTAGAAATGTGAAATTTAAATAGTTGTTCTACTGATGTCTCCACTTCAATAGTGTAGAAAGCAGCCTGTGTTCTTCATGAGCAATAGATAAGTAGTGATCATTTGCTACTAAGTGGAATTTAAACCAACAAAAAGTTGATACTTATTTTACATCATTTTAAACATTTAAGGTTGGAAGATAAAGAACACTTATCAGGTAAGCTAATAATGGAAAATAAAGTAGAAGTGTGTCAACTTCCAAGTCTCCGTTTCTTAAAAGATAGTATCACCAACTGGCTAAGACTAATTCCACTTCTGAAATGAAGATCATCTTCCAATTGACAGCTTAGTTTATTACTCAGCTACCCTTCTGGAACTCATAGTGTTTAGAGGGGAGTGAAAAGCTAATGATTATGCATT
Source organism: Stenella coeruleoalba (assembly GCF_951394435.1). Classification (NCBI taxonomy): domain Eukaryota; kingdom Metazoa; phylum Chordata; class Mammalia; order Artiodactyla; family Delphinidae; genus Stenella; species Stenella coeruleoalba. Next base: position 117,328,302 of record NC_137149.1, read on the forward strand.
AGGGTGTGATATATACACAGTAAGAGAGGCATATTGAAAAGTATCATATAGTAGAGCACAAGCTTTCCAGTCAACCAAGACCTGGGCTTGAATCCTGGCTCTGTCATCTGATACATTTATAATCTTGAGCAAATCTTGAGAAACCAGTGATCAAAATATATTAAAGAAAATCAAATAAGACAAGACATCTACCCTTAAGGAACTTATAGGAGAGGCAGACAAATCATTAAGAAGAAAAGGTGATGATTGCTATGGTGGAAGAAGGTACAGGGTGCTATGGGGTAGAGAAAGGGGCATCTAAATCAGATGAAAGGTCAGTGAAATCTTACAGAGATGTGAGCTTTGAAAGGCAAAGATGGTGTAGGGACCAGAATTCCAGGCAGAAGCTGTGTCATAGAAGATCATGTATGTGCACAAGGCTGTATTACTTCTTGTAGACATGGAAAGCTAAGGAAAAGTTTTAAATAGGGGAGTCAGGTTTTCAAACCAGGATTTTTGATAGAGCAATTGAGGAGTTGTAATGTGGAGGATGAAGAGGAGCAGGTGAGACTTGCAGTAGGCAGATTGATGAGTAACAAGTACTCCAGTTGAGAAAAGGTATAATGAATACACAGAATGCCAGGTAAAGATGATGAGGGGATGAGGCTACAATGACCAACTTGTCCTAGTTTGCCTAGGACTGTCCTGTTTTAAAAAAAACTGAAAGTCCCATGCCCCGGGAAACCTTTCAGTTCCTGCAAAGCAAGATGGTGGATCAGCCCATCTGAGACTCTGAAGGTAGGAGTGAAATGGATGGGGACACTGATCCAAGTCATATTCAGATGGTAAAATCTATAAGACTCATAACTAGTTGGATGTTGTCAGGGTGGTGACAGAAAGGGAGAAGTTGAAGACACTAATCAGGTTTCTAAGTTGGCTGCTGGAGTAGCGAGTTGTACCATCATCTGAGAGAGATTGAATCACTGTGTGTAAATTCTTTCAAATCATGGACTTTTACCTCTACTTTATAGTCCTAGTCAATAGTGCCTCTTTTGCACATGTATTATTCATGGCAGTTCCCTCTCTTAATTCTACAATTTTGATTGATTTGCAATTTAGATCTGAAAAAAAAATAATACAAAGCAATCTTTTAGTGGCTCTACCTTTTGTTAGTGCAGTAACATGGAAATATGTAGCAGTACCCAGGCCATGTGTCCAGGCTGGAGGCAATCTCCTTATCTAAAAAACAGGTGCTGGTGTTTGTACTTTTTAGGTTGTTCTTAGTAGAAAGGACTGAATTTTATAGTCGGTCTCCTAGAGAGAGTTCATCTGTTTTAAATACTTCACAACCCCTAGTCTTTGGATTTGATTCCCTAAATGTGTCAAAAACAAATACATTTCAGGCTACCATTCTTATGAAATAAATTTTAAATGATGCCATTTAGAAAAGTCAGGGGAGACATAAAAGTAGCTATTCAGCTCATTTTTAAGTTTTCAACTGGATATTTCATAATTATGTTGTTTTCTCATTCTCTGAATGATGGATAACATTCCTTGATTCTTTTCCAAACCAGCTTGATTGTACAAGCCACAGATAAAGGTATACCCAGGCTTTCTGGTACAACTGTGATCAAGATACAAGTGACTGATATAAATGACAATGCCCCGGCTTTTCTCCCCTCTGAAGCAGTGGAAGTTGCAGAAAGTAAGTGTGGTGATTTGAAATATCAAACTTGTATAATATCATCTACAATTTTTTCAGCTGGGTGCTATGTGAAATATAAGTACTAATCCTCAACAACCACATAACATAAGTAGTTTTTATCTTCATTTTACAGAATAGAAAATGTCAAAGAAGTTAAAAGTTAAAGTTGGGATTTGCATTCAAACCAGCAGGAGGCTGGTTTCCCAAGGTCAAACCAGCATTCCACACAGCTTCTTTATGTGTATGGACATTGCTTAAAAGTGAAATCTCTATGAAGAGCATCTTTTGTTGACTGCGTTGCTCACCATAAAGCTCCCCTGAGAGGCAGTGATGTTCTTAGACTAATAACACTATTAGTCTTTGTGTTGCTGAACTCAGGTCTGGCTGTTCACCACTCGAAAGCCAAACTCAAGAGGCAAGTGTTGAAAGGAAAGGCTGATTTTTTTCAGGAGGCCAGTAATTGGGAGGGGAAAACATACTTGTGTCCAAAGGCCAATTCCCCACTGCTGATCAGGGGGCAAGAGCTTCTAAAGGGGAGTTTCATGGGTGTACAGCCAGAGGGAGGGGGCTATGAGCAGAAGAGCACAGTCAGCTCTGAGGATCAAGTTGAAATTTGTCATGTGGTGGTCTGATCAGCATCATCTTGATTGCTTTAAGCCCAGTTAATCTTCAGTTCCAGGGTCGGTTTGTTCCCATTTCTTTAAGGCTGGTTCTCAGAATTGTGGCAGCTTATGTCATGGCTACAGCCTGGCCATCATATAGCTAACTTCTTGATCTGGTAGAGGTTTCAGTATCTACAAAACAGCTCAAAGAATATGGCCCAGAATATTATCTATAGCCCTTGAGGAGGAGCTAAAGGTCCTTGACCATGCTTAATGACTAAACTATTATGATTTTGTCCTGTTTGACTACTTTTCTTTTGTTTCTGTATTTCCTCACTTCTCTGATTAAATTTATTTATTTATTTTTTTCATTTTTTGGTCATGCCATGAGGCTTGTGGGATCTTAATTTCCCTACCAGGAATTGAACCCAGGCCCTCAGCAGTGAAAGCATGGAGTCCTAACCACTGGACCACCAGGGAATTCCCTAAATCTATTCTTTGACTAAAATTTTTCTACAGACAAAAGAAAGGGGGAGGACATGGTGGGGAATCTGTCCCAGGAAAGCCCCATAAGGTTCTGCTCAGTTTTATTTGCAGTACACTAATGACAAGTAATAAGTGAAGGGAGTTGGATGTTCCTCGCACAGAGTTATCATTTTCCTCTAGTGTAAACTAAACTTCAACATTTGCAGAAAAATTTTACCACATTAATGGTAGAGGTTGAAAATACAAAGTTTTACATTATATTCTGATTAGCCTTAATTGTTTGGGTCTCTGGGTTATATGAAGACCCCATAGTCTGTGATCTCAAAGTTGTTTGTGGTCAATGGCTGTACTGGTAAAATCCAACCCAACTTTTTATAGTTGAAGTTGCAAATAGTGGCCCTTCACTATCCTCTCTCCTTTCACTCTTAATATCCAACTTCTTCCTAAAATGTGCTTAACATTTTGTTATGTTCACTTTCCAAACAAATTATAAACATTACTGCTTGCAGAGGGCTATATTCCAGAAATTTTTATATATAAGGATACCTACAAATATTTTTAAAAATCTAAAATACTCTGCCAATAAAAAATTGTCTAGTTTTGCCTCTCACCAGTTGGATATATTTTTCCCAGCTTTTACTGAAGGTAAGAGTACATGCACTGGAATCAAAATGCAGCAATGTGCCCAGGATAAATATATCACAAGAACAAGCTGTATAAATCAAAACATACCGAAAGGGGTCAAGTGTGGTTGGTGTATGTCAAGAATGTTCAAATTTGAAACATGAAAATTATGAGTCTCCCACACAGTGGAACTATTCTGAATGCCTTGGCATCTTCTTTCCACCTGCACCATACCTGTCAGCTCCAAAACAAAGTCCCTGTCTTGGCAGTTTAGGCTAGAGAACATATATGACATGTGAGACATTTACCATGTCATCTATTTGTGATTTTTTTTGGTGAATAATATTAGATATCTGTTTTCATCACTAGTATGATGTACACTTTCTATAGTCTTTATAATTTTGAGAGTCAGATTTTAAGAGAAGGAAGCAGTGTGTACCACTCAAAAGAAATAATTTTATAAAAATGAATATAAGGAACTAAGTATCTATTTCTAACTTTAGCATCCAAATATTTTCATTTAAATCTTGCCTACTTTTCATAAATTTATGTTTTGTATTAATGTTTTGAGTAATAACCTTCCTCCCACCCACATCCCCATTAATATATGGTTTTGATATAGAAACTATATAGTACAAATAAGTGGCTTAGAATGTTTCTTGGTGCTGGAATTGTGTTATAAACATATGACGAAAAGTGTAATATAAAAATTGAATATACCCTACTTCCTCAATTCCATACTCACTGGTAAATTTTCACTTTTATTGGGCTCATAAATTCTTCAGAGTTTTTGTTCAGTTCATAACGAGCCTTGTATGAGAAATCATGCCAATAAATAGCAAATCATGTTGGACTTAAAATCAAAATGCTTGGATTGAACTGTTAAAGAAAAATATTTCAAAGGATGACTTTTAATGGAGACTGACAGTGGTCATGACTATTTCAGATTCTTTGCCTGGTGTAATTGTGACTCAGATATCAGTTCATGATGTGGATTTGAATCCAGCTTTCATCTTCAGTTTCGTCAAAGAGAGTAATCCTGGAACTAAGTTCGCTATTGATCGGAACACTGGGGTAGTGGTGCTAGTGAAAACACTGGACTTTGAAGAAGATACTGAATATGAGCTGCATATCCAAATTTCAGATTTGGTGCACCACACGGAAGGGACACTCATCGTCCATGTGCTGGACGTCAATGATAACCCACCAGTATTTTCTCAAGATTCTTACCAGGTAGAGAACTTAAGAGATGTTGAAACTTGAAAGAATAGGGAATAATGTTGACACTAATTTAGACAAACAGACAGTATTCACTGCTTTTACTGCCTAAGTTGTTGCTGAGAGTTTTATATTCAATATTATGGAGGATAGAAGTACATATGGAATTGAATATCACATTCAATTCAATTTCTTAGGTATGTATCACAAATCATCATATGAAAGTATGTCACCATTTTTCTAGTTTTTAGGGATTGGGATCCAGTTGTTCATAATAATTGGGACTTGCCTAATATTTGCAAAGCCACAAATAAGACAATAAGGTAGTTTGGATTATCTGCAGTTAATTTGAGAAAACCTTTTCTTTCCTAGACATGTATTTTTGAATATATTGATTAACATTTTGCAGAAACAAATCATGAACAAAACTCTACAGTGTAAACTGTAGATTTTAGAGCATAGTATATGTTTATAGAAGTAAGGACAATGATAACATTCACCTAAGTACTTGGATATGGGCTCCAGGACTCTTGAATGTAACAAATGCAAGGTTTACTTGTAAACACAGGAGAGAAACTAACAAATGCAAGGTTTACCTGTAAACACAGGAGAGAAGCTAACCTAAGTAATGATCTTCTGTGAAGGCTTGTTAAATAATACAATGCTAATAATTATAAAATGTACAGTATAATAATACATTAGTAAATGCATTAGCTGTCCTCTACCACACAGAAATAATTTTTAGAAGGAAAATTTTTCATAATAAAAATCAAAACTGAATGAAAAATTTTAAAAGTTTTTGTTTTTCTGAATTCTGGAACTGCTAATACAATCTTCTTAATATGTTCACTCTATAAATTAATCTGCCTAAAAAAGTCAGGTTCTCTATCTTTACTATAAGCAAAATGAATAAAAGGGCCTCAGGTTCTGACCCTGCTCATAAAAATAGCTACAACCTTTAAGCACAGTGCCCATCGCCCTCTTTTCCCCTCAGGTCACCATTTCCGAATCGGTGCCTGTGGGGCACGCAGTGCTGACCGTGGTGGCCACAGATGTGGAAAGCAACGAGAACATTTCTTACAGGATCCTTTCTTCTTCTAAGACATTTTCAATTGATCCTACAAATGGTGAGTTATTTATAGTGGCTTTAGCATTCATAGGTTTGAGTTACAGGGTGGAAGCCTGAAATAATCCTTTCCAAATGTGCCACCTCCATCCCCACACGCTGGTATCAAAGACACCACCTTCTTATTTCTCTTCACGTCAAATGCTGTGGTAGCAGATCCTGGTGCTATTTCTCTTCTCCAACATCTCAATGGCTGGAAAGCAAAAGGAACTGATTAAATGCTGGCAAATGCACAGAAGTTCAGAGACCTCAGTATAGTAAATACCAGCTCATCCAGCCAACCAAGCACAGTTGAAGTAATTAGCCCAGGCCTCAACAAGAATCAAAATGAAGTCAAAGAGGTTCATTTAAAACTGAAGACTTCATGTTACCAGAGTTTAGAAGCTTTTTTTCCAAGCCAAGTACAAGAAGTTCAGTAACAGCATCACATATTCAACAAGGACCAAAAAAAAAAAAAAAAAAAAAAAAAACCAAAAAAACAAAAAGGAAAATTATTTGAGCATCTCTACTAAGTGAAAACAATTGAGGATGTTTTGGTTTCTTTGATGTCTCCCAAGGCTCCTCGTTTTGTTATCAGAGATCAAGACATTTGTGGTTGTGAAATACATTCAGGCAAGGATTTCAGGTTAGAAAAGTAAAGCATTGCATAGAGAAAATTTAACAGCAAGTAGACATTAAAAGCTAAATTTGATAAAGATGAATAATTAGCAAAGTGCTGTCCCTAGCAGAGCACATGCTAGAAAAGAACAGGGCTGGGACACGTTACACTGTGTGTTCCCCATCTCCACCCACCACTGCGTTGTTTCACAAGTGAGAGCTGACTTATAAGTCAAACTCTGGATGATCAATGTTAATTAGGTTTACTCTGCTGATCACTTTGCAGTTACACAAATATCGAATCATTATTTTGTACACCTGAAACTAATATAATGTTATATGTCAATTATATTCTCAATTTTAAAAAGTTAACCTCAGGATTACCTGAAGGGAGAATTTAGTCACAAAATACCAGTATGAGGCCCTCAGAGTATGGTAACGAGCAGAAGTAGGTAATGTTGCCACACAGCCTGTAGATGAATGATTACTGGGTGGACTCGAACATGTCAAGAATTTGGCTTTCCTCTCTCTCTCTGTCTCGCTCTCTCTGCCACAGCAAATTGCAGTGTGACGTCGTCCCTCTGAGCACTCGATCCTGGCAACACTTTTGCTTGATATGCATTATCAACAGACTTTGCATTGATTAGAATGTTTTTAAAATCTTGAATATTATCAGGTCAACTGAGTTCATGGTGGGACCCAAACTGAAATGTGGCATTTAAAAGATACCATTTTGTATTCTTTCTTTGTGACCATACTTAAGACACATTTTCCTTAGAAAAATATCGTTACATACATACTTATAAAAATTATATATTTCTATATTTAAGATGATAAAACGTATTACACATATTTCATCAATAGGGGAAAAATCCACTTGCTGAATTAAACAAGAGCTTTAGGAAAAGCATCTCTAGAATTCAGCAATAGTTGTAAGTCTGCATTATCATATTTACTACTTTCATTTGACTAGCATGAGTGCCATCCAGCATTTCCAGAGTAAATATCTTTATGCCAGAATGTCTCTATACATGTGTCTATGCGTAGTAGAATGGGGTATAAGTTATTCAAATAAGAATACATTTTCTTTAAAAAGTAATAATGGAACAATTTACTATATAAAAATAAAATGTTTAAAAACTTATGGCAAAGTCATCTTCAAGCAGCACACATATTTAATAGTGTGAATGCCATGAATATTATTTCTGAATCTTAAGTGTTACAAAAGTATAAATGTAATAATCTAAATTTTCTATTTGGAGTTACCTTTGGTTGTAACTAACAGATATCTTTACATATTAGTAAATATTTGCTGACTAAGATGATCATGAAAATTTTACTTCACAACATTGAAAGACTATGTCTTGTTTTTCAGGCACAGTATATACTATCAATCCCATCTTACTTCTGGATAGAAAATCAACAATTCGATTTCTTGTTGAAGCCAGTGATGGTGGGATTCCTGACCTGAAGGCTGTTACCTTAGTGGAGATAGAAATACAAGATGTGAACAATTATGCCCCTGAGTTTGCAATAGAATATTATAATCTTAGTTTGAGTGAAGACACTCCAATTGGAAGCACACTTGTCACCTTTACAACTGTTGACCATGACTGGACCCATGAAAACACTCATGTTGAATATTCCATCATCAGTGGTAATTCACAGAACAATTTCTATGTGGAAACTAGTTTCATTCATTCAGAATATACTTACAAGCAAGTTGGTTACCTGGTGTTGATTCACAATCTGGACAGAGAAGCAACCGCCAGTCATAAGCTTGTCCTTCTGGCCTCTGACCATGGCTGCCCTCCACTGAGTTCCTCAGCCACTGTGTCAATAGCAGTACTCGATGTGGATGATAACCCACCTGCATTCAGCAGTCTGGAATATCATGCCCACATCAAGGAAGGTACCCCTCGAGGGAGCCCCATCACTGTGGTCTCAGCAAGTGACTGTGATGTGGCTTCACATGCAGAAATCGTCTACCACCTAATCTCTGGAAATGAGAAGGGGCATTTTCACTTAGAAGAAAAAACTGGAGTTCTTTATTTGATTAAACCTTTGGATTATGAAGAAACGATAAAATTTACTTTAACTCTCCAAGCTTCAGATGAAGAAAAGAAGCAGTTTTCTTTTGCAGTTGTGTTTGTCAATGTCCTGGATGATAATGACCATGCACCTCAGTTTATGTTCCCAAACTTGAACTGTGCTGTTCCTGAAAATCTTCCTGTTTTCTCCACCATATGTTCTGTAAATGCTTTGGATTTTGACACGGGTCCTTATGGAGACTTGACCTATTCTATAGTTTCACCCTGTTCTCTCCTTCATGAGATGCCGCATGATCATGACCTCTTCCTCATTGACCCCTTATCAGGGGATATTCGTGCTCAGCAAGTCCTTGACTATGAACATGACAAAAAATACTGCCTCACAGTTCAGGCCAAAGACAAGGGTGACTCAACAGCCTCCTTAATGGTTTGGGTGGATATTGAAGGGATAGATGAGTTTGAACCCATTTTCACTCAGGATCAATATTTTTTCAACCTCCCAGAAAAGAGTAATGTAAGACAATTGATTGGCAGAGTGGAAGCATCAGATGCAGATGCTGGTATTGATGGAGTTATTCTTTACTCCCTCGAAGCTCCATCTCCCTTCTTTTCAGTAAATAAAACTAATGGAAATATTTATTTAAGTGGAGCCCTTCCCCTAATAAAAAGTCAAGTCAGCAAAGAAGACACCATCGAAATGAAAATAATTGCTCGTAGCCCCAAACCAGACTCCAAGTTTACATCTTGTACTGTATTTGTGAATGTGTCTTTTTCCTTGGAAGGAAAACACTCCACAGAATCAGCTAGCAGCTTTTTGATCAGTCTCACTGTCTCCTTTTTAGTGTTTTTGTTACTTGTCTTCATTCTAATTGTACTTATTTTAAGACATAAACAAAAAGATGCAATAAACAATTTTGAAGAAAAGAAAACATCATCATCCTTAGATATCAGTGTGAGACCGACCAGGGATGCCAGCACGCTGAAACCCTTCCAAAAAACTAATGAGAGTGATAATGAGGTAGTGCCCGTGGACTCCATGCCTGAATGGTTGAGTTTAACAAGAATTATGGAGAAGGACATTGCACATCTGTACAGGCACTCAAACTCCAGTGGTCACTATTCTGTGGAAGGAGAAACTGCAGAAGATAAGGAAATCCAGAGGATAAATGAGCACCCTTACAGAAAGGACTCTGACTCAGCTCTGAGTGATCGGGAGTCCAGGGTGCCAGACTCCGGCATTCCAAGGGAATCAGACCAGCTCTCTTGTTTGTCTGGGGAAACTGATGTGGCGGTCACTGCTGAAACAGCAGAAACCAGCCATACATTTGAGGAAGGAGATCAAGGACAGGGCTGTGGCACTACCTATGTTCAAAATAACATCTTACTCCAGCCTCTAAAGAAGAGAGAGGGAAAAGTGGGCATCCTGGCTGATGTCAGAAAAGAGGCCGTCTTTATTTCAGGTGATCAGGAAGCAGGATGCGCAGCTCTTTCAACCCAGAGAAACTCTGATCATGATGTAAGAGGCAACTATCACTGGGATTATCTCCTCAGTTGGGAACCCAAGTTCCAACCTCTTGCATCAGTATTTAATGATATTGCAAAACTAAAGGATGAGCACTTACATATACCTGGCATTCCAAAGGAGAAGAAATCTTTTGTTTTTCCACCACCTTTGATAACAGCAGTAGCCCAGCCCGGGATTAAAGCAGTTCCACCAAGATTGCCAGCCATAACCCTAGGGCAGGGACTTCGGAAATACCCACACTCCCCCATTCGCTATCATCAAAGTTCTCTGCCGAAAGCCATGACGCCTAGTTTTTCTCCATCCCTTTCTCTGCTGACCACACAGACCCCTGCCATAACCCCGCTGCTGTCAGATGGAGAGTTATTAGGAACACATCTGAGTGGTACATGCCATGAACCTAAAGCAGCAGATGAAGCTCAAATATAAAACAATTGTGATGTCAAGCACCTGCTCTCCATTGGTCATGAATGATTGGACAAAACATTCCTAAGTGAGCTCCTTGAGATTGGGTTCATTTATCTATGAGTGAGGGATATAATTTAGTCTAGGTTTTTAGAACCCTCTCATTTAAGTTTGGAGAATTTGTTTCAGCTTAATGAGAAGTTACCCTGTCTTTTAACCTTTATGTTTTGCTCTCAGGACTCAAGTTTGTATATATTAAGTAGTGTATATTTTGTCACACCTGGTCTTCTGTATGGTTAGATTTCCAAAGGACACAGTGAACTTGGCTGACTGCCAAAACGTTTATATGAAAATAAATGGAAATAAAGTATACTGTATTCTGGTCACTTTACTGCTGATGATTCTGCTATTTATAAAACAAATTAGTAAAGACTGAATAAAAAATGAGTGTAGGACAAAAAGTAGCAGAGAGGGGAAATTTGGAAGGATAAACAAGTTGTAAAGTGAAGCAGTTTTCTGCAGATCTGATATACTTGGAGATGCGTTTTCCCATTTTCCCCATAAGCCACACTTGGGGAGTTTAACCATAATTTGAATTTACTATGGTGTCTTTTGGAAATCTAATGAGAAATTAAGAATGAAATTTGTCATACCTCTGTGCCAAATAAGAAAATTATTCTTGATTAAATGAACCAGAAATGCATGTTCTTAATGGAGAGCCAGTATTGATAAAAGCAATAATGTGTGGTTGGCTGCCACTGAAGACGTATTTCCTTGGCCTTCTTTACAAATAAAATGATTTTTTTTTCAATGCTCTGTCTTGTAACATGGTATGGGTACAGACACTAAACTCTGAAGATTAATTTGTGTATATTTCTTCATTTTATTTTCTTCTACATTCAGTAACTTTTGGTGAGAAATAATTTATCCACTCAATGTCAGTTTAAAATTTTTCACTCAGATAAAATTATGTTATTTGCTAATAATAAATTTCATCGAGTAACATAGCAATATATTTTTAATGAAGATTTTTTTATATAAATACTCCTACTATAAAAGTTAAGAATGGATGTCAGAAGTCTTTCTACCATTTGTTTATACTCTTATTTAGCTTCAACTGTCACTAGGCAGAAAAGTTTGGCAACATGGTTAAAATAATTCTATTTTGTACAACTATGGTTTCAGATATATAGTGGTACTGTGTGGTGCACATATATATATGTATATATAAAATGCTATCTCCTTCTGTTTGGTGAGCCTGAGAATCTGTCAGAGATTCTTATCCCTTCCAAGAAAGCAGAGCACATCCTGATGAGGCTGGTCCAAAAGTCATCCATGGTAGGCAACGTGGCCAGGCTTTGGAGTAAGAGTTTAGGATTCTAATGTCGAGTCTAGAGGGCATCTGGTGTAGTTTTCTTAGTAGTTAGTGTGGGATTCAGCTATAGGAATATTTCCTTTATGTTTTCTTTCAGTAGTCCTATCTGTAAATTTATGTGGGATGACTAATGTCTCTTTACTGTAAAACATTTTAGGATGCCATGTTTGATATCTAGTTTTGTAGATAAATAATTCTAAGAGTTCCTATGCTGATTTTATCAAATATATATTAGAAACTGTATGAAACATGAAGGCTTTTGGAGAAGCCTGGAATCCTAGGGAAAGTGATTTAGGCATGGAACGCTTAAATATTAAAGGATGAATGCATGTTTCTCTTTTTCTTCATGGCATCCGGAGAAGAAGATTTCATGGTTTTTTCTAAAAAAAAATAATTATTATTACAGCATTCCAATGTTTATTCTCTTTTTGATTTTCTTCGAAAGATTCCTTTGAACATACGAAGAAATGCTATATTGATTTTCTTTTCTAATTATACATGGAAGTTTTGTTTTGCAACAGAATTATTTCTAGGAAGCAAGAACATTTTGTTGTTTTTAATTAAACAGGTTATTCATTACTTATGCTTAAAAAGCTATCTATCTAACTCTTCTGTAAGTTATTTGCCAGTGATTTTATTCCTCATTCTGGACACGATTCTGCATTTTTTTCTAAACATTTAATAAAAACAGAAGACATGAAGAATTTAGAGCTATTCCTTACCAACATCTAGTGGATTTTTAATTGATGACTTTATTAATACAGTATCCAAAGCCACACCACTGCCAAACGACTATTACAGTAGGGTTGAGAGTAAAAATGTGAACATGCTGGTTAAGTGTTTGCAGTAAATCATATGTCAGCCCTTTCAACTAGAGTGCTTTTTTCCTAAGTAAACAATATAATTTGTACAGTTTTCCTTCAAGTTTAATATTAACTTGCCTCATATGTTCTGTGTTACTTTGCTGATCTACACACCAGCTTTAGCACTCTGGAGGGGGTACAGAACTTGTTAGTGGAAAATCATATTAAGCCCCAAATTCATAAGCTATAAAATAAAAGACAGTTGTCTCTTGTGGAATTTTGCCTGCCTGAAATTCTGGACTTTCTCGTTGGCAGCCTTAAAAATACTGGTGTAAATCAGGACCAAATGGATATCAAAATTCCATGTCCTAGTAGTAATCATGGAGTTAGCTTCCAAAACAGATTCCCAGGCAAAGAAAAGGAAAAATGCAGCATCTTTGGGGATTTGATCATTTAACTGTTCTTTAAAAATATTATAATGCACTGTAAACTACCAGCTGCTTACAGGTGTGCACACTTGGTCCATGATAGATGTCCTTGTGAGACAGGGCTTGTGTTTCTCAGCACCTTTACCCTCAGTTTCAGAGTCCCCCTTTCTGTGTTTTCCAGAAGTTATGGTGATGAAAATTAATTATTAATTTAAAAATTATTTCCATCCAAACATGTTTTGTTACTTTTGTTTTGACCTTTTACACATACCTTATCTTTAAGTTAAAAAAAAAGCAAGACATAACTAAGAGGATCTAAGATGTTAACCCACTTCAGAGCAATGAAGGATATGGATGGCTAGTGGATTCTCACATGATGTCATGGATAAGCTCATTGGGTTTATTTTCATTGAGCTCGAAACTATAGAGCTATCTGTTTGGTCATAGCTGGAGAGTTTGTATGGATAATCATTCTGTCCAAGAGGGATGCCAGGACCAGGAAAGTTGCAGAAGTGTTGCTTATGACCCAAACCAAGCATTCCAGTGTGAGTCACTGAAAGTAGCTTTCATCCATTGTAAAGATGGAGGGAGAGAAGGAGGAAAGGAGAGAAGGAACAAAGGACAGAAGAGAAAAGAGAGGATCAAATCTGAAAAGGAATAGTTTAGGGCATGGGTAAAGAAATACAAGAAGGCAAAAGGGTAAGGACCTGTAAAAAGAAATTTTTAAGTGTAAAGATTTTGCTGAGTCACTTGCCCTTCCTGGTTCATCCTGTTGAGGAATCTCTCTCTTTTTTAAGGAATTTCTTTTCTCCTTCTTATCTGCTCCTCTCAGGTCTCTCCCTCCATCATCTGAAAATTTAGGTTTATCAAGCTGTGAACCTAAAGCTAGGCGACAATGAACTAGAATGCATTTGACCATAGCACTTGAATTTGTTGTGGGATGGGTTTGTTTTTTTTTCTTTTTGGTGAATTAAAGAATTAAAAAATCGGAATGATTGCCTTACTTTATTCCCCACTCTACATAACTTTGGCATTGCAAGAGCCACAATTTTAAGTTGGTGACTTCATACCAAATAATGAAAGTTCAGAAGGCAGTTGGGACAGAATATGGAATTTTAGTACTTAGTCTTTTTTTCTGGTAGCTCATCCTCTTTAAAAATGAGCACTTGCTTCGTAATTGGGATTTTATATTAAAATACTACATTTTATATAACTTTTAAGCCACAATATAGGCATAGTCGATAGTTTGTTCTCAAGTATTGTCAATTTTATTTGAATTCTGTTGACATAAATTATTTTGATTCCATATTCATCAAAGAAATCTGTCTCTTAGAAACAAAATTATGGCAATCTTAGAAAGAATCAACCCCAAATGACTGGAGTATCAGACTATTTCTTTCTCTTAGACACTTGGCACTTGGCTATTTAATGACAATTTAGCACTTCCTACTGTTTTGGTCTATATAACTTTCCTCATCTCACCCAATATATTTGCTAAGCCAAAACTGTGAAATGAGTAGTAGAGAGGGGAAAGTGTACCAAATAAATAGCAGATGCACAAGTGCATCTCTTGAGTGAGAAAGCCTTATTTTGGTTAGAAAACTAAATACATGGATTTTGTTGTTAGATAGTAAACCCTCAGGGCAAAGGCCTGGTCTCCACCTGTATTATGAAATACAGATGTTCTTAGAATGAATGAGTACATATGTGAATGTGCACAGACAAGGCAATAGTTTGAGGGTGAGATGCATAAGCCTTAACCTCATTAGGTGGGAATTCTAACATAGTTCTGTGATTTTAACCAATCATAGGAGAGAGAGAAAGTCAGTGTAAAGAGCTTATCAAAATATTATAGAATATCTTAGATAAAGTCAAATGACCAGGTAATTCCTTCTTCAATCTGATTTGTTTTCTCTTTCTCCCTTCCTTAAAATGTACATACATTTCTTGTGAGTTTTAGACATAATAGAAACAAGTTAGAGATGACATTCAAAAGCATATTGTTTGAGACAATGACATTACCTGACTAAGCACACTGGTTTAATTTAATTTCAGTTCCTGGATTAAACCACAACTGCCCTATGCCTAGCAGAATGAAGTTCTATCAATAAGAGAAGAGAATATAGTTCAGTAGATATGCCTAGAATGTTTACATCAAAACTTATTAAAATATAAAATAAAAGCAATATGAGGAATTTATGAAGGAAATTCTATATATGCATATATTTAGTATGTGTTAAAAGTGATATTTTAAACAAGTACAGATTATTTATCAATAATAAATGCATACTGGGGAATTGAGGGAGGGGGTAAATATGATGTATTTCTTCTCATACCATAAACAAAGCTGATTTTTAACTGGATTAATGAGTAAAATTTAAAATGAAACCATAAGGACTGGAAGAAAAGCATAGAATAAAGGTAGGAAAGAACTTTTTTAAATATAAAAGCAATAAAAAGTATTTCTTTTTATTATGACAATAAAAAGTACTGTAACCAGTTATGAGAAATGATAATTGGGAAATACTTCATAGGTTTAATCAACAAATACTTAGTACCTATTGTGGACAAGTCATGGATCTGGGCTCTGGAGATACAGGAGTTAGGAGAATAGATAAAGCCAGTGAATTTATAACATTTACTTTTTATTGAGGGAGATAAAAATAAAAATACAATTTCAAGTAATGTTAAGTGTTATATGAAGAAAAAATTTTAAAAGCTATAAAGAAGAACAAAGACATTGACAAGGTTGTGGTGGAATACAGCAGTGCAATCCTGATCGAATCTTTGGGGGAGGTTTCTGATACGATGCTATTTGAACTGAATGAAGTGAATAAGCCATGCAAAGATCTGAGGGGAAAGCATTGAAGGTACATGTGTCAGCAAGCACAGGGGACCTGTTTCCAAACAATTGGAGTGTTTGGAAAACTAAAGCCAGAGTGGTCTAGAATTAGTGTGAGAGGAAGAGTAGCATGAAATAAGATCATGGGGGTAGCTAGAGTTCAGATTATGTAGGGTCTTGTAGGTTATGGTAAAAGGCTTCAGATTTTGTTCCAAGTGTTATGGGAAGTCATTGGTGGCTTCTGCCCAGAAATATGATATTATCTGATTTACATTTTTGAAGAGTAACTGGCTACTTTGTGAAAAATAGGCCAATGCAGAGGTGGGGAGCAGGTTAGTGCAGTAATAGTACCCTAGTCAATTGGCTATTGCAGTAATCTCAGCTGGCAATGATTGTAGTTCAGCTGGGCTGTTATAAGTGGAGGTGAATAGAGTCAAGATATATATTGGAGGAAATGTTGCTAGTTCTTGATAGTGAATTGGATATGGGTATGGAGAAAGCTAGACATGAGTCCAGGGCTTAAGAGAGAATTTAGGGCTATAGAGAAAAATTGCAGTCATAAGATTATGGATATTATTTAAAGTCAACTGGATGAGATCAGTGAGAAGTAAATGTAAATAGAGAAAAGATCCCAAGACTAACTCTTGGTCCTTACCAAGAGATCAAAAAATAAAGAAGATCCAGCAAATAAATCCCAGAGAAAAACAACTAGTGAGAAAGAATAGAAAATCAGGAGAGTTTGATTATTTTCCAAAATCCAAGTAGGGAAAACGGTTTACGTTCTGGTTAGTGCAAGATAGCAACATCAGTGTAGATTTTAAATATTCTCAAATGACCTTATGAAACAGAACAAGTGAAGTCATTCCTACAAATTCTATAATATAAGCAGGCAAAACAAAAACACCAATTATTAGCAGTAGCAGCGAGGAGCAAAGGAGGAATTTCCAACTTTCTGCCAGAGAACCAGGAATCTCCAACAAGTACATGCCTATGCAAGAAAGATCTATCCTTGGAAGAGAAACCTAGAAGGCAGGTCTAAGAATAACTGTCAAAACTGGGAAAGGGTTACAGAACACCCACTTTGTAGATGAATGTAGAAAGACTAAAGTGAAATTAGACTATGCTGGTGTGTCCAAGTCCTCAGAGCTTTCAGAAATACACAGCAAATTGCCTTCTAAAAGGCACACAAACTGCCTTCTAAAAGTTGCCACACCAACTCTCCTGAAAGTAGAATTCAAATTCATATGAATAGTAAAGGGAAAGAAGTCCTAGGTACAAAGGGGGAAAGGGGACCAGAGAAACTAGAAGGTACAAAAACACTCTTATTTATAAATAATTTGCAGAAACAAGAGAAGATGGGGGTCCTAGAACCATGAATCTAGGAAAGCTATTCTGTTCTGTCATCACCCCTATATGGTAACGTTCTAAAATAAGGAAAATCCATCTCAATAAAACATGAGTAACAGAAAATAATTGCAGTATAAAATATATTGTAAGCAAAAAGACTAATTCTCTGAATGATGTAACAATAGACAGTGAAGACACACTAGAATAATTATGGCTAAAAGGTCAAAGAAAACTGTGACTTAATATTTCAAAACTAGGTAAAAGAAATTAATAAAACACTTTTTAAAACACTGTAAAGTTTGCATAATCAATCAGAAAAGACTAGTTAAAAGACGTTAAAAGAAAGAGCTAAATGAATAATTAAAATAAAAGAAAAAATCAGAAGACTAAACTAGAAGGAACAAAAAGTTAATAGATACTAATGAAATGATAGTAAGAGAAAAAGAATGAAAAGAAAAAAATGGGAAAAAATCAAACAGAATTTTTTAAAATGAGTAAAAGAATTAGAGATGATAGATTTAGCAGACTGGAAAAAATGATTCAATGTGTGTAAAAATTTCATTCCTTAAGAAGAAAACTAAAGAAAGCAGAAAAATTATAATTCAATAACACTTTCCAGACATAAAACAAAATTTGAATTTACATATTGAAAATGTATACCATGGAAAAATCAACCCATGTTAATACTAACATAGAAATTTTAAAGCTATTGTACTTTAAAGAGAAATAATATATCCTTTGGGCTTCCAGATAAAAAAGCCAAGTGACTTACAAGGTGAAGAGATTGACTTACTTTTCAACAACAGTATTTTAAGCCAAAGACTGTGGGGTAGTATATTTAAGATACTTGAAGAAAATGTAAGCCAAAAGTTTGTATCTAGATAAACTTACCTTTAAGTATGCATATATCATCAATGAGGCTGTGAATGTGCAAGATCTCAAAGAATATTTCTAAAGAATCAACTAGGGAATGAATTCTGAGAAAGGTTCACCATAAAGATATTAAATATATTTAAATGTAGAGCTGATAGTGAATATAAAGGTGGTAGCATATTATTGAATATATATTTAATATATGCCCTGACAATGTTTTTAAATTACAACTTTAAAAATGAGGAAAGAAAGGAAGAGCACATGGAAATAGAATGGTTGTCAACTGCCTTATAGGTCCAAATTGGGAGTAAATGGTATTAGAATTAGAAAGTAGAAGAAATTAAAGGTAAAACAAGACATTACTGAGCCATAAAACAAACAAAAAGGTACCCATGGAGCTTATGAATAAATAAATCTGGGTCTTAAAAAATCAACTAAATTAAATCAGTTAAATGTGAGAAAATACAAAACAAGAAAATAGCATATAAAACTAGAAAATAATATACAAAATAAGAAACAGAAAGAGGGAGTAATGATAGCTGTCAAAAGAAAGAAGGTAAATCAAAAGAGACTTTTCTGCAAACTCTATACAAATTCATTTGAAACTCTAAAAGAAATAAATAATTTTCTAGGAAAATACAATTACCAAAATTGACCCAGGTAAACATAGTCTAAACAGAATGAACTTAAAAGATTAAATAAAGATGTAAAGAATCTTCCCCACAGATATTTCTATAGTAAAATTTTACAAAACCTATGAAGATTAGGTCATCCAAATGCTATTTAAACTATTCCAAAACATGCAAAAGTAAGGAAAATAATGGATTTAATATAGAATTAATATCAAAACCTGAAAAATAATGTACAAAACAGAAAAATAGTCTATTTTCACTTATAAATATGTATGCAATTATTAATTAAAATATTATTAAAAAGAATTAACTGTACATGAAATGGCCATCATCAAAAAGTCTACAAACAGCAAATGTTGGAGAGGGTGTGGAGAAAAGGGAATCCTCTTGCACTGTTGGTGGGCTGTAAATTGATACAGCCACTATGGAGAACAGTAACTTAAAAAAAATAAAAATAGAACTACCATACGACCCAGCAATCCCACTACTGGGCATATACTCTGAGAAAACCATAATTCAAAACCAGTCATGTACCACAATGTTCATTGCAACACTATTTACAATAGCCAGGACATGGAAGCAACCTAAATGTCCAACAACAGATGAATGGATAAAGGAGATGTGGCACACATATACAATGGAATATTATTCAGCCATAAATAGCAATGAAATTGAGTTATTTGTAGTGAGGTGGATGGACCTAGTGTCTGTCATACAGAGTGAAGTAAGTCAGAAAGAGGAAAACAAATACCGTATGCTAACACACATATATGGGATCTAAAAAAAAAAAGAAAGAAAAAAATGTTCTGAAGAACCTAAGGGCAGGACAGGAATAAAGACACAGACGTAGAGAATGGACTTGAGGACACAGGGAAGAAGAAGGGTAAGCTGGGAAGAAGTGAGAGAGTGGCATTGACATATATACACTAGCAAATGTAAAATAGACAGCTAGTGGGAAGCAGCTGCATAACACGGGGAGATCAGCTCGATGCGTTGTGACCACCTAGAGCAGTGGGATAGGGAGAGTGGGAGGGAGATGCAAGAGGGAGGGAATATGGGGATATATTTATATGTATAGCTGATTCACTTTGTTATACAGAAGAAACTAACACAACATTGTAAAGCAATTATACTCCATTAAAGATGTTAAGAAAATAAAAAGAATTAACAGTACATGAAAAAATTTACATCGTAACATGGGAGACATTTCATAAATACAGAGATGATTAATTATGAAGAAATCCATCAATATAATTCATCATATTAATATACTATAGAGAAAAAATAATATGAACGTTTTCTTAAATGGCAAAAATGCACTTAACAAAATACAACATCTATTCTGAACAGCACTTGGTAGTCATGAATGGACACTTACATATTATGAATATTTCCTTAAAATGATAAAATTACATCTAATCCAAAAGCCAGTATCTTCCCCAGAGAAACTGAGACACTCTAGATCCTTTTTTGCAAAAGCCAGGAACAAGACAGTATGCCTACTACCTCCACCAAAATCTAATATTGTAGAAATTAGTCCACAGAATTAAACAAGAAAGAAATTAGAAACAAGATTTGAAAGAACAAGGTAAGACTATTTCTACTTGTAGACTACATTATGTATTTATGGAAATATCAAATTAATTGATGGAAAAGTATTGAAAACAATAAGAGAATTCAGTAAAGTTGCAAGATATAACATTAATATACAAACATCAATTCGATACCCTTCACATATATGAATAATAACCAATTAGAGGATGAATGGAAGAGAAGACTTCATTTAGAGTAGAAAAAAATCTAAGTAAAACGTTAATAAAACAATACCTAACATTCATATGAGGGAAGTTATAACATCTCCTGAAAGACACAGAGGAGACATAAATAGATGTTTTTTAATAGACTCAATGTTAAAAAGTGTCAGTTGCTCCTAAGTAAATTTATAAACTTAACCTGAGCCCAATACATATACCACTTTTCTTTCTGGAGTTAACTAACTTGGTTACACAATTTATTTGGAAGAATAAACAAGGAAGAATAAATAGGAAACACTGAAAAATTATGAGTTGTGTGTCTATTTTTGTGTATGTGTATGTGCATTAACCTTACCAGATATAAAAATATATCTTAAAGTTCTCTATAATAAAATAAAGTGGTATTGGTACATGACTAGATAGACTAATGGAATAAAATAGGAAACCCAGAAATGAATCCAAACGCATGCAAAGGCTTCCTGTAATGGTAAATTAACTTGCTGTATACCAATTCCCCTGCTGAGAATAAGTAAAAAGCTGAATAAGGATAAGAAGGATAAGGAGAAAAAGAAACAGTTGTTTTGTATATGTGTGTGAGAGGCATCAGAGAACTATCAAGCCAGTGAACACTGGAGGAACCATGTGCCTCGAGAGAACAGAAACACAGAGAGGTATACCTGATAGACTGTGTCTCAAACCCTCTTGAGATGGAGTGAAAAATGTCAGTTGCAAGGTTGAGAAGCTAAAAGCAGCTACTGGAAATTTTATGGGGACAAATATTAGAGTTAAAGGCCTACCAAGGAGGAGAGGCTCATTGATAAATACATCAGTGAATAAATTGGAACTCCTAGAAAGCTGTCCCAGGAGTAGGGGTAAATCAGAAAAGGTAAGCCCTCACAAAACCTGTAGTCAAACTTTGAATAAAATCAGTTACATATTTGTGTAGGTGATCTGTCTGTACTCTAACTGCTTGCCAAAAGTAATATCTAGTCCCCTATAGAGAATAAAATCATTCAGAATCTTTATGATTATTCATAACAATATCCAGCATTGAATAAAAAATGGCTAGATGTACTGAAGAAAAGGCATACATGATCAAAACTAAAAGAAAGGGCTTCCCTGGTGGCGCAGTGTTTGAGAGTCCACCTGCCGATGCAGGGGACATGGATTTGTGCCCCGGTCCAGGAGGATCCCACATGCCACGGAGCAGCTGGGCCCGTGGGTCATAACCACTGGGCCTGTGCTCCGCAATGGGAGAGGCCGCGGCAGTGAGAGGCCCGCGTACCGAAAAAAAAAAAGAAAAAAAAAGAAAACAAAAAACTGAAAGAAAACAGACATACAGGAGATCCATATATTGGCATTATCCCACATGGACTTTAAATAACTCTTCAAGAAATTAGATGCCATATGGAGAACTTCAGGAGAAAACTGAACTATAACAACTATAAACTAAACTATAAAAAACTATCTTTAGGGCTTCCCTGGTGGCGCAGTGGTTGAGAGTCCGCCTGCCAATGCAGGGGACATGGGTTCGTGCCCCGGTCCAGGAAGATCCCACATGCCGCAGAGCAGCTGGGCCCGTGAGCCATGGTCACTGAGCCTGCGCGTCCGGAGCCTGTGCTCCGCAACGGGAGAGGCCACAACAGTGAGAGGCCCGTGTACCGCAAAAAAAAAAAAAAAAAAACAAAAAAAACTATCTTTAAAGTATAAAAAAGAAAAAGGTAATTCTAAACTATAAAGTACGACTGCTACTTCACACTCTCTAGGATGGCTATAATAAAAAATACAGATAATAGCAAGAGTTGGTGAGGTTGTGGAGAAATTGGAATTCTCATATATTGCTAATAGGAATGTAAAATCGGGCAGTCTCTATGAAAAACAGTCCAGGAGTTCCTCAAAAATTTAAACATACATAGAGTTACCATAATTACCCAGCAATCTCACTCCTAGGTGTATATCCAAGAGAAATGAAAAGTTATGTTCATACAAAAACTTGCCCATGAATGTTCATAGCAACTTTATTCATAATAGCTAAAAGTGGAAATAACACAAATGTCGATTAACTGATAAATAGATAAATCAAATGTATATCCACACAGTGGAATATTATTCAGCAATTAAAAGGAACTAAGTATGGACACATGCTACAACATAGATGAATTGGAAAGCATTATAGGAAGTGAAAATATTCAGTCACGAAAGAACACATTGTATGATTCTGTTTATGTGTAATATCCAGAATAAGCAAATATATAGAGACAGAAAGCAGATTAGCAGAACCTAGGGATAGGAGTGTTGGGAGAAGATGGGGAGTGACTGCTAATGAGTATGGGGTTTCTTTATGGAGTCATCAAATTGTTCTAAATTTGATTGTGGTGATGGTCATATAACTTTGTGAAGATACTAAAAATCATTGAATTAGACATTTTAAGTAAGTGAACTGTATAGTACATGAACTATATCTCAATATAGTTGTTAAAAATACAATATTTGAAATAAAGAACTCAATAAGTATGTTTAAAGAACTCAATAAGTATGTTTAACATCAGATCAGACAAAGATGAAGAGAGTATTAGTAAATTAGAAGATAAATCAAAAGAAAATATATAGACTAAAACACAGAGGGATGTTTGGGAAATACTGAAAAGAGAATAAAAGATGTATGGAATGTGGTTTAAAGGTCTAACATATGTGTAATTGAAATCCCAAAAGGAGAATGGAAAGAATAGGCCAGAAGCAATATTTGAAAAAGATGGTGGCTGAGAATCTCCCAAAACTGACATTAAATCACAATTCAAAATATGCTAGAAACCCCAAATATGATAAATAAAAAGAAAACCATAATCAGACACATTGCTGTAAAACAAATGGAAAAATATTAAAAACATTCAAAGAGAAATGACACATTACATTCAAAGAACTGAGTATATGGAAATATAACATAGACTACAGGCAGCATATCAAATTAGTGAAGGAAAGACGTTTGAAGTGGGGTTGGGATAACTAGAGAGCCACGTGGAAAAAAGATTAGATCGATCTATTCTTCATACTACACACCAGGATAAGCCATACAAATAAATACAAGTAAATACTAGAGGAAAACCCTACCGTATCCTTTTATAAACTAGAATGGAAAAATCTCCAAGAGTCAGAATCCAGAAGCAATAAGGGACATGAGTGATAAGTTTGACTAAAAAACATTTTGCAATCACAATGTTCAGGAGGATGGATTCTCTGGCCCCATGTTCAACATTGTGTTGAGAGGTAGAACCGTGTGATTGGTAAACACCTGGTGAAAAAAGGCCAATTCCTGAAATGAACAGATGTCTATCACCATAACACAATTTAGATGCAGTTTTTCACATTGCATGTCCACTTATAAAACTAATTTATAAAGCTAAAGCATAAATTTACCAGCTTTAAGTGCTATTTCACAGAGCAGAGTTTGCTGACCTAATAAGCAGAAGGTTAAAACTTTACAACGTTAGTAACTGAATCTTTATTTGGTCTTTAAACTTGGATTTTAATTTTTAATTACCTTATTTCTTTTTCTGTCATTTCTAACCCATCATTCATTTTTCTCTTCAGCTAATGCAATGGATGTAATTTTCCTATTGTTAGAATATTACAGTAGTTGTCAACAATGAGACAAAGCTTAGTGATCTTTGATTATTTTATAAAGTTTTATTTATTTATTTTTTTCTGTACGTGGGCCTCTCACTGTTGTGGTCTCTCCCATTGTGGAGCACAGGCTCCAGACGCACAAGCTCAGCGGCCATGGCTCACGGGCCCAGCTGCTCCACGGCATGTGGGATCTTCCCAGACCGGGGCACGAACCCGTGTCCCCTGCTTCGGCAGGTGGACTCTCAACCACTGCGCCACCAGGGAAGCCCTAAAGTTTTATTTTTTAAATTTAATTTATTTAAAAGTATAGTTTCTATTTCTTATCTAAAAATTCTGGGAAATCCCTATACTACATGCTAATTACTGAAAACATGTGCTTAATTTTATAAAATAGACAAATTGAAAGTCATGAAAATAAAAGACTTCAGATTATTGTCAAATTACATGTTATATAAAAGGGAAATGTGAACTTAAATAAATAATAACTAAATTTTATTGAGTGTTCATTATGTGCCAAATACTGTGCTAAATGTTTTATGTGTACTGTATTTTGTTTAATCTTCAGAATAACCCTTTAGTGTAGATACTAATATGATCTCTTTTTACCTATAAGGAAACCATGACTGAAAGAGTGAGTAATTGGCAGAGCCTGGAGTCCAACTCACTGATGTTACTAGAAGCTCTTCTCTTAACCCCTTCACTATATTGCCTCACACTTTGAAGTTCCTTAAGAATGTCTGTTTTTTTAAAAATCATAAACTTCTATTGGCCCCATTTAAAAAATTCTTTAAGATGTGCAGATCATGTTCAGCAAATGAGCCATATGGCAACTGGGCAAGTGGTTTGCCTTGTGTTGGGTTTTACAGTCACAGGAGATTGATAATTTAGGGAGTATTCTACAGGCACATAGTAAGTATAATTTTCTTGATTCTCACCTGTTCTTACATACAAAAACTTATATAAAAAAATAGAACCAATAATATTTTTGTCCAAAATGGCTCTGAAAGTTTGCATATTGCTTCAGTCTCCACTGCAAACAAATAGTAAGAGATAAAAAGTTTTAAGCCAAAGTAAAAATAAAAATGATATCGGTTCAAAAACAGGATAATCATCTCCACAGCAATATCCAGTAAAGTTGAACATGTTTTATCCTATAAACTGGTTGATTCTATTTCTAGGTGTATATGCTAGAGAAAAATATCCCAAGATATTGAACAAGAATAGAACAGAAACTCAGTGCAGTGACCATGGCTGAAGTTTGGGCTTCCTGGGCTACTCCAGGAAGCAGGCATGGACATGCAGAAAAGTGCTAAAAATATTTTATATAAGACGGAAACCATAATTAGGGTAAGTGCTTCAAGTCGGGGACTAAGTAGGGCTGCTGAGCACCCTCCAACACATAAAAGGATGAACAGAGGTTACTGATCACCTGGGATGTTGGTTGTTAGTAACCTGGGGAATTTGACAAACAGAGGGTAAATACTCAATGTTATTATGAATGAGAACACATTTGCCCACAATTCAGTGATTATTCTACAATATCCAATATTGCTCAGAGACTTAAGCCTTTGAAAGTCATTATAAGTGCTGATTCTGGAATCAGCATTCCCATAAATGTCAAGAATGATTTAAAAAAGATCTCTTATATTGCTATTTTAAAGTGTTCATGTAGTTGTATATAATGCAGTAAGACCAGGAAAAAGAAATAAAGTACACATTTGAAAGAAAGAGACAAAAAAGTCTTTATCTGAAGACAATACAACTCCCTATACAGGGATTTCACATGTGAATTATTAAAATTAATAGAGAAGTCAGCAAGTTTGTGAATACAAGATCAGGATCAAATATCATTAGCATCCTTATATGTCATCAACAATCAACTAGAATATGTAATAGATTAAAAGCTCATTTACAATAACAATGAGGACTGTAAGGTATTAAGAATAAATCTACAACATTTTGAAGACATTTTGGGGAAATTTAAAAACATTATTGTGGGAAATAAAAGACCTAATTAAATGAAAGTATGCAGTGAAGGGGGATACTCAATGAGCTCAGTATCAATTCTCTATGAATTCATCTAAAACTCAGTGCAATTCAATCAAAAGGCCAATGGACATTTTCGTATTAGATCATATTTGTATTGAGTTGGACGATGTTATTAAAAAACTCATATAAAAGAGCAAAGACCCAAGAATAACAGAGATAACGTTGAAGAAAAAGAAAGGACGGGGAGGGAGGAGTCACTTTTCAGATATAAAGACATGGAATAGATTAGAGAGGCCTAGAAATAAACATGTGTATAGAAATCTCATATCAAGATGGCTTACTAAATACGGAAAGGGTGGATAATTTAATAAATGGTGCTGGGGGGAGGAACTTCAAGATGGCAGAGGAGTGAGACTTGGAGATCTCCTTCCTCCCCACAAATACACCAGAAATACATCTACATGTGGAGCAACTCCTACAGAACACCTACTGAAAGCTGGCAGAAGGCCTCAAACTTCCCAAAAGGCAAGAAACTCCCTATGTACCTGGGGAGGGCAAAAGAAATAAGAAAATACAGAGACAAGGAATAGGGATGGGCCCTGCACCACTGGGAGGGAGATATGAAGGAGGAAAAGTTTCCACACACTCGGAAGCCCCTTCACTGGCGAAGATGGGGGGTGAGCGGGGAGGAAGCTTCAGAGCCACAGAGGAGAGTGCAGCAACGGGGGTGCAGAGGGCAAAGCAGAGAGATTCCTACACAAAGGATCAGTTGTTACCAGCACTCACCAGCCTGAGAGGCTTGTCTACTCACCCACTGGGGCGGGTGGGGGCTGAGAGATGAAGCTCAGGCTTCAGAGGTCAGATCCCAGGGAGAGGACTGGGGTTGGCTGCGTGAACACAGCCTGAAGGGGTAAGTGCGCCACAGCTAGCCGGGAGGGAGTCTGGGAAAAGTCTGGACCTGCCTCAGAGGCAAGAGACAATTGTTTTGGGGTGTGTGAGGAGAGGGGATTAAGAGCACCACTTAAACTAGTTCCAGAGACAGGCTCGAGCCACGGCTATCAGCGTGGACAAGAGAGATGGGCATGAAACACTAAGGCTTCTGCTGCAGCCACCAAGAAGCCTGTGTGCAAGCACAGGTCACTGTCCACACCTCCCTTCCTGGGTGTCTGTGCAGCCCACCACTGCCAGGGTCCAGTGATCCAGGGACAACTTCCCTGGGAGAACACACGGCACACTTCAGGCTGTTGTAATGTCACTCTGGCCTCTGCCACTGCAGTCTCACCCCGCATTCCAAACCCCTCCCTCTCCCCAGCCTGAGTGAGCCAGAGTCCCCGAATCAGCTGCTCCTTTAACTCCAGCCTGTCTCCATGAAGAACAGACACCCTAGAGCGACCTACATACAGAGACAGGGCCAAATCCAAAGATGAATCCCAGGAGCTGTGCAAAGAAAGAAGAGAAAGGCAAATCTCTCCCAGCAGCCTCAGGAGCAGGAGATTAAATCTCCACAATCAACTTGACGTACCCTGCATCTGTGGAATACCTGAATAGACAACAAATTATCCCAAAATTGAGGTGGGGGACTTTGGGAGCAATGATATATATATATATATTTTTCCTTTTTCTCTTTTTCCATTTGGTTGACAGGGTCTTGGTGCTCCAGCCGGGTATCAGGCCTGTGCCTTTGCAGGGGGAGAGCTGAGTTCAGGACATTTGTCCACCCAGAGACCTCCCGGCTCCACGTAATATCAAATGCTGAAAGCTCTCCAGGAGATCTCCATCTCAACGCGAAGACCTAGCTCCACTCAATGACCAGCAAACTACAGTGCTAGACACCCTATGCCAAGTAACTAGTAAGACAGGAACACAACCCCACCCATTAGCAGAGAGGCTGCCTAAAATCATAATAAGGTCACAGACACCCCAAAAAAGACCACCAGATGCAGTTCTGCCCATCAGAAATACAAGATCCAGCCTCATCTTTGAGAACACAGGTACTAGTCCCCTCCACCAGAAAGCCTACACAACCCACTGAACCAACCTTAGCCATTGGAGGCAGACACCAAAAACAACAAGAACTACGAACCTGCAGCCTGAGAAAAGGAGACCCCAAACACAGTAAGTTAAGCAAAATGAGAAGGCAGAGAATCACACAGCAGATGAAAGAGCAAGGTAAAAACCCACCAGACCAATCAAATGAAGAGGAGGTAGGCAGTCTACCTGAAAAAGAATTCAGAGCAATGATAGTAAAGATGACCCATAATCTTGAAAATAGAATGGAGAAAATAAAATAAAAGTTTAACAACGACATAGAAGAACTAAAGAGCAAACAAACAATAATGAACAATACAATAAATGAAATTAAAAATTCTCTAGAAGGAATCAATAGCAGAATAACTGAGGCAGAAGAACGGATAAGTGACCTGGAAGATAAAATAGTGGAAATAACTACCGCAGATCAGAATTAAAAAAAAAAAAAAAAAAAGGAATGAAAAGAATAGAGGACAGTCTCAGAGACCTCTGGGACAACATTAAATGCACCAGCATTCAAATTATAGGGATCCAAGAAGAAAAAGAGAAAAAGAAAGGGACTGAGAAAATATTTGAAGAGATTATAGTTGAAAACTTCCCTAATATGGGAAAGGAAATAGTTAATCAAGTGCAGGAAGCACAGAGACACCCATACAGGATAAATCCAAGGAGAAACACGCCAAGACACATATTAATCAAACTATCAAAACCTAAATACAAAGAAAAAATATTAAAAACAACAAGGGAAAAATACCAAATAATATACAAGGGAATCCCCATAAGGTTAAAAGCTGCTCTTTCAGCAGAAACTCTGCAGGTCAGAAGGGAGTGGCAAGACATATTTACATTAAATGAAAGGGATGAAAGGGAAAAACTACAACCAAGACTACTCTACCCAGAAAATATGTCATTCAGATTCAATGGAGAAGTTAAAACCTTTACAGACAAGCAAAAGCTAAGAGAAATCAACACCACCAAACCAGCTTTATAACAAATGCTAAAGGAAATTTTCTAGGCAGGAAACACAAGAGAAGGAAAAGACCTACAATAACAAATGCAAAACAATTAAGAAAATGGTAATAGGAACATACATATCAATAATTACCTTAAATGTAAATGGATTAAATGCTCCAACCAAAGGATATAGACTGGCTGAATGGATACAAAAACAAGACCTCTATATATGCTGTCTACAAGAGACCCACTTCAGACCTATGGACACATACAGACTGAAAGTGAGGGGCTGAAAAAAGATATTCCATGCAAATAGAAATCAAAAGAAAGCTGCAGTAGCAATTCTCATAACAGACAAAATAGATTTTAAAATAAAAACTATAACAAGAGACAAATAAGGACACAACATAATGATCAAGGGATCAATCCAAGAAGAAGATATAACAATTGTAAATATTTATGCACCCAACACAGGAGAACCTCTATACATAAGGCAAATGCTAACAGGCATAAAAGGGGAAATCGACAGTAACACAATAATAGTAGGGTACGTAACAGCTCACTTTCACCAATGGACAGATCATCCAAAATGAAAATAAATAAGGAAACACAAGCTTTAAATGATACATTAAACAAGCCAGTTTTAATTGGTATATATAGGACATTTCATCCAAAAACAACAGAATACACTTTCTTCTCAAGTGTTCATAGAACATTCTCCAGGATAGATCATATCTTGATTCACAAATCAACCCTGGGTAAATTTAAGAAAATTAAAATCATATCAAGTAACTTTTCCAACCACAACACTATGACACTAGATATCAATTACAGGAAAAAATCTGTAACAAATACAAATACAATGAAGCTAAACAATACACTACTTAATAACCAAGAGATCACTGAAGAAATCAAAGAAGAAATCAAAAAATACCTAGAAACAAATGATAGTGAAAAAATGACAACACAAAACCTATGGGATGAAGCAAAGGCAGTTCTAAGAGGGAAGTTTATAGCAATACAATCCTACCTCAAGAAACAAGAAACATCTTGAATAAACAACCTAATCTTATACCTAAAGCAATTAGAAAATGAAGAAGAAAAAAATCCCAAAGTTAACAGAAGAAAAGAAATCATAAAGATTAGATCAGAAATAAACAAAGAAAAAAGGAAGGAAATATAGCAAAGATAAATAAAACTAAAAGCTGGTTGTTTGAGAAGATAAACAAAATTGATAAACCATTAGCCAGACTCATCAAAAAAAAAGGGGGGGAAGAATCAAATCAATAAAATTAGAAGTGGAAAAGCAGGAGTAAAAATTGACACTACAGAAACACAAAGGATTATGAGAGATTATTACAAGCAACTATATGCCAATAAAATGGACACCTGGAAGAAATGGACAAATTCTTAGAAAAGCACAACCTTGTGAGACTGAACCAGGAAGAAATAGAAAATATAAAGAGACCAATCACAAGCACAGAAATTGAGACTGTGATTAAAAATCTTCCAACAAACAAATGCCCAGTATCAGATGGCTTCACAGGCGAATTCTATCAAACATTTAGAGAAGAGCTAACACCTATCCTTCTCAAACTCTTCCAAAATATAGCAGAGGAAGAAACACTCCAAAACTCATTTTATGAGACCACCATCACCCTGATACCAAAACCAGACAAAGTTTTCACAAAGAAAGAAAACTAAAGGCCAATATCACTGATGAACATAGATGCAAAAATCCTGCACAAAATACTAGGAAATAGAATCAAACAGCACATTAAAAGGATCATACACCATGATCAAGTGGGGTTTATTCCAGGAATGCAAGGATTCTTCAATGTATGCAAATCAATCAATGTGATACACCATATTAACAAATTGAAGGATAAAAAACATGTGATCACCTCAATAGATGCAGAAAAAGCTTTTGACAAAATTCAACACCGATTTATTATAACAGCCTGCTGGAAAATAGGCATAGAGGGAACTTACCTCAACATAATAAAGGCCATATATGACAAACCCACAGCCAACATCTTTGTCAATGGTCAGAAACTGAAACCATTTCCACTAAGATAAGGAGCATGACAAGATTGCCCACTCACACCACTATTATTCAACATAGCTTTGGAAGTTTTAGCCACAGCAATCAGAGAAGAAAAAGAAATAAAAGAAATCCAAATCGGAAAAGAAGTTAAGCTGTCACTGTTTGAAGATGACATGATACTATACATGGAAAATCTAAAAGACACTACCAGAAATCTACTAGAGCTAATAAATGAATTTGGTAAAATAGCAGGATACAAAATTAATGCACAGAAATCTCTTGCATTCATATACACTAATGATGAAAAACCTGAAAGATAAATTAAGGAAACACTCCCATTTTCCATTGCAACAAAAAGAATAAAATACCTAAGAATAAAACTACCTAAGGAGTCAAAAGACCTGTATGCAGAAAAATATAAGACATTGATGAAAGAAATTAAAGATGATACAAAGATGGAGAGAGAGACCATATTCTTGGACTGGAAGAATCAATATTGTGAAAATGATTATATTACCCAAAGCAATTTACAGACTCAATGCAATCCCTATCAAACTACCATTGGCATTTTTCACAGAGCTAGAACAAAAAATTTCACAATTTGTATGGAAACAAAAAGAACCCGAATAGCCAAAGCAATCTTGAGAAAGAAAAATGGAGCTGGAGGAATCAGGCTCCCTGACTTCAGACTATACTACAAAGCTACAGTAATCAAGACAGTATAGTACTGGCACAAAAACAGTAATATAGATCAATGGAACAGGATAGAAAGCCCAGAGATAAACTCATGCATATATGGTGCACCTTATTTTTGATAAAGGAGGCAAGAATATACAACAGAGAAAAGACAGCCTCTTCAATAAGTGGTGCTGGGAAAACTGAACAGCTACATGTAAAAGAATGAAATTAGAGCACTCCCTAACACCATACAAAAAAAATAAACTCAAATGGATTAAAGGCCTAAATGTAAGGCCAAACACTATAAATCTCTTAGAGGAAAACATAGACAGAA
Source organism: Stenella coeruleoalba (assembly GCF_951394435.1). Classification (NCBI taxonomy): domain Eukaryota; kingdom Metazoa; phylum Chordata; class Mammalia; order Artiodactyla; family Delphinidae; genus Stenella; species Stenella coeruleoalba. The sequence continues at coordinate 117,360,325 of NC_137149.1, forward strand.
CACTCTATGACATAAATCACAGCAAGATCCTTTTTGACCCACCTCCTAGAGATATGGAAATAAAACCAAAAATAAACAAATGGGACCTAGTGAGACTTAAAAGTTTTGCACAGAAAAGGAAACCATAAGCAAGATGAAAAGATAACCCTCATAATGGGAGAAAATATTTTCAAATGAAGCAACTGACAAAGGATTAATCTCCAAAATTTACAAGCAGTTCATGCAGCTCAATATCAAAAAAACAAAAACCCATCCAAAAATGGGCAGAAGACCTAAATAGACATTTCTCCAAGGAAGATATACAGATGGCCATCAAACACATGAAAGAATGCTCAACATCACTAATCATTAGAGAAATGCAAATTAAAACTACAGTGAGGTATCACCTCACACCAGTCAGAATAGCTGTCATCAAAAAATCTACAAACAACAAATGCTCGAGAGGGTGTGGAGAAAAGGGAACCCTCTTGCACTGTTGGTGGGAATGTAAATTGATAACACCACTATGGAGAACAGTATGGATACTCCTTAAAAAACTAAGAATAGAGCTATGTTAAGATACAGCAATATATCTACTGGGCATATACACAGAGAAAACCATAATTCATAAAGACACATGCACCCCAATATTCACTGCAACACTATTTACAATATCCAGGACATGGATGCAACCTAAATGTCCATTAACAGATGAATGGATAAAGAAGATGTGGCACATATATACAATGGACTATTACTCAGCCATGAAAAGAAATGAAATTGAGATATTGGTAGTGAGGTGGATGGACCTAGAGTCTGTCATACAGAGTGAAGTAAGTCAGAAAGAGAAAAACAAATACCATATGCTAACACATATATATGGAATCTAAAATATATATATATATTTATAAAGAGCCTAGGAACAGGACAGTAATAAAGACACAGATGTAGAGAGTGGAGTTGAGGACACAGAGAGGGGGAAGGTTAGGTTGGGACCAAGTGAGAGAGTGGCATGGACTTATATATATTACCAAATGGATAGCTAGTGGGGGGCAGCCACATAGCACAGGGAGATCAGCTTGGTGCTTTGTGACCACCTAGAGTGGTGGGTAGGGAGGGTGGGAGGGAGATGCAGAGGGAGGAGATATAGGGATATATGTATATGTATAGCTGATTCACTTTGTTATAAAGCAGAAACTATCACACCATTGTAAATCAATCATACTCCAATAAGGTGTTAAAAAAATTGTGCTGAACTAATAATTTATTTGTATTAAAAAGAAGAAAATAAAATTTGATTTCTTTTTCCCATATACAAAATTAAAGTGAAAATTAAAACTTTTAAGCTTTGAGAAGAAGATACAGGAGCATATCTTTATGACGTTAAAGTAGGGAAGACAATTAAACCAGGTACAAAACACAAAAGAAAAGATTCATAAATATAATTATGTTAAAATTAAGAATGAATAGTGAAGCAAAGAAAACAAATGACCAAAGTTATAGAAGAAATGTATAACCTAGAACAAGGCATTTACAATATACATCATGGGGCTTCCCTGGTGGCACAGTGGTTGAGAGTCCGCCTGCTGATGCAGCGGACACGGGTTCGTGCCCCGGTCCGGGATGATCGCACATGCCGCGCAGAGGCTGGGCCTGTGAGCCATGGCCGCTGAGTCTGCGCGTCCGGAGCCTGTGCTCCGCAACGGGAGAGACCACAACAGTGAGAGGTCCGCGTACCGCAAACAAAACAAAACAAATAAACAAACAAAAACAACATACATCATGAAAAAGACTTAATATCCATACCTTACAATACTAATACAAAAGTGGTAGCTTAATAGAAAAAAAATGGACAAAGAGTGTTACAGAGGAAACTTGTATGGCCAATAAGCATATACATGCTCAATGAGATACACTGTTGGCAAAAATATGACAATACTAAAGACTGGCAAGATTGCAGAGGAACTTTCATACAATGCTTGTGGGAACTTCATAATTTTCATACACTGTTGTTATAGCCTTCGTAGAGAGCAATTTGGCAATATTTAATAAATTTGGAGATATTCTCTCTGCCAACCTAGTTAATCCCATTTTTAGGTTTATACTCTAGAGACAATCTCCCTTGTGCATATAAGAAGACATGTATAAGCATGCTTATTGCAGTACTGTTCTAAAAGCAAAAATTGGAAACAATATCATTTTTCTTCAAAAGAAATACTGATAAATATTTGTGGTATATTCATAATGCTAGCCAGTAATTAAACTGAATAAGCTAAAGTTTTTTTTTCAATACGAATAAGTTTTAAAGTATTCTATTTCAGAGTAACTTATACTATTTGATATAATTTACATAAAGTTTAAAATATGCAAACAATGCTATATAAATTCTTTATCAATATATACATATATAGTACATATGTAGCATTAGTGTAAGTACATGCCTAGGAAAAGAAACCAATTCACACTGGTGCTTACCATTGGAAAGAGCTGAGCATGGGGTTTCAAATGGGTTTATAATATTTCATTGCTTTCAAAACTCTGAAGCAAATCACAAAAATATATTCATAGAGCTGAGTTGTCAGTAAGATTTCTAATTTAAAAATATATAGTATTGATTATGAATATCAGTATCACATAAGGGGGTTTGACTTGAAAACTTTGGCTTCATCTAAATTCACACTTCTAACTTAGGGAAACTGAGTTGTCTTCTAAAGTAGAGTGTTTTCCCCATGAAAACTGTGGCAATGAATCTAAGCATTCAAGTGTTGTGGAAAATTTTTTAGACAGAATGCTTTAATCAGAATCTCCTACCAATGATTTTTCTTTTCTTTCACATTACAAAGAATGCCAGGAGAATGAATGCAATCATGCAACTACATGATTATTGGGGTGAACCACAGAACCTGAGAACGACCAGGGTTTTTCAAATACACGTTTTAATTTGGAGAAATAGAGTCCCTTGTTTCTGTGATGAATGTGATGTGGCATTTTCTGATTGACAAGTGACCCATAGAAAGCACCCAGAGAATGATCATGTCACAGTCCAACTTCATAATCAAGTGTAGCTTTGTTTGTGGCCTTAATTGCATTTGTTGGAAGCTGAGTCCTTGATTTCCCAATCAGATCTGCATGTTTACTTGCCCTATGTAAAAATGAATAAGAGGAGGTATATCTCCATAGCAATATAAATTTGGGAGATTTGTCTGGTATGGATAGCAGTAGAAAGTTTACCTTATTATTTAGCTGGCATCGTGCTCCCAGGAAAAGGCTGAGCCTTCATAACATCTGGGAGTTTTAGCTATTCAATATAATCAAGAATTTGTCCTTTCAGCTACATGCGGCTAATCTGATACTTCTCCCTAAACTGTGTTGCCTCAATTACTAAATAAGCTGGTTTAGGTGTCTAGCTCTTTGACATAGCTTTATATAAACAGATATTCCACCCCAGCACAATCATCACTTGCATCTTCCCTCTGGAATAAGATAAGGAAGTTGAAAAATATGAAAATGCTCCTGGAAGTAGGGGAGAGTCACATTTATGTAACTCTATGTTCTTTTCCTTTAAAGGAAAAATGATGCTTAGTGGCTACTGGCACTTTTGAACATGAGGTTTCCTTCAAGGAGAGCTGGGTGGAAAGAAAGGGTATGGTATTCACTATGGCCGAACGAGACCCAATTTTCTCAGGAGGATGAACCTTCTCAAGCCCACAATCAGTGTCTGGCAGGCAGTGGGTTCTCAGTGTACCCACGGTGATTCCAGAAGCATCCTCATTTCATCATGCCAGTCTACGTGCAGAGACAACTTCGTTCCACCTATAAATAAATGCTTGCAGCACCACTAGGCTTGTAGAATAAAGGATTCCCGTGTCTATCACTGGAATGTCTCTTTGGACATGTTTGCCTGAAATCATGTCTTTACTATTCTCAATACCGTTGTTATTGGCGGACCCACAGGGCTGACAATGATTCAACACACAGGTGCGGCTTTGGGAGAAGGCAGAGAGAAGCTGACTCTTGGAATTTCTGCTTCAATTAGAGGTGGTGATATGCATTTTTATGACTTCAGACATTAAACAAGATCACAAAAACTCATGCTTTGTAGACTTTTCTCTCTGGAGCCCCAAATCATGTCAGTCCCAGTGTGGATCAAGGTAGTGTCCTATAGATGAAATATGTCTTAGCTCTCCATTTCTTTTGCTTTCCAAAATTATTCCTGTAAGCCTAGATAACTCCAAGATGTACAAAAGCTTGAGCCAAAAATATGAATACGTGCTTTGTTTTCCACTTTCACAAGCAACTCTGCTGACTGATTTCCCTCCCCAACCCTATTTCCCCATCACCTCCACATCAGCCCTAACACCTGACTGCCTTAGAAGCTCTTTTCTAAGAATCAGCAGGTTGCTTTGAGATGAAAAAAAATGGAAACAAATGATAAAGAGCAGAACATTCTGCACTAACAGAAAGGCAGTGTGTCCAGAGGAAAGTTGGGTAATACTTGTTAAGCGTCAAGTTGCCTGGGGTTGTGAAGGAGGGAGGAGCCTAGGAGGCTAAGATTGCTCACCTCTGTGCCCTGTGAAGTTACTATGTAATTTGACAAGCCAGTTTCATCACGTAAGTTCATTTACTTAACTCCTTGAGAGTACCCATTCTCTAAAATGATGTCATATTTCCTTGACTGAGACATGAACTGATGCATCAGAATTCAGAGAGGACTGGTCTTGTGGATGCTAGTACCTAACAGAACACAGGAAAGGTTCCCTTTAAGTCCAGGTTAAGACCACAGAAAGTCCCCTGCGTGAAGGCAGGTTGTTGTCTGTGCAGCCAGTCTTGACCTCTTCCAGGACAGCACATTTGGGCAGCAATGGTTGGGAAAATTGTCACTTGTACCCAGTACTATAGCCTGGTTTCCTACTGGGGTTATACAAATATTAATTTCAATATTAATCTCCATTGCTTCAAGTCTTATGTGGCCAAGCAAATCCATAAAATGTGTCTTAACTTTCCAATCTCCTTCCTAGAGCAGCTCTCTAGGACTCCAGACTCCCAATCTGTACAGAGCCTCCACTCTTTCCCCCTCCTGAGGCCACTCTCTCTTGCACAATAGGTTTTCAACATATGAAATTGGTGAGGACACAAACATTCAGACCGCAGCAACAATGTTGACAATTTATTTTCACTGGAAATGAAAGATCATTTTTTCTAACCCAGATTGAGAGCTAAAATGTTGAATTACTATAAGGTCCTCTCCTATCCCATCTTTTCAGAGTTAACCACTATACTGAAATCTGTCTTAATCATTCTCTGACTTTAAAAAAAAATGTATAGCTTCATATATATACATAGACAGAACTATATATATATTTGTTTAGCTTGGCTTATTTCTAAGCATTATAGAAATAATATCAGACTGCTTTCAGTTTCCACAACTGGCTTCACAAATTCAAGATTATGTTTCTAAAATTCCTTCAAGTTGTGTCATTCATGTAGCATTAGCTCATTTCTTTTTATTGGTATGCATGAAACTACCACCATTCATATTGGACATTTGGATTGTCTCCAGCTGTTTGTTATTGCAAATGATGACATGATCATTCTAGCACATGTTTTCTGGGAAATATGTTAAGAATTTTGTAGGGCTTATATTTAGGAGTGGAATTGCTAGATTAGAGGGCATGTGGATTTAAACATTATGAGATAATACTACATTGTTTTCTAAAATGGTGGTATCAATGTATACTTTCACCAACACTTGGTATTTTCAGACTTCTTAAATTTGCCAATCTATTAGGAGTAGTAAAATGACATCAATTGGTTCTTTAAATTTTCATTTTCTTGATTGCTAGTGTTTCTGAGCATCTTTTCATATGTTTTTTGGCCAATATGCTTATTATTCTGCACTTATTCATGTGCCTTACCCATTTCTGGGGGATGATTTTTTTATTAGTTTTTATTAGTTTGTAAGAGTTCTTCTTTAATGCTGGATATGACATCTTTGTGAGTTATGTGGATTGAATACATGTTCTTCAGTGTTGTATTTTGCCTTTTTACTTTCTTTTTGTGTCTTGCTGAGCATAATTTATTTTAATTTACTTGAATTTATCCATCTTCCCTCTTTTTTATTGAGATAAAACTGACATATAACATTATATTAGTTTCAGGTGTATGAAAGATCTTTTTTTTTTTTTTTTTTTTTTTTGCGGTACGCGGGCCTCTCACCATCGCGGCCTCCCCCATTGCGGAGCACAGGCTCCTGACGCACAGGCTCAGAGGCCATGGCCCACGGGCCCAGCCGCTCGGCGGCACGTGGGATCCTCCCGGACCGGGGCACGAACCCGCGTCCCCTGCATCGGCAGGCGGACTCTTAACCACTGCGCCACCAGGGAAGCCCGAAAGATCATTTTTTTAAACATCTTTATTGGAGTATAATTGCTTCAAAATAGTGTGTTAGTTTCTGCTTTATAACAAAGTGAATCAGCTATACATATACATATATCTCCATATCTCCTCCCTCTTGCATCTCCCTCCTATCCTCCCTATCCCACCCCTCTATGTGGTCACAAAGCACCGAGCTGATGAAAGATCATTTTTAAAGTCCATAATTATAATCATGGCTATCATTGCTATCACTGCTCATTGCAAGAGAACAATTAGAGATAATGAGTTAATTTAAGATAATTTAAAGATTCACATTTTCTTCATTTAGTAGACTATTAGTTAATGCTCTAAAATCATTATCTATTAGGAACAATGATAACAATGTATGGACATTTTTACTGATAAAAGGCAGGATGTGAAAAAACTGACTTGGACCCAGACTTCCTTGTACTTTCCATGTAACCCTCACAAGTTCTTTTTTTTATTATTAATTTTTATTGGAGTATAGTTGCTTTACAATGTTGTGTTAGATTCTTCTGTACAGCAAAGTGAATAAGTTATACATATACATGTTACGTATAAATCTTTTTTAGATTTCCTCCCCATTTAGGTCACCACAGAGCACTGAGTAGAGTTCCCCGTGCTATACAGTAGGTTCTCATTTGTTTTCTATTTTATACATAGTAGTGTGTATATGTCAATCCCAATCTCCCAATTTATCCCACCCCCCTTCCCCCTTGGTAACTGTAAGTTTGTTCTCTACATCTGTGTCTCTGTTTCTGCTTTGCAAATAAGTTCATCTGTACCATTTTTCTAGATTCTACATATAAGTATTAATATATGATATTTGTTTTTCTCTTTCTGACTTACTTCACTCTGTATGACAGTCTCTAGGTCTATCCACGTCTCTGCAAATGACACTGTTTTGTTCCTTTTATGGCTGAGTAATATTCCATTCTATATATGTACCACATCTTCTTAATCCATTCCTCTGTTGATGGAAATTTAGGCTGCTTCCATGTCCTGGTTATTGCAAATAGTGCTGCAATGAACATTGGGGTGCATGTATCTTTTCAAATTGTGGTTTTCTCTGGGTATATGCCTAGTAGTGAGATTGCTGGGTCATATTGTAATTCTATTTTTAGTTTTTTAAGGAACTTCCATACTGTTCTCCATAGTAGCTGTATCAATTTACATTCCCACCAACAGTGCAAGAGGGTTCCCTTTTCTCCACACCCTCTCCAGCATTTGTTGTTTGCAGATTTTCTGTTGATGGCTATTCTGACCAGTGTGAAGTGATACCTCATTGTAGTTTTGATTTTCATTTCTCTAATAATTAGTGACATTGAGCAACTTTTCCTGTGTTTGTTGGCCATCTGTATGTCTTCTTTGGAGAAATGTCTATTTAGGTCTTCTGCCCATTTTTTGATTGAGTTGTTTGGTTTTTTAATATTGAGCTGCATGAGCTATTTATATATTTTGGAGATTAATCCTTTGTTGATTTGTTTGCAAATATTTTCTCCCATTCTAAGGGTTGTCTTTTCATCTTGTTTATGGTTTCCTTTGCTGTGCAAAAGCTTTGAAGTTTCATTAGGTCCCATTTGATTATTTTTGTTTTTATTTCCATTACTCTAGGAGGTGGGTCAATAAATATCTTGCTGTGATTTATGTCATAGAGTGTTTTGTCTATGTTTTCCTTTAAGAGTTTTATAGTGTCTGGTCTTACATTTAGGTCTTTTATCTATTTTGAGTTTATTTTTGTGTATGGTGTTAGGGAGTGTTCTAATTTCATTCTTTTACATGTAGCACTTATTGAAGAGACTGTCTTTTCTCCATTGTATACTCTTTTGTTTCTTTCTCATAGATTAGGTGACCATAGGTGCATGGGTTTATCTCTGGGCTTTCTATCCTATTCCATTGATCTATATTTCTGTTTTTGCACCAGTGCCATACTGTCTTGATTACTGTAGCTTTGTAGTATAGTCTGAAATCAGGGAACCTTCCTCTGTGATTTTTTTGGTAGAGTTTGAGAAGGATAGGTGTTAGCTCTTCTCTAAATATTTGATAGAATTCACCTGTGAAGCCATCTAGTCCTGGACTTTTGTTTGTTGGAAGATTTTTAATCACAGTTTTAATTTCATTCCTTGTGATTGGTCTGTTTATATTTTCTATTTCTTCCTAGCTTAGTATTGGAATGTTGCACCTTTCTAAGAATTTGCCATTTCTTCCAGATTGTCCATTTTATTAGCATATATTTGTTCACAGTATTCTCTTATGTTCCTTTGTATATCTGCAGTGTCAGTAGTAACTTCTTTTTCATTTCTAATTTTATTGATTTGAGTCCTCTCCCTTTTTTCTTGGTGAGTCTGGTAAAAGTTTATCAATTTTGTTTATCTTTCAAAGAACCAACTTTTAGTTTCATTGATCTTTGCTATTGTTTTCTTCATTTCTATATCAATTTTTTCTGAAATATTTATGATTTCATTCCTTCTACTAACTTTGGATTTTGTTTGGTCTTTTTTCTCTAGTTGGTTTAGGTGTAAGGTTACATTGTTTATTTGGGATTTTTCTTGTTTCTTGAGGTGAGACACTATTGCTATAAACTTCTCTCTTAGGACTGCTTTTGCTTCATCCCATAGGTTTTGGGTCATCATGCTTTTGTTGTCATTTGTTTCTAGGTATTTTTTGATTTTTTCATTGATTTCCTCAGTGATCCATTGGTCATTTAGTAGCATATTGTTTAACCTCCATGTGTTTGTGTTTTTTAGTTTTTTTCCCCCTGTAACTGATTTCTAATCTTATAGCATTGTGGTCAGAAAAGATGTTTGATATGATTTCAATTTTCTTAAATTTACTGAGGCTTGATTTGTGACCCAAGATGTGGTCTATCCTGGAGAATGTTCCATGTGCACTTGAGAAGAAAGTGTATTCTGCTGCTTTTGGATGAAATGTCCTATTAATATCAATTAATTCTACCTGGTCTAATATGTCATTTAAGGCTTGTGTTTCCTTATTAATTTTCTGTCTGGATGATCTGTCCATTGGTGTAAGTGTGGTGTTAAAGTCTCCCACTATTATTGTGTTATTGTTGATTTCCCCTTTTATGGTTGTTAGCATTTGCCTTATGTATTGAGGTGCTCCTATGTTGGGTGCATATATATTTATAATTGTTATATCTTCTTCTTGGATTGATCCCTTGATCATTATGTAGTGTCCTTCCTTGTCTCTTGTAACAGTCTTTATTTTAAAGTCATTTTATCTCATATGAGTATTTCTACTCCAACTTTCTTTTGATTTCCATTTGCATGGAATATCTTTTTCCATCCCCTCACACTCAGTCTGTATGCAACCCTAGGTCTGAAGTGGGTCTCTAGTAGTCAGCATATATAGAGGTCTTGTTTTTGTATCCATTCAGCCAGCCTATATCTTTTGTTTGGAGCATTTAATCCATTTACATTGAAGGTAATTATTGATATGTATGTTCCTACTGCATGTTCTTAATTGTTTGGGGTTTGTTTTTGTAGGTCTTTTTTCTTCCCTTCCTCTTTTTTCTATTCTCTTGTGTTTCTTGCATAGAGAAATTCCTTTAGCACTTGTTGTAAAGCTAGTTTGGTGGTGCTGAATTCTCTTTGCTTTTGCTTGCCTATAAAGCTTTTGATTTCTCCATCAAATCTGAATGAGAGCCTTGCTGGGTAGAGTATTCTTGGTTGTAGGTTTTTCCACTTCATCACTTTAAGTATACCTTGCTACTCCCTCATGGCCTGCAGAGTTTCTGCTGAAAAATCAGCTGATAACCTTATGGCAATTCCCTTGTATGTTCTTTGTTCCTTTTCCCTTGTTGCTTCTAATGTTTTTTCTTTGTATTTAATTTTCATTAGTTTGATTATTATGTGTCTTGTCCTCTTTGGGTTTATCCTGTATGGGACTCTGCACTTCCTGGACTTGGGTGACTATTACCTTTCTCATGTTAGGGAAGTTTTCGACTATGAAATCTACAAATATTTTCTCAGACCCTACTCTTTTTCTTCTTCTTCTGGGACCCCTATAATTCAAATGTTTGTGTGTTTAATGCTGTCCCAGAGGTCTATGAGACTGTCCTAATTTCTTTTCATTCTTTTTTCTTTATTCTGATCTGCAGCAGAGGTTTCCACCCTTCTTCCAGGTCACTTATCTATTCTTCTACCTCAGTTATTCTGCTATTGATTCCTTCTAGTGCATTTTTCATTTTGGTTATTGTCTTATTTATCTTTGTTTTTTAGTTCTTCTAGGTCTTTATTAAACTTTTATTTTAACTTCTCAATCTGTGCCTCCATTCTGTTTCAAAGATCTTGGATCATCTTTACTATCGTTACTCTGAATTCTTTTTCAGATAGATATCTTACCTCCTGTTCATTTAGTTGTTCTTGTAGGTTTTTATCTTGCTCCTTCATCTGCAACCTATTTCTTTGTCATCTTATTTTGTCAGACTTATTACGCTTGTTGTCTCCTTTCCACAGGCTTCAGGATTGCCATTCCCTTGCTTCTGGTGTCTTAACCCTGGTGGGTAAGGTTGGTCCAGAGGCTTGTGCCATTATCCTCTTGACATGGGGTTTGATTGGTGTTGTGGTTATAAGATCCTGCCCTACACATTGAGTGGGGCCTCTCCTTTGCTCTGTGGTTGTCACAGCCCTGTTAGGGGCAGGGTCTGCTCCCTAGATTTTGGAATAGACGTCCCCAGATCTGTTTCTTGGCTGTGATTTTGATCTGTGGTGAGAGGCAGCCAGGACTGGAGCACTCCTACTGGGAGGGAAGCCACAGAGTTTTCCTCTTTTGGAGCTATTCACCTGTGAATGTGCTCTGTTGTGTGGGCTCAAAAGTATACTGTTTTGGGCACTGCTTTCAGTCCTGCCTTAACTGTGGGTGTGCCAGCAATTGGTCTCGGTGACTCTCAGGCATTGTTTTCACCCAGCCACTAGCACAGGTCCACTGAGGTCAGGTCCCAGGACTGCAGTAGTCATGCACGTTGACTGTGGAGGCAGCTTGAACTCTTGTCCATCCTATCCCCACGTGTATGTGCCCAGAGAGCCCACAGCTGCTAAAGCCAGACTCGTCCCAGCTGCAAGAGCACTGGTTGACCTTTCAAATGTTTTGTAGGGACTCAATTTAGGAAGTTGTCAGCAGAGGTGTAACTCCGCAGTTTGTGCAGCCACGAGGAGAGATTTCAGCTCTTCTTCATTAGTCACATAGACTCTGCGGCTCAGCTGTGGTTTCAGCCCCTCCTCTGGGAGATTTCCTATTGGGGGAGTTGTCTGCCCCCTCCCAGGACAGCGGGGTGGGTCCCAGCACCCACTGGCAGATTTCTTAGTAGCAAGAGTTATCCACACACTCCTGGGACAGTTGGGTGGGTTCTGGCACCCACTGATGGATTTATCAGTCATGGAAGGTATCTGTGACCTTCCAGGACAGCATGGGCAGGTCCTGGGGCCAACTGGTGGAATTCCAAGTTGCTGGATCTGTCTGTACCCTTCTGGGTCAATGGGAGTGGGTCCTGTGACCCACTGGTGGAATTTCTAGTTTTGGGAGCTGTCCATGCCCTTCCTGGTCAGCAGGGTCTAAAGAACCTGGGATCTAAAGAAATTTGATATTAATGAATGTCAAGTGGCCTCCTGTCAAAAGACTCTCCATGTTGTCAATTAGTTATTCATGGGTCTGTCAATAGAATGTGCCCACATCCAGAAACAGATGAGCAGAACACTAGCAAATACATTTACAGAGGACACACACAACCTTGAATCTCTTTCTTCTTGGACCAGCATTTCCTTAGATTTAATCAGTTTAAACCAGAAACTACAGACATTCAAATAGAGATGTAAGGGAAGTTTTTATAGGGAGGCAAATTCCTCACGGAAATATTTATTGTTTGAAATATAATCAAAAACTAATTTTGCCACAATTTAAACCTCATCAACAGATTATAATATAGCTTTAAAGAGTTTCAGATATTCACCATTGGCATTATTCTACAGAACAGTAACAAAATTTAGACAGAAACAGAATTTTAAAAGATGGTTTAGTTTGGAATTTTTTTCAAAGGCAAGTTTTTGCTCTCCCAGTTTTTTTCCATTTCAAAAACATTACTATTAAATACTTTCCTTTTCTGAAAAGAAAAGCAGAGAATGCAATGAGACTAAATAAATACATAAAGTTGTCATTAGAAAAGAACTAGAAATTCTAGAGAAGAGACCTGATTTTTGATGTTAATTTTTACTAGGGAATTAAATTTTTTTTTTCTACAATTTCCCCATCTTACAAAATTACTTCCTCTATTTGGTGGATCTTTGGAAGAAACAATCAATCTATGCATCTCTCCTCCCAGCCCTCCCCAGTCTCCATTCCCTTCCCACTAGCCAGGGAGATCCCTGGAAGGAGCATAGGAAAATTCCATCCTAGCCCTTCCTCTAACTTCATGGCCTTAGGCAAGTCTCTCAACCTCTAAACCTGGTTCCTCAATTTAAATGTAGGTGTTGAAAGTGGTTATCTTCAAGAGTCTTTCCAAATGCTAACATTCTATAAACTTGCTATTTTTAGAAGTTGTGTTCATTAGCTGCTCTATATCAGCTAATATAGGAATCATTTATATTTGCCCTTGGAATGGTTTCTGTTCTTGTAACTGATTCTGTATGAGATGGAGCCCAGCCTACTCCATTATGAAGCCCCCCTTCTGGGTCTTCCTTTCCAAGTGTCCCTAGCCCCTTAGAATAATAGAGCATAATTCCTCACGAGAGCAACAGCATTTGAAGAGGATGTGATTAAGTGTTGGAGCTAAGTGACTCTGTCAGATTATACCACTTGGAAGGACAAATAAGGATAAGCAACATTTTAATATCAGCCATTGATTATTTTACTATTAAATATTTTTATGTACTCTGTTTCATTTTTTTCAGTGCAAAATACCCTACATAAAGTAGAAACAATTGAAAATAAAAAAGCTGCTTGATACATATGAACCTCTACAAGTATGCCTAAGAATGCTTTGGAAACTCACAAGTCCCCTGAGACCTCAGAGAACTGAGTGACCTGCCCGGGTTCAGGTGCGCTGAGGAGAGAGCCTTTGGCAGTGGTTTCCCTGTCTCCCAGTCCCTGCATCACTCTAGCCTGGGGGACTGGGAACACCAGTGCTCTGTGATCTGTATCCATTTCCTTAACTGGTTCTTGTCTGGCTTCCCTTTGGTCACACCTCATCTTGTACTGCAGCCCCAAAGACCATATCGAGGTCTTGTCCTCAGATGCTCTTCTAAATTCTAGCTGGCTGTTGGATCTAACCTTGTTCACCACTTTTATAGTTTCCTGAAATGTGGTGTCACTTCCCAGTGGTTTGGGTAGCCATGCTTCTGCCTTGCTTCTCCAACCTTTCAACTGTAGTTAGCCTCCCTCTGAGGCTCTGGTCCAAAGCTGTCTGGTCCTTTATATCTATGTTTCTCTGTTAAAAGAGCATAAATAACAATCATTTTAGCCCCACGAATTGTAGTGGCGTTTATTAGATGCGTGGCGCTGTGCTAGGACTGAGGTACAATAACAAATATGAAATTGTTCTTGTCTGGAGTTGCTAACAGTCTAGGGTCAGGGTTCCGTCTGTGTCCTCAGGATCATCAGAGCCTCCTGAAAAGCCACATATACTCCAGGCATTTTCAACCATGGGGTCGGTTCTGGGGTTTGAGGAGTTTTGTTTGTTTGCTTGCTTTCTGTCTGGGTCTGGGTAGCATCTTTCTTGAGAACATGGCACACAATGCCTGCTTAATAAACAAGATGTTGATGATCATAATTGAGGTTGGAGTTTTTCCTGACTTCTTTGGAGAAGATTCCACTCCTAAATGAGGGCATTGTCACTTTCATTTCTTTTTAATCTTTCACCGTTTAAAGAAAATACTCATAACAGTAGACTTGTGTTACACGATTAAAACGTTGTAAGGCGTTTGATATATTGTCCCCAGATGGGACATGCAAAATAGGATGTTTGCCCACAAGTCCTCTTCCAGAGCTTAGCAAACAAGAGGGTAGGAAGGAGCAATAGAGTTTGCCAGTTCTCTGGATGTATTTATTTAATTCATCTCCTTGCAAAGTGTTTCTGTATCTTATTTTTTGTATATTTTCCCACAAAGAGATTTACAAAAGAGTTATAAAAGTACCACTTTATACACCAAGAAAGTGAGGATAGGAGAGTCACAGGGTCTCCCAGGAAGGTCAGTGGCTGAGTTGAGCCCAGGGATTGGGATTCTGGTGTGGGTGGGAGAGGTGTATATGGAGGTGTGATATCATGATTTATAATAAGAAATATATTTGGTTTTCATCCCCATTTCTGGTACAAAGCTCCTAAAACTCTTGGAATTTCCTAAACCCTGAGAGCAATAAAGGGCTTCTGTTATGTTAATGAGGTGACTTTTGGATCCCACCTAAGGATGGGGGCTGGCTGCCAGCAGAGCCAACTGTGATTAGAGGGTTGGAACTTTCAGTCCTACCTCCCCACCCCCAATCACCCACTGACCTCCTGGAGGGGAGAGGAGCTGGAGTTTGAATCAATTTCCAGTGACTCATGATTTGACCAACCATGCCTATGTAATGAGGTCTCCATAAAACCCCCAAAAAGCAGGATTCTGAGAGCTCCCAGGTTGATGAACAGAGGGCGAGCAGCATGCTTGGGAAGGGCGTGGGGGTGTCTCACCCTTTCCCCACACCTGACCTTGTGCATCACCTATATCTGCCTGTTCCTGAGTTATAGCCTTTCAAAATAAACCAGTAATCTAGTAAGTAAAATGTTTCTCTGAGATCTGTGAGCCACTCTAGCAAATTAATCAAACCCAAGAAGGGGGTCATTGGAACCTCCGATCAATAGTCAGTCTGAAGCACAGCTGACGACCTGGACTTGTGACTGCTGTCTGCAGTGGGGTACAGTCTTACAGAACTGAACCACTAACCTGTGCGATCTGACACTTTCTCTGGATAGACAGTTTCAGAACTGAGTTGAATTGTAGACTATCCTGAGCTGGTGTCCAGCTGGTGTCATAAGAATTGCTTGGTGATAATGAAAAAACCACCTTCCCACCCACGCTGGAATTAGGTGTCAGAATCTCAGCTTGTCTTTCCAGTTATACTTCCTGATTCTTCCCATTCTTTCCTCTTTCCATCCCATGGGCTTGGTGGTCTGGGTGGTCCTTCGCTTCCTGGGACCATCATTCAGGTGTCCAATAACTTGGATTGTTTGGAGGAAGCAACAAAGCAAAAGAAGGATTAACTGATCTAATTATGGCCCTAAAAAATCAGAGCATATTATAAGGGGTTTCTTTGCTCATTGCTCACTTGGGTTCAGGAACCCAGGAATAAATGATAAAAAAAAGTCACGCTGTGACAGGGTCTGATCCACAATCTGATAAAAGTGAGTGTCCTCTCTTACAGTGTTTGTACTGTTGAAAATGGAGATGGATACATTTTGCTGTTAACATAAATCCTTTTTGGGACTTCCCTGGTGGTCCAGTGGTTAAGAATCTGCCTTCCAATGCAGGGGACATGGGTTCGATCCCTGGTCGGGGAATTAAGATACCACATGCCACAGGGCAACTAAGCCCATGAACTGTAGAGCCTGCACACCACAACAAGAGAGCCCAAAAGCCGCAACTACTGAGCCCACTCACCACAGCTAGAGAGAAGCCCACATGCTGCAACAAAGAGCCCACACACTGCAACTAAGATCTGATGCAGACAAAAATAAATAAATATTTTTAAAAAAACATAAATGCTTTTCTTTACCTTATTTTGCCTTTTGTTATTGTGGGGGTAAGAAGGGGGTGGAAGGAGGGTGTAGGATTCAGGACAGTTATTGGGAAGTCAGGAAGAACATCCACCATCCTTCAGCTCTCAGATCCATTGCTAACATAGGTTTCCTTTGCCTGTTCCACAGGGCTGGGACAGGGACAGAATCCCATGTGGAAGCCAGCTGGGGGCCCCTGACACTCTGTGTAGGAAAATAAACTGAAAATCAATAGCAAGAGATTTGCTTTCAAGGAAGGAGATTCTTAGAATAGTTCTCAGTCCCATTATGGGACCGAGTGCATCAAAACCAGATGATAGGGCTTCCCTGGTGGCGCAGTGGTTGAGAATCTGCCTGCCAATGCAGGAGAAACGGGTTTGAGCCCTGGTCTGGGAAGATCCCACATGCTGCGGAGCAATTAGGCCTGTGTGCCACAACTACTGAGACTGCGCGTCTGGAGCCTGTGCTCTGCAACAAGAGAGGCCGTGATACTGAGAGGCCCGCGCACTGCGATGAAGAGTGGCCCCCTCTTGCCACAACTAGAGAAAGCCCTTGCACAGAAACGAAAACCCAACACAGCCAAAAATAAATAAATAAAATACTGAATACATAACTACTTAAAAAAAAAATAGGGTAGATGCATGATTAAGCTTACATATATTTTAAAAAAAAAACAAACCAGATTATGCCTTTTAGGCTGATCTGTGGAGGAAAAACACATGTGATTCTCCACATTCTGAGGGATTTACCAAAGCCTCTTTATCAACCATGCACATGTCCACAAGGCTTTTTAAAAAGTCTTCAAACCCCTAAGACAGTAAAACAAGGGTAACATCAACACCGGCCAGTAACTTCATCCTTCTAACCCAGCAACTTCCAAACATTTGTAACTAAGGAGTTGCTTAAAGAATGGGCAGATCTCCCAAGGAGCAAGAGCTGCTTGTTTCAGTAAGGCACAAGTGTCCAGGACCCAGCTGTGTATGAGTTTGTTTTGTTTTGTTTAACTAGCACTGCCCCAAAAGTACATATAGATACCCTCTCTGAAATCAATCTTCAAGGTTTTTCTCATTTTCTTTTAATAGCTATTTTTTTCTCTGTTGTTGAAAAAGAACTGCCAAATCATGTCAATGATCTGTTAACTTTTACATTTACTTCTACTTATGCTTTAAATTGCCTTAAATACACCTCCCTTGAATTAAAAAGATTTCATTGTCCCTTGATTTTTAGATTTAGTGAATAATTTCATGGATTTTTTTTTACCATATGCCTTTCCTAAACTCACTTGGTTTTTTTGTTTAGTTTTGTTTAGCTTTGTTTTGTTTTGGAGGGGGGTAGATTTCTTAAGATCTTTTACATTGTCAATTATGTCATCGGTGAACAATAGTTTTACTTCTTTTCAAATTTATATGGATTTTATTTTACTTTACTTTTTATCTTATTTTATTTTAGTGCCTATTGCACTGACTAGCACCTCCAATACAAAGTTAATTAGAAATGATAAGAATGGACATTCTTGCTTTGTTATTGATCTTACTGGGAAAGCATTAAGTCTTTCACTGTTAAGCATGATGTTGGCTGCAAGTATTTTACAGGTGCCCACTTATCAGATGGAGAATGTTTTCTTCTGTACCTAGTTTGCTGAGAAAGTTTTTTAATCATAAATAGGTATTGAATTTTATCAAATGCTTTTCTGCATCTATTGAGATGATCATGTGTTTTTTTCTCTTTTAGTCCGTTTATGTAGTAAATTACACTGATTTACAAATGTTAAACCAACACTGCATTCATAGGATAAACCCTATTTGATCATGATATACTATCATATTTTATATATAGCTAGATTTAGTTGCTAAATCTTCTTAAGAAGTTTGAGTCTATATTCATGAAGGATATTAGTTTTCTTTTAATGTATCCATCTGGTTTTAGTATCACAATAATGATATCCTTATAAAATGTTTCTTCCTTCTGTTATTTCTCAAAGAGTTTACATAGAACTGGAGTTATTTCCTCCTTAAATATTTGATAGGATTCACCAGTTTAGCATTGTGGGCATGGAGTTTTCTTTATGGAAAGTTTTGAAGCTATGAATTTAATTTTTTTAATCATATAGAACTAGTAATGCATACCTATTTCTCTTAAATGAGTCTTAGTAGTTTGTTACTTCTTTCAAGGAACTTGTCCATTTCATCTAAGTTGTCAAATTTATTTGGTTTAAAGTTGTTAATAATATTTACTTACTACCTTTTTGATGCCTGTAGGATTTGAAGTGATGTCTTCTCTCTCATTCTTGATATTGGTCTTCTTCTCCTCCTTCTCTCTCTCTTTTATCCTTGAATTGTGTGGATAGAGCAGAGTTTCTCAAACTTGACACTATTAACATTTTGGGCTAAATAATTCTTTGTTGTGGGGAGTAGTCCTGTGAATAGAGGACATTAGCATCATAATTTAGCCTTTACCCACTACATGCCTGTAGCAACTATAATACATCCTCTCCATTTGTGCCAATCAAAAATGTCTGCAGACATGGACAAATGTCCTCTGGGGTGGGTGGAATCACCTTTTGTTAAGAACCACTGGGTCAGAGGTTCATAGATTTTTGTCTCATTGACTTTTTAAAAATATAACTTCTGTTGTTTTATTTCATTGTTTTCTGCTCTTATCTTTATAATTACCTTTCTCTTGTTTACTCTGGGTTTAATTTTTGTAGCTTCATTAGTTTAAGATCTTTCTTTTTTATAATATAAGCATTCAGTGCTGCATATTTCTTCTTGGCACTTATTTAGCTGCATCTCATTAATTTTATATGTTGTGTTTTTATTTTCATACAGTTCAAATTATTTTGTAATTTGCTACTAGATTTCTTCTTTAACAAAGGGTGTCTTAGTCTGGTTGGATTGCTACAACCAAATGCCCCAGACTAAGGTGCTTTATAAACAGCAGAAGTTTATTTCTAAAGTTCTGGAGGCTGGAAGTCTGAGATCAGGTTGCCAGCAGAGTTGGTCCTGATGAAGGTCCCCTTCCTTCTGGGTTGCACACTGTCAACTTTGTGCTGTGTTCTCACATGGCTCAAGGGGCTAGAAAGCTCTCTGGGGCCTCTACAAGGGCACTAATCCCATTTATGAGGACCCTGCCCTCATGAATGTATCACCTCCGAAAGGCTTCACCTCCTAACTTCACCTGGGGCATTAGGCTTTCAACACATGAATCTTGGGGGTGACACAAACATTCAAACATAGCACAGGGATTATTTAAAAGTATGCTCTTTAATTTTTAAATGTTTGAGAACATTGTCAGATATCTTCCTGATCTTCCTGTTACTGTTTTCTAGTTTAAATTCATTTTGGCCACCATATTTTTAATTATTTTCATTTTTAAAAAGTTACTGAGGGAGTTTCCTAGTGGCCTAGTGACTAGGATTCTGGACTTTCACTGCAGCAGCCTGGGTTTAATCCCTGGTTGGGGAACTGAGATCCTACAAGCCGTGTGGCATGGCCAAAAAAAAAAAAAGTTACTGAGAATTTTTTTTTTAATCCCAGAATATGGTCTATTTTAGTGAATGTTTCATAAGCACTTTAAAAAGTTGTGTATCCTGCAGATATTGGTAAAGTGTTCTATAAATGTCAGGTCAAGTTTGTTGTATTCTTAAAGTCTCCTACAGCACTACAAATTTTTTATTTGTTCTATTTATTAACAAGTGAGAATTGTTATAATCTCTGTATAACTGTAGACTTGTCAATTTTCCCTATTAGTTCTATCAATTCTTGCTTTATGTGTTCAAAATTTTTGTTATTATATGCATACACATTGAGAGTTTGTCATCTTGAACTTACCTCATTAATCTTTATGAACTTTATCCTTGATAATACTCCTTGTTCTGAATTTTGATTTGTTAGATATTAACATAGCCACTTAAGTTTTCTATAAGTAGCTTTGCATTTTATAGCCTTTTTCCATCTTTTTACTTTTAAACTATCTGTGCCTTTATATTTTAAGTGGGTTTCTTACAAACAGCATATAATTCCTCAGATTGTCTAGTTTATATGAAACTATCTTTAAGTTTACTAGCACTTTCTTCTGTCATCTCCAACCACCTGTTAAGACTATCCAGTGTATGTTTTATTTTAGATATTAATGTTTCAGTTCTATGATTTCAATTTGGTTATTTCCAACATTTTCTATTTCTCTCTGGCATTCCTTATTTATTCACTTGAGCATATTTTCCTTTATAGTGTTGAGTATATTTAAAAAACTGCTTTAAAATCTTTGCTAATTTCAATATCTGTGTCATCTTTGGGTTTGTCTCCATTGATTGCCTTTTATTTGAGCTTTGGTCGCACGTTCTTATTTCTTCACATGTCTGGTAATTTTGGATTGTATCTTGGAGATTGCTAATGATATGGTTTTGGTTTCTCTTATGTCCCTCTGTAGAATATTGAATTCTTTTATCAGATAATTTTCTTGACTGCACTCATACTATAAACTCTTTGTTTGTGTGTTGTGTGAAGCAGTGGAAACCTAGTTTATTTCTTCTAGCATTGGTTGGGCTGCTTGGAGCCTTCCCCATGCACGTGTAGTTCAGGGATCAGCCAAGGATTTAAGCACAATTTATGTGCAGAATATAAGTCTCCTCCATGGCTCTCTCCTTTCTGAGATTTGATCTTAAATTTCTAGCTGCTGTGGTCCCCTTGAAACTTGTCTTCTGATTATTCAAGGCTGTAGGACTGTGGATTTTCTGGCCAAGTTTTAGCCACCCCATCTGCCATACATTGGGGTTTGCTCTCAGGTAAACAAGTTGAGAAAAAATGAGCAACTTATCCCATGTCATTTCTTCCTTCCAAGAGTAGACAGCTATCAAGTTTCTGCCTGTTTTTGTTTGCTCTCCAGTGCCTTCACACAGGTGTTATATTTTCTCCAGAGTTCATAGTTGTATTTTTAAGAATATTTGGCCCAATAAGAACTATTCTTCTATTACCAGAAACCAGAATCCCATCACTCTGGCTTGAATTCTTTTAATATACAAATACAATTCTTCTCCATCACTGACAATTTTCTGTTTATTCTCAAAGATAAATCAGATCTTTCAGGAGTCTATTCTTATCTTAACTACCCAAAATGACTTTGTATCATCCCCAAATATATTTTGCTTTGTTGTCTCTCTTTCAAGTTATTTATTAATTCATAAAGTCTTTACAGAACACTCTTATTCACCTATTTCTATTCAGAGAAGTGTTCATTTATTTATACCATTTGTTTCTTATCTCTAAACCCTTTACAAGGTAAAATAGACTCTTCACTACAACCTGACAAGATTTTGAAAATAGCTTGTGTGAAACTTTGTCAAAGGTCTTTTGAAATTCTCAGTGGACAATATCAACCAATTGTTTATGCTTATGCCTTTTTAGCTCTTTAAGGGCATCAATATTTGTTTAATATGGGAAAATATAACCCATCTCTCTGTGACAGGGCACACATTAAGGACATCAATAATTTATCCAATCCATAACTTTTTTTTTTTTTTTTTTTTTTTGCGGTATGTGGGCCTCTCACTGTTGTGGCCTCTCCCGTTGCGGAGCACAGGCTCTGGATGCGGAGGCTCAGCGGGCATGGCTCACAGGCCCAGCCACTCCACAGCATGCGGGATCCTCCTGGACTGGGGCACGAACCCGTGTCCCCTGCATTGGCAGGTGGACTCTCAACCGCTGCGCCACCAGGGAAGTCCTATCCATAACATATTTTTAAAATGTTTTTCTGAAGAATCCATGTTGCCTCATGTGTTATTTTAAGAGTTTGATAGTCCAATCCTTTATTAATTATAATCTAATATCAGCTTGTCTAGAATAGAAATGTGATGTAATTTTAAATTCTTGGATTCTTTCTGGATTTTTTTAAACTGTTATTACAGTTTATTATTCTGACCTGGAAATCATAACAAGTCAAAATTTACATTTTGGCCACACATCTCTGATTTTATACCTCAGTGACTTTAAGAGTGCCATCTAATTTTGGTGATTTAAGATAAATTTGTTTTGCTAATATTAGCTAATATTTATTGTGCATGTATTAGATGCCAGACAATGTTCTAAGTGTATGATTTCATTTTGTCCTCCAGTTGCCCTATAAATTGGCTTCATCATTCCCATCTACAGATATAAAACTGTTGGAGCACATCTGAGGTATTGGCCACCGTTTGATCTAATGCTTCTAATTTTTTTCAACTTAGAGGAAATTTTGGAACAGCACATCTTTTTTCTCAGCAAGCCTTCAAAACACAAGGTTTCTTGACCCATTCTTTAAACTGGTTCGACAAGAATAATATGTTTTTCCCCCAGGGAGGGAGAACTTTAAAAAGTGAGAGAAATGACAAAGTCAGGAGGTTGTCACTCAAAAAATTAGAAATGCTGCAGCTGCCAACAGAAATAGACTAGCATGTTGTGGGGTAATAAATCATATTTTATTACTCTCAGAGCATCACTCTTTTATCAATGTTTGAATAAAACAGGTATGTTTTATAATTTTTTTTCCATGTGTTTCTGGCTCAGTTTATTTGCCCCATATGTTTTGTCTCTTTCTTTTCCTATTTTGGGTTATAGTTTGATTTTTCTGTCATTCAGTTTGAGGCATTCCCTTGGGACCTTTTTCTCTTGACATATCTTTTCATTTTTTTAAACCTTACTTTTTGTTGGGAGAGTCTTTTCCTTTTCTTATCATTGTCTTTTTTTAAAAACTGTTTTATTTTTCCATTTTTCTTTTTTCATCTTCTTAGTCAGTTGTGATTCATTTTCATTCTTTGTGTTTTGAATTACAAGCTTCCTCCATGGTGCTTATTCTCTGCTCCCTTTCATAATTTTCCTTTATCTCTTCACAACATATTGTTTTCTTTCTAGAATTAACCATCTTATTTGACTGCCCCAGTTTTTTTGTGATTTCTCCCTTAGTGGGGTCCTTTTCCTTCCTTCTTTCCTTAAACTCTTCTGCCAGCACTCAGATTGGTAATGCACTGGGTTGAAACAAAGGATTTCATGACATTTCCATTGCTTCCATTCCCTGCTTTTCAAAAACAAGTCCTTGAAATTACCCACTGTCTTTTTAGACCGTAATTCTCCCTTCAACTTAGATTAAAATGTGACAGGTGTAGTTAGAAGATGCAGTTGGAAGTTGCCCACATTAATCACATAGAATATCTGGAACAAAGCACATCTGAACTAAGGACATGAGTGTAAGAGCTCTTACTGATGAAAGCAAGGTTTCTATGTGTTGAGAAGGAGCAGAAAATAGTCCTCTCAATCAATGAGATGAGAGATGAGCTGGTGTTGGTTTGAGTTCTTGTTTCCTGAAGTAGTAAATCACTGAAAACAAAAACAATATTGAAAAACATAGTTTACAAAAAGTTTTCTAGAGTCTTACTGCCTTCCTTTGGATTGTTATGCTACCTTGCATTTATTTGGTTCTTATTTCCAAAGTGTTTTTAAATATTATCTCAGTTAATTCTGTTTATAACGCTGAGAGAAAAGAGCTGCAGTGAAATTATGCCCAGTTGAAAGGTAAGCTCACTGAGATGGAATTTCACTTACCTGACATAAAATCATTATTTAATAACAAAAAGGATTTAAATCTATGTCTATTGAGTTGTGTGCTTTCTCAACTTTTATTTCCCTGCCACCCTCCCCACCTTACCTCTGCAC
The DNA here is from genome assembly GCF_951394435.1 of Stenella coeruleoalba. Classification (NCBI taxonomy): domain Eukaryota; kingdom Metazoa; phylum Chordata; class Mammalia; order Artiodactyla; family Delphinidae; genus Stenella; species Stenella coeruleoalba. The sequence continues at coordinate 117,384,142 of NC_137149.1, forward strand.
CTCCTGGTTTTATATTCCTGTTTTTCTCTCCTTTTGTAACTCTTGAGTTCATTCTTCTTTATCACCAGGAGAACTAGGATGATTTGAACTGAGGGAGAAGGATGTAGTCATCATTTTCATGCACTCCCATGAAAGTGGACCATATATACCCATGCATTTAAACCTCATCTAATAATTATTTAAGTTCAAAGTTGGTTACTATTCCTGAGGAGTTCCTAAAACTTTTCAGCAGAGAGAAAAGACAGATGAATCAAGGGTGGAAATAATGGGGAAGGTGGTTTAGTAGGGAGGATGGCTAAGAGCCCCACACAGGGCGGGAGGCTGAGGAACAGAAAAAGGTTTTTCTGTCTTTATTGTTTCTACTTCCATGGTCTTCTGGTAGTGTCAGTGACAGCGGTGACTCTCCTCAGGTTCTGGAATAACCAGGAGCCCAAACTGTGCCTCCTGTTGTTTTCCTGTGGAAGGAACAACTGAACATCCTCAAATGACTTCTTATCACAAGCATCCAAAAATTCTTTTGAAGAGCTCTCAAGATATTCTCTTTTGTCAGCTGCTTTGTTTACTTTCTACAAAGCCTAAGGGACTCACACCCTGTGTTCTCATGAAAATATTTACAATCCATTGTTCCCTCCCATTATCCAGCTTGCGTCAAGGTCACCCATTTCACTGCTCAGCTGAGCTTCCACAGACCGGAAGTAGTGCTGAAGAGTATAATGAAGTTCTGGGCTTACCCCCGGCGAAGCAGGCACAGTCCTGCAGCAGAGGGTGACTTTGATTAATTCCGAGAGGTCTCATTTCATCTGTTGGGTTTCCTCACTAGTAACTTCCACTGTAGACACATTTGATGGAGGTGAGGGTGCGGCAGTGTGGAGCATGGGTAGAAATAGAAGCACAACTGAACAGAACACTCTCTGGCCACCTAGTCCTGCTAAAATTTGACAGCCTCATTGCACTAACTGATAGGAGAAGCCAGCTGGATGGCAGTCTGTGGTCTGTGGTCACAATCCTTGGTCCAATCTAAGTTGATGAAAACTTCTTTTGGAAATATTTCATTCTAAAGCTAGCTTGAATAAAAAATCTGGTGTGAAATAGATCTTATTCTGTTTCCCTGCCATCAGTCACTTTTCAGAGTTCATCCTGCAATACAACATGCCAAATAAATTTAGTCTAAGGAGAAGCACTATACTATACATTAAATACACATTTTTAATGGCCAGTAGCAATTTATCCAGAGAAATCTGTTTTCCACCACCCTCTGTAGCACAGTAAATGGCTCAGTGAATGGCGTTTGCCATAGCCAACAACACTTGCTGATGCTTTTCCAAAGAGCCACACCAACCAAGAAAAATATATCATGAATGTTATTGAAAGTAAATTGGTTTTTGAGACAATGAAAACATTTTATTCATTTAAATTAAAGCAGAATGGCAGTGGCCTGCTTTTAATTCATGTAGTCCATGAAATTGAAGTAATGCTTACATTTTGAGTTTTTCATGCTCGTTGTCCTTATTTTTAAATGGTCAACTTCAATTGCCTCTTATTTGCTCAAGTTGTTTAAATTTTTTTTAAAAAAACAGATTTCTAATTTTTATTTATATGTGTGATTCTTTTTTTAATTTATTTTATTCAAGTAAAAAGAATATGAAAAAGTGGTTTAACTTTGAGTTTGTTTTTGACCAAAATTAAACAAGTGCATTGAAATATCATTGTTTAACACGTGGCCAGTCATCTCCTTCAGTGAAGCAACTTGTCCTTATAGAGTATTCAGAGACCCCAAAGATGGTATTCTCCTTGACAATGAAACAATGTTGTGCTTAGGGATTTGGTAATGGGAAGAGAGTATTTGCTAGTACCGAAAAAGCTAAAATTGAAAAAATCCTCACAAAATTGTCAGAAGCCAGCATATGCAGTCATTTAAAGTATGGTGTGTATATATATTCCATCATTTTCAGAATCAGCTTCACATTTAGGAAGTGGAAGAAGGTGATACTGATAATTTCTAAAGTCACTCTTAGCCCCCACAAATTAGAGATGTGTGACAGGCATACAGAAACATCTTCATTTTTTGAGATAAAAACTTTGTAATTTTTTTACACCAAACTTTTCACGTTAAACTGATGGCTTATGTTAAAATGTCAGCTTCTGCAACTGGCACAAAATTTTTAAATGTTCTAAATATCTCAAAATGGGTGACTATATAATAAACCTTGTGCCTCAGAAACATTTATTTGTGTCACCAAAACCAGGGAATAAATATGTTGTCTAAGTGTCCTTTGAGTTGTACATGTCAGCACCATTATTCATTTATAATTATTTATCATTAAATAATTATGAGCAGCATTTACACACAGTTTTCTTTTATAGAAAAAGATCATCAAACCACAAGACTAGGTTAAAAAATTTTAATTTACAGAATATTTCTTAAGGAAATTGAGTTGTTTCTTTTACAAAGTACAGATAGAGTGGTATTGAATGTTTATAAATGGAATGAAGGGGAGGAGTTATGGTCCTTAATAGACTTACACTAAAAATCCCAAGGACCTTTATAAGGAAGGGAGTTGCTAGACCTGGAAGCAAGAGAAAAATGAAAAAATCTTTACTCAGTCAGCTCTTATTTTGAAATAATAAAAAAACTGCTTTGAAAATCAAATATTTTATTCTTAAGGGCCCAAAACATTTTCAATAAGGAAATAATTTTCAATTTTCTATTAAATAAAAATCATAGGAGTGGTGTTTCAATTATGTAAAATTCTGGATTAGTGGAGTACAAATTAAAGAGGAATTATAGTAAAATAGAAACAGATTGTACAAGTTTAGTTTTAGAGGTACTTCAAAAATTCAGCCACAAAGCAGGATTTTGGAACATGTCGTGATTGTGGACTCCGTGCAGAGGCTGCCTTCTGAGTTTGGAAGGGGCTACATGTCTGGGTTGCCAGGCCTTCATTTCTCAGAGGATGCCATATTGAAATGACTTAGCGATCTCTCCACAGAATTTAGTTTGAGAGGAAGATGAATTGGAACTTCAGAGTGAAAATGAGCAGTGGAGCTTTCATCATGGGAGAAAGAGAAGTTTTATAACTGGACACATATGATAGTCATTTACTTTGCTATTAATGCTTTTGAACCTAAGTACATCTAGCATTATGGATATCACACAAAGAAGAGGCTATTCTTTGGGCTGGAATGAACTCAGAGAAAGAATCTAAGGATTTCTCTAGTGGACCTGAATATTCTGGGCAATTTTTTCCCCATCACTCCCTATTTATTGCCACTTTGGTTTCCTTTATCCTTCTATCATGGCTACATCTAGTCACCGAGTCACACAAAGCTCACATTGTGAATTTAGGAGGAAAATAACACCTCTGACCCCAGTCTGAGTCCTGAACTAACTGAAATACAGAGCAGAACTCCTATAGATAGGCATCAGAAAGTTTGACTGAGTAGTAATAAGCCATTTGTTCAATATAGTTTAGGTATAGCCAAAAATGGGCTTGATAGCATTCTTCTGAATTAGACGTTCACCACCAGAACATAAGCTTTCTGCAGGCAGGTATTGCTCCGAAAAGAAAGCTCAATTCCATCTCTGAAACTTACTAATCACCATAAGTGGTAAAGAGAACTTAGGAGTGTTACTCTAATGCAGTGGTTCTCAAATGTGTTCCAGGGCTTGGAGATCCACAAACCCTTTCAGGAATCCACAAGGTCAAAACAACTTTTGTAATGATACTATTATTTGCCTTTTTCACTCTCATTTTCTCGCAAGTGTACAGCAGGGTTTTCCAGAAGCTTTATGACACACAGTGTTGCAACAGACTGAAAGTAAAATTCAGAATCCAGCTGACTTTCATTAAGCTGTTCATTAAATAGGATTTTCAAAAATGTAACACAAGACCACTTTTCTCACTGAATTGTTTCTTTAGCGTCTTAAAAACTTTTTGTTTTGAAATCATTTTAAACTTACAGAAGAGTTACAAAGATAGCACAAACAGTTGCAGTGTACACTTTACCCGACTTCTATCAACATTTCATGTAACCATGATGAAATTATCAAAACTAAGAAATTAACATCAATGCAATACTATTAATTAAACTGCAGAATTTATTCAGATCTCACTGGTTTTTACACTAATGTCCTTATTCTGATCCAGAATCCAATCCAGGATATGTCATTGCATTTAGTTGTCATATCTCTTTGATCTCCTCTGATCTGCGGCAGTTCTTCAGTCTTTCCTTGTCCTCATGACCCTGATACTTTTTAATCATACTGGTTAGATATTTTGGAGAATGGCCCTCAATTTAAGTTTGTCTGATACTTTCTCATGATTGGATTGGAGTTATGGATTTTGGGGAAGAATGCCCTAGAGATAGTGAAGTGCCCTTCTTTGGGAATATGTGTTATTCCTATGTCATGTTACTGGTGATGCTAAACTTGATTATTTGGTTAAGACTGCACCTAGCAAGTTACTACTTTTCCTTTTAAATTCAATAAATATTTTGTCTATGCAATACCCTGTTTCTCGTTAAACTTTTGCCAACTAATTTTAGCATTCATTGATGGATCCTCCCTGAATCAATTATTATTGTGGTGTTCTAATGCTGATTTTCTATTTCCCTCACTCCATCGACACTTTTAATTTAAAAAATTTTGTGGTTATCTTTATCCCTCACATATTTATTTATTCAATTATTCATTTGTATCAGTATGGACTCATGGCCATTTATTTTATCCTTTGGATTACATAAATTATTATCATTAATTATTTTGTTGCTCAAATTGTTCCATCTTTGGACATTGGGAATTCTTCCATCTTGGATCATGGGTTCTTTTGAGACTTCTTTACTTTCTGACACTACAAAAAGTTCCAAGGTCATTTTGTACTTTTTCTGCCCCAACCCTGGAATCAACCAATTCTCCAAGGAACACTGGTTCCTTTTACTAGAGAAGATATTTAGAAATGAAGATGTCTGAGTGCTGGGTGTGCTCATTGCTGTGGGAGTGCCACTGCCTCTAGATACTAGAGCAAATGTATATGTATGTATAGTAACTCATGTCTATCTGCCTGCTTATTATCTATCTAGCATCTATTTTTTAAAACACATGAGTTCATATAAATAACTCCAAATCCAATCCAGCATTACATAACACATTCTAGAATCTCCCCTTTGCTTATCTGTAACTAATTTCTGTTACAGTGAGAAACTGACTACTTATTTGTTCAACTCTAATATACACGTAAGGAAAATTCAGAATTTCTAACCTAGACTTCTGTGAGAAACAAATTTACCAACTAAAACAGGGTTTGCATAAAATTATTTGTCTTTAGCCTCACAGTAGCCAGACAACACAGTTTCCAAAGTTAGGTCAGCTCCTTTGTTCCATACCTTCTTCATTGTCATTATGTCATACATTTGTAAGGTAGTTAGATATAATTATCACAGTCTATATTCCATCTTGGGTCCCACTGTTCTGGTTGATTTTTTATTAGTTCACGTGCAATAAAATTCTCTCACTGTGATGTGCAGTTCTATGGATTTTGACAAATCCACCAGGAGGACACTATACAGAACAGTTCCTCCACTCCTAAATGTCTCTCATGCTGTCCTTTTACTTATTTATTTTTTAATTGTTTTTAATACATCTAATGGGAGTATAATTGCTTCACAATGTTGTGTTAGTTTCTGTTGTACAACAAAGTAAATCAGACATATGAATACATATATCCCCATAACCCCTCCCTGTTGAGCCTCCCTCCCACCCTCCCTATCTCACCCCTCTAGGTTGTCGCAAAGCACCGAGCTGATCTCCCTGTGCGATGCTGCTTCTTCCCACTAGCTATCTATTTTACATTTGGTAGAGTATATATGTTGATGCTTCTCTCACTTCTCCCCAGCTTCCACATCCACCCTACGTGTTCTCAAGTTCATTCTCTATGTCTGCATCTTTTTTCCTGCCCTACCACTAGGTTCATCAATACTATTGTTTTAGATTCCACATATGCATTAGCATATGGTATTTGTGTTTCTCTTTCTGAATTACTTCACTCTGTATGACAGACTCTAGGTCCATCCACCTCACCACAAATAACTCAGTTTCACTTCTTTTTATGGCTGAGTAATATCCCATTGTATATATGTACAACTACTTTCTCCATTCATCTGTCAATGGACATTTAGGTTGCTTCCATGTCCTGGCTATTGTAAATAGTGCTGCAGTGAACATTGTGGTACATGTCTCTTTTTGAATTGTGGTTTTCTCAGGGTATATGCCCAGTAGTGGGATTTCTGGGTGGTATGGTAGTTCTATTTTTAGTTTTGTAAGGAACCTCCATACTGTTCTCCATAGTGGTTGAATCAATTTACATTCCCACCAACAGTGCAGGAAGCTTCCCTTTTCACCACACCCTCTCCAGCATTTATTGTTTCTAGATATTTTGATAATAGCCATTCTGACCAGTGTGAGGTGATACCTCATTGTAGTTTTGACTTGCATTTCTCTAATAATTAGTGATGTTGAGCATCTTTTCATGTGCCTCTTGGCCATCTGTAGGTCTTTGGAGAAATGTCTATTTAGGTCTTCTGCCTATTTTTTTTAATGTTTTTTTTTTTGCTTTTTTGATATTGAGCTCCATGAGTTGTTTGTATATTTTGGAGATTAATCCTTTGTCCATTGTTTCATTTGCAAATATTTTCTCCCATTCTGAGGGTTGTCTTTTCATCTTGTTTATGGTTTCCTTTGCTGTGCAAAAGCTTTTAAGTTTCATTAGGTCCCATTTGTTTACTTTTGTTTTTATTTTCATTACTCTAGGAGGTGGATTAAAAGAGATCTTGCTATGGTTTATGTCAAAGAGTGTTTTTCCTATGTTTTTCTCTAACAGTTTTATAGTGACCAGTCTTACATTTAGGTCTTTAATCCATTTTGAGTTTATTTTTGTGTATGATGTAAGGGAGTGTTCTAATTTCATTCTTTTGCATGGAGCTGTCCAGTTTTCCCAGCACCGCTTATTGAAGAGACTGTCTTTTCTCCAACAGTCTCCAAGACTGTTCTTGCCTCCTTTGTTGTAAAATAGGTGACCATATGTGTGTGGGTTTATCTCTGGGTTTTCTATCCTGTACCACTGATCTATATTTCTGTTTTTGTGCCAGTACTGTATTGTCTTGATTACTGTAGCTTTGTAGTGTAGTTTGGAGTCGGGGAACCTGATTCCTCTAGCTCCATTTTTCTTTCTTAAGATTGCTTTGGCTATTCGCAGTCTTTTGTGTTTCCACACAAATTACAGAATTTTTTGTTCTAATTCTGTGAAGAATGCCATTGGTAGTTTAATAGGGATTGCATTGAATCTGCAGATTGCTTCGGGTAGTATAATCATTTTCACAATATTGATTCTTCCAATCCAAGAATATAGCATATCTCCCCATCTGTTTGTGTCTTCTTTGATTTCTTTCATCAGTATCTAATAGTTTTCTATGTACAGGTCTTTTGAGTCCTTAGGTAGGCTTATTCCTAAGTATTTTATTCTTTTTGTTGCGATGGTAAATGGGATTGTTTCCTTAATTTCTCTTTCTGATTTTTTGTTGTTAGTGTATAGGAATGTGAGAGATTTATGTGCATTAATTTTGTATCCTTACCAAATTCAACCTTACCAAATTCATTGATTAGTTCTAGTAGTTTTCTGATGACATCTTTAGGATTTTGTATATATAGTACCATGTCATCTGCAAACTGACAGTTTTACTTTTTCTTTTCCAATTTGTATTCCTTTTATTTCTTTTTCTTCTCTGATTGCCATGGCTTGGATTTCCAAAACTATGTTGAATAAGGGTGGAGAGAGAGGAGATCCTCGTCTTGCTCCTGATCTTAGAGGAAATGCTTTCAGGTTTTTACCATTGAGTATGATGTTTGCTGTGGGTTTGTCATATATGGTCTTTATTATGTTGAGGTAGGTTCCCTCTATGCCCATTTTTTGGAGAGTTTTTATCATAAATGGGTGTTGAATTTTGTCAAAAGCTTTTTATGCATTTATTGAGATGATCATATGGTTTTTATTCCTTAATTTGTTAATATGGTGTATCACATTGATTTATTTCCATATATTGAAGAATCCTTGCATTCCTGGGATAAATCCCAATTGATCATGGTGTATGATCCTTTCAATATGTTGTTGGATTCTGTTCGCTAGTATTATGTTGAGGATTTTTGCATCTATGTTCATCAGTGATATTGGTCTATAATTTTCTTTTTTTGTCATACCTTTTTCTGGTTTTGGTATCTGCGTGATGGTGGCTTTGTATAATGAATTTGGGAGTGTTCCTCCCTCTGCAGTTTTTTGGAAGCGTTTGAGAAGATTTAGTGTTAGCTCTTCTCTAAATGTTTGATAGAATTCACCTGTGAAGCCATCTGGTCCTGGACTTTTGTTTGTTGAAAGGGTTTTAATTACTGTTTCAATTTCATTACTTGTGATAAGTCTAATTTCTATTTCATTTATTTCTGCTCTGACCTTTATGATTTCTTTCATTCTACTGACTTTGGGTTTTCTTTGTTCTTCTTTCTCTACTTGCTTTAGGTGTAAGGTTAGATTGTTTATTTCAGATTTTTCTTTTTTCTTGAGGTGAGACTGAATTGCTATAAACTTCCCTTTTAGAACCGCTTTTGTTGCATCCATAGGTTTTGGGTCATCATGTTTTCATTGTCATTTGGGTCTATGTATTTTTTAATTTCTTCTTTGATTCTTTCAGTGATCTCTTGGTTATTTAGCAGTGCACTGTTTAGCCTCTATGTAGTTGTGTTTTTTACTGTAACTGATTTCCAATTTCATAGCATTGTTATCAGAAAAGATGCTTCATATGATTTTAATTTTCTTAAATTTTCCAAGGCTTGAATTGTGACCCAAGATGTGGTCTATCCTGGAGAATGCTCCATGTGCACTTGAGAAGAATGTGTATTCTGCTACTTTTGGGTGGAATGTTTTATAAATATCAATTAAATCTATCTGGTCTAGTATGTCATTTAAAGCTTGTGTTTCCTTATTTATTTTCTGTTTGGATGACCTGTCCATTGGTGTAAGTGGGGTGTTAAAGTCCCCTAGTATTATTGTGTCACTGGCCATTTCCCATTTCATGGTTGTTAGCATTTGCTTTGTGTATTGAGTTGCTCCTATGTTGGGTGCATAAACATAATTGTTATATCTTCTTCTTGGATTGATCCCTTGATCATTATGCAGTGTCCTTGCTTACCTCTTGTAAAGTCTTTATTTTGAAGTCTATTTTATCTGAAATGAGTATTGCTACTTCAGCTTTCTTTTGATTTCCTTTTCCATAGAATATCTTTTCACATCCCTTCACTTTCAGTCTCTATGTGTCCCTAGGTCTGAAGTGGTCTCTTGTAGACAGCATATCTATGGGTCTTGTTTTTGTATCCATTTAGCCAATCTATGTCTTTTGGTTGGAGCATTTAATCCATTTATGTTTCAGGTAATTATCAATATGAATGTTCCTATTGCCATTTTCTTAATTGTTTTGGATTTGTTATTGTAGGTCTTTTCCTTCTCTTGTGTTTCCCACCTAGAGAAGTTTCTTTAGCATTTGTTGTAAAGCTGGTTTGGTGATGTTGAATATTCTTAGCTTTTGCTTGTCTGAAAAGCTTTTGATTTCTCCATCAAATCTGACTGAGATCCTTGCTGGGTAGAGTAATCTTGGTTGTAATTTTTTCTCTTTCATTGCTTTAATTATATCCTGCCACTCCCTTCTGGCCTGCAGAGTTTCTGCTGAAAAATCAATTGATAATCTTATGAGGATTCCTTTGTATGTTATTTTTTGCTTTTCCCTTGCTGCTTTTAATATTTTTTTCTTTGAATTTAATTTTTGATAGTTTGATTAATATGTGTCTTGGGATGTTTCACCTAGGGTTTATCCTGTATGAGACTCTGTGCTTCCTGGACTTTGGTGACTATTTCCTTTCCCACGTTAGGGAATTTTTCCACTATAATCTCTTCAAATATTTTCTCAGACCCTTTATTTTTCTCTTCTTCTTCTGGGACCCCTACAGTTCAAATGTTGGTGCTTTTAATGTTGTCTCAATGGTCTCTGAGATTGTCTTCAATTATTTTCATTCTTTATTCTGCTCCTCCACTGTTATTTCCACCATTCTGTCTTCCAGCTCACTTATTCATTCTTCTCCCTCAGTTATTCTGTTATTGATTCCTTCGAGTGTATTTTTCATTTCAGTTATTGTATTGTTCATCTCTGTTTGTTCTTCAGTTCTTCTAGATCTTTGTTAAATATTTCTTGTATTTTCTCAATCCATACCTCCATTCTACTTCTGAGATTCTGGATCATTCTTACTATCATTACTCTGAATTCTTTTTCAGGTAGATTGCCTATTTCCTTTTCATTTACTTGCTCTTGTAGGATTTTACCTTGTTCCTTCATCTGTGACATTTTTTTTGCCATCTCTTTTTCTTTGGGGGGGGTGGTATTGTGTTTCTGTCTTACTGGTTGTTTGGCCTGAGGTTTCCAACACTAGAGTTTGTAGGCTGTTGGGTAGAGCTTGGTCTTTGTGCCCAGATGAGGCCTTCTGGGAGACCTCACTCTGATGAATATTCCTTGGGGTCTGAAGTTTTCTGTTAATCCAGTGGTTTGGACTCGGAGCTCCCACCACAAGACCTTTGGCCTGACCCTTGGCTCGTGAACAAGGATTCTGCAAGCCGTCCAGGATGGTGGTTTGCTTGGGGTTTCCTCCCGTTTCCTTGGGAATCGAGGTGCCCCACCAGTGTTTGGCAGGTGCCCTAGTTGTGGGGAGACATCAACTCCATGTTGATGCCTCTATCTTGACTCCGCCCTGCCATGCTGTTCTTTTATAGTCAAGCCTCCCCCACCGCAACACCTAGCAACCACTGATATGTTTTCCATCCCTATAGTTTTGCCTTTTTCAGAATGTTATATTTTGTGTCTGGATTCCTTTACTTAGTGAAATGTATCCATTTTTTTTTTATGAATCAATAGCTTGTTGTTTTTAACAAACAGTTTTCCATTGTATTGATTGTACCACAGTTTGTTTATCCATTCATTCACTGAAAGACATCTGGGTTGTTTCTAGATTTGGGCAATTATGAATAAAGCTATTATGAACATTCACATATGGGTTGTGTGTAAGTCCAATTGATCATTTTTTTCTTCTTTAGATTGTGCTTTGGTACTGTATTTAAAATTCTTTGGCATACTGAAGGTCACAGAAATTCTTCCATGTTTTCTTCTAGAATTTTTATAATTTTGGATTTCATATTTATGTCTATGATCTATTTTGAGCTAATTTTTTATAAGATGTAAATTAGAAATCAGTCTGGCTCTTTTTCATGGTAAGGATGGAAACATGCTTCTCCCACTTTTTTATATCCTGGTATGTAAGCAGAAGTCTACTAAATTGTGTGTGTGTGGGGGGTTGTCCAAGAAAATATACTTATTTTCCTTTTTCTCCCATTTGCTTGTTTCTTTTTAAAAACAACTTTATTGAGATAACTTTGACATATGAAAATTGTATATATTTAAGGTGTACTTAATGTTTTGATATACATATACACTGCGAAAAGATCTACAAGATGAAGCTAAGTATCTTATCTACCATATCTACATAGTTACCATTGTGTGTGTGTGTGTGCGTGTGTGTGTGTGTGTGTGTGTGTGTAAGGTGTATGGAAAGATGTTATTTATGTTAGTAGGCAACAGGTATAGTATTGTTATATTTAAATAAGTAAACATTCAAAAAATCATTTGTTTTTAATTTCTAATTCCTTACAAACTGAAGTAACAGAGACGTATATACCCTTCTACCTTAAACAACAACAAAAAAAGAAAGAAACAATGGTTTTATATATTAGACAAGTAGCATAGGACTGTGATACTAAGAGAGGGGAATAAACATGGAGAATTCAACAATTGCCTCAACTTACTTCCTTGAGAGAGTTTCCAGGTCTCAAGGCAGACAGGAAGAAACCTAGGTGAAGCCCAGGCATTTCTTTGAGTTCAGAAAGTGGAGCTGGGAGTTTAAGAAGGCTAGGGAAACTAGAGTTCACAGGGAAGAGTACTGGAGAACAGAGAGTTGCACAGAGAGAGAGTATAGGAAATGTGCAGAGAGCCTCCTCAAGTCCTTAGCTGAGTACTGATGAGTGCATGCATAAACACACACACACACACACACACACACACACACACTACACAGCACTGGGAAAGGAACACTCATAATAATCCATAGGGCTCACACATGACCAGGAATAGCTTGTGTTCCCATGAGTCAGGATGAAAAAATACCAAAAAACCTGCAATAGGTAAGGCACATGGGTAGAGTACTCAGAGTCCTTAGTATCTGTAGTGGGGAAAAATTAGCCTTAGAGTAAAAGCTGTTTTAGTCCCACTTAACAAAGCTAAAAAGTGTACCTCAAAAGGGTCAAACTATTTACTAGCAACTTAAATATGTCTCAGAATAAACCTAAAAATATTTTTAAATATATCTGAAGGCTTCCCTGGTGGTAGAGTGGTTGAGAGTCTGCCTGCCGATGCAGGGGACACGGGTTCGTGCCCCGGTCCGGGAAGATCCCACATGCTGCGGAGCAGCTGGGCCCGTGAGCCATGGCTGCTGAGCCTGCACGTCCGGAGCCTGTGCTCTGCAATGGGAGAGGTCACAAGAGTGAGAGCCCCGCATACCACACACACACACAAAAATGATTATCCAGCATCCAACAAGGTAAAATTCACAGTGGCTTCATCCAATCAAAGATGACTAAACATGCAAAAAAGAAAGATAATATGATCCACATTGAAAATGACAGCATATTTCTCATCAGAAAAAATACAACTTAGAATTCTATACTGAGAGAAATATCTTTTAAAAATAAGGTAAAATAAAGACTTTTTCAGATATACAAAACCTGAAAGTGTTCATCATCAGCACACCTGCACTGCAGAAAATAATAAAGTACTCAGGCAGAGGGAAAATAATACCAGAGGGAAATATGTGTGTATAAGGAAGGACAAACAGCACTGGAAATAGTAAATATGCAGGTAAAATATAAAATATATTTTTCTAGATTTGAACATCATGTTAAGGTAAAATTAATACAATGTATGATGGGATTTATAAAAAATGTAAAGTAAAAATGCATGACAACACTGGGACACAGACTGGGAGGGGAAAAACAGAAGTATACATCTTAAGGTTCTTATAGTGTACATGAATTTATATAATATTACTTGAAAGTAGACTATAATAAGTTGAGGGCATATACTATCAACCTTAAAGCAACAATTAGGAGAATATAAAAGGTATAGCTATTGTATTAGTTTCTCAGCGTAGCTGTAACAAATTACCACAAATTTAGTGGTTTGAAAAACCACAAATCTATTTTCTTGCAGTTCTGGAGGTCAAAATTCTAAAACAGGTCCAAAGGGCTGGGTTTTCTCTGGAAGCTTCAGGGGAGGATCTGTTTCCTTGCATTTTCTGGCTCCTAGAGTCACCCTACATTCCTTACCTCATGTCCACTCTTCCATTTTTGAAGCCAACAGCACAGCATTATCTCTTCTCCAACCTCCTGTCTCCCTCTTATAAGGCTTCTTGTGATTACTGCAGGCCCACTCAGGGAATTCTGATCTCTGCCTTCATCTTTGCATGGTATTTCTCCCTGTGTCTTCACATTGTCTTCCTCTGCCCTCCTTTCATGGCATTCTCTTTATAACGACCCAGTCATATTGGATTGGGAGCCCACTCTACTCCAGTATGATCTTGTCTTACCTAATTACATCTGCAAAGGTCTATTTTCAAACAAGGTCACATTCTGAGGTACTGAGGGTTAGGACTTCAACACATAAATTTTGAGGTAAAATAATTCAGTCCATAACAGACACAAATTACCAAAGCTCATTCAGTAAGAAAGAGATAACTTGAATAGCCTTATATTTGTTAAACAAATTGAATTTGTATTAAATTTGTATTCAGAAACCTACCCACAAGGAAATTCCAGAACTGGATGGCTTCATTGGTGAATTCTACTACCAATAAGTAATATACATTCTACACAAACTCTTCAAAAATTGAAGAGGAGAGAATTCTTTTCAATTTATGTATAAGGTCAGGTTTACTTGATACCAAAACTGGAAGAAAACATCACAGGAAAAATATAGATCAATTTCCATCATTAAAATAGAAACAAAATTTCTTAATAAATTTTAGTAAATTGAACAAAAAATATGTAAAAAGGATAACACACAATGAACAAGTGGAGTTTGTCCTAGGAATGCAAGGCTGGTGCAAATTTTGAAAATCAATGAGTGTAATTTAAGCTAAAGTAGAAAAATCATATGATCATTTCAATAGATGTAGAAAAAGCATTTAACAACAGTTAACATCCATTCTTTATAAAAAAACAATTAAGTTAGGAATACAAGAAACTTCCTCAACATGACAAAGGTCATTTACAAAAAGCCTAGAGCTAACATCATAGTTAATGGAGAAATACTGAATGCTTCCTCCCTAAGAAGGTGAACAAGGTAAGAACATTTGCTCTCATCACTTCTATTCAATATCAAACTATAGGTCCTAGACAGTGCAATAAGGAAAGAATGTAAAGGGATCCTTAAAACAAAAAGATGGAGAACACTAATCTAATGGAAATTCCTTCACATAGACAAATGAACAGTGAAAAGTAGTCATTTCTTTCTTTATATTATTTTTTCTCCTAAGTTTAGACTCGTGTAAATATTAGACTCTTGTCTAATAATGATTACCATTTTTGAATGACTGCCATGAGTTTCACAAGCAATACATATATTATCACATTTAATCCATAAACCAACCACATAAATTAATGTCATTTTAGAAACAAGGAAAATGAGGGTCAAAGATATTAATTAATGTGCCCACAGCCACATAAGTGACAGAATTGGAATTCAATCCAAGCCTGTCTGATTTCAAAGCCCATGTTCATTCCTCTACATCATGGGCAGGTAAGTAAATGCCCTCAGCTCAAGGGGCTGGAGAACACTTTCCCATCTTGTAATGCAGGCAGAGGTAGTGGCTTTGCGTCATATGTCTATTCCAAGGGACTAGCTTCCAAAATGGGAGGGAAAGGGATGGGGAAGGGGGCAGTGTGGTACAGACACCTGGCGCTGCCAGAAATGGCCTGTGAAGTTTCCATTGCATTCTCTGGAGGACTGAGGAGAATGCAGAGGGGGAAGTTTAGGCATCTGGGAGAACTCCTCACCCACCTTTTCCCAAGGGTCTGAAGACCATGGATGAGGGGCTAGGTGTATGGTCATCAAAGATTTAGTGTGTATCTTTCATGCATAAAACAAAGAAGGTAGTATTGTTATGTCTTGGGAAAGCAAACATAGACTTTCCTATCCCCAAGTTTCTTTCTGGAAGCCTACAAGGTCATTATTTTGCTTTTTCACTCTCTTTTATGCATGTACAGTACAGTTTTCCAAAGGCTACATGATATATGAAATTGCAACAGATTCAATCTGCAGAAGCAGATATGTGAATCTGGCTTTCTCCTCTTAAGTCAAAACATTGAAAAGTTTTATAAAAATGAAAAACAATGTTACTCTTCTCACCAAATTTATTTCTGCTCTGGAAAATATAATTTTCACAACCATACATTATGTTAATATGAAATGGGTTTGTTACTGGTATTGTAAACAAACTAATAACTGTTTAAAAGATTTCCAATTTTTAATTTCTAAGATGGTAATTACCAATAGATAGAAACTATGTAAACAAAAGCTCTTTGGAGTCCTCAATTTTTGAGTGTGGCAGGTCCTTAGATCAAAAAGTTTGAGAATCACTAGTGCAATAGAATCATATTAAAGATGACTAAGCTGAGGCTCACAGAGTGGAAGCAAATTGCCCAAAGCAGCTACTGTCTGGCAGAGCTTAGACTCAAAGCCAGGGTTTCCCACTCCAGACGTTTGCATTACACCACTCTGACCCTCTCTCTTTTGCCCTTTCTCTTTTTCTCCATCCTGCCTGCCCAACTGCAGCCACTGTGCTCAAAGGCGCATCACTTTTGTTTTTACACAAACATATCTGACCTCACAAACAGGGGTCACAACTTGTCACAAGCCACACTGACCTTCCCCTCTTCATCACAGATGGCGTCTCCATCCTCACCTGGTTTGGAACTATTTTAAACATAACTCACTCTCTTCCCAGAAGCCAATGATTGGAAACAGCCATTGAATCTCTGCACCATTTCAGGGTGGTCCTCATGGAGCTTTTTCCCTTCAGCTCTATTTCTAAATTCTGTTTCTTTTCTTTAATTCACTGGCACGATAATGTATTTGCATGAATTTAGAATTTCTATAAATGAAGCCTGGAAAACTTAGCCTGTGTCAAGGTTATTTAGAGAGTAGAAGGAATGTGTCTTAAAGTGAGCAGTTGCAGGAAGAATGCCACATTCCCCTCTGTCCACTCACCAGCAAAGAATGTGTGTGCTTTGGAAAGAAAAGATGTCATTTAAATGGATGCTAATGGACAGACACTGGATCCATTGGGGAATTTCTTCTATCCTCAGTTAGTGCCTAGAAAAATAAAAGAACCCCCCCCTCCCAAAAAAAATTCCAAAGGCATATTTTTTTCAGATAGCAACAAGATCACCTTTCTCTACCATAAATACAAGTTTATTTGAATACTGAGACTAATTACTTGACAAACACCTTCAAAGGAACACAATTATCCAGTTCACAAAATCAGTGCTGATTAGGAAAGATTGGGGGCACTTCTAGTAGGGGTCCTCTCTACCTTCCGCTGCCCCATGTATGAAGCCATGCAGCTCCTCTGACTGAAGGCCCTTCACACTTGAATAATCTGGCTGCCTCTGGCCTCACAGCTTCATCACACGCACATTGGGATGGTACCTTGATGTTCTGAGCAATCACAGCTATTGACCAAATGGAACTGCCCAATAGATTCTCTCTGGTGGGTCTGACTCCCCACACACGTCATTCATTTCCTTCAAAAAAATGCACCAAATATTCTTAATAACTCTTTGTAATTTTCTCCCCTTCTAACTTCTTTCATAGTTTTCTTTTTTTTTCTTTTTTTTTTTTTGTATACTTATGTGGACATTTGATAGAAGGGATGGGTTTGTAGGAGATAATTACAGATAGAATAGAAACACTTCCATTGACATGTGGAGAACTTGAATCTGAATGTTTTGTCCATCCCTGCCAGAGTCCTCAGGATGGCTCGGTGACTGATTTTGGTAACTAAGTACCAATCTGGGAGGAAGCTTTCATATCTGCTATTAATTAATTCTGTTTTCCCCATGCTTAGATTAT
This sequence comes from Stenella coeruleoalba, assembly GCF_951394435.1. Classification (NCBI taxonomy): domain Eukaryota; kingdom Metazoa; phylum Chordata; class Mammalia; order Artiodactyla; family Delphinidae; genus Stenella; species Stenella coeruleoalba. The sequence continues at coordinate 117,401,464 of NC_137149.1, forward strand.
TCCTGGTGATGATGTGCTCACCCCTTCCCAAAGGCATTAAAGATCCAGTGCACCTTAGCAGAGCCTGCAAACTATCACAGAGGCATGCTTTGCAAACTCTTCCCCAGGGCCACTTCTGGGGAGCACTCACAAGCTGTGCAATAAAGGAAAAGAAAAGGAATCGAGTTCCCTACATCCCTCCCCACCACCTACTGGGGAGGGTCAGTTTGCCCTTCCATACTTCTTATTTTCCAGCAGACTTTCCAAAGATGTTTCACTTAACAGGAAGCATTTATTACTGTGAACATTAAAGGAATGAAATTTACAAAAAGGAAAGTCACGGTTTAGAAATTGTTGTAACCATTTCCTTACTTGAAAGTCAGCAATGGAGCAAAAAATACTTTGGCAGATGTGTATACTATAATACTATAAATACTATATAAAGAGTAAATACTGTAGCAGTCAAGCTGTGAACATAGGTGTCTCTAGGTAAACAATAACTTTCTGGGCATGCCATGTCTCAATGGGTGTAAAAATGGTGGCAAGGAGAGCCTTGCATGGGACCTGAATTGTAAATATAACATGAGTTCTTTCTGCAGAAAAGTGCAGAAGTACTGCATTTTCAAATCCACTTTCCATTAATCCTAACAGCATCTACCAGCATCGTTATACTATCCTGAAACCCAGAGCAATTCGGGACCATGTTCAGAAACAGAATGCCCAGATTTGACAGACAAAGGTAACTTATGTCTTTATTTTAAACATTTAATAATTAAGTGCCTCTGAGAATCACAGTTTCCCAGATGGTTTGTGAGGAACACATGAGCCACACTGCAGGCATCTCCAAGGCAGTCGGCACAATTGCTTGAGAACTGTGCCAAACAGCTAAATGCTGCTGATGGAAAATATGACCATCAGCACATTGGCATGTGACTGACGTGACTGCCATCCAAGGGGGGGAAGGGGGAGAGCTGGGCTTGGGCCACCACCACCTGCTGAGGCTAGTGATGGAGACCCCAAAAAGGAGAAGTTCACACACCCCCCAAAAAACCACTCATTTAAGTTGAATAAATTCACTTTGAATTCTCTTTATCTTATACTGGGCAAAAAATGGTTAAAAATGAAAAGATTGTTAATAACCCTGACAACAGCTTTTTTTCCCCTTCAAACAAATCACTTTTTTTGGTGTGTGTTTTCCTTCAAAATAACTCTATGCTTTATTCACAAAGCAAACTCTATGCTTTATTCACTTTTTCTTTGTGTGTTTTCCTTCAAAATAACTCTATGCTTTATTCACAAGGAATCACTTGAGATTCCAATGTATTATTTGGGGTGGGAAAGCTGGAAGTTGAAGCAGAAAGCCCCATGTTTTTGCAATTATTTCTCTTTTGCTTCCCCCCTCGTGTGTTCCCCAGTGAAGGAGCAGAGCTGAAACGTGGGGTAGGGTGTCCACAGAAAGAACTGAGCAACTCTCATGGTGAAGATGTGCTGATTTTAAAAGGTAGTAAAGAGCATCAGTGATAGAGCTCTGTAGACTCACGACTCATTTCTTACAAAAATACAGCTGTTTACTGTTGATTTTTATGCTACTTAAGTCTATAAAAATATTTTATTCAGAGTATAGTTTTGCTCCAATTAGCTTTGGGGCTAAATTGTGTTATATTGGTGCTCTCAGAAGGCAATCTGGGGACTTCCCTAGTGGTGCAGTGGTTAAGAATCCGCCTGCCAATGCAGGGGACACGGGTTAGAGCCCTGGTCCGCAAGATCCCACATGCTGTGGAGCAACTAAGCCTGTGAGCCACAACTACCAAGCCCACACGCCACAACTACTGAGCCCATGCACAACAACTACTGGAACCCGGGCGCCCAGAGCCTGTCCTCAGCAACAAGAGAAGCCACCGCAATGAGAAGCCCGTGCACTGCAACAAAGGGTAGCCCATTCTCGCCAGAACTAGAGAGAGCCCGTGCACAGCAATGAAGACCCAATGCAGCCAAAAATAAAAAATATAAAATAAATAAGTAAATTTTTTAAAAAAGAAGGCAATTTGGAAAGAAAGGTGAAAAAGATGTGACTTCCTGGGGAAAACTGGAAGTTTTCCTTGTGTGTGTGTGTGTGTGTGTGTGTGAGTGTGTGTGTGTGCATTTCAATAGATGGGAAAGAGATGGGGTTTTAAAAAAATACAAAATGTATCCTTGATCTCCTTTGCTAAAATTGAATAGAATTGGTTAAGGGTTAAAGAATTTATCAACAAATGGAAACAGCATAGAACACGTGTTGTTTTATAATTAAAATTTCTAAAAAAATTTAAAGAACAACAAGAGTAGAATCTAGTTAGACCCACACACACAGGCATCCTTATATGTGGAGGCACAGAAATCGTTCCCTGGAGTGCGTGTATCTGTTGTCTCATCATCATCTCAAAAACGTGAGGGCACTACCATGGATAACGTTCCAGCAATCCTGTGTGCACATGTATACAATCAAAGTACAAGTCAGACCCTTGGGTGGTTAAAGCATGGATAAGGAATACGACAGCCTTGTTTTCAAAGGGACATTGACTTTGTCCATGGTGCTTTTGGGGGCAGGAGTGAGTTTAATAGAGCTGGCCGACTGGTCTCTGGGTCATGGCCTTGTGGGAGAAGCTGAATGGAGGGAGGTGTTTCCAGAAATCTCTGAGAGCCAGGGAGTCAGAGCCAGATAGGAAGCACAAAGAGAAAGCCAGAAGGCAATCCTTGGGAAGAGTGTTAAGAATCAAGTCTGAGGGAGGGGGAAGATGGCGGAAGAGTAAGACGCGGAGATCACCTTTCTCCCCACAGATACACCAGAAATACATCTACACATGGAATAGCTCCTACAGAACACCTACTGAAGGCTGGCAGAAGACCTCAGACCTCCCAAAAGGCAAGAAAGTCCCCACATACCTGGGTAGGGCAAAAGAAAAAAGAATAAACAGAGACAAAAGGATAGGGACTGGACCTGCACCAGTGGGAGGAAGCTGTGAAGGAGGAAGGGTTTTCACACACTGGGAAGCCCCTTCGCGAGGGGAGACTGCGGGTGGCGCAGGGGGGAAAGCTTCGGAGCCGTGAAGGAGATCACAGCAACAGGGGTGTGGAGGGCAAAGCGGAGAGATTCCCGCACAGAGGATCAGGGCCGACCGGCACTCACCAGCACGAGAGGCTTCTCTGCTCACCCGCCAGGGCGGGCGGGGCTCCACGGCTAGCCGGGGGGGAGTCCGGGAAAAAGTCTGGAGCTGCCGAAGAGGCAAGAGACTTTTTCTTCCCTCTTTGTTTCCTGGTGCGCAAGGAGAGGGGATTAAGAGCGCTGCTTAAAGGAGTTCCAGAGACGGGCGTGAGCCGCGGCTAACAGTGCGGACCTCAGAGCCGGGCATGAGACGTTAAGGCTGCTGCTGCCACCACCAAGAAGCCTGTGTGCGAGCACAGGTCACTATCCTCACCTCCCCTCCCGGGAGCTTCTGCAGCCCACCACTGCCAGGGTCCCGGGATCCAGGGACAACTTCCCCAGGAGAACGCACAGCGCGCCTCAGGCTGGTGCAATGTCCTGCTGGCCTCTGCCGCCACACGCCCGTCCCGCATCTGTTTCCCTCCCTCCCCCCAGCCTGAGTGAGCCAGAGCCCCCGAATCAGCTGCTCCTTTAACCCCGTCCTGTCTGAGCAAGGAACAGACACCCTCCAGCGACCTACATGCAGAGGCGGGGCCAAATCCAAAGCTGAGCCCCAGGAGCTGTGCGAACAAAGAAAAGAAAGGGAAATCTCCCCCAGCAGCCTCAGAAGTGGCGGATTAAATTTCCACAATCAACTTGATGTACCCTGCATCTGTGGAATACATGAATAGACAATGAAGCATCCCAAATTGAGGAGGTGGACATTGAGAGCAAGATTTATGATTTTTTTCCCTTTTCCTCTTTCTGTGAGTGTGTATGTGTATACTTCTGTGTGAGATATTGTCTCTATAGCTTTGCTTTCACCATTGGTCCTAGGGTTCTGTTGGTCCGTTTTATTTTTTTAACTGAATTTTTTTTTCTTAATAATAATTATTTTTAATAACTTTTTATTTTATCTTATCTTATTTTATTTTATCCTCTTTCTTTCTTTATTTCTACTTTCTCTCCCTTTTATTCTGAGCCGTGTGGATGAAAGGCTCTTGGTGCTTCAGCCAGGAGTCAGTGCTGTGCCGCTGAGGTGGGAGAGCCAACTACAGGACATTGGTCCACAATAGACCTCCCAGTTCCATGTAATATCAAACGGTGAAAATCTCCCAGAGATCTCCATCTCATCACCAAAACCCAGCTTCACTCAACAACCAGTGAGCTACAGTGCTGGACACCCTATGCCAAACAACTAGCAAGACAGGAACACAACCCCACCCATTAGCAGAGAGGCTGCCTAAAATCATAATAAGGCCACAGACACGCCAAAACACACCACCAGGTGTGGACCTGCCCACCAGAAAGACAAGATCCAGCCTCATCCACCAGAACTCAGGCACTAGTCCCCTCCACCAGGAAGCCTACACAACCCGCTGACCCAACTTTAGCAACTGGGGACAGAAACCAAAAACAATGGGAAGTATGAACCTGCAGCCTGCTAAAAGGAGACCCCAAGCACAGTAAGATAAGCAAAATGAGAAGACAGAAAAACACACAGCAGATAAAGTAGCAAGATAAAAACCCACCAGACCTAACAAATGAAGAGGAAATAGGCAGTCTACTTGAAAAAGAATTCAGAATAATGATAGAAAACAATATCCAAAATCTTAGAAATAGAATAGACAAAATGCAAGAAACATTTAACAAGGACCTAGAAGAAATAAAGGGGAAACAAGCAATAATGAACAACACAAAAAATGAAATTAAAAATACTCTAGAGGGGATCAATAGCAGAATAATTGAGGCAGAAGAACAGATAAGTGACCTGGAAGATAAAAGAGTAGAAATAACTACTGCAGAGCAGAATAAAGAAAAAAGAGTGAAAAGAACTGAGGACAGTCTCAGAGCCCTCTGGGACAACATTAAACGCACCAAGATTCGAATTATAGGGGTCCCAGAAGAAGAAGAGAAAAAGAAAGGGACTGAGAAAATATTTGAAGAGATTATAGTTGAAAACTTCCCTAACATGGGAAAGGAAATAGTTAATCAAGTCAAGGAAGCACAGAGAGTCCCATACAGGTTAAATCCAAGGAGAAGCATGCCAAGACACATATTAATCAAACTGTCAAAAATTAAATACAAATATAACATATTAAAAGCAGCAAGGGAAAAACAACAAATAACACACAAGGGAATCCTGATAAGGTTAATAGCTGAACTTTCAGCAGAAACCCTGCAAGCCAGAAGGGAACAGCAGGACATATTTAAAGTGATGGAGAAAAACCTGCAACCAAGATTACTCTATCTAGCAAGGATCTCATTCATATTTGATGGAGAAATTAAAACCTTTACAGACAATCAAAAGCTGAGAGAGTTCAGCACCACCAAACCAGCTTTACAACAAATGCTAAAGGAACTTCTCTAGGCAAGAAACACAAAAGAAGGAAAAGACCTACAATAACAAACCCAAAACAATTAAGAAAATGGGAATAGGAACATACATATCGATAAATACCTTAAATGTAAATTGATTAAATGCTCCCACCAAAAGACACAAACTGGCTGAATGGACACAAAAACAAGACCCATATATATGCTGTCTACAAGAGACCCACTTCAGATGTAGGGACACATACAGACTGAAAGTGACGGGATGGAAAAAGATATTCCATGCAAATGGAAACCAAAAGAAAGCTGGAGTAGCAATTCTCATATCAGACAAAATGACTTTAAAATAAAGAGTATTACAAGACACAAAAAAGGACACTACATAATGATCAAGGGATCAATCCAAGAAGAAGATATAACAATTGTAAATATTTATGCACCCAACATAGGAACACCTCAATACATAAGGCAAATACAAAGAGCCATAAAAGGGGAAATCGAAAGTAACACATTCATAGTAGGGGACTTTAACACCCCACTTTCACCAATGGACAGATCATCCAAAATGAAAATAAATAAGGACACACAAGTTTTAAATGATACCTTAAACAAGGTGGACTTAGCTGATATTTATAGGACATTCCATCCAAAAACAACAGAATACACATTTTTCTCAAGTGCTCATGGAACATTCTCCAGGATAGATCATATCTTGGGTCACAAATCAAGCCTTGGTAAATTTAAGAAAATTGAAATTGTATCAAGTAGTTTTTCCAGTCACAATGCTATGAGACTACATATCAATTACAGGATATGATCTGTAAAAAATACAAACACATGGAGGCTAAACTGTACACTACTTAATAACGAAGTGATCACTGAAGAAATCAAAGAGGAAATAAAAAAAAAATACCTAGAGACAAATGACAATGGAGACACAACGACCCAAAACCTATAGGATGCAGCAAAAGCAGTTCTAACAGGGAAGTTTATAACAATACAATCCTACCTTAAGAAACAGGAAACATCTCGAATAAACAACCTAACATTTCACCTAAAGCAATTAGAGAAAGAAGAACAAAAAAAAAAAAAACCCAAAGTTAGCAGAAGGATAGAAATCATAAAGATCAGGTCAGAAATAAATGAAAAAGAAATGAAGGAAACGATAGCAAAGATCAATAAAACTAAAACTGGTTCTTTGAGAAGATAAACAAAATTGATAAGCCATTAGCCAGACTCATCAAGAAAAAAAAAAGGAGAAGACTCAAATCAATAGAATTAGAAATGAAAAAGCAGAAGTAACAACTGACACTGCAGAAATACAAAAGATCATGAGACATTACTACAAGCATCTCCATGTCAATAAAATGGACAACCTGGTAGAAATGGACAAATTCTTAGAATGCACAACATGCCAAGACTGAATCAGGAAGAAATAGAAAATATGAACAGACCAATCACAAGCACTGAAATTGAAACTGTGATTAAAAATCTTCCAACAAACAAAAGCCCAGGACCAGATGGCTTCACAGAGGAATTCTATCAAACATTTAGAGAAGAGCTAACACCTATCCTTCTCAAACTCTTCCAAAATATAGCAGAGGGAGGAACACTCCCAAACTCATTCTATGGGACCACCATCACCCTGATATCAAAACCAGACAAGGATGACACTAAGAAAGAAAACTACAGACCAATATCGCTGACGAACATAAATGCAAAAATCTTCAACAAAATACTAGGAAACAGAATCCAACAGCACATTAAAAGGATCATACCCCATAATCAAGTGGGGTTTATTCCAGGAATGCAAGGATTCTTCAATATATGCAAATCAATCAACGTGATACACCATATTAACAAATTGAAGGAGGAAAACCATATGATCATCTCAATAGATGCAGAGAAAGCTTTCAACAAAATTCAACACCCATTTATGATAAAAACCCTGCAGAAAGTAGGCATAGAGGGAAATTTCCTCAATATAATGAAGACCATATAAGACAAACCCACAGCGAACATCGTCATCAATGGTGAAAAACTTAGACCATTTCCCCTAAGACCAGGAACGAGACAAGGTTGCCCACTCTCACCGCTCTTATTCAACATAGTTTTGGAAGTTTTAGCCACAGCAATCAGAGAAGAAAAGGAAATAAAAGGAATCCAAATAGGAAAAGAAGAAGTAAAGCTGTCACTGTTTGCAGATGACATGATATTATACATAGAGAATCCTAAAGATGCTACCAGAAAACTGCTAGAGCTAATCAATGAATTTGGTAAAGTAGCAGGATACAAAATTAATGCACAGAAATCTCTTGCATTCCTATACACTCATGATGAAAAATCTGAAAGTGAAATTAAGAAAACACTCTCATTTACTATTGCAACAAAAAGAATAAACTATCTAGGACTAAACCTACCTAAGGACACAAAAGAACTGTATGCAGAAAATCATGACACTGAAGAAAGAAATTAAAGATGATACAAATAGATGGAGAGATATACCATGTTCTTGGATTGGAAGAATCAACATTGTGAAAATGACTCTGCTACCCAAAGCAATCTACAGATTCAATGCAATCCCTATCAAACTACCACTGGCATTTTTCACAGCACTAGGACAAAAAATTTCACAATTTGTATGGAAACAAAAAGACCCCGAATAGCCAAAGCAATCTTGAGAACGAAAAACAGACCTGGAGGAATCAGGCTCTCTGACTTCAGACTATACTGCAAAGCTACAGTAATCATGACAGTATGGTACTGGCACAAAAACAGAAATATAGATCAATGGAATAGGATAGAAAGCCCAGAGATAAACCCACGCACATATGGTCACCTTATCTTTGATAAAGGAGGCAGGAATGTACACTGGAGAAAGGACAGCCTCTTCAATAAGTGGTGCTGGGAAAACTGGACAGGTACATGTATGTATTTGTGAGATTAGAACACTCCCTAACACCATACACAAAAATAAGCTCAAAATGGATTAAAGACCTAAATGTAAGGCCAGACACTATCAAACTCTTAGAGGAAAACATAGACAGAACACTCTATGACATACATCACAGCAAGATCCTTTTTGACCCACCTCCTAGAGAAATGGAAATAATAACAAAAATAAACAAATGGGACCTAATGAAACTTCAAAGCTTTTGCACAGCAAAGGAAACCATAAACAAGACAAAAAGACAACCCTCATAATGGGATAAAATATTTGCAAATGAAGCAACTGACAAAGGATTAATCTCCAAATTTTTAAGCAGCTCATGCAGCTCAATATCCAAAAAATAAACATCCCAATCCAAGAAAGGGCAGAAGACCTAAATAAACATTTCTCCAAAGAAGGTATACAGATTGCCAACAAACACATGAAAGAATGCTCAACATCATTAATCATTAGAGAAATGCAAATCAAAACTACAATGAGATATCATCTCACACCGGAAAGAACGGCTATCATCAAAAAATCTAGAAACATTAAATGCTGGAGAGGGTGTGGAGAAAAGGGGACACTCTTGCACTGCTGGTGGGAATGTGAATTGGTACAGCTACTATGGAGAACAGTATGGAGGTTCCTTAAAAAACTACAAATAGAACTACCGTATGACCCAGCAATCCCACTACTGGGCATATACCTTGAGAAAACCATAATTCAAAAAGAGTCATGTACCAAAATGTTCACTGCAGCTCTACTTACAATAGCCAGGAGATGGAAGCAACCTAAGTGTCCATCATTGGAAGAATGGATAAAGAAGATGTGGCACATATATAGAATGGAATATTACTCAGCCATAAAAAGAAACAAAATTGTGCTATTTTTAATGAGGTGGATAGACTTAGTGTCTGTCATATAAAGTGAAGTAAGTAAGAAAGAGAAAGACAAATACCGTATGCTAACACATATATATGGAATTTACGAAAAAAAAAATGTCATGAAGAACCTAGGGGTAAGACAGGAATAAAGACACAGACCTACTAGGGAATGGACTTGAGGATATGTGGAGGGGGAAGGGTAAGCTGTGACAAAGCGAGAGAGAGGCATGGACATATATACACTACCAATCGTAAAATAGATAGCTAGTGGGAAACAGCCGCATAGCACAGGGAGGTCAGCTCGGTGCTTTGTGACCACCTAGAGGGGTGGGATAAGGAGGGTGGGAGGGAGGGAGACACAAGAGGGAAGAGATATGGGAACATATGTATAACTGATTCACTTTGTTATAAAGCAGAAACTAAGACACCATTGTAAAGTAAGTATACTCCAATAAAGATGTAAAAAAGAAAAAAAAAAAAGAGTCATGTACCAAAATGTTCATTGCAGCTCTATCTACAGTAGCCAGGAGATGGAAGCAACCTAAGTGTCCATCATCAGATGAATGGATAATGAAGATGTGGCCCATATATACGATGGGATATTACTCAGCCATAAAAGGAAACAAAATTGAGTTATTTGTAGTGAGGTGGATGGACCTAGAGTCTGTCATACAGAGTGAAGTAAGTCAGAAAGAGAAAGACAAAAGTGTACGCTAACACATATATATGGAATCTAAGAAAAAAAAAATGTCATGAAGTACCTAGTGGCAAGACGGGAATAAAGACACAGACCTACTAGAGAATGGACTTGAGGATATGGGGACGGGTAAGGGTAAGCTGTGACAAAGTGAGAGAGTGGCATGGACATATATACACTACCAAACGTAAAATAGATAGCTAGTGGGAAGCAGTCGCATAGCACAGGGAGATCAGCTCGGTGCTTTGTGACCGCCTAGAGGGGTAGGATAAGGAGGGTGGGAGGGAGGGAGATGCAAGAGGGAAGGAATATGGGAACATATGTATATGTATAACTGATTCACTTTGTTATGAAGCAGAAACTAACACACCATTGTAAAGCAATTATACTCCAATAGAGATGTTAAAAAAAAAAAGAATCAAGTTTGAGTAATTGGTACAAATTATAAACAGCAGGTCAGGCGAAGGATGAGGGACCAAGGAGATTAGGTGCAGATAAAAACTGTAGTTTGGTGGAGATTTTAAAATGGAGAGTGGATGCAAAAAAGTTGGGGATGCAGACTGTAAATGAGGCAGGAATGCAGTGGAAGGAAGCAGCAGTTGAGAAGCTGTGCCCAAGTCTCTCATGATGTCTTGTAGCTGGAAGGAAAGATTTAACTGGCAAAGGAATTGCCAGGCTTTGTTTGTGCTGGGGGTACAGCCTGGGAACCACTCCTTAGCCTGGATAGGAGACTCCCCACATAGAGGCAAGACCTGATTCATTTAACAAGACCTGATGATTCCTGGAAGGTTTATTTAGCTTCTGTAATTTTTTAAACCCCAGAGAGAAAAGTGATAAAATATTTGTCCAAATTGGTGCAACCATCTTAAATGTTTCTACTCTTTCTTTATGCCTGACTCAACACCAACACATTAGAAAAAAGAAACGTGCAAACAAACCCAAACTGGGCTCAAAAAACCATTTACAAGCAATGTAGAGGGGTCTTGGAGAGGGAGGCAGGGGTTGTGCACATATTTGGAAAGCAAAATTTCCTAAGAATCCTCCTTGAACATTTATTTTCTTTCAGGAATTCTACTCCTTGAGGCAGTTCCTGCCTCTTTAACCCCGTCTTCACCTGCTTCTCCCCTCTTCCCGTTCTCCTTGTCCATCCCCTTTTGTCCTGGAATCTTCACTTCCTTTGCCTCCATCTTCTCTCCCGCAGCACAATTTGCCCTCCTCAGCTTTCCCATTCTCTCCACCTATCACCTCTCCCTCAGGGTGTCCTTTCTCTACAAGGCAGGAGAAGGGAAGGATTTTACATTTAAAAAGTAACTTTCCCTGTCACATAAGGAATTCAAATCATTGTTTCGAGTTCCTTGCTCAGCGTGATACAAATTTGAGTCAAGCAACTCGATTTAGATGCTGGGGTGAGCTGCTGGGAAAGAGGACTGCGGCCAGTTGGGATTCTTGGACTCCAGTCCCAGCCCAGCTACAAAACTGATTGACATGTACCTGGCAAGACTAGCACTTCTATGAGTTTTGTGCAACATGAGGATGTCGGCCTGGACGACAGGAGCGCGAGTGACAGCCAGCACCTGGGCAAAAAGCACTCGCAGGTCACAAAGCACTTTTCACAGTTATATCATTAAATTTTTGCATAGTCTGCAAGGCTTTGGGGTCCACAGTTGACAGATGATGATAATCAGAGGGATTATCTAATTTGTTCAAGGTCACACAATTAGAAAGTGGTCAAGGCTGTATCAGAAACACAGATGGATGTAGAAGCATAAAATTTCAGTGCAAATTTAGATGCCCTTCCCTTCCAAGAGCCTTTTATTTCTCCATTGAAAAAGACACGGTCAAATACATTTGGTGTCAGTGAGCCCCAATAGCTTCAGGAACAACTACATATTTCTAGTGTATTTTAACCCTTTATAAAAATTCATTCTCATTTATTCATTGTATTAACATGGGACTCAACATGTCTTCAAATTCAGTCTTCTAATCTTTTGAATAAGCTGGTATTACATAGATGGCACTGCTATCAGAGAGTCAACAGGCTTCTTCAGAAAGCTTGTTAGAATGCAGATTACTAAGCCCTGTCCCAGACATTCAGGTGGCCTGGAGTCAGGGTCCAGGTGACTTGTGCAAATGGCCCAGGGCCCACATATTAAGAAACACTGGTCTTGCTTATAGCCCCTGGAAATCCAGAGCCACTGAATTTTCTTGGAATAGAACTGGAGATTTCTTTTCTGATAAGCTTTGATATTGAGTAGAAATACACAATCTGGCCACAGCCTCTATGGTATGGCCCGCCATGGTGCTGGAAATCAGGCAATCCATTTAAAACATTTTTTTCCCTCCAAGGAGACCATTTTCCTTTAGGGAAGACATTAAACTTTCATGTTATTGAGGGAAAAAATCATTTTAGAGTTTAGGGAATTTAGGAGGGAGGGAGGACACCTGATGAAGAACAAAGCAAGGAGGCCCAGAAAGAGAAAATAGAAGGACCGAGAACATGCTCCCAGCAGGTCCTCAGCCTGGGCTCATGTCCACCTGGGAAGATCTGAAAATAAGAATGCCTGGGTCCCGCCTCCAGAGATTCTGATGGAATTAGTCTGCATGCAGCCTAAGCGTCAGGATTTTTAAAAACTTTCCAGATGATTCTAACGTACCGCTAAATGGAGAACCGCTCCTTACTTCTGCCCCTGCTCACTTTGCTCAGCAAAAGGTAGGAGGTTTGTGCCCAAGTGAAAACTGTAGCTGCAAAACAGCACATCCACTGAGCCCACGTGGGACTAGAAAACATTATGTTCCGTGTTGCCATGCTCCTGGGACCACAGCAGGTGTTGACTGAGTCAAATGTAACGTTTTTTATTTTTATTTTTTGGCCATGCCACGTGGCTTGTGGGATCTTTGTTCCCCAACCAGGGATTGAGCCCGGGCCCTTGGCAGGGAGAGCAGGGAGTCCTAACCACTGGACCGCCAGGGAATTCCCCCAAATGTAAGGCGTTTAAAGGAGCAGCATTTGTCTTGCGCTTTGGTCTTGGCATAGATGCACATTCAATGGATCTAGATAATAGCAAACTGATTGCAAGCACTCTGGTGTTTAGTGTGCATGTAAAAGTTTATGGTTTATTGAAATGGGCACCAGCAAGGGTCTCCTAACCCACAAAGGAAGTCTTTAACGGCCTGTGGGTTGGCAGCTCACAGTAGAGAGAGCGGGTCTCTTTTTTCTGTGTGTTGCGGGAATTGGGTTCGTGAGTTTTCGCGATTTTCACTTATGTAAAATCCCAGCCACAATGTTGCATTTCCATTAACTTAGTGGATACAGTTGTGTGTTCTGGCATGACTTCCAGCAATAGTCCCTGCACTGGTGAAGTCTTGCTGTTTGACACTGACCTATAAAACGTGTTATAATGATCTAAAATAAGGGAAAGAAATGAAAAATAAAACCAGCCACAGAGGCATTTTGAAATGAGGTAAGATTTGAAATGGCTTTGGCACGTGCAGTGTCCTATAAAGTTAAGTCCACGACTCAGCTTTTCTTTCATTTTTAAAAGATTCTTGAAAAAAAATCCAGTAATATTTATATAATAAAAGACTGGAGATTGTGAATTCATAGCAAAAGCTGTCTTACAGAAAGAATCAGGACCTGCTTGCTAACAGCTTATCTTGTACATCTTATAGCCAGCCACAGGCAGTCACAAAAATCTCTAGGCTGTGTTTAGAGATTGTCTACCAAGAGCAGGTTATTATATAAAGATGTCTAAGATAGCACTTGGTACCCATCACACAAAACACCTAATTTCCATTTAATGGCCAAAAATAATATCAACATTCTTAAAAGAAACAAGCTTACACACTTCAAACTCAAAAATGAAATGCCCTAGTTGCCACCTCCTACCAAACCAGACCCCAGGGCCACCTATAGAGAAGATGTCTATTTCAAGTCTAAGAAACATCTCCCAGACTTGTATGTTCCTTAAACGTCCTTTTCCCTTTTTAAGTGAAAAGCTGTGCAGAGTCATGGCTGAGAGCTCAGCTTTGAAGTCAGGTAAAGCTGGGTTTGACTCCTAGCTCTGTTATTTACTGGCTGTTTGACCAAGCCAGCTACTTATCCTCTATGAGAATCAGTTTCCTAATTTGCAAAGTGGGCCTTAGCTACTTCATAGGACTGTTGTGAAGACCAAGCTGAGTGGTGGACTTGACTTTATAGCATACCACATGTGCTAAAGCCATTTCAAATCTTACCACATTTCAAAATGCCACTGTGGCTGGTTTCATTTTTCATTTCTTTCCTTTATTTTAGATCATTATAACACGTTTATAGGTCAGTGTCAAACAGCAAGACTTCGCCAGTGCAGGGACTATTGTTGGAAGTCATGCCAGAACACACAACTATATCCACTAAGTTAATGGAAATGCAACATTGTGGCTGGGATTTTACATAAGTGAAAATCTCGAAAAAATAAACATGAAAGGCTTAGTAAAGAGCACCACAGTAGAGTAGCTTCTGCAGAATTAGCAGCACAGGGCCGAGTTTGTATGGAATTATCTTCGATTCGGCATACAGTGGCTGGTGGATGTAGGGGACAAGGAAACAAAAGATGACTTTCAAATTTTTTGCTTAGTAGCAAAAAAAATTTTTTTAATCTTTTATATCATCTTCATAGCCAGAATGCTCTTGTAGATTTATTTAATGCTTTTTACTTGAAATATTAATAGTAAATTTTCTGACACTGGGTTACTTTCTGCATTTTACAAGTCACCTAAACTCCTTTTCTTAGTCTTCACTGAGAGAAGCACTAAGTAAAGAGAGAGAGAGAGAGAGAGGGAGATACTGGGTTAAATTTTAGTAAAGTGAGATCCTCGTAACGCCAAGGCCCCCAAGCCTAGGCTGGTAGTGGATGCTGGGATGGCGGGAAGCGGGGCAGCTATGATTTTCTATGTCTCACCACTTTACACTTACACTTAATAATAAATATTTATGGAAACGAATGAATGAATTAGCCCTGCTCTGTTGTGTGCTGACAGCTATTTGTGTGAACTAACAATGACAAATGCTTCCCTCAGTATCTCAATTCCTGGGTAAGTCATTAATATTTATCCTGAAAATGCAGGCTCTGTGGGTGTCTGGAATATTCAGCACTTCCTAAGATGTCTACCTGTACATAATTCCATTGCCAGTGCATTGGCTGCAAACTTTGTTATATGAATAGTGGACAGTTATGAGCATTTTTGGCCTTCCAGCACATGGGCCTCCTTCCCGTGCTGGGGAAATCTTCCAGAGTGGGGGCTCTTAACTGGAAGTGGAGTGCCACTTCTCAGAAGCTCTGAACACCCTTATTGTTCCAGACCCCTAGAGATTGGCAGGAACCTAAATTCGCCTCCACAGACGATCACCACGGGGTCCCAAGGTCTGGAGTGAGTATGGCACGGGGAGCAGAGGCAGCTGATGATACCTTCCAGAGGCAGGAGGAGTGCTTGCCTCCATCTCAAGTCTCTAGAGAGACATCGGAGTCAAGAGTCCAGTGCTGCAGCCAGGCATCCGTCATCAGCTCTGTGACAGCACTCTGTTCCCCACATGTGTTCTGCCTAAACTCTCCCTTGCTCCTGCCTAGCCTCCTTAGGTGTCTGCCCATCTTATAAACAAAGCTGGTTCTCCAGACTTCTGGTTGAGTCTGTAATTTACGAAGTATTGTCCCAATAAATTCCTTTTCTGATTAAAGTTACCCAGAATCGGTTTGTATTGTTTTCAACCAAGAATTCTGATAGTCACAGTAAGACTGGATGGAGTTTGTGAAAGATGAATAAGGGCATACAATCTTTTTAAACTAATCTTTTAAAAGCAATTGTCATTACGCTCATGTAATTAACACTAGTTAATTAATAGTAGTTAACACTCTGTTCATTTTCATAATCAATCCAATGCCTAGCATGAATTAAGAACTCAATAAATATCTTTGTTGAATGAATGAATGAATGCAGAAAACGCAATAATTGAAATTAAGAACTCATTAGCTAAGCTTGACACCAGGTTGAACATGCAAAGACAGGTGAGCTAGAAGAGAGCTGAGTAGAACATTTTCAGGCAACAGCAGCTGCAAAGAAATATGTTTGTGCTTTATGTCCCCATGAAACTTACAGTCTAGCTAAGAAGAGGAGACTGACTTTCAAGAAACAATTTGTGAACAGCAAAAGACAGAATTGTATATAAATAAGGGGCAAATGGGGAAAAGTGATGGAAGAATGTACATATTGTGTTCATTTGACATTCCTCTTTTGGTGTTTGTTGAATTATCCCTCACTCGCCAAGCATAAAGATGTGGGCAGGAAACGATCCAGAACAGAATATCCATGTACTCATTGTATTAGTTTTGAATGATGTCAGCTGAAACATTTATTCTCTGAGATCTGTGTATTGACCGAGCTATAATGCCAGGTTTGTCTATTGAGGTTTGGTTCAGAAATAGCCGTTGTTCTCTCTAATTAGAGAAGGCAAAGAACCAGAAATCTTGTTCAGTGACATCCCTGATCCCAGTCAACCTCTGTGGAAGCCACGGAGTCATACAGAGGGCTCCTCTGTCGCTAGATGTATCAGCCAAACACAAGCAAATCAAAATAATTTAAGAAGGATTTAATATAGAGACTATTTTCAAACGGTGTCGGGAGCTCACAGGGGATAGTGAAATACCCTGGGCTGTTACCTGCTCTAGACCCAAGGGGACAAGATGAGAGAGTAACTATTAAAAACTGGAAGGAGAAGGTCATAGAGAGATGGCCACCTAAGAGGAACTGTGACTTTGAATCAAGGGAATCAGCCTGCCCTGGAAAACACTGCTGAAAGGAAATCTGACTTACTCTCTTCCTTAATTTATTGAATAACCCAGCCAGAAGCCAGAGGATAAGAAAGGTTGCTGGTATCATCTATGTAGCCTCCAGGAGACAAGGAGCAGGGTGGGGAGGGGAGGGATTAATCTGGAGGGAAAAAGGAACATTACCTATCCCACCACAGAACAGTGGTTTTCAGTGTGTTATACCCCTTAACTAAGTTGAAGGACACATAAAGATTTTCCTAGGGGTATGTGGCAAGGGGAGCTCTAAAACACACAAGCTCTATATCTTTGACTTGAATTTGTATTCTTTCCTAATATTGATCTGCCAGAGAATGTGCCTTTTGTTGAGGCTACTTTTTTCCCTACCTCCCCTTCCACAAAGGCCTTAATTAAGCTTTTTTTTTTTAAGTTGTATCTTACCCATCAAGAAAGAAAGATATACCTCTTATCTATATTGATGCATTACCATGAAGTATGAAAACCTTTGAAATGACAAACAAAAGTACAACTTGAAACATTGGTGTCTGTGAACTCTCTTTCATCAAAATTTATAACATATTTAATTTATTGTGATCAATTGTGCACCTGGTAAATTTGCAATGGTTACTCAATCCATAGGAAAAATTTTCTGACATTTAGAGCAGCGATTGCCAACAATGGCTGCACATTATAAAGACTTGGAGAGATTTAAATATACCTTAATGCAAAAAGCACCCAAGACCAATTAAATAAGAATTTTTAGAGGTAGGACCTATATATCAGCAATTTTTAAAGCTCCCTAGGTAATTCAAAATGCAGACAAAAATGAGAACCATTTAATTAGAGACTTAGAGAATTAGAAACCATTGGTCATAAAAATTAAATTCTAAAAATATTTTGTTTAAGAAAAATATTATATGGAAATCACAAGACATTTAAGTCTAAGATTACATTACATAGGGATCCTACATTACATAGGATACTTTTGGAGAAACTAGAATGAAACTATGTAAATAAACCAGTTCAAGGAATGAAAGGAACAGTTCTAACATAGAACTTCTAAACAAATAGATAATGATATTTATCAAATTTTTACTATGTTGGGCTAAGAGAGAGTAGCTTTCAGCAGACCATACTTCTGATGAGGCAACTAGAAAGGCTGGATAAAACACAAATAAAAATTCTCTTGACCTCCTGGAGGTCATCAAAGAACTACTAAGGTAACCAAGACTTGATGAGCCAAGATCTCAGAGCAAAGAAAGAAAGGTGCACTGACATTCCTTGAAACAAATTACAAATTGAGGTATTTGCTGATTTCAGCCCTGGACAAGAGGCTGAAGACTCAAGAAGAGCATCATAGTGAAGAGGCACAGAAATCAGTAGAGCTTTAGGCAATCTTACAGGCTCAGGAGGCAAAATTTATAGTTAGGGATGCCGAGGCATCTAGGACTTGGGGGACCAAGATCTTAGAGAAAGGATGTACAAAGAAATAAGCCCCGTGCAAAGTGTTTTACCTTCAAAGGAAAGCGCCAAATATTAATCTTCTCAGGGCAAAATGCTATGTATCTAATCCAAACAGCTTCTGAAATGCAGAGTGGTATTTTCAGCGTGTCAGAGGGCGGTAAGATTCACTGATTGTAGCAAATGTACCACGCCGATAAAGGACGTTGATAGTAGGGGCGGCTGTGGGGGGTGGGGTGGGTGGGTGGGGGGTGAGCAGGGGGTATTTGGGAACTCGTTCTTCGTGCTGTCCAGTCTTGCTGTGAACCTAAAACTTCTCTAGAAATAGAGTCTATTTCTTAAGTAATGTCAAGCATACCAAGAAATGGGACCAAAAAGAAGAAGAAAAGAGAACTATTGATGACCCAGTTACTGAAGTACTAGACACAGACTTTCATCTGTGTCAACATATTCAAGAAAATGAATGTTAAGATGTAGAATTTCAATAAGAAACTAAAATATATTTTAAAACATCAAGTGGAAATTATCAAAATGAAAAATGCAATAATATAAATAAGGAATTCAATAGATAACCTTGACAACAGATTGGATATAAAAAGGATTAGTGAACTGAAAGACAGAATAATAGATATTCTAGAGAGAGAGGATAAGAATAAGAAATATCTGGGGCATAATGAAATTCCATCAGAGGGACATCCTATACTCTACCTGACCAGCACTCCTCAAAATTGTCAAGGTCATCAAAAACAAGAACTGTCAACACCAAGGGGGACCTAAGGAGACATAACAATCAATGTTAGTTTATTAATTATAACAAACGTACCATATTAATGTAAGATGTTAATAATAAGGGAAACTATGTGTGGCTGTATATGGGAATTTTCTATAATACCTGCTCAATTTTTCTATAAATATAAAACTATTTTAAAGTACAAAGTCTATTAATTAAAAAGAGGACATTATGAATAACTTTATTCCAATACATTTGAAAGTTTAAAAACCACAATTGAAAACCACAATTTTGATAGCTCAAAAACCACAATTTACCAACATTGATGGAAGCAGAAAATTTTAAAATCTGAATATTCTTATATCTGTTAAAGAAATTAAATCTGTAACTAAAAATCTTCTTAATCACAAACAAAGATATCTCCAATACCACCTAATTTTAGAGGTAAATTCTCCAAAATATTTAAGAAAGAAATGATACCAATCTTAAACAAATTTTTCCAGAGAAGAGAATAATTGCTTCTTTAATGAGGGCATTAAAAATGTGATTTCAAAATATGGTAAGACCATTATAACAGACAAGAATTATAAGCCAATCTCTTAAGAACACAAATATTTAAATCTATGAAAATATTAGCAAATTAAATCCAGATATATATCATACACATACACATATGACAATGTAATTTACCCAGTAGAAGAAAAAAGGAGAAAAATTATATAATCATCTCAATAAAGAAAAATATTTAATATACCAAATCATAATTTTAAAAGTTTAGCAAACCAGGGATAGAGGGGAGTATTTACAAAAATTTTCTTTCTCTGATAAAGAATATTTACCAAAAACACCATATTTAATTAGTACATATTGACAGCTGTCTTCATGAGATTAGGATGAATCAAAGATGCCCATCATCACTTTTTCTATTCGACACTGTATTTGAGGTCTTATCCATTTCAATAAGGCAAGGAGAACAAAGTTTTAATAAATGGAAAGAGAGGAAATTGTCACCAGAAGATGACAGTATTGCATGCATAGAAGCCTTCCAATTAAAAAAACTAATAAAATTAATAAAACATTTTACAAAGTTATGAATAAAATATTAATATATAAAAATTCAATGTACTTCTATATTTCAACAATAAAGAGAAATTTAATTTTGAAGGGATACAATTTATTTGTTAGAAATCTAAAGGAATACTGAAAACTACAAAACATTATTGAGAAAAATTGAGCAAGATCTAAGTAAGTGGTAGACATGCCATGTTTATATGTTGGAAGACTCAGTATTAGAAATATATCTTCAAATTAATCTAATATATACTATATATCACAATATATATCGATATAACCTCAGTCAAAATCCAAGCTGGTGTGTGTGTGTGTGTGTTTGTGTATATGTGTAAAACAGATTCTAATTTTGTATAGAAATGGAGAGAGTCAAGAATAATCAAAGTAATATTGAAAATGAATGAGATGGGAAATGTATACCACTAGACCATATTATAAACCTGTTGGGATTAAGATGGTATGGGACCTGCAAAAGAAAGGGCAAATAGACTAATGGAACTGAATAGTCTCCAGAAACAGCCATGCATATAAGGTCACCTAATTTATAAAAAAGATGGCCTTGTAGTGTTATGTTGAAATAAATGTCTTTTCAGTAAATGTTACTGGGTCAATTGTATGTAGGGGGAAAATTAATATTAGCTCTACCTCACACAATGCACAAACAATCAATTCAAATTGACTTTTACCTAATCAATTAGGTAGTACAATACTAGTTGTATAATTAAATGTGGATGCTAAACCAATAAATGTAGATGAAAACTTGCAAGAATATTTTTTTGATGTTGGGTGGATAAAACTTTCTTATACAGGATACAAAAGGTACTAACCATAAAGGGAAATAATTGAACATCGGTCTATGTTAAAATGAACAACTTTTACATTGAAAGACACCACTGGTAGAGTAAAATGAAAGCCAAAGAGTAGAAGAAGATATCTGTGAAAGGTATCAATACATCAGACAAAGGACTTACACAGAGAATATATAAAGAACACCTATAAATCAGTAAGAAAATGAAAAACTCAATAGAAAAATGGGGAGAAATCTGAATACACACTTCACAAAAACAAGATATCTAAATGGCCAAAATTATTGGAAAAAAAGCTCAAATTTCATACACATCAGAATAAGTAAAATGAAAAAGACAGACTCCCAAAGGATGTGAAGCAACTAAAATCATCATGCACTTCTAGTAAAAATGTAATTTGTTACAAACACCCTGGAAAAATGGTGCGTAGTACCAAATAAAGCTAAATATATGCTTGATCTTATGACCTAACAATTCCACTGTTAGATATTTACTTAACATAAATGTTTACACACTTCACAAAAGGCATGCACAAAAATATTTATAGAAGCACACTCATAATAGCCAAAAATTGGAAAGAAGCCAAATGTTCACCAATAGCATAATAAATAAAATGCAGTATATTCCTATCATGGAATACAATACAGCAACGAGAAAGAAGTATTGCTACATGAAACATAAATCTCATAAAGATAAATCTGAGCAAAAGAAGCCATACTTAAAAGAATAACTACTGAATAATTCCATTTATATAAAGTTTAAGAATAGGAAAACAAATCTATGTTGCTAAAATCACAATAACAGTTACTCTGGGGCAGGGGAATGGCTTTGGGAGAAGTAAAGAGGAACTTCTTGATTTGTTTGTTTGCTGGTTACATGGATATGTGGTTCACTTTTAAAACCAGCGAGATGTACACTTAACACTTGTGAACATTTTTAATGAATGTTATACTTCAATAAAAAGTAGGTTTTTAGAAAAATCACTATGGTATTTTGATGCCATTAGCATCTTTAAAAGAATAAAATAATGGTTGAAATTTTAAATGTTATTTATGGACAACACGCTGGAAAATGATATCGTTTACAATTATTTAGTGTTTTGGTGAAAGTATTTTAGATGTTCACTTAAACATTTGTCAGACAGTATATCATTTTTTTCTTTAAAATATTTTGGTAGATGTCTGAGAAAAAAGATTGAGGACCACTATTATAGTTTGTAGCACTCTCGGTAGAAGAAGCAGAGCTTTATTTGGGTGCTACTTCAGTAAGGGACTGTAGACCTGTATGTATTTAATATTCTCCCAGTGTAGGTCTCAAGTTCATCAAACATTAGGGTATGTTTATAAAGTTGGTGATATAAGTAGGTGAAGTGCTCTAGCTGATGAAAAGTTGTTAGCGAATTCAATGGTCATGCCAGCAGTGCTCTAGGATGTCAATTGTGGGCAGAAATCATCCCTAGGATCAGCAATGCTTTCTTCTCCCTGTCCTTCCCTACTGGTAGAGGGGGAGGCAGTGATCATACAGATGAGGGAATAAACCTTTTTACCGATCCTTTCTTGCTTTCTGGGAAATTGTTCCCTGTTAGGCAGGTGAAGTGTCTTCAGTCCCAGCTTTGGGCATATTTGGAGGTAGGGGCAATGGCTTGTTCTGATTCTTCTGCTTCTAGAATTTTCTAGAATTTACTAAGTCCACCTCTTTGATCAGGTCACTCTGCTTCTTCTCCCCTCTTCCTATGCTTGAAGTCTTCAAGAAACTCTCCACATAAAATGTAAGTTACTGGCCAGTTCTACATCTGCCTCTGTGCTGACACCCTCCATCCTCATCCTTCAACCTCAAAATCTCTGCAACTTCCTCCCCCTCCTCCTTCACCTGTGATTGCATTCTCATCTCTCTCCCCTGTTTCCTGCTTCATCCATTATACTGTTCTTCTATGTACCTTCAATGTCCTTGCTGCCAATAAATTCTTCCCTTTTGTTTTAGCTACAAAGTCTTTATTCTTCCCCCAAATTTCCCTTTTGTCTCTATTCCCCCCTTGGGTACCAAATTTTGTTGTCCATCTCTCTGAAAGAATAGTCTGGTCTTAGAAACACACTTGCACTCCAGTCATTCGCTATGTAAACTCATACTATTTGGATCTTGACCCATAATTACATGGAAAATCTCATGGAAAAGTTGTCTGATGGACAAATCCAATAACCTATTTCAGTCCTCATCTTCTCTGACTCACCTGTGTCATTTTCCCCTGTAGACAAGTCTCTCCTCCGCAGGACAACTATCTTTGCTTTGATAAGGTGGAAGTTACTGACCTAGTTCCCTCTCTCATCAACTCCTTCTGTGTCTTCCTTTCTTTCTCTTGGCATCCAGCCTTGTAAAACGGGGAGTTCCTTCAGGCACTGCACTAAGAACACCTCTTACTACACCTCACACTCCTTGTGCTTGCCTTCTCATTCATTCCCTGGTGTTGGCCTTACACATAGGAACTCCAAACATGTGTTGCAGTGAGAACTGAGGCCTCAGCGAGGGCTCTTGGGTTGGATCTGTTGACTCTTAAATCATTTATTTATTTACTCACTCAACAAGATGATGGTTGCACGGTGTTTTGTGGTGTTTTGTGTGTGTTTGTATGTTTGGCATTAAGCTGGAATGTTTTCAATTTTAAGGTACCCAAGAGCAGAGGCCATGCATATTTAACTAACTTTCCACTCTTTAGTAATGATGATGTTGGCGATTTGAAAGCTTCATCTTTCTTACTTCTTTAAGTCTCACAATAACATCTCAAGTGGCCCTTTTCCCTGACAATCCCAGCTTTTCACCCATGACTTGGCCTCTGGATGTAAGGGCAGCATATGGGAAACCAGTCAGAAATAAACAGTGCTTCTCCAGCAGTGCGTGAATCAGCAGCCACAAGTTTACATTTTGGAAATAGTTTTGGCAGTTGAGGAAATGTTCCTGAGCTCATTGGGACTGTTATCTCTGAGTGGAAAGAAGGAGTCATCTGAGGGTGAGGTGGGGCAAAATGAAATCAGTGGAGAAGAGGTAGCAATTAGGCTAACTCAACAGAAACATGGGAAAGGTTAGAAACAAATATTCCACTGAAACTGAATGTGATTTAGAGCCAGAAAATTCCTGGGAAACCACAGGAGCCAAACCTCTCATTTCACAGATAAGGGGCCCAGAACGGTTGTTACACGAATATGTCAAAGGCAGAACCACACCAGGATTCCACAGCTCCAATGCCCAGTCCCTGCTGCCTTGGGATGCTTTCAGGACACAGTCTGCCCAGTGCTGGCCTGACAGTCCTCTCTGGTGGGCCTTTTAGGCTCTCAGGAGTCTTCAGAAGCATAGCCAACAACAACTTAGCAACACTTTCACAGAAAAATCAAAGAAGGCAACAACTTTGCAGGAGCTAAGTTGTCCACGTTGTACGTAGATTTTTTTCTTCCACCAGAGTCTTAACATCATCCTAGATGAGATTATCCACGTGTTGACTCAGCCATTGTCCCCGCCTTGTGGTTTCTTGACCTTATACTCCATTCCTACACATCAGTCCCCTCCCAGGCCCACAGTCCAGATTGCCACTGCCAGGAACTGCTGTCTCAGGAAAATTTCACTCTCCGACGTCTGTCTCTGGTTCTTCCACTTCTCACACTAGCTATGTCTGTTCTGTGAATTTTCCAGTCCCACTCTGCCTCCCTACCCTCCCACATTTCTCTTGGCTTCACTTTTCTCACCCAGTTTGGACCCCATAGTCAGTAATTTCAACCACATCCTTGTCAGCATCTTTGAGTCTCTCACCTCCATGGTCTCTGAGTGTTGGGGCCAACAGTTCATAACCTCACTTAACCCCATCACTTCCATTTGCTCTGTTCCTGATGGCCTGCTAAGTTCAGTTGAAGAAAATTACAAAGTTGTAAAAATTAGCCACTGGTGCGTATTTATCATTTGCACCCTCACTTGGGCCCTCACTAGAGCTCATCAGTCTTTTTACTCTCAGCCTCTTTCTATCTCCCAGATTGCGAAGTTCTCACTTTAGCTCTTTCACTTGCCTGCCATGACCCTCAGAGATGACCTCATCTCATAAGAGACCAGAAAAGGACCCAATGATGTACCACCCTCAGATTCCACCTTCCCACCTCCAAATAAATACATCTTTACCCACGCTAATCTTCTTCAACCTTCTCTCAAAAAATATGAAGCTATTTAGATACAAACACTTGTGCTTACTCCATTCCAATAATAAGGGAAACCTCCTTATTGCACAGAGACATTAAAAACCATCATTGCACTGGGAGAAGTTAAGCCTTCTGCTTTCCCTCTTTTCACTTGCTAATTGAGTGTCTAGGTCTAGTTTCCTCTAAGTTTTACATGCACACACACTCTAATTTAAGAAGTCTGTATAAGTGAGTAAAATTAATGTCTTTTGTTAGTAATGGATTTTCTTTACAGAGCTCAGGGAAAAATAAATTTTGGTACATGTTAGGTCTGAACATTTGTGTTTCTACACAGTCTCCTAGTGAGTGATTCATATTAGTTCTACCAGTAATGAAATGCTGATTCTCAGCAGTTAACACACATAGTTAACCTACTGACATCGTATGAAGTGAATCTTTTTATTTGCAAAATTTCTAAATTGACAGGTCAGCTTTGGGGTTACTTTATAAGGCATTCCTGATACCTATGATCTCCAGGTATGTTTCCCAGAATTTATTTTAACTAAGCAGCAACTATACACATTACATTTTCCCCATGAATACCATTTCTGCTGGGAGAAATTACTTAGCCATCTGCACATCAGGAAAAAATGGACATTTTGATGGCCCAGGATCCTGGCAAAAAACACACTCTATACTTCATAGGAAAGCTGAGAAAAAATACAAAGGTATGACATCCCCTAAATAAGTATCAGTATTTGTCCCTCCTTATCAAATAAACATAAGAAACATTTGAGTGTTTCTTGACTTATAGCTAGGTTGCCATTAGACAGAAAAAAGAACCCCACATATAATAGGAGAAGGAGATCCTACGTACTTTCTTTGGCTAGCTACCATTTTCAGTTTAGATATTTCCAAACTCCAGGCTGATGGCCATAGCAATGTTCTGTCTTTCATAAATTTGGGGTAGATACACACTCAGAATTCCTAAGCCTTCCCTAGGCAGTTGATCCTGACCTTTGAGGTCCTTAATCTACAGAGGAGGATGGAATGAAGAGACTAGGCCATATGTTACCGTGTTTTATCATGACTTGTTCATAACTTACTTATTACACTTGGCACATGACATGATGTCCACAGCTGTACTTCTTTCCTGAATTTGTTTGGAGCTGATGGATGATGGCCCCTGAGCCAGGCTGGGCTGGCCCCCATTAATGGTGCCTTTTGCAAAGCTATTTTGTCCAGTATCAGAAATAACTTTGCATAACTTATTGCATTTCTTTATTGAGTTTAAATAACGATGTGTGTCATCTGATAGTTTATGAAGTAATGCACACATGCTCTTAATATGGCAAGCGATGCCCAGAGGTCGGGGCGATTTAAACATTCAACGTCTCCCCTTCTCTCTCTCCTTCACACCAAAAAAAGAAAGAAGAGGGAAAGTTATCTTATTCAGGAGTTAATAGGGAACTCTAACAGTTTCAGGTAGGGTTTAAGGATTTTATGTGTTCTATCTTTTAAAAATAGCCATAAGATGAAAACCTTTGGGAGAGTTGTTTAACCAAGTTTAGGAGAACTTATGAATATTTAGTTCCTATGGCATTTTGGAGAATCCCAGAAAGAACAGGAACCTCTTCCTTTGTGCTTACTGTCAGGGTTTCCACTGATGTTGCTGTGGTTCTGAGCACTTCTGTAGACCAGATCTCAGGACAATAAATGCAGCAAATTAAATATGGCTCCAGTGGTTTTGGACCTGAACCAATAAGTTATCTTTATTAATGCATGCAGAGGAAAAGTTCTCATTTTTACTGCATTGTTTCCTTAATGATAAAGGCAGTAACAACACTGAACCAAAACACACCAAAGAAATCTCTTGCTTTTGGCAGCCAGGTTAATTTCCCTGTGTGCTCGGTACAGTTAGGACTTGGCACTGTCCGACTCACTCACTCCTGTGTTCCAAAAGCAGCCCCCTCCCCATTTTCTCATGCTGCCTCTCTTTGCTTACTCTGACATTTTCTTGGCTTTAGCTGAAATTTTGACACATAAATCCCACTTGTCCAATGATATTGTAAAACAAGCATCCAAGTGTCAGCACATGGCCCTATGGTCTGGGGACCAGAGTAAAATGAGGAGCTTTCATCTGCCTCCAGCCATCTGCAAGTAACTTGAAACCCGTCTCCAGTGCAGCTCGGTTTTTTGGCCTGGTAACACACGCACAGCAAAAAGAAAGTGCCAGAGTCATCAGAACCTGTTAACTCTGTAAAGAGCAGATAAAACTGTATAATTTTTAAACCTGCCTCAGACCCATCCATTAGCATTCAATCAGCTGGTCTAAAGTCTCTTTTCAGTTACAATCTCAGCAAACAGCTCTAGCCTGTTAAGATATCGAATTTGCAAAACACTCCCAGTCTCTTGGTCTCACATCTCTGGACTTGAAAATGGCTAAGACCCTGATAGGACTCCTGTGATCCTTCTGAGTGTGAATCTGAGACACTTCCTTATCACTTAAGGATAAAAAGAGAGACTTGAAGTCAAGATGTGGAAAATATCTTATCAAGAAGCAGGTATCATCTTTTTCTGGACCAATCCATAAAATATCTGTGATTTTTCTTTATTCTTAGCAAACTTAGAGAGATTTCTGTGGAAATTTTGGTTTGCTTTGCAAGAACGGTGCAAAATTCCTGCAAATCAATGAGGAGAAAATCAAGAAAGAGAGGATGTAGAGAGGGAATGACTGCTAGAAAATGACAGTCCGTTCCAGGTCCTTGCCTGGACAAAATCAACCTCATTGAATATCAGTTTCTTCATCTATAAAACGGGGACACTAATAGATACTTCAAAATGGCTAAATTGAATCCAGAAAATTTATCTAAACTGCTCAGCAAATGTTAGTATTTATTATCTTCTTCTTTGCACTGCTCTCCCAGCAGTAAGGAACAAGTATAAGAACCAACCAGAGATAGTTTTGTTACTGAATTAAGTCATGTGTACCCGGCTGGGGCCATAACCCAGCCAAGGTTCTCTGTCTTGGTGGGGCAGGGTCCTTTTTCCATTTGGGTTCAGTAAGCTGAATAACGAAACTGCAGCTAAGACCGACACAGCACAAGCTTTATTCAGTTGCCAAAGAATGGAGAAAGGGGAACTAAGTTCATGGCTCAACTTCTCACCCACCTGGTGAGGGATTTAATTTTAAAGAGTAAAGACAAAGGGAGGAGGAGTGAGGCTAATGATGGGGAGGCACATGCATTAGTCTACCTGGGAAGGGGCAGAGCTTTTTTAAGAAAGTGGACTGTCACCCCCTCTTTATCCTTTTTCGGTCCTTAATGTCTGGTCCTGGCTGCTGGTAGGTGTGTCCTTTAATATGCTAATGTAGTCAAATCAGCATATAGTGAAACTCGGGGTCTGTTGGAGATCAGATGTGTCGCCATCTTGATCTTAGTTAGTTCCATCTGGTGCTTTTTGTTTGTAGCTTCCTTTATTATCTCTGGACCCTTTAACTTAAAGATTTATGTTAACTCCTTCACAATGATACACATGATGACTACCCAAACATACACGGACACACCAGTACATGATTTTTGTCTTTGTTCCCCATTATCAGCAGTATGTTAAGATCATTTGAACCTTTAAAAATCAACTTTGTAAACCAACCTAAATCTTGTAAAATGGTTTTAAACTATTTTTTACATGAAAAAAAAATATTTATGTTAACTCCTGCTAAAGGTGGGCTCAGTGGGTTTTGAGCGAAGACTTGGAGCAGCTCTGGCAACAGCTTCACTGTGAATCTAAAGAAGTTAAAGCATCAGGGCCCTTCACGTGAACATTCTCTCACCTAAAAGAGACCCCAGCAGTAGATCAATACACTTGTAAGATTTTAAAAAGTAAAATATAGCTATAGTAACAAAACTAGTTTTTGAATTGACATCACCAATTCAAAAATATTTAAGGTCAATCTTCACACAATAAAACTTGAAATAACCTGAAATCCACAGTTCTTCTGTAAAAGAGACTTGATAGAGATTTTTTTCCAAATTTGACAAGAATTTTTACATAACAATGCCATTAACAAGTCGTGAAGCTGAAAGAATGTTATGAAACCATAATAAAAAAAAATTCTGATCATCCCTGCTGGAAGAAATATTGTTATTTTTCTTTCCTTGCAATGAAAAATGATCAAACAAAAGCATTGTCATAAGAAGCGGTAATTAAAGAGTATGCAGGCCAAAAATGTAGGAAAAAAGCATTTTAGAGGTGTGTCAGAAAGTTAATTAATGGAAATATATATAATTTTCTTGGAGTTTGTAATATGGTAATTACTGTTTTCAAATATTGTGATTTATTGTGTTTGGTCATATTGATGCCGAATCCTGCCTGTGTATCCCAACACCGAGTCAAATCTTGGAGACAGAGTTCTGGGTGAAGTAGAAAATAATAGCTTTATTGCTTTGCCAGGCAAAAGGGGCCACAGCCAGCTAATGCTCTCAAAACTGTGTGTCCCAACCTGGAATGGGTAGTGGGGTGCTTTATGATAATGGTTCAAAGGGGGCGTGATCAACTTGTGGACATTCTTCTGATTGGTTGGTGATGAGGTAATCAGGAGTCAGCATCAACAACCTTCTGGTTCCAACCAGTCTAGGGTCTACTTGCTTGTGGGCATCATACAGTTAACTTCTCCCATCTTTGAGCAGAACAGCTCAAAGATATTGTTATGTGTATCCCTTGAGGGGGATCCAGGACCATGCCCCAAGTCTGCACTATTGTTTCTTGACCAATCCTCCCTTGTCTCTGCATCCCCTCCCTTTGCTGATTAGCAATTGTTTGAACCTGCCCCTTGGAGCTCAGGAAAGTTCATAGAGGCTGAATGAAGCCTATTGCCTGTAATCAAGAAAACCCGGGACACAGAAAGTCTTTTGTACCCAGGATCCCCATAGGGTCCTTCTCAGTTTCAACATCATTATAAATTAATACTCATTTCTATATCAAGTCTTTTCATAATTTTTATTATTCTTCTCAAAGAGGGCTTCTATAATTGTATGCGCTTCAGGCCCCGGGACACCTAGATTTGCCCATGTGGCCAAGGAGAAAACTACACTCCTGTGATCACAGGCAGGCGGGCAGGCCCTCGGAAAAGCTTATACTAGTTTATTTTTGGATACAGCTGTCCCTGCTGCCCCTCGTGTCTAATCCTGGTTTCCTCTTTCTGCCTGTGGTCTGGCCC
This sequence comes from Stenella coeruleoalba, assembly GCF_951394435.1. NCBI lineage: Eukaryota > Metazoa > Chordata > Mammalia > Artiodactyla > Delphinidae > Stenella > Stenella coeruleoalba. The sequence goes on from NC_137149.1 coordinate 117,431,684, forward strand.
TCTGCCTTTTAGTGTCATTCCACTAAGGCCAGAAACCAACACTGTCCTTTGCACCCTGCTTCCCCTCTTCTCTGCCTGCGTCACTGTCCATATTCACCTGTGCAAACTCATCTTCCGGAAACTTGCTAAGTCAGAACCAGAAAGCCCTTTATAGTTTACTATGTGACAATCAATTACCTGACTAAATGCTAAACTGTGTAAATTAGCCATGCAATCTTGTTGTTACTGAGTTTCCCAAAACTCTTAAGCTCTCCATCTAAAAATAAGAATACCATTGCTTGGAGACATCAGGGCAGGAGGTACTTTCTGCATCTCTCAGTGCTGGAGCTTCTTTGCTAGTGGCTGGCAGTTAGCTGGAGATCTTTCCAGAACCTAACATACTATAGCTTGTTCAGAGGAGTCTTTAAAAACAACAGCCGCCTGCTTTGTTTCTATTGTTCAGACCTTTTCACAGACTATTACTGAGATGTTTGGATAATGCAGTCATCCCAGAGGACAAACCCATGGGCTTTAGTTTACAAAAGTTTGTAGACTTCCCACTCTACTCTGGGCACAGAAGAAAAACAACCTCTGCACACATTTCCTACTGCCAGACCCTTCCCTTAGCAGCCCTGCCCACCCATTGCATAGTGTTCCCATCACTCACCACCAGGACGATCACAGGGCCGGCCCAATTTGGTCACTGGTCACATTTTCAACCTCATTGCTGCCCATGAGGAGGTCCGTCTGATTCAATGGTCCCCAAACCTTGCTGACTGGCAAAGTGCAGGAGAGCATGTGACCAGCTCAGCAACTCAGCCTCACTGTGAACACACTGAGTTGGGATAAAGAGAACAGGTCTCCAGGTAATGTCGATGATTTGTTTATTCTTCATTCTCAGATATATTTTCCACACTAGTTGCTGGCCAGTCTCTCCTGTGCTCTTTTACAAGCCTCACTATTTGATCACCCTTCTTCCATAAAGCCTCAGTCTCCCATCCCACATGAAAGAGATCCCACACCTCAGTGTTTCAGGACCAGAACATTCATTCAGTAAGTCCCCATCACCGTTCATGTTGCCTGTAATGATCTACTGACCGGCAGTCATTCTGGGCCCTTTATGGGGGCCAGACACACAACAATGAAAGTGATCTTTGCAACATACAAATCTACATATATCACTGAGAACCTGTCCCGGGGCTTGCCTGGCACAGCCTTTCCCGTGTCCGGATTCCCTTTGGCACCATCTGCCACCTCCGTCTCACAGTGCTCCTCCAGCCTGCGCCTCCTCAGTTCTTTGAATCGTCCATGTTATTTCCCCACCCCAGGACCTTTGCACATGCTATTCCCCCTCATACATATTGCACAATCAGGAGGCTAAGCATATTCTTAAAGCCAGTAAAGCCTCAGCAACCAGAACCAGAGCAAAAACAGCTTTAGAGCATATTTGGAAATTAAAAAGAAAACACGTCAGGAAAAGGGCACAACTTTGTTGGCCTTCCTATGTTATTTGAAAGTTCAGTTTAGTTAAGTCTTCATTTTTAAACACATGCTACAGGGAGGGTGGCTGGGGAGGAGAGCTCCATCATTTTGTTCTGGGCCCCATTCCCAGAGTTTCTCGTTTAGCAGGTCTTGTATGAACCTGAGAATATGTATGTTTAACAATTTCCCAGGTGCAGCTGGCATTGATCATCCAATATTTACAACTCTGAATACACAACAGAGTCACTCGCTGAGCTCTTGAAAATACAGTTGCCTAGGCTCACTCCAGGCATATTAACTAGGAATCTCTGGGGACAGAGCTCAGGAACTTTTATGTTAAGCTTCTCAGGTGATTGTACTGCAGTCAAAATGGAAAACCACTAGTTTAGGAATCACAGTCTTAATCTAGGCAGAGGACTCCCACTCATAGAACATTCCTCCCCTTCAGCTTGTTAATTTTTACCTATCCTTTAGATGTCAACACATGTCACTTCCTTTCTTATAAGCCCTAAGATATCTGTGTCTCTTTCCTTGGAAGGCTGTCTCAGATTGTAACAGCAGATCATTGATATGATGATTTCGGTGCTGCCTGTTTCTCTGCAAGGCTGTAAGTTCCATGGATCTGGGCTCATCATTGAAACCTCAGAGTCTAATGAAGTGCATAGCACATCACAGCTCTTCAATAAGTATTTGTCACATGAACGAACCATAAACTACCTAGTCACCAATCACCTCTCTCATATCTTGTGATTCTAAGAAACCAATTCTAAGAAACCTGTAGAAGGAGCTTCATAACTTTGCTGGCAGTATGTAGGAGACAGGTCCATCTCATGCCACAGAGCAGCAAGCACACAGATGCATAAGGCTCAGAGTCTTGAACCAGTGCCCACATCATGGAAAGGAACACCTGTTGGCTCATGAAAGAGAAAGGAAGCTTCCTTCTTTCTGTAAGTTGGTGTCCAAAAAGAGTCATCCATGAGAAATCAAAAACTCAGATTTGCCCATGTGTGGGTAAGGACCCCAAACTGATACAATCTGCACAGTTCTACAACACCAAGCTGAAAAGTTTATGGTTGGGGGCCGGTGTGAGATGCAGGTGGACAAAATTTATTGAAGATGCATTCACAATAAAAAAAAAAATTACAAAACTCATGAGCATACAAACCACTATATTGAGAAGCTTAATGCAAAAGAACAAGCAACACCAAAGTCTAGGAGGACAATAAAGATGTGTTTAAAATAAATATACTTTAAAATGATTAAAGATATAAATTAACAAATAAAAACTTTAACAAAAGAACAAGATGTGAATAAAGGGGTATTTAGAGGAGCTTCAGTGTTGAGTACATCCCAGGCTCAAGAGGTACCTCAGTGAACCAGGAAGGCCTCAAAGCACCCCAGATATCCCAATCCACAGGGGCAGAGAAGTGGACAGTCCTAAAGGGAGGGTTGGTGCTAAGAAGGAGGAAATGGAGACAGATCGCTTGCATAGCTGGAGGGGCCTGGAGGCAGAGGAAGGACTGCGGTCCCAGGGCAGATGTGCAGGAGTGCAGGATGATGCTGATGCTGAGAGGACCTGGGCCAGGGAGGGCCAGGCACAGCGGTGTGACCAGAGCCTGTCTCCTAACTCCAGGGGGAAAAGGAAGTCATGCCAGGGGGAAAGGAAAGAAAGCAGCATGGGAGGGACTGAGATTGGCTGAACATTTACCCAAAGGGGCTGACTAATATAGAAGCAACTAACTTCTTTAAATTTTTTTTATAAGTTTATTCATTTATTTATTTGTTTGTTTGTTTATTTATTTATGTCTGCGTTGGGTCTTCGTTGCTGTGCACAGGCTTTCTCTAGTTGCAGCCAGTGGGGGCTACTCTTCTTTGCGGTGCGTGGGCTTCTCATCGCAGTGGCTTCTTTTGTTGCGGAGTAAAGGCTCTAGGCACGAGGGCTTCAGTAGTTATGGTACTTGGGCTCAGTAGTTGTGGCGCACAGGCTTAGTTGCTCCGTGGCATGTGGGATCTTCCCGGACCAGGGCTCAAACCCGTGTCCCCTGCATTGGCAGGTGGATTCCCAACCACTGCGCCACCAGGGAAGCCCTGACTACTTAAATTGACAAGTTTGTTATGTGCCATGGAGGGAAATGGGGACTGAGTTAACAGAAATAAAGTTTCTCCAGAAATATAGTTGCTGTGCTGTCACGGCTGACTTTGTTTTTTATTGAAACCCTTACCTATTACCCGACACAAGAGGGCTTTTGCTGTTTTGTAGTGAGAGGAATCTTCCTATCGCATGAATAATTTCATCCTTGGATTTGTCAGTTTGCAAGGAAAATGCTGGTGTTCCTTTTAAATGTTGTGTCATGATACAAAGGGCAGGCCTGCCAGGGAGGGGACACAAGTCTCTACCAAAGATTTTCTCATTTCTTGCCTGCCTCCCCATGGCGCAGTGTGGAGGACGCGTGTGCACCCTAACTCCTAACTTTCTTATGGAAACAGCAGCCGGGCTCTGGGCAGGTGCACCCTCACTGCAGATCGACATGCTGGTGTGCTGCTCATAGGTCAGCCTTGTCACCCAGTGGTGCCAGGCTGTCTTTAAAAGATGGAGTCCTGCTCTCTTGCTGTGCTGAGCAATCCTGTGTCAGAGCCTGCCAAGCTGAAGGTCAAACTTCAGACCATAGAAAATTCCCACTTGGGGTCATTCATCTGGCTTTTCCCCTTAGTACCTCTTGCCCACCCCCATACCTCTGCTGGCCCTGACTAGACCTTCTGTTTGTACATCTATGTGCAAATAACTTCTTGAACCACAACTACCAGGTCAGCACCTGGTGCCCATGTGCCTCCCTGTTTGCTGAAAGACTGATGATCTTTTAATTTTATCTCCACCCCGTGCACCATGACAATTCTTGGCGGTATGGGTTACTAGGGGTCCTGTAGGGTCACTGGAGAAAGGGGGGACTCAGATGCAATTAACCTAAACCAGAAGTGCTTTGTCAATGTATCTATGAGCTGGCTGTAAGGGTGCTGGGTAGCAGCAGGTGCAGTGAACCCAGGGGACGCGGTAACCCCATTTTGTCCACGGGGCAGCCTCACGTGTGGACCACAGCAGCGCTGTCATTCCCTCTCTGCTTGCTTTCACCAGGCTTCTTGACCAGGTTGAAGTTGAGGCTCTCCCCTCACTTTAATCCTGCCTGGTAGCCCACCTCTGTCACAGTTGGACCTGTAAGAGCCGCCAAAACAGGAGAATAAGATGAGCTCAGGGGCTTCTAGTCTTTATTAGCAACATTTTCCTAAATAGTGACTTTTTAAAATGTCATCATTGAAGCCTCAAGAAAAAGAAAGAGACTTTAAAATATGCTGAAAGACATATAAGTAGATTTGAACAAATAAAAAGATACACCTTTTTCTTGGATAGGGTGTGTCAACATCATAAAAATGTTACTTCTGTCCAAGTTAATTCACATTCTTGTTAAATTTACTCTAAAATACTTTATATTTTTGTGTGTCTCTTATGGCTTTTATAAATGGTTGGGGGGGTTTCTAATGCAAATTTATATCAGAATAGAACTGGAATCTCTCTTTCTCTTGAAGCTTCAATGGTGATATTTTTAAAAGTCCTTATTTAGGAAAATATCTGTCCTTTAAAAAAACACCTATCAAGCTTAGACATACACTTGGAGAAAATATTTGCAAAACACATAACTGATATAGGACAGGTATCCAGAGCATATAAATAACTCTCCAAATTCAATAGTAAGAAGCCAAGCAATCCAACTTTTAATAATTGGGAAAAATATCTGAACAGATTTTTTACCAAAGAAGATACACAGATGGCAAATAAGACATGTAAATATCTTGATATCATAAGTACTTCCAGAAACTCAAGTTAAAACCACAGTGAGATACTACTTTATAACTCTTATAATGGCAAAGAGAAGGAAGCATGGAAAGATGAAAAGAAGGAAGGAAGAGAAGGAGAGACGGAGAGAAGAAAGAAGGAAGGAAGGGATGGAGGGAGGGAGGAAGGAAGGAAGGAAGGAAGGAAGGAAGGGAAAAAAACTTTGACAGTAAGTGTTTGTTGATGAGGACCCAGGATGCGTAGAGCAACTAGATCTAGAACCCTCACAAGTTGCTGGAAGGAGTGCAAATTGATACAGAAACTCTGGAAAATAGTTTGGCAGTCTCTTACAAAGCTAAAAATACACTTCAAATAAAAATCAACAATTTCACTCCTAGCTGTTTACCTAAGAGAAACGATAACCTATGTCCATACAAATGTTTATGGTGGTTTTATTCAAAATCATTCCAACGTCTAAATGTTAAATAGATTTTTTTTAATGTGTGCTCTATCAATACAATGAAATACTACTCATCGACAAAAAGGAATGATAAAAGGGATCTGTTAATTCTTACAACGTGGATTAAGCTGCATTATACTAAGTGAAAGAAGCTGGACTCAACAATCCAGGGCAGTTAAATGACATCTGGAAAAGGCTAAAACATAGTGAGAGAAGACAAGGTTATGGGCTGCCAGGGGCTGGGTGTTGAGGGAGGGGATAGAATAGAAAGGAGAATGAGGAAACTTATTGGGTGATGGAAATGCTCTACGGCTTGATTGTCGTGTGGCTATATGACTGTATATAGCTGTGAAACCCTCATAGAACTCTGCCAGGGTGAATTTTACTGTGTGTAAAGTAAAATTCACTTAAAAACTGTAAACATGATCAGAGAAAATAATTAACTGAATTTACTTTGGAATACAATTTCTCTGATTGTACATCCTCTGTGGAATATATTCTAGGACAGAAAGAACTGAAATGAAATATTAAACTTAGTATGCTTAGTATTTGCAGTAAAACTGGTATTGTAATTATAAAGCTATCTTATGTATAGTGTAGGATAAAGCAGTTAAGTAAATATATTAATATTATTAGGAACTAATATTTGAACTAAAAGAGGAAAGAAGTATTAATATAAAATTAAAGTTAAAATCTTGTAATTTTTCATTTTTAATTGAAATTAGTATGAACTTACAACTTATATGCATTCTGGCATTGTCTACCTAAATCAGCTAGAAATAATGACACCCCAATAGGAATGAACAGAGTTAGTGTTTAGCTATTGATTTCTAAAGATAGTTCTACACTATACAGTGATTGTTACAGTGATAGCTAATTCTGGATCTGGGGCAAGGAAAATAAAAGGGGCAGTGTAGAGTAAGACAACAACAAAGTGCTCAAACACTAAAGGCACTAAATCAAAGAAACACGGGAGCCTTCTTGAATTAACTTCTACTAACCAAATCTGGAACATCTGAATGTCAAAAAGAGCAGTAGTGACAATGAATTATAATACACTGAATTTTTTTATTGAGTCCATAATCATATTAGAGGAGCAGTAAGATTGAGAAATAAGAAAATCTCCTTTTTGTGGAAGTATACCAGTTAATATATGAAGGAATAATGGAATTGGAAAAATTACCATTTTGCAATCACCAAGTAATAATTGTAACAGGCAAAAATTATTGCTAGAACAAGAAAATGTAAGATGAAAGTGAACACATCATATTCCCCCCACAGATTATTTACTAATCTCAAAGAGGGAAATGTACTTCACTATGGAGAGATCACTCTAGTCACCATTTTAACCAAGTGACCAAATTTGAGATCACTGGTGGTAGGACAATATGACAACATGTACCTCCTGGTGTAAAGCATTAAGAAATATACACCATAGATATAATGTTCTTGTCAAAGCATCTGAATCTAACAATGAAAAAATCAATCAGGCCAATTCACAATGTACACGATTCCATAAAAAGACTAGCCTGGAATCTTCAGAAAAGTCACTGCCATGAAAATTAAAGAACAAACAAAAATGTGGGAGACCTGTTCTAGATTAAAAGAGACTGAAAAGACAACCAGATGCAACCCATCAATTATGATTGAATCCTACACCAATAAATTAATAAGTACAACAGAAAACATTTGGAAAGTAATTGGGGAAATTTTAATATGACCTTTATGTTAAATGATACAATGGACTTATGATTAACTTGGGAGTGTATGATAATGGTGCTGTGGTTATGTCCTTATGCTTAGGAAATGCATAATAAGGTCCATAGAGGTGAAGTGTCATAGTGTCTGCTAATTACTTGCAAATAGTTCAGTAAAAGTACATAAATAAATAAATACATAAGAAAGAAGTGTGAAAAATGGATAAATCTAGATGTAGGGTATATGGATTTTTTATTGTAGTAGTCTGTATCTTTTATGTACTTTGGAAATTTTCAAAATAAAAAATTTGGAAGGAAAAATAAATAACTGCCTCAATCAATGAAGCTAAGGCCTGAGATGTATTTGCACCACATTGAGCAATGCATTCCTTATTGTGGTTTGGAGAAAGAGGTTAGCTTCTGAGGTTACTGACCTGTGGAGGGCTTTGGTGCTGTTGGGAAAACCTGAGGCACTGATTTCCATGCCTAGGGTTCCACTGCCCAAGGCCAGAGTGCAGACTTTGCATTTTCCCAACCGAGAATCTGGAAGGCGCATGCAATACTGAACAACAGAGGTCTGTGCTTCCCAGAAGTTTAAGCAAAGGCATTGGGCCAAAAAGTTATTAGTCTTAATTCTAGCTAAACCGCTGGCAAAAATGGATGGCTCCTCTCAAATTCCTTGGGAATTGATGGAAAGTACAGGCTTCCTTGGAAACCTGCAGTAGGATTTCTGTGGGATTGCTTTGGGAAGTGATTTTCATTTGTTAATTAATTTAACAAAGAACCATTTACCGTCACTCATTTTTAGCTACTCATTAGCATCACATCTAATCAAATTTAGATACAAGAGGAGACAAAGTCTTAGTATGAAATTACATTGCTTTTTTTACTTTGACAAACATTTGTGAAAGTATGCATTTTTTGTTTTTGTTGTTGTTGTTGTTGTTGTTTTTCTCCTCTACTAGATGTTTTATGGAGAGCTAAATGTTCTTCAAAGAATATTGTGGGGAGAGAGGGCTCTGGCTGGACAGAGAGATGAAAAAGCAAGTTTTCCAATGAAACAAATGGAAGAAGTTCTCCAAACCATGTGTATACCAAGGGCCCATCCCAATCAAAGAACTCAATCCAATCCGCTCCAATTATAAAAGGAGGCTTTCAATACTCAATTTCAATACAATTCAAGCCAGGCTTTTGGTTGCTCAATCTTTGTAACCAGGTGCCAAAAACTTGGCCAAATGTATGGAAATGGATTTCTCTTCTATGAATGGCCGCAAGAACTTTGATGCTTATGCCAAGCAGAAGGAATCTAGGTTGATTACCCTCTCTTCCGAAAGACCACCCCTTTCTTGGTAAAGAGCATTCTTCCTCATTTATCCAGGTTGGAAGGACACCATGAATTTGGAATGCCAAACCTACTTGCTAAAAATCTCTTCCTTTTTTTTGATCAACCTTAAGAATCAAAAATTCTCACACAACAAAGTAATTAATTTTGCAATTTTTTTCCTGATAAAAATCTGTTTTTAAGATAACCCAAATGTAATGTGTATTAGCATTTTCAGGGTATTATTTCTTTTTAAAAAGCAGCAAAATTAAATCCCTTTGATACTAGATTTCATAATTTGAAAAGTGAGTTTGCCTTGTGTTTCCCTACCCACATGAGGTTTCTCCTGAGAAACTCTTGTACAATATACTGCCTGTTATTCTTAAGACTCAATTGTATAATGTAAAACTATAACTAACTAGATATTCCAATGAAAATCCATGTAAATACCTCAGTATGTAACATTTTTAAGGAGTTACTACATATAGCACCTCCTCTCCTTAGCGCTCATTGAAAACATCTTGTTTTAATTAAACAGCTGGCATTTTTCAGACTCCTAAAAGGGTGAAAGAATTAAGTATTCTAATGTCATTTCAGATAAGACAAGAGCGGGTTTTAAAATGCTTGTCTGGCATGTGGGATTGGAATTTAAGACATCCTGTATATAAAATTCCTACACAGCAATTGGGAAGTTAGTCATGGACCCGGACACTAGAAAAACATGTTTGTTTTTTGATACCTCTGCAAGGCAAATTTCATTATTCCCTCATTAAGAGTTATATAGGATCGTTACACAGAACCTACCATCATCACTTGTAAAGAGAAAACTCGATGCTTGTTTATTGTATGCATAGGTACAGCCAACCAAACATGCTAAACCACTTAAAGCAGTTCATTGACACTGGCGAGAAACAACAGTTTAGAAAAGCAAATGATGTAGATTGTATATTGTACAGTTTTCAAGGTTTCTCCAACCCCCCCCCTCCCGCCCTCTACTTTTCTTTAGAACAGCTTTCTACATTGAAAACATGTCGAGAATTTGGAAGCAACAAGCAATCAGGTTTTTTTTTTTTTTCCTACTAAAGCCATAATTTGGTTACGTGCCCATCTCAAAGCGGACTTTTCAAATTTAATCAGTTTCACTTATTCAAAATGTGAAGGTCTATCCAACAATGAATACATATAGGTATTGGTTAGGTCTTTTGAGCCTGAACCAGTGAGCAGAAATCAAGCTAAAGATTTGCAAAGAGCACTTCTATCATCACCAAATTCCAAAGTGAAAAAAATAGTGCTAATAACATTCACATATTCAGTTTTACTTTTGACCAAACACTACAGTTAATTTTGTGTTCTATGTGAAAAAGTAAAATTAGCCTCAGTCTACAAGCACTCAGTGAATAGACTTCCTTTAAAAGATAACATATGAATCTTAGGATATGGATTTTGGCAGAGTACTATGTGATGTGATGATTATATCATCATGTATCATTACTGAATCACCAGGTCCCACCAGTTAACATTTTGTTAACATAATGGATGAGAACACTACCAAACTGGATTTTGTCCTGTCATTTAGCAGTTCTGTGACCTTGGATAAGTTAATTAGCCTCCTTCTGCCTCAGTTTCCTCATCTACAAAATGGGGATAATAAGACCTTCTCTTAAGTAGACTACATGAAGATATGAATGAGAAAATATCTGTAAAATCATTAGTACAGCTCCCATCACATAATGAACAGTTATTGAGAGCTATTTCTTTTAAACTCTAGAAGACTTCTTTCTGGAATAGTATTCAATTTGGTTCATAGAACAAATACATCATTCTAATTCACCCACAGACATTTCCTTGAGAAATCTTGATTTTTTTTCTGACCGCATCTGACTCCTGTCTAGCCTGCCAAGGCTTCTGCATTCCCAAGGAGAAAGGCAGCATTTGCATGCCAAGCAAGTTAGATTTGGAAACTCATTATTCCTCCCAATAATCTTGAGGCAGGAACCATGATTATTCCCATTTTATAGCTGAAGAAACCGAGGCTAAGAACTTTCCTAAGGTTACACAAGCAGTGAAGAGGTGGGGGCGGCACTCAGATCTGTGAAATGACATTGGATAATAATCACCAACTTAGAATCCGTCTGGCCCTATATTAAATTATTTAAATTATGTGGTAGAGAAGAAAAAAATATTTAGCAGGTGGAGAAGGGGAACCGTGTGCTCGGGGCTCACACTAGGAAGTGAGGTTTGGAGTTTGCGTTTTAGCACCTGCAGGACAACAGAAACATCTCATGGTTCAAGAACACTGACTCTCCTGGTTGAGAGGGGCAGCCATCACGTCTGTATACACGGCCCACGTTTGAATCCCATTCCAAGTCTGCCATTGATTTTGCCTTTCTGATCCTGGAGTGTGATAACAAAATCCAGATTCACATAGCTAATGTATTAATGCTCCAAGTCAGAGATAGATTGTAACAAGGTGAGGACAGTGGGATTAAACCTCTACCATTTCTACCTCAACAAACAGAGCTGCCTCGAGACTTTGGGCCAAATATCAGCAACTGCTCTGGTTCTCATCATTGTGCAGTTTGCACTTGACAGAATGTGAAGCAGTCCTAGTGTTTTGTGTTTATTAACTCATTTAATTCTCACAAGAACCCTAGGTGAGGAAACTGAGGCAGGAGAACTTTGCACAATGTGCCTCACGTTGCAAAGTCCACAGATGGCGTGGGCAGGATTGAAGCCAGGGGATGTGACAGCACCGCCTCATCTCCTGAGCCCCACTGACCATGAGTCTGGAAAGGGAAATGTCCGGTACCTGTGTGATTCACTACACACACTCACACACCTTCACACTTGCTTTCAAAAAATAAAGGTAAGTGATTGCCAGGGACTGTGGGAAGAGGAGAATGGGGAGTCAGTGTTTAATGGGAATGAACTTTTAGTTTGAGAAGATGAACAATTTCTGGAGATGGAAGACCACTATCCATCCGTGATGGTTACACAGCAAGGTGAATGTACTTAATGCCACTGAACTGCACACTTAAAAATGGTTATGATGGTGTATTTTATATCATGTATAAATTTGATACCTACAGATTTTTTAAAAAAAAATCAGGAGCCAAAGGAGAAAACTTGCACGAGGTTAATCTGGCTGAAAGTGTCAACTGTGCTCAGGCTAAGAAACCCTGGGTCACAGAGGGGTGACAGGTAAGTGACAGTGTCCTGCTACACTGGGCATTGATCGGACTGGTTTTATTTTGAGAACATGAGTGTTTGCTGTCTGCTCTTTCCCAGAGAGAATACAGGCCAGAGGTTTTTTAAGCTCCTGGGAAATTCAGCAGTTTCTATTGGAAGAGGGCTTGTTTCAGTAGCTGGATTTCCATGGCTGGGAACACAACTTTCATAGAATAATGATGGTCATTGTCCAAAGTGGCTTCCGGGCTGAGGTGGCCTTGTCATCTCTCGGTGTTTTTTTGGAGAAAAAGTGATGTATCTCCAATATTATCTCTGCTCGTTCATTCAAAATTGTAGAACAACCTTCAAGTGAGAACAGATTTTCAGATTTAGAAAATCGTTTTTGCCCACTAATCAGAAAGATGGAAAAGGAGAACAAAACTTTGGAAATGGCTAAAACCCCAAACTGTGGCATCCAGGCCTTTTGTCCATAAGGATCCCGTCTCTCAATGAATCAAAACCTTACCCTTGAAGGTCAAGGTTTTCATACCAACCAAGACAAATAAAACTACAATTGTTTTTTTCAGAATGTCTGTTAGAAATATAATTCCACATACCTGCTTTTTAAAAAAATCCAGTCTTAAAGATGGAAAATAAAATTTAATACCATGTTATTACTTACAGTTGTCATTGGCAAAGCTTCTAGCTGCCTTCTGAATTTTCAAGCACCACCCAGAGTTGTTTTCCTTTCAAAAAAGATTTTTCCCTCTAGATTTTATGAAGATCTCTAAGTAGAATTGCATGCAACCCTATGAAGGGTATATTTTATTCATTTTACTTCCAGTTTGATTTTTTAAATGTTAACTTTGTAATTTTCCAGATGCTGCAGGATTTACACCATATGTATTCGCGTGGCCCTGTGCCTGGGAATCTTATCTAAATCCGTCATCCCTACGGGCCCCAACTGGGACTTTATCACTGGAACCAAAGTGCTGGAAAATCTTTTGTAATACTTTAGCTTTTATTGTGTAAAGCTGTTGATGGTGATAATAATATAGATATTGAGAAAAAGTAAAACAGAGTGTGCATAACACTTTTTGCAAGACCTAAACTATTTCTAGTCGTTTCCTCAAGCCTTCCTCTCATGCATCCACTCAACAAATGTGCATAGATCATTGTTCATGTGCCAGACTGTCCAGGCAATGTCAAGACAAAGGTTCAGTTTATCTTGAACAAAACAGTTCAGTTCCATCTTTGTGAAAATGCATTTTAGTAAGAGGGTTAGACCTTATACTACCAATTAGACAATAATTCATTAAACTGTGAATTATTTAATTATCATTGTAAGTGCTCCAAAGAGAACCAGAGGGCGTTGTGAAAGTTTAACTGTAGAATCTGGCCTTGTCTGGAAGTCAGGGGTGAAGACTTCTTTGAGAAAGGGATGCTTGTGCTCAGTATCACCCACCGGTCCAGGCCAGAGCCCCTGGCCCTGTGCTGGAAAAGAGCCCACAACCCCAGTTCCAAACCATGCTCAGGGTACCCTGAACCTCTGAACCCCTGTCCAAAGTACCTCAAGCCTGGTTCTGAGGTTCATGTAGGACTAATCTGTGTGTCTGCCATCCCAAGGGGGGCTGCAGGCAAGTGGTTCCAGGGGAGCCCAGGAGGGACCACTGACATAGTGTGAGTGTGCACTGACCTTGATGTGCCCACAGAGATGTTCACAAGTCCTTTCATGATGTGCAAAGGAACCAAGGATGGGGAAGGAGAGTCGTTCACACGTGGAAATCGTATGGAGGAGTCTGAGAGTCCAAATCCCATTTATAGTGTGTGACCATCCATCTGTACTCTTGCCTTGAGCCCTGAAAATGTTAGAGGTGGTCCAATTTGACCTGGGATTTGCAAGCTGAGTTGGGATTGACGGGCAAGGAGAGGGGGAGCGATTCCAGCAGAAGGGCACACATGGGAGCTGTTTCTGAGTTGGGAAAAAGATGATGTATGTAAGGAACTGAGAGGAAGCCACTGCGTCTGGGCCATGCAGAGTCTCCCAGTAGCCTGACTGCAGAGCTGTGCAGGGCAATGAAGAACATCCTTGGAGAGGAGCAGATGACATACGACGCGACCATAAATGAAAGCTCTCCACTGCATATTGTTGAGTAGGTATTTTAAAAATTATGAAATGATTTGTTTTGCTAAACTATAATTTCTATGCCACATATATAAAAAAATTGAAACAATTATTTTGAAAGTACTTTTCTTTCAAACACTGAATTATCAATGTTCCAATCTCTTCATAATCCCATGAAATAGAAATGATCCTTCACCACATTCCTCAAGTCTCAGGCCTAGGAAGGCGGATCTGTTCCCCACTGTTACTCAATTTTTATATTCAATAAATCTTCATAATATGCATTCCTTTGTTTACTAGTTTAACTCAGCTGTAATTTCCTCAGTTGCAATATAGGAATAATAATTATTAATATTAATAATAATTAATTAATTATTAATAATAATAATAGTATAACAGAGATGTTGAAATCTCTCTGTTGGGAGGATGAAATAAATTTATATATATATATATACATATATATACACCTATACCTATACATACATATACATACACATACATAAATATATATGTGTGTGTATATATATATATATATATATATATATATATATATATATATATACACACACACACACAGAAACCACCAGGCACATAACAGAATGATATGGTTCCTGTACCCACAGGAGCTTCCAATTAGCAGTAAAACAAATGTACACGTAATTCTATGATAAGTATATAAGAGTAGGAAGATTCTAAAACCACAGAGAAGGAATTGATTCCTTCTACCTGTAGAACAGGATAAGGTTTCATAGAAGAGGAGATATTTAATCACAAAGATTTCAATAAGCCCAGAAGGGAAAGAATAGCTACCCTCTTGACAAAAAGGATGAAGGCATAGAGTAAAGGAGAGTGTGGGGGGAGACTGGGTCACCAGTGTAACACAGGATGGATGGATCTAGTGTTGGGAGTTGAGCCTGGTGACACTCAGAATTGAGCCAGATTAAAAGGGATTTATAACATATGCTGGGAAGTTGGACCTGGCAGTGTTTCTCAAAGGGTGGCCCTTGGACATTAGAATCCCTTGGTATTTGTTAAAAATGAGGGTTCATGTGTCCACTACAAACTTAATGAATTGGAACACAAACTTTCCAGGAGATTCTTGTTCATGTTCATGATTGAGATACTATGAAGCATTAAAGGAAGTTTTCAAACATATAATTTATACAAAGAGCTTTCTCTGAGACAAGTGCGTGGCTACATCCCTACTATTGAGAAAACCAAGAAGCTCCCCTTCAGAAATTCAGAAATGTGAGTTTCTCAGAAACTAAATCAGTGGCAGATGCTTATCGGGTAGATACGTTAAGCTGGGGGGAGAAACAATTTGAAAGCAAATATATTTTTATTTACTTATACTCACTGTTCCCTAGGATCCTGATATCCAAGGGGGAAAAGATATGAATTCTCCTAAAAATATCATGACATTAGTTTTTCTCTATTATGTAATACCTATTAAAGACCCCTAACCTAAAATAGCCTCAAGGTTTGTGAAACACTGTTTAGATAATAACATGTCACAAAACAATGGCAGGTATGAAAATTGGTAATGTTTCAAATTTCTATGAATGAAGGTCAATTAAATGCAACACTTTCAAACCTTCTTCCTTAAGATGTGTCATCTTAAAATGTTATATGTTGCTCAGTATAAGCTCCTTGAGTTTATAGCAGCTTTGCAGCTCTCTTCCTAATAAGCTTGTGTTTAATAAAGGGAATAAAGAGATTTTGCCAAAATCGAAACACATCACATAGTTCTGTTTTGTTGATTATTACCCTTTATACTATTTATGGAACATAACACCTTCAAAGAATATTTAACAACATGGGAAAATTAACGTAATATAAAAGAGGAGGAAAACATACTATATCTATACACACACACACACATATATAGTATATATACATATATATGTGTTTATATAGTCATTAGTTCATTAAAACTAAATCCCTAAGTGTAGATTAAAGATTAGAAGAATATAAAATAGCAGTTAACTCTGTGAATCCAGGGATGGTGGCATTACAAGTGACTTATATTTCCTTCTCTGTGCTTTTTTATAATTTTGAAACCTCTAGAATAAATTAGCCTTAGTTCTACAATTTGAAAAAGTCCCCAAGTGTGTACATGATGATGTGGTGGGGTGGTACAAGAAGCAGGAATGAGACACAGCAGTGGGCGATGACCACCTTGGGCTGGGAGAAAGATGAAACATGCCCCTGCCCAAAGCAGACCCAACTTCTCCTTCCTTTGTGACCCCCCTCTGTTGGGATCTGCCTCCTTCATAACTGTGAACTGCCTGTAACTTGTACCTGTAAGGCAGCACCTAAGGCAGAGTCTGGACTTGAGATGTTCCATGGTGACTTCAATGAATGACTGGTCTTAGTTCTGCAGAAGCCTGTGCTGACACCCCATCCGGCCAAACCAGGCTCTGGATTCTGCTGTTGGGAGATGCCCTCTTCACTTTGGGAGCTGATCTCAGCTCAAGCAGGATGAATGGAAATGATGATTTCGTGCTCTGCCCCAGAGAGCTGTGGACAGAGCTAGGTGGCAGGTGCTAAGGAGAGGGCTCCTTGTTTTAAAATACCTACACTGGCTCCTGGCATTCTACCATCATAGCTTCATTCCTTAGGGGTCTGAATTCTTGTAACAGTCCCCTATAAAAATGCAAATACCTCTGGGAGGTGTTAAGCCTTTGTCAGCAAACACCAGGTTTATTAACTTACCCCTGAGCTGACAGCCATCTGAAAGCAAGTGCCTGTGGGAAATCGATTCTCAGAGAGCTGGCAGCAGTTGGAGGACAGCTGGGACCCTAGGGTAACTAAACTCAGAATGGTCCCAAGATTTCCAGGGATGGAGTTGGTCAGCGGGAATGGGTTGGGACTCTACATTGTCAGCAAGGTGGCAGGGAGGGCTCAGGGGGCCTGTGTCTCTTTGGCTTGGTGGTCAAGGTGAAGATCCAGGTGGGGCATATGGCAGGTAGGCTGTTATGGGCCTCAGCGCTCCCAGCCTCACAGGCAGTTTCACTTTCTCATCAATTTCCATGGCACCTAGAATTAGAAACAGAAACTTACTGATAAAGTTTTTTGGGGTTTGACCTGGTCTGGTATGATTTGGTTTGTTTTTTGTTTTATTTGTTTGATTGGGCAGTTTTGTTTTTATTTTTTTAAATAAGATTGGTTGTGATTTTTGAGTTCTAAGCATAAATTTTCAGTGTTTGGGCCCCAGCTACGCATCTCAGCATTTAAGTTATTAGTGTAGTAGCTATTTTCTCCTTCATCTTTCATAAATCGATTCACACATATTTAATTCCTCTCATGTCTCTTCAAAATTCAAAGTCTTCATTTCTTTTTTTTTAATAAATTAAATTTTTTTGTCTGCATTGGGTCTTCGTTGCTGCATGCGGGCTTTCTCTAGTTTCAGTGAGCAGGGGCTTCTCTTTGTTGTAGTGCTCGGGCTTCTCATTGTGGTGGCTTCTCTTGTTGCGGAGCACGGACTCTGGGCAAGCTGGCTTCAGTAATTGTGGCACACAGGCTCAGTAGTTGTGGCTTGTGGGCTCTAGAGCACAGGCTCAGTAGTTGCGGTGCATGGGCTTAGTTGCTCTGCGGCATGTGGGATCATCCCGGAGCAGGGCTCAAACCCATCTCCCCTGCATTGGCAGGCGGATTCTTAACCACTGCGTCACCAAGGAAGTCCCCAAAGCCTTCATTTCTGAAGTATTTTAAAAACTGTTCTATGAGAGCCCTCCTGTCTATCTGTGTCTTTCTGGAAATGCCATGACTAGAGAAATATGCTGAATTTACCCACTTTCATATGTATTATTAGTCACCACGGGAGAGCTAAATGGCACTCTGGGTGAGTGAATAAGAATAAGGTTTACTGAACAGTTTTCAAATATTTGGGGTTCAGAAAAACCCAAAATGTGTTTTGCCAAAGCATTTGCTTTCCTCTTCTTTTTTTTTAAACCCATGTTTATTTCAAGGAGCATTTATTCCATGTGTTTTTAATGTATTCACACTCAGTTCATTAAAATGCTACTCTATAACAGTTCCTTGGTGTCCGAGAGGCCCACGGAGCCCTTCTGCTTTGAGAAGGTGGGTGTGTGGTGCCTGCCCCACCCCACCGGTTGGGAGGACTCAGCTGCTTCCTGGACTGGCACAAGGAACTAACTTGCTCCCCAGGCCTTGGCTCCACGGAGCCCTGTCAACCTCTACTGTGCACTTGGGCCGGTTAGTGGTCAGGAAGGTCCTTGACATTTTAGTGCTCTGGTCAGCATTTAAGTGTTTAGGACTTCTGTCCCATCTTGCCTTTGTGAATCTTGGTACTGCTGAGGATTCAAAGGCCAGGCTGCAGCACCCAGGACCTTCTTAAATGTCAGTACTGAGACTGAGAGGGGGATTAGGAGCTGAGGAAGTTCCCATTGAGTCCAGTCCTGTAGTGGTGAGGAGTGACTCAACCCTCTAGAAAAGATCATACAGATTTGGTAAATTGAAGTTGCCTAGTAACTTGCAAAGGTACCCTGGATTGGCCATCTCCCTGTTTTGTTCTGGATGCATTGTCCTAGCCTGAATGCCATTGGGTTTCTAAAGGGAGGGGGATGCAGAGGCAATCCTAAAAAGAAGGGTGTTTGGCTGCCTGACTTTGACGCACTGGTAGACTAGCTTCCAGTAGAATGTTTCCAAGATAAAATGTCTCCACGCATGCTTTGGGCTGTTCTCCATTTACACGGTCTTACAATGTGTCTAGCACTGGGCTCACGTCTCTGCATGATCCCATTATATCCTTCCCACAGTCCTCCAAGGTAAATGTTATTATCCCCACTTTGCAAATGAGCAAAATGAGGTGCAGAAAAGAGCAACTTGCCTCAGGTCATGAGGCAAGGGGCAGTGGTGGGCAGGGTTTGCTTTGGTTCTCAGACCAGCTGGGTTGTTCCATATGAGGGTCCAGGCCAAAGCCAGTCCCTCCAACACAGGAAACACCCAAGGAGAGCAGCCCTTGAAGAAAGGCAAATATTTTGAGAGGACTTGAGAGGATGGCAGTGCTGGGGAGATGGAGGAATTTTCCGAGGACAGCCTTAGCTTTGGAAGGGACCCCAGAGATTACTTTGTCCACCTTTCCTCAACTTTTTCTCTGTCATTTTCCCTATTAAAGTATAGGTCATAGAATGGAACACAATCCTGCAGGTATGGTCTGGACACCACCAAAGGGTAGGGTTGCCTGGCCCCCTGCTTTTGACAACCTATTAATAAAGCTACACTTCTCCTGCTTCCCAAGCTCACTCACTGTGCACTTACCTCATTGTGCTGTTGCTTCCTATTCAGCTACCAATTAATAAACACACTTAACATTTTATTTTTTGTTTACTGACTTATTTTCTCATTTCCCCCAAGCCCCCACCTCAGTTAAGTTCAAGGTGGCCTACACGTTTCCTCCTGCTCCTGAGTTTCCAGTAGTCTCATCTCACTGGGTCTGATGACCCATTTCAGGTTCTTTCTCATTCACAGGAAATGTGGGCATGGCTGGAGTGAAGGGGTTCTGTCTTATGAGTCTATCTGTTTACTGCTCTGCTGTCCCTGTTCAGAACCCTAAGCTTCCTTTTTCTTCTCATTCAGTCAATATTTTGAAAAATGTCCCTTTTCAATGTCTCCTGTATTTTTAGAAAATGTCACCTCATTCTGATGCTATTTCTTTGACATTTTGTCATAGGCCAGGCCATGATTTTGTATTCTCCTTAATTTTGGGGCCAGCTTCCACCTTTAGAATGAGTCCTTTCCTAGCCCCAAGGGCAAGCTGAGAAAGCTTGATGATTCCTTGAACCTTTCCTTTTTGTTTTTTCTCTCATGTTTTAGGTTCAGAATTTTGCCTATTTAGACCCTTCCTATCTTTTGGGCAACTGCCCTTTAGAAACTCTGGCAGTAGAATTATACAAACTTTTCATGAATTTTTTGAAACCTGTTTTTCCAAATCCCAGGTTCTGGTCAATGCCCAACACATTCATTTTTTTGACAGAATTATTCAATGATAACATGGTCACACTTTTCTCTGGTTCCTATTATTTCCAGATTCCCCCTTAATTTACATTACTGCTCAGAATTAAGACCAAGTAGCAATTCCACTTATTGCTTCCCTTGAGTGCAGCAAAGGAAACAAAGCCTCTACATTGCACAAAATGAGCCGTTCAGCAGACATCCAAATTGATGAAGTCTTCTACCTCTATCACAAGGTGCTTCCATGATGGTTTTGTAATCTACAGGAGGAATGAGTTACCCATTTCTTGGAGGTGGCAGGGTTGCTCAGATTTACTTCCTCCGTGATGTTTTTCTGATCACTTTCTTTTTATTGTCTCCCAAGTTCTCTTCAATATCCTTCCATGTAAAGTCTCATAGAATCACAATTTCCACGTATTTGTGAAAATGGCCCAGAGTTTGGAGTAGAAGATCTTGGTGTATAACCACTCTTGCCACTTCTGTA
Source organism: Stenella coeruleoalba (assembly GCF_951394435.1). Classification (NCBI taxonomy): domain Eukaryota; kingdom Metazoa; phylum Chordata; class Mammalia; order Artiodactyla; family Delphinidae; genus Stenella; species Stenella coeruleoalba. The sequence goes on from NC_137149.1 coordinate 117,452,202, forward strand.
TATTGGATATTGGAGGTGTAAGTACTTTCCTCACAGGGATGTTGGGAGGATTAAACATGGCAATGTTTGGGTGAGGGTCTATGCAAATTGGAAAGAGTGGTAGAAATGTTTGTAATTATTTTTACTGAGTTATTATTTCTCTGCCTCTTCAATGAAACATGTCTGTGGAATGAGATATACGTCTCCTTCACAGCATTCCAAACTTGAGTCTTATTCTATGACTCTTCATAAAACCATATTTACCTTCCTTTGTTAGACTGTCAAGGTCTCGTTGCTGATTAGACCTAATCAATGTGTTACATAATAAGAAAAAAACTTCTCAAAGACAAGGAGCATCTTTTATTTTGTAACACCAGGCACCAAGCATACACTAGGATCAGGCTTTAGGTGTCTGGAGAATATAGCTTTTTCCTCTTCACCCTGTAGTTTTTGCCTCAACAATCAAGCTCTGCATGAAAAGGGGAACTAACTATAGGAGGTTGGCCACTTGTAGGTAGAAAAGATGATACATCTGTTTTACTATCAACCAAGCAAGGAGAAATAGGAAGAGAAAATAAATTATTACATAGTATACAACTTAGATTTCCCAAGTTAAAGCCATAATATTTATCTCTAAATATCTTTATTAAGATACAATTCACATACCATAGGAATCATCCATTTAAAGTATACATTTTAATGGCTTTAGTATATTCACAAATATGAGCACCATCACCATAACCTAAGTTTAGAGCATTTTCATCACCCCAAAAGAAACCCTGTACTCATTATCAATCACTCCACATTTCCCCCCAACTCCATGCCTCCACAGCCCTAGGCAACTGCTAATCTACTTTCTCTCCATATAAATTTGCCTAGAGTAGACATTTCTATTAATGGAATCAATATGTGGTTTTATGTGTGTGACTGGCTTCTTTCACTTAGTATGGTTTCAAGTTTCATCCTTATTGTAGATTGTCATTATTTTGTTCTTTTTTAGTACAGAATAATATCCCATTGTATGAATATCATACTTTATTTATCCATTTGTCAGTTTGAGGTGGTCCCCAATTTTTGACTATTATGGATAATGCCACGATGAACATTCATGTACAAGGTTTTGTGTTTTCACAAATGGAAAACATGGGAATTAGTGTTTTCATTTCCAGGGATATGTTTAACACTTTGAGGAATTGCCAAACTGTTTCCCAGAATGTCTGTACCACATTACAGTCTCACCAGTAAATTTATGAGGGTTCCCATTTCTCTATGTCCTTGTCAACACTTGTTATTGTCTGTCTTTTTTTTTTTTTTTTTGTATTATAGCCACCCTAGTGAGTGTGAAGTGGTATCTCATTATAGTTTTGATTTGGGCTTATGTAATGACTTATGGTATTAAAACTTTTCTCATGTCCTTATTGCCATTTGTAAACCTTTCTTGGAGAAATGTCTATTCAAATCCTTTGCCCATTATTTAACTGAGTTGTCTTTATTATTGAGTTTTTTAATTCTTTATATATTTTAGATATGAGTCCTCTACAGATATATGATCAGTAATTTTTTTTTTTAATTCTGTGGGTTGGGTTTTCACTTTCTTGATTGTATCATTTTCAGCACAATTTTTTTTTAAATGATGTAGTTCAATTTACCTCTTATTTCTTTGGTTGCTTATGCTTTTGGTATAGGATCTAAGAAACTATTTCCTAATCATATGTCATCAAGAGTTATTACTATAATTTCTTCTAAAAGTTTTATAGTTTTAGCTCTTAAATTTTTATATATAATCCATTCTGAGTAAATTTTTGCATGTGGTGTAAGAAAGTAGTTGAGCTTCTTTTGCATGGGGATATACAGTTGTCCCAACACCATTTGTCGAAAAGACTTTTCCCCCAATAAATTGCCACGGCACCCTTGTTGAAAATCAATTGACCATAATTGTAAGAACTTATTTCTAGACTCTCAATTCCATTCCATCGATCTAAATTTTTAAACTTACGCAACCACCAGACTGTTAACTACTGTATATTTGTAGTAAGTTTGAAGTTGTGAGTGTAAGCCTTCCAACTTTGCTCTTTTTCATGATTGTTTTGGCTATTCTGGATCCCTTGCATTCCCATATGAATTTTATGATCAAAAGGCTTTCTGCAAAAAGGCTATTGGGATTTTGATAGGGATCACATTGAATCTGTAGATCAGTTTGGAAAGTATTGCTATCTTAACAATATTAATCTTCTGATCCATGTACATGGAATGTCTTTTTATTTATTTACGTCTTTCTAAATTCCTTTCAACAATAACTTATAGTATTCAATGTACAAGTCTTGCACTTCTCGTGTTAAATTTATTCCTAAGTATATTATTTTTTTGATGTTATTTTATTTATTTATTTATTTATTTATTTATTTTTTTGCGGTACGTGGGGCTCTCACCGTTGTGGCCTCTTCTGTTGCAGAGCACAGGCTCCGAACACGCAGGCTCCGGACATGCAGGCTCAGCAGCCATGGCTCACGGGCCCAGCTGCTGAACTGTTTTCTTAATTTCTTTTTCAAAATAGTATATAGAAACACAGGTAATTTTATATGTTGATCTTGTATCCTAAAATTTGCTGACCTTGTTTATTAGTTCATATAATTATTTAGTAGATTTATTAGGATTTACCATATATAAGACCACATCATCTGTGAATAGGATACTTTACTTCCTCCTTTCCAATGTGGATGCTTTTATTTATTTTTCTTGTCCAAAGGCCCTAGTTAAAACCTCCAGTACAGTGTTGACTGGAAATGGCAAGAGCAGATATTCTTGTCTTGTACTTGATCTTAGGGAAAAAGCATCTAATCTTTCACCATTAAGTATGATGGCAACTGAGGGTTTTTCATAGATGATCTTTATCAAGTTGAGGAATCTTCCTTCTCTTCCAAGTTTGATGAGTGTTTTTATCATGAAATGTATTGGATTTTGTCAAGTGCTTTTTCTGCATCTATTGAGATAATCAAATGGGTTTTTTTCTCCTTTATCTTATTAACATAGTTTACTGTATTGATTGAATTATTTGGATAATTTCCACTTGGTTGTGGTACATAATTTTTTTATGTGTTGCTAGATTTGGTTTACTAGTATTTTCTTGAGGATTTTTGTGTCTATATTCATAAGAGGTATTGATCTGTAGTTTCTTTTCTCATGCTATCTTTGCCTGGATTTTGGTATCAGGGTAGTCATAAAATGAGTTGAGAAGTGTTCCTTCTTCTTTAATTTTTTTGAAATCCTTTGTAAAATATTGTATTAGCTCTTCTTCCAATAAAATTCACCAGTGAAGCCATCTGAACCTGAGCTTTTCTTTATGTGAAGGTTTTAAACTACAAATTCTATCTCTTTACCTGTTATGTCTATTCAAATTTTCTATTTCTCCTTGAGTCACTTTCAGTAGTTTGTGTTTTTCTATGATTTTTTCTAGTTCTTCTAACTTATCTAATTTTTTGCCACTTAATATTTAATTTATTTTTATATCCCTTAAATATAGATTTTGGCTATAAACTGGTACAAATTTTTTTTTTACCATATGTCATAAAAACACACACATTTTTGTGTACACATGTCATTACAACTTTACCATTTAATCATTTCTCTTTATGCCCCTTAGAAGGCTGGGTTGACTTAGATATGCAGCTCAATTTAAAACACATCCTCCAAATTATTATAACTTTTGTCTAATGGTGATATTAGTAGAACCAACACTGGCTTAGAATAGTTCTTTTAAAGCTGTGAGCTAGGCTGTCTTTTAAAATGTATTTCCATGTTCATTCTCTGCTACCTTTGGTCAGATATGGAAATTCACACATATAATGTACATTGCAAAAAAAAAATCACAAATTCAAAAACTCACTTTCTTTCTTTCTATTTTTTATTTTTATTATCTTTGAAATACTCAGAAGCAATGAGAAGGGAAGATAATTTGGTCCTTGGGATTGTAGCTCTCCAGTTATATGTTTTGAGAACTCTCCTACCTGAAGTCAGAACTCCTAATATTGCTTTTATTTAGCAGTAATCATAGTGCTTTAAAGGCTAGGTTCACACAGATAGACATACACGACATAAATTTAAGCAACTCGTATTAATTTGTATTGTTAGCTTAAAGAAGAATTTATGTTCCTTCTAGACTTGATTCAATAGTCTGAGAGATTCCTTCCAGGGTCATAAAAATTGAGGGCAAAAAATGATATTCTTGTTTTTGCATTTCACTGAAAGAACAAAGTACATACTTAACTTTTACCAGAATGGAAAAAGCAAAGAAGCTTCCTTGTTTTTAAACATAGCAGTAAACACCGAAGGAACATTGTCTCTGTTATATAAGCACAAATCCCATAATCACTCAGGAAGTCAGATGTCCTAGGTACCACGCCCTCTTCAGTCACTCACTGAGGTGCAGTGAGCCTCCTCACTGTCTCTACGAGGGTTAATGTCTGACCATCTTATCTAATGTATTTTCCTATTCACTTCTGAGGAAAAATCTCCTGGCCAAAAGAAAATATTATGTGGATTTGGGTTTTGCCTAGGAGTCTTTCCATTTCATTTCCATTCCATTTCCATTCATTCTTCTAAGTCTTGTTCATTTTCAGTACAGCATTAGGCAAGTAATAGATCTGAAATTGAAGTAAAAAGGTCTGACTGGCTACTTATATCCACCTTAAGCCCTTTCCTTTCCAATTAAATCTATTAGGTAAACTTTTTTTGGTGGGATTCTCAAGCCAATTTTCCCCATTTTCTGTTGCAGGAAAGAAAACATTTCAAAATATAATCCAGAGAACAAAAACGAAGCTTCCAGAGAAAGCCCCAGGAACAATTTGAGTGGAAGAATACGAAGTCCTTCCCCACAAGACCAGATCTAGCAAATATTTGCCAAAGGTGATTACTCTCAACTCCACCACCTACCAGCTCAGTCTCTCTCCCAACTGTGCCATTAAATACCTGCCCTCAGTGGAAAGCAGTGTCATGACCTGAAGACCTGGCCTTGTTACCCCATGAGGCACTTAGATCCTATTCCCCTCTCTTGCCATGTAGACAAGCATTCCACCTGCCCCTGGGACACAGGACATGGATGCTTTGCCTTGTTCTGATCATACATCCTCAGTGCATATGCTCTGTGACCCAGCAGCATCAGCATCCCCTGGGGGCTTGTTAGAAATGCAAAATCTCAGCCCAACCCAGACCTAATGAATCTGAATTTGCATTTTTATTTAACAAAATTGCCTGGGGATTCCCATGCACCTTAAAATCTGAGAAGAAATGTTCTAAAGCAGCGGTTTCCAAACTTTAGTGTGCACCAGAATTCTCTAGTGGGCTTGTGAAAACACAAATTGTGAGCCCCTCCCCCTGGGTTTCTGATTCAATGGGTCTTGAGTGGAGCTTGAGAATTTGCTTTAAAAAGTTCCCAGGTGACGTTGGTTCTGCTGATCTGGGAACTCAACTTTGAGAAACACTTCCTTAAAGGTCTCCCATCCCACCAACGACTAGGCATGTGGAGGAGGCTTCAGAATCCAAGATGATATGATCTGAACTGATTATAAACAGCGCATAATATGATTGGAGCTGCCTCCGTGATTTTTCTGCTTTGCCACATTCTCCTACTACCTGCTGGAAGTCTGCTGGGCTTGTTTTCCTCTGACATCTCCCAAGTTGCCTCACCCCACAGTGCCAACCCGCCCTCCCTCACCCCCATGCTGGAACACAGCAGGCGTCTGCCAAGTTCTGTCTGGCCTGGCATCGATGGGAGAGACTTCTCTCCTGCCCTACCTTGGGCCACCTCCCAGTGAGTGAGCCCCAGGACTGTCCACTGCCACCCTTCTACCCCTGGCTCTCCCTCCCATTTGTCATTTTCCTCCATGCAGAGTCATTTTACAATCCTGAGAAGGAAGTCAGTTCAGGGTCAGTACCCCTAAACTTCAATGCACCTCTCTCCCCATTTTTCTCCTTAGCCTAGTCAGTTGTACTGTTTTCAAGAAATTTCTATCTCTGACAGGGTTCTAACACAATTTTGGCAGTTTACAAGTTTGCCAGAAAGGACCCAAAGCCGAAGTTGGACATTACTGGAAATGCTAACTGGCATGGCTTCAGACTCTGGGATAGATCAGGGTAGGAGAGTCAGTGTGGTCTGCTCCCTACAGGCAACCAGACTTGGAAAGTGTGCCCGTTTCCCTGAGGAAGCATCTAACACCCTCAAGTCGGTTGGAAAAGTGGTCTTGTCGTGTGTATGCTCTCGGGCCAGTTTTTCAAGCCACAGCTTAAATCCATCAAAATGTTTAGCTAAAATGTGTTCAAAGTGTGGTTTATAGGAGTCCTGCTTCAACCTCAATCAGTGATGAACTAAGGCTGCAGAGAGACTAGAGAGCACTTCCAAATCCACTTTTTAGAGCAGTTTCTACTTCCAAGGCAAGGAAGACTATTTTCTTTATATAAAAGCACTGCCACCTCACCCTTGTCCCCCAAAGCAGTTTCATGTAAAACTCTCCCATTTGCCTGAATGAGAAGAACATCTTTAATACAGTTGTATAAACGTGATTTCCTCACTGGCGAATATGACATTTTTGTGGGTTCGCAAAAAAATAAAACTCCTTTTCCTTTTGGCTGAAAACTGCTTATGAAAAGGAAAGGCGGTTTGGGGTTTTGGTGCTTTCTTTCCCAAGGAGGACATGGGTGTTTTTTCGGTGGTGAGAAACTGCCTCTGTGATACACACAATCAGTTTTCACCTGCAATCGGTTTCACATTAAATTTCCCATTTGGATGAGGAAAGCATGCATAGTTTACCTGGTGAACTGGTAACATGTTATCCTGGACCAAACTAGTCAGCACCTATAAAACTGTCATTCACAGAGGAATTTTCCCCACAAGCCAGGAAACACGAGGACCTTTTGCAATGAAACGAGGTGAAAAATAATTCAAATCTTCAATCCAACTGAAGGCAAATCATGTCCTCTTGGGATGCCCAATTATCCCTGATGGCCGGGTGGGATCTCAGAGATGTGTCCTTCAACTGAGCCACCAAGACACTCTGCAAGGGCTTTTCTCCCCCCAGGGCAGCACTTAGTCTCCTCCACCTCAACCAACATTTAAGGAAGCCACAGATGAGAGGAAGGGCAGTGAGGTGAATTCTTACTCAGGACAAATTGTCCTTTACAAATCATGGATTTACCAGACATTTTGTTTCTCTCACATTGGATTTTTGTTTTCTGGGTTTTGGTAAATTCCTTTTCTCGTGGACCCCTTCATTCATTGAGGCGCTGTGGGGGAGGAGGGACCCTGACAGCAGTGAGATGCTCTCAACAGCCCCCGCCGGTGAGAATGAGGCTGCTTCCTGGGTGCCGCCATCTTGCAGTAAGGTGAGACCAGAAGCAGTGAGGTGGGACCGGAAGTCAGCGGCCGGGACCAGCCCGCGGGCATGATTCCGCTGCTAGAATCTGCTGCCCCCGGTGACTGGCTACAGTAAGTCCCCTACATGGGAGCCTTCAAGTTGCAAACTTTCAAAGATGTGAACATGCATCACAAAAGTTAGTTCACATGTCTGGTGTACATTGTCATGTGAGTGCATCCTCTACAGTAGCTGTGCTTTTGTGTACTTTACTATGCAGTACTGCATAGAGTACAGCAATACAGTATCTTTATTTCAAGCCCAGGATGTCTGGAAGCAAGCGTAAAAGCAGCAGTGAAGTAGCTGGTACTTTTCAAGGTATCTTACTGTAAGATTAAAAATGTTTTCTTTATTTTTTGTGTTTGTATGTATTATTTGTGTGAAAAGTATTATAAACCTATTATAATACAGTACTATATGGCTGATAGTGTTAGTTGGGTACAGTTTCACCCTCTCTAAAATGAGGAAAACACAGTGGAGTTGCTTCTAAGGTGGCAAAGGAGACGGGTTCCAAATTTTGTACTTAAGGCAAAACACATGTATAAGCAAAATTGCCCTTGAAAATTTCCAGCTTGAAACAGCTCTGTTTCTTTTACTGAGCTTACATTCAGGGCCACATTAAAGGGAGTTGTGTAGAGCTTTCCTCTGAGCAAGGCGTTCTTCCTGTGCAGAGAACAGGAGAAACAGATCCTAAGGAGAGCAGATTCACACCTCAGGCTGAGGCCTGGACTCACTGAGGGGGAACAATGCGTCTTCCTCCTGTGTCCCCTCCTCCCTACCTACCCACCCCCACTGGTAGAAATTGTTTATGGAATTCAATTGAGTACATGTATAATATGAAATACTATTGTATTGTCTATGAATGTGAGAATAACCATGATGATGATGGTTTATATTTGCCTAATGTTCTAGAGTTCATAAGACATTTTTATATTTATCTTCAATTCCATTTTCACAACTCTATGAGGTAATTATTACTGATTTTATTTCACAGACCAGAGCAGAGAGGTTCAGAGAGGCAGGGCTGAGACAGGGCCCCAGACGCCATCTGTAGCCAAGATGCTTCCACAGGAGAGCACCTGCCTCAGGCTGGACACAGAGAAAAGATTAGGATTACAAATCAGCCAACATTGAACACAAGACTCCCGCATGCGTTCCATTTAAAGGTTTTGTTGTATGATTTAAAGTTAACAAAACTAACTGAATTTATCATTTGCAATCACTGTAACCACTGTCATAGTCTCTGATGCATTCATAAAATGTACACATAACAAAACATTTCTGCCTTTTGGGCTTATTAGTTACTATATCTCATCAATATAATTTCCATGCCTGCTCTGTGGGGAATCAATAACGCTTACAACAGTGTGGCACTTAAGCACCTTGATCTACTTCACTCTCTAGCTTGAGAGTGTTTTTAAATGGTTTCAATTTCAGTGTTATTTATAATTATAAAAAACTTATAAACAAACTAACTCCAACCATGGGAGATCCTACTAGTATGTGTTTTTACTTCCAACAGGACTTGTGACACCAAATGCATGTTTTTGTTTTTTGTTTGTTTGTTTGTTTCCCCACACTTACCATATCTCTGACACAAGCTGGGTGTCCTACAACTCAGTTCAATTCTGATACTAACTACCTGGAGTGAGTGGCAGACACCACAAGTGAAAGGCTCAGCCCCACAAAACTGCATCTACTTCAGACACCAGTCACAAGTCCAGGCCACCCATACTTCTGATATATAAATTGGGGCTCCCCCAATCCCCTACTCAGGTTTGGTAATTTTCTGAACTGGCTCACAGAACTCAGGAAAGCATTTTACTTACAATTAACAGTTTGTTATAAAGGATACTGCTCAGGAGCAGCCTGAAGAAAGAGATGCACAGGGCAGGGTATGGGGATGTGGAGGGAAGAAGGTACACATGGAGCTTCCTAGCCCTCTCCAGGTGCACTGCCCTCCCAGGACCTCCATGTGTTCACCAACCCAGAAGCTCTCTGAACCCTATGGCTTATTGGAGGTCCCAGCATGTAGGCGCAGTTGATTAAATCATTAGCAGTTGGTAATTAACTCAGGTCTCCAGCCTCTCTCCTCCCTCTGGAGATTGAGGGGTTGAGGCTGAAAGTTCCAACCATCTAATTCTGCCTTCCTCTTTCCGGCAATCAGCCCCCATCCTGAAGCTGTCTAGGAGGCCCCCAGGCACCAGCCATCTCATTAGCACACAAAAGACTCTTATCACTGCAGAGATACCAGGGGCCTTAGGAGCTCTCTGTCAGGAACTGAGGATGAAGACCAAGTATATATTTATTATACCACAATATCACAGGAGATTTACAAAATAAATTACAATGAGTACAGGGTACATGCAATGGAATACAAGTACTGATATTAAAAATTCATATTGTAGAGGGCTACTTATTGGCATGAGAAAATGGTCATGATTACAGAATAAAGAGTATGCTATCTAGTGTACAGCTGGACCTCCATATCCATGGGCTTTACATCTGTGGATTCAACCAAATACGGATCACGTATATTTGTAAAAAGATTCCAGAGAGTTCCAAAATGCAAACTTTGAATTTGCCACACACCAGCAACTATGTACATAGAACTTACTTTGTATTTATGACTATTTATGTAGCATTTGCAATGTATTAGCAATTATAAGTAATCCAGAGATGATTTAAAGGATACAGGAGGATGTGTGTAGGTTATACACAAATAATAGGCCATCTTATATAAGGGACCTGGAATCAATCCCTGGAGGATACAAAGGGATGACTGTATACATTTTTCAAAAGTAGTTATGGTATGTATGCATGCCAAAAAAAAAGAAAACTCTAGAAGGTCATATAACCAGAGTTTACCCCCAGAAAATGATTTTTATTTGTTTTTTTATATTTGTCATTTTCTGTGTTTCTCAATTTTTCTACATCAAGGATATTTTAGCTTTGAAATTGAGGGAGAAGCATTATTAAACAACAAACCCCATAGCTTTAATTGCACAAATCTTGAGGTACATTTGTGCAAACAAAAGAAGAGGAAAGAGAGTTTTACTCACCATCTGAGTCTTTAAAGATTAACCTGCTGTGGTTGCTGACCAGCAGTGCACTCAGTGCTTCAGGCAGAAGAGGTTAAGGAAATAACAAGATGCTCTGTGCTTTGGACAACAGGCCCATTAGATAGTCAGATGTATCTCAGGAAGAATTTTAATGAACCCAGCTTCTTGCATCTTCCCATACATAGAAAAGCACAATATTCATTTACTTGAGACATTTGTTCTTTGTAACTAGCAGTAATCTTTTATTAAGATGCATGCTTGACTACATGTATTCCCAACCTGGCCCCAAAAATCATATATAAATTAGCCTCTCCCCCTCCCCTCAACCCCAACTTCTTCAGGGCAGTTTCTCAGAGCTACTGAGAGGCTGTCTCCCAGGCTATAGTCCTCAGTAAGGCCCTGAAAAAACTTAACTGACAAGTCTCACATTGTGCCTTTTCTTTCAGAGACATTTGTAAGAGTGCCAGCCACACCATTGTCAATGACAGCCTGGAGGGTGTTGAGAACTTTCTGACACCACAGAACAGGCCCAGGTCCCCTTGAGACTGACCTCCCCAACATGCACCACCACACTGAAGGATTTTCTTCCCCCTCAAACTTCTTTATACAGGTTGGAATTTCCCTCTTGCAAAAGAACATATTAAGACAAGCTAAAGTTTCCATACTACTAATATACCTATTTTCATTTTACATCTTTGTTCTCTGGTAAGGTAAACGGTACATGAGAAAATGGAAGATTAAAACATTTAAAAATTACATAATGAATGTAAAATTATACAGTATTTGTGCGTGTGGTATTTGAGGGTGGTGGTTGGGAGGAAGTTGACAAATTATCCACAGAATTACCTGTTTGCCCTCACTGCTAATGGGTCAAGCACCATTTAATGGTAATCTAAGTTTAAAATGTTATGACTTTTATAATTATATGAATTAAGGAAGTGCAACAAAATCTCCTAAGCATCTAGTTTGAATTTTTAATAGCTCTTTAGAAAGTAATTTGTAATATCTGTTATTTGAATCAAAACCTTAAACAGTTTTATCAAAATAAGATTGTTTTTCATTTTCTATGAAATCTAGAACATAGAAGGACTTCGACAAATTCGAAAAGACATTCTTTTTTAAAGAAATCCTCACGATCCTTATCTCCAGGGAAGAAAATCTGTGGTATGGCCTTCTAAATGTTTTTTTAAATGAAGTTGAATTCCAGAATTTTCACACTAAATTTCATGTTTCAGTCGGGTTCCTTAACTGGTAAAAAGAAATGCTTGTGTTCTGGCAATTCTGTCTCTATCAAGACTTTACAGTGTTCCTTGATCAAGTGATTAAAAAAATACATTGTCTCTTTAAAAGAAATATTTTGAAGATGAATCTTTTAAGTATATATCAAATCTCTTTTTGCCTCCACCAAAAGCTTGTATGCTTCCAAGGAATAGCAATTTCATTCTGACAGAATATTGTAAAGATTTTTCACAAAGCTTATTGCAGATCTTTTCATCCATTCTTGCATTCAAAGCCTCACTAAATTCAAAGGTGGCTACAAACTCACATTCTGTAGAGTACCATGATGGATCCTGGGGATGGTGCTGAGAACCAACCAGCAGATATAAGTCAGTGAGAGTTCACAATTCTAACCCCTCCCCCACATAAACTTGACATTTCCAGTTAAAACACATCTACTTTTCCCATTGTCCAGGTTGATTCCACATGGACTTAAAAATACAGTGTTCATGTGTAAATATGATTTTTTTTTTGGCTGTGCCATACAGCTCATGGGATCTCAGTTCCCAGACTAGGGATCGAACCCAGGCCTTCGGCAGTGAAAGCACGGAGTCCTAACCACTGGACTGCCAGAGAATTCCCTGTAAATGTGATTTAAAATATGAAAGCAATTAAACAATATATCCTGGTTTTAAATTCTTCTGCTGGACCAAAGCAACACTCCAGCCTACTAATGAGCTTATCTGTTTTTTTTTTTTTTTTGTCTTCCCTAAAATGAGAAATAAGAACTGCTGAAGAGGGGAATGATAAGGATTAGAACTGACAGGTATCTGTCTTCATGGTGTGAGTTAAGAGACTCTCTAAATTTTCCCAGACCAGAATATCTTCCGAACTGGAGGAGCTTCATCTGGGTTAGATGCTGCCAGAACTCAGGTATCCACCAGCCCCTTATCTGGGAAGGTGGGCACAGGGAGTGAGAGAAGACAACACATTCTTAGAGGACAGTAGGTTTTATTTTCTTTTTTAATACTTATTTATATATTTTTTACATTGGAAAATAATAAATGCTAAGTACATATTTAAACATAAAGAATTATTGAGAAGATGTAAAAAATTATGAAAAAATCTCACTACCTAGAGAGAAGTAAAAATGAATATTTTGGGGTAGCTTTCACATTATTCTATAGCCATCTGCCCATCTATCCATCTATATGTTTGATTCCACTTGCTTCACTAACTTCAGGTGAATTGTATCTCTTATTTTTTAAAGTGTTCTTAGATAGGAAAAAAACCAAGCATCTCTGTCTTGAATAAACCAAGAACACTGGCATTCCCTCAGTCCAAGGAGCTTAGTCCTTCCCTGCAGTCTTATCCATTTCCAAATAAGTGGGTTCAGTTCCCAGCACACAGAGTCACCACTGGACACTGTCCCGTCTCCCCTCAGTCCAATGGACCTATGACAAGCCACGGCCACTGCCATTCCTGGGATGGCTTAGATCCCCTACACTGGCAGCTGGGGTAACCCTCAGCTGGGTTCTAAGGTTTCAGTTCTTCTAGGTTTTACTCAGAGGTCTAGTTTTTCACCCTGTACCAGGATGACTGGACCCGACACCTTCTGGGCCAGATTCAGCTTTCACTCAAGAACACTTGGGCTCTGATATGAGCTTCATTTGTTTAATGATTGCTGAATATTCTGTTATACACATGCGACAATTTACTTAGCCTTTCTCCTCCTATTGGATATTTCAGGCTTTTACTTCTAATTTTCCTAATATTATAAATAACCATAATAAACATCTTTGTTCATATGTCTTTGAACACACCTCTGATTACTTTCTAAAAATAGAATTGAAATCAAGCAGGATCCTGTGGGGCCCTCCTGGGTACAAAAGCCTTTCCATGTCCCCCATTTCTTGTTTGTAGGAAAAGGCTTCAGTATCCTGACCTTCCCCATGTTCCAAACGGCAGATTCATACAATTACTAATTATGGAAGTGAGGGAATGTAAAAACAAAGGAAAGGCAAACAATAGTGCAGCAATGGGGCAGGGTCCTGGTTCCTCCTCGGGGGATGTGCCTAGCAATCTGATACACATCTCTGAGTTCTCCTACAGGAGCTAGGGCCCACACCCAGGTGGAGGATGGTAACTTCAGGCTGAGCACAAGCTCGGGGACCCCAGACTGGTTGGAACAAGAAGGCTGATGATTGAGATTCCTGGAGCACCACCCTGTTACCTCACCACCAACCAATCAGAAGGAAGTCAAACACCCTGCAGCCCTGACACCAGATTTATTGTTAAAAACTCTTCCCTGAAACTCATTGGGGAGCTCAGGTCTTTTGAGCATGAGCCACTCATTCTCCTTCGTTGGCCCTGCAATAAACCTTTCTCTGCTCCAAACTCCAATGTTTCAGTTTGTTTGGCTTCACTGTGCATCAGGCACATGGACTTGGGTTCAACACAGAATTCCTAAGTCAAAGTGTATGAACATTTTAAAGCTCTTTTATACATATTGTAAAGTTGTGTAGTAGAATCTTCCAATCAAAACCATAATGAAATGTCACCTCACACTGGTTAGAATGACTATCTTTAAAGAGACAAGAGATAACAAGTGTTGCAGAGGATGTGGAGAAAAAGGAACCTTTGTGCACTGTTGGTAGTATCGTAAATTGGTGCAGCCACTATGGAAAATAGAATGGAAGTCTCTCAAAAAATTAAAAATAGAACTGCCATATGATCCAGGAACTCAAGTTCTGGGTACTTATCTGAAGGAAACAAAATTACTGTCTTAAAAAGATATCTGCACCCCCATGTTCACTGCAGCATTACTTACAATAGTCAAGACATGGGAACAAACCTAGAGTCCATAATGGGATGGATGGAAAAGAAAATGTGAAAATATTACTCTTTCTCTCTCTCTCTCTCTCTCTCTCTCTCTCTCTCTCTCTCTCTCTCTCTCTCTCTCTATATATATATATATAGTAATATAGAAAATGTGAAAATATCACTATATATATAGTGATATCATTTAGCCATAAAAAAAGAAGGAAATCTTGCCATTTGTAAAAACATGGATATGCTAATGAAATAAGCCAGTCAGAGAAAAGCAAATATTGTATTGATATAATAGCACTTATATGTGGAGACTTAAAAAAACCAAACTCGTAGAGAAGAGATTGCTGGTTTCCAGAGGCACAGCATGTGGGGTGGACAAAATGGGTGAAGTTGGTCAAAAGGTACAAACTTTCAGTTACAAGATAATGACTTCTGAGAATGTAATGTACAACATGGTGACTATAGTTAACAATATTGTATTGTATACTTAAAAGTTGCTAAGAGAGTAGATCTTCAAAGTTGTCATTACAAGAAATAAAAATTGTAACTGTGTGATGATGGATGTTAACTAAACTTACTGTGTGAATCATTTCACAATATATACAAATATCAAATTTTTATGTTGTACACTTAAAACCAATACAATGCTATATATCAGTTATATCTCAATTAAAAATAAGTTAAGATAAAATAAAATACTAGAGTAATGGTACAATTAACAACAACAGGAAGTTGGAAAGTAAAATAAAATAGAATGAATAAATGGGAAAAAAAAAGCACACAGGTGGAAGCACAAAAATCCAAACACAAATGCAGTGGTGCCTACTTCCCCATGCGCAAGGCTGATGTGACCAAATGAAATCAGTGAAAGAAATGCTATCACAGTTATATTTACATGGTTTTATATTATGTGTAGGTACTCATCTAATAACTGATTTTTTAAAATTAACAATATAATAAAACAAACCTTGCTAATTGGATATATGAAAATTGATGTCATTGTTTCAATTCGCATTCTTTAATTTTGAACATAAAAAATACATTTGTCGGCTCTAGTATGCCCTTTTTCTGTGACTTCTGTGTTTCAGAGAGAAGCCAAAGTTTTTTGTGCCCTATATAATCAGGGATAGTCCACTTTTATTTGCTCACCCCAGTCAGCACTCTGAAGAGATGAGGACACTTGGTGCCTTGGGGAAACAGTGAACCAACTTCCGATCTCCATCATCTGACTGAGCTATTTGCTTTGGATTGCAAAAGGATGGTATTTTGAAATTCTTACCTAGGAATTCTGGTTTTTCCATCATTTTTTCATTTTTTAACCCATGATTTTATTTCCTTCCTAGTTTTGCCTTCTGATAGAAATCAGTGGTTAAGAGTTAGTACAAGCACAAGATAATAAAGCGATAGCAATTCACACAGTTAATCAGAAAATTTAGCCTTTTAAGTTAATTGCAACTCATGTTGCTTCACCACGTGCTATGACATGAAAAACTGATACTTTGCCTGATACCATCAAAATAATTACAGTCAACCTGTGACTGGTTTGATCCTGGCCTGTCTGTAAATGCTCACATAAAACTGTTCTGAGACAAACTCTTCTGGGGTCTTACTCTGGTGTAATTCATAGACCATTTTTGTGGTGTTTTTTATTAGAAAAGTGACAGAGGCCAGTTAAGAGGGTTTTAGAAACAATTAAGATCTTGTTTTGTAATAAAAGAACATTGCCAAACTCTGGGACATTTCCTAGATATTCCTAGGTCCAAACAAAAAGTGAATATTCCAGAAGAAAATTTGTTCCACCTTTGAAGAGTGTTTTAAAACTTGAGTCTAAACTTTATTTTATTGTTTTGCTTTTTTGATGTTTAACTTTTTCAGGCAAGTAAAATGAAGTCTTCAGAACCCTGAGAAACTCACACACTCAAAGATGGTCACTTTTTTATTGGAAAGATTCATTACTTGGATTTTCCATTTTTAGTTCAACTAGACCTTCCATTTATAAACTTCAAACTCCATTCATTTGTTGTTGTTGTTGTTGTTGTTGTTTACTGGCAATGTCTCTTCTTCTGCCACAAACATTGTACATGAACCAATTCCAAGCACCCCCTTGTAAAAGGTGCTTAATTAAACCAACAAACAAACCAGCAGGGTAAAGAATTATAGGGGACCTCTCTGAGAAACACAGGGTCCCAGCATTATAAACAACATGGAAATAGATCATAGAATTCTGTCAAGTATCCCAAATCTAATTTATGTGGTTAATAATATAATTCTTTCCATCTCTGCGAGAAACTTATCCACCACACTCTTGTGACTATATAGTTTGAGTACAATTTCTCCTCTAACCACGCCCCCATTAAAATGTAACACATGTCTATAGCAAGCATTAAATCAAAAGACAAAGTACAGGAAATTGTTTTCATGTGTTGCCTGTGCTTTAAAAGAATGGAATAGAGGAACCTTTGCAATTAATGCTATCTTAATGTTTTATGGCTCAGTATGAAGAATCATGCCTATTCCTGACCTACTCTCTACTCCTCTTGAGAAATGATGCAATCACAATCATTCCTGCTCTCAGGTGAACCAAGAGGTTTGTATTTGGTGAATGGTATCTAAATAGACTTTCTTACATGAAACTAAAAGTGAAGAATATTTATGTGTACATTTTCCCCATGAGTGTAATTATAACCAGACACAAAATCTAAAGTGTTACTACAAGTTTTAGCTGCCTGTCCCAATTTCTCAATAAAAGTAGGAAACCCCTAAAAGAGTAACTATATTCTGGAAGGTGCTAAATATCCTCTAAGAAGAAGGAAGTAAAGGCACAATTGCTTGTAAAACCAGCACGAGTGTCGACCTCCTACTCTCAAACATGGTGTGTCAGATTCACTGCAATGGATGAGGGCTAGGGCAGCTCCCCACCATGGCCCAGCCATGAGACACAGCCTGTCACTGGTAACATCATGGTCAAGGTCATCAGTCTCAGGGGGTTGGGACAACTTAAGACACTTAATAATGTCGCTGTCACATGAGCATCCAGTTGACCTAAATGGAAGCTCAGAGGCATTGAGTCTGAACTAGCTTTTTAAGAAGAGGTATACAAGCATTGCTAGTTTGGGTTTTTTTTTTAATGTTCATTTGTGAGAAAAGCAAAACTCCCACTTACTTAGGTAGTCCATGAATTGAAAAAAGATTGATTTTCTGTTCCCTCCATGTATGTAATGCAATTAGATGCACCGCTCATGATATAAATATATATGACACAGCTCCTTTACTTACAAACTGGCTAGTTTCTGGAAAGTTTTCTCAAATTCAGTTGTTTATGAGACCAAAATGACTTTTATAAAAGGGACTGTTATCCCCATTTGCTGGCAATGGACAGAGTCACGGTTCTTATGCTCTTGCTCCTACCTTTTATAAGCATGAAAATGTGTAAGGTGAAAGTTTATAAGAGGTAAGTGTCAATACTACAAATAAATGTATAACCCATGTGTTAGTTCCCTAGGACCGCTGTTACAAATTACCACAAACTGGGTGGCTTAAAACAACAGAAATGTATTCTCTCACATTTCTGGAGGCTGGAAGTCTGAAAATCAGGTGTTGGCAGGGTTGGTTGTTTCTGGAGCTTCTGAGAGAGAATCCATTCCATGCCCCTCTCCTTGCTCCTGGTGGTTGTTGGCAACCCTTGGTGTTCTTTGGCTTGTAAGTGCACCCCTCCAGTCTCTGCTGCCGTTTTCTCATGGTGTCCTCCCTGTGTGTCTGTGTCACTCTGTGTCAAAATATCTGCTTATTAGGTTATTAGTCATTGGATTAGGGCCCAGCCCAATCCAGTATGACCTCACTTTAACCTGATTACATCTGCGAAGACCCCATTTCCAAATAAGATCACACTCAGAGACAGAAGGGGTTAAGACTTCATTGCATCTTTCTTGGGGACACAATTCAATCCATAACATCCATCATCTCCCAAACAGGGTGTTTACATTCAACTAAAACTGCTAAAATTACCTTTGTGTAGATGAATGAACAAGTTTTGAAAACTTACTACTTATATCTTACACTCTACTGGTGGCTTAACATATATATCTACTTAGTTTGAGAAACATGCATATTCTACTATCGACATAATAGCAAAGCCTTGTGTACATACATATTAAAAATTTTTTATTGAAGTATATTTGATTTACAAAGTTGTGTTAGTTTCAGGTGTATAGCAAAGTGATTCAGTATTCTTTTTGAGATTCCTTTCCATTATAGGTTATTTCAAGATATTGAGTATAGTTGCCTGTGCTATACAGTAGGTCCTTGTTGTCTATCCATTTTATATATAGTAGTGTGTACATATTAATCCCAAGTTCCTAATTTATCCCCCTCAGAGTTCATGTATATTATTTATGGAGATACATATGCACCCACTCATCTCACCCATACAAACACATACAGACACACAATCATTTTGTACTACACACTGCCTGAGAATGTGATGAAGCTTTACTGTGGTGTTTCTCTTGCTTTGCACATATACACGTATACAAGTTGGGCATATCTAAGAAGACTCAACCATCTTTGAACACATTCCACAAATCAGTGTCTGGTATTGGAAAAGGTTATTGCTCCATTAATCAAATTCACAGTGCATGTTTATTAAAAAGTGGAGGATCAGGTTATCAAATAACACATTTCAACTCGTACCCTTTTCCCTCACTCCTTTTTGTTTCTTGAATCGGATGTTCATGGATGTTATGGCTAACTGTTCACCAAACCTGTTTCTTCTTCATCCTGTGTACACGTCTAGATGACACTTTTTAGCCAGGTAGATGTGACTGTAGACCTGACTTCTAGTCCATGGAATGTAAGCAGAAGGAATGTGTGCCATTCCAGGCTTGGCTCATGAAAACCTCCTGCACATGGTCCCCCTTCCTTTGTCTTGAGTCAGACAAGCAAAGCATCTTTGGAAGCCCTGTGCTGAAGGGGAAGGAACCACAGGATGAAAGGAGCCTGCGTTTCTGAATCACTGCTTGGTGATCATGAATTCACACTTTGAGCTTTATCATGTTTGAGCTCTTATATAACTTGGGTTTGTTTGTTACAATACCCAGCATTACCTTAACTTAATACAGTTGCTACAAACAGGTACTTGAGCTTACATAACTCAGGGTAGAATGTGGGAGAAGACTGAAAAGGAATATCATTATTGCTTCTTTGCAACGCTCTCCCCACCCCAACTGTGCCATGAAGCCCGTGAAGCTGATGGCTCCCTCAAATGACTTCCATTGAATCGCTGAATTCTGCTCATAGTTTCCTATGTGCCTACTGCCATGCATATTTCTCTCATGTCAAATCTTAGTCTTTTCTCCTTAACTAAATGGTAAACATGTTGAGGACTTTTGCTTTGTCTCTTACAGCTCCTAGTTCAGGGTACAGCATTATTGAAATGCTTAATATATGTTTATTGATTTGTGGGTGGACTGATTCTTAACAAAGTCAAGGGCAAATTTTACCAGCTAAATAAGTTTTGGTGTACTTAATCACTGTTAAAACTGGTTTCAAGGCCATAAATGAATATATATACATATATATATATATATATATATTTAAAGTATAAACATTAAGAACCATAAATGCTATTAAAATCTATTTAAATGTGTTGCTCTCTTCATTCAAGAAGATGAAAGAGGTTTTATATGATATCTCTCATAACATTTTGAGAGAAGGCAGGACATTTTTAGACATAATTTATTTTGAGCTGAAATTTTCAATGTATTTGCTGCCACACCTCTGCTAATTTATCAAATTACAGTTAAAATTAAATTAAAGGGGGAAATAACACACTATTTCTCAGGTTTAATCACAGTAAATAGGCTCACAAAACTAAATTCACACTATCTGTAAATTACTTCCTATCCCTGTGTAAATTCTGTTTCCCAATTGGATATTATACTAATGAAAATATAACTCAAGTCCAAATCAGATTAGACTCAGTTAGTTTTAACGGCCTCTGTGAAGACCCATAAGCTTTTTTGTAATACTAGGAGATGAATGGAAAGACAAAAACTAATAGAAGGTAGAAGGTGGGGATTTGTCCCTGTAATGGCTGTTGTCTTTTTCAGACCAGCTTTTCTTCTTTTTTTTTCTGGTAACATAACCTACCCCCTCAGCTTGATTAGAAATCAGAAGACCTGGACTCCTCCAATTATAGTGTCCTTCTGTCCTCAGACATTGTGGAAGCCAGGATGACAAGTGATGGTCAGGGAATGCAAACAGATCTCTCCTGAAATTGTTCCACCTGAAGTTGATGGGACAGAACTTCTTTAGATTTCTGATGGCAGAGCTATAAGGATGACTTGAAAGATACCTTTTCCCATCACATGGAGAGAGAGATAAGAAAGGATGTGGGCAGCACAGGTAAAAAGCAGAGATGACAAACAGAAATAGAGAAAGGGATAGACTTAACAACGTTGATGGAGTGTCTTGAGAACATTCAGGGATGATATTGAGTCATTCCAGAGGCCAATACTATTCTTTGTCCTGAGACTGATTTTGTAAGCCTATAACCTCCCATTATTGAGTGAATGCTAGCTTGTGTTTTATTATTGTCACTTGAAACTAAAAGATGTTCCTATATTAGTGGCCCCCAAAGCTGAAGTTTTCTTTTCACTCTGGCATGGGATACTTGGTTTCTGCTAGTTTGGTTTTATTCTGCCCTTAGTAATCTCACTTTTTGCTATTGTTCTGACTATTTTTCCAAACTGTTTTCCAACAAGACCTTAAAGGATATACTTTGTACTACATATGCATAGTGAATGTTCTGGAAGATTAAGGATATTATCTTTGTATTATAGAAATCTCAGAAGTGTTTGTGTATATTCCACATAAAATTCTGGATTTTCTACCTCACGGCACCCCATTTCACAAGCCACTCCATTTAACAAGCTGGAAAATGGCTTGCAAAGTAAGCTCAATGGAATTCTATCACTCCAGGAGAAATCTTCACTGTTTTAGGAAAAGAATGCTTGGCTGGAACATAAAACATCTTTTAGTCTTCTTTCTAACATCCTGTAAGGATTGGGATTCTGGGAAAGTAATACAATAAAAATAGCAAAAATTGCATTTTCCAGGATTCATAAGTAGTTGGGAGCCAATCGTTTTGTAAAAGAGTATTCACTGAATTTAGAATTAGAAAACCTCTGGGACATATTTGATTATAAGTGAAAGAAACATAACTCCAGTGATCTCATACAACTTTAATAACCATTAGTCTGGATGCAACTGATACTGATCATATCAATGGCTAAGTCAAAGTCACAGAGGAATTTACCATAGGAATACAACCATTTCTTGTTTGTTGATAAATTTTAATTTTTTTAAATTCCAGCATTTTCCCAGTCTTTGTACCACCTGAACTCTTGATATACAGCATGGGAGGAGGTCAGTGTTATTATCTAAAAATTCATTTTCCAAATCCTAACAACTAAGAATTTGAGAAGAACCATTAGTCAGCATAACATTAAAATATTTACTAATCAACAACTCTGCATTGATAACATTATTCCCCACCAAAATATCCCACCCAGCTTCACACTGGTGTCTATTTTGCTACTTCTGGTCCTGATGTCTTTCCAGTTGTGACATGAAATTGCAAATCTTGCAATGTAGGAGTTCTACCAAGGTGAGGAAAGTTTTTTAGAGAATTGCTGGAATCATATGGAAAGCTATTTAAAAATGAGACTCTAGCAGGCTTAAATGCCATGAAAGCTATCAAAGAAGACAAAAGTCAATAAATATAGGGATGCAAAATAAAATGATTTGGATATCAAAATAAAATGACATTAATGAAACTCATATTTTTTGCAAAATAAACCATCTATGTGCTATTACTCTTCTGCTATAATACCATTTGTCAACAAAAGGCTATTTTGATCCATTCCTTGTATGTCTTAATAATTGTAATATACATAAAATTTAGTGATAATCTAAATTTTGTTTAATAAATAAAAATTGTTTTTAGTTTTAATTTTCAAGACTAATTCTCAGACAAACCTTACTTCTCTAATTTACTTGGAAAAGCTGATCTCCACTTTAAACGAATTCATTTTTGAGTGACCTTTTCTTGGTTCCAATTTTCTTTTGGTAATAAGAACGCTTGTGTCTCTCTGACAGCACTCATTACATTGTTGATGTTTATGTTTCCCATACCAAACTATGAATTCGTTAAAGTCAGGTACCTTCTTTAATTCATGCTTGATTCCTCTAATGCTTAGCTGAGTACCTGCTCATAAAGATGGTGGAATAAATGAATGTATGAGTAGATGAATATAATAGGTATCAGCAGCTATTTGTCAAAGGACTTGGATTTTTCTTTTCTTTTTTTTTTAACACCTTTATTGAGGTATAATTGCTTTACATCGTTGTATTTGTTTCTGATATATAACCAAGTGAACATGCTATACATATACATATATCACCATACCCCCTCCCTCTTGCGTCTCCCTCCCAGCCTCTCTATCACACCCCTCTAGGTGGTAACAAAGCACTGAGCTGATCGCCCTGTGCTGTGCACGTGCTTCCCACTAGCTATCAATTTTACATTTGGTAGTGTATATATGTCAATGCCACTCTCTCACTTCTTCCCAGCTTACTTTTCTCCTTCCCATGTCCTCAAGTACATTCTCTACGTCTGTGCCTTTATTCCTGTCCGGCGCCTACGTTCTTCAGAACATTTAAATTTTTTTTTAGATTCCATATATATGTGTTAGCATATGGTATTTGCTTTTCTCTTTCTGACTTACTTCACTCTGTATGATGGACTCTAGTTCCAACCACCTCACTACAAATAACTCAATTTTGTTTCTTTTTATGGCTAATATTCCATTGTATATATGTGCCACATCTGCTTTATCCATTCATTTGCTGATGGACATTTAGGTGGCTTCCATGTCCTGACTATTGTAAATAGTGCTGCAATGAACATTTAGGTACATGACTCTTTTGAATTATGGTTTTCTCAGGGTATAAACACAGTAGTGGGATTCCTGGGTTGTATGGTAGTTCTATTTTTAGTTTTCTAAGGAATGTTCATACTGTTCTCCAGAGTGGCTGTATCAATTTGCATTCCCACCAACAGTGCAAGAGGGTTCCCTTTTCTCCACACCCTCTCCAGCATTTATTGTTTGTAGATTTTTGATGATGGCCATTCTGACCAGTGTGAGTTGATACCTCATTGCAGTTTTGATTTGCATTTCTCTAACAATTAGTGATATTGAGCATCCTTTCATGTGTTTGTTGACAATCTATATATCTTCTTTGGAGAAATGTCTATATAGATCTTCTGCCCATTTTTGGATTGGGTTGTTTCTTATTTTGATATTGAGCTGCATGAGCTGCTTGTATATTTTGGAGATTAATCTCTTGTCAGTTGCTTCATTCACAAATATTTTCTCTCATTCTGGGGAGTGTCTGTGTGTCTTCTTTATGTTTTTCTTTGCTGTGCAAAAGCTTTTAAGTTTCATTAGGTCTCATTTGTTTATTTTTGTTTTTCTTTCCATTTCTCTAGGAGGTGGGTCAAAAAGGATCTTGCTGTGATTTATGTCATAGAGTGTTCTGCCTATGTTTTTCTCTAAGAGTTTGATAGTTTCTGGCCTTACATTTAGGTCTTTAAACCATTTTGAGTTTATTTTTGTGTATCGTGTTAGGGAGTGTTGTAATTTCATTCTTTTACATGTAGCTGCCCAGTTTTCCCAGCACCATTTATTGAAAAGGCTGTCTTTTCTCCATTGTATATTCTTGCCTCCTTTATCAAAAATAAGGTGACCATATGTGTGTGGGTTTATCTCTGGGCTTTCTATCCTATACCATTGATCAATATTTCTGTTTTTGTACCAGTACCATACTGTCTTGATTACTGTAGCTTTGCAGTGTAGTCTGAAGTCCGGGAGCCTGATTCCTCCAGCTCTGTTTTTCTTTCTCAATATTGCTTTGGCTATATGTGGTCTTTTGTGTTTCCATATAAATTGTGAAATTTTTTGTTATACTTCTGTGAAAAATGCCATCGGTAGTTTGATAGGGATTACACTGAAACTATAGATTGCTTTGGGTAGTATATTCATTTTCAGAATGTTGATTCTTCCAATCCCAGAACTTGGTATATCTCTCCATCTGTTTGTATCATCTTTACTTTCTTTCATCAGTGTCTTATAGTTTTCTGCATACAGGTCTACTTAGGTAAGTTTATTCCTACGTATTTTATTCTTTTTGTTGCAGTGGTAAATGGGAGTGTTTCCTTAATTTCGCTTTCAGATTTTTCATCATTTGTGTAATGGAATGCAAGAGATTTCTGTGCATTAATTTTGTATCCTGCTACTTTACCAAATTCATTGATTAGAATTAGTAGTTTTCTGGTAACATCCTAAGATTCTCTATGTATAGTATCATGTCATCTGCAAACAGTGACAGCTTTACTTCTTCTTTTCTGATTTGGATTCCTTTTATTTCTTTTTCTTCTCTGATTGCCATGTCTAAAACTTCCAAACTATGTTGAATAATAGTGGTGAGAGTGGACAACCTTGTCTTGTTCCTGATCTTAGTGGAAATGGTTTCAGTTTTTCACCATTGAGAATGATGTTGGCCATGGGTTTGTCATATATGGCCTTTATTATGTTGAGGTAAGTTCCCTCTATGTCTACTTCTGAAGGGTTTTTATCATAAATAGGTGTTGAATTTTGTCAAAAGCTTTTTCTGAATCTATTGGGATGATCATACGGTTCTTCTCCTTCAATTTGTTAATATGGTGTATCACATTGAGTGATTTGCATATATTGAAGAATCCTTGCATTCCTGGGATAAACTTCACTTGATCATGGTGTATGATCCTTTTAATATGTTGTTGGATTCTGTTTGCTCGTATTTTGTTGAGGATTTTTGCATCTATGTTCATCAGTAATATTGGCCTTTAGTATTCTTTCTTTGTGACATCTTTGTCTGGTTTTGATATCAGGGTGATGGTGGCCTCGTAGAATGAGTTTGGGAGTGTTCCTTCCTCTGCTATATTTTGGAAGAGTGTGAGAAGGATACGTGTTAGCTCTTCTCTAAATGTTTGATAGAATTCCCTGTGAAACCATCTGGTCCTGGGCTTTTGTTTGTTGGAAGATTTTTAGTCACAGTCTCAATTTCAGGGCTTGTGTTTGGTCTATTCATATTTTATATTTCTTCCTGGTTCAGTCTCAGAAAGTTGTTCTTTTATAAGAATTTTTCCATTTCTTCTAGGTTGTCCATTTTATTGGAATATAGTTGCTTGTAGTAATCTCTCATGATCCTTTGTATTTCTGCAGTGTCAGTTGTTACTTCTACTTTTCATTTCTAATTCTATTGATTTGAGTCTTGTCCCTTTTTTTTCTTGATGAGTCTGGCTAATGGTTTATCAGGTTTGTTTTTCTTCTCAAGGAACCAGCTTTTACTTTTATTGATCCTTGTTATTTTTTCCTTCATTTCTTTTTCATTTATTTCTGATCTGATCTTTATGATTTCTTTCCTTCTGCTAACTTTGGGGTTTTTTTTGTTCTTCTTTCTATAATTGCTTTAGGTGTAAGCTTAGGTTGTTTATTTGAGATATTTCTTGTTTCTTGAGGTAGGATGGTGTTGCTATAAACTTCCCTCTTAGAACTGATTTTGCTGCATCCCATAGGTATTGGGTTGTCGTGTTTTCATTGTCATTTGTTTTTAGTTATTTTTTGATTTCTTCTTTGCTTTCTTCAGTGATCTCTTGGTATTAAGTAGTGTATTGTTTAGCCTCCATGTGTTTGTATTTTTTACAGATTTTTCCTGTAATTGATATCTAGTCTCATAGCATTGTGGTCAGAAAAGATACTTGATATGATTTCAATTTTCTTAAATTTACCCATGTTTGATTTGTGTCCCAAGTAATGATCTTTCCTGGAGAATGTTCCATGAGCACTTAAGAAGAAAGTGTATTCTGTTGTTTTGGGGTGTAATGTCCTATAAATATCAATTAAGTCCATCTTGTTTAATGTATTATTTAAAGTTTGTGTTTCCTTATTTGTTTTCATTTTGGATGATCTGTCCATTGGTGAAAGTACCGTGTTCAAGTCCCCTCTATGACTGTGTTACTGTCAATTTCTCCTTTTATGGCTGTTAGCATTTGCCTTATGTATTGAGGTGCTCCCCTGTTGTGTGCATATATATTTATAATTGTTATATCTTCTTCTTGCATTGATCCCTTGATCATTATGTAGTGCCCTTCTTTGTGTCTTGTCATAGTCTTTATTTTTAAGTCTATTTTGTCTTTTTCCATCCCCTCACTTTCAGACTGTTTGTGTCCCTAGGTCTGAAGTGGGTCTTTTGTAGACAGCATATATATGGGTCTTGTTTTTGTATCCATTCAGCCAGTATAGACTTTTGGTGGGAGCATGTAATCCATTTACATTTAAGGTAGTTATTGATATGTATGTTCCTTTTACCATTTTCTTAATTGTTTTGGGTTTGTTATCATAGGTCTTTTCCTTCTCTTGTGTTTCCTGTCTAGAGAAGTTCCTTTAGCATTTGTTGTAAGGCTGGTTTGGTGGTGCTGAATTCTCTTAGCTTTTACTTCTCTGCAAAGGTTTTAATTTCTCTGTCGAATCTGAATGAGATCCTTGCTGGGTAGAGTAATCTTGGTTGTAGGATTTTTCCTTTCATCACTTAAATATGTCTGCCACTCCCTTCTGGCTTTCACAGTTTCTGCTAAAAGATCAGCTATTAATCTTATGGGGATTCCCTTGTATGTTATTTGTTGCTTTTCCCTTGCTGCTTTTAATATTTTTTCTTTGTATTTAATTTTTGATACTTTGATTAATCTGTGTCTTGGTGTGTTTCTCCTTTGATTTGTCCTGCATGGGACTCTCTCTGCTTCCTGGACTTGACTTACTATTTCCTTTCCCACATTAGGGAAGCTTTCAACTATAATCTCTTCAATTGTTTTCTCAGTCCCTTTCTTTTTATCTTTTTCTTCTGGGACCCTATAATTTGAATATTTTTGTTTTTAGTGTTGTCCCAGACGTCTCTGCGATTGTCCTCAATTCTTTTCATTCTTTTTTATTTATTCTGCTCTGTGGTAGTTTTCCACTATTTTATCTTCCAGGTCACTTATCTGTTCTTCTGCCTCAGTTATTCTGCTATTGATTCCTTCTAGAGAATTTTTAATTTCATTTATTGTGTTGTTCATCACTGTTTGTTTGCTCTTTAGTTCTCCTAGGTCCTTGTTAAATTTGTCTTATATTTTCTCCATTCTATTTCCAAGATGTTGGATCATCTTTACTATCATTACTCTGAATTCTTTTTCAGGTAAACCGCCTATTTTCTCTTCATTTGTCTGGTCTGGTGGGTTTTTGCCTTGCTCCTTCATCTGCTGTGTGTTTCTCTGTCTTCTCATTTTTCTTACCTTACTGTGTTTGGGTTCTCCTTTCACAGGCTGCAGATTCATAGTTCCTGTTGTTTTCAGTGTTTGCCCCCAGTGGCTAAGGTTTATTCTGTGGGTTGTGTAGGCTTCCTGGTGCAGGGGAATGGTGCCCATGTTCTGGTGGATGAGGCTGCATCTTGACTTTCTGGTGGGCAGGGCCGTGTCCAGTGGTGTGTTTTAGGGTGTCTGTGACTTTATTATGATTTTAGGCTGTCTCTCTGCTAATGGGTGGGGTTGTGTTCTTGTCTTGCTAGTTGTTTGGCATAGGTTGTCTAGCACTGTAGCTTACTGGCCATTGGCTGGAGCTGGGTCTTCACGTTGAGATAGAGATCTGGGAGAGCTCTGGCCAATTGATATTACTTGGAGCTGGGAGGTCTCTGGTGATCTAATGTCCTGAAGTTGGCTCTCCACCTCTGAGGCTCAGGCCTGACAACCAGCCATAGAACCAAGACCCTGTCCCCAACATGCCTCAGAATTAAAGAGAGAAAAAAGAAGAAAGAAAGAGAAATGAAATGAAACAGAATAAAATAAAGTTATTAAAATAAAAAAAATTAGAAATATTATTAAAATAAAAAAATTAAAAAGTAATTAAAAAAAAAGAGAGAGCAACCAAACCAATTAACAAATACACCAATGATAACAAGCACTAAGAGCTAAACTAAGATAAACATATAAATCAGAAACTGGTCAGTGGCATACAGGAAAACCCAAGTCTACAGTTGTTGCCAAAATCCACCACCTCAATTTTGGATGATTCATTGTCTATTCAGGTATTCCATAGATGCAGTGTACATCAAGTTGATTACGGAGATTTAATCCACTGCTCTTGAAGCTGCATGGAGAAATTTCCCTTTCCCTTCTTTGTTTGCACAGCTCCTGGGGTTCAGCTTTGGATTTGGCCTGCCTCGGCATGTAGGTTGCCCTCTTGCATCTGTTCTTTGCCCAGACAGGAGGGTATAAAGGAGCGGCTGATTAGGGTTCTCTGTCTCTCTCAGGCCAGGGGGAGAGAGGGGTATGGAATGCGTGGTGAGCCTGCAGTGACCAAGGCCAGCGTGAAATTGCAACAGCCTGAGGCAGGCTGTGTGTTCTCCCAGGGAACTTGTCGCTGGATCACAGGACCCTGGCAGTGGTGAGCTGCACAGACTCCCGGGAGGGGAGGTGTGGATAGTGACCTGTTCTTGCACACAGGATTCTTGCTGGTTGCAGCAACAGCGTTAGCATTTCATGCCCCATCTCTGGTGTCCACGCTGATAGCCACAGCTTGCTCCTGTCTCAGAAGCTCATTTAGGCAGTGCTCTGAATCCCTTCTCCTCACACACCCCTAAACAGTGGTCTCTTTCCTCTTAGACAGGTCTAGAGTTTTTCCTGGACTCCCTACCGGCTAGCTGTGGCACACTAGCCCCCTCAGGCTGTGTTCACGCAGCCAACACCACTCCTCTCCCTGGGATCTGACCTCCAAAGTCCGAGCCTCAGCTCCCAGCCCCCACCCGCCCCAGCAGGTGATAAGACAAGCCTCTCAGGCTGGTGAGTGCTGGTTGGAATGGATCCTCTGTGGGGGAATCTATCCACTTTTCCCTCTGCACCCCTGTTGCTGTGCTCTCCTCTGTGGCTCCAAAGCTTCCCCACCCACCCATCCCCCTGTCTCTGACATTTAAGGGGCTTCCTAGTGTGTGGAAACTTTTCTTCCTTCACAGCTCTCTCCCAGAGGTGCAGATCCCATCCCTCTTCTTTTGTCTCTCTTTTTTCTTTTGCCCTGCCCAGGTATGTGGGGAGTTTCTTGCCTTTTGGGAAGTGTGAGGTCTTCTGCCAGCATTCAGTAGGTGTTCTGTAGGAGCTGTTCCACACGTAGATGTATTTTTGATGTATTTGTGGAGAGGAAGGTGATCTCCACTTCTTACTCCTCCTCCATCTTGATGGTTCTCAAGCTCTGGAACTTTCATTTAAGATTGATGTCCTCAGTCCTGGAGGTCTTAGTAGTCTATTTGTAGAGTCATAGACCTGGAACAGATAATCTCTTGAAGCCTTTAAACTTTAGCAATTCCTAAACTATTTTGCATTTGGCTTCCTTTGAAAATATAATCATGAAGTGTAGTTTAAATATAGATAATTATAACTCATATAAAAAACATGTTCCCAAGATATCCAAGGGAACTGATCCCTTACAAAACTATTTCTTGTCACTAAGAAGGGCCAACTTTTAGATGAGAAATCAACAAGCATATCTTCCAAGAGTTATGATAAACACTTGAGAATGATCTAGTGTCGATTCAAGGAGTCAGTGGCATGGTAAATTGCTGCCAGAAAGGTCTTGGGACAGCCCAAAAAGTGGCTCAGAAGCTGGCTGAACTTGGAATGATGTTGGCCCCAGAAGTGTTTGCACACTCAGCCCTAAGTTGGCGACATGCTTCTTTGATTCACTTAATGGAAAGTAACCCTAAAAGGAGCCTCTCTTGCTGGCCTGGAACTATATGGCTCAGACTAAACATATTAAATTCATTACAGCAAATTGATCTTTGGCCCCTGGTGGCTGCAGGGCTACAGGGAGGACAAAAAGCCTTGCTGCTGTCAGGACATTGGAAATCTGCCACTGGAGATACAGATGGAGGTGGGAATGGATTTTCCACAGATTCAAAAATGGGAGTCATTATGCAATTAAAATTGATTGATTTAATGGCTTAGAGGATGATATAATGTGCCCAGGAGGGACCCACAAAGGGCTTTTGTGGGCTTGAACAAGCACTCTGAAAAAGCATCCCTGGAGTTCCATGCAGAGCTAAACAGCTCTGCATTTGGTGACACTGAATGCCACACACAGGTCAATATTAACAAGAATACTTTACATCATTTCTCTGCCCTAAAGAGAGATCAATGAGAGGTGACAAATGCAGTTCAATTTACTGATCACCTACTATGTCCCAGGTGTCCTTCTAGGCAGTGTGCTGTGGACATGTCTTAGAAGTGCTCTAAGTTCTGAATCAGACTTCTAAAAAGGGCCAAAGGAGGAAGTCTAAAGTACTTAGATAGCTCTGGTTCAGCTGACTCCTACATCTGCTGTCCATCCAATTCAGATGTTTCTTTGGATGAAGATGAGGAGGCAGTAGGCAGAAAATCTGTGACAGGTCCAGGTACCGTTGGCGAAAGCAAAGTATATTCAGAGTTGTGCAACCATCACTATGATCAAATTTAGAACATTTTTATTGCCCCACAAAGAAATCCCATGTTGGAGACCTGATGTCATCAAGACGGTGACATGGGTTGTTCCCTCCTTCAATCTCCCTTACAAGAGGACCAACTAACTACTATAGAGACAATACACCATTGTGAAAATCCCAGAACCTGAGGGTGAGGCTGAAGCACACCCCTGGATCCCGGAGACCTAGAAGGGCCACATTAGAAGGGTAAGAGGGGTAGTTTCAATTTCATCCCTCCCCCAGGCTGGCACAGTGTCACAATGAGAGGGTGCTCTGGGCCTATGGTTTCTCCAGTGAGAAGGGAAATCCCAAAGTGGACATCCAGCTCCCCAAGCATAGTGAGACACTTCCCAGGAGACCCACTAGGGTCTTGCCTCACAGGGGTCACTGGGGAAAACTGCAGGCCTTGACCACTGGGAGCAGATAGAGATGAAGAAGAAGAGCAAGGCTTAGAGCAACCAGCGCTCAGATCTTGGAGACAATGTTAGTGCTTTCAACTGTGCCCAAGCAGACATCCCAGCTAGTGACTCTCCCCAACTGTAGAGTCAAGTCAGTGGCCCTGTCTGTCCAAAGAGCTTAGTTGGCAGTTTTGCCTGATTTGGGTCCCTAGTCAATGGGTAATATGAGTCATGGAGCCAGTTCTATGGCCCCACCCAGGCAGAGAAGCAAGTTTGAATCTCCACCCAACTGCAGACTGTAACCTTCAGCCCCAACCCTCAAGGAAGTTGGCCAGAGAACCCAGGCAGTGAGGAGCCCATCTGACAGCCCACCTCAGAGAGTGAGTCAAGCCAGCAGCCTTGCCCAACTGCTAAGCACAGCCTCTGGTCCCACAAAACCAGGGTACCTGAATAGTCACTGTGAGCAGCCTCAGAGACTAGCCTACCATACGCCCAGCCAGGGAGCATAGCTTAAAACCCCACCAAGGGCAAAGCCCAGCATTAGGGCCTGCCTGATTGCTGAACACAACATTTGGTCTCCCTCAGGAAGGGAGCCCAGCCAGTGACCTCACTCAATCTTGGTGCATAGTCTAGAGCCCCACCCTACTAGAACTCAGAGACCATGCCTAACTGCAGAGCATAGTCCCCAACCCCACCCAACTGCAAGATACAGTTGACAGCCCTGCCTGACAAGAAACCCCAGCCAGTGACCTAATCCAACAGAAGAGCATAGCAAGTGGCCTACCTGATCACAAAGACCTGCTTGCAGCCCTGCTTGATTACAGGGCACAGCCTGAGGCCCCACCTGACCAGGAGCCACTGGGGATCCCAGCTTGTAGCTCTGCCCATCACAGAGTCCAACCAGTGACACTGCCCTACCAAGGAACAAAGACTGCAAACTTGCCTGGCCAGAGGTGCTTACAGGACCCAGCTAATGGTCTCAAAATAGAAGAGACAGCAGCCCGGCCCAACAAAGGAGCTCATACAACAGCCCTGCTTGAATATGGAGCCCAGGAAGCAGGCCCATCCAACTTTCAGGAGCCAGAGAGCAATACCTTCCCCTAACTTCAGAACATGGACAGTGATCTAGCCCAACTAGACATCGCAATAGAAAGTCTTGCCTACTTGCAGGAATGACCACTGACCCATCTAATACACCAAGCTGAACTGACTGGTGTAGGTCTTTCCCTGGCAAAGCAAACCTGTGAAGTCTAGGAAAAAAGACCACTTACTCAAATATGGAGATATCAACACGAAGATACAAGGATCATGAAGAATCAGGTAAACATAAAACCAACAGAGGTCTAATAACTGACTGTAAAAAAAAAAGAAAATCTATGAACTGTGTCACAAAACATTAAGAATAATCCTCTTGGGCTTCCCTGGTGGCACAGTGGTTGAGAGTCCACCTGCCAATGCAGGGGACACAGGTTCGTGCCCCAGTCCAGGAAGATCCCACATGCTGCGGAGCACCTGGGCCTGTGAGCCATGGCCGCTGAGCCTGCGCGTCCGGAGCCTGTGCTCCACAACGGGAGAGGCCACAAGAGTGAGAGGCCCATGTACAGCAAAAACAAACAAACAAACAAAGAATAGTCCTCTTAAAGAAGAAATGTTGAAAGGAGTTCTTCCAGCTGAAATGAATAGACACTGAATAATAACAAGAAAACATGAAAATATAAAACATGCTGGTAAAGGTGAGAATATTGTCAAATTCAGAATATTCTAATATTGCAATAGAGTGGTGTTTTAATCACTTAAATGTAGTACAAAATTTTAAAGGGCAAAAGTATTAAGAATAATGATAGCTACCATAATTTGTTAATGGATACACAATATAAAAGGAAGTAAATTATGATATTAAAAACATAAATTATAGGGTAGGAGGTAAGTGAAAGAGTAGAGATTTTATATGTGACAATGTTAAGTTGTTAGCAGCATTAAATAGACTATCTATAAAATGTTTTATGTAAACCCCATGATAATGTCAAAGAAAACCTACAGTTAAAGGCATAAAAGATAAAAGAAGGGAATCAAAACATACCACTATGAAAAATTATCAACCCACAAAGAAAAACAGCAAAAGAGGAAGAAAGGAACAAAGGAACTACATAACAGCCAGAACAAAATAAGATGACTATAGTAAGTCCTTACCTACCAGTAATTACTTTAAATGTAAGTGGATTAAATTTTCCAATCAAAAGACACAGAATGGCTGAAGGGATTAAAAGAAAAAGATCCAACAATATGCTGCCTATAAGAGATTCACTTTAGCTTTAAGGACACACACAGGCTGAGAGTAAAGGAATGGAGAAAGTTATTTAAAGCAAATGGTAACCAAAAGAAAGCCAGGATGGCTATACTTACATCAAACAAAATAGACTTTAAGCTAAAAATGGTCACAGGAGACAATGAAGGTCATTATGTAATGACAAAGGAGTCAATCCAGCAAGAAGCTGTAACAATAGTAAATATTTATGTACACAACATTGGAGGAGCTAAGTGTATAAAGCCAATACTAACAGAACTAAAATGAGAAATAAACAGCAATACAATAATAGTTGAGGACTTTAATACCCCACTCTCAACAATGGATAAATCATCCAGATAATCAATAAGGAAACAACTGATTCAGACAACACCATCAACCAAATGGACCTAACAGACATATAGAGGACACGCTATCCAACAGCTGCAGAATACACATTCTTCTCAAGAACCAACAGAGCATTTTCTAGGATAGATCATATGCTAGGCCACAAAATAAGTCACAGAAAACCCAAGAACATAAAAATTATATCAAGTAACTTTTCTGACCACAAATGGTATGAAACCATAAATCAATAACCAGAAGAAAGCTGGAAAATTAACCAAAAAAAGGAAATTAAAAACACACTCTTTAATTGTTAAAGAAGAAATAAAAACAAACAAACAAGCAAAAATGAGATAAACAAAAATGGAAACAACATACCAAAACTTATGGGATGCAGGAAAAGCAGTTCTAAGAGAAAAATTTGTAGCTATAAACCCATACATTAAGAAAAAAAGATCTTAAATAAACAACCTAACATTAAACCTCAAAGAACTAGAAGAAGAACAAACTAAGCCCAAATCTAGCAGGAGGAAGAAAATAATAAAGATTAGAGCAGAAATAAACAAAATTGACAAAACTGTAGCTGGACAAACCAAGAAAACAAAGAGAAAAGACTCAAATAAATAAAATTATAAATGAAAGAGGAGACATTACAACTAATATCACAGAAATACAAAGGATCAAAAGAGACTATTATGAATAATTAAACATCAACAAATTAATCAACATAGAGTAAATGGATAAATTCCTAGAAATGTACAACATACTAAGACTGAATCATAAAAAAATAGAAAATCTGAACAGACTAATAATGAATAAGGATATTTATTAGTAATCAAAAACCTCCTAACACAGGACCAGATAGTTTCACTTGTGAATCCTACCAAATATTTAAAGAAGAATTAACACCAATTCTTCTCAAACTCTTCCAAAATATTGAAATGGAGGGAATACTCTCAAACTCATTCTAAAAGGCCAGCATTAGCCAAATTCATCTATCAAAGCTAGATAAGGATGCTAGAAGAAAAGAAAACTACAGTTAATGTCCCTAATGAATATACATGCAAAAATTCTCAACAAAAATACTAGCAAACTGAATTCAACAGCCCATTACAATGATCATAAACCATAATTAAGTGTGATTCATCCCTGGGATACAAGGATGGTTCAACATACACAAATCAATAAATGTGTTACATTACATTAATAGAATAAAAGGTAAAAATCATGTAATCATCTCAAGAGGTTCAGAAAAAACATTTGACAAAATTCAATATGATTTCATGATAAAAACTCTCATCACATTAGATTTAGAAGGAATGTCCTCACTATAATAAAGGCCATATATGGCAAGCCCACAGCTAACGTGAAAGGTTAAACAGGTAAAAGTTGAAAGTTTTTCCTTTAAGACCAGGAACAAGGATGCCCACCCTTACCACATACATTCAATATAGTACTGGAAGTTCTAGCCAGAGCAATCAGGTAAGAAAAAGAATTAAGAAGTTATTTAAATCAGAAAAGAAGAAGTAAAAGAGTGCCTGTTTGCAGATGACATGATCTTATATATAGCGAACCCGGGAGAGTCTACCAAAAAACTGTTAGAACTAATAAATGAATTCAGTAAAGTTGCAAGATACAATGCCAACATATAAAAATCAGTTGTATTTCAAAACACTAACAAGGAACTATCTAAAAAATACATAATCTCATTCACGGTAGCATCAAAAACAATAAAATACTCAGTAATATTTTAACCAAGGAAATAAAAGATTTGTACACTGAAAACTATAAGGCACCAATAAAAGAAATTGAAGAAGACACAAATAAATGGAAAGATATCCTTTGTTCATAGATTGGAAGAATCAATATTGTTAAAATGTCCATACTACTCAAAGCCATCTATAGATTCAGTGCAATCTTTATTAAGATTCCAGTGACTTTTTTTACAGAAATAGAAAAAACAATTCTAAAATTTTTATGGAACACAAAAGACTTAGAATAGCCAAAGCAAACTTGAGAAGGAAGAACAAAGCTGGAGGCATCACATTTCCAGATTTCAATCTATATATAAGCCTATAGTAATCAAAACAGCATGGTACTGGCATAAGAACAGACATATAGATCAATGCAATAGAATAAAGAGCCCAGAAATAAACCCATGCACACAGGGTCAACTAATATTTGATGAGAGAGCCAAGAATACCCAGTGGGGAAAAGAGAGTTTTTCAATAAATGGTGCTGGGAAAACTGGATATTCACATGCAGAAAAATAAAACTGGGCTCCTATCTTAAGCCACTCACAGCAGGAGAAACTGGTGAAGGTAGTCAAAGGATATAAACTTCTAGTTATAAGATGAATATGATCTGGGAATGTAATATGCAGCATGGTGACT
This sequence comes from Stenella coeruleoalba, assembly GCF_951394435.1. Classification (NCBI taxonomy): domain Eukaryota; kingdom Metazoa; phylum Chordata; class Mammalia; order Artiodactyla; family Delphinidae; genus Stenella; species Stenella coeruleoalba. The sequence continues at coordinate 117,488,754 of NC_137149.1, forward strand.
ATAGTTAACAATAATGTATTGTACACTTGAAAGTTCCTAAGAGAGTAGATCATAAAAGAGTTCTCATCACACAAACACACACACACACACACAATCATAACTACGTGAGGTTTTAGGTGTGTTAACTAACCTTAACCATAGTGGTAATCATTTCACGGTATATACACATATCAAATCATCATGTTATGTACCTTAAACTTAAACAATGTTATATGTCAGTTATATCACAGTAAAGCCTGGGAGTAAATGTGCTCCAAATCTTATCAAAAAGAATATTTGTCCAGAATGCCAACTAGATGTGGCCTGAACACAAAGAAATTCTATTGAAATGGAGTATAAGAATATAGGCAAAACACTACTTAACATTAAGGGTGATTGGAACAGGCCACCACCAATGTTTTTAAAACCTCATACTTATAGGTTTGTTGAGCAGGTCCATCTTGAATAATTTTTGTCTAGAGTTGGGATCTTCTCATCAAACTTCCTGGAGTCCTCTTGAAGTTAGATCTATTCAAGAGGAAATTTAGAAGATTTTGGCCCTTTTAGTGTAGTTTTCAGGGGATTATGGATAAGGTGCAAATTCTGGTCAACCATTTCACCTAGAATGGGAGATGAATTAGTCCAAGACTGCTTCCATCTAAAGGGCTGCTGAAATCCTTGGTTGTAGGAGCTGTGTAACATAACATCTATCAATGTACTGAATATACCTATTTTTCTCTTTCAAACGAAATTTTGAGTTGCCTTACAAAAAGGGCAATCAACAAAAGATTAGTAAAATAGAAACACAAATTCATAAACAAATAAAAAGCGAGATTGCACATATACTACTTCAAAAGTGTAAGCTAAAAATTTTCCTATAAACTTGCTTCTAACCAAGGCAAAAAGGACACCACAATTTACGTTACTCTCATTTTGGAAAGGAGGAGTCAAATCAGTTTTTGAAAAAGAAAAAAAAATATTCTAGATGTTAGAAGAAATTTCTCACATAAGAATTTGTCCAGAAAGCATTAAATGATGTAATAAGCAATCCTCATATCTTTCTTTATAGCAAATTAAAAAGTAAATGATGGGTTGGTTCAAGATGGCAGAGTAGAAGGAGATGTGCTCATTCCCTCTTGCAAGAACACTGCTGAACAATCATCAAGAGGAAGACAATTCAACTCACCAAAAAAGATACCCCACATCCAAAGACAAAAGAGAAGTCACATGAGATGGTAGGAGGGTGCAATCACAATAAAATCAAATCCCATAACTGCTGGGTGGGTGACTCACAAACTCGAGAACACTTATACCACAGACGTGCACTGACTGGAGTGAAGGTTCTAAGCCCCACATCAGGCTTCCCAACCTAGGGGTCTGGCAACAGGAGAAGGAATTCCTAGAGAATCAGAATTTGAAGGCTAGCGGGATTTGATTGCAGGACTTTGATAGGACTGGGGGAAACAGAGACTCCACTCATGGAGGGCATACACAAAGTAGTGTGTGCATCAGGACCCAGGGGAAGGAGCAGTGACCCCATGGGAGACTGAACCAAACCTACCTGCTAGTGTTGGAAGGTCTCCTGCAGAGGCAGGGTGTAGCTGTGGCTCACTGTGAGGACAAGGACACTGGCAGCAGAAGTTCAGGGAAGTATTCTTTGGTGTGAGTCCTCCCAGAGTCCACCATTAGCCCCAGCAAAGAGCTAAGCGGGCTCCAGTGTTGGGTCGCCTCAGGCCAAACAACCAACAGGGAGGGAAACCAGCCCAACTCATCAGCAGACAAGTGTATTAAAGTTTTATGGAGCTCTGTTCACCAAAGCAACACCCAGCTCTACCCACCACCAGTCCCTCCCATCAGGAAACTTGCACAAGCATCTTAGGTAGACTCATCCACCAGAGGGCAAACAGCAGAAGCAAGAAGAACTACAATCCTGCAGCCTGTGGAACAAAGACCACATTCACAGAAAGACAGACAAGATGAAAAGGCAGAGGGGTATGTACCAGATGAAGGAACAACATAAATCCCCAGAAAAACAACTAAATGAAGTGGAGATAGGCAACAATCCAGAAAAAGAATTCAGAATAATGATAGTGAAGATGATCCAGGACCTCAGAAAAAGAATGGAGGCAAAGAACGAGAAGATGCAAGAAATATTTAACAAAGACCTAGAAGAATTAAAGAACAAACATACAGAGATGAATAATACAATAACTGAAATGAAAAATACACTAGAAGGAACCAATAGCAGAATAACTGAGGCAGAAGAACGGATAAGTGACCTGGAAGACAGAATGGTGGAATTCACTGCCATGGAAAAGAATACAGAAAAAAGAATGAAAAGAAGTGAAGGCAGCCTAAGAGACTTCTGGGACAACATTAAATGCAACAGCATTCACATTATAGGGGTCCCAGAGGAGAAGAAAGAGAGAAAGGACCTGAGAAAATATTTGAGACATTATAGTGGAAAACTTCCCTAACATGGGAAAAGATATAGCCACCCAAGCCCAGGAAGCACAGAGAGTCCCAGGCAGGATAAACCCAAGGAGAAACACACCGAGATACATAGGAATCAACTTGAGAAAAATTAAAGACAAAGAAAAAATATTGAAAGCAACAAGGGAAAAATGGCAAATAACATATAAGGGAACTCCCATAAGGTTAAGAGCTGATTCCTCAGCGGAAATTCTACAAACCAGAAGGGAATGGCATGATATATTTAAAGTGGTGAAAGGGAAGAACCTACAACCAATATTACTCTACCCAGCAAGGATCTCATTCAGATTCTACAGAGAAATCAAAACTTTACAGCCAGGAAAAAGCTAAGAGAATTCAGCACCACCAAACCAGGTCTACAACAAATGCTAAAGGAACTCTCTAAGTGGGAAACACAGAGAAGAAAAGGACCTACAAAAACAAACCCATAAAAATTAACAAAATGATAATAGGAACATACAAATCGATCATTACCTTAAACATGAATGGATTAAATGCGCCAATGAAAAGACACAGGATTGCTGAATGGATACAAAACAAGACCTATATATATATATGCTGTCTACAAGAGACCCACTTCAGACCTAGGGACACATATAGACTGAAAGTGAGGGGATGGAAAGAGATATTCCATGAGAATGGAAATCAAAAGAAAGCTGGAGTAGCAATACTCATATCAGAAAAGATAGACTTTAAAACAAAGAATGGGGCTTACCTGGTGGTGCAGTGGTTGAGAGTCCACCTGCTGATGCAGGGGACGTGGGTTTGTGCCCTGGTCCGGGAGGATCCCACATGCTGCAGAGTGGCTGCACCCGTGAGCCATGGCTGCTGAGCCTGCACGTCCGGAGCCTGTTGCTCCACAACAGGAGAGGCCACAACAGTGAGAGGCCTGCGTACCACGAAAAAAAACAAAAACAAACAAAAAAACAAATAATGTTACAAGAGACAATGAAGGACAGTACATAATGATCAAGGGATCAATCCAAGAAAAAGATATAACAATTATAAATATATATGCACCCAACATAGGAGCACCTCAATACATAAGGCAACTGCTAACAGCTATAAAAGAGGAAATCGACAATAACATGGTAATAATGGGGGACATTAACTCCTCACTTACACCAATGGACAGATCATTACGACAGAAAATTTATAAGGAAATGCAAAATTAAAATGACACAACAGACCAGATAGATTTCATTGATATTTATAGGACATTCCATCAAAAAACATCAGAGTACACTTTCTTCCTAAGTGGACACAGAACATTCTCCAGGATAGACCACATCTTGGGTCATAAATCAAGCCTCAGTAAATTTAAGAAAATTTAAATCATATCAAGCATCTTTTTGGGTCACAACACTATGAGATCAGAAATCAATTACAGGGAAAAAAGAGTAAAAAACACAAATATATGGAAGATAACAATATGTTACTAAATAACCAAGAGATCACTGAAGAAATCAAAAAATCACTGAAGAAATCAAAAAAGAGGAAATCAAAAAATACCTAGAGACAAATTACAATGAAAACACGATGATCCAAAACCTATGGGATGCAGCAAAAGCAGTTCTAAGAGGCAAGTCTATAGCAATACAAGCCTACCTCAAGAAACAAGAAGAATCTCAAATAAACAATCTAACATTACACCTAAAGGAACTAGAGATAGTAGAACAAACAAAAGCAAAGTTAGCAGAAGGAGAGAAATCATAAAGATCAGAGCAGAAATAAATGAAATAGAAACAAAGAAAACAATAGCAAAGATCAATAAAACTAAAAGCTTGCTCTTTGAGAAGATAAACAAAATTGATAAATCATTAGCCAGACTCATCAAGAAAAGGAGAGAGAGGATTCAAATCACTAAAATTAGAAATGAAAAAGGAGAAGTTACAACAGACACCGCAGAAATACAAAGCATCCTAAAAGACTACTACAAGCAACTCTATGCCAATAAAATGGACAACCTGGAAGAAATGGACAAATTCTTAGAAAGGTATAAACTTCAAGGACTGAACCAGGAAGAAATAGAAAATATGAACAGATCAATCACAAGTAATGAAATTGAAAATGTGATGAAAAATCTTCCAACAAACAAAAGTCCAGGACCAGATGGCTTCACAGGTGATTTCTATCAAACATTTATAGAAGAGCTAACACCCATCCTTCTCAAACTCTTCCAAAAAATTGCAGGGGAAGGCACACTCCCAAACTCATTCTATGAGGCCACTATCACCCTGATACCAAAACCAGACAAAGATACTACAAAAAAGGAAATTACAGACCAATATCACTGAAAATATAGATGCAAAAATCCTCAACAAAATACTAGCAAACAGATTCCAACAACACATTAAAAGGATCATAAACCATGATCAAGTGGGATTTATCCCAGGGATGCAAGGATTCTTCAATATACACAAATCAATCAATGTGATACACCATATTAACAAATTGAAGAATAAAAACCATATGATCATCTCAATAGATGCAGAAAAAGCTTTTGACAAAATTGAACACCACTTATAATAAAAACTCTGCAGAAAGTGGGCATAGAGGAAACCTACCTCAACATAATAAAGGGGCCATATATGACAAACCCACAGCAAACATCATTCTCAATGGTGAAAAACTAAAAGCACTTCCTCTAAGGTCAGGAACAAGACAAGGATGTCCACTCTTGCCACTATTATTCAACATAGTTTTGGAAATCCTATCCACGGCAATCAGAGAAGAGAAAGAAATAAAAGGGATACAAATTGGAAAAGAAGTAAAACTGTCACTGTTTGCAGATGACATGATACTACACATAGAGAATCCTAAATATCCCACCAGAAAGCTACTAGAGCTAATCAGTGAATTTGGTAAAGTTGCAGGATACAAAATTAATGCACAGAAATCTCTTGCATTCCTATACACTCATGATGAAAAATCAGAAAGAGAAATTAAGGAAACACTCCCATTTACCACTGCAACAAAAAGAATAAAACACCCAGGAATAAACCTACCTAGGGAGACAAAGACCTGTATGCAGAAAACTATAAGACACTGATGAAAGAAATTAAAGATGATACAAACAGATGGAGAGATACCACGTTCTTGGATTGGAACAATCAATATTGTGAAAATGACTATATTACCCAAAGCAATCTACAGATTCAATGCAATCCCTGTCAAACTACCAATGGCATTTTTTACAGAACTAGAACAAAACATCTTAAAATTTGTATGGAGACACAAAAGCCCCTGAATAGCCAAAGAAGTCTTGAGGGAAAAAAAAACGGAGCTGGAGGAATCAGACTCCCTGACTTCAGACTATACTACAAAGCTACAGTAATCAAGAGAATATGGTACTGGCACAAAAACAGAAATATAGATCAATGGAACAGGATAGAAAGTCCAGAGATAAACCCACACACCTATGGTCAACTTATCTATGATGAAGGAGGCAAGGATATACAATGGAGAAAAGACAGTCTCTTCAATAAGTGGAGCTGGGAAAACCGGACAGCTACATGTAAAACAATGAAATTAGAACACTCCATAACACCATACACAAAAATAAACTCAAAATGGCTTAGACACCTAAATGTAAGTTTGGACACTGTAAAACTCTTAGAGGAAAACATAGGAAAACCACTCTTTGACATAAATCACAGCAAGATCTTTTTTGATCCACCTCGTAGAATAATGGAAGTAAAAACAAAAATAAACAAATGGGACCTAATGAAACTTAAAAGCTTTTGCATAGAAAAGGAAACTACAAAGAAGACGAAAAGACAACCCTCAAAATGGGAGAAAGTATTTGCAAACAAATCAACAAAGGCTTAATCTCCAAAATACATAAACAGCTCCTGCAGCTCAATATTAAAAAAACAAACAACCCAATAGAAAAATGGGCAGAAGACCTAAATAGACATTTCTCCAAAGAAGACATACAGATGGCCAAGAAGCACATGAAAAGCTGCTCAACGTCACTGATCATTAGAGAAATGCAAATCAAAATTACAATGAGGTATCACCTCACACTGGTTAGAATGGGCATCATCAGAAAATCTACAAACAACAAATGCTGGAGAGGGTGTGGAGAAAAGGGAACCCTCTTGCACTGTTGGTGGGAATGTAAATTGATACAGCCATTATGGATAACAGTATGGAGGTTCCTTAAAAAACTAAAAATAGAATTATCATATGACCCAACCATCCCACTACTGGGCATATACCCAGAGAAAACCATAATTCAAAAAGACACATGCACCCCAATGTTCATTGCAGCGCTATTTACAATAGTGAAGTCATGGAAGCAACCTAAATGTCCATCAACAGACCAATGGATGAAGAAAATGTGGTACATATATACAATGGAATATTACTCAGCCATAACAAGAAACGAAATTGTGTGATTTGCAGAGACGTGGATGATCTAGAGACTGTCATACAGAGTGAAGTATGTCAGAAAGAGAAAAAGAAATATCATATATTAACACATATATGTGGAACCTAAAATAATGGTACAGATGAACCAGTTTGCAGGGCAGAAATAGAGACACAGATGTAGAGAACAAATGTATGGACAACATGGGGGGAAAGTGGAGGGGTGGTGGTGGTGGTGTGATGAATTGGGAGATTGGGATTGACATGTATACACTAATATGTATTAAATGGATAACTAATAAGAACCTGCTGTATAAAAAAATAAATAAAATTAAAATTAAAAAAAAGAAAAAATTTTTAAAAAGTGCATGCCATCTGTTTGTTTCTTGTAGCAAATTTTGCTAAAAGCTAAAAGAATACTATTAAGGCAAAACTTGCAGTGGATAAAGTATTCTTCATTCAAATAGCCTAATTTGAGCCAAGGTTAGAACTTAGAGAAATAAGTGGATCCTCATAAAAGTAAATGGACAGCTTAACTCTTCATTTTAGAAATCTCACACTTTTTCCTCTCTTCCCCCAGAGTTTATAATTCCAGCAATAATATGTCCTACAAAACACAATAATTTTCAAATAAGTGGGACAAAGGCAATGGAAAGGCACTAATATATATTCTGAAAGACTGATCTCTTGAGAATTTCTAGTTCATATAACTTCCCTATATAGTTTCTCTCATCTTTATTTCCAATGGGCGCACAGTAGAAGACATTTGAAGTTATTCTCTTCGATGGGAGTCTAAGTACCAATTGCAAGCACATACTATAAAGAAACTCCAATTACCAGGAGAACATTGATAGTTCCACCAGTGTTTTGCTTAGAAGACAGATTGTAGAAGCATCTGTGAGCAAAGTAAGGAGTTTCCTGATGAATATAGTTATATATTCACTTTGGTATTTGAAAAAAAATCCTGAATTCAGTCTCCAAAATCTCTCATTCTAGAAGGCAGAAATGGTATTGGCCTTGATGTTCTTCAAAGTGTAGAACTGCTGGCTTCATAGAAAACCCCCAATAATATTCCTGTGGAACCTGCCAGAATGATGCCATTTCTCTAAAGGAGTGATCTCCACTCTTCACCACTGTCCTGGATCCTGAGCTGCATGGGGCAACACTGCTAGATGATTACTGCTGGACGACACTTGACTAGGGAAGAAAGACATGAACCTAAGTGGTGCTTTTTGCCTACTGAACTACCATCTTTTCCCATCCTTTCAACCCAGGAAAAAGGTGACTGAAGAAGAAGGAAAAAAGACCTTCAGAACATTCTATAGAAGAAGCAGAGTGACATGAAGTCACTGCACCAAGAGACCTCTCACTTTCCCCACTTGGATCCTCTGGATCAGGTGGGTGGCAGGGGTTTAGAAATTACTGTTTAATAAACATGGTGTCCTTGACATTGAATGGGAATTAATTAAATGAATTACACTTCTTTTGAGCCCAGAATATTAAATAAACAAATGGAATAAATAAAGGTATATTAAAGATATGTCCTTTGTCATCCACAAGGAAAGCATATGTATGGGACAACTTTCAATGCTCTTTTTTTATGAGCTCAGCCCATTAAATTTATGATGTGGAAGAATGTAGGGAAAGGAGTAGAAACTCTAATCATGGAGGTTGGACTTGACCATAATTTTTGAAACAGTTTAGGCCATAAAAACTTCTGTTTAGCTCAAGAGATCTGCTATCTTCCTACTAATTAATTATCTCTTGTTTTTCTCCTATGTACATGAAGCTAAGAATCTAAGCTTCTTACTGTGGAGAAGGCAATACTGAGCAGCCCACAAACAAAGAGGCACTCAACATACCAGGTGGAAATAGATGCCTGGCAGAGGCATTTCACTTGCATTATTTCACTCAACTCTCACTTCTACTGAACAAGTCCATGTGACTTGGCCTCTTCAGTATCTCATGTCTTCCAAGTCTCTCCATTCAATTCATTGGTTCTGGCCTCAGCCACAGTCATCTATTCCCTGGCTACTGTAATTGCCTCCCAGTTGATCTCCCACTTCCTCTCCAAGACCTTTTCACTTCATCCACCATAACTGGACTCACAAATATGAGCATGACATTCACCTGGTTAGCAATCTTCTATCGCTTTCCATTATGCTAAAACGCACACACTACACACACACACACACACACACACACACACACACACACACAAAAGAGCCTCAGGGCCTGGGGGCCTCATCTGAACCCCTTCCCTTCATGCTCTATCCTGCAGACACACTGGGCTTCTTTCAGATTTTCAAACATACCTTACTTCTTCCTGCCCCAGAGGATTCACACACGTTGTTGCTTCCACCTGCCAATGCCCTTTCCCTGAATAGCCCATCCTCCAGGTCTCAGCTAAAATACTGTTTCCTCCTTGACTCTGGCCTTCACAGACTCCTCACACGAGTTAGGAGTCTCTTTATCAATTCCTGCAGCCCTTCTCCGTCAGACCTCAGAGCACTTGGAGCTACTTATTCAATTGTCTTTTACAATAATTGAAAGCTTCATGAGAGAAGAGGCAAAGTCCTTTCTTCAAATTTGTAGCTACAAAATCTAACATAGTGGCAAGTATTATTTCTATTTTAGAGATAAAAGTATTGAGAGTTGAAATTATTTGTCCAGAGTCTTTAAAGTAGTAAGCAAAGCTGAGCATTTAATCTTTATCCATTACGCTAAAACGTTTATGATATTTCTATTATTTCACTTGCCTCCTTATCTTTTTTTCATGGACAAAGAAGTAGAAATGTAAGAAACAAGTACTGAATGCCTAGTGTGTTCTAGATTTAGGCTGTTTTCATTAATCCTCAATACCCCACGTACTATTCTGACCTGTCTCCGTGACTAGATGTAAATCTCTTAAGGTCAGGGACTGTGTTTTTTTTTTTCTTTTTTTTTTTCCATACTTGGCATGTAGAATTTGGTTCTAAGCACAAGAGGAGAATAATGTGCTAAGTGATAGTATTTAATGGCTGTCTGAAGAGTAATAGTTTGGAAAACCACCTTTTGGAAGACAGGGGTTGGGAGGGGCTGTAAGGGAGAAGTCTGGTCAGGATGACAAGGTAGTTCATGTCCAAACACACACACACAGAGACATCCTCTACATAGAAATATAGCAACAATAGATAAAATATATAAAGAGAGACCAAGAGAACATGGTTGGGCTTAAAAAATGACACATCTCCATTGACCAGAAATTGATCATAAATGCAAACAGATGAGTGGGGCTGCTGGGCCTGGGCCTGGAAGGTGGGAAGCAAGAGTGGTGCTTAATAGAAAATTGACTCCTACAGAGTGACTGCAACTAAAAATGTTTGCTTGTAAAATGAAGTAAAGAAAGAGAAATCAATGACTGGGATATGAATTTATCCAAGATGAAGCTAATCATATAGCATAGTGTATGGTCAGGACACTCAAGGTGGCTGTTCTCTTGATCTCTGTACATTCCCTGCCTGACCAGTGCCTGCTTCACCTACACCCTACTCACAAGACTGAGCTTCCTGTGTGATTGTTCTTATCAAAGGGACAGTGAGGGGTGAGCTCCTCTAGTGCTTTCCCTGGTAAACAATGAGTCAATCTGACATCAGTTCCCCCTATAACTGGTAACCTCCCCCTGACCCTTGGAGTGAAGCCTGCAATAGCCATGTCCTGCCCTCACCTCAGCAGCACATGGTGGGGTGTTGCTCCAGGACCTTGTTTCAGACGTGTAAGCTCCCCCATCCATTAAACCATTGATGTCTCTGTTGCTGACTCTGGGCTCTTTCTTTGGTCTTAAAGCTGGGCAAATACAGGCCCAGTAGGGTGCTGCCCAACAAATAGTCTGATAAAATATTAATAGAAATGTGTTTAGAAACTCAAAAGATGGGAAATAAAGAAGAATAAGATATCGAGGATAAGAATAAGAAATAACAAGACAATAAACGTAAATTAAGTGCAGAAATCTTAGAGATAAAAAGTAATACATATGAAATAAAAATACAATAGACTGCACATATGATAGACAAGAAATAGTTGAGTGATTTAAAAAATTACTTAATGCTTTAAGTACTTAATGACTTGAGGAATTTAGTAAATTCATCCAGAATACAGAGGCACTGAAATCAAGACTATGAGAGAGGAATCCATAATAATAGTAAGGGATTTTGACACATCTCAATCAGATAGCAATAGATTATGCAGAGAAAAAATTAGCAAGAACTTAAAATTGGAACAAGAAAAACTAACAAGCTTGAGCTAATAGATGCATTTATAGAACTGACCACATTCTAGGACACAAAAGATATCAACAAATTTCAAAGATTCAACATCATACAGCCCAGATTCTCAAACCATAAATTGATTAAATTACACATCAAATAAAAATATCATTTAAAAAATCTCATATGTTAGAAAATTTTTAATCCAAATCTTAACTTACTCATGATATAAAGAGGAATCACAAAATCAAATATTTAGAACAAGATGTTAATAAAATTAATTCACATAAAAATTTAAAGGAAGCAGATAAAGTGGTACATGTATCAGTTTTTTAAATAAGAAAAATTGAAAATAAATGCATGAACCAAGCATCTAGGAAAAAAAACAACTATAGAATGTAGAAGAAAGAGAAAATAAAGAAGAGAGTGAATATTGATAAACAAGAAAAAAAGAAAGTATTAAGAACATCAAAAGCTGTCTTTTGGAAAAATCTAGTAAAATACACAAATCTCTAGCAATACAAATAAAGAAAATAGTGTGAATATGTACAAATAAACATTACCAGAAAAAACGGGAGAACATAATTATGGAAACAGTAGAAAGTTTTAAAACTCATAAGAGAATATTAAATGCAACATACATTCTAATTCATTTTTTAAAACAGACAGTATCTTATAAAAATACCAATTATTAAAATAGTCTCAAGGAGAAATAAAAAACCTGAAAATATCAGTAACCATTAAAGAAATTGACAAAGTAATCAATTCTTCCATTAGTGAGAGTGATGGCGGGGTGGGAAGATAGAAAGAAATTGTTTTGGAAGGAAGTTGTAATGAATCTACAGCAACAGATAACTTGCATTTTGTAAAGACTGTTTCAGAGAATTGAAAATGAAAGAAAGCTTTCCAATCCTTCTGGAAGGCTAGTTGGCCCAAAATGAAAAGGGACAATACAATTATAGTTCAAGAATTATGAATATTACGAATAGAGATGCAAAAGTTAGCTGAATTTAGCAGTGTGGGAAAAGTATTTAGAGGATCTATAACAAAAACTGTGCTTATCTCAGAATGGTGAGATTACAGGTATTTCTGGTTTATTTGTTTGTTTGTTGTTTAGCATTGTGTATTTTCACAAGTGAGAAAGTGAGAAAGAAAATATAGCCCCTAACACGTGTCAGTTGGGATCTGAGCTGGCTCTTAGTTTTCTACTAAGGAACATAAACCATTTCATACTTTCATCTGTGACCATGATGCAACAAGACAAACACAAGACCATTCTCTAAACATGTCTGAGCACAGACAAAAACAAAAACACTGTGCAAACCACAAACAGTCAAACAAAGGGACTGTGGCTTCTTTGCCAATTATAACATTAGCCCACTCTGCTCCTTCCCAGATAAAAACTATTAAGATACCCAATCAAAGAACTTCCCTTCTTCCACATCCTGGCAGCATCAATCTACGGCAAACCTACATGTCCTTGAACCCTACCCTGTATCACCTAACACTGCTTAATTCTATAACAAGCCCTGAGGCATGCTCCGGCAATGCTTCCCAGAGGCCTCCCTGGCTGCAGACAGTCTAACTCTGTTTCACTACAGTTCTGTTCCTGGTGGCCTTTGGCCAAAGATGGTCATTGACAAAAGATGTATGTATAGAGCATGTATCCTTTTGTAATTCAAAATATATATACTTAAAAATTGAAATTAAATCATCTCCAGGTGACTTTAGACCTCCAGGAAAGATGCAGACCCTCAGTTGCCCCTGGGATCTTGCATCTATAACCAGACAGCCCTCCAGCCCAGCATAGGAGCTGAGCTCCTTAGGTATCATCAGCTTTGAAAACCATCGAAGGTTCTTCGGGCACAGGTCAAGCAGAATTTCTTAACAGCAACCCTATTGGCATTGGCACCAGACAATTCTTTGCTGTAGGGTGTTGTCCTATGCATTGTGAGCTGTTTAGAAGCATAGCTGACCTCTACCCACTAGATGCAAATAGAACCCCCTCTATAGTGACAACAAAAACTATCTCCAGACAATTTCCTCCTGAGGCAGAGGTGGGGGCAAGGTTGCCTGCAGTTGAGAACCACCAAGGAGGATGGAGGGCGATGGGAAGAGGAAATGTTGGGGATGCGTTATTAGGAGGCTTGGGGTTGGTTCTCTGCCTCTGTGGTCATGGAGATCATCATTCTTGCCCTGCCTGCCTCGTGAGGACAGTGTGAAGAGTGACAGAAAAGTAATAAACAGGCTTGAAAGTAGCTAAAGAGATAACCATTTAATCAATACAGATTTGTCAAGTGTCTTCTGAGTGTATATGATGTTCTAAGTCCTATCAAAGAGCTCCAAATGAAAAGGTACTGAACCCTAAGTCTGACTCTAAGAAAACAAGGAAATGACATTATTAAGGATGATTCAAAATTATACAAAATAGCAACAACAATGATTACCTCAGAAATCATCATATACTTGAGGTAAATTTATTTAATTTGTACTTGTCTGATGCAGCTTAAGAGGGAAAACCAATTTTCAACTAAGAAATTAAGAAATCAAATTATTTGTCCCCAAAGCAATCTTTCATAGAGTTTTCTAAATCTTGGCATCAATTTTCATGCAAATCTACAAACTGCAGTCAGCTAACACTGACTCACTTGATGGATTTATTGAATCAGTAGAAGGAGGGAAGAAAATAAGCAAAGAGAAACTTAACACAGTATGTTAATGTGTACTTACATGCTAGGGACAATCATTTCTTGAGCTTCTAAGTGGGTAAGAATAATAGGGCAATGGTCAGAAATGAAGAAATGTGGGCTCACAAGATAATAACTTGGCTAGCTTTTAAGAGCAGCATAAGCCAAAATTAATGGATGTAGAGATGCCTCATGTAAGTGGCATAGTTTACTATGTGAGCTGCTTCGAACATTGTAAGAAGGTATTCTAAATAATGAGGTTAGCCTTGGAGTCTTAATGAAACTGAGGAGTTCTCATGTTTTCTTTCTAAACATGATGGGTTTTATTTTTCTTTTCTGTTTTCTGAAAAATAGAAATCAGCTGTTTTTATTTATACATACTTTATTGAAAATGCGTTATGAGGGACCTTTTAAACCAGCTCTTAAACAACCAAATGGAATCCTTGTCCTTCTTTGCAAAGGATCAGATGTTTCTTATCTCACTTTTTAAAATGTAAAAAGGGAACTGGTCTGGGGTCATAAATAAGGTTTCACAGAACTGAGATGCCAAGATTAAAATCTCTCTCTTACTTATTTAATGCAGTAATTACAAAGGGAAAATGAGAGAGTTCAAGACTAGATTCCAAGAGTTGAAAGAGGTTACATTTAAGCTGTATAAAAGACTCCAAGGATCACCTGGTCCCACGAGGTAATTGTTTGAGCTTTGGGGCTTCTTGTTTACACTGTAGATAATTAGAAAAACAAGTTTTGGTGAGCAGATGGTCAGCTTGGTGAGGACATGGTACAGCTCACTCGCTGAGCTGACAGTGGCACCATCTTGCCTTTCCCAGACCGACCCACCACTCGCTGTCACCCCTTCACTCACCCCTAGCTTCACAACTCACAGAAAAAATGCATCTCAGTACTGGAATCTGGTATCATTTTTTTCCTTCTTTTACATTCCCTGTTGTAGTTCCACATTTTTCCACTTAGAAGTATCTGGCAAAGATTACAAAATAAATGAAATAAAAAGGGAAAGATCTGTGATAATTTCAAGATACAGAAATGGTTTGTAAGGGGACAAAATCTCATCATGTGGTATTTGTATCTAAGTAGAAAACTTTACACAATAATCTGACCTAGTTTTACCATCTTTCTTCTGCATTTTTTTTTTTTTTAAGAAAACACTCCTGTTTGCAAACAAGTCTTTTTGGTCAGTATTGTAGACAATAGGTTGTGCCTATATTCCTTCAGCAAGTTGCCCTTGACACCTTGGATTCCAGGACACTTTAATTGGGGATTGTTTTCAGAGCTGAAGCACTTCAGTGTTTACTGTGCTTTTAAATCAAAGATGACAAGTCAATCTTCACGTTTAGAGACTTATGCACTGTGTGTATTTCCTAATGCACTGTTGTGACACAGAGGCATGAGGGATTAGGATACACGTAAAAGATGTCACTTCCTATTATTGAATTAAGTCATATGGACCCTGCTCTGGCCCTAGCCCAAACCAAACTCTGTGACCCAGCAGGAGGACAGTTCTTTTTCTGTTGGGGTTCGAGCAGCTGAATAACAAAACCAAAGCTGAGATGGATGCAGCACAAGATTTATTCAGTAGCCAAAGAATGGAGAAGTGGGAACTAAGTTCCCAGCTCAACCTCTCCCCCACCTGGTGAGACGGATTTAGTTTTAAACAGTAAAGACAAAGGGAGGGCTGGAGGGGAAGATGGCGGAAGAGTAAGACGTGGAGATCACCTTCCTCCCCACAGATACACCAGAAATACATCTACACGTGAAACAACTCCTACAGAACACCTACTGAACGCTGGCAGAAGACCTCCCAAAAGGCAAGAAAACCCCCACGTACCTGGGTAGGGCAAAAGAAAAAAGAATAAACAGAGACAAAAGAATAGGGATGGGACCTGCACCAGTGGGAGGGAGCTGTGGAGGAAAGGTTTCCACACACTAGGAAGCCCCTTCACGGGCGGAGACTGCGGGTGGCAGAGGGGGAAAACTTCAGAGCCGCGGAGGAGATCACAGCAACAGGGATGTGGAGAACAAAGCGGAGAGATTCCTGCACAGAGGATCAGTGCCGACCGGTACTCATCAGCCCGAGAGGCTTGTCTGTTCACCCGCTGGGTCGGGCGGGGCTGGGAGCTGAGGCTTGGGCTTTGGTCGGAGCACAGGGAGAAGACTGGGGTTGGCTGCGTGAACACAGCCTGCAGGGGGTTAGTGAACCACGGCTAGCCAGGAGGGAGTCCGGGGAAAAGTCTGGACCTGCCAAAGAGGCAAGAGACGTTTTCTTCCCTCTTTGTTTCCTGGTGCGTGAGGACAGGGGATTAAGAGTGCTGCTTAAAGGAGCTCCAGAGATGGGCGCGAGCTGCAGCTAAAAGCGCGGACACCAGAGACGAGCATAAGACGCTAAGGCTGCTGCTGCTGCCACCAAGAAGCCTATGTGCAAGCACAGGTCACTATCCACACCCCCCCTTCTGGGGAGCCTGTGCAGCCCGCCACTGCCAGGTTCCCAGGATCCAGGGACAACTTCCCTGGGAGAATGCAGCACCGCACGCCTCAGTGTGGTACGACATCACGCTGGCCTTTGCTGCCGCAGGCTCGCCCTGCACTCTGTACCCCTCCCTCCCCCCGGCCTGAGTGAACCACAGTCTCCAAAGCAGCTGCTCCTTTAACCCCATCCTGTCTGAGCGAAGAACAGACACCCTCCGGCAACCTACACGAAGAGGCAGGGCCAAATCCAAAGCTGAGCCCCGGGAGTTGTGCAAACAAAGAAGAGAAAGGGAAATCTCTCCCAGCAGCCACAGAAACAGCGGATTAAATCTCCACAATCAACTTGATGTACCCTGCACTTGTGGAATAATACATGAATAGACAACGAATCATCCCAAATTGAGGAGGTGGACTTTGAGAGCAAGATTTATTATTTTTTCTCCTTTTCCTCGTTTTGTGAGTGTGTATGCTTCTGTGTGAGATTTTCTCTGTATAGCTTTGCTTCCACCATTTGTCCTAGGGTTCAATCCGTCCATTTTTTTTTTTTTTCTTAAAAAAAATTTTTCTTAATAATTATTATTTATTTTAATAACTTTATTTTATTTTCTTACTTTATTTTATTTTATCTTCTTTCTTTGTTTCTTTCTTTCCTTCCTTCCCTCATTTCTTCCTTCCTTCCTCCCTCCCTCCCTCCTTTCTTTCTTTCTTTCTTTTCTTCAACCCTCCCTCCCTCCAGGCCTTCTTTCTTTCTCTCTCTCTTTCTTTCTTTCTTTCTTTCTTTCTTTCTTTCTTTCTTTCTTTCTTTCTTTCTTTCTTTCTTTCCTTCTACATTTCTCCTTTTTATTCTGAGCCATGTGGATGAAAGGCTCTTGGTGCTGCAGCCAGGAGCCAGTGCTGTGCCTCTGAGGGGGGAGAGCCAACTTCAGGACACTTGTCCACAAAGACCTCCCAGCTCAACATAATATCAAACGGTGAAAATCTCCCAGAGATTTCCATCTCAAAACCAGCACCCAGCTTCACTGAACGACCAGCAAGCTACAGTGCTGGACACCCTATGCCAAACAACTAGCAAGACAGGAACACAGCACCACCCATTAACAAAGAGGCTGACTAAAATCATAATAAGGTCACAGACACCCCAAAACACACCACCAGACGTGGACCTGCCCACCAGAAAGACAAGATCCAGCCTCATCCACCAGAACACAGGCATTAGTCCCCTCCACCAGGAAGCCTACACTACCCACTAATCCAACTTTAGCCACTGGGGACAGACACCAAGAACAATGGGAACTACGAACCTGCAGCCTGCAAAAGGGAGACCCCAAACACAGTACAATAAGCAAAATTAGAAGACAGAAAAAAACACAGCAGATGAAAGAGCAAGATAAAAACCCATCAGACTTAACAAATGAAGAGGAAATAGGCAGTCTACCTGAAAAAGAATTCAGAATAATGATAGTAAAGATGATCCAAAATCTTGGAAATAGAATAGACAAAATGCAAGAAACATTTAACAAGGACCTAGAAGAACTAAAGATGAAACAAGCAACAATGAACAACACAATAAATGAAATTAAAAATACTCTAGATGGGATCAATAGCAGAAAAACTGAGGCAGAAGAAAGGATAAGTGACCTGGAAGATAAAATAGTGAAAATAACTACTGCAGAGCAGGATAAAGAAAAAAGAATGAAAATAACTGAGGACAGTCTCAGAGACTTCTGGGACAACATTAAATGCACCAACATTTGAATTATAGGGGTTTCAGAAGAAGAGGAGAAAAGGAAAGGGACTGAGAGAATATTTGAAGAGATTATAGTTGAAAACTTCCCTAATATGGGAAAGGAAATAGTTAATCAAGTCGAGGAAGGACAGAGAGTCCCATACAGGATAAATCCAAGGAGAAATATGCCAAGACACATATTAATCAAACTGTCAAAAATTAAATACAAAGAAAACAGCAAGGGAAAAACAACAAATAACACACAAGAGAACCCCCATAAGATTAACAGCTGATGTTTCAGCAGAAACGATGCAAGCCAGAAGGGACTGGCAGTACATATTTAAAGTGATGAAGGAGAAAAACCTGCAACCAAGATTACTCTACCAAGTAAGGATCTCATTCAGATTTGATGGAGAAATTAAAACCTTTACAGACAAGCAAAAGCTGAGAGAGTTCAGCACCACCAAACCAGCTTTAAAACAAATGCTAAAGGAACTTCTCTAGGCATGAGAAGGAAAAGACCTACAATAACGAGCCCAAAACAATTAAGAAAATGGGAATAGGACCATACATATCGATAATTACCTTAAATGTAAATGGACTAAATGTTCCCACCAAAAGACACAGATTGGCTGAATGGATACAAAAACAAGACCCATATATATGCTGTCTACAAGAGACCCACTTCAGACCTAGAGACACATACAGACTGAAAGTAAGGGAATGGGAAAAGATATTCCAAGCAAATGGAAACTGAAAGAAAGCTGGAGTAGCAGTTCTCATATCAGACAAAATAGACTTTAAAATAAAGACTATTAGAAGAGACAAAGAAGGACACTATATAATGATAAAGGGATCGATCCAAGAAGAAGATATAACAATTGTAAATATTGATGCACCCAACATAGGAGCACCTCAATACCTAAGGCAAATAATAACAGCCATAAAAGGGGAAATTGACAGTAAAACATTCATAGTAGGGGACTTATAACCCCACTTTCACCAATGGACGGATCATCCAAAATGAAAATAAATAAGGAAACACAAGCTTTAAATGATACATTAAACAAGATGGACCTAATTGAAATTTATAGGACATTCCATCTAAAACAACAGAATACACATTTTTCTCAAGTGCTCATGGAACATTCTCCAGGATAGATCATATCTTGGGTCACAAATAAAGCCTTGGTAAATTTAAGAAAATTGAATTGGTATCAAGTATCTTTTCTGACCACATCACTATGAGACAAGATATCAATTACAGGCAAAGATCTGTAAAAAATACAAACACATGAAGGCTAAACAATACACTACTTAATAACAAAGTGATCACTGAATAAATCAAAGGGGAAACAAAAAAATACCTAGAAACAAATGACAATGGAGACACGATGACCCAAAACCTATGGGATGCAGCAAAATCCATTCTAAGAGGGAAGTTTATAGCAATACAATCCTACATTAAGAAACAGGAAACATCTCGAATTAACAACCTAACTTTGCACCTAAAGCAATTAGAGAAAGAAGAACAAAAACCCCCAAAGTTAGCAGAAGGAAAGAAATCATAAAAATCAGATCAGAAATAAATGAAAAAGAAATGAAAGAAACGATAGCAAAGATCAATAAAACTAAGAGCTGGTTCTTTGAGAAAATAAACAAAATTGATAAACCATTAGCCAAACTCATCAAGAAAAAAAGGGTAGACTCAAATCAATAGAATTAGAAATGAAAAAGGGAAGTAACAACTGACACTGCAGAGATAAAAAAGATCATGAGAGATTACTACAAGAAACTCTATGCCAAAAAAGTGGACAAACTGGAAGAAATGGACAAATCCTCAGAAATGCACAACGTGCCCAGACTGAATCAGGAATAAATGGAAAATATGAACAGACCAATCACAAGCACTGAAATTGAAACTGTGATTAATAATCTTCCAACAAACAAAAGCCCAGGACCAGATGGCTTCACAGGCGAACTCTATCAAACATTTAGGGAAGAGCTAACACCTATCATTCTCAAACTCTTCCAAAATATAGCAGAGGGAGGAAGACTCCCAAACTCATTCTATGAGGCCACCATGACCCTGATACCAAAACCAGACAAGGATGTCACAAAGAAAGAAAACTACAGGCTAATATCACTGATGAACATAGATGCAAAAATCCTCAACAAGATACTAGCAAACAGAATCCAACAACACATTAAAAGGATCATACACTATGATCAAGTGGGGTTTATTCCAGGAACGCAAGGATTCTTCAATATATGCAAATCAATCAATGTGATACACCATATTAACAAACTGAAGGAGAAAAGCCAGATGATCATTCCAATAGATGCAGAGAAAGCTTTCAACAAAATTCAACACATATTTATGATAAAAACCCTGCAGAAAGTACGCATAGAGGGAACTTTCCTCAACATAATAAAGGCCATATATGACAAACCCACAGCCCATATCATCCTCATGGTGAAAAACTGAAAGCATTTCCACTAAGATCAGGAACAAGACAAGGTGGCCCACTCTCCCCACTCTTATTCAACATAGTTTTGGAAGTTTTAGTCACAGCAATCAGAGAAGAAAAGGAAATATAAGGAATCCAAATCGGAAAAGAAGAAGTAAAGCTGTCACTGTTTGCAGATGACATGATACTACACATAGAGAATCCTAAAGACGCTATCAGAAAACTGCTAGAGCTAATCAATAAATTTGGTAAAGTAGCAGGATATAAAATTAATGCACAGAAATCTCTTGCATTCCTATACACTAATGATGAAAAATCTGAAAGTGAAATCAAGAAAACACTCCCATCTACCATTGCAACAAAAAGAATAAAATATCTAGGAATAAACCTACTTAAGGAGACAAAAGACCTGTATGAAGAAAATTATAGGACACTGATGAAAGAAAGTAAAGATGATACAAATAGATGGAAAGACATACCATGTTCTTGGATTGGAAGAATCAACACTGTAAAAATGACTCTACTACCCAAAGCAATCTACAGATTCAATGCAATCCTTATCAAACTACCGCTGGCATTTTTCACAGAACTAGAACAAAAAATTTCACAATTTGTATGGAAACACAAAAGACCCCAAATAACCAAAGCAATCTTGAGAACGAAAAATGGAGCTGGGGGAATCAGGCTCCCTGACTTCAGACTATACTTCAAAGCTACCGTAATCATGACAGTATGGTACTGGCACAAAAACAGAAAGATAGGACAATGGAACAGGATAGAAAGCCCAGAGATAAACCCATGCACATATGGTAACCTTATCTTTGATAAAGGAGGCAGGCATGTACAGTGGAGAAAGGAGAGCCTCTTCAATAAGTGGTGCTGGGAAAACTGGACAGGTACATGTGAAAGCATGAGATTAGATCTCTCCCTAACACCATACACAAAAGTAAGCTCAAAATGGACTAAAGAACTAAATGTAAGTCAAGAAACTATCAAACTCTTAGAGGAAAACATAGACAGAACACTCTATGATATAAATCACAGCAAGATTCTTTTTGACCCACCTCCTAGAGAAATGGAAATAAAAGCAAAAATAAACAAATGGGACCTAATGAAACTTCAAAGCTTTTGCACAGCGAAGGAAATCAAAAACACGACCAAAAGACAACTCTCAGAATGGGAGAAAATATTTGCAAATGAAGCAACTGACAAACGATTAATCTCCAAATTTTTTAAGCAGCTCGTGCAGCTCAATAATAAAAAAACAAACAACCCAATCCAAAAATGGGCAGAAGACCTAAATAGACATTTCTCCAAAGAAGATATACAGACTGCCAACAAACACATGAAAGAATGCTCAACATCATTAATCATTAGAGAAATGCAAATCAAAACTACAATGAGATATCATCTCACACCGGTCAGAATGGCCATTATCAAAAAATCTAGAAACAATAAATGCTGGAGAGGGTGTGGAGAAAAGGGAACACTCTTGTACTGCTGGTGGGAATGTGAATTGGTACAGCCACTATGGAGAACAGTATGGAGGTTCCTTAAAAAACTACAAATAGAACTACCATATGACCCAGCAATCCCACTACTGGGTGTATACCCTGAGAAAACCATAATTCGAAAAGAGTCATGTACCAAAATGTTCATTGAAGCTCTATTTACAATAGCTCAGAGATGGAAACAACCTAAGTGTCCATCATTGGATGAATGGATAAAGAAGATGTGGCACATATATACAATGGAATATTACTCAGCCATAAAAAAGAAACGAAATTGAGCTATTTGTAATGAGGTGGATGGACCTAGAGTCTGTCATACAGAATGAAGTAAGTCAGAAAGAGAAAGACAAATACCATATGCTAACACGTATATATGGAATTTAATGAACAAAAATGTCATGAAGAACCTAGGGATAAGACAAGAATAAAGACACAGGCCTAGTAGAGAATGGACTTGAGGATATGGTGAGGGGGAAGGGTAATCTGTGACAAAGCGAGAGAGAGGCATGGACATATATACACTACCAAACATAAAATAGATAGCTAGTGAGAAGCAGCCACATAGCACAGGGAGATCAGCTTGGTGCTTTGTGACCACCTAGAGGGGTGTGATAGGGAGGGTGCGAGGGAAGGAGACGGAAGAGGGAAGAGATATGGGAACATATGTATATGTATAACTGATTCTCTTTGTTATAAAGCAGAAACTAACACACCATTGTAAAGCAATTATTCTCCAATAAAGATGGAAAAAAAAAAAAAAAGACAAAGGGAGGAGGAGTGAGGCTAATGATGAGTAGGCATGTGCATCAGTCTGCCAGGGAAGGGACAGGGCTTTTTCAAGGGAGTGTGGTGCCACTCCCTTTATATCCTTTTTTGGTCCTTAATGTCCAATCCTGGCCACCAGTGGGGGTGTCATTTAACATGCTAATATAGTCACATTAGCATATAGTGAGACTCAGGTTCTGTTGGAAGTCAGATTTGTTGCCATCTTGGCCCCAGCTTGTTCCATCTGGTTTTTTTTAGTTTGTAACTTGCTTTCTTATTTCTGGACCCTTTAACTTAAAGGTTTATGTTAACTCCTGCTAAAGGTGGGGGTTGAGGGTTTTGAGAAAAGACCTGGAGCAGCTCTGGCAACATTCCCACCCTGGAACTACTTAGTACTCACTCCAGGTGAAACCAGGGAGTCCCAGGCCTCTGGTATTTAAGAGAAAGGCTGCTAAGACCTTTTAGTGGTTTGTAATTTTAATCACTCACAGTGGCCTGGACTTCACTAGACTGTCAATGTTCAACCTGTCTGTACATTTGAATACCCTGGAGAGTTTTTTTCAAATACCTATGCCTGTGCCCCAGAAATTCTGATTTAATTCATCTGACATGGTCCTGTGGTGTCTGTAGTTCTCAGGAACTTTCCAGGAGATTCTCCCATTCATCCAAGATTGAGAACCACTGAATAAGACTCTGGGTCCATCTCTGATCTACTGAATCAGAAGTTCTGGTGGTAAATCCCTGGCAATCTGTGTTTGCCGGGCATTCCCAGAGCTCTTATATCAGCAAAGACTTTGTAGATTCAATATTTAATTAGGTAACACCATTCTGTGACCATGGCCATGAAGATGTTTTGTCCTTTGTGCAGATGATGAATTTGTGGTTGAAAGAGGTTAGAGGATTCACCCAACTTTATCTGGCCTGAAGTGATAGCTTGGGCCAGGACTTCTGCCTCAGAACCTCGTACCCAACTGCTGTTTAATACACAGAATTTCAACTACAAAGATGGATGGTGAGTTTAGCTCTTGGCTAGATTCTTAATAGTACTTCACTCTTCTGTTGTATTTCCATATCCTCTGTGTTGATGAATGGCAGAGGATGAATGATAAAATTATGAATGATAAAATTGTACACCCCTTTAATATCCCAAGTCCTTTTTTTTTTTTTTTAATGTTCCCTGACCAGGGATTAAACCCTGGCCCTCAGCAGTGAAAGCACGGAGTCCTAATCACTGGACTGCCAGGGAATTCCCCCAAGTCCCTTTTTAAACTATTTTTCTCCTTTGCACTATCTAGCACACCGTACATTTCACCACTGTTCATTTGGTTTCTGACACTGTAGGTGCCTTTACTGCCACTGATGGCTGCCACACAACACTGGGGATTCTCCCTCTAAATTAGAGGCCCTGGGAAGCTCTACTAGACAGAGCCCACACAGTGCCACACAATCTGAATCCCTTGGCTGAAGTGGGAGGGCAGCCACAGGCCCTCTAACTGCACTCGTTGTGCCCCTATTGTATGCAGAATATTGTAAGACACAGGGGTAGAAAGAACATCTGGTTTATTGTCCATCTCCAGCCCTAGTGATTTTCACGTGTTGCTCACTGCTCTGCCCAGCTCCTGGAGGAGCTTCTCCACAGCCTTGAATGAGTAAATGGTTGAAACATTGGCACCTCCATCATCTCTAGGTAGCAGTTTTCTTAGTTCTTCAATGCATCGACCCCATGATATTTCCTCAATTACTAAATGGCCAATCTGGTCCAGTTTCTAGCCCTGTTTTGCCTTTATTATGATTTTTACACGTGTTTCTCTTCTGCTGTTGAGCTAGCCTTTCAGTTTTATAGTTAATATAAAGACAGCAGGGAACAGTCTTTTGTTGTTTACTTCAATAAAAGAGCACCAACATGACTATACCAAAGGGGAAAAAAACCCCAGAAAAATGTAAGACCCTTCTCAATATGTATGCTATGCTCCATTTTTCCTATCGTGTATTGCTCTCTGGAGACCAGCTTCTTTCAGAGGAGACCCAGGACCGGAGCTTCGTGTACCGAAGCTTTGAAATAGCGTAAGGCGAAGAGATGTGCCTTTGGCCTAGTAGAGATGGAGCTTTCCAAATGTGTGGTTCCACTTTACGAAAGAGACAGAACTGATGTCAGTTAGGAAAGTGGTTTATTTTCTCTAGAGGTTATATTGAAATGTTCACTGGCATTTCATTTAGCGATAATGAAAATGGCAAAAATAAATGTGCATTAGTCTGTTTTACTTGAGGTGGGATCAAAGATCCCTGCGACGTGCTGGACACACCATGGTCTTACCAGCCGAGAGGGGCGATGACTAAATAGGAATCTGATGCAAATACTCAATCAGTATGTGTGATCTGAGTTCCAGGAAGAGAATTTCCAATCCCTTTAATTCTACTGCGCACCATTATTTGCGGAGGTTGCCAAACTGAGAAAAAATAAAATACAAAGCATTTGAACACACCCTTACATAATACATAGTTTTTATTCTGCCAGTAATAAAGCATCCTCAGAGGACCCACAGACCCACATTCCTAAGGACCATGCTTGACATTGATTGATTGTTTTCTAATATATTTTTCAAACTACCTGGTCGAATGTTTTCACTGCAAATCTGGCTCAAATTCTAGCCAGTCCTTCTGAGTCATCCCACATGACTATCCTCATCTGCACCGTGCTTTTCGCTCAGCTGATGTTATTTCAGTTGGACTTTCTAACTCATCCTTTTGGGTTGATGTGATGCTCTGTAAATACCCTTTCTACTTATTCCATGGACTCTGCATGGTGCCTCCCCAGCTGTTGAGGGTAGAGACTCTATGTCTTCCTATCCTTAAATCACTTAATATTCTGTATACAATAAGAGCACAATGAGTGCAGTGAGAGGACCTGTGGCTGCTGTCCCACAGCTGGCTGGGATTGGGACCATGCAGCACTGGGTGGTCTCAAACCAGGGGAGGTTCCCAGGGCCTCTTACTTAAAGGGAGGAGCCCAAGCTGCTCTCCCAGCATCATATGGTCACCAGAGGTAGCCTTAAAGGCATTTTGCATAATGAGGAGGGAGATGGGGCAGTAAAAACCAAAGACCTGGGTGTGGAGGACCTAACAAGATGGCTACATGGCCCCAGTCCTTCCTGGCTGTTTGGCCTTTACCCTGATGGTCAGAGAGCAGAGTCCTGGGGAACTGAGTCGGGTCCTCATCACTGTGTGATACCACTTTCCACCAGCCTGCCGCCCTCCCGCAGGTCATGGCTTCCTTCCTGTCACCTTTCTGACTCTTCTAGCCTCACCCATCCTCCCCTTCTTCCTTTGCTGCCTTCACCATTCACGGAGAATTTCCCTCAAGGCTTTATGTCCAAGGCCATGCAGATTCAAATGTGAGCAAGACTTGATCTCTGCCCTCTAGAAACTTAAAATCCCCTTGAGGAGATGAGGCCTGAACACAGGCAGGAGATAGAGGGCACACTCAGATGCATGGATAGTTTAGTGAACACTTTACAAAGATGTTGACAGTGTTAGGGGAACTGTAAGGGGTGGTGAAGCACCCAAGAATCAGCAATACGGGGAAACCATCACCACCCCTAAGCCCAAAGGAGCAAAGGAAGGGTCAGAGAGACCTATGGCCATGGAAGGGGGGCTGCCCTGAAGGACCTGTGGCCTCACAATCTCCACGTGGATGCTGTCTTGCTCCTCACTTCCCTCTGTCTCACCCTTTGCTCCCCTCCAGCCTCTCCCTGTAGCCTTAATTCAAGTCTTTATTCTATAGTGTCTCTTCTTTTCTCCATCAGAAGATTCCATCCCTACCCAATAAGGTAGATAGAAGTCCTGGCTCTTGGCTCTTTCTTGTGTCTTATAAGCCAGCATCTCAAGCTTTGTTCAAGTGATGATGGAGAATTTGTTTTATTTTGACTAGTTTTTCCAGCTGAGAAGGTGCTATGGGCGGGCCCTGCCATCACAAAGGGGCAGGGGAAGGAGGGGTACAGACCAGAAGTTCAAGCTCCTTCTCACCAACAGGAAGGGCTGCATCCATTCTCCTCACAACTTCCACAGTTGTTCATTTTCCTCCCGAGGAAAATCCAAAGAAACCTCATGTAGAGAAGGAATTGACCTCCTGTTAAATGACTTGAGAAATATTAATCCCAGAATTTTTGTTCTTTCTGATCCTATTTATATTTAAATTGAATCCACCATACTAGCTTGAAAGGGGTTTGTCTTTACCATCTGGGATATAGCACCGGCCTTAGATTTTAATTTTTAATCCCTCTTTCCTGTTGGCTGGGGGTAAAGAAGAGAGTCTCTCTAATCTGCCACAAGCAGAAAGATGGAGAGAAACAGAACCAGGAGAGGAAAGAAGAGTGTTTTTTGAAGAGAACTTGTAATATATATTGGAGTCTCTTCCTTAATTACTTTGTGCCTCTGATCTTTAAAGAAATATTTATTTGTGTTGTGAGTTGAATTGCGTCCCCCTCCCCAGATTCATATGTTGAAGTCTTAACCCTCAGAAGATGACCTTATTTGGAAGTAGGGTCTTTGCAGCTGTAATTAATTAAGATGAGATCACACTGAAGTAGAGTGGGTCCCTAATCCAATATGACTGGTGTCCTTATAAAAGAGGGAAATGTGGACACGGACACACCCACAGGGAGAACGTCACGTGAAGGTGAAGGCAGAGATCAGTGTGACGCATGCACAAGCCAAGGAACATCAAAGATGGCCAGCAAACCTCCAGAAGCTCCGCAAGAGGCCAGGAAGAGACTTTTCCTCACGGCCCTCAGAAGGAACTAACACTGTTGACACCTTGATCTTGGACTTCTGGACTCCACACCTGGGAGACAATACATCTCTGTTGTTTAAGCCACGAGGTTTGTGTGCTTTGTTCTGGCAGCCCTAGCAGATTAATATAATTTGAAACCTGGTGCTTGAAATATAACTAGTGGGTATCTTGGCTGCAGGACTGTGACTGAGCCCACAATGGGAGGGACCTCCCTCTCACCAGGGAAGTGAGCACCCTGGATGAGCAAGGTTCCAAGCCCACTACTGTTCCAGAAAGCTGCATGAGGAGGACAGTTCCAGCCCTGAGCAGCCCCTTTGTGGAAATACCAGGGTCTGGGATGGAAAATCCTGCTTTCTCCACCTTGGTGATTGCCACCAGGACTCATTTATAGACCCCATTACCACTGTGGTGTTCCCAGAGTCATTCGGGATGAGGACTTTCAAAAATGTCTCACTTCTCATGGTCAAGGGAGTAGGAGAGTTGTTATTAATATTAATGAGGCTATGCCTATGTTTATCAGAGATAAAATCTGAAAAGCTCAGAAAACTTAAAATCTGTAATATTTAAAATCTCAGCTACTGGTGTTCATTTACAGACACCTATAATGCAAATCACATTTACAAGTCAGACTATAATGTAACTCTTGGCCACCTAAATGGTCGACGTATCCTGGTGCTTTAAATAATAGGGGGAGGTGATTGAGTTCCCTAATCTAACTCTTTTTTCTGTTTTCTTCAGCCTGGCATCTTTAAGTCAGTCGTCCTGGCTTTCTGGATTCATAGGTCTTAACTTTAATGACCCTCATCAAACAATGTGTACAAAACGATGCATTTCTAAATGCTTATCCAAATGGATTTAAAATCACACTCTCATTTAGGAAAACAAAAAGCTATACTCTCATATTTACCTGTACAAGTTAAGAAAGGGGAGTCTGTTATGATGGACAAGAATGGGGAGGGCAGGTAGTAGCCAGAGTATAGAAAAATCCAAAGAAGACAGGGCAAGAAAGCCCAGAGCAAAAGCAGACGATAACTTTAAAGTGGAAGATAGGGCTTCCCTGGTGGCGCAGTGGTTGAGAGTCCGCCTGCTGATGCAGGGGACACGGGTTCGTGCCCTGGTCCAGGAAGATCCCACATGCCGCCGAGCGGCTGGGCCCGTGAGCCATGGCCGCTGAGCCTGCGCGTCCGGAGCCTGTGCTCCGCAATGGGAGAGGTCACAACAGTGAGAGGCCCGTGTACTGCAAAAAAAAAAAAAAAAAAGTGGAAGATAAATTTATAGCAAGAAACCAAAAGAGATGAGACAATGAGATGAGATGAGATGGGACCAACGAGATGGGGCTGTAAGGGGCCCTGCATGAATGAGTTCTGAATTTGTGGCAAACACTTCTTTTATCTCCCAAGCAACTCATCTGTAAAATGGTTCATATCAACTACATTTGGGTATGACCAGCATGGGAACAATAAAAGGCACACAGATCAAAATTATACTGTTCCCTAAACATACTATATTATCAATTTTATATTTAATTATGTTGAGTTTTGACAAGTGCAGAATTCCATCAAAATGTCTTTGTATAATTTCATGGGAAGTACATTTAACCTCAGCTCTATTTAGCTGAACTCGAAGGAACCGTTCTCCAAGTCCATTTGCCGAACTGCTGCCTGGAATGCGGTGCAGGGCTGCGATGAAATCCGTGATGGGGTTGGCAGGTCATCAGCCAGCCTTGGACAGAGTATTTCAAGAACTGCCTGTATGTTACTTTATACGCTTCTGCAGTTTTGACTTTAATAGATTTTTAATATTTTAAACACGTTTAAGGTTCACATGCTTTTAGGTTTTACACAGAGGCTCAAACTGGCTCCAAGTATTTTTTGTCCTGCTATTGAAACAAGAAGCTGTACGACTTGGTTTTAGTTCTATGGTCAGCACTGAACAGCGGCGCCTGTGGCCCATCTTCCTGAGCCCCAGCTGAGATGAGCACTGCAGCACGACTTGGACGGTTGCCACATCCGGTCATTTGACTGTGACCACTCTACATACTCCACCGACATTGCTAACTTCTGAGCCAGCCCCAGAGACCTGGCTCCCTGCTTCTTCTTGGCAGCTTTGAAGACTGGACATCATAAAGGAGCTCGTCAAGGCCACATAAGCACCACTAGAATTCAAATTCCAGGCTCTTCTCTATTAACAGACAGAGAACTGACACTTGAAACATGCCACTAGTTAACTGCCCAGATGTGTAGTATATGGTCTTGGTGCCAACTGAACAAAAGAATACATCTTTTAATGAGTCTCTAAATATCTTACCCACAGGAAGAGGTAGGAGGAGAAAAATGTGGTCATTATGATTGACTTTCTGCTGTTTATTAGAAATATACTAACCAGCAGTCATTTTACCTGTTGTGTCACAATGGAGTTAATGAAGTTTTGGTTTAGGTTTTTAATACCAGGGGTAGCTTATGTCTGGGATTTATGGACTTCAGTATTTTGTCAGTTTTGAGAGATTTCTTTTCTCTGAACTCCCCCAGCTCATTTTTAATGCTCTGATGTTTCCATTCTGTTGATCCCTCCCCCACAACTTAAATGTCCAGGGGAAGAAGTTGAGCACGTTGGGGGCCTAAGCAATGTGCAAACTCACAGAAAGATGGCTGGAAAGCCCAGTGACGCACACCCAGGTATTTGATGGCAGAGCGACCTTCCTAAGTCCCGATTACTTGTTCATTCAACTCGTCACTCTGAATCGATGACCTGGAATCATCATAATGATAATAGGCACTTTGTCGTTTGATAAGTGTTTCTATGCACAGCATCTTATTCCAGACGCTCAACCTTGTGAGGTGGGCATTACTACCATGAGCATCTCAACAGCAGATCTGCCAGAAGACTAAGGATGCCTAAGAGCACAGGGCAGTTACGCGGCAGCCCAGAGCCGAGGTGCAGCTGCAGCTCTGAGGACAGAGAGTTGGATGTTAGCTCATTTACTGATCTTGTGTACAATGACTCCATCTTCGGAGAGCTGCCCTCTCGGTGTTTGGGGTCCCTTTGGCTCATGGCGCATTGCTTCTTAAGAGGCAGGTTTCTCTCACCTGTCACCCCCCAAATGCCCATGAATATTCATTTTCTTGAATATGAAAAGGGGCTACTCTGCAGATGAGCCCCAGGCCTTTGCCACCATCAGGCTTCAAACCTCTGGGCTTCAGGCCCTTGCTCCTACTCTTCTCTCTTTTTTCTTGTTTCCTCTTGCTTCTCTGAGTCCTTCTGCTTCCTGTTCATATGATCTTGGGCAAGTTATTTCACTTTCCGGTGCTTTAGTTTCCCTGTAGGTAAAATGGGGATGAAAATAATAGAATTGACTTCCTAGGATAGCTTTGAAGTTTGAATGAGTTAATACTTGAAAACAGGTATTTAGTACATACTAAACACTCAGTAAATGTTAGTTGATGTTGTTGTTTCACTTATATATAAAAAACATCCATATAGAGACATTTCCTTCAGGTCAGCTGGTGAGTTAACCAAGAATCACTTGTGGGGGATGGTCCTTCTGAAGCGTCTAATGCAGGCTCTGGGGCTGCTTTTCGTTTTTTTCTCTGCTTAACTCCTTCCTTGTTTTTCTGATATTAACTGAGTCTTTGTCTGAGTTGCCAGGAGCCCAGTTTCTCAATAAAGTTTTCCTAAAATAATAGGAAGACAAATTTATTCCTACGATGGTCCATTACTTGAGCCCTCAAGAGTCTCGTTCACTTCAAAATGATGTACAGAGAATGTGTGGGAGCTGAAGAAAATGTAATAAAGTAGCCCCCAAATGATTAAAAAATTTGGAATAAATGTGTGAATACACCCAGGGTTCTATGGCCTTGAGAAGAGTACGTTAGGTAGGTTTGACTACACTGTCTTTCTTTCTTTCTTTCTTTTTATTTATTTATTTTTTATTTTTGGCTGCATTGGGTCTTAGTTGTGGCTCGCGGGATCTTCGTTGATGCATGAAGTATCTTTTCGTTGAAGTGCATGGGCTCTTCCTTGTGGTGCTTGGGCTTCTCTCTAGTTATGGCACATGCTCTGTAGTTGTGGCACGGGGGCTCTCTAGTTGAGGCGTGGGAGCTCAGTAGTTTTGGCACATGGGCTTATTTGCCCCACAGCATGTGGGATCTTAGTTCCCTGACCAGGGATCGAACCCATGCACCTTGCATTGGAAGGCAGGTTCTTTACCACTGGACCACCAAGGAAGTCCCTTGACTACTGTCTTTAAATATTTCTGTACTTATTAAGAAAGGAATGCTAATTGACTTCTCTCTCAAGGCTCGGATAAGAAGCTACTCAATGTTATTTCTTGAAGTCATTTTCAGCAGTGGGATTCTGTGATGGAGAGTCGTGATTACATTTACATGCTTGGGTAATTTTTCCAACTGTAGCTCTAATTTTACCTTCTTGCTGAAGGCTTCTTCAATCCTTATCATAATCCAGTAAATCTTATTTTTAACAAGTCAGCCTCCCCTGCTAAATGGTAAGATTTCAAATGGGGTCTAATTCATTAATGAACCCTAACAATTCATATAGTATTTTTTAAACTAGTAAATGCTTAGTACAAATATGTTGACTTAATCCAGAATTATAAGCCAACTGTTCCCAGGCCTCACCAGCTTAGTAACTGTGCTATTTCCTATTCAGGAAAGGGTTAACTCAGCAGGCCTGGGTTGCTCAATCCATGCACATTCTCAAGAGAGGTCTGTCTTCAGGACTGGCCCTAGTCCAACTCCTGGGAGATATTCTCCCTAATAAGAGTGTTTTTGTATGCATGAGACCTTGGGCCATGCTGTACCAGTTTGATCAAATAGTTTAGGCTAATAAATCTGACTGATGGTAAATGCCCCTTTTCCCTTTGTTGACTTTAATTTTGTTGTTGTTGTAAAAAATCATAACCACAGGTATAACAGCTTTCCTTGGTCCTGTGAGTCCTTCTAGTAAATTATCAAACCTTAACGGTGGTTTTGGGAACCCGCAGCCCTAGTGCAGTTTCCTATTACTGATGTAAGAAATTATCATAAACTTAGTGAGCTTAAACGACACCAATTTATCCTCTTACAATTCTGGAGGTCAGAGATCTAAAATAGGTCAGCAAGGCTGCCTTCATTTTGAAGGCTTAAGGGGGAATCTGTTCTCTTCCCTCCTCTTATCTTCTAGAGTCTATCTGCATCCCTCACCTTCTGCCTTCAATTCCAACAGTGTAGCATCCTCCAGTGTCCCTCTGCTCCCATCATCACATTGCCTTTTATTCTTCCTCTGACCCTCTTGCCTCCCTCTTATAAGGACACTTGTGACTATATTGGAAACACCCAGATAATCCAGGATAATTTCCCCAACTCAAGATCTTTTACTTAATCACATCTACAAAATCCCTTTTACCATTTAAGGTAACATATTCACAGGTTCCAGGGATTAGGGTGTGGACATCTTTGGGGCTGACATTATTCTTCCTACCATAGCACCAAGGGGTTCACACTACACAAAGGCCAGAATGACAGTGGCTCTCCATCCCCCCACTTTCTGGACACCTGGAGGTCTGCTTTGCCTCTCTGCCCTGACCCTAAGAGCTCTCGCAGATATTTCTTGGAATCCCTAGGGATATCTTTCATATTCTTGCCTGCACGATGTTGGGTGAGAGAGCCAAGGGAGAATGTAGTGGGTGCCTCTCTAAGGACAGTGCATCTGTGTCTTCTTGGCAAACACTGATTTCCAGCCACTCTCATGAACTGGCTTAGAAAAGAAGTCATGTGAAGCGTTGTCCTCAAGTTGCAGTGCTAGAGACCACCAGCAGCAGATCTATTTAGCAAATGTGATAAGCTGTACCACCTTCGCTGAGCCTTCATGTGTGTGTGTACAATTTGCTTTAAAAAGTCTGCTTTAGAAATAAGCTCATTCCCAAGGTAGTGTTTTTGTAAGGTTTGAGGTTCTTTGGCTTAACAAACAGCATTAGCATCACGCAGAAAAGCAAAACATCTCCTTTCTTTTGTCTCCTGGAAAGAATGTTCCACCTTCACCTTCCTGAGCATGTTTTTTCAGTGTCTCCATTTCCCCAGAGCACCCCTGAAGTCTCAATTAACAGAAGGCTCTAAATCTGGTCATCACTACCATCATCGGTTTATGCCAGATTCTCCGAAACAATTAATATTTGGCTTAAAAAGCTCTCCTTCCTCAAAACACTCTTGGGTATGTATTCTTTCAGTGAATCAAATAAAAATATTTCTAAAATGGATAACTCTAAGGCAATTTGGAGATAGCCTGGAATGTTACAAAACCAAGGCAGGCAATCACTGGGTATGGAATCTATTTGAGAATAAGGATACAGTTGTGTAAAGATAAATAAAAAGTCAACAGGAGGTTGTGAACTTGACGGATCACTGCTCAACACTGAGTATATTCAGCCGTGGGCACGTTGGAAAAGGCCAAAATATGCAGTCTTTGGATTGGCTCCTATTTATCTCATTACTTATCTGTATCACAGCAAAAGAAACTTTGGGAATTGTGGTCCTGCCACTCAAAGCCCTTGAAAACCGTCAGTCTTTGGGGAAAGGGCCAAAGATTCGAGTGCTTTTTGCTAATGTAATCCTGCATAAGGCTGGTTCCAGGAAACACGCCCAGGGCACCATTGATTCAATGTTTGGGTCATTTAAATTGTGCAGCTGGGTCATCACACACTTAATCCTGGGGAAAGGTGAAGCAAACAGTTATTAATACAGCTCAAGATGTCAGTGGCCCACGGCCAGTATTTGACATGGCCGTGATCTGATCTCCATGTTAAACACACAGACCAAAAATCTACTTAAGCCTCTTCTATTTGTTCGGCTTTTCCAGAAATCAAGCTCTTGTGTTAGTGGCAGGTGGGTTTTGAGGTGGCCCCATGTTTTATTTTTTTGAGTGACTCTCCCTTCACACGTTTCTGTAAGGGAACCCCACCTCCAAACTGCAAGGCTGACACGTTGGGCAATTTTGCCGTGTTTTTAAAGAGCTTCCAAAAGAAAATTACGCCTCTCAGTGTATAAGCTCTGCCACAGGGAGAGGCTTTGTGAATTGAAAGCCTGGCCTTCAGAATTTTCAAAATGATGGCAAATTTAGCCAAATTGGGCAAAAGTGAATCAGGTTTCACAAATTCGGAATGTTTATTTAAATCTTTAAAACATATGTTGCCACAGCTGTGTTTAGCATAAAATTATGATGAAAATAATCCTAATGAAAATGACAGCATATTTATACAATGTCTTCCATCCAACCAGTGCCAAACCCGCGACACAGCTGATCTCATTAGGCCTGACTAAATCCCTTTGAGCTACAACGTAAATATTAGTTCCAATTTGCAGATGAAGAAATTGGGACGTGGGCAAGATTATTTACAGCTAAATAGATTAAGTTATAACTAGCTTGACTCTCCCATCTGTGGAATAAGTTGCAACTTAACCAGAGACTCTGAAGTGGGGATGGGGGAGAGGTATCCTTTCTCCAAGTTCCCCACATGGGTTGCCTTGTTCTAGCCATGGGGGCAGGACGGAATGCAGAGCATCATACCAGAGATTTTTATGCAATATTCTTTCTAGGAATTCACCGTACAGATCTACAGGCAGGTATCATCTTCTCAAAACCTGACAGCAAATGTGAGAGTTGAGAAGGTGGCAGAAGGTTTTATGTCTTGGGTTTCCCTGATGGGAAAGGAAGAGACTAATTCCAAGCCCCACACAGCAAGGACCAAGAGTCAGCATCCGACCTGCTCTTTTCAGCATCGCTACTCAAACTTCTGTCTTTTTCAAATGTTGGAGAATGGTAAGAACATTTTACAAAATGTCCACTATAGGCTCATATACTTCAGTTTGGTCTGTGGAATGTTGTCCTTTCCTCAATCTAGATTCTTTTTAAGTGAGAGAGTTAACCCGAGCACGCAAGCGTATTGCAGGTCAGTTCCCGGGGGGTTTCCGCCAGCTGATGGCTAAGTCCTGCTCACCCCCTCCTCCTTCTAGAAGGTAGCTGTGAGATATCAACTTATTACACGGGACTCAAACCCCCAACCCAAGAACCTGCATGGCAACTGAACACTAAAGAGTTTATCAAGTACTAGTTTTTACTGTCCTCTCAGTAACATATTGGGAATTAGAGCTGTAAAGTAGAAAAGAAAGCTCTGCTTCATCTCTGTCAATCACTATTAATGTTAGGTATGCGCTTTCCAAATTCAATAAAAAATTGCCTTCCTTCTATTCGGAGAAAACTTCCATGAAGCCATTTTTGCCAAAACCTGAATTAAATCTGCCCAGGAAAAACATTCTCTAGAAACAGAGGAGAAAAACAACCCTTTTGAATGTCATGTAGACTTTATCTGAATCTGAACTGTCAGAGTGCCACACTACATTCAATTTTAGCAAAAATGTACTTACTCATGCACGGAGGGAAGCTTTTATTTCTATACTCCTTTTTGCCACGAGAGTGATGGAAATAGTGTGTATTCAATACTGTATTTAATTACTATATTTAATATTTAATAATAATCGAAGCTTTTGCCACAGATGGACCCAGCCTCTAACTGGCCTTGGCTATTGGTTCACTTGGTACGTGACTAGGGAAAGTCTGTCAACTTTCCTGAATCTCAGTTTTCTCATAAGTAAAATGGAAATTAAATGGTTGTGAAAATTAAACTTTGACACAGAGCTTGCCCAAAGTAGGCCCTGGATGAATGATGATTCCTTTCATTATCATCTTTCCAGCTACCACTCCTCTCCTAAATCTATAAAGATTTCCAAAATCAGTGTGTATTTAATAGACTCTGTGTGTGTGTCTGGACTGGATACACCAGAATATCAATAGCAGTTATCTCTGGGAAGTAGAATAATAAACAATTTTTATTTTCTCCTTTGTACTTTTCCAACTTGCTAAATTCACCATCATGTAAAATGAAGATGTACATTTTTAAAAGCTAATTTTTAGAAAAATCACTGTGTAGAGCTATCTTCTTTGGGAAAAAACAAAATCAAGTTCTAAATATTTAGAGCTGTAAAGAATAATAATAATTAGAAATGGCTAACTCCACCTTTTCTAATTATATATGAAAGGAAATTGAGGCCCAGGAACCTCAATTTGGAGTCTTTCATCCAAAGACTCCAAGTTGAGGTAAGGCTGGAACCCACTTCCTAGTGTAACTGGTACCCCAGAGGTCTCCAGCCTGTGAGCATAGATGAGGTGGCAGTTTGACCCTAAATCTTCTGCTCAATACCCCCAACTGTTAGATGCCTGCCCTGTTCAGTGATTCCACAGATCTGTACAGGTAAATTGAACTGATCTCTATAGTGGTCACTAAATTATTTGACACGTGTGCAACTTATATTAAGGGGCTTGCCATCATTACCTGTGTTAGGGTCCCAAAATGGGAGGCTGAGAAGCAGGGCTTCAGGGGGAGTGAATAAGGCACTCATCTCAGGCACTAAATTTAAGTGTCCAAAAGCTCAGTAGCCAAGATAAATAATATTTTAATAGAATATTTTTAAAGACCAAAATTGATAGAAAAAATCCGTAATGAAAAAACATCAAAACTTTAAGTAAAAATAGTGTGATATAATAGGAAATACATATTGGTCTTAGTTTCTGATTCCTGGCAAAGAACTCCTAAAGCCCTTGGAATTTCCTGAGTGACAAGGGCATCTTTTGTTATTCATAACGTGTCCTTTTCAACCACACCTGAGTTTATCCTAAGGAGGTGATTCTGGTAGTCAGCAGGTAGAAGTGTGGGTATCTTGGGCACCCCACTTGCAGCTGGCATCTCAAGTGGGGGCAGTCTTGTGGGCCTGTAGCCCATAACCCCTGGGGTCTGCCTAACTCCAGGAGTTAGTGTCAGAATTGAACTGAATCGTTGGACACCCAGTTGGCGTCGGAGAGTTGGAGAGCTGGTGTGGAAAAAATGACAAGTACACGGTGTTGTGGGAAAAAGACACATTTAGTGTCAGAAGTGATGTAAGAAAACACCACACAGATAGGATCAGTTACACTGCTGAGTCAGTCCATAATGGAGCCAGAGACAAGAGGAAGGACCGTCATACTGATCCCATCTTGATGAAAAACTTTGATATTTTGTTTATCGTGGATTGCTGGCATTAATTTTTTTAAAATATTGCACTAAAATATTTATCCCAACGACCAAAAAGCTTGGCTAGTTAAATGAATAAATAGAACAAATGAATAAATAAAATATGGTTAGAGTAATCAAGGAGTCTATAATTGAAGCCAAGATTGAGCTCTGGATTTCTTATCTGTACAAGTAGCCAAGGAGCATGAACTGCTCCACAGTCAAGTAATTGCCCTCTTCCCAGATCCCAGGGCAATGAGGTTTTCTCATTTGTAGCCTGTCCCAACTTCTCAAAATCCAGATCCAAGAAATAACAAATAGCAAATAACAAATAGCTCTCACAAATAACACCACTAAAGTGCAAAGGACTTGAGTCCTGGTGAGGTCTTCACCGGAAATGGTCAAAGGTCTGCTTGGGACATGGAACGGAGCAGACTCTGGGTTCTGGAGCTCCCACAGAGGTGACCAGGAAGAAGCCGCCTGGGGGCATGGGCAGCAAAACTGGAAAGGGAGTCTAGAGTAGGATGCAGGGAAATGGACCAGATAGTCCTGGGTCTCTGCACTAAGAGGCAGACATGAACTCAAGGCCACTCAGGTGATGGCGGGCCTGGTTAATTCCTTGTTAGAGCCTGAGAGGAATCAACTTAGAAAAGAGCAATTCAGATCCCATGATATACATGGTTTTGGCATCAATCTTTGGCAAAAAATTGTGTAAAAGGCATGTTTCTTCACTGTGCTTCACATAATACCCATGCGGCTCTAGATTTCTGGAACTCTTAACATAACCTTCAAATCTCTTGGCAGCAACACTGGAATACCAGAGCTTTTGCTAACACCCAAAGCACCAGGTTTCAATGTGCTAGAAGTTCCAGTTTGCTGTGTGAAACCACTGTCTTCAGGCAGCTTGGAGCAATGACTGACAGGACTGACAGCGATGTAATTCTAGAAGCCAAAAGCTGAGGTTCTACAAACAGGATCACATTTTCTACCCAACGCCAATTGTTTTCCCAAGCTATAGCATTTGGATTTTGCCACTTGAGAGATATTTTTCTGTACCCCACTCAAGAAAGTGTCCTTTAAAATAGTTCACTAGGTCTTCACAGCCATTTTGAATACCTATGGAGCAACAGAAATAATAAAATGCACTGAATTTTATGAGACTTGGTAACAATGTTATTTGATAGGTTCTTACTTTTTCTAAACTGTCTTGATATGATTTTTTTCTCCTATATTTTGTGGTGCCTCTAGGATGTTACTGAATTCTAAAAGATACTTGATCTTACCTCTTTTTCATTGTGATGTTGTTGCTATTTATTTGGTGGTTTGACTTGGTTTTGCTTTAGTTTGGGCTTGGTTGGGAGAGAAGAGCTATAACAGGAGTCTTCCACTCAACTCAGAAGTTTGAGCTGTGAAAGCTTATGTTTCAGTCTCTACACTGACAGAGAGGGGAAGATGAGGTCCACAGAGGTTAAGGATCTAACCAGTGACACCCACTGGTTGGTGGCTGAGCCAGGGATAGAACTCAGCTTCCCAGCACTGCTCTTATTAAACCACACACTATCACAATTGCCTGGAAGCAAAGTCTGGTGTGTGTGGCTTCTACTGAAAGAGACAAAGTCATAGCAGGTGTTAAAACCCCTTTTCCCTAGAATGCAGTGAGGTTCCCAGGGGTTTATATGGAGCCTGGAATAGGGGCAAGAGGTGTAGATCTTAACCCATTTCTATGTCTACAGTGGGTGGCTGGTGAGAGCTAGTCCTCCTCTGTCTGTCAGGCACAGCTGCTCCAGGTGCCTTCTGAGACATTCCTCCCAAAAGTCTGCTCCACGGACCAAGAAACCCAGAGACATTCAGCATCCTCTAAAGGCACTTGATGCCCTTCTCAGCCAGTATCCTTTGGCTTCACAACACAGCCCACAAGCACCACACCCCCTGCCCATCCCCTATGCAGTCCCCAGGAAGACACTCCTCTCCCTGCTTCCAGATGGGCTACTTCTTTCAGCTCACAGCCCTGGCCTTTATCTCCTATCAGTGCTAGAACAATCTGCCTTAACCTCCATTGAAGAGGCCAAAAGTGCAAAAGCTATTTATTTGGTTCCTGGAAGTTGTATAAAGCAAGGCCAGCAGTGTCGGTCTGGTTGTAAAAAGAGAGCACACTGGTCTTTTATTTCTTGTAAATCACTGTTCTCTAGGTGTTGCTTTCTCCTGGGTACGTCCAAGGAGAAGGCTGCTCCATAGGCCCACAGCTCCCTCTCCTTGTGTCCGTATGCAGAAATCTCCCTATGTTGGCATCCCCAGAAGCCTTTGCCACTTCCCCTCCCCTCCAACCACCCTTTCCCTTAAACTCCAAGTGTGAAACTCTTCACTAAGCATCTATAGCACTGGGCTTAGTGACCTCTGCTCAGTAGTATAGAAATCCCTCAGAGTGGAAGTACATACCATCCTGATCAGCTCCAAGAAATGAGGGTGAAGGGAAAACATTGGAAGGATAAACACAGATTAATATTTAAGTTAACCAGTCATATCTGGATAATGCTTATGGGGAGAACAGATTCTTAGGCATTAAAGGAAAAATATTTGAAAGCGTCACTCCAGAGCTTTAAATTGCTCTATGTTAAATAATATTTTAAAGTTATCATATGCAAGGCCATAAATAACACTTCAGAAGAGTTTGATAATGACCTCTTTTTCCTACTTGCATTAAACATAAGGCCAACTTCTTTTTTAATGTTCTTGCTTTATGAAATAAAAGACTTTGTTGGATCTGCTCCCTTTCCTCCTGTATTAGTTTCCTATTGCTTTTGTAACAAATTTCCACAAACTTAGCGGCTTAAAATAACACACATTTATTGTTTTACAGCTCTGGAGGTCAGAACTCATAAAATCAAGGTGTCAGCAGGGCTGCTTTCCTTCTGGAGGCTCTAAGGGAGAATCTGTTTCCTTGCTTGTCCAGCTTCTAGAAGCTGCCTGCATTTCTTCGCTCTTGGCCCCTTCCTGACATCATCCCTCTTGTCATCTCTGCTTGTGGCTTCACATCTCCTCCTCTGGCTCTGACTCTCCTGCCTCCAGGTTTCACTTATAAGGACCCTTGTGATTACACTGGATCCACCTGGATAATCCAGGCTAATCTCCCCACCTCAAGGTCCTTAGTTTAATCACATCTGCAAAGGCCCTTTTGCCGTGTAGGGTAACATACGGGTTCTGGGGATGAGGACATCTTTGGGGGGCATCATTCAGCCTACCACACTCCTTAGCCACTTTGACCTCATCTTGACCTCCTTGACCCTGCACTCACTCCTTTCCTGTCACCCTGGCCTCTGGCCCTTCTGCCATCATGCCAGACCC
This sequence comes from Stenella coeruleoalba, assembly GCF_951394435.1. Lineage (NCBI taxonomy): Eukaryota > Metazoa > Chordata > Mammalia > Artiodactyla > Delphinidae > Stenella > Stenella coeruleoalba. Next base: position 117,529,712 of record NC_137149.1, read on the forward strand.
CAGAGCCGTCCCTGGCTGGTCCCTCTGCCAGGCATCTCTTCCCCTAGTGAGCGTCCTGGACCACTCCTTCTGCTCCTCCAGGCCTTTACTTAAACATCACCTTCTCAATGAACCCTCTTCCATCCACCTTATTTATAGGTTCATCTTCCTCTCTCTTCTTTAGACACTTGCTGTCCCTTGGCCTAATTTATTTTTCTCCGTGGTAATTATTGTCATCTAACATACTATATATTTTACTCATTTACTTTTTTTATTGCCTCTTTCACTCCTCTCAGATGTGGGCTCCACGAAGGCAAGGATTTATTTCTTTTTTTTTTTCTCTGCTGAACTTTTTGGACTTAGAAAAGTACCTGGCACATAACAGGCCTTCAACAAATATTAGTTAAATAAATTTGGCTGGGTCATTTATTAGAGAACCTCCCAAGTCCATATCTTTAAGTTTTACATGTGGGCTGATTAGACTCCCAATAAAACACTTTTCTTAATTTTTGGAGAGTTCCAAGGTCCAACTTCCCATTGAGTTCTGGGAGCCCCCTGGAAGAAGAAGTCTGGGTCCTTGCTATCCAGCATACATACATTCATTTAATCCTCAATTTGTGCCAGATACCCTCAGATTTACTTGTCCCAGGAAACTTCAGTCCATGGTTGGGTAAAGGAAGAGAAGTCTCTAGGCTGAGTGGAGTGGGAGAAGTAACCCAGGGGTCAACTGCTTTTTAAATAGACTTCCAACCAGTCTTCCTTATTTTAGGTGCATTTCACCCTCAGTTCCAGGGGTACCAGGTGCCTTCAGCTCCTCAGGCTCTGAAGGACTCTGCGGTAGAGGTTTTGTTGACTCCTGGTTTCCATGTTCTCTAGTATCCTTCATTTTTTAAAAAATCTTTTACCATTCATTCGATTGCTTTCCAGCCTCCTAAGTTTTACTGCTGTTGTCTCCTCTTTGTTCATCCTTCCTTGGGTGTTTACACCCATAACAAATCCTTTTAAAGTTATTTTATTAGAGTTTTAGGAGGTGGTAAGAGTAGATGGTTGTCAGCCCATCACCTTCATTAGAAATGCCCCATATTTTCCTACCACTCTGGGGTTTTGGATCAATACATTGATCTATTGTATGTTCTGTGCATGTTTATTTTCTTAACTTGAATTTTAGGAGAAATCGTGTTCCAAATCATACCCAAGTTGGTATTAGGCACATTTCCATTTATGAGTAACACCTCACAATTGAATGTTGCTTTAAGTTACATGGAACATTTTTAAATTTATCTAACTTAATCCTGTGAGGTAGGCAAGGGTCTAAGACTCAGAAGAACTAGGTGACAATGTGCCCAAGATCAATACAGCCAGTCAGTGTGCCCCAGTTCTCAAACACGTCTTCTGGCTCCTGACTCTACCATGTGGTTTCTCTCTTTGTCATTTTGCCTTTCTTTTTTACAAAGAAAACACATGAGAAAAAAATGTGTTTCTTTTCATAAATGTGGCACAGTACAGGAAGCTTGCTGAAAAAAATAGGCATATTCCTGAATGTGAATCCCAGAAGCTTCCCTACTCTGGTCCTGAGCAGGAAAGACATTTTGCTGACCTGTTGGGATGGCTACATTTGTCGTAGTTTGTCTAGAATGTGCTGTCAGTACTGCCTACCCCACGCAGGGGCCTAGTGGTGATTCAGCTTAAGCTGAGAGTCTTCCCAGTCAGTCTCTGTGGTCCTTCCTGGGTCTCAAGTCTTCTGACATCTCATAGACTCTTCCTCTGGTCTCTACGATGTTCTCACATCTTTGCTCCCATAAGGAGATCTGCACATATGTTTCCCATGACTGTGAACCATGAGAAGCTGTCAAGGCCTTTCAATCACTCTAACAGCCTGTAAAAGCTTGCTGTATTTTCAGTTTTACTAAATATTTCTATAATTCAAAAATTATGGAAATGGATAATGTTTCTGTTCTTTGGGAATATATTTAACAGCTGTGTGCATACCAGATGCAAATGAATATATCGAAATAAATTGTGCATTTTATAGACTACACTTCATATTAACTGCCTTCCCCTTCAGGCACCTCCGGCCCTGCCCCTGCCAGAATGTGGAAGATGCTGAAGCACTTTACAGAGGACAATCCGTTTCTTAGTTCTACCTGGAGAAGAGATGAGGTTCCACCCAAGCATTCTGAGTACAAGCACAAGTCCTCCGGCCTAAGCCAGAGCTTCTCAAGGTGAAAAGCAACTTGCTAAAGGTGACTCTCTGCATTGGGAGTAGTGGGCATTGGTTAAGCTGCTAACCCTCTCTAACTCCAGTTTCCATAGTTGTAAAGTGGAGATATTTCACCAGCAGAGTTTACTTGGGGTTAAACGTGGTGAATTAGGTTCCTGACAAATAGATCAGGAACTATGGGCTGGACGGCTGTCACACTTTTGAGTGCCCAAACTCTGAATCAGAAGCTGAAAAGGCCCGTCTTCGTTCTTTCTAACTTCTGGCAGCTACTTTGCAGGCACAGGATTTGAAAATGGCCCAGTTGGTTGTCACAGCCTAAGGCTTTGAATCTGAAGCAAGTATTACAAAAAACAAGAGCAATCGCAGAAGCCTCCTTGGTGGCTTGGGGGCAGTGGGCTCCAGTGTCCAACCCTGGTCACAGGGTGGGCTCCAGTGTTTGCCAGCAGTGGCCGAGGCACCTGACCTCCGTGCATCCTTTCTTGCTTCCTATTCCACTTCTGAGTCAGTTTCTCCGGACTCCCTACTGCTCTGTGACCTACCCAATAGCCCTCTAATAAATTCATTTTGGGCTTAAAATAGCTTAAAATCGACAAATTCTCATGCTTATAGTTAAGGACACTGTTACGAAATACATTTTTTCTTTTCCACACACACACACACACACACACACACACACATTGTATTTTTAAAATACATTTTTATTGCCTTCCACATTTCTAGAGTTTGGGGCCCCGACCTGTGCATCGCAGGAAAGTTCTAAGTACATGAAGGAGTTCAGAGCAGAGATTTTCCAGAAAGCTGCTTGGTGGAACCAACCATAGGTATATGAATTGGTTTATCTCCTCAGAGTTTCCCTTCTGTCTTTTCCCTCATGTTCCCAATTATCCAGCTTCTAAAGGCAAGAAGCAGGCTGGGAATGGCGTTCTGAACAATCATGAGGGTTAACAGTTGGGGTTGCCTGGGGCAAACTGTAACTCAGGGCTTTGTTATATCCTCTGACTAATAAGGGTTGGGGGACACTCAGGAGACCATCAGAGGGAAAACCGTAGTTCCTGTGGCCAAATGTCCCAGACAAATCTACACAGAAAAGCTTCCATGTACCAATCCCAGGGCCTCAGCAATGGCTCTGGTTCCCCAGACAGGTAAGCAAGAGCTCATTTGGTGAATTCACTGGCCCAGTATTTAGACCCAGTCCTCACAGGAAGAGAAGTTATACACTTTGCCTGCCTGGATCTAAATCCCAGCTCTACCTCTCACTAGCTGTGGGACTTTGGGCAAGTTACTAAAGATCTCAGTTTCCATATCTGTGAAATGGGGATCATAATAGCATCTATTTCACAAAGCCCTTGTTGTGGAGATTCAATAAGTCAGAACATTTCAAGTGCTTCCAACCAGGCCCAGCACTCAATGAATCATAGTCATTATTGTCATCAGTTGCCAGCTGCCAAGTCAATGTTGCTTGGAGACTGAGGACCCCATGTAACTAACGTTGCCTTACGAGATGGCTGTCAAGTGATTACAAGAATCCGTAACTGTCGTGCAATGGCCGACATCTTACAAAGAACCTCTTTACTTAGAGAGTAGTGGTTAAGAGCTCAGTCATGGCATCAGAGAACTTGGGTTCAAGTCCTAATCTGTCACTTCATAACCTGGTGATTTTAGGCAACTTCCCTGAGCCTCGGTTTACACATCTCTGATAGAAAGTTAATAATACCTACTTCTTGGGGCTATTTTGAGGATTAAATTCGATAATATACATAAACAGCTTAGTTCAGTACCTGACACATGGAAGTTACCCAAGAATTATTATCACCTTCCCAACAACTCTGTGAGGTAGTAAGGTTTTGATTCTAATTTTCTAGATGAGGAACCCGAGGCTAAAAAGAATAAGTAACTCCCTCAGGATCACGTGACCCAGAAGAGGCAGGAGAGAGACTTCAAATCCTACATTTTTCACCTAAACACATTCAGCATCCAAAACTCCTCCATGGTCAGCATGCCCTTGTGATTTCCATTTTGGGTGGGTGAACTGTCAGGCTCTATCCAATTTTCTCAAAAAGGGAAAGAAGTTTCCATGATCCTCAGAATTATCCTAGCATCGTTTCTGTCTCTATCTGTGCCCTTTTAATACTAAAGTCAGGTGATCCCCACTTGTAGGGCGGATGATTGGGGGTGAGAAGAACAGAAGCTAATCCATGTTCCTATCAGAGAAAGGACAGCCTTCATCCAAAATGGCATTTTGTCATATTCTCTCTATGCATTTGCCTTCTTGCCTATGAGTCCTTTGGCATTTGAGACTTCTGATGGAGTACACCCTTGTCACCCTCTCACCCTTCTTTACGTTAAACAGGATCACTTCAGGCCTGGAAACATGTCAGTTTCTAGAGTGAAGAGCCAGTTTCAGGGCCTTAAATTAAAAACACAGAGAAAATGTTCTATTCCATCTGTCAGAAAGAACTCCATCTCCCGCAAACTTGCTTTCCCGTACTTCATTCCTGCCCTTTCTCTGAATAGACTTGACAGAAAAATTATTTGGATGTGTCATGTGCTGTCATCTCGGGCCAACAAACTGATGGTTTAATGCAAAATGACATAGCAGCCCAGGAATTTCATGCTGGAACCCACCTCACACTGGAGTTGGGAGAACAAGTCATTCCACCTGGGAATTTTAAGCAACAGTTTGGCATCCCCCTAATCTGGTCATTGATTTCTTAGTGAAGATACCAGCCCTGGAAAAGACAGGGGTTGGGGAGGAGTGGACCGCAGGAAATACATTCTCATGGCCCTAAAGACAAGGTTCTCTTTGCCAAAGGAGGGGGAATCTTCTCCAATGGAAACAAGTTCTCTGTCTGTCTCTCTGTCTCTCTCTCTTCCCCTCCCTACTTTCTCCCTGTCTCTCAACCCACAAAAATGCTCAAAAGAGCTAGAAACATCCAACAACTCAAAAATGATGCCGGGAGTGATTTATTATTTTGCTTTTAGGATTACTTGTTTGCCAAGTGAAATTGTCCAATATTGAGTGATTTAGTAATCACAGCACAGCTGGTTGGAGGAGAGACTCTCACTTGGGGCAGTGGGTCAAGTTCCTGACACTGTGTGACTTTGAGGAGGTGATTTGACCTCTCTGGGCCTCAGTTTCTCTGGGAATAGAGGTAGTGGGTGGTGAGGAAGAGATGGATAACTGAATATTTAATGACGTGCATGCTTTTTGGACCTCAGGTTGGGAAAATTTGGCTGCCCTCTGAGAAAGAACTAATGAGGAGCTCTTCTAAAAGTCTTCCCTCAGAAGGAGGATGAGTATTAGTTTACATGGAGAAACTATATGACAACTAGGAGGTCTGAGTACATGACAGTTAAAGAGGTAGGAAAATCAATATGATTCCAAGTAAATTTAGAACCCGAAGCTCATGGGGATCCTCTGTCCATCCCCTCCTTCTTCCGGAGTGAAACCTGAAGTCCAGGGAGGCCAAGAGTCAGAAACCCCTGAGCTCTTCCCACACACAGGAGGCCACCACCTGGTTAGGATGACTCGGCTAGTAAACTATGGCTCTGTTCGCTCTTTGGCAAAGAGACTCTCAGGAACAGAATGATGAGTGGATTCCCCTCATTGCCTTTGAGATGTTAGATGGGACTCTCTCGTTTACACATTTTTCTAGGTACAGAGGGAGAAACAAAAAGAGAGATCAGCTAGACTGACTTTTTTTGGGGGGGAAGTGGCCCTAATACTGAGTTGGGGCTCCTGGGGAAGAATAGGCCTAGGGAAGGCATTTGCTCACTTCATAAGAAGTATTCTGCCTTGACCAAGAAATTTTTCATTTATATACGACAGTTTTTCCTTGAAATTCAGAAAAAAATTTGTGTCTTCTGGAGTCTTATTTAATAATCATTTCCCATAAAGTAAAATTAATATGCTCAGACATAAATACGCTAATCTGTTCAGCTGCTGACCTAACCTGATTCTGTCTTCAGCTTTGAGTGTGTCAACTTAAAGTTTGTGACAACTATCCATGTCAACATTAACTGGCCTCAATTACATTTTTATACAAAGTTAAATTTTTTGTTTACTTAACTGATGGCTGCATTTGCTCACTAGGAGCACTTACATTTACAAAGGAGTTAAAAATCAACAGATAATTTCATGAACAAAACAGTAATACAAACACGAATTACCACTTTGCTAGGTTTGACATATATAGCAGCCCTGAATGTTGCCTGGAGCCATCAGTTAAATAAATCAACTCTTTCACATTGACAGGTAACAAAGAAAGAAAAGTTCCATTGCATTTGACATAAGAAGAAAACCAAATTCAGAGTTTAGCATGTGAGGAAATTACAAACTTCAGTGAGGCAACGGTCCCACAGCTACCCATTCTTTTTCTATGGGATTGGACATGAGCCAAATCAGCCGCTAAACCATGGGCAACATATTTTAATCATATAAACCTTTAGATGACACAATTACAAAAATGTAATTTGAAGGAGAAAGAGTCAATTCTTTCTTCATTGTTTTAGCAGAAGGACGCTAGACAGTTTAAAATTCTACTCCACTTGGAGCACTATTTTAATAAAGGACTGAATTTATCTAAGTACCTAGCTTTAAAAAATGTGGTTACATGTATCTTGAAAACCCAGACAAGAAATAAAAGACCCGTAAAATCCTGAAGCACATTAAATGACGTTTCCTTTCTCCTTAATCCATCACCACAAATATCAATTAAATGTAATTATATCACATAGGTTCCCCTGAGAGCAAATAAAGATTTGCCAGAACACAGATTGCAACCCAGGTGAACAATATATAATTTTCTTGAGTACACAGACAAATACAGATGGTATACTCTAGAATGTAATGTAACAAATGTGTGTTTACCATAACATATACATTTATTTTTTTTTAGCTACCAAATGGCAGCAGACCAAAAAATGCAAATGAAAATCTATGAGTTTTTCTTTCTCTTTTCTTGGATGAGAGAATAAATGTGGCATTTTATATTAATAACTGCTAATTAAAAGGCTATTAATCAGGGACAATAATAAATAAATGGACTCTACTAGAAGCTAATGCCAGAAATAACCTTGCAGATTTGGGGAAAAAATAAAAAAAAACACCTTATTTAAACAACAATTTTTCTTATTAAAAGCAAATGTTTTACTGAGCTTGCTGTGAGAGGAAGAAATGAATCCATAAATAGGAAAATAAAACAGGTAGGATAAAAAGTATGTTCTTAACTATTTAGGGAGCTAACTATTCCCATGGAAGAGAAAGAACAAGGGAGAAGTGAGGCAGAGGGCAAAGGTCAAACACAACTTTCCCAATTATGAAAAGGAGCTGCCCAGCCGATGTTTGAATTCAAAGATCTCAAGGAATATTTCTCAGGAAAGCTCTTTTTTTTCCTGCAGGAAAAATGAGCAAATGTCATGCTTGTGTTCCTTTTCACTATATGATGTGTAACGTATGAATTTCTTCTGTCAGATGTTTTTAGGGATGGAAATTTAATTCATTCTCAGTGTCGAATGGAAAACCTTGAAAAATAATCAATTTAAGATTGAATGTGCTGATATGTCAAGTATTTTTAGTCTCTGCCCTTGTTTAAAGTAATAAAAATAATTATCTAAAACAGAATCTTGGAAGCACCGGCGTTTTCCTTTTCCTGTTACTCACTCTCTTCAGATGGAACCCCCCCCCCCCACCGCCCACCGGCCCCATATTGACTTTCATAGCAAGAATATTCCAGTTTCAGATGTAGGAAGTGCTGTGGGGAAGCAGAACCTGGGGCTTTTGAATCTACATGATCCTCAGCTTTCTCAGCTGGAAAATATCAGAAGTGACCACTAAGAACCTTTCTAATATTAGTGATTCTGTGATTTCCTACAACAGCATCAAATAACATGACCTCAAGGTAGGACTTATCCTTACGACACAGATGCTGCTGTGTAAGTAGCTGTCTGTTCCTTCCCTCCTCATGGTCCAAGGTCAGTTCCATGTGACCCTGGGCTTGAGGGAAACTTCTCCCTCACCAGGATGCCCCTTAAGCTGCCTAGAAAAACTCCTTAGGATCTGGGATAGCCTGACTTTGTTGAGCTAATGCTCTGCGAGTGTGAGCTTGGTCCTGGTCCTTCCGACTGATAGTCAGGGGCCGCCCTTCTCACCCACAGAGAGCTCCATGGAGCCAGGCTCCCGTCCAGGGAGGGGAGGCAGGTGGGCTCCTCCAGATGCCTTTTCCCTTCCTCACGCCACTGCCTGCTCCACATGCCTTTTCCCTTCCTCACGCCACTGCCTCCTCCACACACCCCTTGCCCCCATCACCAATACCCTTAACTCCTCATTCCCCCGAGAGTTCCTTCTTTTCTCCATTAGGTGCTACTCTAGTAGTTACTAAACCCCAACCTTCCTGTTCTATATGTGACTCTCAAGAGCCTCTTCAGCCGTGGTTGGTGAGCTTTTGCTGTCCTCTCCTGCGCTCTCTGAAGCCCAGTGGGAATGGGGGCAGTGAGCTTCCATTCTAGGACAGGAAAGGGGGAAGGTTATAGAATGGTTCTGCATTCCTTCCTTCCTTTCCTAGCCCATCCTACTTTTTCTTCTTTCCTTCCTTCCTTCCTTCTTTCTCTCCCTTTCTTTCTTCCTCCCTCCCTCCCTCCATCCCTCCCTCCCTCCCTCCATCCCTCTCTCTCTCTTTCTCTCTTTCCTTTCTTTCTTTCCCCCTCATTCTTTCTTTTCTTTCTTTCTTTCTTCTTTCTTTCTTTCTTTCTTTCTTTCTTTCTTTCTTTCTTTCTTTCTTTCTTTCTTTCTTTCTTTCTTTCTTTCATCTTTCTCCACCCTCCCTTTCTTCCTTCCTGCTTTTCTTCTTTCCTTTTCTAGAGGACTTCAGAAACATTAATCACGCTTTCTAGTTCATGTCACATTATCTACAACTGGTCCAAGGAAGGCTGCTCTCTAGTGTGTGTTAGTTAGTTATCCCTTTCCCCCATTCTCTTCTGCTGTTTCCCTACTCGAACCAGGAAACCATTCTAATGTTTGATATGAATCCTCCTGTTTGTGTATGCACTTATAAAATGCATCAGGTACTTCTCTACACATGTCTTTTACTTTATCTGAGTGGTATTATGTTGTAGCTCTCATAACGTTTCTTAGAAGTTGCTACTCAGCCTCTCATGTTTACTGTCACCTGTTGTTCCTATCAGCTGCACAGCACCTCATACCTAATCCATGTCTCCTGGGTGGTGACAGCCTCCGCCTACCTTCAACCACAAGAATCACTGCAATGAACATACTTGCATGTGTCTCTTTCGGGGAACCTGTGAGGAAATATTTAGGACCCATCTGCAGGAGTGGAATGCCTTAATTTGACTGGGTACTGCCAGGTGGCTCTCCAGAAGGGATACGCCAAGCTTCACTCCCACCTGTGTTTCCTCTATCTCCCCAACAGCATGTGGTCCTTGGATGTTATTTAATTTAGAATGATTATCATCATTTATAAAGTGAAAGGGAACTTCTCTATATTCACTGGTTCATTGCTCCCAAAATTTTCCCCAAATTTCAAAAAGAAATGATGTCATACATTTGGGTATATATTAGATGTTTTCCTTTTAGAAAGAATGTGACTATATTATTATAAGATACAAAAGGAATGGAAAAAATTGCATTATGTTGGTCTCAACACCCCAAATGTTATATACTAGGAAAAAAGAAGTGCTGTGTAAGACTCCAGAAGAAATACATTAGGATCTACTGACCAATTTCAAAGATCTAGCTGGAAGATGAACTCACCTGGTACCCTCTCATCCATTACATCTTAATATAGTCTCATCCTGAATGCTTTCCCTAACCCTTGAGCTGGTTAGGTGCACTCTCTGTGTGTCAGAATTGCCTATTTGCTTGTCTGTTTCCCCACAGGCTCTGTTAGGCAAGCTCCAAGATTGCAATGACTCCTTGTTCATTCATCAGCCTTGTTCATTGCTGAACCCCGGTGCCTAATCCATACTGAGTGTCTGATCCATACTGGTCATTGAAAAAATAAGCGTTCTAATTAGGGTTCTTCCCCACACCACCAAGCAATTCTTGTACCCCAGCTGTGTGTGCCACAATTCAATTCAATTCTGACACTATCTACCTGGAGAGAGCATCAGATCCCACAGGTTAAGGGCTCCTGCTACAAACACCCCCAGCACACACATGTCAGATGCCAATCACAAGTCCAGGTTGCCCCTTATCCTTCTGACCAACCAGGTATAAATCTGAAGTTCCAAGTGATCTCGGGGAGAGAGCAGAAAGCAGTGGCTTGAAGCAGGATCTTATTTCCTTGCCCAGGAATTGAACTTGGGTAGCCTGGATGAAAACCAGGAATTCTAGCCTACTAGTCCACCAGGGGCTAGAGGATAGAGGCAAAGTTGGCCTGCTCTTGCCCCATTTGAAAAATGAATTTCTCAAAGAGGCAAAAACTGCAAAAATAGGTACAAAGTTTATTATTAGAGACATAGCACAACATGTGAGAGAGCAAACAGAGAAACAGTTTATTTAAGACAGAAGCAAGGCAGAAATACACACCCAGAGAAAAAGGGTGTGGGTGTCCCCCCTAATGAGAAGGTGATTCAAATCACTTATATAGGGCAGTTCTTCCAGGTCTTTGTTTACCTTTGGCCAATTATCTCATTTCCTTTCCACACCTGACCTGTCCTAGGCCCCTCCTGGACATGTGTGCACATCTTTTTTACCAAGATATGGCTTCTAGTGCAGAGGCCTATGGGCAGGTTGACACCACCTATTATGGGGTGGCGCCCCCTCTCTTTTTGCCCCCTAGGAGCCTTTCTGCATGTGTGTAGTCGGGGAGGTCTCCTTGATCTCTAGAATAAGAAATATGTGGTCTCTTTATCTCTTATCCAAGCAGGCCTCAGCTCCTCTCTGCTCCTGCTATTATCTTTATCTTGGAGTATCTGTCCACAGGGGACAGATTCCAGCTGCTCAGCCTGGGGCCCATCTATCTCCTGCCTCACAAGGAGCCCCCTCCTTGGGTTCGATTAATTTGCTAGAACCACTCACATAACTCAGAGAAATATTTTACCTACTAGATCATCAGTTTATTACAAAAGGATGTAACTCAGGAATAGACAGATGGAGAGATACACAGGGCGTGGAGCTTCCCTGCAGTCTGAGTGCACCACTCTCCTCACATTTCCACATGGTCACCAACCAGGAAGCTTTCAGATCCCTATCCTTTTGGGTTCTTATGGAGGCAACATTACATAACCATGATTGATTAAATCACTGGCCATTGGCAACTGATTCAATCTCCAGTCCCTCTCCCCTCCCCAGAGGCTGGAGGTGGGACTCAACATTCTGACCCCCTAGTTACAGGGTTGCATGCCTTGGCACACAGCCCCATCCTTAGGTTACAGAGCGCTTTGGAAAAGTTGCCTCATTACATAATAAAACACATCTTAACACATGTTACATAACATAAGACATCTTAACTGTTCTTAACACTTAGGAAATTTCAATGGTTTTAGAACTCTGTGCCAGAAATGGGAACAAAGACTAAATTATATATATTCCTTATTATAAATCACAATATCACAGCAAATATTTCTTCAATAAATGAATGCATAAATAAGTGAATTGGGGCTTCCCTGGTGGCTCAGTGGTTGAGAGTCCGCCTGCCGATGCAGGGAACACGGCTTCGTGCCCCAGTCCAGGAAGATCCCACATGCCGCAGAGTGGCTGGGCCTGTGAGCCATAGCCGCTGGGCCTGCGCGTCCAGAGCCTGTGCTCCGCAACGGGAGAGGCCAGAACTGTCAGAGGTCCGCGTACCGCAAAAAAAAATAAATAAATAAGTGAATTGATTTGAGGTTGCCAAAACCTAACCCTGTGCCTGGTACAGGCCTTGGGTGAAATAAAGGGATGAATGTGTGAACAAATGTCCACTACCCCTCTTCCCCCTTCCTCCCTTTCCTCCTCTGGGCTTCCCCATCAGATATGAATTTTGCCAGATTCCACGTGGGAGGATAGGGCAGCCCCCAGCAGAGCTTTAACTCATGCTACCATCAGTTGGCCCCTTCTCACTCCAGGATGATTAGGTGTTGGGGAAATTCGAAAGGCCCTTGTTCCTGGAAAAGTTGTGGCCCTGGGAAAAGAGTGAGAAAGAACAGCTAAGAGGTAGTAGCCCATGGGGTACACACCTCTCCCGCCCTCCCCTCCTCCTCCAGGCTTTATCCTTCCTGACAGCCTAATGAAAGGCTGGTTTGGGGTGGGGGTCCCCTGATGACACACAGATCTATACATGAACATACCAAAGAGAAAACGCATAGAATCATATTAAGATGCTTTGTTTTCATATCCATACAGTATAAAAAGTGATCTAAAGTTGACAGCTTCTAGGCAGAGTTTTTCCTCTATAAGCCCTCCATATTTTTCCTGGATGGGGAAGACTGTTTTCACAGCCAGAAAAGAGCACTTGAGAAATTCTTGGGGCCTGAGTGATGCTGCAGGCCATCTTCCTTGGTTCACAAGCAGTGAAGAATTCAACTTACACTGTATTTCTACCTAATTAAAATCAGCAAGAGAGCCTTTCGAATCAAAGCCATCCTATGCCAACTATTTGGACCAGAGAACTCGGACATTAGATAGCTGAAGCCCCAGCCATTCACATTCCAAATACGATAACACATCTGCTTGTGCTGTAGAGTCTGCTCAGGGTTTTGACTGAAGGCCTCTCACCTCTCTGCACCAACCTTGGTGTTCGTGCTGAGATTTGCAGCAGAACATTGACAGCACAAACTACAGGGCCCTGTTCACTTAGAGACTACTTTAAAAGAGAGCATTTATGCTAAATTTATGTTCCTTGAGGACCTGGTCTATCACTCAGAGCTTTAGCATAGGGTTTTACCCATACAGTAACCTATCAAGATTGGTTGACTTATCGATATAAATTTAAAAATCAGACTAGTCCTATTGTTATTGCTGGTTCTCCCTTCTAAGGTTGAGGACAGCTGTCAAGCTGTCTTGTCCCACCTCTAACAAAATCCAGGTAAGAGCCCCACCTCCCCGGCATTGTCACTGGTGGAACAGTAATTTCTTCTGTTCTTGCCCTCTGCAGGGAAAGAATTCAATTGAGGGGCATAGAGCAGTTTTAAGGAGCAAGGATTTTATTAAGCAGAGATAAAGTCACTCCCAAGAAAAGATGAGAGCAGAAGCAGCCCCAAATGGGGTGGGGTGCGGTTTTTTACAGTGATGGTCCCTCCCTGTGTCCTGTGTCATTTAACTGACAAGTTGATTGACAGCTTTAGGCTATATAACTTTTCTCCTAGTGCTCAGGCACTTACCCATAAGCACCCAAGCAAAACAGGGGGTGGGGGGGAGGGGCAAAAACCGCAATGCTAATTTATTACGAATCCGCATAATGAACCCCAGGTTACCTTGAGTCACCTTTTAGGTCTTGGTGCACCTGTGACAACCTGTACTGGCAGTTTTATCTTGCTTAGTCCGGATATAGCTGGAAACCTGGTGTTGGTCCTTGACCACAAGAGGGAGGATCTCTGGGTGTGTTCTGATCACCAGAGTCCAAGTGGAGGAGGGAAAGACGACCCCACCCAGGATGTGGCAGGACCTGCTCACATCTGACTAGCTACATAACAGCATGAGATCATCTTCTCAAATCCTTTGGGCTTCTTAGAAGAATGGAACCATTTGGGAGCAAAATAAATATCGATAGCCTCCATTTTCAATAAAACAAGTTAGCCCAACCATTAAAGACAATTTATATGACAAGCATATTTTTTAGAAGACCTCCATCCTTGGAAAATAAGCAGGATTTTATGTTTCCATGCCATGGAATTTTCTCCAAGCACCCTAGCCAGAGGGTAATTCTGCCTATAACCGAGTAGTATGAAAACCTTCAATAAGACCTCTGCATAAGAGTGTTCAGCCTCCCAGGCGCTGCCTTCTAGACACTTAAACTTCCGGGAGAACAAAAGGATGGGCTGGTTTTGGCCAAGTGACTTGGGTACATTGGGATGAATCATTGGGTCTGTCCTCCAATTCTAGATGGTTATAGGCACCTTCTGGAAATGTATCCTTTAAGCCAGGACATGAATGCCATCTTAAATTATTTATGGAATAAATCAGGGAACACATACTTATTATATGCTAGATGTCCATACACTAGACATCAAGGGAAGACCTAAAGGCCTAGAACTTCAATCTGACTGAAAATAATAGCTAACATTTATTCAGCTGTTATCACTGTTGTAAGGCACTGTTCTAAGTGCTTTACATATATTAACCCATGTAATACTATTACTGTCTTCACTTTGCTGATGAGAAAACTGAGGCACAGAGAAATTAATCAGTTTACTCAAAGGTATACAGTTCAACAAAGGCAATTGGTTCCAGGGCCTTTTTCTTAAAGAGGATGCTCCATTACATCCCTAATAGACAGTCTGGGCTCCCAGAGGGCTCACAAAAGAAGTGTGAGGCACAGCTCTGCCTACCAGAACCTCATTGTCTAGGGAAGAAAAATCGCGGAGTCGTTTCCAGCCAATAAGAGTGTTGAGCGCACATCCAGCAAGCTCCACCCCCCAGAAGAAGGCAGGGGAAATTCGGGTGGGACCGCGATTTCTCTCACAAGCCAAATCCCGTGCAGGCTGCCTACTCCCCCTTCCTTCTATCAGCACAGTCCCTGTCCTGGAGGCTGGGAGAGGCGGGCTGGGTGAGCTGCTGGGGCCTGCAAGCAACCTGCTTGCTTGGGACTCAAGTAAGATGGTTCAGAGGGGCTGCTTTTCAGAATCAGTTACATTCTGAATGTATCCTGGGGAAAAGGTAAAGACCAGAGATAGAGTTAATTCAGGAGATAAATTCTAGCCCCAATAGAGAGCGAGCCCACCAATGGTGCCAGTCTATGGGAGCCAGCATCCAAGGTACCACCACCTGGTGCACATCCTCAGACTCCAAATGGAGAGAATGCCTCTGTGGTTGTTATTCTGGTATTTCCCCATCATTCTAATGAGTAATTGCACTGACTCAGATGCCTCACTTCATGGAGACCACCCCCGCTTGCCTTTTCAAAGTTTCTCCAGACTCCAGCATAACCCGGGAAAGAGAAAGCCCAGGCTGAGTCCCACTGCTGCTTCCGTCCCCCTCCCCACACGTGTCTTAAAAGCAAATCTGAGTCTGTTTCAAGAATTTCAAAGTAAATGTTTTCAATCTACCAGAGCCCGTTAACAAATATGAAGCTGTTACATATTTTTCCCTCATTTAAAATGTTCCTGATATAACCTGTAATGACCAGGACTTACACAAAAGATACATTAAAAGATGAATATTGGGCTTCCCTGGTGGCGCAGTGGTTGAGAGTCCGCCTGCCGATGCAGGGTACACGGGTTCATGCCGTGGTCCGGGAAGATCCCACATGCCGCGGAGCGACTGGGCCCGTGAGCCATGGCCGCTGAGCCTGCGCGTCCAGAGCCTGTGTTCCGCAACGGGAGAGGCCACAACAGTGAGAGGCCCGCGTACCGCAAAAAACAAAAGAAAAAAAAAGATGAATATTAATGTGTCTACTCTACAAAGATGCAGGCAATTCCCCTATAGAGCAAGTTTCCTTAGTGGGTTTAAAAATGATTCAAACTCCAACTCCACCCCCCACCTCCACCATACACACTCCATCTTGTTTCATTTTGAGTGAAGGTTTTTATTTTTTCCAGGAACACATTTATTGTATGTGTAGTACATATGCTTATCTGGGAACATATCAGCAGAATTCTCCCCAACAACTGAAAATATGTAGGACTAATCTGAAGTCGAACACAAGAGGTTCTATAAACACTGGCGTCCCCGTCACCCCTTGTTTTTGGCTCTCTGTGAGTCAATGAGTCCTCATCTCCCTTGGGCTCCCAGAGAGCACACAAGCCTGCTGCTGACAAGAAGAAACTGCTGCTCAAATGACTGGCTGGGGCTGGAAGGAGCACCCCACAGAGGAGTATCGGCTCCAAGTCGCAGCTTCAAACCACAGAGGAGTATCGGCTCCAAGGAGGCAGTTACCTTAAAGTAAACACTTTGTCTATAAAGTAGTTTGATGGCCCCAATAAGTGACTTCCACTCTGTCTCACAGGTGTCTGTGCACATATTTTCTTTGTGGAGGAAATTGTAATATCCTACTCTTAGCAGCACGGAACCCCCTCTCCCAGAGAGCATATTAAGTGACCTTCCAGTTTCCAAGGCTTTGTTAAGAGTTCTGTAAAAACAGCTACATATTTCACACAAGCTGTCACTAAGCATGTTGACTGATTTTCTCTCCTAAAGACACTTCAAGCCAAAAACCCATTCAATTTTGTATGAAAGGAGTTAAAAACAACTTATTTTTTCTTCCTTTTTCCCCCTACATCTTATCTAAGGCAGTCAAATCATAGCCAGCATGTTGGGAGTATAGTGACATTGAAAATAACTTATGTGTCATCCCTACCAACCTCTCGGATCAGTAGCCCAGGATCTGGTTCATTCAGATGTTTCAAAACGCTCATGAGAAGCCACACTTCTACCTCCAAGCACTATCTTCATTTTACTCTCTATGCCTTGAACAGAGGAATCTCATGAAAAGGGAGAGTTTCCTTTGTTGCTTGACAAAGCAATAGAAGGGTAAGCACAATTCCACAAGTGCCCAAGATCCTGCACTCTGCGTGTGTCTCAGTCAACTTGGGCTGCTGTCACAGAATACCACAAACAACAAAATATTTATTTCTCACCATCCTGGAGGCTGAGACATCTGAGATCAGGGCACCAGCAGATTCCGTGTATGGTGAGGGCCCACTTCCTAGCTTGTAGACAACCACCTTCTCACTGTATCCTCATGCGGCAGACAGTGAGAGCTCTGGTCCCTTCATCCTCTTATAAGCACACTAATCCTTATGAAGGCTCCACCCTCATGCTCTAATTATGTCCCAAAGGCCCCACCCCCTAATATATCATCCCACTGGGGGTTAGGGTTTCAACATGTGAATTTGGGGGGCACACAAACGTGCAGTCCATAACAGTGCATTACCTATCTTAATGAACTGTGTTACTTCCCAGGAAATTTACTCATTCTCTATCACAGAGGAGGATGCAAATCAAGCCTTGCTGTAGTCTTTTATTTCTAGCCTGGCACAATGCTTGTACAATAGGTATTCGAGAAATATTGTTTGAATGAATGAATAAATGTTTAACAATTCAGGGAGGGGTGGCAGAGATTTTCTCAGCTGGTGTTTAAAAAGGCAGTCGGCCCCTAGAGAGGCACCATCCCCACTGTCATCAGGCAGATGCTGTGGCCTGGCCTTTCTCCTCCCTTTCCCAGCTAATTTTGCTGCACAGCTGCTCTCACTCTTGGTAGGATGAAAAGCAGAAGGAAAGGGGGCAGATTCAAGAGGCTCCTCTTCCCTAAACACCCACAACAATTTTTCTTAATGACAACTTTAAATATGTAGGTGCTATACTTGCTTTCTTCAAAGGTGGTGGACGGAATTGTTCTGAAGCCTTTGCTTGTTACGGAGAATTCATTGAAAAGGAAAAGAACCATCTGTCCAAATTCTTCTGGATGTTTTAAAAATAGACATGAATCTAAAAAGTTAACCCTGGATTCTTCCTACAGACTAAGAAAGCAAATACATTTTTTTTATTAATTGAATGCTTCACGTTGCTAGCATATTCCTTTTAAATAGTTTACATTTTAGATATACTGAATCTTAGTTCACTGACTTTCCATATTGCTAAGAGAACTTTGCAAACCTCTGGCCAGGGTTAGGGTGGGTCTAGGTGGCTGGTCATTCAGAAAGGGAGACTGTGGAGTCCTCAGGCTCTCGGCTTTAGCTCCTCGCCTTTGAGACTTGGTTCTCTCATCTATAAATTGCCAGGTTGGGCTTAATTCCCCAGGGCCTCAGACAGTGGGGTGGAGGTGTAGGAAAGGCATGGAAGAACTACCCAGAGCCGTTCCAGTTTAATCTGAGTTCATACTGGTTCCATCTAAAATTTTCTTTGATCCAAAAGGAGTTCTGATGTAAAAAAGAGAAAGTTTGCATAAACCCCTGGATTAAATGAATGGCAGCTGAGTTCCCTTGGGGTTCCAAATTCCCATGGTAGATATTAGTCTTATAATTTTACCACTTAAGTAAAATTCACAGTTTTATAGCTGTTGAGTCTTTGGTTTGGTTTTAAAAGCAAGGAGTAGCTATGCATTCTCTGAGGGTAAGCTTTTGGTAAGGAATGCAATACCTTCATTTATAACAGGTCCTCTGGAAAGATATGAATCCCCGACAAGAAGGCCTTCTTTGCGTAAGAATCTCCAGAGGGCAAAGGAGAAGCAAAAAGCAAGGGATTGTCCTTCTGCCACTGAGAGAGAAGGAGGAGGTGGAGGGTAAGAAGACATGAGCAGGGCTTCCCTGGTGGCTCAGTGGTTGAGAGTCCGCCTGCCGATGCAGGGGACACAGGTTCGTGCCCCGGTCCAGGAAGATCCCACATGCCGCGGAGCGGCTGGGCCCGTGAGCCATGGCTGCTGAGCCTGCGCGTCCGGAGCCTGTGCTCCGCAACGGGAGAGGCCACAACAGTGAGAGGCCTGTGTACCGCAAAAAAAAAAAAAAAAAAGAAGAAGAAGACATGAGCAGCAAGAGCATCCCAACAGTAGAAGTTGTGGAGAGAGAAAGGTTCCAGAGAAGGAAGTCAAGTATGGAAGGGGAAGATGGTTCTAGGCTGCCTCCCTACCTTGGACAGAAGGAAGGGGGTGTGAAGAGCCTTTCACTGGTAGGATCCTGCAAAGTCAAACACGGCTGAGAAGGAAAGGAGAAAATGAGCGGAAAGTGCTGGAAGAACAGAGGATATGGTGATAGCTTAGCACGGTTTGAGAAGGTTTTCTAAGGAGTGACTGATGGCTGAAGTGAAATAAAAGGTTAAAATCAGAAGATAAAGATGAACCAAATATAAATTTCACAATAAATGGAGGGAACAAACAGCAGAAAAAAAAAGAAAAAACAGATGGATTTGGTCAAGGAAGAGTTTGTTTTAAAACACAGGAAAAAGATGTGTCTTTGGTAAAGGCTAACGGCCCTAAAGATCAGCTTCTGAGTCAAACTATCATTGAAGAGTCTTATAACTGCCTCATAAATGGCCTTATTAATTTCATGGCACTCAGAACAGATTCTTTTTTTTTTTAGAACAGATTCTTAAAACATCTTAGAACTAAAATCTGAGGCTAACTATGTCCAGCTTTTATTCACGAAGCTTCTATACTTACCATCTGCACAACATTTATTTCTCTTTAACTTCCTCTCCCTGTTAGATTTTTATCCACACTTTTAAAAGTCAGTGAGGAAATCAAGGAAGAGGAAGATTTCTACAGAGAAGGGAAAAAAAGTGACTAAAGGAAGTAACTCATATTACGGTCTAGGGAACCTCATTTTGTAAATCTAAAAAGTTAAGTGTTTGAAATATTATGACAACTTGCTTCTGTGTAAAGAAAAACCAACTCTATTTTCAATCCATACTCAGTAAGAACTCCCCTGCCCACCAAAACAAGCAAGGTGAGACTCTGTGGGAAGTTAACAAGCTGAGAAGTCCATTCTTCCTTGAGGTTTGAATCTTTCCATGAATGTCTTATGAGTCTGTCATAAAATCTGTTGCTGTCTCTTTTTAAAGTAGTAACGACTAGTACCCTATATTGATAATAGTGATTATTGTGTGTATTTATTTATTTGCCTTAGCCAAAAGAGCAAAAAGCTCCATGCTTAGAAAAAAGTTAAACAGTTTCCTAGAGCCAAGTGCCCCCAGCTCAATGATGACATTATTTAATGTAAATGATAAACTAAATAAGCCTTGTTTTGTGCCACGCCCATAATGGAGAGTTTCTGGGGCAGTTTCCTCCTTATGCAGGGAGGACACAGGATCTATTGCTGTTCTCTTCTGGAATGTGACTGCTTTCAATGATTTACAAATCTTACTCTGCAGAAATCCCTCTCCCTGTGGACGAGGCTTTTCCTCTCTTGCATGCTACAGAAGGAACAAAATAAAAATTAAACCAACAGAGCAACCTGGTTGGGAGCATTGCTGCAGGGGCAGAGAAGCATGGTGTTCCCATAGAGACTGAAGCCCGGAAGCCTTTGGGTCTCTGTACTTCTCACCAAAGCCAGAGTATGCAGAACCAGGACTCCAAGGCCCCTTAGAAAGCAGCTCCCACCAGCCCTCGCCCCGCCTCTCCGCCCAGCAGGCCCCAGGACACAGAGCAGGCGTTCTCTCTCCCACCTGCAGGACGCAGTTCAAACCCCACCTCCCAGCAGAGCATCCCCACCCACCTCTACAGCCTCATCTTTTCCTTTTTCGAATTCCTTCCGCACCCAAGGTCTGACCTGAGAATTTGACATTAAATCTCACACCACCTTTTCTTTTCCTCCAGATCAAGTACAATTGTTTTGCTGTCGCATTTAGCTGGAGAACTCGAAGAAGGGTGGGCACGTCATATCTTTTGCTTCCCTGGTGGCCTCAGCCTGAGCCTCACTCAGGAATTACTTGCCGAAGTGAATTGATTGAGTCTGAACAGTCAGGGGGAAGAGGGCAGAAAAGCAAATACTTTCTAGACAAACCTCAGAACCCTTCCTCTTTCTTAAGCATGCAAGCGGGTTTGGGGTGGTGGTGAAAGACTTCCCCACCGAAGTTCCTCTCTGCTTGTAATCCAGTCAAACAGTAGCCTAAGAGCAAAGGGAGGCCTTTTCTCTCTCCTTGGTATTTCCCAATTTTTAACATTGCCTGTGATTTTGGAGAAAAATAAAAGAATGGGGGGTTTATTAAAGCCAATTTCTGAGCCCTAGGTATCTAATTTTTTCTTTTTATTTATTGATTATGTATTTATTAAAAATATATAATTGTTGAGTGGTTGCATTGCACATTATGACATGTGCTGTGTGCACATTGATGGGTAAAAACGTGCGTGGCCGTGACCCTCACGGAGCTTGTTGTCTACCAAGTGAGACAGACTTTGAACAAGTAAACAGACATATAAGACAAAATACTAATGGGTGGATTATATGATCTGTGAATTATATCTCAATAAGACTGTTACTAAAATACTAAAGACTACAGAGAAGGGCCTTCGTAAGTAGAGCGTCAGGACACTTGTCTCCACCCGTGTTGTCGCCGAGTGTTCCGTGTACCATAACCATCCTCTGCCCATCCTCAGTGATATCCAGCCCACGTTAGGTGCTGCTGACAACATCTGCCGCCCACAGCCTGTGGGGAGTCAGAATCGAGACTTTCCTCTCGAAGATTATGGAGAACAGAAGGAAACACTAAACGTTCAGCTGCCACCTCCTGTCACCAATGTTCTGGTCACATTTTAACTTGGCGAATTGGATCAGCTGTTCCCGAGGCTACTCCTCTCCCCCTCTTTCGGGGGGTAACTTTCATCTCCTTCAACGGCTTCATTTTCCACTTTGGTGAGTCACCGGGCAGAGGATGGAGAATGTTAAGTCATTACTTTCCTCATCTTTGCAGATAATTCGATACCGTACATGGTCCTTTAGAATGTTTCTTCTGTATTTATATCTTGGCAAGGACATGCTACATTGTTCGCAATTCTTCTATTCTCATTGCCAGCTTTTTCTGGAAAAATCATAGAAAATAAGATGCAGGATACATCAAGCCACAACCACTTGGCTCCCTGGTGTAAGGGTATTTTTCATTCCCCTGCCCCCCTCATTGCTTTCCAGCTCTCTGCCTCTCTCTCTCGCTCTCTGTCTCTGTCTCTGTCTCTCTCTCTCTCTCCCCTGTCTCAGCTGATGCTTTTGAAGACACCCTCTATAGACTCTCCTGGGACCCCAGCTGTACTCTGGAGCTTCCTGAGAACACGCTAATCCCCTTCCTCTTTCACATCCTGAAAATTAAACATTCCAGAAGAACTCTTCTTCCAGGTGAGACTGACTGGCTTCATCTCTGACAGGCTTTCTACTTGCATTGACTGGAGAGGCAAAGAAAAATTAGGTGTTCTCCAGCAGACTCTCTAAGCATACAATGAAAGGAAGCCCCTAATCTAAACCAGCCCAGAATTCCAACGTTTTGGGCATGTCCTACCATCTACAAATCCATAGAGCTAGCTCCCCTAATAACAGCAGGCACTTCTGGACTTCCAAAAGAGAAGTTAAGTTACCATTTGCTGCCCAGAGAGCATTTAGGGAACTTTTTCCTGCAGGGCCAAGCCAGTGGTTACAGGCATAAGAGTGTTCCTTTGGTGAATAAGAGATGCAAATTTAGAGTTATTTACCAACGCTCATCACTAACTACATTAAAATATAAGCCTTGGCCTGTGACAGTAAAACTGTGTTTTCTTGACATTTGGGTTTAAATGTTTTCAATATATTACACAAGAGTCTGCAGTATTTGTCAGCTTTATGTCAGTCACGTGTCTGAAATATTTCCTCTAAATAAAGAGTGCGGCCCAGATTTATTTGTGGGTGGCACTGAATCTTTATTCCCCGATGCACCTCCAGCTGCTGTGGAGACATTCCCAATGACAAGAAGAGAGTAATATATTGTGAGTAGAGAGAACTAAATAAGGAGTTTGGACCATCCCCTAAGTGGAATGCCAAGCAGCAAAATGAATAGCATATTTGATTCAATTATTGCAGAAAGGGTTGCATTGACAGTTCAAAGATGCAGTCATGGATTTGGTAATGAACTTGAAAATGTTCAGTTCCTTATACTTCCTTATACTATACAGGCAGAGCCAAAGGATGTATCATTTTAGTATAGATTTAAGATGACCCAGCAATCATAATAATAAAATAAACATGGTAGGACACCCTATCAGGGGGCTGAGCACCCACGTGGATTTTCTTTTTCCTATCAATTTCAGAATTTGAAAAAATAATCATTTAGATGATTAGATCAGTTACATAAGTGTGTCTCCTTGACTTTCTTCTGTAGACTTAACCCCAGGAACATGGTGCTGCTATATGTGGTCACCTGACGGAGCCTACGTATTCTGTTACCTAAAAGTTTGCCTTGTGTTTCAGAAAACCACATATGTAATTAATTGAGCCGGTGCAGACTTGGGTGCTACTTCCAGTCTCAGGTCAATGGAATCTCTACCCTTACCTCACCTGCAGTTCAGAGCAAACAAAGAAAGGACTGAACTGCAGGTGCCAAAATATGAATAGAGAAAGTAGCAGACACAGATGTTGCTCTCAGGGATTTAGATCCTATTTCCTCTCTATATAACTTGGGTCATATTTTTCCTCTGTTATGATATTGGGTTGTGTTGTGGGTTGAATTGTGTCCCCCAAAGATATGTTGAAGTCTTAACCCCTTGTATCTGTGAATGGGACCTCATTTGCAGATGTAATATCATTAAGACAAGGACCTACAGGATAAGGGTGAGCCCTAATCCAATTACTGGTGTTCTAATAAGGAGAGAGAAATTCAGACACATGGACCCACAGGGGAGAAACTCATGTAAATACGGCAGTAGATGCTGGAGTGTTGCATCTACAAGACAAGGAATGCCAGCAATCACTGGAAGCTAAAAGAGGCAAGGACGGAACCTAGATCTCTCAAAGAAGTTATGACTCTGACAACACCTTGGTTTTGGACTTCTAGCCTCCAGAACTGTGAGAGAATAAATTTCTGCTGTTGTAAGCCACCCAGGTTGCGGAAGGAAACTAATACAGATTGATTTTCATTTTTTTCTTCCATTTCAGTTACTTAATCTTTAAATTTTCTACTTTTAACTTCTATAGTGCTTGTGCATCAATTTGAAGATTACATTTTTTTTTAAAATATGTTTCTGGAAATGACAGGTTTTATTGATGACTTTGCAGTGGAATGTTTGTGTATCAAGGGGGAAGAAAGAAAATGCTTGTTTATGTGTTTAAATACATTGTTTTTGCCAAAATAAAATAAATGTCCATCCATGGTATGACAGTTAAATGGGGACTAATACTGCAGCAGAAAACCTGCAGAGAATGACCTTACCCACCAGTAAGTGGACACAATTCACTGTGCAGGGGCCCACCAATGGGCTTCTCCATGAGTTGTTTCTAGTGGGCTTCCCTGCACATTTACATCATTAAGTGATGAGGGACTGACAGAGAGGGTTTGAAGCCTCCTCGTCAAATGGTCCTATCTCTTAAGGGTGGCAGCAAGGATTAGATGGGATAACATAGTTCCTGCTAAGCACTGAAGGCCCAGTGAAGAGAAACCACTACCATTAACTGTAAAGATACCTAAGATTTTCATATTGTAAATCACTCTGAATCTTTTGTGAAAGGGAGCAAACTGTATGAAAACAAGTGAAGTATATTCAGGAGGTAAAATTTACTAACTCTTTCTCCAGAACCCTTGAAAACCTCTTGATACCCCCAAATTCTCTCATTCCTATGCCCTGGCTATAAATTGGCCTCCACCCCTGCACTCACCAAGTTATAACAGCTGATGTTGACCCTAGCTTCCACTGATAAATCCAATGTTAGCTTTTGACCTATCGACAGTCATCTGGATTGCAAACCTCATGTCTGCCCAAAACTTGGAATTGGAAAATCTTTCATTACAGGGCCTATGGCCAAGCCAATATGACGTTTACAGTTCAGCTATACAAGTTCTCTTTAATCACCAGATAAAACCTTCAACTAGTTGATACCTATAGATTCTAAGTTGCAAGTAAGAGAATGTAATTTTCTGGAAAACAGTGGTTTGCACTGAGGCACAAAACTACGTTTGGGTATGACTGGTTTTAGAGATAAGATCTGCAAGGCTCGGTGGGTCATACGTCCACGTGTGACTTTGCCTGCTGGTGCCTGATCACCGTTGCCAAGACAGCCCCCAGCTGATGTCATAACAAAAGCCACTCGGGTCCTCTCTCTGGAAAGCCTGTGCACTGCTGTGGATGCTTGTGTGATGCTCCTGCCATAATCGCTGAACCTCCCAGCAAGTGAGACCAGAACGCCAGAGGTAGCCCCCGCCTCCCTGCCCTCAGTGGTGAGAATCCTTCTCCCCGCTCTGGGCTGGGACCTTCTCCCTCCTCACTGCTGGGACGGATGTGGCAAGAGATGTCAGGGATGTGTGCCTCTGTTTTACTTAAACAAGGTGAGTGTGTGCTCTCAGTATAACAACCACAGTTAGGGGAAAGACTCCTCACCTGGCTGTGATTCCCAAAGTTAAGAGAGTAGCCAGCAGAGCTGGATAGAAAGCAAGTGTGGAATGGTAGTGGATTTCCCATGTTATTTGTTGACATCAAATTTAATCACATTTATTTTTGTAAGTTTTTTTCAACTTTTTATTTTAAAATGATTTAAAACAGCACAAGGTATACTCCATATACCTTTCACCCTGAATCATCAGTTGTTTATTTTATTCCATTTGCTTTGTTATTCTCTTTCTCCAGATAGATGGATAGACAGATGGATAGATGATAAAGATAGGTAGTAAATCGATAGATAACAGATAAAGATATGTATGTAAATGTATGTGTGCACATATGTGTGTTTATATTTTTATATGTGCACACATATATGTATATATACATATTTTTTTAATCATTTGAGAGTAACTTGAAGACATCATATGCCTTTACCGCTTAATGCTTCAGTGCAGTTATCAAAATAAGGATATTTAATTTGCGTGAAAATTATCTACACAGGCCACTTTCAAAGTTTGTCAAAGGTCCCCAAATGAACTTTACAGGGAACTGTTGGCTCCTCCAGGATTCATGCCAGAAACACACATTGCATTTGGTGGTCATGTTTCTCAGTCTCCTTCAGTTGGGAACATTTCCCCAGCCTTTGTTTTTGTTGACCTGTTCACTTTTGAAGATTACAGGCCAGTTATTTTATAGAATAATCCTCAGTTTGGGTTTGACTGATGTTTCCTTATGATCAGATTCAGATTAGGAATTTTTGGTAGAAACATCGCAGAGCCATGCTGTGCCCTCCGCAGGGCTCAGATTAGGGGGCTCGTGTTCTGAGCTGGTTCATTATTGGTGATATTGACCTCCATCACTTGGATAAGGTGGTGTTCACAGGATTTCTCCACTGTAAAGTAACTCTCTTTTCCTATGTAATTAATAAGCAATTTGTGGGGAGACCCTCTAAGATCATGAAAACATCCTGTTCCTTATCAAACTTTCACCCACTAGTTTTAGCATCTGTGGTTGATTTTCTAAATTCATCATTCCTTCTGTATTTGTTACATGGCATTCTATTTTATTGTTTGATTCTTTTTGATTTTATGATTATTAGTTAACATGTATTTTCTTCTATTTATTTTTCTACTTGTGTCAGTATGAACTCGTAGATTTTTATTTTGTTTGGTGTGTTATAATCCATTACTATCACATTTATTATTATGCTTAAATTGACCCGGATGGACCAGTATGAGCCCTTCCAAGCTGGCTCCTCTGTGCTTTTGATATGTCTCCATTAATCTTTGAGCACTTCCTTACTTTCTAGCAAAATAAGAGTTTCATGAGCACTTTTAGCAAAATAGTTACCTGTTCACACTAGATATAGCCACCAAAAAATATTGGAGTCAGCCTCCCCTTTGCATGCCCTTGTCCTGGAAGGTTCATGGAAAGAAGGGAAGGGGTTATACCAGGCAAGGAGGCTTACTCTGGAGCCTTGTGTCCTCCAAGGCTATAGAGAAGCATTTGGTGGCAGAAGCCTCTGTGTGGGCTTAGGCATTGGGGCCTCTGAGTAGAAGGAACATGTGCTTATTCCGTGTATTTCTTATTCATCGTAAGCATCTTTGAATGTCCTTTATCATAGTCTTGTGACAATTTATCTGCTCTTGTTATGCAGGAGGGATGCTGAAGAGAAAAAATAATGAGGTTCAAAAAGGATCAAGGATCTTAGATATACAGTGTCCGTGCCTCGGCCACCAGTAAGCACAGAGTGTATTTATATCAGTCGCCTCTGCACCAGGAGACAAGAATAAGAGGCAGCAGCACAGAACGTGGAGGGTGGACTCCACACTGCTTCAGAGTGGACTGCACGTGTGGCCGCAGCCACTTCTCAGTTGGCCCACAAGTGTATCAGGATGGGGAAGATGCAAATTGTGAAGGAAGTTTGAAGGGAAGTTTATATTTCATGTTTAAACCTAAATTCCCATTCCCTTCTCACAAAGGGTTAAGATGGTTAAATAATTCTCCACTTATAAAAAAGAATGTTAAAAGATTTAATCTCTAATCCCTTTTCAGATCTTAAAAGAAGATTAATGGTATGAGTGGAGGATCTAATTCTGTTGCATGTCTTGTCTTAAGATCACATTTTTCCCTAGAAGATTACATGATTACAGTGTATTAATCATAATACAGACGAATTACGTCCTCTCTTATTTGGAGGCAACAGCATAACTGGGAGTTGGGTTCTGGAAAGTTGAGGGCTCCATAATGCTTAGTGGATAGAAAAAGGAGTAGTAAGTTAGTCCCAGACTCAGCTAAAAAATCAAAATTCTGTGAAACTCTAAACAAATTGCTGCAGGGACTTTTCCTAGATGGCCTTACATCTGTGTTTGCCAGATATGGACCTTACCCCTGAAAGTGGGAAAACACAATATGCCAAATCGATACACATGATGACAGACTTGAAAGAGAAATAAATTATCCTCATAATAGCCTTGATTTAGTCTTTTGGGCATGGTTAGACCGAGCACATGAAGTAAGGCCAAAACATGTCCTCACATACCTCATAACAAAGTAAACCCTTTTATTTCTGCAATAAACATTAATGTTATGGTTTGGTTAGGCACCGTCACCCTCACCTCTCCACTTAGAGAAGAATTTCCCCTCAGCTGAAATCCAGAGAAGGATGGAAGGTGTGGGGAGAAGCAAGAGGCCACAAGCACCAAGTGGTCCAAACGCACCACATATTACCTTATGTTATTTGGAAATGTGGTGACTTTAAAAGCAATTTAGAAATAAATGTGTTAGCGTGTGGAAAGTCAGCCTCAACAGAATGGATAAGGGGGTCTCTTGGCACACAAAAGGTGTCTGATAAAGTGTGTTCCAGACCAAAGCTCCAAATTAAGTATTTGAGAATGTCATCCAAAAGAAAGTGGGGTCGGTGGGGGGAAGCCAAATAGCTGGCAAAAACACAGCTGAATCGTGAAACTGTACACCAGACTGCCAAGTCTCAAAGAATACTCTTAGGTACAATTTACTCAACCAACTAAATAAGAGGTAGCCATAAATTACAGATGAATGCAGATGGTGGTGGACTCCAGGGTCACCTCCAAGCCTGTTAAAACTTTAAACACTCTGGTGCCTGATAGCCTGAAAGGTTGAAAACAGTGCTTAGTGCTGTGGTGGATTGCTTAAAGAGACTCTGTGTGTCATGCTGTGTGTGTGTGTGTGTGTGTGTGTGAGAGAGAGAGAGAGAGACAGACAGACAGACAGACAGACAGACAGACAGACATATACACAGAGGTCTATTGCTGGGCACCCATTCTACCCTGCTGGTCCTGCTTAGTACCACAGAAAATAAAAGAAAATGCCTGCAGAAACAACCACATGATTCCAATGGAAAATGAAAACAGGTCCAAGAACAAAGGTGCCAACAGAGCTGTGGCAGTCACAGAGCCTTCCCTGAGTTTTAGCAACAGAATGCTTGCATCCGGGGCTTACTTTAAACACAGTTCCGTTAAGATAATGCTCGAGGGAAAGCAAGCATGAATGTCAGGTTAGGAAAGCAGCCCCCCACACTTCCACCCCCAAGGAGATGAGGCTCCGGGGCAGGCGGAGAGGCGGTTGCAGGTTCTGCAGCTGTTGTGGGTCTCCTCAGACTCCGGGGCACAGCTCTCAGGTCTGGAATGGGTCTATTTGCCTCGGAAGGGCAAGGATCATTTGGACCCCTACATTTGCTGTGCTCTGCAGTTTGCAGAAGGCTAGCACATACGTTGAAACCTTTAAAGATCCAACTCTTCTAAAATGTGGCATATCTTTTAGTCTGAAATATGTGCTTTAGGGAACTCAAAGTGTAATTCCTAAAATACTGCCTAAAATGTTATGTGGTGGTGAAATGATGGGATCTTACTCAGTTGTCTTGAGATGACCAGAGAGGAAGATGGTCAAGGAGCAGACAATGCAAATCATTAACTGCCTTGACAATAAGCGCCATCCAACTTCCCCAAACTCCCTCCTTTCACAAGTCTAGGCTGGGACTCTACATAGCCAGATTCTGTCTTCCCAGAATTTTTAGCTGACAACTAAAAATATAAATAATCCAGTAAAAAAGATATACAAGGCAGACTGATGAACAAACGGTTCTGAACACAGCATAAATGATATGTATTTAATCTCATGGCAAAAAGCACAGACCTGGGAGTTGGACAGACTCCCAATTGTATCACTTACTGTACTGATGACCTTGGGAAAATTACCTAACTTCTCTGTGTCCCAGTTATCACATCTGTAAAATGGGAAAATCATAAAAGTACCTATGGGGCTTCCCTGGTGGCGCAGTGGTTGAGAGTCCACCTGCCGACGCAGGGGACACGAGTTCGTGACCCGGTCCGGGAAGGTCCCACATGCCATGGAGCGGCTGGGCCCATGAGCCATGGCTGCTGAGCCTGCGCGTCCGGAGCCTGTGCTCCGCTACGGGAGAGGCCACAACACTGAGAGGCCCACGTACCGCAAAAAAAAAAAAAGTACCTATGGGTATTTGGGTTTACCAGGGAAGCAGAACTAATATATTTTTTCCTATATATAGAAAGAGGTATTAAGGAATTGGCTTATGCAATTAGGGAGGCTGGCAAGTCCAAAATCTGCAGGGTGGTTTAGCAGGGTGGAGACTCAAGGGAGAGTTGATGTTGCAGTTCATGACTGAAGGTCATCTGTTAGCAGAATTCCCTCCTGCTTGAGGGAGGTCAGATTTTTGTTCTATTCAGACCTTCAGCTGACTGGATGAGGCCCACCCACACTGTAGAAGGCAATCTGTTTTACTCAAAGTCCACCAATTTAAATGTTAATCTCACAAATGTTATCCTCACAAAAACCTTTAGAATGATGTCTGAGTACATATCTGGGCACCCTGGCCTTGCCAAATCGACACATAAAGTTAACCATCACACCACCTCAAAGGATTTTTGCCAGAATTAAATCAGTTGGTTTATGTAAAGTGCTTTGGACTGTGATAGGCACCTAATAAATGTTATACTTGTTAGCGATTGCTATTATTATTACTATTATTATTAGCATTCTTATTAGGTAAAGAGTAATGAGAGGCAGAGGAGCCACTTTGAGGATGGCTTTCCAGGAGAGAGACGCCTTCTTATCCCAAGCATTTGGGAAAGGCCTCGCAAAGAAACTGGAGATTTCTGGAAGTGTGGGAATAAGGCAAGAGTGGCTGGAAGGCAATGAGACTAGGTGTGGCTTGGGGGAAATCTGACTGGGAGCACAGGGGGCTGTGTGGGGAGAAGAGGAAAGGGGTAGCCTTTGGAATAAAAGGTGAAAACCTCAGGCTTCCTTGCAGAGCCCAGGAAGCCTCTCTAAAACCTTGGGGTGGGGTAGAATGAACTGACGGATGGGGCCTTAAGATAACTTTGGCAGAAAATTTGAAGGAAGGGCTGAGCAGGAGGTAAGACCTTCCAAGAAGAAGAGCTTGCCACACTCCTAGTAATGAATAAGGAATGGCCATTTTGTCCACTGTCCCTAAGGACTACAGGAAGGGAGGGGGAAGGTGTATAATAGAGTTGAAAATATGATAGGTTTTCTTGCTGAGGATGTGGAAAACTGCCTGCAGGTAAATCCCCATATGGGGGAAGCTTGGCCCAGGGGGAGAGTGGCAGAAAATTCAGTAACTCCTTTTGACAAGTGTCATTTTCATTCAGTCTTTTCCCTAACTATGCAGCTTATCTCTCACTTTAAATAAGCCTACCCTTCTGAACTTATACCATTAATGAAAGAAGACACTAATTTATTCTGCTCAGTCGAAAGGTTCAAACATAACACTGCATATTAGACAGTGACAAATTGTGTCATTGTAGCCTAACTCCAGTAGACATCCATAATCCAAAAGAAAATGAGAGGAAGAAAGTTAAGTTATGGGATCAGGGAACCAGTAAATCCTCATGCATGGGAGGTTAAGAAGGGGTGGGGTGGGGGGAGCATTTAGAACCAGGAACTAAGAATGGGCTGCAAAACCATTGGTTATTCAAGACCATGGACATCACTCCATGGATATCACTTCAACCCCTTGTTTCTGCAGTATTTTGATTCAACTGAAGACCTTTTCCCTTGTGAAAACTACACACATTTTAAAATTGGTTTCAGTGAAGAAATCAAATTCCTCTTACATAAATAAATTTTATAGTTAACTTTGCTTGAATCCATCTTTTCCATCCATCATATCCCCTCAACATCTTAGTGGTGGAAAGGAATGAAACCTGATCTGAGGCTCTCCAAAATGCCTGAATAAGCGGATGGCAAATGAAAGCACAGATACCTGGAATCCCAGATGTCAGTGTCTTGACACAGCAGTGGTTAGCATCCTCTGGCCTCTGCCTAAACTACCTTGAAAATTCTTACGTGCCCAAGGCTAGAAGTCCAGGAGGCAAAGCCATAGGGATAAAGATAGCCACATCTTCTCTTTCCATCTTTCCTGAAAAGAAATAGAACAAGGTCAAGTTTACTTCTATCCAATATGTGCTTGCAAGCATCTATTATTGAAAGACTAGATGTTGTGTAGGACCTAACCACTAAATACCTCCAATGGGCTCGCCACTTTTAATCCACTAACTCAAGAGGAAACAAGACAATTTTCTTAAAGAAACTTGATATAAAGATAATAGACCCCCTCCCAAATGGTTAAGTCATAAAGCATATATAGGTAGTTGCACTAACAGGTAGCAGAGATGGCATGTGTGATAGGATTTCTGTAGATAAGGAGCTTGGCAAGTGTTGAGAGCCTTCAGAGCTGAGAAAAGATGTAGGTCTACAGCTGGTTTCTAAGGATGGGTGGGATTTGAACTAGTAGCAAGGAAGAGGTACTCAGTCTTGGTGAAGAAAGGGCAGTAACAGAGGACTGGATAACAACAGTGAGCATGGTGGCACCTTCAGGACCCACAGGAGATGAGTCTGCAATAGATGACAAGGGTGGAGAGGTCACAGGGTCACACTGCATCAGCTTGCTCTCTGGGGAACCCATACTTGCTTTCTTCCCCTGCCAAGATCTGAGTCCAGCTGAATCACTGTGCTGACTTAGAAGAACTAGCCCAGTGACCAGCATATAATAGGTGCTCAATAATTGTTTACTGAATGAATGGCCCATCTGCTTTGCTGACATCTGTTTCTTCAGTCACAGGAACCAGTTCCACAGACATTCTGACAATGGACATGATAAAGGGAAGCGTCAGGCCCCTAGAAGCATCTCACACGCTTTGACTACCACACGCCAGTAGTTTGGGTTGAGTGTGGGAGATGACCAGATGCCAGCTATACTCAAGTTTTTTTATACATCATCACTCAAGGTGATGATGAAGGGATATAAATCTTTCAGACATTTTTTTTTTCTCTTGAGGATTTCAGAAAACCCGGAATTTGGGGAAACAATATGTTGAAAATGAATGAGAGGGGAGAAACTTTTAAAAATATACTTTAAAAAATACATTCTGCTCTCACTGGGGCCAAAATCTCTTGTGAGAGTAAGAAGGGGGTCTGGTTGGCTGGTGGTAAAAATCACCATTAGCTTATTATTTTTACTGTACTTTCTCCAAAAGCAGAATCAAGAAAAGATTGGAAAAAATTTCCTATTAAATTATAAGGAAAATCATATCTGGAAAAGGAAGACTCAGAACTTAAAGCAGTTCAGCTTCGGAGAACTGCCCTGGTGTTACTTCAGTGGAAGCTTACGAAGCGTAATAATTTGCCACATTCCCTTCCCCCAGCTGTGAAGATCAGGGAAGCACAGCAAGATGGTGCTTTCATCTTGGGTTTCTGGAGCCTGACATGGGCAGCACAGCAACTCACACAGGACACACCAGGTGTATGAAAAATGAACTTGGGTTGGGTGAGGCCAATGAGATCTCTGGGTTGTTAATGCAGCAAAAATCTACCCTGTCCTGTCCTAAGGCTAAAGTCTAGAATAAAAACAGGAGGATAGAGAGCAGAATAACAATCTTCAAAACATGTAATAAGTGTTAAAACCTAACGTCTGCAATAAATTATTTGTGGAGGAAACAACAATCATGTATCACTATCTGGTTTACTTCCTTTCCCCCTAACACATATACCCATAATAACCTTAAAACAAATAAGGTAGGAGATTAGTATTCCTATGAAGAGTATTATATATATTAAATAAATTGATCATGCATGAGGTAAAAATATTGTCTCTCTGCATCCCACTATATGACCCTGGAGATAGGTAATAACAATAGCAAATATATTGAACACATAATGTGTTTCAAGTACTTTGCCAAGCGTTTTATATACGTTACTTTGTCTAAACCTCATGACAACCCTATAAGCCACATTTTATGGATGAGAAAACTGAAGATCAGAGAGGTTAAGTCACTTGCCCAAGGTCACACAGCTAATAAACAATAGAGTTGAGATGAATCCAGAGTGTAGCCTCAGAGCCCACCTGCTTAAGCGATATGCGATATTGTCTCTTCACTTTTCCCAAGCCCAGCGAGGTTAGGTTGTTCTCCCAAGATCACAGAGCTAGCTAGCAGCAGAGCTTCAACTAGAGTCTAGATTTTTTTTTTTTTTTTTTTTGCATTATGCGGGCCTCTCACTGCTGTGGCCTCTCCCGCTGCGGAGCACAGGCTCCGGACGCGCAGGCCCAGCGGCCATGGCTCACGGGCCCAGCCGCTCCGCGGCACGTGGGATCTTCCCGGACCGGGGGACGAAACCGTGTCCCCTGCATCGGCCGGCGGACTCCCAACCACTGCGCCACCAGGGAAGCCCCGAGTCTAGATTTTTGTCTTCCTTCTTCACTTCTCTGTCTCTCCCCAGCCTCTTCCCCTTGTCTTTATCTCCTCTTCTCTTCCTGTTCCCCTGCCCCTATCCAGGACTCCGTGTTAGAATCCTGGTTGTGTTCTAGTTCGAGGGGGGCTGCATTTCTAAGATACATTATAACCCTTTCCTTCCCTACTAAACAATGGCAGTGGCACAGATCTGCAGCTGACTGAATTAAGCTCCATCGTCCTACCAGCTATGTCCAGGTTCACCACTTGCTTTTGCTATTTGTGCATTTTTATAAATTTTTTAAGCTTTCCAAGGGATTCTGATGGATAGTCGGAATGGAAAACTCTGCCCAAAAGGAAGTTAAGCATGATGAATAAAAGCTGGTCTATCTGCTCCTCCTGTGAAGAGACTGTTCCCACACCACCAACTGTGAGAGATCCGACCCGTCTTTATTCTGGGCCAGGGTGGTTCTCCACAGAGCCCCCAGTTCCCATTCTGCGGCTGCGGAGGCGCCCCCATCGGGAGGAGTCAGGTCTGCGGCCGGCAGGAGAGGAGCCTTCCAGGCCCGCCTCTGGCTTCCTGGCATCCCGCTCCAGCCAAGGATGATCCAAGGTAACACTTACTGGGAACGCTGTTCTTAGGGAGAATTTTAAGGGTCGGGTAAAGCCTCAGAGAACCCCTGACTTCTGCTCTTCCTTCCAAACAAGTCTTCGGGACTCCAGGGAAGGTGCTGGAAGGAGAGGAGAGGACTGGCTCTGCGGATACTGGCTCGGAGCTCAGGCGGGAGTAGCTGCAGCCAGGTTCTAAAGGTTTATTTTATTTCCATAGCTCATTGTGGCAAAAGCAGAGGATATGACCTGAAGGATTTGACATATCCCGTCCCCCAACTTTGTAGCTGTTTTACTTCCTTTCAGACTCAGGGAACTTGCATGGGGCGGGGGGCGGTGAGGGAGGGTGGGGAAATCAAAATCTGGGTTTACAAGAGAAACGCAGAGCCTGAGAAGGAGGTTTGGGGAGAGGCGCTGGTACCGCACTTCACTGCGCACGCGCTCTCCCGCGCCGGCTCCGCGCCTGCAACCGGGCTCCAAATGCTGGGCTTTGCCTCGAGGAGCCAAGATGGAGAGAGGCTGGCAGAGGAGGTGGAGACGGGAGAATGAGGAGATGGGAGATGGGCCCACCTGGCTCAACAAGGAAGGCGCACAATGGCTGCCGTTCAGCCTCCGGGCCCAAGGAAACTTGACAAACTCAGTTTCTTGCTTTAGAAATCAGAGCAGAATTCCTGACGGTGATCTGAGAAGGGTGGGTGGGGGTGAGTAAGAAAAACTAGGTAAAAAACCAATGGTTTTGTTCCCTTGTCTTTATATTTATGAACCAGCAGCTTGGGGGATTCCCAACATACCTGCTCCTGTTATAGCTCTTTTTTTTTTTTTTTTTTTTTCCTCCCTAAAGTTAGTAGACCTGAGCCAAGTTTTCTCTCTTCTTTCCCTGGAGAAAAGAGAAAGAAAAAAAAGCCCTGTGTCCTGCATTTTAAAACATCTGGTGGGGCCATGAGGAGAAAAAGCGTAAAGGCTATATATAATTTAACTTACCTTTTGGGATAGTTTTTATTACATTTACTTTCTTGGATACACAAAGAAAGTTTGGCATTTCTCCCGTTAGTTAAAGCGTTTGGAATTTTGTTAATCAATGTCTAAATGTTCATAAAATAATGCCACCTTTTAAAAGCAGGGGCAAGGACCCAAATGCTTCCAGTCAGAAGGAATAATATTAAAATGCGGGTTGGATATGCGGGTGCTAAAACTAGTCTTCGGGGAGTGGGGCATAAGCTCTCAATTATCCCAACCACCTCCAGAGCCAGAGAGCAAGGCCAGAAATGCACCCCAGGCCAAGGAATACACCCGAGGATTGGGCCGCCAGGGCCCTCAGGCAGCCAAGCTGAGCTCCTCACTTCCCTCCACCCAGGCTCCACTGGAAACCTACCTCTAGTCCAGCCCCAGCAGTGGGGCATTAATCCCTCATCTCCAGGGAGTGGCCTGATGCTCAGGCCCAGTGTGGTTCTCCCTGGAGACTGCATATAGCCCTCTACATGCTGGAAAAGGCGAAAGTGTACTTACATCTTTCTTTTTTCAGAGCCACACATTTACTGTGACTATTTGTTTATGTCAACTTCTCCCACTGGTTGGTAAAATTAATAAGAACGGGGACCATGTTTTTGCTCACATTCAATATCAAGCACCCAGCACAGAGCCTGATATAAAATAGATGCTTAATGCGGAGTTAATGAATATCCAACAACTTCACTCCTAGGTAAACACCAAAGAGAAATGAGTGCATTTGTTCATTAAATATCATGGATGCAAAGGTTCCTGGCAGATCTGTTCTTAATAGCCAAGACCTGAAAACAACCCAAATGTCTGTCAGTAGTGGAATGGATAAATATTGATAGAATGTGGGGTATTTGTGCAATGGAACACCCAGAAATTTTTTTTAAAAAGTAAGAAAATGAAGCTACTATTCTATTCAACAACACAATATGGAGGAACTTCCCTGGCGGCCCAGTGGTTAAGACTCCATGATTCTAATGCAGGGGGCATGGGTTCACGCCCTAGTCAGGGAACTAAGATCCCACGTGCCACGTGGCAAAAAAAAACCAAACCAAAACAACAACAAAATAATATTGAGCGAGAGAAGCCCCCCAAAATGTGTGATTACATTTACATTAAAGTTCAAGCACAAAAAGAACAAATCTGTGATGATAGAAGTCAGAGAAGAAGTGACTTCTGAAGGGGGTGGGTAGCTGTAGGTGGGTGGCAAGTGCCAGGGGTATTGACTGGGAAGAGTCCAGAACTCCTTGAGGAGCTGGAAGTCCTGCCTTTAGTTTGAGGTGGAGGAGATGCTGAATTGTCCCACATTGAGAATGCTAACTAGTGAAGGAAAGCTGCAGTCTAAGGCTCTAAGGATTTGGCCTAATTAATTGCCCTATAAAAAGGAAAAGCTCCAGGATAGCAGTGACTTGTCCTTGCTCATCCTGAATCCCAGCAAGAACAGGGCCCATCGAAGAGTAAAAACCTTTTTGAATGAAGTCAAATGTTGGCCACGCTCCTCCCCCTGATGCTGCCATCCGGTGCCCTGCCATGCTCACTCAACACTCTCCCCACCTGTGAGAACCCACTAGGCCTGGAGGGCCAGAGGCTACCTTTCATCAAAGTGTCTAAAAGGCACACCTCAGATTTCCACTTCAGCCAGTTCTGTCTCCTGGGTTGCTTCTTTCTCTTCCACGTTCTCCCACTTACCCAGACTTGACACCTCAGCCATCTTTAATACCCCCCACCCCCTCATGTACCACAGTGACTCTGTAGCCAAGAGACCATCTCATGGATCAATTCCCCCTTCCAGTTCCCACCACTATCATCCTAGCTCAACCCTTGGTGACTTCAAGGAATATCCCCCAGGAAGCTACAATCCATAGCTCCCCCCAGATCAGTCTTCCTTAAGCATAGTTTGAATCCTGGCACTCTCCTGCCCACAAACTTTCAAAGGGTCTTCATTGCCTACCAGGTTAGATACCATACTCCTTGGCCTGGCACTGAAGACCTCCTAAAAATAGGCCTTAAAATACCTTTATAATCTTCATCTCCTATTACTCCTTCACAGGCATGCTTCATTTAAGTCAAACTGAGTAATTTGAATTCCCCAAGCAAATGTGGCAGTTCCCCACCCCCGACACCTTTGCTCATAACTTCCCTCCTCTCCGCAATGTCTTCCTCTCCTGTCTCTTCACCTGGTACCCTCTAAACCACCATCAGCTCCACTTGAGATCCTGACCATCTTTCACAAATGCTCAACCTACCTGTTGTGCTCTGAATTATCCAGGTGTTTGTCCTTAGTTCCTGCTTTCAATTGTTTTTTTTTCTATTTGTGTTATTCTTATGGCACTTACTATATGGTATCTTAAGGTTGCATTTTAAGGTCATTTAGGTCTTATTCCTCTTTCAACTCACACAGTATCTTGTCCTCAGACAATATTAAATGCACACTGATTGAAAGAATAAATACATGGGAAGAAAATCAACTCTCCATTAGCTGTTATATTGAATAAGACTCAAAAAATTAATTTACACTTGGGGTAAATAACTGCTTAAAGAATTATACACACAAAGATATTTTAACTGTAACTGGGGACAACCCATTGAATGAAAGAATGACTGTAATGATGGAACTTCACATATATAGTATTGGAGCTTCCTGGCACCAACTCAAATCAGATCAAGAACTCTTCTGCTTTGGATAAAATCAGCCTTAATGACTGGCTAGGCCTGGATGTTTCAAGGTTCCCAAGAGGTATTTGTCTCCCTTGTGACCTGGTACAACCTTACAATACCACTCAGCTCAAACTAAGACGAGACTGTTACCCTCTCTCTGCCATCCACTACAATGTGTAGTTTTGGAAGAGTGACTGACTTGTTCTGGGCTTGGTTTCCTTATCTGTCAAGTGGGACTGATAATCCTGCTTTGCCACAGTCTTATGAGGAAGAGTGACCCAATGCAGGCAAACAGAAGGTGCCAATGTGGCCTTTAGTATTACTGCTTCTACTTGGGCCCTTGACTGCCATAGGTGTGCTTGTGGCTCTGTCTGGCTCCATGTGGCTTTGGCAGGAAAAGGGAACCTGCCCCTCTCCATCCCTGGACACTGCAGGGGGATGGTCTAACCTCTCTCCAGACCTTGTGGGAAGTTATACTAGGAGGCGATTTGAGGCAGGCTCCCTAAATCTTATGAATTCCTCCACTTCTGAGTTCACTAAGACCAGAGGAGCTTTTCCCAGGGAGGAGAGAAACATTCCAGTCTATTGACATAAAAATGCCCATGGGATAGTCCAGGGGAAATCAGTGAGATCGTACAAGAAGGAGACTGATGAGATTACGTGGCAGAGACTTCAGGAGAACACAAGGTCACAAGGTCAAGCACACAAAGTGAGAAAAGGAGAGAGTGCTTCTGCCAGTTCCTGTAGGTGATCACAGAGGCTTAGCACCGAGTGCGTGTGCGCGCGCGCACACACACACAAAACAAAGATACCAAAAACAAATACGAAGTTTTCCTTGGAAAAAATTACAGTCCCTGGCAGAAAAGTAGGAAGTGAATTGTGAGGGGCTGGGCTGTCCTGGCCAGTTTTCACTAGTACATTGAAAGCTACTGCTCACTCGTCAGGCCAGGACCCCAGGAGGGCCTTCCACACTCTCTGGCTCTCCTCAGGGAGGACTCGGTCCTGCTGCCAGCTGGCAGCATGTCCAAACAAATTGGCAGAGTCCCACCTTGCTCTAAGTGAATGCATGTGCTCCCTTCAACCTCACAGTGGATACCCACTAGCCTGGTCTGCTGCCCCTTTCTGGAAAGTTAAGGCGGCCTTCCACCAGTGCATGACAGAGCCTAACTCATGAGACTGGTCATCCCCTGAGGGGCGGAATGAGGCCTTTGCTCCCCAAGTCCCTGGACATATAAAGACTTTCTGTTCAAGGAGTCAAATGCCGGCTCTTTCTCGTGCGTTGGCTTCTCTGTGCACATTTCTGTGGTTGTGTGCTGTGTCCAAAGTTGAGAGAAGTGGATGGAACTGAAAAACCTGAACTAAGTTAGCCACTGAGCATGAATCTGAGTATGCCCCAGGGAACACAGCCCAGAAAAATATTGTTAATCAAATCTCAGTGGAAAACTGAGTCTGACCACAGTCATCTTGAGTCTAAAGCAGAGCAACTAAGGAGTAACAGAGACTCATCCTGTGGGCATGCCCACCAGAATCTGTTCACTGCTCGGCAGTGGGGAAGGGGGCCGTCTGCACCATCTCCTTGGGAGCCCTTGACCATAATGGGCGAGACCTGAAGGAAGGGGGTTTAAACAGAAGCTTGAGGAGTTGGGGAATTCACACTTGTCTTCCTTCCCTCTGGAGGGAGCCTCCTTTGCTACATTCTCCTCTTTGTCTTTGTCACAGTCCCTCTCTCACCCCATTTTGGGTCAGCTCTTCAAAATAATGGATTTCCTGTTTGATGGTTCTGTTTAGCTCTTTGAGAAATGTTGGAGAGGGGATCAGTTGCCACTCGCCAAACAAGCATGTGAGGGCTGGGCAGGTGGGATGGTACAGTAAGTAGCAACTGCTTGAGAAAGGGAGAAGGTTTGGAAATCCTTCTGTAGAGTGGAAAATAACAGCAAACAGAAGGCCTCTGGGGGCACTAAGTGTCCAGCTGTGGTTCAAGGTGACTTGTGTGGCGTGGCGCCCATCTATCCGCAGGGCCGTGTGGCTTTCTCCAGCTGTCAGCAGCCTGGTTACAAGCATGGAGAAAACAGGTGTGAGCAAGGCCAGGCTGCAGAGTCTGAGGGACCGTAAGGCAAAGAAGCCAGGATGGTGGCAGGAGACGGGTTGACTTCATGGGCAACATCCAGTCTGCAGAGAAGGGAGGTGAAGGCAGAGGGCAGCTGAAGGACAGAGAGAAAATCCAGGGAAAAGAAACTGAGGAGCATTCTGTAAGTCCCAACCTTCTGAGGCCTTCCCTGAACAGAGCCCAGGGGGTCTGCTGAGCGCCTGGGGTCAGCTCTCAGTGGGTCTAGGGTAGGAGCTGGAGACCCCCCTTACACATCCCCTCAGCATCTCCTCCCCCGCCCACACATCCTCCGCTTCACCTGATCCTTACACCGGGTTGAAGGGAGAGGCAGAGAGAAGACCAGCAGAGAGGGGAGAAAGAGCTATGGAAGGCAGGGCCAGGAAAGAGGGTGCCAGGCAGCGTTTTTATTCTTTTTTTGTTTGTTTATTTAGTACCTTGATGGATGACTATTTAAGAGGGAGAGTCAGAGACACAGGAAATCTACCACCGTCACCTTGCTACCCATCAGCCAGACCTCAGGCCACAAGGCAAGGACCACTGGAGGCCAGCGAGGCGGCAGGCAGGCCAACCTCGGCTCCCCCGACTCCTCTGCCCCATCCCTCCCTCTGGGAAGAAGAGCAGAGGTGGACCGTGCCCTTGCCCCTCCCCCACCTTCTCCACCAGCTGCACGGAGGCGGAGCTTCAGGAGGAGTTGCAGCATCAACAAGCCCCTCCCAGTGACGCAGTAACATAGTAACACAATGACACAAGGTCAAATCAGGTTGCAGCCTTGTCCATGCTCTGCCTGATGTACCTTCTGGAGACAAAAGGAAACAAACAAGCGCTCTTTGTTTTTTGGTTTGGTTTTGGTTTCTTTTCTGTGTTAATTTTTGAAACCTAACACATAGCACATCTGTAGAAATTCTCTGTAAAACGAAAGTACAATTTGAATACAACTTCCCATTCCCTGGAGACGCTGTCTTTGGCTTAGTCCTGCCGGTATTTCTGCTTGGCTGGCCCTTGGGTCCTTGACACCTCGTCTGACCTGGATAGGCCAGGTGATGAAGGTGTAGGGAATTGTGCACCTCTGTACCTTCTCTGAAGACAAAATTGAGAACATCTTTTGACAGGCAGTCTGATAATACTGTTAAAAGTGTTCACCTTACATAACCATCAATGCCACCTCTAGGGATTCATTCTAGGGGAATATGCAAAGATTTATGAATAAAAATAGTAATAGAAGTTTTCTTTATAAAAGCAAAAAACTGTTACAAAGTGGAAATTTAGTTGAATGATTTATAGCATAAGGGAATATTTCGAAACCATTAGCAATTATATAACGTGTATTTATCCCAAAAAGTGCTCACAATCCAGGAGGCAAATAAAGGGGGGGTTATAGACAGTGTGATCCTATTGTGGAGAAATGAGGAAGAGGGCGGGAGGGAAGAGTCTTAAGCCTGTACACCCTAAGATGGTTCTCTGTGTGACGACGTTTCTCTTTTTTATGCTTTATGCATTTTGTAAATGTTCCTATGAACCATCTTATTTTTTAATCAGAAGGAAAAATCACGTTACTTACACCTACATGCGCACACACACCCTGTCGGCTTGGCGGACTGTCTCTGCGGGCCTTGGGGGGCAGGCTCCACAGCCTCCCTGCGTGGCTGGAGCCTGTCCTGGTCCTTGTGCTGCTCACCCACTGTTGTTCCCCAAAGCCAGGATAAAGCCCGGAAGGGGGGCTGAAGCACAGGATGGTAGGGCGCCCGGCTCTCCAAGTTCTCCTATTACTAGTACAGGCGTGTAAACCAAACCAGTTCTCCTGTTACAGAATATTTTTGTTTGCAGAGCACAAAATTCTGAATCTACAGGAAAAGGAGAAAGCCCTGAAGGGTTATGCTGGCTCTAAGTGAGTTATTTCAATCCATGGCCTTACATTCTTGGTCAAAGTGGTTTAAATGTTTGTTTCCTGTTGAGGGGTAGTGAGCATGTGCCATCCAAATGGTGGCTGGTTGCTGAGTGTCCCAGGAACACCAGCGCCACGACCTTGGCATCTCCGTTCATCCTCCGGCCTCAGTGTCCTCTTGTGTGATCAGAGGCAGTATGTATTCAGTATTCCACAGGCCTTTCCACACTGTTTGAGGAGCTCATGGCTCAGTGGAAGTGCGTGGCTCGGGGGGCGTGGGGGGGGGCTCCAGTGGGGGCCAAGGAAGAAGCCAAACCAGCAGCACCCTGGATCCCCCACTCCCAGTATAACCAGAGCAGCCACTCCAGCTCTTTTGTATTATAAAGGTTCAAAGTAAGAGCTTATCTGGAAAGTACCATTCTGCAGTAACCAGTTTGAAAACCAC
The DNA here is from genome assembly GCF_951394435.1 of Stenella coeruleoalba. Taxonomy (NCBI): domain Eukaryota; kingdom Metazoa; phylum Chordata; class Mammalia; order Artiodactyla; family Delphinidae; genus Stenella; species Stenella coeruleoalba. The sequence goes on from NC_137149.1 coordinate 117,572,503, forward strand.
CGTCCTAATAAGGTAACTTTCATGTCCTTGGTGATAGAGTATCAGCCCCAAATGCAGGGGACTTCTCAGTATTTTTCAGTTGAGGCAGGCATTGATCACCCAGACACTTTTCCCAATTTGCAGTGTGATTTGTTTTTTTTCCACAGAGGAAGGCTGCTATCTTTAGATACAGATCCAAAAATGAGATTCAAATAGGCACCAGGAAAGGATGTGTTATTAACTCATCCTCCCACAAAGAGAGTGGGAAATCCATCAGCCTGGCATCCCTACAAGGCACCTGGCACCAATTAGTCCTGCCCAGGGAGGGTAAGTGGCTCTGTGCAAGAGTGCTTGAAAGGGAAGTGGAGCTATCTGGGGCTCTTCGCTTGGGTTTTATTGGGTATTTCCTTTCCATATGGGGATATGGTTCATTGCCCTGTTCTCCATGATAGCTGCTATTTCGCAATGGTGGTGTCTCTGTTGGTGCATACGTGCGATGCCCTTTGGTGGTAGATATCCAAACCTTAAAAGGACATTGAATGAGGATGAAACTGTGCCAAACTTTATTTCTCAAAATGAAAGCACCAAAGCAGAACTTTCAAATCTATCTTACCCTTTGATTAAACAAGATTTAAAATTGTAAGCAAGATTGAAAATTCTTTTTTTCCTGAAAATGAGAAAGAGGAAGAGGAGAGGGGAACAGGAAGAGAAGAGGAGGAGAGGGGCAAGAAAGCAGAGTAGAAGATAAAGAAATTAAAATTTGTTTATTTTAGAGCAAGCTTTTTAATCCCAAGTACTAGAGATTTCAGTTCTGGATGGGGTGGGGAATTCTTAGCTTGTTAAGTTTCCATCAGCTTGAAAAACAAAACCTTCTATGGGAAGGGCTGCATGGGACCTGGATTTGATTGCATTTTCCTCTCATCTCTTGTGCAATGTTGATGGGGACCATGAAGAAGATGAAAGTCATGTTGACAAAATCCAGAGCAACTTGGCCAACCCCCCTACCCCACCCCCACACACACAAACCAGATCGTTAACCACTCAGGGTTTCATGCTGAGCCCCTCTCCTTACCCCCCGAGTCCATCCTGCCCAGGCCGGGGAGAAGATGTGGGCAGCCTCTCTGAGAGCCATGTGTGGGATGGGCTGGCCTCCCCCAAACATGGCGTACAGAAATCTAACCCCTACATTAGAATGTGAGAAGTTGAAGGAGTTTCCTGTAGCTCAGAGGTTTTACTTGGATTTAAATTAAGTTGGCTATGGGAATTCCCTGGCAGTACAGTGGTTAAGACTGTGCTTTCACTGCCGTGGCCCCGGGTTTAATCCCTGTTCAAGGAACTAAGATCCTATTAGCTGTGCAGCGCCACCAAAAAAAAGTTAATTAAGTTGGGTATTTCCCATATTTTGTTGTTCATGAAAAGCTTAATTTGTCTTATCGTGAAACATCATATCTGTATGGAAGGGCTTTGAAAGTTGATAAATTTTTCCGACTATAGCAGGTTTTATAACAGTGCAGAGAAAACAAGGTGACGTCAGTGTAGGTTTGAGTTTGTGCTTTAGCAGATGTGCTAGGAACAGATCATCTCTAGATGCACAGTACCCCTGCCCCCTGGTGTGTGCTGGCAGTGATCATAAAGCTAACGTGGTACCTGACACCATTCCCAGAAACGTCTCTAAGCCCTTCACCTGAGCTAACTCGGGTAATCTTCGCCACTCCCCGAGGGTGGGGGGTCCTGTCATGATCCTCATTTTACACGGGAGGTTGGCTCACACAGCTAGGATGTGGTGAGCCAGATGGAACCTGGCGCTCTGGCAACAGAATCTAGGATTGAAACCACTGCATCCCATCACCTTGTTTCAAAAATGAATGAGATTGATTGTGCCTTTGAAGGAAAATACTATCAGTTGGAAGAAGGGAGGGGACTGCTCGTGTACAGTATGGGGTGATGATGCTTATGGCTCAGTGGAGAGCGACATAAGGTCACAGTTCTGAGTGGAAGTGTCTGCACTGCAGGGAGGTATGAAAACACAGCAAATAGCAGAGTATCTGCTTGGTTCTGGGAACTGAATAGAAAGTCAAATATTTTACCTAAGTGTCTTATTTAATTCCTGCATTGTTTCATTGTAGCATTTATATCTCTAGATACAACTGAGTCAAAACTTGACAAAATTGGGCTGATCTTTGAGCTAGCTTTCCAGAATGGGGTCAGAGGGCAGCTATAAAATGGAAGATCCTCCCAAACTCTGGCTTTCCCTCAACCAAGGCCATTCTGTTTGTTAGGACCTTGATGATATCATTGTACTGCTCTGGAAGGCACCGTATAGTGCGTGTGATACATTCTGTTGAAGAAATGTATAAACAGTTAAGGGGATTCATCAGCCAGATGCGTCATTAGCAGGGATTAATTCATTGTTTTATCTCGGTGCTACCAGAGATAGCACTTGTCACTTTGCCAGAATGGGGCACTGAAGGAAGTGGAGGAAGGATAGGCAAGGCTGATTTAGACTGGCAAACTTTAAAAAATTTTTTTTAAATTGTTTATACAGCAGGTTCTTATAGTTATCTATTTTATATATATTAGTGTATATATGTCAATCCCAATATCCCAATTCATCCCACCACCACCACCACCACCTCCCCACTTTCTCCCCTTGGTGTCCGTATGCTTGTTCTCTACATCTGTGTCTCTCTTTCTGTCTTGCAAACCAGTTCATCTGTACCATTTTTCTAGATTCCACATATATGTGTTAATATACGATATTTGTTTTTCTCTTTCTGACTTACTTCACTCTGTATGACAGTCTCTAAGTTCATCCACATCTCTACAAATGACACAATTTCATTCCTTTTTATTCCACTGTATATATGTACCACATCTTCTTTATCCATTTGTCTGTTGATGGGCATGGAAGTTGCTTCCATGACCTGGCTATTGTAAATAGTGCTGCAGTGAACATTGGGGTGCATGTGTCTTTTTGAATTATAGTTTTCTCTGGGTATATGCCTAGTAGTGGGATTGCTGGGTCATATGGTAATTTTATTTTCAGTTTTTTAAGGAACCTCCATACTGTTCTCCATAGTGGCTGTATCAATTTACATTCCCACCAACAGTGCAAGAGGGTTCCCTTTTCACCACACCCTCTCCAGTATTTGTTTTTTGTAGATTTTCTGTTAATGGCCATTCTGACCAGTGTGAGGTGATACCTCATTGTAGTTTTGATTTGCATTTCTCTAATAATTAGTGATGTTAAGCAGCTTTTCCTGTGTTGGCCATCTGTATGTCTTCTTTGGAGAAATGTCTATTTAGGTCTTCTGCCCATTTTTGGATTGGGTTGTTTGGTATTTTAATATTGAGCTGCATGAGCTGTTTATATATTTTGGAGATTAATCCTTTGTCTGTTGATTTGTTTGCAAATATTTTCTCCCATTCTGAGGGTTGTCTTTTCGTTTTGTTTAAAAGCAAAAGCTTTTAAGTTTCATTAGGTCCCATTTGTTTATTTTTGTTTTTATTTCCATTACTCTAGGAGGTGGGTCAATAAAGATCTTGCTGTGATTTATGTCAAAGAGTGTTCTTCCTATGTTTTCCTCTTAGAATTTTATAGTGTTTGGTCTTACATTTAGGTCTTTAATCCATTTTGAGTTTACTTTTGTGTATGGTGTTAGGGAGTGTTCTAATTTCATTCTTTTACATGTACATGCCCAGTTTTCCCAGCACCAATTAATGAAGAGACTGTCTTTTCTCCATTGTATATCCTTGCCTCCTTTGTCATAGACTAGTAGACAATAGGTACATGGGCTTCCTATGGACAAATTCTTAGAAAGGTATAACCTTCCAAAACTGAACCAGGAAGAAACAGAAAATATGAACAGACCAATCACAAGTAATGAAATTGAAACTGATTTAAAATCTTCCAACAAATGAAAGTCCAGGACCAGATGGCTTCACAGGTGAATTCTATCAAATGTTTAGAGAAGAGCTAACACTCATCCTTCTCAAACTCTTCCAAAAAATCGCAGAGGAGCCCTCCCAAACTCATTCTATGAGGCCACCATCACCCTGATACCAAAACCAGAGAATGACACTACAAAAAAAGAAAAGTACAGACTAATAACACTGATGAATATAGATGCAAAAATCTTCAACAAAATACCAGCAAACAGAATCCAACAACACATTAAAAGGATCATACACCATGATCAAGTGGGGTTTATCCCAGGGATGCAAGGATTCTTCAATATACGCAAATCAATCAATGTGATACACCATATTAACAAACTGAAGAATGAAAACCATATGATCATCTCAATAGATGCAGAAAAGGCTTTTGACAAAATTCAACCCCATTTATGATAAATACTCTCCAGAAAGTGGGCATAGAGGAAACCTACCTCAACATAATACAGGCCATATATGACAAACCCACAGCCAACATCATTCTCAGTGGCGAAAAACAGAGCATTTCCTCTAAGATCAGGAACACGACAAGGATGTCCACTCTTGCCACTCTTATTCAACATAGTTTTGGAAGTCCTAGCCATGCAATCAGAGAAGAAAAAGAAATAAAAGGAATACAAGTTAGAAAAGAAGAAGTAAAACTGTCACTGTTTGCAGATTACATGATACTATACATAGAGAATCCTAAAGATGCCACCAGAACTCTATTAGAGCTAATCAATGAATTTGGTAAAGTTTCAGGATAGAAAATTAATGCACAGAAATCTTTTGCATTCCTATTCACTAAAAATGAAAGATCACAAAGAGAAATTAAGGAAACAATTCCATTCACCATTGTAACAAAAAGAATAAAATACCTAGGAAAAAACCTACCTAAGGAGATAAAAGACCTTTACTCAGAAAACTATAAGACACCAATGAAAGAAATCAAAGATGACACAAACAGGTACTTCCCTGGTGGTGCAGTGGTTAAGAATCCACCTGCCGAATGTGAATTGGTACAGCCACTATGGAAACAGTATGGAGGTTCCTTAAAAAACTACAAATAGAACTACCATATGACCCAGCAATCCCACTACTGGACATATACCCTGAGAAAACCATAATTCAAAAAGAGTCATGTACCAAAATGTTCATTGCAGTTCTATTTACAATAGCCAGGAGATGGAAACAACCTAAGTGTCCATCATAGGATGAATGGATAAAGAAGTTGTGGCACATATATACAATGGAATATTACTCAGCCATAAAAAGAAACAAAATTGAGCCATTTGTAATGAGGTGGATGGACCTAGAGTCTGTCATACAGAGTGAAGTAAGTCAGAAAGAGAAAGACAAATACCGTATGCTAACACATATATATGGAATAAAAAAAAAAAAGTCATGAAGAACCTAGGGGTAAGACGGGGATAAAGATACAGACCTACTAGAGAATGGACTCAAGGATATGATGATGGGGAAGGGTAAGCTGTGACAAAGTGAGAGAGTGGCATGGACATATATACACTACCAAATGTAAAATAGATAGCTAGGGGGAAGCAGCCGCATAGCACAGGGAGATCAGCTTGGTGCTTTGTGACCACCTAGAGGGGTGGGATAGGGAGGGTGGGAGGGAGGGAGATGCAAGAGGGAAGAGATATGGGAACATATGTATATGTATAACTGATTCACTTTGTTATAAAGCAAAAACTAACACACCATTGTAAAGCAATAAAGATGTAAAAAAAAAACAGGAATCCACCTGCCAGTGCAGGGGACACAGGTTCAGTCCCTGGTGCAGAAGATCTTACATGCCGTGGAGCAACTAAGCCCATGTGCCACAACTACTGAGCCTGTGCTCTAGAGCCTGCGAGCCACAACTGCTGAAGCCTGTGTGCCTAGAGCCCATGTTCCACAACAACGAAGCCACCTCAATGAGAAGCTCATGCACCACACCAAAGAGTAGCCCCTGCTCACCGCAACTAGAGAAAGCCCACATGCAGCAACAAAGACCCAACACAGCCATAAATAAATAAATCAATAAATTTATTAAAAAAAGAAAAAAAGATGACACAAACAGATGGAGAGATATACCATGTTCTTGGATTGGAAAAATCAATATTGTGAAAATGACCATGCTACCCGAAGCAATCTACAGATTCAATGCAATCCCTATCAAATTACCAATGGCATATTTTACAGAACTAGAACAAAAAAATCTTAAAATTTGTATGGAGACACAAAAGACCCCGAATAGCCAAAGCAATCTTGAGGGAAAAAAAAACAGAGCTGGAGGAATCAGACTCCCTGACTTCAAACTATACTACAAAGCTACAGTAATCAAGACAATATGGTACTGGCACAAAAACAGAAATATAGATCAATGGAACAGGATAGATTGGAGAGCTTCTGAGCTGAAGGGGACCCTAGCACGAGCTAGTTAATGAGGAAGACTAAGGTGGAGAATCTGAAGAGGGGTAGGGGGCCCTAAGAGTAGGGGGAGCCTGCGTCCACCATGCACTTGAGAGCCATGTGGCTGGGCCCTGAAAGGAGGCAGCCAGACCAAAGAAAGGATGGCTGTGGGCACCCTGGAAATACTTTGATTTCTTCTATTGTGTATACTTGTTGAAACTGTCATGTAGGGTGAGAGAAAGAAAGAGTGGATTACAGTTATCCCTTGGTATCCACGGGGGATTGACTCCAGGACCTTCTCAGATACCAAAATTCACAGATGATCAAGTCCCTTATATAAAATGGGGTAGCATTTGCGTATAACCTATGCACATCCTCCCATATACTTTTTTTTTTTTTTGACTGCATTGGGTCTTCATTGCTGTGCACGGGGCTTTCTCTAGTTGCAGCAAACGGGAGCTACTCTTTGTTGCAGTGCATGGGCTTCTTGTTGCGATGGCTTCTCTTGTTGCAGAGCACGGGCTCTAGGCAGGTGGGCTTCAGTAGTTGCAGCATGTGGGCGCAGTAGTTGTGGCTCATGGGCTTAGTTGCTCCACGGCATGTGGGATCTTCCCAGACCAGGGATTGAACTCATGTCCCCTGTATTGGCAGGTGGATTCTTAATCACTGTGCCACCAGGGAAGTCCCATCCCATATACTTTAAATCATCTCTAGATTACTTATAATACCCAATACAATGTACATGCTATGTAAATTTTTGCCCAAGCGGCAAATTTAAGTTTTGCTTTTTGGAACTTTCTGGAATTTTTCCTCCAGATATTTTCAATCCCATGTTGGTTGAATCCATGGATGTGGAATCCACAGATAAGGAGGGATGACTGTACTTATATACACAAAATTTTCTTCACATGAGGGGGTCAAGGAAAAAGTATAAGATGTTCCAAGATGACACCAAGATTCATTCCCAAGAAAGAGAAAAGATGAACAGTGATATGATAATTAAGGTGGCATCTCTTAGGCCTCCTTGGCTGGCAGGGCCCATCTGGATCTATGTTACATGGTTGAGTGAATCTGGACCTCCAAGGATCATAGCAGGCTGCAACAAAATACACAACCTTGGCCTTGGTCCCAAGACCTAGAGACAAAGAAAGACATAGACCTCTCAGAGGTCAGAGCTGTCCTATGTGGGACTAGTGAAGGCTCAGTGAGGGGACAGTGGGGGTTACTTACTGAAGGATAGACATCTAGGTCAAGACTCACTTCTGGAGTCCATGGGACCTGGGCTGTTCTTGGGATAGATGTGGAGGTGAAGGTCAGGACAAATCACACACTCACATGCTCTCTCACCAGCCAGATTGGACTTGTGCCCAAGCCCCAGTCCCATCCTAGAGGATACAACAGAGAATTGCTGACCCCTATTTCCAACAAATTGACTTATGTGAAATCAAGTTAAAATGAATATCTTCAAGAACAAATAAGGGGGAGGTGTGGCACATGGCAAAAGTACTACCTTAGTATGAAGTAGGGGAAGAGTAGTAACACCCTTGTTGCCTAGTAACTAAAGCCAAACAAAGCCATCTTCAGATCATGGGCCCACTTAGTAACTGTGTGGTCAAGTTATTCAACCTCTCTGAGCCTCAGTTTCTTCATATATAAAATGGCAATAAATCTTAGAACCTGTCTCAATGGGTTATTGGGAGAATTAAGATAAGGCATAAGACCTGGCACTTATTAAGCATTTCCATGGATGCTGGCTTTTATAATGTATAAGAGGCAAGCATCTTATACAAGCACAATCAAGATATCAAGTATTTCCATTACCCTTGAGCCCTTTTGTAGTCAATCCCCTCCCACAACCTTCAACTCCTAACAATCACTGATAATTTCTAGACCTATAATTTGCCTTTTCTCAGAATGTCATGGAATTATACAGTATGTAGCCATTTGTGTCTTTCTTCTTACACTTATAATGCTTTTGAGATTCAAAAAATGTTGCATTTTTTAAAGCAATTACATTTATCGGTAATTTGTTCCTTTTTATAGCTGAGTAGTATTCCATTGTATGGATGATACTACAATTTGTGTATTTATTCACTAACTGAGGAACACTTAGGTTGTTTCCAGATTTGGGCAACTCTGAATAAAGATGATAAAAATACTCACATACAGGTTTATATAAAGACATATGTTTTCATTTCTCTTGAGTAAATACCTAGGGGTAGGATTGCTGGGTAAAATTGAATGCATATCTAACTTTTTAAGAAACTTAGCAAAATGTTTTCAAAGTAGCTGTAACATTTTGCATTCATATTAGTTACTCCACTTCCTTGTCAGCACTTGGTATTATTTTTTGTTTTCTTTTTGGGTTTTTTTAGCCATTCTAATAGGTTTGTAATTGTACCCCCTTTTGGTTTTTTCTTTTTTCTTCAATTGAGATATGGTTGATGTATGATATTAAGTAAGTTACATAGTGATTACTAGTAAACATTACATAGTGAACATAGTGAACATTATATAGTGAACATAGTGATTCACAATTTTTAAAGAGTATACTCCATTTATAGTTACTATAAACTATTGGCTATATTCCCTGTTTTATACAATTAATTCCTGTAGTTTGTTTATTTTATACATAGTTTGTACCTCTTAATCCCCTACCTTTGTCTTGCCCCTCTCCTCTTTCTTCTCCCCACTGGTAACCACTAGATTGTTCTCTATATCTGTGAGTCTGTTTCCTTTATGTTATATTCACTAGTTTGTTTTATTTTTTAGATTCCACATATAAGTGACATTTATCTCTCTCTGTCTGACATTTTATTTAGTATAATACCCTTCAAGTCCATCCATGTTGCTGCAAATGGCAAAATTTCATTCTTTTTCATGGCTGAGTAGTATTCCATTGTATATGTATACCACTTCTTTTTTATCCATTCATCTGTTGATGGACACTTAGGTTGCTTCCATACCTTGGCAATTGTAAATAATGCTGCTATGAACATTAGGGTGCATGAATTTTTTCAAATTAGTGTTTTTGGTTTTTTTTCAGATATATACCTAGGAGTGGAACTGCTGGATCATATGATAATTCTATTTTTAAGTTTTTGAGAAACCACCATACAGTTTTCCACAGTGGCTGCACCAATTTACATTTCCACCAACAGTGTTATGAGGGTTCCATTTTCTCCACATCCTTGCCAACATTTATTATTTATGGGGTTTTTTATAACATCTTTTTTGGAGTATAATTGCTTTACAATGGTGTGTTAGTTTCTGCTGTATAACAAACTGAATCAGCTATACATATACATATATCCCCATATCTCCTCCCTCTTGCATCTCCCTCCCACCCTCCCTATCCCACCCCTCTAGGTGGATACAGAGCACTGAGCTGATCTCCCTGTGCTATGCAGCTGCTTCCCACTAGCTATCTATTTTACATTTTGTAGTGTATATCTGTCCATGCCACTCTCTCACTTAATCCCAGCTTACCCTTCCCCCTCCCTGTGTCCTCAAGAACCTAGGGACAGGACAGGAATAAAGACACAGATGTAGAGTAATATGGTCTTTTTGACGATAGCTATTCTGACAGGTATGAAGTGATATTTTATTGTGGTTTGAATTTGCTGTTCTCAGATGATTAACAATGTTAGGCATCTTTTCATGGTTCTGTTGGCCATCTGTCTATCTTCTGTGGAAAAATGTATTTTCAGGTCTTCTGCCCATTATTTAATCTGGTTGTTTGTTTTATGTTTTGATTTTGAGTTGTATGAGCTGTTTATATACTTTGGATATTAACTTCTTGTCAGTTGTATCATTAGCAAATATTTTCTCCCATTCAGTAGGTTGTCTTTTCATTTTGTCAATGGTTTCCTTTGCTGTGCAAAAGCTTTTAAGTCTATTAGATCCCATCTGTTTATTTTTGCTTTTATTTCCTTTGCTTTAGGAAACTGATCCAAAAAAATAATGCTATGATTTATGTCAAAGAGTGTTCTGCCTATGCTTTATGCTAGGAGTTTTATGGTTTCTGGTCTTATATTTTGGTTTTTAATCCATTTTGAGTTTGTTTTTGTATATGGTGTGAGAAAACGTTCTAATTTCATTTTTTTACATGTAGCTGTCCAGTTTTCCCAGCACCACTTATTGAGGAGACTGTCTTTTTCTCCATTGTATACTCTTGCCTCCTTTGTTGTAGATTAATTGACCATAGTGTGTGGGTTTATTTCTGGGGCCTCTATTCTGTTCCATTGACCTATGTGTCTGTTTTTGTGCCAGTACCATACTGTTTTGGTTACTGAAGCTTTGTAGTATAGTCTGAAGTCAAGAAATGTAATTCCTCCAGCTCTGTTCTTCGTTTTCAAGATTATTTTGCCTATTTGGGCTCTTTTGTGTTTCCATACAAATTTTAAAATTATTTGTTCTAGTTCTGTGAAAAATGTCCTTGGTATTTTGATAGGGTGATGTTTTTTAATTTGTATTTTAAAAATGAATAGTTATGAGGAGTTGAGGAAGATGGCAGAAGAGTAAGATGTGGAGATCAACTTCCTCCCCACAGATACATCAGAAATACATCTACACGTGGAACTGCTCCTATAGAACACCCACTGAACGCTGGCAGAAGACCTCAGACCTCCCCAAAGGCAAGTAACTCCCCACGTACCTAGGTAGGGCAAAAGGAAAAACAGTGATGAAAGAATAAGGATGGGACCTGCACCAGTGGGAGGGAGCTGTAAAGGAGGAAAGGTCTCCACACACTAGGAAGCCCCTTCATGGGCGGAGACTGTGGGTGCCAGAGGGGGGAAGCTTTGGAGCCATGGCGGAGAGTATAGCAACAGGGGTACAGAGGGCAAAGTGGACAGATTCCCTCACAGAGGATCGGTGGCGACCAGCACTCACCAGCCCGAGAGGCTTGTCTGCTCACCCGCCCAGACGGGTGGGGACTGGGAGCTGAGGTTCAGGCTTAGGATGTTGGATCCCAGGGAGAAGACTGGAGTTGGCTGTGTGAACACAGCCTGAAGGGGTTAGTGCATCATGGCTAGCTGGGAGGGAGTCCAGGAAAGAGTCTGAATCTGCCAAAGAGGCAAGAGACCATTGTTTCCTGGTGCGCGAGGAGAGGGGATTCGGAGAACAGTCTAAATGAGATCCAGAGACGGGCGTGAGCCGCGGCTAACAGCGCAGACCCCAGAGATGGGCATGAGACTCTAAGGGTGCTGCTGCTGCCACCAAGAAACCTGTGTGTGAGCACAGGTCACTATCCACACCTCCCCTCCCGGGAGCCTGTGCAGCCTGCCACTGCCAGGGTCCCGTGATCCAGGGACAACTTCCCCATGAGAACACATGGCGTACCTCAGGCTGCTGCAATGTCACACCAGCCTCTGCCGCCTCAGACTCTCCCTGCATCCGTACCCATCCCTCCCCCCCACCCTGAGTGAGCCAGAGACCCCGAATCAGCTGCTCCGTTAAACCCGTCCTGTCTGAGCAAAGAACAGATGCCCTCAGGTGACCTACACGCAGAGGCTGGGCCAAATCCAAAGCTGAACCCCGGGAGCTGTGCGAACAAAGAGAGAAAGGGAAATCTCTCCCAGCAGCCTCAGGAACAACGAATTAAATCTCCACAATCAACTTGATGTACCCTGCATCTGTGAAATACCTGAATAGACAACGAATCATCTCAAATTGAGGAGGTGGACTTTGAGAGCTAGGTATATTATTTTTTCCCCTTTTCCTCTTTTTGTGAGTGTGTATGTGTATGCTTCTGTGTGAGATTTTGTCTGTAAAGCTTTGCTTTCCCCATTTGTCCTAGGGTTCTCTGTGTCCATTTTTGTTTTTTGGGTTTTTTGTTTGTTTGTTTTCTTTACTTTTTAAAAATTTTTTTCTTAAAAATTATTTTTTATTTTAATAACTTTATTTTATTTTATCTTATTTTATTTTATCCTCTTTCTTTCTTTCTTTCTTTCTTTCTTTCTTTCTTTCTTTCTTTCTTTCTTTTCTTTCTTTCTTTCTTTCTTTCTTTCTACTTTTTTCTCCCTTTTATTCTGAGCCATGTGGATGAAAGGCTCTTGGTGCTCCAGCCAAGAGTCAGTGCTGTGCCTCTGAGGTGGGAGAGCCAACTTCAGGACACTGGTCCAAAAAGAGACCTCCCAGCTCCAAGTAATATCAAATGACGAAAATCTCCCAGAGATCTCCATCTCAACACCAAGACCCAGCTTCACTCAATGACCAGCAAGCTACAGTGTTGGACACCCTATACCAAACAACTAGCAAGACAGGAATACAACCCCAGCCATTAGCAGAGAGGCTGCCTAAAATCATAATAAGGCCACAGACACCAAAAACACACCACCAGACGTGGACCTGAACACCAGAAAGACAAGACCAGCCTCATCCACCAGAACACAGGCACTAGTCCCCTCCACCAGGAGGCCTACACAACACAGTGACCCAAATTTAGCCACTGGGGACAGACACCAAAAACAATGGAAACTACAAACCTGCAGCCTGCAAAAAAGAGACCCCAAACACAGTAAGATAAGCAAAATGAGAAGACAGAAAAACACACAGCAGATGAAGTAGCAAGATAAAAACCCACCAGACCTAACAAATGAAGAGGAAATAGGCAGTCTACCTGAAAAAGAATTCAGAATAATGATAGAAAACATGATCCAAAATCTTGGAAATAGAATAGAGAAAATGCAAGAAACATTTAACGAAGACCTAGAAGATCTAAAGAGGAAACAAGCAATAATTAACAGCACAATAAATGAAATTTAAAATACTCTAGAAGTGATCAATAGCAGAATAACTGAGGCAGAAGAACGGATAAGTGACCTGGAAGATAAAATAGTGAAAATAACTACTGCAGAGCAGAATAAAGAAAAAAGAATGAAAACAACTGAGGACAGTCTCAGAGACCTCTGGGAAAACATTAGATGCAACAACATTGGAATTATAGGGGTCCCAGAAGAAGAAGAGAAAAAGAAAGGGACTGAGAGAATATTTGAAGAGGTTATAGTTGAAAACTTCCCTAATATGGGAAAGGAAATAGTTTATCAAGTCCAGGAAGCACAGAGAGTCCCATATCGGATAAATCCAAGGAGAAACATGCCAAGACACATATTAATCAAACTATCAAATATTAAATACAAAGAAAACATATTAAAAGCAGCAAGGGGAAAACAACAAATAACACACAAAGGAATCCCCATAAGGTTAACAACTGATCTTTCAGCAGAAACTATGCAAGCCAGAAGGGACTGGCAGTACATATTTAAAGTGATGAAGGAGAAAAACCTACAACCAAGATTACTCTACCCAGCAAGGGTCTCATTCAGATTAGATGGAGAAATTAAAACGTTTACAGACAAGCAAAAAACTGAGGGAGTTCAGCACCACAAAACCAGCTTTACAACAATTGCTAAAGGAATTTCTCTGGGCAAGAAACACAAGAGAAGGAAAAGACCTACAATAAAAAACCCAAAACAATTAAGAATATGGTAATAGGAACATACATATCGATAATTACCTTAAAGTAAATGGATTAAATGCTCCCACCAAAAGACACAGATTGGCTGAATGGGTACAAAAACAAGACTGGTATATATGCTGTCTACAAGAGACCCACTTCATACCTAGAGACATATACAGACTGAAAGTAAGGGGATGGAAAAAGATATTTCATGCAAATGGAAATCAAAAGAAAGCTGGAGTAGCAATTCTCTGTATGAGTCTGTCATACAGAATGAAGTAAGTCAGATAGAGATAAACAAATACCGTATGCTAACACATATATATGGAATCTAAGAAAAAGAAAAAGGTCATGAAGAACCTAGTGGTAAGACGGGGATAAAGACACAGACCTACTAGAGAAGGGACTTGAGGATATGCGGAGGGGGAAGGGTAAGCTGGGACAAAGTGAGAGAGTGGCTTGGGCATATATACACTACCAAATGTAAAATAGATAGCTAGTGAGAAGCAGCCGCATAGCACAGGGAGGTCAGCTCGGTGCTTTGTGACCATCTAGAGGGGTGGGATAGGGAGGGTGGGAGGGAGGGAGACGCAAGAGGGAAGAGATATGGGAACATATGTATATGTATAACTGATTCACTTTGTTATAAAGCAGAAACTAACACACCATTGTAAAGCAATTATACCCCAATAAAGATGTTTAAAAAAATGAATAGTTATATGTAACATCTTTTCATGTGCATATTTGCCTTTCAGATCACTTCTTTGATAAAGTGTCTCTTTACATCTTTTGCCCATTTTAAAAAATTGGATTGTTTTCTTTTTCAGATTTGAGAAAATTTTTATGGATGCTTGTTATCAGTCTTCTTTCAGGTGCATCATTTGCAAACCTTTATTTCCATTTCCTTACTAGTGTATTTTAATGAGCAGATGTTTTAAATATTTATAAAGTCCAATTTATCAAAATTGCCTTTATGGTTTGTGTTTTTGTATCCTATCTAAAAACATCTTTGCCTAATTCAAAGTCAGAAAGATTTTCTTCTATACATTTGTCTAACAGTTTTATAGTTTTGTGTGTTATATTAGTTCTATGATTCATTTGAAGTTAATATTTTATATAATCTGAGATACAGATCAAAGTTCATTTTTTCTTGCATATGTTTGCCCAGTTTTCCTACTATCATTTGCTAGAGACTATCTTTTCTCCATTGAATTGTCTTTGTCTTTTTATCAAAAATCAATTGATCATTTATGTGATGGATTTTAGACTCTATTGTGTCCCATTAAATGTGTGTTTATATTTTTGCCAGTACCACAGTTTTGATTACTGTGTCTTTATAGTAATTCAAGTACTGAACCTTCCAATTTATCTTGGCTTCAGATCCTTTTTTATGCTTTAGAACAAACTTGTCTATTTCTATGAAAAAATACTTGTTAAGATTTTGATTGAGATGATGTTGTAACTACAGACTAATTTGTGTAATGAATTGACATCTTGACACTATTGAACCATCCAATCCATTAATCCTCATATATGTTTCATTTATTTAGGTCTTTTGTACATACTTTGTTAGATTTATCCCTAAAAGTATTATTTCATGATTTGTGCTGTTATTGTCGCTTTGGGTACTATTGTAAATTTGAAATAAAGAACCACTGTTTTATATTTCAATTTCTAATTATTTATTACTAGTGTATAAAAGTACAATTGATTTTAGTATAATGGATTTGTATCCTGCAACTTAATTAAAATTCATTTATTGGATATAATAGCATTTTTCTAGATTGAGATTTTATATGTAAACAATCATGTCATCTGAGAATAAGGCAGTTTATTGCTTCCTTTCCAATATGAAGTCCTTTTATTTCCTTTTCTTACCTTATTGCACTGACTAGAACCACCAGCACATTATTGAATAGGAGTGGTAAAAGCAGACATTCTTGCCCTGACAATCTTAGGGAGAAATATTCATATGATGTTCATACTTAATATATTATGTGTGATGTTAGATTTTTTCACAGCTACACTTTACCAAGTTAAGGAAGTTTCTTTCTACTTCCTGCTTGGTGAGAATTTTTATCCTGAGAAAATGTTGAATTTTGTTACATGCTTTCCCTGCATCTAATCAAGATGATTATATGGTTTTTCCTTTCTAGGCTGTTGAATTACATTACTTTTCAAACATCAAACCAACCTTGCATTCCTGAGAGAAACCCCATTTGGTCATGATGTATTGTCATTTTTATATATTTTTTGATTCAATTTACTATTTTTAAAAGGATTTTTGTTTTTATGTTTGTGAAGGATATTGGTCTGTAATTTTCTCTTCTTATAACGTCTTTCTCTAGTTTTTGGCATTAGAGTAATGCTGGTTTCACATAATAAACTGGGAGAGCCAGTTCCAAGTGGATTTTCAGTATGCTCAGAAATCTGGGAAGGAATTACAGTGTCTGACCCTGAGCTGCTTCCTCTTTCTCCATCTGGCTTTTAGTGACAATGCTAGAGTTGGAAGAACTGTCATGTCTGTTCAGTAGAATTCTGCAATTGAAGGGAAATAGATGTTGATTTTCAACATGAACATTAAGAATCAAGAAAATAAAATGTCACAGCTATGGGGATCTTTTCTTCTTAGTAACAAAAAGACTACGCCATTTATACAATGGTAGATACAACTCCTTTGCTGACCAAAGTGTTTTTTATTTAGGGTCCTTGGTTACCATATCTAAGGATCATGGGGAAGCAATACTGATTCTATGATTACCACTCTCCAAAGGGAAATTGAAATAAAGTGCCAATATGCCCACTAAATTTTTACTTTGTCTGGTTATTTAGATGAGAGCATGTTTTCCCCAGGCTAAGAACTTACACTTTGAAGACTCACATTTCTATAGACAGAAATATAGATTAGTGCTCTCCAACAGGATTTTCTGTTGTGATGGAAATGATCCATATCTGTGATGTCTGATAAGGTAGTCACTAGCCATATATGACTACCAAGTCCTTGAAATGTGACTAGTGTGACTAAGAAATTAAAATTTAATTTTATTTAATTTTTTAAAGTTTAGATTTAAATAACCACATGTGGCTAGTAACTACCATATTAGACAGTGCAAAATAGGATGCCAATTTTGCCCCTTGAAAAATTTTAGAAGCAGAAGTTCTCACTAAGTAAAGGGGGAAAAAAAACCAACCTTGGGAACAAGTTGTCAAGCTAGAGATATAAGGTTTTTGGACAAGCTGTAGGTGAAATTTCCATCAGATTGCAGGCTAATGGAGTCTCAATGCTTCTTAAGTTAATTCTATTCTGATTCACTTTGGTATTATTACCATCATGCTGACAAAAGCACAACGTTGACAATGGATGGCAACATTATTGTTTTTATTTGGAAATAGATGTTCTTGTGGTGCTCTGTATTTTTATACTTATACTCTCTGTGGGAGGCATCAAATTGAATATTCAACATGGCTTCCCTGAGGTTTGATTCCCACACACTGAATACATGTTTTGGCTCTTGGGGGTGGTAGCATGAATGCCTGAGCTTTACATCACCAATAGAAGATTCAAAAAGGAATCAAACTTCATTTTTGTGTTTTGTTTCTTGCTATTTAATTTCATTTTCTACCTTTCCTTCTTTCTTTCTTCCTCTCTCTTTCTTTCTTTCATATTTCTTTCTTAATAACTGAGATGGATGAGGGGAACAGTTAAAAATAAAGGGCATGCTTTGGAGTGGCAGTGAGCTTGACTCCATTTCTATGCATTTCTCTCAAAGGACCTTTTATGTTAAATCACTTACTTGCTATCAAAGATACTCAGTGAACACAATTTAGAGATTCATCAAAATGACAAAACTGAGAGACTCCAGGGCAGGAAAAGGTCACCAGCCTCTGTACAGTGCTTGATCTGTTTGAGCCCTTAACAAATACTCTCAGGATGGTGATGCCTTTGTTCTCATCTATTCTGGTGGAAATGATTTAGTGAATGCTCTGCACCTTTCTCTCCCTTCAATGCCACCCTTGACCCCTAACCCCCACCCTTTCACATTAGATCTTTTTGCTTCACTGGCCTTTTCCGATGAGGAAGAGTCTCACCAGATCAAGAATGCACCTTTTGAGAAGAGGTCAATTAGTCCTGGGGAGTAATGAGGACTAAGCTGCTCTCTCCACTTTGACCATTGATTTAAACACTATTCACAAGCTCCAGGGTGCTAGTGAGGCAATGCTCTGGGAACTGATGAGGGACTTCATCCTCCATTCCCATAACCCATGCCCAGTCACCCCAGAGAATCAGCCACCAGCCATAACTCCTTCCCACTCAGCTACATGGTAACCAAAACAAGTCCCTTCTGTGTACACTTTCTGTAGCGTGTAATTGCCAACTGGTGAAAGAGAAGAATGGAAAGGAAATGTATTGAGAGAGCTCTGACAGAATGATCTTAACAAGGGTTCTGAGGCCCCAACCCTACATGCCAAGAGGCAAACTTTATGGCATGGCCCAGGTCTGCAGGCTGGACAGTGCAGGAACTGCTCTATACAGAGCATGGTCCCTTCACCAATGCCACATATACACCACGTGGGCAGCTTGTGCTTCCTAAAGCCACAGACTCTCAGAGTCAGGAGACCATAGAGATTCTTCACCCTTTCTCAGCATGAGGATTCCCTCTTCAAATCCTCCACAAGTGGCCACCATGGAGACACCACTATTTCCCCAGAATAGATCCAATTGAACCAAATAATTCATAAGCTATCAAACTTTCCTTGGTTTTATCATTTCTGCCCCAAGCTAAGTTTCTGTAGTCCTTTCAGTTGTGTCTCATAAAGCATGGTTTTTGAGGTTATTTCCTGTCCTGGTCACTTGTATAGTCAAGGTCAGTAAGGACATTCAAGCTCAGCCATACCTATATAGATGTCTTCATTGGCCTCTAAATGTCTTATTGGAGTTTAGCAGAGTAGAGTCAGAGGTATGTGAAGAGTGTGGAGGTAGGAGGTCAGGTGAAGGGGCAGTAGCTTTAATCTGTCTCTGAAGCAGCACTGGATTAGGGTAGGAATACCTGGAGACAGAAACGAGATTCAGTCTTAGAAATAATCATTTAGTTTTTGAGCACATTTGGGGAGCAATACCAGTCATTTCACATACATTAATCATTACAAGGAAGTAAACCTTACTACTCTCAGCTTGCAATGAAAGTACAAGACTCATAGAGGTTAAATTATTTACCCAAGGTCATATAGTTAATAAGTGGCAAATAACGTATTACTCCAAAACTTCTAACTTAGGGTAATATTTCCTGGCCAATGCCACATTCTCAAATCATACAAACTATTGAGATCCAGATTTTTTCTGTTTTGACCTTTCAGATCTGTCCAGTCACTCCTCTTTGGTCAGATGTTTCTGGGCTTAGCTTATCATCTGCTATGACCTTCAATTCCTTCCTGAGCCTTCCAGCCTTCCTGCTCTGAACTTGGGTATCTTCCTGATACCAGAAACTACCTTGAGTCCTTGGTTCCCCCTCATCGTTATGTGTGGACATACACTTAAGCTCCCTCAAGAGAAAGGGAGATTCCAGCTCCCTGAATCACTGAGTCCACGTTTCTTCCCCCAAGTCCTGAGAAATGATACTTTTGGTGTTAAAGAAAAAAGTTAGCTCTTTTGCTCTAGGCTCCCAAATTCCATTAGATGAATTTTAAACTCTCCAAATCTTTCTGCTAAATGTTCACATCTTCCTTCTTTTTCTGTGTGTGTGTGATCTTTCTCAAAGAATCCAGTGTCCTGTGGATGCTTCCTGAATTGTCAGAAAGTGAAAGAAAAAATGGAACAAGCACCCAGTTGTTTAAAGGTTCATTAAGGTGGCTTTCAGCTCATACTCAAATGATGTAGCTTGAGTCAAATCTCCAGAGACCTTTTTAAGCTATCTTGCTCATATGCAATTCAAGTGATTGAGAGCCATTAGAAAGTTCACATCAGAAGTCTGTTGAGATTGAACATGGACATGGTATTCTGACTGAAGAACCTCGTTCTGATGAACTGAAGACTACTTTGTACTTTTAACAACTGTTCATAAACTAGAGCCCATGTCATCCAGTCTCTGTAAGTTATAGCATTCAAATAAATACAGTCTAACCACTATAAGTAATTAAAAGCAATTCCGATCTTTTCTTGAATATCTTAAAGATGTTGAAGAGAATCAATTTATTACCCACAATAGTGTTTCTGTTTTTAAAAGAAAAAAAAAGATTTTTTGATGTGGACCATTCTTAAAGTCTTTATTGAATTTGTTACAATATTGCTTCTGTTTTATGTTTTGGTTTTCTGGCCACAAGGCATGTGGGATCTTAGCTGGCCAACCAGGGATCAAACCCACACCCACTGCCTTGGAAGGTGAAATCTTAACCACTGGACCACCAGGGAAGTCCCCACAGTAGTGTTTCTTAAAAGTCTCTTTCTCTATTATTTTCCTTCTCAATATTAGTCAAATTCCCAACTTCCTCAAAGCTTCTCTCTATATACTTCACTCTCGACCTCCAATCCCCAAATCTTCCTCTAAAAACAAGTTGGCAGAGACCTCTTCTTTCCTCTTGATATCCCCTACCTGGAGCTTTTCTTGGTACCCACAGGAGCCCACTCTGTCCTCATACAGGTAAAATCCCACAGTGAAAGGTAGTTAACACCCTATGGACAAACCTTGACTAATGGAGAATAGGAGCAGATTGATAAATGTTTTCTTGCTTCTTCCCCTGGATATTTCATAAGCATTTCATATTTTCCTAGAGAGGTAATTTGTGAGATACTTAATATCCATTAGTAAATTCCTTCTTTTTTTTTCTTTTCTTTTTTCTTTCTTTCTTTCTTTTTCTTTTTATTTTTTTGGCTTGAAGTAGTCACAATGAATTATGTTGTTTGCAACCAAGAATCACATCTAATAAAGATTCCAATAGTAGTTACTTGAGTTCCAGTTTCCCTGAGTCCTTGACAACACTGATTATTATCAATTAAAAGAAGCAAGCAAAATGAAACAAAAATATTTCCTTAGGGTCCAGATTTACAAGACAAAAACACAAATAAATTTTTACAGAGTGCCCACAGTTGAGCTAGCTCTTAACTCTGTAGCTACAAACTGGGTTTGGGACTCATTTAAAGAAGGGATCATATGAATTTAGCTGGAAGGCCATTTCCATCCTTTTATTACACTGATCATTTCATATTTTGACCCTAGGTTTCATGTGATGCTTGGTGGAAAACATGTGTTTTGCAAAGCATGACTGTTTCTGGTTGGTAAACTAGAAGATAGATTTCTCTGACCTGCTGGAGGATATCATGGATTCCTTCTCAACTGAGGAACTGCTTCTCAAAGCATTTATCCAAATTGCCTTGCCTCATAACAGCTTCTCAAACTTGCCTGCTCAAGTATTCCTAACAGCAGAGTGAATACATTCCCTTTGGGAGTCTGGTGGCAGGATAAGAAGCGACACAATGTGAACTTTAAATGTCTTTGAAAGTTTATTCTTATCGAAGAATTAATTTAAATTTTACATTCTGTTCCCTAAAATGCCAATTCTACATTTATATAAAAATTATAAGCAGAATTACTTACTAAGGAGAATTTTCATTGACTAATTAGATGGAACAATGCATTTATCTCTACTCCATCCCAAAATGAATTGATCTGATCCACATGTTAAACATGCTAGGTACACATTCAGTTTGTACCCTACTTCACTCTATATCAGCATCGTCAGCCAGTGACCATCAGATTCATGAAATACAGAGACCAAAGTTAACAAACCAAAACGATGAAGCAGAGACCAGATGGGGAGAGAAGGAAACTTAAACCTCAATCTAAAATCCTCAGAGAAAAGAGAAAATATTGCCTTCTTGAATAGAAGTAACAAGAATAGGATGTTATTTTAAAACAAAAGAAAGAAACTTTCAGAGAAAAAGAAAGAATTCTCAGGAATAAATGCAAAATAAAAAGTTAAATAGGAGAAAAGAAGATAAAGTTGAGAGAATCTTAATAGAAGTAGAACAAAACAATTATAACAAACAGGAAAATAGGAGAAAAAAGAGTTTTTATTTTTTTTATTTTTTGGATTTTAGAAAAAAAAATATTTTTTAACATCTTTATTGGAGTATAATTGCTTTACAATGTTGTGTTGGTTTCTGCTTTATAACAAAGAGAATCAGTTATACATATACATATGTCCCCATATCTCTTCCCTCTTTCATCTCTCTCACTCACACCCTCCCTTTCCCACCCCTCTAGGTGGTTACAAAGCACTGAGCTGATCTCCCTGTGCTATGCAGCTGCTTCCCACTAGCTATCCACCTTACGTTTGGCACTGTATATATGTCCATGACACTCTCTCACTTTGTCCCAGCTTACCATTCCCCCTCCACGTATCCTCAAGTCCATTCTCTAATAGGTCTGCATCTTTATTCCCGTCTTGCCCCTAGGTTCCTCAGGACTTTTTTTTTTTTTTTTTAGATACCATATATATGTGTTAGCATACTGTATTTGTTTTTCTCTTTCTGACTTACTTCACTCTGTATGACAGTCTCTAGTCCATCTACCTTACTACAAATAACTCAATTTCATTCCTTTTTATGGCTGAGTAATATTCCATTGTATATATATGCCCCATCTTCTTTATCCATTCATCTGTCGATGGACACTTAGGTTGTTTCCATGTCCTTGCTATTGTAAACAGAGCTGCAGTGAACATTTTGGTACATGACTCTTTTTGAATTATGGTTTTCTCAGGGTATATGCCCAGTAGTAGGATTGCTGTGTCATACAGTAGTTCTATTTTTAGTTTTTTAAGGACCTTCCATACTGTTCTCTATAGGGACTGTATCAATTTACATTCCCACCAGCAGTACAAGAGAGTTCCCTTTTCTGACCACCCTCTCAGCTTTTATTGTTTCTAGATTTTTTAATGATGGCCATTCTGACTGGTGTGAGATGATATCTCATTGTAGTTTTGATTTGAATTTCTCTAATTATTAATGATGCTGAGCATTCTTTCACGTGTCTGTTGGCAATCTGTATATCTTCTTTGGAGAAATGTCTGTTTAGGTCTTCTGTCCATTTTTGGATTGGGTTTTTTGTTATTTTTTAATATTGAGCTGCATGAGCTGCTTGTAAATTTTGGAGATTAATCCTTTGTCAGTTGCTTCATTTGCAAATATTTTCTCCCATTCTGAGGGCTGTCTTTTCATCTTGTTTATGGTTTCCTTTGCTGTGCAAAAGCTTTTAAGTTTCATTAGGTCCCATTTGTTTAATTTTGTTTTTATTTCCATTTCTCTAGGAGGTGGGTCAAAAAGGATCTTGCTGTGATTTATGTCTTAGAGTGTTCTGCTATGTTTTCTGCTAACAGTTTTATAGTGTCCAGTCTTACATTTAGGTCTTTAATCCATTTTGAGTTTGTTTTTGTGTGTATGGTGTTAGGGAGTGTTCTAATTTCATTCTTTTACATGTACCTGTACAGTTTTCCCAGCACCACTAATTGAAGAGGCTCTCTTTTCTCCACTGTATATTCTTGCTCCCTTTATCAAAGGTAAGGTGACCATATGTGCGTGGGTTTATCTCTGGAGTTTCTATCCTGTTCCATTGATCTATATTTCTGTTTTTGTGCCAGTACCATACTGTCTTGATTACTGTAGCTTTGTAGTATAGTCTGAAGCCAGGGAGCCTGAATCCTCTGGCTCTGTTTTTCTTTCTCAAGGTTGCTTTGGCTTTCGGGGTCTTTTGTGTTTCCATACAAATTGTGAAATTTTTTGTCCTAGTTCTGTGAAAAATGCCAGTGGTAGTTTAATAGGGATTGCATTGAATGTGTAGATCACTTTGCGTAGTAGAGTCATTTTCACAATGTTGATTCTTCCAATTCACGAACATGGTATATCTCTCCATCTATTTGTATCATCTTTAATTTCTTTCATCAGTGTCTTATAATTTTCTGCATACAGGTCTTTTGTCTCCTTAGGTAGGTTTATTCCTAGATATTTTATTCTTTCTGTTGCAATGGTAAATGGGAGGGTTTCTTTAATTTCACTTTCGATTTTTCATCATTAGTGTATAGGAATGCAACAGGTTTCTGTGCATTAATTTTGTATCCTGCTACTTTACCAAATTCATTGATTAGTGCTAGCAGTTTTCTGGTAGTATCTTTAGTATTCTCTATGTATAGCATCATGTCATCTGCACACAGTGACAGCGTTACTTCTTCTTTTCCAATTTGGATTCCTTTTATTTCTTTTTCTTCTCTGATTGCTGTGGCTAAAACTTCCAAAACTATGTTGAATAATAGTTGTGAGAGTGGGCAACCTTGTCTTCTCCTGATCTTAGTGGAAATGCTTTCAGTTTTTCACCATTGAGGACGATGTTGGCTGTGGGTTTGTCATATATGGCCTTTATTATGTTGAGGAAAGTTCCCTCTATGCCTACTTTCTGCAGGGTTTTTATCATAAATCGGTGTTGAATTTTGTCAAAAGCCTTCTCTGCATCTGTTGAGATGATCATATGGTTTTTCTCCTTCAATTTGTTAGTATGGTGTATCACATTGATTGATTTGTGTATAATGAAGAATCCTTGCATTCCTGGAATAAACCCCACTTGATCATAGTGTATGATCCTTTTAATGTGTTGTTGGATTCTGTTTGCTAGTATTTTGTTGAGGATTTTTGCATCTATATTCATCAATGATATTGGCCTGTAGTTTTCTTTCTTTGTGACATCTTAGTCTGGCTTTGGTATCAGGGTGATGGTGGCCCTGTAGAATGAGTTTAGGAGTGTTCCTCCATCTGCTATGTTTTGGAAGATTCTGAGAAGGATAGGTGTTAGCTCTTCTCTAAATGTTTGATTGAACTCGTCTCTGAAGCCATCTGGTCCTGGGCTTTTGTTTGTTGGAAGATTTTTAATCACAGATTTAATTTCAGTGCTTGTGATTGGTCTGTTCACATTTTCTATTTCTTCCTGGTTCAGTTTCAGAAGTTTGTGCATTTCTAAGAATTTGTCCATTTCTTCCAGGTTGTTCATTTTATTGGCATAGAGTTGCTTGTAGTAATCTCTCATGATCCTTTGTATTTCTGCAGTGTCAGCTGCTACTTCTTCTTTTTCATTTCTAATTCTATTGATTTGAGTCTTCTCCCTTTTTTTCTTGATGAGTCCAGCTAATGGTTTACCAATTTTGTTTATCTTCTCAAAGAACCAGCTTTTAGTTTTATTGATCTTTGCTATAGTTTCCTTCATTTCTTTTTCATTTATTTCTGATCTGATCTTTATGATTTCTTTCCTTCTGCTAACTTTGGGATTTTTTTGTTCTTTCTCTAATTGGTTTAGGTGTAATGTTAGGTTGTTTATTTGAGATATTTCTTGTTTCTTGAGGTAGGATTGTATTGCTATAAACTTCCCTCTTAGAACTGATTTTGCTGCATCCCGTAAGTTTCAGGTCATCGTGTTTCTTTGTCATTTGTTTCTAGGTATTTTTTTGATTTCCTCTTTGCTTTCTTCAGTGATCTCTTGATTATTAAGTAGTGTGTTGTTTAGCCTCAAATGTGTTTGTATTTCTTACAGATTTTTTCCTGTAATTGATATCTAGTCTCATAGCATTGTGGTCGGAAAAGTTATTTGATATGATTTCAATTTTCTTAAATTTACCAAGGCTTTATTTGTGACCCAAGGTAAGACTTATCCTGGAGAATGTTCCATGAGCACTTGAGAAGAATGTGTATTCTTTTGTTTTTGGATGAAATGTCCTATAAATATCAATTAAGTCCATCTTTTTAAATATATCATTTAAAGTTTGTGTTTCTTTATTGATTTTCATTTTGGATGATCGGTCCATTGGTGAAAGTGGGGTGTTAAAGTCCCTCACTATTATTGTGTTACTGTCAACTTTCCCTTTTATGGCTGTTAGTATTTGCCTTATGTATTGAGGTGCTGCTATGTTGGGTGAATAAATATTTACAATTGTTATATCTTCTTCTTGGATTGATCCCTTGATCATTCTGTAGTGTCCTTCTTTGTCTCTTATCTTTGTTTTAAAGTCTATTTTGTCTGATATGAGAATTGCCTACTCCAGCTTGCTTTTGATTTCCATTTGCATGGAATATCTTTTTCCATCCCCTCACTTTCAGTCTGTATGTGTCCCTAGGTCTGAAGTGGGTCTCTTGTAAATAGCATATATATCAGTTTTGTTTATGTATCCATTCAGCCTATCGATGTCTTTTGGTTGGAGCACTTAATCCATTTCCATTTAAGGTAATTATTGATATGTATGTTCCTATTACCATTTTCTTAATTGTTTCCAGTTTATTATTGTAGGTCTTTTCCTTCTCTTGTATTTCCTGCCTAGAGAAGTTCCTTTAGCATTTGTTTTAAAGCTGGTTTGATGGTGCTGAATTCTTAGCTTTTGCTTGTCCGTAAAAGTTTTAATTTCTCCGTCAAGTCTAAATGCGATCCTTGCTGGGTAGAGTAATCTTGGTTGTAGGTTTTTCTCCTTCATCACTTTAAATATGTCCTGCCACTGCCTTCTGGCTTGCAGAGTTTCTGCTGAAAGATCAGCTGTTAACCTTATGGGGATTCACTTATGTGTTTTTTGCTGTTTTTCTCTTGCTGCTTTTAATATTTTTTCTTTGTATTTAATTTTTGAAAGTTTGATTAATACGTGTCTTGGCATGTTTCTCCTTAGATTTATCCTGTATGGGACTCTCTGTGCTTCCTGGACTTGATTAACTATTTCCTTTCCCATATTAGGGAAGTTTTCAACTATAATCTCTTCAAATATATTCTCAGTCCCTTTCTTTTTCTCTTCCTCTTCTTGGACCCCTATCAATCAAATGTTGGTGTGTTTAATGTTTCCCCAGAGGTCTCTGAGACTGTCCTCAGTTCTTTTCATTCTTTTCTCTTTATTCTGCTCTGCAGTAGTTATTTCCACTATTTTATCTTCCAGGTCACTTATCCATTCTTTTGCCTCAGTTATTCTGCTATTGATCCCTTCTACAGAATTTTTAATTTCATTTATTGTGCTGTTCATCACTGTTTGTTTGCTCTTTAGTTCTTCTAGGTCCTTGTTAAATGTTTCTTCTATTTTCTCCATTCTATTTCCAAGATTTTGGATCATTTTTACTATCATTATTCTGAATTATTTTTGAGGTAGACTGCCTATTTCCTCTTCATTTGTTAGGTCTGGTGGATTTTTATCTTGCTACTTCATCTGCTGTGTGTTTCTCTGTCTTCTCATTTTGCTTATCTTATTGTGTTTGGGATCTCCTTTTTGCAGGCTGCAGGTTCATAGTTTCTATTGTTGTTGGTGTCTTCCTCCAGTGGCTAAGTTTGGTTCAGTGTGTTGTGTAGGCTTCCTGGTGTAGGGAACTAGTGCCTGTGTTCTGGTGGATGAGGCTGAATCTTGTCTTTCTGGTTGGCAGGACCACCAGGACCTGGTGGTGTGTTTTGGGGTGTCTGTGGCCTTATTATGATTTTAGGCAGTCTCTGTGCTAATGGATGGTGTTGTGTTCCTGTCTTGCTAGTTGTTTGGCATAAGGTGTCCAGCATTGTAGCTTGCTTGTCATTGAGTGGAGCTGGGTCTTGGCATTGAGATGGAGATCTCTGGGAGATTTTCACCGTTTGATATTACGTGGAGCTGGGAGGTCTCTTGTGGACCAGTGTCCTGAACTTGGCTCTCCCACATCAGTGGTACAGCACTGATGTCTGGCTGGAGCACCAAGAGCCTGTCCTCCACACGGCTTTTGCGCCACCCTAGTCTCGAAGCTCCTCCCCCCCCCCCCCCCCCCGCCGGCTATGGCTGTAGGTAGGAGGCCTCAGTTCCTTGCCACACGGATCTCTCCTTAGGGCTGCTTGAGTGTCCTCATAACATGGCAGCTGGCTTACTCCAGGATGAGTGATCTGGCCTGCGGTCCCCAGGTCTGTCGCAACTTCAGCTCAAGAGTTTTTAAAATAGAAGATCAATTCAGAAGGTCTGAACTCTGACTAATAGAAGTTCCAGGAAGAGTACCAAGTACACAGATGGAAGTAAAAAATCAGATAATACCGGAACCTTTCCCAGAACTAAAGGCCATGAGTTTCTGAATTGAAAGGGCCCACCAAGTGCCTTAGGACAATAAACAAAAAACAAACCATACCAAGGCAAACCACTGTGAAATTTCTGAATATTGGGATTAAAGAAAAATATCCTAAGAAATCCCAGACAGAAAAGCAGGGCATATACCAAAGACCAGGAATCAGTAAGGCATTAGATTTTCCAAAAGCACCCTGAAGTCTAGAAGATTCTGGAGGAATACTATCACTATTTCAAATTTTTAAAATATTTTCAATCTAGAATTTTATAGACAGCCAAACTATAACTTAATGTAATTGTACAACAAAAATTTTCTGACTTTCAAGGTCTGAAAAAACCTGCTTCCTATGTACCTTATGTCAGAAAGCTACTGGAGGATGTGTTCCATAAAAACAAGAGAGCAAACAGAGATAAAGCAAGATAATCAGAAAATGAGGACTATAATCTCAGAAAGAGACTATTTTCAGACATGAAAAGAATTCCTTTAATAACAATAAAGGGAATACCCAGGTCAGCAGCTATGTAGCAGGCTTTGAAAGTCCTCAAGTTTGGGTTGGAGCAGGAAAATGAAATACTCCAGAAACAACATCTCCAAGAAAAAAAAAAGGAGCCAATTCCTGAAGTCATGTTCTCCTGGAGAATGTGCAAACTAATTAGTGTAGGAACATAACACTAAGCAGAGTTTTTTTCAAAAAAAGACAATTTGAACTCCAGGAAAAACGAAAAGCAGTACAAGAAAGAACATGTAATCAGAGCTATGAGCAATATTTGCATTGTCCTAAAAATGCAAACATTGAGTACTAGTTTAACAAATAATTATGATTTAACTGCACTGGGAGGATGGGGGCTAGAGAGAAGTATGTGTGTATAAGGGAGTTCAACTTCCATCTTTTATAAGAAAAGTCAATAATTATAATAAGAAGTAGAAGTATTGTTATATAATTTAGAAAAATAGCGTGAAATGCTAAGGGATAAAGTTAAAAGAAATGAAAGCAGCTGCCTCTGGGGAGCATGATTGGGAATGGGCAGGCAGAGGACTGCTATTTTGTTTTAAGTCTTGGGCTACTATCCTTTCTTAAATTATGATAATAAAATAATATATTACTTTATAAAATAATATATTACTTTTGGCAAACATATTTAAAGAAAGAAGGAGGAAATCAAATTTCTAATGGAAACCCCCAGGTTTAATTTGTCAAGAATTAATACAAAATTAAAACATAAAATGGGGGAACACTCTAGGTTCCAACAAAATACCTCCCTGACCTCTCTGTGCCAGATCAGGCCTCTGAGCCATAGCAAGGCTTTGGAGGGAAGGGAATGAAGACTTATCGAGCACCTACTGCATGCCAGTGCCACAGTAGGAGATTTCCAGAGATGCGACTGGTCCTCACCACAACCCTGAGGAATAGAGCAAGTGATTGTCCAGGTGAGAGACTAAGTCCCTGAAGGACGAAGAACTTGACGGCAGCTATTGTTTATATGTCTGAGCTCGAGCCCCAGGCAGTCTGTGGACAGATATAACAATTGGTGATACAGTGAAGTTGTTTTACAGATAAGAAAACTGAGGCTCAGCAGGACAAGTGGCTTAACCAAGTCATACAAATAGTAAGTGGTAGAGCTACAATACATACAGCCTCAGTCTCCAATGTAACAGCCCACTCTGAACCACCGGAGCACAGAGACTGTGTCTTTTCCCTGCTAGTAGCCCCAGCACCAAGCATACTGTGCCTGGCACACAAGACTTGCTCAGAGAGGGTTCACTGCCTGAAGCAGGCAAAGCCCCGAAGAGCTCTCACGTGGTTTATCAACCCAAGAGAATTTCCAGCAGAACAAGCCGCCAAATCCCTCCTCCCTCTGCCTGCCATGAACATGACCTAGGAGAGGGCTGTGTGGACAGAGCTCCTGCAGGGGCAGGGCCCCCCATCAAAACAAGAGGGAACCATTCAGTTCTCCTTCAAGTGGCCCAAAGAGTCAGTTTACAGCTCTAGGGACCAGGCTTTCATACTGAAATGTCACACACTCTAAATTACAGGACAATAACAACTTCAGCCTTGAAAAATAGCAAAATTAAACCTTTAATGCAAAACAAAATGAAATTGTGGAAACAATTTTGGAGCTCACAGAACTTTTGAAAATGTCATTAACAAACTGTGAAATCAGGGAAATAAAAATCAGATGCCCAGAGGGAGAACAGCAGTGCCCCCAGTCCAGCCCCTCACCCTGAGTCATGGATAGCCCAGTTTCTACTGTGTAGGCCCAGGAGACGGGGTTCGGAGCTAATGCATGTCTCCTGCTCTGTGCAGTGCCCAGGGTGGCAGCCTTTGGAAAGCTCAGAATAAGAGAACTCTCCAGCCTGTGATGCTGGAATTACTGGAGATTAAGATCATAGTACATGGAAACCAGTGCCCTGGGAGAAGGCCTGGGAAGCAGAGGGGAGCTCGTCAAAGAATCTTGGAGAAGTAGTTTCATTCTCGAGGCTCCTCTTTGGTGATTCCACACATCTGTGCTGGAGTCAGAATCACAGAGCCAATCTCTGGGGCTTCCACGTTAATAAATTTAAAATTATTCCCAGGAAAAAGCCCTTGTTATAGGGGTTAAGTGCTATAGATCAGGTGTGGAGAGCAGGGTAGAATACAAAATATTTTCAAAAGCTTCTCTTTATTCTTTAAGGACTTTAAGGTCATGGTAACATTAGCAGAATTTGAATTCTGCTCTTGATCAGAAAATTTCAAAGTTGGCTACCTTTATTACTCACAGAGATGCTTTCTAGGACTACAAAGATGGTGAAAGAATATCTAGAGAAGTGTGTCTGATCTCAGCAGGGTGATAACCTATCTACTTCTCTGCCACAATTGCCAAGTTCAAGAGTGAGACAGCCTGGAGAGGGGAGAGTTGCAGGTGTGCAGAATAGATCAGTGGGAGGGGTCACAGATCAGCCCGGAGGCCAGGAAATACAGATGCCCGCCCCCCCATCCTCAAGAAAAGCAATACTTAAGTCCCCAGAATAGAATTCAGGGATAAGAAACAGTGGAATACTTACATGGATGTCCATACAAAAGGCCACAGCTCAGCTTTCCCAGACCTGCTGCCCTATGGCTTTCTTGCTTTCCTGATCACTGGCTCACAGGAAGTCCTGAGTACCTACCCCAGCCCTCTGGAATATCACATTTTCAGTTTCTTCTCTCTGACCATGAAATTGCAGAAAATTTCAAGAGTACAAGAGAACTTCTGTTTCCAACCCTGGGTATTAAACACTTAGGAGGCATCTGCTACTACACCAAGTGCTGCCAGACCTTGAGGAACCAGCTTCCTAGGGCAGGGGGACCCCCTCTGTTCCCACTTCTGCTGGGTGTCCATTGAAGACCAGTGGATATAGCAACACAGAAATGCACATTTTAAAAATCATTCATTCTTAGGCATCTCTCATTTTAAAAGCATCAGAAGGGAAACAATTGGATGGCAGGGGCCGACATATCATAGGCAAAGCCATGAAGGCAGGACCAAACTGCCTATCCTTGTCTTCAAGAATGTGGTCCAACATCTTTGCTCCTGGAATGCCTGAAAATCTGTAACATTTCCTGGGAGAGACCTCTTCCCTCCTTATCCAAATGTGCATGATGTAAGCATCCTATGTTAGGGCAGCAATGTAGGCTTTACGACACAATTTGTCTTACAGGCATTTTGCCCAACAGCTGGGAGAAGTTGTCGCTGTGCTGCTTGGCTTTAAGGTGTGTTGCTACTCTGCAAATCAACAGGCCCAAAGTGCGTTTATGCTTCAACTCAAAATGGAGACCATTTTGTCACATTCCTCATACTTACCTCCACCAAAACATTTTAAATGCTGTGAGTACAGGTCACTGTTTTTTCAAGTTCAATAACTGCAACCCTGCTTCTCTGCCTCCAGAATCCTTCTGTATCAAACCCAAGCCTTATAATAAAAGTTGCCTCAACACTGATGGTAGCACCACTACTCGGAAAGATGATCTGGCGCTGTATACTATAATAAAGTCCCCCAAATGCACACACCTTATGTCATACTTGATTTCAACAACTTATCCTGTAGTTATATTTAAGGCTATTCCTAAAACTGTTATGTCAGTAATCTTTATAATAGGAAAAATTCTAAATCAGACTGAAGGTCCATTAATACAACATTGTTTCAATTAATTATTACACATCCATACACCATGCAAGATCTATTGTGCCACCAATATGAATGGTGTTGTGAAGGTCTATTTACTGACAGGGAAAATGCACAGGATGCAATATAGAATGTTAAAGTGGGCCGCAAAACAATACACAGTGTGATAAAGTTTATAACATACTCATGGATATGTTCATTCATTCATCACTGTTCATTCATTCAACGATTCACCAGATACATAGGAGGCACTTCTGTGTTCTTACTGTTCCAGACTCTGGGGAGATAGCAGTGAACAAAACCTCCAGAGCTCCCATGCTTATACGGTTTACAATATAAAAAGGTGTGCAGAAAGTCAATAATCGAATAAATATTAAATATAATGTCAGGAAGGGATAAGCGCTGTGAATAAAAATAAGTTAGGGTAAATAATTAGAGTGCAGAGGAGGGGACACTGTTTTAAGTAGCCTGATCAGGGAAGAGTTCTCTGAGGAGATGACATTTGGACAGAAATCTACATGCAGAGGATAAACAGCAAGCCTGTCTCTGGACGACACCAAGCTCAGATCCTGGGAGAAAAACATGGTGGGCACATTCAAGGCCCAGCAAGAAGGATCCCTGGCTAGGAGCTAGTGGGAGATGAGGTCGGTGGGCTAGCAAGGACCAGGGTCTTTTGGAAACCGCTGGAGAGTTTTGGGCAGGGACAGGACAGAGGACTCTGGCTGATGTGTGGGGAATAGTCTATAGGGGGCACAAGAGTGGAAGCAGAAAGATCAGTTCAAAGGCCACTGCAGAAGAGGCTTATGTCTTGAACAAGGGTGGTAGTAATGGAGTTGGTGAGAAGTAGTTAAATTCTGGATCTTTATTAAAGGTAGCATTCCCAGGATTGACCCAGGATTTACAGCATGAGGTAGAGAGAAGAGTGAAGTTTTTGGTCTGAATAACTTTTCAGAAAATGATAATGCCACTTATGGAGCTAGGAAGTACTGGGGGAGGAACAGTTGGGAGGGGAAATCAGAAGGATATATACCAAAGCATATGACCATGATGATAGCTAACACTCATTTAAGTGCTTGCTTGTTCTGGGCCAGGCACTGTTGTAACTGCTTTACATCTATAGTCACTCATTTAATCATCACAATAACTCTTTGACGTGGCACTTGAGAATATGGCTTACTTTTATATTTATCTTTAGATAATATATGTGCTTTGCAATGAACAGGTATCCCTTACACAATAAAGTGTGTGTGTGTGTGTGTGTGTGTGTGTGTGTGTGTGTGTGTACTAATCCCAGTGAGAGAAAAATGATGTACTTATAAATTTCAGTCCTTTGCAAGTCTCTGGTGGTTGCTCAGTCAATAGTCCTTTAGTTCAGCAGTTTTTCAACTTTTTTTCCTGCCAGGTCAGACAAGTTCATATGCAAGACCCATTCTCATGGACACTCCCAGAGTAACACAGGGTTCCCTGCATCTTAATTGTAATTTAACCCCTTTGTTCCTTGACTTTTGAAAACACTCAAATGCAGTGAGAGAGAAATAAACATTAAAGGGATAACCTTGAATGTTTTACTTTTTAAAATTTTTAAATTTTTTTCATACGAAATTTTGCAAATGGATTACTTTAAACCATTACACTTAATACATGCTCACATATTATGTTCAACACATCCCACATGGACGGACTCTCACAAAGGGGTCCCCACACCAAGCTCTGGTTTGGATGTTTATACAAATCAGATAGCTGGAGGGCATTGATTTCTTTTAACTTTCAACATTTCATAAATGAACACTCTCATTTACTTTTGTCTTTTCTCTCCAGTCACTAGTATTTAACCAACTAGTTAAATTTGGCTTAACTAGTTTTGTTTTGTCCAGCAAGTTCTGTCTATGTGAATGTGATCAATGGAGCATAGGGATTATGCTTACAATGGATGAACAAGGGGACACTTGGGGCAGGGTCCCCTGCTAGTTACCATAGTGACACGCTCCTGACCGGAGAATCGTGCAACTCCACCTGCCGTGGGAGGAACTGATTTGCATGGAATTCTGACTGTCCTTGGTTGCTATCTGATACTTGCACAGTAGGTAAGTGGAAGATGAATTAATCAGGTCCAATTTAAAAGGAAAAGTCAGATTGAGATTTCAGCTCATTCTGCTCCTCCATTAATGCTTAATAAGCTCCCTGTGCTGGAATTATACCAAAGGCAGTCACATTCAGTTACTATAATCTAAAACTAATATCTATTTTTATTTTCTTTTGAGGATGTAGAAAGGAATCTCACCATAACGTGAGTCTTATTAAATGGAATTTGATATGCCTTGAATCAAATTGAGTCTCCTGAATCATGAACATTGGAACTGGAAAGGAATTTGAGTTTGCACAGTCCAACCATGTCACTTAACAGATGAGGAAAAACACAGTCAGAGAGACTGAGCAATCTGCTCAGGACCACACAGAATGAGGGCCAGCACCCAGCTGCACTCGTCCTGAGCCCAGAGCTTGTTCAGCCTACCAGGCCCTGCCAAGGGCCCTGCTGGTGGTCTCAGTTGGCCCCCCACTGGGCCCAGGATAGGATTCAGGAAATGTCTCCACAACTTCACCATGTGTCTCCCAGCCCCTGGGCCACCCAGGAAAGGGGAAAACTCATGCAGGCAGCAGGACGGATGATATAAGCCTGGAGACTGGGAGCCACAGAAGCTTATGACCTTGTCCTGAAGTCCAACCTAGAGATGGTGAAAGGACATTTGGAAGAACTAAAGAAAGGAAGAAAGGAGGCGGGGGAATCAAACGGTGCTCATGGATGTATAGAAAATTAAGAAGACATTAAGGAAACGTAGGTCAGAAGCATTTAAGAATCAAGATTTGACCTTTTAAAAGCCACCCTCAGTAACAACTATTATCTGACAACTTCTACCCTCGTTTTGAATGTTCACTCAAGTTCTGAACAAGATAAAATTCAGATCACTATTATTTTCTTGACTTAACACCTTTCTTCTCTTGTACCTCAGCTACATTTCCTTTAGCAGATCAACGAGTAACAAGAGCCCAGCCTGCATCGCAGTCAAGAGCCAAAAAGCTTATGATAGGAATAATTTTAAAAATTAAAAGTTGGCATCCTATCAGCTCTGTAGTAATCAAAATGTTCTTAGCTTGGAGAGTACATTTACATGTGGAAATACAATCTGGATCTGATGCCAACTGTATAAATAGCATACTCCTGCCTATGACTATTTGACACAAGCTAGTAACCAACTACTGACTTTTATATACACTGGAGGGTACTATAAACAGGCTGGGTTTACCTAAAAAAATCTTTACCCTCTGTTTTGATGACAAGCATGACAATTCCCAGCTAGCCACTCTTTGCAAAGACTTCCTCACACTGGTGACAAGAGTGCCATGTCAGTTATGTAGCTAGGTTTGGAGTGTCAGCCAATAGCAGTTGGTCTGTCCTGGGATTGCACTGTTGACTTGTCCCTACTGGCTCACATTCCTGGTTAACTGTCTCTTGGATTTACTGATTCGGTGGAATCCACAAATAATGCTAGTAAATCACATGCAAATCAATTCACAAAGGAAAAACTGCCCCTCTGTTTTAGTTAATAATGATTGGCCATCTTTTGGGAAACTGGTCTGGCTCCTCCTCCTAATGCTGCTGCTGGCTGCACCACCTCAGACAGGCTCTTCCCCTCTGAGCCTCTGTTCTCTCATGTGTAGAATAAAGCAGGAAGTGAAGAAGACCCCTACGGTCATCTCAGGCTCTAACATTCTGCAATCTGGCTTTGGAAGAAAGTATCTCTTTGTACAGAGGGGTCCAAATGAGAAAGATGTTTCTTATAACTGAAAACAACCAGCCTTGAGAATTTATGAGACTCGTCACAGGCCAGGGCAATCCTGTCCTCAGGATAAGTCAGAGGCCAGCCTGGGCTGGAGGAAAGAAGGTGTTTATCTGCATGTTTGGATGAAGGTCTGCAATCCTTTGCAGAATCATTAACATTTCAATGTGCGTTTCTGAGCTATCTTTCCCCTGGAGAGTACCAAAAACTTCACATATATGTAACCAAGAGCCAGTGTTCTTCTCCAAATGCCAGGACATCTCACACTGTCAACTTCATCCTCAACGGGACTCAGAAGTGTCAGTTGGCCAGATATAGATTTCATTAATGTATCCTAATTCTTAATATCTGCTCACTAGAGTCCAGCTCTTTCACTGATTTAGAATTCCAATACTTCATGATTTCTGAAGCTTTGCTGACTCTGTGCAGAGACAGTCGCCTTCATGATTCTAATGCAACAGGTTTGCTCTTGTTAAGGTACCAGGTATGGCATAGAGCACTTCTGAGCGCCAACTTGCCAAATAATAGTCTCCAGAAAATACTGCTGACAGAAAAGGTAATTGTAATGATAGAACAGACAGTTTACAAAAGCTACATTGCATATGTAGTACTGGAATTATGTGGGGAATTTTATAGCTAATAACAATCAGAGAAACTGTGCGTATTTTAATCCTATTTGTGTAGATTAACCTTGTTTGAAGCAACCCCAATCTATAAAAATCTGGCAATATTAAGTTTGTAAATTATATAGTAGTTGCTTTACATAACATTTATTGATTTTGCCATGGACAGAGGAGTAAAATTAATTCAAACCTCTGCACCTGAGACCCCAAAAGAAAAATCTTAGTAATTTACAAAAGGATCCAGAATAGCACTACACCTAAGATGTGCATGCTGTGGGCCAAGCACTATTCTAAGTGCTTTACCAATATGAACTCAGTTAATCCTCAGAAGGACCTGAGGGAGGTATTATTATTATTTCTCCATGACACTAACAGATTAAGTGATTTGCCAGAATCGCTTGCTATTAAGTGAAGAGACTCAGATTTGCCCCAAAGTACTCTGGATTCATTTTCCATGCTTCTAACCCCTCTGCTATACTTACATTCATTTTAAAATGCTAAGTTTAGAGAGATTACTACAAGCAACTCTATGCCAATAAAATGGACAACCTGGAAGAAATGGACAAATTCTTAAAAATGAACAACCTGACAAGACTGAATCAGGAAGAAATAGAAAATATGAACAGACCAATCACAAGCACTGAACTTGAAACTGTGATTAAAAATCTTCCAACAAACAAAAGTCCAGGACCAGATGGCTTCACAGGCGAATCCTATCAAACATTTAGAGAAGAGCTAATACCTATACTTCTCAAACTCTTCCAAAATATAGCAGAGGGAGGAATACTCCCAAACTCATTCTACGAGGCCACCATCACCCTGATACCAAAACCAGACAAGGACGTCACAAAGAAAGAAAATTACAGTCCAATATCACTGATGAACATAGATGCAAAAATCCTCAACAAAATACTAGCAAACAAAATCCAACAGCACATTAAAAGGATCATACACCATGATCAAGTGGGGTTTATTCCAGGAATGCAAGGATTCTTCAATATACGCAGATCAATCAACGTGATACACCATATTAACAAATTGAAGGAGAAAAACCATATGATCATCTCAACAGATGCAGAGAAAACTTTCGAAAAAATTCAACACCTGTTTATGATAAAAACCCTGCAGAAAGTAGGCATAGAGGGAACTTTCCTCAACATAATAAAGGCCATATATGACAAACCCACAGCCAACATCGTCCTCAATGGTGAAAAACTGAAAGCTTTTCCACTAAGATCAGGAATAAGACAAGGATGCCCACTCTCACCACTCTTATTCAACATAGTTTTGGAAGTTTTAGCCACAGCAATCAGAAAAGAAAAAGAAATAAAAGGAATCCAAATTAGAAAAGAGGAAGTAAAGCTGTCACTGTGTGCAGATGACATGATACTATACATAGAGAATCCTAAAGATGCTACCAGAAAACTACTAGAG
Source organism: Stenella coeruleoalba (assembly GCF_951394435.1). NCBI lineage: Eukaryota > Metazoa > Chordata > Mammalia > Artiodactyla > Delphinidae > Stenella > Stenella coeruleoalba. The sequence continues at coordinate 117,610,396 of NC_137149.1, forward strand.
CTAATCAATGAATTTGGTAAAGTAGCAAGATACAAAATTAATGCACAGAAATCTCTGGCATTCCTATACACTAATGATGAAAAATCTGAAATTAAGAAAACACTCCCATTTACCATTGCAACAAAAAGAATAAAATATCTAGGAATAAACCTACCTAAGGAGACAAAAGACCTGTATGCAGAAAATTATAAGACACTGATGAAAGAAATTAAAGATGATACAAATAGATGGAGAGATATACCATATTCTTGGATTGGAAGAATCAACAATGTGAAAATGACTCTACTACCCAAAGCAATCTACAGATTCAATGAAATCCCTATCAAACTAGCACTGGCATTTTTCACAGAACTAGGACAAAAAAATTTCACAATTTGTATGGGAACACAAAAGACCCCGAATAGCCAAAGCAATCTTGAGAACAAAAAACGGAGCTGGAGAAATCAGGCTCCCTGACTTCAGACTACACTACAAAGTTACAGTAATCAAGACAGTATGGTACTGGCACAAAAACAGAAAGATAGATCAATGGAATAGGATACAAATCCCAGAGATAAACCCACACACATATGGTCACCTTATCTTTGATAAAGGTGGCAGGAATGTACAGCGGAGAAAGGACAGACTCTTCAATAAGTGGTGCTGGGAAAACTGGACAGGTACGTGAGATTAGATCACTCCCTAACACCATACACAAAAATAAACTCAAAATGGATTAAAGACCTAAATGTAAGGCCAGAAACTATCAAACTCTTAGAGGAAAACATAGGCAGAACACTCTATGACATAAATCACAGCAAGATCATTTTTGACCCACCTCCTAGGAAAATGGAAATAAAAATAAAACAAAAATAAACAAATGGGACATAATGAAACTTCAAAGATTTTGCACAGCAAAGGAAACCATAAACAAAACCAAAAGACAACCCTCAAAATGGGAGAAAATATTTGCAAATGAAGCAACTGACAAAGGATTAATCTCCAAAATTTACAAGCAGCTCATGCAGTTCAATCACAAAAATACAAACAACCCAATCCAAAAATGGGCAGAAGACCTAAACAGACATTTCTCCAAAGAAGATATACAGACTGCCAACAAACACATGAAAGAATGCTCAACATCATTAATCATTAGAGAAATGCAAATCAAAACTACAATGAGATATCATCTCATACCAGTCAGAATGGTCATCATCAAAAAATCTAGAAACAATAAATGCTGGAGAGGGTGCGGAGAAAATAGAACCCTCTTGCACTGTTGGTGGGAATGTAAATTGATACAGCCACTGTGGAGAACAGTATGGAGGTTCCTTAAAAAACTACAAATAGAACCATATGACCCAGAAATCCCACTACTGGGCATATACCCTGAGAAAATCATAATTCAAAAACAGTCATGTACCAAAATGTTCATTGCAGCTCTACTTACAATAGCCAGGAGATGGAAACAACCTAAGTATCCATGATCGGATGAATGGATAAAGAAGATGTGTCACATATATACAATGGAATATTACTCAGCCATAAAAAGAAACGAAATTGAGCTACTTGTAATGAGGTGGATAGACCTAGCATCTGTCATACAGAGTGAAGTAAGTCAGAAAGAGAAAGACAAATACCGTATGCTAACACATATATATGGAATTTAAGAAAAAAATATGTCATGAAGTACCTAGGGGTAAGACCGAAATAAAGACACAGACCTACTAGAGAATGGACTTGAGGATATGGGGAGGGGGAAGGGTAAGCTGGGACAAAGCGAGAGAGAGGCACGGACATATATACACTACCAAACGTAAGGTAGATAGCTAGTGGGAAGCAGCCGCATAGCACAGGTAGACCAGCTCGGTGCTTTGTGACCGCCTGGAGGGGTGGGATAGGGAGGGTGGGAGGGAGGGAGACGCAAGAGGGAAGAGATATGGGAACATATGTGTATGTATAACTGATTCACTTTGTTATAAAGCAGAAACTAACACACCATTGTAAAGCAATTATACTCCAATAAACATGTAAAAAAAAAAGATGGGATATATGTATATGCATAGCTGATTCGATTTGCTGTACAGCAGACACTTTAATACAACACTGTAAAACAAATTTACTCAAATAAAAATTAATTTAGAAAAAAACCTTACATGTTGATTAGAGTAATAATTAAATACTTTTTTATTAATCTGTCTTTTTAAATAAGTTGCTCAATGATATCATAGATGTATATTCATTGTAAAGGAAATGTGTTTACAATATATTTAAAAATAGAAATCATATGATCCCCTTTCAAATAAAAATGTTTATGTACCTAGAAAATGCTCACATAAGTAGATTCCATACGAAATGACTTATGAACATTTTTCTTTGTACTTACTTATATTTTCTGATTTTCTGTATTTCCATATCTTTGTAAAAAAACAAATGAAAGGAAAAGAATGCTAAGTTTACTTAGTACATATACAAATGATTTAATCTTTTCTTTTTATTAAATCTTAGTTTTAAAACCCAGAATCACAGCCAGGTTTATGAGCCCTGCTTCTTGTGGATTTTGAAGGAGAGACATATATTTGTCACATGTCTCTCACCTACAGTGACAGAAACACAACTTGGGTTTAAGCAAAAGTAAGACTTATTGGAGTTACAAAGCTGAGCTATTGAGGGTGGAGTTGGCCTTAGGGACCCGAAGGGACTCAAGATACATCATCAAAGCTCACTCCCTTATTCTCCCTATTTCTCAGCTCTGACCTCCTCTGTCTATCACCCTCTGTCCTTTTACTGAGGAGCATTTTGTGTGTGTGTGTGTGTGTGTGTGTGTGTGTGTGCGCGCGCGCACGTGGTGTGTGTGTGTTGTTAAGGGACCAAGGGTCGTGGCTATGGGCAGCACCTGGCTCACCTGATTCCAGGTTAGCAACCCCAGTGCAAGCCCCCAGTGCACATAGACACATCCTCCCGAAGGCCTCTGTTGGGTCTTGCTCTGGGCTGGTCATGCGATCAGAGAGCTCCTTGACTACCCATGGCTGGAATCTGGGTTGCAAGATAGTTTCATTATCACTCATTTTTCCCCTTTTATTCATGTATGTTTGGGGTTCTCTTGAAAACATTTCCCCCTTAACAAGTTGGAAGAATGTAGTTGACATCTGTTAATTTGGTCTGCCCTAGATCCTGTCTTCCCCTCTTTTACTTGGGAAACTACTTCCATTCTGCTGCATGTGGTTCTAGGCGGGCTGTGATCACAGAATTCTGCCTCTCTGCCCACCTGGACGGCCAATCATAGTGATAGTCCAGAAAATCATCAGGCTTTGCAGACAGCGATCATGTGCAGAAAACAAGCAACCCTTGGTATGGGCTTGGGGTGGAAAACAGCAATACACGTGGGCAGGAACTGAAATCACTGCTAACACAAAGCTGTGACTGCAAGTCATCCTCAATATCCATTAGCTCTTTTCCATAGTAACAGAAAGACCAGCTGTAAGTTGGACACATCCCAATCTATCTTATGAGTGGTCATGTGCCTAAGTTATGGCCAAGGAGTGTGAGATAAAAGTGATTTTATGTTTTGTGAAAAGGCAGTAGGGGATGCCCTTTGCCCATTTTTTTCCTTTATTCCTCCTTCATTTCTGTTGGCTGGAATGGAGACATAATGGCTGGAGTTACAGCAGCCATGATGGATCATGAGGTAACTTGGGATAGAAAGAATGCATGATAGAGGAACAAAACCAAATTTGCCTGGGTCCCTGAAGATTCATGAGCAGAACAGCCATCTGCACTATGTACCTCCCAACTTCTACTGGAGAGAAATAAATTTCTACCTTGTTTAAGCTGCTGATATTTTGGGCCTTTGTTACTTAGAGCCAAACCAAATCTTAACCGAGTCCAGAAATAAAGGAATGTTTAAGCATGTCAGGACATAGGAACCTAGGTGGCAGATGGGACTAATGAAGGGTTAGGGGATGCTCACCTGGTTAGAGTGTGGAGAAATGAAATTAGTTGTTGTGCTTTCATGGAGAGGATCTTCTTGGAGCCAGGCACAATGCAGGGCTTTGGGCCCACGTTACCCCATTCAGTGCTCCCGTGTCAGCTCTCTGCATTCTCTAGTTATCTTCACTTTACATTGAGGGACTGGAGAGTCCATTAGGTTAAATCTTTTTCCTAAGGTCACACCACTAGTAAGTGACAAATGAACAATTTGTGCCTACATGGAGCTGTCTCCAAAGCCACTGTTGTCTCCACTCCATGAGCCCTGTCTCCTTGCTCTCCTGGGCCGGGGCAATATGTCTGTGACCCAAACACAACATATGGAAACACAACATGAAAGCTAGTCAAGTTCGCCAATCCATTCCAAACCTAGTTCAATTTTCCAATAAAGCATTATTCGACATTAAAAAAGAAGGATATCCTACCATTTGTGACAACATGGATGGAACTTAAGGGCATTACGCTGAGTGAAGTAAGTCAGAGAAAGACAAAAACTGTATGTTCTCACTTATATGTGGAATCTAAAAAGGGTTGCATTCATAGGAACAGCAGAAGAGTGGTTGCCGGGGGCTGGGGAGATGAGGAGAGGTTGGTCAAAGGGTACAAACTTCCAGTTAGAAGATAATAAGTTCTGAGGGTGTGATGCAGCGCATGGTGACTATAGTTAATAATACTGTATTATATACCTGAAAGTTACTAAGAGGGTAAATCTTAAATATTCTCACCACACACACACACACACACACACAAAACCCCTATTATGTGAGGTGATGGATGTGTTAACTAATATTATTGTGGCAATCATTTCACAATATATACAAATGTCAGATCATCATGTTGTACACCTTAAAAGTACACAATGTTCTATTGTCAATTATGTCTCAATAAAGCTTGGGAGGGGGAACCTAGTTCACTTTTGAAAGTTAACTCACACCCAACTTTCAGGAACATGCCTATAACATGAATCAAACTACTCCCCCTGCTGAGAGCATCGTCCTTGTGAGATCGCCCCCATGTCCCCTGTGTTGGGGGGAAAGCAGTTTTGTTTTGTATGATATCTTCACGGATGAATTAAGTTCAGATGTGAAGTGGTTCAGCCCCAACTGAAGAGCACATGACAGCAGATCTCCTGGCCCTGGGGCCGTTTCCTTCTAAGACTCGCCTCCACTCTGCAGTCCTCTGGCCCCGCCAAAATCTTACAAGTGTTCAAGCCAGAGCCTGGTCAACCATTAGGGAGCTGACAGATTCTTGGCTTTTCCAAGTTCTCTCTCTCTCTCTCCTTTTTTTTTAATTGAATAAGTAGGTCTAGTTAGGTTTATTATAGGAACAAAAGTTCTTCTGGAAAGCTCATTCTTTGGAATGGTTGAAATGAAAAATAATACCCCCTCCCCACCCTTCAGAGTCCACTCTGGTTAAAGCAGATGAAAACGCTAGCATTTCTAAACCCAAGGCTTTGAGTGGGTTGGAGAATATAAAGTGCCTTTTCTAGCCATTGTGACAGGAAAGGAATGCACAGGTTTCTCAAGAGAAGATTGCAAGGCCCACACTGATCTAATTTACGTATCTTCCTGACAGGAATAAAACCTCAGGGTTGTGGCACTTAGTCAATGATTATTTGCTATTTTATATATTCAACGCATATTTGGAAATAGTTTTAAATTGGGTTTTTTAACTACCTATAAAGAGAAAAAGTACTCTTTTCCTTTTTTAACTTCTGGACAGCCCCGTTGAAAAGCCTTCCTTCTATGGAGAAGGAGATGAATGATTATAGGACCACACGTTACGAAGCCCAAGGACAGCTTCTAACGTTGGTCAGTGAGAGACGCATGGTGCTGTATCTGGCGTTGGTTTTCGATGTCAGCAACAATTTCTGGGGAGAACTTCCCCAGCAAATCAGACTTCTTGCTTTTTCTCTTTCTCTCTTAGGTGGGAGAGGAGCGGTGAAAGTTGGACCCTGACGGGAGTGGGCACACAGCAAAGGTGTGCAGGCAGTGAGAGAGGAAAGGGGTGTGACAGTGACCCAGGCACTGGCCAAAGAAAGAAGCCCTTAGTGTACGAATCTGAGCACCACACTGTCAAGGGAAGACGGTTTTTAAAGGTCTTTGTGTTGACCATCTTCTTTTCTTAAATGTAAATCCATTTAGAAGACCCACTAATAGAAGGACTATTTAAAAAATAAAAACTATAAGAAAACAGAATATTTAAAATTCTTGAATGTTTCATCAGCTCAAAGATGAGTTTTATTTATCTTGATATCCCACTGTGGTGTTAGCTTCCTGCGGCTGCTGTAACAAATTACCACAAACTGGGTGGCTTGACACAACAGACATTTATTCACTCCCGGTTCTGGAGGCCAGAAGTCTGAAATTAAAGTGTCAGCAAAGTTGGTTCCTTCTGGAGGCTCTGAGGGAGCCTGTCTCCCTCCCAGCTTCTAGCGGCTGCCCGCAATTCTTGGCATTTCCCACTTGTGAAGACATCTCTCCAATCTCTGCCTCCCTCTTCTCCTGCCCCCCAGCCTCCGCCGTGTGCCTGTGTGGCTTCTCCTTTTCTGACTCTTATAAGGACACCCATCCTTGGGTTCAGGGCCCACCCTGATCAAGGATGATCTCATCTTGAGATCCTTACCTTAGTTACACTGGCAAAGACCCTTATTCCAAAGGTCACATTCACAGGTTCTCAGTGCACCCATGTTCAAGAGGCCACTCCTCAGCCACCACTGCCGTGATGGTGTCATTCCCCTGGAAAACCCCGAGGTTCCTAATCGTGGCTACATCTCTCATCTTCTTTTCTTTCTGCTTTGTTTCACTTTCTGCCCCTTCTCCCGTAACGCACATACAACACGGATCTGTAACTCGATTACTTCTGCCCCATTACAGTGTTGGACAGACTGCAGCAAGGTATAGACACCTATAAAAATAAAAGACCCTCTACCAGCAGTTCCCTGGTGGCCTAGTGGTTAGGATTCTGAGCTTTCACTGCGGTGGCCCAGGTTCAATCCCTGCATGGGGAACTGAGATCCCACAAGCCACGTGTGATGCAGTCAAAAAAAAAGACCCTCGTTGTTGAATTTAACTCTTCTAAATCTTATTTAAATATGAACAACATAGAACTAGGTTTAAAGTTCTTGAGCATAAAGTGTTTACTCAACAAGAAAACAAAAACAAATGTACAAAGTAAAGACAGCAAAAGTGCAAAACCAATCAAATTCCAATGTAATCATTCCAAAAGGATTTTACTTAGTGTCTCTTGTGTGCCAGGCACTGTCAGAGGTTCTGAAGACAAAATGATAAAACAAAGATACCTACCCTGGAGGATTACCTTATAGTAAATCAGCAACTAGATAGTATTACTATGCCACAACCAAACTCCATTCACAAGGTGACTCTGTGGGTCTACCTGCTCCTGGGCAGCATCATTTGAGTCCAGCATATCTGTGCTACTGTTTCCCATACAGTGACCCAATCCTGCAACCTCTTTTCTCTATTTCAGCAGGTGCAAAAATCTCCTCCTTAGAGTGAACTGGGGCATCATTTGACACAGCTGCATCATTTACACAGGAAACCCACCTTTTTCTTTGCTTCTTAGCCCTCAACAATTACACAGCACGTGACTCTGCCACACCGTTCCATTTTCTTGCATACCAAATCAGCATGTCACTATATTACACCACTTAAGAAACAAAAATCTTGCTCTATGAAAGCTCCATTCAAGTGCAAATTTCACTGTAAACAGGTAATTTTTGTCTTTGGAACTGATTAAAATAAGTCATGGTCTGGACTTTTTTTTATGACTTCATCAGGATTCCCAAAATTTCAAAACTCTTAACTCCAAAGGTTCACTGCGATGGAAAAACACTTGCTCTATCCTCGTATTTCATGAATGCAGCCTCTGATTTTTTTCTTTCTGGGATTTAGATAAAGATATGGGATACATGAAATATATTTGTCAAATATCAATGTAATACTTTAAATTTAACACTTTGGCTTAGGTGTTACCTGGCAAAACATGAACAATCCAGAACCACCACAACTCCATCTTACTAACAAGGGAGAGAGAGAGAGAGAGAGATTGCTGTGATTCCACAGAGACCATTCACGGCTGCTCACATCTCCTTGCTGCCCCAGCTACCTGGCCTCTGATTTCCCAGGCCATTCACTAGAACAGATACCCTACAGCTGATCATTCTGTATGACCATGAAGATATTTCTTTTTTACAATTATTTTAAAATCATTTAGGACGATTTTGTTCTTTGGGCACAGCCAGTGTTTAGACTCCTGGATAAACAACCTTCTACTGAACAGCAGTGGGTGAGGAAGGATTATTGTGATTTTGACATTAGAAGTGGCCAACCTAATAGCAGCCAGACATACTTAGTAGCATATTTAAAAGTTCAATGCTATCATTTTGGTAATTACACGGTGCCAACACTCAACCACAAACACAAAGAAAACACAGCACCTTAATTTCACGGCAGGGTTCAGTTAACATGTGGTCATCCAGATGATCAAAAAGGAAAGGCAGCATTTTCAAATTCCTAGAAATGACTTGCTGGCCCCGAGAATATGCCTATAGACCCTGCCTGGGAGACAGATCTATACCAAGTCTCAGACTTGCCCCACCCTCTGGTCCCCCTCCCCGCCGGTCCCTCCCCCCACCATGCCCACTGGGACCTCTTGTCTCTTGGTCCTGGCCATACCTTCCCTCTCTGCCTTTGTTCCCATCCAATCCAACCCTCCCCCTACACAGCAGCCTGACTGGTTACCCTCGGTACAACCAACATTTTAAAAGTCCTACTGTGTGTCAGATCCTATGCAAAGTCCTAGGAATGCCAAAGGGAGAGATACGATTTCGGATGCAAGTAACACACACTTGAGAGTCTTCTCTTCCAACAACCATGATCTTGTTCCCTCCTTCAAAGCCTCCTTCAAAATGTTTACTTTCCTCTTTTCTTCCCAGACTTATCTTTCCAGGTCCCACTCCCAATAACACCTTCGGTAACTCGCCTAGCAATGACATAGAACCCTCAGAGTTCATGGTAAGTTCATATTTTTATGTATACATTTGCACATATTTTTCTGAGTTCATGCTGCCTCTTTTCTTTAGACTGTGAGCTCCTCAGAAGTGAAGACTTTGGTTACTAGATTCATTCTTTAAATGAATATTTCCTCATACCCATCACTATTTCCCAGAAGGTAAACATTTTCTCCTCTGTTCTTAGAGAGACCTCTTTGATACCCAATTCAGTCTGAAAATTAACTCAAGACTATAGTAAAGGGCAAAAGTCTTTGCTCCCAGAGCTTACAGTATTTGAGACAAGCCCAGGTGGGAATGGAATTTTAGAATCCAGCCAGTCTAGAGAGTGGGGCCAGACCTTCTGTGCTCCCGAAACCCCACACTGCTAGACCAAGGACACACTGCAGAGCCCCTAGCTTTCCAGAGTCTGGATCAGTGGTTTGTGTGCTCCCTTTTATATTTGGTCAACCTTCCCTGGGGGACCCAACTGGATTCACATCCTCCCTTAGCTGTGCTTGGCTCCCGTGCTGTTTATATTTTATCATCTAATAGGAAAAACAGGCCAAGTTTTAAGTCATGGCTGCCCAGGGCAATTTGTAACACCCATAATGTCCAGAAGAAGATGAATTCAAGAGCATTGGAATTACCTGATAATGTGGCACATGAAATAACCCATGAACTTCAAGCAAGGGAATTTGCAGTGATGGAGGGCAAACGAGGTGTGGAAGCACTCACTTTTGTTCATTACATTCTAGAAAACATTCTCCAAGATTCTCATCCTGGAACTGAAGCAGGCATACACACATGGAACACAATAATAGCAGCAAACACTCTTCTAAGACCCTTTCGTACAACTCCCTTAATCCTCATAACAGCCACATGGGGGTGGATGGTATTATTCGAATTTTGATAGACGTGGAGATGCATGACCAAGATCTCCTTCAAGGGGAGGTGAGACAGGCCAGGACCTGGGACCCTTTGCTGCAGTGCCTGAACCTGGACAACGGTCTCCTTGAGCAACAAAATACAAAATACAAAAATAACTGCACGCATGCGCAGTTGGGGCAAATTATGGACAAGATACAAAAAGATTAAAAAAAAACCACTGCCACTTCTGAAGAGCCGGGAGCAAAAGCAGGATACTGCACATGTCACCTGCACACACCACCACCAAAGGGGTGGGCAAACTACCTAAGCCAGCCCTCCTGCCTGACCCCTGGACCCGCCCCTACCCTCACCCCATACAAGGAACCAGCTCGGCCCCCCACTCAGGGAGCGAGCAAGGGAACCTGTTGTTTACTCTTGCTTCCCCGCCTCCCCCCCGCTGCTGCAACAGGGACCCCAATAAAGCCTAGCCTGAATTTCTTGTCTGGCCTCTTATCAATTTCTATTGATTAAGGAGGCCAAGAATCCTGGTCCGTCACAGAGGGATGTGGTCCACAGACAGCTTCCAGCTCCCTCAGGGCCTGTCTCAGCTGCAGAGCAGCCCTGTCCTGTATTGCTCTTACCCGGGCAGGCTGCATCCAGAAGTGTGTGGGAAGAAAGGCTGAACCCTTCCCCTGCCCAGGGATAACTCCCTCCAGGGCTCCCCGCTGGCCCAGCCCCAGCGTTGTCCGGTTTGCATCACTGTTTGAACTCTCCCTCTGCCCAGTACGCTTCCTCCCTCTTCCTCCTACAGGTGCTGATCTCTAATCAATGCCCTGCACACCAAATTCCATCTGCTTCCACAGATCCCAGCCTGTGAGTTGCATTTTACAGATGAAGGAGTGTAAGAATGGAGTTCCATCACCAGTAAGTAACAGAAGCGAGATTTTAGTCAGGGAGTCTGGCTCCATACTTTTTAGACATTTTGCTATACTGCCAGCAAGAGTTAAAGGACTTTGAATTCTTGCCCTCCAAAACTTAAATTAGCCTTAAATCCTGCAGCTTCAGGGCTGGGAGAAAGGACTAAGGGGGCCTCTGCTGCTCTTCCATTGCCCAGATCCAAGTTATTCTGCTTGATTATCAGCTACCTCTGTGGGTTTTCTTTTAAAAGCCCTCTCAGCTTGTTAATATCAATAGGGACACACAAAAATATAAAATAAGCAACTGGCAGGATGTATGGGGGAGTTTTTGAAATCGTTTTATTTTATCTCATCTTGGATGAAAGAGCAGAAAAGTCACACTTAATATATTTAGGTTCAGGTCCTGGATATGTTTATGTGTGGAAATACATTGACTTAGAGATAGAGAGAACTGACCATAAAAAAAGTTTTTGTTCACTAGGGTCCAATTTGTTCTTCTGAACAAGAAAAGGAGTTGAGACAATAATTAAAGTTCCCCCATCTATTGCCACTCAATAAATCAGTAAGAGATAAGACACTACTTCTGCTATGATAGCCTTGAGGGGGAAGGAACAGGGAAAGCCAGTCCCTACTGAGCAGGACGGGGCAAAGGGGGTCAGAGAAGCACCTCACACAGAGGAACTGGGGCCACTCTGGGGGTGCTGCTGCCTGCGAGCCATCTTGGGGAGGTCCGGAGACCCACCTCAGGGCCATTTACCTCCCCTCAGGGAAATGGACCAACCGCTAAATGGACGCCACCCAGAAACAACAGTGCTGGGCCATCAGGAGTCATTCATCTCACAATCTATCATTCATCTCACAATCTATCACCTGCCACATCCACCCTAAAAGGAGATCCCCAGACTGTGAGGACACTTAGCATTGGGACTAGGGGGAACCTAAGAGTGTGTGTTGCAGAACTGGGGGTGGGTGGGGGAGGATCTGGGTTTTACATCATTTCCTCCTTCTCCAGCCGGGACACTCAGAAGACACCCATGCACACGTCTGTTTCCTTCTTCAGGGGGCTTATGGTAAATGCCCCACGTGGTCATACCATGTGAACAGACCAAGGAGAATTTTTCAGTCCATGTTCTGATAAGCTCCTCAGCTAACTCACAGAAGACAGGCCATAGCAGCTGTGAAAGCCGCTACTACCCCGACTGGAAATCCAGGGAATGATCAGGAATTCGTGTTTTCCGAGATCTCCCAGCAAAACTATAATCATCCTTCTTCTCCACTCTCACACAACTCTGTGTATGCCTCCCATGGGACTCGGACTTCTGCCCAGCATTGAGACAAACCCAGGTACTTTGGTGATGTGTACATCTTCACTCTTCTGGCGGTTTTTGAGAGCACGTGGTTGGAATTCAATGAATGAGTGAAAAATGAAAATAAATATGTTTTGAGTTCCATGGAGTGATCTTTCTCATACCACTGCTGAGCTAGATCTGGGTGGAAAACAAAGAGACAATGTTCTAGAAAGATACAGTGGCCCTTTTTGCGGTGGATCTTAAAGTGGGAGTTTGTCTTCATAAACAAAATGCCTACTGGAACTGTGATGCACCCTCTGAGGTTCCCAGTAAAGGTAGGAAATTCCTTTCAGTGTGACTCTCAACAATGATTCACTGGAATCATGAAAACCGAATAAGCACAGACACAGAGGCTGAGGAGTGCCTCTTCTGTGGTATGGTGTTGCCTTAATTAAATGTATATTTAATGCGCCAGGTCAGACTAGATGTTCTGCTGACATGGTCTCATTTGGCCTTCGGTGGTCCTGTGAATGTAGCCCTTAGGTGTCCACTCCACAATGGGAATCTGCCCAGCTCCCTGCCTGGAATTCCCTACTCCCCACTTACTAGGTTAACCCTTCAAGGCCCAGCTCACATATCCCCTCCTCCATGATCCTTCTCCCCATTCTCCTGACCTCGAGTAAACCCTCCTCTGAAGCCCCACAAGTCTTACACACTTTATCTTTTTAGTCTCCTATTTATCTGCATGTCCTGACTCCCAGCTAAAATGAAGGCTTTGTCAGCTCAGGAATCAGCGTCCTCCGTAAATATTCTTTTTATCATATTTTTAGAAATTTAAGAAATACAAAGAATAATCATCATATCACTCAGATTCAACAATGGTCCCCATTTTTGCTTCCAGACTCTCACCACCACCCTTCCCATCCCCCTCCCCATGGAGCAGGAAGCTGCACCCTCATGAGGCTGCCACGTCTCTTACAAAAATGCATATGTTGCAAATAATATATGGTAGTATATGTCTGAATACTTACATTTCAAATGGGGAGCGTTATATTCTACTGTTGTCCTGACTCTTGCCGTTTCCACGCAACATTATTGTTTTTCCACTACTATTTATTGCCTTCCTAGTACACCTATTGGACACCCCCAAGTGTTCTTGACAACAACGATGATGGTGAAAGGTGCACTGAGCAAGAGAGTAGCTAGGAATTCAGTAAGTTTTTTATGACCTCAAGAGCTGAGAGCTAAGTATTATATATACTTTACACATCCCATGTTCTCAACTTACGAGCCGTGTGATCTAAGGCGATTTACCTACCTGATCTATGTATCAGTTTTCTCATCTTTGGAGTTACCTCAGTATCCAGTAGCTATTTCAGTATCCAGTAGCTACTCACATAGTGAAAAGTAAATTAGTTGATGCATTTCAGGTTCTTAGAACTGTGCCTGGCCCGTAGGAAGCACTCAAAACATTATTATATTTAGGAGTAACCATAACAAATATTATTTTCATGACACAATCAAAGATGCTAGCTGGAGAGATTTGAATGATACAGATTTTGAACCTGAGGAAAGTGGAGAAATGACAAGATAACTAGGAAGTTTATCCCATTATAAATAGTCATTAATTCTCTCATTAATATTTGCCCACAAAGCCCAACTCTTAAAAGGCTAGACTTTTGGCTGTTTTTACCCAGTTAGCTTCAGGCCCGTGGCCAATCGGTTATCAATCATTTTAGCTTCTTAACCTAACTCCACAGAACCGAATATTCCCAGAGAAATCTGCAAAGAATTTGTTGGCTGCATTTTGACTGCAGCTTCTCAGCCCGCCCTTTACAGAATCCTGGGTTGGTAAGAAGAAATCCCCTCTAAAGCCACTGTGACAAAGTTATTTTAGAGCTTCAGTAGTTTTTCTTTCTTTAAGCCAGGTTTTAAAAAAAAACTGTTACCCTTACACTCTCTCTATTTATTTATTTTGGCCTTGGTGGATTAGACCACAGCTAAAACTTTATGGACCTAATAAAATTCCCAACATTCTCAGACACGGGTCTTGATATTCGTATGCTGGGCAGGAAACAAAGATGCACTTGTGAGCAGAATGGACTTGCTCAGAGATAAGTGAACGGAGGTCAGGCTATAGGGTGAAGCTGCAGCCACAATGCATCACAGGCAACGTATGTCTCCAGCGTGACCCTAGCTTCCCATATGCCCTATCCTATGCCTTCTGTTCCCCACCAGTGACACAATGCCTGGGCTTTTCCTTGATTACCAGGATCTCCCCCATGTCACTGCCAAGTGCATGTCCTACCCACAATGAACTAGGTCTAGAACTTTCCATCCTACCCTCACGTTTTCACAACCTATCTGTCCTGTGTTCCCTTCCCTCACAGCTCAGCTTTCTTGTAGGTGCCAGTTGGTTAACCCGATAAAGGATGTTAATTTGTTACCTCAACCTTATAGGGAAGGCCTTTCAGCAGAAGCTTTCTGGGACCGGTATCTTGGTCTGAAGCAGTGGTTCTATTGTTGAGGAAGTGGATAGAGTTTGTTGAGGAAGTGGTGTAGACTTTTGAAACTATACTACACCAGTGGTTGCCTAATCTACCCACTACTATAGACTGAATGTGCTGTGTCCCGTGGAAATTCATATGTTGAAGCCCTATCCCCCAATGTGATGGTATTTGGAGGTGAGGCCTTTGGGAGGTAATTAGGGTTAGATGAGGTCATGAGGGTGGGGCCATCATGATGGGATTAGTGTCCTTATAAGAAGAGGAAGAGATGTGGGATCTCTTTCTACACAGAGAGACAGAGAGAGAATAAACCGAAGGAAGGCCACATGAGAACATAACCAGGAAGCAGGTGCTCACCAGAACCCAAATATGCTGGCACCCTGATCTCAGACTTCCAGCCTCCAAAACTGAGAGAAATAAATGTCTGTTGTTTAAGCCACCCATTCTATGGTATCTTGGTACAGAAGCCAAAACTAAGACACCCACCCACAGCACTAGACACCAAAACTTGCAGGAGTGTGCAGTACTATACTTCCCTGCAGCTGTGACAGTTACTCAGACAGCATCATTTCACCTTGCACTTTCTGTGCTTTATATAGATAATTTTTCAATGAATTTTTCAACTTTTACCTCACCTGATCCTCACAATATCTCTACCTTGCTAGGTAAACAATCCTATCCATGAATTGGTTTTCTCTTCCCTATACCAAACTGAAGTTCTCTTACCAAAAGGATTGAGTGAAATTGGTTACTTAGAAAACTACATTTCATTAGCTAAAAAGCACAAAACTTCCTTTAGGTATTAATGTGTAAAAAAAATAAGAAGTGGTTCTTAGTTCTTTGTAAGGGATTAATGATTTTAGTTCTTTAGATAAGAATTACTGTTCCTGAAAGAAAGTATAAATCCTCAGATGGTCAGGGCATATTGCCTTTCCATCTTTGAAGATTTGAAAACTCAGAATATATTACAAGATTCATTATGCCTAGAGCAAATAAGCACTGTTGTCAGTCTTCAGATAAGATTAAGTTTGGGGTTTTATCTTTTTTTTTTTTTGCTCCAAAAATATTTCATCTATGTACTTTCTATCATGCATGATGTTTTTAAAAACTGCTTTTAGCATTAACATCTTGCCATACTTCCTGTCCCTATGTTTTCTCCCTCGCTCCTTACGTCTGCACAAGTTTTCAATTTAGATTATATTTCCAGCAGATGTTATATCTTTTAGAGTGTTTGCTTTCCCTTCATTAAAAAGGACGTGTAATACATTTCATTATTTTGAAAGAAAATAGTCTAAATAAAGATGTTCAGAAATCCTGAATTATTGCTTCTTAACTCTATGTGTGTGTGTGTGTGTGTGTGTGTGTGTGTGTGTGTGTGTGTTGTGTGTGTGTTGTGTGTATGTGTGTAAGCATGCACACAGTTTCTGGGAATAGGCGAGCTATAGGGAGAAAGCTTGTGTTTCACGAACACCAAGGGAAAATAAGACTATCTTCCACTTGCTTCTAAAAAGGTAATATAGACGAGCATTTAAAACACAAAGAGTCTGTCATACAGAGTGAAGTAAGTCAGAAGGAGAAAAACAAATACCATATGCTAACACATATATATGAAATCTAAGAAAAAAGAAAGGTCATGAAGAACCTAGGGGCAAGATAGGAATAAAGACACAGACCTACTAGAGAATGGACTTGAGGATATGGAGAGGGGGAAGGGTAAGCTGGGACAAAGTGAGAGAGTGGCATGGACATATATACACTACCAAACGTAAAATAGATAGCTAGTGGGAAGCAGCTGCAAAGCACAGGGAGATCAGCTCAGTGCTTTGTGACCACCTAGAGGGGTGGGATAGGAAGTGTGGGAGGGAGGGAGACGCAAAAGGGAAGAGATATGGGAACATATGTATATGTATAACTGATTCACTTTGTTATAAAGCAGAAACTAACACACCATTGTAAAGCAATTATACTCCAATAAAGATGTTATAACCCCCCCAAAAAAACCCACAATGAAAACCTCCACTACAGAGGAATATTTTCAATATTCAAAACTATATATATGTTAAGCAGGACATTTATATTTTCCGAAGCTTTCCCTTGCTGCTCAGCATAAATGTTAGCTCACAACACTCATGAACAACTTTCCGGGGATTTTAATATGCAAAAGTCTGCATTTAGTTGTATTAATACAAGTTTCACTACAATTCTTTCCAACAGGCCGGTAGCTCTTGGACAAAACTGTTCACCTGAATTACTAGTGCCCTCCAGTCCCTCTCTTCCTTCTCTTCTCCAAAAAGGGAAACCTTTCAGTTATTATCATTCTTTTTGGATTTAAATCTATGTTATCTCTCTGGAGTAATTCGGAGTTTTTTAACACCCTTAAAATATGTAATGATCTCAGTTTCCATTAGCAGTACCCTAGCCATCAGTAAGCAAGGGTGGGGGCAGCTGGGAGAGGCAGGAAAAGGCACTTTCCCTCTGCCCCTGAGATCACCTGAGTTGCTGACCTCATTAACTGTAACATAAACAGTGAAAAGCACTAAACGACAACAGAATCTCCATGGCACTTGGAGGCTATAAAGTCTCTGAGTCTATGAAATTGGCACAAGGAGTTATTCTTGGCTTCTCACCTTTCTTGAGCACGGAAGCCGTTTTCCATGCATTATGGGGTATTTTATCCTGATTATCTTGCTTTTGTCTAGATGATATCTAAGATCAATAATTGTGAAATTCTGGGGTTTTACTCATCTTAGGACCTCAAGAGTTTAGCATGACTGAATGAATGTCCTTTTTTTTTTTTTTTTTTTTCTGTACGCGGGCCTCTCACTGTCGTGGCCTCTCCCGTTGCGGAGCACAGGCTCCGGACGCGCAGACTCAGCGGCCATGGCTCACGGGCCCAGCCACTCCAAGCTCGTGGGATCTTCCTGGACCGGGGCACGAAGCCGTGTCCCCTGCATTGGCAGGCGGACTCTCAACCACTGCGCCACCAAGGAAGCTCATGAATGTCCATTTTTGAGAGTAAGCTGAGATATCCATCCTGAAAGGCAACTGGAGCAGGATTAATGAACTAGTACAACTACCTGAAAGAACATTTCCAAGACTGCTAAAATTAGACACGATAGCCCATTATCCAATTAGAACTCTTTGGGATGGTGAGTCAGCCTCAATCAATGAACATTCCTTGGAAATGGCATTAAAAGATTGAATTTCCTAAGCAAAGTGTTAATGCAGCTTCTGATCACGGAGTGTCTGGTCTGTTAGAAGAATAAGACAGAGAAGCTGGTAATCAGGAAATACTGTGTTGAGATTTTCTGTTTGCACAGGAAGGTTTCAGTTAGTCACCAACTCAGCTCATCCAGCACTTCAACTGGAATTCCAGCACCTCAGAAGATTACATTTTAAGGATTTACAACTCGTATATAAATATTTTAGACTACATCATTGGCCTAAGGTTGGCCTTCCTCTAAATAGATGACATGAACCTCTTCTTCCCCACCCCAAATTCCTCCTCCCTGGATCGGCTAATAACAAAGACTTTCATTCCACAGTGAAATCTAAGTCTTAAAATAGATCTATCACCTCCCCTTAACCAAAAAATGTAAATGTCTCACATTCAATTCTTTCCTGAGATTTCAGAGATTGAGCAAGAAAGAGAGGACCTAAGGACTGGGAATTGAGAAAGGAAATGTTAAAAGGAGGCTGAAACAGATGAAAAAGCAAGTGACCTGGAGCACAGAAAAGAGGGCTGCTTACCCCTCAGTTATCCAGGGGTTTACACAGTTAAGACACCTCGACATCTGAGCACTTCCTTCCCTGAAGTTTCAGCAAACACAGCTAGGAGACTGGACAAGAACCACCAAGAAGTAAGAGCTTCACACTCCATGTCTGCATCAAGCTGCCAGCCCTAGTGCTGCCCATGCCCACACCTCTCCCTACTTCAGGCCAACACAAGAAGCTGGAAAAGCTAAAGTTGTCAGATATCTTCTCCATAAGATCTCAGAGGACTTCCATTCCTCTCTCGTTGGCTCCACTTCCAGTCACGTCCCCCTTCAGCAGTCAACACTCCAAGGAATGAGAATTAGAGCCACTGTCTGGAGCTGAGCACCATCTCAAGAGATCTACAAGCCCACTTGCAGGTTTTAATGTCAATGAGATGGCATTATTCTATGGGATTCCCTGCCCCTCATGTGCTTTCATTTGCCCACAAGTAAAACAACAAACAGAAGATCAATGATTATTCTCAAAGCAGAGAGGAAAATGTATTTTTCAAAGGAGTTGATGGTTGACTTGACTTGAAAAAAACTGTTCCTGATTAGTTTATCTTGAAATTCTTAAATTTAAATTGAGCATTAATGGATTGGGGGTAGAGAATAGATTTATTTATTTATATTCTATAACCAAATTACTCTACTAAATTAAAAATTAATATCTTTACCCAAAAAAGGTTCAAACTTTTAGAGAAACATTTTCCCCTTGAGATAAATCCTTTTGTGTATTCAAGGGCATCTTGCTAACTCTACATGCATAAAAAAAAAAAGTTTGTATGTGAATATTATCAGTTATTTAAACATCGCCTTCAAATATTTCAAAGCATTGATACTGTGCCTTTAACCAAATACACATTAACAGAGCCATAATAATAAATCATGATTTATTTAAAAAATTTAAAGAGAAAAGCTATAAGGATTACTCAAAAACGAATGAAGTAGAGAAATAGCAATTGCATATTTTCTAATTATGCAATTGCATATAGATAAAATACTGAGATAACAAAATATTTGACTTCCATCGAAATGTTATCATCTTCCAATATTCTTTTCACCTTCCTGTTCTGGGTAGCAAGACGGGAACCCCCTAATTTACTTCTCTTTGGTTTTTCTGTGAGCTCTGCAACAATGCATTATCTCCAAATTTTCTCCCATCTCCCACTCCTCACTGTATTTTTCTCCAAATAAACATGGTACTATCTGAAATCTTCCCCCATGAAAAAGTATATCATAATTTAAATAGGTAGAGGAGGGGGGGGTGAAAAGAACTCACAAACAGATGCTGTACCACTAGGTGTCTCCACAAGATGGAAATAAGAATTTTTCCCCTAATTTTCGTGTGATGGAAAAAGTCTTCATTTACACCCTCAGAGAACACATTGAACTATGGCTTGCATATTGTATTTTACAAAACTGTTTCAATGTGCTATTAGTTGCATGTTATATCATGTTTTGTTAAGTACAATAAATATTCTATCTGGGAAATCAGGACATTCAATAGGCACATTAGGAAGACCTAACCCCTCCTCATATGTCTATTTGCCTTTTTCCTTGTTGCTACATGTATATGTCTATTCATTCCTCTAGTGCACATTCTGTTTCCCATTTGCAATGAAAAATTATTTCTTGAGTATTTCTTGGATTCCTAACCTTATTCTGACACAGAGAAGATGGGGGAAAAATGAGGAAAAAAGAATAGCATCTCAGGAATCTGTTAGATAATGTCAAGTGGTAGAACACGCATGTAATTAGAGTCCCAGAAAGAGGAGAGAGAGAAAATTGGGGAGAAACTGTTTGAAGAAGTGATGACCAAACATTTTCCAAGTTTGATGAAATACATGAACTTACAGATTCAGCCTGCTCTATGAACATCAAGAAGGATAGCCAAACATCAGAGCCAGACTCAAAAGTCAGAAGTCAGAATCAGAAGCCAAGTATAATGAGTAAATCTGGAAAGCAGAAAAAGAAAAAGAAAAATGACACATTTTATACAGGGGAACAGCAATTCAATTGTTGGCTGACTTCTCATTAGAAACTATGGATGCCAGAAGAGAGTAGAACAACATTTTTAAAGTGATGACAGAAAAAAACATCAATCTAGAATTCTGTATCTGGCAAAAAAAATCTTTCAATAACAAAAACAAAACAATGATATTTTCAGTTTAAAAAAAACTAACAGCATTTATCACTAGAAAGCTCATACTGCAAGGAATTCTAAAGAAAGCTCTTCAGGCTGAGTGGAAAAAGTACCAAACAGAAATTAAATGCTCAAAAAGGCATAAAGAGCCAATGGAAATGAGGGGTAAATATTTAAATCAAAAATTATAAGGGACATTGATTTCAGGCCATGATAAGCAAACTTGTATCAAATCAACTTTCCCTATCAAAAATACATAACTAAAACGTACAAACTACCAGAAACAAACAAAAAACCTTAAGAAAGGAAACACAGAAGGTAAGACTGATTTTTGGTGCCATATTTTCCCTCAAGGCATTTGCTCATTCTGAAATGATGGCTAAAAATATGAGAACTTGAGCAGAGCTTTCAGAACTCTCACAGGGCTAGAGGGACAAAACTGGAGTTCAAGGTTGTACTAGGTTGAATAGTGTCCCCTAAAAATTCATGTCCACCTGGAACCTCAGAATGTAAATTTATTTGGAAATAGGGTCTTCCCTGATATAATTAGTTAAGATGAGGTCCTGTTGGAGTAGGGTGGTCACTAAATCCAACATGACTGGTGTCTCTATCGGAAAAGGGAAGAGATATGAAGACACAGACACACATGGGAGCAGGTCAAGTGACAACAGAGACAGAGATTGGAATGATGAAGCTGCAAGTCAAAGAATGCTGAGGACTGCTGAGACAGCCAGAAGCTCAGAAGGGGTAGAGGAGGATTTTTCCCTGGAGCCTTCAGAGGGAGCATGGCCCTGCTGACATCTTTATTTTGAACTTCTGGCCTCCAGAACTGTGAGATAATAAACTTCTGTTGTTTTAAGCCACCTTTGTGATAATTTTTAATGGCAACCCCAGGAAACTAACACAAAGACCAGCCAAGGAGCAAGAGTCTAAGAGTAAGGGTGAGTCATACATAGACCAGACACCTCAAAGACTAAAACCCAGTGTCAAATCAGCTTAATCTTGAATTGAATTAACATGAGTTACCTGTAACCTAAACACTTGTCAGAAGCAAAAGTAAACCCTCTCTGAAAAAAAGCATGTAACATCTAGAGCTCCAAATTGTCTCTCCAATTACTGTACACATTGATTATGATGCAGTTGAAAGCAGTCAGATATGCCATAGAACAAGGTCTAGGGCCCAGCTGCATTCAGAGGTTTTCTCTCTGACTCCTGGGGGCTCAAGATCTCTTCATTGCTCTTGGTCATCACACCATTCTGGGAGTCATGTTTTGCTCCTGCTTTCAAAGAATTGCTACCTCGGGGCTCCCAGGGCACATTCTGTACTTTCCTCCCTGCCTCCCCCCGGAAATCTGCCCTGTCCTCTCTCACCCTCTCGGGGTGGAGCCCTCTTGTTCTGAAAGGAAAGCCTGCTTGACAACTCAGAGGACACCCAGTCGTTCCAGCCTTTTGGACTCTCTGGTCTTATGCACAGAAATGATGTTAGATTTCCTGTTCACTCCTTGTTAAAACTTGAAACTGCGTTGTTTCCTTTGTTTCTTACCTTTGCTTAAATCTATTTTGAGTTTTTTGTTTGTTTTCTCCTATTGTTTGCATATTTCCAGGAGAAAAGAGAAGGTTAAAACTAACTGCCACCATATTCCCAGTGACACTGGAAATCTCCAATACACATTTTATATTCAGTATGATCTCTGCTAATATAAATATCTTTTATAGAAAAAAAGATACACAACAGAATGCTAAGAAATAAGGATTGGAAGGTGGTGTAATTGCCATTGATTTTATTTCTTATTCTCTGAGTTTTTTATCTTTCTTCTATAATATACATGTATTATTTTGTATTCATAAAAATAAAGTGGTATCCATATTAAACTATTATTTATAAATGAAATAAAAGTTTAAAAAATAAAAACATATTAATAGAAAAGTATTGTGGTCAGCACTGTAAAGTACACAAAGACGTGTAAGAGAGACCCTGTTGTGAAAGATCTTGGATTCCAGTAAAGGAAAGAAAGACAAGGAAACAATCATTGTAACATAAAGAAAGTGTGGGCAGGTGCTAAGCCTCAAACCAAGAGAGTTGAGAGCAGGAGTTAGGAGGATGCACATTCATTTAGTAGGATGAGAAAGAGTTTGTACTGAGAAGGTCCTGGTAGATTTTGACCTAAAAAGGTGGTGAGAGGGAGGAAGAAGTAGAGAAAAGGTCTAGGGAGGGATCTAGCTTAGTACAGGTATGGAGATAGGAAACCCCAGATGTGTTTGGTGACTAGTAATGGTCAAGTTTGACTCGCGGGTGGGGCTCATGTAGGGAGATGAGGTTACAGAGAGGGATGCTGTGGCAGCCCTGGGATTCCAGGCTGAGTGGTCTCAATCATTAGCAATGGGGAGTCCTTCATGCTTCTTTGAGCAGAAATAAACATCAAAAGTGCTACACTTTGGGAAGATTAATCTAGCAGTGGTGAACAGTAAGACTGTAAAGTACCCTATAACAATGATTCGGACAAGAGGTAAGAATGGTGTCAGTGAAAATGAAAGAAGGGGATATTGTTTCATTAAATAAATATTTATTAAACATCTATTTTATTTTAAGTCCTGTGCTAAGTGCTGAGTCTACAGTAGTGAATGAAACAAACATAATCTCTGCTTGCTATGTAGTGGAAAATAGACAAGTAAATAATTAGAGAAATGATATTAGAAATAAAAATAACTAACTGCTGCGTTAGAGAATAAAAAGTTAGCAGCGGGAGATGTAATCAGGGAAAGACCTCCTTGAAGGGGTGACATTTAAGCTGAGATGTAAAGATGAAAAGGAGTTAGCTCTACAAAGAGGGGAAGAAGAAACCTCCAGGCAGAGGAGCTGGCACAGAAAAGCCCTAAAGAAGGAGAAAGCTTAGCTTAGTTGAAAAGCTAAAAGGCTAATATATTTACTGGTGGAGGTGTGGGATGAGGATGGACAGGTAAGACGATATCCAGTCATACAGAACCTTGTACTCCAAACTAGGGATTATGGGAATGATGCCCTAAGAAGATATCTAGGCTGAACTGAATGGCAGGAGTACAACAAGCACAAGTGAACAAAGGAATGATTAGAAAACACTGGTGTAATTTTGGATTCACCGGGAGGCAGATGTCATGATGGAATCAGAAGTGCAATAGCTTTGTTGCAGGGAAATTCCTGTGAAAATTAAGGAGGGAGGAAGCAGGAGTCACCAGGAAAATCCTTCAGACATGACACCCGTCTGACACCTGGGAAGGGACAGGAGTAGCAAAGGATTGGGAAGGAAGAGCCTGAGATGGCAGTACATCTCTGAGAAAGTCTCGGCCCCCCAAGGCAGGCTAGTAAAGCAGCCACCTTCCAGGCAGAATAGGGGCTCTAGGCCTCCTCCTGAGCTGAGCTCTTGGCTGGGGGCATCCCTCAGGGAGCAGGGCTTCAGCGTATACACTTAGGTGGGTCCTGAAGCTGCAGCAAATGGAGGTTGTCAGATAACTTCACCCCTGCCAGTAAATTCTCACTCAAAGGGACATCTGAGCAGGACATCTCCACAGCTCTCACCTGTGGTAGATCTAAATAATCTATTTGGGGGAGTTATAAAACCAGGTTTAACCAAAACGTCAAATAACAATAGCTTGGAAGACAGGAAGAGGGATTTGGGTTAAAGCATTTTATGATCCCACCTTCTTTCACAAGAGGATAGAGACATTGATTAATGTTAGGTAACTGGAAGTATTCACATTAAAATATTAAGTGTAACCACTGAAAAAAATATATAGTGTAGGTATAACTTTTCACATCAGTAAAGGGACCTGAGGAATAGAGAAAATGTGATCACTCTAATAGAAGGCAGGAATATTCATTACCTTGTAATGACCTATAATGAAAAAGAATACATATATAAAGAATATATATGTGTAACTGAATTACTTTGCTGTACACCTGAAATGAACACAACAGTAAAAATTAACTATACTTCAATTTTAAAAAATATAGAAGGCAGGAAAGAGGAAAAGAATCAAAGAGAAAGCAAGGTGACTAGAAAGCAATGCACACCTCAGAAGCAGAAGTGGGGGAGAGAATAGAGTGGGAAAAGCACAGGCAGGATTACTTCCCGTCTGTCACAGTAAAAAGGCAAGCCTTACCTTCTACAGCTGGTGACATCAATGGGGCTGCAATTATTTTATAAAGGTAAGCAATAGAACAATGATCTATAAAATACAACAAAAAAATTGGAGGGAAGTGTAAGTAAGCTAATTCCTTTTCTTTCATAGTGAGGAATTAATAGGTGTTATCCAAAGTTAACAAATCAACTAATAGAGGTGTAAATATACTTCTTAGAGTATCAGGGATAAAGCAAAAGAGTTGAAAAATACAAATGGTTGAAGGTAATTGAGCCTGAGGAACTACTGAGGATGTGGGAGTGAAGGTAAACAGTCACATTTACTTTTCATATGTCTATGTTTTTAAATGTTCAGCCCAGTTTATTTTTTTGTATGGTGTGAGGGAGTGTTCTAACTTCGTCAATTTACACACAGCTGTCCAGTTTTCCCAACACCACTTGCTGAAGAGACTGTCTTTTCTCCATTGTATATTCTTGCCTCCTTTGTCAAAGATTAATTGATCGTAGGTGTGTGGGTTTATTTCTGGGCTCTCTGTTCTGTTCCATTGATCCATATGTTGGGTTTTGCACCAATACCACAATGTTTTGATTACTGTAACTTTGTAGTATTGTCTGGAGTCTGGGACGGTTATGCCTCCAGCTTTGTTCTTTTTCCTCAGGATTGCTTTGGCAATTCTGGTTCCCTATAAATCTTAGGATTATTTGTTCTAGTTCTGTGAAAAATGTCACGGGTAATTTTGTAGAGATTGCATTAAATCTGTAGATTGCTTTGGGTAGCATGGTCATTTTAACAATATTAATTCTTCCAATCAAAGAGCATGGAATATCTTTACATTTCTGTGAATCATTTTTGATTTCCTTTATCAACATTTTATAGTTCTCAGGTATAAGTCTTTCACCTCCTTGGTCAGGTTTATTCCTAAGTAATTTTTTGATTTTTAAAAGGCTTTTTTTTTACTTTCCCTTTCTAATATTTCATTGTTAGTGTAAAGAAATGCAACTGATTTCTGTATGTTAATCTCATATCCTACTACCTTGCTGAATTCGTTTATCAGTTCTAGCAGTTTTTGTGTGGAGTCTTTAAGGTTTTCTGTATATAGTATCATGTCATCTGTATATAAAGACAGATTTACCTCTTCCCTTCCAACTTGGATACCTTTCGTTTCTCTTTCTTGTCTGATTGCTGTGGCTGTGACTAGGACTTCCAATACTATGTTGAGTAGAAGTGGTGAAAGTGGGCATCCTTGTCTTGTTCCAGATTTCAGCAGGAAGGCTTTCAGGTTTTCACCTTTGAGTATTATGTGGGCTGTGCGTTTGTCATAAATAGCTTTTATTATTTTGGGATATGTTCCCTCTATACACACTTTGATAAGTGTTTTTATCCTGCTTGTAAGCATATATCCAGAGAAAACTCTAATTCGAAAACACACATGCACCCCAATGTTCATTTACAGTAGCCAAGACATGAAAGCAACTTAAATGTCCATCGACAGATGAATAGATAAAAAAGATGTGGCGTATATATATATATATATATATATATATATATATATTACTCAGCCATAAAAAAGAATGAAAAATGCCATTTGCAGCAACATGGATGGACCTAGAGATTATCATACTAAATGGAGTAAGTCAAAAAGAGAAAGACAAATACCATATGATATCACTTGTATGTGGAATCTAAAATATGATACAAATGAACTTATTTACAAAATAGAAACAGACTCACAGACTTCAAAAACAAACATGATTACCAAAAGGGAAATGGGGGAGGGGGAGGGGAGGGATAAATTAATTAGCAGATACAAACTATTATATATAAAACAGATAAACAACAAGGTCCTACTGTACAGTACAGGGAACTATATTCAATATCTTATAATAAACTATAATGGAAAAGAATATGAAAAAGAATCAGTATGTATAACTGAATCACTTTGCTGTACACCTGAAACTAACACAACATTGTAAATCAACTATACTTCAAAAAAAAATGCTTAGTTAAGTGAATGCATTACCTTACTAATAAACTAATAACTACTTGAGAATGAATTTGATCACCTGGAAACTGTAGAGAAGGGGGCTGAGTTCTGTCCACTACAGGCTGGGCAAAGGTGGAAGCATCAGCAAAGAAGATGCTGGGCAGAGGCACGACCAGAGAGAAAGAGCCAGGAGTCGGTGGTGCCATAGTAGCTGAGGGACGAGGATATTCCAAAGAGAGGGGTGCCCTCCAACAGCACTATTGAATCAGGCTGAGACAAGGGCTCAGGTTGAAACTGAACAGTGACTTCGGGTGTTAGGAGCTTGGGGGTCATTGGTCACCTGACAAAAGCAATAATCTCAGTAGACCGAAGTATTGGGAGAGTGATTGGGACATCAGAAAGTAGAAATAAAGTGAGTAAATAGAGCAGGAAAAAAGATTATTTTGGCAACAGAATCAAAAATTTTTGGAAACCAGTGGATATTAGGAACAAAGAAAGAGGAGATTCCATAGATGACTCCTGGCCATGTGACCAAAGAATGAGAAGTACCTTTAGCAAACCCAGAAAAGCAGAAATGGGTGTGGAGTATGGAAGGTCAGCTTGTGTCCTATCTGTTCAACCACTTTGTCCAGTTTCTGTCTACACATCTACTCCATGAAGAGTTCTTAAACTCACGGAATGCATAGGCATAGTTCACAGGCAGGCTGAGACAGAAGGAAGCTACAAAGAACTGGTTTGATTTCTGTTGTATTTGCCTTGACAGAGTATTTGTTCAAAGGTGCTGGAGTCCCAGCCTTCGTGCTGGCAGGATCACTCACGCTCACAGCCTGTGGTTTTGCCCTTAGTTCTGAGACTCAAGAAATTTTCAGGAGGAAGATTTAGAAATCTGCTTTGAATTACAGCACAGCCAGGCAACATTTTTCTTAGCCAGTGGGGTTTTTCTCTTTACTGTGTTTTGGAACACATTGGAAGAGCAGGACATTGGAACGTTGGAAAGGCAGGAGGTCTCTCAAGTTCCCATCTCCAAGTTTAATAACTTGAATATACTCTGGTTAAGTCACTTTCAAAAACTTGTATCCATTTTGATTGTTATTTTTATTTCTGTAAAGCCATTTTCCAAATTTTAAACTCCTCATAATAGCATGATCCTCAGAACAATGAATTTGAACTTTGTTACTGTCAGTGAGCCTTCATCATCTCCAGGTTCCAACATCCCTAAATGGGAACCGCAGATTGATTAAAAAGTGTTTTCCATGGAACACAGAGAGCTTGGGAAAACTACTGTGACCTCTTCCTTCAGTGACTGTAGAAGATGTTTGCTCGGGAGTTCTAGGTGAGTTCTAGGCCTTTTGTAAAATGGATGGAAAGGTTAAAAAAAAATGAATGAATGAATGAATGTAGGAAACCACAAATCATGTAGAAGTGGTCAGTGACATGAAAGAGGCCAGGGATCCAATGAAAAATGCATGTGACACAGATCCCAGTTCAAGGGCCTGAATGTCAGCTCCATGACAGCAGAGCCCTCTTCTTTTTTACCTCTGTGTCTCCAGAACCTAAAACAGTGCCTCAAAAGAGTTGGGACTCAATCAACTAAAGAGCAAAATGGAAATGTTACTGTTACTTGACATTTTGGAGGGAAATGTTAAGGAACAAACAAAATGTCCACCCTAGCTCACAAAATGCTAATTTCCCATATATCCAGAAGGCTCAGGATAAGTCTTTAACAAAAATCAGAACTTTAAAAATTGCTTTTAAAAACTGTAAGAGGAAGCTCTGAGAACAGAAAGCAACAATTTATGTCTCTAGCACTTTGCCTACTCTAGGTTTTAGAGTCACTAGTTTATATCCAGTCCATAACACCCTTCACTGAGAAAGACCCCTTGACTATTACATCACAGACTCCTCCAATCAGAAGAGTTACAAGACCCCAGAACAAATTAACCAGGGCATTTGAAATCTGCTCTTGACAATCTCTATGAAAACTCATTCTGGGAGATGCTGAATTCCAACTTCTTTGCAATTCTGTTTTCACTCTTCACTTTATAACAAAACCAACCAAGGTGACTTCACTCCTCCAAAAGGGAAAAGATACAGTTAAAATCCTTTGCAATTGGGGATGTGTATTATTCTTAAGACTTGGGCTTTGACAATGTTCAAATCAAGGAAATCTGAAAGTGTATTATCTCTCCACTGGATTCCATATGTCAAATACACATTCTCCATACAGCTATGAAGATATTCTGCCATAGTATGCTCAAAATCTAGCACTGTTTTCATTGTCCTAGAAAACCAGGAGCTATTTTCCCTGAGTGATAATGACTTTGGGACACGGGGAGAGCTGGTTATGACCTGCAAGTCAAACACACAGAAAGTTCCATTTCCACCCTTCCCCATCCCAGCTCTGACGTTTCCCAGGAAGTCCTCTGACTAGTCCAACTGACAACAGCTTCAGACTTTCGTATAGAAAGTTTATCACTGTTGCAATTAGATTTTATCACCCCATTGTTCCCTCCTGTGTAAAATAAAGCATGGGGCCATGCAGAGACAAACGGTACCAGATAGGCCATCAAACCCTACACTTATCAACTCCAAGAAATAAAGATCGGCTGGTATTTCATCAGTCTAACCTCACGAATCCAACCAGAGGCTCTATCTCTGGATTTTTTCACATTGCTTTTTATTGCTGAATTGGGCAGGTTTTTTTCCATTGTTTTAAGTATTTATATATTTTTTAAAGATTTGATGAAATTTCTTTGTTTTAAGGCTGATTTGTATTTTATCCTCTGAATCTAAGATACCTTGCTTTTGAACTTGCTCCTTTTTAAGGGATAAAAAAGGAAAAATAACATTTGAGTATTTACCTTTTCCAGGCATTTTATAAATATTATCATATTTATACATTTAAGAAGTCTACATGAATGTTGTCTTAACTCTAAAAACAAAAGAAAACAAACAAAAAAAGAAGTCTACATGATGGATATTATTATCTCTATCATATGAATGAAGAGAATGAAAGTAATAGAAGTTAAATAACTTGCTCAAAATATTACACAACAAATGGTGATACAGGGATAGGAATAGAGATCTATCTGACACCAAAGCCAGTGGTCTTTCCATTCCACCACTGCTTCAGCACAGATCTGGTTATGTGGGGAGTCAAGAAAATGTAACAAGCCTGCAAAGTGATCCATGTACTAATATCATCATTAAAAAGGATTACATATAGTGTTTATAACTTCCTTACTTTTTCACCAAATGTGCACAAATATAACTGTCTCAATGCCTTAAGGATTAAATGAGAGTCTTTTTAAATTAAACTATCTATGTGATTAGATTATGTAGAAAATAAATACTGGTGTATAAATCCATTGGAATTGGGGTCAAATGATCAGAGTAAAGACCTAGCTTCTCCATTTAGTATCTGTATGAATTAGGAGTTACTTATCATTAAGAGTTTTATTATTTGTGAAATGTGTGTGGCAGAGAAAGGTAGAGCTCTCCAGATACACTTCCCAACCTCCCTGTAGTTAAGTTGAGACCATGTGACTAATTCAAGGCCAATGAAACATGAGAACATATGACTTGGGTCACTCTAGATCAAGACAGGTGTAAGCCAGTGTACCGCCTCCATCTCATTCTTTCTCAGATGAAGCAACCTTGGAGGCCATATATTCTAGACATCCAATTTGGTGTAGCTGCAAGATTGAGGGGTGGCCCAGTTGCCATCAGACTTTTCCTGAGTGAGAAGAAACCTTTGTGGGGTTAAATCAACGAGGTTCCAGGGTTTACCTGCTATGGCAACTAAAGTTAATTATCCCCAACAAGCACATGGAGATAACAACTTCTGCCATACCACAATAGACTATTATGATACTCAAATAAAAATATTGAGATAAATATTTATTAGCCCTATTCTTACATAGATGTAAGGCTTATTGTTATTATTCATATGTTTAAGGAAATCTGATTTTATTCTTCAAGGTTTTTGTAAGGTCATGATTATATAAAACATTTTGTAGTTTTAACAATTATTTGTAAAAGAAAGAATGCTTCTGATCTGCTTAAAAGTGGTTTCAAGTAAAATGAATATTTTGTGTACACTATTCTCTTGTTCAACAATCTTCCACAGATAGATTAGCTTTATAGTATTTAACTCAATTCAATTAAATTGAGTTAAATACTAGCTTTAACTCAATTTAATTGAATAAAAAAATACCCAACTACTCTTTTCTTAATTAATGAGGGCTCATTGGAGTTTACTTCCTAGGAAATTTCACTGTTTCCTGATCACATAGAGAGTAGAAGAGAGAACAGTTGGCATGGATGTTGGCTTTCATGAAACTAACTCTACAGGGCAAATGATCCCCATCCACATTAACATGGTAGCCTGGCTGCCTTTCAACCCCACTAACTACTGGTATCATTTGAACAAAGCCAACTCATTCACTAGGTACCAGAAAAACAAGCATCCTAGGCAGGGCAAATGAACCTTGTCATGGCCCCTTTCTCTTCATCCATAGATGCCTATAAACTTGAATTCAGAATCAAGAGTGGAAACCAAAGTCAAAGAGCAAAGCATGACAATGACCTAAATTCACACTCACAAAAATGATGCTAGTTAGAGCTATAAAATAGGCTGGACTGGAAGGGGTGTGTGTGTGTGTGTGTGTGTGTGTGTGTGTAGAGAGAGAGACAGAAAAGACAAAAACAAAGAGAGTGAAGATAAAATGCACAAAAATATGTGTCAATAGAGTCTATCAATGGATGAATGGGTAAAGAAAATATGGAATATAATGCAAAGAAATATTATTCAGCCATACGAAAGAAGGAAATCCTGCCATTTGTGACAACGTGAATGGACCTTGAGAGTACTATGCTAAGTGAAATAAGTCAGACAGAGAAAGAAAAATACTGTATGATCTCATTTATATGTGGAATCTGAAAAAAAAAGACCTGAACTCATACATACAGAGAACAGATTGTTGCCAGAAGTGGGTGCGTGGAGGTGGTGGGCAGAGAAGCACGTGAAATGGGTGAAGGTGGTAAAAGGTACAATCTTCCAGTTATGAAACAATAAGTCCTGGGTTTGTAAAAGAAGGTGTGTATCAAATAACAAAATATTCTCTTAAAGCCTGCCTCATTTCATTCTGAAGAGGCATGAGGATTCCAGTCTTCAGTAATGGACCCACTTATTGGACATGAAATTTGCCTCTTTCCCATATTTCAGTTTTCAGTTCATATAAATGGGCAAGTGAGAGAGGGAACACACTTATGAGACTATGATGTTATTAACACATACACACCATACACACACCACACACATATACACACACATACACATAACCAGAACACAAACTATATCTTTGTTTTCAATGATTAAGCTGTAATATTATCAAGTGCCATGTTATGTCACAATGAAAAACAGCAGAACTTTCAAGAACTTAGGAGAAAAGGCAGTGGGGATGGAGGAGAGCAAAAGTAATGAGAGGAGGAGAAGGGAAAGAAGGGAGAGGAGGGCGGGGAGGGGGCCCACACGGAGCACAGGCCCGACTTCTGCCAGAGGGTCAATGGGAAGGTAGAAGGTAAGAGGTTATCTGGGAAACCATGCTTTCTCTCAAGAAGAATATATGAATTGGGAATGAAAACATTCTCTGCTTCCTGGCATATTTTACAATTAAGAAAGCCTTTTGTAAGTCTGCCAGCAATCTAGTTGAAGAAGGTCCAAAGTGCCAAGGTTCTGTTTGGGTTTTTTTCCTGAACTATTGTGTGCACATAATTTTTTTCTTTTAGAAAAACAAGGCAAACCACTAAAATTAAAAGGATTTTTTTAATGCTGGCAGAAGAAACATCTTACTGTCAAAATAAAGAAAGCTGTTGAGAAATGCTTTACAAAGTGAGAGCTAAGGCAGTTAAAAATTGATTTTCAAAGTGGTTTGGTTTTGTTCTAAATCACAAGCAGGCCCTCACATTCCCCACCCCTTCCTGCTTTCAAATGTTGAGGCCTGGCCCGAGAAGCTGTCCCATGGGGTCATGCTCACAGAGAGGGGTACAGAGGTTAAAAGGTCTGGTTCTCCAGGCGATTGATCAGCAGCCAGGAGAGAAGAAAGGACCAGCCAGGAGATCCTCATTCAGGCAGCGCCAATAAGGGCTTATGTCTGAATCGATAACCTTTGCCGCTGGCCCAGCGCTGATCACTCACAACCACAAACAGCTCGCGGCCCCCCCAGCAGCTACTAAATTATACCTCTGGACAAGTTGTAACAGTAAATTCAGACATGGAAAAAGATACAGCAGCTTAACCTGGATTTTAAAAATCACTGCCGTCTTAGAACTGTGTAAGTGTTCTATTAGCTAACAGAGTGGGAAGCTTCCTTAATGGAGCCCTCATCAGCTACCTAATCCTTGAGGAATCTGTGTAGCTTTTCCTCTTCCTCCCACAGACCCTCATGCTATAGCCAAATCTTGAATCTGAAAGGGAGACCATAATCAGTGCTCTGAGACCTTCTCCTTATTAGTAGGCCTGATTTATTGGTATGCACAAAACCACTAATGCTGGCCTCTTGCTCCAGTCCTGTCCTGCCCTCTGTACTGCCAAGTCTACATGGTGGAGAGTGACATGTGATACCACTGACTGTCTGGTCTCTAACCATCTGCTGTCTTATTTCAGCCATAAGGCAGTGATGGCAATTAGGTTTCCTCACGTGGGACACTTGTAATCATTTAACTTCTTATGCCTAAATTCTGTGTCAAGAAGGATTCTGAGGACATACCTGCATTCAGGGAAAAGCATGAAAAATAGAGGAAAAGATATCACTTCATTGGAAAACCTGAGTTTGCAATTTTGTGAAGACGCATCAATTCAAAATGGAGAAGCAGTAAAACAGTCGGAGGTAACATAAAGGAAAGGCCAGGAGCGTGTGACTGGTGGAATGTAACTGGGTACAGTTTTTTCTGGAAGCCAGTATGACAATACATATGAAAAGCCTTAGTCCTGTTCATGTTCTCTTGTTCAATATTTTTACTTCTAGGAACTTATTCTAAAGAAATCAGTATGGATGCACTCAAAGATTTCTCTACGGATGTGTTCATAGGAGCACTGTTTATGACAGCTGAAAATTAGAATTTACACAAATGTTCAAAAAGTAAGTATTCTTTAAATTATGTAAATTACAGACAATAAAATACTCTGCAGTCTTTAAAAATCATTTTGTAGAGGACTATTTAAAGATGGTGGGAAAATGTTCACATTTTTCACAGTCCTATGGAAAAGTGTTCAAAATAGTATACACAGTATGATACAAATTTCTTTGAAAATATAGAATATAAAGAGATATATGTATATATGTTCTAAATGTTAACTCTGAATATCCTAAATCCTCTACAATAATTAGGTGCCACTTTTGTGATAATAATAATAATAAAATCTTATTTGTTTTGAAAGATAATAATATACAGCCTGAAGAATTATGACTGTGACTATCCAACTTCACTGCCCCCAAAAATGTAACTTGGGTAAAAATGTAACTTAGTTCAGAAAGTGAAAAACGTTATGCACAATAAATGGGAAAAGAGGTGCATGATTTAACATACAAGGAGAAAAGCACTGACATCTCCCAGAGGCATATCTGGGTTCAGCAGGCTGCATCAGCACATATGGAGCAGTTAAGTGGACAACAACCAGTTTCATCCTGCAGTAGCAGCATTAGTCTTTCTTCCTGGTGCTTAACTGTCTGAAGTAACCACCATAACACACTCAGAATTATGTTTTTTCCAAGACCGCCACTAAGGGGCTTAATAAAAAATAAATTGGCCATCACGCCAAGGGACTCTGAGCCCACATTGCTCAGAAGTGGTCATGCAATCACCCAAATGTAGAAGATTGTGCTCTGCTTTTTTTTTTTATCAAGTAAAAGGACATCTTACAGTGTAACAGATGTGTGGCATCTCACTGTATGAGCCTATTACCAATCCAAACTTGGGTCCACTCTCCATGTGCAGTAAAGCCAATTTACTGACACCAGGTTGTGGTGAAGGAAAGTACAGCATTTATTGCAGGGCACCAAACAAGGAGAATGGGCAGCTCATGATCAAAAGACCCAAACTCCCCGATGACTTTCAGGGAAGGGGTTTTAAAGTCAGTGTGAGGGAGGGGGGCGCAGTGTGCATGATCAGCTCATGCACAATTCTCGGATTGGTTGACATCAAGGTGAATTTTCAAGCATCATCAGCTTTCTGGTTTCAACCAGTCTAGGTTCTATGTGTTTGCAGTCAGCAGTTTTCATCTGGTGGGAGTCTGCTTCCTATAAAAACAACTTAGGAATGTGTGTTAGGCCTTTATCTATATCTTTCAGGGAACTATGAATTCAGTGATTCTGCTATGTGGCAGATTTACAGTCTAAATTATTACCAGTTCCCCAGCCCAACAGCTATTCTTTGTTTCTATCTCTTCACATTTCCTAATCACTAACTCTTGAGTCAGCCTTTTACTTCAGAAGACAAGGACACATAGGCTTGTGTATGGTTTCAAGCCCAGGATGGGGATGCAGTGTCCCATTTTGAGCACTGCTGAGCACTTCTGCTGTCTCTACTTTAGCCCTAGCTTTCCATCCCAGAAGTAGGATGAGTAATCCTCAGTATTCAACTTATTTTGCCCCCAAAGAATGAATATTGTTGAGATCATGTCTGGAAAAATGCTATTTGTAAGTCTATAAAGAGTGGGCGCCTTTTTGTGAATCAGAAAATTCTTTTCCTCCTGTTGTCCTTTTTACTATAAGCCCAATAAAGGAAACTCTTGCTCTAGTTTACTATTATCTCATTTTACAGCAAAATCAAACCCTTAACTGATTGAGGTGAGGATATTTGTATACCCTGATTCAAAGTTGTATGGAGTCTATTTAGGAAGGAAGCATGAGCTAGTTTAATCTCCACTTTCCCATATGGGAGAAAAAAGCAGCCCCCTTGATGATTTGGGTTCAGATTCTCACTAGACTGTCTCCAAATGAATGACTAATACAAGCATTTGACCCTGTGGTTAAAGAAAGCAATCATTAAAAACTTAAATAAAGTATCCAGATATTCAAAAGGAATAAAGGTAAATTAAAGAAGAAGGAGGCTTCCGTTTCTCACAATCCCAATTAGTAGCAGAAAACTGGAATTTCTAGACTTGATGAAATACAAGGACCTTAAATATCTGGAATGCAGAACTTGAAGATCAAATGAATGAAGTTAGCTTTGCTGGCCAGCAATTTATTCTCTGTAAAATGAAATGTCATAAGAGACCAGTCCATAATAGACTTTTTAAACTGACATTTCATCTTAAAAGAATTTTCTAAAGAAGAAGAGAGAATTGTAGACCTGGGACTTGATATTACATATCTTCTCAGGGGAGAACCTTTAACGACCTTTCTGTGACCCTGAACACACTGCTATGTGTCTCTAAGATGAGGCACCCTGCCTGTATACTCACTTCCAAGGTCTTTATTGCAAGGAGGTTCTTCTGGCCACAAGTTTGTTGGATACATTGAATGATGTTGTTTATGCTTGAAATCAGACTCCTTGGAATCAACAATTTAAATGTTGCAGTAGGGAACAGTCCAGAGTATTTGGGAACAGAGGAGCTACTTAGAATCTAAGCTAAACATAAACCCTTTATTTTACTTCTGTGTCTGGTAGCAACGTGTAATATTCAGACACTTAAAAGCTTCTTTTCCCTAATACTACATACTGTGGGATTATCATGCTTGTGCCTACTGCACATTTATTGTCATTTTATGCTTTAGCCATATTGGTCACCTTGGAATCATGCTTTTGCTTTGCTTTGTAAAACAGCACTGATCATTTAAAAATACCTGAAATTTGCTTTTTCCAAAACTATTTCCCCTAACCTAAAAGTATGAAATTCAAGTGTAATAGACAAAAATAATAGACCGTATGTGCACCATACAAAAAGCCAGGTTTGTGTGTTTTTGTGTAAGTGGTGGGTGGATGTGGAAGGGAGAGAGACCAACAGTATAGGGAAACACACTCCAGACAGGTGTCTAAGCAGAATGCTTGTGCTGAGGGAGCCCCACTGGAAAGCCTAGACAATAGTCTGTGATATTGTTCTGCATGTTGAGTGGAATTCTATTCCTGTCATGGAGACAAAGCTAAGTCCATGGTGCTTGGTCTTCATGCAAATAAGGGACATTTCATTCTCCTTTTGAGAGCCAAATCTTATGAAAGCAATATTTTAGCTTGCCAACGCTGCTGCTTGCTCTGATTAAGAAACCGCCATCCCCTCAGAAAAGATCCATCCCTCTCTAAATGTGAATACATCAGAAGGCTTAGGTCTTTTCTCTTTTGGCAGCCTGACCCTTCACCCCCTTTCCTTCTCCCAGGCAGAGGTCTTTTAAAATTTCTTTTCACTTTTGTTCTGGATCAATGCTTCCATTTCTTCTGACTCTGGAGTGGCTGAGCTTGTCACCAAATCCAGTGGCTCCAGGAAAAAACCTGAAGCTTCTCTAGACTCAGAAAAGCTTCTTTCTGTGATGTAACATCTCCAAAATCTTTTCTCATAGAGGTATTTGATAGTTTTATTTGGAAACAACACAAAAATCTTCTAAGAATCCCCAAAAACAGCTCATAGGAGGTGGCAAATATACAGTCCAGCCATAGAAGAAAACTTAAATTTTGTCTAAATTGGAACAAATCGCCCACACACACACACACACACACACACACACACCACGCACATCACAATAGATTTATGCTACCATCAAAATGCTACCAAAAGCTTTTTAATCTGATAGAATTTGGGAGACTTATGAATTTGAATGGGGAAAAATTAATCTTTATTTTCACTAATTCCTAATAAAAATTCAGTATTTCCTTTCATTAGTAGAGTTCCATTGCCTTGGTCATCTAAAAAAAAAAAAAAGCACAGATATTTTCATATCTCTCAAAATTTACCTTTTGCTTATCACTACTTCAAAATTATGGTGATTGCTAGAACCATTACTGCATATTAATATCTGATGTCTTAAGAAGTAAAAATGTAAACATAGCTCAATATTGTTTTTCTTAATACTTTGATAATTCTGTTTTAATACAATTTGTTTCTTTTTGAATTTATGTATTTTAAAACGTCATTCTGAGAAAGAATCCACAGGCTTCACCAGACTGCCAAAAGGGCCCATGATCCTTTTTACAAAAAGTGGGGAACCCTGGCAGTAAAGGTTATAGATGAGAGTTTACTCGTGGTTTAAATGGATGCTGATATGGTTGGAGGAGTCCATTACTTTCACTTAATCTCTTTTTCTTTAAGTGGTATTCAGTATTGTCCAATGAATGTTGCATTTTCTACTTAAGTTCCACCTTTTACAGGTGAACTACAGAGGCAAAAGTAGGATGGTGTTTCTTGAGTTTGGAGTGAGAAATAGTTTTCTTAAAGCAAACACTTCAAGATTCACCTGAGGAACACTGCCCTAGCCCTCGTGGTCACTTTAAACAATGCCTCTTCCTCCATGCACCTTCCAGTTTGTTAGCAGAGAGAACTCATGACTGGTATGAGCTCACCTGGTCTGAGGTCATGTAAGAGACTTTCTTCTGCACAGTGTCACACAAAGATGGCTAGATCCACCCTCTCCAAGGGCACCAGACTTGTTCTCTATGTACCAGGACAGGCTCCACGATGAGCACCTCTCCTGACCCACACCACAACACGTCATGGGACCTGCTGGGTCACAATCACCGTTCCACCTTCCTTTTATAGGCTTGTAAATTCGGGAGGTGTGGATTTTCTTTCACAACACTTGGATACAGGAAATCTCAGATTCATTTATTTCTCTAAATCATTAAATCTGCTGTGACCTCACACTCAATGAAGTCAGTGGCAAACTCTGGTCAGTATTGAGAACCCCTCCCCACCCTCAAAGAGGTCCTGCTCCAATCTGGGGCTCTCCCATTCCCAGAAAAAAAGTGAGGTGTCAGTTTTGGCACTGTCTTCATTCCTGTTGTCCTTTCTGCTAATCAATGCCTCTTGGCTCCCAGGAAATGCAGAGACTCCCTCTCAAGGGGCACTGGTCCTCAGAGAGCTTCACTGCTGTTTTCAAGGCTGAAGAGCACACAGTGGACTCTTTACTGGCCTCCCAATCACCCGTGGAGGGGTCGCTGTACAGTACCAAACACAAACCCCTCAGTTCAACTATCCCCTCTCATCTCAGGCACTCTAACTTCCTTCTGGTTTCCCTGTGATGGCTTCCACATCTCCAAATACTCTCCTTCATCCTCTCCCTCAGTGAGGACCAACATCATTCCTCTCAATGAACTCAGGCTTTCAGAAGCCAAAGGTAGGACAGGCAATTGCCTTGTGGATGTCTGGTGATTGCTCCTTTTTATCTGTAACCCCAAAACCCCCCTAAGCCAAGGGAACATAAATGCCTGGCTACATTATGGGGGCAAAAGCAAAACCCTAGAGTAACAGAAATAAAACACAAATTAATATTTCAATCAAATATCCTGCATATAAAAGTAAGCACATCTGTTAGAGATGCATCTCTAAGGAAAACAGATCAGTTTAGGTATTATTGTATGGTTCTGGAAACAAAGTTGTTTTGTGTGGCAACTGTAAGTGACATTTTTGGAGTGAGTGAGTTTGTCCTCAGTTAAACACACACACACACACACGTACATGCACATGCACACACGCACACACTACATTTTAGCCTTTAGCCAATCTCAGAGTAAAGACTAAATAAGACACAGTTAGCAGGCAAAGGTTATTATCAGTTTCAGTGAAGCAGCTGGATATTCTATGTAACCAGTGATACATCAGGATGTCACATCAAGTAACACAATGATTGCTTTAAAGATAACAGCGGCGACAGCCTTCATCATGCCCTGTGAGCAGTTCCACAGATCTCTGCTATTCTGGTCAGGCCATGTTGAATTTCTGAACTGCATCCCCCTCTCAGAGAAGAAAAATATTCCAACTCTTATGGTCATTACTACTCTTAAAAGATTAATTTAACAAAAATGAACACCCACCACAGTAATGAATGTAATTCAATGGGAGAGTGCCTTGAGAAAGCTAGCCACACTGGAAAGCATTACTTCTTAAATTAATGACAGATCTGAAGATTATTTTCAGATTTTGCCAGCATTTTTGAGAAGTAATGATTAGGCAGGGTGGGAAAAATCCAGATTAGTATTAAGTGCTTGCATGTTATAAGGCAGGATAAGCTAAATCCAAGGATGGGACTTATTATTCAGCCTCTCACCATCAGGTTTACTAGCCAAAATGGACACACAAGGTCAGATTTTGCTGTAAAACTTGGAGAATTAATAGTGTTGGTACGTTAAGGCCTCAGTGATGTTGGATCCATCACACATAAGAGCTAATAATAATAGCTAACATTCATTAAGTGCTCACTATGCCAAGTCAATGGAAAAGCACTTTGTGTGTAGTATTGCATTTATGCCACAAAACTATACAATAAAGGATGTGTTATTACTATCATTATTATTCTTCTCACTTTTAAGATGAGTGAGGATATTTAGGAAAAAAGAGGTTGAGTAATATGCCAATAAACACAGCTGGTACGTGTGGATCCAGAATTTGATTCTGAACAACATAGTTACAGAGCCCACACCTTTATCCACTATTCAATGCTGTGGCAAGGACCAAAAATGCACACACCCACACATACACACTTGAAGCTCCTCCTACACTTATGCAATGTGACAAATCATTTTCACAGGGTTATCATAGCTAATCCTCACCTAATAATAATAATGATAGCATTTACAGAGCCTGATTTTGTTTCAGCCTCTGCTCTAGCACTTCACATTTATTCATTCGCTGAATTTTTAAAACAACTCTATAAGATACCTATTATTATTAGCCCCATGTCACATATGAGGAAACTGAGGCACAGAAACACTAAGTTTCTTGTTCAAGGTCACATAGCTAAAAGTAGCAGAGCCAGAATTTGAACCCATGAAGTTATACTAACCTGATGAAGCAGGTATTATTATGCTTATTTTACAGCTGAGGAAACAAATTCAATAAGACTGGATGTGATTTGTTTCAAAAAGGTGGTATTAATCTACTGTTAGTTTTTAAAAGTTACAAAACATTGAATAAACTAGTATGCTATTTTGTAAATATGTATATGTGTGTATTATTTATCTTTGGGTTAGGACCAAATAGCTGTTAAATGTATATGTGACTACACCCAAAGATTTAATAGGTATCCTCTTGAAACTTTCGCCTTTTTCCCACGTCTATTTCACTGTTCACATTGAGATTCTACCAAATCCTTCAAGACCAGGATCAAAATGCTATTTCTTACAAAAGCTGAGCCTGACTGTGCGAGGTCTCTAGGATCCATCCCTAACCCCACCCAGCAAAAGTATTGTGTTGTGTCATGTGTATTAGAACACTTCTAGCAGCCTAACAAAAAAATTCTTTTTGAGAAGGGTGACAAATATTTTTCAAAACCCCCTCCCAGCCCTTCCTTATACCCACAGGACCTGGCAGGCACATGCAAAGTTTGGGCCACAAAAGAGACCCAGGAGACCTTGTTAATGGGTTATAGATTGCAGGTTGATTTGTAGGTAGCATCAAGCATAAAATTCAGTTAGTCAATCAGTCAGTGATTCAACAAGCAGTAAACTAATAAAGTTCCTGGCCTCATAAAGTTTATAGGTATTGCAATGAAGAACAACATATAAGAAAACAAGTAAATATACCTCATGACTGATAATGATAAGAGCTATGGGTGGAAATACAGTAAAGAGAATAGGGAGATGCAGGAGGCAAATGGGGAGGGGTTGTTTTTTTATAAGGAGTCAGAGAGGACCTTTCTGGCAAGGAGAAAATTGATCAGAGATCTGAAAGAAGGACATGTGGATGAAATGTGTTCCTATCTGCAAAGCATTTTCATATCTGCAAGTCTACTGGAATAGACTTGGACCACTGTGAGTGCAATATAAGGGCTATCTCTCATGGGAAGAGCATTCCAAACAGAGGGGTTAGCAGGTGTAAAGATCTCAAAGTAGGAGAGTTCCTAGCATCTTTAAGAAGCTGTAAGGGAAACAGCATGGCTGGAGCTGAGTGAGGGAGGATGAAGTAAGGAAAGTGATGAGCTCAGGGAGGTAATGGATTCAGGGAGTGAGGGAGCAGATTCTAGAGCCTAAAAGGCTGATTTTTATTCTGAGTAATACAGGAAGCCATTGGAGAGATCTAAGACAAACAGTCATATGATTTAACATATTTTTAAGGAATCAACCTTTTTGCTATATTGAGGTTGAAATGAGGGGGTAGGCCATGGCAAAGACAAGGGCAGAAGCAGGAGAGTTAGGCAGCAATTACCATAAGTCTGGTGAGAGAAGAGGGAAGACTGGACCAGAGTGATGGTAGTCAGTTCTGAATATATTTGGAGAGATGAATTGAGCTGGTGCTAACTTATGGATGGTGTTTAAGAACCATGAGACTAGTATTAATTCACATAAGGAATAAGTATGGAGAGAAAATCAAAGAGGTTCAAAGACTGAGCCCTGGGATACTCCGGTGTTTAGAGATCAGAAAATGGGGTAGACAAGAAACTGAGAGGAGTGGAGAGTCAATACAGAAAGATCAAAGTTTTTCTGTAAAGGAACTGAGGAAGCAGCTGAAAGCAGACGGGGAATCAAGAAAGGGTTGGGTCATTTAAGGTGAGAGAAATTATAGCATGTTAGTAAGCTTGTATTCTTTTTCTAAGGCTTCCATAACAAAGTACCACAGACTAAGAGGCTTAAACAACAGAAATTTGGGGGCTTCCCTGGTGGCGCAGTGGTTG
The DNA here is from genome assembly GCF_951394435.1 of Stenella coeruleoalba. Lineage (NCBI taxonomy): Eukaryota > Metazoa > Chordata > Mammalia > Artiodactyla > Delphinidae > Stenella > Stenella coeruleoalba. Next base: position 117,652,775 of record NC_137149.1, read on the forward strand.
AGAGTCCGCCTGCCAATGCAGGGGACACGGGTTTGTGCCTCGGTCCGGGAAGATCCCACATGCCACGGAGCGGCTGGGCCAATGAGCCACGGCTGCTGAGCCTGCGCGTCCAGAGCCTGTGCTCCGCAACGGGAGAGGCCACAACAGTGAGAGGCCAGCGTACCGCAAAAAAATAGAGAAAACAAAAACAGAAATTTATTTTCTTACAGTCCTAGAGGCTAGGTTTCTAAGGGGTCAGTAGGGTTTGTTTACTCTGAGGCCTTTTTACTTGGTTTGAAGATGGCCATTTTCTCCTGTGTCTTCACATTGTCTTTCCTCTGTGCATGTCTGTGTCTTGATCTCCTCTTCTTAAAAAGACACAAATCACACTGGATTAGGGTACACAATAATGACCTCATTTTAACTTAATTACATGTTTAGTGACCTTATCTCCAGTCACACTCTGAGATACTGGGGGTTCACATATGTATTTGGGGAGTACACAACTCAGCCCATAACCAGACTGATGAGAAAGATGCCAGGAATAATCACTGAAACAATGTTCTTAAATAGGCAAGGAGGGACAGAATATAGTGCACAAAGGGAGGAGCAGACTGAAGACAGAACAAGGATGATTCATCCATAATAACAAGAGAGAAAGCAGAGTATCTTGATACAGATATAGGTGGGTGGGTGCATGTGGTGGGGAGCATACAGAAATTCTCTTCTAATAGTCAGCAAGATCATCATAAAAGCATGTGGTTGAGAAGGAGGTGTTGGAAGACTTAAAAGAGAACAGGTCTGTAGTGGTCATTCTGGATGGTGGGAGAGTGAATGGACACTAGGGAAATGTAGTGTGGCAGCTGGGCATCATCAAGAGCCCACTTGAGGTTAGCTAACCTGATTGCAAGTGAGACCAGTAGGCATGGATGTATTTGGCTCCCATGGTGTTTTGCTGAATAAGTTCAGGCCCGGAGTATACAAAGAATTAGATTTAACCAGATAAGGAGTGGGGTGAGGTGCTAGACAACTATGACAAATGTAGACTGGGGTAAGGGGTCTGTGGGGTAATAATAATGACAGACAATAGCACCTCTGCTGGTAGAAAGGTATATTAGTTTCCTGAGGCTGCCATAACAAAATGCCACAAACTGGGCGGCTTTAACGACAGAAATACCTTGTTTCACAGAGGCCAAAAGTCTGAAATCAAAGTGGCTTTCTCAGGGATGTGAGGAAAGGATCTGTTCCAGGCCTTTCTCTTTAGCATGTAGATGGTCATCTTAAGGTTTACATAGCATTCTTCCTGTGGGCATCAGTCCCCAAATTTCCCCTTTTTATTAGGACATCTGTCATACTGAATTAGAACCCACAGTAATGACCTCATTTTAACTTGATTACCTCTGCAATGATCCAATTAAGGTCACATCCTGAGGTACTGTGGTGGGACTTCACCATATGAATTTTAGGGAGACACAGTTCAACCCATAACAGAAAGGAAACCAGGACATTAGGTCAGGCATAGCAGAAGAACAACTTAAAAATGGTAGATTATCTACCTTAGGAAAATAGAAAAAGAAGTATAAATAAACACAAAATAAGCAGAAGAAAAGAAATAATAAGAATTATGAAGAAATCAATGAAATTGAAAATGGGAAATCAATAGAGAAAAATCAATAAAACAAATCTAGTTCTAAAATCAGTAAGCCACTAGCCAGACTAATTAAGATTAAAAAAAGAGAAGACACAAATTACTAATATCAGAAATGAAGAAAAAGATATCACTACAGATTCTATGGGCATTAAAAGAACAATAAAGAAATGCTATGAACAACTTTAGGCCCACAAATTTGATAACATAGACAAAATGGACCAATTCCTTGAAAGACACAATTTACCAAAACTCACACAAGAAGAAATAGACACTCTGAATAGGCCTATGTCTGTTAAGAAATTAAATCAGTAATTAATCACATTCCAAAGCAAAAAGCATCAGGTTCAGATGAGTTCACTGGTGAATTCTACCAAACATTTAGGGAAGAAATTATACCAATTCTCTACAATCTCTTTCAGAGTACAGAAGCAGAGGGAGTACTTCCTGACTTATTCTACAAAGCCAGTATTACCCTTATACTTTTTGGTAAGACAGACAAAGGCATTTCAAGAAAAGAAAACTACAGACCAATATCTCTCATTGATATTGAGATATTGATATGTTAAGAACATAGATGTAAAAGTCCTTAACAAAATAGTAGCAAAATAAATCCAAAAATATATTAAAAAGAATTATACACCATGACCAAGTGAGATTTATCCAAGGTATACAAGGCTGGTTCAACATTCAAAAATCAATCAGCATAATCCATTACATCAACAGGTTAAAAAAAGAAAAATCACATGATTATATCAATAGATGCATAAAAAGCAGTGGACAAAATTGAGCACCTATTCATGATTTAAAAAGCTCTCAATAAACTAGGAATAGAGGGAAACTTCCTTAGCTTGATAAAAATTATCTAAAAAAGGCCTACAGCTAGCATCATACCTAATAGGGAGAAACTTAAAACTTTCCCACCAAAATTAGGTATAAGGCAAGGATGACCCTTCTCACCACTCCTTTTCAACATCATACTGGAAGTTCTAACTAAAGCAATAAGACAAGAAAAAGAAATAACATGTGTACAAATTGGGAAGGAAGACATAAAACTGTCCTTCACAGGTAACATGATTTGTGTAGAACATCTGAAAAAAAGCAACCAAAAAATTCCTGGAACTAGTAAGCAATTATGAAAAGATGCAGGATACAAAGTTAATATGTGAATGTCAATTGCTTTCCTATATATCAGCAATAAACACGTGGAATTTAAAATTTAAAACACATTTACATAAGCACCAAAAAAGTGAAATACTTAGGTATAAGTCTAACAAAATGTGTACACAATCTATATGCAGAAAATTACAAAACTATAATGCACAAAACCAAAGAAGAAATAAATAGAGATAGTCCATGTCTGTAGATGAGAAGACTCAATACTGTCAAGATGTTAATTCTTCCCAATTTAATCTATAGAGACAATGCTATTTCAGTCAAAATCCCAAAAAATTACTTTGTGAATGTCAACAAACTGATTCTAAAGTTTGTATGGAAGGTCAAAAAATACAGAATAGTGAATGCAATATTCAAGGAGAACAAAGTTGGAGAACTAATATTACCAGACTTCAAGAGTTACTATTAAGCTACAGTAATCAAGACAGTATGGTACTGGCAACAGAATAGACAAATAGATCAATGGAAGAGAATAGAGAGCCCAGAAATAGACCCTTATAAATATAATCAACTGATCTTTGACAAAAGAACAAAGGCAATGCAATGGAGCAAAGATATTATTTTCAACAAATGGTGCTGGAACAATTGGATGTCAACATAAAAAAAATAATAATCTAGACATAGACCTTACACCCTTTGCAAAAATTAACTCAAAGTGGACTATAAAACTCCTAGAAGATAACATAGGAGAACACCTAGATGGGCTTGGTTATGTAGATAACTTTTTAAACAGAATACTAAAGGCACAATTCATGAACAAAAATGATAAGGTGGACTTCATTAAAATTAAAAATTCCTACTCTGCAAAAGACAATGTTAAGAGAATTGAAGAGAAGACAAGACACAGACTTGGAGAAAATATTCACAAAAACACATCTGGCAAGGGACTGTTATCCAAAATATACAAAGAACTATTAAAACTCAACAATAAAAAAAGCAAACAGCTCTTCCAGGGATAACCCAGTGATGGAGAGCCTTCTTTGCACATCTAATCCTCATGATAGGTCTATTACAAAGACAAGGAAATTAAAGTCAACTGGTTCTGCCCCTTGCCTGAACTACTCAAAAATTAGAAAGGAGAGGTGTGGTCAATATGGCAGGGTAGGAAAACCCTGAGCTCACCTCCTCCCAAAGGCCCACCAGAATTACAACTATCTACAAAGCAAGCATTTTTGAGAACAACATGAAAACTAGCAGAAAAATGTCTTCAGAACTATAGATATAAAGAAGGAACCACTATGAGTGAAGTAGGAGGGATGGAGACGTTGTATAGTCAAGACACATACCCCTGGGTGGGTGACCCACAAACAGGAGAATAATCACATTTGCAGGGGTTCTCCCACAGTAGCAAGGGGTCTGAGCCTCACATTGGGCTCCCCAGTCAGGGGTTCCAGCACTGGGAAAATAAGCCCCCAGAATGTCTGGCTTTGAAGGCCAGAAGTGCTTTGAGTAAGGGAGAGCCAGAGGGCTGTAGGAAACAGAGACTCCACTCTTAAAGATCATGCACAAAACCACACAGGCTCTGAGTCCCAGCACAAAGGTACTCATTTGAAGAGAATCTGGGTCAGACCCCCCTTGTTAATCTTGGAGAATCTCCTGGAGAGGCAAAAAGCAACTGGGATGTCCCCTGGGGACACAGATGCTAGAGACAACCATTTTTTGGAACTTATTCTACCATAAGGACACTGGTGCTGGCAGGTGTCATTTTGGTGTCCTCTTTCTAGCTTATTAATACCAAGAGCTTACCAGCTCACCAACAGGCTGGCACCAGCCCCAGCCCCACAGCCAGCTACCACAGGACCCACCCCTCCCACCAGCAGGCCAGCACCAGTCCCAGGACTTGGTTCCACCCACCAGTGCCCCCACAGGAATCGTCCCCACAACAGAAGAAACCATAGAAATAAACACAAAGAATTAAGCAAAATGAGGAGACAGAGGAATATGTTCCAAAAAAAGAATCAAAACAACACTCTGAAAACAAACTAAATGAAGTGGACATAAGCAATCTACCTAATAAAGAGTTGAAGGTAATGATCATAAAGATGCTTACCAAACTTGGGAGAAAAATGGATAAACATAGTGAGAATTTCAACAAGAGTTAGAAACTGTAAAGAAGGATCAAACAGCACTTGAAGAATACAATAATTTAAATTTTAAAATACACTAGAAGGAATCAACTGTAGATTAGATGATACAGTGTAACAAATCAGCAAAATGGAAGACAGAGTCATGGAAATCACCCAAGCTTAATCAGAACACTAAAAAAGAATTTTTAACAGTGAGGATAACTTAAGAGACCTCTGGGACAACACCAAGCATACTAGCATTTGCATTACAGTGAATAATAATAGAAGAGAGAGAAAGGGGCAGAGAAATTATTTGAAGAAATAATCACTGATTCTCCCAAACATTTCAAGAAGAGTTAACACCTATCCTCTCAAACTATTTCAAAATATTGAACAGGAATGAATATTTCTGGCTCATTCTACAAAGCCAGCATCACCCTGATACCAAAATCAGACAAAGACACCAAAAAAAAAGAAAGAAAGAAAATTACAGGACAATATTATTAACATAATTCAAACATAAATTCAAACATAAATTCAAACACCTCAACAAAATATTAGCAAACCAAATTCAACGATACATTAAAAGAATCATAAACCATGCAGGATCAAGTAGGATTTATCTTAGGGATGAAAGGATAGTTCAATATCCACAAATCAATCAATGTGATACATTAACAAGTAGAAGAATTTTAAAAAATGAGCCAAAAACTTAACAGACATCTCACCAAAGAAGAAATACAGATGTCAAGCATACGAAAAGGTGCTCCATATCATATGTCATCAGGGAAATGCAAATTAAAACAACAATAAGATACCACTATATACCTATTAGAATGGCCAAAACCTGGAGCACCAACAACACCAAATGCTGGTAAGGATGTGGAACAACCAGAACTCTCATTCATTGATGGTGGGAATGTAAAATGGTACAACCACTTCAAAACATAGTTTGAAAATTTCTTATAAAACTAAACATATTCTTGCCTTACAGATCAGCACTTGTGCTCCTTGTGTATTTACTCAGAGAAGTTGAAAACAAACATGTCTACACAAAAACTTGCCTGTGGATATTTATAGCACCTTTACTCAAAATTGCCAAAACTTGGAGGCAACCAAGATCTCCTTCAGTACGTGAAAGAATTAATAAACTGTGGTACTTCCAGACAGTGGAATATTATTTTACAATTTTTAAAATGTGCTATCAAACCATGAAAAGACATGGAGGAACCTTAAATACATACTACTAAGTGAAAGAGGCCAATCTGAAAAGGTTACGTACTTTATGCTTCCAATATATGAAATTGTGGAAAAGACAAAACTAGAGAGACAGTAAAAAGATCAGTGGTTGCCAGAGGTTGGAGGTGGGGGCAGAGCGTAGAGTAATTTTAGGGCAATGAAATGATACTGTAATGATGGACGTATATAATTATACATTTATCCAAACCCCTAGAATGTTATAACATTCTGATTATAATGATTGTAATGTGTCAGTGTAGGTTCATCAATTGAAACAAATGTACCACTCTGGTGTAGGATGTTGATAATGGGGGAGGCTATACATGTGTAGGGGAAGAGGGTATATGGAAAACCTATGTACCTTCTTCTTAATGTTGCTGTGAACCTAAAACTGCTCTAAAAATAGTCTTTCTTAAAGGGAGATCAATGGATTGTTGGTCTTAGTGAGGTTGGGGGATTTTGGGAGTTAAGGACTAAAAGGAAGCACCTGAAAAGATATGAAGGGAGGAAGCAGAGTGCAATGCTTGTAAAATTTTGCACTATGTTGGGAACATTTGTACACAACTCAGTCAATAACTCACACCAGTGGGTATCTCTCATCAACACAGAATTTCTAGTTTTCTGTGTTCTGTTTTTCTCAAGTGGACCTCTGCCTTGTCTGCCTCCCAACCAGACTGATTTTTAATAGATGAAGCCTCAGGAAGATTTCAACAGATATCCTTAGAGATTTCCTTCACTTCTAAGCAGAAAAAAGAAGTTGCTGTATGGTGACATGGAAAGGGTGAGATGTCAGATATGGCTAGCTGGCTAATGATACATTGAAAAAGCCTTTCCAGAAGCACTGGGAACTCACAGACAACTATCTTTTCCATACACACATTTCCTGCTCTCCGTGCCAGACAGCCCACTAGCCTTGCTGTAGTTGGTTCAGCAAATAGTTGCTGAGTTCCTACTGTTTCATGCACTGTCCTAGGTGCTAGAGAGGTGAAGGTACTGAGCTAAGTAAGACATGTTCTCTGCCTAAAAGATTCACAAACTAAGAGGAAGCAAGAAGGGCCAAGGTAAATTAACAAAAGTTATGAAGAACATAGAGTAGGAAATTGGCATAACACTAACACAACATAGCATGAGGATGATGGGAAAACTGTAAGGAATGAAATTTGTATGAATGGGAATTAAGAAGGTCTTTGTGAATGGGTACTATTTGCAGCAAAACTTGGTGAATAGAGAGATTTCATTGGGCTGTGTGTCTGCACAAGTCAGGACAGAGAGACTGAAATCTGTGGGACATGTTTGGAGATTGACAAGCAGTTTAATTTGCTTGGTGTCAGAAGAGCAATGCATATGCACAAAACCCAGGATGAAATTGGGAACATCTGATGGATTTTGAACAAGCAGGTACCATGGTCAGAATGTGATCACATGAAGAATATTCTGATAAAAGCACATAAGATGGACTGGAATAGAGAGCTGAAGGGGCAGGAAGTTGTCCTCAGGATGGAGGCAAGAGTGGTTGAGGGGAATGGATGAGAGAGCACCGACTGCACAATATTGCAGAATTAGACTTGATCCGATATAAGTTGATCATGCATTGACTGTGGGGGACAATAAATGAGGAGGACCTGTAGAGGACACTGAGGTTTTGAACCTGAGGACTTAGAGGACATAGGGATATTCACAGATATAGGAACACTAAAGGGAGAGGCTGGTTTCAATGGAAAGATGATTCCTCTTTGAACATGCTGAATTAAATATACTGGAGGATGTCCAAGTGAAGTCATCTAGCAGTCAGCTGGAACGGTGGGAACAGAGATTAGGACAGTAGATAGGGGCAAGGAGGCAGAAATGTGGTTGTCTTTTTCACAGAGGAGTGGTTAATACGGATACAGTGCAATAGTAGAATTTTGGTTAGAAAAAACTTATGGAGAAAGAGACAGACAAATTGGTGATAATAGAGAGAAGCTGTAATGAGGGGAAGCAAATGAGGGAGGGGTACTCAACAATATTAACAATGACATGCTGGAAGACATAGACATAAATAAGAAAGCAGAACAAAGTGTTGGATTTGCCAGGTAGTGAGACAGACAATGAGGAAACCCAGAGACTTCAAGAAAATAGACCATCATGGACCATCAACTGTTGTCTGTCTTGCTGTGTTTCAAGAAGAGGCTATCAGCCTCTGATTAAGAGGCTTGAATTTGTTTTCAGGTTGCATGAGTTCAAATCCCTGCTCTTTTAAAGAGTTAAAAGCTCCTGGCCAAGCAAGTCAAGTTCCTTTCCTCATATAAGGAGGCCTTATATAAGGCAAGATTTATCTTCCTCAACTGTAAAAATACAGGGTTTGTCCAGTGATCTTAGGTGCAATAACATTGAACATGATAATGTTCATTGTACTGAATGGACTGGACACCTGGATGTTCTACTTAGTTCATGACACTGCACAGATTCAAAAATAATCTTAGGAAAGAACTATATAACACAAAGGGAACCCATATGTATTTCTCATAGGTTAAACACATTTGATGTGTGCCATCCTCTCATCTCTCTACTTGCTTTTATTCTCAAACCAAGGATTTTTTTCAAAAAGAAAAGAAAAAAAGCAGAGTACAGAGTACAAAGGCAAGAAATTCTAATTCACTGAAAAAAAATAAATCACCTTTTAAAGAAGCTATAGAACTGCATATGTACTATGGAAACAAGTACAGACTTATGAAGATGGTACTAACATAACAACTACAAACAAACATTTCAGAATACAACAAGGAGGTAAATGCATATGTTCCTTCTCTATTCAAATATGTGGGAAAGGGCAAATATGCTCCAATCATCAGACAAACCTGGAGAATGTATACCTTAATAAATTAGATAAAGATGTTTGATGTTTCTCTTCTATAGTAAACTAAAGTGGTCATAAAATGCAAAATACTTTATCCAAAATGGACTACAGTTCTATAGGCTTATGCCAAGGAGGAGAATGGAGTCTGTTTCCCTCTCGGTCTTATTTAATTGTTTTTAATGACTAAAAGGCTAGTGATAGTGCAGGCTGACTCTGGTACATTTATGGGGGGTGAGAGAAGGGATAAGAGTTTAGCCATTTGATTTTGTTTCTTAAGCAACTTTTATGTAATGTTTTTGTTGTTGCACACTGTGCACAATATCAATGTTTGTAAAATGCTGGTAGGGAACTGATCTCACAGCAAGATATTCTGAAGTCAGGTGGGGACAGAGGGCTGGCCTCTCACTACCCTCTCTGATCTGTACAACATTGGAAAGATGGGCTTAGCAGGTGCTGGGCTTTAGCCATATTGGGGGGTATAAATTAGGGTTAGTAGGCCATCACAAATCATGCAGACAGTTGAATTTTTAAGAAAGAAGAAAGCATTATAACAAGTTTCTCAACCTCAGAAATATTGATATTTAAGCCAGAGAAATGTTATCTTATGGAAAGGGGAAAAAGGTTATCCTGTGTATAGTAAGATGTTTAGCATCATCCTTGGCTTCTATACACTATTGTTTTCTAACCAAAGTTCTATTATCACACCGTATCCATGTTAACCACTCCTCTGTGAAAAAGACAACCACATTTCTGCCTTCTTGCCCCTATCTACTGTCCTAATCTTTAATCCTACCATTCCAACTGACTGCTAGATGACTTCACTTGGACATCCTCCAGCATCTTTAATTCAGCATGTTCAAAGAGGAATCATCTTTTCATTAAAACCAGCTTCTCCCTTTAGTGTTCCTATATCTGTGAATATCCCTATGTCCTCCAAGTCCTCAGGTTCAAAACCTCGGTACCTTCTCCAGTTCCTCCTCATTTATTGTCCCCCACAGTTAATGCATGATCAACTCATATCAGATCAAGTCTAATTCTGCAATATTCTGCAGTTGATGCTCTCTCATCCATTCCCTTCAACCACTCTTGCCTCCATCCTGAGGACAATTTCCTGCCCCTTCAGCTCTCTATTCCAGTCCATCTTATGTGCTTTTATCAGAATATCCTTCATGTGATCACATTCGGACCATGGTACCTGCTTGTTCAAAATCCATCAGATGTTCCCAATTTCATCCTGGGTTTTGTACAAATGCATCTCAGCTCTTCTGACACCAAGCAAATTAAACTGCTTGTCAATCTCCAAACATGTCCCACGGATTTCAGCCTCTCTACCCTGACTTGTGCAGACACAAAGACCATTGAAATTTCCCTATTCATCAACCTCTACTGTAAATAGTACCTCATTCACAAACCCCTTCTTAATTCCCCCCAATCATGACAACCAAAATGCTTTAGACATCTAAACATGCTCCTGGCTAAGAATCACTGAAATATACAAATAAACACACAGATGATCACTTGAAATTTTCCTTTTATCAAATCATTTTGCAAAAAAAATATTAATCACTTTTTCTTACAAAGAAAGGTTTTCGTAAACTGTGGAAATCCAAATTTCTCAATATTTGCCATACTGGAGAAAGGCTTTCTGTGTTTAGTCACTAAGTGGAAGCAATAATGCTGGCAGATTTCCCTTTCCCAATATCATCAAGAGGTTCATGCAGATTGTTCCATAACAAAACCCAGACATTTTGTTAAGTTTCAAAATACGCTCCCTTAACATTGGATGTCTGTTATCAAAAGAACCCAAATTCTACATATGACTTGAACTGTGGGACAAGAGTTATGAGAGAAGGGTTGTAAAGATAAATCTTATTAATTTTACTTAAGTCTACAGAGTGGTTGCTGAAGAAATAAACTTGCACAATTCTTTCCAAAGAACAGGACAAAGTCATTAAGTAGCTAATCATTTTATATTTTTAGTTCTTCAGAAGACAGCCTTACATCTCTGCATGGGATTGGGATTCACAGAAATTATGGATGACTGACACTTATTCCTTTTCTGTCTTATAATAATCATTCTTTGGATTCATTCTCAAAACAAACAAAAAACAAAAAAAACCCAATCAAAAATAGAAACTAGGAGAATTTGAGGGGATTGGTTCAAGATGGCGGAGTAGAAGGATGTGTGCTCACTCCCACTTCTGAGAGAAATGGAATCACAACTAACTGCTAAACAATCATCGACAGGAAGACACTGGAACTCACCAAAAAAGATATCCCACATCCAAAGACAAAGAAGAAGCCACAATGAGATGGTAGGAGGGGCGCAATCACAATAAAATCAAATCCCATAACTGCTGGGTGGGTGACTCACAAACTGGGGAACTTATACCACAGAAGTCCACCCACTAGAGTGAAGGTTCTGAGCCCCACGTCAGGCCTCCCAAGCTGGGGGTCCCGCAACAGGAGGAGGAAATCCTAGAGAATCAGACTTTGAAAGCTAGCGGATTGAAAGACTTCGACAGGACTGGGGGAAACAGAGACTCCACTCTTGGTGGGCACACACAAAGTAGCATGCACATCAGGACCCAGGGAAAGGAGCAGTGACCCCATAGGAGACTGAACCAGACTTACCTGCTAGAGTTAGAGAGTCTCCTGCAGAGGCAGGGGGGTGGCTCCTTGAGGACAAGGACACTGGCAGCAGAAGTTCTGGGAAGTACTCCTTGGTGTGAGCCTTCCCAGAGTCTGCCATTGGCCCCACCAAAGAGGCAGGTAGACTCCAGTGTTGGGTTGCCTCAGGCCAAACAACCAAGAGGGAGGAAACCCAGGCCCACCCATCAGCAGACAAGCAGATTAAGGTTTTACTGAGCTCTGCACACACCAATCCCTCCCATCATGAAACTTGCACAAGCCAATTAGATAGCTTCATCCATCGGAGGGCAGAGAGCAGAAGCAAGAAGAACTACAATCCTGCAACCTGTGGAACAAAAACCACATTCACAGAAAACCAGACAAGATGAAAAGGCAGAGGGCTATATACCAGATGAAGGAACAAGATACAACACCAGAAAAACAACTAAATGAAGTGGAGATAGGAAACCTTCCAGAAAAAGAATTCAGAATAATGATAGTGAAGATAATCCAGGACCTTGGAAAAAGAATGGGACAAAGATCGAGAAGATGCAAGAAATGTTTAACAAAGACCTAGAAGAATTAAAGAACAAACGCCTAGAACACTTAAAGAACAAACAGAGGTGAACAATATAATAACTGAAATGAATAATATACTAGAAGGAATCAATAGCAGAATAACTGAGGCAGAAAAATGGATAAGTGACCTAGAAGACAAAATGGTGGAATTCACTGCATCAGAACAGAATAAAGAAAAAAGAATGAAAAGAAATGAAGACAGCAAAAGAGACCTCTGGGACAACATTAAATGTAACAACATTCACATTATACGGGTCCCAGAAGGAGAAGAAAGAGAGAAAAGACCCGAGAAAATATTTGAAGAGATTATAGTAGAAAACTTCTCTAACATGGGAAAGGAAATAGCCACCCAAGTCCAGGAAACACAGAGAGTCCCAGGCAGGGTAAACCCAAGGAGGAACACACCAAGGCAAACAGTAATCAAATTGGCAAAAAATAAAGACAAAGAAAAATTATTGAAAGCAACAAGGGAAACACAAAAAAATAACATAAAAGGGAACTCCCATAAGGTTAACAGCTGATTTCTCAGTGGAAATTCTACAAGCCAGAAGGGAGTGGCATGATATATTTACAGTGATGAAAGGGAAAAACCTACAAACAAGATTACTCTACAAGGATCTCATTCAGATTCAATGGAGAACTCAAAAGCTTTACAGACAAGCAAAAGCTAAGAGAATTCAGCACCACCACGCCAGCTCAGCAACAAATGCTAAAGGAACTTCTCTAAGTGGGAAACACAGAGAAGAAAAGGACCTACAAAAACAAACCCATAACAATTAAGAAAATGGTAATAGGAACATACTTACTGATAATCACCTTAAACGTGAATGGATTAATGATCCAACCAAAAGACACAGGCTCGCTGAATGGATATAAAAACCGAATCCATCTATATGTTGTCTACAAGTAGAGACCCACTTCAGACCTAGGGACACATGCAGACTGAAAGTGAGGGGATGGAAAAAGATATTCCATGCAAATGGAAAGCAAAAAAAAAGCTGGAGTAGCAATACTCATATCAGATAAAATAGACTTTAAAACAAAGAATGTTAAAAAGACAAAGAAGGCCACTACATAATGATCAAGGGATCAATCCAAGAAGACGATACAACAATTATAAATATATATGCACCCAACATAGGAGCACCTCAATACATAAGGTAACTGTTAACAGCTATTAAAGAGGAAATCGACAGTAACACAATAATAGTGGGGGACTTTAACACACTTACCCCAATGGACAGATAATCCAAACAGAAAATTAATAAGGAAACACAAACTTTAAATGACACCCTAGACCAGATAGTGTTAATTGATATTTATGGGACATTCCATCCAAAAACAACAGATTACACTTTCTTCTCAAGTGCACATGGAATATTCTCCAGGATAGATCACATCTTGGGTCACAAATCAAGTCTCAGTAAATTTAAGAAAATTGAATTAATATCAAACATCTTTTCTGACCACAATGCTATGAGATTAGAAATCAATTACAGGGGAAAAAAACGTAAAAAATACAAACACATGGAGGCTAAAAAATACTTAACTAAATAATCAAGAGATCACTGAAGAAATCAAGAGGAGATCAAAACATACATAGAGACAAATTACAATGATAACACGATGATCCAAAACCTATGGGATGAAGCAAAAGCAGTTCTAAGAGGAAAGTTTATAGCAATACAACCTACTTCAAGAAATGAGAAAAATCCCAAATACACAATATAACCTTACACCTAAAGGAACGAGAGAAAGAACAAACAAAACCCAAAGTTAGTAGAAGGAAAGAACGCATAAAGATCAGAGCAGAAATAAATGAAATAGAAACAAAGAAAATAGCAAAGATCAATAAAACTAAAAGCTGATTCTTTGAGAAGGTAAACAAAATTGATAAACCATTAGCCCGACTCATCAAGAAAAAGAGGGAGAGGGCACAAATTAGAAATGAAAAAGGAGAAGTCACAACAGACACCGCAGAAATACAAAGCACCATGAGAGACTACTACAAGCAACTCTATGCCAATAAAATGGATAACCTGGAAGAAATGGACAAATTCTTAGAAAGGTACAACCTTCCAAGACTGAACAAGGAAGAAATAGAAAACATGAACAGACCAATCACAAGTAATAAAATTGAAAGTGTGATTAAAAGTCTTCCAACAAACAAAAGTCCAGGACCAGATGGCTTCACAGGTGAATTCTATCAAACATTTAGAGAAGAGCTAACACCCATCCTTCTCAAATGCTTCCAAAAACATTGCAGAGGAAGGAACACTCCCAAACTCATTCTACGAGGCCACCATCACCCTGATACTGAAACCAGACAAAGCTACTACAAAAAAGAAAATTACAGACCAATAACACTGATGAATATAGATGCAAAAATCGTCCTCAAAATACTAGTAAACACAATCCAACAACACAAGGATCATACTCTATGATCATGTGGGATTTATCCCAGGGATGCAAGGATTCTTCAATATACGCAAATTAATCAATGTGATATAACATATTAACAAATTGAAGAATAAAAACCATATGATCATCTCAATAGATGCAGAAAAAGCTTTTGACAAAATTCAACACCCATTTATGATAAAAAAAAAAAACTCTCCAGAAAGTGGGCATAGAGGGAAGCTGCCTCAACATAATAAAGGCCATAAATGACAAACCGACAGCAAACATCATTCTCAATGGTGAAAAACTGAAAGCACTTCCTCCAATATTAGGAACAAGACAAGGATGCCCACTGTCACCACTATTATTCAACATAGTTTTGGAAGTCCTAGCCACAGCAATCAGAGAAGAAAAAGAAATAAAAGGAATACAAATTGGAAAAGAAGAAGTAGAAGTGTCACTGTTTGCAGATGACATAATACTATACATAGATAATCCTAAAGATGCCACCAGAAAACTACTAGAGCTAATAAATGAATTTGGTAATGTTGCAGGATACAAAATTAATGCACAGAAATCTCTTGCATTCCTATACATTAATGATGAAAAATCTGAAAGAAAAATTAAGGAAACACTCCTCTTTACCACTGCAAAAAAATAATAATATACCTAGGAATAAACCTACCTAGGGAGACAAAAGACCTGTATGCAGAAAACTACAAGACATTGATGAAAGAAATTAAAGATGATACAAACAGATGAAGAGATATACCATGTTCTTGGATTGGAAGAATCAATATTGTGAAAATGACTATACTACCCAAAGCAATCTACAGATTCAATGCAATTCCTATCAAATTACCAATGGCATTTTTTACAGAACTAGAACAACAATCTTAAAATTTGTATTGAGACAAAAAAGACCTCAAATAGCCAAAGCAGTCTTGAGGGAATAAAACGGAGCTGAAGGAATCAGACTTCCTGACTTCAGACTATACTACAGAGCTACAGTAATCAAGACAATATGGTACTGGCACAAAAACAGAAATATAGATCAATGGAACAGGATAGAAAGCCCAGAGATAAACCCATGCACCTATGGTCAACTTATCTATGATGAATGAGGCAAGGATATACAATGGAGAAAAGACAGTCTCTTCAACAAGTGGTGCTGGGAAAACTGGACAGCTACATGTAAAAGGCTGAAATTACAACACTCCCTAACACCATATGCAAAAATAAACTCAAAATGGATTAAAGACCTAAATGTAAGACCGGACAATATAAAACTCTTAGAGGAAAACATGGAAAAAACACTCTTTGACATAAATCAAAGAAAGATCTGTTTTGATCCACCCCCTAGAGTAATGGAAATAAAAACAAAAATAAACAAATGAAACTTAAAAGCTTTTGCACAGCAAACGAAATTACAAATAAGACAAAAAGACAACCCTCAGAATGGGAGAAAAATATTTGCAAACGTATCAACAGACAAAGGATAGTTCTCCAAAATATATAAACAGCTCATGCAGCTCAATATTTAAAAAACGAACATCCCAAACAAAAAAACCATATTTGCACAATAGTTGATGCATAGAAAATTCTGACTCTGAAAAGAGGAAGTCAACCAAACTGGAAAAACTAGAAGATTCAATTCAGACTACTTCTTCTCAAGGTGGTCAGCTTTGACAAGTTGTGCTAGTACCATTATTAATCCTTAGACTATAGCTATATCCAAACCCAGATGCATCATGTCACTTTGGCCATAATTTTGGCCAAAACCATCAGTACCTGTCTTTCTTTACAATGAAATGATTTTGTGCACTTAAAAGAGTTTACTATTCAGATTTCTTCTCCTTAGAAACAGACCAGCTGATTGGAGAAAACTTCTGCTGATAAGAATGAAATGCATCCCAAGCTAAAAAAGCGAAAACTGTGGTCTTCACCATATGACATTGTTCAAACTTGATTTTTATTTCCCTGTACAAAGACTTCGTATATGCTTTTTTTTCACAGAATGTTAGGATTTTATTCAGGTTTTTAAAATTTGGATAAATAATGGTAATATTGAAAACTCTAACATGGTGATGTTCATTGGCTATTTTTTTGCTTTATTCTTGATTATCATATAACTAATGAGATTCAAATAGCTAGTGGTATTTCCACTATAATTTTCATCTTTTTTTGCGGGGGGGTGGGAGGGTGCACCACATGGCTTGCAGGATCTTAGTTCCCTGACCAGGGATTGAACCCTCACCCTCGGCAGTGAAAGTGCAGAGTCCTAATGATGCCGAAAGCTCGGCCTCTGTGTACCACTGCAGGAACGAATCTCAGAGACAGAGTTTTGGGTGAAGAAAAAGAATAGCTTTATTGCTTTGCCAGGCAAAGGGGGACACAGAGGGCTCCTGCCCTCGAAAACTATGTGTCCCTTAATGTTTTTTATTGAAGTAGAGTTGATTTACAATGTTGTGTTAGTTTCAGGTG
Organism: Stenella coeruleoalba; assembly: GCF_951394435.1. Classification (NCBI taxonomy): domain Eukaryota; kingdom Metazoa; phylum Chordata; class Mammalia; order Artiodactyla; family Delphinidae; genus Stenella; species Stenella coeruleoalba. Next base: position 117,669,813 of record NC_137149.1, read on the forward strand.
TACAGCACAGTGATTCATTATATAAGTATATTCTTTTTCAGACTCTTTAAGGAGTTTTTTTTAAAATCAAGTCTTAATTTGTAGCAGGCTCACTGATGAACCCTGAAAGTAAAGGAACCAAAACTGGCAAAGATGCCTTATGTTGTGGAGTGAATTCACAGTTCATGCCCTTAAGGTTTTTTCCAGAGGTTTTTGGAAATGCCTTATGATTACAACAGAACTTTACTCTTTCTATCTTTTTATACCCTGTCCCCATCTGGCTAGATGTCCCACAGCTTTCAAAGCATCCTGATAATTTTTTTTTATATAATACTACATATTTTTATTGGGATCTTTCAGTGTACTACGATTTGTTTAGAGCTCTTGGGTTTTCATTGTTTTGGTTAGAATTTTACTTTTATGAGGTGTTAGGGCAGAAGGGGGGTGTGTTTTATTTTTATTTTGTTTTTATTTTGATTGCCACACACTCTTCTAACCCTTCCCCTTGTGTTGACCCCTCTGAAAAGATAATAATCTCACTTCCTACATCGTAAGAGAAATTCTTAACAGGTCAAGAATCATAATCAGGTTTAGACAGTTATTTTAGCCTTCCTTTTCTATCCCACTGACATTAAACCCAAGATGAGTTGAAATGTGATATGTTCCATGCGTTCTTTTCAAATATCTTTGAAATAGGCACATGGTTTCAGTTTTGTGCTGGAATAGTCTGTTCCAAAGAATTGCAGTTTTCTGATCCTCCTTAATTATTAGCATTGTATTTCTAGAAAGTACACCAAAGAAAGCTTTTCACTGGATACAACCTTAAATAACTAAATTTAACCTTAAAGTAGATGACCTGAATCATATATAAGAAATATTAAAATCTTCCTCCCAAGACCCATGGAAGAAGAAAGGGACAAGGACTAAATACAATAAAAAATATTTTCAAAACCATTTGCTTTTGATCCAAATTGGGATCTACTTTCTTTTCTGACTTTGAATAGAGAAAAGGACTAATTTAATTGTGTAATCTCCTACCATACCCTTGTGGTTGTATCTGAACCAGTATGACATGTAAAAAGTCTCAAAGGAGAGCAAAACAGTCAGGAAATGCTGTTAGTTCATACAAATGACATCAGGAATTATGTCGAACCACATATGGCTTGATAGTCTTTTTCCTTGAGCTATAAAGATTGCACTGACAAGAGTAAAAAGACAATACAATCTTCTTTCACTTTTTGGCAAACTTCAGGCTGGAAGTTTTATTTGCCATGTACCAGCTTTATTCCTCTTCCAAAGGTGAAATGAGGGGTCTTGGGGAGAATTTTGATTCTCTGCTCTTCCTCTCTAGTAAAATTACTCCTTTGTTGTAATTTTTTCCAGAACTGATAAATTCTATAAAATTTTTTTCAAATCATGATGACCAAGTAGTTTCCTCTTTCCCTTGTTTCTCGTAATCTTCAAAGTAGAAAGAAATTCCGTAAGTAGAGCCAGAATTGCTATTCCTAAACAAGTCATCCCATGAAACCAAGTTACAATCTTAGTCTTGTCCCTAAGGAGATGCCTGATCTTAAGCAAGTTATCACGTGTAATATAGGAAAAAATAACCTTTTTCCCAAAAAATGTTGTTGGAAGTTTAAATGATAGGATAATCTCAGTGAATGCTCGTTTCCTACCTGTCTGTCAGCTTTCAATCAATAATCTTGAGTTACATTGGCTTGGTTCGTCTATGAATCACAAACTATTTTTCATCTAAAGAATAGTCAAATCCAGCAATTCCACTTCTGGATATATATCCAGAAAAAATTCAAACACTAATTCGAAAAGATACATGGACCTCAATGTTCATTAGCAGTACTATTTACAATAGACAAGATATGGTAACAACCCAAGTGTCCATCAACAGACAAATGGATAAAGAAGATGTGGTAAATATATACGAAGGAATATTACTCAGCCATTAAAAAGAATGAAATTCTACCATTTGCAGCAATGTGGATGGACCTAGAGAATATTATGCTTAGTGAAATAAATTTGACAGAGAAAGACCAATACTGTAGGATATCACTTATACATGGAATCTAAAAAATAGTACAAATGAAGGTATATAGCAAAACAGAAACAGACTCACAGATACAGAAAACATGGATGAAGATGCAAAAAAAATACTACAGAAGTAGAATCACTGTCGTGTGAAAATCTACACTTTTAATCAAACCAGGTACCTGAGGATTAATAAAGAATCTTTACTACCTGTAGCAAAGAATGTTTCATTCTCAGGGGCAAATACAGAAGCCTGGTACCCTCCGGGTTATGGAAATATTTATGCCGGTTTCTACAACTCTGGTTTGCTTTATACCTTTATAGGAGAAGGCAAAGGGTATATTTTTGAGTCCAACATAGATAATCTGGGTACCACAGTGGATCTTTATATTCTTAATCATCTAACAAACCCACCCAATGGAAAACCTTGTCAATTTGTCATGGAAGTCACAAATAAAACACATGCAGATGTAAAGGGTGGGACACTCACTCAGTATGAAGGCAAATTGAGACTGATGGAAATTGCTCAAGTGCCAAAAGCATATGCTGATGAGTATAAATCTGTATCAAAATTCAAAATATTTAATACAAACAACCTATGGATCTCTCTTACAGCAGTTAAAAGACTGCAGGAGCAGAATGCTATTGACATGGAAATCATTGTAAATCCAAAGACTTTGGATGGAGGCCTGAATGTCATTCAGTTGGAAACTGCAGTAGGGGCTGCCATTAAAAACTTTGAGAACTCTCTAGGTATTAATGTTCCTAGGAGCCGTTTTCTGCCTGTCAAAACCACATCAGATCTCTTGCTTTTGATGTCAAACCTTTATAGTCTTAATGCAGGATCTCTGACAATGAGTGAAAAGCGGGAATTTCCTACAGTGCCCTTGGTTAAATTAGGCGGTCCTTTTACGAAGGTTCAGGATTATCTAAGGAGATTTGAAAGCATACCAGATATGCTTGAATTGGATCACCTCACAGTTTCAGGAGATATAACATTTGACAAGAATGTTTTATTACAGGGAACGGTTATCATCATCGCAAATCATGGTGACTGAATTGACATCCCACCTGGAGCAGTATTAGAGAACAAGATTGTATCTGGGAACCTTCATACCTTGGACCACTGAATGAAAAATATTGTGCACATTTTATACTAATTATGGGCTAAACAATTTCTTACAATGAAGTGTTCTCTAGGATTATAAAATGGGCAGGTACTTTATTATGTTACTGTACCATGCAGTGCTAATTTTTAAGTTGAGTTTTCTGCAGTATGCTTTTAGTCTATGAAAAGCACAGGTGGAAGCAGTACTTTTCTTTTTGAAGAAGATCCTGAAAGTTAAATTCATCTTAAAGTGCAATATTGTTTAAGCTTAAAACTGGTGTAGCTCTGCTGGAAAATCTTTAACAGAGGCCTCAATAATGGTCACTTTGAACTGCTTGTGATTTTAAAAATAAAGCTGTGAAGCAATACACGTGTAAAAAAAAATCAAAAGTATTCACAAAAATATCTCCATCAATAGTTCTTTTTCCCTTGAATTTTATTTTATTTACTTTTTATACAGCAGCTTATTAGTTACCTATTTTATACATATTAGTGTATATATGTCAATCTCCCAATTCATCCCACCACCACCACTCCCCAACCAGCCCCTGCTTTCCCCCTTGCTGCCCATACGTTTGTCCTTTACATCTGTGTCTCTATTTCTGCCTTGCAAACCGTTTCATCTGTAACATTTTTCTAGATTCCACATATATGCGTTAATATAGGATGTTTGTTTTTCTCTTTCTGACTCACTTTACTCTGTATGACAGTCTCCAGATCCATCCACGTCCCTACAGATGACTCAATTTCATTCCCATTTATGGCTGAGTAATATTCCATTGTACATATGTACCACAATTTCTCGATCCATTCGTCTGTTGATGGGAATTTAGGTTGCTTCCATGACCTGGCTATTGTAAATAGTGCTGCAATGAACATTGGGGTGCATGTGTCATTTTGAATAATGGTTTTCTCTGGGTATATGCTTAGCAGTGGGATTGCTGGGTCATATGGTAATTCTATTTTTAGTTTTTTAAGGCTGTATAGTGGCTGTATCAATTTACACTCCCACGAATACTGCAAGAGGGCTCCCTTTTCTCCACACCCTCTCCAGCATTTGTTGTTTGTAGATTTTCTAATGATGCCCATTCTAACTGGTGTGAGGTGATACCTCATTGTAGTTTTGATTTGCATTTCTCTAATAATTAGTGATGTTGAGCAGCTTTTCTTGGCCATCTGTATGTCTTCTTTGGAGCAATGTCAATCTAGGCCTTCTGCCCCTTTTTTAATTGGGATGTTCGTTTTTTTAATATTGAGCTGCATGAGCTGTCTATATATTTTGGAGATTTATCCTTTGTCTGTTGTTACGTTTGCAAATATTTTCTCCCATCTGATGGTTGTCTTTTCGTCTTATTTGTAATTTCGTTTGCTGTGCAAAAGCTTTTAAGCTTCATTTGTTTATTTTTGTTTTTATTTCCATTACTCTAGGGGGTGGATCAAAAAAAGATATTGCTGTGATTTATGTCAGAGTGTTTTTCTGATGCTTTCCTCTAAGAGTTTTATATTGTCCGGTCTTACATTTAGGTCTTTAAGCCATTTTAAGTTCATTTTTGTGTATGGTGTTAGGGAGTGTTGTAATTTCAGTCTTTTACATGTAGCTGTCCAGTTTTCCCAGCACCACTTGTTGAAGAGACTGTCTTTTCTCCATTGTATATCCTTGCCTTCTTTGTCATAGATTAGTTGACCATAGGTGCATGGGTTTATCTCTGGGCTTTCTATCCTGTTCCATTGATCTATATTTCTGTTTTTGTGCCAGTACCATACTTTCTTGATTACTGTAGCTTTGTAGTATAGTGTGAAGTCAGGGAGTCTGATTCCTCCAGCTCTGTTTTTTTCCCTCAAGACAGTTTTTGCTATTCGGGGTCTTTTTTGTCCCCATACAAATTTTAAGATTATTTGTTCTAGTTCTGTAAAAAATGCTATTGGTAATTTGATAGGGATTGCACTGAACCTGTAGATTGCTTTGGGTAGTATAGTCATTTTCACAATATTGATTCTTCCAATCCAAGAACATGGTATATCTCTCCATCTGTTTGTGTCACCTTTGATTTCCTTCATCAGTGTCTTACAGTTTTCTGAGTACAGGTCTTTTACTTCCTTAGGTAGGTTTATTCCTAGGTATTTTATTCTTTTTTTTTTGTTGCAGTGGTGAATGGGATTGTTTCCTTAATTTCTCTTTCTGATCTTTCATTGTTAGTATATAGGAATGCAAGAGACTTCTCTGCATTAATTTTGTATCCTGCAACTTTACCAAATTCATATGATTAGCTTTAGCAGTTTTCTGGTGGCATCTTTAGGATTCTCTATGTATAGTATCATGTCATCTGCAAACAGTGACAGTTTTACTTCTTCCTTTCTAATTTGTATTTCTTTTATTTTTTTCTTCTCTGCTTGCCATGGCTAGGATTTCTGAAAGTATATTGAATAAAAGTGGCAAAAGTAGGCATCCTTGTCTTGTTCCTGATCTTAGAGGAAATTCTATCAGCTTTTCACAATCGAGAATGATGTTTGCTGTGGGTTTGTCATATATGACCTTTATTATGTTGAGGTAAGTTCCCACTATGCCCCCTTTCTGGAGGGTTTTTATCATAAATGGTATTGAATTTTGTCAAAAGCTTTT